>NC_064628.1:656069730-660869730 GCF_023864275.1 Schistocerca cancellata
TAAGTTTGAAACGGAACTTCCCCTACAGCGCTCGGTGTTTCCCCTAAGCGCTCTGAGCGACCCCCACCACCACTGCCGCTCTCCCAAGCTTCCCCGCCGACTGCGCACCTAGCGGCCGCGGCATTTCGCGCGCTGTACCGGCATCGGTTTTAATCGGTCCGTTTTTCCCACCCGTAGGACGATGACTCGTCGGACACGGGCGTGGCGGCGCGCGGCAGCGTCGAGGACTCGGGCTCGGGCGACTGCGAGGGCGGGCTGGACGCGCCTGGAGGCTCCTCGGCGGCGGGACCCGGCGCGGCGCCTCCGCAGGCGGGCACTTTCTTCCGCGACGGCCGCCGGCGCATCGACTTCGTGCTGGTCTACGAGGAGAGCGGGGGCGGCGGCGGCGGTGGGTCGCGCGGAGGCGGCAGCCGCTCCACGCTGGGCTCGGGGGACCCCGTCATGGCGGCGCACCACGGCTCTGCCGCCGCCGCCAAACGCTCCTCGCGCCGGGAGCTCTGGCGGCAGCGCTTCATGGGCAACCTGCAGCGATCTGGCCTCCACATGGAAGAGGTCTCATCTTTATTACTATTATTATTATTATTATTATTATCTTCATATATTGGGCAAATTGCCTGTTGCGGTACACACTCTTGCTCTCGCTCGGCCTTCCTGCATTTCTTCTTCCAATGCGTTTGTAATTGAGCGTCTTTATAGGAAGTCTTTCCCCACCCATATGACCTACATGTTCCTTGAATTTTCTTTTATTTATTTTTTCTTTTATGTTATACATGAGCTGGATAAAAATATGGAACTTTTTAAAGAGACAGTGTAAGTAGGTTGTTTCGGTTTTTGTGTAGGTAACGCCACGTAGTGCTCTGTATGAAAATCACTGACTGTGCTGTGTGCAGCCTGTGGCTGGTTTCATTGTTGGAATATTTGCTATTGTAGTGTTGGGCGGTTGGATGTGAACAGCGCGTAGCGTTGCGCAGTGGGAGGTGAGCTGCCAGCAGTGGTTAATGTGGCGAGAGGGGAGAGAGATGGCACCGTTGGGTGGCTTGCTGGCGGAGTATAAATGTAGACGATCTAGATGTAGTTTTGAGAGCGGATGATCTGGACGTGTCCATCAGAGAGGGTAAATTTGTAAGACTGGATGTCATGAGCTGATACATATAGCTTTTGAACAATATTAAGGTAAATACATTGTTCTCTATCAAAATCTTTCAATTACTAACTATGCCTATCAGTAGTTAGTGCCTGCAGTAGTTAGAATCTTTTATTTAGCTGGCAGTATTGGCGCTCGCTGTATTGCAGAAGTTCGAGTAACGAAGATTTTTTGTGAGGTAAGTGATTCATGAAAGGTATAGATTATTGTTAGTCAGGGCCATTCTTTTGTAGAGATTATTGAAAGTCAGGGCCATTCTTTTGTAGAGATTATTGAAAGTCAAGTTGCGTTGCGCTATAAATATTGTGTATCAGTTTAGTGTTGATCAGAATAAGTAAAGAGCGAAATGTCTGAGTACGTTCAGCTCTGCTCAGCTGTTTGAAAATCAAATAACGTAAGGGGTTTAACCAGCACAGTAATTCATTAATTTTTCTAAGGGGACGTTTCAGATGTAAAGTTATTTTTATTACAAATAACCCATTTCAACTGATTTAGGCTTTCTCAGATTTTTCTAGAAGAGAAAGGAAAGGAAGGTTGTAACCATATAACATTACAAATTAACGAAAATGTTTCTAACTGCTATTAATTTAAAAAAAACTATAACTATTTTTAAAAAAACGTTCATGAAAGGCTGTCAAAGCAATGCGTGTCACTGGCTGGTAGGGCAGTTACTCGGAACTATATTTTTTAGCAACCGTTTAAAAGGAAGAACTGTCGAACAACACACATTGGAACATAACCAAGAATAAACTTACAAGGATAAAAGCCAGGGGAAAATTTATGAAGTCAAAAATAAAAATAATGGGGGAGGGGGTGGGCACACGCAAATTAAGTACCGGAAATTACCTTGAAATAGTCATAGCTGCCAGATGAACCGTACCACAGAGCCACTCGTACCTCGAATTAACCTGGAGAGCAGGTGAGGAAACAGTCTGATAGACGGGCAAATTGAAACTAGAGTGCAGTAAAAGAACCAGCTACGGGCAATGATTAGAAGTTATTGGGTAGTAACTTAACTGGCAATGCGCGATAGGGCATAGGATAAAAATAGTTAGAAATTACAAAAATGTAAAGAATAAGAAAAGCTGTAAAAATCAAATGTTGACATAAAAACAATAAAGAATCACAGAAGTTTAGAAATGGGTGTACATAAAACATAACCAAAATAACTGTATGCATGAAAGTAAACAGGGTAATTTCCGCTCATTTATTTATCCATGCCCCGACCCCCTCCTCCCATTTCATTTTTGCGTTCATAAATTTTTCCCGGTTTCTATCCTTTTATGTTTATACAGATTTTGTTCCAACATACCTTGTTCGATTGTTGTTTACCATTCTTTCCGTTTAATAGTTGCAATTTCAGGCAAGAGGGCGAGGGGGGGGGGGGAGAGGAGGGGGGGATGCAGATGACGCAAGAATATTTAAAAATTACACGTTTTGTTCTGAGGAATACCACCACTGCCACACATTAACACAGAGTCTAAAAAGTTCGCGACACACTTGCGAAATCATCCCAGAGACACTTCTCGAGCTTTTGTGGGAATACCCTTGTCTTTGAGCATAGCTGCTTCAGGAGTTACTAAATCCAGTTAAATATCTCTCTTAATCCACTTTTAAAATGATCAATGCACAATAGTCTGCTTCAATTTTGCGGCACAGACGAACATGGACTCTAAAAAGACTGCTCAATACTTATGAAACCTCCCTGAGACACTTCACACGCTGTTGTGGAAAACAGACCGCGAAACCGATATTAGCTACAGTATCTGATTTTCCACGCCAAAATTACGATATTTGGAAGTCGACATAAATATCTCTGTAGCTGTAAACATGATGCTCACCATTTTTCCAGTTTTAGCTGCTTGTTTGAAGGCACTGCCAGAAAGAGAGAAATTTCTGAGTCCTACAGCTGCTGTGGTGATCATCACTTTCCTGAAACGGTGAAAGAGCTTAGTTTTATATTTGCTGCTGCTGCTGCTGCTGCTGCTGCTGCCGGAGTCAGGAACATTTTCCTCACTTCTCGAAGCACACACTGGTGTCTAAGCACAGAAGGGAAAATCCGAACAATTACATAAATAGAATTCGAAGTGCTATCCTAAACACGAGAAAAAGGCTGGAATTTTCGGTGAATTTTTGGTGTCCTAAGGCTGCTGGTCTGGAGATGGTCTAAAAGCCACAATGGCAGATGGAGGACAGCATTCCGCCAGAGATGGATGGTCAGATTGGATGTGTCTCTGAACACTTGAACAAAGAAGGCATCATGTTATTCTCAGAATTCACCATAGATCTTTCCCCCATCTTGTTTAAACCAGTCTGTAAAGGTTCCCATTTTCTGCCCAAAGGATGCCTCGTGAATGGAACATTCTGATTGGCTCTTACTGAATTTACCCATCAAACTGCTGCTGCTGTTGCTGCTGCTGCTGCTGCTGCTGCTGCTGCTGCCGACGGTGTGGGAGCACTGTCTGCCATTTTCTGCAGTCAGACAAATTACGAGACTATCGCCAAAGACACTTCCTCAATTACACTGCTCTGCTACTGTCGAGGAAAACTTGTATTTTTCAGCATGAAACCGATCTCCACCCGGGCTGTATCACAACATACCATGTCGATGTAGTAAACATAATCGTATCCTGCACCATATGAAATCATCACTTGTACATCCTGCTGGTACCTGTCGACCACCAGACACTCATACATATACCGCGAAGCACATGCACTGTATACAGTCCTCACAGCACTAGATATTTCTCGCGAGGTCGGTCGGTCACCCAGCGTAGCCAACGGTCATAAGTCAACTGCCTGCGCACACACGCTGGCCTGACACATGATCACATCGCCCTCCATGGACAGCAGACACTCTCCAAACTGTTGTGCCCCAGCACAAAGACTTTACTGTTTCTGGCCCCGATCTGCTTGCTACCGTACTTTCCTTCAATTCCTGGAATTACAAGAACATGTAGATACAATTGCATCTACTTCATAACAATATCACTCCTTAGCTTCAGCCTGTAAATTATCTTATTCCGAAATGACGTGTTCGCACTTTTTTTGTGCTTTTAAAGCAACTATTATACCTGTGGAGTAAAACATTACTTTCTTTCACATATCTATTGGTGTAACCAAACAATTCTGGTTTTAAGATTTCTTGTTAAAGAAAACAATTTTTCGGCCTCATGTGAACATTGTCACTGTTTTTAGGAGTTGGTGGAGACGCAGACAAGCCGCAAAACACTTTGTTTCATTAAGCTGCATGCCACGTGGTCTGTACTATGCCATTATGCAGAAGAACTGAATATGAGAGCACCATTACAGGTTTGTAAACTCAACAAATCATTTAAAAAATGTGATATGTCATTATAGCATTACGGCATTGCAGTCTAGGTTTCCATTTGTAATACATTGCATTTTTATCTAAAAGTAACAAACAAACAAATTGTGTAATCCAAGAAGATAGTTTGACATTACAGAAGTGTCCGATTCCACGCGTGTGCTTTGACCCATGATGTCATCGATATGGCTGAAATGGGTATTCTAAGCATCTCCAATATGATGCCACTAGATACACACAGCAACAAACACAAAAATACTTACAAATAAGACAATAACATATCCCACCAAAAATACTATCAAACTAACGGGACATCTACGGAAAATTGGGTGTTTTAAGGTGGGGACAAGCTAAATATAATAGTAAAAAGAAACACACCACGAGCACAAAACACACAAAAGACAAAAAAATTACAACATTCTGCAACACTAACAAGAATCTACAGCAAGCTAACACTTCCCATGTCCTATATAGGTCAACCACAGCTGACGATACACCAATACTTACAACTAAGACTATGAAATTGGAATCTGTCATTTCCCTGTCCTATACAGGTCAACCACAACTACTGATACCAAAAAACCTACACCTACAACTACGAAAAATAAAACTAAAACAACCCCTCAAAAATCTAAAAATCAAACATCCCTACATAAATTAAAGCACATTCGATACACCATAAATATACAAAACATCACAACTCGAGAAGAATGGACCCAAAAAAAAAGAAAAAAAAACAACAGTTACTTACCACCAACAAATTCCTGCACAGCATACTAGTTTGCCCAACTCGACCCCCCCCCCTTCCCGCACACGCACACGCACACGCACGCGCGCGCGCACACACACACACACACACGCACGCGCGCGCGCGCGCACACACACACACACACACACACACACACACACACACACACACACACACACCATTAGAGGGCACCATCAGACACAACTAGACGACATCTGCAAACACAACCAACTCGTAAATTTCATGCCATTATGACGTCACACACAACACCCAAATTACGTCAAAGCAGACGTATGGAATCGGGCACTTCCATTGATCCGATAGTTCTATAGCTAAAAGTATTTTTTCTGCAGACTCTTCATTTTTGCAATACTATTTAATTGTGTTTAATTTTGTTATAAATTGCATTCACTTCATTCCAAAGTCAGATCTTGGTCTTTCTGCATGGCTGCAGAACATTAAAGGAAGGAAAGAGTTTAGAATATTTTTCCAGTTATCAGCGGAACACATTATGCTCTTAGTGTGTCATTCCAACAGACATTACAGCAGTAAGTGCTAAATTTTTAACTGGGATTTCATCATTGTAATTCCACTCATGACAGGACTAGCAGGTTCTTTCATTTATCTAAAATTTGACATATGAGTGCTTCTTGAGACCTGATGTCACTCTGCACAGAATAGAAAGAAGGCAAAAGCATTAAAAGACAGTATATGGAGCTTTACATTCCATGAAACAACTTGGTAACTTGTTAGATATCTGTTACTACAGGATCAGAAGCTTCTTTGATTACCAGTGAGAGATAATAGCTATGCCTTGACATAAAGCAGAAGCGATGAAATCATATTTCCTTGTGTTATATACTGTAAATTTTGATTCCATTGCTACTTATATTCAACTATAATGATCTATTCCACATGGAAATAAAACGTAGTAAAGTACATGAAAATTGATTATATTTTAAAATTTCATGAACAGAAATGTTTGTTTTATGTTGACTATTCATATCAACCTTTATTTTTGCAGGCTCATCCAAATCCTTCAATTAACTGGTCCGAACAGATACTCAAAGCTCTCCGGCTGCCGAATATTATGTATGAAGATGTTCCCAACAAACCTCTTGATTACTATACTTGTCCATTTCGCAAGTCTAAAATAGACAGGTAATTAATACATACAATTTCCACATAAATGGATGTCATCACAATTTTTTTCTCTACTACTTAGTGATCGGTTGCAGTTTTTCACCTTTCTTTACTGCATGCAAGACAAGGCAGACAGAGATGAATGCATTTGTGAGTGCAGACTTTTGGAGTATTGCCAAATGAAGATGATGTGGCCATTGCCTAATAATAGATACTCACTGTTTGTATGAAAATTCTATAGTGGTTTGAGTATAATATGACAGAGATTTTGAAAATGTTGTAAACTGCAAGTTATTTCCAGGGGCAAATGTAGAATCAGACAATAATTTATTGGTTATGACCTGTAAATTAAAAGAATGATAAGGAGATGGGACCTTAATAAATTGAAAGAACATAAGGTTGTTGAGAGTTTCAAAGAAAACATTGGGCACCAACTGCCTGAAATGGAGGAAATGATCAGAATAGAAAATGGAATAGTTCTAAGGATGAAGTAGTGAAAGTAGTGGAGGATCACATATGTAAAGGGCTGAGGCTTAGCAGCACGACTTGGATAACTCATGAAATATTGAATTTAATTGACAAAAGGGAAAATACAAAATGCAGAAAATGGAGTAAAAGGGAATACAAGTATCTAAAAATGAGAGTGACACAAAGTACAAAATGGCTAAGCAGGTATGCTTAGAATGGCTGGAGGTAAAATACAAGGCTCTAGAAGGATGTATTAAGAGAGAAAATATAGATACCACTTACAGGAGAATTAGAGAGTTATTAATTTTGAAGGAGAGAGAAGCACTTGTATGAACATAAAGAGGTCAGATGGCAAGACAGTGCTAAGCAAAAGAGGAAAAGCTTGAAGATGGAAGGAATACATAGAGGGGCTATACAATAAAAATGAACTTGAAGGCAATATTATAGAAAGGGGACAGGAAATAAATAAAGATGAGATGGGACTTCCTTGGGAAGACCAACAGTACAAAACTATTCCACCTGGTGTGCAAGACACACTGAGGTGACAAAAGTAATAGGGCAACGAAATGCACAAATGCAGCTGATGGTAGAATTGGATATACAAGGTATAGAAGGGCAGTCCATTGGCGGTGCTGTGATTTGTACTTGGGCGATTCATGTAAAAAAGTTTCTGATGTGTTTATGGCCCATGATGGGAATTAACAGACTTTGAATGTGGAATGGTAGTTGAAGCTAGATGCATGGGACATTACATATCGGAAATCATCAGGGAATTCAATATTTCGAGATCAACGTGCCAAGTGCATGCCAAGACTACCAAATTTCATGCATTACCTCTCACCATTAACCATGATGGCTGTCACTTAATAACCGAGAGCAGCGGCATTTGCATCGAGTTGTCAGTGCTAACAGACAATCATCACTGCGTCAAGTAACCCCACAAATCAATGTGGGATGTATGACAAACATATCTGTTTGGATAGTGCTACAAGTAGTATGGTATTCTGCCTTACAGCAGGTCTTGTCATGGGTAAAGCCTCTTCCACTTTTGTCTGTCCATAGCCAGTCTTTTCATTTCTGAATATTTGCCTCCTTTGATATTGTCCAGCATTTGATATCTTCTTTTTCCTCTTCCCCTTTTTCCCTCCACCATTCCTTCTATTCCTTCCATCAATAAACAGTCCCTTCTCAAACAATGTCCAATCCAGTTCCGTTTTCTCTTTCTGATGACTTTCAGCATATTTCTTTCTTCTTCAACTCTTCTTAATACTTTTTCATTCCTTACTCGGTCTTCCCATTTCAATGTTTCCATTCTTCTCCATATCCACATCTCTAGTGCCTCCAATCTTCTTTCATCTTCCTTCCTCAATGTCCAGGTCTTCGCGCCATATAGTGCAATGCTCCAGATGTAACATTAGCAAGTCTTTTCCTCAGATCTTTGTTTAGTGATAGTAATTTCTATTTCTTCTTGAATCCTTCTTTTGCCATTGCAATTCTTTTCCTAATTTCTGTTGAGCAATACATGTCTTCCATTATTACACTTCCCAAGTAATTGAAATTATTCACTTGCTACAAAATTTGATGTTAATCGGCTATGGCAGCAGATGACTGACGTGAATGCCGTTGTTAAAAAAAAAGGCAAGACATTGCCTGCAGCACCGATCCTGGTCTCGTGACCAGGTTATATGTGTCTGGATTTCAGTTGGCAAGAGCTGATGGTAGGGTTTGAGAGTGGCGCAGACTCAAAGAAGGCTTGGACCCAAGCTAGTGCTGCGCAAGCTAGTGCTGGCTCGATAATGGTATGGACTGTGTTCAAATTGAATGGACAGGGTTGTCTGGTCCAACTGAACCGATCATGGACTTAATGTTCCCAAACAATGATGGAATTTTTATGGATGACAATGCGTCATGTCACAGGGCCTCAGTTGTTCACAACTGGTGTGAAGAACATTGTGGACAATTTGAGCAAATGATTTGGCCACCCGTATCTCCCAACATGAATCCAAATAAACATTAGTGGGACATATCAAGTGGTCAGTTCATGCTCAAAATCCTGCACCGACAGCACTTTCACAATTGTGGATGTCTATAGCAGCAACATGGTCATTATTTCTGCAGGAGACTTCCAACGACTTGTTGGGTCCATGCCATGTTGATGTGCTGCACTATGCCAGACAAAAGGAGGTCCAACAAAATATTGGGAGGTATCCCACACTTCTGTCATCTCAGTGTACACGAGATGAAAATTCTCTGACTTCAAGAAGAAAGATGTGAATATTACCGAACTATCAGCTTAATAAACCATGTTTGCAAATATTGACAGAAACTAGTTGCAGAATGATAGAAAAACTGGTAAAGGGTGACCTCAGGGAAGATCAGTTTAGTTTCTGGAGAAATCAAGCAACATGAGAGGCAAGACTGACCCCACCAGTTGCCCTAGAAAATAGGTTGAAGGGACACCTGTAGCATTTTTAGATGTAGGAAGGCTTTTGATAATGTCAACTGACTTACTCTTTGAAATTCTGAAGGCAGGGGGGGGGGGGGGGGGGGAATAAAATACAGAGAGTGGAAAGTTATTTACAACTTTTAGAAACCATACTACAGTTATCAGAAGACACGAAAGGGACTCAGTAGTTGAGAAGGGAATGAAACAAGGTTCTAACCTGTTGCCGATGTTATTCAATCCGTATGTTGAAAAAGTTGTGAATGAAACCAAGGAGATAATGGGAAAGGAATTATAGTTAAGTGAAAAGAAATAAAACTTGCAGGTTTGCTAATGGCATTCTATTTTTTGAGGGGGAGGGGGGGGGTCATTGTTCTGGAGTGTCGCCTTGCAACTTAGTGATCTGTGGGCAGTAAACAGTACAGACGAGGAGAGAATATAAACGTTTACAATGTTTAACACCACAAATGTTCAAATGTTCGTCAAACCACAGTCACTATACAGTGAAATTTTTAAAAGTTTATGTAACTAATTTTGATGCACTGTCAACATTTTCAAATGTAATCACAAACCTGGACAACTGCAGCAATAATTGCAACTAAACTTCTTTCAAATATTACAAAAAATACTCTAAAACCAGTATACTAAAGCAAAAGCACCAAAAATGGGTCACAAGTTGTCATGACAATTTTTTGGTTGATCAGTCATTCCACACTTTAATGAGGAGAACTGCATCGGGATGCACTGCATTAAGGTGTGAAAGCACTGATGAACCAAAAACTGTCATGACATTAGATTAATTATACATTCTGTAGACCCATAAAAGAGGGAATCCTCCTGGGTGTGGAACATGGCAGATAAACACATAACAAAACTGTAATTAGAAAAACTTGAGTTTCATTAATTTTAATGATCCTCAGTCAATAAACAGTAAAATTATGTACATGAATTAAATTTAACTTCTAATATTTACAGGTTTAATACTTACATCTGCTTTCATTAAATCCATCATTCAGACATTTGCTAGTTTCTTGGCTATTAAAACCAAGATTGTCAAAAATTAAAGTAAATTGTTCAGTGATCCTCAGTTAAGAACAGTCAGATTATGTACAAGATTTAAAATTAAACTTCCACTATTTACAGACTTAAGACTTACATCTGCTTTCCATACATCCATCATTCACACAGTAGGTAGTTACTTGGCTGTTACAACCAAGTATTGTCAAAAATTAAAGTATAATAAATTTTCATTAAAATGGTCTACTGCACTTGTTGAGAAACTCATGGATGGACTAGAAGTAGTTGGCCACCAAAAATGCTTTTAAATTGTGTTTAAATTGTGCCTTGTCTGAAACTAAACTCTTAATGGTTGCTGGAACTTACTGAAAATGTGTGTTGCTGAATACTGGACTTCTTTCTGGGCAAGACTGAGTGATTTTAAATCGTTATGTATATTGTTCTTATTCTTAGTATTGGTACTGTGTACTAAGCAGTTAGTTGGAAAAAGAGATGTATTATTTACGACAAACTTCATTAAGGAATAAATATACTGAGAAGCTGTGGTTAATATGCCCAATTCTTTGAATAGGTTTCAACATGATGATCTTGGATTTACACTACTCATTACTCTTATTATACGCTTGTGTACTCTAAAAAAAATTTCTCTGTTTGTGAAGTTACCCCAAAATATGATACCATATGACATAATGGAGTGTAAATAAGCAAAATATGCCAGTTTTCTTATATTTATATCTCCTATGTCTGACATCATTCACATTGCAAACACAGACTTGTTTAGGTGCTTTAGCAGTTGGTTAGTATGTTGCTCCCAACTGAATTTATTATCAAGTTGTAATCCCAAGAATTTTACAAACCTCAGCTTCTCCTATTTCCATGTCGTCATATTTTATACACACACCAGAAGGAAATCTCTTGGAAGTTCTGAACTGCATATAGTGGGTCTTTTCAAAGTTTAATGACAGTGAATTGTCTATGAACCACTTACTAATGTCAGTAAAAATTTGATTAGCTGCCTTTTCTAAATTTATATTTGATTTACTGTTTTTTGCAATGTTTGTATCATCTGCAAATAATACAAACTTGGCACCTGGTAATGTAACAGATGACAGGTAATTAATATACACAAGAAACGGTAGTGGATCTAGTATGGAACCTTGGGGAACACCACATGTAATTTCTTCCCAGTCAGATGATGTCTGATTGCCTATTGCTGAAGTGTTATGTAATGACAGCATTTGTTTTCTATTAGTAAGATATGACTGAAACCACTTTGCAGCACTACCAGTGACACCATAATATTTTAATTTACTTCAAAAATGCTGCGATTCACACAGTCAAATGCCTTTGACAGGTCACAGAATATGCCAGTTGCCTCTAATTTGTTGTCCAATGAATTAAGGACATTTTCGCTGTAAGTGTAAATAGCTTTCTCAATATCAGAACCCTTAAGAAACGCAAACTGTGACTTGGACAGTATGTTATTTTCACTAAGGTGCTTAAGGAGACGCTTGAACATAACCTTTTCAAAGATTTTTTAAAAAGCTGGCAAAAGTGAGATCAGTTGGTAATTTGACGGCATTTCTTTGTCTCCTTTCTTGTGGAGAGGTATAACTTCAGCATATTTAAGCCAGTTTGGGAATGTTCCTGTGACAAGTGATTGATTACACAAATTTTAACTTAATATATCACTAAGCTCACATGAACACTCTTTTATTAACTTTGTTGATATGTTATCATAGCCCCTAGAATGCTTTGATTTCAAGGTCTTTATGATGGATTCTATTTCTTTGGGTGAAGTGAGTGTCAATTCCATTTTACTGAGATTGTTTGTGTGCACTGGTCTCAGATATTCCATTGCATTATTTACGGAACCTGACAACCCCATGCTATCAGTAACAGACACAAAATACTTGTTTAAATGGTTTGTAACACAACATGTGTTTGTTACCAGGGTTTCATTTATTTTTAGAGCTATTTGTTCCTCCTCATTTCTGGTCCTACCTGTCTCTGACTTAACTATATCCCATACTGTTTTTATTTTATTGCTGGATGTATTTATCTTCTTCTCATAATGCAGGTGTTTAGATTTCTGGATAACCTTCTTCAATGTTTTGCAGTAATTTTTGTAATGAGCTATAATGCTAGGATTAAAGGTATCCCTATGTATCAGATAGTTTTTCCTGTTTGTCTCACATGATATCTTTATCCCTTGTGTGATCAATGGTTTCTTATTAGACTTCTGCTTAGTTTGAGTTACCTTCAGGGGAAAACAATTTTCAAATAAGGTGCTAACTTTATTAATGAATGTTTTGTATTTTCCATTTGTGCCTTGGATGCTGTAAACATCCACCCAATTAATTTCTTTGAGCAGTCTCCTAAAATTCTCAGTTTTTGACTGTTTTATTGGCCTTCTGTACTCAGTTCTGATGTTTTACCCTGACAATTTTCAAAATTTAATGTTAGTTGTTGCATGTCATGGTCAGATAGCCCATTTACTACTGGTTTTATAATGTGGCTTAGTTGCCTAGAATTTTCTATAAATATATTATCAATGGCAGTCTTAGAACATTTGTATACCCTAGTTGGGAAATTTATGGTAGAAATTAAATTGAATGACAATGTAACTGATTTCAGTAACTGTTCACTGACAGTGTTTTTCAGGACATCTATATTAAAACCACCAGCAACCCCTAGTTCTTTGTTTTTTAATTTTAGATGAGATAATAAATCATCAAGACCGTTCATAAACAGATTGAAATTTCCTGAAGATGCTCTGTATATGGCTACTATTATAAAGGACCTATTATGAAATTCTGTCTCTGTTGCACATGCTTCTAAGTGCTGCTCTAAGCAAAATTTATTAATGTCAATATTCTTAAATGTAAAACCGTTTTTAACAAATGTGGCAACTCCTCTTTTTTCCATCTTTTGTCTACAGAAGTAGGAGGCTAACTTAAATTGTGTAAGGTTTAACATATCTATACCAGTGGTCACTTGATGTTCAGAGAGGCAGATTATAACAAATGGGTTCGATGACTCTAATTCATCAATGCACATAAGTAGTTTATTAATTTTACTTCTACATCTACTTCTACTTGTGACCCATTTCTCCTGCCTTTGCTTCAGTTTACTGGTTTTAGTGCGTTTTTCATAATATTTGAAAGAAATGTGGTTGCAATTATTAATGCAGTTGTCCAGGTTTGTGGCTACATTTGAAAATGACTCGTTTGACCAAACTATGTTACCTTTTAAAAATTTCATTGTTAGTAGCTGTGGCTTGATGACTGTAGCTGTGGCTTGATGACTGTAGCTGTGGCTTGATGACTGTAGCTGTGGCTTGATGACTGTAGCTGTGGCTTGATGACTGTAGCTGTGGCTTGATGACTGTAGCTGTGGCTTGATGACTGTAGCTGTGGCTTGATGACTGTAGCTGTGGCTTGATGACTGTAGCTGTGGCTTGATGACTGTAGCTGTGGCTTGATGACTGTAGCTGTGGCTTGATGACTGTAGCTGTGGCTTGATGACTGTAGCTGTGGCTTGATGACTGTAGCTGTGGCTTGATGACTGTAGCTGTGGCTTGATGACTGTAGCTGTGGTATCAAATTTCATTCAGTCACACTCCTTGATGACCATTATGTTGAAATACAAAAAAAAGAAAGTTTTAACATGTGGTGCTAAAGAAGAATATTGAAGATTAAATTGGTAGGTTGGGTAATTAATGAAAAGATGTTGAACCAAATTGGGAACAAAGAATTTTGTGGCACAACCTGATTTTAAAAAATTAATTGATTGGTAGGATACATCCTGAAGCATCAGAGATTTATCTATTTGTGATGGAGGGAATTGTGGAGGGTAAAAATTCTAGGAGGAAAGAGTGGTAGCCTGGTAATGTTAGGAAGTAGTACAGATTACTAAGACTCTAGGTTGAGGGAACCAACCTGTTGTGAAGATGGAGGGACACTCAGCTAAAGAGACAGGCATCAGAAAGAGTAGGTGGTCAAAATCCGTATGTTGCTGAGCAGTGTGCCAACTCTAGGCAAAATAAGATAGGAGGACAGAGTAAAAGAAATGGATGAAATATGAGGAAGAGAAATGTGAAGTGCAAAAATAGTGCAATTAAGGACTAGGAGAAAAGCAGAAAAGAACATTGGGGAAAGCTGAAAAGAAAATAAATAAACCAATAACACAAAAAATGAGAAAAAGATAAAGGGAAGAACAGGCATGCTTGTACAGAGATTAGGAGCATAGGATGTGTGAATAAGTTTCAGAGCCAGTTCAGATTCTGGTGCATAGGAAAACTAGTACCAGGTGAAAGTATTGTGTGGTGTAGCTGGCACTCAGGTCCTTGAGAGTCAAACTGTAGAGCACGCTCATTAACTGAGTGCTGGTTGTCTTCAAGGCAGACATGTTTTCTGTATCCACACATACATTTATTTATTTATTTATTTATTTATTTACTGAATAATTTTCTGTGCTATTATTTTTATCTTCATGTTTCCCCTGTCTGTCTATCTTTGGTTTCTCCCATCTCCTTTCCTGCTTTCCTCCCAGAAAATGCACAATTCATTTCACTTCCCTTTCATCTATCTCATACTCCATCCTTACCTTCTTGCTTCCTCAAGGCTTCCTGAAGAAGCAACTGACAGTTTCAAAAGCATCACTAGTTCTCTGCTGTGGACTGCTACTGCTAATCCTGGGGAGTTCAGTCTGAATACTTGTTTGATACAGCCCTCTTTGTAGGTCTGCCCTGTGCAAGTATCTTCATCTCTCCATAACTACAGCAATGTAGAGCTGTTTGAGCCTGTTTACAGACACAGTGCTTACCAGTTTACCATTAAAACCTACTTCAATCTCTGATGCCTCTCCTTTATCTCCTCTCATGCTCACAATAGCTGAGTCCCTTTCAACTCAGGGTCAGGGTGACCTGCCTCTCCTTTTTAACCTTCCTCTTTCCTACATAAAGAAGGAACTGACAGTTCCAGAAGCTAAAATAGTTTTTTCCTACTTTCTTATGAATATGTCACAAGAGGAGGTGGTATATTTCAAAAATGCCAGGTGATGCAGAGATTGCAGTTAGATTACATCATGATCAGGCAGTGTGTCTGAAATCCGATGCTGGATCATAAGGCATGCCCAGGAGCAGATATAAACCGAGATAAAAATTTAGTAGTGACAAAGAGCAGGATTAAGTTCAAGAGACTAGTCAGGATCAATCAGTGCTGAGGAAACGGAATGTGGAAGTACTAAGGCATGAAGAGGTACACTTTAAGATCTCTGAGACTATAGGTACTGCTATAAGGAATAGCTCAGTAGGCAGTTCAGTTGAAGAGGAATGGACATCTCAAGGAGGGCAATCAAAGATGTTGGTAAGAAAAACATGGGTATAAAGAAGGTAACTATGAAGAAACCACGAGTAACAGAAGAAATACTTAAAGTGATTGATGAAGGAAAGAAATACAAAAATATTCAAGGAAATTCAGGAATACTGAAATAAAAGTCACTTAGGAATTAAAAACTGTAAATAGAAAATGGATGAAAATTAAGGTGAACTGGCTGTGTGAAAAATGTGAAGAAATCGAAAAAGAAATTGTCAGGAGGACTGACTCAGCATATCGAAAAGCTGACACAACCTTCGGGGAAATTAAAAGCAAGGATGGTAACATTAAGAGTGCAATGAGAATTTCATTGTTAAATGCAGAGGAGAGGATTGATAAATGGAAAGAGTACATCAAAGCCCTCTATGAGGGGAAAGATGTGTCCAGTGATGTGACAGAAGAAGAAACAAGAGGCAGTATAGAAGAGAGGGGAATCCAGTATTAGAATCAGAATTTAAAAAAAGCTCCGGAAGACTTAAGATTCAGTAAGGGTTAGTTAACAGTCCATTAAAACTTCTAAATTCATTTGGGAAAGTGGCAACAAAATGGCTATTCACATTGGTGTGTACTATATATGAGTCTGGCGATATACCATCTGACTTTCAGAAAAACACCGTCCGCACAATTCCAAAGATTGAAAGAGCTGACAAGTGTGAGGATTATTGCACAATCTGCTTAACAGCTCGTACATTAAAGTTGCTGACAAGAATAATATGCAGAAGATAGAAAAGAAAATTGAGGATGTGCTGGATAATGACCAATTTGGCTTTAGGAAAGGTAAAGGCACCGGGAAGGCAGTTCTGACTTTGTGGCTACTAATCAAAACAAGACAAAAGAAAAATCAAAACACATTCATAGGATTTGACAACCTGGTAAAAGTGTTTGACAATGCAGAACGGGGCAAGATGTTTGAAATTCTGAGAAAAATAGGAGTGAACCATAGGAAAGGCAGGTAATATGCAGTATGTACAAAAGCCAAGAGGGAACAGTAAGAGTTGAAGGCTGAGGATGAAATACTCTGATTAAAAAGGGTGTAAGACATGGATGTGGTCTTTCGTCCCCACTGTTCAATCTATATGTTGAAGAATCAATGACCCAAAATAAAGGCATGTTTCAAGATTGGGATTAAAATTAAAGGTGAAAGAATATTGGTGATAAGATATGCTGATGACATTGCTATCCTCAGTGAAAGTGAAGAAGTATTACAGGATCTGCTGAATGGAATGATCAGTGTGATGAGTACAGAATATGAATTGAGAGTAAATTGAAGAAAGATGAAAGTAATGGGAGGAAGTAGAAATGAGAACAGTGAAACCTTAACATCAGGTTTGGTGTTCCATGAAATTAAGGAACTCTGCTTCCTAGGCAGCAAAATAAATTGGAGCGAAGAGGAAATAAAAAAGCAGGGTAGCACAGGCAAAAAGGGCTTCCTTGCCAAGAGAACTATACTAGTATCAAACATTGGCCTTAATTTGAGGAAAGAGTTTCTGAGAATGTATCTTTGGAGTGCAGCATTGTATGGTAGTAAAACATGGACTATGGGTAAACTGGAAAAGAAGAAAATTCAAGCATTTGAGGTGTGATGCTACAGAATAATGTTGAAAATTAGATGGACTGATAAAGTAAGGAATGAGGTGGTTCTCCAGAGAATTGGTGAAGAAAGGAATGTATGGAAAATAATGATAAGAAGGAAGGAAGAAAGTTGTCTGTTGACAGTTTCACCTCCTGAAGACAAGTTATGGCCAGACATTGTGTGTCCATAAAGTGAATTTTCATTTAATACAATTGTTGTTACTATTTCTTCTTTGCTTTCATTTTGGATCTCCCTTAGAAGGATGGCAAGATACAGTGTAAAAAAATTATTTATGAAGGAATGGTCTTTCTTAATTGATTGCCAAAGATACTGTTATCAAGAGAAAACTACTGGAGTGACAAGTGATGAGAGAAATGTGTAAGAATGTGTTTACAAATTAAGCAAAACAGTAAGATTAATGGCACATTACTATGAAAATTTTGGACAACGTTGAAAGCGTAGTACATGAATAAAGTTCTCACTAATAAATTTTTCAATGGTAAATGATGCTGTTCTCATAGAAATTAAGTTTATTTTTCTCTGTTCGCAGCATCATCACTTCAGAATATCACAGTTTCTCTTTATACTCTGACCTGCACAATGTAAATCCTTCAAGAGAGAGGACTAATGTTTTAAATGATGATGTGTTGATTTAGTTGGTACTGTTTTTATTTTACTATTGCATTTTCAGCAATTGTGCAGATTTCAAGTGTAAGATTTTGACATGTGGGTTGTTGATGAGCAGACATCCCAGTATGTTCACAACATCAATCTTCATATCAAAAAGCTTACACTTGAAAATGGCAAAATTGTAATACTGAAATATAAGCAGAAACAGCTAAAAGCAACATGACATTTAAAAATTCTATAGAAGCTACCGACCCATATTACAGGCAAAGTACAGGGTTAATTGTTTTGCACTCATCACTGTGTTAGCCACATCTATTCACAGCAAATATTCCTTAACTATATATTCCCATACCTCTGTAATCTCAGAAAACTTTAACTCTTCATTCTTCTCTCCTTCAGCAACCATAGGCAAGAATCACATCACTTGCAAGCATTTCAGAGCTGTTAGCACCAAATTGTAATATGCAGTCCTTATTTGCACATTAAAAAGAGCTGAGACTTCTTTTCTGTCAAATAAGCTTTCATATAATACTTGTGTCGGAAATGTGGCTAAAACCACATATATCCTATGTAAATGTTCGTCTCCTGGGTTACATGTTTCTTAGGGCTGATAGGCCAAACAATGTGATGGAAGTGTTGGTGCATATATAAGCATGTTGTTGACTCATAATGAAGAAAGACATGCAGAACTCATGATCATAGAAATAAATCTACATTGTCTCATAAAAATGCATGCACCAAACATTCACTTTCTTGTAAATATAATCACAATGAGAAAGACTGACATGCAAGAGTTATTAGTCCCAAAGAGATGCACTAAAGTTTAAGTCCAGCCTGTTGCAATTAAAACAGACAAATATCACAACATCCACTTCCTGGTCACGGTGCTGGAGACCACATCTATTTGGCAAAGAGGCTGCTAGTGAGTATGTCAATAGCTGGCAGCTACTGAAGGTGAAGCTCAACATGGATGGTGTCATTGTCATAGTGGCAGCTCCAGACGGAGATCTGCACCCACCACCCCCATAAGGTTGAATGCCACCTTGTGAAATTTGTGGGAATGTGACACAGTAAAGTAAGTATATAAGATGAGCTGAGATGAATGAGGAACCATTCCAGCAACAATACGGACTGCAAAAGTGGATATCCGCTGATAGATACGAGTTTGACAAAGGGCACACTGTTGTGGCTGAGAACCTGGGAACAAACACCTCAGAAGTAGTGAAGCTAGTCAGCTGTTTGCTTGCTACTGTAGTAAGCATCTATGGAAAGTGGTTCAAGGCTTTTGTAGTCAGCACCTGGCCCATGAAACTCACTTTGAGTGAGCTACTAGAGTATAGCCCAGGCACTGGCATAAATACTGCCTGGGTACCAGGATACTGCAGGTGCTGCTTTTGGTCATGTGGCCCATAGAGGAGTAGTAGCTCATGGGGCCAATGACCTCTGGTGGCAGTTGAGTTGCTGCCTGATGCCTGGGCAGAGTGCAACCATCCTTCCTATGTTGTCTGAAGAACTCTTCCCTGCAAGGTCTGTGCCTGCATATCCCAGGGTGTTGGTTCCTAGCTGAATAGGCACAAGTCTTCAGCACAGCATTCTCCCCTCCCCTCCCCTCCCATTGCTCTACTCCACCCCAAAGGGGAGGAGAGATGGTAGGACTTCTCAGTGTCTCTGCTGTGACTGGAATTGGTAGGTAGTTGAGGTCCACCTCCTTCAGTGTCAGTGTTGGTGCTAGTGTGGCTTGTGGAGCAGCTGACAGCCATTTCAGAGAGCTGGTCATGGCAGACAGGCTGGCAGTATCTGAGATGGGCATTGTGGAGGACCTCTGACTCTGCAGCAAAGGGTGATGAGGAACTAATGTACCCAGAAAGAACCACAAGAAGACCGCAATTGGTTAATGCGCTTACTGAAACACTGTGCTGTCACATTGACCATGACCCAGCTCAGAAGATTGGAAACAACTCTGGGAAACAAATACTGGCAGTCTTTGATGAATACAAGGGTCCATATACTTTCTTGGGGAGAGAGAGAGAGAGAGAGAGGTGGTAGCGACTGGACTGCCAAGAGGAGGGTGGGGCACTGGTGGGATGGGTGATACATAACTGCAACCAATGGGGACAGTTGTGGAGGGCTTCTGCTGGAGTTGAACCATCCTGGGAAGTGCAGTGATAAGAAACCAGAGAGCTTAAAGACCTCGTCCAAAGGGTGATGGCAGTGGAGCTCAGACAGCTGAAATTTAAATATACAGACAAAATGTTCAGCTAGACCATTATATGGAGGGTAGAAGGGCACAATATGTGTCAGTCCTATGCCATTTGCTTGACAGTAAGTGGAGAATTCTGTGGAAGCAAATTGAGGGCTGTTACCAGTGATAATAGTTTCTGGGAACCATTCAGCTGGAAAAAATGTAGTAGAGGATTTGAATGGTCTGCCCTGCGGATGTGGTAGACATGCATAAGACATAAGGGAAACCACTGTTAGCATCTATGGCAACTAACTGGGAGTAGCCCAGTAAGGGAACCGCAAAATCCGGGTGCAGCCTGGGCAAGGAGGCAGGAGTGTCTGACCAAGAAAAAATAATGTGGAGGGGTGGTCTGCTCGCTCTTGCAGGTGGAGCAGGAGGTAACCTGGGTGATAACTACATGCAAGCCCTGCCAGTTGACACATTGGCATGCCAGACACTTAGTGAGCACAGTGCCTCAGTGTCTGACATGGAACAGACACAAGTCCCACTGCTGAAGGCTGTCCAGAATCACGACCCTGTGGCTATTGTCCCTCTAGTGCAGGAGCACATCATTGAGGATGGAGAGCTCATTCTGGTGATACCAGTAAGATGAGACCTCAAAGTGTTATAGATGCTTGCCGGTCTGGCAGTCAATTGCATTGTGCTGGTGAAGTACCTTAAGGAGTACTGGATTCTCAACAGTGTGATGTGCAATGAGCTTGGCATCCAGTACAGTAGAAGGTTGCCCATGACTACCTTGGCAACATCAGTTGGAAGCAGACTTTGGGATCTGCATCAAAGGCAGACGCAAGAGATGATCAGCATTAGCGTCAGTTTGTTGAATGGTACTGAATGTTATAACTTGAAAGAAACAGTACCCACCACAGAAGTCTGAATGTTTCTTTTTTTTTTAATATTTGCAACATTCTGAAAAGAGGGAGTGAGGGCTTGTGGTCCATGAACACTGTCATGAAACTTTTTTATGCCAAATACGTTTGCTAGGGCTTCTTTTTTGATTCGATGTTACAGTGCGCAAAAAAGAGAATCTTGGGCACAAATACAGCTGGTCATTTCACCCTGTCAATCTCATGTGAAAGAGCCACCCCGAACCCATTGTCCAATGCATCAGCTGCCAAGATGAGGAGCTTGATGATTTCACATACAGTGAGGTGTGTGGGCTGGAGGAGGGCCTGTTTCAACCCCAAGAAGGCTTTCTTAAATGCCAGCAAACATTTTTGCATGGGAGTTAGTGTAATGGTTCTGCAATGGTTGCTGCATGCAAAATAAATTTATGGTTGTAATTGACCTGTCCCAATATTGATTTCAGCTGGCTTGTGTTGGTGGGGACTGTAAGTGTTTGCACCAGCTCAGAATACTGTGGGACAGATGAATGCCTTACTCACTAAAAATGTGACCCCAATACACTTGTTGAACAAAAAAGTGGTACTTGTCTTTACTGCATTTGAGGTTGATTGGTTGGAATGACTGTGAACAGTGGGGGGGGGGGGGGGGGGGGGGGGGGAGGCAATTGTTAGCTAAGTACTGTGTGTCCTTGCCTGTGATCTGAAAGTCATCTGAATAATTTGCCATATCTGGCATGCTGTGGGTGAAGTGCTTGAAGTGACACTGAAAACGGCTGGAGCACTAACGATGCTAAATGGATGTCTACTATAGTGCAACAGTCCAAAAAGGGGAACTGTCTGTGAGGCAGGTCATTGTGTCATCTGCTTTGGGAACAGGCTACATGTCTGTGTCAGACTGGGTATTAAATGTCATCTGGTAGTCTCCACATATGCACAATTTGCCGTTCGGTTTTTCTGTGAAGAGGATGGAGGTGGCCCATTGGCTCCTGGGAATGGGAGTGGTGATATCCTCATCTGCAACTGCTATAGCTCCAGCCCAAGTTTGTCTTTGAATGGGAAGGGAACATTTCAGGCCTTCAAGTATTTCATTGTGACTGATGGGAGAAGAGCCACATGTGCTTTGAAATCTTTACACCTGGGGAGCATTGAGTACTGAGTCAAACTTCAAAAAGAGGTCTTTTGGTTAGGCATTGTGCCCAGCAGTTTGATGCTGGGGGTTGAGTCATGGATTTCTAAGCCAAGAGCATTGAACAGATCTAGGCCCAAGAGACCGATGGCTCCAGGAGCATCGATGACCAAAATCCTGGATGTGAGGGTGGTCAAACAATTGTTGTGGATCCTGCTGGGTGACTGACAACTTGAGAGGATGCTAAAAGGCTCCAGGAATTGGGAAACATGTTTCTAAGGAAAAGCACTCCATCTTCAGGCCACAAGTGGCCCATCGGGACCATCCAACTGTCGTGTCATCCTCAGCTAAGGATGCGGATAGGAGGGGCGTATGGTCAGCACACAACTCTCTCGGTCGTTATGATGGTTTTCTTTGACCAGAGCCGTTACTATTCGGTTGAGTAGCTCCTCAATTGGCATCATGAGGTTGAGTGCACCCCGAAAAATACCAATAGCACATGGCGGCCCAGATGGTCACCCATCCAAGTGCCGGCCATGCCCAACTGCGCTTAACTTCGGTGATTTGACGGGAACCAGTGTATCCACTGTGGCAAGGCTGTTGCTTTCTAAGGAAGAGTTCTTCAATTTAAGGATCTCTGTGTGTAGTCCTTCATAAGGAGTGTTCACAGGAAACATATCCTGAACCAAGGAAACCGCATATGGTTGCTTACTCTGAATATTACTGCACTGGAAACAGCATTCATGAGAGAAACCTCAGGAGGCGGGCAATGCATTCACATTAACATTGTCCATTAAGTTTATGGCACCTGAAAAAACTTGGGTTAGGTTGCCACCTCATGCATCTGAGAGTATTCTAACAAACTGGACTTCAACCTGCCACAGGGCAGAGCATGGAGTTCCACTTCTGGTTTAAGTAGTTGCTGGAGGTGGTATGGCAAAAAGGTGTGCTGCTGAATATCACATGCAATGCTATGGGTTAAGTAGTAGTTCACCCATGGCTCAGCATTGTTGAACTGCTGGAAGGGTGGGGTGCTGTCCAGAAGGCCTTGACGATAGTCAATCTGAGAGGGGCAGTTGAACAGCTCTGGAGGTGACATGGAGATGGCAACCAGCTGCTCAGTCAGGAGTTTTTGGGTGTGCTGCATCTGTTGTAGCAGTAACACCACCTGGGCAGAGATATCTGCCAGTTTTGTCATACTGGAAGCAACGTGGTAGTAAGTGTACATGAAAGTCGAAGAAGACACGTCAAAGCAGACGTATACTTCATCACCAACTGACATCTGCCAAAGTCAGCACAGGAAAAATACCCATGTATGAAATGAATATGAAATTTATTGTAACACACAGAATCAATCTACTCTGAGAGGAGTTAGTGTGGAAGCAAGTCACTTCTTGAATGTTGAAAAGAACAACAACAATAACAATATCTAACAGCTGAAAGCCTGGAAATGTCACAGTATATTGCAGGTTCCCAAAGCCATTGTCCTGACACCTGAATAAGACACAGTCAAAGTCATAAAGCGATGCACAAAAGTTTAAGTCTGGCGTATTGCTGATGGAGCAACAAAGACAAATATTACAAAATCTAATTGCGCAATTGGTGCCTGGCCCAGAAAACTCACTTGGAGGGAAATCTTGCAGCTTAGCCCAGGTGCCGGCCTAAATCCTGGCCTGGCACCAGGATACTGCAGTTGCTACTTTTGATCTCCTGCCTGTGGAGAACAAAATGTCCATCGGGATAGTGATCTCTGGTGGCACTTACGTTGCCACTTACTGGCTGGACAGATTGTACTGATCCCTTGGGTGTCTGTCCCTTGTGAGGTCCATGTCCACATAATACATCTGTGTTGTTGGTTCCTGGCTGAGCAGGCATAAGGCCTCCACACAACAATATCAGATTATCCTTAATCAAGAACACCACAGATAGCTTAGTACCAGGCTTAAGATATATTTAATTTTTCTCTTGTGAATAGAACATGTCCCACTCCATGGAAAAGGAGCATAGTCTGACCTATCCCTAAGAATAAAACACCACAATCATCTAGTGATTACTGACTGATCACTCTGTACAAATTCTGCAATATACAGGGTGTTTATAAACAAATATTGGGGTTTTAATGCTTTATAATATTTATTACATTAAACTTACAGTTACAAATGATATGTCAAATGAAAGAGCAACTCAAACAGTTTTACCAAGAACCTTATAAATGTTCAATGTGAGCACCATTTGTCACACAGCACACATCAAGTATATAGCCGAGTTCTTCCCAAATGTTGATAAGTTGCTTTGCATGGCCTCCACGTTCACCCAACCTAAACGCCATGCAATTTTTTCCTTTGGGGCTTCAAGGATCGTGTGTACATGCCTCGACTACCAGCAGACCTCCCTGAATTAAGAAACCAGATTGAAGCAGCTGTTGCTACAATCGCTGAAGACACACTTATCAATGTTTGGGAGAAACTCAGTTTAGACTTGATGTGTGCCATGTGACAAATGGTGCTCACATTGAAAATTTATAAGGTTCTTGGTAAAACTAAGTTGCTCGTTCATTTGACATATCATTTATAACCACAAGTTTAATGTAATAAATATTATAAACTGTTAAAATCCTGATATTCATTTATAAACATCCTGCATTGTGTGTGACCAAATTACTGAATACTTACACAGATATCACTCATATGACAAATATCAGTTTGGCTTTTGTAAATAACATAACACTAATCCTGCATTAATTAAGGTAACTGAAGACCTAAAATATCCCATTATCAACTGTAAGGCAAAGTGTTTGATACCAGCTTTGACATACTGCTCAGAAATCTGAAACAGCTAAAATTTTCTTATAGTACACTGAAGTGATTTGAAAACTGCTAGAGGAAGAGACAGCATTGTGTTGTCTGTAGTTATGAATACTAAAAGCCTATGGAGGGAGTATTACATCTTCAATATGTTAATTATTATGTAAAATAAGTACTCCTTACATTATTTTTCTGATATATTATACATCCATGATGATTTTTCTCTGTATCCATGAGGATCATCTTATGTTTTACCTAAAAATAAAAATAAATAATAAATTCATAACATTACCAGTAACTCTTATGTCGATCATATTTTTCTGCAAACTTGTAGTACGACCAGGCTTTACAGATTTACAAAAATTGTTCCCAGGTTTCTTGGCAGTGATAATCATGATACATACTTTACCAATGTTCAGCGTAGTCGAATATTGTATGAGATCCTTTCAACAGCTATATTTGGCAAGAAGAAGAAAGGTGAAGTGGGCATTGAAAGGCTAGTGGAAGAAGGGGTCTTCTGCTCAGCATTTCCTCTACATGATGTAAGTATGGTTTCTACTTTAATCTTGTTAATTTGTTAGTTACATGTTCCACAGATAATTTGACTGATATTTGTATCAAAATGTTGTGGAATGTGTCAGCTTTCATAATATGTATACATAATTTACTTTTAACAGTAACAATCATACTATTTTTCAATACTGTTTCTTAGAGCTACACTTAAAACTAGGTCTTTAGGTCTTTTTTCTTTAATTTTCTTTTCACAGGCTACCAGTTCTTAAACAAAAATTGTCTATGGTATGGAAGGTGTTATTCAGAATAAATGATTATAGGTTAGATTTAAAACTTGCTTTGCTGTCTCAGACTTTTATGTTATTGGGCAAATGATGAATATATTGTGTTGATGTGTACTGAACTCCTTTCTGCTCCCTTGACAGCTTTAGTAATGGGTAATAAGTGTCATTTTTCAATTCTAATGTTGTAGGTCTGGTCATCATTCTTCTTCTCAAATTGTGATGGATTATTTATGACAAATTTCATTAGTGAAAGTACATCCAGGGTTTCAAAAGAAGACAGCAAGATTTCTCCCCCCTCTCTTTATGCTCCAGATCCTACAGAAGCCTGCTTTCCCTCCACACTCTGCCCTCCTCAACCTACGAAAGAGTAGGAGTAGACGTGTGGCTCTCAGGACAAGGCACCCCCCAGTGACCCTGGAGGCACCATCTCCCACTTCGCAACATGAGTCTGACCTGTTATTTATTGGTGTCACCCGATCCTTGTTGCCAACAGAGATGATGACCTGGTAGTGTGACTGGCTCCAGCCCATTTGCCTACCATTTGGATACCCACTCTATTCTTATTCTGTGGAACTGTAATGGATACTACTGGCACCCCCTAGAGTTGCAATCTCTTATTGCCTTTTACTTTTGTCATTCTCCGGGAATCTCATTTCACTGTCGGTTGCTCACTGACCCTTTGTGAAGTTCGTGCTTTGTTGGAACTGGGTTGATCCTATGAGGGGCTCTGGTGGCTTCTGCATGTTGGTATGTTCAGTCAACTTGGACTCTGTGGTCACTTTTGCAATTTATCCCTCCCTCCTGACAGGTCACCTACACCCGCTGTCCTAACTGCCCTCCTTCAGCAGCTTGCACTTCCCTTCCTTCTCCTTGGGGATTTTAGTGCCCATCACACTTTGTGGGACAGTGCTTTTTTGCCTAGTCAGGGGCTCCCAGGGACCAATTTCTTGCAGACCATGAGCTATGTCTTGTTAACGATGGTTCCCCTACTCATTTTAGTGCTGCATATGTCTCTTTCTCTGTTATTGGCCTTGCAGTCACTTCCCCTCCCTTCCCGTTCTTCCTTCCTTATACTGCTTACCACATGATGACCTCTTTGGTAGTGACCACTTCCTTTTCTCTCATTCCCTTCCCACCTCCCAATGGATAGGTTACTCCGCTGGGCTTCACATAGGATTGATTGGTCTCTATAAACCTCCCAGATCATGTTCACACATTCTTTGTCAGGTTGTATTGAAGAAGTCGTGTGTAATCTGTTCGATAAGGCAGTTCGCCCTGCCATTCCCCACTCGACAAGCCTCACTTGCCTGGAGTGTGGCTATTGCCACTGCCATCCATGATAGTCACTGCACATTGCAACATCTTAAGTAGCAGCCATTCTCTGTCAGTCTTATTACCTTTAAATTTCTTCATGTCAAAGCCCATTACTTATATATTTTTTGTGAAAGCCAGGATTGCTTGACTTTAAGACCTTTATTTAAATTACTAGTTTCAACAGGATCATGCTGTCAGCTTCAGATTGGCATTACACTTTGCGTACATGTTCACATACATGTGTCATCAACATTTTGAGACCAAAATGTCAACACAAAAAACACCACAGGTATGCAAAGTGTAATACCAATCTGAAGATGACAGCACGGTTCAGTCAAAATTAGTAATTGGAATGAAGGTCTTAAAATCAAGCGATCATAGCTGTCACAAAAAATACATATATAAACAGAGATCGCTCCAACAACACGTGTTGTGTTGGGAATGCTTTGTCTCCTCCCTAGGTTCTTCTGTCCCTTCATCATGGGTGTGTGGCCTACACTCTGAACCCTCCCAGATTGTCAGTGGCAGCCTTCCATTCCAGGATTACCCCTCCAGGTGGCTTTTGCACAGATCCATCAGTTCTTGTGGAACACTTTGCAGCCCATTTTGCAATGTCATCAGCATCAGCCACCTATCCAGCCACCTTCCTCATCCAGAAATGGGGCTGAAGCTCCCCACTTAATGTATTACCCCTTGTCAGATCGAATCCTACAATGAACCTTTTACTAAACGGGAACTTCTTTTGGCCCTCTCTTCTTTGCACATTTCAGACCAAGTCCATGCATAATCAAGTGCTTCAACACCTCAATCCTCATGACAATATCTCTTCCAGGTGTTTAACTGTATTTGGCTCTAAGGCATTTTTCCCTCTCAATGGAGAGACAGTATTGTGGTTCCTGTCCTTAAACCTGGCAAGAATCCATAATCCCTTGATATTTACTGTCTGATCAGCCTTCCCAAGGTCCCTTGCAAGTTACTAGAATGGATGGTTAGTCATCAGCTCAATTGGGTCTTCGTATCTCAGGACCTTTCATCTTCTTACCATTGCAGCTTTTGTGTGGGACCATCTCCAGTTGATCACCGACTTTGATTGGAAACCATAGTTCAGCAGGCCTTTTCTCAGCACCACCATCTTGATGCTGTTTACTTCAATCTTCGTAAGGCCTACAAAGCAGCTTGACACCATCACATCCTGCTTACGCTCCATGAATGGGGTCTTTGGGGGCCCTCTTCCTATTTTTATTTGCCAGTTCTTGTTCCACCGGTTGTTAAGAGCTCAGGTTGCCACCCTTCTTAACTCTCCACACACTCCATATTAAGTATCCTCCTTCTCATTGCTATTAATGGACTTGTGACCTCTGCCAGACCATTAGTCACCCCTGCTCTGTATATGAATGATTTCTATATTTACACTAGTTCCCACTCATTGGCCTCTGTGTAACGACAGCCTAGCCTCCATTCTCTGTGACACATCCAGGGAGCATACTTGCAGCCTCAATTAAATCTCTTTTTGCTCAGTTGTGGGCCAACTCTTGGGAGGCTACCCCCATCTAATAAACTTTGTGCAATCAAGAAGACCCCCACCACATGGTGTTCTTCCCTCTGTCTATTGTGGTGGGAATCTACCATCCTGTGCCTTCTTCGTATCAGCCATACTAGGTTGACCCATGGTTTTTTATGCCACAATGAGCCCCCCGCCCCATTGTATTTTCTTGCCACTCCTCCCCCACCCCCACCCCCCACTTTGCTGGACTGCCCCTGCCTTTTGGCCATTTGCACTAAGTATGCCCTCCCACTTTCTGTGTCTTGGGTGTTAGCAGATGTTACATCTGTCCCAAATTTTCTTCACTTCAATGGTTTGTTCAGCCATGTTTAAGCCCTGGAATTTCCCTCAGTTAGTGCTGACATTGCTTATGTGGACCTTGGCCTTGCCTCCACAGTGGCTGGGTTCTTTTCCCTTTCTTTCCCTATGTTTTGCCTGGTTTTTTGTGCTCTTTTTGTTCTGGCATAAAGTCAAGTGCCAGCACGATGGTCAGGAACATTAGAGCAGAGAGGGCTGTGACGAAGACATCAGTCATTAGTACACTGACTGACCCCTCTCTACGATGACAATGAGACAGCAGCAGCATCTACAGGAAAAGGACAAGTGCTGCGCTGCCTGGCTGCACCCCAGTTGAGGACTAGTCATTCTACAAGCTTGTATAGCAGTGATTTAGGAACTGCATTTCTTATCTTGTGTTATTTATTTAGTCGTTCAGCATATATAAAGGCAACCATTCTTACATTAATTACAATATACTTATACAGCCATGGTAATGATGCTCTTTACAGGTGCTCTTATAATACTATACATCACAAATACTCTCAAGCCATTATAAGGCTGAGTCACTGAGTCTGTGTATGGCTTGTTACGAATTGTATATACCAAAGAGATTGCTTATGTTTCATGTCGCCCTTTGCTTGCGACGTCTTATTGTAAACTTCTCAAAGTTAAGTATTGTCATTTAGCTTATCGTAATAAAAATTCATTAATACAATTTGCTTAAATTGTCTAACAATCAGAGAAAGCAGGTTCCCTAGGCATCCCGTATTTGACGAGTAGGCAGGACACAACACTTTTGTTTCCCCTTTTCTTGTGTCTTCTTCCCCTAGTGTTGTCTCCATTGTCCTATGATCATGGTATGGTGTGGGGATCAAGAAGGGTCAGTGGTGGTGCTGGTGTACCAATGCACATAATGTTTCTGGGGTGCCCCTGCTCAATCCTCTCCCTGCTGCCCCAGCATTCCTTTTACCTCTTTCTTGCCTCTTTCTCCTCCCCTCCCCTCCCCTCCCAACTTCCCCTCCCCTCCCCTCCCAACTTCCCCTCCCCTCCCAACTTCCCCTCCCCTCCCATATTTTCCTCCCCTCCCTACCCATCTTCCCCTCCCCTGCCCTCCCATCTTCCCCTCCCCTGCCCTCCCATCTTCCCCTCCCCTGCCCTCCCATCTTCCCCTCCCCTGCCCTCCCATCTTCTCCTCCCCTGACCTCCCATCTTCCCCTCCCCTGCCCTCCCATCTTCCCCTCCCCTGCCCTCCCATCTTCCCCTCCCCTGCCCTCCCATCTTCCCCTCCCCTGCCCTCCCATCTTCCCCTCCCCTCCCCTCACCCCATCTTCCCCTCCCCTCACCCCATCTTCCCCTCCCCTCACCCCATCTTCCCCTCCCCTCACCCCATCTTCCCCTCCCCTCACCCCATCTTCCCCTCCCCTCACCCCATCTTCCCCTCCCCTCACCCCATCTTCCCCTCCCCTCACCCCATCTTCCCCTCCCCTCCCCTCACCCCATCTTCCCCTCCCCTCCCCTCACCCCATCTTCCCCTCCCCTCCCCTCCCCTCCCCTCCCATCTTTCCCTCCCCTCCCATCTTCCCTTCCCCTCCCATCTTCCCTTCCCCTCCCATCTTCCCTTCCCCTCCCATCTTCCCCTCCCCTCCCATCTTCCCCTCCCCTCCCCTCCCATCTTCCCCTCGCCTCCCCTCCCATCTTCCCCTCCCCTCCCCTCCCATCTTCCCCTCCCCTCCCATCTTCCCCTCCCATCTTCCCCTCCCCTGCCCTCCCCTCCCATCTTCCCCTCCCCTGCCCTCCCCTCCCATCTTCCCCTCCCCTCCCCTGCCCTCCCCTCCCATCTTCCCCTCCCCTCCCCTGCCCTCCCCTCCCATCTTCCCCTCCCCTCCCCTGCCCTCCCCTCCCATCTTCCCCTCCCCTGCCCTCCCCTCCCATCTTCCCCTCCCCTGCCCTCCCCTCCCATCTTCCCCTCCCCTCCCATCTTGCCCTCTTCCTCTCGCCTCCCCTCCCCTCCCCTCCCATCTTGCCCTCTTCCTCTCGCCTCCCCTCCCCTCCCCTCCCATCTTGCCCTCCCCTACCGCCCATCTTGCCATCTTCCTCTCGCCTCCCCTCCCCTCCCCTCCCCTCCCATCTTGCCCTCCCCTACCGCCCATCTTGCCATCTTCCTCTCGCCTCCTCTCCCCTCCCCTCCCCTCCCCTCCCCTCCCATCTCGCCCTCCCCTACCTCCCATCTTGCCATCTTCCTCTCGCCTCCCCTCGCCTCCCCTCCCCTCCCATCTTGCCCTCCCCTACCGCCCATCTTGCCATCTTCCTCTCGCCACCCCTCCCCTCCCCTCCCATCTTTCCCCCTCCCCTCCCACCTTTCCCCCTCCCCTTCCACCGTCCCCCCTCCCCTCCCACCATCCCCCCTCCCCTCCCCAGTGCAATTCTCCAATCTTCTGTCAAGACTTTTGGGTTTTGGATCCCTATTTTCCTGAACATTGTCTTAGGAGAGCCTTTCGTAAGAATCTTTGGTACCCAAATTGATATCTTTGCGGTCTTAAGAAGCTCCGCTGCTATCTAACCAGCAGCTTCACGTATTCCCAGGAGGATATCATGGGCACCTTGTCCTTAAGCTATTTCAGCATGTGCACCCCCTCACAGACAAAAATTAGGGCACCACGATCTAGATAGACCCTCCTGAAGCTGGGTCCTGGGCCAGCGTCGCCCCCCCCCCCTCCCCCCCCCCCTCCCCCCCCCCCAATCTTTTCAAAGAGGGCCATCTGTACCAATTCCTCCTGCTTCGAGGCGATGGCCACCAGTTGATAGCATTCCTGGATAACTTCCATCCTAAAAAACCAAGACTGCAGTACTATAGGTCTGTTTCCCTATTTCTTGCCTCAGTTTTTTCTGGACTCGCTCATCCAGGGAGGAGGGAATCTTTGATTCCTCCCTTATCCACTTGCTTCCTGTCTTTGACATATTGGGGGGGTCTGCTTATCCCCTTCAACCTGAGACAGTTTCTTCCTAGGGGTCTTAGGTTCAAGTCCCTTTAATTCCCTCCACTTGTCTTTAGGAAGCCATTCTTCCCCTTCCTTTTTCCTCTGTTCCCTCAGTAGTTTCCTCCTCTGGGCCCCAGACAAGCCGTTGATCTTAATCTGGTCTAGCTTCTCGGTTGCAGTTCACACTTCTGGCTCAGGTCTAGACCCTGATTTAGTAGTGGGAATGCCTTCCATTGGTACTGACCCCGATGTTTGGATTTCTGAGGCCTCAGTTTGCCCCTCAGTTTGTTTTTCTACATTTTCTTTAGTAGTGTCCATATCGGTCCCACAAGATTTGGGGGATCTAAAAGGTCCACACCACGAATACCACGCGCCATGTAAGGCTACTTACTCAGGTAGGTCACCCAGTATCCCTGAGGCTCCATTTGTGACACATCTCCCCATGTGCCACGCACACCTCGGCATGGATCACATCACACCTTGGGTTGGGTCACGGAGTTGGGTAAGACTAGGAGTGGATAGGGAAGATTGGATGTTGTGAGACACTCTTAGTCTGATCCATCAGCTGAGGCCTTTCCGGCAGTAGGTCCTCTACCTTTGGCATGGCCCTCAACTTCACACAGATACACCAGCCTCTCCACCCACATGGACAGTGCTTCATCAAGGTGGTGTCCGCTGGAGAGGTCAAAACTCTTGCCATACACATCCCAACATGTCACGGTTGATATCAGTGGCCACATTAATTATCCTTCCTTGCAACGCTTCCAAATTAAGAGGCACTAGAGGCAGGAATAAGCAGTCCTTGGCATAACCCCATAAGAACAACCCTCACGGAGTTCAGTCACTTGATACTGGGGACACACTGAAGACTAAGAGTGTCATGATGGGAAGCATGTCAAATTGAACACTGCAGCAGTTCAACATGATGTAGTCATGAACACCTGAAAGTAAGTGTGACAGAAAATCATCTCATTGCAAAATGAAGTGTCCACTGTCTTGCTGTAATTTTGGCATAAGCTTTGGCTGCATCATGTCCAGGTACATGAAACCAGTCACAATTTCTCCACAAAGAAAAATTATCCATAAACTTTTGAAGAAGACACCACACAAAAGACTTCAACTTTTGGTGAATCACAATCTCGAGTGGTTTTCCTGTGCTCTATACACACAGGTAATGAAGGTTCACCTTCTCACACACATGTATAAAGGACGTAATCATTGAAAAGCAGCCTCTGGGGAGCACCATGTTGCTGCAATAGGCAATGCAAGTCAATGCAAAAGTGAGAACAAAGCTGAAGAAAGATTGCTGCACACACTCCACCTGCTCTGCTGACTGTCCTGGCTGACCTATTTTCTTTTTACAACATAAGCAGCCAGCCACTCAGAATATGTTGTACCACCTAACAAGGATTACTTTGTCTGTTGGTGCTTTTACCTCATGTTTGGTGCAAAATCTTTGTGAATGTGAATCATCACAACTTATACATTTACCAAATTCAAGGACACAAAATGCACACATTGCTGCATTATATGTCATGTTCTGACATATCTGTACTCTAGCAGTACTCTCTGCAACTATGCTGCACTGTGTATTATGAACTGAATCTTGCATGCACTCACTCACTCACTCACTCACTCACTCACTCCCTACCTCGAATAACAAGAGAGGAAAAACCCTCTTTACACGTGGGAGTATACTTGTCTCTGTTGTTAAGAAAATGCAGTTACTGTACTGTGTACACTTTCAACACTTCTTCAAGAGCTGAAAGTGGTCAGTTTTAATTAAATGTGCTCTAGCATGACATGAAAGCACTCGCTTGGTGAATCACATCTACTACCCACAGAAACATTTGTGGTTTATTTAACTGTGCTTATTACTCAGTAACTTGCTTAAACTGATGAAGTTAAGAAAAATCTTATTTTTGTAATAACAACTTGGGATTGTTAGGCAGCTAAGCCATCTTAATTTACATTTTTCGTGTTCTCCCTGAATATTCCATGTGAATGCTGGAGTGTATGATTCACCATCTCTTGACTTGCTTATCAGATTTATTATATTGTGTCAGATGACTTATTTCAATTTAATGAGACCTACAATAATTAAATATAACATGAACTTCAAATAAAAGAGTGAACAGTCTTTCTTTGGGATTGCTGCAGATACTAATGTTCCCCTCTCTAAAATAAACTGTTAATTTCAGTTATTCATACTCTATATTTTATTCATTATTAATGCCTATGATCGACCGCAGGACTTCTGGGATAAGGAGTCCCCCTCTTCCATGCCAATATCATCCTTGGAGGGTGGGTGAGTGGGTAGAGATTAAGGCATTAAGATAGCCTATATTCTTGAGTTGAGAAATCATCCCTAAAGGCGGAAGAACCAATGATGGACAACAGCATAGGACACCAAGGGTAAGGTGGGACTCTTTAAGTGATGGTGAAGGCAACTCACCTAGGAGAAAGCTACTCTGATCACAAAATGGGTGGCTCAGAACCATGGATGGCAGCCCCATCACTGAGCTTGGGCTCGTAAGACCAATAACTTACCAGCCTTAAATTATGAGATAAAAAAAAGGGCAAAAAAAGTACTGAACTGATCAAAATTTTGATGACAGTGGAATGATTAATGGAATGCTTGGTTTGCTAATTGGAACTTGGAATCTGAGATCAATCATGACAGGAGGAATGAAGCAATTTGGAGACAGTACTAGCAACTATAAGTGCCTCTTAGCAGCTATACAAGAAACAAGAATCCCCCAAGGAATCATGAAGGTCAAAGATAACTACACATTATTCAACAGCAATGAGAAATGGCCAGATTGGACCTCTGAAGTGGAATTTGCTGTTCACAACAAGGTATTCTCAGCGGTTAGTAAATGTATCCCAATAAATGATCACATTTGTGCGATGATTCTGAAGGCATCACCATACAAGATTTGCATTGTTAACTGTAATGCACCATCAGAGGACACAGATGATAAGATAAAGAACAACTTTTATGCTGATTTGGAGGACGCTATTGACAGACTACTGTGACATTTGATCCGTTTAGTTCTGGGTTATCTGAATGCACAAATTGGAAAGAAAATGAATATTGTCCCACAACTGGGTCAAATAGCCTACACGGAGTGACCAATGATAACGGTGTTAGGTTGATAAATTTTGCTGACCTTAAAAGAATGGTCATGCTGCTTCCCACAGAAAGAGATACATAGAGCCACATGGATATCACCAAATGCTAAGATGAGAAACAAGATTGATCATGCATTGGTGGATGGAAGACATTGTGGATGCATCAAGCAAGTACAAGTGTACTGTGGTGCTGATATGAATTCAGACCACTTTTTAGTAGTTTTGAATATCTGTCTAAAACACTCTACAAAAGGGCAGAGAAAAAGAGAAGGAATAGTTTGTCATGATAAGGACAAACTTTCAAATGATCAAGTAAGACAGTGATACCAAGATAGTCACTGGCTCGCTTTTGTCAACGGAGGCCCCAGATAATGTAGAAGGAATATGGACACAACTGAAGGAAGTGATTATCCAGAGTGCAAAGGAAGAACTGGGACGACAACCTAAACACAAAAACAAACCATGGTTTGATGATGAAATGCCAGTTGGCAGTTAAAGATAGAATGGGGAAGAGATTAGAGTGGTTAAATCACCCGTCAGAAGATACACAAGCAACATACTCAGAAATGAGATGACTGACAGACAGGCTCATTAGCAGGAACAAAAGATAATATGGGAAGAAACTATTGGTGACAGTTAAGGAATCGAAGAAAATACTGCACTCCTTTTTCATGTTGGCAGGTTTTGCTTGAGGCAATTATAAACAGCAAACTTTAATCATAACAGATGAAGAAGGAAATGTGGTATACCTCCTATGGAGCAAGCAGGTCAGTTTGGAAAGTATTTCAGAAAATTGATAAATGTAGAAACTCCGGAAGGAAGTATAGAACAAGAATGGGAGTTAAATAAAGAGGAAGTACCTGAACCTTCAGTGGAAGAGATAAGAACAACTGTAGAATCACTCAAAAACAATAAAGTGCCAGGTGGTAGTGGTATTAGTGCAGAACTGGTTAGAAATGGAGGGGAAGTTTTGTTGGAGATGCTAAGACAGCTTATTGTCAAAATCTGGTCATCAGAGGAGATCCCGGTTGAATGGAAGAGAGCAGTTGTATGCCTAATTTTTTAAAAAGGAGATGCCACAAAAGTAGACGATTATCAAGGAATCTCACTATTTGAGGTATATTGTAAAGTCATAAACTCCCTGTTACTTAGTCACCTGAAACCTGCTCTACAAGAGATCATAGGACCTTATCAATGTGGGTTCATGACAGGATACTCATTCATAGATCACATATTTATGTTAAGACAGCTAACAGAAAAGTACTATGAATTTGATAGCGAATTACGCCTCATATTTATAGATTTCCAACAGGCCTATGATAGCATTAATCAGACAGTATTATGGAGGATAATGCAGGAGTTGGGCATTACAAGAAAATACATCAAAGTGATTGAAGCATGTTATACAGATACAAGCTGCCAAGTATGGTTTCGAAACAAAATGTCAGAGCCTTTCACTGTGCAACATGGTTTGAAACTATGAGATCCTTTGTCCCCAGTGCTATTCAACATTGCATTGGAAAAGGTGCGACTTGAAATTGGTAATAACAGGGAGATGGATACAATTGGGACTAACACAATCTTGGCCTTCGCTGATGATGTGATTATGGGAGACTCCCTTAATCAGATAGTGTCTGACACCACTAGGATCATGAAAGAGGCAAGCAAAGTGGGTTAGTTGTCAATGAAGAGAAAACTGAATATATGATCATCTCGTGCCGACAGGATTTCCCTACCACTATCAATACAGATGGACACAATTTTGAACGAGTACAGAAATTAAGTACCTAGGACTGATTCTATCTAATAAAAGCGAGGTTGGGAAAGAGGTTCAACAGAGAATAATTAATGCTAATTGTGCCTTCTTTAGTCTCAATAACTTGGTCTCACAAAACAGCAAAATCAAAGTTTACATGGCACTGGTAAAACCGGTTCTGTTATATGGCTGCAACACATGGGCAACTTCACAAACACTTGAATAGCGCATTTGAAAGGAAAGTGCTCAGAAAGATCTATGGGCCTACATTCAACAGAGAAAATGGAAAATGGGAAAGGAGGCAAAAAGAGGACTTCTACCAACGTTTTGTGAATGCTGCTGATTGTAGGACCATCAGAGAATGACGACTCTGGTGGTTGGGACATGTCTTAAGAGCTGGAGAATCTATCCCCAACTGAGTGTTCAATTCCCAGCTGACTGAAAGACGTCCAAGAGGTCATCCAAGGACTAGGTGGAAAGATAGGGAGATGAGGATATTGCAGAAGGTAGAATGAACAGCATCCCCGGAAGATGCAATGGACAGAAGAAAGTGGAACATCTGCCAGAAATACCTGCAACTGTGATCAGGACAATGCTCCCTCCTGTGTCACTGGTTGTGTTATTGCTCTTTGGACAGTGTGTTATTCTGGTTTATAATATTTCTTTTGCTTTCTGTCATGGGCCTTCATGGCCTGTTATGTACAATAACATGATTATGATTAATGCATATGATGTTCTGAGCTTAATTGACCACTTTTACACTCACTTCAGTTATGGATTTGCGCCAATTGACTTACTCCCTCACATTCTGCGATGTGAATGGCATAATGCACCTAACTGTGCCATGACATAACAATGTCCAAATAATTTGATACTAACTGATAGATATGCACATTCTAAACCTTTTGAGTTGGCCTACTTCTAAACTAGGTAGCTTACAATTTGATACTAGATATTCACTTGCATATAACCACTCTTGTTTCACAACTGTATTACAGTGTTTTTATTTCTACATCTACATCTAATTTGAGTCATTTTAATAACCTTTATTTTCCTTTGAGAAAATACTAACATTATTATTCAATCACTGAATTTAATTAAAAATCAATTCAAGTAGTGTCATGTACTATTTATATGGTATAAAAAATAAAATAAAATTTTTGGCTGTGGTGTGCAAGACATAACACCAAGGCTTTGGGTACAACATTTTTGCACAATTCACCATGCTCTTAGTGCTGAAAACTTCATATGTGCTCAATATTTCTCACCTTATTCTTTTCTCTTTCTGATATTTGGAGAGATACTGTACCTATTAGGAGTATCAACATGGATTCCGGAAACAGCGATCGTGTGAGACCCAACTCGCTTTATTTGTTCATGAGACCCAGAAAATATTAGATACAGGCTCCCAGGTAGATGCTATTTTCCTTGACTTCCTGAAGGCGTTAGATACAGTTCCGCACTGTCGCCTGATAAACAAAGTAAGAGCCTACGGAATATCAGACCAGCTGTGTGGCTGGATTGAAGAGTTTTTAGCAAACAGAACACAGCATGTTGTTATCAATGGAGAGACGTCTACAGACGCTAAAGTAACCTCTCGCGTGCCACATGGGAGTGTTATGGGACCATTGCTTTTCACAATATATATATAAATGACCTAGTAGATAGTGTCGGAAGTTCCATGTGGCTTTTCGCGGATGATGCTGCAGTATACAGAGAAGTTGCAGCATTAGAAAATTGCAGCGAAATGCAGGAAGATCTGCAGCAGATAGGCACTTGGTGCAGGGAGTGGCAACTGACCCTAAACATAGACAAATGTAATGTATTGCGAATACATAGAAAGAAGGATCCTTTATTGTATGATTATATGATAGCAGAACAAACACTGGTAGCAGTTACTTCTGTAAAATATCTGGGAGTATGCGTGCGGAATGATTTGAAGTGGAATGATCATATAAAATTAATTGTTGGTAAGGCGGGTACCAGGTTGAGATTCATTGGGAGAGTCCTTAGAAAATGTAGTCCATCAACAAAGGAGGTGGCTTACAAAACACTCGTTCGACCTATACTTGAGTATTGCGCATCAGTGTGGGATCCATACCAGATCGGGTTGACGGAGGAGATAGAGAAGATCCAAAGAAGAGCGGCGCGTTTCGTCACAGGGTTATTTGGTAATCGTTATAGCGTTACGGAGATGTTTAACAAACTCAAGTGGCAGACTCTGCAAGAGAGGCGCTCTGCATCGCGGGTGTAGCTTGCTCGCCAGGTTTCGAGAGGGTGCGTTTCTGGATGAGGTATCGAATATATTGCTTCCCCCTACTTATACCTCCCGAGGAGATCACGAATGTAAAATTAGAGAGATTAGAGCGTGCACGGAGGCTTTCAGACAGTCGTTCTTCCCGCGAACCATACGCGACTGGAACAGGAAAGGGAGGTAATGACAGTGGCACGTAAAGTGCCCTCCGCCACACACCGTTGGGTGGCTTGCGGAGTATACATGTAGATGTAGATGTAGATGTAGTATTTAGTATTTATTTGCAGTATAATGTACTGTTGACAGTTATCTGATGCATTTTGGTGGCTAGACACAAACATCCATTTACAACCAAGACACTTTCGTACAATCTCATAATGCAAGCTTCAACCAGAATATTTGCTGTTCATTTGTTGTTTATGGTTTACTCCAAAATACAGAGAACAACAAATACTTCCTTTTAATTTTCCTCGACACAGTACTGTGTGAAACATTTGCCGAGTTCACAGAAGAGTATAAAATCTGATTAGAAAGTCTATAAATATTGCTAATGTGGAACTGACACAGAAGTGTTATAATCTACCTTGATATGGTATCCTTTGGGCTTAAAGCAAATTACAGTGTAAAGAGAGGCTGCCAGTAGCGCATTCATTGAAATGGCATCAAACTAAGCAGTAAGCAAGCACAACTCTCAAAACTAACAAAGCTGTTGAGCACACTATTCCACATCAACATGCAAATTCTAGTAGCAGTCAGTCATACCCAAGTCACTGCTGTGACAGTCCTCCAGAGTCAATCAGCACTAAATATAAAATAAACTATTGAAGGTTTTTTACTGAGTAGTTGTTTTATTACTTACAGAGACTGATAAGAAATAACTGATAAATTATTCTTTATTGTAAAGGGGCCTTATGAAGTGAAGAGAAGAACTGATGGCACACCGCTAGGACCACTCAATCCCCGCCAGGTCCTCTATGAATACTGGGCCCGTTGGGGAAAGTGGTATAAGTACCAACCACTTGACCATATTAGAGAATATTTTGGTGAGAAGATAGCAATCTACTTTGCTTGGCTTGGTGAGTCACTAAAATCCTAGGAATAAAGTGATAAATGCACTAGTTTAACTTACATGTGGAGTACCTGTTTCTTTATGTATCCCCGTATTATTTCTGTTACTTTTTTAATTTCCAATACTCTATTCTTTAATGTAATTTGATTGCAAACATGCCCATCTTTAGATGTTTTAGTGTGAATTTATATCTTTGACCAATTATCTGCGAAGTTTGCTTAATATAGCAGTAAGAAAACAAATATTTTCTTTCTGGCAGTCACTAAAACTGTATAGTAACATGAAATGAACAAAGAAGTTAGAGGCTTAGTAGAAGGGCTGTTATTGGAAAAAGTAAATTAAGAGAATAACAAAGACATTCACAGAAAGTAGCACTGGTAGAAGAGAAATGAATCACATTCAGTGTCAGTTTTCTGCCATATATTTTCTCTCATTTTCCACTGTATTTAGTAACTTACTCTTTTTCTTGCTTCATCTGGCATGTATCTTCTGAGACATCTGTGTTCTTTTTCATTTTTTGCTTGATGAATATCAGTTTCTGATCAGCCAATATTCATTGACTTTGATAATTGTATCGTTTGGTTCCCTCTCTTTCTTGATTTTGTTTGAATTTTGAATGTACCTATATTTATTGTTCCAATATTGGCCACATACGTAACAGCCAATGCTTAATTTTTTTTGAACTGTGAATAAGATAGGATTTTTTTATAATACATTTTTAAAACTGCAGGCTTCTACACTGGATGGCTACTGCCTGCTGCTGTGGTTGGCTTGTTGGTCTTCATGTATGGTGTTTGCACAATGCACTCAAATAGACTGGCAAAAGAAGTATGCAGTAGCCAAGGACAGTTCAAGATGTGTCCCCTCTGTGATGTGGAAATTGGTTGCAATTATTGGGACCTGAGTGATGTTTGTGGCTATGCTCAATTTGCCTACCTCTTTGATCATCCAGGCACAGTCTTCTATGCAATTTTTGTTTCATTTTGGGGTAAGTAATTTATTTTAATGATGATAACCCTAGTAGTAGTAGTAGTAGTAGTAGTAGTAGTAGTAGTAATCTGCTTCCATTGTTGTCACCAACTGATACTTTGCAGCAGTAAGATGCTATACTCCCATTATGGAAGAATGAGTTTATACTCAATGTCCAGTTTGTGTGATCCTAGGGTTTCTATAAAGTAATTAAAGCACAAGTCAAGTCATTTGTTTTGGAAAAGGCGATAGCTAACTTCTTTATCTTATCCTATCTTGTGGTCAATCTGTAATCTTGTCACATAACTTTCATGAGGGGCAGGTATATTTATATATAGACTTAAACATAATTGCTGTGTAGCATCTTGTATAGGCTAGACTGCCAGTCAGTGTCATATAATGCTGCTCACCACAAAGTTGTCAGTTTCAAGGCTGGTTCACAAGCTATGTTGCTAGTCCACCCCACACCAACACCAGCTTCTCTAAATTGCAAGGGTGAAGACAGTCACTCAATCATTTCACTTCAACAACCTTCCAAATATCAATCTCCTCCTGTCCCTGTCAGTGTACCTGCACTCATGTATCTCCAACCTGTTGCCCCACTGGCTTCTCGTGCTCTCTTCTGTTTGTAGGTTGTGTGTACTTCTCACAGTTGTCTGGCTCTATTGTGACCTCCCTTCTCCTACACCAGCGTAGTTACTGTAGATATATGCAGCTATCTCTGCTTATTCTCTGGAGAGATCTCCCCACGCACCACCGCAGTCACCTCCCGATATTCTTATCCTCCTTTGCCCCCTGCATACACCAGCCTGAATGTAGATGACAGCTGTATTGAAGAGTTTTATCAAGTAACATTCCTAACATACGACATTTGTCAAAATGCGGAGTTTTCTATATCCGCATATCATAATACTTTCGGTACACGCGTGTTTGCACAAGAAAGGTCAATTTGTTTGATGTCTTGTAAGGAACCCACCCACAATCATCTAGGCCACAAATTTTCAAGATAAGTATTTTGTCATTTCAGTCTTCTTTTCCCCGTTTGAGTGTAGATATGGTGCAGTAGTGAGATGGAGAATAGTAATTAATTTTGGTTGCTAGTACTATTGTTCAGTTCACTGTTAAGCCCTGTGTTCATATGGAGTGAGAAGCTTTGTTGCAACTGTATCACCACACAATTTACAGGTTTAGAGTGAGATTATAAAAAGAATGCTGCAGTGGCAAAGTGAAGTTTCAATAATTCAGTGAAGTGTTTGCCTGTCCTTCTGCTGTTACAAAGAAATTGAAATTCTAACCATACCAGAGGACCTGTCAAGCTTATAGTACATTTAGTTTTTGCATATTTTATGAAAGAAAGTACATGAAATGAAGTTCTAGTTAGTTATCAGTTGTCTTGGAGTATGGTAACAGCATCGTGTATTTTATCCAGTGGTAAAAAATACCAGTACTATGATTATCCAGTGCAAGGAAACAACAAAATCAAGTACAAGGAAATCTCAATAGAACTATGAAACACCAATAGAATGCTGTAATTATGAAAAGACACTAAACTAGATTATTTCTTTTCTCCAGCATTTGTTGTTCCATTCTTCCACAGTTTTATGTTTACTCTGTTATGTGCATATGTCTGATTTTCATAGACGAGATGTATGTTCCTCATTATCAATATTAGGTGCATTTATGGGACACTTACGTGGAACAATTATACGTGACTGGTTATATTATGTGGCCAATTCATCTTAAAAGGGGAGGGCGTGGGACGGTTCTCACTGGTTTGGCTCAAACTGTGTGAATAGAAGCAAGTATATGACCTTTCAAAGTTCCTAAAATACTTTATGTGAGTGATCCGCAGGGAAAGAGAAAACACTCTTTGAAAGTTTTTTGACCTCATTGTGAGTGATGAATAACAACTGTGCAGTCAGTAGTGTGGCACAGTTGGTAAGTGTACAGAATGATGATTATTCATTGTATTTTATTCCCCACAATTTTGAACTACCAATTACAAAATTTAAATATAGTTTAACAGTTTCATTTATTTAAATAATATGTATATAATTTACAGTTAGTTATAAAGGCTTTAATTTGAATAAAGATTATAGTTAATGGGACCAGTTTTCATAAATGGATGTAGTTATGAATGGAAGTAATGTTTCTGAAAATTCTAGCAAGGAATTACCTGTTTTTTTATTTATTACAGGCAGCTACATTACATATTTTGGGCAATAATCGTCAAAGAAACATTTAAAACATATTGTTCACACCACATACATTTTATGAATGCATTTTTTCAGCATAAACATTTTTCTGAAATATGCTTCAGTGGAAAGCCTACTTCATTCACATTTTTAAATGGAGGCTTTTCCCTCTATCAAGTTTGATGCATACCAAGCATATTGAATCATTGGAGTGAAAACAGGAGAAGTAAACTGATGCTGCATGATGTGCATCTTTAATCAAGAATAATTCTTGCTGTTTTTGTAGCATACATAATCTTTGTAATCTTTTAATTAGATTTTTGATTTGGTGATAGATATTTATATAACATGGTTGAGTGAGAGGAGTACCATTACAATAGAGACCATTACAATATCTCAGAAAACAGTTGAAATCACAAACCATTAGAGATGAGTCATTCAAAAACAATCCATGTTTAACTATATTCATTATTCAAATTAAAGTAGTCATTATTAACTGTAAGCTGTGTATACTAATTTTACGTATATAAATTGAACTGTTAAACTATATGCAAATTTTAACATTGCCAGGAATAAAATACAATAAGCAGCTGGAATCAAGCTCGTGCTGCCAAATTATCACACTGTACACTTACTGGCTGCGTAACACCACTAAAGGTACAATTGTTACCCATATAATCACTCACAATTTAATCAAAAAACATTAGAGTATTTTTTCTCATTTCCTATGACCCACTCAGATGTAATATTTTAGGAATTTCAAAGGGTCATATGCTTGCTTCTACTTAGAGTTCAAGCCAAATCGATGAGACCTGTCCTGCGCCACCCTCTTGTTAATGTCCAGTGGAATGGCTTTTAAAACAGTAAATTTGTATTTATTATTCACTCTATCTCCACTATCCTGCTTCACAAACAACTTTGAAAGCCCATGCGATTTAACTGAAAGACACTGTAAGTAATAAATACTTCAGTTCCTTGAACCTTAGAAAATGAGTATACATATAGAAATAAGGTTCAAAATTGTAGCAACATATAGTTTTGTTACTGTTGTCACGTTGCGCCTCCTCTCCCCCCTTCCCCCCCCCCCCCCCCCCCCCCCCTCCACACCCACACCCACACCCACATGCACTCACGCACGCGCACCCACACACTTCTAGGAGTTTCAGAATGACGAGTTTGACATTGAACTTACAATGAAAGTAATAACACAATCAATGAAAGATGAAGGCCACTTGTCCCAAATAGAGAAATATAAACAAGTATTGATAAACAAATGCTAAACTGCTGCTCTTTGACAATTCAAGTTTCTACAGAACTAAGCAGTAAATTCCTAGTAGTGTCAACACAGCCCCAGTCATGCTTATACAGTGCCAGTTCTACTCTTCTACTACAGCTGTAACTTTCCTGGAGTACTGGAAACGAAAGTCTGCAAGCCTGGCTCATCACTGGGATTGCATGGGGTTCCAGGAGGAAGAGGAACGGCCACGGCCAGAGTTTGCAGCACGTGCCCCATTTCTGGAACGTAATCCTGTTACTGGAGTGAGGGAACCAAGCTTCCCTTCCTCCCTACGGCACAAACGCATTGCTGCAGGAATTGGAATAATTTTTTTGATGGTGAGTTTCTTAATCACATTTTCTCATGCATATTCAACTTTATGTTAAGTAAGCATATTTTGTTTTGTAACTTGCATAACTTCTCAACTTATTTTCTCATCTTGTACTTACATCATGAAGGATGATAGGTGGAGTAGGAGTTGGAAAGGTTTGTAAGTTTACCACATTTTGTCTAGATATTCTATGTCGAGTGATGTGAAATGACAAAAATATTTCTCCTTGACTTCTTATTTTTACATTTTTTTAACTTGAAACGTCACTCACACTTTTCATTCAGTTTTTTGTTTAACAAAATTAGTAAACATCTGAGGTAAAACAGTTTACAACTTGGTTCATTGTAGGATCTGCAACATGTAAACTAAATCTGCCGCATGAGAGATATCTGCCCCAGTGTAGCTCCTTTTAAGATTTCCTCCTCCTGTCCTTCTGAAAAAGCAATGATGCCATTGTAATGCTTTCCGAAACAAATTGGAAGCAGACAGAATTAGACAATAGAAAGCATAAACTGATTCAAAGAGATATACAAAAGAAATTTCATGATCCATATTATCTCTCCAGAAAGTTCTGAGATTGATTTTACTCCTGGCATATAAGCAACATTAGCACAGGAATTACAGTGGCAGCTTGAACTAAAAACTGTAAGTGACAAATGATAAGTCAGTCAGTCAGTGGTGAGCAGGCAGTGTGAAGTAGTGGATGTGATGCCTTAATGTGTCAACATTTTTGTCAACAAATCACAGTGGAGAAACATCTCTAAATCAAATGTTAAGAATTTTCTCCAGGATGGTTTGAAGAAGACAAGTGTGTGTCAGATTTATCCCTCACATCTTGATTCCCAAACAAAAAATGATGAAGCAGGGATACCTGCCATGACTTGATTGAAATACAAAATGTGGACAATTCTTTTCTGAAAAAAATCATCACAGGTGATAAAACTTGGTTTATCTATGCAGCCACCCACAAAACAGTGTAGTGCAGAAATTCACATGAAAAGTCAATGATGTGATTATAACTTTTCTTTATTTTTAACTATCCAGTTTCAAAACTTTTTGTACTGCTGTGGTGCATCATAAAGCCTCACCAGACTATTGAGTTGTTGTTAAAAGGAGAAAGGCTCCTAGTCTAACGTATAAAGGAGCAAGCACCCGCTTCTTGCTACTGCTTTTTAGTGTATGTTCTAACTCAGTTTATTTTATATTGATAAATAAATATTCTGTATGTAAATCTTTCATTGTTCCTGAAGTTTCATTGTTACACCTACCAATATAGAGAAAGGCTGATATTACATCACTGTGTATGACATCAGTGCTCTCAAATCTGACTAGAATTTTAATGTAGTATGTCTCAACAATACTGAAGCTGAAGTAAGTAGAAATCAAAAATAAGATTTCAGTTGTGGTCAGTCATAAGGATATTTTACAGATGACAAATGATTGACTTCAGAACAACATTATGATGTCACAAGATTATGGTGTTCGTTTCTCCCTTCATTTGATTAAAATTTTATATTTAAATATTTTTTATGTAAATGTTTAAGATTTTTAAGATTCCATTATTATAGCTTTTTATGTAGATAATTTAGGAGTAAAGCAAACCATTCATCGAATAGCAACAGCAGTCAGTCATTAACAGGTGTGCAGCAAAGAAGAACAAAAAAGTTCAGCAGATGGACTGGGGTAGGGTTATGTCGTGTAGTGTAAGATGAGGGGAAAAGAGGGAGGAATGAGGAGGAGGGATTGGAGATGGGTAGCTAGTGACTCGGAGGGACGTAGCAGTCATACAGGATAGGAATGCATGTGATAGAGGTGGCAGATAGACAGGCTAGGCATGCAACACACGGGCGCAACAGACATGGAGATGTGGTGTGTGATGAGGCTGATACGGAGGCATGAATTTGGAGGGGTTGACAGGTTATAGGAAGGGGAAACTGTTGGCTAAAGGGTGTGAAGACAGTGGGTTAGTGGAGATTGTGGTCAGGAAGACTGCAAGAGTGGAGAATGTCTTACAAGGATAACTCCGTTCTATGTAATTCAGAAAATATGGTGCTGGAGAGAAGGGTCCAAATGGGATGGCTTCTGAAGCAGCTCAGAACTTAACTATGTTGTGCCCAACACAATGTTGTGCCATTGGATGGTCAACTCTGTTCTTGGCAGTGGCTGTTCATTCTGGTAGACAGTAGTTGTGCCCACATAAATTTCTGGGCAGAAGCAACAGCAGAGCTGGTATATGACATAGCTGCTTTCACAGGTGGCCCTGCCTTTCATGGGATAGGAGAAGCCTGTGACAGGACTGGAATAGGATGTGCTCGGTGAGTGAATTGGGCAGGTCTTGCATCTGTGTCTTCCACAGGGAGTGGGAGTGGCATAGGGATGGAGCAGGATGTTGCGCAGGTTGAGTGGACAACAGAATACTGCTTTAGGAGGGGTGGGAAGAATCATGAAAAGGCTGTCCCTCATTTCCAGGCCTGATGGTAAATAATCAGCACCCTGGCGCAGTATGTGGTTCATCTGCTCCAATCCATTAGGGGTGATACTAAGTTAGTCTTAGAAATTGAGGGAGAATTAGGAGTGTGTAATGATATGGGCATTGGAAATCTTTTTGTGCACTAGATTTAGGGGCTAGTGTCTGTCTGTGAAGGCTTTTGTGGGCATACTGGTTAAGGGAAATCTCATCAATGCAGATACGTAATTCCTGGATGGCTAGGTTACATAGGAGCAGCTTTTTGGTGTGGAAGGAGTGACAGTTGTCAAAATGCAGGTTCATGTCAGAGAGGTGGAGGTCAATGTCCAGAAAGATGACACACTGGATTGATGACAATGAGGTGAAGTGAATGGGAATGAGGTTGTGGAGGAATGAAGGTAGGATGTTATGGTCATGGGTCCAGAGCAGGAATATATCATCACTGAATCTGAACCAGCCAAGGTATTTGGAATTTTGGGTTTTGGGAGGCTAGGAAATTTTCCTGTAGATGGCCAGTAAACAGATTGGTTTAGGAGGGTTTCATACAGATGCCTATTCCTGTCATGGATTAGTTTAAACATCTTCACCTCAAAAGAGTAGTAGTTATGTTTGAGGATATAATTGGTAAGGTGAATGATGATTGATGCAGTTTGTTTGGAATCTGAAGGACTTTGGAAGAGATGGTGTTCAATAATGGCAAGGCTTAGGGCACATGAGATTTTGGTGTGTAGGGAGGTGACACCAACATAATGAGTAGGGATCTAAGTGTTAAAGGGGTGAGGATGGTTGAGAGTTGGTGAAACAAGTGGTTGGTATATTTTATAGGCTAGGCTATAAGCAAGTCGTTAGGATGTTGGTTGACAAGAGTGGAGATTCTTTCAGTGGTAGCACAATAACCAGCTACAATGGGTACAGGATTGTTGGGTTTGTGGATTTTGAAAAGCATCTAGAAGGTGGTTTTTGTGTGTGTGGGGGGGGGGAGGGGGGGTGGTTAGGAATGAAGGAGGAGATGGACTCAGGGGAGGGATTCTGGGAGGAGCCTGAGAAGCCAAGGATGTCAATTACTTCTGGGATGGTAGTGTTATGGCAGAGCCTGTAGGTGGGAGTCAGTTGGTAGAGTCTTCTGTCATGTAGTCAGGCAGCTCATCACAACAATGATGGAGCCTTTGTCTCCAGGGAGAGTAATTAAATCAAGGTATGTTTTGAGGATTCAAATGGCTGTCCTTTGTTCTGTCGAGAGTTTGGTTTCTTGTGAAAGGACCTGAGAAAGGATTTCGAGGCCAAGTTAAAAGTGAGGAATTCGTGTAAGATGATCAGAGGGTGGTTAGGTGGTTGGGGGAGGTGGGTTGCAGTTGGATGGTGATGAACTGGGAGAGGTAAGGTTCAATGTTGTGATTAGGTTGGTTTTGGTTGGAGGAATAGATAGTAAAGAAGTGTTTCCACTGTAGGAATCGGGAGGAGTAGAGATGTCTTTGAGTCCAGCATGGTTAAACTGGGGTGTGGGGCTGAAGGTGAGGCCTCTTCCAAATTAAAACCCTTGCCCCACAATACCTAGAAGTGCACTCCAAACACCACCTTCATAAATTATCAGATATGTTGACATCCTACTCCAAACTTGGAGCACTGCTACCCATCAACACCTATTCCACTCACAGTGAACCACTCATCAATCTCTCATAGCAAAGATACCATACCATGCCGTGCTGATCTTCTCAGTTTTCCACATCCTCCAAAGCTCCTTCCCAACACTCCAAAAGTTCCAGAACAATAACAAACCCAAAACCCTGTTCTTAACCCATCCCCCAAAAACCCTAACCCTCAGCCCCACAACCACATTGAACCTACTCTCCTCTTCCTCCTGACTGCTACAGTCAAAACGCTTCTTCACTACTAAACCCTCCAACCAAAGACATTCTAATCCCAATATTGAATGCTGCCTCTTTAACTTTATACTTTCAATGTGGCCCCTCTCCTACCTAGCCACCCCTAGGAATCTATTATCTTCGATTTGGCTTCCCAAGAAGACAAACTCCTTGACAGAAAAAGGACAGACATTTGCAAACTCAAAACAGACCTCAATTTAACCATCCTCCCATAGACAAAGACTCCACCATTGTCACATTGAATCACAGTGTGCAGGTAACAGAAGGCTACCACAAACCGCCAATTTCCCATAGCTTAGCCTCAGAGACCAATCACTTCCTTCACCAATTCTCAACCAACCCTACTCCATTACTGCTGGAATTCCTTTCTGATACTGTTGATGTATCCTCCCTATATACCAACATCCCTCATGCTCAAGGCCTTGCTGCTATCAAACAATACCTATCCCATAGTCTTTCTGGCTCCAAGCCCACTACCTCACCTTACCAATTACATTCTCACACACTTCTACTTTTCCTTTGTGAGGAAGGTTTATAAATAAATCCATGGAATGACCACAGTAACCCATCGACACACTCCCCATGCCAATCTGTTTATGGGCCCTCGTAGGGAACCTTTTTAACCTCCCAAATACCCAAACCCATTTGTCACCCATGGGAGGCACAGTGATGAGAATGTCCTTTCCCAATATCCTGATGCTTTGAGTGTTCAATCTGTGCTTCACAACGTGTCCCATTTGGAGCTTTCCCTCCAGCACCAGCTTTTCTAAACTATGTAGATGGGAATTATTCTTGCAACACACTACTCCCATAATCTACCTGGCCTCAGTCTCTGTTAATCTTCTTCTCTCTCTCTCTCTCTCTCTCTCTCTCTCTCTCTCTCTCTCTCTCATAACTTCTACCAAATAGTTTCCCTTTCCCTGTCTCATCAGCCCCTCCAAATCCATGCCTCCACATCATCCTCATCATGTGCCGCAACTCACTGTCTTTTTTGCTTGTTTGTCACATTCCCAGCCCATGTACTTGCCATCCCTCCCTCATGCCGTCCTATGATGCACATCTGTTGCCTCCCTCTGATCTGTTAGCTACCTATCTCCAACCCTCTTCCTGCTTCCTGCCTCTATCTCCTTCCACCCACACCACCCAACATAATCCCCACCCCAGTTCAACTGCTGAACTCCAATCCTGGCAGTGTGTGTGTGTGTGTGTGTGTGTGTGTGTGTGTGTGTGTGTGTGTGTTGTAGTCTGTGTAGTCTAGCTCATAGAATAATTTCTACAAAAAGCTGGTGAAGTTTTTATTCTTTTTCATGTGTTTGTCAACAGTTCAACACTTCTGCTGTTTTGTGTGCCCACAAGCTTTAGTATTGTACTCTTTTCTATACATACTTTACACCGTCAGTTTATTCTGTATCATTATTGTCTTCCTACCCCAACACTGCTCCCACTCTATCACCCCTCCTTATCTCATTATTAGCCACCTCATACTCAATCCTTATTTTCCCACTGTTGCCAGTGACCTATGACTCCGTCATTTCAGCACTATCAGTTCAAATATCACTCTAGTGAAATCCAAAATTTTATATCAAGCCATGAGGGCTGCAGCCAAATTCAGTGTGATGTCTAGTCCCCTCATTGGTATCTCAGGTAGAAGATTTTGATGTGTGTCCAGAGGAGTTGCTTCACCTTTTATTTTCCAATTGCTCAACCAGCCACAATTCCCTGTTACACCAATTTAAATGTTATGTAGTTTGTGTATTTATATAAAATTTTCCTTCAGGCTATCTGGTTCATCATCTGTATAAAGATTATTTTCCAGAAAAACAGTCTTGGTTGTAATAATTATTGTTTAGTGACATGTTTTGCCTTTTTAGGGCGTCATTAGATTTTCTACAAACAGAGAAAAAAGGAAAAATAATAAATAACCAGATGTATGGTTGTATCATTTACAGATCAAAATAGAAATATCAAAGCAGTACCTATAAACCATTAAGAGGAAAACTTACATTTGCTGTTATGATCTAAAATAAGCATATGCTAAACAGGCTATGTATATGTACAATAAAAATAAAGTAATGAGAAAACCTTTAAAGAATAAGGAAGAGGTACAGTAGCAGAGGCAAAATGAAAACACACATATGCACATAACTGTAGGCATGGCAGGGCAGTGATATGACAACATTTACAGAATTGCAAACATGCAGCTTCATTTAAACATGGTACAGTAGAAATTGAACAACTCAGTTTTATGTCAAGCATGTAAATTGTTAAAAAACTAGACTAAGTGGTCTATAGAGGTTAGTGGTGGAAACTCACACAGATGGTGTGCACGGTTAATTTTGAAGTAAAAATTTTAATTAAATGCATACAATAGGAATTAAAACTTTGGCTACTGAGTAAGACATTCTAAAGAATAAATCTACTAAAATAATAAATACACACAGTATGATACACTATATAAAGTGTTCATCTACCACTGTGCGGTACTTGTGCTGCCATGTTTCATAAAGTCAATGAGCAGTGGGCCCTTGCAGTCAAAGGAAAAGGTCATCATGACTTTCCCGGTGCTCGTGTGCGTGCTGTATTGACTGCACTTTAGAAGTTTCACTGGGAAGTCCTTACACATCAACCATACGGTCTCAATCCCTCCCCTTGCAACTTCCATATTTTTAGAGCCCTAAGGCCATCAGTTAATTTGGACAGGGAGGTGCAAGTGTGGGTACAATTGTGATTCCGTAGGCAGCCACAAACATTTTTCCATGAGGGCATTAACTGTCTTGTCTCTCAGTGGGAAATGTATTAACAGTTGTGGTGAATACTCCTGAAATAATAAATAGTCTCCTTACTTTTTCCATCTGTCTTGTTTTAATTTGACTGCCCATTACACCATAAAAGTAGAAATGCTATAAATTAAAAATTCGATAAAGTAATTAATCCAGATAGAAAATCATTAAAATTGCTGCATCATGAAGACAGCGTGCAGCAAATGTCAAATTGGCATAAAGTATATTACATGCTTAGACACACAAATAACTAATATTTCAGCCCAACTGCTCGGTGTAGATAGGAGTAAAGCCATCAGCATTTTGTATAAAAGGAGAGATCACACAGAAAGTTTCTCATTCAGAAATCGAATTTGAGTGTTGGCTGGCTGAATTGTGAAAAGATCAGATTGTGTCTTGTGTAAGAAGGACAAAGATCTACCAGCAGGTGTGGGATTCGACAGTACCTGGACCGTGGTCTATTGAGACTGCAGTTTATTATTATTGCCCATGCTGGTCAGAATCCTACAACTGCCATGTAAATATGGAGTTTGAGTTCAGGTGGGCCACATTCGATGCCATGGAGAACCTCAATGATACCATATGACTAGAAACCAAGAGGACAGGCACCTTATTCACTCATTCATGCTGGATCGTGCAGCCACATCAGGTACCTTTAGTCAGAAAATGGACTTACTTGCAACAGTACAAGAGTCCATATGGACAGTGTGCTGAAATCTGGAGCACCATGGCCTGTCAGTGTGGCCACCATTGCTGCAGCTTCCTTTGACATGGCTGCACCAGCTGTGTGTACCCAGTGACAGCACTGCATACATGAGTGGCATCACATCATCTTTTCAGATTAGTTCCAGTTCTGTGTACAGCATCACATATACATGTGTGGAGGTTCCAAAGTGAACAAATATTGCCAGAATGCGTGTGTTGTCATTGTGTGGGCCCAGCATATAGCATGATTGTATGAGTTTCCATGGGGTACACAAGATCACATCTGGTTCACTTAGACACTGATTTGGACAGCATCAGCTACATTTGTGGTGAGTTAAGGCCAGTGTTTGTGCACCGTCTTTGGAGTCTCCATGACTATTTTTCAACAAGGTAAGATGTTGCATATATGTTCAAGACCTATCTCTGTATGAGAGGGTGTTAATTTGATATTCTGGCCATCACATTTTACAGATCTTTCACAAAACTGAAAACATCTTGCCATGGTTACCAAGAAACCTGCACTCCTCCACTCACCAGCACCTCTGGTGTGTGGTTCATTGCAGCATGGGCTGACATCCTAGCTAACTTTGACTTGATGCCCAGCAGAGTTATAGCTATTGTTGTTTCCAGAAATGGCAGCTCTGAGCACCAAACTAATTTTCTTGTTTTCTGTCTTTCCTGGTGTAGTGCTTGTATTAGGCAGCAGTGTAGAAAGCCCAGAAATCTAAATTTGTTTATGCTGTCTTGGTACCCTGCAGTATCTGCTCTCATGAGGACTCCATCTTGTAACACCCAGTGCAAATATTCAGTGTATATCCCATCTCTGACTTTTAATATTCCTGTTATGTTTGTGTATGTTTAAATAATAAATTAAACAAATATAAAAATATTTAACATGCATCTGGTACAGTTTGTGTATTATTATTATTATTATTATTATTATTTACTTTTTTTCAAAAACAGGGTCTATTTGCATTAATTTATAGGTGCCGAAAATATCTTCACTGCAAAAATTATATCAGTGGTAATATGATATTGTAGTTTGTAATTTTATTCTGTTTCAGATGTCCCTGGTTATAATTTTCATTATTGCCATCATAATATACAGAGTGCTTGTGTCTATTCCACTGTTCCAAAATGCAACCCTCAGATCACAGGCACAGGCCATAGCCAACCTTACAGGTGCCGTAGTGAACTTAATTCTTATAATGGTCATGAGCCGTGTTTATGAGAAGCTTGCTTATCGTCTCACAACATGGGGTAAGTTGTTGTCAACAGTTTTAGATGATGATGATCAATCTGTTATATAAGGCATCCTAAAAAGTAATGCCTCCAATTTTTTAAAGCTTTTTAAACAAAGAAACTGTATTAACATTATACCTCTTCATTCTTCACATCTTCATTTTTGTTTCTCAACAATCATCCTGATTATGAACCCATTTATTCCAATGTGGGACTGATGTTGTCACTGTAGACTGTTTGATTTTGTTGATGGAGCCACAATTTTATGTCTGCTTTCACCGATTCATCACTATCAAAAAGTGAAGTCCTTAAAGGTGTTCTTTAAGTTTTGGAAACAGATGAAAATCACACGAGACCAAGTTGGGACTGTATGTAGGATGATAAAGGACAGTGAACACAAGAATGTTGGACTGTTGATGTCGCAGTGCTTGTGTGTTGACTGGCATTGCCATGCTGAAGGAGAAGGTGCACCATGTGTAGATGAACTCTTTGAATTAGAAACTGAATTACAACATTCTGTTTCTCATGTACTGACATAGTTATGTTACAATCTGCCATGCTACATACTACAATTTCAAGCCATCTCATGGCAGAGGGCTATAAAAATGTAGTCATGAAGAATACATGTGTGGAATGTTAATAATGTTTTTTTTTTATTTAAAAGGCTTTAAGAGTTCTCGCATAAAAAGTTCAGACACATTACTTCCAGCACATCCTCATAAACAATGTTACAGTGATTCTTGCAAAACCTGATGATAAAGAGACTGGTCTATAGTTTTCTGTATTTGCTTTTGTCACTGTTTTTTTTTTTTTTTTTTTTTTTTTTTTTTTACAAAGAGGGATCACTTTGGCAAGCTCAAGACAAAGACAGTTGGGAAAGTTTCCTAGTGAAAAGGACAAGTTGATTATATCTGAAAGGGGTGTTTCAACATTTATAATACATTTATTTATGATTAAGTCTGGAGTACCATGCATTACCAAGCACATATTTTTGAAGCTTTTGCTATGTGAATAATTTCATAGGGTTGTTTCATAGAGATAGAGCATGAGGAGGCAAGACTTCAATTTGTTCTTGTGGATGCTTGGGCTACCTCTCTTATTACTAATCATATCTTTTGTATTGTCTGTATACTATCACTTCAAGAGAATTATAGCCCTTTGGGGATAAGTTATTGCCTTGTTCCTTTTTACTATTGCCTTCATACCTTATTACTTTCCAGACTACTTTGCTTTTATTTTCTGTCTCTGACATAACCTTATCATTGGCCATTATCTTGTTCCTGATGTATGGCTTTTCTACATGCCTGAATGTATTTTGTAATGCAACTTGAGGAGAATGAACATGTGGTGACTTTTTCTGTAGCTAGGCAGTGCTCTTTGCATGTTGTTTGAGATTTTTATGCCTCATGTTATCCACATTTTGCTTTTAGACTTGTGTTCTTTATAACCTGTGATTTGAGGGAAAATGCTGTTTGAAAACAACAGTTGAAAATGTCTGAGAACTTTTCGAACATTTTTGTTGGCGTCTCATGCACCTGAGAAATTTCTTCCTAACTTCCTCTGGATTGTAAGTGAGGAATGTTACTATGCTCTGAGTGGTGAACCTTCTTGCAGTCACAGTGAGTGAGAGCAACAATGAGTATGGATCTTACTGAGGCCATTAATAGTGCAGTTTTGGTGCATTTTAGAAAGGCAAGTAACCAATCAGATCACTACAAATGATGGTAACATTATCCTGTGGAAACTGCGCTCACCAAAACAGGCAGACAGATGAGGGTAGCTAATGTTACTGCATGTACAGCATCTTACTTATCATTGCTTATCATAACAAAACTCCTGATATGTGAGCACAGCCAAGGGTAACAGCTTGTCACACTATAAATTGACACTTCTTTTGATTGGGTTCACATTTAAGGACCAGCTAATTATTTGTTAAAAAAGATTTTGGTCTTTTCTTCTGGTGTCTGTCTCTGTGATCAAGGATTTGTTTGCAGATCTCTCTTGGGGTTTAGGTAGTCAGTAAATATTTTGTCACCTGGTCTTCATCACCTGTTGGTCTAATGAACAGGTTATTGGAACATTTAGCCTGTGAAGTTGCAATTTGCAAACTTACCTAACCACTTTGTTTTCTCTGGCATGACTGTTCAACTAGTTTTTGTACTTTTTTATTATTAATTAGAATGTTTTTTCCTCAAGCGTTTGTCTTCTTTTTTAACTCCTCTTTTTTATCCTATCAACCTCATTTGGCAGATGGTAGGAATCATGAGCTTTTTCCTGGAAAGGAGAGATATTAGAATGGAGGAAAGGCGTGGAAAATCACGGAATGGAAAGCATTAGGATAGAGGTGGATAGGTGACGATCAAGAATGGGGAGTAGCTGACCACTCTGAAGAATCTCAAGAGGCCAGCTCCTTCTATAGTTCATTAGAAACTATCACTAACCACATCACACATTGCTGTATGCTGTATTGCAGTTGAGGATAATTACACTACTGTGGTGTAATATATCCCTTTGGTAAACTGATATGTTGCCCCACTTCAACATAATCAATGAATGATGATCGTGAGCATTAAAAGTTTTTATTAGTTAAGTAGCTTAGAATCATAAACTTTTGGGAAATTTCATTATGTTTGTGCATGTAAGTGGGTACTAATGGATGCCTTGCATCTTCAAGGTGGGACAACAATGGCAGCTAAACTATGCCTTGCAGTGTCTGATAGCTTGGCAGTTATTTTTTGCTATGATGTCCCATCTTTGAAAATGGGGTGTGCCTTGAATAAACGGGCATGCCATGACAATATTGCTGAAGTCACAGAATACATATGACCCTCAGTTAGCTGTCAGTGCGTGTAGAACTGTTGCTACTTACTGTCAGCTCAAAGTCCATTTTACATTGAGCTAACTGTATATGTAGTTTCCTATACAGCTGTTAATTGTAATGGAAGATGCAATATAACTGTTGTCAGAAGAATCAGTTTTTATTATTTAGGAGAAAGTCACAATATATCCAAGTTTACAGGTTCCAGCACAATTACTACTGCAACAAAGTAGTAGTTCTAAGTAAGTCAAGTTACACAGTTTTAGCTAAACATACAGCAGTTCAGAGTTAGAAGACAACAACATTCTCGGTTAGTACAATCATACACATTCTTTAAACTGACACATTAATTTTGTATGTTTCGAACAGCTTCTATGTTTGATTAAAAATACATCAACTGTAATGATGTTTTCTTGTTTTACTAATAACATGTCAGATGTTGTTCACTTCTGTAAAATTTAATGAGGTGCAACTGACAACTTTTAGAGTTGCCGGTATTTTTCCTTAATTTATGAATCCATGGTGTATGAAATGTAACATTCGTGGTAGCTGCATTTTCTTAATTTTGGCCCAAAACAGCAAACGCTGTGCCATTAAAGTAAAGTATCAATCCAATATGAGTACTGATACATGCTTTTCTCTCTATTTTATCCATTTCACAGATTTGATGGTTTTCCACTATCCCATGGGCCTCATGAAGTTGAGATCTGAAAAAGCAAGTGAAAGTGTCCTAAAGTTGAAAGTTTCAGCACGGAGCACATTGGGATTGCAAAATTTGCTTATTATTTCATCATTTGCAGCCTATCTAGAAGTCAGAGGCTGTTATCCCATATTAATCTTTCAGGTGTGTCAGTATCAAAGTAAAGTGGTGGGCTGAAAATGCTAAACAAGCCCACCAAACCCAGCTCGACATTTTCATCACAGGTTTCATATGTTGGTGAAAAGAGAAAAGAACAAAGGAAAGGCTAAATAAAAGAAAACTGAAAAGAACAAACATTTTGTCTGTAATTCCCACCTTCATAACTGGAGTCACTGTAAACCTCATCCTGCAAGTATCCAAGTCAAGCCTGGTGGTGAAAAAAATTTCCTACACCAGTTTTAAATGTGAAGGCAAAGGGAGGGACAGTTACTTATCAGTTCTGAAAGTTTCATTCTAATTGTAAACAGCACTGCATTGGGGACTGTCACAACAGCACGTCACATTGGCATGCTATAAATATTACACCAGAGTGAGCTGAGGGATAGCTATTACTTTATGCTAAAAAATACCTTGATTCATGGTAGATGTTACAAAAAATGTTAAGCTATAGTATTTGTCATTAAGACAGTATGTTATCAGATTTATGCTGCTTTGTATATTTCCCTGAAGAATTCACATGTCCACCCTTCTTACAGAAGCTGAAGTGTAGATGACCCATTCAGCGTGTTGCACCATAGTAACTTTGAGTTGTTCTAGCAGCTTGAGGATGTTTTTAATTGTACAATAATCATTGAGCATTGTGAGATAAACACAGTATTAAAAAAAAAAAAATTCAATGCCAGATAGAAATAACAGAACTACACTGCTGTACACACCACTGAGAGACCCATTATACCCATTTCAATGTCTGTATCTACTTCTACATACATACTCCGCAAACCACTGCAGAATATATTATAGGCCTCCCTCATACCAGGGTTTCTTCCCATTACCATGGCATATGGAGTGCAGGAAGAATGATTGCTTAAATCTCTCTCTCTCTCTCTCTCTCTCTCTCTCTCTCTCATTTTCATAGATATACAAAAAGCATATGATGACCGCAGCCCTCCCCCGCCCCCTCCCCAAATAAAAATAATTAAATTAAATAAAAATGTATGTTGCTGTGATTAAATATGTTTACATATTTACTAGGGATCAGAGATTATAATTACAAGGTTTACAACTTTACTTCTGCCATTTTTCCCCCCAACATTTGAGGCTTTAATGAAACTAATTGGTCACACATGTATCATTCAAAGTATTTTCCATTGCTGGCCACTACTTTCTCCCATCTTTTGGGCAGTATACAAATCACATATAGAAAAGATTGTTCATCTATTGAAGCTACCCACAAATCGATCCAATTTGTGACTTCTTCAAAAGATCAGAAGTGTTGGTCAGCCAAGCCATGCGCCATTGATCTAAATAGGTGATAGTCAGAGGGAGCATTGTCTGGAGAATATGGTGGGTGGGGTAGGACTTCCCATTTTAATGTTTCCAAGTACGTTTTGACCTCTTTTGCAACATGGAGTCGAGTGTTGTTGTGCTGCAAAACCACTTTATCGTGCCTCTTGCTGTATTGCGCCTTTTGTCTTTTAAAGCTCTGCTCAAACACATTAATTGCATTTGATAACCAGCACTTGTGATTGTTTCACTTGATTTTAAAACCTCATAGTATACAACGCCGAGCTGGTCCCAGCAAATGCAGAGCATGATCTTGGAGCCGTGAAGATTCAGTTTGGCCCTCGATGTGGAAGCATGGCCGGGATATCCCCATGATTTTTTGCATTTAGGGTTATCATAATGAACCCATTTTTCGTCCCCAGTCACAATGCGCTGCAGAAATCTCTTCTATTTTTGCCTCTGAAGCAACTGTTCACAAACACACAAATGCCGTTCAACGTCTCTTGGTTTCTACTCACATGAGACCCAAGTTCCTTCTGTCTGAATCATGCCCATAGCCTTGAGACGTTTTGAAATGGCTTGCTGTGTCCCTTCCACTAATCGTGCCAAGTCGTCTTGAGTTTGACACGAGTCTTCACTCAGCAATGTCTCCAGTTCTGCATCTTCAGAAACATTCTCTCTTCCACCACTATGCCAGTCTACGACATTAAAATCACCATCCTTGAAGTGTTGAAACCACTCACAACATGTTCTTTCACTAATAGCAACCTTACCATATGTACTTAACGCCTCCCACAAATGACGAGGATTAGGTTTTTAAACTGATATTTTCAATCAAGAACAACTTTATGATGCAGACACAAATCGACTAATGTTCGAATGAGGTTGTGTTGACCAAGGTCCAAGCTAACTGCCTCAAGTCTGTGATCTGTTTCTTTTGACCACTACTTACCGTTGTCACCACATATTGACAAACAGTGGAAGCAAAGTTGTACACCTTGTAAAAAGTTCTTAATGAATTGATGAAAAAGTGTTTGAAATGGGTGTAGACATAGATGGGGTTGCACATCAATTCTATTATTCAGTGATGATCAAAGTATATTGCCTGCAGATAATATGATATAGAGTACATTATTGACAAAATCACACACATGCAGTAAGGCAGAACTATCAATAAATTTTTCTAAAACGAAAAATATCTCTGTGGGAAATATCATCATGACATTATCATAGATGGAACTACTTGAGATATATCTTAAGTATAAGTATCTGGGAGTTATAGTTTCAGCTCAAGGTTCCACTAAAAGAAATAAGGCAGGGGTCAACCAAGCCAAATAATCAATCAATAAGCTAACTTCCACCCTTTGGTTAGACCAAATTAAAAAAAGACAAAAAATTTATATGAATTAACAATATTAAGAATTTGCTTGTATTGAGCCAGATATTGAGAACTGACACAACACTGAAAGATACTAGAAGTTATCCAAATGAATTTTTTGAGTAGTAGTCTTAGAGTTTCAAAACAAGAGAAAACCCAAATAACAAAATCAAGAAGTGAATGAAAATTCCCACTTACATCACCCAAGAAGCAGAAAAACATTGTTTAAAATGGCATGGGATTGTAATGAGATTAGGGATGACTGATGGCTGAAAGAACTTTGTTGGCAACCTCCATACAAGGGGGAAAAAAGGAAGACATAATGCAAAATGGAAAAATCGATTAGAGGAGGATTTGCAGTGAAGAAATTTGAGCTATGGTTTATACAATGTTAGGGAAACTTGGACACGAGGTTGCAAGAAAGAGCCCAAAGAGCTGTGAACAATTGGTGTTGTAGTCTTAGGATACTCCAGTGTTTTGTGAAGTGCATAATTTTACACTTCTGTACATTTAAAACAATTTGCCAACCTCTGCACCACTTTGAAATCTTACCAAGATGTGACTGGATATTTGCACAGCTTTTTTTTCACGCATCCTTTCATTATAGGTAACTGCATCATCTGCAAACAGAGACTGGTATTAGTATTGTGTGCCACATCATTTTATACAACATGAACTGTGGGTCTCAATATATTTCCCTGACCCAGCCCCAAAATTGCTTCTACTTCTAGCAGTGGGTCTCCATCACAATGCGCTGTCTGTTCCCTACCAATAAATCCTCAGTACAGTCACAAATTTTGTTTGATACCTCATATGATCAAACTTACTTTAATACTCATTGAAATGGAACCAAGCCAAATGGTTTTCGGAAGTCAAAAAATACTGCATCCACCATATTGCCTTGATCCTTGGCTTTCAGGATGTTGTTGTTGTTGTTGTTGTTGTTGTTGTTGTTGTTGTTGTGGTCTTCAATCCTGAGACTGGTTTGATGCAGCTCTCCATGCTACTCTATCCTGTGCAAGCTTCACCATCTCCCAGTACCTACTGCCCCCCCAGGGGGTCCACAACTCTTTTGTGGACACGTGCGTAGCGAGCACGGGACCCCGAGCTAATGTGGCCCTCCTTCCTTTCCGGGCTGCATACCTTCCCTTTCCGCATCCTTCCCTATCCCCCATCTTTGCCCCCCCCCCCCTCCCCTCACCTCTGGCTCATTACTTCCCTTTCTCCCCCTCTGGGAGTATGGTTTGTGCCTACGTCCGGAGACGGACGCTCGTAAATGAAACGCATTCATCGCCTTCTCTGCTTGTATGTCTTCATCCTTCCTTTGTCCTTCTCTTTCCCTTACCTCTTCTCTTTACCCTTTTCTCCACTGCGGCGTTTGAGACCTCTCTTCTTTCCTTTCCCTTTCTTTGTTTTTCCCTTTCTCTTTCTTCCTCCCTGTGCATGTCTGAAGGCCTACCCACGCATTTTGTGCGTAGCCGGTGATGGGGTAACGCGTAATTCCCCGCCCCGGGTAGACAGGTAGGACACGTACGTATCCCCTGGTAATGGACAGGCCCAGGGAGGGGTGATTACCCGAGCTGATACCTTCCGAAAGTGCCGATTGGTCCCTCTGTCCATTTGTCGGGAGGTGTGAACAATCACCTAAGGTGGGAGTGCTCTCAGAGAGGGCCCCCACAAGGGAGGAGCGCACCATCGGAGACGCCGGTAATCATGGGGGATTCTTCTGCAATGGTTTCCTCACCTTCCACTATGTCTGCTCACAAGCGTAAGTTCACTGAGTCTCAGCCACAGACAGTTCTTCCATCATTGCCACAGTTCCTTGTTGTTTCTTGGTCTGACGAAGGTCATGACTTCTCCACGGTCAATCCTTTCATTATTCAGAAAGGTGTCGACGCAATTGCAGGTCCTGTAAAGTCTTGTTCCAGATTGCGGAATGGCACCTTGTTGTTAGAAACAGTCAGTGCCCTCCAGGCACAAAAATTGCTGCATACTTCACTGCTCCACACCTTCCCTGTCTGGGTTGAAGCGCACCGCACTTTAAATTCCTCACGTGGAGTCGTTTATACACGCTCCCTCGATGGATTGTCTGACGAAGAAATTCAGCACTACCTGTCTGACCAGGGCGTAACGGCTGTTCATAGAGTTATGAAAAGGGTTGACACGAACATCATTCCAACCCGCACTGTCTTCTTGACATTTCACAAAGTTCAACTCCCATCGGAAATCAAAGCAGGCTATGAGATAATTTCCATTTGCCTTACGTCCCAAACCCTATGCGTTGCTATCAGTGTCAGCGGTTCAATCACACCAGCCAGTCCTGTTCCAATCCGGCCAAATGTGTTACGTGTGGCAAGGATGCCCATGAGGGTGCTTGTCCACCTCCATCCCCTCGTTGCATCAACTGTATGGGTGACCACGCTGCTTCCTCTCCAGATTGCCCCGTTTTTAAAGACGAAAAGCTCATCCAGGAAATCAGAGTGAAGGAAAAGGTGTCGACCTTTGCTGCTCGAAAATTATTCGCCAGTCGACAGCCCACCGTGCCTCAGACAGGAAAATACAGCACTGTCCTTGCTTCTCCTCGGCCAACAAAGGAGGCGGCCACGCAGACTTGCGACCTCACCTTTAGTGCCACGGTCGTCCGATCGGCCAGCGCAAAGATCGCCCGTTCAACCTCACCACTTTCGCCTGCCCACTCTATGGCTCACCCTTCATCAGGTTCTGCTAAATCTCGAGCCCAAAAGTCAGACACCAAGACTTCGAAAAAAGAGCATACTCGTGAATATTTTTTACGTACCCCAACTTCACAACCATCGGTTCCTCCTTCATCTAAACATCATATTTCCAAGAAGGCTACTAAGAAACCCAGCTCATCTCCTTCTCCGCCAAGACGTGTCCCATCTACAGCACCACCTGGCGGAAATCGCCCTCGGCCGTCTTCTGTGTCGCCGAGGCGCACTGCTGGCGGCCGATCAACCGGCCGATCGCTGGTGGCAGGAGCTGCTCCTGAACAACCTATGGATCAGGATCTTCTACCTTCGGCTGAATGCCATTCCGTGCTGTCGGTCGCGAGCTCTGAGCAGTCGTTGAGTTGACGGCAACCTTGGTCACATTCCTCCATTTTCTGTTCACCCTATGTCCATTATCCGTGGCATTCGAGCCAATCGGGATGAATTGTCGATCCTCTTACGATCCTACTCGCCAGTCATCTTCTGTTTTCAGGAAACAAAGCTGCGTCCCCAAGACCGCTTTGTTCTCCCCCATTTTCAGTCCATCCGATTTGATCTCCCCTCTGTTGAAGGCACTCCAGCCCATGGAGGACTCATGATTCTTCTCCATTATACTCTCCATTATCACCCAATCCACTTAAACACTTCCTTCCAAGCTGTCGCTGTCCGTCTTTCCCTTTCTGGATATACCTTTTCTCTTTGTACTGTATACATTCCATCGTCCACACCAATGGCACGAGCTGATCTCCTTCATCTTCTTGGTCAGCTTCCACCCCCTATTCGCTGGTTGTGGACTTCAATGCCCACCACCCGCTTTGGGGATCTCCACATCCTTGTCCACATGGCTCACTATTGCTAGACGCCTTCCAGCAAGCAGATCTTGTTTGCCTCAACGCTGGGGTCCCTACATTTTTGTCTGCCTCCACGACAAATTTCTCTCATTTGGACCTTTCGGTTGGTACTGTTCCGCTAGCTCGGCGCTTCGGCCGGTTCGCCCTTGATGATACACACTCGAGTGACCACTTTCCATGTGTCCTTAGACTGCAGCCTCAACTGCCATATATGCGCCCGCGACGCTGGAAGTTTGCCCAAGCCGATTGGACACTTTTTTCGTCTCCCATGACATTCCATGACCGTCACTTTCCCAGCGTCGACGATGAGGTCACACATATTACCGACGTTATTCTTACAGCTGTGGAACGTTCAATACCACACACCTCTGAATTGCCCCAGCGCCCCCCAGTTCCTTGGTGGAACGAGGCGTGCCGTGACGCAATACATGAGCGGCGACGTGCTCTTCGCGTTTTCCGCCACCATCCTACTTTGGCCAACTGTATCCGCTATAAGCAATTCCGTGCGCGATGCCATCGCATCATCCACGATAGCAAGAAGGCAAGCTGGAAATTCTTTATTAGTTCATTTTACACCTTCACTCCCTCCTCGGAAGTTTGGAGTCGGCTTCAATGGTTCTCAGGCGCGCCTAGTTTCTCCCCGGTCTCTGGGCTCACTGTCGCGCATGATACATTAGTGGACCCCGTCGCAATTTCTAACTGATTGGGTCAGCACTTTGCTGAGATTTCGAGCTCTTCAAATTACCCACCAGCGTTTCTCCTGAAGAAACGTGCAGCGGAAGTGCGACCTCTTGCTTTCTCCTCTCAAAATCGCGAAAGCTACAATACTGTTTTCTCCATGCGGGAACTCCAACATGCACTCTCTTCTTCTCGCTCCTCCTCCCCAGGACCGGATGGTATCCACGTCCAAATGTTGCTGCATTTATCAACCCATAGTCTGCGTTACCTCCTTCGTCTTTATAACCGAATTTGGACTGACAGTACTTTTCCCAGACGATGGCGGGAAGCTATCGTCGTTCCTGTTCCGAAACCTGGAAAGGACAAACATCTCCCCTCTAGCTATCGCCCCATTTCTCTCATGAGTAGTGTATGTAAGGTTTTGGAACGTATGGTGAATTGCCGTTTAGCTTGGTGGCTGGAGTCCTGCAGTCTTTTAACACCTGCCCAATGCGGATTCTGAAAACATCGTTCTGCAGTTGACCATCTTGTTGCTCTCTCCACTTATATCATGAACAATTTTCTCCGGAAACGCCAAACAGTAGCAATATATTTTGATCTGGAAAGAGCATACAATACCTGTTGGAGGACAGGCATCCTCCGCACACTGTTCTCTTGGGGCTATCGAGGTCGGCTGCCCCTTTTTCTTCGCGAATTTATGGCAGAGCGCACATTTAGAGTGCGGGTGCACACTACTCTCTCCCATACTTTCTCCCAAGAAAACGGGGTACCCCAGGGCTCCGTGCTGAGTGTTGTACTGTTTGCCATCGCCATAAATCCAATTATGGATTGTCTCCTTCCTGATGTCTCGGGCTCCCTCTTTGTGGACGATTTTGCGATCTACTACAGCTCTCAACGGACCAGCCTTCTTGAACGATGTCTTCAAGGATGTCTCGATCGCCTCCACTCTTGGAGCATCGACACCGGCTTCCGTTTTTCTCCCAGTAAGACCGTTTGTGTTAATTTTTGGCGACGTAAGGAGTTTCTTCCACCCTCCTTACATCTAGGACCTGTCAACCTTCCGTTTTCGGACGTCGCTAAATTCTTGGGCCTTATGTTTGACAGAAAACTGTGCTGGTCCTCCCACGTTTCCTATCTTTCGGCTCGCTATCTGCGATCCCTCAACACCCTCCGTGTCCTGAATGGTACCTCCTGGGGAGCGGACCGAGTGGTACTTCTCCGCCTCTATCACGTCTTAGTGCACTCGAAATTGGACTATGGAAGCATAGTCTACTCCTCTGCTCGGCCGTCTATTCTTCGGCGTCTCGACTCTATCCACCACCGTGGATTACGTTTAGTGTCTGGAGCTTTTTACACCAGCCCAGTGGAAAGCCTTTATGCTGAGACTGCTGAACCTCTGCTGTGCAATCGGCGAGCTGTCCTTCTGAGTCGTTATGCTAGCCATCTGTCTTCCATGCCTGCTAATCCAGCCCATGACATTTTTTTCGACGCCTCCTTTTATGTAGGGTATGCAGGCCGCCCCTCCTCCCTACTACCACCGGGAGTCCGCTTCCGTCAACTGCTCCATTCTCTTTCCTTCCGCTTTCCGAAAACCTTCTTGACAACTTGGGGTACAGCACCGCCTTGGCTTCGTCCCCGGATCTGCCTGCTCCGTGACCTTTGTCAGTTTCCCAAGGATGGTACCCCTTCACTTGTTTATCGTCGGGCATTTTCTGCTCTATGTGCACAAATGAAGGAAGCCACATTTATTTACACTGATGGCTCAAAAACATCGTTAGGTGTAGGGAGTGCCTATATTGTTGGCAACACCCCACATCGCTTTCGGCTTCCCGACCAATGTTCGGTTTATACTGCGGAGCTTTACGCTGTTCTCCAGGCTGTCCACTACATCCGCCGCCATCAGCGGATACAGTACGTTATCTGCTCAGATTCTCTCAGCTCTCTCCTCAGTCTCCAAGCTCTTTACCCTGTCCACCCTCTGGTCCACCGGATTCAGGACTGTCTGCGCTTGCTCCACCTGGGGGGTGTCTCGGTGGCGTTCCTCTGGCTCACGGGACACGTTGGTATCTGTGGAAATGAGGCAGCCGATATAGCGGCCAAGGCTGCAGTCTCTCTTCTTTGGCCAGCTATTCAATCGCTTCCCTTCGCCGATCTATGGAGCATTTTATGTCGTCGTGTTGTTCTTTTATGGCACGCACATTGGTCGACACTTCCCCATAATAAATTGCGGGACGTGAAAGCTCTTCCTTGTGCTTGGACCTCTTCCTCCCAAACGCGTCGTCGGGAGGAGGTACTTTGAACTAGACTCCGTATAGGGCACTGTGTTTTTAGCCATCGACATCTTTTAAGCGGCGATCCTCCCCCACTCTGTCCCCACTGCTTTCAGCTGTGGACGGCAAGACACCTTTTAATTGAGTGCCCCTATTTTACTTCGTTACGTGCCCGTCTACAGCTGTCACCTGATATATCGTCAATTTTAGCAGATGACACGCACTCGGCCGATTGTGTTCTAGAGTTTATTAGTGCCAGTCAAATGACGTCAGTCATTTGAAGCTTTTTTTGGGGACAACCAACCCCTTTCTGTAGTGGATTTTTAAGTCTTCCTTCTGCTTTTAGTTTCTCCAATTTTTTGAGTATCGTTCTCATTGCTGCTGGTTTGCATTTTCGGTTTTTTACTGTTTCCTAAGTCACGGACTGGGCACTAATGACCATGGCAGTTTTGCGCCCTAAAACCAAAAAAAAAAGTACCTACTGCAACCTACATCCTTCTGAATCTGCTTAGTGTATTCATCTCTTGGTTTCCCTCTATGATTTTTACCCTCCACGCTGCCCTCCAATGCTAAATTTGTGATACCTTGATGCCTCAGAACATGTACTACCAACCGATCCCTTCTTCTGGTCAAGTTGTGCCACAAACTTCTCTTCTCCCCAATCCTATTCAATACTTCCTCATTAGTTATGTGATCTACCCATCTAATCTTCAGCATTCTTCTGTAGCACCACATTTCGAAAGCTTCTATTCTCCTCTTGTCCAAACTATTTACCATCCAACGTTTCACTTCCATACATGGCTACACTCCATACAAATACTTTCAGAAATGACTTCCTGACACTTAAATCTATAATCGATGTTAACAAATTTCTCTTCTTCAGAAACGCTTTCCTTGCCATTGCCAGTCTACATTTGATATCCTCTCTACTTCGACCATCATCAGTTATTTTGCTCCCCAAATAGCAAAACTCCTTTACTACTTTAAGTGTCTCATTTCCTAATCTAATTCCCTCAGCATCACCCAACTTAATTCGATTGCATTCCATTATCCTCATTTTGCTTTTGTTGATGTTCATCTTACATCCTCCTTTCAAGACACTGTCCACTCCATTCAACTGCTCTTCCAAGTCCTTTGCTGTCTCTGACAGAATTACAATGTCATCGGCGAACCTCAAAGTTTTTATTTCTTCTCCATGGATTTTAATACCTACTCCGAATTTTTCTTTTGTTTCCTTTACTGCTTGCTCAATATACAGATTGAATAACATTGGAGAGAGGCTACAACCCTGTCTTACTCCCTTCCCAACCACTGCTTCCCTTTCATGCCCCTCGACTCTTATAACTGCCATCTGGTTTCTGTACAAATTGTAAATAGCCTTTCACTCCCTGTATTTTACCCCTGCCACCTTTAGAATTTGAAAGAGAGTATTCCAGTCAACATTGTCAAAAGGTTTCTCTAAGTCTACAAATGCTAGAAACGTAGGTTTGCCTTTCCTTAATCTTTCTTCTAAGATAAGTCGTAAGGTCAGTATTGCCTCACGTGTTCCAGTGTTTCTACGGAATCCAAACTGATCTTCCCCGAGGTCGGCTTCTACTAGTTTTTCCATTCATCTGTAAAGAATTCATGTTAGTATTTTGCAGCTGTGGCTTATTAAACTGATTGTTCAGTAATTTTCACATTTGTCAACACCTGCTTTCTTTGGGATTGGAATTATTATATTCTTCTTGAAGTCTGAGGGTATTTCGCCTGTTTCATACATCTTGCTCACCAGATGGTAGAGTTTTGACAGGACTGGCTCTCCCAAGGCCGTCAGTAGTTCCAATGGAATGTTGTCTACTCCGGGGGCCTTGTTCCGACTCAGGTCTTTCAGTGCTCTGTCAAACTCTTCACGCAGTATCATATCTCCCATTTCATCTTCATCTACATCCTCTCCCATTTCCATAATATCGTCCTCAAGTAAATCGCCCTTGTATAGATCCTCTATATACTCCTTCCACCTTTCTGCTTTCCCTTCTTTGCTTAGAACTGGGTTTCCATCTGAGCTCATGATGTTCATACAAGTGGTTCTCTTATCTCCAAAGATCTCTTTAATTTTCCTGTACGCAGTATCTATCTTACCCCTAGTGAGATAAGCCTCTACATCCTTACATTTGTCCTCTAGCCATCCCTGCTTAGCCATTTTGCACTTCCTGTCGATTTCATTTTTGAGACGTTTGTATTCCTTTTTGCCTGCTTCATTTACTGCATTTTTATATTTTCTCCTTTCATAAATTAAATTCAATATTTCTTCTGTTACCCAAGGATTTCTACTAGCCCTCGTCTTTTTACCTACTTGATCCTATGCTGCCTTCACTACTTCATCCCTCAAAGCTACCCATTCTTCTTCTACTGTATTTCTTTCCCCCATTCTTGTTAATTGTTCCCTTATACTCTCCCTGAAACTCTGTACAACCTCTGGTTCTTTCAGTTTATCTAGGTCCCATCTCCTTAAATTCCCACATGTAGCAGTATAATTATCACAGTGCATTGCTGAAGAGATCTGCTTCATGTTCCTGCTGGCATAACAGGTAAAGGTAAACTATGAATTAATTTCAAAAGTTTTAATCCAGGCATCATAATGCAATAAAAACCCTGCACAGGCAAGATCCTAAATGTAGTATGGAGTAGAAATCTCTATATCCAAAGAATAGTTTAAAATTTCATCTTATTGAGGATTAAAGAAATGTTATTGCAGGACAAAGTGCCCACTGTAAAATGACTCACAAAGCTACAACTAATAGCTGGAGCTTTTTATGAATGTACCTATTACCTCAAACAACTCACCAGTTCTTCCTCAAATTGTTGATACAGTAATTTATTGTTGATTGGGCGAGCCCTTATCAACCCTCATAACTGTTTTCACAATTTGTAGTAACTTCTTAGTGATTCCAGCAATAATTTAGTGTGCATAGTTTGAAGGTGTTACTATGCAATCACATGAAAAGTTATGATATTAATTTAATGTAAAACCTTTATTCTGATAAATTTAGCTAAATTTTGCACTTCCTGTTTTCATGTTTCTGTGCGAAACAGCGATTTCTTTCAGAGTTTCTTAAATAAATATAGCATTAAATTTCTCTAGTAAGACTCTGTTTTTAAATGATGACACATAAGCTTGCTTGTTGAACTTTGAAATAACTGCATAAATGTATAGAATAAAGCAACAATGTGTTTGAAAGTTGCATTGCATTATTCAGATGTGATTGATTTCTACTAAAATTTAACAGTTTTACTGAGAACATCAGCTTGAAAAAATTCTTCATTTTGTTTCAGAAATGCATCGTACACAGACAGAATTTGATGACAATCTAACATTCAAAGTGTTCATTTTCCAGTTTGTGAATTTCTACTCATCAATATTTTACATAGCATTTTTCAAGGGTCGTTTTGTTGGTTATCCTGGAAACTACACTAAAATACTGAAGCTCAGGAATGAAGATGTGAGTAGCTATTTTTTTCTTAAAATGTAAAAAACATTACAAGTTACTTCTTCTTCTTCCCCCTTCTTCTTGTTCCCCCTTCTTCTTGTTCCCCCTTCTTCTTGTTCCCCCTTCTTCTTCTTCCCCCTTCTTCTTCTTCTTCTTCTTCTTCTTCCCCCTTCTTCACTTCATGAAGCTGGCTTACAAACTGTTTTGTCTTCACTGAAGCCATCTGTTCTTGGTTGTCCTATGTCTCTCTTCTCTGTTCGCTTATAATTGATTACTTAAAAGTTCTTCTTCTTTAATCTCTGAGAGTATGTCTTCAACATTCTTTAAAAATTTCATTTCTACTGGCTGTGTCCTTCTTTTGTCCTTCTTAGTTAATGTCTAAAATTTGCTTCAGTATTTCAAAATAGCAGTAACCATTACTGTGTAAAATTTTAAACTTTGTATCCTCCCTTGTTTTGTCATGCAGTGTTCCATGTATGCATCACATGTCATTTGAAACTTATTTAATTGACCAGTGATATCATTTTGATATTTGTAGCTAACATCACAGTGTAAATCTGAAATGTGCTATTGGTTCTTTTGATTGTTCATATAGTACTGTTCTGAAGCTAACTGTAAATTTTCCCTCAAAGGCCAATACTTTGAATTTTTACTGAAATTTTTAAATGTTAGGTCTTGCACATTTGATTTAGGCGATGTATTGGTGTCCGCAGCCCGTGGTCTTGCGGTAGCATTCTTACTTCCCGCGCACGGGGTCCCGGGTTCGATTCCCAGCGGGGTCAGGGATTTTCGCTGCCTCGAGATGACTGGGTGGTGTCGTCTTCATCATCATCATGATCATCATCATGATCATGATCATCATGATCATCATCATCATTATTATCATTATCATTATCATCATTATTATCATCATTATCATCATCATTATCATTATCATTATGGTAGGAGGAAGGCAATGGCAAACCACCTCCGCTAGGACCTTGCCTAGTCAGCCGTGTGGGTCTCCCGCATCGTCCCCTACTGTCCTTGGAGTATGAGACCACAAGCTGGAGGTCATTTTCTGACTTTTGAATAATTATTTGGTCATCATCTATGTATCCTACTAGTAATCTGACACTTTGATAAAGTTCCTATTTCCACTGTCAGTCAATGTATTCCAAGTATATATTGAAAAACCAACTTGCCCCAACTTCACACAGCACTAAGTATCTGCAACTGCACAACTTTTGTGGCATAGCAGTAATTTTTTTAGGGCCACTGCATAGAATTCAGATTAAAATTCTGAGACTAATGTAAGGTAACTGAATATCATCACTTTCGTATATCTGGATTGATTTATAGTGCACATGCCAGGAAAGTTCTCGTGAGCCACAAATGTTGTCTGGTCCATACTACTGAAGTTTGGAGTGACATCCTGTGACAATAGTAGTAGCTGAAAGCCAACACCAGTCCAGCACAAGCTATATTTACTGTGTGACCTTTTCCTGATTTTCCTTTCACACCCCTTAAACATTAACTCAGTACTGAAAGCTCTGTTCTCATCTGATTACTATGTGAGATGTCCAGCTTAACATGTTATTGAGGAATTGGCAGTAGTTCATGCAGGCTGCCCATTAGCAATAGCTCAGGCCAACCTGGTACTGCTGTTGAGTAGCCTTGCAAGCCATGCTGTTGTAGATACTTCGGGGGCAAGTTCATTATATATTTGGATTGCATTGTTAGACAATGGATTCAAGAACTTTACCAAAGTCTCAGATTAATAACAGGACACACGGGTGCACATAAAAATACTCTGCTCTTCTCTCATGACCAAATAATTATTCAGAAGACAGAATATGACCTGTAGTTTGCAATGTATTCCTCATGAATCTGTCAGACTATTAGCAAACACTGTATCAAAAGCCCTGTAGTAGTTCCTGATATTGGCCCAAATACAGAGACGAAAACTGTGATGTGGGCTTCAATTTATATATGTATAGACAGAAGATGTAACAGTAAAGGAGATTCCTGGATGGAAAAATATGTAAAACAAGGGAAAGGCAACCACTCGTATATAACGGATTGGTGCATGGTGCACATAATACTACTACTACTACTACTACTACTATTCTTCTTCTTCTTCTTCTTCTTCTTCTTCAGTTCTCTTATGCTTCCAATCATTGGGTAACCTTGTCCTGTCCAATTCTTCCACTCTCATGCCTTTGTCCCAGTTTCTTGACCCTGTTCTTGCATGAGATGCAGAGTTTTTATCATCCAGCACCTCCCTGCACATGCAATTCAAATGCTTATTTAGCTTTTCTTTCCTCTCCCAGTCTTGAAACATGTCAATTCCACCCAACTGGTGCTCCTCAGCCACCATACTCATTACTTTCTTCTGCATCTACGTCTACATCTACATGACTACATGCAATTCACAATTAAGTGCTTGGCAGAGGGTTCATCGAACCATCTTCTGCCCAGTCTCTTCTCAAGTTCTTCAATTTCTAACTCAGTCTTCTGGTCTTTCCTACTATGCTTATCACAAACTTCCTTTTGTGGCAGCAAACCACATTGGATGTTTCTCCATACCACATGCTGTAATTGGTGCCATAATTGCATTGTAAATTATTTATTTGTAATTTCTGCTACCAGTCACTTTTATTTTTTTGTTCTGTGTTTAATTAAATATAATACAACGTGTTTTGAATATGTCTTGTTCATTAGGTGTTTATACATACATACATACATACATACATACATACATGCTTTACATACATACATACAGAGAAATTTTACTTAAAAATAAATTGTCTTAAATTAAATTAACCTAGAACTTTCTGTCCATTGTTTGTTACTGTGGTGGCTGGTAAGGCATTTGGGGGGGGGGGGGGGGGGTGATGAGGCAGTGGATGTCCAGAAATCAAAGTCAGTGATGTCATCTGCTGGTTTTTCTTGTTGTGCAATAGTGTAAAGTTACTCAACAGCTCCACCATCACACCAGTGATGCAAGTGAAGCTACAAGGTGATGAAATCATAAGTGATCAACTGTCATAAGTCTTTCACACAATTGTCACAACACACGACTGCAGCAAAACTATCTGCATCCTATGTATGCTGTGATGTCATACATAAGAAGACAAGAAAAACCAGCAGAAGACATCACTGTCATCGATTTTTGGCCATCCACTGTCTCCCTCCCTCCACCCCCCCCACATCCCCCCCCCCCCCCCCAATGCCACAGTAGCCACTACAGCAATGAGAAATGAGCAATGAGCAGTGGGGAAAAAGTTGCAGGTTAATTTAGCTTAAGATAATTTATTTTTAAGTAACTTTTCTATGTATGTATGTATGTATGTATGTATGTATGTATATATGTATAAACACCTGATGATGAACAGAACATGTTTGAAACACATTGTATTATATTAGATTAAGACTGGTAGCAGAAATTATAAATAATTATCCCACACAGTCATGGTTCACAAATGTAGCAATTATGGCTGAAAATAATAAGTATTGTAAATTTTCATTTTCTCTCTCTCTCTCTCTCTCTCTCTCTCTCTCTTCCCTACTATTGTGTTATTCATCTTATACTAAGCTAAGACTGGTTTCTTAGTTGTATTTAGCACCTCTTGTTCTGTTCTCCCATCACTACTTAATATGGTGCCAAGATATTCAAAATGGTCTACTTTTTCAAGAGACTTTCCATTACAGAGCATATAGAGTTCTTCCTGTTTCTTCTGTTTTGAAAGCCATGTTACTTTGTTTTTCTCCACATTTACCATCATTCCCTTCCTCTTCAGTTCTTCATAATATTCCACTACAGCCTGCTGAAGTCCTTCCGGTGTGTCAGCCGTCAATACTGTATCATCTGCATATTGCAGATAGACTGGTCATAGTCTTCACATTATAATTTTTTTCTGTGGGTTTGATGCTTGCATACTTTTATTACTTCATCTAGAAAGATGATATAGAATAAGGGACTGAGGCTAGTCACCTTGCTTGATTTCTTTTCCCACTTGTAATTCTACTGATTTTTCACCATCAATGCAAATCACTCCCCCTGCTAGTTCATACGCACTGTTTACGAAATTTATCAATTTCATTGATACCCTCTTTTCTACCAGTGCTTCTCACACATACCCCCTTGACATGGAGTCAAATGCAGATTTAAGATTCTATATTTTATCATACCATATACTGAGAGCATTCTTCTTTTTCTCTACAGCTTCTGTTTCTTCTCTGTTAATGCACAGCTTGATGTTACCACATTCTGTGTTTCCATTTCTCTATGTGATGTTGTTCTGTAGATATTATGAGAGTTGTTGTTGGTACAGGTGTTTCTTACTGCCTCCTTATATCTGATAGGCATTAAATATTCTTTCAGTGTTGTGTAATTTTTTTCCCTTCCATTTCGGTGTGTGTGTGTGTGTGTGTGTGTGTGTGTGTGTGTGTGTGTGTGTATTTGTCATTTAATTTTGAAGAAGGTCTTACTGGCCAAAAGCTATATTTGTGACAGTCTTTTTGTTGTACCTATCTGCGACTCAGCACCTCTGGTTTATGGTGAGTAGCAACTTTCCTTTTAACAATGTTGTTACAAAATATATATTAAATTTTAATACTAATTTCTTTTCATAACTCACTATAGTCTGTAAAATCTTGCCTCAAGTTCGCTTGGACAGAGTATAATAAATTCTTAAATTCATAAAGTATGTAGCAAATGCAAATAAAATACAGAGTAAAAGATATGTACACTGGATATAAGTTTTGATTTCCAATGTTGATATCTGTAATGTGTATAAATGCTTCCTTCCAGGAAACTGCTTAAATATAATACTACCTTCTCTTTTCTAGTGCAGTGCTGGAGGATGTCTGATTGAATTAGCACAGCAATTAGCTGTCATAATGATTGGAAAGCAGATCATAAACAATGCACAAGAAATACTTGTCCCAAAGCTGAAAGCATGGTGGCACAAGAAACAAGTGAGCCATTACGTTGGTAGTAACAACTTTCATTAGCTTCTGTTCAGTGTTAATAAACACCAAGCATACTTGAGGTGTGACATGGATAAGGATTATACAACTGTTAACAGGGACATTGGTGACAACACATTGTAGATTATACACTCCTGATGTATGCAGTCCATGACAACTAGTGTTACATGGGTTCTACAATACATGGGCCAAGGAATGAAAATGCTCTTTTCGTTTATAGTGAAGCTGAAGATGGCATAAGTGTTGTGAGTGTTGGGCCAACTAGTTGCTTGAAATAAATTTCTTTGGCAATACAGTTGTGGTGGTTCGTTTCCTTTATGTAAATTGGAATTGTCTGTTTTTAGAGACTGATAGAGGACAGATATGTTCACAACTACTACATAGACTGTAACATACAGGCAACATATTATAGATACTTGTGATAAGAGAGCAAAATTACTCGAGTCTCAAATGTTCTAAACAATATTTCGTCTAATGATGTCACATGTATTGGAAATAAGAAAATGCAGTTAGGCATGATTGTTAAGGCTGTCATGGAAGTTGGCTTCTGGTAGCTATTTAAGAAAATGTAAAACATTTTTCTTCTTTTATCATTATTTGTAAAACTTCTCTATCAGATTTTGTGGGAAGTCTCAGATAAGTTACAGTAAATAAATACTTACAATATATTTACTGTGTATACATTGTACATACATTTTATGCTTTTCTTGTGTAGTTTTGCAACACCTATTACCATCCTACTCAAGATGGTTCCAATATTCCAGGTTAAGCTTACTAAGAAGCACAAAACCCGATGGGAAGAAGATTACCAACTTATACAGAATGAAGGACTTTTTCAAGAATATCTGGAAATGGGTAAGTCTCTTTCTCTGTCATTAATCTTATAAAACAATATGTTTGAAGTTAAGGGTATGTTCTCCAAAAGTTAGGAGAAAATCAAAGGATTTAGTAAATTGTAAAAAGTGATAGGACAACATGTTATACATGTTCATATATTTAAGGAAATCTTTGGGCACCCTCAGTGTTGAGAACAAGTAAGCCCCAAACACACACACACACACACACACACACACACACACACACACACACACACACACACAATAAAAACTTGTTAATGACCAAGGGTTGGCCGGCAGATTCAACAAGAGAACTGCTACATGTGCTAATGATCTTTAATTATTTATGTGATTAAAATAAATGTATTGACTTCAATATATTTAAAGACTGGCAGGAACTCGATGAATTCTTCAATAACAAGCAATAGTACAAAGAAACACAGACTGTGCATTGTCATTGAATGTAAATTTAAAGTAATTCAGAACAGTTTTCCACATTCAAATTTCATTACTTGAGAGGATATGTGATGTTATTTCAGTGATGACAAAACTAAGCCAATTTTATGTAGAACTTACCAGTATGAGCCCACTTCTCAGTATGATGATGCAGCCCTTCTAACCCAGATGCATGCCCTGATTCAGTTGGGAAAGGTGTCAAGCCACTATATCCTCTCATGAAGCAAGCTGGCACCCAATTGTTGTAACTGGCACTGGGTATCCAGGGTACTGGCACTGGGACAGAGTTGACATCCATGTTGGTCCCATGCATGTTCTTTTGGGGACAGATCTGGGAATCATGCTGGCCACAGAAGTAACTCAATGTTTTGTATACAGGTCACAGAGACATGTCCCGTGAATGGATGAGCATTGTCCTGTTGGAAGATGGCACTGTGATGTCACATGAGAGGTAACACGTGAAGATGCAGGATGTACCAGTTTCCCATCAGAGTTTCCTCAATAACTATGTCACAGTCTGCAGTCATACCCAAAGGTTGGCCACACCATGACACCAGGAGTAGTACCACTGTGCATCTCCAAAACATTGGAAGAATGGACCATACTCACCGATGATGGTCATCCAGGGCAGTGCAGAACCACCATTCATCAATGAACATACTGTAACACTTCAATTAGCATTCCCTGCTTACCAGTCAGGGTGCCACTCCAAACACATCCATTTGTGTTGAGGCGTTAATGGCAACCTATGCATGGGACAGTAATTTCCCAGTCTGGCTACTACTTGTCTTTGACCAGGGGTGCGGGTTGACACAGAATGTTGCGGTGAGTCCATTACTTTTTCTCAGATGGCAAGCACAGATGTGAAGGGGTTATGACATGCTAGGCACACAGTGCTGTGATCTTACCTTGTGGTGGTCAGACATAATCAACTGGAACCGTGGTGCCGAGTATGCCTCCTGCCCAAACATTCCCATGTAGTCCAACGTCAGGCCACAGTCACATCTGAATGCCTGACAAATTTGGATATTGCATGATTCAACTAGCCAGCCAAATGGAGACACATAATTTAGCCCCTTTAAAATTCTGTCAGAGGTTGATAATGCTGTTCCACATGAGTACGTGGCATCTCTCTGTCCTTCAGTGATCACTCAACATCTAATGCGGTTCATGTCCCTGCGGTTCATGTCCCTTATGTACCCTTTCAGGCCTTACAACAACATTAAACATAAACAACACTAATTCAGTCTGGTGGCTGTTCTACTTGTCACAGAGAGTTGCAAATCTAATCATTTACATACCCACCAATGATTTTGTGTGTGTGTGTGTGTGTGTGTGTGTGTGTGTGTGTGTGTGTGTGTGTAGTTGTAGTTAGATTGACATTTTGATGCTTCACTTTTTGTCAGGCAGTGTGTAAAGAGTCATCTATTTTCACAAGAGAATTTGATGTATGTTGTTATACTTTCCTCAGTTAAATTATAATTTAGCATATCAGTCAAAGATAGGCATTAATATTTAATTAATCTGTTTATAAAATAACCATCGATCAGTGTTGCAGTTTTATTTAGTGTTGTAGTTTTATTTTTATTGATTTTAATGTGATCTAAGTCCTATGTTTGTACTTAGCTTAAATTATCTTCAGCATATTTAATACAGAGAATTTCCATTGCAGTGCTCCAGTTTGGTTTCATCACAATATTTGTAGCAGCATTTCCACTTGCTCCATTGTTTGCTCTCCTCAATAACTGGGTTGAAATTCGTTTGGATGCACAAAAGTTTGTGTGTGAAACAAGACGCACAGTTGCAGAGCGGGCAGAGAATATAGGCATTTGGTTCAAAATTCTTGATATGCTGGCACATCTGGCAGTCATAAGCAATGTAAGTATTAAAATACACAATACTGTACACATTTTCTTTTACTATATAATCAGCTCTATTGACACCAAGGACACATTAAAACTGAATGTCTTAATTTATCTTATAATTATTGTTCTTTCTGATATTGATGTTAGAGGCACATACCACTACACATTGCACAAATTTGCAATGATCAGTATCACATAGAAATTAAAACTTACAATAGCACCAGTAGGTTTACTGTAAGAGTTAAACAATAGAAACTCCAGGTATGAATATCAATAATGTAGGAAAAGACAGATTGCTGCTTACTGTAAAGAAGAAATGTCAAGTTGAAAACAAGCACAATTAAGACACTTCCATAAATCTTTCTGCCACAGTCTTCATCAGTGAAAGAAAGAGACACACTATTCACACACACCAGCAAACCAACCTCATTGGGTACTGAAGCAGCCATTGAAATAAAGTGTGTTGTGCTCAGCTGCATGTTGTGCCACATGGTGGCCTACTTTGTTCTAGCCAAGTTCATTGGTGGCTGTTCATCCTGGTGGACAGCTGGTTTGTCGTCATACCAATATAAAAAGCTGTGCAATGATTGCAGCAGAGTTTGTAAATGACATGGCTGCTTTCATTGATAGCCCAGCCCCTGACGGGGTACGATAAACCTGTGACAGGACTAAAAAGGAAGTGTTGGGTGGGTGGATTGGGCAGGTTTTGTACCTGGATTTCCCACTGGGGTATGATCCTTGTAGCAAGGGGTTGGGATTGAGAGTGGCATAGGTATGGACTAAGATGTTGTGAAGATTGGGTGGGTGACAGAATACCACTTTAGAAGGGGTGGGAAGCATCACAGTCAGGATGTTCCTCATTTCAGGGTACCATGATAGGTAATCAAAGCCCTGGCAAAGGATGTGGTACAAGGATGAGGTTCAGTTGTTCCAGTCTGGGGTGGTACTGGGTGATGAGGGAGTCACACCTTTGTGGCTGGTTCTTGAGGGTGGTGAGAGGATTGGGAGTTTGAGGGGAAATGGCACAGGACATCTGTTTGCTGACTAGGTCTGGGGGATACTGCCTGCCTGAAGGCCTTGGTGAGACCCTAGCATACTGAGCACAGGTGTTTTTGTTACTGCAGATACACCTTCCACAGGTGGCCAGGCTGTATGGGAGGGACTTTTTGGTGTGAAAGGGAGACAGCTGTCAAAATGCAAGTAGTGTTGGTGGTTGGTGTGTTCATTGTGGACAGAGGTGCAGATGGAGCCACCACAGAGGTGGAGTTCAACAACTACGAAGGTGGCACACTGGGTTGAGGAGTATCACATGAAGTGGAGGGGAGAGGTGTTGAGGCTGTGAAGGAATGAAGATAGGGTGTCTCGACCCTGAGTGCAGATCATGAAGATATCAATGGACCTGAACCAGACTAAGGGTGTGGTGTTTTGTGAGGCTAGGAAGGTATCCTCTAGATGGCCCTAAAAATGTTGGGATAGGAGAGTGCTATATTGGTGCCCATGGCTGTGCCACAGATTTGTTTATATACCTTCCCTTCAAATGAGAAGTAGTTGTGGGTTAGGATAACGTGTATGAGGAATGAGGCAGCGTTCAATAGCAGTAAGATTATGGGCATAAGGGATGTTGGTGTATAGGGAGGTGGTGTCAACAGTGACGAGTAGGGTTCCAGGAGGTAAAGGGATGGGGATGGTGGAGAGTTGGTGTAAGAAATGGTTGATATCTTTGATGTGGGAGGCTAGACTACAGGCAACTGGTTGGAGATGTTGGTCAGTAAGCACTGAAATTGTTTGTGAGGGCACAATAACCAGCCACTATGGGGTGTCCAAAATTGTTGTGTTTGTGGATTTTGGGGAGCATATAGAAGATGGGTGTGTAGGGTGTAATAGGGGCAAGCAGGGAAATGGATTTAGGGGACATTTTCTGGGAAGGGGCTAAGGCTTTAAGCTGGGACTGGAGTTTGTGTTGGACTTCTGGCAGAGTTTGTAGGTGTAGTAGTCAGATAATTGGCTGAGGCCTCCTGCCAGATAGTCCCAGCGATTCATAACATCAGTGGTGGAACCTTCGTTTGCAGGTACTGGAAGAGGCAGTGTTCAGTGTTGGGTTTAGCGTGGTTTTGGTTGGAGAGATTAGCAGCTAAGAAGTGCTTTCATTGCAGGGATCGAGAGGAGGAAAGTAGGTCTTTGACAAGTCCAGCATGGTTAAATTTGGGTGTAGATCTGAAGCCGAGGCCTTTGGAGAGGACAAATTGCTGTGGAGCCAAGGGAGGTTTTGGGTCTTGGATTTGGTGGAGGGTTGGTAGGTAGGGAATTTTTGGGCATGTGGCAATTAAAAAGGTCAAGGCAGGGTTTAACTGCTATGAGGGATGGATGAGGAGGAATATTGTGGGTACAATAGGTATTGTATAGTGGTGTCTCTAGGCAGCAGTAGGGTGTCGGCAGGTTGGATACGTTATGGAGGTGGTGTCTGGAATACTCCTCCAGGTGCTGAAGAGCAAGGAATTCAGTTTCAGAAGTGTGGTATATGGAGTAGGGATTACAGAATAGTAGTATCTTGTCAAGGGAGCTGAGGTGGTTCTGGGATGCCTGTGCCATGGAGATGTGTTTTTGCAGTACCAGGTTTGTGAGGGCCAGGGAATGGCAAAATTTGAGAAGGTGTTGGTCATTGTGAAAGGAGGGGTGTGATCCAGATGAAGTGGTTTAGGCAGGATTTGAGAACCAGGATGTGGGGCTGGTTTTAGCCAGGGAAAAGAATACTTGCTTGGTATGCTGTGAATCCAATCAAGGCCTTCACAGACAGGCAAGATCCCCCCCCCCCCCAACCTAAACAGAAAACAAATCTCCCATACCATTCCCCTCACATCCAAATCGTCCCACCACCCCCAAGGACCACCCACAAAGGAGTGCCCCATCATCACCCAGTACTTCCCCAGACTGGAAGAGCTAAACCACATCCTTCACCAGGGCTTTGATCACCTATCATCGTGCCCTGAAATGAGGGGCATCCTACCTGAAATACATTCCACCCCTCATAATGTGGTATTCCATCATCCACCCAGATTCCATAACATTGTAGTCCATCCCTGTGCCACTTGCAACCCCAACCCCTTGCCACAAGGGTCGTATCCATCATATCCCTGTGGAAGACCCTGGTACAAAACCTGCCCAATCCACCCACCCAGCACTTCCTATTCCAGTCCCATCACAGGTTTATCCTACCCCATCAGGGGTTGGGCCTTCTGTGAAAGCAACCATGTCATTTACCAGCTCTGCTGCAATCATTACGCAGCTTTTTAAATTGGTATGACTACCAGCCAGGTGTCAACCAGGATGAACAGCCACCACTGAACTGTGGCCAAGAGCAAAGTAGACCACCGTGTGGCACAATATGCAGCAAAACACAACACACTTGATTTCAATGGCTGCTTCACTACCCAAGCCGTCTGGATCCTTCCCTCCACCACCAGCTTTTCTGAACTGTGCAGATGGGACTTATCTTTACAACACATTCTCTGCTCCCATAATTATTCCCGTCTCAACCTACAGTAACACACTGTCGCCACACCCTCCACCCATCAGTTTCCACCCTGTCTGTGCTATCATCTCCTCCCCATTCTCATCTCCCACCTGTTTATTTGCAGCCCTCTGCCAATGGATTCGCCCATCTTTCCCCACTCCTCTCCTTTCTTCCACACCTCCCTGCTCCACAACATCCTGACACTACACCTGTTGGCAGTTTAGTTAGTCCCTGCACACTCCACTAGAATGCATTCATCTCTCTCCCCACCTACACACTACTATCCCTTCCCCTTCCCCTTTTCCGCCTCCTCCAGAGTGCGGCTTGCATCCAACATGATAGTTGCATTCGGTCCGAGATGCAGGGAGTCACGATCTCGTGTTTGTTTGTGTTTGTGTTTTGTGTTGCAGAAAGCTTTATGTAAGTGTCTTTTAATTGTGTCTACCTGCAACCTGATGTGTCTTCTTTACAGTAAGTGCCTTTTCCTACATTGTTGTACTGTGAGTGTGTTGCTCTTTAATCTGATAATATTTACTGAACTGCACAGTTCTTCCTGTACATAGTTCAATTATTTAGATAGCTCTAAAGAAAGCAGTGGGAAGGGGTGGTGGGTGGAGAACAGGCTCTGCTCCTGTGTGAAAGATTTTATTCTAAGTGATTTCTTGGAACTGATTGCCACATGGTAAACACTGACTGCAGGGTGATACTCATATAATTGATCATCATGTCCAGGACATTTTTTGAAGGTGATGTATATGCAAGGTAACCATTGACAGTGAAGTGTGTTTCGTGTTTGATATAGGAGAGAGTGTTTTGAATGGGCAAGCCATTATGTGCACGGGATCACTTTTCACGGGTGAGTCCTATTTATCTTGCAGAGTGATAGCAGATATAGTATGAGTTTCTGAGAAGTTAGAACCAGTTATCCTTCAGACACCAATAAAAGACATGACAGTGTTTGTCTGTGGGGTAAGACTCACTGATTTCCCATTTTACTATGACTGCACAGGCCTATAGGGATGACATATTTCATGCTTGGTTATGTCCTTATGCTGGTGTATTAGATAATGATATCATACAAAAACATCAAGGTATGACAATGAGTTGCTTCTCGTGTATGAATATCTTCAGCAGCCAATAATTTCATATGTGAAGTGGTCACCTATCTTCCATCCTGAATTCTGTGCAGCATGTCTAGGGTATGCTTTGGAGCCCCTCTTTGCTGCTCACATTATTCCTCTCCTTTGCCACCACCACCACCACCACCACCACCACCACCACCACACTGACAAGGAAGGTGGCTGAAACCAAATAAAATTCATTTTTAAAATATGTGGTTGTGTTTGTTCTGCCACCTACATAGGTCATTTATGTGTAAAACTCTGCATTTATGTGCAATAAAAAGATGAAGGTTGACAAATATTATGACATAAAATATAATGAAGCACAAGTCACTGATGAAATAATACTGTGTAACAGATGGTTATAATCATCTAAATCACAGTAGTCATAAATGAGGTATATTTGGCAATAAGTTAAACATTTGCTTGCAACAACAAATGCAGTTTTACATAGGTACTTTTCCATGAGCAGAAGATGTTTTGTCATCATATACTCTTGCCTTATTCATGATAGAATTGCAAATATGGAGTTTCATTGAAGTGATTAAAACACAGTGGAATGGAACAGTATGCACACTTGACAAGGGCAACAGTTGGATATGCTACACATCATCCATGTCTCAAGAGACCTTCAGGCTCTTATCACTGAAGCAGTTGGAGTGGAGAGGGAAAATATCACTGGTAATACCTACATAGGAACTTGTGAAACCAGTAGTAAACTGGATATGGATTATGGATTTACATCTTGCACAAATGAGAGATTTCATAGAGACGAGCTTTAAAATGAACGATCTGTGTGATTTAATCACTACTGCCAACCATATCCCAGAAAATATCCATCACAGCTCTTGGTCAAGCAGTTTGCTGGGTCTGATACTACTCATCACTAACTAATAATGAAGTTGTACTTGGTATTTCAACCAATATGGTCCAGGAGCATAAATCTGACTGGGGAGAATTAAAGTATGGTGTTCCCAAGGCTCAGTGTGAGGTCCACCATTGTTCCTAATATATTTAAATGATTTTCTGTCTAAAATACAATAAGCAGAATTTGGTCTATCTGCAGATGACTCTTAATATTGAAACAATCCATCCATAAATGCAGAAACAAAAAAATTGGTAAACAGTGTTCTTAAAAGTATCATTGACTGGTTTTCTGTGAATGGTCTCACCATAAATTTTAAAAAGGCACAAAATATTCAGTTCTACAAGTCTAGGGTATTCTGGCAATGATAGGTGTAATGGGTGGCAAGGAAATAATAAATAGGGTAGAAAATGACAACCTTAACTGGAAAAAAGCATAGTTTTGGAACTCCAACAACTTAGTTAAGCCATATTTGCACTTAGAATCATTGCAAATCCTGGGGAGAGGCAAATCAGATGGGGGGGGGGGGGGGGGGGGGGGCAGGGCAGGGTGGCAGTCCTCCAAAATGTGGTTGGGAGTAGTGACCCAATTACACAGTTTGTTGTTTCTAAAGCTCTTCTGTAGGAAATCTCATATGTGCAGGATATAGTTCCATAATCCCTATCCAGTGTATTTGATTTCCTCAGTAGGTACCAGCAGTGATTTTTTTCCCCTCCACTGCTTCAGTGGTAAGAACCTGAAGGTCTGTTGAGACAGGGATGATATGTAGCATATCCAGTTGTTGTCCCCCACCGTTTGTGCATACTGCAGATGAGCTAATTAATGTATGTCAGCCACTTTCTGTGATCTCCAGCTCTGCCTTCAGCAGAAGAGAGAAATATGGTGATGGGCTAGCAATATTTGCAGCAAGAGATAATAACTATAAGGTAATAGATGTAAGTACTTTCACCATGGAGGATATAATCGAATTATTAGCAGTTAACTACAAGTGGGGAAAGAGAACTTAATTATTACAGGTCTTTACAGACCTCCATGTGGCAACCTAGATTTTTTTAAGTTCATGATGGCCTACTTGTTTAACATACACAGTAAACACTGCAAAAAAATGGCTGGGTTGACATAATACTAATAACTTTCCTGAGAAGTGGGTCCACTAGAGGGGTCAGTCCCAGCATATACTGCATTTACAACCTCATAACACATCTCACATTGCATACAGTGTATCAGCTGTGAAGCATGCCATTTCTGATCACAAAGCTGATCATCTTTGTCAACAGCAAAAAGAAATAGTATATGACAAAAAGAACCACCCATGATGACAGTGTTGAAAGTCTCAACAGTGTGCTAAAAAGCTTAAAAAGGCATGAAAAAAAAGCATTACTTTCAGTGAATATGCATCAAAATTTTATTATTGTTTTCCTGTCTCATGTCAATAAATTATCTTGCCAGTAAATGACTTTGAAAAATACAATTAAATAACTGGATAAATCATTAAGTGAAAACAGCAAGAGAAAAACTTACACTTTTTCAGTGTGCAGTGCTATAGAATGGCAATAATCAAAGACTGAAGGTAGAATTTAAAAACTATCATATTTACTTCAAAGATATGCTGCTAGAAACTAGAAGTAAATACACTCCTGGAAATTGAAATAAGAACACCGTGAATTCATTGTCCCAGGAAGGGGAAACTTTATTGACACATTCCTGGGGTCAGATACGTCACATGATCACACTGACAGAACCACAGGCACATAGACACAGGCAACAGAGCATGCACAATGTCGGCACTAGTACAGTGTATATCCACCTTTCGCAGCAATGCAGGCTGCTATTCTCCCATGGAGACGATCATAGAGATGCTGGATGTATTCCTGTGGAACGGCTTGCCATGCCATTTCCACCTGGCACCTCAGTTGGACCAGCGTTCGTGCTGGACGTGCAGACCGCGTGAGACGACGCTTCATCCAGTCCCAAACATGCCCAATGGGGGACAGATCCGGAGATCTTGCTGGCCAGGGTAGTTGACTTACACCTTCTAGAGCACGTTGGGTGGCACGGGATACATGCGGACGTGCATTGTCCTGTTGGAACAGCAAGTTCCCTTGCCGGTCTAGGAATGGTAGAACGATGGGTTCGATGACGGTTTGGATGTACCGTGCACTATTCAGTGTCCCCTCGATGATCACCAGTGGTGTACGGCCAGTGTAGGAGATCGCTCCCCACACCATGATGCCGGGTGTTGGCCCTGTGTGCCTCGGTCGTATGCAGTCCAGATTGTGGCGCTCACCTGCACGGCGCCAAACACGCATACGACCATCATTGGCACCAAGGCAGAAGCGACTCTCATCGCTGAAGATGACACGTCTCCATTCGTCCCTCCATTCACGCCTGTCGCGACACCACTGGAGGCGGGCTGCACGATGTTGGGGCGTGAGCGGAAGACGGCCTAACGGTGTGCGGGACCGTAGCCCAGCTTCATGGAGATGGTTGCGAATGGTCCTCGCCGATACCCCAGGAGCAACAGTGTCCCTAATTTGCTGGAAAGTGGCGGTGCGGTCCCCTACGGCACTGCGTAGGATCCTACGGTCTTGGCGTGCATCCGTGCATTGCTGCGGTCCGGTCCCAGGTCGACGGGCACGTGCACCTTCCGCCGACCACTGGCGACAACATCGATGTACTGTGGAGACCTCACGCCCCACGTGTTGAGCAATTCGGCGGTACGTCCACCCGGCCCTCCCGCATGCCCACTATACGCCCTCGCTTAAAGTCCGTCAACTGCACATACGGTTCACGTCCACACTGTCGCGGCATGCTACCAGTGTTAAAGACTGCGATGGAGCTCCGTATGCCACGGCAAACTGGCTGACACTGACGGCGACGGTGCACAAATGCTGCGCAGCTAGCGCCATTCGACGGCCAACACCGCGGTTCCTGGTGTGTCCGCTGTGCCGTGCGTGTGATCATTGCTTGTACAGCCCTCTCGCAGTGTCCGGAGCAAGTATGGTGGGTCTGACACACCGGTGTCAATGTGTTCTTTTTTCCATTTCCAGGAGTGTACATAGCCACAATGTTAAGAAACTTAAGTAACTTTGGCACAGCTGGCTAGAAAGTTCTAAATAGCTCTAGGGATTGTAAGGACAAGTCAGCTACTGATCTCGTCATAGGGAATATTATAGAATGCCATTATTGGATTGAAAATGTTTTTAATGAGTGCTTTTCTTCTGTTGGGATATTCATCAGTAGCCATTTCAACATGCTCCAGAGATGTAAGAGTGTTACAGTTAAATATAGCATATATTTCATACCAACTAACAATAGTAAAGTAAAATACATAATAAAGTCACTAAAAATTTCAAAACGGGTCATCTATCAGCACATTAAAAAGGTGCATAGATAACATGCCTAATGCCATGGCCACAGCAATAAATTATGTAAGTGCATCAGGTAGTGCCCCAAGACAATGCAAAGATAGCACAAGTAATCCTGATTTACAAGAGAGGTGGTGATCTATAATCGAAAACTATCAACCCATCGCAATTTTAACTGCATTTTCTAAGGTAATTTAGAAAGTTATTTACACTAGACTAATCACATTCCTGCAGTAACAGAATTTAATATTTAAAAATCAGAATGGCTTTATGAAAAAACAATCAACTTCAGTAGCCTCAGCACAAGTAATAGATGAAATAATAACTGTCATAGAGAACGAGGAGCATGTTACTGGAGTTTTCCTTGATCTTGAAAAAACTTTTGACTGTGTCAGCATTATCATATTACTTGACAAGCTGTGGAATCTTGAGTGCTAAATGGAAATGGATATGGGTTAATAAAATTGTATATTGCAACAGGGCACAACTTGTGTTAGTTAAAACAAACAGTGGGTCTTTCAAATCCAAAATTACTGACATCAAATATGGAATGCCTCATGATCCTGTGTTGGGACACCTTCTTTTCTTGATTTATGTTAATGTTATAAAGTAATGTTCTCCTTACTCAAAAATTGTATGTAGACGATACATAAATTGTGTGAAAACACAAAGCCTGGGGTAGTCTGGAGGTGCTATGCAGCAGTGTTACCAATGAAATAGTAAAGTGTTTCAATGAATCCCATTTAACTGTAAGTGCTTCAAATACTGCAATAATGGAATTTAACACAAAGAAGCAAATAGAATTTGGTACGAAATTATCCATAGAAAATGACATTGTAAAACAGGAAAACTGGACAAAATTCCTGAGAATCATAATCCAAGACAACGTCAAGTGTGACAAGCATAATGTAGATTCGTTAGCCTGTAAACTGTATAAAAACATGTTTGCTGTAAATTTGATAACCAAATGTTAAGACATGTATGTGCAAAAAAAACTGCTTATCAGTTATTATTCTCATCAAATTTAAACTATGTGGTAGAAATATGGATTGCAATAACACAAAGCAGTTTAATCACATTATTAACATTGTAGAAAAGAAAGCCATCACAATTATTTGTAGTGCCAAATCCAGAGAATCATGTTGCAACCTTTTTCCAAAATTAGGAGTGCTTTTCCATTATAGGTGTATATATGTAGTAAAAGTAATACTGCTCATGAGAACAATAAATATACACCAGCATAAAAGGCAAAAATTAAGATACTGTATAAATAATCCAAGAACCGCATTATGCCGTATGAAAAAAATTCGCAATGCTGGGCTGAAGCTTGCCAATGCCATGCCAAAATGTCTCGCAGCCCTCCCTAATAACAAATTAAAACACCTACTAAGTTCTTAATTGATACAGTAATCAGTTTTATTCCCTAGAGGAGTTCCTTACCTATGTTGGGCTCATAGTTTCAGGTAATTCACAATTGATATAACAATCATAAACCTATTTTGTAACTTTGTTATTTGTATATTAACAAATGTAAAATGCATTAGTGTTAAATTTATTGTTAAACACAACTGCTTTTAGGTCATAGTTTGTAAACTGATATATTCAGAAGAATTATCTGTGCATGTCCTGAAACTATATTATTTATTTGGATTGTATTTGATGTTGAGTTATTATTATTATTATTATTATTATTATTATTATTATTATTATGTGTTAGTCATTTGGAATGAAATCTCTCTTTCAGAACCTTCATTTGGATATAGTTATGGTTCAAGCTTCCTCAAAATTTACCTTCAGGCTTTTTACCTATGAAGTTGCATTATATCTACATACAACAACAGTGCATATAGGTTATAATTCATTAAAGATGCTCACTCCAACAGTCCTGTCTTTGCAGGCTTCACCTGATGTGAGAGCTATGACATTCTCTCCCCTCCACTCTCAACCACCTAATCCATTTCCACTGTCATCACCTCTGTTTCTAAATATGTTTTCTTCCAGAATAAATCCGTGACCCAAAAGTTATGTCTTCTTATAAATGTACCTACGTTGTCGAGTTTGTTTAGTGTAGAAAATCATCATAGATGAATGGAGCAATTATATTTTGAGATTATTGAACAACTGGCTCCGTGACTATATTATTTCCAAAAGAATCAGTGTTGAAGCCTGTCCTGCAGACCAGAGCACAGTGCACATTATCTCTCCTCCTCCTCATCCTCCTCCTCCTCCTCCTCCTCCTCTGGTTTCTTCAAAAAGGGCAGTAAAAGGCCTTATCCAGCTAAAAGCTGTAACAAAACGTTTAACAGTACAGTAACAATTCTATCTGAGGCTCTTCACCAAGAATATCAAAGTGGATTTAGAAAAGGATACTGGTATAGTAACAACATTTTTACAATAACATGACTTGTACAAAAACTATGAGAATTTGGATCTCTCAGATCTCTGCTTAATTGATCAATAGTTTGCTCCCAGGTGTTCCACTGAGTTGTTTCTTCCATTTTATGCAGTTTATTTTGATGACTGTTCTGTCCGCCTTCCAGAACTTGCAGCACCTGAAGGGGACAGCTGGGTCAGTCGTCAGAATATTGTACTTAAAATGGAAGAAAACAGCTTGGACAAACACCTGGGAGAGCAATAATAAGATAATTTAGTTTCAAAACCCACACTGATTTTGTGGCTTTAAAACCTTTTGACTTAGTCAGAATAAATTATGAATAAAAATGGGTAACAGTGGCTACCCACTACATCTCATAAATGCAATCAAAAGTTTATTTTGTCACACAAATAATAATAAATACAAGAGAACAATTAATGGTGTGTGACGAGGGCCTCCCGTCGGGTAGACCGCTCGCCTGGTGCAAGTCTTTCGATTTGACGCTACTTCGGCGACTTGCGCATCGATGGGGATGAAATGATGATTAGGACATCACAACACCCAGTCCCTGAGCAGAGAAAATCTCTGACCCAGCCGGGAATCGAACCCGGGCCCTTAGGATTGACAGTCTGTCGCACTGACCACTCGGCTACCGGGAGCAGACAATACAAGAGAGAAAGGAAAAGATAAGATAAAAAAAGCAATTAAAGTGTGCAACAGGTGTATGTTAATCATCCACACTTTTTAACACTGATGCTCATAATGTCCTTAAAATCTAAGCACTACATCAGCTAAAGCAAAAATGTACAGAATAGTCTAATATCATTATAAAATATAATCTATAGCCAAAATAAACTAACTCAACATCTCAACAGTATTGTGAGAAGGATAGATTACTACTCACTGTATAGAGATGATGTTGAGGCATGGACAGGCACCAATTTTTTTAAACCTAGTGCTGGTCTGGAGCAGGTGACAGAGGATTTAGGATCACTTTGCAAAGATTTCACTAAGGAAGACACCGTGGTTATAGTGGGTGGGGCAGGTAACAGTATTGACAGAGATCCTGGGTACAGTATAGAGTGTGACCTGGCGAAGATTGCATCAGCATCGAAGCATACTAGTGTTGAGTTTGTATCTGTTCTTGGGCGCCATGACCGACCTCATTTGAACTCTTCTGTCAAGAGAGTTAATTTGGAGCTGGAACGGCTGCTCATGTCGGGTGCGGGGTCACACATTGGTGTGGTTCATGTTGATTCTCTCAGTAGGTGGGATTATACTAGGCATGGCCTTCACCTCAACAGGAAGGGGAAGGGTAAATTGGCTGGGGAAATAGCAGGAAAGTTAAAGGGGGGAGGCACTGTCATGAGTGGTAAAATACCAGTGGTTATAGGATTCAGAAAAGACCCTTTTTTAGGGTAGGGAGGACAGAAAGAAAGCAAATTTTAAGAGAGGTTAGAACTGAGACAAACCTTCAGTTTGAGAAAGAAATCAAAAAACATAATTTCAGCTTATTACATCAGCATAAACAGCCATTGGTTAAGAATTTTCAACTGTCAGCAGATATTTTAACTCCACCCAATTTTAACTCAATCAATGTGAAATGTCAGCTATCTTTATTGCATCAAAATATTCGAGGAGTGAGAAATAAAATTAATGAATTACCTATCTGCATAGATGAATTAGAGTCTTCAAACCCAGCTGACATAATCTGCCTCTCTGAACATCATGTGACCACTGGTATAGAACTTTTAAGTGTTACAGGGTTTAGGTTAGCATCTCACTTTTGTAGATCAGAAATGGAGAAAGGAGGAGTTGCCACATTCATCAGGAACTGTCATAAATTTAAGAACATAGACATTCATAAATTTTGCCTAGAACAGCATATGGAAGCATGTGCAACAGAATTAGATTTTCACAAAAAAATTTTCATAATATTAAGTGTATATCGAGCACCTGCAGGTAACTTTAATCTGTTTGTAAACCACCTTGAAGCTGTACTGGCCCATTTAACAACCAAAAACAAATAAATAGTGGTTGCTGGTGATTTCAATGTAGATTTCCTTAAAGACTCTCCCAATAAGAACTTATTTGAGTTAGTAACACTATCATTCAACTTAATTCCCACAGTAAAGTTCCCCACTAGGATAGCCACTTGCTCACAAACAGCCATTGATAATATCTTTATAGAAAAGTCAAATGAACAAAATTATATTACAAAACCAATAGTCAATGGCCTCTCAGACCATGACATGCACTTCCTTCTGTTAAATGTTAATACTGAACAGGATATAAAATCTGTTAAATCTGAGCTCAAGAGGGTAATCAGTAAGCCAAAAATTGATTATTTTAGGACACTCCTCAGAGACATTCACTGGACTGATGTTTACAGTGCTCATAGCATGAATGAAAAATATAACATTTTTGCTAATAAAGTGCTTACCTTATTCAAACACTGCTTTCCCCCAAAACTTACCAAGGTTAGAGCAAAGTCTACAAAGAAGCCATGGATTACTCCAGGAATAGGGGTATCTTGTAAAACAAAAAGAAAACTGTATCTGTCAATCCGAAACATTTCCAATGTTGATGCTATAGCACATTATAAGAAATACTGCAAAATATTAAAGACTGTAATACGGATGTCAAAGCAAATATATTACAAGGAAAAGAGTCATATCAGATAACAAAATAAAGACAATATGGGATATAGTGAAGGAGGAGACCGGTAGAACCAGACATGAAGAGGAACAAATAGTGTTAAGAGTAAATGATACATTGGTGACAGATGTGTATAGTGTTGCAGAACTTTTTAACAAACATTTTATAACTGTTACTGAAAAGATGGGGTTGTCAGGTTCGGTAGATGCTGCTATGGATTACCTTAGACCAGACATTTCAAGTAACTTCCATAATATGAATTTGACCCTCACTACCCCAACAGAAATAATGTCCATCATAAAATCTTTAAAATCAAAAACATCTAGTGGGTATGATGAAATATCAACAAAGTTAATTAAAGAATGTGATTCTGAGCTAAGTAACATATTAAGCTATCTGTGTAACCAGTCGTTTATCAGTGGAATATTTCCTGAATGGCTGAAATATGCTGAAGTTAAGCCACTGTTTAAGAAGGGAGATAAAGAAATAGCATCAAATTTCCGTCCAATTTCACTGTTGCCAGCATTCTCAAAAATTTTCGAAACAGTAATGTACAGTCGTCTTTATAACCATCTTATCTCAAATAACATACTGTCAAAGTCACAGTTTGGATTTCTAAAAGATTCTGATATTGAGAAGGCTATCTACACTTACAGTGAAAATGTACTTAATTCATTAGACAAAAAATTGCAGGCAACTGGTATATTTTGTGATCTGTCAAAGGCATTTGACTGTGTAAATCACAATATCCTTTTAAGTAAACTAGAATATTATAGTGTAACAGGAAATGCTGCAAAATGGTTCAAATCTTATATCTCTGGCAGGAAACAAAGGGTGTTATTAGGAAAGAGACATGTATCAAGCTATCAGGCATCATCCAACTGGGAACTAATTACATGTGGGGTCCCACAAGGTTCCTTTTTGGGGCCCTTACTTTTTCTTGTGTATATCAATGACCTTTCATCAGTAACATTACCAGATGCCAAGTTTGTTTTGTTTGCTGATGATACAAACATTGCAATAAATAGCAAATCAAGTGTAGTCTTAGAAAGATCAGCCAATAAAATATTTGTGGACATTAATCACTGGTTCCTAGCCAATTCTTTGTCAGTAAACTTTGAAAAAACACACTACATGCAGTTCAGAACTTGTAAGGGGTGTCCCAAGAGTATATGTCTAACATACGATGACAAGAAGACAGAAGAAGTGGACAGTGTTAAATTCTTGGGATTACAGCTTGATAATAAATTCAACTGGGAGGAGCACACCACAGAACTGCTGAAGCGTCTTAACAAAGCTCTGTTTGCAATGCGAATTTTGTCAGACATAGGGGATATAAAAATGAAAAAGCTGGCATACTATGCTTACTTTCATTCCATAATGTCATATGGGATTATTTTTTGGGGTAATTCATCAAGCCAAGCTAAAGTTTTCCGGGCACAAAAACATGCAGTAAGAATTATATGTGGTGTGAACTCAAGAACATCCTGCAGAAGCCTGTTTAGGGAACTAGGGATACTAACTACAGCTTCCCAATATATTTATTCCTTAATGAAATTTGTCATTAAAAATATATCACTTTTTCAAACCAACAGCTCAATTCATGGAATCAATACTAGAAATAAGAATAATCTTCACAAGGATTTAAAGTCACTTAGTCTTGTACAAAAAGGTGTGCATTATTCAGGACACACATTTTCAATAACTTGCCAGCAGACATAAAAAGCTTAACAACCAATGAAATTCAGTTTAAGAGAAGCCTAAAGGATTTATTGGTGGTCAACTCCTTCTACTCCATTGATGAATTTCTTAGTAAAACCAACTGATTTGTATATAAGTACAACATAACTTCTGCACAATTTCAGTGCAGTAATGTGTTCACTGAAAATTTGTGTGTGTGTGTGTGTGTGTGTGTGTGTGTGTGTGTGTAAGTATAATCTAACTTCTGCACCATTTCAGTGCCGTAATGTGTTCATTGTAAATAAGTATTACAGTAGTTGTATTACATGTTTATTACCTTATAAATAAATAAAAAACTTTTTTATTTTAAATTCAGTGCATTAGTATTTGTAAAATGACTCTTAGTGTTCATTAAAAAATGACGATCATTCCACTTGGGACCTGTGGAATGGTACATTAGCTTATTTGTTTTAGTTGTAAATATTTGTCATGTATTGTTGTTTTTCTGACATGTTCCACATCCTGGAGGACCTCCTCACTACGGATCAATTGGAATGAAAGTAAATCTAATCTAATCTAAAACAAAAGAACTGCTATATATTTGAGCTTTTGGCCAGAAGGCTTCCTTCTAAAGTAGGAAACACACACACACACACACACACACACACACACACACAAAAAGTCTACTTTTTCCGGCCACTGAAGTTGTACTGCAGGCAACTATGCCTGATATAAGAAGCAATCCATGGGTGGTGAGGGTAAAGAGGAGGCTGGGGCAGGGCAGGGTAGGGTAGCGATAGCAGGGAGGGGAGTGTATAGTGCTTATGGTAGCATGCTGGGACGTGTTGGGGACAGAGTAGGGCTGGTAGGGGCAGTTAGGATGTTTGGAGGAGGGGGGGGGGCTGAAAAAGGAGAGAAACGGGAGGGGGGAGGGGGAGACTGGGAGCTCTGGTGGAATAAAAGGCTGTGTAGTGCTGGAGAGGGAGCAGGGAAGGGGATACAGGGGTAATGCCGGTATTACACTATCAAATTTCTTTGTCAAATATCCTTGTCAAAGAAATTTGATGGTGAAATAGGGAACTTTGTCAAATCTTGTTTGTCATCAAATAAATTTGATCAAATCTAGGGCCTCACTGTAGATTTGATCAAAGAAGTCGCTTGTCTTCTGTTCACTGCAATCTGAAATGTTACCACGTGGAGCGCCAGCATCGCTGCAGCGTTCTGTCATCTGCAGTGTTTTTATAAACATTGCCGGTAAATACAATTGGTATGTACCGACAACTACAAAATTAATAGAAATGTATGAAGCTGATGAGACACTTTACAACATGAGGCACCCTGAATACAAAAACTGCCCACAGTAACAAACCCCTCACCTTGTTCACATGCACTGGTGACACCTTTGTGATCTGGACTTAGGGTAAGGACACCTTTTTCACATTCCCCCAGAACCTCAAAGCCTTCTCCCCCATTCACTTCACCTGTTCCTCCTCAACCCATCAGGCCACATTGCTCAATGTTGAACTCCACCTCAAAGAAGGCTACATCAGTACGTCTTTCCACATCAAACCTACCAGCCACCAGCAATACCTCCACTTCAACAGCAACCACCCATTACATACCAAGAATTCTCTTCCATAAAGCCTAGCCACCTGTGGTTGTTTGCATCTGTAATGATAAGCAGTCTACCTCCAAATATTCTAAGGGTCTTACTGAGGCCTTCAAAGACTGAAATTACTCTCCCAACCTTTTGTAGAAACAGATTTCTCATGCCTTGTCTCTGCCATCCACCACCTGCTACATTCCCACCATTCAGCCACAAGGGAATACTCTCCTCACTACACAGTATTACCCAGGACTGGAGCAGCTGAATCACATTCTCCATCAGGGTTCTGAATATCTCCCATTGTGCCCTGAAGCAAGGAACATCCTCCCCTTTCTCCTTCCCACCCCTCCCACAGTGTTATTGCCGTCTGCCAAACTTTCGCAATATCGTTGTCCACATCTATTCCACCGCTGCTCCTGACCCCTTGCCACATGGTTCATATCACTGCAATAAAAATAAGTGTAGACCTGTCCTATACATCCTTCCACCACCACCACCAACAACAACAACAACAACAACAACACCGCCAACAACAACAACAACAAAAACTACTACTACTACTACTACTACTACAACTACTACTACAAAAGCCCAGACACAGACACTACCTATCCCATCAAATGCAAGGCTGCCTATGGAAGCAGTCACATGATCTACAAACTAAGTTGCAACGACTGTGCTGCTTTCTACATGGGCACAAGAACCAACCAGCTGTCTGTCCACATAACTGACCACCCATAAATTGTGGCCAAGATACAGCCGGGCCACCCAGTTGCTGAACATGCTCAACACAACTTGCTTTATTTCAATAACTGTTTCACAGCCTGTACCATCTGGATTCTTCCCAGCAGCACCAACATTTCTAAATTGCATTGATGGGAATTGGGAACTCTCCCTGGAATATATCCTATATCCTATGTTCTATAACCTGTCTGACCTCAACCTTCACTATTGCCTATTCTTCACTCGCCTATTCCCTTCCCTGCTCCCATTCCACCATTACAGCCTTCTATTCCATCAACACTCCCAGTCTTTTTCCCCTCCTTTATTTTCTATCTCTCTCCTTCTCTGCTCTCCCTCTGTGTCCCCACCCTCCAACACCTTGCGACTGCAGCTAGCAGATCCTGTCTCCGCATGCTCTCACAATCAGCGTTACACCTTCCTCCGCCCCCTACCCTGCTATCCTTTCCCCTCTCCACCCCAGCATCCTCCTTCCGCACTCCACCCCAGCATCCTCCTTCCCCACTCCACCCCAGCATCCTCCTTCACCCCACCACCCCAGCATCCTCCTTACCCCAGCAGTGTTTTGTTGTGCCTGTCTACAACTTAATGTATCCTATGTGCAGTGAGTAGCAATCTAGCCTTTTCTTAATACTGTCATTATTCCATCGTGGATTTTCCTCTGTTTAACTTAAAATGTCACTACATAAGATGAAAGTTGGGGCCTTTTAAGATAATTTACTATGATGAAAATAGTAATTAAAATAATGAATTGATCAGATGTCACATTTAAATAAGTGGACTGTGACATGAGATCCCTGATAATGATACAAATGAAAAGCTGCACATATTTGAAGGAGTATTTGGAATAACGAACAGAACAATTCAGTACAAAACCCAGAAAGATTAAAAACTCAAGTTGTGTATAACTATGGTGATACCATTAATGCCCCATGGAATCATGATGTGGACACACACAAAAAAAAGATAGGAGCAAAACGTATGGGGCAGAATGGAGATTCTTGAGGGGAGTGAATGGTTGCACAGGAAGAGATTTAATTAGAAATGAAAATGTTTCAGTTTAATGCATATATTATTAATTAGGAAAATAATTGAATACAGAGATAAATGAAAACACCATGTATCCTATAAAATTCTGAGCTAGAGCTCCAAAGAAATGAGATGTATGTTGACAAATGAAATGTTGACCAAACACTTTTTGGAGATGGGACAGGCAGATGCCTAATCTCAATATGCAGTCTACAACAATAATGTAATATATTTGCTCATACTAAGATGGTACTTTGTTTACACATTATAAGTTTCAGTAAGTTAGTATCATCAGCATAATTACTCATCTGAGCACTACTAACATCAAGAATGAAGTTGTGTGTCCCACTGCTTGAAATAAATGAGAGATTTACAACTAACACTACCATCTTACAGTAATGTTGCATTTTGTTTAAATTTACTACCTTCTGCATTAGGTGAAAAATTCTGCATTGACAACTTCTAAATCTGTTTGTGGGGTGTACTTCATCATACGAGAAAGTTTAAGTAAAATATGTAAATCCTTCAGTATTTTAGTACAAAGAGCTCTGTGATAACTTTTGTTGAAGCAATGTTCAGAATACTACTGTGGCAAACTTTCTTAAACATGAGATAGCAAATTCATCATATTTAATGCTCTGATATTTGTGACAACACACTGAAAAACATATTGTGACTATAACAAAAAATCAAATTTTAATTTATTAATTTGAAGGTTGCTCATTACCATTAGAGTTTGTTACTGGTGGATAATGTGTACGTGCGTGTAGGGGGGGGGGGGGGGGGGTCCTTAAACAAAATAAAAAATTAAGAAACACTAAAACGTGTCATCACCACAAAGCATTTGTTTGTTAAACCCTCCTTTCGTATAAACAATTTCCAAGATGCCTACTGGAGCATGCTAGTCTCAAAAGTCTTGCCTCCTCCTTACAGTTTTCTTACTTCTTTTTTTTATATATAATTACCATACCACTTTATTTCATTGTCTTGTAATCTTCCTTCCACCATTGTTTTTCTGCCCCAATACAACTTGGTACTTTTCTGCTCCTATGCAACTTGGTACTTTCCCCATCCCTGTAATTCTGAGGTTCTTACATATTTGCTGTACATACACCTTATCACAAGATCTAACATTTTCATGATCATTATTACCATCAAATCTCAAACATTTTTTCTTTTTTTACCTGTTTTATAGTTACACAGAAAGATATCATTATAATAGTCCATTAAATCTTAAATTTTTAATCATTATTACATGGTTCATCGGAAGTAGTGCCAGTTATTATCTGTGACTACAGGCATTTGCACACTTGTATCTGTCATCTGCATTAAGCACAAAGTTTATAAGAAAGCAAGCTTGTGGTGAACAAAGTTTGTTTGTGGACTGGTGGAAAGTGCAAAGGAACATTCTTAGATGGCTATATGTGAAATTTATTTTGGAATGAGGTATGCACATGGATCTATGTGTATATTTAGATCTCATTCTAATTATTATATTTTTTAATGAACAGGAGTTGCAGTTCAAGTTAATTATGTTCTGTCATTCACTGAAATCAATTGTATTCAATGGCATCACATTAAGATTATGTTGAAATATTAATTTAAGAAAAAAATAATAAGAATTTCATTAATGCAATAAATAATAAATGCCAAGTTGTAATAATATTACACCACTAATGAGGCACTCAATAATTCTTCTAATCTTTGTTGTTACAGGGTTTCCTCATTGCTTTCACTTCAGAATTTTTACCCAAATTATTGTATCAGTACGAGTATGATTGGGATCTGACTGGATACGTGAATTTCACATTGGCATATGCTCCAAAGGGGAATACAACTGAACAGTGCCGTTATCGTGGATTCAGAGATGAGACTGGTAGTCACACACCATTTTTTTGGAGACTGCTTGCTGTGCGCTTTGCCTTTGTCATCATTTTTGAGGTATTTCACCCATGCTTTGTGTTATTTTCAGTTCCATCTCTTTATTTATAACAGTAGTCATATGTTGTTCTCAGACAATCACTATTCTCATTAGAATTGTCATCAGTTGGCAGGGGGACGTTCCAGTCACCATACCTTTAGAAATTGTATGCTGAACTGCTGCTTCAGTATTGTGCTATGTTACTGAAACTGTAAATGTTTACTTTAATAATGCTAAGACTCCTAAACTGTTATCAGAAACTATTCCAGTCCTCACTGAACAGTTTTCAAGTATTAAGCTTTTTAAAAATAACAATTATCATTGCATATAAAAATCTCAGATCTGACTTTTTATCAGAGTATGTTGATACATTCTATCCAGAGTTAGTGATGTCTGTCTCTAACCTCATCCTCATAACAACATTCCCAAAAGAATCAGAGATGGTACTGGCAGCTGTTTACAACTTTTTAGAGGCCAATAACTTTATTTATTGTGATACGTGAATGGTAGTAACTGATTAGTCTCACCATCGTGGCCAAACCAACCTAATTAAACATGAAATATTATATTTGTTTATTAAAGATAAAAGTCACTGTAACATCATCAATGACTGGGCCCAAATCTTTGACAGAATTTATGTAAAAAATACTGGAAAGATCTACATGAAGTTATTCAGCATCAATGTGGCTCTCGCAAAGTCAATGTCTGGTGCAGTTTGATAAAAGACCATGTGAGTGGTCCTTTAATTTTTGTAGAAAAAACAATAAACAGGGCTGTTTACTGTGACAAACTGACAAGAGTACATCTTTCCCCACATGGGCGATATTGAGGTGAAAAAGGGGCTTGTGTTTTTCCAACAAGACGGCCCCCCACCTCATTACAGTAACCATGTGTGTGCAGCTCTTGACAGTCGCTTTCCAGGAAGGTGGATAGACAGAGCTGGCCCACTGGACTTTTTCTTTTGGGGTCACATAAAAAATGTTGTGTACAGTGAAAAGATCAGAGACATCAATCATTTATGGGAAAGAATTGTTGCGGCAGTTGGAACAGTTACAACTGAAATGTTGGTGAATATGTTACGAGAAGTGGAATTTCATCTCGATGTGTGAAAGGCAACAAATGGATCCCATGTTGAACATTAAACAAAGCCTGAAGGAATTCTCTTTCATAATATGTACTCATTGCTGTAATTCTTCATTAATTTCCCCATTAAATTTATACTTAAGACTAAGTTCTTTTTCAAACACCCGTATATACAAAATGTACAGAACAAATTTAATTTGTATCGAGAATGTAGACAGATTATCAAAGTGGTACAGAATCCATGTTAGAGTACAACAAGGATGTTGGTAGTCACCATTCTTGTTCATTATTTGTATGGATAAAATTGTCTGACAGTAAAGACAAATGCCAGTTGGCTTCATTCGAATGAATAGGAACTCATAGTTGGGTGCTTTACTTTTTGCTGATGATTTGCCTCTTATAGTATCTTCAGAGAATGACCTGCAGTGTTTTGTCCACAATTTACAGCTTATATCTGAGATATATAGCAAGGACATGAACATCAAAAAAGCAAACATTGTGGCCTTCTACGCAAAATACCCAGTACAAAATAAGATCAATTTCAAAAATAGAATTCTGGAAAGAGTGAACACTTCCACTTATTTACACTACAAACTGTCCTTTCTGGAAGAAACAGACCTAACAGAAATAACTGCCAGGTATACAAAACAAAGGGAGTTGTTAATGATGTAATGAAGCCTTCCCTAGTCCAAAGCACACCAGAATATGCCTTTATAAGACCTTAGCGAGAGCTGTGCTGTGCTGCACTGGACAGCAGAGCGCAGACAATAAAAGCAAAAGATGGGAAAAGACTAACAATTTATGAAATGAAATTCTTCAAGAGAACAGCTTTTTACACTAAATGGGATCACAAAAGAAATGAAAATGTGTTGAAGGAACACAGACAGACAGAGAGACAGAGACACACACACAGAGAGAGAGAGAGAGAGAGAGAGAGAGAGAGAGAGAGAGAGAGAGAGAGAAGAAATTTTTTGTTGAATTTCCACATGGTTGTACATCCAAAATGTTTAAATTTACTTCTGTGTGAAGATTCATAGCTTCCAGCACATTTGAAAGGAAGCCACTACAAAAAATTATATTGTTGCTTTGTCTGTGGCAGCCGACAACCATTCTGCAATTCGGTACCACAATCGCTTAAAATCTGACGGCTTCAGTGCCATATCATTTGTTATCCCTCCGATATGAACTCTCACTCTCACCATATAGCTCTGTTACTTTAGCAGAAATTTCTGACATATGTAATATAATAAAAAATAAAGTGGAATGTAGCTACTGTCTTCAGATGAAGTTGTGTGAGGAAATGTCATAGATTTCCTCATCTAGCTTACATCACACAAGAAGATGAACAACATTTTATTCCCAAAACATTTCTGAGATTGTGTTCTAATTTGAAGCATTAGGATAGTTTGATTTAATATACTCCACTTTGGAGATCTGTGACTCATAGTTGTACAGCATAAGACAGTGAGAGTGAGAGTGAAATCTGTAGCACACACTATTTTTGGAACTACTTAAGAGAAAGTACTTAATTTGGTAGTGCCTCTCTATTAAATTAGCATGTTAATTTGACTATCAATTTTGTGCAGAATTTAAATTGTACAGTACCCCTTCACTCTAAGGCTGTATTACTGATTCTGCAGTTTAAGTTTCATGAACAACACCACGTTTTAATAAGATATTAATACTAAAGGAATTTTATCTGTGCTTTCAGCATGTTGTCTTTGGCATCTGCCGACTGATTGACATCTTGGTACCTGACATACCAGAAAGTCTTGAGCTGAAGATAAAGAGGGAACGTTATTTAGCAAAGCAAGCACTTCAGGACTCTGAAACAATCCTCAAGGTTTAGTGCAGTAATTTTGTTTTTAATTTATTCTTATGTATAGCAGTGTATGAGGAAATGCAAATCATCTCTGCTAGTCACAAGCCATCACACACACAGAAATTAATATAAAAATTATATGAATTAAATATTTAAAATTACTTCACAATTTGTAATACCTAAAAGGCAATAACTGATGCAAATTTGCACATCAAAAATCGCTTTCTTTCACTGTTTTCCTTGTTCTAGCTCTAATCTAAAACTATTTTAACAGTCCTCCTCTATTCCTTTTGTCTATTCTCATCCCATCCCTCCATGCAGTCCTTCTCAAAGATCGTTTCTAACTCTGCCCCTTGCAGAGCCCATAGTGTGTGTTGCCACTGCAAAATGCACAGTGAGATGGAGCTCATGATGTGAGTTGCCAGTAGACAAGACTAAACCACGTTAACTGTGGAATGGAACTGAAAACATTCCAGGAGTATTAAATGATACAGAAATATTATGGATACACAAAATTAGCACATTTTGAAGTAAATTTCTTTAAGTGGCAGTATGTTTGCAGAATGAGATTTTCACTCTGCAGCGGAGTGTGTGCTGATACGAAACTTTCCTGGCAGATTAAAACTGTGTGCACAGACCAAGACTCAAACTCAGGACCTATGCCTTCCGCAGGCAAGTTCTCTACCATCTGAGCTACCCAAGCACGACTCACACCCGGTCTCCGTCTCACGTTTGGAAGGTAGGAGACGAGGTACTGGCAGAAGCAAAGCTGTGAGGATGGGGCATGAGTCGTGCTTGGGTAGCTCAGATGGTAGAGCACTTGTATGCAAAAGGCAAAGGTCCCGAGTTCGAGTCTCGGTCCGGCACACAGTTTTAATCTGCCAGGAAAGTTTCATGTCAATATGTTCTCTCAACAAAATAATTTTAAATAGGTAGCTAACAAGTAGAGGTCTCAGGTGATGAGATCGACTTTTTGCAACCATTTTATGATGGTGTAGGTTAGGATCCTAGGTATGACAGTCTGAAGCCACTCACCATGGCAGACCCACGCTTGCAAGTAAATAAAAAATAAAAAAAAAAACAGCCTGCTGCTCTAGGCATCATAATACCGCCACATTTTCGACTAAGTTCATAGTGTAATGGATAGCATACTAGACTGGCAAATCGAAGGTGGTGAATTCAAATCCTTCAATTTTTTATTTTTATCAGAATGACTTCCACAATTAATTTTCTTCAATTACTGTATTTGGTTCTGATGTAATGATTTAAATTTTCTAATCCTTTGCCAATTCATTTTAACCATTGTATTAACTTTTTTATTCTATGAGGTTTCGAGATTGCAGCCAGATCATATAGACTTCTTGCCACAATATTCCGGGTGCCAACTGTCCAGCCATCTTTAGGTGAGTGTCTGCCACTGGAGACTGTTAGTTCACAATATCAGCTTTATAGAAAATATTGGCGTGGAAACGTACATTGGCAGCCATCACAGGAGCATCCTCTATCAAAACCCATGCCCTCAGCAAATACTGTTCTATCTGTGGCATATAGGTGCATGCATAAAGGTGATACTACACGTTCACCCACTGTCATATTGTGCGCTCACATCACTAGAGGCAAACATCAGATGTTGCCAGATGTTTAATTATGAATAAAATGTTTTCTCTCTGAGGAAATTAGAGTGATCACCAGGTCCCAAGCCGTGTCCAGTTGAAAGCTGCCATCATGATTTATAAGATTTCTTGATAGATGTATTTCCACAAACTCTTTAATTACTGAATCTGAAAAAGATCTCGCCAGGCCATAATTTTTGTGGCAGAATAATCCATAGTGTTGCTAGGTAATACAGTGTTCAGCTGTGTCCAGCTTACTGGGCTACAAAAGGCAAGTGTGGTGCTCATGTTCAACGCACCTTCCATGTGCTGTGCATATTGTCTGACATATGTACACTTTGCCACACTGACAAGCTTTTTTGTTAATCTGGCCTTCTGCAGACCCAGATTGTCTTTTACCTAACCGAGAAAGACACTAATCTTCACCGGTGGCCAAAAGATTACTCTAAGCTGATATTTCCTTAGGATCCCACCTACTTTAGATGAAAGGTTGCTGATTTACAGAAGGAAAGCCCTGGACTTGAAGTCTCCTTATCTTCTTGATGTGGTTGGTCACATTTCCTCCACCTTAGCACAGTACTAATCTGATGTGGACAGTAACCATTATCTATGAACCCTGACTTTAGATGTTCTTGCTCTTTTGTAAGGCTGTCTCCATTAGAAACAACATGAGCCCGATGCACCGATGTTCTAAGGATGCTGGTAATTTGTGAAGGGTGATGGCAGCTCAACGTTTGCAGCTAAAGGTCCTCATGAGTGGGCTTACGGCAGATAGGATGCCCTAATGGCCCATCCTCTCTCCTAGTAACAAAGATGACCAAAAATGGTAAGCAGTCGCCCTTCTCTATTTCCATTGTAAACTGAATGTTCTTTTGGATTGAATTTAGATGTTGCAAGAAGCGTGACAGTTCTTGTTCACCATGGGGCTGCATTATAAAAGTGTCATCTATATGTCACCAGAAGACTCTCAGTTTAAGTTCTGCTGAATCGAGTGCCCTTTCCTCAATGTCTTCCATAAAAACGTTAGCTATCGAAGAGGAGAGAGGAATGCCCATGACAACATCATCAGTCTGCTCAAGATATTTGTTGTTAAATAAAAAGTAGGTTGAGGAAAGTACATGATGGAAAAAGTGCTATTATATCGACCATGAACTTATTGCTGATGAGTGACAAGGAGTCCATAAGAGAAACCTTAGTCAAAAGTGAGATGACATCAAAGCTCACTAGTAAGTCAGTTTCACTGAGTTGAAGTGATTTCAGTCTATTGATAAAGTCAGCAGAGGTGTTGACATGATGCCCACATTTCCTCGCAAAAGGTCTCAGTAGAGAGATGAGATATATTGGTATATCGTAAGTGGGGGCATCAATACTACCCACGATCAGCTGTATTGGAACCTCATTTTTATGAATCTTCGGAAGACTATATAACCTGGGTGGCACAGAACTATGAAGACATGAAAAATGCCATGTACCTACTAAAGCTCCACTGCAAATGAGCAACATTTCTGCCATTGAAAGGCCCATGCTACGAAAGCTACAAGAAGCTGCTCACATGGTGGTTGTACCAGCCGATAAGGGAAACACCACTATGCTGTTTCCACATGAGGTTTATGAACAGAAGGCTTATAGCTTGCTGAGTGAACGAATGTATCAGAAGATTGACAAAGACTCCACAGGGAAAGTGGAAAGGAAAACATCAGCAATGCTGGATTCTTCTTCTGTTCTACAAGAAGTGGCCAAAAGATTAAGGCCTCATAGTTCTGTGCCACACAGGCTATATGATCTTCCGAAGATTCATTAAAAAAGAGGTTCCTTTATGGCTGATTGTCAGTCATATTGATGCCTCCCCCCTTTCCCCATAAAATTTGGCAATACATTTCGCCTCTCTCCTGCAACTTTTTGTGGGGACGTGCATGCAACTTTGCTGACTTTATTAATAAACTGAAATCACTTCAACTCAGTCAAACTGACTTACTAGTAAGCTTCAATGTTTTCTCTCTTTCCACTAAGGTTCCTCTTAAGGACTCTTTGTACTCATCAGCAATAAGTTCAAGGCCAATATAACATCACTTTTTCATCATGTTGTTTCCTCAATGCGCATTTTATTCAACAACAAATATTTTGAGCAGACTGACTGTGTTGCCTGGGCAATCCTCTCTCCTCTCCAGTAGCAAACTTTTTTATGGAAGATGTTGAGGAAAGGGCACTTGATTCAGCAGAACTTAAGCTGAGAGTCTTCTGGTGGCATGTAGATGACACTTTTATAGTGTAGCCCCACGACGAACAAGAACTGTCACGCTTCTTGCAACATCTGAACTCAATTTACATCATCATCCAGTTTACAATGGAAATAGAGAAGAGCGGTTGCTTACCATGTTTGGTCGTCCTTGTTATTAGGAGAGAGGATAGGCTCTTAGGGCATTCTATCTACCAAAGCCCACACATATGGACCTTTATCTGCAAGTGTCGAGCTGCCATCACCATTCACAAATTACCAGTATCCTTAGAACGTTGGTGCTCTGGGCTCATGTTGTTTCTAATGGAGGCAGTCTTACAAAAGAGCAAGAACATCTACAGTCAGGGTTCAAAGATAATGGTTACTGTCCATACCAGATTAGTACTGTGCTAAGATGGAGGAAAAGTTATCACCCATAACATCAAGAAGATAAGGCACTGTTCAAGTCCAGGGTGTTCCTTCCGTAAGTAAGCAACTTTCCATCGGAAGTACGCAGGATCCTAAGGAAACGTCAACTGAAAGTAAGTAAGAAAGTAAGAAAGAAAGATTAGTGCCCTTCTTTGTTCAGTAAAGGATGATCTGGGTCTGTGGACGGTCAGGATTTACAAAATTCTTTGTAAGTGTGGCAAAGTGTACATAGGTCAGAAGATACACACAGCAAGTGAAAGGTGCATTGTACATCTATGCCACACTTGCCCTTCGCAGCCCAATAAGTTGGCCATATCTGTGCATTGTATTACTACAGTACACACTATGGATTATTCTGCCACAAAAATCTTAGCCCTGGCGAAATCTTTTTGGGATTCAGTAATTAAAGAGTTTGTGGAAATACGTCTAGCACAAAACCTTATAAATCATGATGGCAGCTTTCAACTAGACAAGGCTTCAGACCCAGTAATCACTCTAATTCCTTCTGAAAGAAAACATTTTATTCATAATGAAACGTCTGGCAACATCCAACGTTTGTTTCTAGCAATGCAAGCACATATTCAGACAGAGGGCGGACATGTAGTATCACCTTTATGCATGCACCTGCTCACCACAGATGGGACAGCATTTGCAGAGGGTGCAGGTTTTGATAGAAGGTGCTCCTGTGACTGCCGCCAATGCTCTAGCATTTCCGTGCCAATTTTTTGATATAAAGCTAACACAGTGAACTAGCAGTCTCCACTGGCGGATGCTCATCTGAAAATTGCTGGACAATTGACAGATTTATTTTTCATTGAGATGTACAGTTTTTCAGGTGTTAGTACTCAAATAAATGTTTAAAACACAGATTGTTCTCTCACAATAGACAAAATATGAAAGTTGGCTTTCTACATTCACATTGTTTCTTCATCAAATTCAATAAGAAGTACACTTAATTGATATTATGAAATATTGTCTTTTCATTACCTGACTTCAATCAATATCAGTCACAACTTAGCATGTTTCAAAAGACTGATGCACACATAATCCAATGAACAATTGAATGTCTTTTGATTATGTTTTCAAATTTAGCAATTTCATGCTTACCTTGAAGTAATTCAAGTGTGCTCTTAAGTTTTTTTACAATATTTTTTCACCCAATGGTAAAAATGTATGTCACATGACTGACAGGGGGAAGTACACTTTAGATGAATAATTTTCACAGTGCATATAGCTTTCCCAGCACTGATCATAGAACGAAGGCTTTCCAACACTGTTCACAAATATGTCATCGTATAATTTGTTGTCCATCTGACCACTCCATGAATCGTCTAGTACAAAGTGTAATTTTCTTTGATGTACAGTTTCATGACAGATTGCAAATATTGTCTGTACAGTTCTTTTGTTAATTTTCCTGATTTTCAGATGACAACAGTATTTCTGTATTCTAATTCCAAATGTTCAATTTCTTTAGAAACCGTAGGTCCAGATTTTTTTGCGACTTTCTACATACATAAGAACACGTGTGGCAGCTATTCTTTGACAAATGTCAAAGCATATTCCACTGTATATGAATGTGTAGTTTTCGTCAAATTTCTCTTTTGCACCAAAACTGTTTTTGTGCGTCAAAACTGTTTTTGTGCGCCAAAACTGTTTTTGCGCGCCAAAACTGTTTTTGCGCGCCAAAACTGTTTTTGCGCGCCAAAACTGTTTTTGCGCGCCAAAACTGTTTTTGCGCGCCAAAACTGTTTTTGCGCGCCAAAACTGTTTTTGCGCGCCAAAACTGTTTTTGCGCGCCAAAACTGTTTTTGCGCGCCAAAACTGTTTTTGCGCGCCAAAACTGTTTTTGCGCGCCAAAACTGTTTTTGCGCGCCAAAACTGTTTTTGCGCGCCAAAACTGTTTTTGCGCGCCAAAACTGTTTTTGCGCGCCAAAACTGTTTTTGCGCGCCAAAACTGTTTTTGCGCGCCAAAACTCCAGTGTTCGATGATATGTTGACACGTAATTGCAACCCATGTGATCAGTATTAAGAGCAAGGTTTGGATTGTAATTGCCCATTATCTGCACTATTTGTATTCTGAATTGTTCTGCTTGTTTCTACAGTTTCTTAAAGTGTTGCTACATTATTTGCATTGACGAATTTAGTCACTTTTCTCTCTAACATATTCTGTGTTTTATTTTAAAATTCTTTTCCCAGGTCCCACTTGCAAAGAATGAAAAGTTTTCTGATGAATATGTAACAGCAATAGTACTGCCCATCGTTGCAGTGTATGCATTGTCACTTGTTTGTGGCACGTCCAAGCATCCTTAAATTTTCAAATATTCGGTATCAATTAAACACAGCTTATTGGATTTAGTTTCTCCTTGTTTGACATCTTGTTTCCATTTCCTCAAGTATTCTTTTCTGTGTAAAAGAGAGAAACCACTTTGTTGAATACTTCTTAGTGAATAATTGCAACGGGCTTCAGTGAAGGCAATTGCTTTTGCTTTGTATTGTAATGAATGTATGTCGATGGAGGTGCTTGAAAAGTGGATGGGTTAAAACATTCATCCATGTCTTCATCACCAACCAGTACACTGCAAAGAACAAATTTTTTTGTGTTAGTAATGGACAAGAAAACCTGAAAGTTAACAGATAGTAGTATAGAAAGGCTTACCTCATCATACAAATGCTCTTCATCAGTCTTTCTGATTAAAAAGAGGTCCTCTTCTTGAACAATAACTCTCTCCTTCTAAAAACATCACATTTGAATCAATTAAAGGAAGAGAACTAATGATGGAAGTCATTTTGATAAAAATTAAAAAATAACTTACAGGACTGTGACAGGATTTGAATTTTTTTTCACAATATCAGTGTTTAAACACACAGTTTGGCCTACAAATGTAGTTCTTTATCATTTATTTCAGTTTGATAGTTTCTTCTGTGGAACACTAATGCCAATCAAGAAAAGTGGTCAAGGTGTTCACATCAAAAAGAGTTAGTTAATTCAAAAAGACACTTGTAATATAACAGATGAAACTGACTTATAAATGCTTTTATATGCAGAGCTGTCATCCAGCATTCTGTCCTTTTGTGACAACTTTGAATTAATTAATTTCCCATAGTACAAAAGTCCAATTGAAAACGTCTACTACAGCCACTTGGCTTTTTTTTTTCTGACAATAGAGAATGTGCATAGAAATCAGACAAACATACGTTGGGTCCTGTTGCAATGGCTCTGGCCACAGTACCTCCTTAGGTAGGGAAAACAGATTACAATATAATCTTTCAGATAATTGCATGTAGTTTCAACATTTATTAATTTTTTTCACTTAAAAGTATTTGGTGTTATACCTTATAATTGGAGATTGAAAATTTGTAAATGGCAAACATCTATCAATAACTATGGTTCGTTAAAAATTTAATATATCTTGGAGTGGCCATTTCCCCTCCTCCCTACCCCTCAACCCCCACCCCCAACCCCCCCGGGGGTCCACAACTCTTTTGTGGATACGTGCGGGGCGAGCACGGGGCCCCGAGCCATTGCAGCCTTCTTTCTCTCCAGGGCTGCATTTCCTTTCCCTTCCCCTCCTTGCTCCTTTCCCCTCGCCCTCTCCTCTCCCTCTCTTTGTGTCCTTGCTTATGTTGGCCCCGCTATCCTCCTGGTTCTGTTGGTTTTCTAATTTGGCTTTGTTGCATAATCATCTCCTCCTTTTGGCATTCCTTGGTCCCCCTCTGGGGTTTGACCTCCATTACAAAATTTCTCCTCCGTAGTGTGAGACGTCTCCGACGTGCGCCCTCCTAGTACATTCCATCTTTTCTTTCACGTCGTTGTCTGATGCTAGGGTGCATAGCCAGCACGGTAGCCAGCCCGTGTGGTGGGGTCGCTATGTACCCTTTTGGTTGAGCCCCCTGAACACACAGGGATCACACTTCTGATACCTGAGCTGTGACCTCCTCATGCATGCCTTGGAGTGGTTGCTCGTCATTCTGGAGCATCGGAACTCCTGGCAATGGCCGCCGTGCCAGACGGCCCTTGCTGTGGCTGGGTGGCGCCCATGAGGAGAGCCCCTGATCGGAGTGGGTGGTATCAGGGCGGACGCTATGCAAATGAAACGCATACGGGTCCAGAACTCTGGCCGTTCTTCTGCGGCCGTCTCTCTGCATGGAACTGATTCCTCAAGTGCTGCTTCTCTTGCCCCTTTGGCCTTCCCTTCCATGGCTACCCCCTGGGAAGAGGGCCAGGCCTGTCGGCTAGGGGCAAAACCTTTCCCCCGTTACCTAGTTTGCACCAGGACTGATGGAGATACTTTCACAAATACCAAACCTTTATTCTTTGTGGAACACATTGAAGACAAGTTTGGCGAAGTGGACTCCCTGAGCAAGATGCGGTCGGGTTTGTTGCTGATAAAAACTGCTTCAGCTGCCCAATCTGCAGCCCTTCTTGCCTGTACCCATCTTGGCACAATACCTGTGTCCATTACCCCCCACCAGTCTCTAAATATGGTACAAGGTGTGATTTTTCACAGGGACCTCATCCTTCAAACTGATGAGGAACTTAGGGACAATCTCGGACGGCGGGGTGTTCACTTTGTTCGGCGTGTTCAGAAGGGTCCTAAAGACAATCGTATTGATACTGGTGCCTTTATCCTGGCCTTTGAAGGGGATACCCTCCCTGAGAAAGTTAAGATTATGGTCTATCGCTGTGATGTGAAACCGTACATCCCACCTCCTATGAGGTGTTTTAAGTGCTTGCGTTTTGGACACATGTCTCCCCGCTGTTCACAGGCCCCTCTCTGTGGTGACGATGGACGTCCACTCCATGAGGGGAGTCCCTGTGTTCCCCCTCCTGTCTGTGTAAATTGTCATGGTAGTCATTCTCCACATTCACCAGATTGCTCTGTATATAAGAAGGAAAAAAAGATACAGGAGTATAAGTCCCTCGATTGTTTAACCTACACAGAGGCCCGTAAGAAATATGCAAGACTCCACCCTGTGTCCATGACATCTAGTTACGTCTTGGTTACATCTTCACCCCTTCCTCCCCCTTCCTTACCCCCATCCCGGACCCCTCTCCTCCCCCCCTCCCCTGCGGCTCCCACACCTTCTCCTCTGGGCGCTGCTCCCCCTCCCCAGCCAGAGAAGTGTCCCACTCCTTCGGTGTCTGCCGGTCAAGGGCGCCTCTCCCGAGATGCCCCTTCCCGGCACCTTCCAGGCCAAAGGTCTGCTGCCACGCGACGACCGCGAGAGCCGCGGTCTGTTGGCCCCCAGGTCGCCCGGTCTCTTTCTGTTCCTGATCTTGCTGCAGCTGGCTCCTTCATGCCACACAGCCCTCCTCGATCTCAGCCTGAACGGAAGAAGAAACATAAGTCCCGGGACAAAGAGCCTCTGGTGTCACCGGAGGTCCCTTCCCCGACTTCACAACCGGATTCTGACCTGTCGTTCATGATGTAGCCCCCCCACCCCGTTGTCGGTGACGGGTGGGGACCCGGCGGTATGACTGGATTTAAAGTGTTCAGCCCCCATTTAAACCATCGTTCTGTGGTTCTCCAATGGAATTGTAATGGATACTATCGCCACCTTCCGGAATTGAAATCCCTTCTTACGTCCTACTCTGCAGCTTGTGTGGTTCTCCAGGAATCTCATTTTACTGATGCTCACTCACCGACCCTCCGTGGTTTCTGTGTTTTCTGTGTTTTCTGTCGAAATCGGGTCGGACCCCTGCGGGCTTCTGGTGGCGTTTGTACATTGGTCCGTACAGACATTGCTAGCATGTGGATTCCTCTTCAAACTACATTGGAAGCGGTTGCTGTTCGGGTCCACTTCGACTCTGCAGTCACAGTTTGCAATCTTTATCTCCCTCCTGACAGGACTCTTACACCTGCTACCTTAACCGCCCTTCTTCAGCAACTCCCTCCTCCCTTCCTCCTCCTCGGGGATTTTAATGCTCATCATCCTTTGTGGGGCAGTGCCTTTCCATCTAGATGAGGTCTTCTTATAGACCAATTTATTGCAGACCACGACCTGTGCCTTCTTAATGATGGCTCCCCTATTCATTTCAGTGCCGGTCATGGTACCTTTTCTGCCATTGATCTTTCTCTTTCTTCTCCCTCTCTCCTCCCTTCATTGCACTGGTCGCCACACAACGACCTTTGTGATAGTGACCATTTCCCGTTGATTATCACGCTCCCTTCCCGCTCCCCGATGGACAGGTTGCCTCGTTGGTCTTTCCAACGCGCTGATTGGCCTCTATACACTGCACAGGTCGTGTTTTCTCCCTCTTTGTCGGGTTGTATTGATGATGTCCTATGTGACGCGTCTGACGCGATTGTTCGCGCTGCTAGCCTTGCTGTCCCGCGCTCATCTGGACTATTTCGTCGCCGGCAAGTCCCGTGGTGGAATACGGCTATTGCCATTGCCATCCGTGATCGCCGTCAAGCTTTGCAACACTTTAAGATGCACCCATCCGTAGCCAGCCTTACTACCTTTAAACGCCTTTGCGCTAAAGCCCGTTATTTAATCAAACAGAGCAAGCGGATATTTTGGGAACGATTCGTTTCTTTCCTTGGTTCTACTGTCCCTCTGTCATGGGTATGGGCTACACTTTGCTCTCTCCAAGGTTGCCATCGGCAGTCCACCCTCGCAGGCCTTCACCTCCCAGATGGCCTTTGTATGGACCCATTAGTTCTTGCAGAACATCTAGCGACCCATTTTGCAGTGGCATCAGCGTCAGCCTCCTATCCAGCTGCTTTCCTTCATCAAAAACAGCGGGCTGAAGTTTCCACCTTATGTTTCACCCCTTGTGAGTCAGAATCTTACAACGAACCTTTTACTGAATGGGAATTTCTTTCTGCTCTATCTTCTCATGATACGGCCCCTGGCCCAGATTCCATTCATAACCAACTGCTTCAACATCTCAGTGCTCCGCAACGGCAACATCTTCTTTGGGTGTTTAACCGTATCTGGCTCCAGGGTGACTTCCCTTCTCAGTGGAGGGATAGCATTGTGGTTCCTGTCCTTAAGCCTGGTAAGAACCCCCTATCTGTTGACAGCTATCGGCCAGTTAGTTTGACCAATGTTGTTTGTAAGTTACTTGAACGGATGGTAGCCCGTCGGCTCAATTGGGTCCTCGAATCTCGGGATCTATTGTCCCCTTACCAGTGTGGCTTTCGAGAGGGACTGTCTCCAATCGATCATTTACTCCGCTTGGAATCCGCAGTCCGGCAGGCTTTTTCCCAGCGCCGCCATTTGGTTGCAGTGTTTTTTGACCTTCGCAAGGCCTATGACACGGCCTGGCGCCATCACATCTTACTTACCCTTCATCAGTGGGGTCTTCGGGGCCCACTCCTGATTTTTATCCGCCAGTTCCTGATCCATCGGTCATTCAGAGTCTGAGTTGGTACTGCTTTTAGTTCTCCATGGACCCAGGAGACGGGCATCCCACAGGGTTCTGTCTTGAGTGTCCTTCTTTTCCTCATTGCTATCGATGGACTTGTGGCCTCTTTCGGTCCCTTGGTCGCCCCTGCCCTGTATGTGGATGATTTCTGCATTTGGGTTAGTGCCTCCTCGATGGCATCTGCAGAACTGCAGCTCCAGGTAGCTATACGGCATGCCTCTGCATGGACCCTCTCACATGGGTTTCAATTATCTCCTTTAAAATCGCGAGTGGTCCACTTCTGTCGCCGTACTACGATCCATCCTGATCCAGAGCTCTGTCTCGCTGCACAAAGATTGCCTGTGGTCCCACAGTTTCGTTTCTTGGGTCTTCTTTTCGACAACAAGCTCACTCGGCTGCCCCATATCAGACTCCTGAAGGTAGGATGTTGCTGTAAACTCAATGTCCTTCGCTTCCTTGCCCACTCCTCTTGGGGTGCGGACCGTTCCCTCCTCCTCCGTCTTTATCGTGCTCTAGTTCTGTCTCGCTTGGACTATGGTTGTCAAGTTTATGGTTCAGCTGCTCCTTCCACACTGCACGTGCTGGGTCCAGTCCACCATCGTGGTACCCGTTTGGCCACCGGTGCCTTCCCTACTAGCCCTGTTGATTGTCTCCTGGTTGAAGCTGGGATCCCCCCCCTTTCTGTTCGGCGGTCCCAGCTTCTGGTGTCTTATGCACTCAGTATCCGTTCCTCTCCCACTCATCCTTCCTATTCTATCCTGTTCCCAGACCATGGAAGTCGCCCACCCGACTCCCGCCCTCGGGCGGGTTTACCAGTTGGGCTGCGCCTTGCGTCTCTTTGCCGTGATTTTCAGCTTCCTTCTTTGTCCTGTCTTCCTCGCTCCCTCCCCTCTACCCCTTCTTGGTTAGTTCCTCGGCCTCGAATTCGGATGGATCTCTGGCGAGGTCCGAAAGATTCCATCCCCCCGGTGGTGTTCCGTTCCTTTTTCCGCCAAATTTTATGGGAGTTTCGGGATGCTTTTGTTTTCTACAATGATGGCTCTAAATCTGCTGATCATGTGGGGTATGCCTTCACATCCTCTGTCAGAACGGAAAATCATCTGCTGCCACCTATATGTGGGGTGTTTCCTGCGGAATTGATGGCAATTTCCCAGGCCCTTACCTTTATTAAACAGTCCCAACACAACCGCGTTTTGTTATGTACGGACTCGATGAGTGGCCTTCTTGCTATTGACCGGTGTTTTTCGCGCCATCCCTTGGTCTCTGCCATCCATGACCATCTCGCTGATATTCACCGTGCTGCTTGTTCCATTGACTTCCTTTGGGTCCCTGGCCATGTGGGTATCCCGGGTAATGAGCTCGCTGATTGTTTGGCTGGGGGAGCAGTCACTTACCCCCCATTTTCTGTAACCCCTCCTGCAGTGGATTTACGGCTTCACATCAAATCCCGCTTCGCACAGTCATGGGCCAATTCTTGGGAGGCTACTCCCCTGTCTAATAAACTTCGTGCAATTAAGGTGACACCAGGCCCGTGGAGTTCTTCCTTTCACCTCTCCCGAAAGGACTCGATCACACTGTGTCGTCTCCGCATTGGCCATACCAGGCTGACCCATGGTTTTCTTTTGCATGATGAGCCACCCCCACTATGTGGTTGTGGAGCCTTCCAGTCAGTAGCCCACATTTTGGTTGAATGCCCCCTTCTTTTGGCTCTGCGTGCTAAGTACAGACTCCCCCCACAGTTTACCTTTGATGTTGGCTGACGATTCCCGGATGGTCTCTCTGGTTCTCGGTTTCCTCCAGGAAAGTGGTTTTTATTCTCAGTTTTAAGGTTTTTAATCTCTCTCTGGTGTTGGGGCAGGGACGGTGAGTGTTTGGGTGTCTCCCACTGTAAGCTGTGTTCGGAGATTCTGATTCCCCTCCCTGACCGAAATCCTCTTTTCTTCCCCTTTTACTCTGTTTTTACCCTTTTTTTAAGGCTTGGTTAGTCTTTCTATTCCCATACGTACTTTCTACATTCTATCAGTTGTACCTTTTACGTCACAGGTGGTCTTGCCTATGCTGCTTCAGCATAGTGTTGGGTTCGTTCTCTTGCCGACTTCCCTCATTTTGTTTTTTACCAATGACAACATGACTGCCCTTTTACGTTTTTACCATTTTCCGTTTTATTTTTCTGACTTTACTGAGATGTCCCATTAGCGGAATGGAGCCTATTTGAAACAAGGGACTGATGACCTTGCTGTTTGGTCCCATAAACCTCAAACAACCAACCAACCAACCAACCAACCAACCAACCCACCCCCCACCCTCTTTCCCATCTTTCCCATGTGGTCCCGCGTGTTGCTATACAATGTCAGTATTAGCTCTTTTAATAATAATAATAATAATAATAATAATAATAATAATAATAATAATAATAATAATAATTTGATGACCACTGCTCTAGAGTGGCAGGCTAAATTTTGTTTCGCCTTTTACTTGTAAGCTAGGACATACCACAGAGTGAATGGCTTCAGGGTCTGATATCTGGGTTTTTAATAAACAGTGTCATACAGGTTGTTGCAAAAAGTTAATCCCAGCACTGAGGACCTCTCCATGTAAGTATACGAACAGGTTAGCCATTTAGTTGTAAGGATTATTGAGAGTGTTTTTCCTTACAATATCCAAAATTAGTTAAGGCTTTCAAAGAAAAATCAGTACACTGATGACAGTTCTGCTAAGTCCTGTAAATCAGTGGAGAGAAACCTGTCTCATTTTAGTAAGCCTGGGAGCATAAGGCAACACTAACTGGAGATTCACAGTGTTAAGATAGTTTGATGTTATAAAGTCTCATTGATTTTCCACAGTCAAGTTTGTACATTAACATATCTAAGAGAGAGATGAGAAAGTAGCATGTAAGCCATTATCAATTGTTAATATATATCCAGAGTGTAACAGGTATAAGCACAGATATTTCTATTTTTAGTACTTTAATATGTACACATCTCAAAGTTTCCTCCCCCACCCCCACCATTCATATCAAGCAGTCTTTCCACAAACACATAACAAACTTTGCAACCTGATGTTTCCTGCTTAGCCGTAACAGCATCACTAAATAAACTACACCTGTCTGTATAGACTGACAATTTTGTATCCATGTGTTCACACTTTAACACCTGACATGCTGCCCTGGGGAAAATAAGCATTAATGGTTTGCTCTTGCCACATGCACAAGGAGGTACTAACCAACCTAAAAACATACTATTCCTATAGCTATAATTTTTGGAATAGAAAGTGAAAAGGGCCTTCTTTTCAAAAATTTTGACTTTTGAGTTACTGTAAATTTTACGTTCAGCATTAAATTCTAAAAAAAAAAAAAAAAAAAAAAAATTGAGTGAGTTCCCTTCAAGCCTTATTGACTATTCCTTGATGTCTCAGGATGTGTCCTATCCTCTGATCCTTTCTTTTAGCAAAGTTGTGTCATAAAATTCTCTTCGCTCCAATTCATTTCAGTACCTCCTCATTAATTACTCCATTCACCAACCTGTTCTTCTGTAGCAGCACATTTCAAAAGCTTCTATTATCTTCTTTGCTGAAATGCTAATCATCCACATTTCACTCCTGTACAAGGCCACAGTCCAGACAAATACTTCAAGAAATGATTTTCTAACACATTTTTATGTTAGATGTTGACAAATTCCTCGCTTATCAAAAGTGCTTTCCTTGCAACAGTCATTTTCCCAGTATCCCAGCAATGAACTGAAACTGCCACCTGCCTTACCTGTGACTGAGCCTGTATGATCATTCCACTTCATATCCTTGAGTTTATAATCAGCTTCTAATGACCTCATTTTCAATGAACACTTTATATGCAAACTAAATGGTTTTGAAGCACATTCAAGCAGCCCACTGTTTTGACTGTCTGCATCCCCCCCTCTTCCCCAACCCCCTTCTTGTCTGTGAGGTATAACTGTGATTTCACATTTCAAATGCACTCACATAATAATACCTTAAGTTCTTAAGATAGTGCTTCATCTTGCTGTAGTTGCAGCCTAAAATATTTAACTGCCAGTTTGGTATTCAGGCATATAACCCATCATCAGTGGTATCTGATACAAAGGACAAACAAATAAACGTATAAATATCATTGTCTTTAACATAAGAACATTTCTATACATTACAGAAGTAGTATTAGGTTACTTACACATAGTGTGTGTCAGTAATTAGATGATTGGGGGGGGGGGGGGGGGGGGGAAGCATGGATTCATGGAAGTTGGGGAAAAGGAGTTGGGAATATAGGTCACTTAAACCCTATGCTAAGAAGGACCTACCTGTTGTGAAAAATCTGTCAACATTACATGAGTTACACCTCTTGAAAGTATGTGGTGGCCAGCCATTTTCTCTCTTCATGGTTTTATTAAAAATTTGATAAATAGCTCTGTGTAATGTAAATTTCATATTGTCTTTAGCCTAGGTAATGCAGATGAGAGGCTGATAATCAGAGATCAAAAATAAAAACATCAACATTGTGTGTGTGTGTGTGTGTGTGTGTGTGTGTGTGTGTGTGTGTGTGTGTGTGTGTGTGTGCGCGCAAGTTAGTTTAAGTGCAAGTATGTCAGTCCCCAGTTATTAAAGAGAAGATGGGCTGTGTATGTGACATGTCTAAGTAACTAATAAATTTACAGATGACAGTGATTTCCATTTCAAGCAAGAGCCTAATAATTTTTGCTTTTGAATAGGTTGCTGCAAGGAAGGATGAAGATGAGGAAGAGCTGTTGCCTAATGGAGGCATGGCTTTAGATTTGACAGCAGAACTTGGAGACATGACAGCTGAACTGGAGCACCTAGCAGCTACTGCCCCAGTTCTCCCAGCAGCACCATCTCTGTCAGTATGTACAACTGCCGTACAGCCAGAAAGTCAACTACAGAAGCCAGAAAGTTCCACATCACTCAACATGGATGTAAGTCCAGTTCATGCAGGAGATGGCACCTGACAAAAACTTTCCACTCTCTGAGGAGGGGGTCGGGCCCTTAAAAGCAGGGTCCAACGTAAGCAATACAGGCTTCCAAGACCTGACTATGTCTTGAAAGACCTAACATAGAAGCACAAATACGGGAAGTAAAGTTCAAAGTTATGCAATTCAGAGTTATGTTGTCAGAGGCACACCTCTGTTTTTCACCATATTGTTGCTATTTTGTACAATAAATTCATGTTAAATCAGGAAATAGTCCTGTGTGCGACATTCCTAATTATGGAACAAAACAAGTTCAGTGTGAAAGTCATGTAAAAGTTTCATATTTCTTATATAAGGATACTCCAAAGAGAAGTTCCTTTGGATAAGGAAGTTATGTACATAGTGCTGTACATGTCAGTTTGACCTCGGGCACTTCAGTCGGTGAAGTTGCTGCAGAGGTGTTAATGGCTGCATATGACTGGATATTTATACTGCACTATGAATTTTTTATTTATTGAAAGCCATATGAGTAAGTGGCTTTATTGTTATTTCTAAGCCCTAAAACAAACTGCCCTCCATTTTTATATTGTCGGCTGAGAGTAGAGCATCTGTTTTGTAAATGTATGAGAGAGTGGTATGCTTGGTTAAATAATAAAGTTCTGAATGTGGTGTTTGAACAATTATCGTCAAATGAAGATTAAAGAACTCTGTCGTCATATATTTACTGAAGATATATGTATGTACAATAACATTTTCGAATGTTGTTACATTTATTTAAGCTTAGCTGTGATTTATCATTCCACAATAATTCTTTACTTAATAAGCACTGAATAATGACTGGTAACTAAAAATTTAAACAAAACGTTTAAATTATTGACATATATTAAACGCCATCAATGAGTGTCTTTTAAAAAGTTACTTGGAAGAGATATTTTTAATTAATTCAATGCTTTATGAAAAGGGGATTTTTGTGCTGTCATAAAAACTGTCTTTCATTGCAAATAATAATATTAATTGTTATTGCTGTTGTTAAAATATGTACCTTATTTCTTAAGTCAATTGTAAATAGAGCCAGGAAATATTTTATAAGCAAAATACTTTAGTAAGATATTCTTGAATGGAAATTCAGATATTTAAGAGCAGGAAGAATTTGAATCTGAAAGTTGTATCTTCTTCTTGTCTGCCACCTTAGTATTATTTCACTTTTATAGTAAGTACATAAAGTCTAATGATTCTAAATTTACTGTTAAGGATTCAAATATGTTGTCTTTCAATCACTTTTTCAGAGCTGCTGAACATTATAGGAATCTGTACTGGTAATTAACATGCCACATGTTAGTTTTAGTGCATACTTGAAGTTAAATGATAATATTGCATAAGAAATATCTGTTCTGCATAGGAAATTGTTTCAAAATTATTCAGTCAACCCCCTACAATGGTGTAGTGTAATTGTATGCAAAGTTAAAATTGTATAGACTGGCTATAAGACTGTACAGTACATTCCAGACTGAAAAACAAATATTTTATGTATGTAATACGTAACTCTCTGCCTTGTATGCAGCCTAAGCAAATCATTTGGATATTTTGATGATCATGGTATGTCTTCTCATCTTAAGTAGCCACTGTCTCCACATCACTTCAACAAATTTGTTTAATCTTTTCATGCTGTAATTGGTTTCTCTATTTTGTATCTGTCAGTGCAATTCATAAATAGTATGAACCATTTCTGTGATATTTTTTTTAGTTCTTTGCTTACTTCATCATACTACTATACTACTGTTCTGGTTTATTTTCAACTGAGATTTTTAATCTCTGCTACACATAAGGTTGAAGAAAGAGACACAATCTGTCAGAAATAGTGTGTCCATATTGCAGCACAAATGGAATGGCAAAACACTTGGAATCACATCTTAGTCTATCCAATATCCTTGTGCCATGCCCTAGAACATTCACCTTACAGTCTCTTAACTTAGTGTACAGTCTCTTAACTTGGTTTATATTTCACATATTTCATTACTTCTAAATTTCCTCATTCACTGGGAAATGGTGCATTGATTAAGACACTGGACTCATAATGTATGGTGCTCATATCCCAGTAAGATTTTAGTTGATTTTTAAGGCACAGCCCCATCCTCAAACCTTCCTTTCTCTCCAAATGAATGATCTCTTAATTTCTAAACACCATTAAGTAGCCACAGAAGCATTAAACTCAAAGTAAATTCTATTTTTACACAATTCATGCAATTGCATGATCTGAACTTCTCAAGAATGTATCAGCATTGTTCTTATCACATACAATCCCAATTACTCAAAAACACACAGATCACCTTATCTGTACACAAAATTGGAAGAATTTACAATATAAATTATTGGTCCACACATTTCATCACTACAGTTTTTGTGAAACAGTTAACTGCCTGCTTCTCCACAGTGCATCATTAAGTGATTTCAAATGGGATTGTTTTGTTACTTTCTCAAATTCCAAATTCAACACTGAAGTACATTGCTTTAGAGCACAAAGTACGGTACAGAGCTCTGTTCAGAATGTCTTAAAGGGTGAAAAGTATTAATCTGCTATTTTGTTATTTCATTTTAACGATTATTGGTGAACCGTGTTTCCCTTAAAGTTGTGAATTCGCTTTTCTCAGGCAGTTATTTTTGGACTTGACATCCTCACATAACAGACTCAGAAATATTTGTTCTTTATGTTTGTGTTTTATAGAATTTTCTTCAAAAATTTCCTTAATCACACATACAAGGCATATTTGAAAGTCAAATCCTGCTTGTCTGTTGTGAGGACCCTACTGCTGTCACAGCATCCTGCATCTATGTTGCCTGGTGCCTTCCCTAGATATCTCCATTCTTCCTCATCCTCTTCCATTCCTTCTTTCCATTGCTTTGTGAATACCACTTTCTGTATTCTTCCACTTCTCCTTCCAGGAGGTTGCCATAAAACTACTCTCTTGGCCATCTGCCTTCATCCATTATTTTGACATGTCCAAACAATCCTTGCTGTCTTCCTTCTATTTTATCCATAATACTGTAATCAGTCTGTGTCTTTTTCTCTTATTTCCTCATTTCTTACCTGGTCAAGTAGGGAAATTCTACAGACTCTTCTCAAGTCATCCTTTTCTAAAGCTCTAAGTTTCTTTTTATTTATTTCTGTTAGTTCCCAGCATACACTCCCATAGGTTGTTCTTGGTTCCACAATGGATTTGTATTAATGAGTTTTAACCTTTAAACTCATTTCTGAGGACCAAAGTACTGGGTTTAATTTTTGGATAACCACTCTTTCTTGCATGGTCTCTTGTTAGATGTCTGTCATATCTTCCACCATGTGATAGGATACTACCCATGTACTTAAACTCTTTACACACTTTTAATAATATGTCAGTCAATGTCCAGATTACTCCCCTATTCTCCCCAACATAGATATTCTGACTTCTCAAAATTAATTTTCAAACCCCACTTCTCATACTCTTCCAACAACTCTGAGTGTGTAAGATACATCCAGTTCAACAACCTGATCATCAGCATAAAAAAGTTTGTACATACACAGGTTCCCTACTTCAGTTCTCATACCCATGCACTTTCTGCACCACAGATTCAGTGCCTTCTGCACATACATCTTAAAGATTGTAGGAGACAGACAGCATCCTTGTTCCAATCCTTTAGTTATCCTGAAGGCCACTCCAGGTATTCCTTTTCCTAGTTTAATGACACATTTTGCTGACTTGTAGAGGTTTATGATGCTTCTTACGTAAAGTTAGGCAGTTCCCTGACCACAGCACCTCAAACAATAACTTTAGTGCCACAGGGTCATATGCTCTCTCAAAATCTATTAAAACCAAATTACTGCATAAGATTTCTTTCTAAACTCTTCTCCATGATCTGTCCGAGGAAAAGATGTTATCTAAATATGACCTGTCTCTTCTAGAGCTACTTTGTTCTTCCACTTCATTTATAATCTTCTCCATTCCTGATTTTAAAATCTTCCTATACAGCTTGCTAATTGAACTAGCAACACTTATGCCACAATAATTTCTACATACTTTCTTTCTTCATTTTTTATGTATGGGGCTTAGATATGCTAAGTTTCCCTCTGCTGGAATTTCCTCCACATACATTTACTAAATAACTTACTTAGATATTCATACAGAATGTGTGGGCCATACCTCACTAATTTTGTTGGTACATTTCCAGGCCATGGTGATATCCCCATTTCCATTTGTGTAGCCACTTTCTGTACCTCGTTCACATCTATTTTCTCTACCTGTTCACCCTCCTGGTTCTCCCATATCTCCCACCTTACCTCCTTGTACTCCGTCCTTACTTCTGTCAACAGGCCTTTAAAATGTTTCTCCCACTCTACCAGACTGATAAGCAGAAGGTTTGCTCTTTCTTTTACTTCTTTCCTCAGCCCTGCAATCATTTTCCACACTGACACCACTTTTGTGCCCCCCATGCATTGATTGGCTTCTTTGAATTTATCCTCCCAGGTTTCATTTTTCCTTTTGCATATGTCTTTATTTACTTCTCTATTCATTCTGATATACAAGGCTTTATCGTGTTTGTCCCATGTTCTCAACCAATTATTATAGTAAAGATTTTTTAGGTTCACTTTTTCATCAGTACTTTGAGTCCACCTTCGTAGGTACTGCTTTCTTTCTTCCTCTTGCTGCCCCAGTGCTTCAAATGCTGCTTCATGTATCCATTTTTTAATTTCTTGGTACATATGCTCCACCGTTTCTTGTGCTAATGCCTCAGTTTGTTTGACAAGCATAATTTATAAAGAAATTATGCAGACTCTTGTTTCAAGCTGTCTAAATTGTATTTCATAGTATCCACTGCCCTCGTGGGAATATTTGTGTCTTTAATTTGTCTTTGGCCCTTGGATGTTACTATCATCTTTGCACTAGCAGTAAGTGGTCTGAGCCACTTTCTGCACCCCTGTAGACTCTTTCATAATTTTTTCTTATGTTTGAATTTTTATTTTGAATAATATAGTCTATTATTGACCTGATATTTCTGGAAGGACTCTGCCATGTGTATTTGTGGATCTGCTTGTAAGGAAAGAACCATTTAAAACAATGTCTCACACACATCTAACCTTTCTCCGTGTACTGTGTTTTCTCCGTATCTTCCCACTACTCCACTATAGGTGGCCACTCCCACTTTTCCTTTAAAATTATTTCTTTACAGGTACTTTGCTCTCCAGCAAACTTGTTAATTTCTCAAAAAACTCATATTTGACTTTGTTGTCAGTGTCATTTGTACGTGCATAAGCCCCAACAATGACCAAGTTGTGGCCATATAACACATTAATTAGAAGAAGCTTTTATTGGTGGTTTTAGTTTACTGGAAACCTACTTCACTTTTACATGTAATTTCTTTCTGCTAATTATGAGGACTTTTTGCGTTGTACTTCAATCCCTCAGCATAGAAGTTCTCCATCTAGGAATTGAAACATTCCACAGCAGTTTTTTTTTTTTTTTTTTTTAGCCATCTTTAGACTGTTGCACGACTGTGTGGATATCCTACATCAATGCAGAAACACATCATCTCATTGCCTGCAACAAATCATCTCCATCTTGATGGTAATGGTCCATAAATGCTCATCTGCTTGACATTCTTGGTCAGTAATCATTTTTGGCACCCTTTTACAAACTACTTCTGGTAACTGAGTGTTTAAACAGTGTGAATAGTGTTGTGGACAATATAAATAAATCCATCAGCTAGAGCAACGAGCACCGTTGGTCAATAGCCAATCAAATCACAGATTGTGATGCACTTGCGTGATTTCATCAGCATTATCTAACTTTCCCTTCACTCATTACTGTAAGCCCCTAAATTATGTGCAACTCCTTACGTACTAAAGCAGCTATAGATCCTATTGCACACACAAATTGGCACTCTTGGCAACTTGCAGCAGCAATGCTTATAATAAACATCATTGTTGTTTGCATTCATACAACTTTGTTGTCAGTTGTTAACATTCAAATATAAGCAAATTGACTTACTTCTTCCTGAAATATTCTTAATAAAACCACTGGATTGTGTTTGTGCCGATGAATGAAAAGCTCATATGACAAAGGTTAATGAGTTGCAACAGTTTCTAGGATCATAATACCTACTAACTACAACTAGTGAGAGGATTGTGACATATCCATTCAGACATAGGCTTTGCAACTTTGATTTTGAAACACTATATCCAGAAGGCGGTTATGGGCCATACTATTAGTTTCGTCGGAATTTGTTTATTTCTTTATAACAATGCTTTGAAGCATTATATCCCATGTTCTTGTTAATGGAAAGCAATTGCAAATTAGGTAACAATACATAAAATTACAATCAACTGAAGACACAAACACAAAGAATTAAGAATGTATTTTGGAATTTATTATAACAGCAATTTTCTTTGCAGCACAGAAAGTGCACACAAGGGAGAGAGAACATTTGTTACATGTCCTTGAAAGCTGTAAATGTAGATTATGAATAAAATGTACTGCAGTGTGTACTATTCTAGTCACAAAGTTTTCAGCATATCACACTTAAATCTTTCACATCATTTGCATACATCATTAGAGTAGGTGGAACTTAAAATTTTTTAATGCTTTATTGTAGCACATGTTGTTAAAAATTATCTTCTACATTGAAGTTATAGTTGCATAATCTTAGTTTTTTATAGTGTATCTCAAATAGGGTATAACATTGTTAAATTACCAAATAAATTATATTTTTACATAGTCATGCATTTTTCTTTTTTAAAAAAAGTAAGCTGCAATTGTACTCACTTGCTTGGCCTCGAACAAGACCAGCCGTGTGTGATGGTACTCAGATTTAAAGTTTGTCTGCTGTAGCTTGCGTGATCTTAGGTGCAATTCAGAGCAGAGAATTTAAAAAATTAAATCATAAAATTAAAGTCTGGATGTTCACTGTTTACAGTATAGCTCAGGGCCCCACATACTATTCAAAAACAGTAGTCACGACAGACAGAACAATGAGCACCCTAGTGTGTGGTTGGGCTTAGATATTTTAAAGGTCCAAGATGCAAAACTTAGGAATACTCCATCACTCACGATGCCTCACCAAGGTCCTGAACACTAATGTCTCTTTCCCTGCTTGATTTTTTCTGCCTGCAATAGTTTATTTATAAATAATTACTGTGCTGACAATCACATATTTCCAGGTTTTTGAGAGTAAATAAATACAGATCATCATGCTGATGTTCCTTACTTCCATCTAGTCTTGGGTACTGCTGCTACTTTTACAGTTTTAATTATAAACAAGATTTTGTGGCACAGAAGGCACATTCCAGCCCATAATTCAAAATGTTGTACTATTTTAACATGACTACTATGACTTCCTGATAAAACTCAAAAAGATCTATCCATTGACGCCCCATTTGTTGTAAAAGCATAATGCATTGCTGAAATATAAATTTTTATTGCTAGAACACTGTATCAAATATTCAGTTTGCAATAACTTGTAAAGTAATTCAGATATTGATGGCACATATTTATTTTTCTCATTAAAATGGGCCTACTAGCTCCTCAGTACTTCAAATGGTTTAATATTTGTTAATGTTAATCACTTTTGCACATTACAACAGTCACACAGAGTGGCCCCCGTTCAGTCCAACATCTGGATTTTGCCCCCCCCAGGAAACAACCAAGCCGTGGTGGTCCACCTCACTACCATGATTTCTCGTACCTGAGAGCTTGTCAGTCACATGTCAAAGCCACTGTCTTCTGTGTGCAGAATTGTGAACTCATCCCTTTACCTGTCTCTCAAACCACCACACTGAACATACCCTGTTGTATGGCTGTCAACACAATTGTCTGGGCCAATCACAACCACACATTTGCACCTGAATTTAGAGTTGCTCACTATTCTAATGGGGTTGTATGCTCACAAAGTATGACAAAGATATCATTCCAGTTATTATAATGATGTTAAAAATTAAAAGTAGTGTGTAACAGACTGTTTACTCTTCTTGCTTCTATTAGACGGGAAAAAAGTTTTTACAGAAGTATAATCTGTATGGATGATACTCGGAAAATGGACCCACATGGTCAAAATTTTAACAATATGGACACCAGATAACCTCATGTTGAAGACATTAGACAAAATATTAGGACAAGCTGATGATTTCTCAATCTGGCATGGAGATGCTGTTGACATCAGAGTAATTTTGTTTCTGTAATGTTAGAGCATATTGTGGGAAAATGCAGATCAACTATACTTTGAACTGAAAGTAGTTTCATTTAGACTGATTGCAATATTGTAAAACCCAGGACGGAATACCAACAATATGAAAAGGACACATACAGGAAGTTTTAGTTGCAGATAGCCACAATGAAAAAGAGTGTTAGGTGTATTCTGCTATCTAAGTCTTTCATCAGACATAGAAAAATATCACACAGTCACTGTCATCTCCAGATGCTAAGGCATGGCACATATTGGGACACTGCTGACAAAGGGCAAGGCAGGTTAGTATAGTGAAGATTTTTGTGACTTGTGGGTGTAAATATTACAGCACAAATTTAGGCACGGGGCAGGGCAGTACGTGTGCCTGCTTTTGCCTTTGCCTTTGCCATGCAATGCTCAGGACAGAGTTTGCTGCACAAGCACCATGAAGCTAACGTGCAGCAAACAAACCACGTAGTCTCACAGGGTGTGCACAGCAATGGAAACTGCCTCACAGTATATGCAAACACTGTATTGCCAAGTATTTCCTTCACTATGTTGTGCTGCCCTGCCCTTTGTTGGCTGCATCCTAATATGCACCTGGTCTAAGGTCCAACTGCGTATCAGGTGAGCAGCAATCTTTGTTGGAGTGGATAGCGAGGGTACAGAAGAGGTGTGGCGTAGATTGTTAGCTGCAACAGACAGAAGTCGTGCTTCATTGGTGCTGTATATTTTCTAGATTTTGACTGAGATAACCTCCCACTGCAGTGTTGTTCTTCGGCACACCAGTGTAGAAGTTGCCACGGAAGCAGCTAAGTAAAAAATCCAAGCACTTCACACATTTATTTATGTATATAATAGCCAACTTTGGAACTTTCCTTTGTATAAGACTGTATGTGCAAGATTTGTGTACCAATTTGAAATTCCAGATTTCCATGTTTTCTGTTCGTACTGCTTCTGCATACCTGTTTGTATTGTGATATATTGGGAAACTTCCATGTGCTGCAATAAACAACTCCTATTATCATCAATTGTAGGCTTAAACTTACTTGTGTTCTTTTAAAATATTTGAGAACAGTAGACCTAGTCTCATTCAAAACAATTGTTCTCTTATTTCATTGTATAATTATTTGAGAAATAGGTTATTTCTGAGAATTTTAAGATGCTTACAAAACTGTAGTATCATAAGTTACTGTGATTCACAGTTGCTGCCAAAGAATATATCACTTCAAATTTCAATGTATGTCAATGCAAACAAATGTGAATTTTTGAGAACATTCAGAAGTTACCATTGTCCAATGCATAATCCAGTTTGCAGTAAATCAGTCTTCATGATTTAGTTACTGCAGGAGATATTTTAACTAGCATTGTGTTACATCTAGTTTTCCCTTAAAGAGAAGTATTATCTACATTTATCATAAATTAGCTCAGTTTTCAAGTTTTCTAAGGACTGTAATTAACCTCAAAAAGTTTTAGGAAATTAGTAAGTTTTACCACAAGTTTTATATTGGCTTAATATAAACCTCATTTTGTGTATTTTCTTCAATTCTTACAGGAAATTAGTGTTTTTCTTACTTCAAAAGATATAAATGATGATCAGCAGGCTTAGTTTAAAGTTATTAGTTCATTGTCTCGTAATACAATGCACCAGACAAAATACAGCACCACTGTGAATACTGTTCTCCAACACAGGTTGAATTGGTTGATGTTTGTAAACAGCTGGAAATCACCCTGACTACTGTCAAACAATTGTCCGCTGCTGTGAATTAGTGTGTTGGAAGAGCTCCCGAGTGTCGTACCTGTGGTACCAGTACCAAAGGTACCTGTAGTACTGTCCTCTCCTGTGGATCCTGTCTCCTCTGCATAAAGTATGGAATCTTTCATTACTCATCCACTTGACTGTGAGTGGCATTTCCATGGTAGATCTACATGTCCTGCACAATGATGACAGAGACCAGGGAGCACTCAGGGTGTTACACTGATCCCACTAACCAACAGATTTGAGGTGCTGTCTTAAACTGATACTGAAACTGAGCCACTGGCTCTTCAGTTCACCTATTTTAGGGAAACCTGTTCTGTCTGGTGTCTAGAGGAGGCAAACATAAAAGGGTAGTGGTCTATTACTCATCAGCAGTTCAAAAATACGGCATATGATGGTACCCCTTATGGCAGCAAGGGACAGGAAACAACCCCAGGTACACTCACTGTGTGTATTGGGGGTATTGTGCAATGTGTTGAAGAGGCTATTCCAGCAGCCACTGAGGAACAGTGTGCAAGCAGCTGCAGATTATGGCACACATTGGAACAAATGATGCCTGTTGTCTGAGCTCTGATGTCATACTTGGATCATTCCAGTGGCTGGCAGAGAAGGCTGAGAACACCAGCCTTGCACATGGAGTTTCAATGAAGTTCACAATTTATAGCATTGTCCCCAGAACTGATCGTGGCTTCTTTGTTTTGAGTCGAGTGGAAAGACTGAACCAGAGACTTCGAAAGTTCTGTCACAGGCTAGGCTTTGACTTCCTGGACTTGGGCCATAATGTTGAGAACTGTAGGGGCCCTTCAATGGGTTAGGTGTGCACTACATATAAGAGTTGTGGGGTAAACATAGTGGGTTTTTTTTTAGATTGGGCAGTTCTCCATCCAATCCATATAATGACAGCAGTAGGAAACACATTTGTATTAGTGTAAGATGAAAAGAAATGTCTCCCACAGGTGAGAGTATTAAAATACTAGTAGTTAACTGCCAAAGCATTTGCAACAAATTGCCAGACTTTGAAGTGCTTCTGAAATTGATAGCAGTGAGATTTTTGGGGAAAATTTAATTGTATACCAAATGGATATACTAATGGGAAATGGAGGTGGTGTTTTTGTCACAGTAGACAAGAAACTCAGCTCCACAGAGACAGAAATTAAAACTATGTGTGAGATTGTTTGGGCAGGACTCAGTTTCATGGTGAGCATAAAATGGTAAATGGATCCTTCTATCACCCACCAGATGGATATCCTGACATAACCAAAATCTGTAGAGAGAACTGCATTTCCCCTATCATACTGTAATCATCAGTGGAGACTTTAATCATCCAACAATCAATTGGGAAAATTACAGTCTTGTTAGTGGTGGGCATGATAAGACATCCTGTGAAACGTTATTAAATATCTTCTTTGAAAACTACCTAGAACAGATAGTTCTAATGTCAACAAGTAGACCTGGCCACCTTGAGGATGTCCACTTTGAAACTGGTATCAGTGATCATGACGGGTTGTGGCAACAATGATTACCAAAGTACAAAGGAAACCTTAACCAAGCAGGAGGAGGTGTATGTTCAGCAACCTAGATTTAAAACATCAGTAGTGTCCTCTCAATGAGGAACTTGAAACTTTCAGCACAGAGCAGCAGCATGTAGAGGAACTATGGCTCAAGTTAAAAACAATATGCACTGGATAGGTAGGTTGGTTAGTTACATGCTGCATGGATCATCAGTTACATCTGAGCCTTTCTAAGGTGTTTTTCTTTTCTTTACAAGAATAAAAAAATGTATACAAATGTGAGTTAGAAATTCCTAACCACCGCATCTTACATATTTCAGTATCAGAAATTCTTCTACGTAACAGAAGAAGTTGTCAAGGAGAAACTTTCTCAGTTTGTTATCAAATTTAACTTTGCTGTCTCTCAGATATTTTATATCACTGGGCAAGTTATCAAAAATTTTTGTTGCAGCATTGTGCACCCCTTTTTGTGCTAAGGAAAACCTTAATGTGTAGTTGGGTATTGTAATTATGTACCTCATTGGTCACTTTGTACCATAGAGGATTATTTACAATGAACTTCATGAGGGATTAAATATACTGTGAAGCAGCAGTCAGAATGTCCAATTCCTTAAACAGATGTCTACAAGATGATCGACAGTGAGCATCACATATTTTTCTTGCGGTACATTTTTGCCCAGTGAAGACTTTTTTCCTTAATAATGATTTACCCCAGAACGTCATTCCATATGATGTTACAGAATGAAAATATGTCAACTTATTCATTTCTCTCCCCACAAGTTTTGCAATGATTCTAAGTGCAAATGTGGCTGAACTGAGTTGTTTTAGGATTTCCAGAACATGTTTTCTCCCATTTAAATTCTCATCAGTATGGACCCTTAATAATTTTCAAGTTTGCACCCTCTTTATTATTTCCACACCATTTGTTATCATTGGTGTAGTACCTCTAGATGTGCAGAACCAAATATATCGTGTGTCTTTAAAATTGAGGGTGAAACCATCCACAGGAAACCAGTCACTGATACTTTTAAGAACTTTGTCTACCATTTCTTCTGTTTCTGTATGTATGCTTGGATTGATTACAATAATAGTGTCACCTGCAAAAAGAACTAATTCTGCATTTTTGTATACTACATGGAAGATCATCTACATATACGAGTAACAGTAGTGAACTCAAGATTGAACCTTGGGGAACTCCATCATTACCCATTGGTTGGCTATACTGTCATCCCATAAAACATCAATTTATCTAGGAAAATATTGTGATCCAAGCAGTCATGTTCCTCAGACAGGTCACAGTAAATTATTGACATTGGGTATAACAAAAGCATATTTCAGTCTCTCTGGAAAAAATGTCTTGAGTTAGTGAAACCCACACATTTCAGATAAAACATGGTAATTTGTTACATGGCAACAAATTTCTAGTACCCTATTCAAAACACTGTCAAAACCACATGAGTTTTTATTTTTGAGAGAATGTATAATTTTCTTACTTTCAGAAGGAGTGGTTGGTGAGACATAGATATAATTGAATTTTATGATAGTTATGTTTTCAACATATTCTGTGATTTTTTGCCCTGAACTGTCTGTCCCTATGCTTTCTAACTATATTTAAGAAATGATTATTAAATGGATTTGCTACTTGTGACATCATTTATAGCCCTTCAGTTCAGCTCAATAATGATACTGACTTGTTCTGTGGCTGGTTGTTCTGTCTCTCATTTCACAACTTTCCATATAGCCTCAAGTCTGCTGTCTGAACTACTGATTTCTGACATCATATGCATGTTCCTCGATTTTTTAATAACCTTTATTAGTAACCTTTATTAGTAATTTTGAGTAGTTTATAAAATGTGCAGCCACTGCAGGATCCATACTTGTTCTTGCCTCTTCCTTTCAAAACATAATCTAATCCCTCTATTGGTCCATTGTTTTTTACATGGTTGTTTAGTGTCCTTTCTGATTAGCTTACGCAGAAAGCTATTTTCAAATAACAATATGAATTTATCATTGAATAAATTAAAATTTATGTTAGCATTTCGTAATGGAAGCAGTTCATAATCAGAGGGACCCTCTATGATACACAGTAACTGTAAAGAAACTTCTAAAGAAATATAGATTACTGCATAATAAGTGTAAAACAAAGCATAGGACTACAGATAGAGAGATGATGAATGATACACTTTGGCTGTCAAGAGAGCACTGTGTGAAGCCTTCAGTGACAACCATACCAGAATATTGTCAAATGGTATTTCACAAAACAGAAAGAAATTCTGTTCCTATGTATAGACTGTTAGTGGCACTAAAGTCAGTGTCCAGACCCTAGCAAATGAGACAGCAGCTGAAACTGAAGTTGCAAAGCAAAAGCTGAAATGCTTAAATCTGTTTTCAAGTGTTCCTTTACAAAGGAAAACCTGGGAGAGCTGCCCGAATTTATCCCTTCATGATTGAAATAAGTATTAGTGTTAGTGATATTGAAAAACAGCTGAAATTGTTAAAACTGAACAAAGCTCCATGGCCCGATGGAATCCCTATCTGTGGCTGAGTTAGCCCCTCTGCCAACTATAATCTAATGTTGATCCCTCGAACAACAAATCATGCCCAGTAGTTAGAAGAAAGCACAGGTAACACCCGTCTACAAGAATGGTAATAGAAGTGATCCACAAAACTTAGGTTCAATATCTTTGACAAAAATTTGTCGTAGGATCTTAGAACATATTCTGAACTCAAACATAATGAGGTGCCTTGAACAGAATGACCTCCTCAATGCCTAACAGCTTGGATTCCGAAAAATCAACCATGTGAAACCCAACTTGTGCTTTTATTACGTGACATACTAAAAGCTGCGGATCGAGGCAGTTATGCAAACACAGTATTTCTTGATTTCCAAAAAGCATTTCAATCAGTACTACACATACATTTATTGTCAAAATTTCAGTTACATGGGCCATCAAGTGAAATTTATGACTGGAATGAGGACTTTTAGGGAGGATACAGCATGTTACCTTGGATGGAGAGTCATTGTCAGGTGTAGAAGTAACTTCAATATTCAGTCAGATCTTGATAAGATTTCAAAGTGGTGCAGAGATTGGCAACTTGCTTTAAATGTTAAAAATTGTATAATTGTGCACTTCAAAAAATGAAAAAACTTAGTATCCAACGACTATAAAATGAATGAGTCATGTTTGGAACTGGCCATCTCATACACATACCTGGGTGTAACACTTTGTAGGAATATGAAATGGGATGATTACATAGCTCAGTTGTGGGTAAAGCAGGTGGTAGGCTTCATTTTATTGATAGAATATTGGGGAAGTGTAATCCATCTACAAAGGAGATTGCTTACAAATCACTGATGTGACTCATTCTAGACTATTGTTCAAGTGGGTGGGACCCATACCAAATAGGACTAACAGGGGATATTGAATGTATATAGAGAAATGGTCACAAGTTTGTTTGAGCCATGTGAGAGTGTTACAGAGATGCTGAAGATATTGAATTGGCAGATTCTTGGAGATAGATACAAACTATATCAAGAAAGCCTACTAACAAAGTTCCAAGAGTCGATTTTAAATTATAACTCTTTGAATATACATCAACACTCCATGTACTGCTCACATAGGGATCATGAGAACAAGATTAGAATAATTACAGAACACAGAAAGGCATTCAGTTAATCATTCTTCTTATGCTCCATACATGAATGGAGCAGGAAGAAACCCTAATAACTGAGTACAGTGGGACATATTATCTGCCATGCACTTTGAGGTGGTTCGCAGAGTATGAGTGTAGATCTAAATGTAGCAGGGGGACAGGTATCAGGGTAGTAAGGTGTGATGAAAGATGCTAATGCTGCCTCTGGGACTCCGCAGGGATGTAGAGGGGACAGAACAGGTTTGCTAGGTACAGCATTGGAGACTGTGCTGGAGGAGGGGAGAATCAGAGAAGGTAAATGACTATGCAAGTGCAGTGGAGGGATGAAGGCATGTGTAGAGTTGTAGAGGAAGCTGCTCTGGCACTGTCATGACTGATAATGTACCAGTAGTTACAGGTATCAGAGCAGCACCTTTATGTAGGCCAGAAAGAAAGTAAGTTTAAGAGAGATTAGAATTAAAATATTTTCACTCTATCTGCCGCTCTCTTTGAATATTCTTGAAACCATTTGATCCTCTTTCATTCCAAACAGATGGCCTGCTTATTGAGTTCTTCTGGGTTCTTTTATCTTATTATTGTTGCTTCTTGTGATATCATGTGAATCCCTGTGTTGTGTCTTCTCTTCCAGCTTTGTGAATAATTATTATAGTATGTACCAAAGATTTTCTTGTAAACTTTGTCTTCAAATATTTGTAATTGGTGTCTCCCCTTTTAGTTATACTCCTTGTTTCTGCTCCACAGGTTAGGACTAGTCTGGTGACTGCGTCATAGATCTTCATTTCAGTTTTTCTGGTCGGTAATTTTAGAGCCTACAAGTTTTTGTATGGAGTATTAGCCTCTATTAGTTTTTCACAGTCTCACATTCATTTCTACTTATCTCTGATTTTGTTCATCTATCTTTTTTTGCCCAGAAATTTGAACTGTTCAACATGTCTGAATTTATGAGTGGTGATTATTAGATGCAATTGGTTGTCTTGTTCCAACTGGTTGTCTTGTTCCTCTCTACATCTTTGAACTATAGTGTGTTGTTTTTCTGACTGTCTACTTTTAGGGCAAGCTTGAATCTTTCTTTTACTAGCTCCACAAATAATTATCTAATCTCTGTTTCACTTTTTTTCAATAAATGCTACATCATCTGCATACACTAAAACATTATCTTTCTTTCCTTCGAGGATCCCAGCAGGTATTAGCCTCTTCACCATTGTCTCTGAGGCTACATTAAAGATAAGAGGAAACAGAGCAACCCTCTGGCTTGGTTCACTTTTATGTATACGAGGGTTACCAAGAAAGTAAAGCACCGCATTTTTTTTTTCTCAGATGAAAACAATGCTACTATTGTGAAACATTACGTATGTAGTATTTGAAGTCTCCTGAGTGAGTGTGCCAAGTTTCTGTCACTTCCAACAGGTAGATTTGCTGCAGCACAGCTTCACAATGGCATCTGTAGGTGATATATGTTACAAGCAATGTGCCGTCATTGAATTTCTCACTGCAGAAAAAGAAACTGGGGGAATATTCACTAAGTCCATTGTTACAGTCCACAGGTTTTGCTTGTGAATGGGTTCATAAGCTTTCATAAAATCAATGTACTTTTTTTTACATACCTTTCCATTTATTGTTTTGATTGCAAGTGTATTGTTGGTAGTGGATCTATTTCTATGAAAGCCATTCTGATATTCACCATTACATTTTTGCATATGATTTCAAGTTATTTAGCAATAAACAGTGTATACTAATGATATTCCACTATAGTTTCTGTAGTCTTCCCTTTCTCCTTTTTTATGTGTTGGGACTATTAATGATTCTTTCCATTATGTTGGTAGGGTCTCAGTTTACCAGATTGCCTAAATCAGGTGAAACAAACATCTATGCAGTGCTTCCCATCCATATTTTAGTATCTCAGCTGGAATTCCATCAGTCCTATTTGCCTTGCCATTTTCAGCTGTTTAATATTTCCTAGCACTCTTCATATGTTGGTTCTGAAGTTTGCTCATTATTAAGGCTGCTGCTGGAATTTGTAATTGGTAATTCTGGATCAGATCAGATCAGTTCACTAGACCGTCAAAATATTTCTTGCTTGATGATAAAATTTTGTATTGGTTCAATAATCATATTGCCATTTTTATCCTTAATCACCTGCAATTTGTAATTAAAACCTCTTTTAATTTTGTCAACTACACTATAAATTTTCAGAACATTGTAATTTTGATGATATTTGTGAACAGACTCAGTCTATTGTTTTAGGTATTGTTTCTTTTTCACAGTTTACTTTATCAGACTGATTTTGTGCCCACTAATAAGTAAGTTCTATTTCAGGCTTCTTTTTTGCTTGTACCATTTCATGCGTAATTTCATAATCTTGTCTTCAAATTCTTCACATTATTCACCAAACTACTTCTTTCTGCCTTTTTTCATTCTCTGTAGTTTATTACTTGCAGCTGCGAGGATGACTTCTTTATTCTATTCGAGCAATAATTACTAGTCATTTCATCATTTTCTCTCATGAAACTTAGAGCTTCAAACTGGTTTGAAACTTCAACATTGTTTTTTTGTATTTATTCTCTTCCTATTACATTTCCCAGATCAAATTTGGTCATGTTTCCAGGGTCTCATTTAATCTGAACTACTTATTTGCACTGATAAATTGTCACACTCAGTTGACATAATCTTGTTATCTGAATATCATGTGGCCATTTGTACAGATTTAGTGTTACAAGATTTAAGTTAGCATCTCACTTTTGTAGAACAGAAATAGGGGAGTTACCACAATCATCACAAATTGCCATGTTTATGAACAAAGGTATTAACCTTTCTTAAAACAGCATCTAAAACCATCTGATACAAAGAACAAAATCCCTTTCGGAGCAAATCCCTTTTGTAAGCATATGCTAAGCATCTAAAGGAAATTTTAATCTGTTCATAAATCAATGAAGCTCTACTGGCCGATTTGTCAGGGAAAAAAATATTGTTTGCTGGTGATTTTAATACAGAGTTACTTAATGATTCTGCTAGTAAGAATTTATTACAATCTGTAATATTATCATTAACTTACTTCCCACTGGAAAGTTTCGTACAGGAGTACAGTAGTTAGCAGTTCCGAAACTGCCATTGATTGTATCCTTATAGACAAGTCTAATATATAAAAAAAAAAATTAATATTACAAAATCAATAGTATGCGAGATCAGACCTGCAGTTAGTAATGTTAAATGTTGATAGTGATCTGGATACTCAATCTGAATTCTGATTGTCAAACAATCTGTCACAAACTGATTATTTTAGAAAACTGCTTGGACACAAAAAGGAGCAATGTATACAGTGTTTCGACATCAATGAAAAGTGCAACACATGTATTAATAAAGTCCTCACCATATTTGGAAATATTTCCTCCAGGAAAATAGCTCAGATTGGACCATAGTCTCCAAACGTGCCATGGATTACTGAGGAAATAAAGGTACTGTGTAGGAGAATAAGGAAACTGTATCTCTGTCAGAAACAGTTCTGATTTTAGTACAAGTTTTCAGATTTGCACCTAAGTTTTCGTTTTCTCTTTATCAATAATTTTAATAGCTTCCCTAGTTATCTTTGTCAGGTATTTAGTGCAAATTCCATTGCTTGCTATGAGAGTAGTCTGAAAAGTTTCCAACCTAACAAAGAAACAAGACATTATTTCTTCAAATTTATTTTTATTTCTCAACATAATTTCCTTGTAAGTCTATAATCATCTCCCAGACATGCTCCCACCTCTTTAACCCATCTTGTAGTCAGTGTCTTTCTCTGGAGAATAGTTGTTTGCAAAGGTGATGGCCTCTTCATTCAATGAAAATTACTGTCCTCTGAGATCAACTTTTAGCTGACGGAACATAAAAAGTCATTTGAGGGGAAGATCTGATAAGGAGCATGATCAAGCAGCTGAAACTGCAGACTGTGGATTTTCTCCAGGGCAACTGCTAAGGTGTAAGACGGCACACAGTGGACAATTGTGGCACCCAGTGTGTGGTCAGCTTTCTCAACCCTAAATTTACAATCAATATGTGACAAAAAATGTTCTTTAGATATGCTCATAGCCTTTGCTATCTCTCTCACTTTAATTCAACAGATCTCTACCACCATTCAGTGAACTTAAGCAATGTTTCTGCATCAGTGGTTGCAGTTTTTAGCTGACCTGAACATTTATTGTCACCCTAGTCGGTACGGTCCCCTTTAAATTCAGCTGCCCAAAATTTCGCAGAAGTAAGTGATGGTGCAGATTCCCCATAAACAGCATGCAATTCATGTTCAATGATACAGTGACATGTCAGTACTCGATTTTGCCCATTTTCACACAAACATATGCGTTTACTCGGAAAAATTACTGTCAAAGAACTACTGTATGTCCAATATGGCTGAAATTCTGATGCGTGCCTTACTGGGCATGCCCTAACAAATACCCCAACTTTTATTGACAAGTGCTGTTATCTCTATGCTGAGGTCAGAAACTTTTCAAGACTGCCTTCGTATTTGGACCCCAACTTTGAGAGGTACTTGCTGTGTCTCACCCTAGTGATGGTTTCTTACAAGGGAACCTCCCCATCGCACCCCCCCCTCAGATTTAGTTATAAGTTGGCACAGTGGATAGGCCTTGAAAAACTGGACACAGATCAATCAAGAAAACAGGAAGAAGTTGTGTGGAACTATGAAAAAAATTAGTAAAATATACAAACTGAGTAGTCCATGTGCAACATACGCATCAAGGAGGTTGTAGCATAAGGAGCGCCGTGGTCCCGTGGTTAGTGTGAGTAGCTGCGGAACGAGAGGTCCTTGGTTCAAGTCTTGCCTCGACTGAAAATGTCACTTTCTTTATTTTCGCAAAGTTATGATCTGTTCGTTCGTTCATTGACGTCTCTGTTCACTGTAAGAAGTTTAGTGTCTGTGTTTTGCGACTGCACCGCAAAACCGTGCGATTAGTAGACGAAAGGACGTGCCTCTCCAATGGGAACCGAAAACATTTGATCGCAAGGTCATAGTTCAACCGATTCCTCCACAGGAGAACATCTGATATATTCTATATGACACTGGTGATGGCATGTGCGTCACATGACAGGAATATGTTGTCGACCCACCTAACTTGTACACTTAGCGAATGGGTAAAAAGATTCTTCTACCTTGCCCGATTTAGGTCTTCTTGTGGATGTGATAATCACTCCCAAAAAAATGAAGAAAACATAAGAGTTTGTCACATAAACCGAAAATAAAAATTTAAACTTTTCACTCGAGGGAAGAATTGAACCTAGGACCTCTCGTTTGGTAGCTGCTCTTGCTAACCACGGGACCACGGCGCTCCGTGACACCCATTCACCTTGATGTTGCCTATCTTCGCATGGATTACTCAGTTTGTATATTTTACTAATTTTTTTCGTAGTTCCACACAACTTCTTCCGGTTTTCTCGATTGATCTGTGTTCAGTTTTTCAAGGCCTATCCACTGTGCCAACTTATAACTAAATCTGAGGGGGGTGCGATGGGGAGGTTCCCTTGTTAGTGCCATTAAACATAATGCTTACAACAATCATGGGATTCAGATCTCAGTTCACTTAAATCACATCATAAAAGGTAAATTCATTCTCTCTCTCTCTCTCTCTCTCTCTCTCTCTCTCTCTCTCTCTCTCTCTCTCAAGTACCCCAACTGGAGTACGAGTGTGTAAGCACTACCAACAGACACATCTAGTTGTTGTGCAGGGAAGCGTTTTATTGTGATCCATCGATCACCTTGAATGAGAGTGTGTGCATGTTCCATCATTACAGAAGTTACAGCTGCATGCAGCAGCCTGGAAGACAGGAGATTGGACAGGTTTGGGAAACTTTGTTTTGATGATGAAAGACATCTTGCCCAACAACTCAACATGCTTTCGTTCCCTGTCAAGTCTTCATAGCTACTCTGTAAGGCTATGTATAGTGCCGTCACCTATTGGAACTTCATGAAATTACAGGGGTTAAAGTGTGAATATCCCACAATGTTCCACTACCAATTCCCCATTTTACAACTGAAATTGGCCGAGAAAAAAAAAGTGTCGCATTATTTATTCAATGCACCTTGTACATTTGATTTCTAGTCTCATCGAATTATTATTTGTATATGTATTATAATGAAGAACTCCTTAAATATTGGGGCCTATATAGTCGCTGGTGGCCACAGCAGATATCTCTTTTATTTTGCAAATATTTTTTAGTTTTGTTCTGGATCAGCCGATCATATCTATGTGTCTTATATGTGTGGGAATTTATTATATAATTTGATGGCATCGTAAAATAAACTCTGCTGGGTTATCATTTTATTTTTTCTGTCCAGAGGCAAACTACAGCTGTTTCTAGTTTCATTATTAGCTTGGATTTTTCCTTTTCACTCTCCAAAAAATTATGCCATAACTAATGATAGAACAAATATAAGCAAAATATACTGACTTGAAATATTACATACTGAAATAATAATTTGGAGAGCATAGCATGCTGTAGATATTCTGTTACTAATTGTAAGTGTTTTCACATGCTCTTACAACTTTGACAGTCAACATGCATTCCAAGAAATTTTGTGCCTAACACCTTTTACGCATTAGAATAATTTCTAATGATGGTAGGTGTGACTTACTAATTCACATCTTTATATTATAACAACTACTACTTTTCAATGGTCGACATGTAGCCATATTTACATAAGAATGTGGAATGTGAATGCAGTCTCTCAAATCATTCATGGAACCAACTAACTAACTAACTAACTAAGAGATATCTGCCCAGTATATGTATAAACTATGACGACAAGCAGATAAGAGTTTGACATTGTTGCATTCTTGGGATGACAGTATGACAATAAAATCAGATTGGAGGAACATAGCGCAGAACCAGTGAAACATAGACTACATCTCCATTAACACTGCAAATGTTCTCTGTTATCATTTTCATCCCCCGATGTCATATAGGATCTATTTTTGGGTAACTCGTCAATCCATAATGAAGTTTACTGTGTTAATATGTGAGTAATAAAAATTATTTGGGATTTAAATTCAAAACTTCCCACAGAGGTCTGTTCAAGGAAATGGGAACACTAGCTATTGCTTCCCAGTAAATTTATATTTTACCAAAATTTGTCAAAAGTACAAAGGGCAACCAAACAAGCAGAAAAATTTACATGTTCAGTAAACTTGTAGGAACATGAAGCTTGTGGCGTAGGCATATAGAAGAATTGTTCCTCCAGTTTAAAAGTATAGATGACCAAGCACTGGATGGATATACACCTAGCAGAACAGTTTATGATGGGAGGAACCTTAATGGCCTATAGATAGAGAAATGCCAAATGAAACGTGTTTGGCTTTGAAAAGAGATATGTGTGACCCCTCCAATATCACCTTGGGAGAATCATACTGAAAGACATCTCACAAAACCCAAAGATGTTTTGGTCATATGTAAAAGCTATTAGTGGCACCAAAGATAGTAACCAGATGCTCATAACAACATGTGACATAGCATAGGTGGACCCTCTCCATCTGTTATATTTCTGTGCCTCTTAAATTACTAAATGTTGTTGTTATTATTATTATGCACTTTTCAAAACAATCATCTATGTATTATATATGTAACATAGTCAGTAATTAGGGGAATTTATTTTCCACATTATTATTTTGAATGTGATGATTACATCATCAAACCCAGTTTTCATGAAAACTCTGTCAGTTAAAAAATACAGCTAATTGAAGTTAGTACTATTGTTCATCATTTGCAATATCTAGTGGACTAATCAATGTACGGGGCATGTTTTTTAAGTAAGTACCGTTTTGAAATTAAAAAAAGACGTGCTATGATATCTCAATAATTTTATTTTTAAATGAAAGCCTGTACCTCAATCTACGCACTGATGCCATTACAGACTGATTCTTCCTTGTTTACGTTGTGTACTGAGTGTTTAAGATGCCTCCGATAATTGAGAGTCCCTCTGACTGTGAAGTATGGGCTGTTATGAGATTTCTTAGTGCTAAAGACCTAAAAGCGATCGATATTCATCGTGAGATCTCTGCAGTTTACGGAGAAAACATTATGAGTGATAGAATGGTTGAAAGCGGGTGAGAGCATTTAAAGATGGCCACGCAAATGTCGGTTGTTAATGAAAGTTTGGTGCAGGAAGTGGACAATAAGGTGAGAGAAAACAGACGATTTTCGATTTCCTCCTTGCGGGATGACTTTCCTAATGTTCCTCGTAGTGTTTTGTATGGCATTGTGACTAAGCTCTTGAATTACCGAAAATTGTGTGCACGCTGGGTACCGAAAATGTTGACGGATGTGCACAAAACCAAACGTTTAGATAGTGCATTGACTTTCCTTGATCGGTACCACAACGACGGTGGTGATTTCTTAAGCCAAATTGTTACAGGCGATGAAACATGGGTGGCCTACGTCACACCAGATCAAAGCAACAGTCCATGGAAGTTGAGCAAGGGCATCGTTTTGCTGCAAGACAATGCCCGTCTGCATGTGGCAAATCAGGCCAAAGATCTCATCACTTCTATTCGATGGTTAACTCTAGATCAGGGCTTCCCAACGTGTGGTCCGCGGGCCCCTTAGGGGTCCGCCTGCTCTTTATAGGGGGTCCGCGGCCACCTTCCACCGAATCGTGTAAAGTAATGAGTAAAATTATTGAATAAAAATGTGAAAATCAAATTCATCACTATTTTTTTTCGTGTGAAAAACGTGTACTTTTACGTCAGGTCGTATTCCCAAGCTCTCCTAAGCGAGAACGCATACACAGTTTAGTGCCGGAGAATGCGGTTTCTCTGATCGACTCTTTCGCAACAATACGGGGGTCGTTTGTGCGCCGGCTCACGGCGCCAGTTGCACTGAAACCTTTTACGCATGCGCGGAGCGAGCTTTGTCGACTAATCACAGCGCTCGCTAGCACGTATGCGGCCCCAGGCATCATTAAATGTTAAAACTTGCTTTGTCAGTGCACTACCTATTTCATAAGTCGATTTTTGACCAGTTTATTACTTCTAACATGGATCGGTGGGTGAAGTTTCTCCATCGCCTTCACAACAAGGGAAGTTTCCAGTTGAAATGAATGAGGAGGGAGGACCACCAAAGGAAGAACAAGCACAAGAAGCTCCACAGCCGGATTTATTATGTGAAAAGGCTGCAAGTACTCCATTGATTGCAATATCCTGTGGAAGTGGAGTAACCAAGAAGCCTAAGTACAACGAAAGCTATTTAGAAATGGGCTTTATGGAGACAAAGGAGGGTAAAGCTCAGAGTGTAATTTGTGTGCGAGTCCTTCTGAACAGTTCAATGGTTCCAGTTAAATTGCGCCTTAATTTTGAAGGTACTCACCCGGATTTCCAGGTTAAAGACATCGATTTTTTCAAAAGGAAGAGTGCTGAACTAGCTGCTTCTCAGCATTGCATGAAAATTCGTGCAAAAACAATTAACGAAAATTCCTTCTTCCTTGGTTAGTTCTCGAGTGGCAAAAACAAAGCTCATACCATTGAAGAAAATTTCATAAAGCCATGTGTTATTGACATTGTTTCTTGCATGCTAGACAAAAAGGCAGTAAAGCTTGTATCTTCGGTGCCATTGTCAAACAATACTGTCAAGAGACGCATTGTTGACATGTGAAATGATGTGAAAGACACTCTTGTTTCTTGCATCCAACACAATTCATTTTCTCTGCAGATAGATGAATCCACTGATGTTGCAGGATTAGCCATTTTATTGGTTTTTGTCCATTATGAATATTATGGATATTTTGAGGAGGACCTCTTATTGTGCAGACCACTACCTGTCAGCGCAACAGGTGCTGAAATATTCCGTCTATTGGATGATTTTTTAAGGACTAACGAAGTTTCATGGTCTAATTGCATAGATGTGTGCACAGATGGTGCAAAAGGTGACAGGTCCTACAGTCGGAGCAGTAACGAAAATAAAAGAAAGAACCAAGAATTGCAGCAGTAGTCATTGTGCTCTCCACAGATACGCTTTAGCTATGAGACAAATGCCTGTTTCATTCAAGAAAGCTTTAGACGAATCCATTCAAATCATTAACTACATAAAATCAAGGCCGTTGAAGTCAAGACTTTTCACAATACTGCGTGAAGATATGGGAAGCCTTCATAGTTCCCTGCTTCTCCACACAGAAGTGAGGTGGCTTTCACGTGGGAATGCACTCTCTCGGTTGAACAAATTAAGATTGGAAGTCTTAGCTTTCTTTTGGAGCATTAGCCAAATTAGCAGACCTTATTAATGACGAAAATTTGCAGGGTTATACCTTTTGCTTTTCCTTAACTTACCTTGTAAGATATGTCATAGGGTCAGCATCACCTAACGTATTCCTATGTTTTGATCAGCTTCTACCAGTTTTTCCATTCTTCTATAAATGATTCATGTCAATACTCTGCAAAAGTGACTTATTAAACTGATAGTTCGGTAACATTCGCACATGTCAGCACCTACTTTCTTTGGAATGGAATTATTAAATTTTTGTCATGGTCTGAGATTATTTCGCATGTCTCACAAATTTTGCACACCAGATGGAAGAATTTTGTCATGGTTGGCTCCCACATGGATATCAGTAGTTCTAACAGAACGTCGTCTACTCCAGGGGCCTTTTTTCGACTATGTCTTTCAGTGCTTCCAACATACCATTATAAAGGATGACTCCAACTCTTCAATAAATTAACAGATTCTAATTAAACCATGAAATAATGAATACTAAAACTCCATTCTATCATTTTTATGACAGATTTTGTTTATGTGTATGTTAGATCTGACTTTTGCAATTGTACTTTATTCGCCATATTTTTATGAACAAAATGACATACTTCATTAGTTTATTAAGCCACTAATCAAGATTCTGCATAATTTATGGTAATGTAAAATAAATTTAAATATAGCTGCCATACTTGTAGTTAGCATATTCCAAACATGGATGCAAAAAATAGTCCTATAAACGTTCTCAAATTTCAAACCCACGGCACATTCCATAACACACATTACTGTCTTAGTCCAATCAGGATTAGTACTGATCAGTTCTGTCACGGGTTAGTTAATTAGTTATATGTTAACAGTGGCAATCAATAGGGCAATCTTATTTACGTAAAAAAGAGTTGGAAGCAACACACCTATTGTATGAGCTCCCTCAATGCAATGCAAGAATGGTACAACACTATGCTGAGGTGCTACCACAGCAATGCAACAATATAAAGATGTATGTTTTTCATCTGCTGGTTGTTGCATATATCTCCACTACTGGCCACTAAAATTAATACACCAAGAAGAAATGCAGATGATAAACGGGTATTCATTGGACAAATATATTATACTATAACTGACATGTGATTACATTTTCACGCAATTTGGGTGCATAGATCCTGAGAAATCAGTACCCAGAACAACCACCTCTGGCCATAATAACGGCATTGATACGCCTGGGCACTGAGTCAAACAGAGCTTGGATGGCGTGTGCAGGTACAGCTGCCCATGCAGCTTCAACATGATACCACAGTTCATCAAGAGTAGTGACAGGCGTATTGTGACGAGCCAGTTGCTCGGCCACCATTGACCAGACTTTTCAATTGGTGAGAGATCTGGAGAATATGCTGGCCAGGGCAGCAGTCGAACATTTTCTGTATCCAGAAAGGCCCGTACAGGACCTGTAACATGCGGTCATGCATTATCCTGCTGAAAGGTAGGGTTTTGCAGGGCTTGAATGAAGGGTAGTGCCACGGGTCGTAACACATCTGAAATGTAACGTACACTGTTCAAAGTGCCGTCAATGCGAACAAGAGGTGAGCGAGACATGTAATCAATGGCACCCCATACCATCACGCCGGGTGATACCAGTATGTCGATGACGAATACATGCTTCCAATGTGCGTTCACCGCGATGTCGCCAAACACGGATGCCACGATCATGATGCTGTAAACAGAACCTGGATTCATCCGAAAAAATGACGTTTTTCCCATTCATGCACCCAGGTTCGTCGTTGAGTACACCATCTCAGGCGCTCCTGTCTGTGGTGCAGTGTCAAGGGTAACTGCAGCCATGGTCTCCTAGCTGATAGTCCATGCTGCTCCAAACGTCGTCGAACTGTTCATGCAGATGATTGTTGTCTTGCAAACGTCCCCCATCTATTGACTCAGGGATCGAGACGTGGCTGCACGATCCGTTACAGCCATGCGGATAAGATGTCTGTCATCTCGAGTGCTAGTGATACGAGGCTGTTGGGATCCAGCACGGCGTTCCCTATTACCCTCCTGAACCCACCGATTCCATATTATGCTAACAGCCATTGGATCTCCACCAACGCGAGCAAAACAACGTCGCGATATGATAAACCGCAATCGCGATAGTCTACAATCCGACCTTTATCAAAGTTGGAAACATGATGGTACGCATTTCTCCTCCTTACACGAGGCATCACAACAACGTTTCACCAGGCAATGCCAGTCAACTGTTGTTTGTGTATGAGAAATCGGTTGGAAACTTTCCTCATGTCAGCACATTGTAGGTGTCACCACTGGTACCAACCTTGTGTGAATACTCTGAAAAGCTAATCATTTGCATATCACAGCATCTTTTTCCTGTCGGTTAAATTTTGCGTCTGTAGTACGTCATCTTCGTGGTGTAGCAACTTTAATGGCCAGTAGTGTATTTTGTGTTGCATATTTTGGTGATTGCAAGCTGTTGTTCTAGTCTTCAGTCTGGACACTGGTTTGATGCAGCTCTCCATACTAGTCTATCCTGTGCAAGCCTCTTCACGTCTGCATAACTAACACAACTTACATCCATTTGGCCCTGTTTACTATATCTACATCTACATACATATTCCGCTAGTCACCAAGCGGTGTGTGGCAAAGGGCACAATTTCCACCAATTTCCTCCTCCTCTGCTCCACTCGCAGATCGCGTGAGGGAAAAACGACTGTCTGAACGCCTCAGTGTGAGCTCTCATTTCCCTTGTCTTTGAATGGTGATCATTGCGCAATTTAAAAGTTGGTGGTAATAATTTATGCTCAACATCCTCAGTGAAGATCGGATTTCGGAATTTAGTGAGCAGCCCCTTCCATTTAACGCGCCGTCTATCTGCAAGTATGTTTCACTTCAAACTTTCTATGAGATTTGTAACGCTCTTGCGATGGCCAAATGTACCAGTCACGAATCTTGCCACTCTTCTTTGGACCTTCTCAATCTCTTGAATCAGACCCACCTGGTAAGGGTCCCATACATCATTTCGAATAGTCACACCCAGATACTCGAAGGATTATGCTTTTGTCTCCTCCTGCAGTTCTTACTGCCACACTTCCCTCTGTTACCAAACTGACTATTGCATGATGCCTGAGGATGTGTCCTATCAAATGATTTCCTCTGTTTAGTCACTTTGTGCCATAAATGTCTCTTTCCCCAGTTCCATTCAGTACTCATCAGTGGTTATTCAATCAATTCATCTAAACTTCAGCATTCTGCTGTAGCACCATATTACAATTGCTTAAATTCTTTTCTTATCTGTGCTGTTTATTGCCCAAATTTTGCTCCCATGCTTGGCTACATGCCCGAAAAATACCTTCAGATAACACTTACTCACATAAAATTTATATTTAATTTTCAGAAATTTCCCTTACTCCAATGTTTTTTTTTTACTTACTATTGCCAGTCTGTATTTTATATACTCGGTACTTCAGCCATCCTCAGTTGTTTTGTTACCCAAATACCTAAACTCTTCTACTACCTTTAGTGTCCCATTTCCTAACATAATTCCCTCAGTGACATCTGACTGTTATTGACGTCCATCATATAACCTCCTTTCAAGACAGTATCCATTGCTTCCATCTCTTTGCCGTCTCGGAGATAATCATGTCATCAGCAAATTGGGAAGTTTTTATCTTTTCCTTAACTTGAATTCTTTTTCAGATGTCTCCTTGGTTTCTTTTCTGCTTACTGAATGTATAGATTAAAAAACAACTAGCCTATAATCCTTTCTCCTTCCCTTCTCAACTACCATTTCTCTTTCATGACCTTCGACTCTGTGCAAGTTGTGTATCTTATCCCTGCTATGCTCGTAATATCAAAGGGTGTAGTCCAGTCAACACCATAAATCTTAATCGACCTAGATGCTATGAATGTAGGTTTGCCTTTATTTAACCTGTCTTCTCATGTAAGTCATATTTATCCGTGGCTTTGTTTTCTTTCTCAATCCTAAGGAAAAAGAAGGAATGTCAAATGTCTCTTTTGTAATGTTTTTATTTTCTTTTTATGCACACTATATGATTTTTCTTTCTCCAGGTACTATCAAAATAAAATTAGGTTTTACTACCTGATAATTGGCATCTTTTGTGGAAGAACACTCAGATAAAATAACCAAGTCCTCAAAGTATCTTTGCAATGTGCCACGAGCAGAAGACAGACAATAAAATAAAGATTAAGGAGTGACAAAGGAACAAAATCCACCGTAACAGTATCAACGTGTGCGACGAGAATAGATGTTGGATGCTTAAATTCCAATGTTAACAGAAGACGCCAATGACAGCAGTCAGCATCAAAATATTCTTCCTTAGGATCCTTGATGGCAACGTTCCGTTTCGTGTTGCTCCGGTGAAAGTCCAAGTGAAAGTGCCATATGAAATACACGAGGACTGTTTTCATATTTCGTTCCATGACGTCCAGTTTGAATCAAGCCAATACAATAACATTATAGCTTTTAATGTACTTGATTCAATATACTTTTGTACATGGAGTAGAAAGATGTTCTTTCATTGGTCACCAGGCAGCCAAGGTCTAAAGACAGGTTCACATACGCAAAGGAAGTGTCGTCACAGTTAGTGGCATACTGTATTTTCATCAGTGAACTCCCAGTTTTCAGTTTTAAGAGACACAAGTTTTGCCACGTCACAAAAAGTTCAACTTAATACTTTAGGTTTGTTTGAGCAGTTGCCAGTGGGCTCGAGCACATGGGCAGAGCTGAATTCGTGTATGAACAGTGCTTTCTCCCGCTTCTGGCTACTTGAAGCATGGCTGTTTGCCGTATGAGCAATAGCAGCAAGTAGCTAGAAGCTACCCGGAAAAATTTTTTGGCGTGCCCAAGCTGCCAGATTCGCATATGTGCAGAGCAGGCTGATTTATAGTGGGGGGTCATTCTCCACATGACCTGTGTATATGTTTCAGGAAATTGCTGGTGTCTCTTCGTTTACAGCTCCCACATCAAATGAAAACAAAATGATATTAAAGATGGCGGCTAGTGTTGATATGCATAGTGTTCATGCGAAAAAAAATGAAAATTACATCGATAAAAACAGCGTGTGCGCGAACTGCAGTTATGAAATCAGAAAATTAAATGATCGTGTAAGTAGTCTGCAACTAAGCATTAATACACTGATGTGCGAACTAAAAAAACTTACGTCCAGAAAGTGTGAACCTACATCAAACTTGCCTCACAGTAACCACGAAATTCCGGGCAAAGTGAAAAACAAAGTGCCTCATTCTCAACTTGCAAGATAAGAAACATTGTGCATGTGATAAAACTAACTTCCGAGCTGAATACGAAACTACAAAAACGCGGAGTGCTACATCCAATAGAATGCCTAACAACTCAAATACTGTTATGAAAGGAAATGAAACTGAAAGACCTGAACACCTGCGTGACCTAGATATCAAGTATTTGTCCAGCGCTAATACTAAATTGTTTGGCCATAACGACGGTGGGCCTTCTAAACATGCAGAGGAACCTAAACGAAGAAAAGTAGTTGTGATGGCAGACAGTTATGGTCGTGGATTTGCTCGCCTTCTGATCGGTCAGTCCAGTTTACAAACAATCGCTTACATAAAGCCTGGTGCTTCTATGTCGGAAGTTGGCAATCATGTACGATCCACAGACGTTGCTGACTTATCCTCTGAAGACTTTGTTGTGATAATTGGTGGGTCAAATGACATATATAAAAACGAAACACACAAAGCAAAACAAGAACTAAAAAGGTGCTTAGGACAGTTGACACACACAAATGTTTTAGTGCTGAACATCCCACATCAGCATGACTTACCGTCTTGGTCATGCGCAAATAAAGAAATAATCAATGCCAACCAACAAATTTCATTACTTTGCAAACATTTCAGAAATGTAGAACTCGTAAATGTTAACAATATTGGGCGCAGATTCCACACATTACATGGATTGCACGTTAACAACATGGGGAAAAAACTGCTCATCAGAAAAATTGAAGAAATTATCATCAAGAGGCATCAAACACTCAAAAGCAAAATCATCCTGGATTGGCCCCCAAATATTCGAAGGAAACAACGCCAGCAAGACCTCACTCACCAACATCAACAACAAAAGAAGGAACAAGGTGCCTCCAATATTCAGGCACAGCAACAACAATGAATGCAGTAACAGCTCTACCAATTGCAGACCCAGCTCTAACACCAGCAGCAATATTATCAACAGTAGGAGCAGCAGCTGAACAACTACCAGGGGAGCCAGACACAATAGAAAATTCTGCTGCAGATGATAATAGAAGAATAGGTGCAGTCGGGAAAAGAAAAGCAGTACTTCCAGCACACCTGAATGAGTTTTTATTGACAAGGTAAAGGTAAGTGATCAATTAAATATGCCAAAGTCTAACAATATGACAAAGCCTAACAAATCCTTTAATTTCATGCTGATTCGTCAAAATGTCTAATCATTGCTAAACAAATTAAGTGAAGTTGAAATTTTATGTACTGATGAGCTAAAAAACGCTTCTGTAATGTGTATAATTGAACACTGGCTGCCTAAAGATGCAATGTCAGTCACAAAACTTCCAGACTTCAATCTTTCATCATCATTTTGTAGAATTGCATCCAGTCATGGAGGGTCATGTATATTTGTTAAAAGTTGCATTGATTATTGTAACATAAAACCCATTGAACTGTTAGGTGAAGAGAAACTTTTTGAAGTATCCGCAGTTTAACTCTCTGCATTAAAATTAATAATCATCTGTGTATGTAGGAGCCCTGATGGAAACTCCAATGATTTCTGTCATCAACTAGAAGCAGCATTAAATACTATAAAAAACTTCAACAAAACAGTGATCATATGTGGAGATTTTAATATTGATTTTCAAGATATCTCAAAAGACCAGCAAAGCTTGATGGCCCTACTGGAAAGTTACACCAACAACTAGCTCAACAATTGATCAGATATTAATAAACACAAATGTAAATCACAATTTCTGTGCCAGAAATCTTAATACTGGCTTCAGTGATCACTATGCACAGTTTATTGCTTTGCACACCCTAAGTGAAACAACTGAGAAAGAGGAGCTTGTAAAAGAAGCAAGGAAATTCACTAACAAACAAATAAACCTTTTTGTACAGAGACTAAGTGTAGAAACTTGGTATGAACTGTATACTTGTGAAAATACTAACAAAAAGTTTGAAAAATTCATGGAAATCTTCATGCCATACTTTGAAGCTGCATTTCCATTAAAAAAGCACAAATTTCAACCTAACTTCAAAAAGAACAAATGGATTACAACATGTATTAGAATATCTTGTGCAGAGAAAAGAATATTACACGATATAGCAAAGACACAGAAGATGCCTGCTGAATTTCATTTGTACCTGAAGAATTACAAGAGGATCCTCAAAAATGTTGTAAGGAAAGCTAAAACAATGGCAAATGACAAATACATTGAAAATTCAAAAAACACATCTAAAGCTATATGGGAAGTTATAAAAAATCTAACAAGTGAAACTAAACAATATAAAAATATGAACTTATGTTATGAAGGACAAATGAGTTCATGCCCAACAGAAATTGCAGGGACCGTCAACAAATATTTTGCAAATGTAAGTGAATAGTTGGTGAGTGGACTCGAAGAACACTACAAAATATCATCTCCATCATGCAATAGTGTGAGAAATGTGTCTACATCTTTGTTCCTTTCACCCACAAATACTGAAGAAATTTTATCAGTTATAAAAACCTTGAAAACAGGGTACTCATGTGGAATTGATGGAATACCAGATGCAATTATTAAAAAATGCTGTCTTGCCTTAGCTGAACCCTTGACACATTTGTGCAACAGCTCATTGGCATCAGGAACCCTCCCTTCATGCTTAAAAACAGCAAAACTGAAACCACTGTTCAAAAAAGGAAATCCAGTATGTGTTTCAAATTGTAGACCAATAGCCCTACTGCCTGTATTTTCAAAAATTTTAGAAAAAGTTTTTTATAATAGATTGTCTAATTTCCTAAATAAAAATAAAATTCTCTCTCCTTCACAGCATGGCTTCAGGAAAGGCTATTCAACTGAAAGTGCAATATTTGAATTTCTTAATGAAATCTATACTAAACTGGATGCAAGTGAGTTTGTGACAGGCATATGTCTTGATTTATCTAAAGCTTTTGACGTCATTGACCATAATGCCCTACTGCAGAAGCTTGACCAATTAGGAATTAGAGGTATATCCAATGAGTGGCTCAAGACATACCTATGTGGTCGCATACAGGTGGTTGAAGTGCAATATACTGACCATAACAAAATCAGCTACTACTATTCAGGATATGAAAATGTGAAATTTGGCGTCCCTCAAGGATCAGTCTTAGAACCCATTCTGTTTCTCCTCTATGTCAATGATCTAATGTACAACAAGTATTGCCAAACTACCCTCCAATTTGCAGACGATACAAGCTTCCCTATTAGTGGCAAAACAGGAGAAAAACTAAAAGACTCCGCTATCCAAACAATGAACAGTGTAGAACAGTGGTTCAGCTACAACAAGGTAATTATAAACAAAGAAAAGACAGTAGCACTGAACTTCTATAATGTAAAAGGAAGACACCACCCAAACATAGAAATAGAACTTGGGACAGAGTTCTTGAAAGTGTTGACAGCACTAAATTTCTGGGGCTCTGGCTCCAGAACAACACAAAATGGGAGAGGTACACATTGAATATTTGCAAACTAAGCAAAACCTGTTACATGATATGGATCTTAAAAACGTGTTGCAGAAAAACCAGCCTGTTAAATGTATACTACTCCTATGTGCATTCTGTAATTAAATATGGCATAATCTTCTGGGGCAATACAACAACAAATATTAAACTTTTCAGGATGCAAAAGAGAATACTAAGAATTTTTGAAGGGGTAAACAATACGAAATCATGCAGACCCATATTCAAAAAAATCTCAGTTCTTCCTCTTCCTTGCATTTTTATCTATGAAACATCCGTTTTCATCAAATAATATATCGATAGACACCCAGATATCTTATTAAAAAATGAAGATATACATGCACACAATACAAGGCAAAAATCTGACCTTCATATGAAACATGTAAGAACATCATTGTGCCAAAAAGGCACACTACATACTGGGATAAAGATTTTCAATAATCTACCTAATCATATTAAATCAATGGGTAAACTCTGTAGTTTTAAGGCAGAAGTAAAGGCATATTTAATTGATCATTGCTTTTACAGTCTGACAGAATATATAAAAGCCAAACAACAAAAATAAAGATGCATTATTAATATTCTACTTTGTATGTTGCCTGTAATGTTTGTTGTATGTATGAATCTTTGCTAAATTACTTCAATATCTAGTCCTTAGGATTGCAATACAAACTGTATTTTATCTTGTAAATACTTAACTATGTCCAATATCCTTGTATATATTCTATACATATATATGATTTGAAGGACTAAATAAATAAATAAATAAAACAGATTTCTGTGACCGCGAGCCATCAAGTGAATTAATATACATTCTCATAATCATGGAAGACTAAAATAAGTTAGTTTCAATTTTCTGATTTTATATTTTTTCCACATTATTAGTAATCAACTATTAATGTGTTAATAAAGCTATTTCTGACAGTTTTGTAGAGAAATTTACTTCTATTAATTTTTTCGGCTGTGGCAGTTAATTTATTTCAAACAAAGTGTTTCATTCTGTACTATTGGCCACTTTCAACTTCGTTCAATTTCAAGTGCAAATTTTCATTTTCTGGGATGAATAACATTATACCATAATAAAGAACCAAACATGAGAATACAGTACTGGACCTATAACAAAATTGGTATCCCGAAAATCACATACAAAAGCTCAATATAAGGTACTTCAGAGTGCATCTGGACATAGAAATGTGCAATTAGAGCGGAATGAAGCATTTTAGTATAGTCTATGAAATTCCGATGCAGGTGGGAGTAGTCTCTGATGTCGTGTTTCTCTTATGACACTGTAAGATCTCTTAATGCAATATAAGTACGAACATACGTAAACATTGACTTGAAGATGACTAAGCAGGCAAATTTGGTCACTAGTTTTGAACTAAATATTTTGTTTCAAATATATTGACAGCTGTAGTAGAATTTTACAAATCTGCCTTCCGTGAAACGTAGTGTTTTTCGATCACAAGATTAGGCCTGAAGCTATTTCTCAATTTCAGTTTACATCTTAAATTTATAGAATCCCTTACTGTGCTATATTGTAGACTGGCAGCATGCCGTGTTTTATCGTTTTAACTCTTCACATGGCTTTATATTTATTCCTAGAGTAGAATGTAAACCGTCAGCTGTACAATTTCTTTGCCTCACAGACAACCTTGTTAATTTTAACACATTTTGAAATAGTAATGAAATTTATTGTCACTTATTCTGGTGGAACTTCTCTTTTTTCTGAAATTTGTATTCCTTCTTACTAGCTTTTTTCAGTGCTGTGTAGATGTAAACGTGGTTGCAAATGTTACACAACAATATTGCAGAGTACGAATTAACAAAGAAATCTGTCAAAAATAAAATTAATATCTGTAACCAAAACAGCGACTTGTATAAACTTCGTGATTTATGAAACCAGGCATTGTGTAAATTGTGGACTATACACAGGAAATAGCTACCGAGTGTGATGTGGTAGCTGTTAAACTAAAAATTGGTTATTTGAAATGCCTATATTAATGTATACAATAAAATTTTAAAATCTTGGAAGAATGGCATGTCTGCTGGTGATATTTACATGCCAGCTATTTGTTAGTTTGCCATTGCAGACAGCATTTTTGCCTCCGAGTGTGATTTCTTTTATATTTTTTCCCTGGTTTATCCCTGAGTGAGCTCTATTTTCGGATATAACTTTTGACTTTCATCTTCCTTGTACTTAAATCTTGTCAAAGCTTGAAGGCTATAAACTGCACTATGACATTCATAACTGCCCCATACTGTAAGCTGCACAACTACGAAGAATTTGTGGCGTCATGTGTGAATGGTGGCTTACGATGCCATGACCATAAGCCACAAGCTGTGTCGCCACATTAGCTGCGCAAGTGAACCCGGTTTAACATCGTGCTCTTTAATGTCGAGCTGACAATAATTACCATTCTCTATGTCTCTTCTTCTTATTCAGTGTAGAGTATGACAATGAAAACAGCATTCCTTTAAGGAAGTAGTACATTACATAATCAAAAGAAAAACGTTTAGGAATAACAACTATGACAAAGTTTGTCATAATGCAAACCTGTAGGGGGTTTCACACACACAACAAAAATGATGCCACAGCTTGTGGCATACTGCAGTTGCTTCTGTGAACTCCCATCTTTTAGTGGTACAACCTAAGAGACGTAACTTTTGACACACCACAGACTTGGTTGCACTTTGTTGCGCCACTTCCCTTCTACCATAGCTCCCTGATGGCAGTATTTCGAAACACGAGTATTGTTTTGTAGTTATTGTGAAGTAAGAGTACATCCACACGATGCCTCTTTCATTGTGTGCAGTTGCATGTGAATAAAAGGGCATGGACAAAAATTCCAAGAAAGAACGCATGTATACATGGGCATTCTTGTGTCCACACGTTGCTTCATTAAGCAAGCAGTCTGCTCTTCATCCCCTTCTCTGCTTGGGAGCTTGTGTTACGTATATTGTGGCCAAAAGGCGACAAAAAAATAAAATGCAAAAGTGACTGTAGGTAAGGAAGTATATAAACAACAGAGGTATGAGAAATACAAAGTGGCGGCAATGTTTTGTCACAATGAGGTTGTCGAATTTCTGCTTGGGAAACTGTAGCGATAAGGCTGGCAATAATATGTTGTGAGCTAGTAACTACATACTCATTTCACTTATTTTATACTCATTTTACTTATTTTATACTCATTTCAAAACAAAGCATTTCAATTCCATCAAATTTGTTACTTGTAACGTGGAATAATTGTAATTTGCTGCCGACCGGAGTGGCCGAGCGGTTCTAGGCACTTCAGTCTGGAACCGCGCGACCGCTATGGTCGCAGGCTCGAATGCTGCCTCGGGCATGGATGTGTGTGATGTCCTTAGGTTAGTTAGGTTTCAGTAGTTCTAAGTTCTAGGGGACTGATGACCTCAGCTGTTACATCCCATAGTGCTCAGAGCCATTTGAACCATTTGGAATTTGCTGTTTGTTTCTTTTATACCTCGTTTCACTGTAGGATATGCCTAAGTTTGTTATTATTGGAATATTTTGTTCCTATACAATACTACAGTTTCAATCTATTAATATCTATAAGTACTGTTCTCATGTATAATATCTCAGTACCTGTGTGGTACTCTTTTATACTGCACCAACGGAACAGGAATAAATAAAAGTGATTATTCCTGAAACTGAGATATAATTAAGGCAAGTTCTTTGTCGTTATGTGAAGGTTAATGTACTTTCAATATGTGATATGTATTTAATCATAAAATATGTAGATTAACATCCCCAGACTCGATAAATTTGGTAATTTCATAGACGCTGAAATTCGCTAGAATGGAGCTTGTGTTTTTCGGTTTCGTATTTTTTTGCATCATCGGTGTGCTTCATTTCGCTTTTTAGTAGTTTGTTAAGGAGCTACACATACCCCATCACTTCTTTTGTTCAGATGTCAGGCTCAACAGTTGTTGTGCTTTTAGGCTGTCATAGCATGAATATTCGTCCACAGTTTTCATATATGTACACTTTTCATAAATTTTTCGCTTATTCTTTTCAATTTTCCTGCTTCGAAACTTATGGTATCTTATTCTTTACAGAAGTGTGATCGGAGACTTTCTATATAATAGGTGACACCCAGAGCAACACATTTCGAATTTTTATTCGAATAATCTTCAGAAGCAGCACTCCACACGACTTTTTTCTTTGTCTTTGTCATCTACAAACTTAAGTCTGCTTCCTTTGGAGTCAACAGATATTATTGCACATAAATTGGTTTACAACATAACCTCAACAGACTTCAAATCACATCCAGCTGCCTGTGATCCATAGTACAACAAGAAAAAAGAAGCGCAACTCCCTTGCTAAAACAGGAAAGCACAGACCGATAGCAGGGCATGTAGTGGTACGGAGATGAACTAAAAAAGGGTTAACATTGCAGCTTGCTTTCCTTCTAGCTTCTGTACATTGTAGGTTTTTTCTTTTTTGCTTTTAATTTTTTTTATCTCAGTTTCCTGAATGTGCTATGTAATTATTTTGGCAAGCATCATAATAAAATAATTTCAACACAGCTATAGCACATTGCAATACAGCAGTGACAAACATTTATTCAGGAACATTTGTAGTCCAATTTAGGTTCAACAATTGTATTTAGCTTCAGTTGTTTAAACTACAAGCACTGCTCCTATGATGATTTCTTGAGCAGCAACTGTCAGGCTCAAACGTCAAGGATAGACTTGCAAACTGACACACACATATTGATTTATATCAGAATATACATGCTCCAGAACGTTTTGTGCATCATAATAACTAGTCCCAACACTTGAAACTGACAGTAAGTCGAAACAAGGTTGTAGTCTAAATAACTGTCACAAGCTAAATAAAAATAGTAGCAGCTAAATTGGACTATAGATATTCCTTAATAATGCTGTTCTTTGACGTCTTACAAGCTGTGGGGTCGATGGAGAAAAAAAATTGTTATCAAGAGACTAATTGGCAGTTAAAGAGATTCAATTAAGAAATTTTTATCACAGTGTTAATTAATGAAGAACTCTACAATTTATTACAACTATGTTTCAGACTGTAATTTCTGAATAATTGCCCACAAAACTTGCACTACTGACCACTAATTTCTTAAAAAAATGTTCCTACATCCTACAATTGTAAATGATTCAACACAAAAAAGGTGACATTAAATTAAGTACCAAAAATAGGAAAGTTGGATAAAAACAGTGAAATGAAAACAAAACTTACTTTTTATTTCTCAAGCACACAATAAAAATTGCACTACTAACCACAGTTTCACCTGATTCACTACTGATATTAGCAATCTCACAAGGACCTCAGGCCACATGTTTTGGAAACACACCCCAGTTTAGCCTGTGCCATGTTTTATTCATAAAATCTTCTTCAAAAAAGTGGTTTTCACAAACAAAATAAGTAGCACAGTCATTAGGTGATAGTTTACAAACGCTTTTCCACTTCAGAAGCTACTCTTGAGGTTGGTTTGCAAACTTGTAGAAGTGCTCAAAATGTTCAAATGTGTGTGTATTCCTAAGGGACTAAACTACTGAGGTCATCGGTCCCTAGACTTACACACTACTTAAAGTAACATAAACTAACTTATGCTAACATACATCCATTCCCGAGGGAGGACTCGAACCCCCTGCAGGAGGGGCCAAGCAGTCCGTGACATGGCGCCCCAAACCGCATGGCCACTCCACGTGGCATAGAAATTCTTGTTGCTAACTTTCTCCATTGAACCCATGTAATATCCAAACGAACAGCTAGGGAATTTACATGAGTATTTCAATGTCAATTTGTTAAGTTGAATATTCTAAAAACATAAAATTCCTCATTAAATAAAAGTACTAATGACATATCAAAGTAATTCGAATAAACAAATGAAATCCACTTAAAATTCACGATAGAAGAGAATACATTTCATTTATAGGCTACAAGATTATTTACTAAAAATTAAATGTCTTACCTTAGGATTAATTGCGGACATTTTTTCAGCAGTAAATCTCTTCAACTCCACAGAGATCTTTATGAAATTTAAAGTAAAAAACCTGTTTATAATAAGATCAGTAATATGTAAATATGAAATAAATACAAAGCCAACTGTAGCCTCAGACTTCAGTAGAGAACAAGACAATAGAATATCAACAAGCGTCATTCGACAGCTCTCATTGGTCAATTCCAGCTTCGTTTGACACCTAGTGCCTTTAGTGGTCTGGAAGCACTACATGAATGTTGCCTCTTCTCCCATATAGCTTTCACCTCTGTGAACTGTTGTCTGCTAGAAAGCTGAAGCTATGGTAGCAATGCACCTTACGCACGGCCTCCATTTCCAAAAAATAACACGTCCTCAGATCCACATGTGTAGTCGCGCTTTTGGAAATTAATCACCATACGCAAAGTTGAACACAAAAACGGCATCATATGGACGCACCTTAATTGCTGCTATACGCTGTTCGATTTCAGTGTGCATTCATTTTACTACTGAAAATAGTGATCGACAGGTACACTTTCACAGCTTCTGGAACTACAAGATCAGCGACTATGTATGTGTGGAGAGGAGGGACAGCAATATTTGCAAACACATTCCACAATCATAAAAGATTTTTGCCTGAATAAATAAAGGAACTTAATGCATGTAACAAAAAAAAACGAGTCATATAAACTTGGTGCTTTGTGAGACCGAGCATTGTATGAATTGTCGATTATATGCACGAAATAGCTCCAACTGTGTCGTGACAGCTGTTAAACTAAAAATTAGTTACTCGAAATGCCTACATCAATGAATGCTATAAGATTCTAAAATCTTGAAAGAATGGCGTGTCTGCAGATGATATTTATATGCCAATCGTTGGTTAGTTTGCCATTGCAGACAGCATTTGCGTCTCTGAGTGTTAATTCCTTTCTAAATCTGTTTGTGGTCCCTGATTGATCCCTGTACGAAATCGATTTACAGATCCAACGTTTGGGTTTCGTCTTCCTTGTATTTAACTCTTGCAAATCCTGTAGTGCCATAATCTGCACTGTTGCCGATATGATTCCAACTGACACCATGCAACTAAGTAGAATCTGTGGCAGCCTGTGTGGACGATAGCTCATGATGCCACTAGAGAAAGCCACAAACTGTGGCGCTATGTCAGTTGCGTGTGTGAACCAGGCTTAAAACTTAACTGCCAACATTTGGTACTTGTAATTATTTTTAGCCTGTAACTGTTATGTAAATGTTGCATTCTCATTTTCACCGTATATGTTCACTGAACAAAATCGGAGTGATTTGCAGACTTGCACTATAGGCTTAATACAAGTGCAGGAAATTTAACCCGAAGTTACAGAATTCACCAATGGGTGTATACAGAGAAAAACGATTTCTTTATAGTACACTTCACCGAATCTCAGTTAGAACTTTTATTTAGACACAAAATGCGGATTAAAGTTGTTTGTTTGAACTACAATTTTATTTTCTGATTTCTGGAAATTTTGAATGTTTTAGAGCTACTAAAGTTGCCATTACATCTTTACAGTGAGAAACGATTGCGCCAAATAGAGTCACAAGTAATTTCTATCGCCGAAATTGTTGATAAAAAAGTAGAGAATATTACCCTTCACTTGCAATCACGTGTAATTATTTCTTGGTTACTATGACACATAATTCAGCTTCTTCTGTCGGTATTACATAGTCTACAGAGCTGGAATATTTACTTCTATCCTCTGCATTCGAAAATGCGAGTGATGAAGGCATTTTCCTCATACCATCAATCAGTATTAGTAGACATAGTTCGAAATGCAGTATGGTATTTCCGATTAAAAACCGTAGGCCTACTCAGGATCATCCATTAATCTTTGTAAGTACTGTAGTTCAGGCTAGGTGATTCCATCGTCAAAAATTATTTCGTAACAATTTAAACAGTTTGGAAGAAAAAAAATTGTGCAATTGCCCAGATAGTCTGAACCTCTCTCTTGTTCCCACACTTCCAAATTTCCGTTTCTGTGTTGCACAGAATATAGCGATAATATGAGCCACTACTTCAGTTTCTACATTTGTCTCCAATAAATAAGTTTTTCTTAAATCAATAGTCTTCCAATTGGTTTGATGTGGCCTGCCATGGATTCCTCTCCTGTGCCAACCTTTTCACCTGAGATTAGCCATTGCAAACTACAACCTCAATTATTTGCCAGACCTATTCCTAACTCTGCCTTACCCCACAGTTTTTACCATTTTCAATTCCCTCTTCTACCATGAAAGTTATTCCTTGATGTCTTAACAGGTGTCATACCGTCCTGTCCCTTTTCTTGCTAGTGTTTTCCAAATACTCCTTTCCTCACAGATTCGGCAGAGAACCTCGTCATTCCTTACCTTGTCCAACCACGTAATTTTCGACATTAGTCAGTATGATGTCAAAATGATTATATGTTGCCTAAGCAACGACTTTTCATGTACGAGTTTCAGTTTATGTGGCAAGAGATTTCTAATAGGGACAGGAATAATACTGAGAAAATCGAAAAGAGGTATAACAAAAAATTGGCTAAACTGATCAAACCTCAGAATGTACGTATTGTAATAAGTGAGGATGGCATTGGACAACATAGCTTCAATGAAAAAATAGCTAACTTAACTCAGTGATGAGGTTAATACTTTGCTAAATAAAGGTTTACAACATTTCACTCCAAATGTTAGTAAGGAAAATATTAAGTGAGTAATAATTGAAACTAATATTTTTTTTGCAGAGAAACTTTCAAGATTTATTTGTTTAACTATCTGAACCTATTCAAGATGGCTTTGGGTGGACAATCACTGTTTAATTGTGAAAAGTTGACCGGCATAACAGACTACAACGACTGAAAATTCACGATGGAAATGTATCTGAAACATGAGGGACTGTGGGACACAATTGCTGGCACTGACAAAGATGAGAAAATGGTTCAAATGGCTCTGAGCACAATGCGACTTAACTTCTGATGTCATCAGTCGCCTAGAACTTGTAACTAATTAAACCTAACTAACCTAAGGACATCACACACATCCATGCCCGAAGCAGGATTCGAACCTGCGACCGTAGCAGTCGCGCGGCTCCAGACTGTAGCGCCTAGAACCGCACGGCCACTCCGGCCGGCTGACGAAGATGAGAAGAATATACAGAGAGCATGATCGAAATGATGTTTATCTGTAAATTCATCTGTGTAACCAAAACTTCCTGGAGCAACGACTGCTAAAGAAGTATGGCAAAATTTACAATCTGCATTTGAAGATAAGAGTTTATCTAGTTACATTGGGCTGTTACAATGCTTAATGAATGTACGATTGGCCTCTGAGAAAAATATGGAGGCGTATTTGTCGAAAATTATGTCACTTGCTCAACAAATTCGAAGCATTGGTAAGAAAATGGACGATGATTTCGTAGCTGCAATTATGCTAAGTGGACTTCCAGCAGATTTCCAACCCTTGATTATGGCAATTGAGAATTTGGGTGTCAAGATTACTAGTGATTTAGTAAGTCAGCGATAAATTCAAGAATCGACGAAACGTCAGTTTACATCCACAAATGAGACCACAGATTCTGCGCTGGCAGGTAGTAAGCAGGACAGTAAACACCAGAAGACGAATATCCAACGTGATGTGCGAAATATCAAGCCTTTTAAGTGTTATAAACCTCAGAAATCTGGTCACAAGGCGAATGAGTCTAGAACAAAGAAGAAATCAAATAAATTTTCAAAGTCTGCGAATGCAGTGAGTACTGAAAATAAAACTGTGTTAATGGCTCTAACTGCATCTTCGCATCATAGTGATGGCTAGTATGTGGATCCCGGGTGTTCACGATACATGACGAATCAGAGAGACTCGTTCAACACTTTTCAATCGACCACAGCTGCTAGAGTGACAGTAGCAGATAATAGCAATCTTCAGGCTATTGGTGAAGGCGATGTTCATCTTCGAGTTACTTGTGAAGACAAGAATAAACAGATAACTGCTAATGATGTTGCATATGTTCCAAGCCTTGCTTACAACCTACTGTCGGTTAGTCAGATGACAAGACGTGGACTGTGTGTATTTTTTGGCAATGTTCAGTGCGGTGTATACAACAAAAGTGATGTAATTGTTTCTGGAACACCAGTAGCAACTGAAACTCAAATAAATGGTATATATCGATTAGATGAAGTGCATCTTTACGCAAATGTTGTAGAAATTGACAGTTATGAATTGTGGAATCGAAGATTGGGACATTTGAATCGTGTAAGCATGCATTTATTAAAAGAAAAAATGGCTGATGGACTGAACTGGACGAACGTGAATTTAGATCTGTGTATTCCCTGCATAAAAGGTAAACAGTCTCGGCAACATTTTCCTAAAACATCAAGTAGAAGAGCAAAAGATCTACTTGACATTGTGCATTCGGATGTTTGTGGACCAATGAGCATGGCTTCGTGGGGAGGATCACGATATCTTCTCACTTTTATGGATGATCTGTCAAGAAAATCTTTTGGTTATATGCTAAAATAAACAACAGAACTCGGTGACACATTCGTCGAATTCAAAGCACGAGTAGTAAATGAATCTGGTCGAAAAATCAAAAGACTTCGAACAGACAATGGAAAAGAGTTCGTCAATCGGCGCATGAAGTTATTTTTAAAGACGAATGGAATTCAACATGAAACAACAACTCCTTACACCCCAGAACAGAATGGTGTTGCAGAACACTAAAATCGGACAATCATTGAAAAAGCAAGATCAATGTTAATAGATGCAAGTCTAAGTAGACAATTTTGAGCTGAAGCTGCAAACACAGCAATTTATTTGAAGAATCGATCTCCAACAAAAGCTGTTAAGAATGTCACTCCTGAAGAATTATGGAGTGGTCGTCGGATAAATCTGAGCCATTTACAAATCTTTGGATGTCGAGCATTTGTACATATACCAAAAGAAAAAAGGGAGAAATTAGAAGACAAATCTAAGACACTTATCTTTGTTGGATATTGTGAAGATTCTAAAGCATATCGACTGATTGATCCAAATTCACCAAAGACAATTGTGAAAGCCCATGATGTACAATTCATCGAAAACTCAAAGTGCACTTGTGGAAACAGTATTCCAAACAGTAACCCAATTGACGATAATCGTATAGAGAGTCGTCAACTAGCACCAGCACCTAACATCATTGAAGAGGCAACTGAACTGATACAACCTGCTGAAGTTGACAGAAATGCAGTTTATCTTGAATTAGCAGAAAGTGACACCGAGAAAACAGTAAATAGCAACATATATAGTTACACAGAAGTTGCACAGCCAGAAATGTAAACCAGAAATTAGAAAATCATCACATGAAAGAAAACCAAATACTAAATATTTTAGTGATGATTTTGCTTGTCTTGCTTATATTTCTGAACCAAATTCGTATGAAGAAGCAATGAATTGTGATGACTGTGAAAAATGGAAGGAAGCCATAGATAGTGAATATAAATCTTTACTTGAAAATGAAACATGGATTTTGACTGATTTACCACCAGGCAGGAAGGTAATTAATTCGAAATGGGTGTTTGAGGTGAAAGAAACGTCAAATGGTGAAATTGAACGTTATAAGGTTCGTTTTGTATCGAAAGGTTATTCCCAAATACCAGGAATAGACTTTGATGAAACATTCTCGCCTATTGTTCATCATTCGTCACTTCGCATCCTGTTAGCTTTATCAGCTGAATTTGATCTTGATATTGAAAATATGGATGTTCAAACTGCATTCCTATATGGTGATCTCGATGAAGAAGTTTACATTCGTCAACCTGAAGGCTACGTGAAGAAGGGGGAGAAGATGAAGGTTTACAAGCTGAAGAAGGCAATTTATGGTCTAAAACAGACGTCACGTGTTTGGAATTACATAAAATGAACCTAAAGAAGTCGGAATATGATTCTTACATTTACTTCAGAACTGAGAAATAAAATATACTCATTATAGCTGTTTATGTAGACTACTTGATCATTTTCTCTAATAGAAATAATAGGTGGAAGAAAGAATTGAAGAAAGGATTAATGAATCAGTTTAAGATGAGAGATCTTGGTGAACTTAGTTGGTGACTTGGCATGAGAATAAAACGAAACAGGAAACAAGGGGCGATTAGTATTGAGAAAAGCAAATACGCAGCGAACATACTCAAGAATTTTGGTTTGGAACATTGTAATCTGGTTGCATATCCATTTGAACCTGGTTCAAAGATTCAAAAATGTGGAAAAAAATGGACAGATGAGGAAAACTATGTGTTACATCGCATTCCTTATCAGCAAGCCATAGGATCACTACTGTATTTAACTCAAAGCACAAGACCGAACTTTGCATATGCTGTGGGGGTTTTAAGCAGATTCAATTCTAATTATCGGGAAGTCCACTGGGAAGCGGTCAAACGAATTATGGAATACATTAAAGGCACGGTCAATGTAGGACTAACTTTTCGAAAAAGTGGAACAACTGAAATTGAAGGTTTCTGTGATGCTGATTATGCATCAGACCTCCACTCGCGACTATCAACGACCGACTATATCTTCAAATTAGCTGGGACAGCAGTTTCCTGGACTTCAAAACGACAACAAACCGTCGCTCTATCAACTACAGAAGCTGAGTATACGGCTCTATCAGCAGCAGCGCAAGAAGCGGTATACCTTCAAGCATTGCTTCGTGAATTGTGTGTTACGCATAGCGAAAAGCCAGTAACGTATGCTGTGATAATAGAGGTGCCATTGCACTGAGTCACAGTGGTGTGCATCACGCTCGAACAAAACACATTGACGTGAGGCACCACTATATTCGTGATTTAATTAAAACATAAAAATTCAGTGTGAAACCTGTAAATACCGATAAGCAGCAAGCTGATTTTTTGACAAAGGCACTACTAAAGGTGAACATCAGTGGTGCTGTCAAGCCATAGGACTTTTAGAGTTCACGAATTGACTTCTCGAGAACTTGTGGAGGTGTTGGGAACATTCATATTTTACTCTTTGATGTTATATGTATGGGAGTTTATGTTTTCTCCTTGATCTTCGTTATGTATTTCGTTGAATAAATGGTCTCTAAAATGTGTGTCCCTGGCAATATGGTGTATTGCGTATTTCATTAAAGGGTCAACTTTATAATCTCACAGAGAATTAATTAGAATCAATATCTAATACAAATGAAAAAGGTAGGATGACGAAACAAGGAATTGCAGACACAGCCTTTAAGGTCAATAAAGCATTATTAGTTCAAACTAGTTCTTGTAATGTTGGAATCATAAGAACCGTATTTTAAAAGAACTCAGTACAAATTTAGAAAAAGGGAAGACAATGCTCATTAGAGCAGACAAGGCGAATACAGAAGATGGAAGAATCTTTTGAAGAGAACGATATTATAGAAAAGTACAAAGATTTAAATGAGAGGTTTCAGACTGATATTGGGTAAAAAGATAGCAGCTCGCAATTTCTTTTAACCAGTACGAAAACAAATCGCTTAAGATTATGTATGCTAAATTTCCCCATCGTCGATCTCAAGATTCAGAAAGATGGAAATTCGGTTCATCTGATCGTGAACAATATGTCTTCACAATGCTATACACTAAAGGCTTTTATTGTTAAGAAACTTACATCAGTTTGCATGTTAGATACTCATTTTGGGTTAAAAACAGTTCTGAGCTTGCAAATGCGATCATGGATATACTTATACCAAATAATGTGACATCACAATCCTTGGATGTAAAAAACCTCTTCAGTAATGTTACAATAAAAGAAGCTTTTGAAATTATTAGATGTAACCTGGTATCCTATAACAAGTTCAGTACTGTAGAGTGTACAGAACTACCTAAATTTCTAGTTTTTGTTTTAGTTTACAATTTTTTTTTACTTTCAGTGACAAAATATGTTATCAGAATATAGGCTTGGGGTGGATAATAACTATCTGAGACTTAAGCAGATATTTTGTGAACGATTTAGAAAGTAAATTTTTTGCGAAGTTTCCACAACTAAAAGAAACAAGATTTATTATAAAGGGTATATTGATGAAATTTTATTACTGATAGAGGGTGGCACCAGTGAGGTTAACGCATCTGCTTGAGCAATAGGCAGCATGCAGTCAAAAATAACTTTTACTGCAGAAGTTGAAAAAGAGAACTCCATTAACTACCCTGTCCTTAGTATTAAGACATGCAGGGTAGCCGCACAATCTGAGGCGCATTGTCATGTTCCATGCAGGTCCCCCCATTGGAAGTTTGAGTCCTCCCTCTGGCATGGGTGTGTATGTTGTCCATATCGTAAGTTAGTTTAAGTTAGATTAAGTAGTCTTTAGGCTTAGGGACCGATCACCTCAGCAATTTGGTCCCATAAGACCTTAAAACAAATGTCCAAAAATTTCCTTACTATTAAGGAAGTTGTCAATAAACATACGTTTTTCGTTTTAAGAAAACCTACATGTACAGATAGTATCATCAATGCCCATTCCTGCTGTCCTCCACGATATAAAGAAGCATTTTCCCCCTCAATAATTTATTGGCTCCTTCGTCTACCTTTGACCTAAATAAAATACGTAAAGAATCATCATTTTTAAGCAAATTGCAATAGCTAATGCATTTTCTGTAAATAATGTCACGAACCCTTACAGTAGACTAAAGAAACGTGTAATAAACAGTAGGCACACGCACACTCACCCAGAAAATAGAACCAATAAAGAACAGACGAAAGCCATTCCTACGAAACTGCATGGCAAAATGTCCCAGCAAATAGAAAAATGTGTCAGAAATCTAATATTAGCTCTGGCTTTCAAGTTAATAACACCCTAAAACTGTGCATAAAACATAAACTAAAAAGGGTGTATGACAAATTTGATGGATCTAGAGAATACAGGATTGATTAAAATAATGGTGATAACTGTGATGAATGTTATATTGGAAAAACTCTTTTAATGAAAGGACCTCTCTTTTAACGTAAGGTTTATGGAGAATTCACAGCCACGTAATGAAACCGCTTTGGGACTGTGTTTGTCAGAAACTGGCCATTCCATAGCAAGCATTGAGAATAAGCGGAGTAGCCTCCACAGGGTGCATGAAGGCTAAACTGTCAACTTGTTAGAAGTGCTTGAAATTTGTAAATAAAAAAAACAAGAACCAACAAAAGTGCTCAATGGGCAGAACGATTTTGTACCCAGTGCTTACTTTGCTTAGTTTGACAATGTTCTACTTTAATCACTGAATGCCTCTCTTCTACATATCTTGCCTATGTCTTTTCCTAGGATAGAGTGCTTTGCATATTTACTTTGTTTTATTAAAGCCTCGTGTTTTCGTGTACCTTTTCTGTTTATGTAATACATTTCATTAACCAGATAACCTTTTTAATGAACTGGTATGGTGTTTTATCATTCTTTTCATGGAACAGCGTGTCACAGAGCATGAGAGTCCTTATGAAAGTCGTGTTCCTCAAAGCACTTCCTGTCTATGCAGCGAGATGGCGGTAACATAACCAGAGGGCGCTGATTGTTTACTACAGTCTGTTTTCATTCATTTGGCTTCTTTCGCTATTTGTTTAATCACTTTTAGAGTATACTTTGTACTCTGTAAGCTTGTTCTTACATTATGTCATTATATTTTCATCTAAAGTTCGCCACAAGAGCGTATCAGAATTGTTGCCACTTAACTATTTCCGTTTTAACAAATTAACTTTTGTCATGTTTTAATTCATTTTTTAAAACTGGGGACTATATTGATTGTATTTTCCTCTTCATCTTATATTGTACAATTAAATCATTGAAGAATATGTTTCTGCCTATGTTAGTGACATCTGGCGATCCTGCTACACAAATATTTTATGGCTTTTGTATAGCAGTTTGTTTTGATTAGTAGTGCTCTTAAGAAGATGACTCTAGTATATAGTATATTTTATATATGTTTGATGATTGTGGCGCTGATTTTGGCACTAGGGCTCCATTATATTAAACATGCTCTAAAATAGGTATGCCTCATCAGATTTCAAGCATATAATTTTCACTTCTCATCACAGCCTTTTTATTGTTTTAAGCTGTAGACAATCCACTAGTTGTATTTGTGTTTTTACCATGTTTTGCTGCATGACTGAAGATGGACACTGCTGACCAAAACAGGTAGTCTGACGACCTACAAGTTTGTGATCATAGTCATGAAATAAAGAAATTGATTCTATCTCCAGATTTATCACTTAATAATTGTTCCCAAAACATGTAATTATTCTTTTGTGAGATTATCTGTGTCTAGCTTTAAGGGTCTGCCAATAGGGATTTTTAAATTTTTCTTATTACTATGTGAAGCTTTTTTGGCAAATACATTATATATAATAACATAATTTGTGAAAAAATCTTAGGATTAGCATTAATATTGTCTGTGACAATATGAACAACACAGCTCTCAACGTTCTTCCTTGGGGTACATTTGAAGTTACTTCTAATTCTGTCGATGACTCTACACCCAAGTGCTCTGTGTTCTCTATTGTGGAATCCTAAGCCAACTCATAAATTTTGTTTGATACTCCATGTAATTTTTCTTTGGTTAATAAACGTTGTGTTGTATCAAGTTAAGTGCTTTTTGGAGATAATTCTGTATTCATCTGGTTGCCTTGATCCACAGTGGTAGGATGCCATGTGAGGACAGTGTAAGGGGCAAGTTGGGTTTCTAATGATCGATTTTTTATGCATCCATGTTGGTTGGCATGGTAAAGGTCATTCTGCTTGAGATACCTCATTATGTTTGAGATCAGAATATGTTCTAGGATTCTAAATGGAAGAATTTTCTTCAATGTTCATCTCGCATGTTATACTACCACTTCTGCTCATTTACTGCTTCTTTAAGCACATCCTTCTGTAAATAACATTTTACATGTCATATGATGGTTTAAACGATGCCCAATTTGCATTCAAATCATGAACTGTTGTTTTCCAAACACAGCTTGCGATCAACTTGAAAATGACATCTCTTCTATTTGGCATCAATCTGAATAACCTGACAACACGAACACGGTCCTTAGTTTATGAGATGCTAGTAATACAAAAACGATAACAGAGTTCATTGTGTATTATTTTGTCAGATAACTGCATGTCAAATATTACCATCTGCTATGCAAATGAAGTGGCACTAACTACAGAGGTTCTATATGTTACAACTTGTTGAGTAATCAGTAAACTGTATTCTTACTTCCACTGTTTCGAAATACACTGACCATTAGTTATTTGAATAAATTAGTAAAGCACTCTAATACATGTGTATTTCAAATAGTTTGGTGCCATCATGCAAGTGTGACTAATGAAAATCCATTTCATTTCACAGCAGGATTCCTTTGGTTGTCATCTACAGCAGCCACACAGCACAGTTTTACATCAACGATATTCTATGCCACGTTTTGTTGCCCTTCATGGCAAGCCATCCTTGGCTTACATTTTAGCTAGATAATGCCCGCCCACACACAGCGAGAGTTTTGTTGCTTGTCTTCATGCTCACCAAACCCTATCCTGGCAAGCAAGGTACCTGGATCTCCCCCCTATTGAGAGCGTTTGTAGCATTATGGGCAGGGCCCCACAACCGTCTAGGGATTTTGATGATCTAACGCTTCAAGTTGAACAATTTGGCACAATATCAGTCAAGAGGACATCCAACTACTCTACCAATCAATACCAAGATGAATAGTTGCTTGCATTAGGGCCAGAGGCAGATCAATGCGCTATTGACTTCCTCAATTTGTGAAGCGCTTGCTCTTCAGTAAATCATTCAATTTTTCTGAAATTGTAATCATTTGTTGGTCTGTACATGTACGCCATATCTACCGATTTCTGTTCCATTCGGATAATTTCTTAGTAGCGCGTCGGTTTGTTCAACGTCTTTAAAGGTTGACTGCATGATAGTGAAAAAACGTGAATTCATATGAACAATGAAGCAAATACAGCTACACGATATGACACAAATATCCTCAATTCAGTAGTGTCTTCGCATCATGGGCAGAGGAGGAGGCAACTATCGATCAAGTTTCCATGTATCTGTCACTGTCAAAACCAGGTGAAGGACGACAGTCATTTCTGGAGTGGTGGAAATCAAGAACTTTTACCATCGCAAGTGGCATAAGAAGTTTTCTGTACATTCACTTCTGTACATTCACTTCTAGTGCCTCTAGCGAGAGGGTATTTAGTAGAAATGGACATGTCATTACCTACAAACATAACGAAATAACTATGGAAAATGTGAATTATCTGTTTCCTGTGCACCAGAATACCATTGCAAGTTTCAGATACATTTCCATAACATACTATTTTCACTGTTACAAATCTCTAACTTTTTAATTGTGTGTTATAAGAATAAATACATCCTGAATGTCGTTATAAAGAAGAAGACTATTTCATTATGAAACAAAAAAAGCTTTCAAAAATGTTGTATGTGATGTGTTCCTTCATTAATTTAGATTCTAATTTTAACGAATATATCACAAGTCAACAGATAATTTAGTGGATCTGTCATACAACTTTGATGTCATGCAGATATTCTTGCAGATACCTAAGAGTAGTGGTCCCTAAACTTTTTCGACTTCCACCAAAACCTGATATGTGCGAATCACCACCGCATAAAAAAACTTACTTACTGTAACATACAAGTAATTGAATTACAAACAAATGATTTAATACCTCTAATATTTTTATAAGCTTTGTGTTTAAGTTGTATTACATCAAAAGGGGTGATGAAGGCCTTTGGACAATGGGTAGATCTAGTATGCAATATTAAAGTGTATTATACTTTTCCATTAATCTTCAAGTTTTCATTATGAAATTAACTGCATAAATCGTCTCTTGGGATTCGGGAGAAGTATCCGCTTATTTTAGATGATGCACAACTTTAGTTAGGAACCACAGAAGTTAAATTCAGCCTCAGATTGCTTTCAGCAAGAAGCTGTTTCCGTATTTATTTTTTATATAAATGTAAGACAAAAAGCCTTTTTACACAAATATGTTGATGAGACAGGAAATAAAAACTGATACTGCTTTATTTACTAGCATTGTGAATTACGCACTCAAGCTTAACAAGATACTTATACATGACAAAGGTTTAAACTGTTTCTGAAACTTAAAGTCCCTAGAAGTTTGCAGAAACTGCTCATTTTAATTTACAATCGATATGGATTCGAAAATTAAGCTCACTTCCAAGAGATTGCGAATCAAATTTATTAATTATTAACATTTTCGTCTGAAGGAAGATGAATTTCTACTCGGATATTGTGAGGGGTATTGAAGGTCTCAATTTGATTGGAGTTTAAACAGTTTTCCTAAAGTTTAAGATTTTTAATGAATAACTTGATGTGGTCTTACACAGCGCAAGGGTTTGTGTTTGGTCCCTGAAGCAAAGAATTTAAACTGTTGATCTTTAAGAAAATGTGTGACAAATAAGCAATAGTGTGAAGCCAGACTTTGCCTTGGGGAAGGTGTAGATGATGAGAAAAAAATAAATTTCATACAATATGAAAACAATTCTCCCATGAGGTAACCATCTAACTTCTGTGTGCAGTAATAAAAACTTAGAAATATTTGCCATTTTCTTATACCAGACTGAATTAATCACCAACAATATATTGTCTAACATTATCTAGAACAGTTTGACAATGCTCAGGTAGTTCATCGCTTCCAAGCCTGCAGAAATCTTTTTGTTCAGCATTAAGGATGTCATCATGTCAGGTTTGATGTGCATTTCCGACGGGAAAGGTATTTTCTTGGAGTTGTTCGATAACAAACAGGAAAAAGCGTTCGACGACGTCAAATGGTGTAAGATGTTAGAAATTCTGAGAAAAATAGGGATAAGATGTAGGGAAAGATGGGTAATATACAATATGTACCAGAGCCCATGGGGACAATAAGATTGGAAAACCAAGTATGAGGTGCTCTGATTAAAAAAAGGTGTATGACATGGATGTAGTGTTTCACCACTACTGTTCAATCTATACTTCGAAGAAGCAATGACGGAAATAAAAGAAATGTTCAAGACTGTAATTAAAATTCAAGGCAGAAGGATATCAATGATACAATTTACTGATGACATTGCTATCCAGGAGTGAAAGTCAAGAAGAATTACAAGATATGCTGAATGGAATGAACAATCTAATGAGTACAGAATATGGATTGTGAGTAGATTGAAGAAAGACGAAAGTAATGAGAAGTAGTGGGAATGAGAACAATGAGAAACTAAACATTGGGGTTGCTGATCACGAAGTAGATGAAATTAAGGAATTCTGCTACCTAGCCAGCAAAATAACCTGTAAGAGATGGAGCAGGGAGGACATAAAAAAGCAGACTAGCACCAGCAAAAAGGGCATTCATGACCAAGATAAGTTTACTAGTGTTACACATAGGCCTTAATTTAAAGAAGAAATTTCTGAGAATACAAGTTTGGATCACAGTATTGTGTGGTAGTGAAACATGGTCTGTGGGAAAACCGGAAAAGAAGAGAATCGAAGCATTTTAAATGTGGTGCTACAGAAGATTTTGATACCACGTGGCTGATAAGGCAAGGAACGATGAGGTTCTCCAGATAATCGGACAGGAAAGAGAAGGGATAGGATGGTAAGACATCTGTTAAGACATCATGGAACAACTTCTATACTACTAGCGGGAGCTGAAGGAGGTAGAAACCCTGGAGCAAGGCAGAAATTGGGGTACATCCAGCAAATAATTGCAAGGGCCACTCTGAGATGAAAAGGTAGGCACAGGAGAGGAATTCGTAGCAGGCTGCATCAAACCAGCCAAAAGTCTGATGATTCAAAAATGAAAGTTAAGGGAGAATGTTATCAATTGCAGTCATGTGTATGATCCAGGTACATCCATCCCCTGACAATAATCTGAGTGTAATTTACCACGTCATAACGACAGTCCGTTGCGCTCCCCCCCCCCTCCTAGATGTAAGACTTTCTATTACTGGCGTTTCACACAGCTCAGATTTATAGTTAGCTTAGTTGCCCAGCTCTTGGAAAATTTCGTTGATGATGATAATTACTCCTCATAAAGGGTTACTGTTAAAAATTTTAGTCACACCAAGGCATGCATACAAGAACAACAACAAAACCGAGGTTACTTACAGAATAATACGCCCATACATAAAGTGTGTGGTTGTTGCTGTCTCTGTACAGGGGTTTCGTCATATTAAAATTTGCTGCCCTAGTGTGTAGAGACCTACATAAGCAATACAACTAGGTGAATGAATGTTATGTGCTGGAGATGGATTTCCTACAGTGGAATATGGGAGTAGTCCATATGACTAAGAGACCAGAAACTGTACATTTCTGAAACTGGGGGGGGGGGGGGGTGTTTAAATGCAAAATCGTGTAGTCTGAAAACATGCAGACTATGGGGGCAGCTACATGGTAGGACTGGCATGGAAGGGGGACCTCAAAGTGTGGTATTTGTTCCTGTCATGTCCCACAACACACAGTAATTGTTTAAACACTTAAAGTCTCATATTTGTCGTAATCTACATGTGTCTTTTATGGTTATCTTCATAATCAATTGTATTTGATTAGTTGGGTGGCTTTGAAAAGTAGATTAAGGCGTTGCTTGCCTCGTTTCCTACTTATTTACAGACTGATCTGTAGTTAAGCCTCAGGTCTAGGTTAGGTTTTGATCTAGCAGTCTGAGCCACAAAATTAATAACACCAATCTTCAGTAGTCCTTTTTTTTCCTTAAGTATGCCACAGATTACAATGCTATATTTTTTTCGTCATAAGAACAAACCAGATGTACACAAACACGATGATTGATCAGTAGCCATACACTAATTTTGTATTAAATATCTTGTTACTAAATTATGGTAAATGAAACTTTAAGATATTCTAATGTATTAACAGCCATCAGAGTTTATTTCTGGATTATTCTTTGGCTATGTAGATTTATTTCAAAAATTGTGTACAGTTCCAGTACCTGTATTGACGTTCTTAGATTGGTGTGTTGTTGATAGGTATGCCTGACACTGCTTCCTGCTCTGTAGTGAAACATGCACAAAGTGGCAAGAAATAGATTGTTCTCTAAGCTTTTGGCAAGTTTACAGAAAAAAATCGCCGTCAAAGTTTTCCAAAGACTTTATTTACTAAATTTAAGGCATTTTTGTAGCAATGCACAAAGCTTCTTCCATGACACTACTGAACAGCATATCATAAAAGAAGACGTGGAAATATGGCACTTGTGTGGCTTCACGGATCCTATTGTTGATCAACTCATAATCAACCAGTGGCTTCAATATTCAACTATACAGTGAAATCTTTGGAATACGCTTTTGAGTCACACACAGCTCATACAGAAAAGAGTACCCTTTGCTTAAGTTCAGATGTTTCATTACTCTTGTTTCTAATTACAATACTATGCTACCTAAAATGGGAGCATGTTATGCTTTCTGTCTGCTCCAATAAGTAGCGAGAGGTAACGCTAAATATGGTTTAATTCTGTTTAAAAATTAACTGAGATTCGAAACTAAATTGTTTCTCTTCTTGTCTCTTTTTACATCGTAACTGCAATTGCTCACATCACTGCAGGTTAGTTGGCCCAACTGGGTGGCTTGTGCTGGCCAAGTTAAATGAGCCAGTAAAGCTGTTGTCCTGTATTATCGCTCAGTCGATAAAGTGCAATGGTGACTCGTATAGGGCTCCCCACTACACTCACACCAGCATGCTGTGGGACACACAAGGCCAGTCTGTTGTGGGCTCTTTGGAGAGCGCTATCGACTGCAGGTGTAAACCTATCTCCAGCAGATATCTGAGTGTCTTTACAGCATCATGACTTGACAAAGACGACCTGCAGTGGGAGCCCACACAGCTGCATGCCACTGTATCAGTCCATCTGTTGTGACAGCAGGTGGGGAAGGTCGATGGTGCGAGGAATGTAGGGTTGTATGCACCCTCTACTGGTGGTGGACTGGGGCTGCTGGGATGGCTGCATGCACAATGTTGTAGACTTACTATACTGGCAGGTGTGGGTTGCTCTGTGCTCCACTGTGCCAGGGACCACTACAGGTGGACACACCCATGAATGAAGATTTTTCCTCCTACCCTGCAGGCACTCCTGTTATTTCATTGTTTTTAACTTTCTCATAGCTTTCGTAATGTCAATGATGATCGGTTTTTCGTAAAGAAATTTCTTTCAGTGGTGAAATTCGTATCGTTTTTTGGGGTTGCCATTTTTTCGTAAAAAAACTTTGTCCGATCGGTTTTCAGTGGTGAAATTCATATCGTTAAAACTTTAGCTTTCGAGTGTAGTGTTCATATCGTAATTGTCTGTATTATTCTCTATCACATTTGTAGTTCAAATTTTTCTGATGTGGAACTTTTTGATCTTTTTTCGTACATTTTCTCATATTTTACCACTTCAAACAATTTTCGATGATCATGTGGCTGGTTGTTAAACTCTGTTGTTAAAGCCTTTATCATTCTTTTTTTTCGTATAGAATCTGCTATAATGGTGACTGTCTTGATCCTGACCTTCACCTTTGGAGGGGGTGAGAGGGGGTGATATTGGTCTTGGGACTAGTATGGAAGACGTCTCAATCAAAGTGCGCCATCTCTACCTCTGTTTCAATACTAATGTTCTAATGGGTTTCATTACTGTTGATGATATTAACTGCAGCGAACAGAAAGATGAAGGTAGCTCAGCAAAGATGGGCATTATTCAGATAAATTTCTGTCTGTATAATGATTCGAATAAGTACATAATGCAAGCAGATTTATTTGTGAGTAAATCATTTTTAACTTAAATAATGAATAAGGTCGAATGCCGCTGAATTTTCTTTGTTTAATTCCTGTATTCCTATGAATAGTGTTTGATCCCTTGTCTCACTGTAGTTTCTATTTGATAAATAACTTATTGGTGGATTGAACATAAATGTCCCTTGGTGGCTCAGTGCGTGAAAAAGCGGAAGGTGGTGTATTCAATCTCCCACTGGTTCTATGACTTCTTCTGTTACTTACCGGTTCTTTCACTTCTAAACCGAGAAAATTGCCAACTCAAGCTGGACCATGTTATGGAGTGCATTTTGAACATTAGGTTTTCTTTTAGCTGGCTTTATAAGTCAGTTCAGAGGTGGGAGGAAGCAAAGACACCAACAATCTCTAGTGATACACTTTAGAGTTCAAACCATTCTTCAGGTTGAGCACAGCTTTACTCACTTTACAGTGTATCAAATGCTACACAGAAAAACTTTATAGGCGGAAAACCTTAGCGGTTACATCGCTGATGCAGCCAAATTCAACTAATTCTGCACTAGTAGTAGCCCCTCCCCCTTCCTCCACGAGTGGAAGTGTTCTATATAAGTAGCTAAGATGACAATACAGCCAACAGAAACTATTAATCTCCAGCAGCTTCCTGTGTCACGCCCAGATTGCTAACACTATCAGATGTGGGTGTCTCATTGTTATAATTAAACAATAGTTTTGTGTTTGTAGTGGTACCAAATGAGTAAGCAAACGTTTTGTAGGGCTGCTGGATATCCACAGTCATCTGAATGTGTTACAGAATTACCTTTGAATAAGATTTCCATTATAATATGGAATAGTTTTTCTATCCAACACACATCTAAGCACTTACATGAAGTACTGAGATTCAAAAATTTCAGAAGAGATGCTGGGTATGAGTAGATAAAAGAGGCCATAATATTGCAGCACACTGACAACTTTTTTATTGAGAAAATGTCAACAGACGATTGGATGTTAGTTTTCGTCTTTCTGCACTAACTTTAATTACTGCAGCAATGTATTACCCAAGATTTAAAAACAAATAATTCACTTATTTTGGTGTCCATTACCAGGGGATGCTTACAACAAACAGCAGACATACAATAGCCAAAAACGTCGAAGTATCTGGTACACGAATTTGAAGTGATGTTATGACACAAAAAGAAAATCTTACCTTGAATGTAATTTGGGAAGTGAAGCTAACTTGGAATCATGACGAATTTTCCAAAAAATATAGCAGAAATTATGCTTTCTCAGTTTTTGCTGAAGACACTAGTGAGTTGAAAGTCGCATATCGTTATCATGAAATAAAGGTGAATTCAGGAGATATAATGCATTTCTGCTAAAGCTAGAGAGGGTGCTTGATTCACTTTGTAGGAAGTACCAAAATTAGTTATATATGGTGACTTCAATACAAATTTTGTCTGTGATTGAGCAAGCAAGAAAAAGAATGTTGGTAGATCTCCTAAATTCATATGATCTCATGCACATTGTGTTTTATCCAACTAGGGTGCAGGGGAACATTATCACAGCCATAGACAATATTTTTATTCATTCTTCATTATTAGATGGACATTCTGTTAGCAAAAGTGTGAATGTCCTTTCAGACCATGATGCACAAATTTTAACATAAAAAGGCTTTTTCACTCAAACAAGTGTCACATATAATTACAAACTATGTAGGAAAGTTAATCCAACAGCAATAGAGAGTTTTTTGAATCTAGTCAAGGAACAAGATTGGCAGGATGTTTATAGTGCCAATAACATAGATGATAAGTATAATGTTTTCCTTAACACACATCTCATGCTCTTTGAGAGGTGCTTTCAATTAGAATCTTCCGAATGAGGTAGGCAGCCCACGTGGCTGACTAGTGGGAGAAGGATATCATGTAGAACAAAGCAGGAATTATATAAGAATGTTAGACATAGTCACAATCAAGCTACAGTAGCCCATTACAAACAGTATTATAAGGTGCTTAAAAATGTTATTAGGAAGGCAAAGATTTTGTGGTATGCAAATAGAATAACTAATTCACAGGATAAAATTAAAACTATATGGTCAGTTGTGAAGGAAGTCACTGGTCAGCAGCACAAGGTCGACGATATAAAGTCAGTTTGTAGTAAAAATATTTCTGTTAATGAAAAATCAGATATATGTACAGTATTTAACAATCATTTTCTGAGCATTGCTGGTGAATTAAATAAAAATTTACTTTCTACACGGAATCATATAACTTTCTTTGTAAATGTCTTTCTGAGATTGATGTCTGAAATACTCCTCTGTGATACAGACAAGGGGGAGCATGAGTCAATGATTAAATCACTGAAAACTAACGTCTTTCATGGTTATGATTGATTGCCTAGTAGAATATTAAAGTACTGTACTGCACATGTTAGCCCTGTATTTAGCCATATTTGTAATTTTTCCTTTAGGAATGGTCAGTTTCCTGGACGATTAAAGTACCCAGTAGTAAAGCCACTTTATAAAAGGGAGAAAGGGAGAAAGTAGATAATTTTAGACCTATTCCTATGCCATCAGTGTTTGCTAAAGATATTGTAAAGGCTGTGTATCTAAGGATAACTGATCATTTTATATCACACGATTTGCTATCAAGTGTACAGTTTGGCATTGGAAGTCGTTTAACAACTGAAAATGCTATAATCTCTTTACTCTGTGAGGTGCTGCATGGGTTAAGTAAAAGTTTTCGAACGCCAGGCAGGTTTTTTGACTTAACTAAGGCGTTCAGTTGTGTTGATCATAAAATATTGCTCCAGAAGTTGGACCATTATGGAATACGGGGAGTAGCTCACAATTGGTTCACCTCTTACTTTAGCAACAGACAGCAAAAGGTCGTTATTCACAATGCTGAGAATGGTTGTAATGTGAGGTCTGAATGGGGTATAGTCAAGTGGGGGGGGGGGGGGGGAATGGGGGGGATACCCCAGGGATCAGTGTTGGGGCCACTCCTGTTCCTTACTTATATAAATGATATGCCCTCTGGTATTACGAGTAACACTAACATCTTCCTGTTTGCTGATGATTCTAGCTTGGAAGTAAAGGATGTTGTGTGTAACATCGCCTCAGTTTCAAATAGTGCAGCTCATGACGGAGGTTCATGGCTTGTAGAAATTAAACTAACGCTAAATCACAGTAAGACTCAGTTTCTACAGTTTCTAACATAGAATTCAACAAAACCATACATTTAAATTTCACAGAATGTGCATATGATTAGTGAAACTGAACAGTTCAAATTTCTAGGTGTTCAGATAGATAGTAAATTGTGCATGATCGCCACTCATACTTAAAACTGAAGTACATGATTAACGTGAACATTTTACAATTTTGCATGCGACTTAATTATCTGAGATAAATGACGAAATTTACAGTGCCGATGAGGAGACTTTGACTCAAAATTACTGGAGACAGTGCGCCCCAATGAAGATTTCTCTTCATCAAAGCTCACGTCAGCACATCCCATTTGGCTCCTTTCTTCAAAAATATAGTGCAGAAACATCGACAGTTCATGAGGAATCACAACAACAAAATGCCATGTCTATGCAAAATTAACAGCAAAACAAGACTGGATAAGCATACTTTCGAAAGATGAGTTTACTTCTTCATCTCCTAAGTAGTTTGATGCAATACTCAAGTTAAAAATTATGTTTATATTTGTTAATGGAGCAATTTTTCAAATGTGTGGTGAAATTATTGGCAATAATATTACAATCTAGATTTCCTATATTGATAAGAAAATAATTAATTTATATGCAAAATGCGATGTATCCTGCCAAGTGTTTTAAAGCATTATGAGTACATCACCAAGATCACATTCTAAAACAAGTCTTCTTCATTCAGAATACTGTGACATGATGTGCTGGCTACTCTGTTGCACAACCAACTAGAAATAAAATTCTCGAATTCTCCCACAGTTTCTCCTACAAAATTTTGATCTCTCTTCTCTGCAGTGGAAGTACAAAGGGACAGAGGCATATATGTGACACTGCCAGTCAGTAATAATAGGTGAATTCCATTTTTCACCTTGAAAATGCACCAAGACCAGGTATTATAGAAAAGAATTTTCAGGACGATCTTGATTCAGTCTGGCAGTTAGGGTGTAGGTGGTCTCAGCATTTTTCACATCTGTGAATAGTGAATTCATTGAGGTAACAAATCCTTTTTGAAATGGGAGGGGACTGTTTCTTTTTCCTGTATGAAAATTCGATTAAATTTCCAAAAGTTTCTTGTCTTCTGAGGTTGAAACAATAACCACTTCTGCTTTCTGATATCGAGTTCAGCACATCATAAACGTTGTTTATCAATTCCATGAAGCTTCTTTTGCAGTCTTTATGAAGGATGTGTCACACAGTTTGGGCAGGGTGATGTGAAAACAGCAGTGCGACCATTCGAACATCCTTACATGCATATCTGGTCATGTTCATGTGAACTTCCAACATGTGGTAGGTGATGAAAAGATCATTTCACTTGTACTGTAGAAGATCGTATGTTAAAGTCTTTGTAAACACTGCTCTGTCAGGCAAGGTGATTCTGTCTTCAATAACATGATTTCTTAATATTTTAGAATATGCTGTACATCATAAAAAGCCAATATTTTCATTGTATTGGCCACAGCGTTCGAAAAATACGTCTTAGTTGTAAATACACCAACTCGTTACCACCATTTTGCGTTTTTTCACTCCCACAGTGCATGTAACTGCTACAACACAAACTCCAGTTCAAAGTATTATAATGACTGTCTGCAACAAACTGCTAGTCATTGTCACATCAGAATATTAATATGTTGGCTGCTTCGACTTTGAAAATAAATTTATTGTCACGGTTCCTTGAACGTACTTGTGTAGCCAGGTATGACATCGTCAGATTAGTTGTAGCTCACACGATTCTCAAACTTCATTTAATCAAAGCTTAGGGTAGCTATGGCCTCAAACGGCGTAAACATTGATGATTTAGCCTTAATTAAACTTAGTACTTTCTTTAAAATCCTTGGTTGACACTTAAACTGGTTTGTCCAATTTGGAATGTTGGATGACGTCGTGAAGTATAGTTTTTTTCCTCTTTAGGTGAGCTTATGATTTTGAAGATAAAGCTCTCAGAGTAAGAGCATCTGCAATGTCCTCTGGACTCTACTTTACATTTTTTTTACTACATCTGCCAACGAATTAATCCTTGAGTGAAACACTGAGACATTATAGACTTAGATCAGATGTGCACTCAAACGAAACCAGAAATAGGAACTTACTCAACATTCCTTGGACTCTTTTAAGTAAGGTCCAAAATAATACCGAGTTAGGTGGCGCGGTGGTTAGCACACTGGACTCGCATTCGGGAGGACGACAGTTCGAACCCAGGTCCGGCCATCCATGTGTTCGCAAAGTATTTTTCAACAATTTATCACTTGAAAAAGGGGCAGTACATGAAAATGAATTTAAAATAGTAGTAGATACATAGTTGAAAGAGACAGCATTTTATAACATGAATGAATTTGTATTTATTGAAACAAGATGATCTTTAATTATAAATGTGATTTAACAAAGAATGTTGTACTTTACAGCATACAACATAATTTGTGATATCTGTGTAACAGAAATCGTATGATGAGTACAATATAATATGTGTATGTAATAATATTTATATATATTTACCATTTGTATAATAAAATAATTCATAGAACAGAAAACTTTTTTTTTTACAGGCAAGTAAATCAGTTCAATTGAATAACCTCATTACTTACTCTGTCCATCTTCTATAAAGAAGCTGCGAATTTTTGCTCCAGTAAACATTTTGCTCTCTTCACAATAGCCAATTCTTCCTCAAAGTCCTTAATTACTTGCTGATGGTTTATAACGACCGAATCAGAAGGAATTTCTGTTTTAATTGACTTGTCCAGTTTTGTTTTCTTGGAAAAGAAGACTTAGAATGTTTTGAGAGCCCTCTTCCGTACTGCTAGGTGTGTGTGAAATCTTATGTGACTTAACTTCTAAGGTCATCAGTCTACTGCTAGGTATTTTTGGGATGGAGTTACATCTGACTTCAGCAACTTCCTTGTAGGTAAATCCAACAATTCATTTTGCATGTCCCGTTTGTAATCCTGCGGACGAAAATGTTCGAAATGTATCCTTGTGTTCTTAATATTGATCATGTCCACTCGCTTACAACAAGACAACCATTCAAGTTGCAATTCAAAATCTTTTGTAAACCAGTGGTAATGAATGCCCTCGGTTCTAGGCTCAAAGTTAATGCACTTAGCAAACGCAGAGTACGATGTGTTTTTGCTTATTTCACTCTGAAAGTAATGCTAACAATTGAGAAGATTACAAAAAAAAAGAAAATATTGCTTCTTACTGGGATACGCAACATGTCACGATTTTTACACAAGCAGGCGAGAACACAGCGCTACAAACAACAGCGCGAAATATATTTTTTTCTGTCCCTCAGCAATATGTCACTGGCTGTGAAATCATAACGAGTGCGTGAATACGGCTCCTGATTTCTGTATTGCGATTCGATAGTTCAAAGATCCTACTCACATTTTGTCACAATAATCTCTACGTCACGAGCTCATTGCTTTGTTGTGATTGAAGGGTAGCTTCGTGGTCGCATTCGAAAATCTAAATAAATATACTCTTGTGATGTGGCGCGTTTCTGAATGGTAGAAGTAGAACTGAGTACAATTTCAAGAAGATTTCAGCCGTAAATAACGAAAAGTTTTAAGTACACCTCCGTGTCATGGATGTCCAAGATTATGTATACAAGTTAAATACAGGACGAGAGTTTCCCATGGTTGGATGTAAGAATAAAACTTGAGTGACTGTAAGGAGTGGCGTTGATTTATAATACCTGCTATCAGTTCTTTGTTCTATTTCAGTTGGCACATATAAAATAAAGGGAAAAAATCTAATATACAGCGTAATTGATGCTGCACTCAAAGCTGGATACAAATCTATCGGTAAGATGTTAAAAACTTTTGAATAATATACTGATTCTTGTTGTTGTTGTTGTGGTCTTCAGTCCTGAGACTGGTTTGATGCAGCTCTCCATGCTACTCTATCCTGTGCAAGCTTCTTCATCTCCCAGTACCTACTGCAACCTACATCCTTCTGAATCTGCTTAGTGTATTCGTCTCTTGGTCTCCCCCTACGATTATTACCCTCCACGCTGCCCTCCAATACTAAATTGGTGATCCCTTGATGCCTCAGAACATGACCTACCAACCGATCCCTTCTTCTGGTCAAGTTGTGCCACAAACTTCTCCCCAATCCTATTCAATACTTCCTCATTAGTTATGTGATCTACCCATCTAATCTTCAGCATTCTTCTGTAGCACCACATTTCGAAAGCTTCTATTCTCTTCTTGTCCAAACTATTTACCGTCCATGTTTCACATCCATACATGGCTACACTCCATACAAATACTTTCAGAAATGACTTCCTGACACTTAAATCTATAGGTACTCGATGTTAACAAATTTCTCTTCTTCAGAAACGCTTTCCTTGCCAATGCCAGTCTACATTTTATATCCTCTCTACTTCGACCATCATCAGTTATTTTGCTCCCCAAATAGCAAAACTCCTTTACTACTTTAAGTGTCTCATTTCCTAATCTAATACCCTCAACATCACCCGACTTAATTCGACTACATTCCATTATCCTCGTTTTGCTTTTGTTGATGTTCATCTTATATCCTCCCTTCAAGACACCATCCATTCCGTTCAACTGCTCTTCCAAGTCCTTTGCTGTCTCTGACAGAATTAAAAGTTTTTATTTCTTCTCCATGGATTTTAATACCTACTCCGAATTTTTCTTTTGTTTCCTTTACTGCTTGCTCAATATACAGATTGAATAACATCGGGGAGAGGCTACAACCCTGTCTTACTCCCTTCCCAACCACTGCTTCCATTCATGTCCCTCGACTCTTATAACTGCCATCTGGTTTCTGTACAAATTGTAAATAGCCTTTCGCTCCCTGTATTTTACCCCTGCCACCTTTAGAATTTGAAAGAGAGTATTCCAGTCAACATTGTCAAAAGCGTTCTCTAAGTCTACAAATGCTAGAAAAGTAGGTTTGCCTTTCCTTAATCTTTCTTTTAAGATAAGTCGTAAGGTCAGTTTTGCCTCACGTGTTCCAGTATTTCTACGGAATCCAAACTGATCTTCCCCGAGGTCGGCTTCTACTAGTTTTTCCATTCGTCTGTAAAGAATTTGTGTTAGTATTTTGCAGCTGTGGCATATTAAACTGATTGTTCGGTAATTTTCACATCTGTCAACACCTGCTTTCTTTGGGATTGGAATTATTATATTCTTCTTGAAGTCTGAGGGTATTTCGCCTGTCTCATACATCTTGCTCACCAGATGGTAGAGTTTTGTCAGGACTGGCTCTCCCAAGGCCGTCAGTAGTTCCAATGGAATGTTGTCTACTCCGGGGGCCTTGTTTCGACTCAGGTCTTTCAGTGCTCTGTCAAACTCTTCACGCAGTATCGTATCTCCCATTTCATCTTCATCTACATCCTCTTCCATTTCCATAATATTGTCCTCAAGTACATTGCCCTTGTATAGGCCCTCTATATACTCCTTCCACCTTTCTGCTTTCCCTTCTTTGCTTATAACTGGGTTTCCATCTGAGCTCTTGATGTTCATACAAGTGGTTTTCTTATCTTCAAAGGTCTCTTTAATTTTCCTGTAGGCAGTATCTATCTTACCCCTAGTGAGATAAGCCTCTACATCCTTACATTTGTCCTCTAGCCATCCCTGCTTAGCCATTTTGCACTTCCTGTCGATCTCATTTTTGAGATGTTTGTATTTCTTTTTGCCTGCTTCATTTACTGCATTTTTATATTTTCTCCTTTCATCAATTAAATTCAGTATTTCTTCTGTTACCCAAGGATTTCTACTAGCCCTCGTCATTTTACCTACTTGATCCTCTGCTGCCTTCACTACTTCATCCCTCAAAGCTACCCATTCTTCTTCTACTGTATTTCTTTCCCCCATTCCTGTCAATTGTTCCCTTATGCTCTCCCTTAAACTCTCTACAACCTCTGGTTCTTTCAGTTTATCCAGCTCCCATCTCCTTAAATTCCCACCTTTTTGCAGTTTCTTCAGTTTTAATCTACAGTTCATAACCAATAGATTGTGGTCGGAGTCCACATCTGCCCCTGGAAATGTCTTACAATTTAAAACCTGGTTCCTAAATCTGTGTCTTACCATTATATAATCTGATTGTATTATACGATAAAGTTGCTAACAGGAAGTACGCAAGCATCGAGACCAAAAAAGTGGTGGCCCAGCACTATTCTTAACATAACAGGATTTTATTTATTTTGTTAAATGGATCAAAACGTAAGTCACAGAAACTCAGTTCAGAAATTGGGGAAAAGAGGGTAGGTTTGCCAATGTTGCAGCTTAATATACATTGGCTAAGTTTGTGGTTTACGTGAGATGTTTAGCGACAACTCTATCAACTGTCTCAGTTGAGAAAATATTATTAATGAGTTTTGTCTTGGAGGATACGGGTGACTGCAAGTGAGTTTATCATATGATTTTCACCAGTCAACAACAATCCGTCTGAAGTGTGTGTGCCTACCTGCAGACTGAGTTTCAGAAATGAGTTTCACACCTGTGTGACAGAAATATGTGACAAATGCAAGAGATGCTGCAGCTGATTGAAGAAAATGTCTAGGCTGCATCAAACATTTTTCTAGAATAAATAAATTACTTTTCCCTAACGTTGTTATATAAACAGCCTGATGTCAATAAAGCTGATGACCTAATTATTGAAATTTAGGTATATGCATTATAAATGGGATGTAGCCTACTTGAGAGACTAAGGCACTCCCTCGGAAAAATGGAAAACCGTATGTCAGAATATTCTTATTGGTGTCTGTAATGCTTAGAGCTATCAAAGCAAGGCAGTGATGTGGAGAATATAACAGTTGAGGGCATGAGTCTATCACATTTCATAGAAGGTGGTCATTGCACAATAATTCACTGTAGCTGGAATAAAAAGTTTAAATTGATTGTGTCTTCTTATTTGCAAATTAGCTAATTCATTAAACTTGTAAAAAAATTCTCCGTTTCATTTACTTATTCTGAATTAGTTGAGTTTGTTTTGTTCTGTAGATCATATTCATAGTAACTACTGTGATGAGCAGTTTGTCAATTGCGCAAAAATTGTTCACATTTATTAATTGTTCACATTTATTAAAAATATACAGGGTGTCTTAAGAGTGTGATTAAGTACAAGATATGAATCTTGTCTGCCTGGGAGTATAACGTGAATTAATAAGGCCGAGAATGTTATGTACTATAGTACTGCAGCCACATGTGAACATTTGCTTTTGAGGGCCTTGATGTTCTTCATTATTTCCAGTAGGATGAGAGAAAAATTTTAATGCCATTAAGTTTTCTCTGCGTTGCTTCTTCAGCTTGTTTTACATCTTGCTTTATTTGCATCAGTATTCTCACCTGTCGTTAAAAAGTATTTATTAAAAATGATCTGTTTCACTTGGACCATGTCTTATTATGCTGGTATTTTTTTTAATAGAAATAATATTCTCTCCTGTGACTTCTTTCTCTTTCTCTGCTTTAACAATTCCATATTGATTTAAATTTATTGTTTTAGCTATTTATTTCAGACATGTGTACTAGTGTGTTTACTTCTTAATTTTTCTTACTGTGATGTAGTATTATATAAAATCAAACTACCTGATCATTTCTCATTCGAGCTGTTTTGCAGGTGCCATTTTTTCATTCTGAAAGGCTCTAATACCTTTAAGGATTTCATTCAGGTCTCCTTTGTAGCTGTATTAGGGAACCAAAATTATATCTTTCTGAGCTCAGCATCTCACTCGTCATGAGGGGATGCTGAATTAGCATTTTCAGCATTGTTGAAGGAAGATTGCCGGCCCGGTTGGCCGAGCGGTTCTAGGCGCTTCAGTCCGGAACCGCGCGACTGCTACGGTCGCAGGTTCGAATCCTGCCTCGGGCATGGATGTGTGTGAAGTCCTTAGGTTAGTTAGGTTTAAGTAGTTGTAAGTTCTAGGGGACTGATGACCTCAGCAGTTAAGTCCCATAGTGCTCAGAGCCATTTGAACCATTTTGAAGGAAGATTTGTGGCAGCCCCTTCATATGTGGTGGTGTGTGTGCAGTGAGTGTCAATAGGCAATGAAAAGCATCAAATAGTTTCCAGTCGTATCAAACTGAATTGTTCCAAGTACATAAAAATATAACAAAATTGTATGGTATGTATGAACTCAATGAGGTAGTGCATTTGTTAAGAAACTGGCCTTGTATTTTGGAAGGTGGAGGCTCATTCTCTATTATGTGGCCATCCTGTTGTATTTAATTCTAAATCACTTCAAGATTATGTAGTAATAGTTACTTTAACAAGCCCAAGGCTGTCCATCTGTCTTAAACATATGTTTATACCTTTATGTGCCTGTGTATATTGCTTATGGGTTTTCTCAGATTAAACTGAAAACTGCTATTCATTATCAAATGATCCTTTGGCAAGTAAATTACTGTGCTTTGTTAAGTCACCACGGATGAATAAAAATGACCAGTGTCAGGCATTGCTGTTTATCTAGTAACACAAGATCTAAGCTGTACAAAAACAGTAACACACGATCCCTGTACACTGTAGGAAACAGAATGATGAGCAGCTCAAAATAAAAAAAATACACTTTAATCCATATACGTACAAGGTTTGTGTAAAAGTAATGAGTCCTAAAGTTTTTGGATGCTACTGTATGTCCCAGTGTACTCACTCCAGATAGCTTCAATGGAGGGATTCGCCGCCTTCAAAATTCACCTGGTATCGTTTTGCCCATGAGCTTCCATATGGTTGGTATCATAATTTTAGTGTACCCCAGTATGTAGGCTCAGGTGAATCTCAGAACACAACATTCTACTGAACAGTGTTACGCCATCAAATTCTGTGTGAGACTTGGCAGATAGAGACATTGACCATGATGCAGAAAGTGTTTGCAAGTGAAAACTTATGAAAAGCTGCTGTTTTGAGATGCCATATGTGCTTTGAAGATGATAGAGTGTAGAAAATGAACCCTGAGCAGAAAGCTCAACCATGAGGACATTGTGCGATTGTGTGTGTGATGGATGTGAGGGATAGACTGTGACTTCATAGACATGCAGAGAAGACTGAAGAGTAGGGTCAACTGAGTGAGACCAGGCTTTGCTTGCAGTAGGATGTTGCATCATGACCAACTGCACTACTTTGTGGTCAATGACTGTCTATTTGAAACAGCATCACAGTGCTTGCCCAACCCCCTCCAGTCATGAGGGACCCTAGTGGAGTTTTATCTGTTCGCTTGAGTGAATATAACTCTCAAAAAATAACATAATGAGGCTTTAGCTCAGGTCAAACTGACTTTGATATGCTGCTTGAAGTACATTCCGGAAAATGACTTCCAAGATACAAACATCTCAAGAAACCTGACTTCCATTGTGCTTTCCAAGTGTGGGAAATATGTTGGTAGAAGTGTGTTGACAACTGAGGGTCCAATTTTGAAGAGTTTTAATTGTTTGTAGTGATATTTTCAATACATTTTATCCAGAATACGGATTCCTTACATTTATACAAACCCTATATATAAACACATTATATAAGAATCTCTTGTATATTCTAGTAATTGTTAAATTTTCTTTTTATTTTGTTGTCTGAAGTGTATAGTGAATGTGTAATTTTGTTTGTATAACATAGGTCTCACATCTATTGAAGAAAAGTAACGCATGGAACCAGTAATGTAATTTTTTTTTTAAATAGCCTTACGCAGCTTTGGTGATGTAAATTACTTATTGTTTTGGACAGATCTTTGTGTGATCATAAAGATTTATTGCCTGCACTGATGTAACATATTCATTAGCAACAAAAGACCTCCAAGAATCCATGTAATGAAATAAACTAAGAACCAAATGAGGTAGTGTGTTTGTTAAGACACTGGTCTCAAGTTCAGAAGGATAGGTGTTTATGTTTTGTCTGTCCAGACAGATATCAAACATGAAGGAAAACACTGCTCTTCCAGTTTTGTACTGTTGAAATTACATTGCCTTTGATAAAAGAAGGGCATCAACAAGAAATATTAGGCTGGTACATAAGCTTGTAGCATTTTTGTTTTGCTTATTGGTATCCTGGTTGCTATGATTTTATTTGTCAATTGTCATTTTTTACTTTTAGTTCACAGTTCCTATCTGAGTTTGCATATTGTCATTTGGAGATAGTGAGTGGAGTTGTGGATGCTAGAAAATGGAGTGCCAAATGAGGAAATCAGAACATTACTGGCATATCCTTCTGATTGAGTTCCACAGAGAGGTGACATCACTGGACACAGCCAGAAACACTTATACCATGCATGGGGATAAAGCCATTGGACAGAGCACAGCAAGAAAATGGTTTTGTTGTTTTAAGGAGGATTGGTTCAGCGTTAGTGAATCTCCATGTTCAGGAAGACATTCAGGATTTGATAAGGATTGTTTAAATGCATTAATCCGCAGTGATTCATCTCAGTGTACTTGAGAACTGGTAAATGTGAACAACTGTGATCATTTCATCATCGTGCAGCATTTGCTTGCAGTGGGGAAAGTTAAAAAAATCAGGTGTGTGGGTACCTCATGCTCTAACGTAAAATCGCAAGAATCTGTGGGGTCCCGTATGTGCATCTCTGTTTACTCGTCATCAATTGGCTCATGAACAACACTGACCATTCCTGTCCTGTATCATTTCTGGTAGTGATAAATGATGTCTTTATGCTAAGAAAGGAATGTTTGAATCCAAACAAATCCAACAACTGCCCTATACAAAGAACTGTCCGCATCCACAAAGGATAATGTTTTGCATATGCAGATCAGTGACGATGTGGTGTACTACGAATCGCTTTCCCAAATAGTAACCATCACTGCTGACATTTATTGCCAACAATTAAGACACCTTGCAGAGAGAATCCAAGAACCACAACCAGGAAAATTGTATGTGGTGATGCTACTCCATGATAACGCTGACCCGCATTCTGCTAGATTGACAAAAAACACTACTGGAGTTAAATTGGGAGGTCATTCCACACCCACCTTATTGACCTGATCTTGGATCCTCAGATTTTCACCTTTTCTGCTCTCTATCGAACAACCTTCAAGGAACTTCCTTTCCTGATAAAAATGCACTCTGAACATGAGTTCTTCTCTTCAAAACCGTATGATTTCTTCAGTCGCGGAATCAAAAAGCTACCCCAGTTTTGCCAGACTATTGTAAATAGTAAAGGAGAATGTATTATTGATGACTAAAGTGTGTGATGTGTATCTGTCATGTTTATTAAGCTTATGGATAATCACTACAAATCATACAATGTAGGCTTTCACAGCCAGTGTTGTCTTCAGCTGAAACTTCTGGGCTAAGTAGTCGGACGACCTCAGAAGGTGTCTCCCGCAGATGGTGACGAAACGTTTGGTGGAACTTTCATACATCGACCACAGCCCCTCAGCCTGGAAGTTTCAACTGAAGAAACACTACAAACTTGTGCACCATTCCAGTAATAAACACCGTAGAAAACCACAGTACTTGGATGTTAAATTGGAAAAGCAGTACAGCAGAGCTGCTACTCTGAGTAGGTCCAGTTACTCTTATCATGACAATAACCGACCATTCAGATCTGAGTTTTCTGCAGTTTTCTTAAATCAATTCAGACAAATACTCTAAATCAAACCAACATTTGATGTGACCACTGCCTATGTGTTTTATTTTCTTAACAAACAGAATAATGACAGCCATAATGAGGACACTCCTACATACAGTGCAAGTGTGTTATTTGCACATAAATGTATACAGTTGAGTTAATCCTTGTAAAACTAGCTGTATAATATGAATTTATAAATTACTGGCAGTGGAAGGCATTTTTTACCCTTGAATAAATGACATGGATGCCGTGGCATCAAAAGAAAATAGCCATAACTAAATATCTGATCTGCATCTACTAAACATAATTATTTTGAAATCAGAGGAAAGCTTTCCATAACAGTTAATACCAGAGCTGTTATTTAACTGCCATTTTCAGGCAGCAAAATAATTTCTGACATAGTGCACAGTTACTGGAACCAAAAGCAAGTTTATTTGAATCTTTTTAATTATTTTCTACCATGCAGCAGTTAATGCTGTCGTAAATCAGGAGATTATTAGCTGAACTTCATTCTTTCCAAGAGGTAATTTAACCTTTTCTTTTTTATGGACTACAAACCACCATCCAACATGCTTTCCTGAACAGAATTAAACAAGAATTTTCTTTACAGCCTCCTCCACATCTTAAAATGATTAAGTGACTGAAAAACTTGATTGGCTGTTCACTCAAACTCTACCATTTTGTAGTTCAAGGTGGTAAAAAGGGCGCACTACGAAGTAGGAAATTGTGTTCATATTTAATTGAAAATCTTTTTAATTCCCTTTATAATACAAGAACAGAATTGGCCTTCCGTCTCTGCACTTTTTGCACTGGCAAAACCATTCTAAACCCTAGCTAATTGCAGTGCAGACAGCATAATAAATAAATCCTTTGTTGAGTGACTTTCATCACATTTGGAAAGAAAAAAAGAGGAGAAAGAAAAGGGAATCCCACTTCTCATGTTGGCTGAGTCGGAACTATATCCCACTTAAACAGAAATAATCATTGTACTTTAAATCCAGTGCCAACCTGTCCTAAGCAAGACAACCAGGTTATTTCTAGTTGTAATTTGTCTCTCTGTGGATCATTGGGAACCTATCATGAATTTCCCACACTCTAAAAGTAATCTTGCTCCTCTATAATATTAATTGGCAGGGGTTTAATGTTATCAGCCTTTGCTTTTGTTTGTAAATGGGCAGTTAAATTGACATTCCAAGCACTGCTTGCATCACTGCCAAAGTTTGTATGCCCTAGCTGTTAGCTACTGGCTCACATATGGCTCTGCCCAACAACCATAAGTGTATACTAGAGCCAGTATGCTGCAGTTACTGCTATTGCTTTTCTTCTGCATACGTAATTAGTATTTTTTTAAGTACACAAATTCAAAGATATAACTTCAGCTCCTGAGATCAGCAGATTCTCATTGTAGGAATATCTGCAAAACTACTGCCACTACATGGTAGGCCTTCATTCATCTTCGTGAGGGTAAAAATGGTAAAAGTTCATGACACTGCCAGTTTCAACTTCTTAATATATAATATTAACTTTAACATTATGAATTTTGCCACAGAACCAGGACAACTGTTAATCAAATCTACTGCGTGCAGAGAAGGAACAGTGTTGAAAGCAGTGGACGGAAATTGATGGACACCATAGGCAATGATGTCATTGAGTATCTGCTGCACCAGATTCACAAAATTTTACCATTACTTTCTCATTTGTTTTGTGTTAGGAATAGAAAGTTATATCATCTATACTCTACAAGCCACTTAACAGTGTGTGGTGGACGGTGATTTGTGTACCACTGTCACTTCTCCCGTTTTCTGTTCCAGTGTGAATGGGTCTACATCTACATGATTACTCTGCAATTCACATTTAAGTGCTTGGCAGAGGTTTCATCGAACCACAATCATACTATCTCTCTACCATTCCACTCCCGAACAGCACGCGGGAAAAACGAACACCTAAACCTTTCTGTTCGAGCTCTGATTTCTCTTATTTTATTTTGATGATCATTCATACCTATGTAGGTGGGGCTCAACAAAATATTTTCGCATTCGGAAGAGAAAGTTGGTGACTGAAATTTCGTAAATAGATCTCGCCGCGACGAAAAACATCTTTGCTGTAATGACTTCCATCCCAATTCGCGTATCATATCTGCCACACTCTCTCCCCTATTACGTGATAATACAAAACGAGCTGCCCTTTTTTGCACCCTTTTGATGTCCTCCGTCAATCCCACCTGGTAAGGATCCCACACCGCGCAGCAATATTCTAACAGAGGACGAACGAGTGTAGTGTAAGCTGTCTCTTTAGTGGACTTGTTGCATCTTCTAAGTGTCCTGCCAATGAAACGCAACCTTTGGCTCGCCTTCCCCACAATATTATCTATGTGGTCTTTCCAACTGAAGTTGTTCGTAATTTTTACACCCAGGTACTTAGTTGAATTGACAGCCTTGAGAATTGTACTATTTATCGAGTAATCGAATTCCAATGGATATCTTTTGGAACTCATGTGGATCACCTCACACTTATCGTTATTTAGTGTCAACTGTCACCTGCCACACCATACAGCAATCTTTTCTAAATTGCTTTGCAACTGATACTGGTCTTCGGATGACCTTACTAGACGGTAAATTACAGCATCATCTGTGAACAACCTAAGAGAACTGCTCAGATTGTCACCCAGGTCATTTATATAGATCAGGAACAGCAGAGGTCCCAGGACGCTTCCCTGGGGAACACCTGATATCACTTCAGTTTTACTCGATGATTTGCCGTCTATTACTACGAACTGCGATCTTCCTGACAGGAAATCACGAATCCAGTCGCACAACTGAGATGATACCCCATAGGCCCGCAGCTTGATTAGACGTTGCTTGTGAGGAACGGTGTCAAAAGCTTTCTGGAAATCTATAAATACGGAATCAACTTGAGATCCCCTGTCGATAGCGGCCATTACTTCGTGCGAATAAAGAGCTAGCTGCGTTGCACAAGAACGATGTTTCCTGAAACCATGCTGATTATGTATCAATAGATCGTTCCCTTCGAGGTGATTCATTATGTTTGAATACAGTATATGCTCCAAAACCCTACTGCAAACCGACGTCAATGATATAGGTCTGTAGTTTGATGGATTAATCCTACTACCCTTCTTAAACACTGGTGCGACCTGCGCAATTTTCCAATCTGTAGGTATAGATCTATCGGTGAGTGAGCGGTTGTATATGATTGCTAAGTAGGGATCTATTGTATCAGCGTAATCTGGAAGGAACCTAATCGGGATACAATCTGGACCTGAAGACTTGCCCGTATCAAGCGATTTGAGTTGCTTCGCAACCCCTAAGGTATCTACTTGTAAGAAACTCATGCTAGCAGCTGTTTGTGTTTCAAATTCTGGAATATTCCATTCGTCTTCCCTGGTGAAGGAATTTCGGAAAACTGCATTCAATAACTTTGCTTTAGCGGCACAATCATCGGTAACAGTACCATCGGCACTGCGCAGTGAAGGTATTGACTGCGTCTTGCCGCTTGTGTACTTTACATAGGACCAGAATTTCTTCAGATTTTTTACCAAATTTCGAGACAATGTTTCGTTGTGGAACCTATTAAAGGCATCTCGCATTGAAGTCCGTGCCAAATTTCGCGCGTCTGTAAATTTTAGCCAATTTTCGGGATTTCGCGTTCTTCTGAACTTCGCATGCTTTTTCCGTTGTCTCTGCAACAGCGTTCGGACCTGTTTTGTGTACCACGGGGGATCAGTTCCATCTCTTACCAATTTATGAGGTATAAATCTCTCAATTGCTGTTGCTACTATATCTTTGAATTTGAGCCACATCTCGTCTACATTTGCATAGTCAGTTCGGAAGGAATGGAGATTCTCTCTTAGGAAAGCTTCTAGTGACACTTTCTCCACTTTTTTAAATAAAATTATTTTGCGTTTGTTTCTGGTGGATTTGGAAGAAACGGTATTGAGCCTAGCTACAACGACCTTGTGATCACTAATCCCTGTATCAGTCATGATGCTCTCTATTAGCTCTGGATTGTTTGTGGCTAAGAGGTCAAGTGTGTTTTCACAACCATTTACAATTTGCGTGGGTTCGTAGACTAACTGCTCGAAATAATTTTCGGAAAAACATTTAGGACAATCTCGGAAGATGTTTTCTGCCTATCACCAGTTTTGAACAAGTATTTTTGCCAACATATCGAAGGAAGGTTGAAGTCCCCACCAACTATAACCGTATGAGTGGGGTATTTATTTTTTACGAGACTCAAATTTTCTCTGAACTGTTCAGCAACTATATTATCGGAGTCTGGGGGTCGGTAGAAGGAGCCAATTACTAACTTAGTTCGGCTGTTAAGTTAACCTCCACCCATACCAATTCGCACGGAGTATCTACTTCGACTTCACTACAAGATAAACCACTACTGACAGACACAAACACTCCACCACCAATTCTGCCTGATCTATCTTTCCTGAACACCGTCTGAGACTTCGTAAAAATTTCTGCAGAACTTATTTCAGGCTTTAGCCAGCTTTCTGTACCTATAACGATTTCAGCTTCTGTGCTTTCTATTAGCGCTTGAAGCTCAGGGACTTTCCCAACACAACTACAACAATTTACATGGGAAAAATGATTGCTGGTAAGCCTCTTTGTGTGCTCAATCTCTCTAATTTTTATCTTTAAGGTCTTGGTGCAAGATACATATAGTTGGAAGCAATGTACTGGTTGACTAGTCTAGGAATGTGTGCTCTCAGAACTTTACAGTAAACCACACTGTGATGTAGAACACCTCTCCAGCAGCACCTGCTACTGAAGTTGGCTGAGCACCTCCATGACACTTTCATACTTACTAAATGAGCCTGTAATGAAACACATTGCTCTTCTCTATTTCCTCTTCTCAATTCTATCTGGTACAGATCCCATTGGTCAAATGAAGGTTTTGTAAGCTACCTCCTTTGTGATTAGACTAATACTCCTGAAGATTCTTTCAATAAATCTCAGTCTGACATCTGCCTTGCCTGCAATTAGTTTTATGTAGTCGTTCGAGTATAAATTGCTTTGTACACATACTTCTAGATATTTTATGGATATGACTGTCTCCAGTGATCTGCATTTTTGTAATGGTACAGTAATGGGTATTTCTGCTTATTTATGTACGATATGTTACATTTGCTTATTTTGAGGATCAGTTGCCTATTCCTGGACCAAGCATTGATCCTCTGCAGATCTTTCTGCATTTTGATACAGTTTTCTAGCAATGTGACTTCTCTGTATACAACAGCGTCCTGTGTGAAAAGCCTTTTCAAACTTCTGACGTTATCCAATGGGTCATTTACATATATTTTGAAAATTAACAATCAAATAACACTCCCTGAAGTTACAAGGGTGGTTTGGAAAGTTCTCGGAATGGAATAGAAAAAAAGTACTTACATCACTGAAACTTTTTTAATTTTTCAATGTAGTTTCCTTGTAGATTAATGCACTAGGTCCAACGATGTTCCAGTGCGTTGATCTCATCTCAAAAATGAGTTTCCTCCAGGCCTGCAAAATAGTTGTCAACTCTGTCTATCAGTTCTTCGTTTGAAGTGAATCTTCATCCACCAAGAAAAATTTTCAGTTTTGGGAAGAGATGGAAGTCTGATGAAGCCATATCAGGTGAATAAGCTGGGTGTGGAAACAATTCATACTGTAGTTCATATAATTTTGCCATGGCAACGGCACGTGTGCGGGCGCACATTGTCTTGATGGAAGGTAACTTTCTTGCTAAACCTGCCCTTTTTTCATGTATTTTTTGATGCAGTTTCTCCAGGAGGTTAGCATAATATTCTCCACTAATTGTTTGCACAGTGGGGAGGTAATCTACTAACATAATCCCCTTCACATCCCAGAACACTGATGCCATGAACTTTCGTGCCGAAGGAATTGTCTTTGCTTTCTTTGGTGTCGGAGAATCAGCATGTTTCCACTGTTTTAACTGTTGTTCTGTCTCTGGGGTATAGTAGTGCACACAAGTTTCACCTGTGGTCACAAAGTGACACGAAAAATCATGTTTGTTTCTCCTAAAATGAGCCAAACATTGTTCCGATATGTTCATTCTCTTGCGTTTTTGATCCAGCGTCAAGGGTCGTGGCACCCATCTTGCAGATAATTTTTTTCATTTCTAATTCTTCAGTTAAAATGTGATATACCTTTTCAGATGACATCTGGCAAGCGTGAGCAATTTTACGCATGTTCAATTGATGATCCTCCATGACCATTTTGTGCACTTTTGCAATGATTTCTGGAGTAGTGACACATAGTGGCCAACAACTACGTGGATCATCATCTGAGCTCTCCTGAACAAATTAAAATTCAATTGTCCACTTGGCAACAGTTGAATATGAAGGAGCAGAGTCCCCCAGCATGAATGTTCTTTGCTTTCATACCTTTCTTTATGAAGTACTTAATCGCTGCTCGAATCTCTATTTTTTCCATCTTCACAAATCACTACATGGGAACAACAGAGCCACATTACTGCCACATCTCTCTTGCAAGAGCACTGATGTGGCATGTGTTTACAGGTAACAGTCCAATGAATATCATGTGAACAACTCATTGCACTAGCGCTGACCTCTCGTGGTGATTCCAAGAACTTTTCGAACCACCCTGGTACATTTACATCTGAAGATTTCTTTGTGTTGAGAATTATATGTTGTGTTCTGTCCGATAGAAACTATTCAATCCACTTACACAGATGGTCCATCCACCCATATTTTGTTTGTTTGGTGACGTGCAGAACTGCACCAAATGCTTTCCAGAAGACAAGGAGTGTGGCATCACCTGGACACTGGTGTCTACTGCTTTCTGGGTCTTGAGGATGAAGCGGCTGAGTTAGGTTGATCGTTGTCTTCAGAACCCATGCTGATTCATTCAGTGTTCTGTTTTCAGAAATGTCGTAATATGTGAGCATAAAACTTGTTCCAAAACTGTACAACAGACAGATGTCAGAGATAAAGGCCTACAGTTTTGTGCATATTTTTGATGACTCTTCTTGGAAATGGGAATGACCTGTGCTGTTTACTAATCATTAGGAACACTTTGCTCCTCCAGTGACCTAGGGTATACTGCTGCCAGAAGAGGAACAAGGTCTTTCACAAACTCTATGTAGAAAGTTATTGATATCTCATCAGGTGCAGTGGCCTTCCCTCTGTTGAGTGATTTCAGTTGCTTGTCTCTTTCACAGTCACGTATTTTGATGTGTAATTTTGACATCTGTATGACGATTTAGAGAAGGAACTACAGTGAATCCTCCTCAGTGAAACAGTTTGGAGAAAAAGGTGTTTAATATGTTGCTCTTCTCTGTGTCAGCTGCTGTTTCAATGCATTATGGTCAACCGGTAGATAGAATTTTACTTTGAAAAATGCTGAATGCTTCACGCATAGCTGTCCTTGTGCTGATTTTGGCTTTTTTCAGTTTTTGTTTATGTGTGAAGAATTGGCTGTGTTTAAATTTGCAGTGAAGCTCTCTTTGCTTTCATAGCAGCTTGCTAACATGACTGTCAAACCATGGTTGGTCTTTCCCAATTTTATGAAACGTTGCTTGACACCATAAGTGTTTGTGGGGACTTCAATGTAGATTCTCTGAAAGAGGGTAATAGGAAAAAAGACCTTGAAGTATTACTCGTTTCTTTCAATTTGACACCCGTTATTGACTTTCCTACTCGGGTGGTAAAGGATAGCAGCTCACTGATAGATAACTTCTTTATAGACCAAGATAAGTTTAACCAGGTAAATGCTCAGCCTGTTGAGAATGGTCTGTCTGATCATGGTGCACAGCTAGTTACAATATATGACATAGCTCCATTCAGCAGTACTAAACAGTCCTCCAAAGTAGTACGTTCAGTCAACGATTTAACAATTGCAAATTTCAGGGAAAGCCTACATCAGTTAGACTGGGATGAGGTTTACCATGAACCTGATGCCAATTTAAAATATAATTTATTTCATGACACTTTTGTAAATGCATTTGAAAACTGCTTCCCCAAGAAAATAGTTAAATATACTCGTAAGAAACCATGTAACAAACCATGGCTTACTAAGGGTATAAAAATATCTTGTAACCGGAAAAGGGAAATGTATCTTACAGCAAGAAAGAGTAGTGACCCAGAAACTATAAAACATTATAAAAACTACTGTGCTATATTAAGAAAAGTTATTAAAAAATCCAGAAGTATGTGTATCATGTCTGAAATCAGCAACTCTGATAATAAAATTAAAACAATTTGGAATATTATTAAAAGAGAAACAGGTCAACCAAGAGCACAGGAAGACAGTATTACCATCAAACTGAATGAAAACTTTACGAACAAAAAGTCAGAAGTTGAAAATATTTTTAATAATCATTTTCTAAATGTTGTGGATATAGTAGGATCCAGGTGTTTTTTAGAAGATGCTAGGCAGTTAATGAAAGAGGCCATACCTATGCAATTTAATACAATTGAAATCTCACCCACTTCTCACTCTGAAATTAGGAAAATAATAAATTTGCTTAAAAGCAAAAACTCACATGGAAGTGATGGCATTTCCAGCAAAATACTAAAAGCTTGTTCTCAACAGATAAGTAAGATTCTCAGCCACCTGTGTAATAGCTCTCTGGAACAGGACATTTTCCCTGATAGACTGAAATATGCTATTGTTATACCTTTGCATAAAAAAGGGGATAGATCTGATGTCAACAATTACCGTCCAATCTCCCTTCTAACAGCTTTATCCAAAATTTTTGAGAAAGTAATATATTCAAGAGTAGCTTCGCATATCTGTAAAAATGAAGTACTAACAAAATGTCAGTTTGGTTTCCAGAAAGGTTTTTCAACAGAAAATGCCATATATGCTTTCACAAATCAAATTTTGAATCATCTGAATAACCGAACACCACCCATTGGGTTTTTTTGTGATCTCTCAAAGGCTTTTGATTGTGTAAATCATGAAATTCTGCTAGACAAGCTCAAGTATTGTGGCATGAGTGGGACAGTGCACAAATGGTTTAATTCGTACCTAACTGGAAGAGTGCAAAAGTTGAAATAAGCAGTTCTCATAATATGCAAAGATCAGCACATTCCTCAACCTGGGGAACTATCAAGAATGGGGTTCCACAAGGGTCGGTCTTGGGTCCTTTGTTGTTCTTAATATACACTCCTGGAAATTGAAATAAGAACACCGTGAATTCATTGTCCCAGGAAGGGGAAACTTTATTGACACATTCCTGGGGTCAGATACATCACATGATCACACTGACAGAACAACAGGCACATAGACACAGGCAACAGAGCATGCACAATGTCGGCACTAGTACAGTGTATATCCACCTTTCGCAGCAATGCAGGCTGCTATTCTCCCATGGAGACGATCGTAGAGATGCTGGATGTAGTCCTGTGGAACGGCTTGCCATGCCATTTCCACCTGGCGCCTCAGTTGGACCAGCGTTCGTGCTGGACGTGCAGACCGCGTGAGACGACGCTTCATCCAGTCCCAAACATGCTCAATGGGGGACAGATCCGGAGATCTTGCTGGCCAGGGTAGTTGACTTACACCTTCTAGAGCACGTTGGGTGGCACGGGATACATGCGGACGTGCATTGTCCTGTCGGAACAGCAAGTTCCCTTGCCGGTCTAGGAATGGTAGAACGATGGGTTCGATGACGGTTTGGATGTACCGTGCACTATTCAGTGTCCCCTCGACGATCACCAGTGGTGTACGGCCAGTGTAGGAGATCGCTCCCCACACCATGATGCCGGGTGTTGGCCCTGTGTGCCTCGGTCGTATGCAGTCCTGATTGTGGCGCTCACCTGCACGGCGCCAAACATGCATACGACCGTCATTGGCACCAAGGCAGAAGCGACTCTCATCGCTGAAGACGACACGTCTCCATTCGTCCCTCCATTCACGCCTGTCGCGACACCACTGGAGGCGGGCTGCACGATGTTGGGGCGTGAGCGGAAGACGGCCTAACGGTGTGCGGGACCGTAGCCCAGCTTCATGGAGACGGTTGCGAATGGTCCTCGCCGATACCCCAGGAGCAACAGTGTCCCTAATTTGCTGGGAAGTGGCGGTGCGGTCCCCTACGGCACTGCGTAGGATCCTACGGTCTTGGCGTGCATCCGTGCGTCGCTGCGGTCCGGTCCCAGGTCGACGGGCACGTGCACCTTCCGCCGACCACTGGCGACAACATCGATTTACTGTGGAGAGCAATTCGGCGGTACGTCCACCCGGCCTCCCGCATGCCCACTATACGCCCTCGCTCAAAGTCCGTCAACTGCACATACGGTTCACGTCCACACTGTCGCGGCATGCTACCAGTGTTAAAGACTGCGATGGAGCTCCGTATGCCACGGCAAACTGGCTGACACTGACGGCGGTGGTGCACAAATGCTGCGCAGCTAGCGCCATTCGACGGCCAACACCGCGGTTCCTGGTGTGTCCGCTGTGCCGTGCGTGTGATCATTGCTTGTACAGCCCTCTCGCAGTGTCCGGAGCAAGTATGGTGGGTCTGACACACCGGTGTCAATGTGTTCTTTTTTCCATTTCCAGGAGTGTATATTGATGACTTGCGATTCTATATTCATGAAGAGGCAAAGTTAGTTCTCTTTGCTGATGATACAAGTATAGTAATAACACCTGACAAACAAGAATTAACTGATGAAATTGTCAATAATGTCTTTCAGAAAATTACTAAGTGGTTCCTTGTAAACAGACTCTCACTGAATTTTGATAAGACACAGTACATTCAGTTCTGTACAGTAAATGGTATGACGCCATTAATAAATATAGACCTTAATCAGAAGCATATAGCTAAGGTAGAATATTCAAAATTTTTAGGTGTGTCCATTGATGAGAGATTAAATTGGAAGAAACACATTGATGATCTGCTGAAACGTTTGAGTTCAGCTACTTATGCAATAAGGGTCATTGCAAATTTTAGTGATAAACATCTTAGTAAATTAGCTTACTATGCCTATTTTCACTCATTGCTTGCATATGGCATCATATTTTGGGGTAATTCATCACCGAGGAATAAAGTATTTATTGCACAAAAGCGTGTAATCAGAATAATAGCTGGAGTCCACCCAAGATCATCCTGCAGACATTTATTTAAGGATATAGGGATATTCACAGTAGCTTCTCAGTATATATACTCTCTTATGAAATTTGTTATTAACAACCAAACCCAATTCAAAAGTAATAGCAGTGTGCATAACTACAATACTAGGAGAAAGGATGATCTTCACTATTCAAGATTAACTCTAACTTTGGCACAGAAAGGGGTGAATTCTACTGCCACTAAAGTCTTTGGTCACTTACCAAATAGTATCAAAAGTCTGACAGATAACCAACAAATATTTAAGAAGAAATTAAAAGAATTTCTGAATGACAACTCCTTCTACTCCATAGAGGAATTTTTAGATATAAATTAAGAAAAAAAGAAAAAAGCCATACAAAAAAATTATAAAAATTAAAAAATAAATAAATAAAAAAGTTGTTATATTAACTTAATTATGTTGTTAAATTAACTTAATTATGTAATGTATTGGAAAATTTGACTCGTTCCACATCTTTACCAAATATCGTATTCATGGTCCGTGGAACTAGTATTAATCTAATCTAATCTAATCTTATACTCATTGCACAGTACTGGTCTTGAACTTTGTCCTTTGGTGCTCAACATTGTCAGTGCTGGAGACTAAAATTTCTTGTTGATCGCTCAGTTAATTTATCTGTTTCTAGATGCTCTTGCTAAGCAAGTTGGGAAAAGGGACGTTTACTGAAAGTAGATTTCACTGCACTGTACCAAAATGAAAACAATATTGCTCACTGAAACCATGAAAAAAATACCACTTTTAAAATTTGTGTTTCATTTAATGAGCTTGAAAACTCGTATTGTTGTAAGTGACAGTCTATAATGTGACAATACTTAGTTACAGCATTCTTATCATCATCATCATCATTATCATCATCAATTGAGCTAAAGGAAAAATTTCCAGACTTAGGGAAACTATTTTCTTCTCTCATACTAATGTGTTGGAAAGAGTTCAAAAATTTATCTAAACTGTAATTACTATGTTTTTTAGAGAATGATTTTAATCTAAAAGTTGAATGTAACTTCCTTGCTACATCTCATGGGGGCTGTTGTGGGATTTGGGGATGTGATACAGTGAAACGTATAACTAATAGTCAGGTCCAGACATTAGACTGTAACCTGTGTATAAGACATTTATACATCTGCACGAAATTTGTTAAATGAATAACAGTCCTGTTTGCACCAGTTATGGAGTTTCAGGATTGTGCACTTTCCTTTTACTGTAAAAGCATAATTTTTTGTGGGGGGGGAGGAATAGCTGAAACAAAACATCGTGTTGACATATCTGCAAATCCCCCATCTGTTGGCTGTTCACTCCTATCCATCTGTTAGTGAAATGATCTTAACTGAGATACATAGCTATGGGCCAGCCAGTGTGGCCGAGCGGTTCTAAGCACTTCAGTCTGGAACCACACGACTGCTAAGGTCGCAGGTTCTAATCCTGCCTTGGGCATGTGATGTCCTTAGGTTAGTTAGGTTTAAGCAGTTCTAAGTTCTAGGGGACTGATGACCTCAGATGTTAAGTCCCATAGTGCTCGGAGCCATTTGATGAACATAGCTTTGGCAGAATGAGGTCAGCAAACATTTAATTTTGATGAAAATGATGTTTTGAACATTATTGCAAAACAACCACAAGTTTTCTTCCTGAACTAACAATGAAAATACTAGGTACTATACTTTTGTTTCTGTATTTCAAAGACAGTGTGTTTGTTTTTTGTAGTTACTTATTGCTCAAAATTACTTTCAGACCATCTGTCTAAAGTGGTGTGCTGTCACTAATTTATGTATTTAGTGTTTAGTTTGACACGAAACTATTCATTGTAAATATTTATGCCCCCACCAAAGGAATACTGATCACAACCGTCAGATTATTAAACAGCTATAAGTGTGGTGTATTTAAAAGTGTTGCTTCCATTATGAGTATGTAAATTGTGCTCAGTTTCACATTGCCATCCAAGTTCAGTTTTTTAAATTCAGTTTGTCTTTAGCATTTTCAATATAAAACAAACACATTTTTGTGACACGCTTAAAGAATGGGTATTTGTATACTACCTTCTACATATTTAATATTTTTGCATGTGTATTCTGTGGCGGTTAGGAAGTGCTCAATGTTTATCTTGTATTTTCGTTAACAAAAATAAACGTGTGTAATTAATTTAAGTGTAACATTGGGATCCTCTCCAAATGTCTCAATCAGAAGCATGGTGTGGTCTGATTCCACCGATATTTTAAAATGTGTTATCTTTATTTCAGACACTGCTGCAGTGTATGGCAATGAGGAGGACATTGGCTTAGCACTTAAAGACTTACTGCCAAAATACAACCTGAAAAGAGAAGATATATTTATCACAACCAAGTTAGGTAGATAAATGCATTTTGTTTATAAGTAACAAACAATAAATCTATTCATAAATCCAATTTTTAAATGTCTAATTCCTATTACAGGAAAGCTAACCAGAGAGCAAACTCAATTTTTATGTAGAATGGAAAGTTAGGTTAGATTGGCATAGTGGCTCCCCGAAAAATCTTGATTGTGGTGTCAGAGTGATTGCATTTGTTATTGATGTCATTTGCTCTGTTTTTAATACACGTCAGATGATAATTATCTATGACTTCTGCTGCCTATTTGGTAGTGCCATTTCTAACTTCAGTCTGAATCAGTCATAACCAATGTTGGTGACTTATTTAAAGTGTACCAGTATTTCTTTATGAATAATTAAAACTGCAACGTAAATTCAAAGATTTCATAACAGATAATAGACAAATCTCTGGGTATTTTGATGCATGTTGTGAACATTAGTGACCAAAAAAAGGCACAGGTGCCACGATCATTTAACTCTTATTGAGAAAAGATATGTTAAGTGACAGCATTCCTTTACCAAGGTACTTAGTTGCTTATTACATATCCAGCTTTGCTTGTGCGAATTCTATGCATTCACTCATTTGCCTGTAATAATAATTCAGAATGAGTGCTGCAACTGAACTTTGTTTTATGAGTGAAATAAGTGGGGCATTATGATTATTACCAGGTAAAAAAAATCACATAGTAAATATCATTCATTGTGAATTTTATGCAGTTTGTGGCCAGAGGTGGTGGTGAGGTATCGTCAATCAGTGGTTTCACAGTGTAAAAATCAAAAAACAATGTCACCACAGGCAAGATTTTGTGGAAAGCCATCATGCCCTAGATAGTCATTATGAACTTACTAACTTTATTAAAAACTTTGTGAAAAAAGAAGTTGTTATTGCTTGTTCTCTTGGAAAAATGGCCTGTGTTCAGATAACTAACACTTACAACTAACTTCCAGATGCTGTCACTGGCTGGCTGCAATTCCAGATGGCAGAGTAAAATGAGCTAGTATCAGTACTAGATGTGAAATGTATCTGCACCTGTGACTTACAAGGCTGTGGCGTGTTCATTAACATTCCTAGTTGGCGGCAGTGCTTAAAATGAAAATCTGTTTAGTTTGGCTGCTCAATGATGAAGTGCATTTGGTTTCTGATCAAGTTCCATATTAACAGATAGATGCTCTCTTTGCTAAATTTTGCTTTCTGTTTTTCCCGTGTAACAGATTTTCAGGCTTATATTATGATGAAACAGTCTGCCCACCCCCGATTTTTCAGGACCCGTCTGATACCGTAACTTTACAGGATCAGGTCAAAGCAGAATTAGATTCTCTTCAATCCCCTGATGTTATTTGACCCGTTTCTTCCAGTGAATTATCAGCATCACTGGTTATAGTAAAAAAACCTACCAGTAAATTATACCTCCTTTGCCGCACAATGACAAGCTGTTAACAAAATTATAATTATCGGGGGGACATTATTTTTCAAAAATTGCCTTGTCAGGGGCATATTTACAACTGCTGCTCAACAAGGAATCTAAATGCCTTGTTGTTATTAATACCCTGTTTGGACTTTATCAATACCAGCATTTGCCTTTTGGTGTTGCAAGTGTATCAGCTATTTTTTTCAGTGATTTTTAAAGCAACTTATTGGATCAATTCCAGGCTGCATCGACTATTTAGATGTAATAGTAGCATCTGGTACCTCTACAGAACATTTGCAGTACCTTCATGCTCCATTTTCTATTTTACAGTCTGCAGAGTTACAGTGAAATTTGGACAAGACACAGTTTTTTTAACCACCCATCATTTGCTTGGGTTTTGAAGTGTCACATGTTGGCATTAAACCATTGCACTAGCATATTGATGCTATTGCCGTGTTGCCACACCTCATGTCCATCAAGAAATTACAGGCATTTTTAGGCAAAATTGCATACTACCACAAATTCATACCAGATGCTGCTATTGTGGCATGACCACTCCATGCGTTATTGTGGAATGTATTCCTTCCCACTGGTCCCTGACTTGTGACCAGGCATTCTGGTTGTTGAAAACTAAGCTGCAGTCAGCCCCTTGTTTGGTCACTTTTCAGCTGAGCCAGCACCTTGTGTTAGCAATAGTGCATCTCAGTTTGGTGTTGGCGCTGTCCTTGCTGATAAGTATACACACGGTTCTGAGCGCCTTTTTGCTTATGCCTCTAAATCCTTAAATTCAGCACAACAGCATTATTCTCAGATAGAGAAACAGGATTTGGCAGTCGTCTGCTCTAAAAAAAAATGTCATGTTTTTCTATATGGGTCTAAGTTTCACCAGTTACACATCACAAACCATTGCTGTCTCTTTTTAACCCTTCGGCGTTCCTTCCAGACAAAGCTGCACAATGCGTACTGTTGTGGGCTCTTTTCCTGTCACAGTACAATTATGAGATACATTGTTGACCTACAGTGCAACATGCACACGCGTTTGCCGATTGGTTCAGAGACATAGTCTGATGAAGAGGAATTACTCTGTTTTCATTTAGATATCAAAGCTCCAAATGTTTTTGATGGGTTTCCTACTACTAGCATTAAAATTGCAGCCGCAGATCCTGTTTCAAGTTGTTGTTGTTGTTTTTTTTTTTGTGCAACATGGCTGGCCAGACAAACCTCTGGGCCGTGCCTCTGATCTTTTGAGAAATTACTATGCATTACAAAATAGTCTTTCACTATGCAAGGTTAAATCTGACTTTGGCACATAAAGGGGTAAATTATGCTGCCACAAAAGTCTTTGGTCACCTACCAAACAGCATCAAAAGCCTGACAGATAGCCAACCAACATTTAAAAATAAATTAAAAGAATTTCTAGATGACAACTCCTTCTACTCATTGGCTGAATTTTTAGGTATAAATTAAGGGAGGCGAAAAAAAAAAAATACCAACTTAAACATTAGTGTCATGCAATATTTTGTGTAATGTAATATCTTGTACAGACATCTTTTATTAACCTGACACGTTCCCCATCATTACGAAGTGTCGTATTCATGATCTATGGAACAAGTATTAATCTAATACAACCTAATCTAATTATCCTGTTTTGATGCAGAGTGTTACTGTAAGCTACAGAAAACACCGTTCTTTGGGTTTTAGTCCCATCTGCCTTTCCGCCTGAGGTTATGGTTTTATTACAAGTGGGTCACTGGGGTATGTCACTTACAAAAGCATTGCACGCAGACATGTTTTTTGGCCAGGCATTGATGGGGAAATAAAGTGAGCTGTTGCAGCCTTCCCACAGTGTGCCATCTATCAGGTGGCTCCTTATGCTTCTTTGTCACTGTGGCCTGATCCACAGCAGCCTTGGAAACGAATTCATATTGATTTTGCGGGATCTTTTTGGAAGCTCTACTTGCTTGTTCTTGTTGTAATTGATGCTTACTCTTAAGTTTCCATATGTGGTGCATTGTCTGTCTATTTCTGCAGCAGCAACAATTTCCGCTTAGTCAAAAATTTTTGCACTGGAAGGTCTTCTGTATACAAAAGTTACCAACAACGGCCTCCAGTTCATATCTTGGGAATTTGAAGATTTTGTAAAAAAGGTAGTGGTTGCCATGCCACAGCTCCTCCTTTCCACCCCCAATAAAATGGAGAAGCAGAATAAGTAGTATGAACATTTAAGACTCAGATGAAAATATACGATTTGGATGTGTCATCAGAGGTAGCTGTTGACCAGTTTCTCAGTTATTATGGGTTCACCCATGTTGGCAATAAAAGTATGGCAGAGTTGTTGCACAGTTGTCAACCCCCGACTCTGCTACATCTGCTTGCGCAGGCCAATGCAAGACTGTCCACTGGCATTGGCGTGAAATGCTTCCAGCCTGGCACAGCTATTTTGGCTCGCAGGTTTAGCTGCCAGCCGAAATGGGTGCTGGTGGTAATCGAGAGTACCAGTGGCTGATGCCTGTGAGTTACCTGTATGGCTGAGAGGAGGGCGTTATAACACGTTGATCATCTATGACTTCACATAGGCAGCTGCTTACTAGGTACACCTCCACTGCCACCTTATCCTTCATCTGCCCAGCTGTCTTCTACATCACAGCCAGTGCCCATTCCTTCTTCACTGCTACTGCTGATGTTTTTACATCTGTCTCCTCTGCTGTGGGGAGCCCCCTCCATCTGTTGGGGGGCCCCAGTGGGACCCCGGCTCTCGTGCTGTCACAGCTGAGGCCTCCGTTGCTACTGCCTGTTCTGCCACCTTCACTGAAACTTCCTTGTCTGGGGTTGGAATTGGATGTGAAAATGGACACTGCACTAGTGTCAGCTGTCCTACCACATGGGCTGCTCACAGGGGGTGGGCATTACACCTGTCCACACTCGAGCCACTTCCTGGCCTACACACTGGTGGCAGTATGTTGCATGACTGAACAACCTGCATCAACTGCAGAAGAAATGGACTTGATCACCATGCTTACTTCTTTGCAATGAAACTTCGTGTGTGTGCTGCTTCATAGTTTGCGTGTGAAGTTTGTACTTGATTCAGCCACCCGGCCTGCTAATACGACAGTAGTTGCTTGTGCATCCTGGCAGCTGCACCCCCTGTGGAGCAAATTAACACACAAACCAGAGCGCATGGCTTCACCAGCCATTTGTGTACTGCTAATTGTATTATACCTTGCCTTCCGTGTGTGTGTGTACTGGTCAAACAATAATTTTCTGTGTTCTTGGGTTCAAACACTTTTTGGTGATAAATATGGTATTCAACTCCATGCATTGCACCTCAACCACCAGTCCTTTGAGTTTAATTTCCGTGGAGGCAGTCCTTAAATCTCTTCTCGAGCAACAGCAGGCACTGACAGTTGCTATTTCCAGTTTAATGTCCTCAACTGTCTAGTTGAACATAAGAGGAATTGCTGTCTGGCACGTACAGATAACATGGCCATGGCAGAACACGGGTACCAAGAGGGTAGTCATGAAATAAAATTCAGTGAGACGAGTGTCATATTGAAAACATCACACTGTCATGCGTGCATATATACAGAGGCTATTGAGATTTATAAAAATCGTAATAATTCTAATAGAAAAATTAGATAAAATATGGATGTCATCTTTGCACTGGCAGAATGATAATCGATTACTTTCAATGGAGAATGTTGGCACTACCAGAGATAGTCTCGTTGCCAACATTACTTGGTGGACTGTGGTGCCCTCTATAATGCCTATATATTCAGCGCTCCTGTGAGTTCTGATCGTTATTTGTCACTTCACCTCTGTGGGTGTCTCCCGCAGCCAGAGTTGAAACATTAAGGGAAAGTTTTACATATCAACCACGGCCTTCAGCCCAGAAATTTTAAGTGAAGTGTGTAACAAACACCTCTCTTGCCAAGACTCCTAACACAAAATGAAATAAAAGTATATTTTACGTACAAAGAAAATATTTTACAAAGACTTATTTGAGTTAACATAAAATAATACTACAGTCGAGGGTTTAGGCACTTGTTACAATAGTTTGAAATTATGAAAATTAATTTTGTAAAATGAAATAAGTATTGTGAAACATTCTTCTGTGTTGTAATTAGTAAAAGCAACTCTAAGAAATTTACTAATAGCTGGTTTTTGGATGCTACAGCAACAACAGAAGTGCTTTAATTAATATATTTGAAGAAACAAATATGTCGCAAAATCTTGGTTTGGGATTAGGGTTGTCCTGACACTTAGTTCCCATTTGGGCAAGGAACAAAGGGTTCTAGCTAGACCCAGATCAGCAGCCTTTGGTATAGCCATTCAAACATGTTTTATTGAAGCTACGTTACAGTATATAGTATTAAGCAAGGTTTGACAAACTATAGTTGCATGCCCAGGCACATTGTATGGATTGATTAATTCCTTTTGCAAAATATTTTAATTGGGCTGAAATTAATGCTCAGCCAATGGCATTATTTGTATGTGAACCATTTGGATTTTATGTCCAAAACATGCGAAAAACACATTTTTTATCAGTGGATTTTGAAATGAGCACTTCCTATACCTTAAATTTGTATGACTCAGTTCAAACTTTGCATGAAGGGAAATAATGGATCAAGTGAAAACTTTTTTTTTTTTTTTCATCCAGTAATCCTTACCTGTTATGTGTCGTCCTAATCGCCGTCTGCTTCACGTTTGCTGTGCAGCGAGCTACCTTAATTTAAGTATTAACTGTATTTTTCTTATTTGTCACTTCTTCTTCCGTGTGTTTTTGCTTTTAGGAAGCTTTAATTGTCGAGTGCTATTAATAGTGTTCCATAGATTTCATGTTTGTTTTGAATACAGTCAGAGAGAGTCCCTTTAGTCAACCATAGTGCCAGTAGTGTTAGTGTTTGTTTTAAATACAGTCCAGAGACAGGTAGTGCTATTTTCATTGTTTTCTACAAGAAGTGGCTAGCAATCACAGTTTAGTCAATAATCAGCCGCCTTTAGTAAATTAGCAGTCTACTTAAAAGTTGATTAACTCTCTTCAGTAAATTGATTCCTTAGGATGGATAGGATGTGTGACTGCTGTGTACGGACGCAGGAGGAGCTGGCCACTGTTCGCGAACAGCTGAACATGTTGATGGCCGCGGTCAGCCGTCTTCAGCCTGCTGCCTCGGAGTGTAGCGGCAGTGGGGAGTCTGGTGCATCGGAAGGTACACCCCAGGTGTTACATGCTTCACCCACTGTCCCTGCTGTCGAGACATCTTCGTGGGTACCGGGCACGGTTGGGCCACCCTCTCCCCAAGGGGAGTGGCGGGTTCAGTGGCGTTCGCGGCACACGAGGCGGAGGGTAAATGTGAAGGCTGGCTGTGTGGCATCGTCCGCTCTGCCTGAGAGCGGACATGTGGCTGCTCCTTCAGCAAGGTCCGAGCAGGCACACGGGGGGAGGGGTTTATTAGTTATTGGGAGCTCCAACATTAGGCGGGTGATGGAGCCCCTTAGGGAAATAGCGGAAAGGTCGGGGAAGAAGGCCAGTGTTGACTCTGTCTGCTTGCCGGGGGGTCTCATCCGAGATGTGGAGGAGGCCCTACCGGCAGCGATAGAGAGCACTGGGTGCAGCCGACTGCAAATTGTTGCTCATGTCGGCACCAATGACTCCTGCCATCTGGGTTCAGAGGTCATCCTCAGTTCGTACAGGTGGTTGGCGGAATTGGTGAAGGCGGAAAGCCTTGCCCGTGGGGTGGAATCAGAGCTAACTATTTGTAGTATCGTTCCCAGAACCGATCGTGGTCCTCCGGTTTGGAGCCGAGTGGAAGGCTTAAACCAGAGGCTCAGACGATTCTACGGAGATCTGGGGTGCAAATTTCTCGACCTCCGCTATCGGGTGGAGAAATATAGGGTCCCCCTGAATAGCTCAGGCGTGCAATACACGCCAGAAGCGGCTACAAGGGTAGCGGAGTACGTGTGGAGTGCTGGAGTGCACATGTGGGTTTTTTAGGTTAGAGAACAAGACGCCTCCTGAGATGGGGGAAGGTAGGAGTAGGCAAAATGCAACAGGAAGTAACAATATTAATGTGCTAATAGTAAACTGCAGGAATGTCAATAGAAAGGTCCCAGAACTGCTCTCATTAATAAACGGTCACAATGCCCATATAGTACTAGGGACAGAAAGTTGGCTGAAACCAGATGTAAACAGTAATGAAATCCTAAACTGAGTTTGGAATGTATACTGCAAAGACAGGCTGGACAGTGAAGGGGGAGGCGTGTTTATAGCGATAAGAAGTGCAATAGTATCGAAGGAAACTGATGGAGATCCGAAATGTGAAATGATTTGGGTGAAGGCCGCGGTTAAAGCAGGCTCAGACATGGTAATTGGATGTATCTATAGGCCCCCTGGCTCAGCAGCTGTTGTGGCTGAGCACCTGAAGGATAATTTGGAAAATTTTTCGAGTAGATTTCTGGGTGGAGATTTTAATTTGCTGGATATAGACTGGGAGACTCAAACGTTCATAACGGGTGGCAGGGACAAAGAATCCAGTGAAATTTTTTTAAGTGCTTTATCTGAAAACTACCTTGAGCAGTTAAACAGAGAACCGACTCGTGGCGATAACATATTGGACCTTCTGGTGACAAACAGACCCGAACTATTTGAAACAGTTAACTGAGAACAGGGAATCAGCGATCATAAAACGGTTACGGCATCGATGATTTCAGCCATAAATAGAAATATTAAGAAAGGTAGGAAGATTTTTCTGTTTAGCAAAAGTGACAAAAAGCAGATTTCAGAGTACCTGACGGCTCAACACAAAAGTTTTGTCTCAAGTGCAGATAGTGTTGAGGATCAGTGGACAAAGTTCAAAACCATCATACAATATGCGTTAGATGAGTATGTGCCAAGCAAGATCGTAAGAGATGGAAAAGAGCCACCGTGGTACAACAACCGAGTTAGAAAACTGCTGCGGAAGCAAAGGGAACTTCACAGCAAACATAAACATAGCCAAAGCCTTGCAGACAAGCAAAAATTACGCGAAGCAAAATGTAGTGTGAGGAGGGCTATGCGAGAGGCATTCAATGAATTCGAAAGTAAAGTTCTATGTACTGACTTGGCAGAAAATTCTAAAAAATTTTGGTCTTATGTCAAAGCGGTAGGTGGATCAAAACAAAATGTCCAGACACTCTGTGACCAAAATGGTTCTGAAACAGAGGATGACAGACTAAAGGCCGGAATACTAAATGTCTTTTTCCAAAGCTGTTTCACCGAGGAAGACTGCACTGTAGTTCCTTCTCTAGATTGTCGCACAGATGACAAAATGGTAGATATCGAAATAGACGACAGAGGGATAGAGAAACAATTAAAATCGCTCAAAAGAGGAAAGGCCGCTGGACCTGATGGGATACCAGTTCGATTTTACACAGAGTACGCGAAGGAACTTGCCCCCTTCTTGCAGCGGTGTACCGTAGGTCTCCAGAAGAGCGTAGCATTCCAAAGGATTGGAAAAGGGCACAGGTCATCCCCGTTTTCAAGAAGGGACGTCGAACAGATGTGCAGAACTATAGACCTTTATCTCTAACGTCGATCAGTTGTAGAATTTTGGAACACGTGTTATGTTCGAGTATAATGACTTTTCTGGAGACTAGAAATCTACTCTGTATGAATCAGCATGGGTTTCAAAAAAGACTGTCGTGTGAAACCCAGCTCGCGCTATTCGTCCACGAGACTCAGAGGGCCATAGACACGGGTTCACAGGTAGATGCCGTGTTTCTTGACTTCCGCAAGGCGTTCGATACAGTTCCCCACAGTCCTTTAATGAACAAAGTAAGAGCATATGGACTATCAGACCAATTGTGTGATTGGATTGAGGAGTTCCTAGATAACAGGACGCAGCATGTCATTCTCAATGGAGAGAAGTCTTCCGAAGTAAGAGTGATTTCAGGTGTGCCGCAGGGGAGTGTCATAGGACCATTGCTATTCACAATATACATAAATGACCTGGTGGATGACATCAGAAGTTCACTGAGGCTTTTTGCAGATGATGCTGTGGTGTATCGAGAGGTTGTAACAATGGAAAATTGTACTGAAATGCAGGAGGATCTGCAGCGAATTGATGCGTGGTGCAGGGAATGGCAATTGAATCTCAATATAGACAAGTGTAATGTGCTGTGAATACATAGAAAGATAGATCCCTTATTTAGCTACAAAATAGCAGGCCAGCATCTGGAAGCAGTTAATTCCATAAATTATCTGGGAGTACACATTAGGAGTGATTTAAAATGGAATGATCGTATAAAGTTGATCGTCGGTATAGCAGATGCCAGACTGAGATTCATTGGAAGAATCCTGAGGAAATGCAATCCGAAAACAAAGGAAGTAGGTTACAGTAAGCTTGTTTGCCCACTGCTTGAATACTGTTCAGCAGTGTGGGATCCGTACCAGATAGGGTTGATAAAAGAGATAGAGAAGATCCAACGGAGAGCAGCGCGCTTCGTTACAGGATCATTTAGTAATCGCAAAAGCGTTACGGAGATGATAGATAAACTCCAGTGGAAGACTCTGCAGGAGAGACGCTCAGTAGCTCGGTACGGGCTTTTGTTAAAGTTTCGAGAACATACCTTCACCGAAGAGTCAAGAAGTATATTGCTCCCTCCTACGTATATCTCGCGAAGAGACCATGAGGATAAAATCAGAGAGATTAGAGTCCACACAGAAGCATACCGACAATCCTTCTTTCCACGAACAATATGAGACTGGAATAGAAGGGAGAACCGATAGAGGTACTCAGGGTACCCTTCGCCACACACCGTCAGGTGGCTTGCGGAGTATGGATGTAGATGTAGATGTAGATGTAGATATCGAGATATGGTGGTTTAAAATCGAGTAAAATGTGTTCTTATGTGAATTGAATGTGCAGAAATGGTTTGAAGTAGATCAGATAAATAAAAAATGCATTCTTATGATAAAATTGAAAGCTAGCTTTCAAAAATTGAACTTCATTTGGATTTTACATGTAAAAAACACTTTTTTGTGAGTTTTTTATACATGCTGGATTTTACGGGCTAAAACTATGTTTTTCTGGAATGTTTATGAAGCATGCTGCTTCTATACTTCAAACTTGTACCAATCAGTTCAAACTTTGCATGAAGATAAACAAAAAGCTATAAAGTCAAAACTAATTTTTTCCCATATAACCTTTATCCATTGTTGAGATATGATGGTTTAGAGTCGAGCTAAATGCAGTACATGCCACTTCTGCGTTTAAGCCTTGTGCGAATCGGTTCAAATTTTGCAAGAATGTAGACAAATACGTGTAATTAATGGTTGTCCCGTTGTTTTGTGAAAGTTTTATCCATTGCCATGATATAAGCACCGTGGTTTGAAAGACAATAAAAAAACCTACACCTGATCAGAAGTCACCCAAGCCAACAAAAATTTAAATCAGTTGCCAAGCTATGGCAATCTAATGTCACAATTATGGTGAGTAAAAGTTGGGAATCAGAATGAAAAATGCTCCTATCACAATACAAAAAAAAAAAAGGCAAATATGTCCTGGGCTGAGTTAGGATGTAAAAGAGAGCAACTAGCTTTTTGACTTATTTTGCAGGTTCAAAGACAATGACATATGATATCTGTTCAAAAAATTCTTGATCATTGGTAATTTCACGTCAGTGGTGTGTCGGAGCGAAACACAGCTGGCATCCTTGCAATGCCTCTGTTTAATGTGTAATTGCCGGAAGTTTCATTTTTGTATGTCCTTTAGCTATTGTTCAGTTCTGTATTGAGTAGAATGCTGTGTCACATAGTTTGCGAATTTTGAGATGGCAAAATTAGAGGAGCAATGCACCTGCATTAAATTTTGTGTGAAACTAAAGAAAGCCTTTACACAGTCACACCAGATGATACAGAAAGCCTACAGTAATGAGTTCTTAAGCCATACTCAGTGTTTTGAATGGTTCACAAGATTTAAAAATGGCCAGGCAGAAGTTAAAGATGGCTGTCACCCAGGATGCTTTCGACATCTACTGCTGGTACTCGTGTCTGGAACATCAATGAAATTGTGCGTACCAATCAAAGACTGACTGTCCGAGAGATTGCAGAAGAGTGTAACATTTCAATTGGATCATGTAATGAAATCCTGACACAGCATCTTGTAAGGCATCATGTTGCTGCTAAGTTTGTCCCATGGATCATGAGTCAAGGCCAGAAAAACATCACCTCCAAAACTGCGAAGAGCTCTCATTCCGTCCAGTAATCCCCTGACCTAGGGTACTGGGTGACTTTTCCATAACTTTCCCCCTTTCCGAAATCTTGCCAGTCCTTTTCCTTCATCCTTCTTCCTATCCCTCCAACCCTTCTACCAGAAGAAGGAGCCACTGGCTACAAAAGTTTGCACATTTCCTTAGCTTTTATATGTTTTTTATCTTGTTGCTGCTTGGTGAGTTGTTTCCTTATCTATCCAGCTATATTATATTTTCAAAAATTGATTATTTTCTTTGATATAATCATTATTTATCGAATCCCTAATTCCAAAGTACTGAATGATTTGTCTGAATTTTACATGTGAGAATGATAACGTCCAATACTGCACTGTGATTTAAAATGAAGAGACTTCTACCCATTGAAACAAAATCCTGTACCTTAGATAATAAGACAGCATTTTTTTTTTTTTTTGTTCACTTTTAAAACCCAGTGGGTGATCGATCAGTCATATTTCCACTCTTGCTGAGCAACATCTCCAACCAATTGTGTGAAACCTAGCCTCCCACATCAAAGATATCTATCCACTTCCTGCACCAACTTTCCACCATCCCCACCACTTTACCTCCTGGATCTCTACTTGTCAATGTTGATGCCACCTCCCTACTTACCAGCCTTCATGCCCATGGTCTTGTTGCTATCTAATACTACATCTCTCAGTGTCCATCAGACTCCGAACCCACCACCTCATTTCTTATTCATCTTGCCATCTGTATCCTGATCCACAGCTACTTTTCCTGGAAAGGTTTAAAAACAAATTGATGGCACACCTTTGGGCACCTGCATGTGTGAATCTGCTTATGGACCATCTAGAGGAAACCCTCCTGGCCTCCCAAAATTTCCAGCTTCTAGTCTGGTTCAGGTTCATTTGGACTCAGGGCCAAGACACCCTATTCACATTCTGTCACAACCTCAACACCTTTTCTCCCATCCACCTCACTAGATCTTCCTCTACCCAGTGCACCACCTTCCTGTATGTTGACCTCCACCTCTCTGATGGCTCCATCCACACCTCTGTCCACAGTAAACCCACTAATAACCAACAGTACCTGTATTTCAACAGCTATCATCCATTCCACACCAAAAATTCCGTCCCATACAACCTAGCCACCTGTGGACAGTGTATCTGGAGTGATGAGAACTCATTTGCCTAGTATGTTGAAGGCCTTACAAAGGCCTTCACATACAGGCATTACATCCCCTATCTCCAAGCCTAGCCACAAACAGATTTTCTGTGCTAATACCCCACACACGTCCAATCCTCCCACTTCTCCCAAGAATCAGCAATAAAGGACTGCCCCCCCCCCCCCCTCTTGTGTCCCACTATCACCCTGGACTGGAACAACTGAACCATATCCTTAGCCAGTGCCTTGATTATTTCTTATACTGCCATGAAATGAGGAACATCCTCCCCAAGATCCTACCCACCCCTCCTAAAGTAGTGTTCCATTGCCCACCCAACCTACACAACATCTTTGTCCATTCCTGTGCCACACCCACTCTCAACCCCTTTGGCAGACCAAGGTGCAAGACCTGTCCAATTCACCCACCCAGCACCTGCTACTCCAGTCTTGTCACATGCCTACCCTACCTCATCAGAGACTGGGCAAACTGTGAGAGCAGCCGTGTCACAAACCAGCTCCACTGCAAACACTGCACAGCTTTTTATGTTAGTTTGACTACCAACTGGCTGTCCACCAGGATGAATGGCCACCACCAAATTGATGGCAAAAACAGAGTTGACAACCTGGTGGTACAACATGCACCTGAGCACAACATGCTCAATTTTAATGCTTCTTCACAATCCAAGCCATCTGGATCTTTCTCTCCACCACCAGTTTCTCTGAACTACACAAACGGGGTTATCCTCACAACACATCCTCTTCTTCTCTAATCATCCTGGCCTTAGTCTCAGGTAACCCGCCGTCCTTGCACCCTCCAACCAGGAGTTTCCCCCTCTTCTATCCTGTCACCCTCTCCCAGTTCATGTCCCCACATCACTTTCAGCAAGTGCCAGTTTCCACCAGCTGCTACAATTGTGCCAACCCATATACCTACCACACCTCCCTCCTGCATTCTTAGCTGGGAAACTGGCTGCATCCCCACCCCTTGTCCCTCTCCCTGCCTCCCTCTACCCACCCCTCCTGACACTACCCCTACCAAACCAGTCCACCTGCTGACAAATAGCATTGGCACCGTTAATAAAGCTGGCACCATGTAGAGGCATAGCAGTGTGTGTGTGTGTGTGTGTGTGTGTGTGTGTGTGTGTGTGTGTGTGTGTTTTACACTAGCTCATCAACAACTCAAGGCATCTGATTTTCAGTGAGCGGTCTCCTTCAATGCAAAATAATTTACATTCTACAGGAACTTTCCTACAACAATTATTAGAAGTGAATTTTGTAAGTGTGGGTCTCAAAACCATAATTTGTTTTGAGATACTAATGAATGTGTATACAACTTGTTGACGAGTGATTTTATAAATAGCTGTTTTGCCTCTGCAAGTATTTTAGTTACTCTCATATTGTTATATCAAAAGATGGATGCCAATGACCTTGGTGTTTAGCAACCCAAATCACATCCATTTATCCAAGCAGAGAACCAAGGATTAAAATATCTTTCAGTAGCATGGGTGAGGAATTGGTTAGTCCCTTTGAAAGTGAAGAGTAATCTGCAAGTAATAGGTTTAAGGTGTTAGTTTACAACAGCAGAGATTCTTTCACTGGTGTGCAGCAATAACCACACTGAGGCATATCATGTGTTAGACTTATTGATCTTTGGAGGCTTACTGAAAGTGTGTTTATAGGAGTGATGTGGGGACAGAGGTTTTGAAAATAGTGTAGGGATCTGAGAAGGGACTGGAGGCTGTGATGAACTTGCAAGATATAGTCACTGCAACAGGGCTTGTATGTCAGTGTGTCTGACAGCCGGCACCAAGCAGAGATGCGCAATGATGGAGACACTGGACTCACATTCCCAGTTTTAAAGCCCAATCAGTTCATTTACATTTGGGTTTTCCATGACTAAAGCAAGTGCCAAGACTTTTTCTTCGAAAAAGACATAGCTTATTTTCTCTCCCATCCTTGTTCAATCTGAGCTTTTGCTCTTTCTCTTTCTCTAATGATCTCATCTTCCACGATACATTAAATCCTAATGTTGCTTTTTTTCTGACAGCCCTCTGTCGTTTAATAACGGTCTCATCAGTAAGGGATGTAGGGAAAGAAGGTGAGTGTAGGCTGGAGGTAAAGTATTCTTGAAATGTTGTCAGGATATGATCATGTGGGATTGTGGGAAGAGCCTGGTTGGATAAGCAGACTGAGTGATGAACATTTAAATAGTTCTTATGCGTGGTGTGGGTGGTGACATACAAATGTTTCTGTAGTATGAATTGGATAAAAAAGTAGGTCCATGATAAATTCAGTAAAATTAAATCTAATGTGAGGCCTCTATTTTTAGGTTGTGTGATGGAAGGGATTCTCTACAGTGGCCATGAGAGGTGGATGAGAAGATTTGATAGAGGCTCTTGTGGTGATAGTGGAAAGTTACATCCCAGTGCAAGAGAACTGTTTGTAGCTGAGAAACATTTCGATTACTTGGCCTATATGAAAATTGTAACTGTGACCAACATGAAGAGATTCGAGTATTATAAATATTTAAACTGTCTCCGCACTGTGTCTTCCTAAATAATGTTGGTGATATCCTCCACTTGCATAAATGGAATCAGCAACTACTGCATCAATAATACTAGTACTGTACATGTAGGTGCTGACTTTTTTTCTTCATTATGATACTTATTTCATTTTATTCATTTAAAACATCCTGGTAGCTGAGTGGTCAGTGCGACTGAATGTCATACCTAATGGCCCGGGTTCAATTCCTGGCTGGGAGATTTTCTCCGCTCAGGGACTGGGTGTTGTGTTGCTGTTGTCATCATCATCATCATCATCATCATGTCATCCCCATTGACATGCAAGTCACCGAAGTGGCGTCAACTCGGAAGACTTGCACCAAGCAAACGGTCTACCCAATGGGAGGCCCTAGCCACACGGCCTTTCCCATTTAAAACATCTCCAATGGTTGCATCTACATCTACATCTACATCTATACTCCGCGAGCCACCTTACGGTGTGTGGCGGAGGGTACTTATTGTACCACTATCTGATCCCCCCTTCCCTGTTCCATTCACGAATTGTGCGTAGGAAGAACGACTGCTTGTAAGTCTCCGTATTTGCTCTAATTTCTCGGATCTTTTCGTTGTGATCATTACTCGAGATATATGTGGGCGGTAGTAATATGTTGCCCATCTCTTCCCGGAATGTGCTCTCTCGTAATTTCGATAATAAACCTCTCCGTATTGCGTAACGCCTTTCTTGAAGTGTCCGCCACTGGAGCTTGTTCAGCATCTCCGTAACGCTCTCGCGCTGACTAAATGTCCCCATGACGAATCGCGCTTCTTTTCGCTGCATCATGTCTATCTCTTCTATTAATCCAACCTGGTAAGGGTCCCATACTGATGAGCAATACTCAAGAATCGGACGAACAAGCGTTTTGTAAGCTACTTCTTTCGTCGATGAGTCACATTTTCTTAGAATTCTTCCCATGAATCTCAACCTGGCGCCTGCTTTTCCCACTATTTGTTTTATGTGATCATTCCACTTCAGATCGCTCCGGATAGTAACTCCTAAGTATTTTACGGTCGTTACCGCTTCCAATGATTTACCACCTATGGCATAATCGTACTGGAATGGATTTCTGCCCCTATGTATGCGCATTATATTACATTTATCTACGTTTAGGGAAAGCTGCCAGCTGTCGCACCATGCATTAATCCTCTGCAGGTCTTCCTGGAGTACGTACGAGTCTTCTGATGTTGCTACTTTCCTGTAGACAACCGTGTCATCTGCAAATAGCCTCACGGAGCTACCGATGTTGTCAACTAAGTCATTTATGTATATTGTAAACAATAAAGGTCCTATCACGCTTCCTTGCGGTACTCCCGAAATTACCTCTACATCTGCAGATTTTGAACCGTTAAGAATGACATGTTGTGTTCTTTCTTCTAGGAAATCCTGAATCCAATCACAAACCTGGTCCGATATTCCGTAAGCTCGTATTTTTTTCACTAAACGTAAGTGCGGAACCGTATCAAATGCCTTCCTGAAGTCCAGGAATACGGCATCAATCTGCTCGCCAGTGTCTACGGCACTGTGAATTTCTTGGGCAAATAGGGCGAGCTGAGTTTCACATGATCTCTGTTTGCGGAATCCATGTTGGTTATGATGAAGGAGATTTGTATTATCTAAGAACGTCATAATACGAGAACACAAAACATGTTCCATTATGCTACAACAGATTGACGTAAGCGAAATAGGCCTATAATTATTCGCATCTGATTTATGACCCTTCTTGAAAATGGGAACGACCTGCGCTTTCTTCCAGTCGCTAGGTACTTTACGTTCTTCCAGCGATCTACGATAAATTGCTGATAGAAAGGGGGCAAGTTCTTTAGCATAATCACTGTAGAATCTTAAGGGTATCTCGTCTGGTCCGGATGCTTTTCCGCTACTAAGTGATAGCAGTTGTTTTTCAATTCCGATATCGTTTATTTCAATATTTTCCATTTTGGCGTCCGTGCGACGGCTGAAGTCAGGGACCGTGTTACGATTTTCCGCAGTGAAACAGTTTCGGAACACTGAATTCAGTATTTCTGCCTTTCTTCGGTCGTCCTCTGTTTCGGTGCCATCGTGGTCAACGAGTGACTGAATAGGGGATTTAGATCCGCTTACCGATTTTACATATGACCAAAACTTTTTAGGGTTCTTGTTTAGATTGTTTGCCAATGTTTTATGTTCGAATTCGTTGAATGCTTCTCTCATTGCTCTCTTTACGCTCTTTTTCGCTTCGTACAGCTTTTCCTTATCAGCTATGATTCGACTACTCTTAAACCTATGATGAAGCTTTCTTTGTTTCCGTAGTACCTTTCGTACATGATTGTTATACCACGGTGGATCTTTCCCCTCGCTTTGGACCTTAGTCGGTACGAACTTATCTAAGGCGTACTGGACGATGTTTCTGAATTTTTTCCATTTTTGTTCCACATCCTCTTCCTCAGAAATGAACGTTTGATGGTGGTCACTCAGATATTCTGCAATTTGTGCCCTATCACTCTTGTTAAGCAAATATATTTTCCTTCCTTTCTTGGCATTTCTTATTACACTTGTAGTCATTGATGCAACCACTGACTTATGATCACTGATACCCTCTTCTACATTCACGGAGTCGAAAAGTTCCGGTCTATTTGTTGCTATGAGGTCTAAAACATTAGCTTCACGAGTTGGTTCTCTAACTATCTGCTCGAAGTAATTCTCGGACAAGGCAGTCAGGATAATGTCACAAGAGTCTCTGTCCCTGGCTCCAGTTCTGATTGTGTGACTATCCCATTCTATACCTGGTAGATTGAAGTCTCCCCCTATTACAATAGTATGATCACGAAACTTCTTCACGACGTTCTGCAGGTTCTCTCTGAGGCGCTCAACTACTACGGTTGCTGATGCAGGTGGTCTATAGAAGCATCCGACTATCATATCTGACCCACCTTTGATACTTAGCTTAACCCAGATTATTTCACATTCGCATTCGCTAATAACTTCACTGGATATTATTGAATTCTTTACTGCTATAAATACTCCTCCACCATTGGCGTTTATCCTATCCTTGCGGTATATATTCCATTCTGTGTCTAGGATTTCGTTACTGTTCACTTCCGGTTTTAACCAACTTTCCGTTCCTAATACTATATGCGCACTATTTCCTTCAATAAGAGATACTAATTCAGGAACCTTGCCCTGGATACTCCTGCAGTTTACCAATATTACGTTAACTTTTCCTGTTTTTGGTCTCTGAGGACGGACGTTCTTTATCAACGATGATAATGTCCTCTCTGGTAAGCCGTCAGGTATTTTATCGTTTTGCCCGCATATTTTCATCTGCTTCTTCCTTTTAATGTGGATTTGAATTCTGCATTCATGTTTCACTTGAATTATCTCCTTTGTTGTGGAGCAATAAATTAAAAAAAGAAAGAAACTATGAGACCACAACTAGTGAACAGTGACACACCACAAGGCTGACAGTCAAGTCCACTGGTACAGAAATGTTTTTTGGAAGGCCAATAATGCAGTTCTCAGGCAGGCATGGGACAGAAGAGATAAAGGGAAAGAACTCTGTCTCTGCTCCACACCTCACACCTCATAGGCATATTCTCACTTACCTACTGTACAAGGTTAGATGATATGTTGCTTAGGACGATTAGGTTGGATGGATGGAAGCTGACTAGATTGTGGTTGGGATGCATCTGAAAAAGGATATTTCGATGACTAGGTCATTTGGAGGAGGAGGGTGGATGAGATCCAATGGATTAGGCAGCATAATAGATTAGTATCTGAGACTGTTTTCTCTTGCAAGAGATAAGAAAACTTTTTTGCATTTGTGATGATGAAGGCCCATCCACATTATTATAGATACTCCATTTCTGATTGCTTCCAATGTTTTATTGGCAAAAAATATTTACCATACAACGCCCTTAATTTTGGAAGTATCATGTAAATGCATCTTGGGTAGCTTAGTAAACCTCTGATTTTATAAATGTATATACTCTTCATGTAAGCCATATTCTGCCGTTTTAAAGTAATAGCTTTCTTGCTGGTGATTAAGATGTACTTTTAATTTTATGTTTTGTACTTGAATAACAGTTTGTAACAATAGAAAATTTGCATTTTAAATCAAATTTAGCTCCATCTGATTTTGGCCGTGAAAGAGCTGTGAAAGCTGTTGAGAAGTCTCTTAAGAACTTGGGTGTAGATTACATTGATCTGTACTTGATTCACTGGCCTGGTGTGTCAAGTGTTCCAGTGGACAGCAGTGTCCATCGTAAGGAACGTTTTGAAACCTGGGAAACACTGACAAACTTGTACCACACTGGTTGCCTCCGTGCCATTGGAGTGTCTAATTACACTGTGCGGCATCTTGCAGAGCTGCTTGACAAGGACAACATTGTGAAGCCTGCTGTTAATCAGGTCAGATGATCAGTCAGTTTGTAATGAAAAGGCTGTTTCCTCATTGAAGCAGCAGTAAATTAATGCTACAGAATGGAGAACATTCAAAAAATTTCTTTACTTAGCACCAATAGTTCACTTCATTTTAATGTCATTGTATTTTGTGTGTTTGGGTATTAGTTATGTAATGCCAATCATAAATACGAAAAGGAGTTTGTACACTTATTTTTTTATCTGTAAACTTTATAATCACCATTTTGTAACCTCTCCTGATCGGTTCGCCTCAGTGTACTTGACATGATATCAACATGAAATTTTGTCATAAAATATATATAGATCAACGTACATTTACATGTGGTGGTGAAAATGGAGACTGAGCTCTCTTTGATGTTGTTAAAGTTTTTGCCAGATTTTTATATGGCAACAAGCAGCATTTTTCATGTATGAATTACATTCTTCACAGGCCTCATAGTCTCTCTTAGCTTGTGTCAAGTAAGGATTCATTACCACCACTTCAGCTGTTTATTTTGTCATCTATAAGGTGTCTGTCACATAAAATACTTTGTGTGTCACTTTAGATGCTCTAATTATGCCCTGTATCTTCTTCATATTGAGTAGAACTGTGCAGGTATACATATATCCCCAGAGAGTGATTACTTCAGTCTGGGTGACAGTTTCATAGGCTCACATCTGTACTGGTTTAGAAGATGACAACACCAATTTGTCTAATTTTGAAAACAGCATATGACATTACATTGTCAGACAAAATAAACTGTTGTAGGTTCATAATTGCTTGTATTGTCACTAACAATTAATTTCAATATATTTTCTTGCAATTGCTGTGAGGAACATTTTATCATTTCAGGAGATGTGTAGAATATGATCTTGACTGTATAAAGTTACAGAGTGTCATTTTTTCCCCAACATATCTGATGATGTATGATACTTTTTAGGTTGAGCTTCATCCATATTTTCGACAAGAACAACTGAGAACTGCATGTGAAAAAGCTGGCATTCTCGTCCAGGCATACTGCTCTTTAGGTGGATCAGCAGGAGCAAACCATTTGCTGAATGACTCCACTGTGGTTGAAGTAGCACAGCGTCTTGGTAGAACACCAGCACAAGTATTATTGCGCTGGGCACTGCAGCTCAATGCAGGTGGGCAAGTATCATAAACACTCCATAGTGTTATGTATTAATTTCATGTGAAGTGTTGGATTTCATAGAAAAACTTGGACTCATAACTCAATGGATATAAATTTTGAAAACTGAAACGGGCACCATTATATGACTTTCCAATCCTTGTGATACTGAGCTGCACACTGTTCATAATTAAAGTAAATAATTATCCCATGCAGGCATTAATGTGCCTGGCCACCAAAGAGCTCAACATTAACTATCAAAGTGGTGTGCATGTAGTTAGGAAGTTATGAAGAGACAAATAGGCTAACTCAAAGAGAGTGCCATATTTGCTCTTACAGTCAATGTTCCAAAGCTACTTGAGAACATAGCAGCAGATTTCTTCCACTACAAAATTAGGCCTTACCTATCAAATCTAATGTTCTTCATCAAGTGTCAGTTCTTCAGGTACACCACCATGGAGTGTGCAGAGGCCTGCTGACTTGTGCAGTTCCAATGACCATTCGATGTACTGCTCCACCTACTTCTGCCAAATGCTTTGACAAGCATCCTTTTGAAACTGAGACTGTTAAGCCTTCACTGAAGAGAAAAAGACTCTGTAAATCAATATTATCCTACTACTCATACTCTGAGGCAAATCAGGCATTTAAGGTCACTCGGCCACATACTTGTGTGGAGTTATTCACTCCTGCAGTGAAGCAACCTGTACCGAACATCATTGTTAGCAACCAGGCAATGCCAGCATGTATTGAAGACTGCTGTTGGCCATCAGATAATGACAAGTACTGAAAACACTTAAATCTAGATTTTTTTTTTTTTTTTTAAAGAGGAGCAGGAGTGGAAAGCTGTCTTGTAACGATTTGAAATGGCCCACCACACTTTCCTCTTTTGTGCTAATTACACTCATAACCTGCAATTATTTGTTGTATAAATTTCAGTCTCTGTCCTTCCTTACAGGTGTAGGATTCAAGGATCTGGATGTAGTTAAAGAGTGAGCGCAAACTCACCAGAAGACCTGACAAATTTATTTGCTGATGAAACAATTTACACAAGGCACACACTGGAAACCTGAACATATTTGATCTTTTCAGTCAAACACTCATACTACGTTTATATAAGGTCACACTGACAGGTTAAGTGGCAGTGCTTGGTTTAAATCAAAATCCTCAGACAGTAGTTGATGAACACCAAGGCTTTGCAACATAAGTTGATTTTAACATTCAACAACGCTCCCAACAGGTCGTTCTGGTAATTTTGACACAGATGGAATAAAAACAGTTAAGTTTTAGAGCTCTAATACAGGAAAACAATAATGTTACAACTTATACAAGTACCTTAAAAACAATTACAAATCATTTAAGATCAAGATCTGGGCTTGCAACTTTCACATTGATTAATTGCATGAATAAATTTAGCAATGATTAATCAGTTGTTATATGGCCCCTTTTGCCAAACAGCATATCTTCAAGTGTGTACCAACTCAGGCAGTTTAAAGCGTATGCTTTTTATGACAAAATGCTGCCTGGATGGTGCAATAGTTTGATACATTTAAATCACCCAAAGCACACACAAGTTACTGCTGACACTTCCTTAGAATTTTAAATGAAATTACATATCAATGATGGGTCACAGGAACACCCATGAGGGCTACTAAATTCACTTGCTGTTGACACAATTCAGTTATTATAATGTCGTCAGAAAATTTTATCATTGATATCCATTCACCATGATTTTTAATCCCACTCTTGAACCATTCCATTTCTCTGTCATTGCTTCCTTAGTGTGTGGACTGAACTGTAGGAGTGAAAGACTACATCCCTATCTTACATTCTTTTTAATCTGAGTATTTCGTTCTTGGTCTTCCACTCCTACTGTTCCCTATTGATTCTTGTACACATTGTATATTACCTGTCTTTCTATATAACTTACCCCTATTTTTCTCAGACTTTCAAACATCTTGCACCATTTTACACTGTTGAATTCTTTTTCCAGGTCAACAAATCATATGAACATTTCTTGATTTTTCTGTAGTCTTGCTTCCATTATCAACCGCAATGTGAGAACTGCCTATCTGGTGTCTTTACCTGCTTTTTTGTGCATTATCGTTGTCCACAGCTTGGAAGCATGAGTTGTTAAGCTGAATGTGCGATAATTCTCACACTTGTCAGCTCTTGCTATCTACAGAATTGTCTGGATGATGTTTTTCTGAAAGTCTGATGATATATTGCGAATCTCATACATTCTGCTAAGAAACATGGACAGCTGTTTTGTTGCCACTTTCCCCAATGATATTAGAGATTCTGATGGAATGTTGTCTTTCCCTTCTGCCTTACTTGATCTTTGGTTGCCCAAAGCTCTTTTAAATTCTGATTTTAATATTGGATCCCTACCCTTTCGACTCCTGTTTCTTCTATCGTGTCATCAGAAAAGTCCTTCTCCTCATAGAGGCCTTCACGTAGCTACTCCTAAAGCAGAAATTCTACTGTCCTTCCAAATCAACACCCTCCACTGCCCAGCGCAACCAGTGTGTGTTCCGGTTGCTAGCAAACTGACCACCTCTGTCCGACCAAGCCTCACACTTTCCTTTCATGCTTGAGCTAGTGTCTCCAGACTGCCCATCCAGAAGTAGCTGTTTGCCCACCCTTACCCATCTGTGCCTTTGGATCCACGCTGGAACTGGAAAAGCGTGCAATAATGGAACATTGGTAGGTCATGAATATTTTTGGAGATACTGAAACTTTTAAAACAGGGAAAACCCTTATGGTGTGGCTCCAGGAGAGGCATTTTAAAGTATCTTAAGCCAGTGTGGTAAGTGGCTACATCTTAAAAAGAAGAAGAATAACCATAGCAGAAAGAGAACATTGGCATTGTCACCGGGCAGCAGGTCTTCATGGTGTGATAAGCATACCATACAATACAGAACACATTAGGTACCCCACGCACCTGCATATAGTATCATACTGTTGTTCATACTGCATTCATCAATGCATGGAATGACTTAGGGATATTTATTTATTTGTATGGCTCACATTCAGTTTAAAAATACAGGTATATAACATTAGTGTATGTATATAACAAGAATACAGAAATACAAAACTATATATAAAACTAACTAAATGTCAGTATCTAAGTTCCTAATCCGAGTTGTATCATCAGCTTTTATGAGGTTGTTCCAACTCCCCTGATAGGAACTCAAGGGCCATTCATCTCTAATGCGCTGTCTGGTTTAGAACCCCCACAGTCACAAACTGGAGACTCTGTAACACCCCATTCTAAAGAGAATCTGCACATTGTCATGCCCAGTGTGAGCTTTGTTCAATTTGACCCATAGTTTCCTGCCAAGTCTGTGCCAGCAGTATAACAGTTATTCTTTTAGAATCACTCACCGTCTTCATGATTTTCAGTAAGTTGATGGTTCCGATCTCACAGGTCTCTCGCCTCGATATTACTGCCATCTAGATGTTCTGGTTGCAGCAATAGTGGGTTTCTTGAACAGTCTATTTTGTAGTAGACTTGGTATGTCTTCCTGTATGGGTGACTACAGGTGCTCCTGCAGCTTGCAGTATTCTGTTAGCAAGGCCTCACTTCTATGGATTGTGGGTGGATAGATGTTGATTAGCAGAGGAAGCCAATAAATCGGTGTTGGTTGGATTGTCCCAGTCATTAACCGCATAGTATGGTTCAACTGGACATCAATCAAGTTGGCATGGCAGCTGTTTAGCTGTACTGGGGCACAGTACTTGGCTGTTGAGAAGACCAGGCACAGTGGATGATGTGCGCAAGGTATCTGCCGAAGCTCCCCATGTCATTCCACACAATTGTTGAATAATATTGTTATGAGTTTTTATCTTGGCAGTGGTATTTTCAAGATATTTTCTTGTGAAAGGTTATGGTCAAGGGTGACACCAAGGTACTTAGAGTACTTGTTATGGCAAAGAGAGTTTCTATGAAGTTTCACTCTGAGCTCTACGGTGGCTTGTTTGTTGTTCAGATGGAATGTAAGAACTTCAGTTTTACTTGTACAGGGTTTGTTTTACAAACAAAATTGATATCATCAGTGTAGCAGAATTTTGTTAACCTGGTATAGAGAAGCTTGGAGATATATAGGTTGAGTAATAGGGGGGCTGTGGTAGTCCACTGCTTGATTTCCTCTACTTGCTCATTTTTTCTCCCATGTAAATGCAGAAATATCTATTGTTTATCATGGTGGTGATGAGAGTTACAGTTTTTTGGCAGCCAATCATGTTTAATAACTTGTATATCATCCCTTCTCTCCAGACTGTGTCATATGTCATGGTTAGGTCTATGAATGCAACACATCTTCACATTTTCTTGGAAACCAGCCTCTGTGGAAGCTGTTAGGGCCAGTACCTGGTTGCAGCAACTTCTCTGTGGCCTGAAACCAGCTTGCTCAGCTGTGATATGTTCCAGAATGAAGCCTTTAATTCTATTATAAATGACCCTCTCCAAGAGTTTATAAGTACAGCTCAAAAGGGAAGTTGGTCTGAAACTTTAGAGGGCAGTCAGCTGGTTTACCTGGTTTCAAAATTGCCGCTGTTTTTGTTCTCTTTATCTCATTAGGCAGTGATCCGTTATCTAGGCTGTTGGAGAAGAAGCAGACTAGCCTTTTTTTACCACCATTACCCATGCTTATCAGAAATTCCATGTGTATATTAACCAGGACCAGGTGCTTTACCATGTTTAGTTTGTTTCAAGGCCTCATCCAATTCAGTCAGTGTAAATGGTGAAGAGAAATCAGATTTGTTTGGGCACTGAGCTTTTAGGGAGGTGAGTTCTCATTTTATTTTGGAAGTATGTTGTTTCACTGGATGATGTAGGTGCTTCAACTATATATGGCTACTGATTTGGTTATCTGAAATTCAACTTCTGACCAGTTTATTGTAGGCTCCACCAAGCTTATACAGAAGGCTCCTTGCCTTCCTTACTTGAATGTTTGAAGCTTACATTTTCTACTGTCTCACACCATTGTACTCTTCTAGCAGCATCAAGCCTTTGAAGGAGGCTGTTTGCAGTATTGCTGTTGCCAGTTTCACTATATTGTTCGTAAAATTGTTCGCATGTTCATTCCACCCTGGTATATAGGGTGTTACAAAAAGGTACAGCCAAACTTTCAGGAAACATTCCTCACACACAAATAAAGAAAAGATGTTATGTGGACATGTGTCCGGAAACGCTTAATTTCCATGTTAGAGCTCATTTTAGTTTCGTCAGTATGTACTGTACTTCCTCGATTCCCCACCAGTTGGCCCAATTCAAGGAAGGTAATGTTGACTTCGGTGCTTGTGTTGACATGCGACTCATTGCTCTACAGTACTAGCATCAAGCACATCAGTACGTAGTATCAACAGGTTAGTGTTCATCACGAACGTGGTTTTGCAGTCAGTGCAATGTTTACAAATGCGGAGTTGGCAGATGCCCATTTGATGTATAGATTAGCACGGGGGAAGAGCCATGGCGCGGTACGTTTGTATCGAGACAGATTTCCAGAACGAAGGTGTCCCGACAGGAAGACGTTCGAAGCAATTGATCGGCGTCTTAGGGAGCACGGAACATTCCAGCCTATGACTCTCGACTGGGGAAGACCTAGAACGACGAGGACACCTACAATGGATGAGGCAATTCTTCGTGCAGTTGACGATAACCCTAATGTCAGCGTCAGAGAAGTTGCTGCTGTACAAGGTAACATCACTGTATGGAGAGTGCTACGGGAGAACCAGTTGTTTCCGTACCAAGTACAGCATGTGCAGGCACTATCAGCAGCTGATTGGCCTCCACAGGTACACTTCTGCGAATGGTTCATCCAACAATGTGTCAATCCTCATTTCAGTGCAAATGTTCTCTTTACGGATGAAGCTTCATTCCAACATGATCAAATTGTAAATTTTCACAATCAACATGTGTGGGCTGACAAGAATCCGCACGCAATTGTGCAATCACGTCATCAACACAGATTTTCTGTGAATGTTTGGGCAGGCATTGTTGGTGATGTCTTGATTGGGCCCCATGTTATTCCACCTACTCTCAATGGAGCACGTTATCATGATTTCGTATGGGACACACTACCTGTGCTGCTAGAACATGTGCCTTTACAAGTACGACACAACATGTGGTTCATGCACGATGGAGCTCCTGCACATTTCAGTCGAAGTGTTCGTACGCTTCTCAACAACAGATTCGGTGATTGATGGATTGGCAGAGGTGGACCAATTCCATGGCCTCCACGCTCTCCTGACCTCAACCCTCTTGACTTTCATTTATGGGGGCATTTGAAAGCTCTTGTCTACACAACCCCGGTACTAAATGTAGAGACTCTTCGTGCTCGTATTGTGGATGGCTGTGATACAATACGCTATTCTCCAGGGCTGCATCAGCGCATCAGGGATTCCATGCGATGGAGGGTGGATGCATGTATCCTCGCTAACGGAGGACATTTTGAACATTTCCTGTAACAAAGTGTTTGAAGTCACGCTGGTACGTTCTGTTGCTGTGTGTTTCCATTCTATGATAATGTGATTTGAAGAGAAGTAATAAAATGAGCTCTAACATGGAAAGTAAGCATTTCCGGGCACATGTCCACATAACATATTTTCTTTCTGTGTGTGAGGAATGTTTCCTGAAAGTTTGGCCGTACCGTTTTGTAACACCCTGTATATTCCTCTTCCTGTTCACAAGGGATAAACTTGTTAGCAGCAGTAGGAACAGCCCTCCCTGAGAAACAGAGGGCTAGTTTTTAGGTTCTGGTTGAATAGAACAGATATATTGATATAGATCATCAGGAAAACTCCATCAGTCAGCCCTGGGGAAATTCCTACCTCTTTTATGTGAGTCTTCCTTGGTTGAAGTGTGTGTTTCCTGGGTTAGAGATACATCAATATTATTATCTACATGGCATTTAGATAGGTACTTGCTTTTAGCTCGGCTAATGCTTTCTCTATTTAAATGGCATACTTGAACACTCAGAGTCCTGAAAAGGTCCATTTTTTAGGGATTTTTGATTTTGATATGTCTGCACGTTTTTAGCCAGTAAATCCAATATTTGGTCTGACTGCCATTTCGTTTTAGCTTATTTAGCGCTTCCTGGGGTGCACATGTAGTATTTCACCACAGACGCGAGCTAGTTTACACCCCTCTTAGGGTTATGAAGAAAGAATAACCTCTTAGAATTGGGGTCTTGTAGTTTACAAATGACATTTGCTTCTAGCGCAATGTTTTGCAATGGAGATATATTATTTCACGTGTTCCACATACGGATATATGTATGTAATGGTTTTTTCAATTGTATGCCACCACAACACTTAGGGCATGTAGCGTACTGCTTATGAAAGTGCTGGAAAATGACTTAAGAGTAGAAATTGGTCAATCACGCAACAATAAAGGATAACTATACATCCTTTTAAAGATAATGGTTTTTTTTCCACAAAAATAATTTTAATGTTATATGCCAATGTTGGAGAAAATCACCGTGTTGACAGATCAGGAAGTGTAGAATTGTTTTATATATTTTGGGAAAAAAAGCAAAAAAAAGCACTCCAGTTATAATTTTTAGATGTTTCTTGTCAAATGTATAAAATGTGATGAACTCTTTTATCTTGATTACCATTTAGTTGTATCGGGGAAACTCCTTTGAATGCACAGTATTTTTTTCTGATAGATTTCATGATTCCTCTTACAGATTGTTCACATACTCTGGTTTGTGCTTAATTATAAAGCACCAACTTGATTATCTGTAATCTCTGTCACCTCCTCAGCAGCACATCCATTTGTTGTCCTGAAGTTGAAACTCGTAATAATTGATGATGTCTGCTCAAGAAAAATGTGCAGGATACTACAATTTAGATTGCACTTTTTCACACATTTTATTAGCCTCAAAGTTGTGCTGTTTAAACTGTGACGAGTTTTCCTCATCCTTGAAATTACTGTTGCTTACTGTCAGGTCAGTACCATACAGTTCAGTCAAAATATCCATTAATTTGTGTTACAGAAATCACTTGGAAGTTTTTAGACATCGATATTACTGATTTTTCATTAGTACAGGTGCATGCACTTCACGAATGAACTGTGCAAACATGTAACATGAGCAAATATCACTATCATAGGTATTACATACTTGACAGTTTGCTCATGACTGGGTGCAGACTGACTGACTTTGAGTGACATCTGACTATTTAAAAACTGATGTATTAACATAGAGTTGTTTTGGACATTATACAATCATTAAAAATGACTAGGTAAAACTTTGCTGTTTAGGATGTGGTATAAGTAATGACAATTTTTTGTTTGTTTACAAAACATTTGGTAAACATGGAATCACTTTATGAATTTACAATGGTAATTATGTACTTAAGAGTACAGGTGCAGTATTGAAAATTATTTCACATAATGATAAATTATTCAAAATATTAATTATATAATTAGTGAGGGATGACCTCTAATTTGGAAAAAAAATAGAGCAACAGGAGTGCAGTGTCTAAGTTCATAATATAACAAGTCCAAAGGCAAAATCAGCCATAAAAGTCATCACACATGGAGTAGTTCCAACTTGCTGTGTCACACAGTGATGCTGAAATTTACTTGTTACATATGTCGGATGTAGATATTTTCCTTAGCTTTTGGTTTGTAATCATGGAAGTCCACCAGTCCACAGAGTTTATAAAAAAAAAAATTGCTAATTTTTGTACATTGTCTTTAAATATAACACCAGCAGCAAAGACTGAGTTTTAATTATTTTTTTCCTTCTTTTTTTCCAGCTGTGATTCCAAAATCTGTGAACCCAGATCGCATTGCATCTAATATAGCTCTAAACTTTGAGCTTCTACCAAAAGATATGGAGTTATTGAACAGTTTAAAAACTGTGAAAAAGTTTGCATGGGATCCTGAAATAGTTGCTTAATATTTTTGCGCTACACCAAACTGGAAACATTTGTTTTTCATGTTCTTTAATTATGGCTGCTACATTTGATCAAGATTTCTGCAACAAAATTGCAGAACTTTGTTATAGTAAATATGACACTCTTCCAAAGAATGGAAAACCAAATGATAGACAGTGGACTCTACTTGCAGCAATTGTCAAAGTAAATGGTTGGGGTATAGATCCAGTATTTGAAGTGGTTTCAGCTGGAACTGGATCAAAATGTGTGGGGCAGTCAAAAATGTCTTCTACAAGACTGAATGACTGCCATGCAGAAGTGATGGCACGACGAGGATTTCTTCGTTACTTGTATTATCAAGTCTTTCAACAGCTGCATACGGGTAAATCAGCCCTCTTTAGTGGCACTGATCATGAAGGTCGCTGCATCATGAAAGATGATATTACATTCCATTTTTTCACCAGCCATGTTCCTTGTGGTGATGCTTCAATATTTCCAAAATTTGATGATTATTCAGATGGCACATGCACCCTACCAATTAATATTTCATTTTCACATGCATTAAAGGAAGTATCCAAGGTGCAGGATGCCAATGCAAATAAACAGTTATCTAAAAATACAGTAAGCAAAGAAGCAGAAACTGTATTCCAGACTAATGATGGAGTTGAGTCTGATGTGAGTCAAGCCAGTTGCTCCCATAACCATTTACCAACCGGGGAAGGACCATTTGTTAAGCAGTTAAATACTGATTCAGAAGTTCAACTGGCAAGAACAGTAAGGCTCCAAGAAATTACAGATGAAGAGTGTAAAACGGCAGTCCACTGTGGAAATGAAGTAAAATTTACAGTGACCGAGCCAAGTGAGCTCCATTCTGTGTCACCCCACACTCATACAAATTCAACTGATGAAAACTGTAAGCGTGCTGGGCTGAAACGTGCATCTGAGCATGAAGAAAATCTTAGCCCATTGTCAAAAAAACCAGCTTTCTCCGATGTTTACAGAACAGGTTCAAAGTGCCTCCCAGGGGAAAAATTACAGGATCCTAAACTTCCTGGAGCAAACTATCATGTAACAGGAGTACTTCGAGGGAAACCAGGTCGCGGAGAGCGCAGTCTATCATTATCCTGTAGTGATAAATTAGCGAGGTGGGCAGCAGTGGGTTTGCAGGGTGCTTTATTGTCTTTGCTTTTGCATGCACCTATTTACTATAAGACACTCAACATAGGTGGCAGCAGTCCATACTCATATGATGCACTTCATCGAGCTGTTGTGGGAAGAACAACTGGCGTAGTTGGCCTAAAACCACCATATGGACTGTCATCACCTATATTTCTACATTCTACATTGCCTTTCTCAGATGCCCGTCAACCAGGGAAATTGCCTTGTGCTGAAAGCATAGTGTGGAGTGCAGTACCTGATAGGTGAGAACATCCATCAAGTATTTAACTTCTGTTTCTATTAATAATTCTAATGACATTTTCCTTATCTTAAAAAATTGTTTTCATGTATTATGAATTTGAGAACATTGAAAAAAGAAAAACTGTTATTTGGGAAACATGGGTATCTTGTTTTTAGTCAATGTTATGGTTGCACCCGTATTGTTTAAAGACTCGGTGACATTTTCATACAAAGAAGCAGTGCTTTCTTGTCACAGTTAGCTTTCCATATCAACCTACAATAATGTACATAATGTTACATTTTGTCTTGGACTGAATAGAGAGTTGTCTGAAGGGAACCAGATTGCAATCCTTGGCATAAAAAATGTGACATGCAAATTTTGCTACTAAATGCCTAAATACCATGGCTCTTGGTTTATTACCAAGTGGGAAATTCTATGCATGTCAGTAGGTGCATTTATACTCTCGTACTGCTATAATGAAATTGATCCACTTTATTTGCATAAATACAAGACACCACAATACACATATATTTAAGTTAGATACCACAAAAGGTCTGTCCAAAGAGCTCACAGACAAAGACTTGGTCTCAATTTCATTTTCTACATCAACTTTTGCAGCTCATTGTTCCCACAACAATATAAAATAGTTGTTCAGTTACAGCAAATCTAGTATGCATGGCTGTCATGTTGTCTATTTCCACAGATAAGTCTGCATGTATACAGTGAAAATTTATTGACTGTTATGCATTCCGTCCTACTAATACTACTATTAAGGAAATTCCAGGATGAAAACTCTTAAAATGAAGAGAGGCAGCCACTCACGTCTAGCAGATTGATGTACATTGTGTAACACATCTAAAGCATGATTTTTTAGTTAGCACTTTCTCCTAGTGTAAGTACACACTCTCGTTCATAGCCATGGGTGAGTGCACCTGTGCATGTGTGTGCATGCTTAAACTAGAAACAAACATTCCATGGCAGTTGTCTAACATAATTTTTGTAGAGGTATATATAGTTTTAACAATGTGGAAGCCAACAGTAGGAATGAAGGTTTGTGTTCCTCCAAGTTACTACCACAAGAGCATGTTTTCTTTTCAAACCTTACAAACATTTTGATGATACTTCACACACTGGTTTACATTGTAACAATTTTACTTTGAGAGAGAATAACCTGATATGTATAAAACATTGAGTTATTCTTAGTGGTTGTATGTAAACTAATTGTTCTCACAGAAATTTGAATACAGTAATTTTTATTTCAATTCCCAGATAATTATTTAATACTTGTTTAAGGAAACAAGAAAATGAAATCAAAATTAAAATACCTATGTGGTAAAGAACTGAGCAAAACTGTTTCTGAAAAATTTATTTAAAACAAGACCTTTAGACTACGGATGGGAAAGTAGCCCTTGCTTTGAGAAACTTGAAAACTTCTCAGAGCTTTTCTCACAAACATAAATGTGCTTGTGATATTACCATTCTGTGTCACTCTGATTAGTATGGCTGTCTTATGAACTACAAGAAGCTTTGACTGTTGCAGAACAGACAAACAGGCTGTGTTATCAGTGGAGGTGTGGCCTTTTCAAAGCAAATAGCATAAATGCAATCCAGTAGGTCCTCATTGACAAATGACAAATAAGTATGACAGGCTGGCTCTTACAGCTTAGTGTGGACTAGAATTCTCTACTGAGGGAGGATGTTGGGCAGTTGAAGAAGGCTCGATTATTGTTACAAGACTTATTTATGGAGGTTTAGTTACAATCGTTACTGGTCACCACAGAGAATATGAAGGCATCTCTCCAGATGTGATGGCCTTCGGCTGTTAATTGCGCAATCCGCTACTGGGCAGCTGGTGCTGTGCCGACAGGGTCTTGTGTTTCCTGGCCATAGTGAGTGTGGCTGGCAGTGACAGCCACAGGGACATTGGGCTGTGTCACGCTCCTGGGCTCAGAGCATAGTGGTCTTCTGTTGGGCCCCAACAGGTGCAGAGATGGTTGGAACCTGGCATGGTACTCTCAGGAGGCGACAAAGTGCAGAGCAGCCCCTGGTGCCCCCAGAGGTGGCAGGCAGCGTTTCAGGTACTGGCTATGGCAGAAAAGTCAGCATCATTGTTGCAGCACAGAGTAGCACAGGCTCAACATCACATCACTGCTCAGCAGTTCAACAATGATGGTCTGGTTTGAGCGTCCTTAAATATTGCTTCTCCATGCCACCTTTTGTTGTATTTCATGGTTAGTGTGTCGGCCGAACTGTATAGAATGTGTTGGTGACCTGGCTGTTGTGTCTGGGTTGCAGTACTCCTGCAGGCTGCATTATGTTTTGGTCGCAAGTGTCATCTGTTACCACCGTAGCGATTCAATGTCGCTGACCACATAGCCCCTTCACCAGCTGCATCCTACTTGGTGGTCCCTTGGTTTCATCATCAGGCTCTTCGGGTGGTTCCAAGACTTGTTTTTAACTTTATCCCTTTACATGAGGAAAATTCAGTCATTTAATTCGAAGTATTTCATTACTTTGGCTCAAGAAGAAGAGAGCTGTTCTAAGTTCAGTTATTATAGTGTTTGGGAGCAGTGAATACGAAATCATAGGCTGAAGAACATATCACATATGTCCCATAAAATGAAGTTCGGTATCACATTTATTCCCTGTACATTAGTTTCAAAATCAAAAGTACAATGGGCGTGATTTACCAGTTAAAGAAACAAGAAATATTCCAAGGCAGTCGGGCATCAGCTAGTAGCCCTCCTTTGTATGTATGATGAAGAATGACAGTATGTTACTCCTTGTCTGTGGTATGAACCTTTTCAGATATAAGTATGGTACCTATGCATAAGATTTGTTTTCTTTGCATTAGCCTAATGTAGTTACTTCCTTCGCTACCTCTGCTCTGTCTTCACATACAGTAAGAATATTTGAACAATTACATAGTTCAGCTTTGAAATTTTTTAGGATGTGAATCACCATATTAACAAGACTGTGCATTGCAGACTGTACCTCCTGTAATATTTACTTTACATATGACATGACATTATTAAAATAAAACTTTAAGCAGCCATTCATTGTAGAAGCACAACAAGTGTGCAAATACTTAGGTGTTTATTTTTAGTCACTGTGGTCAACTTCTAGTGTGACCTTTAAAAAATAGTGTTATGGCATGAAGGCAAATAGACGATGGTTGCATGGACCTGAATTACTGTGACAGTATCAACAAACAGAGAACAACTTAACTGTCATTGTAAAGAGGTGCTTACTTTTTTCTGTGCAAGTAGTTTTTGGGGGCATTTATTAATTTGTTATATCAGTTTCAATGTCTCCACTGTCCATATCTTGCCCCGACTTCCAGAAGTGGCTTCACCATATATATTTCATTTTCAACATGATTGCTTTTAGGGCAGGATCCAAAGAGTGTCCAAAAATTTTGTAACATACATAAATCTAGTTGCTTCTTTGGACTTATAAGTTGTGGAATCATAGAGATTTACAATGGCAACTGTAATTGAATCATAGGGACATTCACTTTAGTAGCAAATAGTTAAATTGAAGTAGGAACAATTGGGGTAAGTCTAAATTAGTGTAGTAAGATATTATTAAGACAAGTGTAGTAATAAAGTAGTATATGATGTCTCATTATTGTATAAATATTTTTAAAATTCCCTTTTTGTTTTATCTACATAGGCCTCTGGAAGTTGCAGTAAATGGAATTAAAAAGGGTACAACAAAGAAATCAGAAAAACTGCATTCTACTTGCTGCTTGATGATATGTAAGAAAGAACTGTTACGCCAGTTTATGCATTGCATGCATGTTATAAATGGTGTTGACATTTCCAACATGACTTACGCACAAATCAAAGGAATGGCAGAACATTACAGAGCAGCGTGGAACATTGTACAGAAAACATGTTTTCCTGCATGGCCTAGGAAACCTACAGAGCTGTCATCATTCACCGCTGGAGAATAAAATTGTGTTACTGAGTACTAAAATTGAATAACCTGTTTTCCCTCTGTGTTCTGTCGGTATGACTAACTACTTTAGACACTGGTCGGCATTAACTGTATAACAACTGAATATGAGGATGTTGTTGTGATCTTCAGTCCAAAGACTGGTTTGCTGCAGCTCCCCGTGTTAGTCTTCCTGTGCAAGGCTTTTCATTTCTGAGTAACTTCTGCAACCTACATCCACTGTGATCCTGCCTATATCTCTATCTGCAATTTTTACCTCCCCAGCACTTCCCTATGTTACCAAACTCGCTATTCCTTGATGTTTCAGAATTTGTCCTATGAATCAATCCCTTCTTTTAGTCAAGTTGTGCTATATATTTCTTTTCTTTCCAGTTTGATTCAGTATCTCCTCGTTAGTTAATTCAACCTACCCATCTGATCTTCAGCATTCTTCTATAGCACCAAGCATTTATTCTCTTTGTGTGAACTGCTTATTATCGATGTTTTACTTCCCTACAAGTCTACACTTCAGAAAATATTTCCTAACGCTTGTATTTATATTAGATGTACACAGATCCCTATTTTTCAGAAATGCTTTTCATGCTGTCGTCGATTTGCATCCTATATTCTCTGTACTTTGACCATCACTTAATTTACTGCCCAAGTAGCTAAACTCTTCTACTGGTTTTAGTATCTCATTTCCTAATGTAATTCCCTCAACATTGCCTTATTAAATTTGACTACATTGCCTTACTTGTGTTAATGCCCTCTTTTCATGACACTATCCATTCTGTTCCACTGCTCTTTCAAGTCCTGTGCTGCCCCTGACAGAATTACAGTGTCATCAGCAAACCTCGAATTTTTTATCTCTTCTCCCTAAACTGTCATTCCATTTCCAAAATTTTCCTTGATTACCTGTACTGCTTGCTCACTGCACAAGTTGAAAAACTTTGAGGGTATGCTACAACACTGTCTCATACCCTTCTCAACTACTGCTCCCCTTCTATACCCTATGACACTCTAAACTAACCTGGTTCCTATACAAGTTGTAAATAACCCATCATTTCCTTTATTTTACACCTGCAGCTTTGAAAAAATTGAGTGTAGGTCAGTCAACATTGTCAAAAGCTTCCTCTAAAGCTACAAATGCAGGTTTGCCTGTCTTCCAAGATGAGACATAGACTCAGTACTGCCTCACATGTTCCTACATTCCTCAAGGTCAGCTTCTATTACCTGGCCTTGATGTTACTGTAGTTAGTCTCCTGTGGCCATTGTCAGAAGCACACGGCAAATTTACTGTAAACAAGTACAGTGATGACTAAGGGAAACACATCGCATTTTGAATGACTGACAGTTATTCGTATACCATCATATGGTTCAGCATCTCCTCGTGAAATAGTACAATAAAAACTCTCACCAAGCCGACCGAAGTGCCCCCATTCCCAGGTGCAATAATATTATGGTTGACTAATACTACTTTTTCCTTCTTCTGTAAATAATTGTCAATATTTTGCATCCATGTCTTATTAATCTGATGGTACAGCTGTGAGCACCTGCCTTCTTTGAAATTAATACATTCTTCCTAAAGACTGAGGATATTTCCCCTGTCTCATGAATCTTGCACACCAGATGAAATCATTTTGTCATGGATCTCAGTAATTCTGAGGGGATGCCACCACTCCAGGGTCCATCTTTCAGTGCGCTGTCAAATTCTTTTCACAGTATCACATCTCTGATCTCATCTTCAGCTAGCTCCTCTTCTCTTTCTCTGACATTGACCTCAAGTTTTTCTCTTATATAGACAGTATGTATATTCCTTCCACCTTCCCCTTATTTGCTTAGTACTGACTTGCATACAACTTGATATTCACACAGCTGCTTCTTTTCTCTCCTAAAATTTCTTTAATTTCTTGATAGGCAGCATCTGTCTTTCCACTAGTTGTGCACCTTTGTTCTCTAGCCTTCCCTGTTTAGCCTCTCTGCATCTTCTGTTAATTTTTCATTTTTATATTTTCTCTTTTTATCAGTTAAATCCAATATGTCCTGTATTATCCAAGGATTCCTATTACGCCTTGTTTTTTTACCTGTGGTCCTCTGTGCCTTCAGTATTTCATTTCTCAAAGCTACCCATTCATCATCTGTTGTATTCCTTTCCCCGCCATTTCATTCCAACATTGCCTTGCTCCCTCTAAAACTTTCCACAAACTCTGGTTCTTTCAACTTATCCAGGTCCCATCTTGAATTCCTTCTTTTTGTAATTTTTTCATTTTTACTCTACAGTGTATAACCAACAAATGATGGTCAGAGCCCACATCTCGCCCTGGAAATGTTTAAAATCTAGTTTCAATATCTCTGTATTACTGCTGTGTAACCTGGGGATATTTGACTAGATTCACTCAAGAATGAATTGAGTTTCCCAGATCATAAGAAAATGAAAATTGTCTCAGTTTTATTTAAACTTCTGGCAGGCTCTAAGAAACTAGTTCGTTTAGTTAATGCTTTCCTGCAGTAGGCTCCTTATAATGTTATACTGAATCGCACTTTAGTCATTGTGATTTTATCCCTTTCTTTGTTTGTCCACATGCGTTGTAGCAGTAATTAAGAGAGAGAACTTTTAAGTGGGATGAGTGTGGTTCAGATAACCAGCCATTTATCTTATCAACGGTTTGTTGTTGTTGTTGTGTTTTTATTTTTATATATATATATAAACTCTTCGGAACTACACTAGTATGGATCTGATTTCCTTCCTGGATCCAGTGTTCATAGGATGTTAACGATCTTCCATTGTTAGATGTAAACTTTTATTCCTCATAGGTAATTTAATGTCACGACTGCTATATAACTTAATCTTTGGCATCTATGTATATCTTGTGAACACACATAATAAATATACTGTTTCTCATTTGATTGATTATTGCAAACATTGTACAATACCATCCTTGATATTTAATATGATCTGATAAAATCATGCGAAACCAGGTACAAAAAACTGCCATTATCTAAATTTGCAAAGTACTGGCATTTCTCTCAACACAAGGCATGCAATATTAATAAAATACTGTGAAGTTTTTAAAATGGCTCAAATAATGTACAGAAAAATATAAATACAGGGCTATTACAAATGATTGAAGCGATATCATAAATTCACTGTAGCTCCATTCATTGACATATAGTCACGACACACTACAGATACGTAGAAAAACTCATAAAGTTTTGTTCGGCTGAAGCTGCACTTCAGGTTTCTGCCGCCATAGCGCAGTGAGACAAAATGGCGACAGGAGCCGAGAAAGCGTATGTCGTGCTTGAAATGCACTCACATCAGTCAGTCATAACAGTGCAACGACACTTCAGGACGAAGTTCAACAAAGATCCACCAACTGCTAACTCCATTCGGTGATGGTATGCACAGTTTAAAGCTTCTGGATGCCTCTGTAAGGGGAAATCAACGGGTCGGCCTGCAGTGAGCGAAGAAACGGTTGAACGCGTGCGGGCAAGTTTCACGCGTAGCCCGCGGAAAATTGGCTCATGCCACAACTGGAGACCGACAGCGCTGACTTCATCTTTCAACAGGATGGTGCTCCACTGCACTTCCATCATGATGTTCGGCATTTCTTAAACCGGAGATTGGAAAACCGATGGATCGGTCGTGGTGGAGATCATGATCAGCAATTCATGTCATGGCCTCCATGCTCTCCCGACTTAACCCCATGCGATTTCTTTCTGTGGGGTTAAGTGAAAGATGCAGTGCTTAAACCTCCTCTACCAAGAAACGTGCCAGAACTGCGAGCTCGCATCAACGATGCTTTCGAACTCATTGATGGGGACATGCTGCGCCGAGTGTGGGAGGAACTTGATTATCGGCTTGATGTCTGCCGAATCACTAAAGGAGCACATATCGAACATTTGTGAATGCCTAAAAAAACTTTTTGAGTTTTTGTATGTGTGTGCAAAGCATTGTGAAAATAATTCAAATAATAAAGTTATTGTAGAGCTGTGAAATCGCTTCAATCATTTGTAATAACCCTGTAGATATTGAGTTTATAATGGGTGATGATTCCATTCCTTCAACTGTAGAAATGATGAAAGGTACTAAGAAGTAATTCTGATCGGATATTGACAAAATTATTTAATTTGATAGACAAAAATCTACTCACCAAGTGTTGGCAGAACTCAAAAGACTGTTGTAATTGGCAAGCTTTCAGAGCCAGTGGATCCTTCTTGGTGTAGAAGGGTTGAAGGGGAAGAGAGAAGGGTGAAGGAAAGGGACTGGAGAGGTCTAGGAAAAGGGGTAGATTTCGGGAAAGTCACCCAGAACTGCAGGTCAGGAGAGACCTACCGCGCGGAATGAGAAGGAAAGACTGATTGTTGGGGACTGTATTGGACAAGATTCAAAAACCTGAGAGCTTAAAGCTGGAAGACAGGTAATAAGCAAGACAGAGATTACTGCTAAAACATTATGCGTGTGTTAATAAGAGTGAAAAACTGAATGCGTTGTATGTAACAGAGGTGGGAGGGGACCAGTGAAAAATAGATAAAACATTGAAAGATGTAGAAAATGAAAACAGAGTGAAGCAAATAGTAGTTACAGTGAAGACAAGCTGGGACAGAAGAAATTAACATAAATGAAGGCCAGGAGGGTGGCGAGAACCGAGGATAGGTTGTACTGAAGAATGAAAGTACAGAACTGCACCTGTTGTTGTTCATCAACTTCGAAGAGCTTGCAGTAGCTGAATTTTGTATGGTTTCATGAGTAAACATTGACGCAACACACACCAGATGGACATTTGTGGGCATGTTGAGCTGCATGACGAATGGATTTATGCGGACTCCTTGTGAAAGTATGGCGGATGCATTCAACATCTGTGTCAGACACTCGGGGATGGTCCAGCGACTTGCCTTTACACAAACAACCTGTTCCTCAGATTTGTTCATGCCATTGTCTAATGCTCTGAGCTGCAGGAGGATCCCCACCATACCTAGTATGAAAGTCACACTGAACATTTATTACTGACATGTACTGCACAAAACATAGTAAACAAAATGCTTTCTGTTGTCCCAACATCTTTTTTACTAAAACTGGAGTGGGTGCACACTGCTGCTACCTAGCAGGAACCATGTAAAACTCAAGAGTTTGCCCATTCCAACAGTACATTGTTCATGCACATATCTCAAATAACATAATAGTTGTGATATTTTTAAATAGGATGATTCTTTTTGATACACCCTGTATATTAATGGTACACTATGGAACCACTAGCAGATGGCAATATACTGTTTTGCTGTAATACAGGCAAACTTTAACAAGTCTGAAAGCAGACCTGAAAAATCTGTGCCAAAAGACTGATAATGTACAACTTTATTAATGAAAAGAAAATAGTACAAATTAACAGTGAAGACATAGCACCATTTCCAGTTTTGTATTTACAACTATTGAAAACAGTGATCAGTAAAAGTAATAAACAAGGTTCAAATGGCCCTGAGTACTTTTGATAAACTAAAAAGGACTTTCAAAACCAAGAGTTTGATGTCAGAAATGTCTAATGGCTGATGACTGGTACTAACTGCAAAAAATGTAGCACACTGTGTACAGTACGACCAACAAGAACTGCACCTCACAAATACCGCATAGACTGTTCCATATCCAACATGCTGTGCTGCATCAGTTTTGCCACCAGGCCATTACATGTGTATCCACTTTTACTTGGTTTACAGTATTGCAATAAGCAACTACCAAGCGCTCTGCAAATAGAGGATACTTTATACCAATATTAGTCAGTTCTTGTCTTATTCATTTTAGTTAACATGATGTAACAAGTTGTTGAGCCTATAATGTAGTAGCAACTCTGTTTAATTTTTAGCTATATCCACAGATGTGTCCAGCCGATGCCAGTACAATTCCTAATAACAACACAATTAATTCTTTAATGGTCAAGTAATTTATGTTGCAAGTACACAATGGTCATTTGCTAAATCCTACAGTTATTAATAGCCGTGATGAATGAGACTTTCACTCTGCAATGGAGTGTCTGCTGATATGAAACTTCCTGACAGATTAAAACTGTGTGCCGGACCGAGGCTCGAATTCTGGACCTTTGCCTTTCACGGGCAAGTGTTCTACCATCTGAGCTATCCACAACTCACAACCCTTCCCCACAGCTTCAATTCTGCCATTACCTCATCTCCTACCTTCCAAACCTCACAGAACCTCTTCTGCAAACCTTGTAGAACTAGAACTCCTGGAAGAAAGGATATTGGCAGACACAGGGCTTAGCCACAGCCTGGGGGATGTTTCCAGAATGAGATTTTCACTCTGCAGCAGTTATGATGTGCTTCTTGCTAATACATGACTGTTCTAACCAAAGGATGTTGCACTGGCCTGTGATTGATTATATTCTTCTGACTAGCTGAAAATGACCTGGCTCACTTGGTCTTTATTTTCATTTCTATTTTTGCGAACAGTCAAAATCACTGATCATACAATGTAAGCTTTCACGGCCGGTATTGTCTTCACTTAAAACTTCCGGGCTGATAGGCCGTGGTCGAAGTATAAAACTGTCTCCTGACGTTTCGTCTCCGACTGCGGGAGACATCCTCAGAGGTAAAACGTCCGTTTTACCTCCGAGGATGTCTCCCGCAGTCAGAGACGAAACGTCAGGAAACAGTTTTATACTTCGACCACGGCCTATCAGCCCGGAAGTTTTAAGTGGAGTCAAAATCACTCATGACCATCATAAAAATGAACATTTCTTTTAAAAAAAATTAGTATTTCATACTCTTGAGTACTCTTAAATCCCCTTTAGTATTTAGCAATACCCTAATTTGAAATAAAGTGCTCTGGTCTCACTTATTTCTTTACTGAAAACTGAGAACTTCCCAAAACATTCTTAAATTGAAAATCATAAACAACATTCTGAAATCATGTAGAATACATTGGAGTATTTTAGAAACCACAAAAACAACCTTTAACATGCAAGAATACTTGTAAAAGCTCTAAGCAAGATATTCTGGTGACAACCACACTGTGATGCAGCCACTTGGAACACTCGTGTCTCCACAACTGCTATAGTGCACAACAGGGGAACCAGAGGTAGCACCAGATACAAATAGTAGTGATTGGCAGCTGGTGGGTTTGGAGCTGTTGTAAACTTCTCTCACAAACATCGTTGTTGTTGCTGTTGTGGTCTTCAGTCCAGAGACTGGTTTGATGCAGCTCCCCAAGCTACTCTATCCTGTGCAAGCACAAACATTAATATATAAGTATTGTAATATGTTAGCAGATCCTTTGCACCTCCATTTCCTGTAATCCACTGCTTCCTTCGTACTGCTGTTGTATCTGCTGTCATCCATCACATCACCCAGGACCTGAAATCTCTCCCACACTTACCTCCTTTCCCCTTTCCACATAACCCTCCATGGCTGTTCTTATAAGCCCCTCCCATCTTAATATACACCCAATCAGTTTCTTTTCCTTCTTTTTTAGAATTAGTAATAGTGTTTTACCCTCTCTCTCTTCTCAGCTCCTCTTCATTTTTCACTCTATCCATCTAACTCACTACTCCATCCTCCACCATGTCCACATCTTGAAAGCCTCCAGCCTTGCTCAATCTTTCTTCTTCAATGTCCACATTTCAGCACCACATATGAGGACAGTCCATACAAAACATTATATTAGTCTCTTCTTCAAATTCTTTGTACACACACACACACACACACACACACACACACACTGCTGAACAAAGGTTAGGAATATTATTGTAGAATTTAATCTATGACACTAGAGGTATCATTGACCTAGGGACTTCATGCGTTATCCAGTTAGAACCCATAAAGAGGACAGTGTTTTCTACTGGCATGCTTTGTGACTGTTTCTCAGTCAGGTAAACATACTGCAGCTGCAGTGGCACACCACAAGCAGTCCAGCATCAAGAACAGCTTCATTCAGTTTGTGTTCAGCACCACACTAACATGCCACGTAGAGGCATACAACACTTCGCTAGAGTCAGGATAGTGGCTTTACTTTCAGCAGGTTATACACAGCAAGATGTTGCCGATCGGTTACACATCGCTCAAGTGGTGTGTCTAAGGTGTGGAGAAAGTACAGGGAGGGAGGAAATATAAACGACAGACCACACAGTGATGGTCCTCATATGACAATAGCAAAGTGGGGTCATTTCCTCCAGCTGTCAGCTCGCAAGACACCAAACATCAACTGTCAGAAATATTGGAAATGACTTCTCCTGAGCAACAGGGATTTGTGTTTCAGACCAAACAGTGTGTAAAAGATTGCACCAGAGTAGTCTTCATTACAGAAGACCAATGAGAAGTTTTGCACTGAACCAATGGAACTGAAACAATCGAAGGACCTTGTCTCTTACATATCAGCGTTGGACCATTGCAGAATGGAGTAATGTTATGTTTGCTGACGAGACCAGGATTGGTTTGTGACCAGATACTAGATGTGTTAGGGTTTGAAGACGCGCTACACAGCACCAGAAACTCTAATACGTTCAGGAAGTCCATACATTTGCAGTTGGAAGAGTAATGGTCTGGGAGCCAATAATAATTAAGACAGTGGACCCTCTAATTCCCATCTATGGCAGTTTGACTGGTCATAGATACCTAAAAGAGGTTGTACAAACGATTGTAAGTCCCTACAGACATGAAGTTGGTGACAACTTCATCCTAGTCAATGACAATGCAAGACTGCACTGTACCGTAGCAGTGTCTCGGTATCTTCAATGTTGCAGCATCAATCAAATTAACTGACCAGTACAGTCCCCAGATGAATGCAATTGAGTATGCACAGGACCTGTGGAAGGTGGCCATTGCACAGCATCCGAACCCACCTGACAATCTTTGGGACCCAATTGAGGTGTGGAACAAACTTGACTGTCTCATGCTGAGCATGCCTTGCAGAGTGGAAGGTACCATCCCACCACTTTTGGAAACAAAACCCAGTGTATATATATATATATATATATATATATATATATATATATATATATATATATAGGACTTACCAAACAAAAGCGCTGGCAGGTCGATAGACACACAAACAAACACAAACATACACACAAAATTCTAGCTTTCGCAACCAACGGTTGCCTCGTCAGGAAAGAGGGAAAGACAAAAGGATTTGGGTTTTAAGGGAGAGGGTAAGGAGTCATTCCAATCCCGGGAGCGGAAAGACTTACCCTAGGGGGAAAAAAGGACAGGTATACACTCGCACACACACACATATCCATCCGCATATACACAGACACAAGCAGACATTTGTAAAGGCAAAGAGTTTGAGCAGAGATGTCAGTCGGGGCGGATGTACAGAGGCAAAGATGATGTTGAAAGACAGGTGAGGTATGAGAGGCGGCAAATTGAAATTAGAAATTAGCGGAGATTGAGGCCTGGCGGATAGCGAGAAGAGAGGATATGCTGAAGGGCAAGTTCCCATCTCCGGAGTTCTGACAGGTTGGTGTTAGTGGGAAGTATCCAGATAACCCGGACGGTGTAGCACTGTGCCAAGATGTGCTGGCCGTGCACCAAGGCATGTTTAGCCACAGGGTGATCCTCATTACCAACAAACACTGTCTGCCTGTGTCCATTCATGCGAATGGACAGTTTGTTGCTGGTCATTCCCACATAGAACGCTTCACAGTGTAGGCAGGTCAGTTGGTAAATCACGTGGGTGCTTTCACACGTGGCTCTGCCTTTGATTGTGTACACCTTCCGGGTTACAGGACTGGAATAGGTGGTGGTGGGAGGGTGCATGGGACAGGTTTTACACCAGGGGCGGTTACAGGGGTAGGAGCCAGAGGGTAGGGAAGGTGGTTTGGGGATTTCATAGAGATGAACTAAGAGGTTGCGAAGGTTAGGTGGACGGCGGAAAGACACTCTTGGTGGAGTGGGGAGGATTTCATGAAGGATGGATCTAATTTCAGGGCAGGATTTGAGGAAGTCGTATCCCTGCTGGAGAGCCACATTCAGAATCTGATCCAGTCCCGGAAAGTATCCTATCACAAGTGGGGCACTTTTGGGGTTCTTCTGTGGAAGGTTCCGGGTTTGAGGAGATGAGGAAGTGGCTCTGTTTATTTCCTACGTGGAATGTTTCCCTCTATTATATATATATATATATATATATATCTCAGACATTTACATGTCTGCTTGTGTCTGTGTATATGCGGATGGATATGTGTGTGTGTGCGAGTGTATACCTGTCCTTTTTTCCCCCTAAGGTAAGTCTTTCCGCTCCTGGGATTGGAATGACTCCTTACCCTCTCCCTTAAAACCCAAATCCTTTTGTCTTTCCCTCTCCTTCCCTCTTTCCTGAAGAGGCAACCGTTGGTTGCGAAAGCTAGAATTTTGTGTGTATGTTTGTGTTTGTTTGTGTGTCTATCGACCTGCCAGCGCTTTTGTTTGGTAAGTCTCATCATCTTTCTTTTATATATATATATATATATATATATATATATATATATATATATATATATATATATATATGGCAGGTCGATAGACACACAACAATTTCCCTCTATCAATTCATATATATAGTTATAATAGAGGGAAACATTCCACGTAGGAAAAATATATCTAAAAACAAAGATGATGTGACTTACCAAATGAAAGTGCTTGCAGGTCGACAGACACACAAACGAACACAAACATACACACAAAATTCAAGCTTTCGCAAGCTTGTGTCTGTATATGTGTGGATGGATATGTGTGTGTGTGCGCGCGAGTGTATACTCGTCCTTTTTTCCCCCTAAGGTAAGTCTTTCCGCTCCCGGGACTGGAATGACTCCTTACCCTCTCCCTTAAAACCCACATCCTTTCGTCTTTCCCTCTCCTTCCCTCTTTCCTGATGAGGCAACAGTTTGTTGTGAAAGCTTGAATTTTGTGTGTATGTTTGTGTTCGTTTTTGTGTCTGTCGACCTGCCAGCACTTTCATTTGGTAAGTCACATCATCTTTGTTTTTTATATATATATATATATATATATATATATATATATATATATATATATAATCGTTAATTCCCCATTAAGGAGAGCGTTAAAACACAATCAATATTCACAATGACAATATGGTACATAAATTGGTACATTTCGAATTCATGGCATTTTTTTCTGTCTCTTTCTTTTCTCTTCCCAAAAACCTCTCATAAATTCACTGTGTTTCTTCTTCCTCTCTTCTGTCCACTTCTTTCCTGATTTCTTCTCTTTTGGTGTTTCTTCGAATTTCTGTTTGTTGATTTTTTCTCTGTATTTTTCCTCTGCTTGATATTTCTTCTGTGGAGATGTTTAGATTTTTGAGGTCTTCCATGGTTTCCTTTACCCAGTTAGTTTTCACCTTATTCGTCACCACTATGTTAAAAATCTTCTTGGTCAGCCTATTTTCATTCACCCTATGAATGTGCCCATAGAATTTTGCCCTTCTTTTTCTGATATTGTTTGTAATTGTCTCTGCCTGTTTGTACAATTCGTTTGTTGGTCTCTTTATCCAGATCCCCTGTCTCTGAACTGGCCCATATATCTTTCTCAGAATTTTCCTCTCTTGCTTTTCCATTTCCTTGATTTTAGTTCTTCCTCTGATTACTGTTGTTTCTGAGGCATACAATGCCTCAGGTAAGATTACTGTTTTGTAATGTCTTAATTTGGCATTGATGGAAATATTTCTTTTATTGTAATGGTTCCATGTAAGTCTGTATGCTTTTTGTAGTTTTGTAACCCTTTCTTCATTGGCTGTTGAATTCAGTCCTGTTTTCTGTATAATCTCTCCCAGGTATTTGAAACTTTCTACTTGTGTTATCTTTCCGTACTTTGTTATCACTGGGCTTCTGTCTGTAGATTTTGTGTCCACGTACTGGGTTTTTTCATATGATATTTGTAGTCCTGTTCTGGCTGCGATTTCGTGCAATATCTCTAGGGCTTCTCTGGCTTCTTTTCTGTCATTTCTAATGATGGTTATATCGTCGGCAAAGGCCAGACATTTTATGTTGACGGTTCTATTTTTCTCTCTCCCCATCTTTACCCCATTGACTCCTTTGTCCCATGTCCTGATTATTTTCTCTAAAACAGCGTTAAATAAAATGGGTGACAGGCCATCTCCCTGTCTCACTCCTGTCTTGATTTCGAAAGATTCTGAAATCTCGCCCATGAACTTCACTTTTGACTTTGTATTTGTTAATGTTTCCTGAATTAGTGTTCTGGTCTTATTGTCTACCTTCATTTCTTCTAGAGTATTAAAAAGTGTTTCTCTGTCTATGGAATCATAAGCTTTCTTGAAATCAACAAATGTTACTGTGGTGTTTCTGGACTTTCTCATTGTTAATAATGTTCTCAGACACCAGATCTGCTCACTGCATGATCTTCCCTTCCTGAACCCTCCTTGGTATTCTCCGATCTGTGGATCTATCTGAGGTTCTAGGCGATTTAACAGAGCTTTTGCTAGAATTTTGTATGCCACCGGCAGTAACGAAATTCCCCTATAGTTATTAGGGTCTGTTTTGTCTCCTTTCTTGTGGAGGGGGTGTATTAGGGCTGACTTCCATTCTTCTGGTATCTTTTCTGTTTCCCAAGTGTTTTTGATTATACTATGAATTTTGGGTGTAATGTTTTCATGGTCTAATTTCCAGATTTCTGCAGTCAGTCCATCTTCACCTGGTGCTCTGTTATTTTTCAATGATTTTATTATTTTCAAGATTTCTTCATATGTTGGGGGTTCTGAGTCCCGGTTGGGTTCTGGTTTTGTAAACTGTAATCTCTGTTTTGGTTTATCACAGTTAAGTAATGTGTCAAAGTATCTGGCTAATATTTCACAGTTTTTCTTCGGATTTGTCTCCAGTGTTCCATCTTGTCTTTTGAAGCATAAGCTTGGTGGCTGATATCCTGTCATATTTTCTCGGAATACTCTGTAAAAATTACGTGTGTTGTTTCTGGTGAAGTCTTCTTCTATCTCCTTCAACCTGCTGTTTTCGTAACCTCTTTTTTTCTCTTCAGATTATTTTTGAAGTGTTTTTCTGTATCCTGTTGAAGTCCCCATTTTTCTTGTGTTTTATGGCTGTTAAATTTTTTCCAGGCTTGTATTCTGTCTTCTATGGCCCTGTCGCACGTCATGTTCCACCATCGGTGTTTCCTTTTTCTCGGTGGCTGCGCCAATTTTATCAGTTCTTTTATTTTTTCTGACAGTTCTGTCCAGTTGTTGCTATTGATTTTCGTAATTTCTTCTATTATTTCTTTCTTGTTTATTTGTAGGTACTCTGGATCTGTTCTGAAAGGTCTGTTGGTTCTCTTGATTTGTCTATTGGGTATTAATTTTACTTTAATTTGGAGAAGGTGATGATCAGATTCGAAAACTCCTTTCCTTGTTCTTACGTTCATTATTTCTCTGGTGTTTTTTGTGGATATTGCTATGTGGTCTATCTGAAATTCTCCTAGAGCATGGTTGGGGGATTTCCAAGTTACAAGTTTTCTCTGTGGTTTCTGGAATTGCGTTGACATGATTTTCAGATCAAAATTTCTGCAGAAGTTTATCAAGTTCTCTCCATTTTTGTTTGTTCTCATGTAGGCCGTGTGTTTCCCTGTCGTGTCTCTGAATTTTCTTTCCTTGCCTAACTGGGCATTGAAGTCTCATAGTAACACTTTTATGTGATTCTCAGGGATTTTGCTGGTAGTTTCTTCCAGATCTTCCCAGAATTCCTCTATCATCTCTGGGTTCTTCTTGTTGTAATTGTTTGTGGGGGCATGTCCATTGATTAATGTATAGGCTTTGTTTCCAGATCTTATCGTGAGTGTCGACATTTTTTCTGATTTTGAGGTGAAATCTATTACGGAGTCCAGTATCAATTTATGTACTACAAAACCAGTTCCGAAGAGTTTGAGATTTCTTCCTGGGATGGTTATGGCTGGTTTCCCCTTATATATTCTGTAATTTTCAGAATCAAAGTGGTTCTCATCTGCAAATCGTGTTTCCTGTATTGCCATAACTTTGATGTTGTATTTATCCATGGCGTTTGTTAATTGTTTCAGTTTACCTGGCCTCTGTAGTGTGTTGGTGTTGAGTGTTCCCATGTAAAATACTTTCTTCATCTTGAGAGTTTTTGAGAGGCTCCGATTCTTCTCTTCATGACATGCCTGATCCCCTGGAATCCGATGATCAGGTCTAATACACAGTCTTACTGACTGGGGCCCAGGGTAGTGGATTCTTTCCCGTTGTTCTGTCATGATTATTGGTTTGTGTTGAGGTATTGGTGGTGAAATCACGAAGGATCTCACATAATTTCGACTGGAGTTTTGAGTTCCAGAAGATTAACTTACAGCCGAGCTCACAGAGCCAACAGACGCAGACCAGAGTACTGGTGGCTGCCACGCGGACGTGTCTGGATTTGGGGCTTCGCATGTAACCCTATGCAGGGGCCCTCACAGGGTGCTACCATCCGGAGCCAGATGGACCCAGGTTTTTTTTTTTTTATGAGGTGTTACTCCTCCCCCTCCTCCTTCCTCATCACTTGCGAGATGAGGGCCCAGGCTTGGGACCAGCAGTGGCGGAGAAAAAAAGCTTTGGGAAGATCTTTGACGTGCAGCAACATGCACACTGCATTTTACAAATGTATAAACACACAGTCCACCAAACACAGCGCATTAGTTTCCGAAGTGAAATCAAGATAGCAATGCTTTTTTGTTAGCCAATGAGAGCTGATACTCAGAGTGTAGGATGTGTGATGTAGTCGGCCCTTAGCAAACATCACTGTTAAGTAAAAGTTAACAGTTTACATTAATAGATATAGAGTCCAGCTACAAGAAAAGCTATGCTTTCACATATAATATTGATCTTTTTCTTGCATGTGTTAACCTTGGAAATATATCAAATATAAATGTGCCAGTAAAATTTTAAATAATGATATGAGTGTCTGATCTCATGGGTTCAAAATTTTGCTAACTGGCTGCTCCTCAAAGTATTAAGTTCTGAATGAGAGTCAAATGCTTTGTGATGTAAAAAATTCATCGCACACGTAATGTACTCCGTCTTGTGTAAAAGTTAATTTACTTTGAAAGTACTGTTTCTCAAACCACCATTCACAATATTTTCCCAAGACATGTTAGAAATGTGAACAGTTGTGAAGTCTTGGTCATCGAAAGCAGTTTGTCATTACGAAGTATTGCATAATCTTCCTCCTAAACCCTTTGACACATTTTGCTGTAGGTAGAAGTTTGTTTGCTCACTGTGTTTTGTTGCTGTAAAGGAGCATTTTCTTTGCAACCTAAGTTTTATTTTGGTGTTTTTCTCTTGTTTATGTTTTATTGCTGCATATTGTTTTGCAGTAGCAGGCTAAAATAAAATTCTTTGTTAGATTATCAGTTCTTACAAATAAAAATTTAACTGAAAACTAAAACAATAAAAAATTTCAGAGTTTTTCCCATATGTACTGGGTCATATACATCCTGATGGTGAGTAACAACTATCCTTCTCATAATATTGTCATTATTCCATTCTGGACTTTCTATTGTTTGGTAACATTATTATTATTACCTCTTTCCTTTCTCAGACATTATGTCTGGTTAAAAATAGAAAGTGACGCAGACCTTGATCAAGTGTGACTTCCTTTTAACTTTACTGTATATGTTACATTGCATTTAGAAACTTTTGGCTAATTGAACATGTATCAATAATTACAGATTTCTGTAGTTGTATATATACGTTTGGATGTAGCTGTATTGCGTTGATGTACTGGTGGATATTGTGTGGTATGACTCCTGTAGTTGATAGTATAATTGGTATAATGTCAACTTTATCCTGATGCCACATGTCCTTGACTTCCTCAGCCAGTTGGATGTATTTTTCAATTTTTTCTCCTGTTTTCTTCTGTATATTTGTTGTATTGGGTATGGATATTTTGATTAGTTGTGTTAATTTCTACTTTTTATTGGTGAGTATGATGTCAGGTTTGTTATGTGGTGTTGTTTTATCTGTTATAATGGTTCTGTTCCAGTATAATTTGTATTCATCATTCTCCAGTACATTTTGTGGTGCATTCTTGTATGTGGGAACGTGTTGTTTTATTAGTTTATGTTGTATGGCAAGTTGCTGATGTATTATTTTTGCTACATTGTCATGTCTTCTGGTGTATTCTGTATTTGCCAGTATTGCACATCCGCTTGTGATGTGATCTACTGTTTCTATTTGTTGTTTGCAAAGTTTGCATTTATCTGTTGTGGTATGGGGATCTTTAATAATATGCTTGCTGTAATATCTGGTGTTTATTGTTTGATCCTGTATTGCAATCGTGGATCCTTCTGTCTCACTGTATATACTGCCTTTTCTTAGCCATGTGTTGGATGCGTCTTGATCGATGTGTGGCTGTGTTAGATGATACGGGTGCTTGCCATGTAGTGTTTTCTTTTTCCAATTTACTTTCTTCGTATCTGTTGATATGTGATCTAAAGGGTTGTAGAAGTGTTTATGAAATTGCAATGGTGTAGCCGATGTATTTATACGAGTAATTGCTTTGTGTATTTTGCTAGTTTCTGCTCGTTCTAGAAAGAATTTTCTTAAATTGTCTACCTGTCCATAATGTAGGTTTTTTATGTCGATAAATCCCCTTCCTTTCTGCTTAATGTGAATCTTTCTGTTGCTGAATGTATGTGATGTATTCTATATTTGTGGCATTATGCTCGTGTAAGTGTATTGAGTGAGTGCTTCTAGGTCTGTGTTACTCAATTTCACTACTCCAAATGAGTAGGTCAATATTGGTATAGCATAAGTATTTATAGCTTTTGTCTTGTTTCTTGCTGTCAATTCTGTTTTCAGTATTTTTGTTAGTCTTTGTGTATATTTTTATTTTAGTTCTTCTTTAATATTTGTACTATCTATTCCTATTTTGCCTGTATTCTACATATTTATAGGCATCTGTTTTTTCCATCGCTTCTATGCAGTCACTGTGGTTATCCAATAAGTAATATTCTTGTTCAGTGTGTTTTCCCTTGACTATGTTATTTTTCTTAGATTTCTCTGTTCCGAAAGCCATATTTATATCATTGCTGAATACTTCTGTTACCTTTAGTAATTGGTTGAGTTGTTGATTTGTTGCTGCCAGTAGTTTTAGATCATCCATGTATAGCAAACGTGTGATGTTGTGTTGGTATGTTCCAGTAATATTATATCCATAATTTGTATTATTTAGCATGTTGGATAGTGGGTTCAGAACCAGAAAGGACTTAATGAGTCTCCTTGGTATATTCCACGCTTAATCTGTATTGGCTGTGATGTGATATTATTTGAATATTAAGTGTGGTTTTCTAATTTTTCATTACTATGTTTAGGAACGGTATCAATTTAGGATCTACTTTGTATATTTCCAATATCTGTAGTAACCTTGAGTGGGGTACACTATCAAAAGCTTTTTGGTAATCAATGTATGCGTAGTGTAGCAACCTTTGTTTAGTTTTAGCTTGATATGTCACCTCTGCATCTATTATCAATTGCTCCTTTACATCCTCGTGCTCCTTTGCAGCAGACTTTTTGTTCTTCATTTATAATTTTTTTATGTGTTGTATGTGTCATTAATTTCTGTGTAATGACTGAAGTGAATATTTTGGATATTGTTGGTAGGCATGTTATGGGGCGATGTTTTGCTGTATCTGCTTGATCTTTAGGTTTCAGATAAGTTATTCGTTGTGTAAGTGTATCAGGGACTGTGTATGGGTCTGCAATGTAACTGTTAAATAATTTAGTTAATTGTGAATGTGTTGAGGTGAACTTCTTTAGCCAGAAATTTGCTATTTTATCTTTTCCAGGGGTTTTCCAATTGTGCGTAGAGTTAATTACTCGGGTGACTTCATGTTGCAAAATTATCACTTCAGGCATTTGTGGTATCATCTTGTATGTGTGTTTCTGCTTGTATCCACCGTCCATGTGTGTTATGTTGTACCGCGTTTGACCATATGTTGCTCCATGTCTGTTATGTTTGGCGGATTGTCTATTTTAATGTGTGTATTATCTATTGTCTGGTAAAATTTCATTTGGTTTGTGTTGAATGTTTGGTTTTGTTTCCTTCTATTTTCACTTTTTTTGTATCTTCTAAGTTGTTTGGCCAATGCTTGTAATTTCTGCTTCTTTTCATCTAATTGCTCTATCGCTTCTTGTTGTGAGATTTTACCTAACCTTTTTCGTTTTTTTGTCTGATATTTCATTTCTTATAAATTGTGTTAGCTGTCCGACGTCTTTTCTCAGTTTTTCTATTCTGATCTGTAGCCTGTGTTGCCATGCTGGTTTTGTGGGTTTCTTCTGTGTGTTGGTTGGTTGGTTCTGATCTCTGCCTAGTGTGTATATTTAGTGTAGTGAGTGCTCCTATATAAACCAGTAGTTGTAACTCTTCCATAGTTGTATTTTCATTTATTTTGTTGTGTATGATTGTGTTAATAGTAGTAGTAGTAGTAGTTGTTGTTGTAGTTTCGACTTGTGGGTTATTTGGTGGTCTATGCAAGAATGGTCTAATGTCTGTATTTGTGTCTTTGTATTCTATATATGTCAGCTGAAATTTTTCTTCTATATCTAACATGTGTGTTACTTCGTGTTCTATTTGTGCTTGTTCTGCTGGCTGTCTTAAGATTTCGTTTTCCTATGATTGTTTAATTGATGCGTGTTGGTCTTTGTTTGTTTTCTCTGGGATGTTTGAGTCCATTACTGTATTTTCTTCTTCTGATTGCACATTATTTTGTTCCAGTATTTGTTGTACTTGTTGTTTGATGTTTTCTAATTCTGACTGGGGTATCCTGTTATTTTTTATTATTACACGGATCTGATCAGCTAATCGTCGTTCTGTTAAAAATTTTAACTCTGGGTATCTGGTAATAAATGTTGTGTATACTTGTGATCTGTATCCAGTTGTGTTGGTTCCTAAGTTTGTTGCTTGGTAATAACAGAACATGAGGTGTCAGTTAACTTCATCTGACCATCTCATCCTCTGTTTTCCTTCTAGAGTGGTTGCAGGAAGCATATCCTGCAAAACCACTATTTGGATTTAAATAATTTTCCGTGTGGCTAGCAGTGTCATTACCATTGTGGACGGGCATAGGGTTCAAGCGTCGTCCCCGACCATGACAGCACTTGTCTGAGGCTTCATTAGTTCTGTCCTGAACCAACTACCGTATTTACCCGAATCTAAGCCGCACCTGAAAAATGAGACTCGAAATAAAGGAAAAAAAAATTTCCCGAATCTAAGCCGCACCGAAATTTGAGACTCGAAATTCAAGGGGAGAGAAAAGTTTTAGGCCGCACCTCCAAATCGAAACAAAGTTGGTCCATTGTAATATTCGACACAATTTAGGTCGAATGAATGACGATACAGCTACAGTAGTTTGGTTCGAGTCGTAAGCTTTACCAGGTAGCCATTGCTATGCGTCAGGCGCTCCGTCTGTATTTATACGGGTACCCTTCCTTTTTCACGTGCTTCGTCTGGTTTGAATCGATTGCTTATTTTGTTTGATCTGATAAGTGCCGTTTTCTCTGTTATAGGTGTTTACGTCACTCTAAGCTGAAAATGCATCACTGTAATGTGTCATGCATTGTTTGTCGCATTCTGATAGTGCGTGTTTACGGCCTGTCGCCGTTCGCGGCATGGCTTGCTTTTGTGCGCGCTACCGCCGCTTACAACTAAAAAGAGGCGAATCGTCTCATTAGCGAAGCAATGTCAAGAGACTGCTATTTGTTGTTACTTACACTGCTGCTTTCTTTGAGAATAATCAACAAGAACCAAATAATAGGCTGCGTATGATAGAACATGTTCTGAACGAGAGTTAGGCGAAAATTTTTCTCCGTTTGAAAATCTTTGCGGCCGCTTCTTTAGTACATCAAATTCTGCACAGAAATTAGAGTCATCTTAGATTTAAAAATCTAGTCAGTTGCCGTGGTTCATTTCTGACTGTATCACTATTAGGCTAAGAATAATACGAATATAAACAGACACGATAAGTGTATTCTTCCGCGTTTGCTGTTGTCTCACTCTAGTTTCGTAGTTTATTAGGCAGACAGGATTTAATTGAGATAGCAACAAACACGGAAGAACACATGGCAAAATGTTTATATTCGTATTATTCTTATGGTGAATGGTGAAGAGAATACTGCTTGTGATTCACATTTCATCATGTTACTATTAGCAACCATCTCTTCTCACAGGTAGGAAAAAATTCGGAACGTAGAGTTGGCCATATTGAAAAACATCCCAAACAGTCTTGCCAGTCGGATTTTCGTAGTACATTGAAATTCTAATACATTCGTAGATGAACAATACAGAATTTGTATTTACTTCGTTGGATAATGTATGAAAATGCAGTGGTCGAAACTCGGGGCGGAGAAGAAAAAGCTCGTCTTCCACCTTTTTTTTTTTTTTTTTTTTTTATTTATTTATTTATTTACTGACGCAGTATTTATCTTTTGGCGGCACCTACCAACATTTTTCAGAACTTCTGGCTTTGCACTCGATTCTAAGCCGCAGGCGGTTTTTTGGATTACAAAAACTGGAAAAAAAGTGCGGCTTAGATTCGAGTAAATACAGTAATCACACTAAAAGGGGGGTTAGCCCTATTAGTGGTTTGTTCTTGTTGTCGCCTTTTACGACTGGCAGAACATACCAGTGGCCTATTCTTTTCCCGGGCCTCCACGGGGTTTATTATTATTATTATTATTATTATTATTATTATTATTATTATTATTATTATTTAACTTTCCTTAACTCTGCTCCATAAACTCTGTACAGTAAAGCTACTTCCCTACAGTATAAATCAGTATCACTGAGAAAGTATTGCTTGATTAGAAAATTTTATAACAGAGATATGAAAGTGGGTGGCAGGTAAGATAAAAAGAAAGGTTTAGTTCTTGTGTATCCCTCTGTGTAGTTCATTTTGCAGTCTTGTTTCGCCAGCAGTTTCCTGTATGCCTACTTGCCGAGTGTGTCACTCTAACATCTTCTTGTTCAACTGTTACATTTTCTCTCATTGCGAAACTAAACATGCTTCTCACTCATCTGTTTGATTTCTTCACTGTTTTTTGTCCTCCCCCCCTCCCTGTTCACCACTGGCAATATCTGTTCCTCTATTACATTTCAATATCCTGCTACATTTTATTACATAAGCTAAAATACCACTTAATATACTGTTCATTAACTTAAACAATTCACTTAAATTTATTTCATTTTATCACTTTCACTTTTCCTTGATCCACTGTAATCGATTTCTTAAAGTACAATGAAGCATGCATGTCACCATTACTTACATATACCCTTCTGAGCTGGAACACATCCCCACCACGCCAGGATAATGGAATAGTCAAGAACATTCTGAAATGGTGTGGACGATTCTATAACATTCTGACCAGTTTTGATGACTTCGGCACTATTTCAAGTACTTCACGAACTCCCATAAGAAATCCGTATCTTCTAACCCAACCCCTGCAGTTGCAAACTAAATCCTCCTCCATGGATGGAGAATGGAGGGCCTTTCTCACAGATGGGGAATTACATAACCCCCACTTGGCTGTGGGGGTGGGTTGCGGAGTTTTGGTGGTATACATGGACCAACCACACTTACAAAATTATATACACTGAAATGCGCAACTACATAGAGCCGTGGATATTCCATTTGTTCTGAAAACATAAATTCTGTGCAGATCTATCTTCAGAATTATACTGATGTGCCTGTAATTTTGCTAATGTAAAGCAAATACTGCACTTCAAGATGAGGGGATGGACAACATGAGAGAATAATTCATCTCTATAACCATTCAAGACGGGGACAATGTTTGTCACAGAGCAAAGTACAACTAGAAGAGTAAAAGGTAATGCCACTGATTTTATTAACATGGTTTCACACCACTTACATTCATATGTGCATGCATAAGGGAACAGGAAACGAAAGTGTAAAGAGTACTAAAAAAAAATGTTACTGTGAAATAAAACCAAATTAAGAAGGTATGGGTATACTGTAAGATTTTGGGATTGCAGCCAGATTACATCAACTTTATGGTGTAGTATTTCGACTGACAACCACACACACCTTTAGATACAGATAGGGCAAGAAATCAACTTAAAATGGCTGCAGTACCAAAATGTCATGGAATAATATGTTTCTCACAAGGTGATTATACTCTGATTAAAATCACTTTTTGATTGACAGATTGCAGCAGTAGTGAACAGTGTTGCTGGCATGCAGCCAGCCGTGCTTCACAAGAAGCTGCACGTACCTGCAACACAGCAGGCATGTGGCACTTGAGAAAAGCCACATCTGGACAGTAGCTGACCCCCTACCACTCGACGCTGTGAAATGCCATAGAAATTTTAATCGCGTATAAGATCTTGCTGCACAAGCCTACCCATTCTTTGATGACACCCTTCCTGAGATCTAGTGAGAGAGGACGACAATACTGGCTTACACAAAACCGACCACTAATGCACTGTGTATCTATGGATCTTTTCTGGGGCATGGCTGCTCATGGGTAATACCGTGGTGCATCACATGTTATGTGACCGCGACATTATAAACAAAATGACAGTTGGTATGGTTAGCGTATTTCGACTCAGACCATCAAATCCATATTTGAAGGCACCATACTGCAGCAGGAAACAGTGTAAAATGAAATCAAGCTGAAGTGATACAGAAACTGCACTGACAGGTAATGACCACATACTCACAGCCTGTATTGTGTGGCTTGTTGATGTGAAAGTTGTTGAAGGTACATAATAATGTAACATTTCTGTTGTAGGCATCCCCCTTGGACCTCTGGGTAACAACTTCAGTTCAAAAGATAAAACCACATCATCAAGACAGATAGGTGTTTAATATTGGATGATCCTGCTGACAATCTCACCAATATTAATACTGATACTAAACAGACATCAGATGTGGTGGCTTTGGAACCATGTCCTGGTACCCCCTAATGTAAATGGACATCAAAGTGGAAGGATATAAGTCCAAATGGAAACAAGTGGACACAAAATATACAAAGAGAAAATTAGCCAAAAGGAATAAGTCAATTGCTAAAGGCTATCTTGTACCAAACTATGTCCCTAAGCTTGGTTGATGCTCTAGTAAAAATGAATGTTATTGTAAATTAACACTTCAGCTACAACAATTGGATCATAATGAAATTTACTAGACATAATGATACAAATGATTCACTTGATCTCACAATCAAGATGAGTAAAGAACACAGTCCAACATGAAGAGTGCGTTGAAACACCTTTTGCTGCAATACATGCCGCAACACGATCCGGCATCAAGTTGGTTAGATTTCTGATGTCGTCCTGGGGCAGACTGGTACACAGATCTTGAACAACCACATTGAAATCATGTACAGAGTGACAGGGCGGTATCTGGCATTTCAGCTGGTCTCGCACATGCTCTATAGGGCACAAGTCTAGGGTACAGGCTGACCATGGAAGAGCCAGAACATGATGTAGGAAGTCTTGAGCAACTCGAGCTGCGTGTAGAAAAGTGTCCCTGGCAGGACATGTAGGAAAGGTCGAAGAACAACTTAGGCTAAGCCCCCCCCCCCCCCCCCCCCCCCGACAATGGGCCATGTGGATAATGTGGCAAGTGACAGCACGGTTGGAACTGTATTGTTCACCAGGCTGCCTCCACATCTGTAAGTGGTTGTCATCTGTCCCCAAAACAAATCAGGATTTATCACTAAACACCATGTTTTGCCAGTCTGTTGATTCCACTTCGTTCTAGCTTGGCACCACAGCAGATGGAGTTGCCGATGTCTTGATGTTAAGGGCATGTAGATTGCGAATTTAGATCCACAAGGTGACTGGGAATCATTTGTGGAGTAACTACATGCACATGTGCATCTGCTTGTATACTGGAGTGAGTCACTAGGATCCCGATCACCTGCAGACGATCTTTTGATCATCTTATGTCTTCGTCTTCCTGGTAGTGCTTATCTATTGTTCCACTGCTCCCAACATCATTTGACAGAAGCCTCGAATCAACCTGATGATCCACACGGCATGTCGACCAGGCTGCGATTTCCATGCTGATGATTAGACCCTCTCAAACTGGCTTAACCGTGACAAATGTTGTCTAACATGTCCACCTGGTATTCTCGCGTGCTAACATCCTCCTTGAGTAGGGATGTTTATATGCCATTTTAATAGGGTTCCCCTGCCCAATATCAGTGTCACTGCAGGGTCTGTGGTCACGCACATTAACACCAAACTTCAATCATTTGCATGTTGGATTTCACTGTACTTATCTGCAAAGTTTTGCATGTGTACTTTCATTCCTCTGGGTGTGCTGTTTTCAATGTTTCTGAGTGTATACTTGCTCTTTCAGACTTCCTACGAGAAGAAATCAATCATAAGAGCCGAGTCAGTGTATGTTCATACCTGGCATTTGATCAGGACTTCATGCTAACATTTGTGGAAGGATATCCAATGAATACAAGCATTACAAACCCAAGTTATACTCTGCTAGTGGCCTAATGTAAATGTTTTACATCTTATTGACAATTGCACCAAAACTGTAGTGGGGCCTAGGATGGTCAGGAATAGCCTGGAAAGCTTGTAAGGGTGTTGCAGGGTATGTTGCACTGTTTCGGAGTTAATTAGTGTTAAAGTTAATCAAGCTGTTGCGCACACAAAATTAAGTGGCCTGCCAGAGTCGTCAGATGTGTTCTTCGTTTTGTTTCCTAAAATCATACAAAAGAACAATACAAAAATTGGACCTTGGACAGTAGTTAAGACTGAACCTGAGCCGAGCAATCTTGTGTGCTATCATCCTCACTTCAAAAACAACTGACACTAATTGTTTCTGGCGAGCTGCTTGAATCTGTAAACAACAACAACAACATAAAAAACTTGATTGCCTAACATCATTGCTAATAACTCTGAAATGGCCTACCCTGCAACACCCTTTCAAGCTTTATGGACTGTTTCTGACCATCCTGGATACAGTTATTTCATGTACAAAATATTATGTATACATAAGTCACGTCAGCATGGAGAGCTGCATCAAACCAGTCTCAGGACTGAAGACCACAACAACAACAACAAGTCACGTCAATGCACAGCGAAAATGGAACTATAGAATAATTGGCAACTCCAAGAACTATCCTAGTGTCATTTCCTCATAACACCTTGGTTGGGGTTAAGCCACTCCTGCACTGAGCCTCGTATAGATCATCCTCTTCAGTTCCAGCTCAATAATAATTCATGATTTATGAGCAGATCAGGCAGGCCCATCTTACTGTGTTAGAAACATATTAACTTTGGAGGTGAGAATGAATCTCATTCAAATTGTTTAGTAATGGCTGGAAAAAGTCTGTATTGTAAGACTTGTCTTTCAATGTGTGTATAAGGAAAATATATAACAAAAAATAAAATTCAACTCTTGTGATTTTCCATAGTATTGATTCATTGGAAGTTATGTGTATGATCATTAAAATGCCTCCTATCTTTTAAGACATGCTTCTCTAATTGTGAGCTCAGCATATTAGTACGAAGGAGCGCATATCTGAAGGACTCTCCGAAAAGAATGCAGAGTGTATTGATTTGAAATACCACAATCTACCTAACGAGAGCTGTTTTACACAACTGAAGACCTTTGTATGACACAATTATGCTAAATATTTAAATTTCTGCTCAATGAGGCAGGAATCTTTTACCAGCTGAAATGTCTCCCATTGGCTGTGTGTAGCACATGGGCAACATGGAGTCTGCCCGTAGTGTAACAAACTAAATTTTATACAAAAAATGTGCAACCATAATGGTAGGTTATTAGAGTTATAAGTTAATTACTTTTGTTATAGTTTTCAATTATATCTATGAAGAATGAAAATTTAAAACACACTTTCTTTTAAAGTAAACAAGTTTTATATACACATATGCAACAAAATACAATTACGACTCGTTTGAGACACCAAACTATGAATAACTTCATTCCTCCAATTCCTCTTTGTGGGACTTGGCAGCAATGCGCTTCTGTCGTTGCAGCAGTCGCCTCTCTCGCTCATACTCTTTCATGCGAAGAACATAGCTAAAAAGCAAAACAATGAATACTGTAATACTCATAACATGCAATAAATAATTTTTTTCTATGAAAGTTATTTCAGCAGCTGCATTAACACTAATCTTCATAAAGGAAGAATTAATGGAACTGCGCAATTTGCAGTCGAAACTGAATTATACAGGTTAGAAACAAGTCATTGTCACAATAACTTCCCAAATTTATAAACTTGTGACCTATAGTAAAAGAGCATCTCATTCTTTCAGCCACATTAAGCATCATGCCAGGAATGCGACAAATATATCAGGCTCCATGCAATGTGAATTTTACACTCTTATCCACTTACATTACTGAAATACTGTGCTGTATCTGACTTACGAGTATAAAATCTCTTCATTCATCGCAGATTTAAAAGATAATGTTTTAAGAAAGAACCTACTATCTAAGGTAATAATGAAACAACCATTGTGGTTGAATGATAAATTGTCTACAGAATATAGCACTTTTACGCTGATTATAATAACAATATTTATGTTTTAGCAATTTGCAGTATAGTTTTCAGTAACCACATTGACAGATGAATTGTAAATAAAGTGTTATATACAAATTCATAAATACACAATTCATTTCTTGAAAACTGCTTGTCCCTGGGCATTACTCCACCCCCCAGGCCTAACATTTAAATATGAGATAATTGTGGTTGAAACTATTATAGTCATTAAAACAGCACTAAGCAGTACATAAAAATCGGTATCTTGAACACTTCCCTTATAATCATAAAAAATCTCCAATACATATCTTCAACATTTTGGCAACCAAGCCAAAGTGTAATTCTGTAAACAACACTGCCTTCAAATGACTGCACTCTAGTATAGCTCAGGCTGAAATGTTTCATGGTGCACAAGCCACTTTTGCCTCTTTTCTGTATTTCTGTTACAAGTATGTCACGTCTGTTGAGTAAGAAATTTTGGAAACTAGATGAAGGACTGGGTTGGAATGAGAAATATCAGAGCAGGAACAATCTGAAGAAATGGGTGGACTCTTCCAGAAAGGCACAACACTGGCTGAAGAATCGTTCCTTGTATGACTATTGGTAACAGATGTATAGAACTACCGCTTCCTGTTAAATTTCTGCTACTGAGATGAAACAGCATCCAAAACAGGACAGCAAAACCTTTTTAAAGAAGATGCAACAATCTACTGGCAAAGCATGCAGGAAAGAAACATGCTGGTATTGCTCTGATAGTGATACACTTCTCTGCCTGCCAGAATATTTCAGGCATTTACATACAAAAACCAATTATTTGTGAAATTGCTCAAAAATTCACCTCATTTACTTTCTTTGAAGGACAGTTATTTTCTAGCAGTGAAATCTCAAACAATACATTCCAGTAACATTTCAAATAATGAAATAAATGGTTGGTTGTCTGGGCACAAAATTTTTAGAAGCATTACAGGAAGATGATCATTCATGAAAAAGATAGAATTGTGTGTCTGGATGATGATTAAACAAAAAATAGGCAATCAGTTATTCTATACAACATTAAAGTGTCAATCCTAACAGTTTTGCCATAGTTCTAGCTTACTTTATGACCCCTGTTTAGTTGTCACCTAATAGGGCACAGTTATATTTCAATTTACAATAACATTGCAGCCTTCTATAATATGTACAATGGCAATATTACAAAGTGGTGTGTCCCCCCCAGTTGCAATAAATCCTGCATCAAAAAACAATATGGAGGTGCACTGAAGTTACTTCAGCCCTGAACAGTTACTGGAAGGAGGAACACTATACATGAACATTGCTTTTACTAACTGTAACTTCTTTCATCTCCCTTTCAGCTGTTCCATATTCCATGTGCACATGACCTTCCACATTTATGCCAGTTTCCAGCCCACAAGACAATGGCATGTTGATCAGTTCTATCCCGTGTAGGCCTTACTGGCTGCCATCAATGTGCTCATTTTCCTGGATTATGAGACACACTTGTACCAACCAGAAAAGAATTGGGATAATACTGGAAGCAACAGTCAAACTCTTTCAGTGATGGTCAGGTGATGATATGCTAACTACATGTCCAGCATCCACAGGTTCAGCTAAAAATGACCACGACTTCCTCTACAAATCAGATGCTAAAGTTATTATATTGTTACTTCCACAACATTCAATTTTGATGTTATTTATCCCATATCAAATTCCCCCCCAAGATCCATGGACCTTGCCGTTGGTGGGGAGGCTTGCGTGCCTCAGCAATACAGATAGCCGTACTGTAGGTGCAACCACAACGGAGGGGTATCTGTTGAGAGGCCAGACAAACGTGTGGTTCCTGAAGAGGGGCAGCAGCCTTTTCAGTAGTTGCAGGGGCAACAGTCTGGATGATTGACTGATCTGGCCTTGTAACACTAACCAAAACAGCCTTGCTGTGCTGGTACTGCAAACGGCTGAAAGCAAGGGGAAACTACAGCCATAATTTTACAGGGCATGCAGCTTTACTGTATGGTTAACTGATGATGGCATCCTCTTGGGTAAAATATTCCGGAGGTAAAATAGTCCCCCATTCGGATCTCCGGGCGGGGACTACTCAGGAGGAGGCCATTATCAGGAGAAAGAAAACTGGCGTTCTACGGATCGGAGTGTGGAATGTCAGATCCCTTAATCGAGCAGGTAGGTTAGAAAATTTAAAAAGGGAAATGGATAGGTCAAAGTAAGATATAGTGGGAATTAGTGAAGTTCAGTGGCAGGAGGAACAAGACTTTTGGTCAGGTGAATACAGGGTTATAAATACAAAATCAAATAGGGGTAATGCAGGAGTAGGTTTAATACTGAATAAAACAATAGGAATGCGGGTAAGCTACTACAAACAGCACAGCGAACACATTGTTGTGGCCAAGATAAGACACGAAGCCCACACCTATGACAGTAGTACAAGTCTATTTGCCCACTAGCTCTGCAGATGACGAAGAAATTGAAGAAATGTATGATGAAATAAAAGAAATTATTCAGATAGTGAAGGGACACGAAAATTTAATAGTCATGGGTGACTGGAATTCATTAGTAGGAATAGGGAGAGAAGGAAACGTAGTAGGTGAATATGGATTGGGGGTAAGAAATGAAAGAGGAAGCCGCCTGATAGAATTTTGCACAGATTACAGCTTAATCATAGCTAACACTTGGTTCAAGAATCATAAAAGAAGGTTGTATACATGGAAGAAGCCTGGAGATACTAAAATGTATCAGATAGATTATATAATGGTAAAACAGAGATTTAGGAACCAGGTTTTAAATTGTAAGACATTTCCAGGGGCAGATGTGGACTGACCACAATCTATTGGTTATGAACTGTAGATTAAAACTGAAGAAACTGCAAAAAGGTGGGAATTTAAGGAGATGGGACCTGGATAAACTGACTAAACCAGAGGTTGTACAGAGTTTCAGGGAGAGCATAAGGGAACAATTGACAGGAATGGGGGAAAGAAATACAGTAGAAGAAGAATGGGTAGCTTTGAGGGATGAAGTAGTGAAGGCAGCAGAGGATCAAGTAGGTAAAAAGACGAGGGCTAGTAGAAATCCTTGGGTAACAGAAGAAATATTGTAGTTAATTGATGAAAAGAGAAAATATAAAAATGCAGTAAATGAAGCAGGCAAAAAGGAATACAAACGTCTCAAAAATGAATCGACAGGAAGCGCAAAATGGCTAAGCGGGGATGGCTAGAGGATAAATGTAAGGATGTAGAGGCTTATCTCACCAGGGATAAAATAGATACTGCCTACAGGAACATTAAAGAGACCTTTGGAGAAAAGAGAACCACTTGTAAGAATATCAAGAGCTCAGATGGAAACCCAGTTCTAAGCAAAGAAGGGAAAGCAGAAAGGTGGAAGGAGTATATAGATGGTCTATACAAGTGCAATGTACTTGAGGACAATATTATGGAAATGGAAGAGGATGTAGATGAAGATGAAATGGGAGATACGATACTGCGTGAAGAGTTTGACAGAGCTCTGAAAGACCAGAGTCGAAAAAAGGCCCCGGGAGTAGACAACATTCCATTAGAACTACTGACGGCCTTGGGAGAGCCAGTCCTGACAAAACTCTACTATCTAGTGAGCAAAATGTATGAGACAGGCGAAATACCCTCAGACTTCAAGAAGAATATAATAATTCCAATCCAAAGAAAGCAGGCGTTGACAGATGTGAAAATTACGAACTATCAGTTTAATAAGTCACGGCTGCAAAATACTAACGCGAATTCTTTACAGACGAATGGAAAAACTGGTGGAAGCCGACCTTGGGGAAGATCAGTTTGGATTCCGTAGAAATATGGGAACACGTGAGGCAATACTGACCCTACGACTTATCTTAGAAGAAAGATTAAGGAAAGGCAAACCTACGTTTCTAGCATTTGTAGACTTAGAGAAAGCTTTTGACAGTGTTGACTGGAATACTCTCTTTCAAATTCTGAAGGTGGCAGGGGTAAAATACAGGGAGCGAAAGACTATTTACAATTTGTACAGAAACCAGATGGCAGTTATAAGAATCGAGGGAGATGAATGGAAGCAGTGGTTGGGAAGGGAGTGAGACAGGGTTGTAGCCTCTCCCCAATGTTGTTCAATCTGTATATTGAGCAAGCAGTAAAGGAAACAAAAGAAAAATTCGGAGTAGGCATTAAAATCCATGAAGAAGAAATAAAAACTTTGAGGTTCGCTGATGACATTGTAATTCTGTCAGAGACAGCAAAGGACTTGGAAGAGCAGTTGAACGGAACGGACAGTGTCTTGAAAGGAGGATATAAGATGAACATCAACAAACGCAAAATGAGGATAATAGAATGTAGTCGAATTAAGTCGAGTGATGCTGAGGGAATTAGATTAGGAAATGAGACACTTAAAGTAGTAAAGGAGTTTTGCTATTTGGGGAGCAAAATAACTGATGGTGGTCAAAGTAGAGAGGATATAAAATGTAGACTGTCAATGGCAAGGAAAGCGTTTCTGAAGAAGAGAAATTTGTTAACATCGAGGTTAGATTTAAGTGTCAGGGAGTCGTTTCTGAAAGTATATGTATTGAGTGTAGCCATGTATGGAAGTGAAACATGGACGATACATAGTTTGGACAAGAAGTTTTTGATATGTGGTGAAGATTAGATGGGTTAGATCACATAGCTAATGAGGAGGTACTGAATAGGATTGGGGAGAAGAGGAGTTTGTGGCACAACTTGACTAGAAGAAGGGATCGGTTGCTAGGACATGTTCTGAGGCATCAAGGTATCACCAATTTAGTATTTGAGGGCAGGGTGGAGGGTAAAAATCTTAGAGGGAGACCAAGGGATGAATACACTAAGCAGATTCACAGGGATGTAGGCTGCAGTATGTACTGGGAGATGAAGAAGCTTGCACAGGATAGGGTAGCGTGGAGAGCTGCATCAAACCAGTCTCAGGACTGAAGACCACAACAACAACAACAACAACAACAACAACATACAAATTTTGAGTTCATCTAATTTTACAAGACAAAACAAACAAAAATGAGAGAAATTTGTGCCTTAAAATAGGGGACATCCCATAAAAAATGAGATAGGTGGCAACTCTAGTCACATGACTAGGCATGATCGCATTGCAAATAAACTAATGTATTGCTTCCTGTTAACAAAATTAAATTTATTGGTAAGCAGTACAATACTGAAGGAAAACTTAACAGTGTGCAAACAAAATGTGAAAGCTGAACCAACGGTGTGCAAATGATGGCAGGAGGGACATACTGCTGAGTCTGTCATTGGCTGACACTCAATTTAGAGTACGCTAAACTACTTCCTGCACAGAATGAGCATTTCAACCCAGCTCATGAATGTATTTCTGATGAATGTTTGGAGGTGGACGGGTTGTAATTGATGGATCTTTCTTGCCTGTCACTTGGCCTCTTGATGTCTGTGGCAGTCTTCTTCAAACAAGTTGACAGACAGCACATTCTTCCCACATTTGTATTTTTATAACAGTCATCTTCATGGTGTATTTTAGCTGGTCTTTCAGGCACTTAAGAGGTGCTCCATGAGGTCTACTGCCACAGATGGATTCCCAATAAAGGATTGGGCAAGGAAGCCTTGTATCATTCATGTGATGAATATGGTCTAACCATCTCATGAGCAATGATGGTTCCCCAATGCTGTTTAAACACACTTTCTCGAGAACCACAGTGTTGGTCACATGGTTTTCCCACTTAATATTCCAGATGTATCTAATTTTTTTGCTGGTGGAAGCACTGAAGTGTTTGGATATCATGGCCATAATGACCATGTTTTACAGCCATATGGGGTCCGAATTTGGTATGCAGTTTTAGCTGTTTGTTCATGAGTACAGTGCATTAGCCATCTGAATTCTGCATTTGCAGCTAAAATTCACTTAGCAACACCCTGGCACCATTTAGACAGGAAGCTTCCAAGATATGAAAAATTGTCAACTTGCTCCAGTGCTGTGCCCAAGATAGAGATACTGAACTAAGGGAGAGTTAATCCTGGGGCAGGTTATGTATCTTCATTGTGTGGGTAGAACTCACACAGAAAGCACCATGAGGCACAAAATAAACATGATGCTGACTAGATGCATAAACATGTTATCACACAAAAGCTGCTGCTGTATAATGAACAAGACAAGGAAATAACAACTTTGGGAGAACTTCACAGATTATGTTTACTCAGAAGTGGACAATCAAAGCTGGAAAAAAAAAGTTTGTCCAGTGGGAGGTGTGGGGTCAGGGAAGGGGACAAGAAACGACTGAATGGTAATTGGTTCAAGGTGCCTCATCCTAAAGCCATTCATCCTGCTAGGCTTTCATTTAAGAGATTGTGGATGAGATTAATTTACTTACCATTTGTGAAATGGACACTGCTCATCTCAAACATCTATGATGTATAATCTGCAGACTGAAGCAACAAATAGAAATTTGTATTCATGCCAGGATTTGAACCCATGTGTCCTGTTCACAAGGCGGATGCGCTAACCAGTACGCCACCTGGGCACAGTGACTTAACGCAACTACACGGACTTACCCTACCATGCCTCTCTCCTCAATCCAAACTCCCAATCACACCTCGCCTCACTTCAAAAATCTCTGGAACCACATAGTTTCAACTTATTAAGCACCTACACCTGGGTTTCAGGCAGGATTCCCCCATTTCATTCAATGCTGAGGTGCTATTCCAATGTAGTTAGAAAGCCTATGGAATTCTGGTTGAATTCAGGGGAATACCAAGTGGACTGAGGCATGAAGGAAAATTTGGATTGAGGAGGGAGGCATGCAAGGGTGATCTGCGCACTTGTGCAAAGCCACTGCGTCAGGGTGGTGTAGTGGTTAGCGCATCCGTCTAATGAGCAGTAGACCCGGGTTTGAATCCAGCCTTAGTACAAATTTTGTTTGTTACTTCAGTCTGCATATATACATAATTTCTTATTCGTGTACAATGAACATTATATACACACTTTGCCAAAGCAGCATTTAATTTTCAATAAATTTAATGCGAAACGAAGTCAGCAGTCTTTCGTCTATAATTTTAGTCATATATACTGATGCATTTCTTGCTAGAAAAATAAATAAATAAATAAAAGAAAATCATCACACAACTAACACTGACCCAAAGATCTCAAGCATGCCTTTGGACACTACATACACTCTGCTAGCACTGACAGTTTAATGGATTACATAGATTTGATGATGTACAATTTCCGAGGATCCTCTCCTTTATGAAAGTGCAAAAGTGTTAACTACTTTAGCACGAGATATCTGGCACCTTACACTACATCACCATTCAATTCATTCTCCGAACGCCATCCCAGCAAGCATATTCCTCTTACAGGCAGAACTGTCCTGTCTATCAAATTTGTTTTTAAAAGATTCCAAAATTAATATATTTTTTATACATGAACACAACAACAGTTTCAAGAAAGATGAAGTACATCACTTTTTTTGCAAAATTACGAGATATCAGAATTAACCCTTGGGACAAATTTGGCCTATTCATAAATCTCCTCAATAATTGGATCATAATGACAGTAGATGTGCCGCAGGTGCTCTACTTAAAGAAAAGATAAGTGTTTTCTTTAATTTCATAGCTTTTTCTGGGCAAAACTTACTATAACTGCCACCAATTGTTGTATATTGTTGGTGATTCCTGCTTCAAGTGTACATACGAGGGTTGGAACTTAATACCTGCAACTATTTATTCACAACTGATACAAAAGAGTTACATGTTTGCACCTGTTACTGTCCTTCAAAGTAGTCACCAGCGTTGAGCAGAACCCGTTGCCAGCAATGTGGAAGGCGTAGTATACTGCTAGCAGAACCTGTTCTGATGATGGTGTGAATGGAGCGGTCTACTGCCTCTCGAATCTATGGAACAGTTCTGAAGCGAATGCCACAAAGTGGTTCTTTCATCTTCGGAATCAAATCAAAGTCACAAGGACTGTTTGTTTTTGGAGCATCACCTGTGACCAGCTTTGTGAAAGAAGTGGCAACATTTTCTGCACGACCCACCCATCATTTTGCATGACAATGCGTGGGCGCATATAGCGCAAGCTGTGGCTGCTCTGTTCAGTCGATGGGACTGGGAAGTACTGTACCATCCACCATACTCCCCGGACGTTAAGTCCTTGCGACTTTGATTTGATTCTGAAGATGAAGGAACCACTTTGTGGCAATCGCTTCAGAACTTTTCCAGATTTGAGCGGTAGACGCTCCATTCACACCATCAGAACAAGCTCTGCTAATGGTATATGACGCCTTCCACATTTCTGGCAACAGGTTCTACACAACGCTGGTGACTACTTTGAAGGATAGTAACAGGTACAAACATTTAACTCTTTTGTATCTGTTGTGAATAAATAGTTGCCACTATTTAAGTTCCAACCCTCGTACATATTCATTCACTTATTTTGTGTGTTTTATGATCTCTGCCTTGCCTTCAAGGCTTGAAACAATATTCGGGTAAGATGCTCTTTTACTTTGGACCATATGTTTGGAAAATAACTGCACTTAATAAGTGAAGGAGGCATAATTAATGAAGGAGGCATATTAATGTCTGCTCTCCAACCAGGACAATATGTTGCATGCATCTATGAAAATGTGTAGTCATTTCGGAATATCTGTGAGACCTCCACAGAGCAAAGGGATGCATTAATAAACTTATGCACCCAAATGGTCCAGCAAATTCATTTTATTGGCCACCAAGAGGTGACAAGTGCTGGGTTCCGGAACACCACATTATTGCAGTTATTCCAGGAGTGTCTTCTAATTTTACACAGGGCACTTAAATAATTTTACTATCAGGCTTAGGAACCTGTGTAAAGAAACCCTTATCAGGCTTGGGATCCTGTGGTAAAGAAATCCACCTGTGACTATCGCTAAGCTATTGGGCATGGCCCCTATGGCAATGGGAATGCTGGTTTTCTCAGGTGAAATGAAACTAGCAGTGGTTAAGCCACCATGGACCATAGCAACTCATTTATACACTTCTTTTTCGTCAGTAAGCTGGTGTTGTTCATTAAACAGGCAACTAATAATTAGATGATTATGCAAATAAATTTTACGATTTACATTCATTCCTAATAATAATTCTGTGTGCGCGCGCAGAGAGAGAGAGAGAGAGAGAGAGAGAGAGAGAGAGAGAGAGAGAGAGAGAGAGAGAGAGAGAGGGGGGGGGGGGGGGGGGTTGAAATTAACATTGTTTGCTATTCGGACTTAAGCTAGGTCCTATTCATCAGGACTTCTTATTTCACTTATCCCAGACATTAATAAACATGTATAAGGCAAAATAAACAATTTCAGGTATAATTTGAGTGCCAGAAAAACGTGTTCAAACTTCCAGTGCACCTCTTTGATGATGCTACTTTTTAGGGCCTTATATGCTTGCATTGCAAAACCAAATCCACTTTTCTAGATAGTTTAGAATATGCTCTTTCTAATGACCATAGTTTAGAAGAGTTTGGAGAAAACACTTTTTTGAAAAATTTTACTAAAAATACCCATTTTTAGCACTTTCTGAAAAATCGTCAACTGTACCCTAGATTTGTGAAATAATGGAAAGCAATAGGAGAATAAAATTTTATATTCTAAGACCTTGTGTTGGTGAGTTATGATGTGCAAAGTTTCATGTACATCCCACAATTACTTTTGGAGATATAAAAAACTGAAGTTCGCATTTTTTTTAAACAGGTATTTTTTTGCCCAACTTTGCTTCAAATTATCTATATGAAAATTGCTCAGAAATCCTTTTATTAATATTTTACTTTAAAGAGCTCTAAAAGTTGTATAAGATGGCTAAGTTTTGTTTCTTTCATGCAAATACTTACAGAGATATCTCATCTCAAAGTTGCTGAAAATTCAAGGACGCACTATAGAAAGCTGTGCTATGGTCTTGAACAAGAGACTGTATCTCCGAAAGTATTGAATTTCTGAAACTGAAACTTTACCAGTGTTCATTGAGAACATGTGTGAATGTTCATACAAAATTTCATCAAAATCCATGAGGGTCATGTGGTAGCCTCTAGACCACTTGGCACAGAATGACCCTGTTACTAGATGAAGGGGATTGAAAATTTTCTAAGAGAGATTGAAAATGGAAGTGAGCATGTTATGCTGAAAAACACATTTCGGTGATAATGTGAATGATGAATTTGGGAAAGTGCTTTTGTTTAATATCAGTGAGAACTGTGCGATACCAAACCAATTTGACCTTTCTCTTCAATAATGGGCCTGAAAGCCATGTTGCAAGATATGCTAATTCCTCAATATATTCAATATGCAGAACAAACTGGCAATGCTTTCAGCACAAATCAAGATGAAATGAAGGCATTTTTTGGCAGGCATGAACCTAATAATGAGATACCATATATTTTACATACAGTTAGAACCTACTGCCAACTGAGCCTGATTTAGATGTTCCTTATCTAACTCAGATTATGACAACACTGATATGAAGACATTCAAAAGAATTTACATTTTTCCAACAATGAAGAGCAATCAATAAAGGATGATCCTTCATACAAAGTAAAAGCTGTAATTGATCATTTGAAAAAACCTTTCAGGAATTTCTTAGAGCAACTAGGGCTCAATCTGTTGATTAGCATGTGTTCAGGTTCAAAGGGCATATTATATGATAGTATATCAAATAGGGTTTCAAAATGTGGCAGAGGTGTCATCCAGACATAGGTCATCTATTTGATTTAAAAACTGGCAGGAAGAACTCATGTCCTGAAGTAGGTCTCGGTGAGTCAGTAGTTCTACAACTGGCAAAAATCTATATCCAGACCAGGATGTGGAATTTACATAGATAATTTTTTAACTCTCCTGTTCTGCAGCATTACCTTCCTTTATAAGATATTAGATAATGAGGAACAGTACACACCAACTGCAAAAACATCCTTATGTCCTTCCCTCCAGACAAAGAAATGAAAATCAGTGATGCACACAATCTTATTAGCAACATACTGACAATCCTCAACTGGCTGGATACCAAACCAATTTATCTACTGACTAATTTTATTACCCCAATACCAAATACAACTGTGAAGGGGTGTGAGTCTGGTTCTTCTGAGAAGGTCAGTGTTCAGTGTCCCTTTGTGATGAAGTACAACAAGTTGATGGGAGGGGTGTACCTCATGGATCAGAAGAAAGCGACTCATGAGATTGACAGGAAGGCAAAAATTATGTTACCTGAGAATTTTCTTTGACCTTCTTGACATTGGTGTGAACAATACATATATAATATATACAACATTGACAGCAGAAGCAGGACAAACCAACATTATCATCTCTAGAGTTCAGATGATATATTCCAAGAAGTCTAATCAGTAACTACTCAAGCCAATAAAGGAATTTATCATTAGCCATGAAGAACTCAAGAAGATCAGAAATGTGTTGTAATTCAAAGAGTTTAGAGTACTGAACGATAAAATCGAAGGTGAGAAGATGTGTTCATTGTGCTTCAAAGCGTATTAAAAAGCACACTTAGAATATCTGTGGCAGTGTGATGTTAATATATGCGTTAATTAAAGCAGAAACTGTTTTGCGGAATTTCACATCAAACAGGCAACAGATACATAGCCTTTGTACTACTTTGATATACAATACGTCTTGTTTTCCGTAACTGTCCTTTAAGGGACACAGTGACAAATATGTCCCAGATTTTTTCCAGAAGTACAAACAAAAATATTTGAAATAATAACATTTTGTTTATAAACCTTCCAATTAACACGGAGGTGGATGACTAAGTATTTAGCCCTTTGATTTTCTTATGTACCTGAAAGGGTTATGTGGCCATTGGTTTATTTAGCTCAAACATGGATTCATGCATATTATACTGTGAATTAATGCTGACAACATGAATAGTCCCTAATAACTATTGTCAAACTAAAATGCTCGTCAGAGTTCAATTATTGTACTATCCGAGGTGGCCAAACTGAAATACTGGTCAATGTTTAATTGTTGTGCCATGTGGGCCACTGACATAAAGGCATGTGACATGTAAGATTACGTGAGCATAGCATTAAACATTAAACTTTAGCTTGTAATGGTGTATTACCTATGCCACCTTAAATTATCTACACTTTTCAAAAGTTTTGTCATATTTCTGTAGTTATAATTTTCATTGATTTATTGAAACTAATATGGATGTCTTCCCTAGAAGAAACTCAGGCCTAGATAAAAAAAGCAACTGGAATGTGTGTGTCGGTCACTGTATAATCCACATGTGTGCATAGCAATCAAGAGCCTACAGAGTTTTTGAATGTGCGAGTTTGTGTATAAAGTTTTATTAAAAATATCTATGTAATTATATCAGCTGTCAATTTTTGACACAACAGTTTAATAGGATAGATACAAAATCTAATCACCAAGTGGCGGCAGAACACACACATAAAGAAGGTCAAAATTAGGCAAGCTTACGGAGCCGTGGCTCCCCCATCAGGCAGAAGGGTTGAAGTGGAAACAAGAGGGTGAAGGAAATGGACTGGAGAGGTCTAGGAAAAGGGGTAGATTTTGGGGAACTGCGGGTCAGGGGAGACTTACCGCACTGGATGAGAAAGAAAGAATTTCCTTCTAATCCCATGCAATAAGTCTCCCCTGACTTGCAGTTCTACATCTACATCTATACTCCGCAAGCCACCCAACGGTGTGTGGCGGATGGCACTTTACGTGCCACTGTCATTGCCTCCCTTTTCTGTTCCAGTCGCGTATGGTTCGCGGGAAGAATGACTGTCTGAAAGCCTCCGTGCGCACTCGAATCTCTCCAATTTTACATTCGTGATCTCCTCAGGAAGTATAAGTAGGGGGAAGCAATATATTCAATACCTCATCCAGAAACGCACCCTCTCGAAACCTGGCGAGCAAGCTACACCGTGACGCAGAGCACCTCTCTTGCAGAGTCTGTCACTTGAGTTTGCTAAACATCTCCGTAATGCTATCACGGTTACCAAATAACCCTGTGACGAAACATGCCACTCTTCTTTGGATCTTCTCTATCTCCTCCTTCAACCCGATCTGGTACGGATCCCACACTGATGAGCAATACTCAAGTATAGGTCGAATGAGTGTTTTGTAAGCCACCTCCTTTGTTGATGGACTACATTTTCTAAGGACTCTCCCAATGATTCTCAACCCGGTACCCGCCTTACCAACAATTAATTTTATATGATCATTCCACTTCACATCGTCCCGCACGCATACTCCCAGATATTTTACAGAAGTAACTGCTACCAGTGTTTGTTCCGCTATCATATAATCATACAATAAAGGATCCTTCTTTCTATGTATTCGCAATACATTACATTTGTCTATGTTTAGGGTCAGTTGCCACTCCCTGCACCAAGTGCCTATCCGCTGCAGATCTTCCTGCATTTCGCTGCAATTTTCCAATGCTGCAACTTCTCTGTGTGTGTCTATATATATATATATATATATATATATATATATATATATATATATATATATATATATATAGTGAAAAGCAATGGTCCCATAACACTCCCATGTGGCACGCCAGAGGTTACTTTAGCGTCTGTAGACGTCTCTCCATTGATAACAACATGCTGTGTTCTGTTTGCTAAAAACTCTTCAATCCAGCCACACAGCTGGTCTGATATTCCGTAGGCTCTTACTTTGTTTATCAGACGACAGTGCAGAACTGTATCTAACGCCTTCCGGAAGTCAAGGAAAATAGCATCTACCTGGGAGCCTGTATCTAATATTTTCTGGGTCTCATGAACAAATAAAGCGAGTTGGGTCTCACACGATTGCTGTTTCCGGAATCCATGTTGATTCCTACATAGTAGATTTTGAGTTTCCAAAAACGACATGATACTCGAGCAAAAAACATGTTCTAAAATTCTACAACAGATTGACGTCAGAGATATAGTTCTATAGTTTTGCGAATCTGCTCGATGACCCTTCTTGAAGACTGGGACTACCTGTGCCCTTTTCCAATCATTTGGAACCTTCCGTTCCTCTAGAGACTTGCGGTACACGGCTGTTAGAAGGGGGCAAGTTCTTTCGCGTACTCTGTGTAGAATCTAACTGGTATCCCGTCAGGTCCAGTGAACTTTCCTCTGTTGAATGATTCCAGTTGCTTTTCTATTCCTTGGACACTTATTTCGATGTCAGCCATTTTTTCGTTTGTGCGAGGATTTAGAGAAGGAACTGCAGTACGGTCTTCCTCTGTGAAACAGCTTTGGAAAAAGGTGTTTAGTATTTCAGCTTTAAGCGTGTCATCCTCTGTTTCAATGCCATCATCATCCCAGAGTGTCTGGATATGCTGTTTCGAGCCACTTACTGATTTAACGTAAGACCAGTACTTTCTAGGATTTTCTGTCAAGTCGGAACATAGAATTTTACTTTCGAATTCACTGAACGCTTCACGCATAGCCCTCCTTACACGACTTTGACATCGTTTAGCTTCTGTTTATCTGAGAGGTTTTGGCTGAATTTAAACTTGGAGTGAAGCTCTCTTTGCTTTCGCAGTAGTTTCCTAACTTTGTTGTTGAACCACGGTTGGTTTTTCCCGTCCCTCACAGTTTTACTCGGCACGTACCTGTCTAAAATGCGTTTTACAATTGCCTTGAACTTTTTCCATAAACACTCAATATTGTCAGTGTCGGAACAGAAGTTTTCGTTTTGATCTGTTAGGTAGTCTGAAATCTGCCTTCTATTACAGATAAACCTTCCTCCCTTTTTTTATATTCCTATTAACTTCCATATTCAGGGATGCTGCAATGGCCTTATGATCACTGATTCCCTGTTCTGCACTTACAGAGTTGAAAAGTTCGGGTCTGTTTGTTATCAGTAGATCCAAGATGTTATCTCCACGAGTCGGTTCTCTGCTTAATTGCTCGAGGTAATTTTCGGATAGTGCACTCAGTATAATGTCACTCGATGCTCTGTCCCTACCACCCGTCCTAAACATCTGAGTGTCCCAGTCTATATCTGGTAAATTGAAATCTCCACCTAAGACTATAACATGCTGAGAAAATTTATGTGAAATGTATTCCAAAGTTTCTCTCAGTTGTTCTGCCACTAATGCTGCTGAGTCGGGATTATTAACCTAGCTCGGTTGTTGAGTGTAACCTCCACCCATAATAATTCACAGGAACTATCCACTTCTACTTCACTACAGGATAAACTACTACTAACAGCGACAAACACGCCACCACCGGTTGCATGCAATCTATCCTTTCTAAACACCGTCTGTGCCTTTGTAAAAATTTCGGCAGAATTTATCTCTGGCTTCAGCCAGCTTTCTGTACCTATAACGATTTCAGCTTCGGTGCTTTCTATCAGCGCTTGAAGTTCCGGTACTTCACCAATGCAGCTTCAACAGTTTACAATTACAATACCGATTGCTGCTTGGTCCCCGCATGTCCTGACTTTGCCCCACACCCTTTGAGGCTGTTGCCCTTTCTGTACTTGCCCGAGGCCATCTAAGCTAAAAAACCACCCAGTCCACGCCACACAACCCCTGCTACCCGTGTAGCCACTTGCTGCGTGTAGTGGACTCCTGACCTATCCAGCGGAACCCGAAACCCCACCACCCTATGGCACAAGTCGAGGAATCTGCAGCCCACACGGTCGCAGAACTGTCTCAGCCTCTGATTCAGACCCTCCACTCAGCTCTGTACCAAAGGTCCACAGTCAGACCTGTCGACGATGATACAGATGGTGAGCTCTGCTTTCATCCCGCTAGCGAGACTGGCAGTCTTCACCAAATCAGATAGCCGCCAGAAGCCAGAGAGGATTTCCTCCGATCCATAGCGACACACATCATTGGTGCCGACATGAGCGACCACCTGCAGATGGGTGCACCCTGTACCCTTCATGGCATCCGGAAGGACCCTTTCCACATCTGGAATGACTCCCCCCGGTATGCACACGGAGTGCACATTGGTTTTCTTCCCCTCTCTTGCTGCCATATCCCTAAGGGGCCCCATTACGCGCCTGACGGGGCTCCCAACTACCAGTAAGCCCACCCTCTGCGACCGCCCGGATCTTGCAGACTGAGGGGAAACCTCTGGAACAGGACAAGCAGCCATGTCTGGCCAAAGATCAGTATCAGCTGGAGACAGAGCCTGAAACCGGTTCGACAAACAAACTGGAGAGGCCTTATGTTCAGCCCTCCGGAATGTCTTTCGCCCCTGCCACACCTCGAGATGACCTTCAACTCTACCACAGGTGAGGGACCAGCCTTAATGTGGGCAGTATCCCGGGCAGCCACAGTCTTAGTCCGATCAGGGGATGCGTGGGACGAGCTGGCCGTCCCCGACAAACCCCCATCTGGACCCCCACAGTGATGCCCATTGGCAACAGCCTCAAGCTGTGTGACCGAAGCCAACACTGCCTGAAGCTGGGAGCGAAGGGATGCCAACTCAGCCTGCATCCGAACACAGCAATTGCAGTCCCTATCCATGCTAAAAACTGTTGTGCAAAGAACGTCTGAACTAATCTACAGAGAGCACAAACAATTCAACACAAAATTTAAACAGTTATTAAAATACAAGATTGTCTAGTAAATGCAGTAATGCTGCTACCTGCGCACTGCTGACACACTGCTCAGCGGCGGAAGGCGACTACGCGATTTTACACTATTCAGGTACTAAAACGCGATGCTACAACTCTCAAATACTATAATACGCCCGAAATTTACGAATTAAACAATGCAAGTACCAAAAACATGCAAAGAAATTAAGAATTAAACTATGTAACAAATAAGTGAGCCAAGAGTATACGACTTGCTGCTGGCAGCTGCTTATCCAATGGCGGCAGAGAGCACACTGGGTGACTTTCCCGAAATCTACCCCTTTTCCTAGACGTCTCCAGTCCTTTTCCTCCACCCCTTTTCCTTCCACTTCAACCCTTCTGCCTGAAGAAGGAGCCACTGGCTTCAAAAGCTTGCCTACTTAGAACCTTCGTTTATGTGTGTGTTCTGCCACTGCTTGGTGAGTAGACTTTTTATCTATCCAATTAAATTATTACATTAGCTGTGTACTATGATAATGGCTAAAGTAGGCTATTATTCATTGCCTTGTTGCAACAGCACGCAAAGAGGAACAGGAATCAAGACAAAAATTAGTGCAGGCATATATATGAGTATGAGAAAGCACACCAGGAATCAGTTTTCACTGGCAGCATGGTAAACTTCTTTCCAATTTATATGGGAACTAAATTCCGAAAGTAGCCAATACAAAACGTGGGAAAATCTCACAATTCAGCACTCCTTACCCAGCCAAATATTAAAACAGGATGAGAAACGAAACACTAACAGTTATGCCTACACATCCAATTAAGTTCAAAAGGAGTTGTTGAACGAGTGTACTCTGTAGTATTACCTGATGTTTACTTTTTTCCATATTTTTCGTTATAAGACTGCTACTGCCAATTCCAAGCAGTTGCAGTGCTTATGTGACATAACTGACGAGTATTTTGGAAAATGTTAAGTATATTTTATATCAGCTAAGTATAGATGCTACTTAAATTGTGCCACGCAAATGGTCAAAGACTGAAATAATTTTAAACAGAAATCACTGAATCAACTAACTGGCCAACTAGTACTGTTCCATTGTAGAAAACAAGCATGCATTGTGCAACTTCATGACAGAAAAATGACAACGTTAGTTCAAATATCAGACGAAGAAGGCAAGGTGACACCATCTCCAAATGTAGAGCAGATGGTAGCGCCACTGGTTGAAGTGTAACAGCTGTACAATAGTCTCTCTGTTGCCTTCATGCAGTTGTTTGAAATACAGCTCTATCAAGGTAAAATCATTGGCATTACAAGAAACAAAATCTAGCTGTTCCACATAGCAGTGAAAAATGCTGTTTCATCCACAGAGGTGCCAAAGAATCTAATTTGTATAATGACAACAACAAAATAATAAAAGCACATACGTAATAAAAGCACATACGGAGAGAACTATATCTTGAATTGCCCATGGAGAAGTGGAACTGATGTCATGTGAAATTAATGCAACCTAACTGAATTTCCCAACAGTACTTGGAGAGGAATTTACCAGAACACACACACACACACACACACACACACACACACACACACACACACACAGCAGTTGGATGCCCAAGAAAGAGATGGTATGAACAAATTAAAGAAGACTTTGAAAGGAAAGTAAAGACATGGGATGTTGTGAGGAATGATTTCAGCTAAAACAGAAATAGATGCCCACAAGAGTGCACAACTTACACTGAACTGTTAAACTGTCACAGTTTCTGTAAGGGATTTGTAGCACTGCTTGTTCAGTGATCTGGCACTTGGTCAGTAAAATCCTGTCGAGTGCCACCAAAGAAACAAATACGTTATAATCACACGTAACATCCTGACTGCACAGATCTCTTCTGTGCTTAACAGGTTACATGATGAAACTGAGGCTGGCTATTACAGCAACAAAGCACTAACAGTATTCATTTGTTTTAAATTACTGTAAACACACTGAAATGAAACCTTAACAATTCTCTAATGACTATCCTAATTGTAAGGTGAATGACAAAAACTTGCCTTTTTTTGATGGCAGGAGAATCCTTTTATAAATTTAACAGTAAGGAGCACATTATTTGCTTAAATGGCATGACTGTAACAGTATTTTAATTATCACCTACTGCTAATATGACAACTAAGGCATTCACAAATGAAAAAGTAGATCAAAAATTTTTGCATTTTACATGAAATGTTAAAAGAAAACATGTTGACTAGAGGCACTGCTGTTAATATTGATATAAATTATTTGCGGCAAAGGTAAGAAACTTAAGAACAGTAAATATGTTCTGGACTTGTTAAATACTTACTCCTCAAACTCACAGGTCATGTACGCATGCTTTTCATGTGCACATTTGTAAGCCCATGGCCAAACATCTGCTCTGCAAGCCTGGTACTTGATTAATAGATGAGCACAGTAATCACGATTTTCTGGTGGAATCTTGGCCGATATCATCTCTTCTTCAGTGGCGAGCATCACTAAAACAATATTAAGAAACAACATTAAATATAGCAATGTTGAGTCTATCAGACAGAGTGCTACTGGTTGTTGGCTTTGACTTGGGGCAATAATGATGCATGTGATGTCACAAGAACACAAAGAGATATGAAAAGACACTGACAATATTATTTTTTTATAAATTTTTTTTTTTTTTTTTTTTTTTTTCAAATGTGAAGCCTAGTTCAAGATCCAGATTATACAGGAAGGTGAGTTTTGTTGCATGTTGACAAACTCAATCAATGGTAGGCTATGTCATAATTTTTGTTACAGTGCATATTCTACACGTACTGTATTTTGGCGAGCAGTTCATTATTACCAATTTTATGACAAGGGCCAAAACTAACTAGTGGTACCTGTAGATTCAGTATTTCCGTAACATCTGCTTTAGTTAAATAGTAGCTTCCATATAACTCACTGTATTTCATTAAGCTGTCTCTTCACATAGGATCTCTAAAGAAACTTACAATATGCGACTAAAAGTTTCCTACAGGTCTAGATTAGCCAAAGGTCTTGCCCCCCAACATAAAAACTGGTATTTTAACTGTTCAGTACCTGAAAAACTTGAGAGGGAACTTAACCACATCCACTTAAATCAGTATAAATTAACTAAATAAACTATATACCATTGTAATGGTAACAACTATGTTTTGCATTTGCCTTTTAACTTAATTTGTGCCTGCTGAATACTTGTAATACATGGTTTCTAAACAGTTAACTAAGTAGAAACCTACAACCACTACTAATCATTTCATTAATGGTATAGAAGTGGTATTTAGTATCACTCTAGAAATTTTACTGTGTTACATAAGAGCAGTGCCTCTTTCTTAACGAAGGAGAGTCATTAGAAATTATGGAAGACTACTTATTTCTAACACCAAGGGCACCCATACCTATGAGCTATGGGGGCCACCCAGCTCATAGCGAAAAGAAAAGTGTAAACAAGTGTTTTTGTTTCAACAAATCTATCTAAAAGTCTATATTACACAGGTTTTTAACATTTTATGACTTAACAAGTCTCCATTCATCTCCCAAAATATTAAAAATAAAACCATACACCCAGGCCTGGCCCCCTCCCACATAATCTAACGGATGGGCGCACTTGTCTAATACTAAATTTGTTAATGTCATAGTTAAAACTGCTAAAGGCCAGTGACAAATTTCAACCAGGAGCAAAAGTTTCATATGACTCAAGTAGAGTATTACAATGCTTATAATGTGAAATCTCACACAGGACTCTGTCTGATACAATCAAAACTTCTGAAAATAGCGCTTATCGCTACACTTTTAGGGTGAAAACCTTGACTACCTTTGCCTTCGTGGTTTGGAGTAACATTGAAATAATTAATTGTTTTACGGTCAACATAAAACCATATATAATTTTATACCAAAATTAGAGAGCCCATACCTCCCTTTACACAGCCACAAACAGGAGTACCTGGATTTCCCACTACATACGACTAAACTGCAACGTAATATATCCATCGCAGAATGAGATAAGACAGCAACACAATTAACTAGCGTTCAATGCCAAACGAAAATAATTTCCATTTATTTTTTATTCTATTTGAAACAACCCATCATCAGTTGTCATCACTGTTGTTAAAAGTACTACAATTCAATGGGAGCTTGAGCGATACGTTATTACCTCTCTGTTTTCTCCCATTAGGGAAACCAAGCAACGGATCAAATGAAGGCTCTTTCATTGGCTGAGGAGTACCCTGAGGATCTGATACATATAAAGCCCACGCATTTCCCATGGTGTCAACACTAATGTTATTACAATCTTTAATTTCACTACGCGTATCACACTCCTCTCCGAGGATTTAACCTCTCACCGAGTGTACACACACTTTGGTCAGTGGTGCCATGCAATTCGAGACAACAATGTTTCATATCGAATCCAACAAGAAGATCGAGGTTTGGTTTGTTCATCGGCATACAGTTTACAGTGCATCAGTGTCTTCAAAATATATTTGCAATAATTACAGTCCTCACAAAATACGAAAGTTCGATTTACAATTACTGGAATGGAAACCCAAAAGATTCCACAATGCATTTGAAATGGCAACATTCGACGAGACCGTCAACGAAATTGAGAGCGACGGAGCGGAATGGGACGTTAAAATCACTTGAGTAGAAAGTTCTGACGTCGACGTATGAGTTTTCATGTGTATATGTGTGTCTGTGTGTGTGTGTGTGGGTGTGTGTGTGTGTGCGTGCGTCTGAAAGTTAGCCCCCACGCTGCCTTTTTCCTCGTGCGCAATCGGAGACGCACGGGAATAAAACGGCATGCACAAAATTTATGGAAAGAAAGCACGTACGCATGGACACTCTCATGTCCACACGTTTCTCAATGTGCAAGCAGTTTGCTATGGATCCCCTCTTGGGAGCTTCTTCTGCGTTTATTCCAAAGAAAAGAAGATATAAACAGAAAACGCAAAAGCGACTGTAGGCAAGGAAGTATTTAAATAACAGAGATACGAGAGATACAAGTGATGGCCACATTTTGTTTCCAAATTTCAGAAGGAAGTCACAGCGAGATTTTAGATTGTCTGTTTGAGAAGCTGCAGCGATAAGGCTGGAAATAACATTTCGTTAGATGGCAACTGGTGACTTATATACCAGTTCTATACCTGAGTGTTGCTTTGTGTTCACCTTCCCTGCTGCTCTGCAACAGGAAAGCTATAGTGCGAGCAGCTCTTTGGTACTTCTTCTGTAGGCTGAGCCACATGAGGAACAGGCGTGGCAGCACATCACTGTGTTTTCAGCGGCGTCGTTAGAGTGCTATGCTGCAAATAGATAGTTTTGGATCCACCGGAATTGCTGGACACTGATTTTGTCAACTGAGTATGGATAAGAATGCTATGTTGAGGATTGCAATCGACTGAGTTCTGTTCAGTGTAATGCAGTGATTTTTTTTTTTTTTTTTGCATGTTGGTGAAAGTGTTTTGGTGATGGAATTGTGGGCCATTGGTATGGGTATATGGTGCCTTGTTAGCCATCCCTGTTGGACCTAAATTGATTATATGTTTACTAGACAGTGCCTTGTACAGGACCTAAACTGAACTTAAGATTACATGATGCCACAAGAGCGAGGTTTAAACGTCAGTCAATTCCTTTAAAAGGCCCAGTGTCAGTTAATTGTTGCAAATATCTACCTGAACTGTGTCGGTTTGGAGCATTTACCAGTAATTAATTCAATCATACCATGCAAGGGTACACAACATTGACTTATGTAATATCTTCAAATGAGGTGTCATGAATTTGGCGCCAAATTTATTTCGACCAGGACTACTTGCATACAAATGTTAGATGGCTGGCCATTACATTATTTAGGTTGACTGCTCTGTTGGCAATTAACGAAGATTGATCTGTCATGTCCATTCTGGTAGATTTTTTCTCCCTTTTTGTGCATTCACGTGTCTTTCTTAAGGGCCACAGCAGCTGTGTTTTGTTCCCTTGTAACATGGCCGCCATCACAGACACTTTTGTATAAGTCATTCCTGTGCTTGTTGTTTTCTGCTCTGTGTCTTGAAACAGCTCTTGTGACAATGTGTTCTTACGTGACATTGTAGCTATGTAAGCTGCTATGGTACACTGTCCACCAGTTGTTCATGCACAACGTATTGTTTTGCAGATATCCCTCTCCCTCTGTCTGGCCTTTCCACCCATGGAGGCAATGATGGTGCCTTGTTGTGCTTTTGGAGTGTTTGGCCACATGTTAGGAGTGGTCGGTTGTTCAGTCACTTATTTATTGTAATACCCTATTGTATAAATGGCTGATTGGCAAGGATTAAACAGTTTGTTTGAATAAATACCCAACATTGTTGTGATTAATTATTGCTGTTTAAAATGAAGGTTTCTTGGTCTTACTATTATCGCCATTTGTGCAGAACATTTTATCATTTTGGAATTAAAACTGGTTGATAATACAGGAGTTATTGAACATCAGCGCTTTTATATTTTATTATCTACTGCTTGAAATGAGATTTTCTTATCTTAGTATATTAACCCCATTTGAACATGTAATCTTTACTATTCTCAGAGTCAGTTACTGTAACTGAAGTTGATTTAGTATTTTCTATCATTTAAATTTACAGTCTGAGTAACAGTCCATGATGATTATCATTAAAGGCATTTTGCGTGCAAGGTTTCTGCAGTCTGATTTAATGGCTTGGTAAAAATTCTAAGCTTGTGTGAATGTACAACTCTCTGATTGTAGTCTTTGTCATCATTCTGAGACAGCAGGAGTGGCGTATGCAATTATGGAATGTTTATATTACAACTCAGTAATCAGTTGGAATTTAATTGCTTGTAGATACTTCTGCAGTTGCAGCACGACTACTGCCTGAAGCAGCTGAAGAAGTACTTTGCGAAACCTGCCATGCTCTGATGAGAACTAAGCCTATGAAGTCGAACATTATCAGCAGAGAGAGGACTGCTATTCGGGACCTGAGAGAGTGCCCTAAGATAATTGTCTCACCTAATTACAAATGCAGCCCTGCTATTGTTCTTTCCCACAAGCACTACACTGAGAAGTGTAGAGCCTGCTATTTGATGACTCCTACATGAGGATCAAGGTTGACCCCACAAAGAAGGTGGAGAATAAGATCTGAGCTCCTCTCAAGGACGTGGTTTTACCAGAGGGCGTCGCCAAGAAGCTTTAACCTCAAGGACCTGTACAGCCAAGACTTATAGACTCACTAAAGTTCACAAGGATGGGGTGTTGTTGTGCACCATTGTCAGCAACTTTAGGGAACCTACATATTTGCTGGGAAAATATGTGTCAGAAATATTACTCAATTATGTGCATAAATGCACTCATCATATCAGCAATTCTGTGGATTTTGCCAAACGCCTCGATAATTCCAGTGTGAATGACACATGTATCCTGGTATGTTTTGACGTCATTTCGTTATTCGTAAGAGTACCTCTAAGACAGTCACTAGAGCTTATTGGCCAGAATGTCGATGAATTTTCTGTTTAATGGAGAATACTATGACCAAATGGAAGGAGTCAGAATGGGCAGTCTGCTCTCGCCTGTGGCCATGATTCTGTGTATAGAGTATCTCAAGGAGGATACCCTGGTGTCAACCAAATGGAAAGCCAAGTGTTTTTTTCGTTATGTAGGTGACACGTTCGCCATCTGGCCCCATGGAAGGGACAAACCCTTTAACACGCTTACACATCTGAACTCCATACGTCCTAGCATCAAAATCGCTATGGACATTGAAGCACAAGGAAGATTACCATTCCTGGAAGTCATGATCAAGAGAAAAGCTGATGGTACCCTGGGTCACGGTGTGTGTCGGAAGAAATGGTGCAGTGACCTGTATTTGCATGCAGACAGCTGCCACCACCCTTCACGGAGAATGAGATACTAAAAAACACTAGTACTTAAGGCATGCTCCATTTCAGATGCAGAAAGTCTGCCTCGACCTGGAACGCCTCAGAAATGTATTAAAAAAAAAAAAAAGAATGGCTACACAGAACGGCAGATTAGGCGCGCTGAGTTCCCCATCACAACAGTACAAACTGTGGAGACGGAAGAAGTTACGGAGAGATTTTTTTTTAAAGAGGTGGAGCCCCTCCACGCCCACACCGGCATGATGGCCAACACAAAAGGTCTACTGCCATCTCTGCATAAGGGTTAGTGTTCACTAAAGTGAGGTGTCGCAGGATGTGGGTACTGCGATGTTTGTGTACGTCTGGTTAGGGTTAACCATTAATACGCGCGCATCTGGAGATAGATTGGTCGAAATCGAACGAAGGGTAGCGGTTTGAAGGGCAGAGGAAAAAAAGTGCCAAGGCAAGAGCCAAGGGAAAAAAAAACCTCTGCGATAGTTAGGTCGGGTGGTAAGAGCAGTAGCGGTTGTCTTGCTGCCTGCGATAGGTCATGCAAGGATAGGCTTTGTTAGTAGTGGGTATCATGCATGTCGATAACTTGACGTTGTGCTTTTGTGCTGCTCAGCGGCTGGCGCTGGGTGCTGGTACAGAGTCCTCGTTCAGTGTCAGCAACCTGGAACAGTAAGAGGCAGCTGCTCCCTTTATACCATACACTGGCGCACTATCGGGAAAAATGGGACGAATATTGAAGAAGCACCGAGTAAAAGTGTCCTTTGCCCACCTAATAAAACACTAGCATTACTGGGAAGTGCCAAAGATGATCTCGGCTTGCGGAAGGTCGGCGTATAGCGAATTCCATCACAAATTGGGAAGACATATATTGGACAGACAGTGCACACTGTCGAAGATCGTTGCCAAGAACACCACAGGCATACCCGACTGATGCATCCCAACAAGTCAGTGGCCACAGAGCCACAAAAAAACGGTATGGCGACCAGTACGGACAAAGAACTTACATCAGTGCTATCACAGACGCCGACGCTAGGGTCTCCACCACCACCGACGTGCGGCCACTGATGCAGACCAGGGATGTACTGGTTCATGGGGACAAGGTATATTAGTCGGCCGCGCATCCTCAGGATCTCAGCTTGTCAGAGCACCTGACGATGGTGACATATCTGATCGCTGAAATATTGTGCTCGCTGGGCGCTATGAGCCAGCAGTACACCCATGGGCTCTTCATTTCACAATAGTGTTTCGTGAAAAGAACGTCTTCCTTACATGGATATCCATTTGAGTTCATGGAGCATTGCTGTAGTACTGGTAACAAATCTAGCAGCACACCTCTAAACTACTTCGATATCTTCCTTTAATCCGATCTGGTGGGATCTCAAACACTCATGCATTACTTAAGAATAGGTCGCTCTAGCGTCCTACATGCGGTCTGCTTTACCAATGAGCCGCACTTTCTTAAAATTCTCTCAATAAACCGAAGTCGACCATTCGCCTTCACTATTACAGTCCTTACATTCTCATTCCATTTCATACTACTTTGCAATGTTACGTCTAGATATTTAATCAACATGACTGTGTCAAGCAGGACACTACTAATACTGTATTGAACGTTATGGATTTGTTTTTCCTACTCATCTGCATTAACTTACAGTTTTCTACATTTAGAGCTAGTTGCCATTCATCAAATCAACTAGAAATTTTGTCTAAATCGTCTGTATTCTCCTACAGTCACTCTACTATGACAATTTCCCACACACCACAGCGTCATCAACAAACAACCACAGACTGCTACTTGCCCTGACCGCTAGATCATTTATATGCATAGGAAATTACAGCTGTGCTAATACTTCTCTGGAGCTCTCCTGACGACACCCTTGCCTCTGATAAACACTCGCCATCGAGGACAATCTATTAGGTTTATTTACTTAGCCCTAGAAGTATACACCAACCTCACTCTGAACCTGGCGATTTTTGCTTGTTACTGTGCAGGCGCCACTACACATATACAGCCCGCTGCCAGCAATGTAAATTAAGCATTGACTGAGAGCTAGTGGAGGACAGATATGCGATGTTGTCTGATACTGCTGTTTAAATAATTTGAAACAAATATTTTTCGAAGCGTCGCTGTCATTATTCTGTCATGTGAAGTACATATATGTGGAAATTGCATGTAGGAATGATATTTTACTGAGGGAAGATGTTATATGGAAAAAACTGTTAGAAGAATTCAATGGTGAAAATGCCATAAGTCACTTTCGTGAAGAAAGTGATTCTGAAGCTGATGCTTCTGCTGCAGTTCTGGGCAATGGTGAAACTGATCAGTCTGACAAATTTCAGACAGCAATGAAGGAAATATAGTCGTCTTCCATAAGAGTGGTCATTGTTGGAACATAACTGTCCCTAATGGAAGACGTCTGCCAGTTGGCTGTAACACTGTAGTCAATATTCCAAGAGTGTGGAAATAATGAATGAATCCATTTGTGAATAATTAAGAACCAAAATATTTTTGTAGTACATGCATTTTATTAAAAAAATTGTTTCAACATCTAATTAAACTGCAAATTAAGTCTTTAGGCCCAAATCACTTTCAGGTTTCATCACTGAAAAGCTTCCATGGCCGTTTTTACTTAATTTCGAATTTTTGATGTATTAATACTAATATTGATTGAAAAAGTACATGACAGAGGTAAAATACTATGTGTTTAGTATATGAGAGTCCAATTTCATTATAAAATATTCTATATTCAAGCAGTTTCACCAGAAAATAATTGAGGGTCACTGTGACAATGGTATACAGTTCGTACAACAATTTCAGAGGTGTACACTACTAGGGTTAAGAAGTCTTCGAGCCACTCACATAACGAGGAACCTATTCTGTATGCTTGTACCTTCATTAACAGTCGACAATGTGGCGCTGTGGAAATCTATGAATAAGGAATCTGCCCTTCATCCATGGTTCAGAGAGTGTCATGTGGGAAAAGGCAAGCTGAGTTTCGCATGAGCGATTCATTCTAAAACCATGCAGATTTGTGGACAGCAACTGTTCCTTCTCAAAAAAATTATTATATTATATGTTCAAGGATTCTGCAGCAAACCGATGTTACATAAATTAGTCAGTAATTTTGTGGGTCCATTCCTTTACCCTTCTTGTATACTGGAGTCACCTGCTCTTTTTTCCAGCCACTCCTGCGTGAACGATTTCTTAAACGCAAAATTTAAAACTTCAGATTTATTTTTGCTGTCTTCTACTGTGACGCCAGACTGGTCAACGAATGACTGGAAAAAAAGCCTAGACACACTTAGGGATTTTAGGTAGGTTCAGAATTTTCTCGAGTTCTCGCCAAGATCTCTTGTAAAGATATGATGGAGGTAGTTGTTGTAAGCTTAGAGCATCGATCTTTTTATAGATGCATTTATTTCTATTAATTTTTACCTGTCGTCATTTGCACACTCTCTTTTGAACAGAGAAAGCAACAGGCTGTTCTTGCTCACCATTCTTCAACCGCTTCTTCAGCCTTCAAGAGCCATTCGAGAGATTCTGTGACAGGTCTAAATGTGTCTCTGAGTGAATGGTCTTTCTAAACGCCCTAACTTCATCAGTTGCAGCTTCTCTTGTATAGTATTATGTGCTTCCACAACTTTATATTTTGTCGACATGTTGATCTATACTAAGCAGACTTCGGAACAATATACAACTTATATAAACCCATTTGCCTTCTATTCAGTTATACCAAACTGTGAAGTTAATTCACTTGTCTTCTTTTTCTTCACATCAACACTTGCTGTTAATTTGTTGATTAACCTCGGAATGATTTGAGAATAAGTATTTAATACAAATAAACACAAATCTTTTTTTTTCACCTTTGAGCATATTTACCGGCCATCAGTGTTGTCAATGATAGTACAGTAGTAACAACAACAATAATAATTTAAACTTGGGCAATATCATTAACTAAAAGAAAATAATTCAAAATAGATACACTACATATTTAAATACATGCCAATAACAAGAATAAGTTTCATAACAGAGCAGTTACAAGATAAATGAACTACATAATTAAGTGACTATCATAGGTAGTAAGTAATCAAATTGATGATTAATAATATGTACATGAAACAGTAATAAATCAGTTACTCAGTTGGGCATATGTAAAGTTTGTAGATAATTTATTGTTCATTCTAATAATAAATGTGGGTCATTTGACAGGCAATCAAGAAACTCTTCAAAAGAGTAAATTATTGTACTTTTCACCCATCTCGAAAGAGTAGTTTTACATTTATTTACTGGCACTTTGTAGGCATTTTCAGGTAATTTTTAACAGTAGACAGGATCAGGATATTTGTAACTATTACGATTCTTCACAAACCTAGTATGTGGCACATCAGTTCTATGTCCACTTCTTGTGTTATGGTCAAGAACTGTCCCTCTTAGGTCAAATTTACTTAGATTCTCTTTAACAAGGCAGTCGTAAATATACAGTGTAGGCACTGTCATTATATTTATTTTCTTAAAATAATTTTGACATGATTCATATTGGCTAAGTCCTGCAATGCACAGCTTTCGTTTCCCATTTAAACACTAATTTTGAGCCTACAGAATTGGCTCATGATGGTATCCCATAACTTATGTTGGAATGGAAGAATGCAAAATATGTATATAATAGAAGGTCTTTGCTGGCACTGTTCCTCACTTTGTTCAGCAGACAGATGATGTGCTAGTCTGCCACACAATTTCTCTGTGTGGGTGTACCAGTTGAGCTCTTGATGTATGTGAGATCCTAATAATTTGATTGTTTTTGTTACCATGACAGGGAGCATTCAGACTGAATACAATGGCTTCAGTTTGGCTATCATTCTTCTGCACTACATTTGTCTCAAACCAAGCAGTACATCTCTCTATTACCATGCCATGCTGTGTTGCACATTTTCAAGGCTGGTACCACATTTGATGAGTGTAGTGTCACCTACATATAGCACTGCATCACATGGTACAACTGTGGATAAAGTAATTTATGTAAATAATGAAAAGGAAATGTCCAAGAACAGATTCTTGAGATACAACCTTTACAATTGTAAGACATTCTGACATTTGACTATTTACATTATCTAATTGTTTTCTACCATCAAAGTAAGACTACATTAGGCATAGAGCATTCTCCCTCACTATGTTGCGATAGAATTAAGGTATTTTATGAGAATACTATGGGAGACTGCATTGAAAGCTTTCCTGTGGTCCAACAGTGTCACTCAGAGGAAATTTTTGTTTTCAAAACAATAGTATGTTTTTGCTGCTATGCCATCAACTTATACGGTGACAGAAAGGCTGGATCTGAAGCCATACTGTGAGAAGGTAATACTGACTCATCTGTTTATGCATGAAGTGTTCTATTATTTTTTATATTATTGGTATAAGTGATATAGGTTGATACTTATCTGGAGATACTATATCTCTTTTCTTATGTACTGGTTTAACTACAGACATTTTGAAACATTCCGAATAAATACCTTCATTTAAAATTTTGTGGATTATTTTCCTCAGTGGCATTACAATTTGATTTCTGGTACATTTAATAACATAATCTGTTAGGCTATAATGATCCTCTACTCTAGAATTACTGAGCTTAGGTACTGATACACTAACCATCTTCTCAGTTACATGAGTCCAGCAAAAGCTATTTGTCTACTTACTGTTCATTTCTGGGAGCAGCGCCCCTGCTTACCTCATATCCTCCATTATGCTGTCATCTGACTAAGGTCTGACAAAATGTGCATTTAGAATGTCAGGTGGGATTGGTATCTGGTATACTTTATCATCATAGTTGATTCCTGTTTTAAAAATCTCCCATGGTGCATTGCCTTTATGAACTGAGTTCAGTATATATGTATCATTTGCTTCACAATTTGCTGCCTTGATTATAGACCTATAAATATTTTTCACTTTCATATACATGTCCTTGTAGCATTGTAATGCTTAGACCTATCATGTAAAGTAGCAATATGAGTCTTATTCAACTTAAATGTGGGGTGTAACAGTTTTATAGATTTTGTGATTTGCGATGCAGAGATTCTGCTTCGATATTTTCTTGTAGCATTTAGGACAACATGCTTCAAAATGTTCAGTTAAAAGTTCCAAAATTTTGCTGGAAGATTCACTTGCATTTCCAGTGATTATTATTTTATCCCACTGTATTAAAGTAAATTTACTTAACAGTTTGTTTAGCTTAATTCATTAATTGGTCTTATAATTTTTCTATATCTGGTGGAAGTTCCAATTATTTTACTGTTAAGAATTTATTTGAGCCATAGTCACTCACAATCAGAAACGCATATTTAGACTGTGCCAAATTCTGTTTTCTTTAGATGGAAATTACATATTACATTATCTCGACATATTTCCTGCCTAGCTGGTTTGTCCTTTATGCAACAGAAGTTAGGGGATCTTAAAGTATTTAGCAAATGATCAACATTTATATTCTTAAACCTGGTATCTATAGTGATATTACCAAATATTAGTACTCTGTAATCTTTGTATTTGAATAGCAGGAGTATTAGTTTTTCTACAAACTTCACAAACAGGTATTCATTGTTCATACAATGTAGGCATTCATGGCCAGTATTGTCACCACTTAAAACTTCTGGGCTGATAGGCCATGGTCAGTGTATAAAACTCTGCCCTGACGTTTCGTCTCCGACTGTGGGAGACATCCTTTGAGGTGAAGTGGCGAACTACATTCCCTTATCCTCGTTTTGCTTTTGTTGATGTTCATCTTATATCCTCCTTTCAAGACACTATCCATTCTGTTCAACTGATCTTCCAAGTCCTTTGCTGTCTCTGACAGAATTACAATGTCATCGGTGAACCTCAAAGTTTTTATTTCTTCTCCATAGATTTTAATACCTACTCCAAATTTTTCTTTTGTTTCCTTCACTGGCTGCTCAATATACAGATGGAATAACATCGGGGAGAGGCTACAACCCTGTCTCACTCCCTTCCCAACCACTGCTTCCCTTTCATGTCCCTCGACACTTATAACTGCCATCTGGTTTCTGTACAAATTGTAAATAGCCTTTCGCTCCCTGTATTTTATCCCTGCCACCTTCAGAATTTTAAAGAGAGAATTCCAGTCAACATTGTCAAAAGCTTTCTCTAAGTCTACAAATGCTAGAAATATAGGTTTGCCTTTCCTTAATCTAGCTTCTAAGATAAGTCGTAGGGTCAGTATTGCCTTACATGTTCCTATATTTCTACAGAATCCAAACTGATCTTCCCTGAGGTATATATATATATATATATATATATATATATATATATATATATATATATATATATATATATATATATATATACGGTGGAACCTCACATAGCAAGCATAATTCGTTCCATTATTTTACTCATAGTGCGAAACAATTTATCTCATATAAATTAATGTAAGATATGATAATGCATTTCATGCAGAAAAAGTACTAAAAGTTTTATTTTATTCATCCCATTTATGGAAAGAAAATACAGTATTATGTACTTAATTATACATGATACATAACTAATTTTTTTTATTAGGAAGCTATCTATAGTCATTGTTTCTGCCGATACTTCAACACTTGGCGAAAATGCAACACAGCATTATCGTCAAATAAATTTGTACCGCACACAGCCACTGCTTATTGGGGTAATGATTTTCAATGTACAGTGCAACCGATTCACATGCTTTCAGCATTTCTCTTATTGTGCCAGAAGACTGTTACCGCCCCTCCTCCTCTCAAGAACTCCTCTTCATAACTTCCTGCTGTGAAACACACTGCAACTCCATAATCTCTTTGGTGGTCATTTCTTGGCTGCGATCTTCCATAAGCTCATCGATATCATTGGTATCCACTTCTAGTTCCATGCTCTTGACCAAAGACACAATCTTGTTGACTACAGGCTCCACAGGTACTGACTCAAATGCCTCAGAGTCACATTTGACAATGCAGTCCACTCAAAACTTCTTGCAAGTAGAAGTGAGAGTTCACTTGATAACTCCTTCCCAGGCTTTTTCATTGAGCTTGACACAGGTAACCATTTTGAAGTGATATTTCCAAAACTATCTGAGAGTGAGATTGGAAGCTTCAGTCAACTCAAACCAATGCTTGAAGGGTGCTCTAGAATGGAGCTTCTTAAAGTTAGAAATAACCTGACGGTCCATAGGCTGGAGTAATAGGGTTGTGTTTGGAGGCTTGAATTTGATCTTGATGCATTTAAATTCTTCAAGCAGGTAGTCTTGTAGGCCTGGAGAGTGGGTAGGAGCATTGTCCATAACAAACAAGACATGGAGTTTCAGATTCATCTCAAGCAAATATTTTTTCACCTCAGGACCAAACACTTCACTGATCTAATCACAATGATCACTTGTCACCTATGCCTTGTTGTTGGACCTCCACATCAGTTTTAACCAGCTCTTCTGGACTTTATACTTCTTGAAGGCTTGTGGAGTTCCTGAAACGGAAACAAGCAGCAGTTATTTTCAAATCGCCACTTCCATTGGCACAGAATAGCACTGTAAGATGGTCTTTCATTGGCTTGTGACTGTGCAATGCATTCTCCTCTGCTGTTACAGAGCTACACTTCGGCACCTTTTTTCAGAATAGCCCAGTCTCGTCACAATTAAAAACCTATTGCGGCAGATAACCCTTAGAATCTACGAGTATCTTGAAGTTATTTATTCAGTTCTCTGCTGGCTTTGTGTCGAAGCTGGCTGCTTCGCCGTGTCTCACAAAGCTGTGGACACTGGTTCTTCTCTTAAACTTCTCAAACCGCCCACGGCTTCCCTTAAAGACTTCTTCGGCTGGTGATGATCCTGGCGTCTTCTTAACGAGGGCGGCGAAAATCATTCTCGCCTTCTCACAAATGATGTTCCCGTTAATAGTGTCACCTTGCAATTGCCGTTCATTTACCCCTCAAAGGAGCAAACTTGTGGTATCGTGCAGAATACGAAATCTTTGTTTAGATATCCTTGTTACTCCCTTTGAAGCATCTATCTCCTTAGTCTTGTCCTTGTTCTTGAGGATAGTGCAAATAGTTTATGTGCGTCGACTGCATGTGCGTGCTAAACCAGCAACACTCACACCACGTTCCCATTTTTCAATGATTTTACGTTTTATCTCTAAGTTTTCTTTCTTTCATGGTCATCTTCTTGTAGCTTTATCTTCGGGGACATTTCTACGGAGGTTATTAAAATTTGCACACAAAAAAACACAGTGCAAACACAAGTTTAGAAAAATCACAAGCCGCACTACGATGGTAGCAGAAACAGCGCTAAACCCACACTGCAGTTATGTAGTAAAGTCATTGTTCATAAGCCGCTGCCGACAATGAAAGGTGTTGATATTGTTGAACGTTTCCCCCGCCGTGCGCGAACAGCTGCTGGTGACGGCACACTAAATCGTAGTCAATCGTTAAGCGAAAAATCGCTTGTTAAGCTAGTCTTTTTTTTTTCTTACTATTTGTTTCATTCGTTATGCCAATTGCGCGTTACGGGAGACGCTCATTAAGTGTGGTTCCAGTGTACATACTCAAATAAGACTGCAATTCTCTGCCTTCATCAAGTGTTGTAAACTGATACATAGTTACATTTTCTGGCGTGCGACACGCATCGAAATTTGTACCACATTTTCTTCCGTAGGATTTGGAGTTTGTCGCAAAAGTTCCTGTAAATTGGTCCACAATGTTTCGTAGAAGCTGTAACTGTATGGCTACCAGCTCAATATCTGGTCAAGTGTGTGTTGTGTGGGAAAACCGCTGTACATTAAATTCTTGAAGATCTGTTCCTGTAAGTGAGTCAGTTCTATTTCTTTAAAAGTTTTCATTGCTCATGGAAATCATATAGAATCACTGAAAGTGTTGTTTGAGTTTTTCGAGTACACATGTAATCAGATTCGACAATTACGTACAACCAGTGTGCAATGAGCGTAATAGCAACCGAAACATACGGTTTGGCAATGAATACAAGTACATTTATGTCGCATACACACGGCACACAACGTACTCACAACAACAACAGTACGCACCTCGACATGACACACTGCATTGCAGTCGTGGTAATTATCAACAACATTTTCTTTGCCATTCGCCAGTTGAACCGTACCGTAATCATTCTGAAACTAAACATCTACGAACCCGCAGGTGAGTCAAAACATGTCTACAATCGCTATTGAGTGGTCAGGTTGTGTGCACCATTCCTGTACAATAATGTGGGTTTTCAAAAATCGCCAATAGTTTGAATCCACCATTAGAGAACATTCCAACGCTAAAAGGTTTACGTCCACTTGAATTTACGGTGAGACGCAATGAAAATGGATATGTACTCTGCTGAGATGTTTTCATCATGGGGAACTCCACAACATCATTTGGAAATAGCAAAAGAAAACGAGACAGACGTAGACCGCAGTACACTACATACACACATACACGCAAGAACACGGATGATGCTTACATGATGTTGACTGTTTAGGTGGAGACTGACATTTTATGGTGGTAATGTCACCACATCAATCACATGCTGCAAACTGAAGTAATTACTTTTCGATTGTATATACAATTATTTCGCATTGCAGTGTTGGTAGCTTCATGAAAAAAAGTGTATCATCGATGTATTGCAGACGTAGATGTGGGAGGAACGTAAAGTTAGAATCTTTGCTAGGATAGAAGATTCTGTATGTTGAATGAACGTGTTGCCACATGTCTATGTGGAATCTACGACTAAACCAGTTGCGCTACACTGATCATATGCCTGAAATCACTTTTTAGATGGATGATGGACTAACAGAAACGCTATTAATGTATTTTTATCATCTTTAAGCTTCTATATTCGCTGATCGAGTTCTACCAGCTTTGAATTTTCTTTGAATTCTTTCTATTCACTGATTACCACAGCTGAATGTTCAGGACGAATTGTGTTGCTCTGATGCTGCCTGAATTTGGCAGTCATGTGGAATGTTTGTTTGGATTCCTCAGAAATGTAATTTTTCTGGGTCTGTTAAAAATAACACTGAAATTCCTGTTGTGTGAGTAATAGAGAATGGAAAAGCATGTGAGCAATTAATGTAGCAGGCTGTTTACTGCCTAAATATCACATATGGATGAATAGAAGACTGTAGTATGAAAAATATGTGGCAGTACCTAGCAAGTGTAGGCAAAAATCCTTTCTCTCAACATCTTTGAAAGAGTATTTTCATGTAGGCTAGCTATAAATAGCGTCAAATTCAAGAAGGCAGGCTATGACATATCACGGCTTCGTATCACATGGATAACTGTCAGGTCAATCATGCACTGTGACCGATGCAGCATAGTATCAACGGCTACAGTTCGTAACAGTGAAGGTCGTCCACCACTGTGTGTACAGTGACATCACAAGCTGCCCTGACAGCTCGCATATGCAGACCAGATGCCAGAGCATTGTGGTTATGTCGGTCTGAAAGGATGTAGCATTCTGTGTGGAGTTGCACAGGACACTGTAATTGTTACAGCAGCAGCTGTGTGACAGCTAGTGCAGTGCCATTAAATCAGTGGAAACTACTCATTCACCTATGAGCTACGGGTTAGAGTGGTGGTGGCTGGCAGTTGCTCCCTAGCCCGGGGCATTTCAATCATGGCAACCGGTGCAGCACTTGGACTTAGGGCATCTGGCTGGCATGATGCATGCTGATGGTGATGGTGGTGATAACAGTGACAGTAGCTGTAGCAGTGACTGAGGTGTGGATGTGGTGTGGGGGCAGTAAGACCTCTCCTTCCCATTACGGCGTTAAAAATATATAGGGGATAGATGCGAAGTTAGAGTTAGGAGAAGCAGAGCCAATGACCATACACCTTTGAGTGAATGATATCACGGGCAAACCTGTCAAGTAAGATATTCTTTGTTTAGCAGAGAGGCCTGGACATGCACAAACATTCTTTGCCTAAAAAAACTGACATCATAGAGCCAGTGGCAGTATCTCAAGTCTTGGATTCTGATGTAAAGCCTGAGCCTTTATTTCAGGTCAACCAGTACAACAATGTACCATCATGCATTTCTGAACTTCCTGCCAGTTTATGTTTAGGACAACAGCCCTACTTCCACATGAGTGGGAAAAACCTGGTAGTGCAACTGGGCTATTTTTTGAATTTCCCACCAATTTTTATTTCTCGCCATTTTATACATCGTCATCGAAACACTTTATACCAGACATGGCCCAGCATACCTATTGATGATTCATCATATCAGCATGGAAATGCACCCTGTCATAAAACGGCATCTGTGAGGCAACGGTTTGCGAACAATAACATTTCTGAAACACAGTTTTAATCTGCCACGAAGTTTCATGTCAGCGCACACTCCGCTGCAGAGTGGAAATCTCATTCTGGAAATAACATTTGTGTAATGAACTGACCTGTAGAGAGTCCCGACTTGAAATCAGTGAAGCACCTTTGGGACAAATTCGAATGTCAACTTCACTCAGAACGCAAGCACACACCATTAATACCTCCTCTGGTTTTGGCTCTTGCGGAAGAATGGCTTGCCATTCCTCCACAGACATTCAGATACCTCATTGACAATGTCCCCAGCAGATTTCAAACCACCATAAAGCAAAGGGTGGACGGCTCGATATTAATACCCGCTAACATGTTGCCAGATTCTTTTGATCATTTTAGTGAATAGGAACGCTACTAGAAGCCTGGCCCAATTTGACCTCAATCTGATTTCCAATTTGTCATGTGATCATGAAGGTCATACAAGTATCCATCACACACACACACATATGATGTTATCAATGACCTTGGTTGCATGACTTCATCAATGATCTAGAACATATAGCATCATCAAGATGGCGGAAAATTTAAAAATCACAGATGATGGAAGGAGGGAATTTAAAAACTGAAAAAGGTGGATGGCTGTAAATTAAAAAAAGGAAGAATAGCAGATGGAGGGAATTTTGAAAATTAAAAATGGATGGATGGCAGTAAGTCTCTCCCTATAGCTCACCCCTATTTTCTCAGAATTTCAAACATCTTGCACCATTTCACACTGTCGAACACATTTTCCAGATCGACAAATCTTATGAACATGTCCTGATTTTTCCTTAGTCTTGCTTCCATTATCAATCGCAACGTCAGAATTGCCTCTCTGGTGCCTTTACCTTTCCTAAAGCCAAACTGATTGTCATCCAACACATCCACAATTTTCCTTTCTATTCTTCTGTATATTATTCTTATCAGCAACTTGTATGCACGAGCTGCTAAGCTGATTGTGCGATAATTCTCACACTTGTCAGCTCTTACAGTCTTCAGAATTGTGTGGATGATATTTTTCAGAAAGCCAGATGGTATGTCGCCAGACTCGTACATTCTACACACCAACATGAATAGCCATTTTGTTGCCACTTACCCCAATGACTTTAGAAATTCTGATGGAATGTTACCTATCCATTCTACCGTTTTTGACTTTAAGTCCTCTAAAGCTCTCTTAAATTCAAGTTCTAATAATGGATCCCCTATCTCTTCTAAATCGACTCCTGTCACTTCTTCTATCACATCACATCAGACAAATCTCCCCTCTCATAGACACTTTCAATACTATATACTCTTTCCACATATCCGCTCCCTCCCCTGCATTTAACAGAGAAATTTCCATTGCACTCTTAATGTTACCATCCTTGCCTCTAATTTCACGGAAGGTTGTTTTGACTTTTGTATATGCTGAGTCAGTCCTTCCAACAATCATTTATTTTTCGATTTCTTCAAATTTTTCATGCAGCCATTTTGTCTTAGCTTCCCCACACTTCCTATTTATTTCATTCCTCAGCGACTTGTATTTCTGTATTCCTGCGTTTCCCTGAACAGTTACCTTCTTTGTACCTATGTTTTTCTTTCCAGCTTCTGTGATTGCCCTTTTTAGAGATGTACATTTCTCTTCAACTGCACTGCCTTCTGAGCTATTCCTTATTGCTATAGCCTTCAAGAACTTCAAGCGTATCTTGCCATTCCTTAATACTTCCATATCCCACTTCTTTGTGTATTGATTCTTCCTGACTAATCTCTCAAACTTCAACCTACTCTTCATCACTACTAGCTTGTTATCTGAGTCTATATATGCTCCTCATTACTCCTTACAATCCAGTGTCTGATTTCAGAACCTCTGTCTCACTATTATTTAATCTAACTGAAATCTTCCCGTATCACCTGGTCTTTTCCAAGTATATCTCCTCCTCTTGTGATTCTTGAATGGAGTATTCGCTATTACTAGCTGAAATTTGTTGCAGAACACAATTGGTCTTTCTCCTCTCTCATGCTTTGCCCGAAGCCCATATTCTCCTGTAGTTCTTTCTTCTACTACCTCCCCAATAACTGCATTCCAGTTCTCCATGGGTATTAGATTTTCATCTCCCTTCATGTACTGTTATTACCCATTCAATATCTTCATATACTTTCTCCGTCTCTTCTTTTCGGCTTGTGACGTCGTCACGTATACCTGAGCTATCATTGTTGGTGTTGGTTTGCTGTAGACACTAATAGAAACAACCCTACCACTGAACTGTTCACAGTAACACACTCCCTGACCTATCTTCCTATTCATAACGAGTCTTACTCCCATTATACCATTTTCTGCCACTGTTGATATTAGGCTATACTCATCTGCCCAGAAATCCTTGTCTTCTTTCCATTTTACTTCACTGACCCTACTACACCTAGATTGAACCTTTGCATTTCCTTTTTCAAATTTTCTAGCTTCCCTACCACGTTCAAGCTTCTGACATTCCAGGCCCCAACTCGTAGAACGTTATCTTCGTTGGTTATTCAATCTTTTTCTCACGGTCACCTCCCCCTTGACAGTCCCTCCTAGACGCACTTGCGTCTAGGGGACGCCAAAGAATTGGCTTTGCTGATTGGCCACGTCGTGCCATGACGTCGTCTCCCACACCAGCCAATACAGATCGTTGCTACTTTCTGAAACGCGCTGTTCTTTAAACGAGGCCATTCGTCTGTCGATACATTGTGTGGCTAACTCGTTATAGTACTTCACTGTTGTGTGTTCTAGGCCTATGTTTATAATGGCAGATTCCGACACGTGTTTTGTGTGCGGTAAAGCATTTCAGCTTCGAAAAACTTTATACCCGCACATCAGGAAAATGTATGATGTAGAGCCAAATACAGAAGGTAAGAATAAGTGCCCACAAGACGACTGCAGCTATTCCTTCAATACATTGGCTAGTTTGAGAGCACATGTGGAGGAAAAAGCACATGGTTCGAACTGCGGATGAAAAAAATTGTATTCCAGTCAATGGACCATAAGAAACACCGCATAATAATAAGTTTTTACTATTCAATAGTAGGATCGTTTCTGGTAAAACTATAGAATTTCGTTCTTTGTGCATTCAGTAATCTGGTGCAATGTTGTACTGCAAAGTTTGTTTCAGCTCACATGAACGGATTATTTGTATTAACGGACTATTCTTAGAAGACATTTAAATCACAATCATTGTAATCCACAATGGGTAATTAACAAACCTTATTTTTACTGTCCATAAATTTTGAAGAAACTGTTTTTTTTTCGTATCGCTCTACGCATGGAACCCAGATTGGAATGCAGTTTCTTGTGTAACAGATTTCTCTTAGCAAAAGGAACAATTTAGACATACTGGGAGATAGTCAGCAAATTCTGAAGCTGTGGGAAGAAATTGCTGTCACTTGTTAACTCTCACTCCAAGAAAGGAGGTCAACACTGTGCCAGCAGTCAGTTCAATGAACATCTAACAAACAGAACTTCAGTCCAAAAAGTGTCTTTGGTAAACCAATCCTGGCTGAAACGCCAAATGTTGCTAGTGCTTTGGTGCAACCTGACAGTGAAGTGTTGAGTGTACATGTTGGCATTGATCACAAATACTCTAAGAATTAAATTTATCTGTCCAACAGTTGTGTGTGCATGTTTGGGTATCATGGTTTATAGGCCTACTGGGAAAACTCGCCATGTAAAAAAATGAGTAACGCATCATACTCGGTACCTCAGGGTGAGCCGGCCGGTGTGGCCGTGCGGTTAAAGGCGCTTCAGTCTGGAACCGCGTGACCGCTACGGTCGCAGGTTCGAATCCTGCCTCGGGCATGGATGTGTGTGATGTCCTTAGGTTAGTTAGGTTTAATTAGTTCTAAGTTCTAGGCGACTGGTGACCTTAGAAATTAAGTCGCATAGTGCTCAGAGCCATTTGAACCTCATGGTGATGTGGAAATCCGAGTGTACTTAATAAAGAAAATGTCACTGTGTGTTTCTTTTGATTCATTTATCCTATAGCATATAGTTAACAAAATGTACCTGAAATATCTACTAAACTGTAACATTAATTGGACTATGTACATAGTCATTTCAAATGGTTTTGCTATTTTTCACAGGTAAAGTATGAGTATTCACCAGAATCCTACAGTATGAATGTTTTCCAGTTGACAACTGAATTAAGTCAAAAAGCAAAATTTGCTTGGACAAGTTGAAAATTGTTTATTCAGTTCCAGTTATTATTTTTTATATTAAAACAGTTCCCGAGAATCTATTTTGCTGACTTCCTTGGTCTAATTTTCTATATTTAACATGTCGGTTATGACATGCTTGGTGATGGATGTTTTGTCACCAGGCATATGGCATCAGGTGTGTGGCTTTTAGTGACAATACTGCAGTCGATGTGTTAACAGCTTTTCGGGACCTTGAGCATGAAGTATATGCATCTAGAAGTCTTGCTTGAAAAGTGCAGCCAAAATTCTAATGTCTGCCTGAGGAATTTTCCTTTAATGGAATGTTTTTGCCCAATAATTCAGTTAATGTCTAGTAATTGCTTAACGTGGTAAGTGCTATGATGCCAACACCAGCCACAGCAGAGCTGTCTGCCATGGCTGCTGGCAACTTTGTGACATTTAAGGGATAATATACAAAAGTGGGCTGTGCAAGAAGTTCAAACTAGTTTTCTTTGGTTAAAGAAATTAAAATCAAACTTGCGAAGCATGTTGAAAATCACATACTCCTCACCATAATTTAAATGTTTACATTGAAATGGTTCTGACATGTGCATAATATATGGAAATGTTATATTTTCTTGAAATCTTAAGAATCAAACCCGTTGGTTGAATCAACATATGAGTAAACCCATCACAATAGCACTATGTTATGCATCAATTAGCTGTAGTTACAGGATAAGTAAACATGTACAGTAAACTTTTCATACAAATTTTATTATAAAGCTTGCAAAGGTTATAGAAAAGATGGACAACAAGATAAACTTGTGTAGGAATCATTGTAAATACATTTTTACTTCAAGAAAGCTGAATCGGATAATAATAATCTCAAGATGCCTTAAATTGCATGACACATATCACCAACCAGGTATTTTCTGTTGGAGAAATAGTCTGGTTTTTCAGAATTTTTTCATTTGTTCTTGTGAAAAACCTTGTATCAAACAGGTGTTTTTCTACAATCAATCCATTATTACATGCATGTAGTTTTGGTGACCCAATGGCAGCCATCTTAATGCTGTATGCAAACCACCAGATAAACATGTCTACATAGTTGGTCTGCATTGTGCAGGTCCCAGCAGTTTTTTATTAGATTCTGTGAATGTCTCCTTCAGTTCCATGTGGATGCCTCTGACATAAAAGTATTTTGATAATTTTATTAAATGCTTTCTTGCTGTGTTGACCTATATCAATGGTGACACAAGAATATTTTTACTGGATCGGGATTTGAACCCGTCACTCCTGCTGTCAAGGCAGTTGCACTGACTACTTCACTACCCAGACACAGTGCCCATCACGACTATGTGGATTACCTCAGCAAGTCTCCCATCTGACCCAAAATTCCATATGTCACTACTACTGCAGTAGTACCCTCACTACAGCAGTCCATCTCACTCGCCGTCTCCATGAGATATTCCTGCAAATGGCTCTGAGTGTATGAGTGCATCTGAACTGAAGAAAGTTACCCAATGCCATGCTAGGCTATGTATAGATAAAATTGTATGCATGGTGACTGTTCTTTCAGTTGTCTGAAAGAATGGATACCATGCCTATAATTGCAGAAATATAACTAGTTGTCTTATGACTGAGGTGTCCACATCAGTCTGAAGAAGTCTGCGGAATCTAGTAAAAAACCTGGTGGCACCTGCATAATGCAGACCAACTATGTGATATATTTATCTGGTGGTTTATGTATAGCCTTAAGATTAATGGGATGCCAAAACTAGTTGCATATAGTAAAGAATTTATAAAAAGTAAAACAGCTGTTTGGTACAAGGTTTTTCACAAGAATTTGAAGCCAGCTGCAGTCCTATATCCTACCTCTGATGGATTCACAAAAGGAAGAAAAAATCATTCATTGCCCTAAGAATTTCTCCAAAAATATTACCCATTACATGGAATGACCAGATGCTGCATTCAGAACAAGAATTTTGGAGACCTATGCAGGACCAATGCCTGGTAAGTGCTAGATCAAAATATGACCTCTCCCAACACCTCTTCATTTTCTACCTCTTCTTCTTCACCTAACTCTGAATTACTGTCATGGCTGATATATAATCCATATAAAGGCCCAACTCAGCGTTGTAGCTGGTTACTTTCCGTAGAAGAGGGCAAAAGGAAGACAGAAGTCCTAAATTTTGCATTTAAGAACTTGTTCACACAGGGTGATCATACAGACACACTTGATTTTGTCCATCACACAGACTGGCATGTGATTGAACTTGAACGTGGCATCAGAGCTCACTCCCCAGAATTTACAAGAATTAGGGGACTTGTGTGCACAGATGTGGTGCCAACTCCCTCCAGCGACCTATCAAGGCTTCGCTGATTCTGTGCAAAAACGCATTGTCACTGTTATCCGTGCCGAAGATAGACATACCGGCTATTAGGTAGATGGTCAAAAGGTTCTGGTTAATCAGTGTGTGTAGCTGTACTTAGTCAAGGATAGACTGTAGCCATTCATCGAGTTGATCACTTATTTTCATTTCTTTACAAGAATATAACATCGTTTGAATCTATAAGAACAGGAAACAGTTCGCTAGAGAAATCCCACAAGCAGTATGGTGGGGTCAGTCTGGTCCCAAACTTACCTGCTCTGAACACAACCCCTTGGTTTTACAGTTCAGAGTGCAAAGTGTGCACACCTAAAGCACTACAATTTTACAAGCATTCAATCTATACATAAACGAAATTCCCTGGCATCCGTATTAACCCACCACACTGGTTATCGGTTAGATAGGCTATGCCAGATGACTTGGCAGACATTTGTAAAAGAAAGAAATGAAGATAGTTAACTGAGGTGGTGGAAAAAAAAGAGGCAAGTGAAAGTAAAGAGTAAGTATCATTGAAGTAAAGATGCACTTGAAAATGTCATAAAGGAATTACATTTTGTGAATTAATTGGAAAATATTTCAAAATCTTGCAGCGTACAGAAACAACTAACTTTCAGTTTATTTAAATATTACTATTTGTCTGAATAAACCCTTGCATAATATTGTACATACATTTTCAATAAAAAAAGTTTTGGTTGCCAGCAGCTTTTCAAGAAGTATGTATCTTATACAAATTCATCCCACGAAATACAGTAGGCTTAATAAATTGTAAAGTGAAAGAGTTAAAATGACTGTTTCGATAGTTTTCTGTAAAGTGATCGGAACAATGGTGTTAACCCATTCTACAGAAATTCTGGAAGTGCTTCTTAGTATTTCAGCAGGTTATATGGTTTAATGTTTTATGTACTTTTAAATTATTCATAATTTAAGTGAACACACTGAAAACAGAAAAAATTCTAATAATTCAATTAAAAATAAATACAAGATGAAACACTAGCAGGACCATGAAACAAAAAATAAAGATTGAATTTCCATGTACAATGTACCATTATATATGTATAGGAAGTTACTTTTATTTTTAAAATAAATGCAAAAGGAAATAGTGTGCAAGGATTAAATAATTATGGGTAAATAACCAGAAAATGTTAAGCAAATAACATTATATGTTTTAGCCACTTTTGATGACTAATTAGTAATGCATTTCAGACATTGCCCATCATCAGAATATCTGTCCAGAAACATCACAAAATATGTATGACATTAAGCGAGCTTAGATTCATAGGCAAATAAGTTAAAATACCAGAGAAAAAAACTTTACTTCAGAGTATCGTGCCAAGTGTTATCTATCATAACTTCGAGGCTCTCAACTCACAGCATTCTGCTATCACATAAGAGCTCTTATAACATACCACTAATTGACTTGGTTGTAGAAGTGCTGAGTTCATTTGTCATATTTTGACAGATAATTAACAAAAATCAACTGAAAAACCATTAAAACAGTACATCTTGCAAAATGATTTTTTATTCCTTTAGGAAAACTAATCATCACAATTGAGAGTGCAAAGATCACCTTGGAACAAAAGTACAGTTTTAATGCAGTTAGAGTGTAAACAGGCAAGGAATCAGATGAGTCTTTCTGTCACCAAGGAAAATTAAAGAAAGGTTGTGACCTGACAAACACAGGCTCAGTGTGCCAGGGATTTATAATATTCCTTGTGAGTATGGTATCAGTTATGTGGGACAGCCTATACAAACTACTGCTAATTGCTGTGTTGATCATCTTCTCAAGCATGAAAAAATGAAAATCAGCAGTTTCTGAAAACTGTTTAGTGAGTAAATGCAAGAAAGCCTTTAAGCAGATGAGGATCTGGCCCATATTTCTAGCTGTTGGATCTATGTAATTATGGAAGCAGCTGAAATTAGACTGTATGATCACAACAATATACACACTGGCTATGTAATTATCAGTTTATTTATTTGCTATTTTTTAATACAAGAACAGATCACATGTTGCACATGAGGCAGCATATATGAATATAACACAATATTTTCACACAATTTCAAATTAATTAGTATAATTAAGCAATGCATGGAAGCATGCACATCAGAAAGAAAATTAATCTAATTCCTCATTCAGCATTGTTTATCACAATTCCATATGAACATAACCCGGATTCTGAAAAACTAGACATGGTGTAGGAAGACGCAATTTGAGCATAACAATGACATATAGTTCCTTGTTTACATAACAACGACCAAAATTGAAGCATAACACATACTTTGCCAGGAGCACAATATTGGCACACCCCCCTGGAAATCTGTTCTATGGACTTCTCTCTAATGTTGTCCGAGGCCTAGGTTAGTTGAAGGGTGATAATTTCGTTAGTTGTGGAACTCGTAAAGATTGGGTGCGGGATAACTGTTATGGTGACAAACGGACATATGGCATTGCCTAATATTTACGTTTGCGTTATATTTCAACGTACCATATTTATAGCACTTCTCGCAATAAAACCTAAAAGAACAAGGTAAAATCGGAAAATATAGTTAATGAATAAGCATTCAAAGAATATTTTGATACATATCATGAACAATATCATACATAAACTGCAGAAAATGCAAGGAATATGTATGTAACTTTTACATATATTTGGTCCGCTTTTCGGCATTTTCCACAGCTGCAACCGGGTTAGTCTGTCACCACATTATCGATTATTCGCATTCGAACCAGGTTTTTACATTTAATTCCCATAAGTTAAGCTCCATTGAATAATCTGGACTTCTTTGACGTTCCAAAATGACAGCTGTGGGCAATCTACATGTAATTTTTAAACAACAGGTGAGCGACCTCGCTAATGTCAATAGCGCTCATTATACTTCTTGTCACCAGGTGGCACTGCTACGTACGTTCTGTTTCCCTGATGACGTCATGAGCCTCAACCAATCAGCAGACCCAATTCCCTGGCGTCCCCTAGACGCAAGTCCTAGACGCTGGCAAACAGAGCGAGGAAACTCTGTGAACCAGAGATTCTTGACGCAGAATTAAAACATCTCACCACTGCATTGCTAAACAATGGTTATTCATTCGCTGAGGTGAAAAGAGAGTTAAGACCACAGCATAGAAATTACAGTGATGCTCAAGCGCCAGTGAAATCGAAAGTTTTCCTGCCATTCATTAAGGACGTGACTGACCGCATAGGAAAAATTTTGAGATAGTGGGACATCGCGGTAATTTACACACGCACAGGGAAGATACAAGATCACCTAAAATCGGCCAAGGATGCTCGCCAACCGCTGGAAAAAGCTGAAATTTAAAGGATTCTGTATAGTAGTGGGGAGGTGTACGTGGGTACTATAAAAAAACTGTCAAAAAACGACTCGAAGAGCACAAAAGCAATTGCAGAAGAGGGGAGACTAACAGATCATCTTTCCAGCCAGGAGACCATCGCATTCATTTTGACCATATGCAAGTACTGGCAGCCACAAACGGATACCTCGAAAGGCTACACAGAGAGGCCATAGATACTGTGAAACACCCCTGGAATTTTGATAGGAAGGAGGAGGGCGTGAAATTGAATGAGATTTGGATTCCAGTGCTGAAGAAGATGTGTACCAGTCTTCCACCATGGGATGATAGTAATGTCAGACGACGGCAGTCGACAACAGTCAGTTGCGCTCGCTATACAAAACATGTGACGTCACCCCACTGTGCAGAAGCTCGCAGAATCGGAATTTTGTCGTAGTCAGTAGCGAGCCAGGGTGTGAATCGGATGTTCAACAAACCTATGATCCCCCTTGAAAATGTTCTCCACAGATGGGGCGAAATGTCGGGCTTTGAAGTGATATTCCTTAGACTATGACATAATAGCCCGAAATATTTTATTAATTGTGACAATTCCGGTCGTGAAAGTTTACATTTTACAATTAGATCCATCTTTGTAGTGTCGCATGTATTCTTATTCTTTTTATTTATTTCAAATTCAATGAACCTGTATAGTGATGAATAACAGGGATGTGGAACGTGTCAGGTTTACATCTTCATAGATGTACAACAAACATTAGTACAACAACAAGAATGTCGCAGTCTGCTGATATAAGCTTAATGGGTGAACTAAAATTAAATAGATACAGTTCAAATAAATATGACGTAAACTACTGATAATAACTTTTGGTACAGAAAAAATAAAATTCGTACATTGATCATCTTAGGTAGCAAAGATGAATTACAGCTAACATAATATAAATAGAGGCTAGAAAATAAATAGGAAATACAATAAAAAATTAGGCCTACTCTGCAAGTACTCACTCACAGACACAGAGTAGAAGGACTTATGTGTAAGGTATTTTCTTAATATAAACTTAAATGTAGGTGGGGATTAATATGGGCTTTGATATCAGATAGTAGAGAATCGAAGAATTTTGTGGCAGAGTAATGATACTTCACTGTTTTAGATCTCTGTGTAAATCATTTTTAGACCTTGTATTGCGGTCGTGGAATGCATTATTGGGTGTAAAAACAGAGTGGTTATTCAAGACGAAAAATCATCAAACAAAATAATTACTGACATGTGGTGGTTAATATTTGGAGCTTACAGAAGAGGTTTCTGCAAGAATATCTTGGATAACACCACTCAGTATTCTAATTGCTCTCTTTTATGCAGTAAAGATATTTTTAGCTAAAGGTTGATTACCCCAAAAATTATACTGTATGACATGATGGAGTGAAAATAGTTTGAATTTGCAGTTTATTAAACTGTGTGGTTTTAACATTACTATAGAGGTACCTACATATCTATCACTGTTGGGCAGACTGCAGAATAAAACACAAAGCATCTGCCTAACTGATGTTTTCTTCCCCCATTAATATGCCTCTCCTGGAAGCAGCATAAATGCATCTACATATTCGGTGAACAATGCTGTGTGATCGCTTTATTCTACAAAAAGTGGCAGATACTACCCATCTGCTTATAAAAAAAGTGTGAAACGTTATCACAAATCGGTAATTACATAAATAAGGATATCTTCATATCTACGAGAAATAGCCATGATGAAATGTTTGTCAAAGAGAATACACTGAAGTGGGGTCTTAAAGTGTTCCTTTATGGCCACCACAGCATCTTTCAAAATACTCGTATAACATGTATCAAGTGTTCCAAGAAAAGAAAAGAATATAGGTAGTTGTCACCTGGAGCATACCTGGATTCTAGTTGGGTACATACAAACGGATCAAAAATTGATACAGAAAATCATAATAGATGCCATTTCTTACGTCCACAGACTGCAAGAATATGCAAGTTTCAGCTAACAGGTGATTTTTCCAGATTTACAGATTGTAGAATTCGTGGTTAAAAATGTTCTAGGAAATAACTAAGTAAACCTGTCATCAATCTGAAGATAATTTTGAACACAGTGCTGTTGGAGGTGGTATGCCATTGCCTTCCTCCGATCTTTGAACTGAAAGACCCAGCCAGTTATAGGGGGCCCTACAATTTAATGTGGATCCCGAAACATGGAGCAACACGGCATTTTTGACAGCAGCAACCATTGCCAGAAGTGATAAGTGGCGGATAAAAACCCTAAGATTGTCTGGATATTGAACCTGAGACCTATGAATTTGTGGTCTGGCACTTTCCCGTTGCACCCAAATAAAAAAAAAAAGTGAAACACACAAAAACAGCAGAGTAACTACTACTTTTTTAAAGTTACTGGATGCCAAAAATTTTAAGTAAACTACATAATATAAAATACGAATGAAGAAATAAAACAAGAATGAAACAGTCTAGTTTTCAGGAGCTGGTTTTCACCTTCACACATAAGTTTGTTCTCAGAAATGTCACTGGTATCTGAAGAGGTCAATGGTTATTTCCTTCATACTGTCATGCCTCTGGTACTCCTACCCAAGCTGTTGTACATTTTTGCAACAGACTTTTCAGTCTTCCTCAGTAACAGCCTGGAAACAAACGATTGGCAGATTCAACAGATTTTCTCTACTGAGAGGTAACCTGTAATGCTGCGCCCCTTAAGACTATATTTTCGCCCACGCTAGCTCTATGACGTTCAAATCACAATTACACGGCAGCAAGCGAATCACTTTGTCGCCTATATGTCAACTGCGTAATTATGATTTCGCAGCCACTCTATTCTCCCGCATTGAGTACAGTCTCCTTTGAGTTTTTTTTTCCTCTTTTGCGGCCATTCTGTCACAGACACATATTTCGTTGACGGTTTGTTGTCTTGCCTATATATTGTCCATGATAATTACAGAGGGGTGAGGAAGATTTGGGAGCTCAAGTTATTCGAACCGTTTTTAGAAATTAGTGGAATTCGTCTGCCCACGCTAGTCTCCCTGCATCGATCTGTCCCAGAGCTTTACTTCTGCTTGCCTAACGAATCAATTTTTGGAGCCCACACTTCTATTAGTCTTCTCGAGACGCTTCCCCACGCAATTTCTTCTTCTTCTTTTTTTTGCCCCACATTAAATTACTGCCCATCCAGGATTCGTCGAAATAAAGTATTTCTGTGCCAGCCTCCCTAATATTGTTGATTTCAATGAGGAACTGGGACCACTAAGGCACAGTGTCGCCACATTCCAATAATAAAAGTTCTCTTATTATCGATCTTTCTCCACATGAAACCAATAGACTTCAACATTCTTACTCCATCTCCAGTCAATCTTCTGTTCAAGAACTTGTGCGCTTCTTCTCTTAAGGTGACGAGAAGAAAAAGATTTTCTTTTTTTACGAACTGAACTTGCATTCAACAAAAAAAAAATCTTCTCAGGAAGACGGCCAGTGTGGCTGAGCGGTTCTAGGCGCTTCAGTCTGGAATCGCGCGACCGATACGGTCGCAGGTTCGAATCCTGCCTCGGGCTTGGATGTATGTGATGTCCTTAGGTTAGTTAGGTTTAAGTATTCCTAAGTTCTACGGGACAAATGACCTGAGATGTTGAGTCCCGCCGGCCCTAGTGGCCGTGCGGTTCTAGGCGCTGCAGTCCGGAACCGCGTGACTGTTACGGTAGCAGGTTCGAATCCTGCCTCGGGCATGGATGTGTTGATGTCCTTAGGTTAGTTAGGTTTAAGTAGTTCTAAGTTCTAGGGAACTGATGACCTAAGATGTTAAGTCCCACAGTGCTCAGAGCCATTTGAACCATTTGTTGAGTCCCATAGTTCTCAGAGCCATTTTTTCGGAAATGCGTTATTAGTCGTTATATGTATCTGTCTTAAAAATTGCCCTGCCAGTAATAGAGTACAGAATTTGAAGTAATTAAGGCCAAATGCAGAGCTATTTCAAATTATTCTCCACTAGAATTACAACTGAAGCTAACCTCATCTTGTCAGAAGTTACTGGAGATACGCCTGATTCATTCCTGGCAAACTCTCTAACTCTAAAAATGCTACGCATGCTCTTTCCGGTGTACGTCGCAGCTCTGGGGGAAGACTGCATAACCAGATGTAACAGTTATTTTTGAATTTTCTCGCCATTGCAGCAGTTCACCACATTCGCCATTATTTTCCGGCACTCACTCCTTTTAACCGGCTTCCTTTTCCGAACAGGAGGTAACTCCTGCGATGGTCCACGAACCGTGTCACTACTCATTTTGGAAGTCTCACAATGAAAATAGCTCAACAAAACACGGACAGCAAAAGCACACCTAAGCGACAAAGTGCACAACAATGCAATCAACACCGAGTAACAGTACACGGCTGGCAATAAACGTTTGCAAATCGCTACGGCTTGAAGTCTTTCGACTGCTGAGGAGAGAAGAAACTAAGGAGCCTGCGCATGAAGTTGTAATGAAGAATGTAATTAGAAGCGAAAAACACAAGGACATAGAACCCCAATACATAGACTACCCCCTGAAAATTAAAAAACAAGCGTTTCTCTCAGCTAGAAAATAGAATGAAAGTCAAAGAGCAGAAGTATAGAGGTAGTTTAATGTAAGAGCACTATAAAGATTAAATTTCTATCATTTCTTTGTCTTTTTTTAGTGTATAATCACTGAAGGCTCTGCTTCTCGATGCAGATTCGAAGAACACAATGAATGAAGTAATGAAACTAATTAATAAAAAGACAGAGATTACCGTTAGTTTTGTCTGCAGTTTCCATGTCCAAGAATAACCTACGCATAAACAAAGAAGTTTTTACATGTTGTCCAAACAACTAAAATTTTATCTGTCATTTAATACTTTTGTAAAATGTAATTTTCATCAGCAGGCTGTAGGCTTTATGAGTTGATGTCAGTTCAGTATGACTTGTTATTCAGCGTCTATTCGACGCCACCTTTCATTACTGAAATTTTGATAGTGTTGCTTTTAATTGTCATTCTTGGATTTCCGAGTGCTTCTTATGTGTCACGATATGTAAGTACACAAACATTTTGCAGACCGTGTGGATCTGAATTTTGCAGAATGTGTAGATTTGAAAGCTGTGCATGATTTCTGGATATGTGAAATGTAATCTTTGCAAAACTTGTTGGAATTAATTTAGATCTATCCGAAAGTACGCAGTACACTTGATAGTAGATGTACCGTAAATTGCAGAAACTTCGTTAGTAGTAAATTTGGTCGACATAGTTATCACATGTCAAAATGCTCTCATTTACACACAGGAGTTTTGTGTCTGTTTCACCCAATGTTTCAAGTACCGGTACGATACTAGTCGTCCTCAAGTGAACACAAGAACGAAATATGGCGCAATTACTAACGAGATTATTAGAAAGTTTTGTATTACTTTTATACCGTAAATTGCAGAAACTTCGTTAGTAGTAAATTTGGTCGACATAGTTATCACATGTCAAAATGCTCTCATTTACACACAGGAGTTTTGTGTCTGTTTCACCCAATGTTTCAAGTACCGGTACGATACTAGTCGTCCTCAAGTGAACACAAGAACGAAATATGGCGCAATTACTAACGAGATTATTAGAAAGTTTTGTATTACTTACAGTAGTTTGTAAGCGTATGAAAGCTGACCTGAAGTGTTGCTTGACTGTTATTATTGTGACAGAACTGCTGGATGAAAAATTTCCAAGGGCAGAGGAGATGCAAAAACAGTCTTATGAAAAAGTACAGATTACAATAAAGCCTGCGAAACAAGTCACTACACTGTAGCGTAAAAACCGAAAGACTAAAAAAGAAAGGGAGTATGGTCATGACAATGATATGGAGCGGAATATAATAAATTTGCGAAACGAGATATTTCTAAACAGCGCTGCATTATTTTTATACTGTTGTCTGTTGGAAGACTTAAAAATGCTTTTAGTATTCTAGGATTCATACATGAATCTTATTTAGCTCTCCTTAACTATAGGCACATACATACTATGTGGAGGAAAACGGTATACAGGAAGCGTAATGTAAGCTGCGAACCTATGAAGTATTTTCGGAACCGCTGCGAACGTCAACACGCCATAATGTGGGCAGGTAAAAATGGTTCAAATGGCTCTGAGCACTATGGGACTCAACTGCTGAGGTCATTAGTCCCCTAGAACTTAGAACTAGTTAAACCTAACTAACCTAAGGACATCACAAACATCCATGCCCGAGGCAGGATTCGAACCTGCGACCGTAGCGGTCTTGCGGTTCCAGACTGCAGCGCCTTTAACCGCACGGCCACTTCGGCCGACTGTGGGCAGGTACTGCAATATTAATATCGATATGGTGTTTCTCATAATTTTTTTTTTTATCACAAATGGTGAACCTAGTATGGAATTGTTTTCTTGAAAATGGAACTATCTGCTTCTTTTTATTTGCGAGCCCTTGAAAAGAGAACTACTACGGTAGTATATGGCTATTACGCGTGATCTATTCAGAAATCAAACATCGTGCTGTAAGAGGTGAAAATATGCAAATTTTGAATACAAACCCGATCATAAATCCGCGAGTACAGGTAGCACATCGCCTTACCTATCTATTTATTTATGCATGAATGTATGGATGCATACATGAAAAACCAGATGAATATTAAGCAGTTTTGGGAGTCTCGCTTTCGTACCTATTGTTTGTTAATACGTCATTGGAAATCACAAAATGACCGTATCAGTTCTCTTTCCAGCCAAAACTTCTCAGCAAATGAAAATGTTACCAGGGAAAGCAGTGACCCTTAAGAGATAACTAAACAAAATTGCCTACTTATTTCTTTGCGTGATTTACTTTCTCGTCAACTGATCTGAGAAAAAGTATGAGATTACCCACGTTGTAAACCCGCGGGAAAAGTACTATGAAATTCAAAACAATGGATTACGGCACCCATACCGTATCAGGTCCAGCCTAGAAGTAAGGTGAGTTACAAACAGAATATTTGATCTAAAAACACAGGTCTTAGCTGATTTGACTTATATGTATGGAGCTGTGTTAAAGACAGAGTGTTTGTTCCTCCATTTATGGGAAATGTTGAAGAACTGGGATAACAAATAACACAAGCAGTTGTACCATACATCAAAACTTGTTTCATTGCATTTCGTAGGAAATTCATTGCAGATAGGACATTTACAGATGGACATTAGTTGCGTTACAAAAGGTAGCCACACTTAACATTTGCAAATAAAGCTTGAAGATATACTGCATTCAGTACTATATCAAATACTCCTGTATGTTATTTATTTTTTTCACAATTATAGGTTACTTTTGTAAAACTAGTTTATAAGCTCCCTGTATACAACACATGCTCTAAATGGCTGCCCTGCTCAGTAACTCATGGACAAATTACGTTTTACCAATTTTGAATCCTCATTGTGTAGCACATGGACACGGTGATGTTAACCTCCATTGTAATGTTTAAAATGTCCACGGATGGCTAAATAAATAAATATATCTTCAGTTTTGCCAGTGTGTGCTATCTGTTTTCATAGATCCTTCCTTTGTGGTAGCCCCTCATGAAGAATTCTGGAGTTGTTGAACTGGGAGAACTGGGAAGGCCATAATTCTATAAAGATGATTCGACGACCAAAAAATTCACGTAAGAAATGATTGTTTCGTAACTTGTGTGGCAAGAAGCTACACAGGGTGTATACGACCCGGGACAACCGGGAGATCCGGGAAAAACCCGGTAATTTTTTCATCCGGGAGAAAACCGGGAAAAACCCGGGATATTTTTAGCATTCCGGGAATTTTTTATTGAGTTTTCAGTTAAATTTTTGTAATTTTGACTGGTAAGAACCGATACTCTAACAAATATTACTGTATCCCGCTACTGCAGAGTAATACTTCAACAATAAAGCATCAACGAGAAAAAAAACGAAAATAACTTAAATTCCAAAGGAAGCTTGAAGTCGCAACTGTTTACATTCGATTTGTTTTAGCAATTACCGCGGACTCATGCGCATGCACAATTGAGACACGTTTGAGTAGTAGATTCACCCGCTTCTGGCTACAGGAATGTGGCTGGTGGCTGTGCGAGCAGTCGCAGCAAGCAGGTAGATGCTACGGGGAAAAGGGGGCGCCAAATTCATATTCTTGAGGAAAAAAAACTTGTTTCACAAAGCGCCTAGCATCCAGCGCACGTTTGTCTATAGATTATTCATATGATTTTGAAACGCTTCCGTGTTGGTTTTTGAACATTTTTGAACACGTTTAAAGTTGATTTCTGAATGAATCATAAGTTAATTTTTGAATGCATGCATAGTGTACGTGATGTTTCTGTCAGGAGAACCCTCGTCGCATCTAGAAATAAACTTTCCGCAGACAAAAGGGGGCGGGGCAATCCGAGCTTGAGGGAGTAAAGCCGAACGAATGAATGCCAATCGCTGTCTGATTTTGTGGTCGCTTGGGTTTGCGAATGATGAGCATTCTTATAATTACTAGCGAAATACATAGATTCAGACTACCAGAATGGAAATAAACGACTAACAGGAATAACAGGTGAGAAACATTACGTATTATCTTCTCGGTGTATCCAAGAAAATGAAATTTTGACAGAAAATTTTTTGGTAGATCGCTACACTAGTACAGTCCCCGGCTAGCAGCCGCGTAAGTTCTATTCTGGAAGTAACGCGGAAAACGTGTTGTTCGAACGCTTAATAACGCCTAACCGGAAAATAATCGCGGGATAACGAAACCTGTGATTCTGACAGGGTTAGTGAACTTAATCGGCGAACAAATTTTGACAATGGCAGCAATAGCTACAGAATGGGTTGGTTCAAATGGCTCTGAGCACTATGGGACTAAACATCGGAGGTCATCAGTCCCCTAGAACTTAGAACTACTTAAACCTAACTAACCTAAGGACATCACACACATCCATGCCCGAGGCAGGATTCGAACCTGCGACTGTAGCGGTCGCGCGGTTCCAGACTGAAGCACCTAGAACCGCTAGGCCACTCCGGCCGGCTACAGAATTGTTGATGACAAGATTGTTAGAACGAGATAGGAGAAGAAACGGGGACATCACACAAATTATGGAAGAATAAGACGAATCCAAATTTATATAAAAATTTCGTAATACTACTTTTCGATCTCATGCTTGAGAAGCTGGTGCGTATGAATCAAATGTGAAACTGTTTCTTAACATAAAGCTTTTTGCTTGTAGTAGGCCTAATAGGCATTTGATGTTGGTACTTCGTGGATTATATTCTGTCGTGTTATAAACATGGCCATTTGTGCCAAAACAGTCTCGTTTATATGGTGTGTTACAAAATTGCTGCCATATTAGAAAGGCCTATTTTGTTGTATCTAGCAGACAGTGACAAAATAGACGTAATCAGATCGAGAAGCCATACCAGTCTTGGGTATTACTTCTATTAACAGCTTTTTCAGTATTAGATAACGACATTTCGATTTTTCATGTAGCAAAAGGCTTGACGAACTTTGATGAGGTAACAGATTCTTTCGCAGAAAGGATAGCACGCCATGTAAAGCGGTAGCAAGACTAGAGAGAAAAAAATGCTTGGAGCTAAGGTTTGAAAAAATGTGTAATTTCTTGCTTATCTCTTGTCAGTATTGGTTTTATATATCCTATATTTAATTTTATGTCTCACAAAACAGCAAGTTATTAACTAATAGGCAATAAAGAGTTCAGATTTTCCGAAGAGTTCTTGTTCTCTCGATTACAAATAATCCCATCCGCTATTAATAGCGAGATTTTTTTTTAGGAGGAGAAGGCTGTTAAACCGGCCGACTGGGAGCAGGAGAGGCACCACAGGACATTTCAGTTTCCACTTTCCTGAATAGAGTTTGGACGTGCGGTAGAAAAATGCTTTATGAAGAGGCGTGGCACTGCACTTTGGCATACTTAAGACCAAAGAATATGTCTTACATTTCCTCGAATACATATGTTTTATGTTTCAGACTTTTCAGAAAGATGTGCGCTACGAGGTGAACATATTTTGAAAATTCGATTTTTTTTATTATTATTGATGCGCAGAGCAGTCTGAGCTATAGTGGGTGTCTCCACATGACCCGTGTTTACATTTAGTGATTTTGCTGTTTCCCCTTCGTTTTCTGTCACGTCAAATGAAAACAAAATGGATATCTGTGGCTGGGTGCTATCAAGTGAATTAAAACACATTCACATTATTACCGAAGGCTAAAATATGTCATTAGTTTCAGATTTTATGTTATTACCACCTTTCTGACCGTCAAGCATTAATCGGCTTGCTGAACAATGAAGTTAGTTTTGTCTGTTTGCTAAAGAAATTTGACTTTTGTTAACCTTTTCCGCAGAGGCAGTCAATGTATTTGAAACGAAATGTTTAATTCCACAGTACTGGCTAGTTTCAACTGTTCGCTGCATTTCAAGTGCACGTTTTCATTTTCTAGCACGTATGGCATTATGCCATAATAAAGAACCAAACGTGATATAATACAGTAGTGGTGCTCCAATAAAATTTACATCCTGAAAACCACACTGAAAAGCTTAATATCAGGTTGAGGTCTACTTCATTGGGAATTGGGACATACGAATGTGCACTTTAAGTACGCTCTTTGAATGTGCACATTTTAATATGGTTCACGAAATTCCGATGCTCTTGCAGTATCCAGTATCCTCTGATATCTTGTTTCTTTTATGACATAATGTATGATCTTTCAATGTTTTACACGCACGTACATACGGGCCTCCTACGTCATGATAGCTACCCAAGCGCGGTGTCGCCCGTTATCTGCGCTTTCTGGTAACTGCTGAAATGAACCTATTTCTAACAGATCGCGGGAAAATATTGCGAATAGTGGTTTGAAAAGCGTTACTTCCAAAGTAAATATCCTTTTATGTAAGCTGAACAATGTGCAAGAATGTACCATGAATTCATTAAATCACACAGCGTTTGACTCTCATTTAAAATTCAACTCTTTGATGACGAGCTATTTAGAATAATTTAGAACCCTGAAGATCAGACATATATGTCATTATTAAAAATTATACTGGCACATTTGTGTGATTTATCTGAAAGTGTAGCACACGCAAAAAAAGATCAAAAGTATATGCGAAAACTTAGCTTCTCTTGCAGCTTGAGAACAATATTGTATGCGAAAGCTTTGATTTTCTTGTAGAAACACTATGTATATTAATTTAAACTATTAACTTTCCCTGTTAGTGTGTTCATGCTACTTAACAGTGATGTTGCTGTTGGCTGACTACATCACGTGTCCTATGCTCTGAATATCCGCTGTCATCGGCTGGCGAGATCACGTGACATGAGCTACGAACGGCCTACAAAAGCGCATCGAAATCTCGATTTCAATGATTCGGAAAGTAACATGCGGTGTTTGGTGGAATTCCAATGTATACTTTCGTAATTCGAAAATACGCAGCGTACATGTTGCTGCACATCAAAGATATTTCCAAAACGTGTCTTTTTCCCTGAGTTTCGTTTTCTAAAGTGCCCGGAAATTGTACACCCGTGTATAAAACCATAACCATTCAAAGGATTGATAGGGGAAAATATACTGTCACCTGGGAGAAAGTGTATTTTTAACCGGGAAATCCGGGAAAAAACTGGGATTTTTTTTTCCTTGTCCACGTATACACCCTGTAACAACAATGTTCATCTGCCTCATGAAGTGAAATAAACTGTACAGTGATGTCTTGGTACACAACACAGTTTACTGTAATTTCAAAGAGATAGCGGCCACCATCTGGTAACATGGTACGGCACACCCAACTTCAATATTCTAACAGTGCAAATTGTTTCCAACGATGATGTGTGGAGTTTCAGTTGACCAAATTCTTGTGTTTCTACTATTTGCATATCCACTAAAGTGGTACCATGCCTCATTAGTGGGTAGGCCTAAACCATGGTCTGGTTGTACGATTCCATGGCTGTCAACAAATGACAAAAATCATGTACAGTACACTACATGCTTTTCTTTATCTGTCATCTTCGGTACCTGAACATGATACACATGGATTTTTAACTTCTCTACACTTTCTGAACATTTACACATGAAGTATGAAGTTAGACAGATAAGTCTTCTCAATTACTTTGAAGGTGAATCCAGCATCATGTCCTTCAACTCAGCCACATTAGCATCTCCCAGTTCTCTAGTTGTCAGCAAGTGATCTGCAGTCAAGGAAATGGGCGTTAACCTCTTTACTGTTGAATTGTTCAACACTACAGATCTGTATACTTCCCACAGAACGTGTCTACAATGTGCAAAAGTGCACAAGAATGAATGGCAAATTCTGTTCAACAGTGAAAACTCATTGCTCTTGTGGAAAACGACATGTTTACCAAGCAGTGAACCGTGCAATACTACAGACATCATGTGACCTATACGCATTACATTGGCATGTTTGTTTGTGGTTGATAATCCATTTGTTGTTATCTTACAATGGCTTATCATGTGAATGAATGCAATGCAACCCTATTTATAGAACATTTATTTTTATGTGCCTTACTTTTAATTCTCTTCATTGATATTGTATCATCTGCAAAATGTCTGAGGTTATTATTAATATTATTTGGAAGGTCATTAATACACAGTGTGAACAGCTAGGTCCCAATACACACCAGATGAGTGGAACCCCTATGTTTGCATGGTAGAGTAATGGTGGTGTACACGCACGTGGAGAACTTGTTTGCGTAGCAACTGCCGACATAGTGTAGTCGAGGTGGAATAAAGAGAACCAGCCCACATTCGCTGTGGCAGATGGAAAACCGCCTAAAAACCATCCACAGACTGGCCGTCTCACCGGACCTCGACACAAGTCTGCCGGGCAGATTCGTGTCGGGGACCAGGCACTCCTTCCCGCCCGGAAAGCCGTGCGTTAGACCACACGGCCAACCGGTCGGCACATATGAAATTACTGCCACACATATCATATTCAAGATAACATGCTTTGACCTCCTTACCAAGAAATCCCCAGTCTAGTCACAAATCTCACTTGATAACTTACGAAAGTCTTCTTCAGTAATAAGCGTAAATCTAGTACTGATTTGAATGATTTTTGGAAGTCTAGAACTACTTCATATACCTCATTAACTTGATCTGTGGCTTTCAGTACATCATGTGAGTAAAGCAGTTGCTGGGTTTGATATGCTCAATCTTGGCAGGGAAGAGGTCATTCTGTTCAACATACCTCATTATATTTGAGCTCAGAATATGTTCTAAGATTCTACAACAAATGAATATTAGGTTATATTGGATGGTAGTTTTGCAGCTGACTTCTACAACTCTTCTTGTAGATGGGTGTGACATGAGCTTTCTTCCAGCCATTAGCCACAGTTTTCTGTCCGAGGGATCCATTGTATGTAATGATTTAAAGAGGGACATACTCAGGCACAAATTTGGTACAATATCTAGTAAATATTCCATCAGGACCTGGAGCTTTGTTCAGTTTTAGTGATTGCAGCTGTTTTTGAGCACCACTGACACTAATATCTATGCGAGAATTAAATTAGGGAAATATTACTGTATATTCCTTTGTAAAAGAATATACATGAGAATCATTAGACCAATTGCTTTGATGAAGAGATGCAATGGATGGTGCGCAAGTGGCTGTGCACATTACCAAAAGAAATTTTTGTTTCTTTTAAGAGGAATTTGTGCGCTTCCTTTGTGCTGGAGGAAGTAGGTCGAATGATAGTGAGACTATATTAAAAAATGATACACTTGTGTTCTACTTTTGTTCAATGTAAAATTTTAAAAAAATATTTAAGGTTCTCATTTGATTCCACATTGTAAATCTGATGACATGCTGAAAAGTAATGCCTTCAGATTTTTTATTCTGTTCTCAAAATTGGTTGAGGTATTACATGTTATGCATGTTACATGATCGACTTTCCCACTTTGCTGATGCAAGGTTGAATGCTCTGCCACTAGATAGCTCCGAATTGTAGCATGTAACATGGCAGTGTGCTACATAAGTATGTCACTGTATGAAAAACAATGTGCTGTAATCAAGTTTCTAACCCCAGAAAACATGCCTTCAATAGAAATCCATAGAAGACTTAAAGCTGTGTACAGTGGGTGCTGCGCTATGCTACAACGTCTGCACCAATCTGATGACTGGGGCTCACTGTCATCGATCATCTTCCATACAGTATCTCTTAATACTGTGGCTTCTGAATGGAGCCAAATACAGCATGGGGTTTCCCAGGGATCTGTCCTTGGACCCATACTGTTTTTAGTATATGTTAATGATCTACCACTGTCCAGTAGCAAAAAATGTGAATTCACAATGTTTGCTAATGATACAAGCTTTGTGGTAGATAGTACGTTCGCTACTGATTTAGAGCCTGATGTTAATGACATACTCAGAGAAATTACAGCTTTGTTTAGAATTAATTCTTATTCAGTTAATATTAAAAAACTAATGTTATTCAGTTCCACACTAAAAATAAAACTCCAGAAAACATAGTCACTGTACATGACAATCAAATACTAGAATAGGTGCACTCCACTGAATTCCTAGGGGTTCATATTGACATTCATATTGACAGTAGGCTCAACTGGGAACATCATGTGTCCCTAACTCTAAAACGGCTGTCATCAGCACCTTCTGCTTTAAAAAACATCACTCATCTTGGGGACATTACCATTTTAAAATCAACTTATTTTGAGTACTTTCACTTATTAATGAGTTATGGCATAATGTTCTGGGTTAATTCACCAGTCTAAAAAAATCCTAACAGCTGAGAAGGGAGCAGTCAGAATTATGTGTGGGGTTTCTCCATGAACCTCATGTAGAAAACTCTTCACACCGTTAGGAATACTAACAACAGGTCAGTACATATACTCTCTGATGAATTTTGTCATTAAGAACTATGCTCTCTATGAAAAAAATTGTTCATACTACAACTATGACACTAGAGGTAAGGATTATTTACATTTTGAACTAAAAAATTTGTCACTTGTACAAAAGGGAGTAAAGTGCGCTTCTATTACAACTTTTAATCAGATGTATCTTCAAGAAATACCTGCTTGACCATCCACTGTACTCCTTAAAGGAATTTCCACAAATAATTAAAAGTTCCCATATACACTTTTAATGCACTTCTTGAACAAAAAATTGTATCATGTTATTCAGTTATTAGATGAAAGATACAATATTATATTAATGTTAGTGAATTACAATAGCCTAATAGATAAATGTTAGCTAGCAAGTAAGAAATACTGATACTTATTATTATTTATATTATTGTACTTTGTTATTATTATTATGCAGTATTAATTGTGTTTTTATAATTGTATTGACATGTTCCACATCCAAGTGAATTACTCACATGTATGAATCCATGGAATACACATACCAAGTAAATAAAATAGATAAACAGTTCTGACTTGGTCCCACCTGATTTTCATCTGTTTTGAGAACTTAAAGAACACCTTTGAGAATAAAGTGGCGCAAGCAGAAGTGAGCTTGTGGCTCTGTCAACAAAGTCAAACAGTTGACAGTGATGTTGTCAACAAACTGATCTCTTGTTTGGAAAAAAATGTGTTGGTTGGTAGGGTAACTAAGTTGAGAAATAAATATGTAGACATAAAGAACAAAGATGTAGAATGTTAATAAAGTTTATTTTATTTAAAAAGGTTTAAAGGTTTTCATATAAAAATTATCTTCTCCTTCTGTTCTTCAGCCTGTGCACATTTTATAAAGATAAATATTTCATACATCATGCAGGATCATTCTTTTGTAAGCCAAGCTAAGGACGAGCTGACAATTTTTGGAAGTGTTGCATATACTGTTCTTACTATAATACCTGCTACACAACTGCAAATAATTGGCTTTTGATGCAGCTTTTACTCATGCAACTGGTCATTTTCATTCAATATTACTGTCATCCTCTGAGATTATGGTCTACAAACTGGCTTACTCATGTGATGATTTTGAACTACATACTGTGATTGTTTTAGCATTTATAAATGCATGTTATTGCATGACTACAGCTAAAGATGCTTTCCAATGCTATTCACTGCTTTTTTCATTTTGAATGATCAGAAAATGGTTGTAGAAAGCAACCAAAGCTCTTTGTCATACTTAAATTATAATAAGAAAATTGAGGCCTAAGCATTAAGTTTTTTACATTAAAGTTTTTGTTTAATAAACTATGTTAAGACTGCTGTCTGCTCCCTGACAATGTCAGGTTTCACTAACAGTGTGAATTTGTTGAAAAAATCAGCAACCAGTTACACAAAGGAAATTTTATTTCTTGACCAGTTTTAGGTACGTGGTGCCCTGCTTCACAAGACTGTAGAGAAAAATATACCACAAATAAGTACAGGCTGGGTAAAAGTATTACAAAACTGAAGAAGGAAAGGTTTAAAAATTTAGAGACAAAGAGATGGTGCACACTTAGAATTACTGCATTATTATCGAGCATCAAAAATAAGCATGTGTATGAAGCATAGTACTGTAGTCATATAAAAACACAAGAAAAATATGTAATACAATAATAAAATGTGTTAATGCAGAAAGAGCTCATGAATGCTTACATGCGGATCAAAGTGCTTGTAGAATACGGTATAAGAACACCAAACAACATAAGCAGACATCACGCAAGAACAGGAGTTAACCAGCTAATGACATGCATATCTCCAAGCTGGTCTTAGAGTGAGGATAATAGAAAGATAAATTAATAAAATAAAAACTTACACCACTAGAATTGCCATAAAACAGATGTAAGTGTGCATAACCTGTATGTTAACTTACATACAAAAACCTGTTAGCTGCTTTTTGAACAAATGTACTGACTGTTGCTGAAGGTAGATAAAGTACTAAACAGTGTGGGTTTTTAAAGTTATAAGGTGCAATAGGTTGTCACCTGTGGTGTGGAGGGATCACTGCTCTCTTGCACTGCTGAGCATGAGTAGTGATATACATTATGTGATCAAAAGTATCCGGACACCTGGCTGAAAATGACTTCCAAGTTTGTGGCACCCTCCATCAGTAATACTGGAATTCAGTATAGTGTTGGCCGACCCTTAGCCTTGATGACAGCTTCCACTTTTGCAGGCATACGTTCAGTCAAGTGCTGGAAAGTTCCTTGGGGAATGCCAGTCCATTCTTCATTGAGTGCTGCACTGAGGAGAGGAATCGATGTTGGTCAGTGAGACCTGGCATGAAGTCAGCGTTCCAAAACATCTCAAAGGTGTTTTCCACTGTCCAATCGTCCAATGTTATGATCCCCTCCAGCTGTCAGCGGTCTGTGTCAGTCAACAGACGAGGTTGGCCTGTATGTTTTTGTGCTGCACTTGTCCCTTCACGTTTCCACATCTCTATCACATCGGAAACAGTGGACCTAGCGATGTTATGAGTGTGTAAATCTCATGTGCAGACCTATGGCACAAGTGACACTCAATCACCTGACCACATTCGAAGTCTGTGATTTCCACAGAGTGCCCCATTCCACTCTCTCACAAAGTCTAATGACTAATGAGGTTTCTGATATAGAGTACTGGGCAGTAGGTGGCAGCACAATGCACCTAATATGAAAAACGTATGTTTTTGGGGGTGTCTGGATACCTTTGACCACATAGAGAGTGAGAGCACTCACAGGTTTGGACATAATTTCTGTCAGTGTTAGAGGTGGAGGGGGGGCGGGCAGTTATTGAACTGGAAATGGAAAACCCTCAACCAAAATTGGAAGTCTCTAAGAAAGCTGTGGGACAAGTTTCTCCATCGTTTTGCAGCAGTAGCTTGAGCATCTTCTTCCATAGTGGTAACCAGGAAGAAAATAGAGTAGACAGAGGCAAAACAATACTATGTTTTAATAGTTGAGACAGAGTGAGCAAAACTCTAACAAAATTTCAGAAAATGCTGAGGTAAATGGGGTCCCAAAGTGTGAACTCCAAGAAAGAAATTACCTCTACTTATTCTGTTTCATGTGGAGTCAGGTATTGTGGAAAAGGACATGCTTGATGACACATACAAGCAGAATTAGGAAAAATATACAAAAAGAGAAGAATTTAATCAACAAATTTCATCCACCGCGAGGATTAGAACCAGCTTACCTCTCAGTCGGGCACTATTGCTCAGGCGTGGGTTAGCAACCTCAACTACAGAGGTGGGTAGACTTGGGTAGACTTAAGATCCATAATTGTGAGAGACTATACGTCAGTGGCAACATGGATTACAGGTACATAGACAAGTACTATGCAAAAAATACACTGCAGTTTGCTCACACTGTCGAGAGAAGGGCACAAAAATGAGATTTACTGCTTTATGCATTCTCTGTAAGAATAGAGATAAACCTTGTCAGGTGCCAGGAAAAGATTGCATTGTTACACAGGGATGTATTGCTTTCTGACTGAGAGATAATATGTTTATTTTTGAGTTCATACCAGATAAGAAGAAAATTTGAACCTCAAGGCTGGAACTGATAGACTATAATTTGTAAATGAGATTCACTGTGTAAACAAAAATAGGTCTAAAAAACAAAGGAGTTGGATGAGATGGAGGAAGAAAGTTAAGTTATCAATTCTACATAATAATCAGTTTGGTGAAAAACATTCACTAGAAGACATAAGAAATAAAAAAACTGCCATCCAAGATCAAAAGGAATCCGGAAAAGTTCCAGATGTGGAAGATGAAGATAGCATAACCTAAAGACTAAATCAATACATACTGGAAACAAAATACCTTGAAAACAGAATGTTTCCTTGTGCCAAATAGCCCATAGAGGGATGGATATAAACTATCAGACACCTAACTGGCAAGAAGACACAATAATAGAGGACATGAACAGTTTAACGTATAACTCCAATGACAGTTGTAATCAGAATCAAATTGCTATAATCCAGTCAAAACACTACAGGGGATAGGGAGTTGGATGTGAAGCCTAAGTTACTACAAAGAATATATTCAGGGTTGGCATGAGAAAAGAATTAAAGATTTTATGCAGATAATACCCAGTCAAAATCAAGACAATACTGATGGACATACACATTGGGTACTTGAAGATGCAATGAATATGCAACCATAGAGGAGTTAAGTGGTCCAAACCCCAGCACTAAGGTATGTTTTGAGAGTAGGTCACCTGCAGGTGAAAACTATAAGATTTCCAACACTGGAGGCCACAGCCTGAATCGAGCTTAGCGTATGCATTTCACTCCAGGGTGTGAAAGAACTGTTTGATATATTGCATAAGGTGTTTTCTTGGAGAAATATACCACTTGATCTTGACAATGTGTATAGTTATCTCATTATAGGCTAATGAATGTCTCACCTATGACATCTTGCAGCCTCTTCACTCAACACAGAAGTGCTTCCATCTACAAGGCAGGCAAGCATTCAGAGTTTGCACACGAGCATTCGGAGTTGGCACACAGTGAGCTGTGTTTGATGAAAACTGATGTTTTGTAGATAAAAATGCAAGGAAGAGGAAGAAATGACAATTTTTTGAATATGGGTCTGCATGATTTCGTATTGTTTACCCCTTCAGAGAAAGGAAACTTATTGTAGGGAATTGTGGACATATTTGAATGCAATAATGAACTCTACACTTAGAAGAGAAAGTATGCACCTACAAAAAAGAGCCAAACATGTCTCCTGCTCAGGAGAAAAGCCAGACTATGACAATAATTGATTTTTAAAGTTTTGTTACTTTTCTGACAGTGTTCGCTCCATTTCTGTAGGTACGAAGTGAAACATCACCAAGAGAGGATGTAACTGCCTCAGAGAGAGTGGATGTGACTGAAACTGTGCCTGGAAGTAATGAGCCTGTGACTGAGGTGCCTGACACTGATACAGGTAAGTGGTCCTCATGAACTCCTGGGGCAGCTTAAAATTTTTATTTAACCAGACTAACAGAACACTTTCTCTTTTAGATTGTTTGAGTACAGTGGTAATTCTGAATTTAATTCTTCAGATGTAGTTCCTAGTAAGGGTAAATGAATTTTACTGTAATTAATTCCTGCTATTTTCAATTATTTTTCTTGTAATATGTTTAGTCAACTCAGCTCATACAAGCAGCTAGATGTAAAAATTTGTGGGGATATGAAGTGGAATGACCAAGTAGGCTCAGTATTAGGTAAGGCAGGCGGCAGACTTCTCTTCATTAGCAGAATTCTAGGGAAACAGAATCAGTCTGCAAATGAGATTGCTTACAAAATACTTGTGCAACCCATCCTAGAATATTGCTCAAGTGTGTGGACCTGGATGGACTAGCAAGATATGTTGAACATATATGAATAACGTCAGTACAAATGGTCACAGACTTGTTTTACCCTTGGGATCGTGTCACAGAATTGATGAAAAATGTTAACTGGCAAACACTTGAAGGTAGACACAAAATATCCCATGAAATCCTACTTAGAAAATTGCAAGAACCCACTTTAAGTGATGAATTTAGGAATATACTATGATCCCCCTCCCCCACCTATCATTTATCACTCTTATAAGGTTGGGCCTGGTGATATAGTGGTAAAGCGTATGCCTGGAAACTGAGAGGTCACAGGATCGTATCCTCGTTGGACCACAGAAATTTTCAGTCTGCCCTTAATCTACAGGCCAAATTATCAAGTGCATCACTGTCTCAGTGACGTGAGGAGCTGCTAGGGATAATTGTGGTTCATATTCCACACTACACTGTAGGGTCCCCTTTTCCTGTTTGGTAAGGGGTAGATTAGTGACATGGAAGTTGCTGGAGTGGCATGCACCTGACCATTGAGCCACATTCCCACAGGAAACCTGAAGACAAGATTCGACTAACTATAGCCATACACAGAGGAGTTGAGTTTAAGCTATCATTCTTCCCGTGTTCCATATGTGAATGGAGTGGGAAGAAGCCCTAATAACTAGTACAGTGGGAAGTATCCTCTACCAAGTACTTCACAAGGATCTGCAGAGTATGATGTTATAACCAGTTAGTGATTAACAGAGTACTGTTACCATCAATAACCTGTAGCTTAGAATTCAGTCCATAAAGTCTGAGATCCATGTTGTAAAAATGCTTGTTGATGAAATTAATGCTATTTAATGCCAGAACACATTTGTATAAGACATATTCATTAAGAAATATCCAGTTGAAAATCTATGAAAAAGTTCACTCTGAACAAGTAAAAGTCAGAGAGGAATACTACATTATGATAAAAAGTTTTACATCCACTTGCACCAAGAAATTAATTATCTATAAATAGTATGAAGTCTTAAAGTGAGACCAAAGGGATATTTAATTGACTACTGCTTATACAGATTAGAGCAGTGCCTCCCAATCCCAATAAGAACAGATGCCATCCAGTACCACCATCAAAGTTTAGTTCCTAAGCAATATAAGGTTAACAAAAAAGTTCAACACTCCAGTTTTTAAAGTGATAGAAGGCAAATCATATTTCATTAATCCATAATAAAAAAAAATTTCTCTTATTTTTGAACCAAGAAATAATGAGTTAATGAATCACTAAAAAAAGTTGCTACTACTTACTTCTAGCTATCTTTTTTATATTTAGTTTGGTTTCAGCTGATGCACATCGTAAGTCATGTTTCAAGTTCATTTACTTCCTCATGTTTGTTTTTCCTGGTACCACAGTGGAAAATCAGTAGCAACATCTGTATGTTAATGCTAATGAGATCAGTATGCTTCAGACTTTTTAAATGATGATTAATTACTCACCACCAACCTTTCACAAAAATGTTACCAGTTATATTTTTAAGCCTGTTTGATTGAGTCTAGATTTGTGTCTATGCTATACTTTGCAAATGACTGTGAAGTGCATGGTGGAAATATACTTCCCATTGTACCACATATTAGAATTTCTTTTTGTTTCAATCATGTATGGAGTGTTGGATGAAAGACTATTTAAAAAAACTCTGTGCATGCAGTAATTGGTCTAATACTGTCTTTGTGGTCGCTACAGGAGTGATATGTTGGAGAAAGTGGTATATTCCTGGATTACCTACTTAATACTACTGCTTGAAATTTTGTAAATAGGCATCTGTCAGCTAGTTGCTTTCTATCTTCAGGTGTCTGCCAGTTGAGGTTTTTTAGCATTTCTGTCACTGTTTGTGCAGTTGTTTGTTGCATATATTCAATATCCCCTGTTTGACCTATTTAGCATGGGTCCCACGTATTAGCAATATTCTAGGATGGGTCACACAAGTGTTTTATAAACATTTTCTTTTATAGGAAGGTACTACATTTTCACAGTATCCTACCAATGAACTTAAATGTAGCATCTGAGTCACCCACAAAGGCCCTGAAAAAGCTGACCATGACCAAAACAACTGGTTTCCCACAGCTAATCCTGGCTGATGACCTCTAGCTCTCCAGTGGCTCCATAAAACCCTCGGTCCGTATCAAGCGCACTAACCATCAACAGTACTTCCATTTTTGTAGCTTCCATCCTTTCCACACAAAGAAACCTCCCTCAAACAGTGTGCCCAACCATGGATGACATATCTATGGTGATGAGTAATCTATTGACCAATATGCTGAATATTGTATGAAATCCCTCACAGGTAGGCACTACCCTTCAACCCAATCTGCAAAATTACATCCTGTACCACTCCACAAATGCTCCTACTCCTTGTACTGTTCTCATGAATCAGATGAGAAAGAGCACCCCTCTTATTTCTCAAAATCATGCTGGACTGTACCAGCTTAACCTCTCTGTTTGCCACGGCTTTTGCTACCTATATCCTACTCAGAAAAGAGGAACACCATGCCAAAAATCTTTCTTACATCTCCCAAAGTTGTGTTGTGCTATACACCCAATTTACAAAAAGCCAATGGCCTTGCCATGGTGGTAACCTCAGTCCCATCTGAGCTACTGGCAGAATTGAAGCTGTGAGGATTGGTCATGAGTCATGCTTTGGTAGCTCAGATGGTAGAGCACTTGCCTGCGAAAGGTAGAGGTCCCGAGTTCGAGTCTTGGTCCGGCACACAGTTTTAATCTGCCAATAAGTTTCATATCAGCACACACTCCACTGCAGAGTGAAAATCTCATTCTGGAAACATCCCCAGGTGGTGGCTAAGCCATGTCTCTGCAATATACTTTCTTCCAGGAGTGCTAGTTCTGCAAGGTTCGCAGGAGAGCTTCTGTGAAGTTTGGAAGGTAGGAGATGGGGTACTGACAGAATTGAAGCTGTGAGGATGGGTCATGAGTCATGCTTTGGTAGCTCAGAGGGTAGAGCACTTGCCCGTGAAAGGCAAAGGTCCCAAGATCGAGTCTCAGTCTGGGACACAGTTCTAATCTGCCAGGAAGTTGCATGATATTACATAATGATGTGCCGTTCTTTGAACTTCTTCAATATGCTTCATCAGTCCTATCTGATATGAATCACATACCATGCAGCATTACTCCAGAAGAGGACAGACAAGTGTAGTGTAGGTAGCCTCTGAAGGAGATTTTTTGCATCTTCTAAATGTTCTGCTAATAAAACACAGTTTTTGGTTTTCTTTCCCCCACAACTTTATCTGTGTGACCATTCCAGTTTAAGCTACCCATAATTATAAGCCCTAAGTAAATAGTTGAACTGCCATCCTTTAAATCTACATCTACATTCTGCAAACCATTGTGAGGTGCATGGCAGAGGATACTTCCCACTGTGGCAGTTATTAGGGTCTCCTCCTGTTCTGTTCACGTATGGAGAACGGGAAAAATGATTTATTTTTTATGTTTTATTGGTCCAGTTTTATCATATAGCACAAATTGTACAATTGATATTGGACAGGTTAAAGATAAGTTACAATAATACATAGTATTAGCAAAATAGTAGGCAAATTAAAATTAGGTACCTATTACAGTTAATTTTGTTACTTATTCAGAAATTCTCTGACAAAATAGAAACAGTGCTTTATTAGAACTGCCTTTAGTTTAGCTTTAAATATTGGATGAGTAGTATTTTTTATTTCGTCTTGTATCTTATTGTGTAGTATTACACCAATGTTAATTATGCTCCTTTGATAGGTGATTGTTCTGTGATATTTTTGATGTATATTTTATTCCCTTCTGGTACTGTAGTTATGTACATTTTTGTTCTGTATCATTTTGCCTGTTTTCAGGAGGTAGTCCCTAGTGAACAAGATAGTTTCATAAATGAATAAACTTGGAACATTTAGAACACCAAGCTCAGTAAAATGGGATTTACAGGACTCCATCTTTTTAAGGCCACAAATTATTCTTAAAGCTCTTTTTTGCATTCTAAAAACCTTTACACTGTGAGTTGAGTATCCACAGAAAATGATCCCATATTAGATTAGTGAGTGGAACTGTGCATAGTATGCCTGCAGTACTGTTGTTTTGCTTGTTGTAGCCTTTAAAATTCTTAGGCCATAGTACACACATGATAGTTTTCTACACAAGTTATTTATGTGTGTCCCACTTTAAGTCTTGCTGAACCCAAAGACCCAAGAATTTTGTGACACTTACATTTTGTAGGGGATCATTTTTAATTGGGCTTGAATATACATTTGATTAGTTGGAAGAATTAAATGGAAATCAACACACAGTTTTTTCAGTATTTATAATGAGTTTGTTTTTTGTGAACCACTCAGAAAGTCTTTTCATAGAACTTTCTGCTGTGGACCGCAGAGTTTCTGGACTGGGACCCAGTGAGTAATATACTGGTGTCATCGGCAAACAGGATAGTTTTTGTGGGACTCATATATTCAACTAAGTCGTCCACATAAATCAAGAAGAGTAGTGGACCTAAGATTTAGCCCTGTGGTACACCATATTTTATTGGTAATTCCCTAGAAACAAAGGAGTTGTTTCTTGTTTTATTCATTTTGTTGAATTCGCACTGAAGTGATACTTTCTGCCTGTGGTTTTTTAGGTATGAACACAATCAGCTATGTGCTACACCTCTTACTCCTCGTCTTTCTAATTTTTCGAGCAGAATGTTATGGTCCACAACGTCAAACGCTTTTGATAGATCTAGAAAAATACCTGCAGCTAATTTATGTTGATCAAGGGATTTTAAAATGCAGTCTAAGAATTCGAAAATTGCTCTCTGTACAGATTTAGACTTTCTAAAACCATGTTGTTGTACTGTAAGAGGTGCATATTTATTTATGAAACTTAAAAGCCTGTCATAGAAGAGTTTTTCTAGTATTTTTGAGAAGGAACTTAACTGTGACACAGGTTGGTAGTTTGATATTTTTTCAGAATAACCTTTTTTTACCAGTGGTGAAACTTGCTATTTTAAAAATATCTGGAAATACACCAGTTTGTAAAGAGAGGTTGAAAATTTTGCCAAGGGGTTTGCCATGTGGTGAGCACATGCTTTTAATATGAAATCAGGTACTTCATCAAGACTACTTGACATTTTATTGCTGAATGTTTTAATTTTACTTATAATTTCATTGGGGTTTGTTTCATACACATACATAGAAGCAGTCGAGACCACGGACTTGCTAGAGAAACTTGGGACTGGTCCTTGACAGTGTACTTGAATGAGTTCTTCAGCTAGTGAGGTGAAGTATTCATTGAATTTTTCAACAGCTGAATTTGGGTCTGTGACTTTTGAGCCTTCTAGTGTTAATGATACATTCTTTTTCTTTGGCACTGAAATGAGTTTCTTATCAAACTGTCATTCCACATAATTTTTGACTCTTTGACTACTCTACCATAGATTCTTTTGTAGGCTTTTGAATAATCTGCGAATTCTTGGGTTACTCTATATTTCTTACAAGAGTACTGCAGAAATCTGTTTCTCTCACGGGAAATTTTTATGCCTTTAGTTACCCATTGCTTATTATTGTTAGGTTTTACTGTTTTTACTACTTTTGGAAATGCTACATTAAAATAGTGAAGAATGATGCTGTGAAAACTCATGTACATGCTATCAACGTTGTTCTGAGTGGTGATGCTTTCCCAGTTTTTCTTCGCCAGTAAGAGATTAAAAATTCTAATGTTATCTTCAGGAAAGGTTCTTTTTTCAACTTCTTTTCTGGAACTGCTGCTACTTGTTGGCATTTCTATACACAGCAGCTGTGCCTCATGATCACTATAACCCATGCTCAGTACTCTGCTTGTGAATCTGTAAGTTGTTCCTGAGATAAATATTTGGTCAATAATGGAATTGTGCATTCTGTTAATCTTGGTGGACAGTGTATTGTATTGAATGTGTTGGTCATATTTATCAAAACATCTCTGGTGCTACTGTCTTTTGAAAAATCTATATTGAAATCCCCACAAAGCACTATCTTCATACTTAGTGTACTGATCCTGTTCAGCAGAACCTCTAGTTTATTCACGAAGACTGACAGGTTTCTACTTGGTGCTCTATATATGTTAATAACTATGAAATTAAGCTCTGGCAGTTTGGTAATGGAAAGTTCAAAGTCTTTTTCAGTTGAGTCAGTATAACTTTTAGTGACATCACAGAACTTTATTTGTTCTTTCACAAAGATAGCAGAGTCACCATGTTTGGAAAACTCTTGGCTAAAATGACTTGCTATTCTATATCCTGAATTTTACTTTGTCATTTTGTAGCCGATGTTAAGTAATGCAAATTATGTCTTTGTTTAGTGCATACTGGAGTAGTGCTACCAACATGGAAATTTTATTTGTGAGTGACTGAATGTTATGGTGTAGTATAGCAAAATCTGGGTATTTAGTAACTTTAGTAGAAACGGTTTCTGATTCTTTATCAAATGACATTTCTAATACAGCACTTACCCTAAAAATTTTTCTGTATCTTTCTTGTGTGTGGCTTCTGTTTGCTGGTGGCAATCAGCAGGTGAGTTAACTTCTGGAGCTTGTGTAAGTTTTGCTTCATCCACATCTGTCCCCTTTGGTTTAAACCATTTCATAGTTTTAGTTTGGCTGACGACTTGATTGATTGTTTCTTGCCTAATCAGATTAAACCACTTGGTAATTTGCATTTGGCTGATGGCAAAGCTTGTAACTTGTCTAAAGCACTTCTTAATCTCCATTTGTTTGTCCTTAAACTTTTTTCTTCACTCTTCTTCGAAATGCGAGTACATATTATTTCGGCTAGTAATTTCTTTCCTGGCGTATTTAAATGAAGTCCATGGGCTGTATGGAACCTTCACTCCAATCTGTTTATTTCTACAATATCAACATTCTTAAAGGTAGTGCATATTTCAGTGATACACTCGTTTGCAACATTAATTTCACGGTTCACACATGACCAGGGTGGTAAATCATGACGATGCGGGATGTTCACAATGAGTACATTTGTGTGGGTTAAATTATTTAAACATTTACTCATTTCTGTAATCACCTTGTGTATCTCATTTCTATAGACGTCGTTTGATCCTCCTATTAAAACTTGCTATGTCAGTTGATGTTGTTAGGTCCGTTATTTCACTCAATGGAGCCCCTGGCTTTATGAAACCAGATGCCTTGAAACTACATGTTCTCATCAACATTGCAGAAATTTCACAGCCATGACTATCACCTAATACACAGATTTTTTTGTGTTTCACACTTTTTGGAACCGGAGGATTTAAGGTTCTTCTTCTCACCTGACTAGTGTTGTTTTTTTCCTGCACATATTCTAAATGTTCTGCAGTTTGCAGTTTCGCTGGAGGTATGTTTTTTAATGTAGTTTCCTTTGTTGCGTTGAAGTCTGTGGTAGTGTAGGTGTGCGCACTTACTTTCAGAGTTTTTAGAATATCTCCTGACACAGTATTTTCATTGTTTGACCTACTTAGAACAAGCAACGGTTTGCCTACTTTGTTTTCCAACTTTTCAACCCTTTCCGACATGTTCACTGAATCCACAGCAGAAAGCACTTCAAAAGAGTTTTTTTGCACTAAATTTTCACTGTCTTTCACATCTTTTACCTTCTGAGTACAACTTCCTTCAGTCATTCTCAGTCATTGTCTGAATGCCCCTGTGTATGAAGTAATAATTCTAATCTTATCTTCGCCCGCATCTCGTGGTCGTGCGGTAGCGTTCTCGCTTCCCACGCCCGGGTTCCCGGGTTCGATTCCCGGCGGGGTCAGGGATTTTCTCTGCCTCGTGATGGCTGGGTGTTGTGTGCTGTCCTTAGGTTAGTTAGATTTAAGTAGTTCTAAGTTCTAGGGGACTGATGACCATAGATGTTAAGTCCCATAGTGCTCAGAGCCATTTGAACCATTTGAACCTAATCTTATCTTCATGATCCTTGTGTGAGCAATAGATAGGGGTTGCAGTATATTTCTAAAGAAACATTTCAAGCCAGTTCTTGAAACTTTGTAAATAGTCTTTCTTGGGATAGTTTATGTCTATCTTCCAGAGTCTTCCAGTTTAGTTCCTTCAGGATCTCTGTGACACTCTCCCATCAGTTAAACAAACTTGTGCTCTTCCCCAAAGTCTACCACCTGCTTTATCCACAACTGAACCTATGTGATCATTCCATTTCACATCCCTACAAAGTGCTACACCCAGGTATTTGTATGAGTTTTCAAGTTCCAACAGTGACTCATTGATGTTATAGTCATAGGATACTACATTTTTTTCATTTTGTGAAGTGAAAATTTTTACATATCAACACATTTAGAACAAGTTACCAATCTCTGCACCACTTTGATATCTTATCATTATCTGACTTAATATTTATGCAGGTCTTTCAGATAGTACTTCATTATAAACAACTGTGTCACCTGCAAAAAGCCTGATTTTACTATTATTATTGTCTGCAAGGTCATTAATATGAAAAATGAACAGCAGTGGTTCCAACACACTTCCATGGGGCACCTCTGAAGTTACTTCTACATCTGACAATGACTATCCATCCAAGATAACATCCTCAATCCAGTAGCAAATTTCACTTAATACCCCATATGGTCATTCTTTGGCAATAAGCATAAGTGTTTTACTGAGTCAAATGCTTTTTGGAAGTCAAGAAACACTGCATCTACCTGATTGCCCTGATATGCAGTTTTCAGTATGCCATGTGAGAAAAAGTGCAAGTTGGGTTTCACATGGTTGATGTTTTCGAAATCCAAGCTGGTTGGCATAGAGAAGATCATTCTGTTCAGGATACCTTATTATGTTTGAGCTCAGAATATGTTCTAAGATTCTACAACAAATTGATGTCAAGATATGGGACAATTGTTTTGTGGACCACTTCTGCTACCCTTCTTGGAAACAGGACTCACCTCTGCCTTGTTTCAAGAACTGGACACAGTTTTTTGTGTAGTTAGAAGAGGGACTAACTAAGCTGCAAATCCAGTATAGAATCTGACAAGGATTCCATCAGACCCTGAAGCTTTATTCAGTTCTAATGATTTCTGCTGTTTCTCAATATTACTGACACTAATACTTATTTCATTCATATTTTCAGTGGTGCGGGGATTACATTGGAGCAGTTCTCCTGGGTTTTCCTTGTAAAGAAGCAATTGAAAATGGAGTAAGCATTTAAGCTTTTGGTTTGATACCCTCAGTTTCAGTGCTGTCTCATTTGCTAGGGACTGGATACTAACTTTGGTGCCACTAACAACTTTTGCATACAACCAGAATTTCTTTGGGTTTTGTAAAAGATCACTTGTCAGTACTCTGCTGTGGTAGTCTTTGAAGACATTAGGCATTGCTCTCTAGACAGCCAAACATGTTCCATTCAGCATCTCTCTATCTATAGCCCTATGCTTTGCTTTATACCTGTTATGCAGTAATCCCTGTTTCTTTCGAAGTTTCTTTACAGTGACTATGTACCATGGAAGTTTCCTCCCATTATGTACTGTTCTACAGGGTGCACATCTGTTGAGTGCATGGTCAATTATTCTTTTAAACTTGAGTCACAATACCTCTACGCACTCCTGTCCTATGCTGAAAGTTTCAAGTTCCTCGTTGAGATATGACAGTACTGATTTTTTATCTATTTACTGAAGATATATGTGTTTCTTCTTGTTTCAGTCATGGTCACTGATATCAGTTTCACTGTGGACGTCTACAAAAACGCCAGGCCTATTTGTTGCCATTAGATCCTGTATATTTCCATCATAAAAGGGATTCTTAACTATTTGTTCTAGGTAGTTTCCAAAGAAGGCATTTAGTGAAGTTTCACAGGATGTATTATTATGCACACCACTAACAAAACTTTAGCTTTTCCAATTAATTTTCGGATGATTCAAGTCTCCACCAATGATTACAGTATGATTGGGAAACTTATGTAGAAGTGAACTGAGCTTTTCTCTAAAGTTTTTGGTATATCATGAGATGAGTCCGTTAGGTTATCTAATTACCATTTTACGTCCACCCCTGATATTGAGTCTTGCCCAAACAATCTCACAAGCAGCTTCAGTTACTGTCTTGATGGATTTGAGCTTCTTTCCTGCTGTCACAAATACACCTGTTTGCCTATCCTTTTGATATACACTTAAAATTTCTCCAAAAATCTCACTTCTGTCAATATCAGGTTTCAATGAGCTTTTCATGAGTGCTTCACATTCTGACTCTTTGTTGTGAAGCTTTGGCAGGTTATTCTTAGTATTTTAATACTCTCACCTGTGGGAGGCACTTGTTTCAATCTTACACTGATACTTCTGGGTTTTCTACAGCTATTGTTATCTGGACTGGATGGAGAGTAGCCTAATCTAAAAAACTCTTGTGTGCACCCCACACATGCTCAACAACCTGCGTAACAGCTTCTGATTTCTAGTCCACCCCCGACCTGTTTAGGGGGACACTACAGCTCTCAACACCATGGCACAAGTCCAGGAAGTCACAGCCTAGCTTGTCACAGAACTTTCAAAGGCTGTGGTTCAGTCCTTCCACTCAATTCAGAACCAAATGGGCATAATCAGTTGCGGGGACAATGCTGCAAATTATGAGCTACATTGAAAATCCATTTGTGTGATTTATCTTAATTTGTCTTAAATTTAATGGATTCCTTTTAGCACTGAAGTGGATGACCCCAAACTTTTCATTATTTAGATTCAGTTGCCACATTTTGCACCCTACATACATCTTGTGTAAATCACTCTACAATTGGTTTTGATCTTTTGATGACTTTACTAGATGGTAAATGACAGAAACATCTGGAAACAATCTGAGAGGGCTGCTCAGATCATCTCCTGAATTGTTTATATACATTAGGATCAGCAGAGGGCCTGTAACACATCCTTGGGGAACGTCAGATATCACTTGCGTTTTACTCAATAATTTTCCATCAGTTACTATGGACTGAGACCTTTTTGACAGGAAATCATGAATCTAGTCACAGAACTGAGGCAATACTCTGTAGGCATGCAGTTTGTTTAATAGTTGCTTGTGAGGAGTGGTGTCAAAAGCCTTCTGGAAATCTAGAAATGTTGAATCAATTTGAGATCCCCTGTTGGTAGCACTCATCACTTTGTATGAATAAAGAGCTAGTTATATTTCACAAGAATGATATTTTATGAATCAATGCTGACTATTTGTCAACAGATCATTTTGTTTGAGGTAAAACATAAGTTTCAAATACAGTATATGTTCCAAAATCCTTCTGCAAATATGTTCCAAAATCCTTCTGCAAATTGACATCAGTGATACAGGTCTACCGGCCGCTGTGTCCGAGCGGTTCTAAGCACTTCAGTCTGGAACTGCACGACTGTTACGGTCACAGGTTTGAATCCTGCCTCGAGCATGGATGTGTTTGATGTCCTTAGGTCAGTTAGGTTTAAGCAGTTCTAAGTTCTAGGGGACTGATGACTTCAGATGTTAAGGCCCCGTAGTGCTCAGTGCCATTTGAACCATTTGATACAGGTCTGTAATTCAGTGGATTATTCCCTCTTCTAGTGCTCTGTTGTCCCCTCCAAAATCACTCCTTCCCTTCAGTGTGTGTTGCATGATGTATCTTCCTCTTTTGGCAAGATGAACTCACTAGTGACATGTTCCTAACTTATTGCCTTGCTGCCTCTCCCTTCATCCCTCCCTTCCTGCCTCCCTGCTTCCTTTATCCTCACAGTTAGTTTATCCAACAACACAATGCCTTACCCTAATCAAGCTGCAGTGCTGTTCCAATGTAGTTGGCTGGGACAATGTAGTGGTGTGTGTGTTTATTAATATCTTGGAAAAAGGGCATTGTCCAAAAGCTGAGCAACATTTTTCAGCCTTCCAGAAGTTACATTTTCAGTCTTGTTTATCTGCTGATTGAACAGTCAGTTTCTCAGGCATAAACAGGGTATCTCAAAAGCCAGAATTGGGTAAAATGTCATGAAAATGGTTAGAGGCAGGGGCAGGGTGGATGTGGATATAAGTAAAGGAGATGGGTGGAAACTTTTTGTGTGACTGTTGGGGCCGTCGTCCATGATGGTATCTGCCATATTGGATTCAGCTCACATTTCTTCAATAGAAGGATGGTTGTGTGATACATGTTTTAATGTTAGAACTTGACAACAAAACACAGTAGTTAAGTTCATTTCGCAGTACCTTTTTGATAGGTAAAAAGTTATGCATAATTTATTATAACATGTGTAATTCATCATGAATCATGACAGGACTGGCATGCAACACATTACCAAACAAGGTGCACTTTACAGAATGTGTTCCACATGCTGTCTGTGTACCTGAAGACATTTTTGTGTCTGACAGAGAAAGTTTACATGGACATGATGCAACACAGCAGGTGTGACACTATCACAGGCTTCAGTAATCCACAGTTCCAGTTGCTGCACATCACAAATCTTTACGGAATACACCATGGACTTCGGATATCCCCACAATTAGAAATTTAGGGGGGGTTAGATCAGGGGAATGTGGTCCATAGGACCACGATGCCCAATGCAACATCTGGGGAAATTCATGTCAAGCCATTCCTGTTCACAGGCACTACAATGGGATGGTGCCCCGTTCTGCTGAAAGTATGAAGGAAATGTCCCATCTTCATTGAGAACCTCATCCAGCATCTGCAGATAGTTCAGAGCATTGAGGATTTCCATCAGAAAGATAGGGCCAGTGAGACACATTCCCCAAATGCCGCACTATAGCAGCACCTTGCCACATTGTGCCCTGCAGGGAGGCTTCCGACTTGGGTTGTCTGGTGACTAGTATCAACGGCTGTGCTTGTTAACTTGCCCATTGACATATAAATTCACCATATCACTACAGAATATGTTGTAAGCAATCTCATGATTAATGGCATGTTATGCTGTCACCCACTCACAAAACTGTACCCTCCAATCAGGGTCACCTTCCACCAGATGTTGTTGGAGTTGTGTTTTGAATGGATTTGGTGGATACTGCTCCGAAGAATGCCATGCCTTTGCGTGAGTCACAAGATACCTTTAACGGAACTTGTAGCCACTGCTGGTAACATTGCCATGGTCATAGCCTTACCAGTTGCTGTAGGGGCATGGCTGGTATGGGGCTTATCTGCCATTGATACTGTTTCTTAAAACTTTCTGATTGGTTTCCTGATGACACTTTCTGCAATGGGTTCCATGCCAGGGTGTCATTGGCTGAAGCCCCTGGTATTTTTTCTGGAACTCTGGCCACCAGCTAGCAGGATGGTTTTGATCCTCTCTTCTTTGGTTATTGGCATGTTGTCCTTCATGTTAACGACACACCTGTAATGACAGGAACAAAAGTCATCAGGTTTGAGCATGCTACATGATGAATTACATGTGTTATAACAAATGGTGCATAACTTTTTACCTATCAAAGGTACTGTAAAACAGACTTCACAATTAAGTTTCTTGTCAAATTCTACTCTTAAAACATGTCTCACATGACCCCCTCCCACTGAAGAAATGTGATTTGAATGCAATATGATGCAAACCAAGATGACAGATGGCTCTTGCAGGTCATCAGGAAGTTCACCCAACCCATTAGCTTATGCCTATATCCACCTGTCCCTATCTCTTACCTTTTTTTGCGATATTTAGCCCAATCCTGATAGGGACACCCTGTAGTGAAGACATAGATAAACGTCACCAATCGAATTCAGTGGAAAATAAATAGCTTTGGGACTTTTGTGACAAAACTGAGACTATTAAGACAGAGAAGACCTCTATGCCTGTATTTGGAGGAGATCCATTTTCAGAAGTCTGACACTCATTTGCTGAGGGATTATAATAATCACAGAAAGGATGCCCTCAATGGGGAGAGGGCCAAAGGTGATGTGATTACATACATTAACAGTGTTTACTACTCCTCACCTCAACACTCAACCTCAACTTACCAATAGTTCCTGCAAAAATACACATACCTTTTAGGATGATCATATGTTCCCTATACTTGTCCCCTAAAGAATCCCTAGATCATGAAGTTCTACATCATTTGACACCCTTACCCTCCACTTTTCTGTGGGGATTTTTATGCTTATAACAGGCTGTGGGGCTCTGTTACCATCTGTTGCAGGGGTCAAGCAGTTATCAGCATCATTGGAAGACTGGCATCCATTGATTGTAGGACTGAGTATTTAGGGTTTGTTGTCTGTCATTTATCACTTAGTTTGCTTTCCTGCCCATGCAGGCACTGCTCATTGAGAAGTGGTCAGTAATGTGCACTCGAGGTGCCATGCTGCTAAAATGGATGTTAAATGAGGCAGGCAGGATGCTGTACAGCCAGTAGACAGTGTCTGAACATTGTGACAGTGTCCACAAATGTTATCCACGAAGCCCTGACAAATGTACGTGCCATCTACAAAGACTGCCTGTGACTAGTTTATTCGGGGATAGGCATGTTTGTCTGTGAAAGTTCATATATTGACCATATGCTGAGAACCTCACAGCTTTATGGTTGATGAGGCCGATATATTGACAGCATGTAGAGTGAGAAAATATCATGGTGGGAGTTTGTGAATAGCATAATTCCACTTTCCACTAGAGATCATTGGATTTCTGGAAGAGGTGCAAGGTAGTGTTAAGCCTGGTTTATGCTGGAGTGAACACAAGTAAATGAGCATTGTGAACAAGAATTCTCTGTGGTGTAAATGGTGGACGAGCACAAGTAGACTGCATTCAGTCATATTCAGTTTCCATTTGCTAGTGTTCAGTTATGTTTTGCTGGTTGTCAGTTTATTAGGGATAAATGGGTGTTTGCGTCCTCTCCACTTCAGCACTAGTTGTACAAAAGGATTTTGTCTGCTACCTTGTATAGTTTGTTGTTGATAAGAACTGCTTGAGTGATGGAGTGGTATGAAGAGAACATAATGCTGCTGATAGAGGAATATAGATATCACAGATGCTTCTGGGGTCCAAGAGATTGACAGCACATATGCTAAGACTGAAACAAATATGACTGGTAGGAAATTTCTGAAGCACTGAAAGACTCTACTAGGGGCATGAGAAAGATGGTATATTCATTAGATGCTTGCATCAAGTGGGAATGGATTGAATATTTTTTTTACTAAAAAGGAAAAGCTCATTAAGTTTCATTGAAAGTAAACAAGTGTGAATATGTATGTATTACGCTAGTTAAAATTAAAAATGTATGAAAGATCTGATCATCCTCATTGCTAAGTTTACAGTGACTGTAATTACAACACTGATGTATCACTGTTATTTTAGAGATTTTTGATGCTAAATAAAATAGTTTACCCAGGATCATGTCACCTACCCTCTAAAAGAATACATAGCAGATTTTACCAAGTGTGTGTGTATATATATCAGGAGACTGAAACAATAGTTTTTGAATTATGTGACTCATGTGTCCATTTATTGAAGAAAATAATTTATTATGTCTAAGTGTAACAACATTTGACATTGGAAAATCTCCCGTGTCTTATCTTTCCAGTCTCCCACCACCTCCCAAAGTCCCACCGTTTGGCCACAGAGGAGAATTCCCCTCATAACCCAGTACCACCCAGGACTGGAGCAACTGAATTAGATTCTCCACCAGGGTTTTGATTACCTCTTGTCATGCCCTGAAATAAGAAATGTCCTGCCCACTATCCTTCCCAGCCCTCCCACAATGGTATGCCGCCTGCCACCAAACTTACACAACATACTTGTCCATCCTTATACAACCCCTGCTCCCAACCCCCTTAACTCATGGCTGATACCCATGTAATTGACCTAGATACAAGACCTGTCCCATACATCCTCCCACCACCACCACCACCAGCACCTACTCCAGTCTAGTCACTAACATCACCTATCCCATCAAAGGCAGAACTACCTGTGGAACCAGTCATGTGGTCTACAAGCTAAGCTGCAACCACTGTGCTACATTCTATATAGGCATGACAACCAACACGCTTTCTGTCTGTATGAATGGCCACCGACAAACTGTAGCCAAAAAACAAGTGAACCACCCTGTTGCTGAACACGCTGCCAAACATGATATCCTTCCTTTCAATGACTGCTTCACAGCCTGTGGCATATGGATCCTTCCCACCAACACCAGCTTTTCTGAATTGCACAGGTGGGTACTTTCCCTGCAACACATTCTATGTTCCCGTAACCCTCCTAACCTCAACCATAATTAGTCACTGTCCCCACCCATCCAGCCCCTTCCCTTTTCCCATTCCAGCACTACACAGCCGTCATTCCACCACCACACCCAGTCTTTTTATTTCTCTCCTTTTCCGCTAGTTCCTCCCCCCCATTCCCACCTATCCCCTGCTCTCCGTCCAACCTGCAGCACTTCACTATCTGCCACCCCCACCATACTACCCCTCCCCCTCCCCACCCCAGCATCCTCCTTACCTCCACCCAGTTGTCACTCCCATCATGCAGTGGTGCTGCTGCTCACAGTGGGGTTTCAGTTGCCTGAGACTGGAGTCATGCGTTAAGTTGCATTTGCATGAGACTGTGTGCGTCTGTGTATATGTATGTCTATTGTTGGTAGAGGCCTTAATGGCCAAAAGCTTTAATTGTGAGAGCCTTTTTGTCATGCCTATCTGTGACTTAGCATCTCTGCTATATGATGAGTAGCAACTTCCCTTCTCATAATACTATGGTAACATTTGACATTGGTATTAACAGCGTAGTGTTCATTGTAAGAATACCTCCTTATTGATAAGTGGTTTTGAAATACTTAATGGTTTTTCCAGTCGTGCAATTTCTGTTTTCTAGCTGTATCTCACCATTAGGAGACTGGAGGAGTGAGTAGTATGGATAGGCTTCAGTTTTCTGAATCGAAGTGTGTGTGTTTCACCTTAAATAATTCAAGGCACGTTTGGCATCAGTGTTGGTTGCACATTACTGCCTCATGTCTGAGCATGAAATATTTAAGAGTTTTCTCAGTATCATATTTGACCACAAGCTCCCCACACCTGAGGCAACTGATGATCAAGTGATCTGCGGCACTCAGCATCTTGACACTTCTCAGCTACAGGTCATAGGAAACAGACATGGCATGTTTACTCCAGTTCTATAAATCTAATGTGCAATTTTAGCTGGATTTTGCCTTGTGTATAGATGAGCCAATGTCAGTGTTTCTGAAGGTAATGAACACTACCACTTGTGAGGACGTGAGACCACAGGCACAGTACTATAGCAACGCTCTATACTACATTTGAGCTGCACTGTGTATTGGACAGAAATTCCTTAAGGTGTTACAGATGTACAAAAATATAGGTTCTTTCCTTATTCCAGTGACCTGGTTGCTTAACTCTGTATGCAAATGACTTCCATAAATCACAAAGCCAATTGGGAACCATGGAAATCAAAATCTTATAGCATTGAGTGTAGATCATATTCCAGCACTTTCCCATGGGTGGAGCTTGCTGCAAATCTATACTCTTAGGAGGCCCACAGCTATTTGTCATTTCTTGAAATAAAAGAGGAAAGCACTCCAGATTTCATTTATAAATTTAATATATAATCTACTAAATGATTTTACAGTCTGTGGTATGCAGGTGTATGTGATCTTGTGGACACAGGAACAGGTGAGACATATTCAAAAATGATATTATGTATCAGCTCCAAATCATCTGAGCACTTTAATAGTCATTAAATGCTTCTCTCAGTTCCTTCTGCCTATGGATGTTTTTATGCTTAGTTTTGTAGCAGTTATGCAGCAGATACTGTTTTTTAAGACACTTCCTAGTTTGTTTGTTATTGCTTTATCTGGTACCTGGAGATAACCAACATGGAAAGTCAGGTAGCGCTTCACATATTTATTCACATTGTGATAACTAACGCAGTCTCATGAACATACAGTAAATTTATGACAACAGAATCATGGCTTATGTTTGATGGAAAAATGTTGAAATGAATTACACAACATAATGTTCCTTCGTGGCTTAAACTTAACTGAAAGAACACTCCTCAGAAAAGTAACTTGTAAAATTTGTTCTGCAACTCAACAGTACTACTTCCTATGACATATGGGGCTAAGTTCTGCTGAGCATGCAATGAAATATTTCGAAATCTGACACAAAGTTAAAGTTCTGCTGAACAGTCAGCAAAATATTTATTAGTCTGAAATAGAGTTTGTACAGCCTGGATGAAGTATGGAACAGTCACCGTTTACCATTCTCGACGGAGCCAATCAGAATTCCATCATGGATCCACGTGCTGAGGCAGTTACCAAAGCTGCAAAGTTCTGAGTGTCAGCAGTGATCCTTGGTCATAGGCTGTGATGATTCTGCCTTCAGGAGCCACTGCACTGAACTAAACAGGCTGCAGCATAAAGCTACAAGTTTCCAATTGCCTGCCCTTGTTGCTTCAGCAGAAGAAGATAGTTCCACATGCAAGCGTCTTCCTGGACAGCCCGGAGCTGCTGCCCTCTGTTGGCTTTGCTGTGAGATGGGTCCTACGACCCACTGTGGTGTTGCCAGAGCCACATGGAGTGTGCTGGCTCATGAGGTGTCATTGTCATGGCATAGCTGTCACATCATGACATTATCCCCCTGTCCCCTCCAGGACAGCAGGACAGCAGGACAGAGGTGGAGAGGAAGTGACAGGTCTCAGGATGTTCTGTGAAGCCAGTGTCATCTGTCCCGGAGGGGTGGGGGGCGGGGGGGGGGGGGGGGGGCTGGCTGGTCTGGGGTCCACTTCCATGGGGCTGACTGACTGGGATGATCTGCACTCTGTAGCCTCAAGTGTGATGTTTTCCAGTAATGGTGCAGATTGTGGCTTCCTCATTGGTGGAACTCCTGCTGCTTGTGATTCTGTAACAGAGATGTGTGTTAGGTTGCCTGGTGATGGAACCGGGCTAAGACAAGGACATACATGCTGGCAACCGGGGGAGACATTCTTGTGAAAAAGTAAGGGGCCCACACTGAGTTTCCAGAGAAAATCTGTGATGCCTGTTGCATCCAAGATGCATTTCCTCTTCCTGAGGATGAAGGATTGACAGCTTGGAGCAGTGAGGGTTACAATGGAGTTTTTACACTGGGAAGGCTACATATTAGGGTGTACTGTGTTATGAGCCTAAGAACAGGATTACTACCTCCCCTAGGGGCTGATGCTGACACAACTTTGCCAGCTTTTTTTTTTTTTTAAAGTGTGGATAAGTCTTTCTTTTGACCTGTTAGAAGCCAGGTGGAATGGCACAGTGAGGACCAAATAAATGCCATTGCAAAAGGCATGGAATTTAGCTGAAGTGAATTGAGGACCATAATCCATGACAGTGGACACAGGCAGCCCCTCAAAGGCAAAAAATTTTGTTGATGTTTGGATTGTAAATGCAGATAACATGGAGGTCATTCATATTATGAATGGAAATCCCATGACAGTGTCTACTGCTGTGAGCTAGGTAGCCCCTAGGAATGGGCCTGCGAAATCAAGGTGGACACAGGACCATGGCATGTTGGTCATTGGCTAAGGGAAAAAGCATTGGGCTGGGGTAGCTTGCTTGCTTGCTTTGGCAAGTTGTACTAAGTTGTACTATTGGTGCCATAGTCTTGATATCAGTGTCCATACCTCACCAGTAGAAGTCATGTCTTGCAGGTTACTTTGTGAGTATCACACCCTAGTGTCCGTGGTGTAGTAGATGACAGGCCTGTTGCCGATGTGTGTTGAGAATGAGGAACTGGGTGACCATTATCACCCTGGATGAGGATGATGCCTTGTCTCATAGACAGCTTGTGGTGTCATGCCCATAATTCTTGTAGATCTGTGTTTTAAGGTCTTCTTATTCGTTGGCCAGCCTCTTTTGATATAGCTAATGAGATCTCACAGCATCAGATCCAAAGCTGTGTGGCATTGGATGAGGTACATGCCCAATGGGAGGCTGTCCATGACTTCTTTGGTGGTTGTATCTGTCTGAAAGCAAACCTCGGCATCAACATTAAACTCAGAGTCCTAACATAAAGGCAACCAAGATCACAAATTGGCATTGGAGTGCTGTGTTATGGATCAGAAATGGGTATCATATGTATAGGCAGACAGGAACAGGACCTACCTTGGTAGACCATTTTGGTTGGTATGGTTGCTGTTGTCTTTAGTAAGGACAGCAGCAGTTTATGTTTGTAACAAGGGTAAACTCCCTCCCATACCCATAGTCATGGAACCTTTTTATTCCACAAATGATGGCAAGGGCCCCCTTTTCAATTTGTTGAATTTAATGTCTTTAATGCAAGTGCAATGGGGTGTTCTACCCAATTAATTATATGGGAGAGAACTGCACCCACACAGTAGTCAGAGGCGTCAGCCACTAATAAGAGGCAATGTGGGTTATATGTTGTGAGGCAGGTTGGTTGTAAAAGTGCCAGTTTCAAGTCCCAGAATGCTTTGTCACAAGCAGATGAACATTTCCAGGAGATGTTTTTGTGAAACAGCTGATGGAAGGGTTCAGAGACTGCTGGTGCATATGGAATAAACCAACAGTAATAGTTCAATTGACCCAGTACTGACAGAAGCTGTGACCTGTCCTTGTGTACTGGCAACTTTTGAATGACATCAACATTTTATCGGGTCAGATGGACTCCTGAGGCACTAAATATGTGTCCTAGATAATTGATTTGTTGAATGAAAAACTCTCATTTGTCTATGTTACAATGGAGATTAACTTGTAAAAACACTGAAAAAAGTTGTTCAGAATTCTTTGTGAGGTCTGCAGCATCCATACCTGCAACAAGGAAGAATTTGGGTGTTGCTGTTGGTAGCAGGATGAGGTATGCCTTGAAGTTTGAGAACACTGAGGCCTTTCGTGAAAACATAGTTGTGAATTTCTCTAACAGGTCTGTGATGTCCATGGTTTGTCCACCCTCCCTCACTGTCTCCAAAGTGTCATGAATTTCCAGTTCTAATGTTTTAAATAAATCCAAACCAAAGAGGTTGGAAGCACCCTGGGAAGTGAGCACCAACATCCGTGCTGCGAGAGTGGTGGCATTATATTGAACTTGTGCATAGAAAAATCCTGACGCAGATATGAATTCATTACTAAAAGTGTGATGTGGGCTGTCGAAAGAATGTAATTATGGTGACCCAAATTTCTGATACATTTTACAGTCAGTGATGATTGCGAAGGACCCTGCGTCCATTTCAAAGATGTCTGAGGCTCCCTCCAGAGACACTGTAATCAAATGATAGGTCATGAATGGGGGATTACTGTTTGCATTGAGGAAACATCTGTCCAGAAATTGTCAGTGGTGGGTAGTTCAGTTGGATTGGAGAATGTCCATTCCACTTCCATAGGTGGGGCCTGACCTGATTTGCTATGAGATGCGTACTTAGTTCTACAAAAGCATTATTGCTGGTGTTGGTTGCTGATAAAGGACTGCACTTGATGGTAACTGTTGAAGATGGTGAGGTCTCTGTATCTTTGTACATTTTTTTAATTCTTGCTGCCTAACGTGTGGGCTGGTCCTGACTGGATGGAAGTTAATGATCACAGAGATTGTTCAAATGCCCTTATAATCAGTAAACAAGCTTCCAGGCTGGGACCTTTTAAGCTCAGCAGGTCATGTCTCAAGGCTTTGTTGGGTAAGTGCACCAATACCATGTCCCAAATTAGTGTGGAGGCATATGATTGTTTGCATTGGGGATTGGAGCACTGGAATCTGCATTCTGGGGCCAGTCCCTGGAGCCTTGTGATTGATTCATGGTATGATTCTGAGGTCTGTTTTTTACAGCTGAAGAACTTGTAGAGCGTGGCTGCCTCATGAGTCTGGGAGTTATATTCAGTCAGACTAGACTTAATGGTGGCATAGGGAAGAGAGTTCAGTTCCGCCTCTGTGTATACTTGTTGTATAAGCTGGTAAATGGCAAGGGCTACATTTGTCAATAAGAATTCGTGTTGCTGCATGTCACTGGTTGTCATAAATGTGAAAGTGTTGTTCCACCCATGTCATATAGCGCAACCAGGGTTCCAGCTTGCAGTCGAAGCTGTGGAAGGGGGGGTGGCATCGCTCTGAATTTCCACACCAATGAATCGATTTGGACCAGCTGTACTGCAAGTGCTGGCGTTGAATTTGTAATTGCTGCCAGCCATTCCACCGACAACTCATTCATCTGCTACATTCTCTGTAGTCAATCTCAGTGCTGTTGAGGATCCACATGTTGAGGCAATTAGAGGAGCTTTGAAGTTGTGAGTGTAGTCAGCAGTGGTCCTCAGTTGTGGGCTGTGATGATTCTGCAGGCTGTGATGATTCTGTCAATGGGGTTGCTGTGCTGAACTAAATAGACTGTGGCATAGAGCTACAAGTTTTTGATCGACTGCCATTGCGACTTCAGCAGAAGAAGATAGATCTGCATGTATGTGTCTTCTAGGATGCACGTGCCAACGAATATCCTGGCTGCAAGGCTGGTCCTCCAAGCCACCACAGTACATTCACGGCTGCACGGATGTGTTGCATCATGAAGTTTCATCGGTGTGATGTAGTTGTCATGTCATAAGAGTTACCATGGAGATGTCTGTGATTTTTCATTATTCTTCTGGATACATATTTTTCTAGGGCTTGATTGACTGTGTATTTGAACTTGAGTCTCAGTTGCTCTGCACTGTCACTGTGCAAATAAAATGATTCTAGTTCATGTCTGAGATATGAGATAATCTTTTCCTTATCCAGTTCATTGAACTTGTAGACTTTTCTGCTTGTTTTTCTAGCTCTTTGTATCTTACAAGGAGACAGCACGACCATGGGGTTGGGGATTTGTCCGAAATTTAGTGTGGTGAAAGAGGACCCCTAACACCTCATATGGTTAAAATGTTAGGACACACTATCCGGAAAATCCCGGGAAAAATCGATCCAAAGTTTCTTAGGTGCCTTATGAGTATAAAATGTTAGTCCATTGCTAAGCCGCCATCTGGCCTAGATGGTTAGGGCTCGGACTCTTACGCCAGAGGTCTCGGGTTCTATTCCTCCTCTGGCACTTTTTGTTTTTCTTCTGTTTCATTTTCTTTTGTTATTCCACCAATTATTTAGAAGGTTTCCCAAACCTACATTATCTTTAACAAATTAGTTACATTATTGAATAAAAATTATTTTCTTTTTGTCCAACAACACAATTCACGGCGGTGGGTTTTCCATTTTTCATTGTAAAGTATATGAGGAGAAACATTGGGTTTTTAATCAGAATAACAAAGTCGACTGGGAAACATTCAATTTTTATACATATAATAATTATAAACAAGAACTGCAGTGGTAATTGTCGTAAAAACAAACAAAGCAATAATTTTTGCAATATCTTGCGCAACATATAAAAACAGGGTCTTTGCAATAAATCTGTACAAAAACATGCCCCATTAACATTTACAAAAATGTTTCGAGTTTCTGATAATTTTGAGGCAAACCAGGCATATTGAAACATGTCTCGGAGTATTGGTGATGATGATTGATGGTGAATTATAGAATGAATTTTTATACAATCTTCCCGGGAATTAATTTCACGATTCTCTTGTAATAATGTGCTGCAATTTTGCAAGTGATTTATGAAATTTTTAACTTGCCTGGAAAAGTAAACATCACAAGGTTGCACCGAAGAAGAGCATTTTGGAGGTATGACTTTTACAGACCAAGTTGGCATATTTTTGTCATCTTGAAAAATTGCATCATATATCTCCGGATTCGTTTGACCTCCCCAAGAGTCAGTGAGAAGTAAATACACTCCTGGAAATGGAAAAAAGAACACATTGACACCGGTGTGTCAGACCCACCATACTTGCTCCGGACACTGCGAGAGGGCTGTACAAGCAATGATCACACGCACGGCACAGCGGACACACCAGGAACCGCGGTGTTGGCCGTCGAATGGCGCTAGCTGCGCAGCATTTGTGCACCGCCGCCGTCAGTGTCAGCCAGTTTGCCGTGGCATATGGAGCTCCATCGCAGTCTTTAACACTGGTAGCATGCCGCGACAGCGTGGACGTGAACCGTATGTGCAGTTGACGGACTTTGAGCGAGGGCGTATAGTGGGCATGCGGGAGGCCGGGTGGACGTACCGCCGAATTGCTCAACACGTGGGGCGTGAGGTCTCCGCAGTACATCGATGTTGTCGCCAGTGGTCGGCGGAAGGTGCACGTGCCCGTCGACCTGGGACCGGACCGCAGCGACGCACGGATGCACGCCAAGACCGTAGGATCCTACGCAGTGCCGTACGGGACCGCACCACCACTTCCCAGCAAATTAGGGACACTGTTGCTCCTGGGGTATCGGCGAGGACCATTCGCAACCGTCTCCATGAAGCTGGGCTACGGTCCCGCACACCGTTAGGCCGTCTTCCGCTCACGCCCCAACATCGTGCAGCCCGCCTCCAGTGGTGTCGCGACAGGCGTGAATGGAGGGACGAATGGAGACGTGTCGTCTTCAGCGATGAGAGTCGCTTCTGCCTTGGTGCCAATGATGGTCGTATGCGTGTTTGGCGCCGTGCAGGTGAGCGCCACAATCAGGACTGCATACGACCGAGGCACACAGGGCCAACACCCGGCATCATGGTGTGGGGAGCGATCTCCTACACTGGCCGTACACCACTGGTGATCGTCGAGGGGACACTGAATAGTGCACGGTACATCCAAACCATCATCGAACCCATCGTTCTACCATTCCTAGACCGGCAAGGGAACTTGCTGTTCCAACAGGACAATGCATGTCCGCATGTATCCCGTGCCACCCAACGTGCTCTAGAAGGTGTAAGTCAACTACCCTGGCCAGCAAGATCTCCGGATCTGTCCCCCATTGAGCATGTTTGGGACTGGATGAAGCGTCGTCTCACGCGGTCTGCACGTCCAGCACGAACGCTGGTCCAACTGAGGCGCCAAGTGGAAATGGCATGGCAAGCCATTCCACAGGACTACATCCAGCATCTCTACGATCGTCTCCATGGGAGAATAGCAGCCTGCATTGCTGCGAAAGGTGGATATACACTGTACTAGTGCCGACATTGTGCATGCTCTGTTGCCTGTGTCTATGTGCCTGTGGTTCTGTCAGTGTGATCATGTGATGTATCTGACCCCAGGAATGTGTCAATAAAGTTTCCCCTTCCTGGGACAATGAATTCACGGTGTTCTTATTTCAATTTCCAGGAGTGTATTTATTCTCCTCGATGTAAGATTTTAAACATTTCCAGAGAAAATCCATCTATGAAACTGTTGTTAATTTTCCGGACTTCGAAGATGTTACGATGACTTTCATATAAGTATTGGCATAGCCATCTATTAATTTGTGAATAGAAGGTCCGAAATGACCGGTTACTTGTTGTAAGCATATGAAGACATGTGGGAACAGTTTTCCAGATAATGGTATTGAATATTGTGCGGTGTACGAATGCATCACTTTATTCAAATCCGACTTTTTCACGAAAACTGTTTTACTCCCTTTTTCAGTTGAGTCCTGTTGAAAACAGGTTGATATTGGCATCCTGAAACAATTGTATTTTTAATAGTAAGCAATTTTTAAATGTGTTTGTAAATATCTTTTTCTATAATTACATTTGAATTGATATATTTTACATCGGTAAAAACTTTTTGTACGAAGAAAACATGTATTTACGTGTTTGGTCAGTATTTATCACTTAATCCTCATGGTATTGAGGGATTAAACAGCACATCTGCTGATGAAAGGTCTCTGCAGACACCTGGATGCCCTCCATTGATGCCGCTTCTTTTTTTGAAACCAGTTTCGTGATCTTGCATTGTGAAATTCTGTGCTTCTGTTTAAATGCCGTGACCCATCGATCAGATGCCTTGAATTTGAAATCGATGAATTGTGCAGCCACAGCCAATGTCCATAGCTTTAAATTTCTTGTTGTGACTTGCTGATATTGCTGTCTTGCAAAATGGTTGTAGGTCCACGAATCTATCACCTCAAATTTATCCATTCGCGTACCACCACTTTTAATATCTTTCTCCCATTGTGAAAGATATTCTTTTCTCTTCAATTGGCAGCATCCTTTTTTTCTTGCAATGTCGCCAAGGACCATATTCACGACTTTGACTTTGTAGGCAATGGGAATCATGTCACTTTTAAATCTTTTCAGTGATGGTGTATATTCGTCTGGAGACAAATCACTTTTTGGCACTTCAAACTGTTTGTCGTTCTCCTCACATTCTTCACAATCCTCATGAGTGTGAATTAATTCCTCTTCAGTTATGAATGTTTTTTCACCCAAAAGTTCCAGTGTATTATTATAAAGTTCTCTGGCCAATAACATAGCATCATGAGAGATTTCTTCTGAAAATGTCAATGCAATTAAATTATTTTCCATCAACAGCTTTTCATAATACACCACTGCATCCTTCAATCGTAATTTTGATAGATCACTATGAATGGATTCTTCAGGAATTTCTGCTCCTATTCCAGATGAGCCAGCAACTTCTTCAGTCTACATGTTTAACTTCGGATTGGAATAACACATTGAAATTTGAAACAGGCACATCTGTTCACGACAAAATCGAAAAACAAACTGCCATTTACTTCTCACGGCTCTTGTACAGTCCTATGCACAGATGACCATTATAATCCCAAGGGAACCCTTACAAAGCCCCTTTAAACCTTGAAACCCCATAAAACAAAATAAAACAATGAGCACAAATATTTTTCAGTGAATGAAAAACTTTACGCTCTTGAGCTAAAATAATGTTTTAAAAATAATGTAGGTCTGACAAACTTTTTGAATAACTGATGGAATAACAAAAGAAAATGAAACAGAAGGAAAAAAAAAGTGCCGGAGGAGGAAACGAAGCCGAGACCTCTGGCGTAAGAGTCCGAGCCCTAACTGTCTAGGCCAGACGGCGGCTCGGCAATGAACTAACATTTTATACTCATAAGGCACCTAAGAAACTTTGGATCAATTTTTTGCAGGATTTTCCGAGTAGTGCATCCTAATATTTTAACCACGTGAGGTGTTAGGGGTCCTCTTTCATCACACAAAATTTCGGACAAATCCCTGACCCCATGGTCGTGCTGTCTCCTTGTTAGTGTCTTTTGATGCTATTGTTACAGCTGCAACAGTGATCACTGATCCCAGTCAACATGAACATCCTCAATGAGGTAAGGTGTCAGATGATTTGGAGCTAATGGGTAATATTGTCTCATCTTTTCTAAATATGGCTCATCTGTTCCCGTGTCCACAGTATCACATTTACCTACATATCATAGAGTGTAAAAGCATTCCTTAGATTTATGTTGAGGACATTATATCTCCATGATGATACAGTTCCAGATCATTTCATCAAGGAAATTTTCAGAGAAAACTTCTACATTTGTTGGTCAGAAGTTTCCTCTCTCCTGCCAATTATGAAGTTGTGGTTTTCATAACCAGTTGTAGTGTGATTTATAAGCATTAGTTGGAAATGTACTTACTAGGAAACTGAGGGTTTCTGTGAAGCTATGAGTTACTTCTCCAGCTGCATCTGGTGCCTGATAGAATGATCCAACCATCCCAGAATAAGTCTTGAATGATTCAGCCTTTTCATTTGATTTGTGGAGAAGGAGTGACTTGAAGTAAAAGAAAACATGATACAGTCATTGATAGTGCCTATCCAGCCGTAGCATAGTTCCCTCTGATCACTGAGTACAAATGAAGTTGTCTTAAATTGCTGTGGACAGGACATGCTCTTTGAGACAGTTTCCTCTTCCAGTAAACAGATCCACCAGTATCTCTGAGGAATACACTAAGTTTACTAACAGGAGGGTAGACCATAGTTTAATCTGAATTAATTCTCTGTTTTAAGCAATGGTTTTCAGTTCGGTGTACACTGTTATAATACCATGTTCAGACTGAAGTTCTGCAGTCTATTCTAGAGGTGTGTAACAACATATCCACAGACGTAAGACAAAAGTGTGCTACCCATCCAATACAAAATGAATTTAGAAAATCCTTCAATAAATTACCTAATTGTCTAGCATTTGGAATAAGAAGGCACTGTTTGCTTGATAATAAGTAACAATGCTTACTATAAAGTAGCCTGTATTTGAAAAGTATGTAGATAGTTTTTCTGTTGTGGAAATTATCAGTGCAATCAGGTAAATATTAAGCAGGCTGAGCTAGATGAATATCACCTACTTAGTACAACTGAGAAAACAATAAATACCAGTGCAGCAGACTTTCTTTTAACTGTATTTTCATTTATTGCTTTTTAAAGATCAAATGAAGCATGGGTGGTTCATACCACTTAGAAGTTTGACCAGACACATCATGGCCTGACTGCTCAGCCTACAGCTTCTTATAAAAACAGTACAGTGATGCAGCATGTATCCGTACTGACATTGTAACATTTTGCAAAAAAAAGTCAAAAAATGAAATCCACTGGTTCACCAACCAAGGAATATCACTATTCTGCCAATGTGTCTTCAATTCTCCTGGTGTTCATGTATGTATTGAGAGTATTTCAATGCTTCATTAGTGGGCCTTTTAGGAATGGATTTATTAACAGGGGTCAGCATTCCAGAAGTTGTTTTCATCCTGATCTTTATGGGATCATGCTTTGTTCACACTCCAGAGCTCATGGAGCAGTTTTCCTCTAAATTGTACCACAGGAGATTTTCTATGCTTACTGAGTTTCCTCAGTAGATTGAGCTGACCATATAGCTTAATGCATTCCCCTGATGTCAGGGGTGTGCCGTGATTATTAGAATTTAAAGTGTAAGTTACAGTTACTAGAGCAAAGACTTGAAGGTGGTACTAAGCGGAGAATATATATCTTATGTGATGTTAGCAAATCATTTGTCATCACAAACCTTGCTTGATGTGCAAACTTCATTATGAGATGTTTTTGCACTGTGACAGCTGAGGCAACAGCAGAAGTTAATATTGGCAGCCACATTCAATGTTACCTCTCATAGGGCTGAATGTCGCTGCGTGGACAGTGGTGGCAAGCTACGTTCTGTCGAGCCAGCTCTAACAGTAAAATCACTGTAGAGAAGTAATTTCTGATAGCGGTGTACCACTGTTATTCCTCACCCTGACATGTTTCACATATCTCAAGGTTCTGCTTTGTGAGGAATCATATGCCAGTGCTATGAAACACAAAATTTGCAACCTGTGCAGTCTAATGAAAGAGCTGCTAAGTTTTGTCATTGTAACACTTGCCATTCCATATGTATTAATATTTCCTTTATCATTTTATCAATTTTTATTTCATAAATATGATAACGTTTCACATTAACTAGCACTTTGATGCCTCAGGCTATTCTTTTTTGGTTCTTGTTTGATATTCATTTAAGCTATTGGTACTTATTGTATGAAACATATTATTTACAAGTGTGTGTGACTAAATGTTTTTATCTATTGACATCACATAGAAACTATTTTTTTTAGGTAGTCCTGAACCTGATCTAGATCTCGAACCTGACCATGGTGCTGAGCCTGAACCTGATTCTGATGATCATGGTCCTGATGACCATGGTCCTGATGATCAGGGTCCTGGAGATGCTGGTCCTGAAGAGCCTGATTCTGAAGAGCCTGGTCCTGAAGAGCCTGGTCCCGAAGAGCCTGGTCCTGAAGAACCTGGTCCCGAGGGATCTGGTCCAGAAGGGCCTGGTCCAGAAGGGCCTGGTCCAGAAGGGCCTGGTCCAGAAGGGCCTGGTCCAGAAGGGCCTGGTCCAGAAGGGCCTGGTCCTGAAGGGCCTGGTCCTGAAGGGCCTGGTCCTGAAGGGCCTGGTCCTGAAGGGCCAGGTCCTGAAGGGCCTGGACCCGATACTGGTCCTGATCCTGGTCCTGACCCTGGGTCTGAACCTGGCTCAGGTCCTGCTCCTGATGCTGGTGGCCACGAAAACAGTGGGGTATGACATTCTAATTTAATTCTTGTAGAATATTTAACTTTTTAATACACAGATGAAAAATGGGAAACAGACAGTGGCAAGTTAGATTTGCTTGTCAAATTACCATGGTCATGTGAAAGTGTAGATCACCCTATAACTAACTGGGTAAGTCAGTGCAAAGGTCCGAGAAGGCAACGACATAGTATCTCCAACAGGACCATGCCTAGTAAAGCTCTGTGGTGTTTGAAATAATCTTTGGATTGATGACTGCTTTACTTTATTGGTGCTAACAAAGTTTACAGTGGACTCAATATTTTACATAAATAGCATTTCCTGCTACAACTCTAACCACTGAGCCATTACAGATAGTGTGTTGACACCAGCTACAGAGGACAACCCCAGTGCCTTGAGTGCCATAACCATTATGCACCACTTGGTCATCATGCCAGAGATGAATCATAGGGAGAGGTTCTGTAACCTTGCAAGAAATATATCCATGGGTATGTGATGCTATTATTATTGAAACATCTACTGCGCAAAATAAACTGCTGTTGTTCTCCTGGCCTTTGACCTCTTGGATATTATCTGGACTCTTATTCCACATGACCAAAAGTACCCACCTATAGACTTGGATTTTCCTATGCAATTTCTAGTATATTTTCGGGTTCTTCTCTTGACAACCCAGCATGCCTTATACTAATCTGTGGGAAGTGTATGCTTTTGACTGTAGCATGGACTCTTCTTTGTGGCTACATCTCAAAACTATTTCTAAATTTAATGTGAACTCATCTTGGCAAGAGTAGTAAAAACTGAAAGATTCCATCTTGGCATAAGTCATAGTTTTTTCAAGTGAGGGTCACAGGACAAAAAGACAGGATTGAGGCATGCATAAACTGTTTAAACATTTTTCTTCCTGCTGTTAACTTATTTGTTGCTGCATATCAGTGATTGACAGTAATCACATACAAACTACAAAAAAGAACCTGCCTTGAAGCTGACAGAAAGCATTATTGTCAGTAGTGTATAATTTTGTTTCAATATTGCATTATTTCAGTTGGGAAACTAGCCATGGCTGATGTGAGTACACACATTTACATTGGTGAGGAGCAGTTAGCAGTAGTGTGTGTGTGTGTATGTGTGTGTGTGTGTGTGTGTGTGTGTGAGAGAGAGAGAGAGAGAGAGAGAGAGAGATAGAGAGAGAGAGAGAGAGAGAGAGAGAGAGAGAGTGAGAGAGTGAGTGAGCACGTGCACGCACACACACGTGTACATGAATATCCATAGACAGAACAACCAATAACCCAGATAATGAGGGCATTTAGAAATTGCTTTGGCTTGGCCCCAACTCATGAACCAACCCCACTTCATTGGGAGAAAAATATTTTTGTTTCAGGGAATCTCAAACACAGGTCACAGACCAGATCTAAGAAAATGTCAGGGGAAACGTGTGCTGCCATCACCCAATCATTTGAAGAGTAATAAATGAAATTTAGAGCTTTTTGTAGGGGGCGTGAACTGCAGTTTCTTCCAAGTACTGGGCACTGTTTTATGTTTGAAGAATTTATGGTAGATTATGTCTAAGATGCTATCTTAGCTAAAAATTCAATATGACTGGATTCTAGAGAATTTGATAAGGGTTCGATCAGGCCTGGAGACTTGTACAATAATAGTGCTGTCAGCTGGTTCTGAGTGTGACAATAATATATTCTATAGTGAACCAGAATTTCTTTGTCAAACTTTCAGAGGTTGTTTAAGCATACCTTCTGAGTATTTTGATATACATAACCCACAGTCTCCAATGAATTTTTATGGACTTATTGTGTTTTGTTTGGTTTCTTGTCCTAATTAGAATTCTGTCTGTATTGCACTGAAAATAGTGTCCAACAGTGTAAATGTCGACAGTATGCACTGTGTATGTCTTGTTTCTATTCGCTCATGGTGCCCGCTGTTGACAACAATAATGCCCTCTTTAACTTCTGGTGCACCATATTTTTCGGGCACAGCTGTGGAACTAGCTGTTCTGCTATGGCTGTGTTGCAAGGCCATGGGCAGTCGGTGGGTGCTGAGGCAGTGATATGCCAATTTCACCAACATGCTGCTTACCAACCACAAGGTTGGCTAGGCCATGCCTCACAATCCTGGCAATGTAGCAGAAGTGCAGCACAGCTGCAGGATTGGCCAGGGGTTACTACCAGGTGTACCGGTATGAAATGAGCGTTTTTTTTGTGAAAATGAAACACTAATTTTGAATTGAAAAGTAAAAACATTTTTTTATTCAAAGTACTGACCGTTGCTTTCTATACATTTTGACCACTTTTCTGGCAATTTGTGGACACCACACCAATAGAAATGTTCATATTTTGATGCAAACCAATCAGACACCCAATTTTCAACTTCTTCGTAGGAATCAAAGTGTTCCTCAGCCAATACGTGTCCTATTGATGAAAACAGATGGAAGTCGGAAGGGGCCAAGTCTGGTGAATATAGTGGGTGGGGTAGCAGCTCCCAGCCAAGTTTTTTGATTGTATCCTGAACCAGTTTTGCTTTGTGTGCAGGTGCATTGTCGTGTAAAAAAATTACTTTGTCATGTCTTCTGGCCCATTCTGGTCTTTTTTCGATCAATGCATTGTTCAGATTGATCATTTGTTGTCTGTCGTGATTAGTATTCACAGTTTCACTGGGTTTTAGAAGCTCATGATACACCACACCTTTCTGATCCTACCAAACACAGAGCATTGTCATCTTGCCGAATCGATCTGGTTTTGCAGCTGATGTTGGTGGTTGTCCCAGATTAACCCATGATTTTTCTCGTTTAGGATTCTTAAAATAAATCCATTTTTCATTGCCAGTAACAATTTGATGCAAAATTGATTTTCTTTCATGTCTTTGAAGCAAAATTTGACAAATGGTTTTTCGGTTTTCCATCTGTCTTTCATTCAATTCATGTGGCACCCATTTTCCATACTTTTGGATCTTTCCCATAGCTTTCAAATGGTCAGAAATTGTTTGTTGCGCAAAATTTAGCATTGCTGCCATTTGCTTCTGACTCAAAGTATCATCTTCATCCAATATAGCTTGCAATTTGGTGTCTTCGAACTTTTTTGGTGGTCTTCCACGTTCTTCATTTCTTACATCAAAATCATTATTTCTGATCTGTTGAAACCATTTTTTGCATGTTGTTTCTGATAGAGCATGATCACCATGTGCCTCGACAAGCCTTCGATGTGACTCTGCAGCACTTTTTTTCAAGTGAAAACAAAAAATTAATGCTTTCCGCAAATCATTACTTTCTGGTACAAAATTCGACATTGTTAACATGATAAAAACTTATGATGTTGTTTCTTCCATGACTTAATGTATACTAAATATCTTTGACAGATGTCATACCAACCAAACAAAAAAAAAATGAAGGCTTGTTCACAACAAATGTTCCCTATTGACACATTTGTATCTTAATGCTTATTTCATACCAGTTCACCTGGTACATGGTTGAGCCTTGGCGGTGTTCATTCATATATGTTTGGAAGCATTGCACCAGCATAACAAACATGCCATTAACCAGTATAAATACTCACTGATTTTAGCAGAGAGATGAGCAGTCTGGTACCACCCACCATGGTGTGGGGGCCACTCCACTCACCACCGGTTGATCGGTAAGCAGGCAGTTGATGCAAGTCTGGGCTGCCATAACCAACACACCAACTCCCAGTACTTAAGTCCACCACCTGGCGGCTTAACGCTGTCTGATGGATCAGGCACCTCCAGGCTCTCTTCAGCTGCCAAACTTCAGCCTTAGAGAGCAACAGTTCATGTCTGGGGAAGTCCAGCCACATGCACACCAACACTAGAACAAGCACTCCAGCACCCGTAATTATCATCTTCCATTAGTGTTTTCCCAATCACCACCAGCCAGCACCATCATCTCCACTCCCTGATACTCCTCAACCTCTACACCCTATTGGCTACTCACACCCTGGGCCACTGCAATTTGGTGTCAGAGGTCCTCGTCTGGCAGCTGGTGCCAGCAGAGCCAACCTCCACACAGCACGACAGTGCAGCTGCAGCATGCAGTATTGTCACATAGTGGGATAAGTGAACAGGCAATTTTTTTTGATTGATCTTCCTGTTTTCACATGTGGGTATCATGAGGTCTAGGTGTGAGATTCACTGGAATTTAAGGCTAACTTTAATGCAGCCATCAAGATAGGCAATGTTTCTCAGTTGTGTGGTAATACCAGGTAACAATATTTGCAACCAGTGAGATGTAGTGAGTGTAATTTGCTAGGTCATTCTGCACCATGTACTGATTCAGTAGCAGTATTGCAGTGTTTTGAGAATTTCTGTGTAAATTCTAGAACCACTCAGCCTTCTACCTTCTCGAACACACAATATTTTAGATGTGGGATGATAGAATCCTACCCAGAGCGTGTCACATGTTTGTGTGCACAGGTTTGAAATTCAGTCACGAGAAGAATGTATACGTGCGGTTGAATGGCAATGGCAAGTACTTGTCAGGTGATCCATGGAAGTTTTAGTGAAAGTGTATGGAAGAACCATGGAGCGCCTATGTTGTTCTGTGCTAATTGTACCAGTGACCATTGTTATAATAATGAGAACAGTTGAGAAGGTACTCTTGAGAAGACCTCTTGTCTTACCCTTGTTGAAGGGAAGACGTGTATCCTGACACATGTTGACAATGGGCAGGGTGTTTAAGCCATCTTTCTCTTATATGTAAATTAGTTTGTTTCTGATGTTTGAAGACTTACTAAACATTATATATTTATGTGAAGAGTGGGATTTGTAAAATGTCTGGATTTCAAATATATGTCGTTAGTTGAAGCAAATGAAACTTTGTACGTCGTACTTATTTTTACAAGTAGAAAGAGTCTTAAGAGATTCCTATACCTAGCAGCAAACTTCAGAGAAAGAGAAAGAGAGTTTGCAGCAGCATGCTAGCCAGCAAGGAAGGTCAGCCGTGCATCTCAAGTAAGTTATCTCGTAAAAGAAGTGGAAGTTTGGGTATTTACTTTGCACTTAAATCGTCTTCCAAAAATGTTAGAATGTGGTGACTAGTGAGAAAGGACTGAAAAAACAGGAATTCTAAGACAAAAAAACGAGGAAAGAAGCTGTTGTATGTTGCAGTAGCAACTAAACCAAATATGACCAAGAATATACTCTGTGACAACGGAACGTGCTCAAGTATTTAAAGGAGTAAAATTTTGGGTTGAAAAATAGAGAAGGCGATTCCAATGTGTTTCTCTAAAAAGAAATACACCTAGAATACTTTGATTAAGAATATCCGGTGTGGGGAGTGTAGAGCTCTCACACACACACATCGTGGGGACACAGACACGGTAACTAACATCTGACACTGCTGGCACCAGCTGCTGCTCACTGGTGCTGACTTGTCTCCACATCCGCTTACCGACACAGCACAGATTCTCCACGGGGTGAGCGTAAAATAGAACTTTATTGTTTTAGTACAAAGTGGTACAAACTGTTCAGTGAACTTAAAGTTAGTTAAATGCTTACAAGATCAAAAGCTTGCAAAAGTATGGATGACATACGACAAGTCAAGGAAATTCAAGAACCAGCTATGGGTATGAAAGTTAGTAAGGAAATGCCTGACTGGTCTGAGTTAGTAAATTTTACCAAAACTCAAAATGTGACTCTTAAGTGAAAAACTAGAATCAGTAAATTCTCAATTAAATGCCCAAACAACAAATTTAGGATTGTTAAATGCCAAAGTCAACTCACATAGCAAAGAATTTAGTAATCTATGCGAAGGTATTTAAAGAAAATTAATGGTCTGCCAGTGCACAAGAAAAGTTAATATCAGATCCATGGGACCCGGGCGGAGATATCTGTCCCCCAGGGATGTTAACATTCTGAGTTAACGGGCAGTGTGTCGACCATTGGATCACGAGTTGTTTTCAGTGTTTCTTCCAAAATAGTTTTCCTGCACCAAATTCCTTAAAAATCTTAAACTATTCTGTCATCTATTCCTAACATCTTAAACTATCCTATAATCATAGTGCTTAGAAAACTAGATATGGCTACAAGATAAAGGAAACTTAGGAGAATCACAGAATAAGAGAGGAAGTGACATCGACATAAAATAATATGAATAGAGTATTAGACTTTTTGATAATATGATATGAGGTGAATAATTAAACAACTGTGATACCATAGTGCATAGATTTTCTATTTTGTATAGAGTATTTTATACCTTTTATGAGATGTGATCTAAATGGAAGGGTTTGTATAGGTTTTGAAAGGGGTGGGTATAGTAAATAAGAGCATGGTTTACAAGAGGAAATAAATCATGGCTAACGCAAAATGTACATTACTCCTTTCAGATAACCCGCGCAAATAAGTGTGCCTGATTCTTCCCCATTTGTTGTTTCTATAGGGTTGCTAAGATTTCCTTTGAGGACCTCAAGGGTGAAGGTGGGAATGTCCATTCTGTAGGAGATGATTTAACACCAAACCTCCTCTGATGTGTCACTCAAGTACCTGAGGGGTAGATATCCTGGGGAAGGGGGGTGGGAAGGGTTTCCTGTCTTTGGGCCTATCTTCTTTCTCTTCTTAGATCTTAGCAACTATATATATATATATATAACACCAACCTGTCTGAACTCTGGAGATGGGAACTTGCCCATCAGTATATCTTCTCTTCCCGTTACCCACCAGGCCTCAACCTCCACTAATTTCAAGTTGCCACCGCTCATACCTCACCTGTCATTCAACAACGTCTTTGCCTCTGCACTTCTGCCTCGACTGACATCTCTGCCCAAACTCTTTGCCTTTACAAATGTCTGCTTGTGTCTGTATATCTGTGGATGGATATGTGTGTGTGTGCGAGTGTATACCCGTCCTTTTTTCCCCATAAGGTAAGTCTTTCCGCTCCCGGGACTGGAATGACTCCTTACCCTCTCCCTTAAAACCCACATCCTTTCGTCTTTCCCTCTCCTTCCCTCTTTCCTGATGAGGCAACAGTTTGTTGCGAAAGCTTGAATTTTGTGTGTATGTTTGTGTTCGTTTGTGTGTCTGTCGACCTGCCAGCACTTTCATTTGGTAAGTCACATCATCTTTGTTTTTAGGTATATATATATATATATATATATATATATATATATATATATATATATATATATATATATATAGACCACACACTCCTGGAAATGGAAAAAAGAACACATTGACACCGGTGTGTCAGACCCACCATACTTGCTCCGGACACTGCGAGAGGGCTGTACAAGCAATGATCACACGCACGGCACAGCGGACACACCAGGAACCGCGGTGTTGGCCGTCGAATGGCGCTAGCTGCGCAGCATTTGTGCACCGCCGCCGTCAGTGTCAGCCAGTTTGCCGTGGCATATGGAGCTCCATCGCAGTCTTTAACACTGGTAGCATGCCGCGACAGCGTGGACGTGAACCGTATGTGCAGTTGACGGACTTTGAGCGAGGGCGTATAGTGGGCATGCGGGAGGCCGGTTGGACGTACTGCCGAATTGCTCAACACGTGGGGCATGAGGTCTCCACAGTACATCGATGTTGTCGCCAGTGGTCGGCGGAAGGTGCACGTGCCCGTCGACCTGGGACCGGACCGCAGCGACGCACGGATGCACGCCAAGACCGTAGGATCCTACGCAGTGCCGTACGGGACCGCACCGCCACTTCCCAGCAAATTAGGGACACTGTTGCTCCTGGGGTATCGGCGAGGACCATTCGCAACCGTCTCCATGAAGCTGGGCTACGGTCCCGCACACCGTTAGGCCGTCTTCCGCTCACGCCCCAACATCGTGCAGCCCGCCTCCAGTGGTGTCGCGACAGGCGTGAATGGAGGGACGAATGGAGACGTGTCGTCTTCAGCGATGAGAGTCGCTTCTGCCTTGGTGCCAATGATGGTCGTATGCGTGTTTGGCGCCGTGCAGGTGAGCGCCACAATCAGGACTGCATACGACCGAGGCACACAGGGCCAACACCCGGCATCATGGTGTGGGGAGCGATCTCCTACACTGGCCGTACACCACTGGTGATCGTCGAGGGGACACTGAATAGTGCACGGTACATCCAAACCGTCATCGAACCCATCGTTCTACCATTCCTAGACCGGCAAGGGAACTTGCTGTTCCAACAGGACAATGCACGTCCGTATGTATCCCGTGCCACCCAACGTGCTCTAGAAGGTGTACGTCAACTACCCTGGCCAGCAAGATCTCCGGATCTGTCCCCCATTGAGCATGTTTGGGACTGGATGAAGCGTCGTCTCACGCGGTCTGCACGTCCAGCACGAACGCTGGTCCAACTGAGGCGCCAGGTGGAAATGGCATGGCAAGCCGTTCCACAGGACTACATCCAGCATCTCTACGATCGTCTCCATGGGAGAATAGCAGCCTGCATTGCTGCGAAAGGTGGATATACACTGTACTAGTGCCGACATTGTGCATGCTCTGTTGCCTGTGTCTATGTGCCTGTGGTTCTGTCAGTGTGATCATGTGATGTATCTGACCCCAGGAATGTGTCAATAAAGTTTCCCCTTCCTGGGACAATGAATTCACGGTGTTCTTATTTCAATTTCCAGGAGTGTATATTTAAAAAGAAAGATGATGAGACTTACCAAACAAAAGCGCTGGCAGGTCGATAGACACACAAACAAACACAAACATACACACAAAATTCTAGCTTTCGCAACCAACGGTTGCCTCGTCAGGAAAGAGGGAAGGAGAAGGAAAGACAAAAGGATATGGGTTTTTAGGGAGAGGGTAAGGAGTTATTCCAATCCCGGGAGCGGAAAGACTTACCTTAGGGGGAAAAAAGGACAGGTATACACTCGCACACACACACACACATATCCATCCACACATACACAGACACAAGCAGACATATACAAATGTATAATGTATGTATTTGTTTATTTACTTATTGATTTATTTAACCTCATAAGATCAGGGCCATCATGCCCCCTTCATGCCAGGCCTCACCGACCAACATCGATACCTCTCCTCCGTGCAGCATTCCGTGAAGAATGGGGTACCATGCCCCAAGAAACCTTCCAGCACCTAATTGAACATATGCCTGCAACAGTGAGTGGAAGCTGTCTTCAAGGCTAGGGGGGGGGGGGGGGGGCAACGCGATATTGAATTCCAGCATTACCGATGGAGGGCGCCATGAACTTGTAAGTCATTTTCAGCCAGGTGTCCAGATACTTTTGATCACGTAGTGCATATTTACATAAGCATGTTTTACTACATTTAGAAATTAAAGATTACAATAGCATAGAGAAAAACAAATGCACAAACTATTTATGTTTTTACATGATAAGTACAACAATAATTAAAAATAAGGGGAAAGTAGGTATTAATTATGATTTCTAGCAGTAGTAGGAATGAGTGAAATTGGCGAAAGAGGGTGAGAAAGATGAACATGATAACACACTGTTAATGAGTATAAGGGAAAAGAAAGTAGTGTAACTCATAACAAAAGGAAAGGAGAAAGAAGCATAGCTGGGAGAAGAGAGGAACTTTGGCCTTACTAGTCGACAGAGGGATAGTTGGCCATATGCATTAATTTTTGTTGAAAATTATGAGGGTGACAGAAGGGAGGACTTCAGATCCTTCTTCAAAGCAACAGGGTCTTGAATTGTGTGAAGAGCACAAGACAGTTTGTTCCAGAGCCATAAAACAACAACAGCGATGGTGTTTGTGAATGTTTTTATTTTTTGAATGAGCACAGTTAGGGTATTAGGTAAGTGAGACCTGTGTTTCAGCTGTGATGATGTGGACAGGTATTTAATCTCTGATGTGAGATACTGGGATGGTTGTCCACCAGCGAGCCAGTGAAATAGACATACTGCATGACAGTCATGTAACTTGTATGGATGAAATCACCCTAAATGTCATATGAAGCACTGAAATGGTCATGTAGGTAGCAGTTGCAGATGTAACAGACACAAGATTTCTTGGTTAGTTCTAACCATGTAATACTTTGACTGCTAGTGCCATGTTGAATTACATCACAATAATGGAGGTTCAGTAAATGAGTTATTACATGCATTCATGTTTTACAATTCATGGAAATATGCTATGGTGATAAGATTCCATTAGCGCAAGAGGAATGCCATTAATGCCATAACACTTCGCTTTGGTAAGTAGAATATTGTGATCCACACAATCAATGGCTTTGACAAGGTCAGAGAATATAACAAATTGATATTTTTTTTTTTTTTCACTTAAAACTTCCGGGCTGATAGGCCATGGTCGAAGTATGCTTCTGCCAGTGCTATTTTGTGGGGACTCAGTTTCATTTGGATCAATATTTATGTTTGTTTCTTGTTTAATAATGCTCCAAATAGCTTTTTTCATATTCTTGGTGTGTTTTATTTTTAGAGCATGTTGTTGTTGTTGTGGTCTTCAGTCCTGAGACTGGTTTGATGCAGCTCTCCATGCTACTCTATCCTGTGCAAGCCTCTTCATCTCCCAGTACCTACCGCAACCTACATCCTTCTGAATCTGCTTAGTGTATTGATCTCTTGGTCTCCCTCTACGATTTTTACCCTCCACGCTGCCCTCCAATGCTAAATTTGTGATCCCTTGATGCCTCAAAACATGTCCTACCAACCGATCCCTTCTTCTAGTCAAGTTGTGCCACAAACTTCTCTTCTCCCCAATCCTATTCAATACCTCCTCATTAGTTACGTGATCTACCCACCTTATCTTCAGCATTCTTCTGTAGCACCACATTTCGAAAGCTTCTATTCTCTTCTTGTCCAAACTGGTTATCGTCCATGTTTCACTTCCATACATGGCTACACTCCATACAAATACTTTCAGAAACGACTTCCTGACACTTAAATCTATACTCGATGTTAACAAATTTCTCTTCTTCAGAAATGCTTTCCTTGCCATTGCCAGTCTACATTTTATATCCTCTCTACTTCGACCATCATCAGTTATTTTACTCCCTAAATAGCAAAACTCCTTTACTACTTTAAGTGTCTCATTTCCTAATCTAATCCCCTCAGCATCACCCGATTTAATTTGACTACATTCCATTATCCTCGTTTTGCTTTTGTTGATGTTCATCTTATATCCTCCTTTCAAGACACTGTCCATTCCGTTCAACTGCTCTTCCAAGTCCTTTGCTGTCTCTGACAGAATTACAATGTCATCGGCGAACCTCAAAGTTTTTACTTCTTCTCCATGAATTTTAATACCTACTCCGAATTTTTCTTTTGTTTCCTTTACTGCTTGCTCAATATACAGATTGAATAACATCGGGGAGAGGCTACAACCCTGTCTCACTCCTTTCCCAACCACTGCTTCCCTTTCATGCCCCTCGACTCTTATAACTGCCATCTGGTTTCTGTACAAATTGTAAATAGCCTTTCGCTCCCTGTATTTTACCCCTGCCACCTTCAGAATTTGAAAGAGAGTATTCCAGTTAACATTGTCAAAAGCTTTCTCTAAGTCTACATATGCTAGAAATGTAGGTTTGCCTTTTCTTAATCTTTCTTCTAAGATAAGTCTTAAGGTTATTATTGCCTCACGTGTTCCAATATTTCTACGGAATCCAAACTGATCTTCCCCGAGGTCCGCTTCTACCAGTTTTTCCATTCGTCTGTAAAGAATTCGCGTTAGTATTTTGCAGCTGTGACTTATTAAACTGATAGTTCGGTAATTTTCACATCTGTCAACACCTGCTTTCTTTGGGATTGGAATTATTATATTCTTCTTGAAGTCTGTGGGTATTTCGCCTGTCTCATACATCTTCCTCAACAGATGGTAGAGTTTTGTCATGACTGGCTCTTCCAAGGCCATCAGTAGTTCTAATGGAATGTTGTCTGCTCCCGGGGCCTTGTTTCGACTCAGGTCTTTCAGTGCTCTGTCAAACTCTTCACGCAGTATCTTATCTCCCATTTCATCTTCATCTACATCCTCTTCCATTTCCATAATGTTGTCCTCAAGGACATCGCCCTTGTATAAACCCTCTATATACTCCTTCCACCTTTCTGCCTTCCCTTCTTTGCTTAGAACTGGGTTGCCATCTGAGCTCTTGATATTCATACAAGTGGTTGTCTTCTCTCCAAAGGTCTCTTTAATTTTCCTGTAGGCAGTATCTATCTTACCCCTAGTGAGACAAGCCTCTACATCCTTACATTTGTCCTCTAGCCATCCCTGCTTAGCCATTTTGCACTTCCTGTCGATCTCATTTTTGAGACATTTGTATTCCTTTTTGCCTGCTTCATTTACTGCATTTTTATATTTTCTCCTTTCATCAATTAAATTCAATATTTCTTCTGTTACCCAAGGATTTCTATTAGCCCTCGTATTTTTACCTACTTGACCTTCTGCTGCCTTCACTACTTCATCCCTCAGAGCTACCTATTCTTCTTCTACTGTATTTCTTTCCCCCATTTCTGTCAATTGTCCCCTTATGCTCTCCCTGAAACTCTCTACAACCTCTGGTTCTTTCAGTTTATCCAGGTCCCATCTCCTTAAATTCCCACCTTTTTGTAGTTTCTTCAGTTTCAATCTGCAGTTCATAACCAATAGATTGTGGTCAGAATCCACATCTGCCCCTGGAAATGTCTTACAATTTAAAACCTGGTTCCTAAATCTCTGTCTTACCATTATATAATCTATCTGATACCTTTTAGTATCTCCAGGATTCTTCCAGGTATCCAGGTTTAGAGCATATCACATGAGTATAGAGCAGAGTATCTTACAGTTTTGGTGGTAATGGAGTTTCAAACCTTGACTACTACTTGTTCTCTGAATTTCATACAGCTTTCTCTTCCTAGCACAAGATACTTTAATCACCAGAGTTATCTATCCTTTATTCTTGCTTCTGTTCAATTAAGTTCTTATTTGTTTCAGAGGAAAACAAAATTTAAAGTATTGTAGGATTATACACACATCAAAAAATGTTTTGCATCACCCCGGTTTCCAGAACTCGTGAAGGTAGACGTTGACTGTGGATATTTTATCATAGACACAGTCCATTTGACTATTCAGAGATGTCACTAAACCCACCCAAAGATGTAAACAAACATGCATGAACAGCACCTGTTAAATGGGGGGGTGGGGGTCCCACAGGCAATCAGTTCCAGTCATTCCACCAGGAAGGAGGTACACGGCTGATGTTGTCTGTTGTTCATTCAGCCATGCCTAGACGGTCAATACCGCGGTTCAATCACATCTGCATTGTTACTTTGTGCCAGGAACAGCTCTCAACAAGGGAAGTGTCCAGGCTTCTCAGAGTGAACCAAAGTGATGTTGTTCAAACATGGAGGAGATACAAAGAGACAAGAACTGTCAGTGACATGCCAAACTGAGGCCACCCAAGGGCTGCAACTGGGATGGATGACTGCTACACCCAGATTATGGCTCAGAGGAACCCTGACAGCAACGCCACCATGTTGGATAATGCTTTTCGTGCAGCCACAGACATCTTGTTATGACTCAAACTGTGCGCAATAGGCTGCATGAAGTGCAACTTGACTCCCAATGTCCTCAGCAGGGTCCATCTGTGCAACCACACCCTGCAGTGGGGTACAGATGTGCCCAAATGCCGAATGGACCACTCAGAATGAGCATCACATTTTCTTCACCGATGAGTGTGGTTCATGGTGTGGGTTCCTGTAGTCATGTCCTAATTCATGAACCACGGGCAACGTATGAGTGGCCAAGTAAGTGGTCCTGACAGTCGGGATACCGGTTACTTCGGAATAAGGCTGGGCATCTCGGACATATTCTGAGTCGTGGTCACCTTTTTGCTCATACGGCAAAGACTACCAAATCCACCGGTTAGTCCCTCAGCCGTTAGGGGTAAAACCCAATGGGACTCGGGGCAAGTAAGGCTAGCAACCTGCTTCCCTGGTACTTTAAATATGATGCTGGCAACAATCAGAGCAAAATGCCTCGGACCTTTGGAGGTGATGGAGTCCCACCTCTAACTGACAAATCAGGGACTTCTAAGATACGACTTGGCAAACAAATGGTAATGAGATGGGGAGCTATTAATATCAATGGGGGCTACTCTGGGAAGAAGGTAGAGCTGGCAGAGGCTGCAAGTAAGATGGGGCTGGACGTTTTAGCTGTTAGTGACATTCGGGTAAGGGGTGAGAAAGAAGAGGAACTGGGAGAATACAAGGTCTACCTGTCAGGAGTCAAAGCAGGAATAGCACAATGCGGTGTAGGGCTTTACATCAGGAAAGAAATGGAACCCAGCGTAGTTGCAATAAGGTATGTAAACGAACGACTGATGTGGATAGATTTGACAGTGTCTAGCAAGAAAATTATGATTGTGTCAGTATATTCGCATTGTGAAGGGACAGATCAAGATAAGATGGATAGTTTTTATGAGGCACTCAGTGATGTAGTTGTTAGAGTAAAGGACAAGGACAGTGTTCTGCTCATGGGTGATTTTAACGCCAGGATTGGAAATCGAACAGAAGGGTATGAAAAGGTTATGGGTAAATTTGGAGAGGATATGGAGGCCAACAGGAACGGGAAACAACTCTTGGATTTCTGTGCCAGTATGGGCTTAGTAATCACAAACTTCTTTTTTAAACATAAGAATATTCACCGGTATACTTGGGAAGGCAGGGGAACCAGATCTGTCATTGACTATATAATAACAGATCAGGAATTCAGGAAGGCTGTGAGGGACACACGTGTATTCAGGGGATTCTTTGATGACACTGATCATTATTTAATCTGCAGTGAAATTGGGATTGTGAGGCCGAAAGTGCAGGAGGTCAGGTCCATATGTAGGAGGATAAGAGTGGAGAAACTTCAGGATAAGGAAATCAGGCACAAGTACATAACAGCGATCTCAGAAAGGTACCAGTTAGTTGAATGTAGTCAATTACAGTCATTGGAAAAGGAATGGACAAGGTACAGGGACACAGTACTAGAAGTGGCTAAAGAATGTCTTGGAACAGTAGTGTGTAAAAGTAGGATGAAGCAAACAGCTTGGTGGAATGATACAGTCAAGGCAGCCTGTAAAAGGAAAAAGAAGGCGTATCAAAAATGGCTACATACCAGAACCCAGGTAGACAGAGAAAGTTATGTTGAAGAAAGAAACAAAGCCAAACAGATAATTGCAGCATCCAAGAAGAAATCGTGGGAAGACTTTGGAAACAGGTTGGAGACTATGGGTCAAGCTGCTGGAAAACCATTCTGGAGTGTAATTAGCAGTCTTCGAAAGGGAGGTAAGAAGGAAATGACAAGTATTTTGGACAGGTCAGGAAAACTGCTGGTGAATCCTGTGGATGCCTTGGGCAGATGGAGGGAATATTTTGAAGAGTTGCTCAATGTAGGTGAAAATGTGATCAGTAATGTTTCAGATTTCGAGGTAGAATGGGATAGGAATGATGATGGAAATAGGATCACATTTGAGGAAGTGGAAAAAATGGTCAATAGATTGCAGTGCAATAAAGCGGCTGGGGTGGATGAAATTAAGTCGGAACTCATCAAATACAGTGGAATGTCAGGTCTTAAATGGCTACACAGGATAAATGAAATGGCATGGGAGTCGGGACAGGTTCCATCAGACTGGACAAAAGCAGTAATCACACCAATCTTTAAACATGGAAACAGAAAAGATTGTAACAACTACAGAGGTATCTCTTTAATCAGCATTGTGGGTAAAATCTTCTCAGGTATTGTTGAAAGGAAAGTGTGAGTATTAGTTGAGGACCAATTGGATGAAAATCAGTGTGGGTTTAGGCCTTTTAGAGGTTGTCAGGACCAGATCTTTAGCTTACGGCAAATAATGGAGAAGTGTTATGAGTGGAACAGGGAATTGTATCTATGCTTTATAGATCTAGAAAAGACATATGACCGGGTTCCTAGGAGGAAGTTATTGTCTGTTCTATAAGATTATGGAATAGGAGGCAAACTTTTGCAAGCAATTAAAGGTCTTTACATGGATAGTCAGGCAGCGGTTAGAGTTGACGGTAAATTGAGTTCATGGTTCAGAGTAGTTTCAGGGGTAAGACAAGGCTGCAACCTGTCTCCACTGTTGTTCATATTATTTATGGATCATATGTTGAAAACAATAGACTGGCGGGGTGAGATTAAGATATGTGAACACAAAATAAGCAGTCTTGCATATGCGGATGACTTAGTTGTGATGGCAGATTCGATTGAAAGTTTGCAAAGTAATATTTCAGAGCTAGATCAGAAATGTAAGGACTATGGTATGAAGATTAGCATCTCCAAAACGAAAGTAATGTCAGTGGGAAAGAAATATAAACGGATGGAGTGCCAAATAGGAGGAACAAAGTTAGAACAGGTGGACGGTTTCAAGTACTTAGGATGCATATTCTCACAGGATGGCAACATAGTGAAAGAACTGGAAGCAAGGTGTAGCAAAGCTAATGCAGTGAGCGCTCAGCTACGATCTACTCTCTTCTGCAAGAAGGAAATCAGTACCAAGACTAAGTTATCTGTGCACCGTTCAATCTTCTGACCAACTTTGTTGTATGGGAGCGAAAGCTGGGTGGATTCAGGCTACCTTATCAACAAGGTTGAGGTTACGGATATGAAAGTAGCTAGGATGATTGCAGGTACTAGTAGATGGGAACAATGGCAGGAGGGTGTCCACAATGAAGACTGGGAATGAACTCTATAGATGTAGCAGTCAGGGCGAACAGGCTTAGATGGTGGGGTCATGTTACACGCATGGGAGAAGCAAGGTTACCCAAGAGACTCATGGATTCAGCAGTAGAGGGTAGGAGGAGTCGGGGCAGACCGAGGAGAAGGTACCTGGATTCGGTTAAGAATGATTTTGAAGTAATAGGTTTAACATCAGAAGAGGCACCAAAGTTAGCACTGAATAGGGGATCATGGAGGAACTGTATAAGGGGGGCTATGCTCCAGACTGAACGCTGAAAGGCATAATCAGTCTTAAATGATGATGATGATGATGATGATGATGAGTGTTGCATATGCTTTCAACCAGACAATCGTCGGAGATGTGTTTGGATGCAACCCGGTCAGGCTGAATGCCTTAAACACACTGTCCACCGAGTGCACCAAGGTGAAGGTTCCCTGCTGTTTTGGGTTGGCATTATGTGGGGCCAATGTATGCCGCTGGTGGTCAGGGAAGGTGCCATAACGGCTGTATGATATTTGAATGTCATCCTCTGACCGATAGTACAACCTTATCGGCAGCATATTGGCGAAGCATTCGTCTTCATGGATGACAATTTGTGCCCCCATCATGCACATATTGTGAGTGACTTCCTTCAGGATAATGACATCGCTCGACTAGTGGCCAACATGTTCTCCAGATATGAACCCTATCGAACATGCCTATGATAGATTGAAAAGGGATGTTCATGGATGACGTTACCCACCAACCACTCTGAGGGATCTATGCCGAATTGCCATGGAGGAGTGGGACAATCTGGACCAACAGTGCCTTGATTAACTTGTGGACAGTATGCCACGATGAATGCAGGCATGCATCAATGAAAGAGGACATGCTGCTGGATATTAGAGGTACCGGTGTGTACAGCAATATGGACCACCACCTCTGAAGGTCTTGCTGTATGGTGGTACAACACGCATTGTGTTGTTTTCATGAGCAATAGAAAGGGTAGAAATGATGTGTATGTTGATCTCTATTCCCATTTTCTGTACAGGTTCCAGAACTTTCGGAACCAAGGTGATGCAAAAGTTTTTTTGATGTGTGTATTTAAGAAAGACTTAAATTTTCCAGTTGTACTGTTTGCTTTATAAATTTCTCCCTAACATTCTTCCTGTAAACTCTCTCTAAACACAATGATCAGGTTATTGTTTTTGATTCGTGAAAAAATACTTTTCCTCAAAGATCTCTACATAAATGTTCAGTAAATCTTATTGTTAATGCTAACTGTTTTTGGTTACTTGTTGCTGTGGCTCAGTCTGGTTACCGTATTTACTCGAATCTAAGCCGCACTCGAATCTAAGCCGCACTAGAAAAATGAGACTCGAAATAAATGAAAAAAAAAAAAAAATTCCCGAATCTAAGCCGCACCTGAAATTTGAGACTCGAAATTCAAGGGGAGAGAAAAGTTTTAGGCCGCACCTCCAAATCGAAACAAAGTTGGTCCATTGAAATATGAGACACAATTCAGGTCGAATGAATGACGATACAGCTACAGTAGTTTGGTTCGAGCCGTAAGCTTAGCAGTTAAGCTTTACCAGATAGCCATTGCTATGCGTCAGGCGCTCCGTCCTTATTTATACGGGTACCCTTCGTTTTTCACGTGCTTCGTCTGGTTTGAATTGATTGCTTATTTTTCTTTGATCTGATAATTGCCGTTCTCTTTGTTATAGGTGTTTTTGTCACTCTAAACTGAAAATGCATTACTGTACTGTGTTATGCATTGTTTGTCGCATTCCGATAATGAATGTTCACGACCTGTCGCCGCTTGCGGCATGGTTTGCTTTTGTGCGTCCTACCGCCGCTTACAATAAAAGAAAGAGAGTAATTGTCTCAGTAGCGTAACAATGGTAAGAGACTGCTATTTGTTGTTATTTACACTGCTGATTTATTTGATAATGATCAACAAGAACCAAATAATAAACTGCGTATGATAGAAGATGTTCTGAACGAGAGTTTAGCGACAATTTTTCTCCGTTTGAAAATCTTTGCAGACGCCTCTTTAGTACATTATTTTCTGCACAGAAATTAGAGTCACCTTAGATTTAAAAATCTAGTCAATCGCCGCGCGTGCTTCATTTCTGACTGTATCACTATTAGGCATAAGAATAATACGAATATGAACATGACATATGTGTATACTTCCGCGTTTGTGTTGTCTCACTCTAGTTTCGTAGTTTATTAGGCAGACAGGAGTTAAATGAGATAGCAGCAAACACGAAAGAATACATGGCAAAATGTTTATATTCGTATTATTCTTATGGTGAAGAGAATACTGCATGTGATTCAGAATTCAGAAAAGTTCCCATTAGCAACCATCTCTTCTCACAGGTAGAAAAAAAATCAGAACATAGAATTGGCCATACTGACAAACATTGCAAACGGTCTCGCCAGTCGGATTTTCATAGTGCATTGAAAAGCTGCTACATTCGAAGATGAACAATACGGAATTTGTATTTACTTCGTTGGATAATGTATGAAAATGCAGTGGTCGAAATTCGGGTCGGAGAAAAAAGCTCGTCTTCCATCTTTTTTTTTAAATTTATTTACTGACGCAGAGGTTTTGGCGCCAGTATTTATCTTTGTGCCTGTAAAGCATGCCTGTGTAGCGCTACATATATTCGACGGCAGAAGTTAGTTGTGGCGGCACCTACCAACATATTTCAGAACTTCCGATTACTTTGCACTCTTTTCTAAGCCGCAGGTGGTTTTTTGGATTACAAAAACCGGAAAAAAAGTGCGGCTTAGATTCGAGTAAATACGATAAATGGAAAAGAACGAAAAGGGAAAGCACAAGGTTCTAATATGTATGGGTATTGGATATACATTGTAATCTCCTTCTGTCCCCTGTTGTTGTTCATCTCCTCCTCCCTCTTTCTTTGTCCATCTGCTTCTCATTCCCCCTCTCTCTGTTCATCATTTCCTCCCCCCTCTCTCTATATTCTCCTCCTCCTCTTTCCATCTCATCCTGCCACCTTTCTCTCCCCTTTATATGTCCATGATCTTATTGCCCCTTTCTCTGCCCACCCTGTCCTCCCTCTCTCTCACCATCCCCTTCTGGCCCTCTCTCATTCTCTCTGTTGATCACCTCCTTCCCCCTTTGTATGTCCATCTTCCCTTCCCCTTTCTCTCTACATCTCCTCCTGCCCCCTCTCTCTGTCCATTACCTCATCTCCTCTTCCTCTAGTCATTTTCTCCTCCCCTCCCTCTCTCTCTCTTTCCATCTCCTCCTGCCCTCTCCATCTGTCCATCTCCTTCTTTCTGCTTTCCATATCAATTTCCTCCCACCCTTCCGTCCATTTCCTCTTCCCTCCTCTCCCTGACCTTGAACCGCATTTATTGTTGTTGCAAATTCAGATTCTGTAGCAGTATTCTAATTATAAGCCGATAAGCCATAAATACAACTTTCATGTTTGCTAACAACATTTCACTATTATATATTTTATATATATTTCTTATTATTTTATATATGTGCCCATCCCAACGTTCATGTTGTATAAAAATCTGAAGTAAATCTGTCAAGAACTTTTCAAGATTTTTGGTAGTAACATCTTCCCTTTATATATCACATATTTATTAATGTATCGCATATGTTAAAATAGGTAAATAAAGACACACATATTAGAGTGCAGTGTTTTATCACAGTTTTGAAATAATCGGTGAAGAACATGCAGAGATGTAAGATTTTGAGCAAACAAAAATTTGGATTTTTGTATAGATGTCCTCTACAATTATTATATATTTATTTATATATTATATATGTCGTTCCAGTAGGTATATAAAAACACACACATATTCAAATGTAATATTGTGTCAATATTTCAAAACAACTGGGAAGAACATTCTGAGATGCACGATGTTGAACAAATAAACATTTACATTTTTATATAGATTTTCTGTGTAATTATTACACATATATTAATTATTACACATATATTATATGTGGTACTCCAGTAGGTATGTAAAAACAAGCTCATATTCAAATACAACTTTGTGTCGTAATTTCAGAGCAATCCCAGAAGGACTTTCAGAGCTTTATGATTTTTAACAAACAAAACATTTACATCTTTATTTATGTAGATCTATATATTAGTTTGTTCAAAATGTTAAATCTCCAAAAGTTTACCAATTACTTTGAAATTTTGATGTAACGTTACATTTGCGTACACACGTTTTTATAGACATATGAGAGCACCATTTGGTACATAAATGTCTCTATTATTTATCTTAAATTTTTATATACAACTCGATGAGTACATGGTGTGACCCATCTATGTATTTATTCCAAACTTCTATTAGTCGATCTCCTCCTTCTCCCTCTCTCTGTCCACTCCCATCACCCCCTCTCTCTGTCTATCCTCCCCCACCCCCCTCTATCTCTGTCAATCTGCTCCTCCACCCTCCGTCTAGCTGCTCCTTCCCCCTCTGTCCATCGCCTGCCCCCTCTAATTCCATATTCTTCTCCCCTTCATTTTGTCAGTCTCCTCCTTCCACTCTCTCTGCCCATCTGCTCCTCCATCCTCTTACTGCTCATCTCCTCCCCTTTCCTTTTTCTGTCCATCTCCTTCTCTCCCCTCTTTCTCTCCATTTTCTCCCCCCTATATCTGTTCATCTCCTCATCCTTCTCTTATCTGTGCCTATCTCCTCCTCCCCCTTGCTGTTTGTCCATCTCCTCATCCTCTGTTCTCTCTCCATGATGTCACACACACGACAATTGGATGCTTATGGTTCTTACCCCTACAGTATTTCTTTCCAGATTGTAACAAATATGTTTACTAAATTTGAGTGAAATGGTTCCAAGGGTTTAGGATAAGCTTTTTACCCATATCTTTGCTCATTACTCGAATGTCAAATATATTCCACACATAATAAACATATTTCATGTGTATTTGTACAAATATTTCACCTATATTTCTAATGAATTACATCCTGCATTTTCATTTTCAAGTAGCTCAATGTTTATGATGTATCATTTGAATTATGTGCTGTACAGTGATGTAATTTTACAGGTATATCATGCAGTATATGTGCCTACTACCTTTATGTAATAAGCCAAAATGTCCCGCATGATGGGGCAATTTCTCACATATCTCAATGTTTATGATGTTTAATCTCCTGAACTGTGGGTCATACAGTGACATATTTTTCTAGGTATGTTCAGTGGCATATGGGGACACCGTCTGCGAAACGTGTTGTGAATACAGTTAATAGCAAAGAAGTAATAAATTAAAACATCATGGATGATGCAGCAGGTTTTTCTCACATTTCAGTATTTGACATCATATCTCCTGAACTATGTATTGTAGAATGAAAAAGTTTCATAAAGATTTGAAATTAGACGTAAATGTTGTTGCAAGTCTCTAGTGCTCTCATTCACAAACACTGGATGACTAAATATTGGTATTCTAGCATCATAGGCAACACTTCTTTTTCACACTCACTCCCATCCCTTTAATAGATGGATGGTTCTTATGCCCACAGTGATTCTTTCCACACAGTAAATGACATTTTTCAATTTTGGTTGATATTACCCTTTGATTTAGGAGGAGATGCAGCAAATATCTGTAAGCATAACTTTTATTTTTGCTACATCTTTCAAACACAATTTCACCTGAAATTTTCCTGCACCCATGACGTGTATACAACTGCTGAATAATGGCCTTTGATTGAAACCTGTTGCACAGTAAAAGATTAATTAAACAGGAGGTTAAGGTGCTTCAAGATGTCATTTCCACATACATTATAGTTTTACAGCTAAATCATTCCATGTTGATGAGTCAGAAGCAAATTACATATAGCTGTTGCAATCAATCCGAATAAAAATTATTCTAGGATTAGTAGAACATCAATCCCAGGAGGACAAAGTGTTAATTCAATATTGCTACCTCCCATGAACAAATTAGAAATTAATCGAATAATAAAAACAATGAAGAATAAAATGTCCTCAGGGATTGACGAGGTACCTCGTTCAGTCATAATGAGATGTGCTAGTGTCATATCAGAACCACTCTCACACATCATGAACTTATCATTGTCGGAAGGAGTCTTTCCACAACGATTAAAAATTGCAAAAATAAAACCATTGTGTAAAAAGGGCAATATACATGAAGTGGCAAACTATAGACCAATAGCTTTATTATTGGTATTTTCAAAAGTAATAGAGACAGTCATGAAAAACAGAATTACAAATTACCTCAAGAAATTCAATCTATTGTCTGTAAACCAACATGGCTTTCACAAAGGAATGGGTACAGAGTTAGCCATCACACAATTCGTTGAAAATATTGTAACGGGGCTAGATAGGAACAACAGTACAGTGGAAAGGATGTTTGAAAACTGTATTAAAATACAGGGAAACTTGGACTTATCAAAGGCGTTAGATACTGTCCAACATGATATCCTACTAGACAAATTAGAATATGTCGGTATACGAGGAGTGGCAAAAAGTGGTTTCAGTCATATCTCCATAATAGGAAACAGGTAGTAGAAATTGCAACAACAAACATTAAATACCAAAGTATTGTTTACAGATCGGATATTCAGACTGTGCCAATTGGGGTACCACAGGGGAATGTTCTAGGACCTCTCCTATTTCTTCTTTACATAAATGATATAAAGATTCCAGTAAATGGTATTCATATAACCCTCTTTGCAGATGACACAAACATTGTAGTAACTGACATAAACCAGGTATTGCCAACATCTGCAACCAGAGTTATAGAATATTTGCAAAATTGGTTTGAAATGAACAAATTAACCATAAATATATGTAGCAGAACTGTTTACTTTGCTTATACATGGTGTTACAAAAAGGTATGGCCAAACTTTCAGGAAACATTCATCACACACAAGTAAAGAAAATATGTTATGTGGACATGTGTCCGGAAATGCTTAATTTCCATGTTAGAGCTCATTTTAGTTTCGTCAGTATGTACTGTACTTCCTCGATTCACAGCCAGTTGGCCCAATTGAAGGAAGGTAATGTTGACTTTGGTGCTTGTGTTGACATGCGACTTATTGCTTTACAGTACTAGCATCAAGCACATCAGTACGTAGCATCAACAGGTTAGTGTTCATCACGAACGTGGTTTTGCAGTCAGTGCAATGTTTACAAATGCGAAGTTGGCAGCTGCCCATTTGATGTATGGATTAGCACGGGGCAATAGCCATGGCGCGGTACATTTGTATCGAGACAGATTTCCAGAACGAAGGTGTCCCGACAGGAAGACGTTCGAAGCAATTGATCAGCATCTTAGGGAGCACGGAACATTCCAGCCTATGACTCGCGACTGGGGAAGACCTAGAACAACGAGGAAACCTGCAATGGACGAGGCAATTCTTCATGCAGTTGATGATAACCATAATGTCAGTGTCAGAGAAGTTGCTGCTGTACAAGGTAACGTTGACCACGTCACTGTATGGAGAGTGCTATGGGAGAACCAGTTGTTTCCGTACCAAGTACAGTGTGCGCAGGCACTATCAGCAGCTGATTGGCCTCCACGGGTACACTTCTGCGAATGGTTCATCCAACAATGTGTCAATACTCATTTCAGTGCAAATGTTCTCTTTACAGATGAGGCTTCATTCCAACGTGATCAAATTGTAAATTTTCACAATCAACATGTGTGGGCTGACGAGAATATACACACAATTGTGCAATCATGTCATCAACACAGATTTTCTGTGAACGTTTGGGCAGGCATTGTTGGTGATGTCTTGATTGGGCCCCATGTTCTTCCACCTACTCTCAATGGACCACGTTGTCATGATTTCATATGGGACACTCTACCTGTGCTGCTAGAACATGTGCCTTTACAAGTATGACACAACATGTGGTTCTTGCACGATGGAGCTCCTGCACATTTCAGTCGAAGTGTTCGTACGCTTCTCAACAACAGATTCGGTGATCGATGGATTGGTAGAGGCAGACCAATTCCATGGCCTCCATGCTCTCCTGACCTCAACCCTCTTGACTTTCATTTATGGGGGCATTTGAAAGCTCTTGTCTACGCAACCCCGGTACCAAATGTAGAGACTCTTCGTGCTCGTATTGTGGATGGCTGTGATACAATACGCCATTCTCGAGGGCTGCATCAGCGCATCAGGGATTCCATGTGCTGGAGGCTGGATGCATGTATCCTCGCTGACGGAGGACATTTTGAACATTTCCTGTAACAAAGCGTTTGAAGTCATGCTGGTATGTTCTTTTGCTGTGTGTTTCCATTCCATGATGAATGTCATTTGAAGAGAAGTAATAAAATGAGCTCTAACATGGAAAGTAAGCGTTTCTGGACGCATATCCACATAACATATTTTCTTTCTTTGTGTGTGAGGAATGTTTCCTGAAAGTTTGGCCGTACCTTTTTGTAACACCCTGTATACATTCTGCTATTACCTATGGCCTCACCTTCTGGGGTCATAGTAAGAAAAATCTCAAAACCATCTTGACTCTACAAAAATGAGCTGTTAGAATAATTACCAACAGGTCAAGGCTAACTCCTTCAAAGCAATTATTTCAACAGTTAAATATTCTACCCCTACTGTGCCTCTATATACAAAAAAGCGTAATTAATGTAAAAAGAAATATTAACAATTTCTGATCCAACTCTGATCTACATACTTACAACACAAGAAAGTGCAATGACGTTCATATTAAAAGAGTTAACAAGGCTTTGGCACAGAAACAAACAAACACACAAGGAAGTAGATTGTATAACAAACTATCAGTAAAGATAAAAGAAATAAAAAAGTTTTCTTCATTTAAAGAAGCAGTATTCAAACTATTAATGACCAACTGCTGTTATAGTGTAAACGAATACCTGGCATAGCTTCATACAAAACAATTAGATTCATGTACTCTGCACCAATAGTAATTTTTATCTTACTGTTGCTATGATCTAAATAAATAATATGTACACAAGTTTTATAATTATTATGTGTTATATCTAAATATCAACTGTGTATTCCATGTAAAAAGTCTTTCTCATACATTAATGTAATTGATCAAAGTTGTACATGCTATTTCAATGCGGACTGGTGTTGTGTAGACTACTATGCACATTTTTTGATGAAATCTGTGCAATGTACATTGTCTCTGGATGAATAAACTACTACTACTACTACTATGTCCTTCAATCATCATAGGGAAGTTTGCTGTAGAAAATAATCCGAAGCTGGACATCAGCAGTTCTAAGTTCCATTGACTAGTACTCTCTGACAGCAAACTAACGTTAAAGTCTCCACAAGCAGTGATTCTCCAGTTGAGTGTTTATAACCTTATTAAAAGGTTCCTTGGTGTGTTATGAAAGTTAAGATACTTCCTGCTACTGCCCTGTAAACTGTCAGTACTATAAGCTTCTGTATTTCCTGAATTACAGAGGCATTTGATCAGTCATTCTTCCCACACTTGATATTCAGTTGGAATGGGGCGAAACCATAACACAAGGTGCCCTCTGTCATACACTTCACAGTGGCTTACTGAGTATGAATGTAGATATTGACCCACCATTGTGGCATAGTATTCAAAAACCTTTTCAACAGAAGGTTTGTTAATTTTAAGAGCTAGGGGCTTAACTTCACCTTTTGCATATAGAGGGTGTTCCTCCTAAGAGCCACCAGGCTTATTTTCTCTGATGTTTTGGCAAATATTTGCAATGTGTAAATTGAGTCAACCCTAATAAGAATAACCATTACTCCTGCAGTGACTCAGTAGTGCTGCTGCATGGCAGGAGCAGCCAGTGTGGTCCAGGTGGCACACAAGTTGCTGCTGGAGTACTGGATATTCTTTGTGTTTTACATATCAATAAAACAAATAACACACTAGCCTAATATAGGACCAGCATATTGAATGAAAATGCATATTTCTGCCTTAAAAGTCAGTTTGTCGATAACGGGATTTAAACCGATGCTTTCTGTCAATGCTGGACATTGCATTAAAGATGTGATGAGCAAAATTTATTTGGGATAACTCTAACTACATACTGCAAAAACAAAATTGCAAATATTCACAGATACACCAAAGAAAATATCCCTGATAACTCTCAGGAAGGACATCCGATGTATCCAAACCCATTTCTTCTTATTGGTTTAATGATATTAGTGTATACCTATCAAAGTAAATTTGTTCAATTTAAGTGATTTTCTTGTGGTGTTCTGGCTTTTTTGAGGCTTCAGATGTTTTATGAAAGATCCTAAATGAATTTTCTTAAATATTCTAGACTTTGCCCAAGCTGCAGTATTTTCTTGTACTGTTAGTTGTGTCACTGTGGATTTATATATTCTGCAGCTCTGTTTTCCAGATGAATTTAACTTACAATAAAGCCTGGTGAACACATTGGAAATCACTGTGGTAGTGTGGATACAGATTTGCTCAGAGAGGACACTTCTGGCTATTAGCCAAGCATGTAACGTATTACTGGAAGCATTCAAGTGCAAGCCATGCCATGTATGAAGCGAGTGATTGAGAGTTATAATGTCATGATGTGAAGATTATAACTTTGTGTTGTGCTTCCATTTAATGATTAAAATGAGCCATAATGCATTTAAATCAAATTGAGTATCAGTAAATAGCCATTATACTTAACTTTCATTTGTCAACAATGGGGTGGGGATATATTCATTACTATAAATGAATATATCCCAGATTTTAATTGTATGAGGCATTTCTATGATTTCCTAGTGAAAACACAAACACACATTTCAAATTTTGAATATATTTTCTAACGGAACTTAATAATTTTACTGAGTACACAATGACTAGCAACATCTGACAACTGACTTCATAATTATAACACTGATATTGATTTCTGTAGGCTCACGTGCTCAACTGTTTGTAAAAGTTTTGACAGTCAATATTAGTAGACTGGACAGATTAGTATAACTGGACAGATAAGAAATCAAATCACCAAGTAGCGGCATGAGCAAACACATATGGAAGATATGGAAATATGCAAACTTTTGTGGCCAGTGGTTTCATCTTTTGGCAGAATGTTGTAAGGGAAAGGAGGAAGGATGAAGGGAAAGGACTTATGGGTTTAGGAAATTGGGAGAGTTGTGGAAAAGTTTCCCAGAACCTTTGGTCAGGGGAGAATAACCAGCTGCAATGATAAGAAAAGACTGCATGTTGGTGCCTGCATGAGATGAGGCTATGACTGTCATGCTCTGCACAGGATGTTGTGTGTTGCCAGTGTAGTATGTGTTGCCAAACGGAGAGTGTATATCAGCAACACACAGTATCCTGATGCTAAGCATGCTCTACAACAGGACAGTCATGACCTCGGCACCTATTCCACCAACTGTACCACCTACATTCTCCCACGTAACACCAGTTTCTCAGAACTTTGCTGGCGAGAACTGGTGTTGCAACATGTGCTTATTTCTTGGCACTTAACTGCCTGAAATTTATGTTAGTTTCTGTGGTCTTAGCATTTCTTTTCAGTAACTATTCCTTTTCTTCACTCCCTTTTATTTTCCACCCCCCCCCCTCCCCCTGCCACCTGTCTACCATTTATAATGCCCTTAACCTTCTGCTCTTCTCTTATTGACTCCTGCACAAGGTTTTTTGAGTAAAATGTGTCTTGCTTATTACTCTATCTTCCACATTTAAGTCCTTAATTTTCAAATCTTGTCTGGTGCAGGCATCAACAAGCAGTCTTTCTTTGTCATCCTGTCTGGTAAGTCTTCCCTGACCTGGGATTCTGGGGCTGCTTTTCCACAACCCTTCCCATGCTCTAAACCTTGCCAGTCCCTTACCTTCACCTCTCTTCCTTTCCCTTCAACTCTTTTGGTTAAAGAAGGAGCCACTGGTTCTGAAAACTTGCCCATTTCCATGTCTTTTATATGTGTTTTCACGTGCTGCCACTTGGTAGGTAGATTTGTTATCTATGTAGATTTGTTATCTATACAGTTATATTATATTTTCAAGCATTGATTATTCTCATTAGAGCACATGTTGTTGAAGTTGCAATTTAAAAAAGAAAATTGCAATGACAAAAGTTATTTTCAGTTTAATTAGGTCATACTGTGACATACATAATGAGTTGTAAATACACAGTGGTTACTCAGGGTAACAAAATGTGCAATTATTTCATTTGAAAGTTGTAAAATATGCAATTTTATCAATACATAGTCATTAAGTTTCAAATAAACCAAGACTTTCTTCATTTTTAGATTAACATTTTCAGTGTATTACAACATTTTGTAATCTCGAGTGGCGTATGTTCAAAATTATGTGTGAAACACAGTAATGTTTTCATGTCTGGTAACTTTACATATCTGATAAAAGAAACAAAATTTACAAGTAATTAACATAAAAGAATAGGTAAATATTTAAGTTTGAATATTTGTGTATTTAATCAGAATGTGGATTGGGTTGTTTAGTGTAACAGTATCAGCAATTCAGTATTGATTTTTGGTCCACCACATTACAGGGGCAATGCATCAATAACATCCATGTGTGAAGATCCCTGTTCCTTGAGTTATTTTCAAAGCTTTGCAATAAAATGCTTGACAGAATGTTTCACCTAGCGCTTCTCATATCTCTCAAAGAGTAACCTGATCTTCATACTAGTCCAATGAACATTCTCAGTAATGTTCCTGAAGTCACTCTCAGTTGTATAATCAAGGCTATGATCCAAACTGTTACATTAGGTATCTCAGTCACTAATATAACTTTGTCTCCAATAAGGTTATGCAACAGCATTCACAGGCAAGAATTTGAATACAAATACTACTTTACTCCTGTGGTCTGTATTGTCATAGCACAAATAAATACAAATGAATCAGTGAGTCAAGTATACATCTACGAGTGCTTGTGGGAGATGCTGATCAGATTCCAATTAAATGACTAAAAGGATGAAAATGTATCTCTTAATACAATGGGTGGCATGATATTATGTATCTTGCCAACACCTACCTTCACTTTGACAATACAGCCCAGCATGAGAACAATGATTAAAAGTGCAACAAAGAAATTCAGGTAGGAATTAAGAAAACATTTGGTGTCAACCAGGAGCTTAAGGCCAGAGCAATATGAGGCCTCAAATTCAAAGTACTTTATCACACAGTGACTATAAATATGATGAAAGCCACAAAGTTTCATGTCTAATGAAGGGTGTGAATAAAGACATCTATTGAGTGATTATTTTCAAGGATGGCACATCAGAGGATTTCATTAAGTGATCCATCACTTACAGCATTACACCAGAGAAGAGTATGCTGGAAGATATTCAGCAGACTTGTGAATGTCATACCAATGACAGTCAAGGAAGACCATCAGGACCTCACATTGCTAACATTAGTAAAGGGAACCATACTGATTGTGTATGACATCTGTAAATGTTGAACCCAGACAGCCAGAATAGCAACATTGACAGCTGAACCCAGCCAGGAGGAGGTCGCATTGTTAATTCTGGAAGAGATTTGTCGATCGTTTTTACAAAACAAAGATAGAGAAATGGAGTGAGAAACGTTTGACGTATGCCGTAACTGTCAAACAACTTCCAAGGTTCATGACATCATGGGTACATTAAGCTCCCTCATCAGTTTGATTGCATCTAGAAAAATGGATATTTGGAGAACAGAGGATGACACACATGTCAGTTTCCATTGTGGATGCCACGGGCAAGTTTTACACTACTACAAGAAATGAAGTAGAGTATTTTATGAGTAGTTTGTTTCCAGATGTCAAGCAGCAGGGCAGTGTTGTTAATACCAGGTGACTACAGATACTACAGCTGGCTTACACAGTGAAGCCCATCACCATACCATAGTTAAAGTTGGTCTCTATAGTGTCGCAATTGTTCTCCATTGTCCTAGAGGTACCAACCAAACAGCCACCAAAATCAGGAAATTTAATCGAGGTGACTGTCCATGGAGTTGAAACTATTGCAGATGAAAATCCTACATGAACAACAGTTGTCATGATGCCTGGCAATCACACTAATGTCATTATTGAGAACCAGATTGCCCATGCACTAATTGACTCTAGGGCAGTATATTATGTGAATTCATATTGTTATCATCATCAACTGAAGAAGGTTGTGCTCCAAGATTTTTGCCCTCCAAAAATAGGCTATGCCATCTCCATGTAACCTATTTTTTGAGGGGAAGAAGATCAAGAATATCAACTGCTTCACATATCTTGGTAGTGTTGTGGCAAGTCATGTGGCTGCTAATCTTGAGGTTCTGAACAGGATCACCAAAGCATCTAAATTCTTCAATCTAGTGTGAAACATTTTATGGGATAAGGAACGTTCTTCTGAGAGCTAAACATGCTATAAAAATTATGGCAGTCCTTCTTGGAGTGGTGGGACAGCAACATTACTATTACTACTATTTAAAAAATAGTCATAGGTCACACAATATTGTTTATTAGCTCAAGATAGGACAAAATCAGGTTACGTTAGATAGTAAAAACTTTTCTGCCAAAAAGCATGTGTGAAAGAAGTACGATACTGAATAAAAGTTACTGAATTTGCCTCCATGAGGTTGCCTTTCATTACCCTTTGTTCAGTGTCATACCTTCTTTGCAGCATGCTTTTTTGGCGCAAAATTTTTGATTTTTTAAGAAAACCTGATGATGCACTATCTGGGTGAACCATGTCATTCTCGAGTTAGTAAAAAATATTGAGCAACCTACGATTGTTGTTTTTAAATTGTTTGAACAATCAAAATACATATAGGTCAACTACAACTTGTGACATAAAATTCCTTGGGTCTTCTCTACAAATGAGAAGAAGAGACAAGATCACTGACGAGAACATGAGGAGACACAGGAATGTGGATGTTACCATTGAGGAAAGGCTGAGTGTACCAAGACTGAAGTGGTTTGGCCATGTGAAATGGATGCAACCTAATTGAATTGCTTTTCAATACATGGAAGGAATGTCAGGGTGAAGGCTTTATAAGGAAAAGAAAGACATTGAATGTTGTTGTGAGGGAAGAAATCTGACATGAAAGAAACAGATGGAGGCAAATCATTCAGAAATGTTCTAACCACCTAGTTGGAAGTATTCCCTGATGCTGATTATTTATAGCCCATTGTGCAGAAAGTTGCAAATAGAAAATATATCCAGCCAGCAGGCATATCTGTTGTGAGAACAACTATCAATGACAGAATACAGCCCTTTGAATATGTCATTTTATCAGAATGCAGCCATAATATTATCCTTGAATAAGACATCTTGTAGGCATTATAAGCAGTCACAGACTTTGAAAAATTTGAGGCTCAGATTTATGATGCTACTCCAACAAGTTCATGCAACATAGTTGTAATAACACTGTTCACGCACTGCACTTTCTGTGGATCGGGACTGTATCCTGGGCAGGCCCGATGATCACTCACTGGGCTGGCCCGTGCTGCTCGAGTTGTTTTTGTTGTTCAGCCGGCAGAGGTCGCGTCCGAATTCTCGCGTGCCCTCTGGTGGACGGGACTCTACTTGCGGCCACAACTGTCCGTGACGCGCTGTGCCATTGTGCGCCTCCCGCAATCTGTTTGGTGGCTACTGCACTCCTCCTTTGGGAGGTGACGCCACTGTGAGCCACTGCGGTGGAAGGCGGAGCGGTGGGCAGGAGCGATGACCTCCACATCCATTGGATGGCCGGAGTCGAGGGGATCTGCCAACCCTCGAGCTGGAACCTTCGAATACGGCTGGAAGTGACCCACACGAAGAGGCCCCCGTCATCCCACAACCGGAGCCCGGGACAGAACAGGCGACAGGTCGTCGAACTCCTGATCCTGTTCCACCTCGGAAGGGGCAAGACCCAGTGCCGAGGTCAAAGGGGAAGGGACGACCACAGGGGAACCAGCCTCCTGAGAAACCGGGCCTGCTAGGGTGGCTGGCTCTCGCTGGGGCATCTCGAACGATGGCGATGCTGGTACTGGAGCCACCGGAGGCCGCCAAGGCGGAGAACCAATGCAGTGCGGCAGAGTCAAAGCGGGGGAAGGAGGTAACGTCCCCCGTGAATCCAACACAGGTGCCGACAATGGGGAAGTCGGCGTCCGAGAGGTCGGAGGGTGGGTGCCTGAACATGGACGGAGCTGATTTTGGTGACGACGTGTCACCCGGTCCCCCGCCTGCAAGGTATAGAGCCGGCGGCCATTGCGGCGCAGGACCACCACCGGTATCCAACGTGGATTGCGACCAAAACCACGGGCCCGGACCGACATATCCAGTGGAAAACCAGGGACGCCGTTTTGTGAAGACTGGCGAGGACCAGGCCGGAGGAGGTGCTGCAGAGTCCTAGGTTGACGCCCATGGAGGTGCTCTGCTGGGCTGCGTTCTCCCATTGGTGTGGTCCGGTACGCCGTCAAGAAAAAGGTCAATGCTTCCTCTGCAGGAAATTTGTGCACATACTTTTTCATCTGCGTCTTAAATGTGTGCACCATGCGCTCGGCTTCCCCATTCGATTGTGGATGGAAGGGGGGAGAGCAAATGTGCCGAATACCGAAGCGCCTACAAAAATCCTGGAAGGTCTGCGAAATAAACTGCGGTCCATTGTCCGAGACCACGGTAATTGGCAGGCCCTCCACAGAAAAGATTTTGGCGAGTGCCTGGATTGCAACTTCGGAAGTGGTTGAGGAGCAGCGAACCACATATGGGAATCGGGAATAAGCATTAATGACAATGAGCCAAAAGCCATTGAGAAATGGGCCCGCAAAATCGATGTGAACACGTTCCCATGCCTGGGTTGCCGGCTGCCATGAAGAGAACGCTGCCCTGGGAGAGGGTTGTTGGCTCGCACACTGGGAACAGGCGGCCACCAAGTGCTCAATTTCTCTGTCAATACTGGGCCAGTACACATGTCTGCGAGCCAAGGTTTTAGTACGGGAAACACCCCAGTGTCCCGCATGTAATAATGTGAGGACCTCCTTCCGTAAACTGGCAGGAACAACCACGCGAGGTGCAGCATCATCGGTAGCCAGAAGGAGAACTCCCTCCAAGACGGAGAGGCAGTCTTGTAGAAGAAAATAATTACGAAGAGGGTCAGAGGCCCGGCCCGGAGGGCAGGACGACCACCCCTGCTGAATGAGGCGCACTATTTGCCGTAGAAGCGGGTCCGCCGCCGTTTCCTTGGCGACTCGAGAACCAGTGATCGGAAAGCCATCAACCGCTTGGCGGGACGCCACATCCAATTGAAAACACATAACCTCCTCCCGATCGAACGTAGGATCTGGGCCCACCGGAAGACGGGAAAGAGCGTCGGCGTTGGCATGCTGTCCCGTAGGGCGAAAATGAATGTCGTAATGGTACTTAGAGAGGAACAAGGCCCAGCGCTGTAGTCTGTGGGCCGCCCTATCCGGAATCTGAGAGGCGGGGCCAAATAACATTATTAACGGCTTATGGTCAGTGATTAACTGAAACTTCGTGCCATACAAGAAAGGGTGAAACTTGGTAACAGCGTAGACAATGGCCAAAGCTTCTTTTTCCACCTGGGAGTAATGGGCCTGCGCGGGACTGAGCGCTTTAGACGCAAACGCCAGTGGTTGCTTGGAACCATCTGCGTTACGATGGGCCAGGACCGCCCCCACCCCATACTGCGAAGCATCGGTAGCCAGGACCAATGGCTTATGGGGATCAAAAGTAGCCAAACAAGGGTCTGATGTGAGGAGGCCCTTCAACGAGGTGAACGCTCGCTCGCATGCAGGCGACCAATCAAAAGGAACACCCTTGTGCAGAAGGCAGTGCAGGGGGTGGGCGATAGTGGAAGCCCTGGGAATGAACCGGTGGTAATAGGCGATCTTGCCTAAAAAAGCTTGTAACTCTTTCAGCGAAGAGGGCCGAGGAAGGTTGACGATACCTTGGACCAAACTTCCTAGTGGCTGGATACCGCGCCGAGAGATGGTGTAGCCCACATACTCAATGGATGGTTGGAAGAAGGTTGACTTATGCAGGTTGCAACGCAGGCCCACAGACCTAAATTTGAGAAAGAGGGTGCAAAGGTTGTGCAAGTGTTCCTTCGTGCTGCGGCCCGTGACAATTATGTCATCCAGGTAATTAATACAATGAGGGATCGTCGACGTGACATGCTCAAGATAACGCTGGAATATCGCCGGGGCACTGGATATTCCAAAAGCCAACTGCTGGTATTGGTAAAGGCCAAAAGGGGTGTTGACGACCGCCAGCCTTTTGGAGTCCTCATCAAGTGGTATCTGATGATAAGCCTCCGACAGATCGATTTTCTAAAAATATTGGCCTCCCGCCACGGCGGAGAACAATTCATCAGCCCGAGGCAAAGGATAGGTGTCCACCACCAATTGGGAATTAACGGTGGCCTTGAAATCGCCACAAAGATGTAATTTTCCCGAGGGCTTCCTGACAATAACGAGGGGCGAAGCCCACTCACTGGAAGAAATGGGAAGAACGACCCCTAGGGCTGTCAGCCGGTCTAGCTCTTCCTTTACCGGAGGGCGGAGAGCCAAGGGGATCTGCCGCGCGCGTAGAAAACGCGGGCGAGCCGACGCCTTCAACGTTAAGTGAGCTTCAAAATCGGAAACACGCCCCAGACCCTCCTCAAAGATATCTGGAAAGTCTGAGATCAAAGATTCCAATGAGTGATAGGGAACGTCTTTGGAAACCAACTGTATGGTGTCAGTGATAGAAAAACCGAAAGCTTGAAAGGCGTCCAGGCCAAAAAGGTTAGCGGAGCCCGCATCACTGACAACAATAAAAGTAAGAGGCCGAGTGACTGATTTGTAAGTCACATCGGTAGTGAATTGACCCAGTAAGGGAATGAACTGTTTACCATAACTGCGGAGATGCCGGTAAACCGGCGCCAACGGGGGCGATCCAAGGTCGGAATAAGTTTGGGCATTCAACAACAAAACTGCCGCGCCCGTATCGACTTGCAGTTGTAATCGGCGCGACCGAACCGACACCTCGATAAAGAGTTTGCGCGCCAATGCGTCAGGAGCCTGGCCCGATGAAACTTCCTGAATGTCAACGTCCATGTCCCCAGAGCCTGCTTCCTTCGATTCGGTTGAGGCTGAGCGGCAAACTTTAGCAACGTGACCTTTCTTATTACATTTGCGACAAACGGCCCAATGCTGGGGGCACTCCGAACGAACATGATGTATATAGCACGACGCACAGGACGGCAACAGGGGCCGGCGGTCGGAATTCTGTTTACGCGCCATGCGGGATCGGCCGTAACGGCCGGATTGTACCGCTCGCACGTCGTCCACCCCGGACACAGTGGACGCGGCCGCGCCGCCCTGAACCTCCGCGACATCGCACCACGCTTCCAGCTGTTGACCTGCTGCGTGAGAGACTTCATACGATTGAGCAATGGACAGGACTTCCTCGAGGGAAGGGTCTTCTAACTGCAGGGCCCATTGCCGGACCTCCCTATCAGGGGCCGAACGAACAATGGCGTCGCAGACCATAACGTGGGCATACGACTCTCGCGACTGCTCCGTGACAAAGTGACACTTGCGACTAAGACCGTGCAGGGTAGCGGCTCACGCCCGGTAAGACTGATGGGGCTGTTTCTTGCATTGATAGAACTCGACCCTAGCCGCCACAACATGCGTGCAGTGGCGATAATAGGAAGACAGCAATGAACACAATGCGTCAAAAGACAAGGACGAGGGTTCCTGCAATGGCGCGAGCTGGCGCAAAACGTGATACAGCGAGGGAGATATCCAAGACAAGAAGAGAGCACGACATACCTCGGCATCGGCAACATGAAACGCCTGGAAATGCTGCCGAAGGCGATGTTCATACGCTTCCCAATCCTCCGCCGTCTCGTCATACGGGGGAAAGGGAGGAGGGAACTGTGCCGGAGCAGACGGCGTGGAGAGCAACGCCGGAAGCACTTGTTTCATGGTGGCCAAGAGCTCCGTCTGCTGCGCAACCAAAACTTGCACCAAATCCTCCATGCCGTGGAGAAGATGCGAAACCGGAACAACGACGCAACACGCGAAAGAACGACCTTACTCGTCGCCAATTGTGTAATAACACTGTTCACGCACTGCACTTTCTGTGGATTGGGACTGTATCCTGGGCAGGCCCGATGATCACTCACTGGGCCGGCCCATGCTGCTCGAGTTGTTGTTGTTGTTGTTGTTGTTGTTGTTGTTGTTCAACCGGCAGAGGTCGCGTCTGAATTCTCGCGTGCCCTCTGGTGGATGGGACTCTACTTGCGGCCACAACCGTCTGTGACGCGCCGTGCCATTGTTCGCCTCCCGCAATCTGGTGGCTACTGCAATAGTTATTCCTGGAATTGTATACCATTGAAGGCACAGTTATTCCCCTTATCATAATAAGACAAGTTCTAGTCAAGAGTCCAGATGCTCAGTTAAGGGGGTTCAAACCCTCCCACACCTGCCAAGTTGTTTTTGAGGAGCATTTCCTCTTACACTATTAAGGCACTATTAAAATAATTATTTGGAGTAGTAGAATGGACAAGTTAACACATTTTTTCATAGATGCTCCAATATGGACACATCAAAACATATTTCATGTGTTCTAATTTGATGAACCTGCTCTGATAGCAATCAAAGAATCCACAATTATGGCCATTGGCCAGACTTCTTTCCTCACCACAACATTCAATGTCTCTCTTCTCCTTATAAAGCCTTCACCCTGATACATTTGTCTCCATGTATTGAACAGTGGTTCTGTCTGGTCACAACATTTGATACTATGATTCTGTGTATGACTATGAAGTCATTTCTTTAATAACCCAGTATTAGACAGTTATTCGAAAATTACCTTTATAATGTCTAGGACAAGTTTTGGTGGACTGTGTTTATATGTATACAAACATGCTCTGATCCTTCGTATATATTGTGTTTGGACAAAATATTGGATCCCTTTGGACATAATTGATGTAAAGTTCAAGACTGTAGGAAAATTATATTATACTCTACACATTGGAATATATGATGATCTCGGTACATACAGCTGTGGAAATGTTATTGAGTGTTACATGTTCTGGAACATAACATGATCAGTGCCATGTCCTTAATAGACAATGAGAGAAAGGAGGATGATGAAAGGAAGCGGAAGGATTTGGAAAGGCAAGCTAGACAAAGTATGAAAGCTGTTCAGAGACACATAGTTGAACAGTTGTCTAGTGGCTCGGATAATTCTTCCCACAGTCTGTGACTTTGTTAAACTGTGTTGAAACTTCAAACACCATTTCCCGCAAATGTGCTTTCTCCTCATATAAAAATATTCTCAAGTAAACTAATGGAAATATAAGTATAAAGTAACTGTATAGCATATGAATTTACACATTTTATCACATCATTTTCATAATACTGTGTGTTTCATATGGAAAGAACAGATTTAATTGTTTATTACAGATAAACTGTAGAATACATAAACACGTTGTGAATGTCACTCGTTGGAGGAAGGTAGAATTTCACCATTGATTCAACTAGAAGCCACCTCTGCACAAGCAGTTTTATGACTGTCATGCAAAATTCTTTTAAGTTGGTTGCACAAGAAAAGGGAAGAGCACTGTTTGGCTATGCACATCTGACGAAAATGTTGACTGTATCCAAGATCGTTCACATGGAAGCCTCAGAAATCCACATGATGAGCAAGCCAGGGACTTCAACTTTCTTGACCAATGGTACGGTGTGTTCTGAAATGACACCTGTATATGATGCCTTAAAAGTTGCAGTTTCAGCGGCAACTGCATCCTAGCAACCTTAACAAAGGTACAAATTATGCATTTCAGTTCTCCAGGATATGGCAGAAACATTTTCCAATTACTCATCTTTTCCATCCACTGGGTAAAATAAACCACCATAATGTAAGGATTTGGGAGTTACAAAATCCTGGCGTCATCATCAAACTGAAAGAGCCTCATCAAAGCTGAAATTGTTTTGAGCCACTTCTGTTCACAGTGTTTTTCTTTTTTGCAGAGGAATCTGTGACAGGAATATCATATTTGGACATGCTGCAAAACTAGTTGGATTCCAATGATTTCATTTGTATGTATGACAGCACCCCACCTCACTTTCACCTTGAATCGTGGCATTATCTTAACAACACCGTCCCACAACGTTGGATTGGATGAGGTGGACATCAAGATCTTGTTGACTGACTCTGACCTCCCAGGTCACCAGACTTTACATCTTGAGATTTTTTCTGTTGGTGGTATATAAAAGACAGAGTCTTTGTCCCATCTATGGCAGCTACTCCTCAAGAGCTGAGAAACTGAATTGCTGAAGCTGTTGATTCAGTAACCAGGGACTTGTAAAATTTAAAATTTTCCTGGTGAATCAACTGTTCAAAGAGATTTTGCACTTGCAGTCGGTCGTCAGAAAATTCATTACACGATATTTCAGTTCACAGTTGTCCAACCAAAATATCATGTAATGAAGTTTACGACGACTGGCTGTAAGCCTGAAATCTCTTTGAACAAACAGGGACCTGTTGATTCATATGTGGAATGAAATGGACTACCTTTTCAATGTTTCTGAAACATGTGTGGTGTCTTTTTGATGTTTTTCCCTTGGTGTATGTTGAGTGTTGAGTATATGGCAAAGAGTGTGTGCAAACATAAAACATTACATCTTTCTCCAGTCAGTGGCATGTGCAATGTATTTCTATCTGACGCAGTTTATCTGTAATAAACAACTGAAATCCGTTCTTTCTTTTTGAATCGCCATGTATTTCAGTAAATGAAAGATTTATTTAACTTTGACACACTTCCTTATCACAAAATTGCTTGATAATTTACAATTGTGACTGGCTAAGAAAGCATTCCTTGATGCACTTATTAACAAATCGTTTTTTTCAATACAAAATGCATCATTTACGAAAGTACATTTCATCAGAACTTTAACCGTCACTGGCCTACACAATGATACTGACTGCTGTAGCACAGGTCTCAAACTGGGGAAGAGCTCTGGCATGTTCAACCCTTAATGCGAGGGCACTGTAATGGTGAGGAGAGAGGTGTGGTCATCAGGAGCATCTTCGATTCATTGTTGCAGATTGCAGCAAGACCTTGCTAATGCCTGTGGTATTGATATCCGTTGCCAACTTTGGTGTAGCACCAGAATCTCTTGACGATACAGCATCCTCCCCCAGTCCAAACATTTAAACATCTGCAACATCATCATGTGGGGTGGATGCACTTGATGGGTAACTGTGGCTGATGACACCTTCTTGCCTGCATGCCAGTGTCCACTACGAGGGTGACCGGGAACACCAGTCGAAAAATGCTCACAGGTGCATGCTCACATCCAGAGACACAGATGCTGTGGTTGGCTGGACAGCAGGTGGATCTTCTGATATGATGTGATGACTTTCTGGGGCAGACATTGGTTTGGGCATCTGGGTGGCAGCTGGCAGTGGCGACATGTGACAGCACGGGTGGCCTGTCAATTTCCATGGACACCACAGAGGAAGTAGCTAGCCAAAACTGGCAGAGATGGCTCTGACAGTAGATGAGGACCTCAGCGATGTATTGGATCTGGACAACAAGACTACCATTGTTCTTCCGTTAGTCTTGCTAGGACAGTTAGGATGTGTGCATGCTGTGTATGGATGCAGAAGGAGCAGGCTGCAGTTCATGAACAGCTGAATGCTGTTTTAACTACATTCAGTCACGTTCAGGCTGCTGCCTTGGGGTGTAGTGGTGGTGGAGAATCTGGTGTGTTGCATGGGACACCTTCGATGACACTTGTTTTGCCCATGGCCTCTGCTTCTAAGGCACCTCCTAGTGCACCCAATGTGGTGGATCCAGCCTCTCAGCAGTGTGAGTGGCAATTAATAAGGTGTTTGCATTGCTTGAGGTGGAGGGCCAATGTGGAGACTAGCCACCTGGCCTCACTTGGGGAGTGGACAGATGGCTACTTGTTCAGCAGGGTCCAAGCAGGCACACAGGAGGAGGTATTTATTAGTTATTGGGAGCTCCAACATGTGGCACATTATGGTGCATCTTAAGCAGATAGTGTTCAGAACTTTGGTCTCAACCAAAGGCTTCTTCACTCTGTGACAACTTGGCTGCAGATTTATAGATGTGCATTATCATATGGGGATTTGTAGGACTCCCTTGATAGGTCATGTGTGCACTATGCAAAGGAGACAGCTATTTGGGCTTTGGTAGCAGAGTACTTGTGGAGTGCACAGGAGGGTGTTTTAGACTAGACGGTAACTTGAGGTGCTCTGACAAAAATTAGCCGCTCTATACACAGCAAGGGAAGTTGGACAGCATTCAGAATAAAGACACTTCAACTGTCAACATTTTACCAGTAAACTGTTGAAATATTGGTTCCTGAATTTACTGCGCTCCAAGAAAAATCTCACAAACAAATTATTCTTGGGACAGAGAGCTGGCTGATACCTGAGGTGTGAAGCTCTGAGATATTTAGTGAGTCATGGAATGTATATTGGAAAGACAGATTAGAGGTCATAGGAGGGGGAGTGTTCATTGTAGTTGACAAAAATATTGTCTGTATTGAGATTGAAATTGAGTGTGATAATGAAGTTATCTGGTCATATATTACAGGTGTAGGTGAAACCAAGTTAATTGTTGAATGTTTTTACTGGCCACCTGATTCAGCTGTAACAGTACTATAGTCATTCAAAAAAAGTCTATGGTTAGTAACTCGTAAATATCCAAGTCGTGCAATAGTAGTTGGAGGTGACTTTAATGTACTGAGTATAGATTGGGATGTCTGCTGTGGATTCATTGGGTGGGTGGGATGCGGGAAGGGGGGAGGGGGAATCGTATAGACAGACAGTCGTGTGAAATGCTTTCGGAAATGTTTTCTGAAAACTGCCTTGAACAGCTAGCTCGGCAGCCCACACACAATGGAAATATCTGCGACCTTGTAGCTACAAATAGGCCAGACATGATCTACAATGACAGCTTAGAAATAGTCACTAGCAATTATGATGTCATTATAACAACTGTGATTATGAAAGTTAATAAATCAGTCAAGAAGACTAGAAGAGCGTTTCTGCTAGGTAGAACAAATAAGCAGTTGTTAGCATCTCACTTACATAGTGAATTGACATCATTCAGTTCCAGTAAGATGGATGTAAGGTATTATGGGCAAAGTTTAAGCAGATTGTAAATCGTGGTCTGGAGAGTTATGTACCTAGTTAGTGGATAAAGGATGGAAAATATCCGCCATATTTTAATAACAAAATGCAGAAGATGATGACGAAGCAGAGACTGTTGCAGTCTCAGGTCAAAAGAGAACGCACAAATGACAACAAGCAAGATTAGTAGATATTCGTGCATCTGTAAAAAGATCTATGCACAAAGCATACAGTAACTACCACCACCATATCTTAGCAAAAGATCTGGCAGAGAACCCAAGAAAATTCTGGTACTATGTAAAATCACTAGGCAGGTCAAAGGCTTCCATTCAGTCCCTTGTTCACCAGTTTGGTGTGGCAGTTGAAGATAGCAAAACAAAAGCTGAAGTTTTAAATTGCAATTTCAAGTAAATATTCACACAGGAGAATCATGCAAACGTACCATTATTTGACCATCAGACAGGGATAGGGACTCATATGGATGGTGTAATAGTAAGCATCCCTGGCATAGAGAAACAACTGAAAGATTTGGAAGCAAATTAATCACTAAGTCCAGATGAGATCCCATTTCGGTTTTACAAAGAGTACTCTTCGGGATTGGCTCCTTACCTAGCCTGCATTTATCATGAATCTTTAACCCCCACCCCCTTCTCCCCCTCCTCAGCACAAAGTCCCAAGTTACTGCCAAAAAGAGCAGGTGACTGCAGGACATAAGAAGGGTAAAAGAACAGACATGCAAAATAGAGACCAATATCACTAGCTTTCATTTGCTCCAGAACCCTCTAACCTATTCTCAGTTTGAATATAATAAATTTTCTTGAGAAGGAGAAGCTTATGTCTATGAATGAGCATGGTTTTATAAAAATCACTTGTGTGAAACTTAGCTTGCCCTTTTCTCTTTTGATATACTGTGAACTATGGATGGAGGGCAACAGGCAGATTCCATATTTCTAGATTTCTGGAAAGCATATGACATTATTCCCCATTGCAGGCTGTTAATGAAGGCATGAGCATATGGAATAAGTTAACTGATATGTGAGGGGCTCAAAGACTTCTTAAGTAATAGAACCCAGTATGCTGTCCTTGACAGAAAGTGTACATCAGAGACAAGGGTATCATCATGAGGAGTGCCCCAGGAAAGTGTGATAGGACTGCTGTTGTTCTCTATATACATAAATGATTTGGCAGACAGGGTGGACAGCAATCAGCAGTTGTTTGCTGATGATGCTGTGATGTACGGTGAGGTGTCGAAGATGAGTGACTGTAGGAATATGCATGAATACTTAGGCAAAATTTTTACTTGGTATGATGAATGATAGCTAGCTCTAAATGTGGAAAAATGTAAGTTAATGCAGATCAGTAGGAAGAACATACCTGTAATGTTTTGAGACAGTGTTACTGTCCTGCTTGACACAATCTGGGTGTAACATTGCAAAGTGATATGAAATGGAACGAGCATGTGATAACTGTGGCAGGGGAGGTGAATGGTTGACTTCAGTTTATTGGAAGAGTTTTAGGAAAGAATGGTTCACCTGTAAAGGAGACTGCATACAGGCTGCTGTTGGGACCTATTCTTCTGTACTGCTCTAGTGTTTGGGACCCATACCAGGTTGGATTGAAGGAAGACAATGAAACAATTCAGAGTTGGGCTGCTAGATTTGTTACCGGTGGGTTTGAACAACATGTAAGTGATATGGACATGCTTCAGGAACTCAAATGTTCTTTTTGAGAAACACTATTGCGAAAATTTGGAGAACTGGCATTTGGAGCTAACTACCAAACGATTCTACTGCCTGTTCTTGAGGTTTTGGTGTTGGTGCCAGATCATGTTGACTTCTTGACACAATATTTTGGCTGGCAGCCATTTTGCCATCTTCTGTTATCTGCCACTGGAGATTGTTAGTTCACAGTGTCAGCATTATAGCAAAAACTGACGCAGAGACACAAGCACATTGGTGCCCATCACAGGGTCATCCTCTGTTGAAGTGCACACCCTCTGCAAATACTGTTCCATCTGTGGCATGCAGGTGCATGTGTAAAGGTGAAACTACAAGTCCACACTGTGTCAGAATGTGCACTTATCACTAAGACCTAACATCGTATGTTGCCAGAGATGTCATTATGAATCCAATTTTTCCCCTCAGAAGAAATCACATCGATTGTACTGCTGCCAACATACATTGCACATAGGAACCACAAACAGACAAGATACAAGAAATTTGGGCCCATATTACGGCATATAGAGAGTTATTTTACCCTTGCTCTATTCGGGAGTGGAACAGGAAAGGAAACGACTAATAGTGATACAGGGTACTCTCCACCATGCCCTGTACAGTGGTTTGCAGAGTATCTGTGTGGATGTAGATGTAGACATAGATTCTGCAGCAGAATCATTGGCATACTCATATGCATGGCACAGATGATTTTGGTGGTGATGCAGTAGCCCAACAGAACAGAGGATGACATATGAGGAGTGGCTAATCATTTTGGTAATGACTCCACATTACAAATGCTGTTTCTTGCCGAAGACTTTGTAAAAGATTTCATCCTGCAGCTGAAACTTAGTCTGACCTGAAAGAATGAATTGCTTCCATGGCAGCAACAGGAGATGTAACAGGATACACTGCCTATGACCATATAACAATTCTGACAGCAACTTCCCGTTGCATGGCTAGGAGCAGTATGACAGAAAAAGTCAACTTCACTGTTTGATTGTGGGCAAAAAGGTGCAGTGATCACGTGGTATATGCCACTGGCAGCAAAAAGCTGTTGGAAATTAGGTGATGTGAATAGTTGGCCATCGTCTGAGACAAAGACCTCTGGAAGACCTTCAAGACAAAAAATAGAAGACAAGGTTGATACTGTACTTGCAATAGTGGTGGGTCTCATGAGAACAACAAAAGGAAACTTACCGTAAGTGCAAGCCACTAACAACCACAGTGTGTTCCAGAAAGCACCCACAAAATCAATATGAATGCATTGCCATGGTCTGGACAGAAGTGGCCACTCAAAAAAGTTATGTGGTAGAGCTGAGTGGTGCTTTGCACAAACTCTGCAACAACAGGTCATTTGATCTGTCTGAGCATCCATTCCCTGATAAGTACAATAATGTCTGACAAGTTGTTTCATGCCAAATACACCCCAGTGATCTTGGTGCAATAAACCCAGAACTTCCCACTTTAGGGAGTGAGGAGTCACAACCAGGTCATTGTCATTCTCTGTAAGCAAGATTAGAACACCTGAGCACACAGATACTATGTGATGATGCAAAAAGTAGTGACACACCACTAGGTGATGAATGTCTTACAAACAAACTGCTTGGTCGCCCATGGCACAAGTACTGACAAACGACCTGCACAGCTGCATCAGAAGCAGCTACAGTGGCAACAAGCTGAAAGTCGAGAGGAAAATTTTGAAGACATTTAATATCCTGAGAATTGATTTTAAAACATGATTCCTGAGGTGGATCAAACACTGTGTCAATACTGACCAGTATGTGAGACAATGTGTCAGCATGTAAAGGTTGGGCAGTGGGCCTGTACAACTCATACTGATAATTAGGCAATATTTGGGCCCAGGCTTGGCAGGAGTGAACAAGGCCATTGAAGGCTGATGATCTGTTAGCAAAAATAACTTATGACCACACAAATACTGGTGAAATTTTGTAACACTATAGATAATAGTGGGTGCCTCTCTTTCAAGCTGACTGTAATTACAATGTGCTTTGTTCAGAGATTTTTTGAGGTAAAAGCAAGAGGTATGCCAGAAGTATCAATCTTATGGAAGAGCACTGCTCTCCAACCTCATAAAAATATGCATCCACAGCTAACACAACAGGCTTACCTGGGTCAAAGTGAATCAAACATCTAAAACTTAACTATATCTCTTCCAACTGCAGAAATGCATTCTGGCAATCTTTGGACTACACAAGAGGAACATTTTTCTGGCACTGTGGGTTAAGTGGAGCAGCAATTTGCCCACGGTTAGGAATAAATTTTATATAATAGGTGAGCTTCCTTATGACTGATTAGAGCTTCTTAATGTTAAGGGATGCTGGCAGATATCTGCATGGATGTACACACTGTCCATTTATTATGTGAAATAAATAGTTCAAAGCTTTCCCTTGTTGCACTTTAAGCCATCTACAGAAAGAACTTGAAACAAACAGTCTGAATTCACTAAATGTTATGCAGACCTATGACCCATGATGACAATATCATCCAGACAATGCAAGAAGCGCTTCTTTTAACTGTTCCAGGAACTGTTGAAAAATTGCAGGAGCTGGAGCACTTCCAAACGGTAATCTTTGAAACTGGAACAAACCTAAGTGAGTGTTTACCACTAAGTATTACTTGGACTGTTCATTCAGTGATAACTGTACACATGCCTCTCTCAAATCTGTCTCATCAATTAATTCCTCCGGACCTGGAAGAGGGAAAGAATCCACTACAGATTGTAGTGAAGGCTTCTTCCGTATGACCAAGGGTGATGCCCATTGCTTTGCAGAAGGAGGTTGGATGATCTCACTGTGTTGGCATCTTTGTAATTCCTGAGCGGTGTAATCATGTATTGCATGGGTGACAGATCATGCATGGAAAAATCATGGCTGTGCATTGTCCTTCACACTGATGTGTGACTCCTATGCCTGATTCAGATAGTTCCTTGTACTTGCAAGTCAGAAACATTTACGTGAGGCACAGAAACACTGACTTGTAACACTTTGTTTTGAATGCTAAATTGAGTAAATTGTACTCAAAAATGTTTGCATGTTTTTAGAATTGAGTACATGAAAAGGAACACACTTTGTCACTCCCTGAAAAGTTGCTGGCAAACTGTACATGCCAAGGACTGGACTTTCTTATGCATTGTAGGCAGATGAAATGTAAATATTCTACTGTAGCAGTTGGGTACTGATTTCAGCATAAGTGTCTTTATTTATTAGGAAAATGGGAGCACCGATGTCCGCTGCAGTTTAATTGTCTTATGGTCCTCTTTTAAATGAAAAAAGTTGGTTTCTCTGCATGTGTACTGCAACAGAAGAATTCCATGATGTGGAAGTGATAGGTTCAGCTTGTGCCTGAGTTAATGGCATAGCCTGTACTGTGTACTGTTGTTGACAGCAAAACTGTGATTGCCATATGCTGCACAGTGGTAATTTTGTCCTTGGCATGCTTGCTTCATAAACACACAGTTAAACAAGACTTTGACTGTCCCCACTGAAAGCAGCTAACATCATGGCAAGGACAAACTTTTCCAATCATGGCTCAGAGAACAATGAGGACACAGTTTTCTCCCAGAGCTTTGTAACACATGTTGTGTGCTATGAGATGGAAAGTTTTTCCTTCTATTGTTTGTCTGAGCTCTTTTCTGCATTACTTGAACACTGTGCTTTATATGAGACTGAGTACCTAGTGGATTACAAACAAAAGAAATGCATGGAGCCTCAAGATCAGTCTCTCTTGAGGCCAAAATTGTTTGAGATTCCACAATTGACAGAACTGTTTTTAAATAAGGGTCTGGCAGTTTTAGAATTTCAGCACAAATACCTGTATCAGATACATTCTGCATAATGGCATCATGTAACATTATTTCACTATAATTAATTCCACATGAACATTTAAATGTGCAGTACCTGGTGACCTCTGAGTTAGGCTATCCACTATTTTTACTGCCTGAGTAGGCTGCTGCTTCAGACAGAAACATTGATTTGACTGTCAAAATAGTCATGTTACAATTTCACAAGATCGTTGTTCATCACTTTCTTGGGAATATTTTTGAAGCACAATTTCAGACATAGCTGATAAAGTAGGGGATCAGCAGTAGATAAAAAGCAAGCATTGTGCTCCATACCTGTTATTTTAGAGGCGGTGAAGTGTGCCTGTAACTGCGCCCTCTAGTATGACCATTCATCAACCTCGCTGTGCTATGACTGAAAGTTTGGAGCAGCTATCGGTGGCAGTGCTCCTTGCTGCTTTAGTAAAGATGTCAGTTGGCTGACAGTGAGTAGCAAGCGTTCAATCCAATGCACCAGAAAATGTGCAATTTCGTTTAGAGACATGTTTCGTGGTGGCTCAGACATGTTGAAAAATGGTACACACACACAAATTCAAAAGAACACTAGAAGGACAGCAAGAAAAACATATGCAACTCACACACAAGCAGGCTGCTGGTGCAGGTTTTGGTGTGGCATCGTGATCTCTGAATGATACCACATCAACAATGTCATTTAGACCAGAATTCTGGTCTCAGATTCATGAAGCTTTTTTGCACAGGATAATGGAATTGATATATCCTCACACACACCTGTCTTGATGGCCAGACTATCAGAAAATTTATTAAAGTTGTATTTTGGTCCATACCATAGCCTACATTGCTTTCAGAAGTTATCCACAATGTTGATGATGATGAATATGTAGAGACATTGTCAATGTTCTTCACATTAAGCTCTGTAATATTTATGAGCATAAATTGACAATAGGTGATTTTTTGATACAATGGACATGAAGTTCTGCTGAACAGTTGGAAGCCTCAATTGAAGCAATATTTCCCCCTCTCATGATTATCAATTGTTGGGTACATTATTAGTGTCAAAGTAAACAGTCCATCCAAGACATAATTCCCATGCATCTCAGTATGAAGAATATGAAAATAAAGTTCCTGTTAATATAAAGAATGCAACAACTTACTATACATTGAACATGTTAACTATTTATGATGTGTAGGTACAATAGTTTCATTTGTAGTTACCAAGTTCATGAACTGCTTACAACTTCACATAATACACAAAACTTCTTTTTCTATAATACTGTAGTTAATCTCATACTGTTATAACACTGTACAAAACAAAGCAATTGCACAATGAACATATACACCTCTTCCTTGGGTAAGTTGAAATATAATGCAAATCTAAACCATAATCTCATGCATCTGTGTATCTTTTAAATGGGTACTCAAAATTTGGATGCTATAATAGTGATACATAAGGTAAACAGACATGAATTTCACTTGTAGTGGTCCACTCCTGTTTTATTTTCTGTTTGGTTGAGTAACATAAAGCAGAAGTGTTCATCTGCCACAAAGTTCCAGTCAAAACAAACAGTTTAATAGCATCTTATTCTGCACTTCTGCACACTTACTGAAAGTACTGACTTTTTATAATTTGTTTTCATTTCCCTTCAGTTAATAATACAACCTACAAACTAGACTTCCTTTCTTCCAGATTGTGACTTACTTATTCACTTCTTGAGTACTAAATAAAAGAATCCACTCTAACTACATAATATAGGAACTGCATTGTATAAATAATGCAGCCCCTGTATCCAAGGTTCTCGGGTGTCCAGCCGAATCCAATCGTCGAAGTTCCACGAATAACCATTCTGCCATCATCAGGTGGTGCTGATGGAATGATCTGTCTGCGCTGTGTCCATGGTATATTTATGTCCGCAGGGTCCCGAATTGTACCCTGGTGTGGACGGCCGGCGGCCCGGTAGTAGGCGCAGTTCATCTCTGTCCACCGTGGTGGAAGGATCTCACCCGTTGCTCTTTGATGGTGTTTAATAATGGTTTCCAGGCCTTGCTAAGTTGAAACCCGGGGTCCCTGTTGATGAGGTTATCTGTTATGCGAATTTCTATGGCCTCCTTGTAGATACTGTCCCAGTAGGCACTTGTGGCCATCAGGATTTTTGTCTCTTCGAATTTTGCTGTGTGTCCAGTTTCAATGCAGTGTTCTGCTAGGGCCGAATGGCTGGGTTGCTGTAAGCGGGTGTGACATTTGTATTCCTTACATTAGTCCTCGACCATGCGAACTGTTTGGCCGATGTAGGATTGGCCACAGCCACACAGGATTTTGTATACGCCTGCTTTCTTAAGGCCTACGTCATCTTTTGCCATTCCAAGTAGGTCATGAATCTTTGCTGGTGGTCGGAAGACTGTGTCAACCTTGTGTCGCCTTAACAGTCTCCCTATTTTTGACAACACATTGCCAGCAAACGTCAGAAAGGCCCGAGCTTGAAAAAGGACTCAATCTTGCACCGACACCTGCATCTCTGCCGTTCAATGAAATAATCTCTTCAGTAGAACAGGCAGTCCGTGGCTTACCAGATGACAATGCAGAAGAAATCAAAAGGGAAACTTGCCGGATTGTTTCAAGGGCAACACCAGCCAAAAGCAACATCTCAGGAGCTCAGCCGGGACCCTGCGGACATAAATACCATGGACACAGTGCAAACAGATCATTCATCAGCATCACCTGATGATGGCGGAATGGTTATTCACTGAAATATCGCGGAACGGATCCGGCTGGACACCCAAGAACCTTCGCCGGGAAAGCCTCAGATCACATAATGCAGCCCCTCTTTTTTCTTGACTATTTTCAATTGAAAAAAGGCATAATTTATTTTGGAGCATTGTGGAATATTCCCGCTGCTTTCTCTATAGTTTCGTGAAGTTCCAATTGGTGGCAGCCCTATACATAGTCTTCAAAATGGCATCTATATTGGAGGTGAATTCCAATCTGAGAGCTGTCCTTGAATTTCTTTTGGCAGAAAACCAGAACATCACAGATATTCACAAGCACTTGCAGAATATCACTGGGCAATGAGTAAACGTGTGATGAGACATTGGACAAATGTCTGTCATCATTGCAACTAGACTGCACAAACCTACCTGATCTCCCATGTGCTGGCAGGCAGCACACAGCAGTGACTCCTGCAATGTTGGAACATGCGGACACACTCATTTGATGTGATCATACACCTCACTGCACTACTGAATGTCTCTGTTGGTAGTGCTGACACACCAACTCATCAGTGTATTAGGTCTTCAGGCACGACAGCATTCACTGCACCACGTATGAAGATGATGTGGGTCAGCACCAGGCTGTGCCCACTGGTTGATGCAGTGCCTTTATGTCTCCTCCAGCTTGGTGTATCAATAAACAGTTTTACTGTAATCCATTTATTTTGCTGTGGTCTATCTCACCTATTGACAGATTCCTAACTCCTTTGTCCATGAATCGAACCTGCAGTATCTGAGTGGGAGAGTGGCTATGCTATCCCGATAAACTAAAGTGACACTCCTCCACCTCTCAATGATGGATCATGGAAGAAGAAAGCAAAGATATTTCACAGGTTTTGACTTCAATATTTGCTTTTAACTTTTCAAGAAGTTTCATGTAAAATTTAACTGTCATGTGGAAATTACTTTTTGGTGTAGGCTTATGTTGATTTGGATCATAAGTCAGCTTTTGTTTTGTATGGCATAGTGATCATGAACATCACAGTTTTTTCAGTCTATTACCCTAGTCTATAACATTAATTTTAAAGAATATGATAATTTTCATAAAATCAGATACTTGGAAAAGGTGGAATACTAGATGGGGAATAATTCAAGCTATACATTTTATATAGTAGTCTCTTCTGCTGGCATGTAAGTTGTGGCTTATGTTACCTGTTATTAACTTGCATGTCATGTGCTTTGTGGGGCATTGTGTCTGTAATGTCAGATTGTAATTTCATATTTCAATCTTTGACAGTTAACAAGTGTGACTAAATGTTTCCAAGACTAAAATTCTTATTGAATTTATGAACCCATCCTACATAATGCAGCTCTGGTACATGGACTACAACAAAAAGAGAAGGGAATGAAATGGAGGAAGCAGAGATGAAATTTTGAAGAGATATTAATGCCAAGACGAGACTGGATAGACTCAGAAATGAGGAAATTGGAAAAAGGATGGGCATCTTGAAACTTCAGATCAAGATAAAAACAACAAGGCTAAAGTTATATGAGCATATGATGAGAACGAGAGAGCAGAGAGTGCCAAAAAAGTGTTTCTTAAAATGTTCCTGGGATGGGATCAAGAGAAAAACCCAGAATGAAATCAGCAGATAAAGGGAGGAAGCCTGTAGAGAAAAGGAAGGAAAATCAGAGGAAGTCCTTAAAGAATGAGAGGAGTGTTGGCAGACAATGATGAAAGTACTTGATTCACAACCCAACAAAAGAAGATGGAACCAGGCAATGCAGAAGAGAGAAAGGGTTACTATTTCAATGAAGGTGTTAAATTTTTCATTTATATCATTAAATTGATAAACCTGTGACAATTTTTCTTTGTTTAGTAAGCTATTGAAGTAGTTTTGATATATTTACTATATCTACATAACTATAGCATCTATATGTAAGTGTTAAAGACATGTTGTTTCCAATACTGCCTTTTACCTGCAAGGTTACTGTTAGCATTTGAGCTAGATGGTCAACAAGCCTGCATCAAAAAATTTTAGTGTAGTGTTGTATAAACTCTTTGTGGCTAGAAATGATATAAAACTGTTTTGCAAGTGTCTGTTCATTAGATTGCAGCATTTACTTCAATGCTTAAATTGCAGAAAGTAGCCAGGTCCTCTGTGTTTCCACTTTTTACATTAAAGTTTTCTTAGACTCCACAATAATTAGATGATGTTCTCCTTGATTTACCTCATTTAGCAATGATTCTAATTTATAACATATATACCTCAATTTGCAAGTAAAATGAACATAATACCTTTTATGGTTTTGAAAAAAAAAATTTATTCTTTCACTAGTAAAATTTAACTTTTTTTTGTACATGAATTATTATAAAACAGCTTCTGCTTGTTTGGTGGTTCTCAAGTTACTTGTAATAACTTATTACAATCTGCAGTACAAAATGATCAAATTTCATGTTTCTAACCCCATTAGTTTATCAAATAATGGTACATGTAAGTAAAAAAAGGTAGTGTTGAGAAAAATCCATTTAAAGTTTAATATTGCAATTCTAGTATAGTTATTGATGAGAATGACTTACCACTAATATTTTCCTGCACCATAGTGAGCACCATTTGAATCATACTGATCTTCTTTTCTTCTCTTGGTCCCTCTTTTTTCTGTCTGACTTCTTTTGTGCATTTAAAATTAGCAATATCTGCTTTTCGGATTCTCTCTTTATCTGTTTGCAGTATTTCCACTAGATTTTATGCCCAATAATTCCAGAACATACAGTTTTCTAATTACACCATCATTGAAGCATAAAATTGCATCATAAAGACTAAATTAGAGGGTTGTAAGCTGAACAAATACAATTTTTGGTAACTGGTTCCAAATGATACAAATCACACATTCATTTAAATTTTGGGTTTTCCCATGAAGACATTTCTTCAATGAGGTATCTTTACAAAGGTCTCTAAATGTGGGTTTAATTTCATTCATTACTGATGCAGGCAAAGAATATTTGTTGTCATATCTGGCACTTCTCCTGTACTTGCACCTAGTGTCAGGATCAAAGACTGTGCACTGGATTTTCATTTGTGGAAAGCTTATGGAAAAAGATAGCTCATACAGCTTTTATCATATTTTCTAAATTCCCTACATTTCTTCTTATGGCCAAGCCATAATAATTCTTAATCTATTTCAACATTTGTCAGGTGACCTTTACTACCTATCTTCTTACCATCTTCCAATACTATTTTTTACTTTTCTTTCAATAATCTTCTCAACCTGGACCCCATTCTCTTCTGCACATGCTCTATGCACTCTAATTTAGAAATTGTGACATTAGGATCATAGGGTTGTTCTGCACATACCCGGTCATAAGCCTTGCTGTGCCGTCCCCTGAATACTGTGTGTATCTGACTCATCTGTTTGCCACTGAACGATTAAATATCCTGAGAACTCCTGCTACTTCCATTCCACTGCTCGGCCAGTATAATTCATCTGACAATTATGGTCATGTTCTTTCTCAGTTCCACTGCCACAAGTTTTACGGTACTTGCTTAGACTCTACCTCAATTATCTTGTTGGTATCAAATGATATAGCTGTCATGACACCATTTAGTGAAGTGTGTCCACATTTCTGCCGGCTGCCATCAAAACATGCAGAAATATCACCACTTTCACTGTCATCACTTTCCTTGAGTGCTTCTTCAGCTGCTTCCTTCATTGAGATGTTATAAACTTCAGCAACGGCAGTACCAATAACATTATTGTAAGTCATAAATATTGCAGGAGGATTTGGAAAGTCATGTAATGCACATAAGAGTTTGCCTGCCTCCATCCCTTTACCAATAGATGTGAGACCATAAACTAGCCTTATGTTGTTCTCATACAAATTATTATTTGCCATTTTTGATGTCATTGTTGTAGCAACTGTACCACATTTTGTACAATTCAATGTCAGGTTTGACACAATCCGTTTACAAAGATGCTGATTCTCACCCAAAGATACATCACCACCACATATTCTGCACACAGTATTTTTGGAAATAAAATCACAGAGCATGCTAAGGTTCACCATAACATTTCAAAATGAATGTTTAGCTTCACAAGTTGACTGGGAGGAAATGCCTTGAAGACACTGCAGTTTCTTTCTTGATGTGCTGATTTTCTTTATGTCTAACATTCTTGGGTCCTTTGACCCACTAACTTCATTTCCCTTTTTCATATTTATTTCCCCTGAATTTTAATTTAGGTGAGAATTTCTTTATTCATGGCATTTTTATGAAAACATGCAGAACCAAAGAAAATACAAATCAACGCTTACTTCACTCACACAAAACTTCACTAAGTACAACCATTAAGTCAGGTAGGACAGTAATTTTTTTTTCTTTATGTAAATCTCTACCCCATTCTGCTTGCTATTATTTCTGTAATAGTGGGATGTCAAAATTAAATTAGTCATTTTTGTATTTCGTACTGATTCAGGACTAAGCCAGTGATAAGCATATTTCTGAGATATACATTAGCTTATCTGTTAGTAAGTTAATTTCATCAGTATTATTATGCCGGGATTGTCCATCATGGTGTTAAATTTTTAGATCGGGTTCATTCTCAGATTGGTAATTGTGTATTACATTTGCACCTTGAGTTGAAATCTATAGTACTTATCTACTTAGTCCTAGAAATTGGTAAATTCTGATCAGTGAGAAGCTGATCTCTTTCAGCTACAGTAATGTGATGATGTGTTATAGTTTCTAAGATTACAGTTACTGCACTATCTTATTTCTTAACAGCTACCATAGGACTGTTATTTTCTTAAAATGTATTTATTGCATTGTATTATCTTTTTAGGAAGATGATACACAAGGAACACAGAGAAGTGTACAAGTACTTTATTGTAAAAGCAGTAACTATCCAGAATTTACTCATTCAGAAACTGAAGAGTATCTTGAAAAATATGGTATATTACCTCCCCTCCGCAAGTACTTTATAGTTGAAAAAAATGTATCAGACAAAATGTCTCTGGAAGGAGATTTTCGCAGCATTTTCCATGATATACCTGGAGACCATGTTAAACCAAGAATTGAAATTCAAAGGTATTTTCTTCTGTACTTTAACTACATGTGGATATAGTGGTTAAAATATGTGATGATGATAGCCATTTTATATGATTGCAGAAGTAACAAGGGAAATTTGTATAGGCAGCAAGCTGGAAATATTTCTACTGTCTCTGCCACTGCAAAGGATTTAAAGCCGCAGAGTTTGGAAGGTAAAAAGTCTTGTTTTGATACTGGTAAGAAAAATATATAATTTTTTTCATGAAAGTAATTTTCTTTTCATAAATTTAGAAATACAATATTAATTTTATTACCTCATATAAATAAGTATTTTAGACTTAGGAGTCGACTAATTTCAGCAATCAGAGTGCTTTTGGCACATTACTTTGCATATCAGCAGGCCTATTTCACCATGTGTCTGAAATTCATTATTAGTATGATTATAAAGCTGGAGAATTGCATCTGTTGTACTATGGTGTTTCCAAGATTTCCTTGCATCAAAAATGAGGAAAACCCTAGACAAGATATAATGATTGCAATATTCATTCAGAAAACACTAAGCATATAAATGATGTACACTTGGATAACACTTTCTCATGCATTGTACTGAATGGTTTTCACTATTCAGCAGATTTCATTTTTCAGACTCTTCTAGAACAACTGAAGAAAAAAGTGAGTGATAAACCCCAAGTATTCAGATCCAAATTGATAGGTTTCATTTTGGCACTTCTGTTCTGTATAGTAGTTCCTCAAAGCAGCTGAGAAATTTTGTCTGTAATGTGTTATTTATTCATATGTTCTCTGTTTTGTTGTTATCTCTGAGTAATTATTTACAAATTTTCTAATCATCTTTGGATAAAGTATTCACTGACTCATTCTGTGACCAAGTAGCTTTGGCTCACATACATAAATAAATGAATTTGTTGTCTTTTGTCCAAAGAATGATTTGATACAGCTCTCAATGCTAGTCTATCTTGTATAAGTCTCTTCATCTCTGTATAACTACCCCACCTTCATAAACATCCTTCAAAGCTCTGGCATGTCCCTATTGGTCAATAGTGCAACAAGGGTTACCACAACAATTGACCATGTGGCCACAAATATTGACAGGGAAAAATGTGATGTAGTTGTAAAAGATCTCGGACTATCAGACCATCTCTGTCGAATAACAATAGTAAAGTCAGGCATTGAATCATTCCCTAAACTACAAGCCTACAAACGACATCTATCAGAAATCAAAATAAAAATTTTTTCAAAAGAACTAGAAAAACAAAGCTGGAATGAAGTATGTAAGGAAACCAATGAGAATATGAAATTCTCTAAATTCTCCACATTGTTTCAATTGAACTTTGAAAAGGCATTTCCGAAAGTATGCATGTCTGTATCAACATCACACTGAAACAGATGGATAACAGCAAGTATTAAGAAGTCCTCCCAAACACTTAAACACCTCAGTTCCATGAGAAAGATTCACTATGATCCAGAATTCTTAAATTTCTATCATAGATACAAGAAGATCTATAGGGAGGTGAATACCAACAATTGGGGGGAGCAGCCGTGGGTGCCGGGATGGCCCCCTCGTGCGCCAACCTGTTCATCGGTCGCTTAGAGGAGGCCTTCTTGGTTGCCCGGGCCTGCCAACCCGGGGTTTGGTACAGATTTGTTTATGACATCTTCATGATCTGGACTCGCGGTGGGGGGGGGGGAGCTCCGGAGTTTCCTCTCCGGCCTAAGCTCCTTTGGTTTCATCGGGTTTGCCTAGTCCTGCTCCGGGTCCCGTGCCACTTTCCTTGACATTGGCCTCCGTCTGTCCGGTGGCCGGCTTCGCGCGTCCGTCCGCGTCGGGCCCGCCAGCGGGCAGCAGTGCCTCCATTGTGACGGCTGAGTGTCTGCTTGTGTCTGTGTATGTGCGGTTGGGTGTGGGTGTGTGTGCGAGTGTATACCTGTCCTTTTTTCCCCCTAAGGTGATTCTTTCCGCTCCCGGGATTGGAATGACTCCTTACCCTCTCCCTTAAAACCCACATCCTTTCATCTTTCCCTCTCCTTCCCTCTATCCTGACGAATCAAGCGTGGGTTGCGAAAGCTTGAATTTTGTGTGTATGTTTGTGTTTGTTTGTGTGTCTATCGACCTGCCAGCGCTTTTGTTTGGTCTCATCATCTTTGTTTTTAGATATATTTTTCCCATGTGGAATGTTTCCTTGTATTATATTCAAACTATCTAAGTTATTACATTGCTGTCTTTGTACAACTCAGACCACAGATAACTCTCGTTCTGTTTCTTATTATGGTTGCCAACCTTTAAAACACATACAGCAAATATTGTGTTTTACCAACTCTTCAATGTTTCCTCTAAATACAAATATTTTTGTTGAAATTAATACAATGACACCCACGGTTTCAATCATCATCTTTGGTTACAAGTAGAAAATAGTATGCATTCTCACTCCATGCTCGCTCACACATTTCGAGGAACACACTGAAAGTCATATCAGAATTAACATGATCATCGAATGTATACCTGAAATTCCATTTGTCACGTTTGAAAATATTACATTAGCATTGTCTCTAATTAATTGTTTTGGAGTTTTGTTATACGTTTGACATAGATAAATGCTGTCTACAGGTGAAATTATGTCCTCCTTCCTTGAAGTTGTGAAATATTCAATATCACAAGTTTTCAAATATCTGTCCTAGAAATGTATACATGTACGGTGAACAGATTAGGAAATTATATACAGGATGTTACAGAAAGGTACAGCCAAACTTTCAGGAAACATTCCTCACACACAAATAAAGAAAAGATGTTATGTGGACATGGGTCCGGAAACGCTTAATTTCCATGTTAGAGCTCATTTTAGTTTCGTCAGTATGTACTGTACTTCCTCGATTCACCGCCAGTTGGCCCAATTGAAGGAAGGTAATATTGACTTTGGTGCTTGTGTTGACATGCGACTCATTGGTCTACAGTACTAGCATCAAGCTCCTGCACATTTCAGTTGAAGTGTTCGTACGCTTCTCAACAACAGATTCGGTGATCGATGGATTGGCAGAGGCGGACCAATTCCATGGCCTCCACGCTCTCCTGACCTCAACCCTCTTGACTTTCATTTATGGGGTCATTTGAAAGCTCTTGTCTACACAACCCCGGTACCAAATGTAGAGACTCTTCGTGCTCGTATTGTGGACGGCTGTGATACAATACGCTATTCTCCAGGGCTGCATCAGCGCATCAGGGATTCCATGCGATGGAGGGTGGATGCATGTATCCTCGCTAACGGAGGACATTTTGAACATTTCCTGTAACAAAGTGTTTGAAGTCACGCTGGTACGTTCTGTTGCTGTGTGTTTCCATTCCATGATAATGTGATTTGAAGAGAAGTAATAAAATGAGCTCTAACATGGAAAGTAAGCGTTTCCGGGCACATGTCCACATAACATATTTTCTTTCTGTGTGTGAGGAATGTTTCCTGAAAGTTTGGCCATACCTTTTTGTAACACCCTGTATACAGGGTGGACCATTTTAATCCATAATGGGGAATAATTTGAGATAGAGATGAGATACAGCAAAATGTTTTTGATAAACGTTGTAGATGGCAAAGAGGACACACACTCTGATAATTGCCATGATGTTGAATGTGATTTCAAGGTGATTTGGAGCTTGAAGTGATTTTTTCAAAATGAGAACCCTAATGTTTGATTGGAGATTTTAAAATAGTGACAAATTTTACATATAAAATGATTCAGTATTAAGGTCATGGCAAGGTTCGATGTAAGTCAAATAAATACATATGTTTTTAATTCTGGTAGGGATTAACTCAGAATAGAGAAGGGATTCAGCAAAATTAAATGTTAAATACAAATTGGAAGGGGCATTCAGTATCATGTGTCATCACCAATAACCATAATGTTAAAGACAATTGTTGAAGGTCATTCAAAAGTTGACTTTTGTTTTGTGGAGACACCCATTTGTGACATCCTATTTGGAAAGACTGAAGAGAGATTTGAACTTTAAGTTTTAATCAGTGTGTTTACTGGCAAAAATAAATACATCACAATGTATAAATGTTATTTTGACATTTATGAGACAGAAGAAATATAAATAAAACAAGATAATTGATTTACAGGACATTTATTGAGTCCCCTCATCTCTAATTCCTTGTTGTGCTTGATTTAAAGAATTCCCATGCCTTTCACGTTGTACCTGGAAATTAACCATTGAGCATGTGGTCAAAGTGACAAATTAATCCTCCTCAAGAAATGTGTGACAGTGGAAAGGAGAACATCTTGTGGAGTAGCTGCACAAGCTCTCCAGTTACATTCCATCACATTTTCTCTTGCCATTGATTGTTTTTTTTTTTTAATATCCTGCAGAGGTAAAAATCAGGGGAAATGAGATTAACTGAACAATTGGGCCACACAGTGAAACCACCACATCCAATTTATTGGTGTGAGTGTTGTTCATTTAACAATGTCCTTATGATCCGTGAGTAATGTGGCAGTGCACTATCCAGTTGCACCAAATATTTTGTATGATCTCTAAGGCAACATCTTCAAGTAAGCCTATTATTTGGTCTCTTAACGTTTTTAAAAAAAATTATCTTGATTTACTTACCATTAAAAAATTGGGACCAATGAGATAGCCATTGACAATTCAGCACCAAACGTTAAGGGTCCAATGACGCTGGTTGTCAACAGTTCTGTACCAATGTGTATCAACACGGGACCACTAATGACAGTGCTTATTTAATTCATCAGTATTTGTAAATGTGAGTTCATCGGGACGCATTACTTATGTGAACACCTCTTGATAATGTACAGCCTGGTGGCAAAATGCAAGGGCATTCTCTGAGCTTCCAAAACATTAGTTCCTGGATCAGTGTGACATGGTAAGCATCATATCTCTGTGCCTTTAGGACTCTGAGAACCATTGACTTCGATAATCCCAGTTCCATTTCAATTTGCTGTGAACTAATATGAAGATGTAGCTGGACCATTGCAAGAACAGCTATGATGCAATAATCATTTTCCCCATATTCATGCCTACGATGTATAGAATGTAACCGTTTCCAGGCCCTACCAGTGACACCATTAATAGTGACATTACTTGGGTGTCGTGTGCTGGGAAAACATCTTGCTTAAAGTGCAACCACATGGAAGTGAACAACCTGGCACTCTTCTAAAATAGTAATGATTTCTTCGATTTCATTTGGAGTGAAGTCAATCGACGTAGCTATGTGACTCAACCAAATAAATCAATGGAGTCGCAGTTTTGAGGAATTGATCACTCAAAGTAGCATTGAAACAAGAACAGTATTCTGGCATGCATACATGTGCATCACCTGTGAGCACTGTGGCCCCACATTTTGCCCTCTCATCTGCTCTGCCAACGGCACTGTACAAGGAGTTATACGCTCTTCAATTGATTAATCTTCACCTGTTTGTCTCTATAAGTGGCAGCAGGCAGATGTATGACAAGTTCAGCTGAGTTAATATTGTTAAAAAAGTGTGTATTACAACCGTACATTAAAGGAGTGTTATAGAAAGTTATTAGGAAAGCAAAGTGTATTAGTACCTTCACATTCTGTTCATCATTTTGCCCACACCGAGAATCCTGCATCAAGAGGATCGAAGCAAACAAGAAGAATTTGCATGAGCAGAGGAGGAGTGATCCTGAACCAGTATTGTCATACCAATCTCTATGCACAATAGTGGTAACAGTCAAAGGAAGTAAGTAAATTTACAAATGTTAATCTAATAATGTATTGAATATTGGAGGTCTGTTGATACTAATGCCAGCTAAAGTTCACTTAGGATATGAGTACTTTCCAATTTCTTTCAATTATTCTTTCAAAATTTCTTTTTTAATTATTTAAGCAGCAATTTTTACTCAGACACTATTCAGTGGTGACCATTCAAAGGACAGTGCCAAGCAGAATATGAATAGACCTTTCAATTGTTGAGTTAAAAATTTTTTGAGATAAATGGTCCATTCTGTCATTAGAAGAAACCAATGAGGCCTTTGTTGCATTTTCTACATGTCCATGAGATTGGGACTAATAAAAACTTGAAGGAGCAAATTAAAATTAAATTCTTCCAACAAATGAGATGCGCGGGGAATGCTGATTTCAGTGGTTAAGGTAGGAAGCTACTATGCTGTAAGCTTATATGGCTGCACTTGGTGCCATCTCTCTTGCAGTAGATAATCTCTTTTCCTTCCAATTAAAATCCTTTACAGGAAGTGCATTTCTATAGGAAAGACGAAAATTTGTGTAAAGTCAACATTAAAGTGCAAAATAATTCATCTAAGTTCTATAAGACAGTATCAGAGAATAATCAGATTTATTAATGAATATGCATATAAAACCACTTTAATTGAAAAGTACCAATACAAACAAAATTTTGTTTTTGAAAATCATGTTTTTCATAATTTTGTCAAATGTTGTTCACAATGGAGTCAAAGCGAATGGCCATTGTTGAAAACTCATTACAAAATGCAATATGCCAAGATGTTGGAAATCCGAGTTTGGCAACAGTTGAAAGTAACATGCCAACTCGTGAACTGGCTGATGGCTACCAAAACAACCATGTTGGCGTCCCACTATTAAAAAACGATGACACTGGTAACATAACTAATCATGATGTCACTTTTATGACGCTCAATGAGACAATTTCTCAGGTCTCACCGGGAAACATTTTTTTCAAATAGTGAAACTGAAGCACGCGACAGCGAAAATTGTTTGATTATTTGCTCATGATGTCACAAATGTAAGAACAGGAAACAGTTCACAAAAGCAATGCAAATACTAGTGAGACATACGCTTTGACACAGCTCATGCAACTAATAACACAACAGTTTGCACTGCAAAATCAGGCATTTAACGATTTCAAGAATAGTATTAGTCAACATTTCAGTGAGGTGAGCAAAACTATATACACTGAATTATCTAACAAATTATCCGGTTAGTTCACAGAGCTCAGTCAACAACTAAAACAAGAAATAATTACCGACATGCCTCGCAATATAAATACATTAACAGAAAAAGTAACAAGCGAAACCTATAATCAGGAAGAACTTGCAAGTGAGTTATGAAACCTTAGTGAAGTATATTCTCAAATTCAGAAGATGCATTCTGAAGTGGATGCATTGGTAAAAAATGTGGCGAATGCAGTCAGCGAGCTGCAAGACGTATGCAAAAACCTATGTACAGAAGTTGAGTCTAAGAGTAGATCAATTAAGTTTAGAGTCAGAATTTGCCAAAAAAACAGAGAGATAAGTTATGTGCAGATGCAAAGGAAATAACTGAAACAGCTGAATCTGGGTTGCTGGATAAGGGCAGCACCCTTGCTGAAAAGATAGTGTCAAGAAGCTCGAAAAGAGAAAGGAAGATAACTTCTAGCTAAAATAGATTCAGGTTTAAAGGGAGCAGAGAAAAGATTTCAAGACTGCGTTGCTAAGACTACAGACATTCCAAAACAACATATGACAGAAAACAAACCTATGCTTTTAGAGAAGTTAGATACTTGCACTGGTTACCCACAATATGGGGTTATCCCGTTGAAGGAAAATAGCGAAGGTTGCACAATGCAACAACACTTGCCGGCAGTTGCAACTGTCGAGCAAGTGCAGTTGTCGTGCACCATGCCATGAGTGAGCATAAATACGCCTGTCGTTGTCACTGCGTCGTGTTTGTCAACATTACTTGCAGATGAGGGATTACTTAGGCTTCAACAATTACCAGTATATACTTCTGCAGGGAAAAGAACACACCTGTGGTCTTTGTCAGAGCATTTTGAAATGTTTTACCTTGTACCTGGACTGAAGTCCAGAAAATTAGATTTGTTGTTCGATATACACAGGGTGATGGTCTACTATGGGCTGTGGACATGGCAGAGCATTGCCACTATTATGAACAGTTTGAGAGAGCATTTCTGGATAAGTATTGGTCTAAGGCTGTACAAGAGAGGCTCAGACGTGAAGTATTCAACCCAGCTCCTTTCAAAAGCAAGTGTGGAAGCTTAAAAGGATATTTTGAAAAATATTTGAATAAAACCAGATACCAGTATCTCAAGTAAATGTGCTGAAAATTTTAAAGAGCCGTCTTCCTGCCCACGTTACTGAAAAACTCATAGCCATCCTGGAACATGACACCAAATACTTTGTATCTGTACTGGACTCAATAGATTTGATATACGAAGAGAGACCAGTACAACCCAAGCCTGTTAATACACCGATAGTGACACAGAGATTTACGGACCAACAAGTAAACAATGGATTCATAGTACAACACGGATGGCAACCTTACCCCACACAGACCTATGCTAATGGTAACACTAATAACAATGGCAATGGAGAAAGCCATAAATACAAAGGTGGATATAAAAGAAATGGGTGAAGATTTAGCAGAAACAAGTACAATGGGCGAGTAGCATATGACCAGCCTGTACAATATGTACAGACACAAGCTACTGGCATTAATCAACCAATCACTTGGCAAAGCAAAACAATAACAGACAACCAAACAACCCACAGACAGTGGAATTCAGCCAGCAAAGTAACACACATATGCTGAATAACGTGCAGAGGCAAAGAGAATTTCAGTCGAGAGCCTCTCAGAATACTTATTGACATAATCAAACACCAATGGCCCACATAGTGAAAGTTACACCTAACCCAGAGATTGATGCTGGAAAACTTGAACCGATCATGAAAGGCCCCCGTTCTGTGATCTTGGATGGGAGTGGGGGCACGAGCTTGATCAACACTTGCTTTATCAGATACGATCAGGGTAGGTATACCCTCTAAATTGTATATATGTATAATAACACTAGATTTAGGATGCTGGATAATCACATTCCAGAATTTATGTTGTTAGTTGATAAGGAAAATTTTTGATTGTGTTTTTTCTTGTATGTCAAATGTGTAAATGATAAGGTGAGTGGATGTAACAAGGAAAAATTTTACTTTTATGTGTCTAGATATGATGATACTTCAAACACAGTGCTTCACCTTGTGCAAAGCCCAGTTGTAAATGAATAAACAAACTTGTGAAATGTACGATAGCACACATTACATTACACAACTTGCCATGATATTAGTGGTAACAAGAGATGCAGCGCATGTGCATTGGGGAGAAAGCTATCCAACAAACCGCAAGCATGTGCGCACCAGACAGAGACACAGCTGAAAGTGTTAGAACACCCAAAACAAACAAATCCTATGAACTACAGCCTACACTAGCATTTTTAAAACCTCTTGCATAAACAGGGACATAGAAAATTAAGGGAAAGTCTGTACTACAACTACGACTATCTACACAATACACACAAACAAAGATAAGCTAAGGGATTCCACACGTGGAAAGGGATCCTAAACTACAAAATATTTACTGAAGTTATGCTACTATGTACATTATATCTATATATTTACAAATTTAAGTATTGGAAGCACATGCACTAATTATAATTGAGAGACCAGAAAACTCTTGCAGCAGGTAAACAAGTGAGTACAATATGAGTGGCAAGCTGAGTAAGAGGTCACATCATGCCTATAATACACTTAATCTTTCAGATTTATAAGGTAAGTAGAGATGCACACATGACTTTAAATGAGTTTGTGATAGCATGACTGCACATTAAGGTAAATGAATGCTTGGTTGAATATATGAAAGAGGTATTAGTGACCATCAAGCCACTCTACTATAAAGATTTAGTTTTATGTTAGTATTACGTGTTTTTCTTCCAGGGAACAATACATTGACACATCCTAAAGTGAAGAAAGATAAATGCTTGTTGAGTGTTAGGTACCATATAAACATAAGAAAGGACAGCACTGCAAGTAAATATAGTTGTAAGTTTGTGATATGTATGAATGTGATAGTGTGAAAATACGTGTAGAAGATACAGTTGCAGTACGTTGCATATCATGATGCTGAATTAAGGTGGAACACTACCAAATAATCAAGGGTTCGAAACCTAACTAACTGTGAGTGTTGAGTACCCATCGCACACCTGATTTACATTGAAATTTTTATACATGTTTGTTAATCACATAAACACTGTTTTATACTCATTGTACATAACATACAGTATTGATGATACGACTCTTTATACCTCAGCATATGAAATGGTTATTCTTTATACAATGAGCATAACAAGTAAATACTGACCTGAACACTGAATAAGTATTCGATATGATTGGTATTGTCAGTTTTGTGTTGTATTTATAAACAACAAACTATTTTGTTCACGGGATCAAAATTAAGTTTAGTAACGAGATGTAACTTAGCACATAAATGTCTTTCTGTGGAATTTCCTCAACCCTGTAGTGTGTAGATCCATCCTGGAAATTCTAGAGAGACGAGGCCCCACATTGTTATTTGAGCAGCGTGTAGAATCTGTTGTAGCTACCATTGTTTACTTCTTTAATTCTTTGAAACTGATAAATATGGTCCGACAAGATGTCACTGTAGATAGAAATGAAATGTATGTCAATTTATGCCATAAAGAAAGGAAAAAGAATCTGTTACTGTATGAATTGTTATGTAAAGAAGGTAAAACCAAACAAGAGTAAAGAGTGTACTCATATAATTGGAATTGAACAGTGTAATGCAATTACAATTTAACAAAATGTACTAAAACAAAATGACAATCAGACTATAATTTATATAAGCAATGATAATGGCATGTCAGCAAATGAATAGGATGACTTTATTTTTGTAGTTGTATTTGTATTTTATTTTTGTTGCATGTATAGTATGTGGAAAGGACACTACAGAAATTTTTTTGTAATGCAACAGTATGAAAGACGCTTAAAAAACAAAGCTCAAAAACATACAAAACCTGCCTACAAGGTATTAAGTGTGTGTGTGAGATATGTGGGTGTGCATGTGATGAACCAAAAATGACAATATTTTATGTAACATGAATTTTCTGTGCTTGACAGTGTCATAAAAACATGAATTTTCTGTGCTTGACAGTGTCTTAAAAACATGAATTTTCTGTGCTTGACAACATTGTAGAAGTGGCAAGAAACTTACCTTATTGGTGGATGTTGGATGTACAGCTGGTATCCCCACTGAATAAGTATGAGCGACGAGGTGCAATACATTCCTCGGGCCGCTGATATGGAAACCAGTTGTCACTGTATCGAATATTTCACAAAGGATCACGCCGCTGAACATGAGGTTCACGAATTTGTGCAGTGAAGGCTATGTGAATGCACGATGCAGGAACTCTGATTTTGTATTAAACATGTGAAAGTGAGCTGGGACAGAAATGAATGTTGAACTTCGCTCACATGCTTCACTAGCTAATTACTGGGCAGATACTGACTGATAATTATGGGTCTTTGTGGTTATAGTAAGAACTGTGTTATGAAGGAAAACTTATGCATGTATGTGTTAACTGTACATTAAGGAAGTGTTATAGAAAGTTATTAGGAAGGCAAAATATATTCGTACATTCACATTCTGTGCGTCATTTTGCCCGTGCTTAGAATCCTGCATCAAGAGGATTGAAGCAAACAAGAAGAATTCATGTGAGCAGAGGAGGGGTGATCTGGAACCAATATTGTCATACCAATTTATGCATAATAGTGCTAATAATCATAAATTTACGAATGTTAATCTAGTAACGTATTGAATATTGAAGATCTGTTGATACTAATGTCAGCAAGAGTTCACTCAGAATATGAGCACTTTCTAATTTCTTTCAATTATTCTTTCAAAATTTCTTTTTTAATTATTTAAGCTGCAATTTTTGATCAGTTTCCATTATATATTATATTTTATGCAAGCCCCCCTATTCTCTCAGACACTATTCAAAGAGCATCTGAATAGGCCATTTTGTGATCTACTGCAATATGAACACACAGTAGTAGTTAATAGTTACTTCATCTGATTCGAATTTGGTAAGTAAACCAGACTATTATGTGGATACATTGCATTACAATATAATGCAAGCACTTCATCCATTTTCATTGACTTCACAAACTGAGCATAATCTACAAGAATTTGTTTTCTTTGTTCAGAAAGCATCATTTTGTATGTAAAAGTGCCATTCTTTTCAAATCTTAAATGCAATATTAGGGTTCCCATTTAAAAAATCTTTTTAACTTCCATCTATTTGAAAATCGCGTCCAAGGTCACAGCCATTGGTAGCAATGTGTGACCCTCTTTGCCACCTACAACTTTTGTCTGAAGTATTTTGCTGTATCTCACCTCTATACCAAGTAATTACTCATTATGGATTAAAATGGTCCACCCTTTATATATACATTCTCTTCAGTAATAGGACTGATGGCAAGTTGAAGTGCATGCTTCTTGAATCAATCTTCAAACACACTAAGGACTCTTCTGCCTTGAAACAACTTGTGGTTATCACAGGTCGTAGATCGGTACTTTAAATATTGTAAATGATTTTATTAGACACTGAAGCAAGCAAGAACAAACATGGCAGTACACAAGTTGTGCACTGAGAGAACATCGAACAACAGCAGCTCAGAGAGGTCAGAGTCAAAGTTAGGGTGCTCCACACCAGACAGTTGGTGGTTGTAGGCAGTGGCCGGCGTGAGAAGTAGGCACTTCAGAAACTGTGCTGCAAGAGTCCCGTGGGCCAACAGCTGCATGTGCAGAGAGGCATCAGTCGAGGGCAGGTTGGCGGCATCGGAAGGTGGGACGGCAGCAATGGAAGGTAGCTCAGAAGCATCAGAAGGCAGGTCGGAGAGTGACCACAATGCTTCCAGATGATTAACTGACATAGTCTGTGATCGTCCATGTAGATGAATTATGAACATGCTCACACATCGACGTAACACTCGGTGAGGCCCCAAATAAGATGTTTGCAAGGCTACTCCCACGGAGTCATTGTGCAGCATCACAAATTCACAAGATGCAAGGTCCTTGTGGACAAACACAGATAGGGTGGAATGAGAGCAAGGCAGGGGAGTGCAGAGGCATGTGGCGTGCACACAAACCCATTCAATAAGAGCCAGAAGGTCCATAGTATCAGCTGATGGTGAGTCCTCCACGAACTCTGCTGGAAGTAGGAGGGGCTCGCCTTATAGGAACTCAGCGAGCTATGCATTCCAGTCTTCTTTATGTGGTGAGTGGATGTCCAGCAGGATCCAAGGGAGGGCCTCAGACCATAAGTGGCTGTGGCACATTAGGGCGGCCTTGAATGTACAGTGCCACCGTTCGGCCAGGCTGTTTGCCTGTGGGTGGTAGACTGTGGTGTGGAATTTAGCAACACTGCAGAGTTCGCACAGCCATGCAAAGAGGACAGACTTGAACTGTCATCCCTAGTTAGTTGTGAGGGAAAGAGGACAACCGAATCATGTGACCCATGTGGACATGAAAGAACGAGTGATGGTCTCTGCCGTGATGTTGACAAGAGGGACCATCTCAACCCAGCAGATTACACAGTTGATGATAGATAAGGAAGGGGACCAACAGTGTTGATGTGGATGTGCCGAAGGCATCCTCTTGGAAAGTCAAACTTGCTTAATGGAGGTTTAGCATGTCTACTGACCTTGCTATGCTGGAAAGGTACACATGCGTGAGTCCAAGTGTGGCAGATGTACTTCACACCAGGCCAGATGAAGTGCTCAGTAACCAGCCTCATTATGGCTCACGTTCCTGGGTGGGCCAGGCCGTGCAAAGCAGTAGTCTGCCACAACATTCTTCAAATGGCTCTGAGCACTATGGGACTTAACTTCTGAGGTCATCAGTCCCCTAGAACTTAGAACTACTGAAACCTAACTAACCTAAGAACATCACACACATCCATGTCTGAGGCAGGATTCGAAACTGCGAGCGTAGCGGTCGCGCAGTTCCAGACTGTAGTGCCAAGAACTGCTCGGCCACTCCAGCCAGTGCCACAACATTCTGTGCACCGCTGATATAGCATGCATTGGAAGAATGCTGACGGATGTAGTCCATATGGCATAAACACCTCAGCGGGAGCTCCTTAGCTGGGTTACGAATAGCGTCCACAAGAGGCTTCAGGTGAAAGGTCACCCCTCGAGGTCACTACAGAAGTGTTTAATAGCCTCGTACACAGTGAGAAGCACATGATCAAAAGCCAATGACTTACACTGGCTCTTAGTCTGTTTCTTCAAAAAGAAGAGCAGTTGGCTCGAGTCGGCGATGTGCTGTTGTAAAACAGTAACCACAGCTGAGTCACTGGCATCATTCCTGATCCAAACACGAGCCTCAGGGTCAGGGTGGGTGAGGGTAATGGCTTTGGCGAGGGCAGTTTTAAGGTTACCAAAAGCGTTGAGCATGGGTTTGGTCCAGTCTAACTTCTGTTTCTGTGGTGTTTTTGCTGGAGAGTGTGTCAGTTAGGCAGCCTGAGAAATATGGTGGTGGTAAAAGTTTGCCGTAGACGGGAAATGACAGAGATGAGTGTAATCTTCAGGAAGAGGGAGATCAAGTATGATTTCGACAGGAGAACTCGTCAGTCAGAGGCTGTTGGCAAAGACAGTATGGCCTAGTAATGTAACAGATGTGGAACAAAGTTGAGATTTATCCTGGTTGATCAAGATGAACTTGTTGCTTCTCAGCAGAGGAGGAAAAGATCAGTTTATCACGTAAGTAAGTGTAAGTAAATGGCAAAGGTAGCAAAATGGAATCAATGAACCGCTGCCATGTGTGCGCAGCATTTTTCAATCCGTAAGGCATGTAACAGTAATCAAATAGGCCGAAAGATGTGATAATGGCCATTTTCGGAATATACAGAGGATGCATAGGAATTTGATGGTACATCTTCAGATAATCTAAGACAGAGAAAAACTTATAACCATGTAGTAATTGCGTGAAATCCTGGCTATGAAGAATGGGGTAGTTATCAATAATTGTATGAGCATTAAGAGACCTGTAGTCCCTGCAGATGAGTAAGGAGCTGTCCTTTTTTGGAACAAGTTAGGTAGGTGAAGACCAGTTGCTATCGGAGGGGTGAGCATGCTCGAAGCCAACAAATCCTGGACAATTTATTTTGCGTGCAGAAGTTTAGAAGTGTTTAGGTGCCTCACCTTATAGCATGCAGTGGTGCAAATACTATGACAAGTGCCGTTACTGATGGCCGATACTCACTAAGAAAGGCTGGCAAGAGGGGTCAAGAGAGGGTCCAGAAGCAATGTTGGTTCACTGACCTTGCCAGCTCAGGGCAGTGTAGGCGGGGTGTTGGCTGTATTCGATGAAGGAGGAATGGGGTAGTTATCAATAATTGTATGAGCATTAAGAGACCTGTAGTCCCTGCAGATGAGTAAGGAGCTGTCCTTTTTTGGAACAAGTTGGGCAGGTGAAGACCAGTTGCTATCGGAGGGGTGAGCATGCTCGAAGCCATTCTCTGTGCACTCCAATTAGGTGTTGTGTTGATTGAAGAAGATGAAGAAGATTAGTTACATACTGAACATGAGATAAAATTTTTTTATTGATGTGTCTGTTACTTACTTTGAATGTCATAATACCATTTGGTCAAACAGTTTTTGATCTCAATGCTTCCATATATGTTGTGATATAAAACACTACTCCCTTGTGAGAGTCATCTGTATATTAAAGGAAGACTTCCTGATGCATCAGGAGTGCAGAAGGTTGGTGTCATTGACTTAAATAAAAATTTTGCTTATCACTCATTTTCAGAAATTCTGTATCATTTAAATAACCAAATTATTCACCATGCAGTCTGGGAACTGCAACAGTAATGAAAGTATGGGCATGTTTTATACCAAAAGATGCAGTCACATTGTGGGGTACAAGAAATGAACTAAAAGAATTTGTTAATTCCACTCACCTTGTCAGTATACTTGGTTTGCAGAAGATTATAGGAGCATTATTTTAATCACTCATGATGAAGTTGAACTGATTTGATTTGATTTGATTTATTTCGTGTTCCATAGGTCCAACAGTGTTGGATACACAAGGATGTGGAATGAGTCAGTTTTTTACAAATACAATATGATAATCTCATAGCATATTCAGAAATTTGAGTACATAATTATATAAAAATTTATACAGTAAATTCTTTGGGCAGCAATACAGAAAAAGAAAATACATATTTTCTTAGAATCATTAAAACACTACAGAAAACAGATACAGAGCACACACAGATACAGAGCTCAGGTTAAATAACATTCTTAGTGGCATTATGTCAACTTGTATTATATAATATTAAAATATTACAATTTATTTAGTTAAAAATTCATCTAGACTGTAAAAAGCTTTTTCTAGCAGAAATATTTTTAGTGCTTTCTTAAACTTACTCTTGTTATGAATCTCTGTCTTTATTTCTGGAGGAAGAGCATTGAAGTTTTGCTCCAGTGTAGTGGACACCCTTTTGTGCCAAGCTCAAATTTCTGAGCTCGCTGTGTATGTCATTCTTCCTCCATGTGTTATGCTCATGATAATTACTGTTTGATTGAAATATCTCTATATTTTTACAAACAAAACACATGAGAGAAAAAATATATTGGCATGTAGTTGTGTATATTTTAAGTTTATGAAAACTATTTCTACACGAGTCTCTTGGGCGCATTCCACATATAATTCTTAAAGCTCACTTCTGTGCAATGAACACTTTCCTTGCTAATGGCTGGTTGCCCCAAAAACTAATTCTGTGCTCAATGAGAGAATGAAAATAGCCATAGTAGGCCACTTTTGCAGTGTTAGGTTCAACACATGTAGTGACAACCCGTAAAGCATGGGTAGCAGAGCTAAGCCTCTTACAGAGATCAATAATATGTGAAGACCAGTTCATTTTCTTGTCAATGTGCACTCCAAGAAATCTTGTTGTTTCCATTGTTACTATTGGTTGATTACCACATGTCACACTCTCTCTTTTTCTGTTTTTTTACAGAATTGAATAAAGCTGGTCTTACTGGAATTTAATGAGAGACCATTCACCTTGAACCAATTAACCACATCTGAGAGTATGTGATTAACGAGTTCCTCAAGATTGTTGTCTGTTCTACTGCTCATAAAAATTGTGGTATCATCAGCAAATAATGTAAATTTACACGGCAGGCTTGTTCTTGATGGTAGATCATTTATAAAAATCAGGAATAATAGTGGCCCAAGAATTGAGCCATGAGGCACTCCACATGTAATGGAACTCCATTCAGAATCTGAGGAAGTGTCACATACTCCACCCAAGCTATTCAAGACAACTTTTTGTTTCCTGTCTTGGAGGTATGACTGTAGCCAATTGCCTGCAACACCACTTATTCCTACTAATTTTGCTTTTTGCAAGAGAATCTGGTGATGAACACAGTCAAACGCTCTGGATAAATCACAGAAGACACCAAGTGCTAACATTTTTTCATTAAGGGTTTCTAGGACTTCATTTGCAAGTGCGTAGACTACGTCTTCTGTTGAACGGCCCTTTTGAAAGCCAAATTGGCTCTTGCTGAGAACTCCATTTTTCATTAGATGATCAGTAATTCTTACATGTCTTAGCTTTTCTAGAATTTTGGAGAAATCTGTCAGCAAAGAGATAGGTCGATAGTTAGTTAGTTCAGATTTATCGCCCTTTTTGTACAGGGGCTTCACAATGGCATACTTAAGTCTACTGGGGACAACACCTTTCTGAAGGGAAGCATTGAAAATATGACAGAGAATGTCCCTTATCCACAGTGTAGTGTAGCTTCTTCTGGCAGTGTTCTGCAACACACAGTGTCCTATTATGGGCTGGATATAACACCAGCAAAATGGTTAACAGAAAATCACCACCATCACAGTATTGGCCCAGGTAGTGTGTCATCAGAAATGGCACCAGATGGCTTATGTGCAGTTATATCGCCAAAGATGACTCAATATGTTGGTGCAGGGTTTGGAGAATATGAGTGCATTAAGGACTTCTTGTATTCAACATGTAAGCTGAAATAACAGAAGAGCAGCATTGTTCAGCATGCAACATGTATACAAGGAGAATAGTTATCGTGGAAGGAATGGACTATCTTGATCAGACTGATATAGTTGATCTCATTGCATATTCCAAATACAACTCAGGCAGAAAATATTTGTTAATGGTAATTGAAATGTCCTCCAAATATGCTTGGCTCACTACTCTCAAGACTAAAACTGGTATTGAGGTTGCATGTGCACCTGGATAAACTGAAAGAACCAGAGGATGTACAGAGTTTCAGGGAGAGCATAAGGGAACAATTGACAGGAATGGGGGAAAGAAATACGGTAGAAGAAGAATGGGTAGCTCTGAGGGATCAAATAGTGAAGGCAGCAGAGGATCAAATAGGTAAAAATACGAGGGCTAGCAGAAACCCTTGGGTAACAGAAGAAATATTGAATTTAATTGATGAAAGGAGAAAATATAAAAATTCAGTAAATGAAGCAGGCAAAAAGGAATACAAACGTCTCAAAAATGAGATCGACAGGAAGTGCAAAATGGCCAAGCAGGGATGGCTACAGGACAAATGCAAGGATGTAGAGGCTTATCTCACTAGAGGTAAGATAGATACTGCCTACAGGAAAATTGAAGAGACCTTTGGAGAAAGGAGAACCACTTGCATGAATATCAAGAGCTCAGATGGAAACCCAGTTCTAAGCAAAGAAGGGAAAGCAGAAAGGTGGAAGGAGTATATAGAGGGTTTATACAAGGGCGATGTACTTGAGGACAATATTATGGAAATGGAAGAGGACGTAGATGAAGATGAAATGGGAGATATGATATTGCAGAAGAGTTTGACAGAGCACTGAAAGACCTGAGATGAAACAAGGCCCCCAGAGTAGACAACATTCCATTAGAACTACTGACAGCCTTGGGAGAGCTAGTCCTGACAAAACTCTACTATCTGGTGAGCAAGATGTATGAGACAGGCGAAATTCCCTCAGTCTTCAAGAAGAATATAATAATTCCAATCCCAAAGAAAGCAGGTGTTGACACTTGTGAAAATTACCGAACTATCAGTTTAATAAGTCACAGCTGCAAAATACTAACGCGAATTCTTTACAGACGAATGGAAATACTGATAGAAGCCGACCTCGGGGAAGATCAGTTTGGATTCCGTAGAAATATTGGAACACATGAGGCAATACTGACCCTACGACTTATCTTAGAAGAAAGATCAAGGAAAGGCAAACCTACGTTTCTAGCATTTGTAGACTTAGAGAAAGCTTTTGACAATGTTGATTGGAATACTATCTTTCAAATTCTGAAGGTGGCAGGGGTAAAATTCAGGGAGCGAAAGGCTATTTACAATTTGTACAGAAACCAGATGGCAGTTATAAGAGTCGAGGGGTATGAAAGGGAAGCAGTGGTTGGGAAGGGAGTGAGACAGGGTTGTAGCCTATCCCCAATGTTATTATCTGTATATTGAGCAAGCAATAAAGGAAACAAAAGAAAAGTTTGGAGTAGGTATTAAAATCCATGGAGAAGAAATAAAAACTTTGAGGTTTGCCGATGACATTGTAATTCTGTCAGAGACAGCAAAGGACTTGGAAGAGCAGTTGAACGGAATGGACAGTGTCTTGAAAGGAGGGTATAAGATGAATATCAACAAAAGCAAAACAAGGATAATGAAATGTAGTCGAATTAAATCAGGTGATGCTGAGGGAATTAGATTAGGAAATGAGACACTTAAAGTAGTAAAGGAGTTTTGCTATTTGGGGAGCAAAATAACTGATGATGGTTGAAGTAGAGAGGATACAAAATATAGACTGGCAATGGCAAGGAAAGCGTTTCTGAAGAAGAAAAATTTGTTAACATCGAGTATAGATTTAAATGTCAGGAAGTCATTTCTGAAAGTATCTGTATGGAGTGTAGCCATGTATGGAAGTGAAACGTGGATGATAAATAGTTTAGACAAGAAGAGAATAGAAGCCTTTGAAATGTGGTGCTACAGAAGAATGCTGAAGATTAGATGGGTAGATCACATAACTAATGAGGAGGTATTGAATAGCATTGGGGAGAAGAGAAGTTTGTGGCACAACTTGACTAGAAGAAGGGATTGGTTGGTAGGACACGTTCTGAGACATCGAGGGATCACCATTTTAGTATTGGAGGGTAAAAATTGTAGAGGGAGACCAAGAGATGAATACACTAAGCAGATTCAGAAGGATATAGGCTGGAGTAGGTACTGGGAGATGAAGAAGCTTGCACAGGATAGAGTAGCATGGAGAGCTGCATCAAACCAGTCTCTGGACTGAAGACCACAACAACAACAAAGTGCACTTATAAAAATAGGCAGAATAATTATTGCAGTAGGATTCTGAATCACGTACAAACTGAGTTAGGTCTTAGGTTTCAAGAAGCTAAGGTGAAACCATAAGATGACTCAGTACTCCACATTAATCATTACTCTACATTGGAAGCTTCAGTTGTGGAATGATGCAACAGAAATATTAAAGGTAAGATGATTAATGTTTCCCAGCACAAGATTCTGACAAATGGTTTGATATGGTGTTAGATCTAGTAAGTCAGTACAGTCACACAAAATACAGAACAAGTAATGTGAGACCTGTTGATGTAAAAGATAATTTTGTCTATTGTTTATAATAAGATCAAGACAATAGATCCACAAAAAGCTAAATTCAAAGTGAATCTTTTTTTAGAATTAGCAAACATAAGACAATTTTGAAAAAGGCTTCAGACCAACTAGTGTACTGATATATTCCAAATTTGAGCAGTTCAGGAAACAAGCCCACAAATGTATATGCTGGAAGATTACATGTTGCAACAGCACAGAATAACACAAAATGAAATTCCCAGCCTCATATCAAATTGAAAAAAATCTTGTGAATAAAAGGAACATTAGGTTTAGTAAAATGTGTTTTTATGAAATGTCTGATGTTCTTTCAGTTATAACCTGTGATTGTGTAACAAGCAGTGTTGAACCACATGGGAAGAAAAAGAATATTGAAAATGAGGTACAATATAGCCACATTCAATCTCAGGAAAAAAATAAATAAAAAAACCTCAACCATTTTGTGGTCACTAGTAGTGATTTAAAATTAAGACTGCCTCACAATCCACCGTTGGCTACAGTGAACAAAAAAGAAATAACAAACAGTGTCATCATGCAAAACAAACATACCGGTATGCTAAAAACAGTAACTACCAAATAGCAAGAACAGTTTAAATAAGTCCATTTCCAGACAGTCAAAACCCAAACTTAGCAGTAAAACCAGGTGCGAAATTTCTGGCAATGTCTTCTGTGAATCACAGGGTGACAACAGCGTCAACAACAAAGACTACTTTGAAACTTCCTGGCAGATTAAAACTGTGTGCCAGACCAAGACTCAAACTCCAAGAGATCCAAAATATATGCACAAGATTTGAAAATGTTACATGCATCACATAGCAGCTTTATATATCATGTTATAACAAATTATGACCACACCATCACAGCAGACATCATAAACGGTCACCTCTCAGATCATGTAGGTCAGACATTAGTGTTTCCTTTTCCATGCTAACCTTTTCATCTTCGAGTAGCACTTGTAACCTTATTCCTGAATTATTTACTGGATGTCTTCCAATCTTTACCGACTGAGGTGGCGCAGTCTTTAGCACACTGGACTTGCATTCGGGAGGACGATGGTTCAATCCTGCGTCTGGCCATCCTGATTTAGGTTTTCCATTATTTCCCTAATTTGCTTCAGGCAAATGCTGGGATGGTTCCTTTAAAAGGACATGGCCAATTTCCTTCCCCATCCTTCCCTAATCCTAGCTTGTGCTTCATCTCTAATGACCTCTTTGTCGATGGGACATTAAACACTAATCTCCTCCTCCTCTTCCAATCTTTGTCTTCTCCTACAGTTTTTATCCTCTACAGCTCCCTCTAGTACATTGTAAATTGTTCCCTGATGTGTTACCAGATGTCCTGTCACCCTGTCTCTTCTTGTCACTGTTTTCCATGCATCTCTTTCCTTACCAATTTAGTGGAGAACCACCTCATTCCTTACCTTATCAGTCCAACTAATTTTCAACATTCTTCTGTAGCACCACAACAAATGCTTCACTTCTCTTTCCAGTTTTCCCACATTTCATGCTTCATTATCATACAATGCTATATTTCAAATGTAGATTCTCAGAAATTTTTTCCTCAAATTATGGCATATGTTTGATACTAGTAGACTTCTCTTGGCCAGGAATGCCCCCTTTGACACTGCTAGTCTGCTTTTTATGACCTCCTTGCTCTGTCCATCAGGGGTTATTTTGCTGCCTAGGTAAAGAATTCTTTAACTTTGTCTACTTAATGATACCCATCAGCAAATCTTATCATTGATGTCCTTTCACTTTGAATTTTAATCTCACTCTTGAACCTCTCTTTTATTTATGCCATTGCTTCTTTGATGTACAGATTGAAGAGTAGTGGCGAAAGACTTCATCTCTGCCTTACACACTTTTTAATCTTGGCACTTCATTCTTGGTCTTCAACTCACATTGTTCCCTCTTGATTCTTGTACATACTGTACAGTATTCATCTTTCCCTGAAGCTTTTCCCTATTTTTCTCAGATTTTCAAACTTCTTGCACCAATTTACATTGTCGATACTTTTTCCATGTTGACACATACTGTGAACATGTCTTCATTTTTTTCAGTCTGGCTTCCGTTTTGGGTCACAATGTCAGAAATACCTTTCCTAAAGCCAAGCAAATTATCATCTAACAGACCTTCAATCTTGTTTTCCTTCTTCTGTGTATTATTCTTCACAGTAACTGGGATGCGTGAGCTATTGAGCTCATTCTGTGATAATTCTTACACTTGTCAGCTCTTGTGATTTTCAGAATTGTGTGGATAATGTTTTTCCAAAAACCTGATGGTGTATCACAGTCTCGCATATTCTACACAGCAGTGTGAATAGTCATTTTGTTGCCACTTCTCCCAATGATATTAGAAATTTCAATGGAATGTTATCTATCCCTTCTGCTTATTTGATTTTAAGCCTTCCAAAGCTCTTTTAAAATCTGATTATAATACTGGGCCCCCTATCTATTTCCTATTGCCTCCTGTTCCTTCTTCTAACACATTGTCAGACAAGCCCTGGCCCTCATAGAGGCCTTCAATGTACTCTTTCCACCTATCTGCTCTCTCCTCTGCATCTAACAGTGGAATGTTTACAGCACTATTGTAATATGAAATTCAAATCAAGAAAAATGTATGAACACAAGAGAATACCATCAGCAAACAATGTTGCTAAGTTAAGACATCTTTTGATGCTTGAACCTAGGGAGTCAATTATTACTACCATCTGGGGCAACAATAAATGGAATGTGTTCTTAGAGCTTCTGATTGGACACATAAGTATACTATCCCATTAAAAATGTGAGCACTCAAAAAAATTCTTCTTTAAAATCAAAATCTGTGCCTTTAGGTGTTAAACAAAAGACCTGAATGAAAAAATTGGAAACATGTAGATTGCACAGACTGACTAACTGAGTTATGCAAAGATCTACTCAAACCATAGAAATTTCAGTAATGCAAAGAAGTCATGAAATTAAAAGCAGAAAGAATTAATTAATAGATGTGAAGCTCAGATAATGTAAATGAAATCAGAAATAATGGAACAGAAACTAAAAATAATAATGTAAAAATAACTGCAAATAATATTATTTCTGACCCCTTTCTAGTTAGTAATATTTTTAATCATTATAGGTGTTGTCAAAAATGATGTCTGCATGAAACCAGATACTCATCATACATCTTATTCCACTTATGAACAGAATTGCAGTACGCTACCTGTAGTACGCATGGACGATGTTCTGTAGCTTATTGATAGGCTCAGAAACAAACAATCTACAGCATTGGATGAAATTTCTTCATATCTATGGAAGAAATGCAAACCTGAACTAGTAAATTAGTTCATCCAATAATCTGGCTTCTCAAAGACGGTGTATCTCGCAACAAGTTTGCTGTATCTCTGTGAATCTGTTAGGTCAAGACTCAGTTTGTACCTAATCATCAGTAATGCATTTCTTCAATGTTATCATCAGTTTATATTGTTTTAGGTTCTATGTCTGAACTAAATACCTTCCTGTGCTTTATTATCTGCCATTGTGCAACTTGCTGTGTGCGCTAACTGTGAAATTTGAAGTCAGTATTATTATTCACTGTGAGACTTTATACGATAATGTGCACTGTGTTTGTCACTGTCATACTTTGTTGTAGAAGGGTGTGAGTATCTCCGTGTTAATAACTACTTATTGTGAAACTAGATCTGGTCATCGCAATGCTTGGGGTGGTGCTGACCAACCACCAACAGTACTTGTACTTTGTCAGCTGTCATCCCTTTCACACCGAAAAATCCCTCCCATACAGCCTGGCTACCAGTGGATGACATATCTGCAGTGACAAGAGTTCCCTTGACCAGTATGCTGGAGGTCTCGCAAAGGCTTTCTCAGACAGAATGTGTGCTAGTGTACTAGAGTTTGAGAAAGGATTCATCCAAAAAAGCTAGCAAAGTTTCATTCCTTCGTGTGTGTTTGTCGATGACTGAACTTTCCCACCTGCTACAACCTAAGTATGATGTTTGCCATCAGATTGATGGCACAGGCAAAGAAACGTGAATTAAAAAGTATGAAGACTTTTCTTGGAAGTAGTACTCTCACACATTCACACAACAACTCACACACATATGGCTGCTGTTTTCAGGCACTAAGACCTGACTGTGCAGTCAGGTTCTAGCCCAGAGGCAGTAACCACGTGTGTGTGAGTTATTGTTGTGTGAATGTGGATCAATTCTACTTCTCAGGAAGAACTTTGTTGGAAAGCTTTATTTCAGTATTCTTCTATGTTGTGCCCATCTGTGACGGTGTCTCTTCTATGCGGTGAGTAACAATCTATCATTTCAATATTGCTGTTATTCTGTCCTGGAATTTTCCTGGTCAAAATGTGAATTTAAAGAAATTTAAAATAGTTAATCCTGAGTTCTGTACCCTTTTAAGGGATGTTGTTCTTAAACTCACATTCCAAGACAGGTACTCCCTAATTGTATTTGTGGTTAACAATAACAATGAATTTAAGATGAGCTTTGAAATTCACAACCACAATACTAGAAGTAACACTTATTTCCACATGTATTACACTTTCTTATGTTGGTACAGAATAGAATTTCATATTCTGATAAAAAAGCCTCTAACTGACTTGAGCATGTGACCTTTGCCTTTCATGGACAAGTGCTCTGCCAACTGAGCTACCCAAACATGACTCATGACCTGTCCTCACAGCTTTAATTATGCCAGTATCTTGTCTCCTGTTCTCCTGTGAACTTTGCAAGATAAGCACTCCAGGAAGAAAGGGTATTGTAGATACATGACCTAGTCACAGCCTGGGGGATGTCAGTAGAGCTCTTGCCTGTGAAAGGCAAAGGTACAAATTTCAAGTCTCGGTCTAGCACACAGTTTCAATCTGCTAGGAAATTTCATATCAGTGCATACTCAACTGCCAAGTGAAAATTTCATTCTGGAAACACCCCCCAGACCGTGGCTAAGCCATGTCTCCACAACATCCTGTCTCCCAGGAGTGCTAGTCTTCCAAGTTTCACAGGAGAGCTTCTGTGAAGATTGGAAGGCAGGAGACAAATTACTGGTGAAAGCAAAGCTGTGAGGATGGGTTGTGTGTCATGGTTGGGTAGCTGAGTCCGTAGAGTACTTGTCTGTGAAAGGCAGAAGTCCCAAGTTCAAGTCTTGATCCAGCAAATAGTTTTAATCTGACAGTAAGTTTCATATCAGTGCACATCCTGCTGCAGAGTAGAAATTGCATTCTGGAAAGATTATCTTATTAGCCACTCCTTCTACAATTTATTACAATATTTGGAATCAAGGACCTAAATTCTGTTTAATAGTAATGTTCACATTAAACAAGTTCATAACACGTAGTAATAGTTGTTTCTCAAATTACTGAAGTTATATAAATGCTTTGTATGAAGCAACAGATAAAAATGGTAGATAAGTAGTGTAAGATGAAGCATAGTGAAGTTTTTAAATTATAAAATATAAATATATAACCTAAATGTAATTCATATGGTTATCAGTGTGAGTAGATTAAAACTGTGGCAACCCACCATGTTACTATTCATCTTCTTCTGACTTCTATCATGACTTGGTCTGGCTTTGTTCTCTGAACTTGTATGGAATAAACGAATTGTATTCACATTAAAACATTTATAAATTTGTGCTTGTTTTTATTTGGGTATTTACTACATGTGTGGCAGTCAGGGTGATTGTACTTTCATATGGGTTTCTTGGCAAGTTGACAATGGTGACCAGTGCATCCTTGTAAGCTATGCTTCAAAGTTTGCTGCAGCAGCAGCTACAAAGCAAGCAGTGATTGTAATTGTTTAATTGCAACAGCAGGAACACATGACATATTGGACAGGATACTGACTGGACTACTTGCAAAGCCACAGCAACTGCTGTCCCATCCACCTCTCTTTCAAAGCTATGATGAGTCTTCGGAGGAGTGGGACGCACACAAGAAGTTCTTATGGCACCATTTTACTACCTTCAAGGCAATGGATGCTAATACTATCAAGGCTCTTTTTCTCTCGTGGATTTCACTCCACATGCATCACTTGTTAGGAAAGTTGGCTCACTTCAGGAACCCTGTTCTCTGTTGTTTAACAAAATGTGTTGCTTGCTGTCATCACATTAGCAAGGATAGAGTTTTATCAGTGCAGGAAACAACCTCATCAATCGTGCTTGGGCTGCAGAGTTGTAGGGTCTCAGTCAGAAGTACTGTTTTGTTACCTCCCAATATAAGTGGTCTTCCATTAACACTATGGAACAGCGTGCATGACAGTTTGGGGATACCTCCTTGGAAAAGGCCCTTTCTGTTGTCCAATCATTTAAATTTTCTAAAGTTTCTCATCCAGTGTACACCCTACTGGATTTAGGGTGGAAGGAGCCACTATCAACTTGGATGACGGCAGGCACTTGGTTTCAGGCACATACTTCGAGGTAGAAATCGTGAAGGCGCAACTTGCCTGTAAATGGCACATGGCATAAACACATCCCTAGCATGCTTTTTCCTGCAAACCATTTCTGTCATGCTCCACATTTTTTGTTCAACATGACCAACCAGGTTGTCCCAATTTCTTGCTGTTGGAAGAAAGGAATATGCAATGGTATGTCAGCCATTGTCTGCTCATGCGGCACCATTGCCCCGTCAATCAATGAACATTAATGTCATCAGCCCTACATGTGACAACCTTGCAATGGTTTTTAACAAGTTATTCATCATTGTGTGTTTCAGAGGGAAGCCACTTCAGTTTGAAGTAGATATGAGTGCAGCAGTGTCTCTTATTAATTATCACATGTATCTGTTTCTTGGTGTAGTGCCAGTGTCTCCAGCGACACATTGTCTTATAAGTTACAGTAGATGACAGAATCCCATTCTTGGATAATTTACAGGAGAGATGGCTTACAAGCCAGAGGTCCACTCATTAACTTTACTTATGACAGGTAGTGCTTTTGTGGAAAACTTGTTTGGCTTCGATGCTTCCACAGCATTTTGGTTCACAGTGGCTGATTCAGTTAATCTTGTTTCTGACCAAGTACCCTACTTTGCAAGAGCTTTTTGGCCAGTTTTTCACTTGGGCTTGGCAGGGCAAAGGATTATAAGGCCCATATTACCCTTAAATCAAAGGGACATCTTTGTTTGCTTTTGGCCAGGCTGATGCAGCTGTTGCTACATGATCAGTTGATGGAGGAGCTCAAAGGCTGATGACTTTGTATGTCATTGAACCTATTTTGCCCAGATGATGGGCTATGCCATTTGTAATTATCAAGAAACCATCTATGTTTTTGCAATGATTTTAATGTTACAATTAATACACAGGCTGTGATTGACCTGTACCCTGCATCATCAGGAACTGGTGATGAAATTGATGGGAGGACACGGTCATTCCAAACTGGATTTATTTGAGGTACATCTGCAGCTTCTGCTTGATATGGAATTTCAGCAGTTATTTGTTCTCAATATCCCTTATGGTTCTTACAAGGATAAAAGTTTGGTCTTTGGGGTGTCAAGCTCTCCAGCTCTTTTCCAACATTTCTTGGAACAGCTTACACAACATGTTCCCTGTTGTATCACCTATCTGGAGAAACTGTGATCATATGACCCTCCACTGAGGACCATCTGTGGAACCTTTTGATTGTGTTTCAGACACTGCAGGACATGGGTCTCAAGTGCAATTTGGATAAATCTCATTTCTTTCAACGACCACCATTGTGCATCCTCTTATGCACTTACTAAAGAAAGGTGTCCATTTGTCTGGATGACTGTGTGTGACCAAACATTCATAACTGTGGAAGGTAGGTTTCATCAGTCCCTTGCCTCATTTCAGTTGAGTAAGCTACTTGTCTTAGATGCTTACCAGTTTGGGCCACATATGCAGTCAAGAAGGTTTCCAGTGTTTTTATAGGGCATGAAGTTTCATCTTGCCATAGACCACAAGGCCTTTAGATTCTCTCTTTGGCCTCAATCTGCACCTACCAGATAGGGCCATGACCGACCTCATTTGAACTCTTCTGTCAAGAGAGTTAATTTGGAGCTGGAACGGCTGCTCATGTCGGGTGCGGGGTCACACATTGGTGTGGTTCATGTTGATTCTATCAGCAGGTGGGATTATACTAGGCATGGCCTTCACCTCAACAGGAAGGGGAAGGGTAAATTGGCTGGGGAAATAGCAGGAAAGTTAAAGGGGGGAGGCACTATCATGAGTGGTAAAATACCAGTGGTTATAGGATTCAGAAAAGACCCTTTTTTAGGGTAGGGAGGACAGAAAGAAAGCAAATTTTAAGAGAGGTTAGAACTGAGACAAACCTTCAGTTTGAGAAAGAAATCAAAGAACATAATTACAGCTTATTACATCAACATAAACAGCCATTGGTTAAGAATTTTCTACTGTCAGCAGATATTTTAACTTCACCCAATTTTAACTCAGTCAATGAGAAATGTCAGCTATCTTTATTGCATCAAAATATTCGAGGACTGAGAAATAAAATTAACGAATTAACTATCTGCATAGATGAATTAGAGACTTCAAACCCAGCTGACATAATCTGCCTCTCGGAACATCATGTGACCACTGGTATAGAACTTTTAAGTGTTACAGGGTTTAGGTTAGCATCTCACTTTTGTAGATCAGAAATGGAGAAAGGAGGAGTTGCCACATTCATCAGGAACTGTCATAAATTTAAGAACATAGATATTCATAAATTTTGCCTAGAACAGCATATGGAAGCATGTGCAACAGAATTAGATTTTCACAAAAAATCTTTCATAATATTAAGTGTATATCGAGCACCTGCAGGTAACTTAATCTGTTTGTAAACCACCTTGAAGCTGTACTGGCCCATTTAACAACCAAAAACAAAGAAATAGTGGTTGCTGGTGATTTCAATGTAGATTTCCTTAAAGACTCTCCCAATAAGAACTTATTTGAGTTAGTAACACTATCATTCAACTTAATTCCCACAGTAAAGTTCCCCACTAGGATAGCCACTTGCTCACAAACAGCCATTGATAATATCTTTATAGAAAAGTCCAATGAACAAAATTATATTACAAAACCAATAGTCAATGGCCTCTCAGACCATGACATGCAGTTCCTTCTGTTAAATGTTAATACTGAACAGGATATAAAATCTGTTAAATCTGAGCTCAAGAGGATAATCAGTAAGCCAAAAATTGATTATTTTAGGACACTCCTCAGAGACATTCACTGGACTGATGTTTACAGTGCTCATGGCATGAATGAAAAATATAACATTTTTGCTAACAAAGTGCTTACCTTATTTGAACACTGCTTTCCCCCAAAACTTACCAAGGTTAGAGCAAAGTCTACAAAGAAGTCATGGATTACTCGAGGAATAGGGGTATCTTGTAAAACAAAAAGAAAACTGTATCTGTCAATCCGAAACATTTCCAATGTTGATGCTATAGCACATTATAAGAAATACTGCAAAATATTAAAGACTGTAATACGGATGTCAAAGCAAATATATTACAAGGAAAAGATAGTCATATCAGATAACAAAATAAAGACAATATGGGATATAGTGAAGGAGGAGACCGGTAGAACCAGACATGAAGAGGAACAAATAGCATTAAGAGTAAATGATACATTGGTGACAGATGTGTATAGTGTTGCAGAACTTTTTAACAAACATTTTATAACTGTTACTGAAAAGATGGGGTTGTCAGGTTCGGTAGATGCTGCTATGGATTACCTTAGACCAGACATTTCAAGTAACTTCCATAATATGAATTTGACCCTCACTACCCCAACAGAAATAATGTCCATCATAAAATCTTTAAAATCAAAAACATCTAGTGGGTATGATGAAATATCAACAAAGTTAATTAAAGAATGTGATTCTGAGCTAAGTAACATATTAAGCTATCTGTGTAACCAGTCGTTTATCAGTGGAATATTTCCTGAATGGCTGAAATATGCTGAAGTTAAGCCACTGTTTAAGAAGGGAGATAAAGAAATAGCATCAAATTTCCGTCCAATTTCACTGTTGCCAGCATTCTCAAAAATTTTCGAAAAAGTAATGTACAGTCATCTTTATAACCATCTTATCTCAAATAACATACTGTCAAAGTCACAGTTTGGATTTCTAAAAGGTTCTGATATTGAGAAGGCTATCTTCACTTACAGTGAAAATGTGCTTAATTCATTAGACAAAAAATTGCAGGCAACTGGTATATTTTGTGATCTGTCAAAGGCATTTGACTGTGTAAATCACAATATCCTTTTAAGTAAACTAGAATATTATAGTGTAACAGGAAATGCTGCAAAATGGTTCAAATCTTATATCTCTGGCAGGAAACAAAGGGTGTTATTAGGAAAGAGACATGTATCAAGCTATCAGGCATCATCCAACTGGGAACTAATTACATGTGGGGTCCCACAAGGTTCCATTTTGGGGCCCTTACTTTTCCTTGTGTATATCAATGACCTTTCATCAGTAACATTACCAGATGCCTAGTTTGTTTTGTTTGCCGATGATACAAACATTGCAATAAATAGCAAATCAAGTGTAGTCTTAGAAAGATCAGCCAATAAAATATTTGTGGACATTAATCACTGGTTCCTAGCCAATTCTTTGACACTAAACTTTGAAAAAACACACTACATGCAGTTCAGAACTTGTAAGGGGTGTCCCAAGAGTATATGTCTAACATACGATGACAAGAAGATAGAAGAAGTGGACAGTGTTAACTTCTTGGGATTACAGCTTGATAGTAAATTCAACTGGGAGGAGCACACCACAGAACTGCTGAAGCGTCTTAACAAATCTCTGTTTGCAATGCGAATTTTGTCAGACATAGGGGATATAAAAATGAAAAAGCTGGCATACTATGCTTACTTTCATTCCATAATGTCATATGGAATTATTTGTTGGGGTAATTCATCAAGCCAAGCTAAAGTTTTCCGGGCACAAAAACGTGCAGTAAGAATTATATGTGGTGTGAACTCAAGAACATCCTGCAGAAGCCTGTTTAGGGAACTAGGGATACTAACTCCAGCTTCCCAACATATTTATTCCTTAATGAAATTTGACATTAAAAATATATCACTTTTTAAAACCAACAGCTCAATTCATGGAATCAATACTAGAAATAAGAATAATCTGCACAAGGATTTAAAGTCACTTAGTCTTGTACAAAAAGGTGTGCATTATACAGGAACACACATTTTCAATAACTTGCCAGCAGCCATAAAAAGCTTAACAACCAATGAAATTCAGTTTAAGAGAAGCCTAATGGATTTATTGGTGGCCAACTCCTTCTACTCCATTGATGAATTTCTTAGTAAAACCAACTGATTTGTATATAAGTACAACATAACTTCTGCACCATTTCAGTGCAGTAATGTGTTCATTGTAAATAAGTATTACAGTAGTTGTATTACATGTTTATTACCTTACAAATAAATAAAATACTTTTTTATTTTAAATTCAGTGCATTAGTATTTGTAAAATGACAGTGTTCATTAAAAAATGACGATCATTCCACTTGGGACCTGTGGAATGGTACATTAGCTTATTTGTTTTAGTTGTAAATATTTGTCATGTATTGTTGTTTTTCTGACATGTTCCACATCCTGGAGGACCTCCTCACTACGGATCAATTGGAATGAAAGTAAATCTAATCTAATCTAAGACAGACCACAGACCACCCTACTCCTCAGCCATTATCATTATGAGATTCACTCCTGCTAGATGGCTGAGTATTCCAATGTAGATGCTCTCTCATGAATTTGTGTGGGTCCAAACTCAGGCTTCAACTAGGAGGAAATACTTTGCTTTTATCTCAATGAGGAAGTTCGGAAGGCACTGGATGGTTTTCCTACTATGAGCTCTTATATCACTCATGCTATCAACATGGATCCTGTTCTCCGCCAAATGGAGCAACACATCAAGTGAGGGTGGCCTGAACAAACTCAAGGCTGAGTGTTGGACCCCCTTTGTAATTATTTTGTGCTGCACCACGGACTACTGTCATTGATGGAGTGATCTTGTTGATAATGGAACCTGCCATGTCACAGGTGATCATTTGGCTTCCCTCCAGTAGGATAACTTTCAGCTCTTATATCACAGCCACTGGAGGACCTCACAGAAAAGATGCTTGCTCACCACTGCATCTACTGGCTAAGTGCATCTTCCAAGTATCCAGATCACCAGGCTACCCTGTGGCACTGTTACTTGTTATGGCCAGCGCCAATGCAGCCATGGGAATGTGACCAGCTGGACTTCATGGGCCTCTTCTTGAGTGCATTTTGGTTGCTCATTATTGATGCTTACTCCCATTTCCCATACATTGTCAACTCCCACTTTACACTGACAGAGTTTACTGAGTGTACCTTCACCCAGATCTTCTCCATTGAAGGCCTTCCTTGCACCTTGGTGATGGATAAAGGGGTGACAGCTCACTTCTCAGTTCTTTCAAGGATTTTGTTTCCTTTTTTGGCTGCGTGGCATCCACCATGTCAGGGCACCCCCATTTCACCCACAATCCAACAGAGTCAGAATACCTTATTTCGACCCTCAAGTCACAGATCAAGAAGTATGTTGAGAATGCTTGGGCAGAAGAGGCACGTATGCATTTTCTAAGTTCTTGCAGGTGCACTCCTATTGACTAAAAGAACCCAGCAGTATTGTTGTATGGATGTCAGCTGCACACAGTGCTGCACTTCCTGCTCCTGACCACTCACATGCCTCATTCACCTCTGTCACCACACTTTGTGCCAGAGTCCCCCATCTGGGCAAGTGCTTTTGTCTACCATTAGTGTTGGATTCCAGTGGGTTATCCCTGGTCAGCAGGATAAGCACTTCTCTGTAAGCCCTTCTTCATGCTACAGGCCAGTGACAGGCTGTTGGAGTGCCATTGCATCCAGTAATGCTTGTGGGTGGGAGACCAAATTCCTCTGCCCCCATGCACACCTTCAAAGATGACCCACCTCTTGGAACCTGATTTTTTGTCCTTCTGTCCTCTCCACTGGATCTTGGGCCATCACCTCTTTCCTTGGTCTGACCACCTGCACTTTGCTCCCCCTTGTCCTTAGTCCACTCGTCTGCTGTCTGTTTCAGCACACACTGGATTGTCTGGGACTGGTGTTGGATGAGGTTCTCCCAAGGGCAGAGCTGCTAGATGGGCCAGAGGAGCTGCCCCAGCACATTCTGATCCCTGCCCCAAGGAGCATTATGTGCCCCTGGCAGCTGGCTTCACATCCAGAGAATTTGTTCACAGCAGAATCATCATCATCAGGGCCACTTCTGGCCATGTGCTTTAGTTACCACAAACTGAAGGCGGTGGTCTCTAAGGCCCAGGAGACAATGAATGCTACCTTGTTGCACACCACAAGGCAGCCTGCAGTACAGGAGATGGACACCAGGATTTCATTAACTCATTGTCATTCCCCCAAATGGAGAGGATATGGTAACCCTCCACTTGTCTTGTACCAGTGCCACTGCTGTGGCTATGACAACATTTTGCAAGGCACTGACATGAGCTGTTGCTAATCAACCTGCTAGTACCAGCACTGGCAATGTGGGGGCGGCCACCAGGTGCTGGGATGATTGAACATCAGGAGACCTTGTTGCCTCAGGTCCTGCACACACCACCAGTGCCCAGCACCACTTCCAGACACCAATCAACCCTGCAATGGAGCAGTCTGTCTTTCTCGTTTCACTATTCTATTTTGTCACAGTAATTTGACTCCACTCTTGGGTAATTTGACTCCACTCTTGGGGTATATTTTGATTTGTATCATGGTCTTGGTCCCTCTTTCTACTCTGGATTTCTGTGGAATATAGAAACTGTGTTCACCTTAAAATGCTTAGAACTTTTTGTGTGTTCTTATATTTGTCTGTAACTGCAACAAAAACTACCCACAATTTGTTGTTAGTCTACTTTACAGAAGGAATCCAGAGAGACTGCTGCTTCCAGTTAATGTAATACCTGATGCCTTTCCTTCATGATGGTGTTTATGCAATACAGTATGTGAGTGTTTGTGGCTGAGTGGACTTTTTTTGCAGCTGTGATGGAAATGTGTTAGAGGCAATAGATCTGTCACATCTCTGTGTGAATGCCTTCTTTCTGTCAAAACCAAAATATAAAGTGAGCAGTACATCATCTTTTGAAGTATCATAATTTGTAGTAGATACTGTCTTTTTGAATTTCAGTAAACTATGAGAACTTTTATAAACTACAGTTGATCTGTATTTACAGGGACTGAACATGCTGGTTTATATTTCTGTGTTGATATAGGTCACACAAAATGCTAACTTATTATACAGACCATTAAACATAGACCATCAGAGATGATAGATTGGTAACGTGTATCTTTGCTGTTCTTATGCAGTAAATAGTGCTGAAATGGGTGATTATGCTTTTCAGATACATCAAGACTGAGACAATATGAAGTACATTCATGCAAAGAAGAAACTTCTTCCCAAGAAACTTCAGTTACCAGTGTCAGTTCTAGTCCTCTTTTCATCAAAAAGTATAAAAGTAAATTGGATGGGTCTATGAAAATGAAACTTAAAGGAATAAAACAAAGCTCAAGTCGGAGATATCCTGGAAGAAATACACCTCAGAAAAGTCAGCAATTTATGCCTTTCACTGAACATATAGTGGGAGATAATTTGGAAAAAGGCTGTTTAATGATAGGTATGCCACATATTTCAAAGTTCAGCAATCAGTGGCACACAGATGATATTAATAACTTCAGCAATATACTTAGTATAAATTAAAGTACATGATGGTAATTCTATCTTGTTCTTTTGTAGTAAATAATGATTAAGTCAGTGACTGTGATTTTCAGGTACTTCAAGACTGAAACAGCATGAACTACTTGCATGCAGAGAAGAAACTGCTTCACAAGAAAATTCTGCTGGTAGTGTCATTACTAGTTCTCCTTTCATCAGGAAGTATAATAGTGAACTAGATGGTTATATGAAAATTAAACTTAAAGGAATACAACAAAGCTCAAGTCGAAGATCTGCTGGAAGAAACACACCTCAGAAAAGTCAAGGATTTATACCTTACACTGAACATTCAGTGACAGATTTTTCTGAGAAAGGCTTTTGTAAGAGAGGTCTGTTATGTACCTCATATTTCAACAATTGCTGCTCACAATAGATATGGATAACTGCAATAAATTATCTAGTATAAATGAAAGTACTTGTTGATAACCTGTATCTGTTTGTTCTGTCCCACTAAATAATAAATAAATTAGTGATTGTACTTTTCAGATACCTCAAGACTGAAACAGTATGAACTACTTGCATGCAAAGAAGAAACTGCTCCACAAGAAAATTCTGTTATGAGTGTCAGTTCTAAACCACTTTTCATCAATAAGTATAATGGTAAATTGGATAGTTCTCTGAAAATGAAACTTAAAGGAATAGAACCATACTCAAATCAGAGATATGCTGGAAGAAATGCACCTCAGAAAAGTCAACAATTCATGCCTTGCACTGAACATTCAGTGACAGATAATTTAGAAACAGGTTACTTTATGAGAAAAAAGTCACAGATTTCAAAGTTCAATGATGATTTCAGTAATTTACATAATATGGATGAAAGAGCATATTATTTTGAGTCTAAGGTAAGCTAAGCTGGGGTAGGCCTTTATACCTATTAATTTCATTAGTATTTATTTATGATGTCATTATGACAATTTTCAGTGAACAGTGTTGAATGTTACATGGGATTGTCCTAGATACACGCAGATTCAATTCAAATTTTTTTTTTTTTAAAGTAGAAGATCATATAAAATGTGTTATTTACTAATCAATGTGGAGAATTTTTATATGAACCTACATGGACCCTTTACCTAATTGCAAAATAATAGCATTTTCGAAGACTGCAAGACCAGTGCTTAAGATACAATACTCACAGAATTATATTGAGGGCATGTACATGAAACAGAACATATGTTTAAATTTGCTTTTAGTGCTAGAAGTTATTTGTAATACAGAAGTACTTTCCTTTGATATGTAGTGTTATTTATTTTTCAGTTATTTACATTGCCTAATTTATTTTCAATAGCAGGTAATTCATTATAGACAACTTTATGGAATAATGCTACCCTACTTAATGTTTCACTTATCTATACAATTATTATGCATCATTTTTGTAAAACTCTGCTCAACAATAGGTAAAAAGTCTACTTATTTGCATGAAACCAGCCATTTAACAGTTACATGTAAAAACCAGTGAATTTCAGATTTTAGACGCATGGTATTTCTTCATACAAGTAAGGGAGGAAATAAAAAAGAGCGAAAAATCTTAAATTATTTGAATAGAAAGGCTGGATGAGAAAGAGATCCAATATCTGATAGAGTGCAAATCATGAGATCAAAGGGATGCAGTACTATTACACTGAAGTCTTCCCATATGACAGTTCCTATAACATGTAATGATAAAATGGATGATAATATATTGAATTGAATTGAAAACTCACAAACGTGTCCAGATCCAAAGGCAAGGTCATCAGTGAAGCACAGGACTTAGAACTAAAAGCACATTTATTACTGACAACAGCACACAGCCCTTCCTGGATGTAGAGTGCAGCTGTTTACACAGACATAGAATATTGCATATTGCTGGTATTTTTACAAACATTACCACATTATTGAAACATTAAAAATACAAAATATTTCAAGAATCTTGCATAAATTATAAATACTAAATAGCAAATAATATCTGGTAGTCAATTTCAACTGGTAACCTACAGCACCCCAGGCAGTGACACTAACCACTGCAGTATGGTGCATGTACCACAGACAGTAGCACTATTATCATTTGTATACTTCATTTGTGCATCCTGCAAAGATACCACAAGTACTGTTCCCTCCTGTGGATACTGTCTCAGCTCCAAAAAATACATGAGTTAATACTGTTTGCTGATTTGACTGTGAGTGGTGACTCTTGAGGCTCTGTACAAGGGAGGCAGAAAAAGCTCAGGGTACTACAATCATACCCCTTACCAAAATATTTGAGGTGATGTCTTCCCCTGAAACTGACCCTTGTGATTTGTCCTTTGTCAAGGAGAAACATGCACAAAGTAGTCAGTAATTTGAACAGAGAATGCATTATGGTATCCCTTGAGAAAACAGATGGGAGGGATCATGTTGTGCTATCAATATGTATGTCTGGAGGCCTCATTCAACGTGCTAGACTGACTGTTCTGTCAGTCATTGAGAGGTGTAACCAGCAACAGATTGTGGTACATACCACAGCAAATGATGCCTGTCATCTGGGCTCAGAGGCAGTAGTTGGAGTATTCCAGCAACTGACAGAGAAGGTTGAGAAAACTGGCTTTGTTCACAATCTGCAGCATTGTCCACAGAGATAATTTCAAGTCCTGGATCTGAGTGAAATAGAAGGCTATTCAGAGACTTCATTACATCTGTGAAAGGCTAGAGCAGTCAGCTGCGCAGAGCATTCTTAATAAAGTGCCAGTTCAATGTGCTCCAAAAAATGGCACTGGAGCTCACATATTGCAAGAGCTAGCTAAAACACAGAATCAGCAGCATTGACATTTTTAAATAGATCAAAGTATGTGTTGAAAGCATAAGATAATGGACAAGGAGGTGACATGTTTGCCACAAAAAATAAGAAAAATAATCTTGGTGATATGAAACTGAAACTGTGTGTGGGACTGTTCAGCCAAGTACCAATATCAGTGGCATAAACTTATAACTGGGTCTTCAATGTTCTCCAAAAAATGGCTGTGGAGCTCACATACTGCAAGTTACAGAAAGCTAGCTAAAACACAGAATCAGCAGCATTGACATTTTTAAATAGATCAGAGTATGTGTTGAAAGCATAAGATAATGGAAAAGGAAGTGACATGTTTGCCACAAAAAATAAGAAATATAAACTTGGTGATATGAAACTGAAACTGTGTGTGGGACTGTTCAGCCAAGTACCAATATCAGGGGCATAAACTTATAACTGGGTCTTCATGCTGACCCCAGACTCAGTCCAAGATGTAACAGAAATCTTTAGCAAAACCCTTAGCTCATTAATACATCAAGGAGAGTTCAATGAACCAAAAATGGATTTTGTTTGATTTCAGTTTTGTGAGTGCTTTGTGTGGTAAAACATCATGGAAAACAATACTAAATTATTTCTCCAAAAACTACTTAGAACAGAGAATTTGGAAACCCATAGTTAACAGAGAAATATTATATCTTAAAGGTAACAAATAGACCTGGACTCTTTGAGGATATCCTCATTGACACATATGAGGATATCCTCATTGACACAGATATCATTAACCATTAGGTAGTTGTAACATCAGTCATTATTAAACTGTAATTGGTAACTAAAGTTTGTAGAAAGATTAACATGTCTAGTAAAGTGAATTGCTACAGAAGAATGCTGAAGATTAGATGGGTAGATAACATAACTAATGAGGAGGTATTGAATAGAATTGGGGAGAAGAGGAGTTTGTGGCACAATTTGACTAGAAGAAGGGATCGGTTTGTAGGGCATGTTCTGAGGCATCAAGGGATCACCAATTTAGTACTGGAGGGCAGCGTGGAGGGTAAAAATCGTAGAGGGAGACCAAGAGATGAATACACTAAGCAGATTCAGAAGGATGTAGGCTGCAGTAGGTACTGGGAGATGAAGAATCTTGCACAGGATAGAGTAGTATGGAGAGCTGCATCAAACCAGTCTCAGGACTGAAGACCACAACAACAACAACAGTAAAGTGAATAGAGAGGCTGTAGTGTCATATCTTAACCCTTTATAGGACAATGCTCACTTTTTAATAGAGAGTGTTGAAATGTAATTTGTTAAGTTGCTTATCATACCCAGATATGTAAAACAATTTTATGAAAAGGATACTTTCCACTCACCATACAGCAGAGATGCAGAGTCGCAGATAGACACAACAAAAAGACTGTCAGAAATTTGACCAACAAGGCCTTTGTCAAAAACAGACTGCACACCCGCACACACACACACACACACACACACACACACACACACACACACACACACACACACATATGCAAACGCAACTCACACATATGACCACAGTCTCTCGTAGCTGAAGCCAGACTGTGAGCAGCAGTGCATTATGGGAAAGACAACCGAGTGGTTGGTGTAAGGGGGGGGGGCTAGGATGGTGGGGGGTAGTGGGGAGACAGCAGGGTATAGGTGGGGGATGGTAAAGTGCTGATTGTGGGAGTGTGCAGGGATGAGGTGAAGAGAGGGTCTAGCAGATAGGTGGAGTCAGGGGAGGGAGGATAGCAGAAAAGAAGAGAAGTAAAACAACTGGGTGCATGGGTAGAATATAGGGCTGTTGGGTGTTGGAAACGGAGGAGGGATGGTGCTGTTGGGGTAAGGAAAATGTCTAATGAAGGTTGGACAGACAGCTTGTTGGTTGTCATACCCATGGAAAAGCAGCGCACTGGTTGCAGCTTAGCTTGTAGATCAAATGACTGGTTTCACAGGTAGCCCTACCTTTGATAGAATAGGTGATGTTCATGACCGGACTGGAGCAGGTGGTGGTGGGAGGATGTAAGGGACAGGTCTTGCATCTAGGCCTATTACATAGATACGAGCTGTGAAGCAAGGAGTGGGAGCAGGGGTTGTGTAGGGATGGATGAGAATATTGTCTAGGTTTGGTGGATGGTGGAATACCACTTTGGGGGAGGGGGAGGGGCAGAGGGGTGAGAAGGATAGTGGGTAGGACATTTCTCATTTCATGGTATAATGAGAGGTAGTTCAAACACTGACAGAAAATGTAATTCAGTTGCTCCAGTCCTGGGAGGTACTGAGTCACGAGGGGAATGCTGCTCTATGGCCAGACAATGGGTCTTTGGGAGGTGGCAGTTGACAGGAAAGATAAGACATGGGCGATCTGTTTTTATACAAGGTTGGGAGGATAATTACAGTCTGTGAAACCCTCAATGAGACCCTTGGTATATTTGGAGAGGGACTGCTCGTCACTGCAGATGTGACAGCCGTAGGTAGGTAGGCTGTATGGCAGGGACTTCTTGATATGGAATGGCTGGCAACTGTTGACCTGAAGGTATTGCTGGTGGTTAGTAGGTTTGTTTGATATGGACACTGGTACTGTTATACAACCTTTGAGGCCTACAATGAGGAAGGTGGCTTGTTGGGTTGAGGTGAAACAAATGGGGGAGAAGATGTTGTTCTGGAGCAATGTGGATAGGGTGCCCTCACCCTTGATCCAAATCACAAAGGTGTCATCAGTGAATCTGAACCAGGTGAGGGTTTCAGAGTTCTGGGCATATAGGAAGGATTCCTCTAGATGGTCCATGAATAGGTTTACATAGAATGATGCCATGCAGGTACCCATAGATGTACCAAGCATTTGTTGTAGGTAATGCCTTCAAAGGAGAAGTAATTTTGGGAGAGAATATGGTTGGTCATGGTGACTAGGAAGGAGGTTGTTTGTTTGGGATTCATTGGGTGTTGGGAAAGGTTGTGTTCAATAGCATTAAGGCCATGGGCATTAAGCATGTTAGTGTAAAGGGGTGTGGTATCAGTTATGATGAGCAGTGCACTGTGTGGTAGAAGAACAGGAACTGTGGACAGTCGGTCGAGGAAATGGTTGTTATCTTTTATATATTAGGGTAGATTGCAGGTAGCAGGCTGAAGGTGTTGGTCTATGAGAGCAGAGATTCTCTCATTGGGGGCACAGTAATTGGTCACAATGGGGCATCCTGGGTGGTTGGGTTGATGGACTTTAGAAAGCATGTAGAAGATACAAGTGTGGGGAATAGTAGGGGTGAGGAGAGAGATGGACTCTGGGGAGAGGTTCTGAGATGGGCCTAAGGTTTTGAGGAGATTCTGTAATGGGGACACTGTGGCAGGCTTTGTACGTGGATGAATCTGACAGCTAGTGGAGTCCTACTGCCAGGTAATCTTTGTGGTTCAAAACAACAATGGTAGAGAGTTTGTCAGCAGGTATAATTATAAGGTCAGGATCAGTTTTTAGTTGTGGATTGCGGTTCTTTCTGTGGATGTAACCTTAGTTTGCATCTTGAGGATTTGTAGAATGATGGTGGGGCAAAGTTCTAGGTTAATAAATTCTGGAAACTTACCTGGGGGTGATTTGGGGGCAATGGGGGTGGATCATGGATGGATGGAGGAGTGAATTGAGTCAGGCAGGCTTGAACATTGGTCTTTGGTTGAGTCTGATTGGTAGTATTGGTGGTGAAAAGTATTTCCACTGTAGGGTCAAGGAAAAAGAGAGAAAGTCTTTAACAAGTCCTCCATGGTTGAATTTTGGAGTGGGGCAAAAGGTGTGGCCTTTGGAAAGGCCTAATATTTCTGTGGGACTAAGTCTTTTGGAGGTAAGGTTCACGATATTTTTTTTTGGCTATTTAGGTTTTGGTTTCTTTGTGGTGGTGCGAACATTTCAGCTAACTCTAATGATGCTCTGAAATGAGAAATATCCTACCCTCTATCCTTCCCATCACATCACTGGTAAGACAGAGATTTAGAAACCAGGTTTTAAACTGTAAGACATATCCAGGGGCAGATCTGGACTCTGACCACAATCTATTGGTTATGAACAGTAGATTGAAACTGAAGAAACTGCAAAAAGGTGGGAATTTAAGGAGATGGGACATCGATAAACTGAAAGAACCAGAAGTTGTAGAGAGTTTTAGAGAGATCATTAGTGAATGATTGACAAGAATGGGGGAAAGAAATACAGTAGAAGGAGAGTAGGTAGCTTTGAGAGATGAATTAGTGAAGGCAGCTGAGGATCAAGTAGGTAAAAAGACAAGGGCAAGTAGAAGTCTGAGGGTAACAGAAGAGATGTTGAATTTAATTGATAAAAGGAGAACATATAAAAATGCAATATATGAAGCAGGCAAAAAGGAATACAAGCATTTCAAAAATGAGATTGACAGGAAGTGCAAAATGGCAGTGATGGCTAGAGGACAAATGTAAGGATGTAGAGGCATATGTCACTAGGGGTAAAATAGACACTGCCTACAGGGAAATTAAAGAGACCTTTGGAGAAAAGAGAACCACTTGCATGAATATTAAGAGATCAGATGGAAAACCAGTCCTAAGCAAAGAAAGAAAGCAGAAAGGTGGAAGGAGTATATGTACGGTCTATACAAGGGTGATGTACATGGGGGGGGGGATCTTATGGAAATGGAAGAGGATGTAGATGAAGATGAAATGAGAGATATGATACTGAGTGAAGAATTTGACAGGATACTGAAAACCTAAGTGGAAACAAGGCCCTGGGAGTAGACAACATTCCATTAGAACTACTGATAGCCTTGGGAGAGCCAGGGATGACAAAACACTACCAAGATGTGTGAGACAGGCAAAATACCTCAGACTTCAAGGAGATTATAATAATTCCAATCTCAAAGAAAGCAGGTGTTGACAGATGTGAGAATTACCAAACTATCAGTGTAATCAGTCATGGCTGCAAAATACTGGCACAAATTCTTTACAGACAAATGGAAAAACTGGTAGAAGCCAACCTCAGCGAAGATCAGTTTGGATTCTGTAGAAATATTGGAACATGTGAGGCAATACTGACCCTAAGACTTATCTTATAAGATAGACTAAGGAAAGGTAAACACACTTTCCTAGCATTTGTAGACTTAGAGAAGGCTTTTGACAATGTTGACTGAAATACTCTCTTTCAAATGCTGAAGGTGGCGGGGGTCCAATACAGGGAGTAAAAGGCTATTTACAATTTGTACAGAAACCAGACGATATTTATAAGAGTTGAGGGGCATCAAAGCGAAGCAGTGGTTGGGAAGGGAGTGAGAGAGAGTTGTAGCCTACCCGCAATGTTATTCAATGTGTATATTGAGCAAACAGTAAAGGAAACAAAAGAAAAATTTGGAGCAGGAATTAAAATCCATGGTGAATAAATAAAAACCTTGAGGTTTGCCGATGACATTGTAATTCTGTCAGAGAGAGCGAAGGATCTGGAAGAGCAGTTGAACAGAATGGACAGTGTCTTGAAAGGAAGATATAAGATGAACATAAACAAAAGGAAAATGAGGATAATGGAATGCAGTCAAATTAAATCAGGTGATGCTGAGGGAATTAGACTAGGAAATGAGACACTTAAAGTAGTAGATGACTTTTTCTGTTTGGGGGGCAAAATAACTGATGATGGTCGAAGTAGAAAGGATGTAAAATGTACACTGGCTATGGCAAGGAAAGAATTTCTGAAGAAGAGAAATTTGTTAACATCGAGTATAGATTTAAGTGTCAGGAAATCTTTTCTGAACGTATTTGTATGGAGTGTAGCCATTTATGGAAGTGAAACATGGACAATAAATAGTTTAGACAAGAAGAGAATAGAAGCTTTTGAAGTGTGGTGCTACAGAAGAATGCTGAAGATTAGATGGGTAGATCAAGTACCTAATGAGGAGGTACTGGATAGAATTGGGGAGAATAGGAAATTGTGGTACAACTTGACAACAAGAAGGGATCTGTTGGTAGGATTCTGAGGCATCAAGGAATCCCAGTTTAGTATTGGAGGTCATGTGGAAGGTAAAAATCGTAGATGGAGACCAAGAGATGACTACCCTAAGCAGATTCAGAAGGATGTAGGTTGCAGTAGTTACTTGGTGATGAAGAGGCTTGCACAGAATAGAGTAGCAGGAAGTGCTGCATCAAACCAGTGTCCGGACTGAAGACAACAGCAACAACATCCGTCTTCTGAAACTCAGTCTGCTGTTTGCACACGCAGTATCTTGTGGGTAGTAGACACAGGTGGCTAGTTCATCTTTTCTTGATTTCTGAAAGTCACTTAACAGTGAAACAGACATAAGACTGATAACAAACATATGGTCATGTGGAGTATCTTCTATGAATTTTGTATTGATGGAACCAAGTATGTTACACCAAATGGCTACAGTTTTATTGCCTACAGTTCATACTAGGAAGTGGTGTGAAATGAAATGAACTTGTGAAATAAGTAATAGGTTACAGAAATCAGTGACACACACTTTTTGGGAGAAGCCTGTAAAAATGCAGTGCACTTGGTAAGGAAACACTACAGTATGAACTGTTCCGGAGAATGCCACCGGTATATGAGGTTCTCATTACATCCGTTATCAATAGGAGATGTTGCTGGAAGGGAAGCAGGTTTAAAGCTAACTCTTTTTAGGTAATTTTCTGGCAATGCTCCTAGAATAGTTTCACATGAATATTTGTCTCATTTACCACTTACAACATTGTCATTTCCATAGCTATTACAAAACGGTAAAAATCTTGTATAAGTACATTCACATTTGTGAATAGTGAAATACTGAATGAGTCCAAACAAAGAGAATTTCTTGAATAATAAATCAGTAGTAGTGATGTAAAATTGTAGTAAATGGTATATGCATAGGCCTAGCAGCACTTTCAGTATTGTTTGACCAGAAACATCAGTGTTACTCGAAGATCCGTCAGTGAACAGCTATCAAATAAAGGAAAAACATGAAATCATGTGACAGTATACATTTATTACATCAAAGGATGCGTTATTAATGCTTTTAACACAGCAGAATTACTAGTCAGGATAGAATGGAATTTGCTGTATTGTAACATTTCAACAGGACCAAGTGAAACTGCTTTGACCTTTTAAATGCTTAATCAGTTGATAGAGGTGATCCACACACAATGATGAGTAGGTACTGAACCACACTAAGTGACTACAGCATGGGATGATAGCTACCACGCTGGACTGGTTACAATAAACTCAACAACTTTGTTGATAAAGTTGACTTTACTCTGAAGCACTGCTAAAATGTGTGAACCTGTTTGTGTCAACAGTTCATTGCCATCTGCTGTGGATTAGACTGATAACATACATGACACTGAATCATCTTCTAGATTTCAGAAACGCAAAAATGTCAGACAGAAACACCAAAATGAGAAGTCAGATACAGTATTTTCAGAAGTGCCAACCAGTGCTGCAGTGATAGCCATGTGTGTTGAGCTCTGCTATGGTGACTGCAGTCTGACAACTACACTTGTTAAGAAACAGAGCAGATATGTGTAAAGTTTGATAATTTGGGTCACATTGGAGTCTTATGTATTGAGATATTTTTGAGCCTGGTGTATTGCTCTTCTTCAAGATAATTCTACACATTATTCTTTAGCAAGACAATTTCCCACTAAACATTGTGAATAATGTGCAAGTCTTATTCATAGAATGATGGTTAACATTATTTTCCTGGCTTCATCTAACATATTTAACACTTTGTGCAATTCTTGATTAGTTTTGTTCTGATGTTCAAACTCATGGGACTCGATTAGTCCTGTAATGAGTTATCTGATATTGTTAGGTCAAGGCTTCATAGTGGCCATTTTAACATGGACAGAGAAGGTTCTCTAGAAGACTTAGACATGTTCTAGAATTGTCTAAATGCTGGTGGTGCAGATTGTCACATATACAGTATAATGTAACAGATCGAAATTGAGGTTAGCAGAACACGGCACATCAGTTTTGTATATCACTTGATCCCTCAGTTCTGTTAGTTTCATTTCATATAAACAGGTAAATGGTTATATTTCTGCATTTCAATGTGCACTAATTAATCTCAATGATATTTACAGTAATGTACAGTGTTGTCAGAAACAGTCTGAAAGCTTGTAAGCATGTTGTGGGGGAGATTATGCTGCAAAATAATTGTTGACAAAAAAACTCGATATGTAACACCATTTCCGAGTTATTCAACATCAAAGTAAGCTAATCAGATCATCACACTCACAGATTTAAACAGACTGCCAGAGACAATGTGGCCAAAAATGTTCTTTGTACATTAACAGGGATGGAACATCACCTAATGGTCTAACAAGTCTTGTGCTACCATCTATGCTATGAGAACAAATGGTATTACTGGTATTAGCTTCTATAGCAGACATATGTCTGCTAGTTATTGGATAACCTTATGAAGTTGTACTGACACATTAAATTGTTGCCAGAAGTGTTTGTTTAGCTGTGAATGTACACAGAAATGGGTGCAAAGGGACAATGACAGATGAAGGTGTGAGATACAGTTCCACAGCAGTGAATGTAGTGGTGCCATGGCACATCATTGATATTCCTTCAATGAATACACTGATATGCATTTAACGTATTTAACTGTGGGTTGAAATGTATTGGAGGCCCACACAGTTTACAGTGAAAGATTTGTGAATCACATTATTCCATATGCAAATATATTTGCAGTGGTTGATAAATGATTTAGGGAGATTGGAAGTTTTCATGTGAACAAAATTAACACTGAACTCCATACTCCATGCAGACTGTTCAGTTTGAAGAAGACCTTGATATGGTTGTTACAGATCCTACTACCAGCTTGAGGGCCATTGGTAATTCATGGGCAGTAAATAAAGTTAATGTAATGTTCTTAAATATGCTTGAAAATAAACATGGTAAAATATATCCATTTGTTTTTAACTTCGGGTTTCACTTACTGTTGTATTGGATGTACTTCATGACAAAAACCTATCTCTGTACCACATAGAGAAAGTGGAAGATTTGGTGGAAGAGGACTATCCTTTTTGGAACCAGTATTTCCTGTAGTAACTTACATCAGTGAATCAGAATTCTAAATTTCAAAAGGAGAGTGTTGTGGGCAGACGAGGCATGTTTCACCAGAGAAGGGTCATTCAGCTCTCAAAATAGCAACTTTAGGAATAAAGTAAATATGCATGGCATGAAGTAAATGTGTATGGCATGTATGTGGAGTCAATTTTGCATAAGTTTGGCATGAATATTTGGCAGGTATCACAGGTGACTGTTGGCTCTTATTCTACTTCCCAACCATTTAAATGGACAGACATATTTAACCTTCCTCTTAAAAGTCCTTTCATTGTATTTAGAATGTTCCTGTGGTGGTCCATCAGATAACATGGCACAAACATGACGGCACACCACCACAGTAAGCTGTTGAGGTACAGGAGCATTTAGATGCATTGTATCTGTAGAGGTAGATGCTAAGATGGGCCAGTGCGTTGGTCAGCTCATTTGCCGTATCTTACCCCTTTAGATTTTTATCTGTGGAAGCTTGTGAAGAAAATGTAGTATAGAGCACATACTACAGAGAACTGATCTGGCAAAGACACAGTTGTTCTTGCTATTATAAGGCAGCAATATTATTGGGGGTAGAGCCAATGGTTCTACATCCCCACAGAGCTAATCACTTTTGATCTCAATGTGTCATCTCTTGTTCTAAAAAATTTAAACTTGCAAATAAGCCTCATATTTTACCTGAAGCAGATGCAATTAATTAATTTGGAGTGATTGGACTTTATAGAATTATTGTTATGTCAACATAATTAGAATGCAGCTGTTATAAATGGTGTTTGGAGCTGGTAATCTATTGAAAGAGACTGCAAGGTTTCAGATTGATTATATAATGGGAAGACACAGATTTTGGGACCAGATTTTAAACTGTAAGCCTTTTCAGGGGTAGGTGTAGACTCTGAGATGATTTATTGTTTATGAACTGTAGATGAAAACAAGAAATTGCAAAAAAGATAGGAAATTATGGAGGTGAGACCTGGATAAGTTGAAAGAACCAGAGGTTTTCGAGAGTTTCAAAGGATGTTTTAGGCAACAATTGACTGATATGGTCATTTATGGGACTCAAAAACCCATATGTGCCCTCCAGGGTCATGCTAAATGGTGAATAGCTCAGGGAGCTCAGCGTTCATTTGCTGGGTACAGGCTTGGCAACCTCAGGTTTTCTGAGCTGGGGACTGTTAGGCACCAACAGTGTTCTGTAGCTATAAGCTCTGGTCATGCTTCAGCAACCATGTGTAGCACAGCAGTGGAGTGTTGTATGCCACAGGGACTGTGCATCTTGGCTTAGCCACCCAGATTACAAAAATGGTCAAAACCTCTATAAAAAAAAATCTCAGTCTCAGGGTGCACTGTGCACTGACTGAGATGCATGACTGTTGAGGTGGAACGGTTGTTAGCAGTCAACCTCTGGGGAAAGTGTGACTCCTCAATTGTATGAGGCTTATACTGATAATCAGGGTGCTGTCTATGTGGACCCTTAGTTCGCTAAGTGTTCATGGGAACAAAATGAAACCCTCAAACTTAACAACTCCCACTGGAATGGGTGTATCACATGTGGGTGTAAACACCCAGTCTTACGAGAGGGCTCGTGTAGCCAATCCTGATTCAGGAATTATTCAAATATGCTTCCATTTATAGCAACAGAACACATTCTGCTGGCCAGATTGTATTTTTAATAGCCAAAAGGAAAGACGGCAACTTTGAGAAAGTTCCATCTTTCTACATTCAAAAGTGTTTTGTGGGAATTGCCAACAGTTTGAAATCTATCACGTGATTGTGCAATGGGGCACTGTTGATTGAAACTCCTAGTTTCCAACAATCAACGAGCTCCAAACATGTAAATACCTCAGGGAATATGCCATTGAAATGGAGGTACAAAACACAGGTACATAACACAGGTACACAACACAGGTGTTGTGTCATGCAGTGATCTAATAGATATTCCTGGTGACAAACTGAAAGCTGAGTGGGCTAAGAAGGGAATGTGGATGTGCAAAACAGAATGAAAATGGTGGATGGTGATCTGATCAAATCAAACTCATTTATCCTTATTTTCAGTTGCACTAAGCATCCAGAGCATGTCGAAGTGTGTTTCCTTCACTTAAATATGTGACACTATGTCCCCAACTGATGCACTGTTTTAAATGCCATTGCTTTGAACATATTACTCATTGGTGGCAAAAGTGGGATGTTCGCTCATGAGGAATTGGATGTTCATCCCTTCTGAAGTGTACTGATTGCTCTGTGGGTTGCCAAGTCTGGAGTAGGTACTGCAGTGTCTATCTTGAGAAGAGGAAGATACAGGAGCTGAAAACAACAAAACATATCTCATATGGCAAATGTCAGAAAAAGCCACAGTTGCCAACACCGCAGAGCTCCCAGCACCTCCAAAGGTATGATCTATTAAACAGTCCAGCACTGCCATTAACACTGCTGTGGTCATTGCTACAAAGCCTTCCCAGGAAAAAAAAAAATACCAACAACATTCTGTCTGACACTTCTCAAGATTTGTCTTCAGAATCTGTGGAATATGAAGTCTGCTTAGGGCAACTATCTATCCCCACTCTGGTGGGGAGACAGGGTTAAAGTGCAACCTCCATGATAAATAGCTTTTGTACTACAGTGGAATATGAATGGGTTCAGAATGTATGGAGAGGAACTGAAGCTCCTGGTTCAGGAACATGTCCCATGCTTGTATTTGCAAGAAACACATTTTAAAACTGCTGACACCCTCGTGCTACAGACCTATGTCCTCTTTTTCAAGGATGGTCAGACTGGGGAAAGGGCCAAGGGAGGGGTTGCTGTGTTTGTTAATAACATACACCACTCCTCAGCTCTGTGCATGGCTACTGACCTGCAAGCCATTGTTGTTAAAGTTCATGAGGGTCAATGGATTACCATTTGCTCTCTGCATTTACCATCACAGGGAGCAATAGATTCTGAGGCTCTCAGAGATCTTTTAGAGCAGCTCCCCTTGCCATTTCTCTTACTGAGAGACTTCAGTGCAAGTCCTCAGGTCATCTTCACAGGCAACGTATACATTGATGGAATAATGAGCACTCTGGATCAGGTGTACTGCTCTGTGATAGTTTAAGTGCTGCCCAGTGTTGGTCAACCTCACAACCTTTGAAATAGTGAGAGTGAAGACCAACACATAATCAAAGACAGCAGTCATGGCTCTTGTACTCTCTAAACTGCTTCATGAAAGTATGGGAAGCCATCAGAAGGATTTATGGTAAATGCAGTTTGTTACATATAACAGCAGTGTTGAAGCAGAGGTGTCTCCAAACAGCATCCATAGACATCCAGACAGCGGCAGAGCATTTTGTGAAGACTATGCCACTAAAGCGAGAATCCAGCGTTCTGTTGTTACCATGTCATCTTGGAAAGGGTTGAGTTGGATTTCAGATCCAACAATCTGGAGTCCTATAACTGCCCATTCTCCATGTGGGAGCTGGATTCATCACTATCTGCTCCCAGTCATGACCAAATCCAATACAACCTGCTTTGGAACTGAAACAAGTATCAAAGGAAATTCTCTTAGAATGCGTCAATTCGATGTGGCAGACATGCCACATTCCCAACTTGCGGAGGGAGGCAATTTGATACCTCTCCTCAAACCAGTAGAGGACCAAATGTGTCCCAGTAGTTACTGCAGTGCTGTCTTAATTAGCTGTGCAGATATAGAAGTGAATCATTAACTGTCATCTGATCTGGATGTTAGAGATCAGGCAGCTTATCAGTTGCTCTCAGTGTGGAATGAAAAGATGTTGATCCACTTTTGATAACCTGACCCTGTTAGGGGCTGCTATCCAACAGGTTTTCTTATGTAAACAGCATTTTATAGATATTATCCTTTGATATCAGTAAGGTGTACGAAACTACTTCGAGACACAGTATTGCCAGGCAGCTCCACTAATGGAGCTTTCATGATCGCCTCTCTATCTTCCTTTGTTCCTTCTTGTCAAAGCATTTTTTTCTTGGTACCAAGTTGGTGGCATGCTGGCAAATAGTCTTGAGCAAGAGAATGGCATTCCTCAGGGTAGTGTTTTAACCATTACCCTCTTTGCCATAGTCATCTGCAGATGAGTGTGTGTGTTCATTGTAATTGTTCTCATTGTATTTTTAACATGCCTACCATGCATGTGAGGGACACCATTTTACATTTTAAAGATTCGTTGAGGTTTCTAGGCCTCATTATTGATTCCAAACTGTGGCTACCACACCTGAAGGACTGGAAGGCCAGAAGCCAGGAGGTGCTGAGTATCTTAAAGTGCCTTATCCACAGGTCATGGGGAGCAGACAGGGCTTGTCCATTCCAGTTTTATAGGGCTTTCATGCAGTCGTGGCTAGACTATAGGTGCACAATGTATGGATGAGTGATGCCTTCTCATCTGAAGATCATTGATGCAATCCACCGTGAGGGGACTAGGCTGGGTACAGGTACTTACAGACAAGCCCCATACACAATCTCTGTGCTGAGACTGAGGATCTGCCATTCACCATCCACTGACAGTTCCTCAAGGTGCATCACGCATATAAGTTCCCCATTGCTCCCAGTTCATCAGCATACCATAATGTTGTTCATCCAGCTATGGAACACCTTTTCTCCAACTGTCTGGGAGCAACAAGGCCATTGGGATCTGTGTGAAGTAGGTCCTAGAGTCGTTTGGTGTGGAGAAAGTACAACTCTGAATCCAGGCTTTTAACTGCCTACCACACTTCTTACTGCAGAAGCCTGGAGTAATTGTAGCTTTAGTGGACTACAGCAGAGGCTGCACTTTTGCATGTGTTTTAATACCTTATTTTCTTCATTTCAACTGAGCACCAAAACTCTGTAGTTGTATTTGCAGATGGGTCTAAGCAGGGGGCTCCTCTGTTGTGTTACTGTCTTTGACACAGGATTATATGCAATCTTGCGAGCATTGGAGCAAGTGAGATGTCCTGCGAGTACTAAATTCCTCACGTGTTCCAAATCTCTGAATTACCCACACTCTCTACAACATTTATATGCAGCAGATAAAGTAGTCTAGAATATCCAGGAAGCCCTCCTCCATCCACAAATGCTGAGGAAGGATGTGTCTTTCTGGTGGGTACCAGGGTGTGTGGGTATTATAGAGAACAAAAAGGCAGATGTAGCAGCCAAGAAGGCACACTATGTGATCAAAAGTATCCGGACAACTGGCTGAAAATGACTTTCAAGTTCATGGCACCCTCCATCAGTAATGTTGGAATTCAATATAGTTGAGGCCCACCCTTAGCTATGATGACAGCTTCCACTCTCGCAGGCATATGTTCAGTCAGGTGTTGGAAGATTTCTTGGGGAATGGCAGCCCAATCTTCATGCAGTGCTGCACTGAGGAGAGGTATTGATGTCAGTCGCTGAGGCCTGGCATGAAGTTGGCGTTCCAAAACATCTCAAAGGTGGTCTATAGGATTCAGGTCAGGGCTCTGTGCAGGCCAGTCCATTACAGGGATGTTATTGTCATGTAACCCCTCCGGCACAGGCTATGCATTATGAACAGGTGCTTGTAGTGTTAAAAGATGCAACTCCGAATAGCTCTTCAAGACTGGGAAGCAAGAAGGTGCTTAAAACATAAATGTTGGCCTATGCTGTGATAGTGTCATGCAAAACAACAAGGGGTGTAAGCCCCCTCCAAGAAAAACATGACCACACCATAACACCACTACCTCCGAATTTTACTGTTGGTATTACACACAATGGCATATGACATTCACAGGTATTTGCCATACCCACACCCTGCCATCGGATTGCCACATTGTGTACCATGATTCGTCACTCCACACAATGTTTTTCCACTGTTCCATCGTTCGTTGTTTATGCTCCTTACACCAAGTGAGGCATCGTTTGGCATTTACTGGTACTGGCATGATGTGTGGCTTATGAGCAGCTGCTCAACCATGAAATCCAAGTTTTCTCACCTCCTGACAAACTTGCAGCGGATCCTGATGCAGGTTGGAATTCCTGTGTGATAGTCTGGATAGATGTCTGCCTATGAAACATTATGACCCTCTTCAACTGTCGGTGGTCACTGTCAGTCAACAGACGAGCTTGGCTGTACACTTTTGTGCTGTACGTGTTCCTTCACGTTTCCACTTCACTATCACATTGGAAACAGTGGAGCTAGGGATGTTTATGACAGTGGAAATCTCACGTACAGACTTTTGACTCAAGTGACACCCAAACACCTGAGCATGTTCGAAGAAGTCTGTTAGTTCCACAGAGTGCCCAATTCTGCTCTCTCACGATGTCTAATGACTACAGAGGTCACTGATATGGAGTACCTGGCAGTAGGTGGCAGCACAACGTTTGGCTTTGGGGGTATCCGGATACTTTTGATCATGTAGTGTGTATTGCGATTCTCAGATACTTCAGTACCCCTACACACTGCTGGCTTACTGTTGAGCTAAAAAGTGCTGTGTTGAGGGGAAGAAGAGTGGCTGGAAGTGACAAACAATAAGCTGCGTCTGGTAAAATTCACAACACAGTCTTGGCATACCTCCTTCCGGCCACATAGGTGGAATGAGGTCCTTCTCACTTGTCTTCATATAGGACACAGCCCTATGAGACATGGCTTCTTGCTCTAGTGAGAGGAATGCCAATATGTGGTGCTTGTGGCATAATGAGCACACTGTGTCACATTTTACTAGACATCTTTTATTTTCAGACCAGAGAGCAGCAGTTCATTTGCTGATGGATTTTCCCTCTATTTTAATTGACAATCAAACAAATGTGATATGACTCCTAAGGTTCTGTGCATTGTCCAAACTGTTCCCTAAAGTTTTAGAGAAGTTTTTATGTGTTATGAAGGTGATTGGCTCATCTATGTTTTCTGTAAGTGGTCAGCTAGTCACATTTCCCTGTGTAGTTATTTTAGCTCTTTTCTGGTTCTGCTTGAGTTTTTGTTACATTTTTAACACATTTCAAGGATTTTATGTTATCTTAAATGATATGAGAGAGTGAACTTGACAGGGTGACTGTGAGTGAGGCTGAGAGAAAGTGAGTGTAGTTCTGCAGGTTAACTCCTCATTAGTTGCTATATTTTTAGCCATTTCTGCTGATTTTCATATAGACACTGATAACCTTGCCACTGTAAACTACAACTCACACATGATTGAAACAAGAGAAAGAAATATAGTAGAGGATGAATGGATAACTTTGAGAACGAAAATAGTGAAGGCAGCAGAGGTTCAAATACGTAAAACGACAAGGCATAGTAGAAGTTCTTGGATATCACAAGGTATAAATGAAATGAGAAAATATAAAAATGCAGAAAATGAACAGGCAAAAGGAATTACACAGACATCTAAAAACGAGACTGACAGAAAATGCAAAATGGCTAAGCAGAAGTGGCTAGGGGACAAATGCAAGGGTATATACAGGGTGCCTCGCCTATTTTTGTCATGTCACATATTTCTGAAATGAACCAAATTTTAAACATGCAGTTGGCTAGGGAGACATCTGTGTCAAGGGCTCACATAATGGGCAGGAATGCACAGTCCCTGCAAGTATACAAACCTCATTTTCAACAGAAAGTTATGATTTTTTAAATGGTACAATTTTTTAAATTTTTTTTTTTATTTTACCCAAATGAAAAATGGAGATATAGTTATTGAATCGATGGCAGACCCTCTGGAATTCTTAGACTTTAAACAAAGGAGACAGTGCTAGTTTATGCTCTAATGAGGCCGACCTGCTCTGTCCTTGAAGCCTGTTGTAGGCAACACTTGCTCTACACATTACAGCAGAGACTGTAGCACAATTGCCATCCTTTAAAATCTTTGTATTTCAAAGGGTATGAAGTACAGAACAGTGAAAAAAAGTCTCCCATCACAAATTGTACCTCTAGTTTTCACTTCCATGGAAAAAAGATACATGTGGCTTTTAAAAAAATGTAACTTTCTGTTGAAAGTAATGTTTGATTAAATTTATTGATTTTGCATTCCTGTCCATTGTGTGAGCCCCTGATACAGGTGAATCTCACCCCTGGCCAATTCCATTTTTTATGTTTTGTTTCATTTTGGACTTACATGAAGTGGCAGAGATAGGTGGGACTTCCTGTATAACTAGAGACAAGATGGATACCACCTACAGGAAAATTACCAATGTGTTGGAGAAAAGAGAAGTTGCATGAATATCAAGAGCTCAGATGAAAAGCAGTAGTTGGAAAGCTGGAAGGCAGAAGGAGTGTATAAAGAGACTATACAAGGAAACTGAACTTGAAAACAGTATTATAGAAAGGATAGAAACCAAGATGGATTAGATGGGAGACATGATACTGCAAGAGGAGTCTGATGGAGCACTGAGAGCTCTAAGTCAAAACAGGGCCACTGTGTTAGGTGGCATTCAGTCAGAACTACTGCAATTCTTGGGAGTGCCAGCCATGACAAAAAGATTCCACCTTGTGTGCAAGATGTATGGGATGGACAAAATACCTTCAGCTTCAAGAATCAGGTGTAATTATTCCAAAGACAGCAAGTGCTGACAAATGTGAATATTACTGAACTATCTGTAAGTTATCGTTGCAAAATACTGACACAAATTATGTGCAGAAGAATCTAAAAACTGGTACAAGCCATCCTCAGGGAAAATAAGTTTGTATTCTGAAGAAATGTAGGAACATGCAATGCAAAATTGACCCTGTGACTTCTCTTAGAAGATAAGTCAAGGAAAGGTAAATCTACACTATAACATTTTTAGAGTTAGAGAAAGCTTTTAACAATGTTGACTGGCATGTACTCATTGAAGAAGCTAACCTGTATCTGATGTTATTCAATATATACACTGAGCAAGCAGTTAAGGAAACCATAGTAAAATTTGCAGAAGGAATTAAAATTCAGAGAGAAGAAAAAAACTTTAAGGTTTGCCAATGACATCATAATTCTGTCAGAGACAGTAAAAGACTTGGAAGAGCAGTTGAATGGAATAGATAGTATCTTGCAAGCAAGATATAAGATGAACATCAACAAAAGCAAAGAAAGGGCAATGGAATATAGTCAGATTAAATCAGGTGATGCTGAAGGAATAAGATTATGAACTCCCAACACTGAAAGTGGTAGGTGGGTTTTGCTGTTTGGGCAGTAAAATAACTGATGATGGCCAAAGTTGAAAGTATAGAAAATCTAGACTGCCAATGGCAGGAAAAGCATTTCTGAAAAAGAGAAATTTATTAAAATTGAAAATAGATTTAAGCGTTAGGAAGCCTTTTGTAAAAGTATTTGTGTGGAGTGTAGCCTTGTGTGGAAGTGAGATATGTATGATAATCAGTTTAGACAAGAAGAGACTAGAAGCTTTTGAAATATGGTGCTACAGAAGAATGCTGAGGATTAAATTGGTAGATCACGTAAGTAATGAGGAAGTACTGAATAGAATTGGGGAGATAAGAAGTTTGTGGTACATTGTGATTAAAATAAGGGATAATTTTATAGGATACATTCTAAAAGATCAAGGGATCACTAAATTACCATTTTGGGAAGTGTGGGCAGTAAAAATTGTAGAAGGAGACCAGGAGACAAATGTAGTAAGTAGGGCCAAATGGACGTAGATTGTAGTAGTTATTTGAAAGTTAAGAGGCTTACACAGGATAGAGTAACGTGGAAAGCTGCACTAAACTAGTCTTCAATCTGAAAACCATGACAAGAATGTACAGGTGGCCATTCGTTTGGAGGGTATCAAATTTTTTTTAATTGATTTGTTTGGTTAAGTTTGTTGCTTTTTGGAGGTTCCCTCATGCAGCATGTACTGCCCCAACATATGATGCTAGGCTAAGCATAGTTCCCAGTGTAAGGATTGCTGACAAAACATATGCCTTGGCAAATGTCACCTGCAACCCTCAAATGGTCAAAGTGTAGGAGAAGGCTCATGTGTGGTCTCAGATGCAGGTGACAGACTGCCGGGCTGAGACACGCCTATCTCTCTCTCTCTCTCTCTCTCTCTCTCTCTCTCTCTCTACCACTGGATCCTGATCTGACACATAACTTTTCCTACTCTCCTATAATCCACACTGCACTTTGGCCATAACAGTCTGCTCTAGACATAAGGCATCTTTTCCAGTTTTATGTATCCCTAAAAGAATAATAAACCTGCTATCATGTTATAATGGATTTTTATGTTCTTATTTAAAAATTATCTCCTTCTCGTGGTGACATAGCAGGTGTGACATGTAACCGAATTTATTTCCAAGGTGATGTTTGGTCAGATGCTTCTGCTCTCATTGTGCATCAGTCCTGACTTGCATCCATACTAAACAGGCAACCAGGACCTGGTCTATGGGTTTATGGTCTACAATTGCATAACCTCCCCTGTCATGGACTGCACTCAACACTGTGACAAAAAAGAGCAGCACCCTCAAGGACTGTGTTCAGTGGCACCAAGTGATGATATGTGCATACTGAAAGTTGTAGTATTTGTGATCAGATGGTGCTCAGGAGGACTCTCTGTGCACCCTGTGTTTTGACTCTGCAGGCAGTAACAGTGCTGAGTTCAGAGATGAACAGTGTTTGCAACATTTGTTCTAGGTTACAATCATGTCCTGCTGACAAGTTTGCTGCACATGTTGGGCACAATGTATCGGTAGTGTGTTGCTTTTTTCAGCATGGTCTGTGGAATGTTCACATACCAGTGGATCAGGTTCAGAAGCCTGCTTAGCACATATGCAGGTTAAGATTGACACATTGTGTGAGTGGTAGTGTCCATTCAAACATCATCCTGGAAATAAGTTCAGGCACCTGTCACACCTGCTGTGTCACATTACCATTGGGAACTGTCTGTGGACAGCATAACTATGATCAACTATGCATCTGGCCAGACTACCAATGCCACCATGACACTGGCAAGTGTTGCTACCTGTGGTGTTATGAAACAATGACTGGAGAATGGAATGGTGCTTTGTTGTCTCCAGTGATGCAAGTAGCTTCTCTCTGTACATGAATTACCAATGAATCCATGTATGGCATTAGATCTGGTGAGAGGCCTGTTCATGACCGCATTTGCCCGTTACACACAGGTCCTTCCCCAGGCTTCATGCTGTGAGCAGCCATCAGATACACAGATATGGCCACAGTTGGTATTTCTAAAGGGTAAAGTAACCACTGCCTGCCACACTGCATGGGTTGTTATCCCCATGCTACTGCCATTTCTTTGACAGGAAGCTGATGTTCTTTTTCAGCAGGACAGTGAACATCCAGATATGGCTATTGTGACACAAAGTGCTCTTCAAGGTCTAAAACAGTTGTCTTTGCCAGCAAGATCACCAGGCACCTACCCAGCTGAACATATATATAGGGCAGGTGTAGTAGGAAGTTACTTATTCTTCAGAACCTGGAAAAACTATTTCTGACTTGCAACAGCAGATGCAAGATTTCACTGTGATGTGTGTTTCATTTGGCCGGAATTTGTAATCATATACTCCTCAAATGACATACTACCTGTCATATCAAGTGTCTGTAAAATGTCCCTGTCTTTGACGGTAGTGGATTTTTTGCTCCAGTATATTATAGCAGCAAGAGAAAATGGACAAAAGATAGTGGGATAGATTATGGTCATCAAAGAGTGTGGACCTGATTGTTTCTTGCTCTATTTGAAGCCAAAAATAATTACAAGAACATGTTTAATTTTATTGTGAACTATTAAGAGATATTGCATGTTAATTTATACACACTCTAAGACAGAAAGTGACACACTGTGAAAGAATTATCCAAATGGGATGGAATTCAGTAGATGTGATGTACGTATACAGACAAATAAATGAGTGCAATTTCAGAAAAATTGAATGATTTATTCAAGAGAATGAGAATCACAAATTTAGCAAGTTAATAATGCTCTGGTCTACCTCTGGCTTTTATGCAAGCAGTTATTTGGCTTGGCATTGATTGATATGGTTGTTGGATTTCTGCCTGAGGGAGATCGTGCCAAATTCTGTCCAACTGGCATGTCATGTCGCCAAAAACATGAGCTGGTTGGAGAGCCCTGCCCATAATGCTCCAGTTCTCAAGTGGGCAGAGATCCAGTGATCTTCCTGTCAATGGTAGGATTTGGCAAACACGAAGATAAGGAGTAGAAACTCTCACTGTGTGCGGGTGGGCATTATCTTGGTGAAAAGTAAGTCCAGGGTGGCTTGCCATGAAGGACAAAAAACAGGACATAGAATGTCAATAATGTACTGCTATGTTGTAAGGATGCTGCAGATGACAACCAAAGAGGTCCTGCTATGAAAAGAAATGACACCACAGACGATCACTACTGATCGTCATGCCATAAAGTGGCGACAGTCAGGTCAGTATCCCACCACTGTCTGGGGCATCTCCAGACATAGCCTTGCTGGTCATTGGGGCTCAGTTTGAAGTGGGAGTCATCATTGTCATCAGTGATAAGTTCTGCTATGAACTAAGCACGGATTACTAGCAACGATGAATCAAAAGATGCTACAGACAGCGGTGGGATATCAACGTGACTGTCGCTCACCATACAGCCTGACATCAAGGAGTGATAATCTGAGGATGATGTGGTAAGTCATTTATTTTCATAGTAGCTCCTTTTTGGTTGTCATCCACTGCACCCTTAGAGTGCAGCGGTACATGGACTATGTTCTATACCCCATTTTGTTCCTCTTCATGGCAAGACACTGTGGCCTTGTATTTCAGCACTAAAATGCCAACCCACACATGGCAATAGTTTCTACTGCTTTTCTTCATGTTTGACAAGCTCTACATTGGCCTGCAAAGTCACCATATCTCCCTCCAGTTGGGAACATTTGGAGCAACCAGCTTTGGTATTCGATGATCTAATACACCAATAGGGTAGAATTTGGCATGATATCCCTCAGGAGGACATGCAACAACTCTGTCAATCAGTGCTAAACTGAATAACTGTTTGCGTAAGGGTCAGAGGCTGACCAATGCGTTATAGAGTTGCTCAATTTGTGTCTCTCTTTCTCTCTCATTTATCTATCTGTACACGTACTTCACATCTACCAGTTTCCATCACATTGGGATATTTCCTTGATGGTGTACCTTTGTTTATTTATTAGAATGTCTATGTATTTTAGACTAAAATCCAGTTGTCAGTTGCACAATTAAGAAAGTTATTTCAGTTTACTTGCTTTGACAGATTAATCTGTCCTCTTAACATTGGTTTAGCAGATATCAGTATCTCCTTCACAGAAACCCAATGCAATGGCATGTACATATTGTGTGTAGAACTGATCAATGTTTTGGAAGTTTGCTCTTGGAGGAACTTCATTGATTGAACATTTGCTGGAAGAGACAAGGTAGCACAACTGAAACTTGAACTAAAGAAGGGACTGATTGGTGAGTTAACAGACAAAATTGAAAAATAAAAAAAATAAAATAAATTTGAAAAGTGAACTGTGCATTTGCATATCATTAACGAACACTAAGGTAACAGAAAACAATGTCAAAATTGACAAATCAAAAAGTGTACAAACCTGATAACAGAATTGCACTAGTGAAGAAGTGAATTGAAAAATGAGTTGCAAATCAACAGTGACCAACTCCTTTAAGTCAGTGGTGAGACTGAGAAATTAAAACTCACTCTCAATCAGCACATAAAAAGTTAAATGCTTGGATGGACATAGTTTGAACTAAAACTGAGAATGCAGAATTAAATTTGTGCAAAGATACAGAGAAAACTTCAACAAATCTCAAAATCAGGAGGATACAGTTAAACATGAAAGTAATAAATTATGAACAAATATTATCAATCTAAGAGAAAATTTAGAAAAGAAGGTAGAATTGTTTAGGTGTTATACAGATAATACAAATGCTATAATTAATGTGAAAGTAGAGAAAAACATTGGATGGCATGTAGATTACTGTAAAAGAAATGTATTTGCCTTGGAATTGAGTGTAGTTGACATGTGCAAGAAGCTTAGAAGCTTGTAGGATTACAAGCAGGTTTAGCAACAAAGGAGTTTAATTAAAAACTGTGTGTGTGTGTGGGGGGGGGGGGGGGGGGGGGGGGGAAATATTCCGATAAGGAGTTTTCCAGGAGAATGAAAACTGCTTGCTGTAAATTTTACCCATTATTATCATAATAATTTTGTTTCTGAAATGACTGATATGCTTAAGACTAAATTTGTTAAAACTTTTTGGGTGTGGGTTCACTGTAATTGTCAAATCAACATACTAGTTCAGAGTTGCCCTATGGCAGATCTAAGAAGGGATTTTTAAGTAAATTTTGATGTGGGTCTGGAAAGGCAAGAATCAAAAGTGGCTACCACCTGGTAAGTTGACTCAAATTGTTGCATTAAAAAATAAAATTAAATAAAATCATTACCAGGGAAGATACAGTAGGGAATGGTATAGAATCCCGATGCTTCAACTGAACAATTTTTAAAATATTTTGGCAAGTTAGACACAGCTCTAGAGAAGAATGATAGGCATAATCCTAATCATGGTGGTTATCAGTATCGGGGTGGGACCAGAATTGTAATGGAGGAAATTATGGCAGAAGGGATGTTGGCAAATGTGTGACTGAATATGAAGGCAGTAGAAACAGAAGAGAATTTAAGTGGAATGATGGAATAGGAATGGAAGTAGATCATTTGAAAATGAAGATAGACCTTGGGAGGGGAAATAATAGATTACAAGATAATATCGAGGTCAGTTAATAGAGGAAGTGTGCAGGGAAGCTGATGGAAGTAACACTGGGAGTCAGTCCGGGTTGGAGGGTGGGAGGATCGAGGATAGTAAATTTGAAAGGAGGTTCAAAGAGAAAAGAAATCTGAGATTTTATGTGTTATATAATAGGGAAGTACAAGTATTATCTTCAATAATGGATTTTGGAGAACAGTAGTTCTTGATATCTGTATTATTTTTAAAATTTTGCACAGGTCAGTATTACCTCAGTTGCTTTTCTGAAAACTTTCATATAATTTTATACACAATGTGTTGTATTTCTAGCTAAAATTTATGAAAAGGGATTACTTTATAAAATATTAGAGTCTTAATGTTATAGTCGATAAGTACTAGTTCTGAATGAACAGTTAAAATTACTTTGTTTTAGAAACATTTGAAATTACGAATTATTGACACTCTTAAAATTTCTATTATTAATTATGTAATCCTATACTGTTTGCTATTTTTATTTCTGGATTCAAATTTTATAGTCAGACAGAAAATGAAACTTCAAGGGGAAGAGTAATGACAAGTAGCAATTAAGATGAGTTTGCAATTAATAATTTAATGGATAATTATGAAGTAGAAGTAGGATCTAACTTTGCTGAGACTGAACTGATAACAGATAGGTCTGGTAGTCATGTGTTCGGGGGGGGGGGGGGGGGGTGTTCACAAATTTTTTCCATATAATGCTAATGTCACTGTTGATAACAATGTTTATAAGAATGGTATATTTATTACATTTTGTGTCTATTGTTGTGACGCTTTTGTAAGAGTAAATTCATTCAGTCTGTAGTGCAGTAGTCGCTAACTGAACAGCCAGCTACATAGCTCATTAATGCATCAGTGTCCATTGGTGACACATCAGGAGGGTAGCAAGATGCATATCTGGCTTTCTGTGTGCTTTTATAGTTTGCTTCCTCAGTTAGTCTTGCAAGGGTGGTTAGGATGTGTGCATGGTGTATGCAGATGCAGGAGGAGTTGGCCACAGTTCACAAACAACTGAATGCATTTTTGGCTATGGCCAGTCACCTTCAGGCTGCTTACTTGGGATGTAGTGGTGACAGAGAATCTGGTGGTGGTGGAGAATCTGGTGCATGGTCTGGGACACCTCAGGTGTTGCTTGTTTTGCCTATGGACTCTGCTGTCAAGGCACCTCCTAATGTACCCAATGGTGTGGCTCAACCCCTACCACATGGTGAGTGGTCAGTAATCCATTCACATCCCACAAGGTTGGTTGGTTGCTTGGTTTAAGGGTCTAAGGGGGAGGGGGGGGTGGTAGGGACCAAACCATTGCTCAAGGTGGAGAGCCAGTATGGAAACCGGCCATCTGGCCTCACCCATTCACCCAGTGAGTGGACATGTGACCACAGCTACTGCAGGGTCCAAGCAGGCACATGGGGCAGGGGTTTACTACTTATCAGGAGCTCCAACGTTAAGCATGTTATCGAGCTCCTTAGACAGTATTCAAGGCTGAAAAGAAAGCCAATGTGCGCTCAGTAAATCGGCAGGGGGCCTCGTGCCAGATGTGGAGGTGGCCCTGCCTGCAACTATCGAGTGTCGTTTGCAAGTTATGGCTCACATCAGCACTAATGACATCTGTTGCATGTGTTCTGAGGCTATACTCATCGCATACAGGCAAGTGGCAGAAGTGTTGAAGATTGCTAACCTCATACCTGGAGGCAAGCAGAGCTCACAATTTGCAGCATTGTTCGTAGAGTTGATTTGGGTCCTCTGATTTGGAGCTGAGTGGAGAATCTCAACCAAAGGCTTCATCAACTCTGTGATGGTCTTGGCTGAGGTTTCTAGACCTGCATTATGGGGTGGAGAGTTGTAAGACTTTCCTTGATCAGTCAATGGTGCACTACATAAAGGAAGCAGCTACTTGGGTAGCTGAGTACTCGTGGAGTGCACATGAGGTTTTTTTTATGCTAGACAGTAGTTTGGGTTACTCTGATGAACACTCACCAATCAGTAAGCAGCAAGGGAAGTCAGAGCATGTTTAGAATAAAGACACTTCAACTGTCAAAATTTTATCAATAAACTGTTTAAGTATTCATACAAAGTTCATGAATTTACTGTCCCCCAGGAAAGCTCTAACACTCAGATTATTCTTGGGACTGAGAGCTGGCTGAAACATGAAGTGGAAACCTCTGAGATATTTAGTGAGTCACAGAAAGTATATCAGAAAGACAGAGGCCATAGGAGGGGGAATGTTCTTTGCAGTTGACAAAAATATGGTCTCTCTTGAGGTTGAAGTAGAGTGTGACGATGAAGTTACCCAGTCATGTACAAAAGGGATAGGTGAAACCAAATTATTTGGTGGATGCTTTTACTGGCCACCTGATTCTGCTGTGACAGTTCTATTGTCAGTAGCACCTAAATACCCAGTTGATGCAATAGTAGCTGGAGGTGACTTTAACCTACCGAGTTTAGATTGGGATGTCTATGGGTTCATTGCGGGTGGTACAGACAGACAGTCATATGGAGTATTATTGGACACATTTTCTTAAAACTGTCTTGAGCAGCTAGCTTAGCAGCCCAAATGTAGTTGAAATATCTTAGATCTTGTAGCTAAAGAATGGTCAGATCTTTTCGACAATGTCAGTATAGAAACAAGAATTAGCAGTCATGATGTCATTATAGTAACTACAGTTGTGAAAGTTAATATGTCAGTCAAGAAGGCAAGGGGAGTGTTTCTGTTAGATAGAGCAGATAAGCAGTTGTTAGCATCTCACGTATTGTTAGCATCTCACTTAGAGAGTGAATTGACATCACTTAGTTCCAGTAAGATGGACATAGAGGGATTATGGGCAATGATCAGGCAGATTGGAAATCATGGTCTGGAGAGGTAAGTGCATAGTAAGTGGATAAAGAATGAAAAAGACCCACCATTGTTTAGTAACAAAATGCGGAAGATGTTGAGGAAACACAGACAGTTGCACTCTTGGTTCAAAAGAGATTGCACAAATGACGACAGGCAAAGGTTAGTAGAGATTCATGCATCTGTGTAAAGCTCTATAAGGAAAGCAAACAACAACCTTCACCATCATACCTTAGCAGAAGATCTGGCAGAGAACACAAGAAAATTCTGGTCGTATGTAAAACTGCTAAGTGGGTCTAAGGATTCCATTCAGTCCCTTGTTGATGAGCAAAATGAAAACTAAAGTTTTAAATTTCATGGTCAAAGAATCATACATGCAGGAGAATCATACAAACATATTGTCATTTGACCATCAGACAGACTCCCGTATGGATGACGTAGTAATAAACATCCCTGAAATAGAGGAACAACTGAAGATTTGGAAGCAAATAAGTCATCTGCTCCAGATGGAATCCCAACTCAGTTTTACAAAGAGTACTGTATGGTATTGGCACCTTACCTAGCTTCATCTATCATGACTCTCTCATCCAGCACAAAGTCGCTAGTGACTGGAGAAAAGTGCAGGTGACTCCTGTATGTAGGAAGGGTAAAAGAACAGACCTGCAAAATTACAGACCAATATCCCCAACTTTGATTTGCCTCAGATTCCTTGAACATATTCTCAGTTTGAATATAATAAATGTTCTTGAGACTGAAAGCTTATGTCTATGAATCAGTATGGTTTTAGAAAGCATCACTAATGCAAAACTCAGCTTACCCATTTCTCCATTGATATTTTTTCTGTGAGCTATGAATGAAGGGCAACAGGCAGATTCCATATTTCTAAATTTCCAGAAATCATTTGACATGGTGCCCCATGCAGGCTGTTAATGAAGGTATGAGCATATGAAATCAGTTCACAGAACTGTGAGTGGCTCACAGACTTAAGTAATAGAACCCAGTATGTTGCCCTCTATGGCAAGAATTCATAAGGGCTGCCTCAAGGAAGTGTGATGGGACTGCTGTTATTCTCTATATACATAAATGATTTGATGGACAAAGTGGGCAGCAATCCTGTTTGCTGATAATGCTGTTGTGTACGGTAAACTGTCGAAGTAGACTGTAAGAGGATACAAGATGTCTTAGACAAAATTTCTAGTTGGTGTGATGAATAGCAGCTAGCTCTAAATTGGAAAATGTAAGCTAATGGTGGTGAGTACAAAAAAAATCTGTAGTATTCAGATACAGCATAATTAGTGAACTGTTTGACACAGTCAGGTCATTTAAATATCTGGGTGTAACATTGCAATGTGATATAGAATGGAATGAACACGTGAGGACTGTGTTAAGGATGGTGAATGGTCAGCTTCAGTTTATTAGGAGAATTTTAGGAAAGTGTGGGTAATCTGTAAAGGAGATTGCATGTAGGATGCTGGTGCAACGTATTCTTGAATACTGCTTGAGTGTTTGAGATCCGTACCAGGTCAGTTTGGAGGACATCAAAGCAATTCAAAGGCAGGCTGCTAGATTTGTTACCAGTTTGAACAACATGTCAGTGTTACAGAGATACTTTTGGAACTCAAATGTGTGTCTCTGGAGGGAAGGTGACATTCTTTTCTAGGAATACTATTGAGAAAATTTAGAGAACCAGCATTTGAACCTCACTGCCAGATGATTCTACTGCTGCTAATATACATTGTGCACAAGGACCATGAAGATAAGGTATGAGAAATTAGGGCTCATATGGAGACATATGAACAGTCATTTTTCCCTCACTCTATTTAGGAGTTGAAAGGGAAGGAAATGACTATCAGTGGTATAGGGTACCCTCTGCCATGCACAGTACAGTGGATTGTGGAGTGTCTGTGTAGATGCAGATGTAGATGTAAATTTAGTATGTGGTCATGAACATCATGTAGAAAGTCAAATCCCTGGTAGGAATATATATGATTGTCAGCTTTTGCCTGTAGATGCTAACAGGCCATCAATTAATGGGGTAGGGGCTGAAGATAGAAATATTAATTCTGTTAATGAAAATTGTGAGGTAAATAAAGACTGTACATTTTTTAGAATAATGTGGAATGATTGAAATCATATTAACAAAACCAATAAATTTTGACCTATATTATACAAGATTTGTGAGAATATCCATTCTGATAGGTGGGAAAAGATAAAAGGTAGGTTTAAATGTAGGGAGAAGTCTGAAAAAGACTCAGTCATAATTTACTGAGATCACAAGGCTAGTTACCCGCAAGAGTATAAACTACATCACAACAGACTAAGTATGTGGGCATTATTTTTTGAATAATTTGATTGTACCATTAAATACACAAAAGGGAAGGAAAATTTAATTACTGTCTCTCTGTCAAGATTACTAGTGGTGAATGAATTTCTAGGCAGCACTTTGGAATGTGAAAAAGAGTTGAAAATAATGTGCATAAAAGAGAATACAAAATTTGCAATGAAATAAGGAGCAACCAAAAGCATGACAAGAACTGGAAATAAGTAAACAGTTATACAGAAAAGAAAGGAGAAGAAAAGGTTGACAAATTCAATCAAGTGTATAAGGGAATATAATTCAGAAGAACTATTTTTGACTGTTATAATTGGAGGCTATGTCAGTTTGATCAGTATATGGATCTTTCGATTAAGTATGTACATTAAAGTTTATATCATTGTACATTCTAAAATACATTCAGAAGATTCAGGAAAATATTTATTAATATAATATTGGCTGGAGGGTAAGGAGAAAAAACTTTTAACTTGTGACAGGCACCCTAGAGATAAAGTCAGTAATCAGACAAGCAGAGGGTTGATCCAAACTGATATACCAAAGAAACCAATGGATCTTGTAGCTGTGGATTTTTATGAAACAATACAAAGAGTAAGAGGTAGTTTTGTTATGTGTTTTATTGGTAAATTTATAAAACTATACCCACTTATGGAAACATCAAATAAATTTATAAAACTATACCCACTTACGAAAGTATCAAGTAAGAACATAATTTCAAAGATTATGAAGATTATTTCTCAAATGTTTGAGTACCTAAAGTTGTGCTTTTTGTTAATGAGACTTGGACAACTTTGATGGGAATATTGAGAAAGAGGACCTAATTAACATACTAATTTATGTCTATCACCCTTCAAGTAATCCAGCTGAGAATTATGTGAGAGAAATTTTGAGATTATGTAGACCTTCCTGTAGCATAAATCTTTCTCAATGGATTGAATATGTTAGCAGCTCTGAAGACATCTTAAATAGTTTGGAACACACTTCTACTGGGTTTTCTCCTTATTAAATTTTGTTTGATGAGAAACCAGCCAATTATATAACCAAACTTATTGCATATTTTGCATTCACAAGTATCACACCATAGGAAAATGTAGAAATTGTTAGGAAAACCATGGAGAAGCAAGGGAGATATGTGCCAAAAGATTAAAAATGATTCAGTTCAAAATAGTTGATTTAGTTCTGGTCAAGACTCATAAAATAGTAAAATCTGTTAGTATAGAATTGAAAAAAATTCTTCACAATTTATATTGGTCCTTCAAAGTGCTTGAGTATCCATGCCCAAATGCGTATAGATAATTGCATCTTAAATCATGAAAGCTTTTTGTTTTATGGAAGGTGACAAAGCTAAAACCATACAAACAGGTAATTAATGCATCCAGTTTATAAATTAAGGCATATAACAGTGCTCTTGAGTCCTCTAGCTGTTGTAGTACTATTTCCATTTTTGTTTTGTGTGCTACTGTTTCTTTCTCTCTCCTGTCAAATCCACCTCTTATTTTCATTGCTATACATTCTCTTTAGTTTGTAATCAGTTGTTAATTGGGATATAATTTACTTTTGCTAACTGATACAATAGGATTTGATATTTACTGAAGAATTCAGATACATTATGCTTAACTAATGACTACCTTCATGAAAAGAGGAATGTTACCTAGTGTATCCCAATCAGTCAAATAATATACCACTGTCTACTCATTCATTTAGTCAATATTATGTCCAAATCAGCCTTTGCTTAGTGATAGTGTCTTTCTGATTACATGCTGTCTAGACATATTGACTAATCTTTTGTTATGTAATGTTATCATAAATATGATCATGTTATTGACCATCTTTGTGGGTCTAAAGGCTGACAAAATTAAAGCCCTTTCAAAGATCTCTTTTTTAAGATAAAAAGGAATTAATGACATTAGCTGCCAGTTGGCATTGATTAAATCAGTGAGGAAGGTTGAAGGTTTGGGCTGGACCAGGATTAAAACCTGGGCTTCCTGATTACAAACTGTTAAAGAAACATGTAAAATAAGGCAGCACTTTATATGATGTAATATTTTGCATTAACTTTTAACATTATGAGAAACTGGTTCAGCAGTTTGTTCCACAATGTTTTCTAGTGTAGAATATCTTTTCTGACAGATCACGCAATGTGGCCACAAAGTTAGTTGGAGCGCCCTGTATACCTTGTGGTTACAAAGTGTATGAATGAAAACCATGTCTTCTTCATAGGAAATATGTAACTTACTACTTATTACTTCTTTTTGTCAATTTTTTCATATAATATTATTGGTATAAAGACAGATGCACTAGTGTGATATTCTAAATTCTTCCCCCTCAGCTCTCCTCTCACTATGTGAGTGCATGTGCCATTCCTGTCACTCCCCAGCAGATGGATCAAATAAAGTGCAACAAACTCTATTGATTTATGGCTGGCATGATGAGTATAGTGCTCAATACTCAAAAGTTCAACAAAAGATTGTGACAGTCATCATGAATAGGCTGGAAGTTGTACATGAGGTAGAATCGTTACCATACTGACAGATGTGCTAATCAATCTGACATGCAATAAACAAAATCATCGATGTCCTAGAAACAGAACAAAAACCTAGTAACATGATGTTAACATGTGTAAGGTTGAGGAAAATGTCTGTACCTGGACATTGTTTTCCTCCTCTCTGCTTGTTCCGTCCACAACCCTGTCCACAATAAAACCACCATATATCAACAGTACCTGTATTTCAACTTCTGACCCTTTCAAACCAAAAAATTTCTTCCATATAGCCTTGCTACCCAGGCAGGCCATACCTGCAGTAACAGGAACTCAGTTGCCCAGTATGCTGAAGATCTCACAAAGGCTTTCACAGGCAGGTAATATCGCAAAGACCTAGCTTGCAAACAGGTTTACCATGCCATTTCCCCACACACCACCAGTGCTCCATTACCCCTAAGAACCAGCTACATAGGAGCATCCCCTTTGTCATCCATCACAACCCCATGCTGGAACAACTGAACCACATCCTTCATCAAGGCTTTGATTATCTATGACCGTGCCCTGAAATTAGGAACATTCTACCAAAGATCCTTACCACACCTCCTAAAATGATGTTCCATCATCCAATCAACGTCCACAGTCCATCCATAACCCACTTTCAATCACACCCCCTTTTCAGAAGGCTCATATTCCTGAAGAAGTACCTGCCTAGTCCACCCAGCCAGCACTTTGTATTCCAGTCCTGTCACAGGCTTATTCTATTGCATCAAAGGCTGACAACCTATGAAAGCAGCCATGTGATATACCGACTCTGCTGAAATCATTGCTCAGCTTTTTATATTGGTATGACTACCAACCAGCTGTCCTTTAGGATGAATGGCCACTGTCAAACTGTGGCCAAGAGCAGAGTGGACAACCATGCGTTGCTACATACAGCTGAAAATAATGTGCTTGTTTTTGATGGCTGTGTCCTGTCACCTCCTCCCAATTCATGTCCCCTCATCCTAATTGATTTACTGATGAAGGCTGTGGCTGAAAGTTATATCCAAGTGTCTTTTAATCGTGCCTGTCTGTAGCTTGACGTGTCTTCTTTATGGTAAGTAGTTATCTGTCTTTTCCTACATTGTTAATATTTCTACCTAGAGTTTCAATTGTTTGATAAAACATCCCTGGGTTCTGTCAGAATCTGACAAGTTGCCATTTATTCCATAAAGATGGAGCAGGGATCTGAGATAAGTTAACAGTTGAAGCATTCCCACTTAGAATTATATGTCATGTATTTGAGTTGGTGGGCTATCCTGTAAGTCCATGATTTATGGTCATTATTTTGGTGGCATACAAATTGAAATGATGTAATTTTAACATGAAGTAATTTTAATATGAATCATCGTGGGGAACCATTGTATTTGGAGGGAAGTAAAATTTTACTTTAATTATGTTTATAATTAATATTTTGTAAAATTAATTGTTAAAAAGAATTAAAATGTAAATTTCTTTGAAGGAATATACATTTATTTTTACTATGAAAACTGTAATTATGTCTTATTAAGGGTGACATGTCGTGTTTAGTTGATTTTGTGATTACTGCTAAGATGTTATTATCAATAATGCATCAGCTAGTTGGTACAGTTTGGAATATTTTTATAGTCTGGCAGCTTCAACTGCCAAACCAATACACTACTCCCACAAAACTAGTACACGGCAGATCGTTACGAGTATCGACAGCGTCAGTCAGTCTGTGTGGAAGTTTGTTTCAGTAAATGTGCTGTTTTGAAGTGCTGTTTCAGTTTTATTTAGAGGTTATTCAACTACTTTATGCAAATTAGATTCCACTGTACTCCAAATAGGAAGAACTCAGGGCTTTTTAAATTTTGTAGTGAACAGATGAGAATATCAACATTATTATGTGGCTGAACACATGAAGCTACTAAGCACTGTGTCATCTCCTGTTCTAAAACATTTAAATTCACAAATAAGCTTTGTATTGTATCTGAAGTAATTGCAGTTCATTAATCTGGAGTGATTGGATGTTATTATTGAATTATAGTTTTGACAATTTAATTACATCGGAAATGTGAGAATTGTAATATTTTACTTTCTTTTTTTTTTCTTTTGTTTTTTCTTTTGGGCTGTACCAAAACTTTAAGTCACATTTAAAAAATTATTGTTAAGGATTGTAAATATATACTTGGTAATTATATTTAGTTTTTAGATTATCTTATTCCCTGTTAGACTTTTCTGTTTCCCTCATAATTACACTCCATATTGTTTTGATTTTATTTTCAGAATTATTAATCTCTGACATGACATAAAAGCTTTTTGATTGTATTATGACTCTTCTCAGTAATGAACAATACTTCTGTAAAAGGTGAGTTAGACATGAAACAAGCAGCGTCTCGTCCCATTATTCACAATACAGGATGCTCCATGGAAACAGTACGAAGCTAACTGAAGCCCATATTGCAAAGCAAAGTCTGGTCCATTTTGTGTCTGTGTCCCCATATGAAAAATAGTGCCCAAAACCAATAGAACACTTGTGCACTACACAGATCACATCACAACTGTTTCAGACCAGCCCTGCACTGGCTTATGTGCCAAATTCAGGCATGATCTCATCAGAAGGCACTCTGATAACAAGTGCCCTCTGGGTAGCAGTATCACAATAGTGGTACCACAGTAGGTGACAATAATTTTACACCTACTGCTCATTTTTCATAGTGATTTGGTGTAGCACCACCACAAATACCTGCTGTAATGTAAAAGTAGTTGTACATCTGTGCTTGTCCTGGCAATTTTATATATTTCTCTCTTTATTCTACATGATATTTCAGTGCTTTTTGTTATTTAAGGTTTCTTTCATGCACCTCTGATCTCATGTTTCACAGAATTAATTGGAAAACAGATGTTAAAGGCAGAGAGAAATTTTTTTCGAAACGTACCAAATTTAGAATTTTCATCTGTTGCCTCATATAGTGGAACCTCACCTCCCGTAACATGCAATTCACACAACGAGCAAGACAAATTGTAAAAAAATGACTCACTTCATGAGTGATGTTTCACAAAGTGAGTGGTGATAATTTAGTGTGATGTCAACAGCCGTTCATGTGGAGTGAGGAAGACGTTCAACAATATGAACACCTTTCAATGTTGGCAGTGGCATATGAACAATTCTTTAGTATGTACTGCAGTCTAAGTTCAACTCTCTTTCTCCTAGCATCTTATTGCAGCTTGTCATCACACATTTTTCTAAACTTGGATGCACACAGTGTTTTTCTGTGTGCAAATTTTAATAACCTTCAAAGAAATGTCCTCAAAGATAAAGCTGCAAGAAGAAGACAATAAGAGAAAAAAAAATGACCTTAAAAATGAAACTTAAGTTATTGGAAAACGCAAATGTGGTGTGAGCATTGCTGATTTAGCACACACATTCAGTCAGTCTACACTATGCTCAGGAACAAGGACAAAATTTAGGAGATGGATGCTTCAAAGGGAGTTACAAGAGTATCTAAACAATGGTTTCATATACTGGAAAATGTCAAAAGGTTGCTCCTTATATGGAAAATTGAAAAGCAATTGCAATGTGACATCATTAACGAGAATGTCATTTGTGAGAAAGCGAGAATGGTTTTCATTGACCTTGTTAAGAAGATGCCAGGATCATCAGCAGCCAATTAAGTGTTTAAGGGAAGCTGTGTGCACAGTAGCTGCTCCTAGTGTGTCCAGGTCTCTTCTGAATTTATACCTAACATTCCTGACTAGCTGGTTATCTGCTTCCTCAACTATTAGTACTTGACCTTCCTCATGAAAATCCTTATTCAATGAGGGCACCCATACCCAGGGGCAAGGAGTGGGGCAGGTGGGTGGCAGAGAGCACACCTGCCCACCTCCTGAACACTCAAGGAAAAAATGTAGTGTAGTCAGGTTTTTTTTTTTTTTTGGCCAACAAAATGATTAAAAAGTCAGTATTACATAGTAGTTATTTAGAATCTAACATAGTTGCTCTCTATGTCCATTTAAAAGTCATTGTCATGTAGTATGATGACAATGAATTGCATTTTCTCAGTTACTCATATAGTGTAAATGTGTAGTTGTATAATATGGGAAACAGTAACAATAAATAACTGCTCTAAATGATTGTAGCAAAACATTCATTTAATTTTGTGGATGTATGTATGCCTCCAGGTGTTGTCTTCACTAATGCATGTAGTGAAAGTGCAGGTTTGTTGAACATTAGTGAATATACTTATCCACATTTTTGTCACATTTTCATTTGTTTCCCATCCAGACACGGCAAGTAATGGGAAGTCTTGTTGCAAGCACTCAAAGATATCATACTAATCAGTGTCCTGAAGTAACAAGTTTGTAAGACATTTGGAATGTATTTTCAATACAGATCACTGTTTCCAACCAAAAATCATACATTTCACACATTCTGCCCGCAGCACAAAGGCTAACTACAATTGTGCATCTAGATGAAAACTGCCCCACTTGAGCTCGGAACAAAGACTAATGTACTTTTGGTATATATGACAAATAATATATTACAATATGAAGCTCTAGATTGTTCCAGAACTGGTAACTGGCCAAATTAACTTCTGTTGTCAGTTTTCTGCATACATGAGTGGACAGTTAACAAAGAAAACACGCGTCTTGATGCTAGCAACATTTATGAAAATGTAATTATATATTATTCTGTACAGTTTTGAAATAGTTTTTTTGTAAAAATTATGGAGTTTGCCAAATTGCAAAATATTACGTATTCTGTATTTTCCTCCATGTGACTGATTTGTGTGAATAATTGAGATTTCTTTTGAAAAATTATGACAATTCTTGATTTAATGGATAATAAAATGTGAGAAATTTTGTAGCCAAAATACTGTAAAGTGCAAAATATATGCCATTTATGGTCAAATTAAAACAAATGGAATTTATAGGGTAATTAACTTCTTTTAAAATAAAAAATAAAATTAATGTTCCAAGTACAACAAAAAAGTTGAACTGTGAAACTTAATAAATATTTTCATACAATATACCAGTCTTACAGGGTTCCTTACAAGACTTGCTCTTTTAGCTATAACATAGCTGAACAAAAGATGGAATTGCAAATTTCATCAAACAGGCTTAGTATTGTCACAACTCAACATTGAAGAATATGTGTAGGATAAAAACCAACTGGAAAAATATATTAACCCTAAGAACTCATCTCTCTTAGTGGGAAGGACAGGGAAATTTGTGCTACAAATGGAGAACAGATCTGATATTCTTGAACATGGAGACTCTAAATCTAAAGGAAAAGGAATGACAATAAAACTTGTGATTGTGAAGATAGTGAGAAATCTCAGAGAAAGGTGGAAGAAAAAATCATTCCTATGTGGAACAGTGTGCCAAAAAAAAATTGCCAAATACATGTTTTTGCAGATAGCCACAGTAGAGAAATCACTGAAATTAATTTTGTGTAATGATCAATAAAGACTTGACATAATTTGAACCAGGCAGAGGCAGGCCTATATATATATATATATATACATTCCCTCCGCAAACATGCCTTCGCCCTAGCCAGATTACACTCCCATATTTTATTTTCTCAGGCTTGTCTGACATTTGGCATCACCCCCAAAGGCCTCACACTTAAAGTTCCCCTCTCTGGCTGCAACCCTTCTTTCCATCAGTCCCTATACCAGTTCCAAACCGAACAATCCATTGCCCTCACCCACCTAATCCTTCACCTACACATCCACTCAGCCAATCAACACACCCATCAACTCCTGTCCCTAATAAAAGTCCTCAATCTTTCCTCTCCCACATCCACACCAGTTGTTCAGAGCATCCTCCTACAGGCCAACCGCAAATTAGAAAAGCATGCCACCCTCCACCTTAAAAAACTATCCAATCTCCTGGTTTCCCACCTCCGGAAAGGCAACTCACTCACCCTTCACAACCTTTCCAGCAAACCTCAACCTCCTCTCATTGCACACAAACCCAGTCTCTCCCATCTACTCAATCTCCCACTTCCAGCTCCACTCCCTCCAAAACCTCAAAATTCCAATCAACACACTCTGGAACCACAACACCCCAATTCAGTAGTTAACCTCTCCTCCAAACCTCTCTCCCAATCCGAAACCTCTGTCCTATCCAAAGGCCTCACCTTCAGCCCCACTCCCAGATTTAACCAAACAGCCCTTGTCAAAGATTTACTGTCCTACACCCGTACTCTCTGCTGGAAATATCACTTTGCCACGAAGAAAAATGATCCTAATCCTACTCCTAATGATCCAACTCCCCAAGATACTATCCAAATTGAACCATGCCTGGAACAGTTCCGTCCTCCGTCACAGCGGGACCCACCTCCTCTTCCTCAAAATCACCCTCTCCAAACCTTCCAGGAATTTCTGACTTCCAGCCTTGCCTCTCAATCCTTCTTAAAAAACCTCAATCCTACTCCCAACATCACCACTGCTGAAGCCCAAGCTATGCGTGATCTGAAGGCTGACCAATCCATCGTCATTCTTCCGGCGGACAAGGGTTCCACGACTGTGGTACTTGATCGTCGGGAGTATGTGGCTGAGGGACTGCGTCAGCTTTCAGACAACACCACTTACAAAGTTTGCCATGGTAATCCCATTCCTGATGTCCAGGCGGAGCTTCAAGGAATCCTCAGAACCTTAGGCCCCCTACAAAACCTTTCACCTGACTCCATCAACCTCCTGACCCCACCAACACCCCGCACCCCTACCTTCTACCTTCTTCCCAAAATTCACAAACCCAATCATCCCGGCCGTCCCATTGTAGCTGGTTACCAAGCCCCCACAGAACGCATCTCTGCCTACGTAGATCAACACCTTCAACCCATTACATGCAGTCTCCCATCCTTCATCAAAGACACCAACCACTTTCTCGAACGCCTGGAATCCCTACCCAGTCTGTTACCCCCGGAAACCATCCTTGTAACCATTGATGCCACTTCCTTATACACAAATATTCCGCATGTCCAGGGCCTCGCTGCGATGGAGCACTTCCTTTCACGCCGATCACCTGCCGCCCTACCTAAAACCTCTTTCCTCATTACCTTAGCCAGCTTCATCCTGACCCACAACTTCTTCACTTTTGAAGGCCAGACATACCAACAATTAAAGGGAACAGCCATGGGTACCAGGATGGCCCCCTCGTACGCCAACCTATTCATGGGTCGCTTAGAGGAAGCCTTCTTGGTTACCCAGGCCTGCCAACCCAAAGTTTGGTACAGATTTATTGATGACATTTTCATGATCTGGTCTCACAGTGAAGAAGAACTCCAGAATTTCCTCTCCAACCTCAACTCCTTTGGTTCCATCGGATTCACCTGGTCCTACTCTAAATCCCATGCCACTTTCCTTGACGTTGACCTCCACCTGTCCAATGGCCAGCTTCACACGTCCGTCCACATCAAACCCACCAACAAGCAACAGTACCTCCATTATGACAGCTGCCACCCATTCCACATCAAACGGTCCCTTCCCTACAGCCTAGGTCTTCGTGGCAAACGAATCTGCTCCAGTCCGGAATCCTTGAACCATTACACCAACAACCTGAAAACAGCTTTTGCATCCCGTAACTACCCTCCCGACCTTGTACAGAAGCAAATAACCAGAGCCACTTCCTCATCTCCTCAAACCCGGAACCCACCACAGAAGAACCCCAAAAGTGCCCCACTTGTGACAGGATACTTTCCGGGACTGGATCAGATTCTGAATGTGGCTCTCCAGCAGGGATACGACTTCCTCAAATCCTGCCCTGAAATGAGATCCATCCTTCATGAAATCCTCCCCACTCCACCAAGAGTGTCTTTCCGCCGTCCACCCAACCTTCGTAACCTCTTAGTTCATCCCTATGAAATCCCCAAACCACCTTCCCTACCCTCTGGCTCCTACCCCTGTAACCGTCCCCGGTGTAAAACCTGTCCCATGCACCCTCCCACCACCACCTATTCCAGTCCTGTAACCCGGAAGGTGTACACGATCAAAGGCAGAGCCACGTGTGAAAGCACCCACGTGATTTACCAACTGACCTGCCTACACTGTGAAGCGTTCTATGTGGGAATGACCAGCAACAAACTGTCCATTCGCATGAATGGACACAGGCAGACAGTGTTTGTTGGTAATGAGGATCACCCTGTGGCTAAACATGCCTTGGTGCATGGCCAGCACATCTTGGCACAGTGTTACACCGTCCGGGTTATCTGGATACTTCCCACTAACACCAACCTGTCAGAACTCCGGAGATGGGAACTTGCCCTTCAGCATATCCTCTCTTCTCGCTATCCGCCAGGCCTCAATCTCCGCTAATTCCTAATTTCAATCTGCCGCCGCTCATACCTCACCTGTCTTTCAACATCATCTTTGCCTCTATACTTCCGTCCCGACTGACATCTCTGCTCAAACTCTTTGCCTTTACAAATGTCTGCTTGTGTCTTGTATGTATGGATGGATATGTGTGTGTGTGTGAGTGTATACCTGTCCTTTTTTCCCCCTAAGGTAAGTCTTTCCGCTCCCGGGATTGGAATGACTCCTTACCCTCTCCCTTAAAACCCATATCCTTTTGTCTTTCCTTCTCCTTCCCTCTTTCCTGACGAGGCAACCGTTGGTTGCGAAAGCTAGATTTTGTGTGTATGTTTGTGTTTGTTTGTGTGTCTATCGACCTGCCAGCGCTTTTGTTTGGTAAGTCTCATCATCTTTCTTTTTAAATATATTTTTCCCACGTGGAATGTTTCCCTCTATTATATTCATATCATTAATTTGAACCCAACAATCACGTTTGCTATTGTTATTGTTATTGTCACTGTTACATTTCGTAGTCTTCTCTGTCATCTTATTTCCTCCTCCTGTTTTTGCCAGCAGTTTTACTTTCTATTCGCCTTCTCCTTTTTTTACCGTAATCCAGTATACAATTTTATCCCGCCGATATATACTCGATAATACGTAATAATACGTAACCCACTTCCAAACCATAACCAAATTTATATATTTTTTTTTTTTTTTCCGCTTTCAACACTACCGCTGCTATAAAATCCACCGTTTCCAGTTCACAAACAGTTCCTTTCAGCTATTAAACAACTTTTTCGGCTAGTTTTAATATATTTTGCTTTATTTCCAGTTCCGTTTTTCTCACATCATCGATCATTTTTAGCCGCTTCCCACAGGTTTTAACGTCATTATTGCTTCATCAGACAATCGTTAGCTTCATTTCCATAATCTGCCACCACCAAACCACCCTTTTAATACATCCTCACGTAGTTTTTTCGAAATTTTCCCGTATTTCTCCACCCTTTAACGTGTTTTGGCGGCACTAACCTTTATGCACATCATTATCTACCTACACAAGTTCACCACAGGATCAACATAGCCCAGCTCTAACCAACCCTTTTTCGCCTTTTTTCACACCAGATCTCCATTTGCTTTCTAGTTTTACCTTTATCTCTCCCCATATATTTTTATATTTATTTTCATTTTCATTTCAGCCTCGTGTTCCACTTTCCACCTTCTAGTACCATGTCACCCTCACAACACCTCCACAACGACCCCATTAAGTTTTATTTACATTCCCTCCGCAAACATGCCTTCGCCCTAGCCAGATTACACTCCCATATTTTATTTTCTCAGGCTTGTCTGACATTTGGCATCACCCCCAAAGGCCTCACACTTAAAGTTCCCATCTCTGGCTGCAACCCTTCTTTCCATCAGTCCCTATACCAGTTCCAAACCGAACAATCCATTGCCCTCACCCACCTAATCCTTCACCTACACATCCACTCAGCCAATCAACACACCCATCAACTCCTGTCCCTAATAAAAGTCCTCAATCTTTCCTCTCCCACATCCACACCAGTTGTTCAGAGCATCCTCCTACAGGCCAACCGCAAATTAGAAAAGCATGCCACCCTCCACCTTAAAAAACTATCCAATCTCCTGGTTTCCCACCTCCGGAAAGGCAACTCACTCACCCTTCACAACCTTTCCAGCAAACCTCAACCTCCTCTCATTGCACACAAACCCAGTCTCTCCCATCTACTCAATCTCCCACTTCCAGCTCCACTCCCTCCAAAACCTCAAAATTCCAATCAACACACTCTGGAACCACAACACCCCAATTCAGTAGTTAACCTCTCCTCCAAACCTCTCTCCCAATCCGAAACCTCTGTCCTATCCAAAGGCCTCACCTTCAGCCCCACTCCCAGATTTAACCAAACAGCCCTTGTCAAAGATTTACTGTCCTACACCCGTACTCTCTGCTGGAAATATCACTTTGCCACGAAGAAAAATGATCCTAATCCTACTCCTAATGATCCAACTCCCCAAGATACTATCCAAATTGAACCATGCCTGGAACAGTTCCGTCCTCCGTCACAGCGGGACCCACCTCCTCTTCCTCAAAATCACCCTCTCCAAACCTTCCAGGAATTTCTGACTTCCAGCCTTGCCTCTCAATCCTTCTTAAAAAACCTCAATCCTACTCCCAACATCACCACTGCTGAAGCCCAAGCTATGCGTGATCTGAAGGCTGACCAATCCATCGTCATTCTTCCGGCGGACAAGGGTTCCACGACTGTGGTACTTGATCGTCGGGAGTATGTGGCTGAGGGACTGCGTCAGCTTTCAGACAACACCACTTACAAAGTTTGCCATGGTAATCCCATTCCTGATGTCCAGGCGGAGCTTCAAGGAATCCTCAGAACCTTAGGCCCCCTACAAAACCTTTCACCTGACTCCATCAACCTCCTGACCCCACCAACACCCCGCACCCCTACCTTCTACCTTCTTCCCAAAATTCACAAACCCAATCATCCCGGCCGTCCCATTGTAGCTGGTTACCAAGCCCCCACAGAACGCATCTCTGCCTACGTAGATCAACACCTTCAACCCATTACATGCAGTCTCCCATCCTTCATCAAAGACACCAACCACTTTCTCGAACGCCTGGAATCCCTACCCAGTCTGTTACCCCCGGAAACCATCCTTGTAACCATTGATGCCACTTCCTTATACACAAATATTCCGCATGTCCAGGGCCTCGCTGCGATGGAGCACTTCCTTTCACGCCGATCACCTGCCGCCCTACCTAAAACCTCTTTCCTCATTACCTTAGCCAGCTTCATCCTGACCCACAACTTCTTCACTTTTGAAGGCCAGACATACCAACAATTAAAGGGAACAGCCATGGGTACCAGGATGGCCCCCTCGTACGCCAACCTATTCATGGGTCGCTTAGAGGAAGCCTTCTTGGTTACCCAGGCCTGCCAACCCAAAGTTTGGTACAGATTTATTGATGACATTTTCATGATCTGGTCTCACAGTGAAGAAGAACTCCAGAATTTCCTCTCCAACCTCAACTCCTTTGGTTCCATCGGATTCACCTGGTCCTACTCTAAATCCCATGCCACTTTCCTTGACGTTGACCTCCACCTGTCCAATGGCCAGCTTCACACGTCCGTCCACATCAAACCCACCAACAAGCAACAGTACCTCCATTATGACAGCTGCCACCCATTCCACATCAAACGGTCCCTTCCCTACAGCCTAGGTCTTCGTGGCAAACGAATCTGCTCCAGTCCGGAATCCTTGAACCATTACACCAACAACCTGAAAACAGCTTTTGCATCCCGTAACTACCCTCCCGACCTTGTACAGAAGCAAATAACCAGAGCCACTTCCTCATCTCCTCAAACCCGGAACCCACCACAGAAGAACCCCAAAAGTGCCCCACTTGTGACAGGATACTTTCCGGGACTGGATCAGATTCTGAATGTGGCTCTCCAGCAGGGATACGACTTCCTCAAATCCTGCCCTGAAATGAGATCCATCCTTCATGAAATCCTCCCCACTCCACCAAGAGTGTCTTTCCGCCGTCCACCCAACCTTCGTAACCTCTTAGTTCATCCCTATGAAATCCCCAAACCACCTTCCCTACCCTCTGGCTCCTACCCCTGTAACCGTCCCCGGTGTAAAACCTGTCCCATGCACCCTCCCACCACCACCTATTCCAGTCCTGTAACCCGGAAGGTGTACACGATCAAAGGCAGAGCCACGTGTGAAAGCACCCACGTGATTTACCAACTGACCTGCCTACACTGTGAAGCGTTCTATGTGGGAATGACCAGCAACAAACTGTCCATTCGCATGAATGGACACAGGCAGACAGTGTTTGTTGGTAATGAGGATCACCCTGTGGCTAAACATGCCTTGGTGCATGGCCAGCACATCTTGGCACAGTGTTACACCGTCCGGGTTATCTGGATACTTCCCACTAACACCAACCTGTCAGAACTCCGGAGATGGGAACTTGCCCTTCAGCATATCCTCTCTTCTCGCTATCCGCCAGGCCTCAATCTCCGCTAATTCCTAATTTCAATCTGCCGCCGCTCATACCTCACCTGTCTTTCAACATCATCTTTGCCTCTATACTTCCGTCCCGACTGACATCTCTGCTCAAACTCTTTGCCTTTACAAATGTCTGCTTGTGTCTTGTATGTATGGATGGATATGTGTGTGTGTGTGAGTGTATACCTGTCCTTTTTTCCCCCTAAGGTAAGTCTTTCCGCTCCCGGGATTGGAATGACTCCTTACCCTCTCCCTTAAAACCCATATCCTTTTGTCTTTCCTTCTCCTTCCCTCTTTCCTGACGAGGCAACCGTTGGTTGCGAAAGCTAGATTTTGTGTGTATGTTTGTGTTTGTTTGTGTGTCTATCGACCTGCCAGCGCTTTTGTTTGGTAAGTCTCATCATCTTTCTTTTTAAATATATTTTTCCCACGTGGAATGTTTCCCTCTATTATATATATATATATATATATATATACACACACACACACTCCTGGAAATTGAAATAAGAACACCGTGAATTCATTGTCCCAGGAAGGGGAAACTTTATTGACACATTCCTGGGGTCAGATACATCACATGATCACACAGACAGAACCACAGGCACATAGACACAGGCAACAGAGCATGCACAATGTCGGCACTAGTACAGTGTATATCCACCTTTCGCAGCAATGCAGGCTGCTATTCTCCCATGGAGACGATCGTAGAGGTGCTGGATGTAGTCCTGTGGAACGGCTTGCCATGCCATTTCCACCTGGCGCCTCAGTTGGACCAGCGTTCGTGCTGGACGTGCAGACCGCGTGAGACGACGCTTCATCCAGTCCCAAACATGCTCAATGGGGGACAAATCCGGAGATCTTGCTGGCCAGGGTAGTTGACTTACACCTTCTAGAGCACGTTGGGTGGCACGGGATACATGCGGACGTGCATTGTCCTGTTGGAACAGCAAGTTCCCTTGCCGGTCTAGGAATAGTAGAACGATGGGTTCTATGACGGTTTGGATGTACCGTGCACTATTCAGTGTCCCCTCGACGATCACCAGTGGTGTACGGCCAGTGTAGGAGATCGCTCCCCACACCATGATGCCGGGTGTTGGCCCTGTGTGCCTCGGTCGTATGCAACCTGATTGTGGCGCTCACCTGCACGGCGCCAAACACGCATACAACCATCATTGGCACCAAGGCAGAAGCGACTCTCATCGCTGAAGACGACACGTCTCCATTCGTCCCTCCATTCACGCCTGACGCGACACCACTGGAGGTGGGCTGCACGATATTGGGGCGTGAGCGGAAGACGGCCTAACGGTGTGCGGGACCGTAGCCCAGCTTCATGGAGACGGTTGCGAATGGTCCTCGCCGATACCCCAGGAGCAACAGTGTCCCTAATTTGCTGGGAAGTGGCGGTGCGGTCCCCTACGGCACTGTGTAGGATCCTACGGTCTTGGCGTGCATCCGTGCGTCGCTGCAGTCCGGTCCCAGGTCGACGGGCACGTGCACCTTCCGCCGACCACTGGCGACAACATCGATGTACTGTGGAGACCTCACGCCCCACGTGTTGAGCAATTTGGCGGTACGTCCACCCGGCCTCCCGCATGCCCACTATACGCCCTCGCTCAAAGTCCGTCAACTGCACATACGGTTCACGTCCACGCTGTCGCGGCATGCTACCAGTGTTAAAGACTGCGATGGAGCTCCGTATGCCACGGCAAACTGGCTGACACTGACGGCGGCGGTGCACAAATGCTGCGCAGCTAGCGCCATTCGACGGCCAACACCGCGGTTCCTGGTGTGTCCGCTGTACCGTGCGTGTGATCATTGCTTGTACAGCCCTCTCGCAGTGTCCGGAGCAAGTATGGTGGGTCTGACACACCGGTGTCAATGTGTTCTTTTTTCCATTTCCAGGAGTGTGTGTGTGTATATATATATATATATATATATATATATATATATATATATATATATATATATATATATATATATATTTTGAGACTTACCCAACAAAAGCGCTGGCAGGTCGATAGACACAAATGTGTGTCTATCGACCTGCCAGCGCTTTTGTTGGGTAAGTCTCATCATCTTTCTTTCAAATATATTTTTCCCACGTGGAATGTTTCCCTCTATTATATATATATATATATATATATATATATATATATATATATATATATATATGTGTGTGTGTGTGTGTGTGTGTGTGTGTGTGTGTGTGTGTGTGTGTGTGTGTGTGTGTGTGTGTGTGTGTGTGTGTCTGTCGACCTGCCAGCACTTTCATTTGGTAAGTCACATCATCTTTGTTTTTAGGTATATTTTTCCTTCGTGGAATATATATGGTTATAATAGAAGGAAACATTCCACATAGGAAAAATATACCTAAAAACAAAGATGATGTGACTTACCAAATGAAAGCGCTGGCAGGACGATAGACACACAAACAAACACAAACATACACACAATATTCTAGCTTTCGCAACCAACAGTTGCCTCGTCAGGAAAGAGGGAAGGAGAGGGAAAGACGAAAGGATTTGGGTTTTAAGGGAGAGGGTAAGGAGTCATTCCAATCCCGGGAACGGAAAGACTTACCTTAGGGGGAAAAAAGGACAGGTATACACTCGCACACACACTCGTATCCATCCGCACATATACAGGCACAAGCAGACATTTGTAAAGGCAAAGAGTTTGGGCAGGGATGTCAGTCGAGGCGGAAGTACAGAGGCAAAGATGATGTTGAAAGACAGGTGAGGCATGAGCGGTGGCAAATTGAAATTAGAAATTAGCGGAGATTGAGGCCTGGTGGATAGCGAGAAGAGAGGATATGCTGAAGGGCAAGTTCCCATCTCCGGAGTTCTGACAGGTTGGTGTTAGTGGGAAGTATCCAGATAACCCGGACGGTGTAACACTGTGCCAAGATGTGCTGGCCATGCACCAAGGCATGTTTAGCCACAGGGTGATCCTCATTACCAACAAACACTGTCTGCCTGTGTCCATTCATGCGAATGGACAGTTTGTTGCTGGTCATTCCCACATAGAAGGCTTCACAGTGTAGGCAGGTCAGTTGGTAAATCACGTGGGTGCTTTCACACGTTGCTCTGCCTTTGATCGTGTTCACCTTCCGGGTTACAGGACTGGAGTAGGTGGTGGTGGGAGGGTGCATGGGACAGGTTTTACACCGGGGGCGGTTACAAGGGTAGGAGCCAGAGGGTAGGGAAGGTGGTTTGACCACATTTTCATGCAGAATTTTTGCTTGTGTCTGTGTATGTGCGGTTGGATTTGGGTGTGTGTGCGAGTGTATACCTGTCCTTTTCTCCCCCTAAGGTAAGTCTTTCCGCTCCCGGGATTGGAATGACTCCTTACCCTCTCCCTTAAAGACCACATCCTTTCATCTTTCCCTCTCCTTCCCTCTTTCCTGATGAAGCAACCGTTGGTTGCGAAAGCTTGAATTTTGTGTGTATGTTTGTGTTTGTTTGTGTGTCTATCGACCTGCCGGCACTTTCGTTTGGTAAGTCACATCATCTTTGTTTTCGTGTGTGTGTGTATTAGTCCCTACTACCCCCCCCCCCCCCCCCCCCAGTAAGATGTAGTATATGTACAACTCTATAGGTGTAAGAAACTGTTGGGTTGATCAACATTTTGAGGCTTGTTGCATTGAAATCCACGTTAATACTCTACCTGTTAATGTGGTTATGGTACAGAGCTTCCTGAGGAAAGTGTAGCATATTTCTCAAACAAGTAGAATCACTTTTAACTCGTCTGTTCTCAAAGACCAAAGAAATTACCATACTTTGGGATATAAATTTTCTTACTTGTAATAAAGATAGAACAGATTTTGAAAATGTAATGAGCCCTTTTAATCTGAGGGCAGTTCTTGACTTCCCCACTAGAGTAACAATGGACTACACAAGTCTGATTGACAGTATCTTTGTAAACAGCAACAGAATTAAGAATATATGTAACAAAATTATGAAAAGGGTAGTTGCTACTCACCATATTGATAGACACAACAAAGAGACTGTCAGACTTTTGGTCAACAAGGCCTTAATTGAAAATAGGCAACATACACACATGCACTTGCTCAAGCAAATGTAACACACATACATGACCACAATCTGGCAGCTAGAGCCAGACTGCAAGCAGCAGGGCTTCATGGGAGAGGCAGCCAGGTGGGGGTAAGGGGTAGGCTGGGCCCTCAAGATAAGGGTTGGGGGTGGTAAATTGCTGCAGTTGGGAGGTTAGACAGTTGTCGGGGGGGGGGGGGGGGTAGTGGAAAAGGAGGACGTAAAAATACTGACAGTGCAGGAATAAAGGGCTGTGTAGTGCTGGAATAGGAACAGGGATTGGGCTAGATGGATAAGAACAATGACTAATGAAGGTCAAGGCCAGGAGGGTTACGGGAACATAGGATATATTATATTATATATTATGTAATGTAGAATATATTGCGGGGACAGTTCCAACTTGTGCAGTTCATAAAAGCAGGTGTTGGTGGAAAGGGTTTAGACGGCACAAGATGTGAAGCAGTTGCTGAGATGAAGATTGTGCAGCAACAGAGTGGTCCAACAGTTTCTTGGCCACAGTTTGTTGGTGACTATTCATTTGGACAGGCAGCTTATTGGTTGACATACCCACGCAGAAGCAGCACAGTGGTTGCAACCTAGCTTGTAGATCAGATGATAGGTTTCACAGGTAGCCCTGCCTTTGATGGGATAGGTGATGCTTGTGACTGGACTGGAGTAGATGGTAGTGGGAGGATGTATGGGGACAGGACATGCATCTAGGTCTGTTATGGGGATATGAGCCATGAGGCAAGGGAATGGGAGCAGGAATTGTGTAGGGATGGATGAAGATATTGTATAGGTTCAATGGGCCACTGTGGGAGGGGTGGGAAGGATAGTGGGTAGGACTTCCTCACTTCAGAGCATGACAGGAGGTAGTCGAAACCCTGGCAGGGAATGTGATTCAGTTGAATCATATAGTGAACTGAGCAGGTGGGAACTCTCCCTGCAATATATTCTATGTTCCTGTAACCCTCCTGGCCTCAACCTTCATTAGTCATTGTTCTTACTCATCTAGCCCCTTACCTGTTCCCATTCCAGCACTATACAGCCTTCTATTCCACCAGCACACTCTCAGTCTTTTTAATATCTCCCTTTTTACAATTCCCTCTCCCCACTCCCACCCCATGCTCCATCTAACATCCTGATGGCACCTAGCTGCCCTATCCTCCTCCACTTTGTCCCCATATGCTCCCAAAGGCAGCACTTTACTGCCTCCCTCCGCCTCCCCCTTCTGCCCTGATATCCCTTCCCAGCCTCCCCATGCACTGCTGCTTGCAGTCTGGCTTCAGCAGCTGGAGGCTGTGTTATGTGTGTGTGAGTTGCTGTGCAAGTTGCATTTTTGAGACAGTGTTATGTGTGTGTGAGTAGCATTTGTGTGTGTGTGTGTGTGTGTGCGCACGTGTTGTCTATTTTTGATAAAGGGCTTGTTGGTTGCAAGCTGACTTTCTGACAGTCTTTTTGTTGTACCTATCTACAAATGAGCATCTCCAGTATATGGTGAACAGCAACTATCCTTTTCATAATATTGTTACATTCCATCCTGGATTTTCCATTGTTTGATAACAAATGTGCAATACAAATCTTAAATGGCCTTTCTGACCATGATGAGCAGCCGTTAAAAATGCATGATATAAGCCTTGCTAAGAAGAGGAGTTTCATCAATGGATCATTTAGGCTAATGGACAGTGAGAATCTGGAAACCTTCAGCAGTCATTTGCAGCAGTAAGAATGGGACACAAAATACAGGGTGCACAAAAAGTCTTTCCCCGATTACATAAATTGATAACTCAGGCTAGAAGTAAGATACAATTATGTTTACAAACTATCAAAGTTTTTTTCACGCCTCAGTAAACTTCCACATGAGCACCCTTGGTAGCACATAGCACATGTAGGTGATACTCAATTTCTGTCCACACATTAGCCAACCTCACTGGAGGGATCGATTCAACGACTGTGGTTATCCGTTGCCGCAGGGTTTCAAGATCTGGTACACGTGTTCGGTAGACCTCGTCCTTGACATAACTCCATAAAAAGAAGTCTAATGAGGTTATGTCAGGAGAGCAAGGAGGCCAAACCATTGGCCCGTCACGACCAATCCATCGCCCAGGAAAGGTCATATCAAGATAGGCACAGACGTCCAAACCCCAATGAGGCTGTGCACCGTCTTGCTGAAACAAGACATCAGGGTGACACTGAAGCAGCTGAGAAACAGCATACAGTTGCAACATCTCCAGATACACTGCAGATGTAATGGTAGCCTCAGCGAAGAAGAATGGCCCAATAATTCGATCGTGCAATACCGCACACCAAACGTTCACCTTTGGACTGCCTCTGGTGCACTCCGTGACCTCGCCAGAGGGGTTGTGAACCCCAAATGCGCACATTATGGCGATTCACTACTCCACTGAGGTCGCTTCATTGGAAAAGGCAATTTGTCTGAGATAACCATCATCGTCCTCAATACCTGATAGCATTTCGACTGCAAAGTCATATTGACGTGTACTGTCATTCGGCAACAAGGCCTGAACAATTTGCACTTTGTGTGCACGAAACAATAAATGTTTGTGTAAAATGTCATGGAGAGAGCTTTTTGGCATCTGTAATTCACATGAGGCCCTGCGCACCGATTTCTTCGGACTTTGCAGAAAAGACGGCCTTACAGCTTCCACCCTGTCTGCTGAGGTTCTTGGTTGACTAGACCTTGGAAGGTCAGCAACCGATCCTGTGTTCTTGAACTTCTCATACCAGGCTTTAATGCTCTTGACATCAGGTAGATTCCTTCCAAATGTTGTCTGGAAGTGTATCTGCACTGTGGTTGGTGATCGTGCCTCATGGTACCGCAGGACACACTGTGCCTTCTCCTGATTGGTTAACATGGTTGCTTGGGCACTGCACCTCATCCACTATTCACGTACTGTGAACCTAAAACAGGAAAAAAAACTTTGATACACTCCTGGAAATTGAAATAAGAACACCGTGAATTCATTGTCCCAGGAAGGGGAAACTTTATTGACACATTCCTGGGGTCAGATACATCACATGATCACACTGACAGAACCACAGACACATAGACACAGGCAACAGAGCATGCACAATGTCGGCACTAGTACAGTGTATATCCACCTTTCGCAGCAATGCAGGCTGCTATTCTCCCATGGAGACGATCGTAGAGATGCTGGATGTAGTCCTGTGGAACGGCTTGCCATGCCATTTCCACCTGGCGCCTCAGTTGGACCAGCGTTCGTGCTGGACGTGCAGACCGCGTGAGACGACGCTTCATCCAGTCCCAAACATGCTCAATGGGGGACAGATCCGGAGATCTTGCTGGCCAGGGTAGTTGACTTACACCTTCTAGAGCACGTTGGGTGGCACGGGATACATGCGGACGTGCATTGTCCTGTTGGAACAGCAAGTTCCCTTGCCGGTCTAGGAATGGTAGAACGATGGGTTCGATGACGGTTTGGATGTACCGTGCACTATTCAGTGTCCCCTCGGTGATCACCAGTGGTGTACGGCCAGTGTAGGAGATCGCTCCCCACACCATGATGCCGGGTGTTGGCCCTGTGTGCCTCGGTCGTATGCAGTCCTGATTGTGGCGCTCACCTGCACGGCGCCAAACACGCATACGACCATCATTGGCACCAAGGCAGAAGCGACTCTCATCGCTGAAGACGACACGTCTCCATTCGTCCCTCCATTCACGCCTGTCGCAACATCACTGGAGGCGGGCTGCACGATGTTGGGGCGTGAGCGGAAGACGGCCTAACGGTGTGCGGGACCGTAGCCCAGCTTCATGGAGACGGTTGCGAATGGTCCTCGCCGATACCCCAGGAGCAACAGTGTCCCTAATTTGCTGGGAAGTGGCGGTGCGGTCCCCTACGGCACTGCGTAGGTTTCCTACGGTCTTGGCGTGCATCCGTGCGTCGCTGCGGTCCGGTCCCAGGTCGATGGGCACGTGCACCTTCCGCCGACCACTTGCGACAACATCGATGTACTGTGGAGACCTCACGCCCCATGTGTTGAGCAATTCGGCGGTACGTCCACCCGGCCTCCCGCATGCCCACTATACGCCCTCGCTCAAAGTCCGTCAACTGCACATACGGTTCACGTCCACGCTGTCGCGGCATGCTACCAGTGTTAAAGACTGTGATGGAGCTCCGTATGCCACGGCAAACTGGCTGACACTGACGGCGGCGGTGCACAAATGCTGCGCAGCTAGCGACATTCGATGGCCAACACCGCGGTTCCTGGTGTGTCCACTGTGCCGTGCATGTGATCATTGCTTGTACAGCCCTCTCGCAGTGTCTGCAGCAAGTATGGTGGGTCTGACACACCGGTGTCAATGTGTTCTTTTTTCCATTTCCAGGAGTGTAGTTGTAAACAATTCGACACAAGTTTCATATTTATATCTTACTTCTAGCATGAGTTACCAATTTATGGAATCAGGGAAAGTCTTTTCAGACACCCTGTATAAGGCTAAAAAGGTCAACGACCAATTTAACCACTTCCTGAATGAATTTGTTACCCTTTTTGAAGCTAAATTTCCCAAGAGAATTTCAAAAACTACCAATCTGAGTGATTACAAGAAACAATGTATCACTAAGGGAATCAAAACATCCCGTAAAACAGAGAGAGAATGCTATGTGTTTCTAACAAACCTCAGATAGGGAGCACTAGCATCCTATAGAATGTAATGAAAAAGCCAAGAGCATGTTTATCAGATCTGAAATTGACAGCTCAAATAATAAAATAAAAACTATTTGGAAGGTGGCCAAAAGGGAGACAAGAAAAATTTCAGAGTTTACAAACAGTATTGAAATGTTTCATAATGGTTGTTGTTGTCTTCAGTCCTGAGACTGGTTTGATGCAGGTCTCCATTCTACTCTATCCCGTGCAAGCTCCTTCATCTCCCAGTACTTACTGCAACCTACATCCTTCTGAATCTGCTTAGTGTATTCATCTCTTGGTCTTCCTCTACGATTTTTACCCTCCACACTGCCCTCCAATGCTAAATTTGTGATCCCTTGATGTCCTACCAACCAGTCTCTTCTTCTTGTCAAGTTGTGCCATAAACTCCTGTTCTCCCCAATTCTATTCAGTACCTCCTCATTAGTTATGTGATCTACCCATCTAATCTTCAGCATTCCTCTGTAGCACCACATTTCGAAAGCTTCTATTCTGTTCTTGTCCAAACTATTTATCGTCCATGTTTCACTTCCATACATGGCTACACTCCACACAAATACTTTCAGAAACGACTTCCTGACACTTAAATCTATACTCGATGTTAACAAATTTCTCTTCTTCAAAAACGCTTTCCTTGCCATTGCCAGTCTATATTTTATATCCTCTCTACTTCGACCATCATCAGTTATTTTGCTCCCCAAATAACAAAACTCCTTTACTACTTTAAGTGTTTCATTTCCTAATCTAATTCCCTCAGCATCACCCGACTTAATTTGACTACGTTCCATTATCCTTATTTTGCTTTTGTTGATGTTCATCTTATACCCTCCTTTCAAGACACTGTCCATTCCCTTCAACTGCTCTTCCAAGTCTCTGACAGAATTACAATGTCAACGGCGAACCTCAACGTTTTTATTTCTTCTCCATGGACTTTAGTACCTACTCTGAATTTTTCTTTTGTTTCCTTTACTGCTTGCTCAATGTACAAATTGAGTAATGTCGGGGACAGGCTACAACCCTGTCTCACTCCCTTCCCAACCGGTGCTTCGCTTTCATGCCCCTCGACTCTTATAACTGCCATCTGGTTTCTGTACAAATTGTAAATAGCCTTTCGCTCCCTGTATTTTACCCCTGCCACCTTTAGAATTTGAAAGAGAGTATTCCAGTCAACATTGTCAAAAGCTTTCTCTAAGTCTACAAATGCTAGAAATGTAGGTTTGCCTTTCCTTAATCTAGCTTCTAAGATAAGTCGTAGGGTCAGTATTGCTCACGTGTTCCAACATTTCTGCGGAATCCAAACTGATCTTCGCTGAGGTCGGCTTCTACCAGTTTTTCCATTCGTCTGTAAAGAATTCGTGTTAGTATTTTGCAGCTGTGACTTATTAAACTAATAGTTCGGTAATTTTCACATCTGTCAACATCTTCTTTCTTTGGGATTGGAATTATTACATTCTTCTTGAAGTCTGAGGGTATTTCGCCTGTCTCATACATCTTGCTCACCAAATGGTAGAGTTTTGTCAGGACTGGTTGTCCCAAGGCCGTCAGTAGTTCCAATGGAATGTTGTCTACTCCCGGGGCCTTGTTTCGACTTGGTCTTTCAGTGCTCTGTCAAACTCTTCATGCAGTACCGTATCTCCCATTTCGTCTTCATCTACATCCTCTTCCATTTCCATAATATTGTCCTCAAGTACATTGCCCTTGTACAGACTCCTTAATGAAAGCATGAGAAATGAAGGTGATATAGGAAGTTGAATTCCACCTCTGACACTTAAATGTGCTGAAACATGTCTGGGCGAAACAAAACAGAAAAATGGTGTCTTTCATAAGGTGGAATTTCTCTTCCCATTTCAAGCAAGCATGGACATAACAAGAAGAACTGCAACACCACAAGATGAAGGTGATATAGTTGCCAATATCTTCAACAACCATTTTTTGACTGCTGTGGATCAAACTGGTTGTATATGACCTATGCTTGAAGCCATGAACCTTCTTCAAAAAGCAGTACAGAACAAAAATGGTTAGATGCATGTACTGTACATTTCATCCAATGAGATTGAGAAAGTAATAAGGCAAACGAAAACTAAAAGTTCCACTAGAGTGGATAATATATCTATGAAAGTTCTGAATCGCTGCTGCAGATTTATTCTTGAAGTTCTCTGTCACATATTTAATGCAAATATTACCTATCAAAAACAGTCTTGATCACAAATTATTTATTCCAGTGACCAGTTTTGACCACAACTGTGGTCATCTTCAGACCAATGAGTAAAAACATCCTTCTGTTAGTAGTGATTTACTGTTTTTGATAGTAAATATTTTTAATAAATATTGATCACTGTATAATCCCACAATGTATTCAAAAGTAGCATATTTAATAAGTTTATAAATCAAGATGTTGTCCCCAACAGATTCAAATATTCACTTGCTAAGCCACTGTTGGAAAATGTGATAAAACTGAGGTTTCCACCTACCAGCCAATTTCATTGCTAACAAGTCTTTCTAATATCTTAGAGAAACTTATGTTCAAGAGAATCATGAATCATCTGAATAAACATAATATCAGTAAAAAAATCAATTTTGATTCTAAAAGAGTATTTCAACTGAACACATCATTCTCTCGTTTGTTAACCAACTCCTTGAATTCATAAACAACAAAATGTCACCAGTTGGAAATTTTTGTGATCTGTCTAAAGCATTTAACTGAGTAGATCACAAAATTGTACTTACATGGGCTGAGCACTATGGCTTATATGGAAAAGTTGGGATGTAGCTCGAATCATATCTAGATGACAGAAGGCAGAAGGTAGTGTTGAATAATTCTGCAATTGCACCCGCCTGCGCTGATTGGGGCACAGTGAAATGTGAAGTAATACAGGGTCAGTGCTTGGTCCCTTACTTTTACTAATCTTTATCAATGATCTGCCATGGGGTACCTATTTGCAGATGACATAACCATTATGACAGAGGAAGATCACTATATTCAAATAAGCTCCTTACTGGTTCACTCCTAATGGTCTGTCCCTCATTGTAAACAGACGCAACTTATTCAGTTTCAAACAGCAAACATAAAACTGGAAAATATTGAAATAAAATGTGGTGACAAAGAAATATTGAGTGTTGAGTTTTCTACATTCCTGGAGTTACACATTAACAACACTCTGAACTGAACAGTTCACATAATCGACCTAAGTAAATGACTGAATTTGGCAGCATTTGCCATTCACTCAATTTCATCTATTTGTGATTGGGAAACAATCAAAGCTGCATACTTAGGATATTTCCATTCACTTATGACATATGGCATCATGTTCTGGGAATAGCAGCCGTGAGCAATAAAGTCCTTATTGCACAGAAGAAGAATCATCAGAATTATGGGTAGAGTGCACCCAAGAAGCTCTTGCAGAAACTTACTATGTAACTGGGGATCAGTACATTTTTCCACTGAAGTACTTTTTGAAAATCATACAATGTGCAGGATGCAGTGAATATCACAGTAGTCATGGGGGACTGGAATTCAATTAGTAGGAAAAGGAAGAGAAGGAAAAGTACCTAGGTGGTTAATATGGGCTGGGGGTAAGGAATGAAAGAGGAAGCCACCTGGTGGAAATTTGCCCAAAGCTTAACTTAAACATAGCTAACACTCCGTTTAAGAATCATGAAAGAAGGTTGTATACATGGAAGAAGCTGGAGACACTTGAAGGTTGCATGTAGATTAAATAATGGTAAGACAGAAATTTAGGAACCAAGTATTAAATTGTAAGACATGTCCAGTGGCAGATATGGACTCTGACCTCAGTTTATTGATTATAAACTATAGATTGAAACTGTAGTAACTGCAAAAAGGTAGGAAACCAAGGAGATGGGACCTGGATAAAATGAAAGAACCAGAGGTTGTAGATAGTTTCAGAAGGAGCATCAGGAAACAATTGATAAGAACAGGGGAAACAAATACAGCAGCAAAAGAATGGGTAGCTTTGAGAGATGAAATAGTGAAGGCAGCTGAGGATCAAGTAGGTAAAAAGATGAGGCCTAGTAGAAATCCTTGGGTAACAGAAGAGATACTAAATTTAATTGATGAAAGGAGAAAATATAAAAATTCAATAAATGAAACAGGTGAAAAGAAATACAAACGTCTCAAAAACGAGATCAACAGGAAGTGCTAAATCGTTAAGCAAGAGTGGATAGAGGACAAATGTAAGCATGTAGATGCGTATATCATTAGTGGTAAGATAGATGCTGCCTACAGGAAATTTAAAGAGACCTGTGGAGAAAAGATAACCACCTGTATGAATATCAAGAACTCAGATGGGAAATCAGTGCTAAGCAAAGAAGGGAAAGGAGAAAGGTGGAAGGAGTATATAGAGGTTGTATACAAGGGTGATGTACTTGAGGACAATATTATGGAAATGGAAGAGGATGTAGATGAAGATGAGATGGGGAATATGATACTGCATGATAAATTTGACAGAACACCAAAACACATAAGTCAAAACAAGGCCCTGAGAGTAGATAACATTCCGTTGGGAGAGCCAGCCATGACAAATCTCTTCCATCTGGTGAGCAAGATGTATGAGAGAAGCGAAATACCCTCAGATTAGGAAGAATATAATAATTCGAATTCCAAGGAAAGCAGGTGCTGACGGGTGTGAAAATATTTAATATGTCACAGTTTCAAAATACTAACACAAATTCTTTACAGATGAATGGAAAAACTGGTAGAAGCCAACCTTGGGGAAGATCAGTTTGCACTCTGTAGAAATGTAGGCACACGTGAGGCAATACTGACTTTATAATTTATCTTAGAAGATTAGTTAAGGAAAGATAAACCTATGTTTATAGCATTTCTAGACTTAGAGAAAGCTTTTGACAATGTTGACTGGAATGCTCTCTTTCAAATTCTGAAGGTGGAAGGGGTAATATATACAGAGTGAAAGGCTATTTACAACTTCTACAGAAACAAGTTGGCAGTTATAAGAGACTAGAGGGATGAAAAGGAAGCATTTGTTGAGAAGGGAGTGAGGCAGGGTTGTAAAATATCCCCAACATTAATTAATCTGTACTTTGAGCAAGCAGTAAAGGAAACAAAAGAGATATTTTTAGTAGGAATTAAAGTCCAAGGAAAAGAAATAAAAACCTTGATGTTTGCCAAGGACACTGTAATTCTGTTGGAGACAGCAAAGGACTTGGAAGAGCAGTTGAATGGAATGGACAGTGATTTGAAAGAAGGTTATAAAATGAACACAAATAAAAGCAAAACGAGGATAATGGAACATAGTTGAATTAAATCAGGTGATGCTGAGGGAGTTAGATTAAGAAATGTGACACTTAAAGTAGTAGATGACTTTTGCTACTCGGTCAGCAAAATAACTGATGATGGATATAAAATATAGAATGTAACTCAGTGTGTGATCCAAAAGAACAGTTTCTTTTTAAGCTTACCGAATGCACAATGGATTGCAAGTAATGAAGTTTTATAGTTTTTGTACATATCTTGCCTTTTGGTTAGCATGCTGTTTGAAAATCTTCTGTCTACCTTTTAATTTTATTTTATTGCTCACAGTTTTTTTTGTAATGAGCTTTATGCAAAATGTTCACATCAAGGGTATGACCAAATTATTTGTGTGCTATTGATTGCGGCTGATCTCTTTTATTAATCACATTTCAAAACAAATTTCTTTCAGTTCCCTTATCTGAAACATAAAAAATGAGTAACATTTTCACAAATACTAAAGAAACCCAGCACAAGTACACACTTGTAACACTGCTGTTCCCTGTGTCAGTTTAAAAGTCATTGTTATGTAGTATGATAATATGAATTGCATTTCTTCAGCTAGTCATATAGCTATGTACATACATAGCTGCATAAATGGGAAGCATCAGTGTAAAAAAAAAATAAAAAAAAAAAAAAAAAAAAAAAAAGTTATAAAATGGTTGTTGCAATGAGCAAAATATTTTAATACTTATCTAATTTTGTGGCTCCATATGTCATCTTGACTGGGAGTGATGTAAAGATTCAGGTTTGTTGAACATTAGTGAAGATATTTATTCACTTTTCCAGCAAATTTTTATTTATTTCTCATCCAGACATGGCGAATAATGAGATCTATGCATCAGCTTCTGCACATCTCTACAGAGAGTCTTCTTTAAAGCATACACTGCCCTCAATTAACAAGTTTGTAACACGTTTCAGGTGCGTTTAATACAAGTCATGGTTTCCAATACTGAAAGTCATACGTGGTGCACACACTGTCCACAGTGCAAGGATACCTCACAACTTTGCATCTAGATGGAAACTGTCCCACTCAAGCTCAAAGCAAAGACCAACTTACTTTTAGTGTATATGACAAATGATACATTACAGCATGAAGTTCTAGATCATACCAGAACCATTAACTGGTCAAATTAACTTTTGTAAATACTTTTCTGCATACATAAGTACACCCCTCTTGATGTTACCAATATATGCCATTTATGGTCAAATTAAAACAAATGTAATTTATAGAATAATTAACTTCTTTAAAATAACAAAATAAAATTGATGTTCTAAAGCACTACAGAAGGAGTTGAATAAGAGTGAAATTTAAAAAAAAAAAAAAACATTTTCATACAAAACACCAATCTCGTAGGCTCCCCTTTTGTACTGAAGATTTGCTCTTTTAGATATAACATGCTGAAAAAAGAATGGAACTGCTCTTTTTGTTAAACGGGCTCAGTTTCATAATCTACTATTGATCAAAGTGCTTGTAATTCTGGTTTGTTATCAACACTAGAATTAGTTTCATATAGCATTTTTTACATACATACTTCATTTTTAGGTTATGTACCTAAATCGGTTAAAACTGAACCCGTATAGGTTCACTTTGTTGTTGGCCTTTCTGTCCATCCGACTGTTAAAAACCCTTTTCCTAAGGAACAGGTAGACATATCAAGTTGAAATTTATGTCACATACCAAAGTCTGTGGTCCCTTGGCAGTGCAATAACATAAGTTTCTAAGTCAATGCAATAAAAACATTCAGCCATTTATGTCACATATTTTGATACTCACAAATGTGCTCATCGAAACCTATAGAGTAATTCCTGTTGACTTATAGTCATGAATTTTGGCAAAAAGCAAAGTTTAAAAGTACAAGTAAAGAAAAATGTCTGGAAAACATTAATTTGTAATTATATAATATGGAAAAGAAATTTTTTTGACATTTATTATCCGACTTCAAAATTAAAAAATTCTCAGAAGTCTTGGAATTTCAGGGACCAATATCCTGCCAGTATCAATGTTTATAAGTGGCAAAAACCCTCAAGGTTCTTGATTCATGGGATGGATGAACTGTCTGTATACATATTTAAGTCTGTACAGAATCCTCAAAGCCCGAATCCAACTCACACCCAACCAATATTTTTATGTGAGTTCAAGTGGTCTCAAGACGTGGTGCATTGCGAGAAAGAGTGTGCAATTACTACATACCTGATGAGCCATTCCCTCTTCCCAATCTTACCCAAGCCCAAGGGACAATACATCACGAAACTGTGTATGTTCAATGTTAACACATTAAAACCAAATTTTTAAACAATGGAAAATCCAGGATTGAATGTGACAATATTATGAAAAGGACAGTTTTACTCTCCATATAGTGGAGATGCTGAGTCACAGATAGGCACAACAAAAAGACTATCAGAAAGTGAGCTTTCTGCTAACAAGACCTTCATCAAAAATAGACAAAAAAGAAAAAGACACACACACACACACACACACACACACACACACACACACACACACACACACACACAAACAAACACAACTCACACATGTGAGTAGCAACTATCCTTTTCATAAAACCGAGTTTTTCCAGTATAGGTCTACATTTTCTTGCATCTGGTCTGGACTTAGTTTAGCGTGCTTGGTCAGTGTAATTAACCTGAAAATAAGTGTAAATAGACTGGTGAACAGTGTGAATATCAAAAACATGTGGTATTCTTTAGTTTTCCTCTTTTGTCACATTAGCTTAGAACATTTATAGTTTTCCAGGTGATCATACACCTTTATAAATAATGCTTGTTATTGTTTCTAATAAAAAGGACACTAAATGTTAATCTGGTTGACAATGGCAGGTTTAAGACCCTCTTAAGAAGACTACTTTTTAAATATTTTGAAGTTAAGTTTCCTTTTATTTATTTCAGAGATGAATATCAGGAATTTCTTTTGACAGAAAGGTGTTTCCACTACACAAAAAAGGGAACTTCCATGACTCATCAAATGTTTCAGGTATAATACCTTCGAAAGTGCATCCCACAACAACTTTGGTTTATTCTCAGCACAAGCTTCTACCTTCAAGTTATCTTCCAAGCAGAATCTCTAACATTAGCAGTCATCAGAAGTGTCATTGTCATAATGTTCTTCCACCATTAGTACTGAGTCTGCTGATGTCACTACTGAGTGGGGTGACATCAACTCATCAGCTTCAGTTTCTACTTTGAACAAGACAGAGGAACTACATTCTTTAACAGTTAATCACAGCTTTGGTTTAGGTAAATGCATAAACCATTCAGTGCCAATGAAGCCAATTATCAGTTACTAACAAACCCATGTACTCTAAATTCATCTCATGATTTCAAAAAGGACATTGATGAGAAAAAAATCTACAATAACCATTTTCAAAAAAACTTGGCTAGAAAAGTACTTGTGGCTAATGTATCACCCTAGTTGAAGAGAGGGCTTTCTAAGTTTTGTACCTTTTAAAACAAGTTCCAAAAAGAATATTTGGTGCTGTTGTGATAAAGGCTCACCAAGATTAAATATTGTCAAGATGCTTGTGATCATGAAAGGGGCAGCTGGCATGTTTAATCTACAAGTAAGTCCAAAGGTTTTTGTGAGTCCTTAGAAATGAAAAAGAAAAATGCAATCAAACAGACAGTGGCATCACAGAACTTGTAAATAACAACAGAAAAAAAACAGAAACAGTTCTTTCTGCTTTAATATTTTGTGGCACTCATGACATATCCACTAGAAGAAAGAATTTGAGTGAAGGAAATTTCCAAGATTTACTTCTGTTTAGAGCAAATGCAGGTGGCAAAGTGTTGGAGGATCATATGCAAAACCATAGTGGAAAAGTGAAGTATACATCACACAGAGATCAAAACAGAGTAATAAGTGCATGTGGTTCTGTGTTACAACATAAGTTTGTTGTGAGGTAAACAGATCACCAGTGTTTTCATTATTGGTTTATTAAGCAGCTGATGTTAGAAGGGAAGACCAAGTTTTGGTGGTAGTATGCTTTGTAGACAAGAAAGTGAACTTTACAGTAGCATGATAATTTTTAGGGTTTGCAGAACTAACTACATTGGATGCTGAGTGAATGTCTTCAACTATTTTAAAATGTTGAAAATTTGAGCCTTAATACAAATAAGTTGGTTGGCTTGGGCTCTGATGGTTGTTCGACAATGGCAGGCCATGAAACTGGAGTGCAGGCTAGGATCAGAGAAAAGCATCCTTCAGCTGTTTCTTTCCCTGTGCAATGCATAGACTGAACTTAGTTGTCAGTTACCTTAACAGTCTCCAGGAAATTTGTAACACCACTTTTGGAGTAACAAAAGAAGTTATTAGCTTCTTCAGAGAAAGTGTCTTTCATAGGAAAACAAAACTTAACAAACAAGTGTTCTGTGAAACGATGTGGTGACACAGATATACATCAATAAGGGTATTCCAAGAAAACATTTTGACAGTAAAGGATTGTCTCGAACACCTGGAAAAAACAGTGAAAGCAATCAAGACACTAGATCATATACCAGTCAACTAGATAGAGCAATATCATCAGCTACATGTATTACCTGTCTACTCATTATATCAAAGTAGTCTTCATTTTTAGAACCAGTAGTGGACAAACTCCAGTACACTGATATGGAGCTCCACTCAATCCACAGTACATAAACACTGACCTGCTAGTCAATTTTCAAAAGCAGAGAGAAAGCAACAGCAAATTCACAAACATTCTCAAGACAGTGAAAGAAGTTGTAAGGAACTTGACATAAATACATAAATCCAAGGTCGGCTCTAAGACAGACCCACAGATGCAATGTGAATGTCCAGAGCTCATCACCAAAAGATTATTTCAAACTGCAGTCCATATAGGGATTCTATAATCACATTACTTACCACAAAATTTGAAAAAGATTTCAAAGGTGGAATCCTTCACCAGCATTTAATGAAAAAGGAGAAGAAATAAGGTTTTATGAGACATAACAAAGTTTCAAAAGTTTTAGCAAATTGACAACTTGGAAAAAAAAGCCAGATTATGGTATGATGTCAGGACAAATAAGAAGTGTTTGGAAAAAATGAAGTTTCATATATACTTGCAGTTGCTATGTTCTTCTCAATAATTGCCAGATTGCTTATATTCTACACAACCCTATCCCTACAACTTGCTCTGGAGAGGATTCCTTCAGCACACTGCATAGACTGAAGATGTGACTGAGAAGTACTACTGGCGAGGACCATCTGTCGAGCTTGGACCACCTTAGTGTCCATAGGAAAAGAGTAAGAAACTCTGATTTCAAGGGCAAAGTGATTGACTTTTTCAGCAATAAGAAAAGAAATTTACAGGATGCTTTTTCAGATTTATATTAGTGTCAACTTCATTAACTAACCTCTGTGTAGTAATTAACCTTACAGTTTATTTTTTACATCAATACCAGTGTACACTCCTATGAGGAGAGCATTTTTAGTTTGTTTTCTGTATTAAAATATAACATTTTGCCCCTGAAATTGTGTTACTAACCATTCATTGGTTTCAATAGAGTAATTGAAATAATGTGATTTGCTTATTTCATAGAGTACAAATACTGTGGCCTGTACTTTAATAACAGGATCAGAAATGGAACATTTTTTATGGCCACTTACAAGTTGCCAGTCATCTTCCACAGTATTAAAAATACCCCATACTCACAGATTCCCAAGGACCTGTGGTACCAGCACCAAAGGTATCTCAAGCTCCTGTGTATCCTGTCTCCTCTGCAGAATGTACAGCATCTGTCATTAGTTGTCCACTTGAATGTGAGTGATGTTTCAGCAGTAGAGCTAGGCCTTAGGGAAATGGCAGCAAGGGACAGGAAAAGACACTAGTTGCACTCAGTGTGTATGCCTGGGGGACTCATTCAACATGCTGAAGAGGTTATTCCAGCAGCCATTGAGGGAACAGGTACAAGCAACTGCAGATTGTGGTTCATGTTGGAACTACTGATGCCTTTTGTCTGGGCTCACAGGTCACACTTGGGTCATTCCAGTGGCTGTCAGAGCATGTTGAGAAGACCAGACTTGTGCATGGAGTTTCAATGAAATTCACAATTTGCAGAATTTTCTGCAGAACTGATCATATCCCTTGGCTCTGAGTTGAGTAGAAGGACTGCAGCAAAGACTTCGAAGGTTCTGTGACAAGCTAGGCTGTGACTTCCTGGACTTGCACCATAGGATTTAGAACTGTAGGGTGAGATGTGCACCATACATCAGAGGGTGCTACTCAGGTAACTGATATTCAAATCCTAATGGCTAACTGCCAAATCATTCGTGACAAAGTGCCAGAGTTCAAAGCACTCCTGAAAAGCAGTGAAGCTCACTTAATACATGGTACAGAAAGCTGGTTGAAACCTGAAATTGATAGCAATGAGATTTTTGTGGAAAATGTAACTGCATATTGAAAGACAGGCAAATGGAAAATGGAGGTAGTGTATTTATCACAGTAGACAAGAAACTTAAATTTACCGGGATAGAAACTGAAGCTGCAAGTGAGATTGTTTGGGCAAGACTCAGTATCAGGTGTAGGTATAAAATGATATTTGTATCCTTCTATTGTCCACCAGACTCTTTCACTTATGTAACTGAAAGCCAGAGAGAAAAACACAGTTGACTTGAACATTTAAGTTTCCCAATCAAACTAAAATTATTGGTGGAAACTTTAATCATCCAACAATCAATTGGGAAAATTACAGTTTTGTAAGAGGTGGGCATGAAAAGACATCCTGTGAAACATTATTGAATGCCTTCCCTGAAACCTACCTAGAACAGATAGTTTGGAACCCCTCTCATGATGGAAATATATCTAATGGCAACAAATAAACCTGACCTCTTTGAGAATATCCACATTGAAACTGGTATCAGTGACCATGACAAAGTTGTGGCAGGAATGAATACCAAAGTACAAAGGACAATTAAAACAAACAGAGAGATACACATGTTTACTAAACTAGATAATAAGTCTGCAGTGACATATCTCAGATTAGATTCAGTTTTCGTTCCATACACCCAAAAAATGAGTGATTCTCTTCGATGTGGAACAGGTAAGAAAGTATGACATGGAAAACATAAAATATTTGAATAAAATAATGCTCACTACCCTGATCATTTGTCAGAAGATTGTCAAAATACGCGAATACATTACAGTAAAGTGCAACTGTTAGTATTTATGGGATTAATACACTGTCGGAATGAAATGTAGTTAGGTAATTTAATAAATTTATCATATACAAAACGCCTTATCGCCACAATTGTGACCAAATGCAGTCAAACCTAAAATCTAACAGATCTTTTTACTTAAGCTGGTCTAACAGTCCCTGTTAAGATGTTCATCTATAGAGCAGAAATAGTTGCCTATCAAAAAGTCTTTCAAATTCTGATAAAACTGTGCATTATCTGAAACAAAGTTTTTAATGGTTGCTGGCAATTTATTGAAAATATGTGTTTCTGAATATTGGACCACTTTTTGGATCAAGGTAGTGATTTTAGGGCTTAATGTAGATTGTCCTTATTCCTGGTATTGATATGATGTATTGAAATATTGGTTGGAAATAGAGACATATTACTTACAATCAATTTCATTCGGGAATAAATATGCTGAGAAGTAGTGGTTAGAATATCAAGTTTCTTGAGCAGGTGTCTACTTAGTATTCTTCAATTTACATGACAAATAAGTCTTATTACATGATTTGCATATGACACAAGAGAATGAAAGTAAGCAAAGTATGCAAATTTTATATATTTGTATCTTCTACATCTGAAATCATTCACGCTGCCAATACAGATTTTTTTAGGTGGTGATCAGCAATTCTGTAGTCTGCCCTTCCCAACTGAATTTATTATTGAGTTGTAATCCCAGAGATTTAACACTGTCAAAATCTTCAATTTGTATGTCTTATATGTCAACACATGCTGAAAGGAAATCTCTTAGAAGTTCTGAACTGCATACAGTGAGTTTTTGCAGTTATTTCTAAGGTTGTAATTGAATTTCTAGTTATTGCAAAGTAACAGTCAAGAGGTCATTAATGTGCACAATGAAAATCAATCAACCCAAGATGGAACCTTGAGAAACACCAGATGTAATTAATTTTCAATCAGATGAAGACTGATTGCTTACTCCATAGATATTTTTCAATGACAACCTTTGTTTTCTGTTAGACTCAAACAATTTCACAGCGCTGTCAGTGTAACTGTAATATTCTAATTTACTTAAGAGAGTGCTATGATTCCCACAGTCAAAGGCTTTTGACAGGCCACAGAAAATGCCAGTTGCCTCAAATTTGTTATCTAATGAATTAAGTACATTTTCACTGTACATGTAAATAGCCTTCTCTGTGTCAGAACCCTTAAGGAACCCAAACTGTGATTTGGACAGTATATTATTAATGAGGAACCTAAAACTTTCAGCACAGGACAGGAGAATGTAGAGGAGCTATGGATCAAGTTTAAAAGAATAATTGACCATAAACTGGATAGATTTGTTCCAAGAAGAAGAGTTCACAATGCTATGCCCCCCCTCCCCCCCCCCCCTCCTTCATAGTATACAGTCACTGTAAAGAAACTTCTAAAGAAACAGAGATTACTGCATAGTATATGGAAAACAAAGCATAGGGCAATAGATAGAGAGATGCTGAATGAAACATATTTGGCTTTTAAGAGACCAATGTGTGAAGTCTTCAGTGACTACCAAAGCAGAATACTGTCAAATAATCTTTCACAAAACCTAAAGAAATTCTGATCATATGTAAAGGCTATTAGTGGCACTGAAGTTAGTATACAACCCCTGGTGAATGAGACAGGAACTGAAACTGGGGATAGCAAAGCAAAAGCTGAAATGCTCAACTCCATTTTTAAATGTTCCTTTACAAAGGAAAACTCAGGAGAATTGCCCCATGGTAATCCTTGCACCATTGAAAATATGACTGAAATAATTATTAATGTCGGAGTTTTTGAGAAACAGCTGACATTGTTTAAACTGAACAAAGATCCAGGCCCCAGTGAATCCCTATCAGGTTCTATACTGAATTTGTGGCTGAGTTAGCCCTTCTTCTAACTACAATTTAATGTAGATACCTCAAACAAAAAATCATGCCCAGTCCTTGGGAAAAAGTATGGAAACACCCATCTACAAGGAGGGTAGTAGAAGTGATTCACAAAACTACCATCCAATATCTTTGATATGGATTTGTTTTAGAATCTTAGTACACATTCTGAGTTCAAAAATAATGAGGTATCTCAAACACAATGGTTGGCATGGATTCCAAAAACACTGCAGTTTTTCTCCATTTCTGAAAAGCATCTGACCACACCTATGCTGACTGTCAAAAGTATGATCATATAGGGTATTAAGTGAAATTTGTGACGGGATTGAGGACTTTTTGTTAGGGAGGACACAGCATGTTATCTTGGATGGAGTGTCATCATCAGATGTAGAAGGGCAGGGAAGTGTGTTGGGGCCCTTGCTGTTCATTCTGTATATTAATAGCCTTGCAAACAATATTAATAGTAAAATCAGACTTTTCACATATGATGCAGTATCTATAATGAAGTACTATCTGAGAAAAGCTGCCTAAATATTCAGTCAGGCCTCGATAAGATTTTGGGGTGGTGCAGAGATTGACAAATTACTCTAAATGTTCAGAAATGTAAAATTTTAAGCTTCACAAAACAAAAAAATGTAGTATCCTATGACTATAATATCAATGAGTTACTGTTGGAATTGGGCAACTCATATAAAAACCTGGGTATAACATTTTGTATGGATATGAAATGAAATGAGTACATAGGCTCACTCATGGGTAAGGCAGGTGGTAGACTTCAGTTTATTGATAGAATTCTGGGGATGTGGTGGTAGAATACAGGGGAAGTGCAGTCAGTCTACAAAGGAGATTGCTTACAAACCACATGTGCGAACAGTTCTACAGTATTGCTCAGTTGGTGGGACACATACCAGATAAGACTAACAGGGAATATTGAATGTTTACAGAAAAGGGCAGCATGAATGGTGACAGATTTGTTTCACCCATGGGAGAGTATCACTGAGATATTGAAAGAACTGAACTGGCAGACTCTTGAAGATACATGTAAACTATCCCAAGAAAGACTACTAACAGAGTTTCAAGACCCGGGTTTAAATGATGAATCTAGGATTACAGTTCAGCCCTTTATGTATTTATCACATAGTGATCATGAGGATAAGATTACAGTAATTACAGCATTGAAAATCATTTTTTCTGTGCTCCATATGGGAGTGGAACAGAAAGGAACCCTAATAACTGGTACAACGGGATGTACCCTCTGCCATGCACTTCATGGTGGTTTGCAAAATATAGATGTAGAGGTAGATGTAGAGCTAGCCCCCCCCTCCCCCACAAACTGTCATATGGGTGCCCTTGCTAGTCAATATCTTAATGTGTTCTTTGTCCTGGCCAATGCTTGCACGTGGTTTAACTATGCTTGTGACGTGGAACCCTGATACCAAGTCTTCCTGCGACTGATGGCTTACACATCACCCATGATTCCTACCTGGCAGCGAAAATTTTCTGTTCCTGTCTGACTTTATTTCTGATCTAGCTGAAATTTTCTTGCTACCAGTCTACTTTCCCCCTCAGGAAACAGGTTACATTTATTGCTCAAGTTGACACTGTGCACACTTTGCATACTCACCCTCCTTCACCTATTATCTGTTATGCCTGTTGAAATTTTGCCGTAACTGAAGGATACAAAGTCTAGCCTTCATTCAAGTGATTTTTCTATCACTACTGAAAAACTACATCTCCTTTGAAGGGCTCCTATGGATGCTGACTCTTCTACCCTAGTATATTTGCTGATATGAAACCAGGATTTACCATCCTCACAGAATACCTCCTCTCTAAATACCCTACAGCAACATCCATAATGGTAAGATATTAAGAGACCAGTATTACAGAATTTATAAAGAGCTTGCAGTATAGATGCAACAAAACAAAAACCCTTTTCTCTAATTTGTGCCAGTAAGCAGCTGACTTTTTACAGTAACTACCAGAAAATTGAATGATAGCAAATTCTAACTGATTACAAGTTAATCCAAACCAAAATACAAATTTAGATTTCCTATCTCGTAATACATCATAACAAAAGCATGCCTACATGCGCAATTGATTGGGTACAGAGTAATACACTGTCTCCTGTCATTAATGAAATTAGTACAGATAAACATTCAATATGGTAACAACTACATGGACTAAAGAAAGTATCTACAATGTAAAAACACATAAAATAACAAACAAAACAATGTTAAACTTTGTTTGCTTTCATGAGCACAGAACACGCTCCAGTCACTTGCAAAATAAACAAAAACATTTAGGAAAACCTTTACAAGAAAGCATATGTTTTGGGTTTTTGTTTGGAAAATGGCTACATTGAAGAGGAGTGGGAGCCAGAACATTTTACTTTTTTCCCCCATGAACACATTTTATAGATGCAATTTATGTGAGCACCTGTAATCCGCAGAAACAACAAGACATCTTACACCACTGACATCAACAACATCAGAGTCAACTACACCACTTGATGCAGTAGAAACTACCTGCCGGTCAAGCAAAAGAAAAGTGTCACCAGTATTGAAGACAAGCAGCAACCAAACATTGAGGTGAGCAGTGTGACAGTTCCCAAGGACAATAAATCACTAGTAATATTTTATCAGAATGTTTGAGGTATAACTAGTAAAATTGTTGAATTAGAAGTACTTTTGCTTGATCAGCTAAAGGGTATTTCAGTTTTATGTGTGAGTGAACATTGGTTAAAGCAAAACCAAGCATGTACTGCTGGAATAACAGGATTTGAAATTATTAGTAGCTTCTGTGGAGAGACTTTTATAGGTGGAGGAACAGGCATATATGTTTAGCAAGGAATTGAATGCAAAGAAATTTAGTTCAGTAACATAAATAACTTTGAAAAAGTGTTTGAGTATTGCTTTTGCAAACTTAAAGAACCAAAAATAATCATTGTGTACATGTACCAATCCCCATCAGACAACTTTATAGTGTTCTTGGACAGTGTAGAAAGAATCTTTAGTGAATTAAGAAATTTTAAAGAAATTATTACTGTAGTTGGAGATTTCAGTGTAAACTTTAACATACCTGTCAAAATGTACCCAAACTGAATAATTTGCTATATTCACATAATCTATCACCCACAGTCCATGAATACACAAGACTTCGAAAGGCCACTAAAACTACAATTGATCAAATATTTTTTGACTTGCCAACATTTGATCATAGTGTAGAAGTGACTGACACACTGGATTCTCAGACCATGAAGCAATAAAATTTAGTGTAAATAATGTACTCAGTACAAATTCCAGGAAGCATGAGAACTACTTCTACAGAAGATCTATAAATGAGGACAATATTAGGATTTTTAATTCATTGTTAAAAAATTCAGAATGGGATTTGGATAAATATGACAATGCAGATATGAAGTTAGTCTTTTTTAGCTTGTTACAAACATAACTATGAATCTGCATTCCCTCTAAAGAAAATTAAAGTAAAAACCAGAACTAACACTTGGGTAAAACAGGGAATAAGAAAATCTTCAGAGAAACTTATAAAGTTAATTAAATCAGTTATACAAAATCCAGCTCTGAAACAGTATGTAAACTGTCACAGAAAAGTGTACAAGAAAGTCATTACAGCAGCAAAAACATTAAGCAATGATCCATACATCAACGGAAACAAGGATAGCAAAAAAATGAAATCAGTTTGGAATGTGATAAATACAAACTCAGGCAGAATCAAAGCAAAAAAAAAAACACCACACATCCTTCTTAAAAGTGAATGCAAAACAATAACTGATCCTATACAAATTGCCACTATATTCAATAGCCACTATGCATGTTTAGTACAAAATCTTATAAAAAATCAAAGTCACATGACGGCTAATCACAACACCTCTGTAATTCCCAATTTTTTTTTTTTAAAAAAATCCCATAGCAGTACAAGAGGCAGAGAATGCAATCAGCAAACCAAAAAATAAATTTTCCTGTAGTACAGATGGCATGCCTGACAAAGTAATTCAACACAACAAATATATACTTCCTCAGCTCATTGATATAATTAATGTTCCTTTCAGCACTGTTACTTTCCGTAGAGAACTTAAGCTGTCGATAATAAAACCAGTATATAAAAACAGTTATCCTCATTATGTAAAAAAGTACAGACCCTTATAAAAGTTGGTCTTACTTCTCAAAAATTTTTGAAAGAATAATGTACAAAAGACACTCTGCTTTTTTGAACAAATGTTGAATATTTGCAAATGAACAAAATGTGTTTAGAAAAAATAGATCAACCGAAACTGCTATTTATAATTTCTTAAAAATTGTTCTAAATTCCATTGGTCATAATGAAATACTGTGGATTGTTTTTAGAGTTATCTAAGGCATTTGATGTTATGATAATAAAATTTTGCTTGAGAAACTATACTGCAGTGGATGGCTCATATGTGGTTTAATTTGTACTTATCTCATAGATACCAGAAAGTGGAAATAGTTCATAATGGTAAATCCTTCTTTTCTGGATATGAGAAAGTTACTCATGGAGTATCCCCAAGAACTGGCATTGGGATCCCTATTGTTCTTGATATTCATAAACAACTTACCAAGTTATTTAACACAAGCTGATAATGTACTGTTTGCTGATGATTCTATCCTCTTTGTTAAAACTCTGAATGAGACTGACTTAAAAAAAATAGAAATAACAAATGAAGAAATAGTTAAATGGTTCAGAGAAAACAGTCTATTTGTTAATGAGAAGAAAACGTTAAGGATGAATTACAGGCATACTTCTAATAGAGTGACCCCTAACATAATAGTGAAGTTAGACAAGCAGGAAACACTACAAGCTTCAAATACTAAATTTTTAGGAATTTGGTTAGATGAGCATCCTGAATGGGATAAACATATAGAATGGCTCAATAAAAAAACTAAGTAAATGCTGTTATGTATTAAGAATGCTCAAAAATTCCTGCAGTGAAGAAACAGTGATGAGTGCCTATTATGCATTCATGCCTAGTCTATTGAGATATGGTGTCATATTCTGGGGTTTTTCAACTCTATCAAAACACTCCTTTACTATACAGAAACAAGCAATAAGAATTATAAAAGGAATTGCACCTAGGGAGTCCTGTAGGGAAATATTCGAAGAACTGAAAGTTATGACTTTTCAATCTATTTACATCTATGAAAATATATACTTTTTTGAAATCCCATCCCAAGCCCTTTTCTTTGAACAGTGATTACCATGACTATGAAACTAGACACAAAACTAACTTCCATAGAGAAGTACATAACGAAGCCCTGAACCAAAAAATCATAATGTTTTGCCTCAAAATTCTTTTCATTGCTCTTCCCTTAAGAGTTAAAAAGGTAACAAAGTTGCAAATATTAAAAAATGAGATTAAGAAAATACTTATAATTGAAGATTTTACAGTGTGATGTGTACATAAATTTCATGAATCCATAACTAAGTTGAACATAGCTAGATGTCACTGGATATGAATCCATAACTTAAGTTTAACATAGCCAGGTGTCACTGGATATAAGGTAAACTTAGAATTTGTTTGGTTTGTGTACTGGGTTATCTGTATGATTTTATATGTATCTGCATGATTTGCTTTTGTTTATGTACTTAATTATCTGCATGTGTTATATACAGACACTATTATTTAAGTTTTTTGTGTTAACATATGACAAGTCCTATATCATTGTACATGATAAAATGGATGATAAATAAAGACTTCATGATTTGGTTGCAATAGTCTACTAGCAGTTTTTAGAAACTGTAGTCAGAAGACTTGTCTTATTACATGACAGCTTCTGTCTGTAGGAATTTCCAGGCAATAGTGGGATTATATGACTTTCAGCAATGGAGAAACTTTAATTAAACAACAGTGATCATCAGATGGTACACCATTAATCCAAACTCTGAATTCTCCTATGAACATTACATTTAGTATTGATATTTTTCTTATCCGGATTCAGGGGATGACACCTCCTTTTCCTAGCTCTAAAACATAAAAACATTTTCACAAATACACTTCATCTACAACTCTTGTATTCCACCTAGCATATTTATCAGTGTTAGACTCTACCTATTCATTACTTCCAAAAAGAGCCCTCAGTCACTTTGAAAGTATCAGTTACTACTAACAGTGTTTACACTTCAATTGCAGCCTCTACCTTAACAATGAATGCCCCTCTTCTGCTCCTTGGTACTAATAATGATGAATCTGTAGTGATTGGCAGTCTATAACAAAATATTCTAAGAGTCTCATCAATGCCTACACAAACTGGAGTTGTTCCCTACCTAAATATAGAAACAGATTTTATGCTCCATATTCTACAATACTTCCCACACTGCAAGTAATCTGCCACAGAAAAGCATTGAGGTATTCTCTTTTATCAAAACACTGGACTTGGACAGCTTGACCATTTACTCATTTGAGATCTTATCACTTTCCGTCATAGATAACAGAGAACACTTCATACATCACTCCCATCCAATGAACTCCTGGGCAGTGGTTTGGCACTCTGTCAGTCTACATAAAGCTGTAGGTCATCCATACGAATTTTTGTGAGAGCCTGTTGCCCTATTGTTCATATATCTGTCAATGACTTAAAACTGTCCTATGCACCAAACCTAAAATCACATACTACATATCATGCACGTCTAAAATCCCATTGGAATCAAAGACATTTGTAAAATAGATGCATTGTGTAACTGCTTTGATCTAATGTTTGTTCAGCTTTCTAATGGCACATAACTAGCACCTGTCTGTTCTCTAGTATAAACGTCCACCATTAGCTGCCAGTAAAACTCAAACACAAGAGAGTGAATTCTTTAGCATGCCATACAAAACAAGCCTCAACTTGCACTATCCAATCCATAATGAAATTATATTTTCTTCCAGACTAGAGATCACTAAGCATCCATGTTCAAAACTATTGCCTTCTATATTAAAAGTTAAGAGTACCTGAGATTTTACTAATTTGCTTTGCTTACCTGTAGCTCCTCTTGTCTTTACACCTACAATGGGCATTTGCACAAAATTCATACTATACTTGATCTTGTCTCTAAATTGTTCACACATTTTGCTACCTGTATGAATCAAACAATTGCCTTCCCACTGACCAATTTAATTTTAATGTAAGGACACCCAAAATCTGAATCATCCTCTCTGTTATCAGACACTTCATGCAAAAGATCACTTTCAGTTTCATCAGATGCTCCATCCACACTGTCTCTAAAAGGTTTTATCAACTTTACTGGTATCCTATCATTACTTTGATTACTCATATTGTCAGATAAAGATTGAACACAATGAATAGATTCCATGGCACAACTAACATAACTTGTTACAGAAGGAAAACAAAACACATTACTGTCAAAATTACACTTCCTGCTTAGATCCTCTTTCACTTCATTCCACCAATTGGGATACAAATTCTGACTGACCACAGTTAACTTATGCCAGAAAGCATCTCTGTCTAAGTTATCATCAATCCAATCCAATATAGACTTCAAAAAGTTTTCACCTCCATTCTCCAGCCTCACAGACACCTCACCTTCACTGTTTGGATCATTACTCTGCATAATATTAATGAAAAACTTTTTTGGCTGGACTGGTATTCCATGATCCTCACTCACAACATCACATACATCACTTACCTTACCTGTATTGTCAACACCATTTACAAATAACTCTGAAACTTCATTATTCTTAAACTCCACTAATACTGGATACTCATCAACATATACCTCCAAACTTACTTCATCAACACCACCACTGAGAATACAAGTCTCATCTCCATCAAAGTCACTTACCTCACCTACATTCATTTGTAAGAAGCCACCAGTCTCAGACTCACCAACCTCAGTTACTTCACAGCACTCATTCACATCCACATCAAAAATACCACCTAGTTCAGATCCCATACAGTCATCACCTGATCTACCTACATCAACAACACTGTTTTCCACCAAAGAGAAGAAATCATTAGTACATACTCCACCAAAATTCTCACTACTCTCACAGTCTGGTTTGTGATTAGCACTCATCACCATAATTAAACATAGTATCCCAAAACTTTTGATCAAAACATAAATGAGAAAGCTTCTGTTCAATTTCAGATACAAGTGCCACATCATTAACACCATTATTACTGTCTAATTGTGATTGTAACTTAGGGATCCTGTGCTTGTTATGTTTCCTCGCCCCAAAACTATGGACCTTCATTGAGGGAAACTGCCACTTCCCGAGTAGTTACTTCTGTGATTGTTTCTTCTATTAAAATGCTCATGGTTATCCCCATTATTCCTGTCCTGCTGCTGTTTAGAATTTCTCTCTCTATTGTCACTTTGATCCTAATGGGAGTTACCATTTTCTCTGTTTCTGTGATTACTCCCATTGTGATTTATATCATTCATATTATAATGCTACATACATCTTTGTACTGTCCTATCCAGCCTGTCAATATATCGATGGCCCAAGTATTAACATCGTAACTCAAAATTGTCAATTTTACAGGAGAAGCAAAAGAAAGTTTAAGTAAACAGTGTAAATCAGAATTTACTTAAATTGTAATGAAAATTCACAGGTAAACAGCTATAAATGAAGAGATTTAAATGTACTATACTAATGTGCTCCACCCTTTTCCAAAAGTATAGTTTTCAGACTTACGATGTTTTTCTCTGGAAAAATATACAGAATATTTCTATCTAAGTTGCGTTACAATTGCTTTATGATAACAAAAACTGACTAAACAAGTTATTAAAATTTTTTTGAGCACTTCTGACAATAGCTCATCATTCATCTGCACTTGACACATCATTGTCATGTTGTTCTGGTGTACCAGTTTGTGTTGAAACCAGGCTTTGATAAAATGGATGATAAACACTTGGGATGCACTTTCTGTCACATAAGGACAAGAGATCCTTCAACTTCAGTTCACTGATTGGTAAGATTCCATGATATGGCTGTTCAAGGATGTCGCAGGACGCTTCTGGACAACGATACACTTTGCTTCTTCCTGGTAAGTGTACTTAAAGTACACTTCGTATGGTCGGCCTTCAAATAGAGCAATTTCCCATACTTTACTCCACATTACCTTATTTTGATTAGTGTCATACATCTACTGTTGCTTCTGCACTATTTTCTTGAAGTTGTAAATTAAGTCCTGATTCATTTCATTAACTGTGTATGGCTTTCCAGTGACCTTACTCATTCTAATTAAAGTGACCCATTGATCCAGAACATACACTGATTGATTCTTCTTTCGATCAGAGTGTGCATTGAGTCACCTTGATTCTGGGAGTGACCCCGTTCTAGAAAGCGATGTGTGACTGAAATTCCAAACTTAACAGAAGCAATGACGAACATACAAAATAGGAATCTGTTCCTATTTTGGCCTCCACAGCTATCAGAGTACAGGTTGAATCTTTTTCCACCTTTGCAAGCTTTCATCTGCAAGAAATGGTAAAGACAGCTAGCTATTTCATTTGGGCCATGGCAGGCAATGGCCTCATGCCAAACATAGCAATGCCCTTCCTTGTTTCCCATGTCGTACACTGTAAAATTGTAAGTGGAATATTTCTGTTTGTAGTAGTAAAGGCTCACATCAGACTGAGGAATAGCCAACACTTTCTGCAGATCAAAACATGCACTAATTATGGACTTGTCCATGGTTGAACTCATTTTGTCTTTTTCTTTCAGATCCCTGACAATAGTTTTACTGGCAATGTGAGACATGTATTTGTCTTCCAACTTTGCTTTCTCCTCTCCAGAGGAACTATCGTAAAGCTCACATAGTTCACACTTATCCTTTTTAGGCCGAAAGAATGACAAATTATATTCTTGGTTGAATATATCAGTGTATTGCCTTAATGTGGCAGGATATATGGAGGCATATTGTATTTCCTTGATCCATTCCTGGTACGGTCTGTGCATTTTTGCAATGCTCAGTTCTGCATCAAGGTATTTTCTGCATTTTTCTTTTCCTGTGTAATGTGACTCTACACTAGGAAAGCTCTTCATATGCTCTCACACTGACTCCTTTATTTGGGGCCCTATTGTATTTCCCCTTCTGGAATGCTTTCCTCTCATTTCAGGTGACAGAATTCCATCTGTTCTCAGTTTTTGCATGGCAGTTCTCACCCACATATCTGTAATAGAGAGAGTGTGCAGAAACATTTTCTGACACACCTTAATGATATTCCCATCGACTGTTAGAAAATACTGTCTTGAAAATTGTCTTCTTGATTCTGCCACATTTCGAATCTGTTTCCTGCTTACATTTTTCACATGTCGACAGATGAACTCTCATTGTCTGCTATGATCCCCCATCTGCCAGAACTGTTCAAAAATATGCCGCCTGATTTTTTGAGTTAACTTGTTATGAAATTTTAGTCAGCATAAGTTAGGATCACATCCAGGCTTCATTACTCTTGCTTTTATTTCAGCACCTTTTCGACCAATGTGTGCAAAACCTCTGTTGAGAGATTCTTTTGCTCTATTTACTATCCACGAGGCTGGGTTCCTACTCCTTTTACAGGTCTTTTTATTCTTATTTTCACATCGTCATATGCTAACAGTGTTTGGTGAGGATATAGTTGTATTATGTTCCGCTGTGGATATAGGTGGAGAAAGATTTAAGTGTTGCCCAGTAGTCTGTAAGAAGATCTCTCCTGCAATAAAAATGCGTAATTTTAAAATATAATGCCTATATTATATTGTTTTGCAAAATGTACTATGCTACAGAAACCTTTATTGTTTACCTTGGTCTTTGTTATGTTTCCCATTGAACTTTTTTTCTCTTTTGTTCCTTCTCGCCACTGCTGCTTGATGAAGCATCAGCTGTTGTGGCAACAAAGTCAGGATCAGCAACAGAGTCATCATTATTATCCAAACACAATGTATCAATTCATTTTGAACTATTTCCTGTTGTCATCACTTCAGCTGTGCCACTATTGGGACAAACATTAGAAAACCACAAACTAGAGCACCCAGCATCAGTGAGAAGTGGTTCCCTTTTATTTGCATTTCCGTGTCCTGTAGAAAAACGCGAATGGCGTCTAACAATAATTATTACTGTGACAACACAAATTATTTGTAGTGCTAAATAGAACTGCAACCAAAACGAAAAATATTCTTGATTTGTATATAAAACGAGAAATCGTAATTATTTTTGTTGTCTATAGAATTTCGGGGCTTTTTCAGGTTTTCAGTTGTATATACGAAATTACGTTCTTTATCATTGTTGTAATAAAAGAAAATGAGTACTTATGTTCATCATCTTTCATTGGGTTGAGAACCATGTCCATTATTTTTAATGGTCTACTTGAGCACACAATTATCCAAAAACGTAATAAATGATACGAATTACAAAATCAGCACACTCAGAACCCATTCACACAGATGTTTATCAATTAATGTGCTAAGCAAAATAACTGGTTAAACTCATACTGATGACCACATCTATAATGTACATACTTATTGAAACTTCCTGGCAGATTAAAACTGTGTGCCGGACCGAGACGCAAACTCGGGACTTTAGCCTTTCGCGGGCAAGTGCTCTACCAACTGAGCTACCCAAGCACGGCTCACGCCCCATCCTCACAGCTTCACTTCTGCCAGGAAGTTTCATATCAGCGCACACTCCGCTGCAGAATGAAAATATCATTCTGGATACATACCTATTGTTGGCTACAAACAACCTGGGACGACAATGCTACCAACTTAATGGGCGAGTGAATACATCGCATGCATCTACAAGTAAAATTTCCCTGTACAAACATCGTAACTACACTTACAATATTTGTTCCGCTACAATTCTCCCAGGAAAAACATTGTAACATAACTTACGATCATTATCATTGGTGAAAGAGCCTCTTAGCTGATTTATGTTATTCTGAAGATTGCTATTGACGCTTAAGTTGCGCCACTAAAGATACGATCCTCATACAGGGGAAAAGTATGGAGGCAACAATTCTGCTGAGCATCGTAACTCAATTTAGCCGTTTTTGGACTTACAATTTTAATACTTGAAGCCGTCGATATCATAAAAACTGTTCAAGACAATTGTCAAGTCCGTGTACCAAATCCCACTACAATCTTTCTGGTAATCTCCTTTTAAGTGCATCAATCAATGTCATTTCATCCAGTGGTTTTTCAAGATGTGCTAATTTTTTAAGTTGGTTTTTACAAAACTCTTTCAAAGTGCATTCCCTGTTCCTATAATTAAGACTATCAAAAATTCACTTAGATTCTCCCCTGTTATGCTTCTGACCAAAATTATTTTAAAAAACCTTTCTCGAAACTCTGATATGTTTCCCAGTGATTTAAATTTAAATTTACCAATGACAGAGCTTTGGCTTCAAGAAATCTTTTAATAGAGTTAATGCTTTGATTGTCATTCATGCCTGACACAAAGCTATCTCTGTAGTACTGCAGAAAATCCACTGGATGTAAATTATCTGACGGAAAACATTTGATAGGAGTGTTGGACCATGCAATACCATTTTTTGCACACAGATTTTTGTGAATATAACTTTCCTAAAGTGCTGAATTCTTTTGATCTAATACAGTTACATTATTTTGCATATTGTTTTCTAGATTTAAAACTTTTTGGTTTAAATTGGTGACATTATCAGGTGGTAGCTCCCAACTCATACAGTTTTTCAGCTGTGGCCTCCTGTACAACTAAGACTTGTCAACATTCTTTATTTGTTTTGCTGACTCAGTTACAAACTCACTTTCTATAACAATAAATCTGTTTTCTAAAACATTGACTTTTTCATTCACACTTTTTAACCCCTCTGACAACCCATTTTTTAACTCTGAAACTTGATTACTAAGATGACCTATCTGATCTTATACCCTGTCCATTTTACTATTGTTTTCAGTTTTCAAGTAATTTAATTGTCCTTGTAGTGAGGTTGCAAATTATTTAGCCTTTCATTAACTACTATTGTTATCTGTCTTCATTTCCTTCAACTTTGCCAAAATTAACTGTAAGACATTAGTCTGTACAGTTTCTTTACTGTCTACAATTTCACTCAGCTCAAACATGTCCTGACTGGATCCTGCAGCTTCGATTTCTACCTCACTTTTCCTTTCATCCCCATTCATTTTGTTAGCAAGCACAATAGTCCATAAACAAATTAACTTCACGAATAGTTTGTACTTATCTTTCCTTTTTGATGTTGCTGGTTATTGTTGTAAAGTGCTTCTCACTTTCATTAGATACATTCCATCATTATTGGTAATGCATCATCACTTTTGGTATTAAGATCCTTTGTTGGGGAGCCTGCAGCTTTGCTGCATGTGATTGAAAATTTATTCGTGCATAAATTTCAAAAATCGATGAAATAAAACAACTTCTGCAACAGACAAAACTTCATTATTAGTTAATTAATCACAAACAACGCCCACACTTATAATCCCCACCCCCTTCCTTCCTTCTTCCATCTATTGTTTACATTAAACAATGCCCAGTTCAAGTAATTAATAAGTAAAGTCTTTTATGAAGGTCTGAGAGGAGTGAAGATTACAATAAACTTTCAAGTTTATTTAGCTTGTCATGTTGAGATGGCTCCAGTTCTTCTTGTCTAGGGGTCTGATTCTTGAAGCTGAAAATCTAACGTTAGTTCCTCTTGGTTGGTTTGAACGAAATAAATTGGAAGATGGTTGTTGCAGAATTTTTTACTTAAATACATTTTCCACTGATTATCTCACATTTTATCATACACTGTTTTAATTTTTCACATTAACAAAGCCCAAATTACATTGTTTGCATGTATTACACAAAAATACATCTGATCACATCAGAGGCAAGCTTAATGACTCTCACAGTCTGTGGAAATAACAACATTCCGAAGGATTTACAGTTTTCTTAATAAATGAGTTCCTACTAGTTTTCTCTACATTATTAATATCGATATTGTTTCATAAATAAATCCAGAACTAAACATAGTAAACAGTACAGTACTGTGTAATTAATAATAGAATTTAAATATGCAAATAATTTTGTAATTGCAAATGGTTCTTTTTAAAAAATAATTAAATAAAAAATAAAACATTGAAACTAAAGTATTTTATAAAGTAATACCTTTTCATAAATTTTAGCGTGAAATAAAACATTGTTTTGTATGTATGTTAACTGGGGGCCTAAAAACAACAGAGAGGCTCCGTACCCACCACAGCTACAGTGGTCCACAGCCCCACGACGACTACCACAGTCCACTTCACCCCTCCACCACCCCACCGCAAACCACTCTTCCAGGGTTATTGTGCAGTTCATCCCCAGGTGGACCCCCACCAGGGAACGTCTCACACCAGTCAAGTGTAACCCCTATGTTTGCATGGTAGAGTAATGGTGGTGTATGCGTATGTAGAGAACTTGTTTTCACAGCAATCGCCAACATAGTATAGGTGAGGCAGAATAAGGGGAACTAGCCTACATTTGCCGAGGCAGATGGAAAACCGCTTAAAAACCATCCACAGAATGGCCGGTTCACCGGACCTCAATACAAGTCCACTGAGCAGAATCGTGCCAGGCAACAGGCGCTCTTTCCCAGTCCAGAAAGCCATGTGTTAGACCACATGGCTAACTGGGTGGGCAAATATAACATACTGTGTATAAAATTATATGAAAGTTTTCAGGAAAGCAACTGAGATAATACTGACCTGTCCAAAATTCGGAAAATGATACTGGTATCGACAGCTACTGTTGAGGAAAAGTAATGCTAGAGAAGGATGTCTCATTACAAACTCCACCTTCTGTGTGCATCCTGGCCTAAACCTCTACTTCTGATCCTTGCCAGCTTGGATTTTATGTGTGTCAGTGAGTAAGGGTGGGAAAGGGATGGGGGGGGGGGGGGGCTCTTGTTACCTTGCACATAACATTTAAGAAACAGTGATCAGTCCTTCTATAAATTGTTAATTTCGAAATCTTATTTTTATTTCCTTGTGATTTAGATTTGCATGTTTTCCTAATCCAGTAATTTTCACTTGTAATTCTTTTAATATTGGCACACTGATTCTGAAACTTGTGAAATTTTTTTAGGAATCACAAGATAATTTCAAGAAAAGATATGGGACTACTGATTGGGTTCCAGATAATACAAAGGATCACAATATTAGCTACTCCAATGCAGAAGATAACTTAGGATACCACATGAAAGACAGAAGTCATCCTCTGACTGAAGGGGATGCAAGTGGTGGTAAAGATCCTACTTATTTTGCACCATATTCACATTCTGAGAGGTTTCAGCATTTTGCCAGCAGAGAAAGTGTTCGAAAATTTAAGAGCAGCTCTGATGTTAATGATTCAGAGAGCAGTCTTTCAGAAAAACTTCATAATGTTAGAATGGAGGAGGCAAAATTATTTGTTGAACTACTGAAACAAGTTCATTATAAGAACCTAAGAGCTAAAAGCAAATACAAGATTCAAAGAAAACTGAACTACAACCTTCACTTTTCATCAGACGAAAGTCCATCACGGTACCCAGCTGGAAAGGCAAATGAACAAAGTGTGGGAGATGATAATAGCCACAGTATATCCGAAAGCATGAAAGATTCTGAACTGAAACATCTCCCCACAAGTAAAACAATGGACGAATATTTTTCTAGTACAGATGATGAATCTGATGGGCACTATATGTGAATTTCATATTACAATATTTTGGTGTTAAATGTCTACTGTACTTTCTCAATAAACGTGTGTTTTTAAATATTTATGAAGACATTCAACAACATTAAAGCACTCAAGGTAGTGTGCAAAAGAATACTACAAGAACAGTGAAGTGGATACAGAAGTCATTTTGAAGTAATAATGATAAATTTTAAGTTTGATATTGGTTGTGTTGCTGTCCAAATTGTGCAAAAAAAGTAAATGCTAATTTTCTGCTTCGTTGTATAGGCATGTATGTACAGTTTTTAAATCATTTTTGTCATGTATTTAATGTCAATGTGCATCAAAAAATAAATTTTCAAAATGACTATGGTGACATTATATGTGGAGTTAATGCATGTTCATACATCTGTGTATTATTGGAGATATCACGTATACTGTTGGTTTAAAGGATTGTCCAATGTAACATGGTCATAGTTCTGAAGGGCTACTTCTTTTCCACTGCACAGGTGCTCTGCCCCTAGATACTGAAGAAAAATACTCTGTATGACTGATGATTTTGAATTAATTCATTTATTTATCAGACAGCAGTCTGAAGTATTAAATTATATGTTATGCTTTAGCATATTTCTGCTCCACATGATACTCATTTGTGCAGCTTTAGTGATGGGGTCAAAGTTGTGGTGAATACATTATGCCACAGCACTGGTAGTACACTTTCCTTTTGTTTTCCCTTTTTATTTAAGAAATCATCCCCTGTTATATTGAAGCTAGTAACAGTGGCAGCACTGTCTATGCTTAGTTCCTCCAAAACTGTATGAATGTAACAAAATAGTTTATCATTCAGTGTTAATTTTTAACCAACACTATGACATCCTCAGCAGCTCATATACATTCGTCATATGGGGTATCATGTCTGCCCTTCTCACACTGATGAAAAAGAAGTTGACAGACACAGGGCACACAATTTATCCAGTATTTCACAGCAATTAGACAGTTCTTTGTGTATGAAGATGGTTATCATTTCTTTTGGACATGTCCGAAAGAAGAGATACCATCTTCATATAAATAAGGCTTACTGGCCATTGATCTTCTTCAGTGTGGATGCACTCACATTGCTCAAACTCTCACAGGAATTGGTGGATTGACTGCCACCAGTAATGAGTATAGTGGGCAGGGGCACTAAAAATGTAGTGTGTGGACAGTAAGTTGGAAATGTGGGTCTCACGGGGAGCATGCCAGAGATAAGTCCCTGCAGTCGCAGTATCCTCTGTGTCCTCAATGGCTCAGTCGGATAGAGTGTCTGCCGTATAAACAGGAGATTCTGGGTTTGAGTCCTGGTTGGGGCACACATTTTCAGCTGTCCCCATTGATATTTGCCAATGCCTGTAAGCAGCTAATGGTCTGGATTTCATTGTAATTTCATAGTTCTTTGTGTGGTCTGTTTCCAAGGTGCATTGCCAATATCAGATATACACCAATGTTAATGTTGATATTATATGTAAAATGGTTAGTTTACCTGATTCTGAAGCCTCTGAATGTGTAGATGATAAAAGATGTGTATCTCATAATGATTCAAAGCTAACAGAAGCAGCACTATTATGGAGATCATGACCACAGCACACATGCTGCAGCTGCTATTCTTGAATCTCATTGCAAGTCACATGGGCCACACTCCTAGCCACTGTCTTGGCACAAGGGCCATTGCATCACCACTTCACCTCACTTTTCATACTGATGTATGCTGCTACTGACATACATCTGATTGGATTTTCCCATAAATGGCGCTGCTAACACACATTTCACTGTATATTTCTATGATAAACCTTTGCTGTGGGAAGGTGTAAAGATTGTTCATTTTGGATTTGTACTAGAAAAAATACAAAGTTTTGAAATGGGACCATGATTTAGAATAACCCTGTACTATGCCTCAGTGAACACTGACATGAGGAAAAGCTAGCTGTACAACTTCAACTAGTTACTGTAGAACACAGGTGATGAAACTCAGTTTTGTAGCTACATTAGTCAAAGAACATACCTCATCAGTCCAAAAATAATTAAGGCTATATTAGTAAAATATTGAGAAAATTTTTAATGCTTCAAGTGGTCTGCATAGTCTCACGTACTTGAGTGCAATGCACAGAATGTACTAACAACCATGAGCAACTGTCAGGAAAGTCCTTTGGGATGTACAGCTCACACATATATTTGCCTTGATTAGATGAAACACTGAGTTCCAGACAGCCACAATAAAAAGACTTACAAAATTTAGCTTTCGGCCAAACCCTTCTTCAGAAAAGAAAACACACACACATTCACACAAGCACACCTAATGCAGACATGACCAACTTCTCCAGCAACTTAGACCAAAATGCCAATGTCACACACCAATCTGGAGTAGGGCAAGGAAGGGGAGGGAAAGCAGGGTATTGGCAGGAGGAAGAAAGAGCACTGTCTGGTGGAGCAGGCAGGGGCTCGATGGAGACACAACAAGACTGCCAGGCGCAGCATCAGGAAGTTGTGGGGCAGGGAGGGGGGATGGGGAGCAAAACAGGAGAGTAGCAGGAAAGGGGAAGACTGGTGGGTGCATTGGCAAAGGACAGCACACAGTGAGGATGAGGGGATATGAATATGGGGGAGGCAATTGGACAGAGGGGGCAGAAACTGTTGGTGGAGGGTGTGGGGACAGTAGATTATCATAGGTTGAGGCCAGGATAATTTCAGGAGCAGAGAGTGTGGTGTACAGTGGATGCAACAGTGTCTGCATTCAACAGTTGCCATCCTTTCTGCATCAAAAAATTGCTCCCATACAGCCTGGCTACCCAGGGATGGCATATCTGCAATGTCAAGAACTCCCTTTCCCAGTATGCTGAAGATCTCACCAAGACCTTCGTTGATAGTCACTATCCCTCAGACCTAGTCCACTAACAAATCTCCTGTACCATTTTCCCACACATCACCAGTCTTCCCAACACACCCAAGAACCACCCAATAGCACCCCAGACTGGAACATCTAAACAATATCCTTTGTCATGGCTTTGATTACCTATCATCATTTTCTGAAATGAAGGACACACTACCCAGTATCCTTCCCACTCCTCTGGAAGAGTTGTTCCAACACCCACCCGACCACAACAACCTAGTCCATCCCTTTGCCAATCCCAATCCTGACCCCTTGCCATAGGGATCATATCTCTGTGGTAGACCCAAGTGCAAGATGTGCCCAATCCACCCATCCAGCACTCCCTATTCCAGTCCTGTCACAGGCTTATCCTACCCTGTCAGAGGCTGGGACATGTGTGGAAGCAGACATATATATACCAGCCCTGTTGCAATTATTGCACAGATTTTTATTTTGGTATGACCATCAGCCAGCTGTCTACCAGGATGAAGAGCCACTGCCAAACTGTGGCCAAGAGCAAAGTGGACGACCATATGGCACAACATGTAGCTGAAGGTAGTGTGCTTGATTTCAATGGGTGCTTCACAACTCAGGCCATCTGGATTTCTGAACTGTATAGATGGGAGTTATCTTTATAATACCTTCTCCACTCCTGAAATTTTCCGGGTCTCAACCTATGGCAACCTAGTACCTGCATACTCTCCACCCAACAGTTTTGGCCCCCTCTGTCCTATGACCTCCTCCTTACACACATTCCTTACCCCTCATTGGGTGCTGCCCTCAACCAATACACTAAACTATCTTCCCCTTCCCTGCTACTCTCCTTTTCCACTCCCCATTTCTCTCTCTCTCTCTCTCTCCTCTCTCTCTCTCTCTCTCTCTCTCTTTCTCTCCCCCCCCCCCCCACCCACCCACACACACACACTTCACTTCCCTACTCCACTGTCTCCCAACACGGCACCTCAGAGTTTTGTCATGCCACCATCTAGTCCTTGCATGCTCTGCCAGACAGCACTCTCCTCCCCCCCCCTCCCCCCCCGTCAGTACCCTGCCATCTCTGCCTCTTCCTCATCTCACTACAGATTGCTACCATGTTGCCAGAGGTGCAGAGGTGGCACTCATGTGTGTATGAGGTACCTTGCTTGCTTATCTGAACGTGTATGTTTCATTTTCTATAGGTGGCATGTTGTAGAACACAGGATGTGTATTTCACTCTGCTCAGTAGTTGCTTGCCATGTCAGAGCAGAACGTGGCTGCCAAATATACTTTCTTCTGGTGGCTGCTGTGTAGCTGGGATGTTCGTCTTGTATTGTGAAAACACAATCTGCTATTTGTAATGTAACCTCTTGTGTCAGTCCTTTGCTACAAATTAAGGACACTTGTATCTAATGAAGCAGTGCAGGTATTATTGTTGGCATTCAAATCATGTGTTCAGAAATAGGGTAATTGCAAAGGAAAGTTTAGATGCTTTCAAAATTATGGTGTCTTCTATAGACTGGCATCAAATATTTGATGAATTGGCACCAATGATGCATTCAGTTGCATGTTTCAGACCCTTAAACTCAAATAAATGAAAATTTTCCACTAAAAACCAAGAGATATTTTCAATTGCTAAATCACAGTCAATACAGAAACCTGAAAGTAAAGAGGTAGTATATCCCTTGAAGTGTATTGTCTGAATAGAAAATGATAAGCTCTGTAGAAGGTCAAATGATTAGAGTGATTATGTTTGTTAAAGGTAGGAGTTTTACAGTGCTGAAGTTAGTTAAAATGAAAGGGAATGTAAAGGAACAGATGTCATATGTGTGTTACATGCTGTTGTGCATCTCACTTGTGATGCCAGTGGGTCAGCAGAACATCGAATTAAGCAACACAAAGGAGAACACTGTGTCACCGACCAGCAGAGTACATGACAAGAAGCACCTTGCCACACGCCTCAGTGTCAACATGGAGGGTGTTAATTGGGTCAATTACACCAGTCCAACAGTCCCAGAATATTCCACTGACCCACTGGGGAGGAAGAATCACAAACATCAGTGGCAGAAAGCCGTATTTTAAGGACTGGCAGCCAGCTCATCACCATTGACCATCAAGGCATTGGTGTGATGCATAACCTGTGTCACTCAGTGCCGTCACCAATTCAGAGTCATCACGGTCATTGTATAATCACTGTCATAATGCAGGTCATTGCCTAGAAGTCACCAGAGTGATGCCACCGCTGTCGTCGTCACTGTCACTATCATTGGGCACCATCACCTCTAGTGGAAGTCATCGCCTGGGGTGAATTTGTGATAATGCAGTGTCACCATTGTCCTGGGACACTGCCTCCACAAACACCATGACTGAGGATGGAGCCAAGGACCCTGGTCTGCCAATTCAAGACAGACACCACTGGGGATGGACACTGAGGCAGGGCACTGACCTGTCCCTCTGCTGTTACCATCATACCCCCCACTAATGATCACAACAGAGGCCCATGGCGCATGGTTCCAGCTGCTGTGGTATGACCCAGAAAGGCCATAGCACCAATGCCAAGGCAGAAGATTCCAGTTATGCCAGTGCAGCTAAAGTCGCAGTGGCGGACTTACATTTGAGAGTCTGCCAGCCACCTTTGTCACCATTGAGAATATTATGAGTGGAAGCAAACCTCACCCAGAGGCCAACAACCAATGTATTGCAGTTGATCAATGTTGATATTTTGTCATCAGGAACCATCTGTAGACACACTCCCACCATCCTCTTCCTCACATCCAGCAGAGAATCTATGTTTGAATCTGGTGACGAGCAACGGAGTCCTGTGCCTGTTTACACTGTTTTCAGGAAGACTGCTTTGGCATCGTGAAGGATGGTTCTCATGTAGTTAGGAGTCAATGTTATGGAGCACCTACAGCAATGGTGTGCTTTGCAGCAAAGGAAATAAGTGCAAATTCCAGTTATTTTGGTTTTCAGCCTGTTGGGTTGTTCCTTTTCCTGTCTTTTGCCTGAATCATTTTAGTATTCTTTGGGTATAATTTTCTCTTGATTAAAGTGTAGTCACAGTGAAGGAACTTTCAGCTGCTGAGGTTACTGGGCAATTTAGGGATCAGGTAGATAAATTACAGACAGAGGTAAAGAAGCTCAGAGCAGTAGAGAGGGAACATTCACATCCCAACCCACCCATTCTGGATGGCACTGCTGCCAGATTGGTTATCCTGTTTTGTAGGAAACAGGGGGATGAGATTTTTATCTTTTCTGACAATTTGGCTACAGCAGCAAAAGTGGGGGTTGGAGTAAAGAGCAATTATTATGTGTTGCTAGACTAAAGTTAATGGGAGATTCTAGAGCACATGTTATGTGTAATGAGAATCTGAGGGAAGCTAAAACATTTTATCAGGAAGAGTTAATCATGAGATATCAGAAGAACACTGCTAGATATTGCTGGGAACAACTTACTAGGGTTTTTCATAAGCAGAATGAATCGATTTGAAAGTTTCACACTGCATTCATAAAATCAGTGCAGGTACTTATTAGCTCACAGATGTTGATAAGGCTAACCTGGTAATTTTGTGGAAAGCAGATTAGAGGGCTCTCTTGAGGGGGTTACAACCAGAAATGCCAAGAAAGGTTCATTTGGAATTTCCTAAGTATTTGAGTGAAGTAATGTATATTGTATTATCATTAGAGTAAACTGAGTCATTGGCTAGATCACATGAATGTCGGACAGTGCTTAGTATTGACATAAATTGTTTTTGGTGTCGACAAAAGGGTCATGTACAAAGAAACTGCAGACAGCAATGTTGCAGGTATTGTAAGTAATTTGGTCACATGGATTGGTAATGCTGTAACAGAAGTCAGCCACAACGGAAGTTTCAATCACAGGTTAGATCTTATGGGCAGCAGTTAAATGGCACAGGTGGTGGGGTGTCCACACTCCTGGTAAGAGTTAGCACATGTAAGAAAGGAGTGGCAGACTTTTTTCAGACCAGTTATGTGGGGGATAAAGTATGTAAAGTATTATTGGATACTGGTTCTCAGGTATTGGCTACAAGTAAGCAAATATTTGGGATAAATAGATTAAGTACACCATGCTGGATATTAAGTGTCTTAGGTGGAGGGTGTGTAAACTCACTCTGTTCGGGAGTGCTGAAGTTCTGAGTGGGGAGGATAACTTCCAAATGGATGCAGAAGTTCTTTCTGTGGTTGGAGGTAGGTACAATGTCATTCTCGGACTCAATTTCCTGGTTGCACATCGTGCCATAATTGACCTGAGATAGCATATGGCAGAACTGGATGAAACTTTGTTTCAGATAGAATCTGCAGCTGGAATATTGTCACTCATGAGGTCTGCCCCATAGCCATGGCAAACCAATTATAGTGTGTACAAGGTCCCATAAGGTCAATTTATGGGATTGCACACTGAAAGGGAAGGTAGTCTGGATTAGTGTTGGTGCTGACTTGCCAGTGAACTTGGTGTGCATTGTAGAACCTTTGATGGATACTGGAGCACTAGATGCAGATAATTGTTTTATATTGATGTAGCATGTCCTACATTCAGGAAGTAGACAGCAGAAGGGTACTGCCTGTCAGAACTGATAATACTGTGAGGAAGTAAAGTTGTTGCATGGTACTCTGGTTGCAAATTTAGATATCTTAGATGAGGATGAACTAGACCTTGAATTTACAGCAACATACACAATGTCAGGAGGGTCTGTCAAACTGGTCAGCACCAAAGAGTAAGGCTGCACATCCTGAAGCACAGAATAGAGCATTAGTGGAAAAACTGTTGCATGAGTACGTGGAATTATTTAATCTGTCGGGTCCACTACCAACAACACTGCTTGTTCAGCACCAGATTCCTTCTAAAAGTGAAGCATCCATCTATAAATGACCATATTCAGTTCCAAGGCATTTACAACCAATTATGGAAGAGTTTCTAGATCAGCAATTTAGAGGTGGCATCATAGAACCTAGTTGTAGTCCCTGATCTGATCCTAATGTAACTGTAAGCGAAAGATCATCAGATGGGGGAAAGCAAATCATTTCTATTTTGATTACTGGTTCCTCAACCAGAAAACAGTATCAGATGTGCATCCTATCCCACTGGACAACTTGGGTCAGTGTCAGTACTTCACAACACTGGATTTTTATAGGTGTTACCACCAGTTGGAAGTAATGCCAGGGGACCAACCACAAACTGCATTCTCAATGTTGATTGGACACTTTCAGTTTCATACTTAAAAATGTGCCAGTGTCTGTTGGATAATGTGTTGCAGGGATTAAAGCCAGAACAGTGCATGGTGTACCTAGATGACATAAGCATTATTCAAAGAATATTCCAGAACATTTGAAGTGGTTGCTTGAAGTGTTTGATCATCTGCGCACTGCACAATTAATACTAAATTTAGAGAAATGTCATTTTGTATTGTAAGAAATTTGGTATTTGGGTCACATTATAGGGCACAATGGAATTCATACAATTCCAAAGCTAGTTGAGGCTGTTCAGAATTTCCAGCACCCATCAACATAAAGGAATTGTAATGTTATTTGATCCTAAAAATTTTTGTACTGCAGGTAAGTTCCGAAATCCCTCTTTAAAAAAATTAAAGAAATAGGTGGAGCCCCTCCATGCCCACACCAGCATGATGGCCAACACAACAAAAAAGATCTACTGCCATCTCTGCATAAGAGTTAGTTTTCACTAAAGTGAGGTCTCACAGGATGTGGGTACTGTGATGTTTGCACATGTCTGGTTAAGGTTAATCATTAATACATGCTCATCTGAACATAGATTGTGTCGAAAGTTGAGCAAAGGATAGTGGTTTGGAGGGCAGAGTAAAAAAAATTCCAAGGTTAGAGCCAAGATAAAAAAACCTTTGCGATAGTTGGGTCGGGTTGTAAGAGCAGTAGCGGTTTTCTTGCTGCCTGCGACAGGTCATGGAAGGGTAGCATTTGTTAGTAGTGGGTATCATGCAAGTTGATACCTTTGTTGTTGTGCAGTAGTGTTACACAGTGGCTGCCACTGGATACCGGTGCTGATTGCTTGGTCAGTGTCAGCATACCTGTAACAGTGAAGTTCATCATCGTTTTGTGTCCGATAGGTCATATATCAGATTCACAGTATAGGGTAATGTTGGCAGTTTGTTTGTGTGTCAGTGTACGAACCTGTTGTTTCCCTGCTGTAGCTTGTTGGTGGCTTTAATAGTATCTGGCGTATCCAGTCAACATTGCTGTTATGCAGGGGCTTGCCAATGTTGTCACTTGTGGATGTATATTAGCTTACCATAGATGGTTATGCCCTAGCTAGAAATTCTTTGGCCACTTATGCTTCCACCTATGGTTTTTACCATAGTTTCCCAGAATAAGGATGAGAAGATTGTTTGGGTGTCTTGAATTCCTGTATAGTCATGTGGCATGTTTTTTGAATACTTCCTTGAGGGTTTCAAGGTGGTATTCATTGTGAAGATACATGGTGCATGTGTAGCATGGAACATTGCTAATGATGTGTAGCGCTTTGTTCTGTATGATCTGCAGGTGGTGCAGGCATGTAGGACCTGCGTATCTCCAGAAGGTAGCTGTGTACATCATCAGAGGTCTAATCAGTCATATATATGGACCTCGACCCTCCTATTCAGTGTACATTCCCTGTTGTGCATTGGGTAGAGTTGTTTGAGCCTCACATGCTCTCTGTTGGCAACGTAATTAGTGTGGTCCCCCCATGTAAGTTTCCAGTCCAGCCTGACACCAAGATATCTGACTTTCTCTTGGAAATATATTGGGCATGTGTGTGGTGTTACCAGTCACCAGTGTTGATGTTTGCACAGTAGCTTCGGTTTGCATGTGTACATTTACTTTAATACACCAGTAGTCCATCGGGGAAACCAGCATTGCTTAGTTTGCATATAATTCCGTTATGCCAGAGATGATTGAAACCTTTTTTGATGTCCAGGAACACAGCCCCTGTGGCTTTGTTTGTGTTGCAGCCATATATTATATGTTCAACTACTTGGAGGAGTTATTGTGTTGTTGAGTGGTGATTCCTAAAGCCACATTGCTCCAGTCTTAGGGTGTTATTGGTGATGCAGCGTCTAGTGATGTCTTGCTGAGTGAGTGCAGCAGACTGGTGGGTTGGTAATTCTGTGGGAGTGAGTGGTCTTTCCCTGGCTTCCTGAACATCAGGACCTTCACCGCCTTTCAAAAGTCAAGGAAGTGTTGGTGTTTTAAGACAGCATTTGTTATGTGTGCTGGGTATTCTATGGTTCTTTCCTGGAGGACACGGTTTTGAATGCCATCAGGTCCAGGGGCTTTCCTAGCTTTGGTATGTTCGATAGCCCAAGTAATACAGTTTGTGCTAGCACATCTGCTTTTGTTGCATGAGGGCTGGACTACAAGTCATGTAGCCTGCCAATCCATTTCAAGTGTGAATACTGGATCTGAAGGAGCTAGATTCAGCATGAAAGACACTGCAAGTGTTGTGGCCATAAGCTCTACCTTCTCCTTTGAGGAATAGGCTGGGCCATCTGGATAATGTTTCTCCCTGGTGAAGTGTCTGGCTAGCTTCCACATACCAGGACATGTGGTATCTAGACCTGCAAGTTTCTGCCCCCATTTTTTGTTTCAAAATGTTTGTAGTTTATCCTGTATTATACCCTGGAGTCTGTTGACATGCAGTTTATAGAATGAGCACCTGGTACGCTGCTAGTATCTCCTGAGGTGGTTCCTCATTGAGATAGATTTCCTGGGGCAGGGCCATCAAGTGTTGTTTTGGTGTTGTATGTGGAATGGCATCAGTCATCACATCTTGGACAGCAGTAGTAAGAGCCTCCACTGCCTCATCTATTTGGTGCGTGTTGTTAATTTCATGGATCTCTGGAATATGACTATCAAGGGTTTCCTTGAACAGGATCCAATTTGTGCACTTGTAGTTCAGTATTCTGTGTGGTTCTGTCTCCAGCAGTGTTTTTTCCATGTTTAGTATTACAGCCATGTGGTCTGAGTCAGACTGTTTTCAACCATAATGTTGAGTGTGCATGTGATGCCCTTGATGAGAGCTGTATCTAACATGTCTGGCCTGCGTCGGGCCTATGTAGGCCCAAGTATGATTTAGTTTCAACCTAGTGCATGTTCATATAGATTCTTGCCATTGGAGGTACGTATTCATGAATTCCAGTTGGGGTGTTTTGCATTTAGAACTCCAGCAGCGATTACCCGCGGTGCTATGTTGAGAACTGTGCTGATATTGAGTGTTACTATGTTTTTAGGAGGGTTGTACAGTGATAGTAGCACAGTGTTGGATCCATTGAACTTGACCCTGATGGCCGTGGCCTCTAGTCTCTCAAGTGCAGGGAGCTCAATATTCATGTGTTCTACATCTTTGTGTATGATGATGGCTGTGCCGCTCCCCTTCCTGCCATCCGCTCAGTTGGTACAATAAATGCAATAACCTGGAATGCTTAGCTGTTTGTGATGTGTAAGCAGTGTTTCATTCATAGAGTGATTCAGATACCCTTTCACTTCATGAGCACAACCATTTTCACTCTTTTTGTTTGCGATCCAGTTGGCATTCCAAAACAGGATCTGTGAGTTTGTGTTGGTGTTTGTGTTTTGGGGCTGGTGTGGTGTGTTATCCATGTATTGGTGTAAACAGTGGTGTAATAGTAGTTTGTATGCTAGTCCAGTTGAGCAAGCCAGACATGAACTGTGGAAAGAGTTCTGAGACACACCCCATAATCTTCATGACTATTCATTGGTTGTCACACGTCTCCTATCTGCACCCTCAGCTGAAGATGACATGGCGGTCGGATGGTCCCGATCAGCCAGTTGGGGCCTGATGATGGAGTGCAGTGCTACTTTGGAGGTTGTGAGTCCTGGGAATAATTGGGAATAATGTGTACTGCAGTAGCCATCAGAAAGATCGCGGGAGGGGCACATCGGCACGGCGTGTCACGGACGGTATTTGCCGCAAGTAGAGTCCCGTCCACCAGAGGGCACACAAGAATTCGGACACGACCTCTGCCAGTGGAACAATAACAACAACAACAACTCAGGCAGCATGGGCCGTGCCCAGTCAGTTCACATTGGGCATGTCTAGGAGACAGTTCCCGGTCTACGCTATGTGAAGTGCGACGTAAATCGTGAACAGTGTTACTACACAATTGGCAATGAGTAGGGTCGTTCTTTCGCGTGTTGCATCATTGTTCCGGTTTTGCAGTTTATCCACAGCATGGAGGATTTAGTGCGGGTTTTGGTTGAGCAGCAGACGGCGCTCATGTGCTTCCGGCCTTCTGGCCTTGCTCTCCACGCAGTCTGCTCCAGCGCCATTCCCTCCTCCCTTTCCCCCATATGACGAGACAGCGGAGGATTGGGACGCATATGAACATCGCCTTCGGAAGCATTTCCAGGCATTTCATGTTGCCGATGTGGAGGTATGTCGTGCTCTTTTCTTGTCTTGGATATCTCCCTCGCTGTATCAAGTTTTGCGGCAACTAGCGCCGTTGCAGGAACCCTCGTCCTTGTCTTTTGACGCATAGTGTTCATTGCTGTCTTCATATTATCGCTGCCGCACGCATGTTGTGGCGGCTAGGGTCGAGTTCTACTAATGCAAGAAACAGCCCCATCAGTCTTACCGGGCGTGGGCCACTACCCTGCACGGTCTTAGTCGCAAGTGTCATTTTGTCATGGAGCAGTCGCGAGAGCCGTAGGCCCACGTTATGGTGCGCGACATCATTGTTCGTCTGGCAACGGGCCCTGCAGTTAGAAGACCCTTCCCTTGAGGAAGTCTTGTCCACTGCTCAATCGTATGAAGTCTCTCACACCGCAGGTCAACAGTTGGAAGCGTGGTGCAATGTCGCGGTGGTTCAGGGCGGCGCGGCTGCGTCCACTGCGTCCGGGGTGGACGACGTGCGAGCGGTACAATCCGGCCATTAACGGCCACTCCCGCACGGTGTGTAAACAGAGTTCTGGCCACCGGTCCCTGTTACCATCCTGTGCGTCGTGCTATATACATCATGTTCGGTCAGAGTGCCCCCAGCGTTGGGCCATTTGTCGCAAATGTAATAAAAAAGGACACATTGCTAAAGTTTGCTGCTCAGCCTCAAAAGAATCGATGGAAGCAGGTGCAGAGGACATGGACGTTGACATTTAGGAAGTTTCGTCGGGCCAGGCTCCCGACGCATCGGCACACAAACTCTTTATCGAGGTTTTTGGTTCGGTCGCACCGATTACAACTGCAAGTAGATACGGGTGCGGCAGTTTCTTTGTTGAATGCACAAACTTATTCCGACCTTGGATTGCCCCCATTGGCACCAGTTTGCTGGCATCTATGCGGTTATGGTAAACAGTTCATTCCCCTACTGGGTCAATTCACTACCGACGTGACTGACAAATCAGTCACTCGGCCTATTACTTTTATTGTTGTCAGTGATGCGAGCTCCACTAACCTTTTTGGCCTGGATGCCTTTCAAGCTTTCGGTTTTTCTATCGCTGACATCATACAGTTGGTCTCTGAAGACGTTCCCTATCAATCATTGGAATCTTTGATCTCAGACTTTCCAGATATCTTTGAGGAGGGCCTGGGGCGTGTTTCAGTCTTTGAAGCTCACTTAACGTTGAAGGCGTCGGCTCGCCGGCATTTTTTACGTGCAAGACAGATCCCCTTGGCTCTCCATCCTCAGGTAAAAGAAGAGCTAGACTGGCTGACAGCCCTAGGGGTCATTCTTCCCATTTCTTCTAGTGAGTGGGCTTTGCCCCTCATTATTGTCAGGAAACCCTCGGGAAAATTACATCTTTGTGGCCCCCCCTGCGGGTTCGGGGGTTAGAATAGGCCCGCGGTATTCCTGCCTGTCGTAAGAGGCGACTAAAAGGAGTCTCAAACGTTTCGGCCTTATGTGATGGTCCCCTGTCAGGTTTGACCTCCATATCTCAAAATTTTTCCGAAGAGCGAGCCGATTGGGGAAGGGCGCCTTACTTGGTGCATTGTGTCCATGTTGTGTTGAGAACTTTCGCCATCTTATTCGTCGTTGCATTGCAGTCCTGCCCGCTCTCCATCGCTTGGGCATGGATACGCTCCTGCATGCAGTTTCTGTCAAGCACTGTGTAGGGCCATTTTCTGCACTGACGACGCCCATGGACTACATGTCACCTAACATCCAGCACGGTAGCCAGTCCGTTGTGGTGGGGCCGCCATGTACCCTCTTGGTTGTAGCCCCCTGACAACACAGGGATCGCTCTACTGATGCCTGCGCCGTTAACTCCCCACGTATGCCAAGGAGTAGGTGCCCATCTCCCTGGGACATCGGGACTCCTGGCAATGGCCATCCTGCCAGGTGGCCTTTGCTGTGGCTGGGTGGCGCCCGTGGGGAGGGCCCTTGGTCGGAGTAGGTGGCATCAGGGCGGATGACCCGCAATGAAGCGTGGTACATCATCTCTCGCTGGCGGCCAGCCGTCAGCAGTCTCTAAGCGTTCCAAAGCTCACTTTAAGGCTAATGTGTATGACCCCAAATCGTTCCCCTCCCTGGCCACACCATGGGAGGAACGAAAGGCTGTGAATGAGAGCGAAAGATACTCGCCCCGGTATCTCGTCTGTACCAGAGCTGACGGGGACTCGTTTGTGTCTGTGAAGCCTCAGTTCTTTGTCGAACATTTAGAGGACAAGTTCGGGGAGGTGGAGGGCTTGTCCAAGATGCAGTCTGGATCGGTGTTGATAAAAGCGGCATCCCCTGCCCAGTCACGAGCCTTGCTGGCTTGTACAAAGTTGGGGGATGTGTCTGTTACTATCACCCCACATAACAGCTTAAATATGGTCCAGGGAATTATTTTTCACCGCGATCTCCTTTTACAGTCCGATGACGAGCTGCGCGCCAACTTGGAGCGCCAAGGTGTCCATTTCGTCCGGCACGTCCACCGGGGTCCGAGGGATCATCAAGTTGCCACCGGTGCCTTCATCTTGGCCTTCGAGGGTGACACGTTACCTGAGAAGGTCAAGGTGATGGTGTACCATTGTGATGTCAAGCCGTATATCCCTCCCCCGATGCGGTGCTTCAAGTGTTGGAAGTTCGGCCACATGTCTTCACGCTGTGCTTCCAACCTCGTCTGTCGCGATTGCAGTCGACCTTCCCATCCTGATCATCCCTGTGCGCCGCCTCCAATCTGTGTGAACTGTGGTGCGCACCATCCGCCTTGCTCGCCAGACTGTCCGATTCTGCAGAAGGAGCGGAAGATCATGGAAATCAAGACTCTCGACCGCCTGACGTACACTGAGGTGAAGCGGATATATGATCGGTTTCATCCAGTGCGCATGACAGCTTCTTATGCTGCAACTGTCACTCCTTCTACAATTCCATCCACTCCAGTCAGCTCTCAGAGTCGAAGTCCCACACCTGCCCCCTTGATGGTGGGGGGCACTAAACCTCCTGTTGCTCCTGCTCCATCTACTTCAGGAGCAACACCCCCCCAACCATCGGGGACATCAGTCCCCCCTTCCCAGCCGGAGAAGCGTAAGACTTCTTCGGCTACTCTCGTAAGGAAGGGGTCCCTTGGGGACCTCCCCTCGCACATTCCGACCGGTTCCAAAGCCGACAGCCACAAGTGGCTCAAACAACCGCCAGTCCCTGGTTGTCGGGACACATGGTCATCGTCTGTCCCTGAGACTGACCCAGTGACGCCCTCCCAGCCTGAACCACCCAAGGCGCAGTGCGAGAAGCAGAAGAAGAAGAAACTCCCCAAGGCTACCGACATTGCGGTGGCACCCATTCCACCGCTTCCTACAAGCTCTGCGTCTGAGGATGAGGTGGAGATTCTGGCGTCCACTGAGGACATGGATCTCGCCAGTCCCTCAGATGCAATAGATAGCTGTTGTCCAGGTGGTGACAGTAGCAGCAGGGGCCCCGGAGGCGTAATCTGCCTCCCCAATCCCTTCACGCCTTTCCCATCCATGGCTAATACCATCCTCCAGTGGAACTGCAGCGGTTTCTTCCACCATCTAGCTGAGCTCCGCCAACTTCTCAGCCATCATCCTTTCCTTTGCATTGCTCTGCAGGAAACTTGGTTTCCAGCAATGCGAATCCCCACCCTCCGTGGCTATCGGGGTTATTTTAAGAACCGGGCAGCTTATGAAAGGGTGTCTGGTGGCGTCTGCATATATGTCCTTAACTCTCTTCACAGCGAGTTTGTACCTCTACAAACAGCTTTAGAGGCTGTCGCTGTTCGGGTGTGGACGCCACAGGCTATTACCGTCTGCAGTATTTACCTTCCACCTGATGGTGCTGTCGCGCAGCATGTCCTGGCTGCTCTGATAGCCCAACTGCCGCCACCTTTTTTGCTGCTGGGCGATTTCAATGCCCACAACCCTCTATGGGGTGGGACTGTCTCCGATGACCGCGGTCGGGCCGTGGAGCATGTGTTGGCTCAGCTCGACCTTAGCCTCTTGAACACCGGTGCTCCCATGCATTTCAGTGTGGCCCATGGCTCGTTCTCGGCCATCGATCTCTCTATTTGCAGCCCTGGACTTGTCCCATCCCTCCACTGGAGAGTGCATCCTGACCTGTGTGGTAGTGACCATTTTCCCATCTATTTGTCACTGCCCCAGTGTCATTCTTCTGGGCGCCTGCCCCGCTGGGCTCTCCACAGGGCTGACTGGCCGGCTTTTACTTCTGCTGCAACCATTGAGTCTCCCCCACAGGGTGACATTGACGAGGTGGTGCGTGTTTTAACCACGTCCATCATTTCAGCGGCCGAGGCTGCCATCCCCCGTTCTTCTGGCCACCCTCGGAGGAGGGCTGTACCCTGGTGGTCGCCGGAGGTTGCTGAGGCTATTCGCGACCGTCGGCAGGCTCTCCAGCGTCATAGGCGGCACCCGTCTCTTGAGACCCTCATCACCTTTAAGAGGCTCCGTGCCTTCGCCCGTCGTCTTATTGCACGGCGTAAGCAGGAGTGCTGGGAGAGGTATGTCTCATCCTTGGGCTCCCGTGTCTCCCCCTCGCTCGTGTGGTTCCGGATCCGGCGGATTTACGGATACCAGACCCCTATGGGTGTCCCTGGACTCTCCCTGGACGGCGCTGTCTGCACAGACGCTGCCGCCATTGCTGAACGGCTTGCCACGCACTTTGCTCAGAGCTCTGCGACTGCATCCTATCCCCCCGCCTTTCGCTCTCTAAAGGAGCGAGCCGAGCGGACGCCGTTCTCATTCCACACGTGTCGTTCTGAAACATACAATGCTCCTTTCAGTGAGAGGGAATTCCTCGCTGCCCTCGCCGATTGCCCTGATACAGCACCAGGCCCAGACTGCATCCACGCACAGATGCTGAAGCATCTCTCCAAGGGCTGCCAGAGACACATCCTCACCATCTTTAACCGCATTTGGAGCGAGGGCGTGTTCCCGTTGCAATGGCGAGAGGGTGTTATTGTCCCCATCTTGAAGCCCGGTGCGGACCCACAGGCGGTGGACAGCTATCGTCCCATTACCCTCACCAACGTTTTGTGCAAATTGCTCGAACGTATGGTGGGGCGGCGTTTGTGTTGGGTCCTTGAGTCGCGCGGTCTCCTCGCTCCATCCCAGGGTGGCTTCCGTTGGGGCCGGTCTGCCACGGACAATTTGGTGCAGCTGGAATCTGCTATTCGTACGGCGTTTGCCCGACGTCAGCATCTCGTTGCTGTATTTTTCGATCTGCGGAAGGCGTATGACACCACATGGAGGCATCACATCCTCGCCACGTTGTATGAGTGGGGTCTTCGTGGTCGGCTCCCGGCTTTTCTTCAAACCTTTTTATTGCGCCGCTCTTTCCGGGTGCAAGTCGGTGCCGCCTCTAGTTCATCTTATATACAGGAAAATGGGGTCCTGCAGGGCTCGGTGTTGAGCGTCTCCTTATTTCTAGTGGCCATTAATGGTCTGGCTGCAGCCGTGGGGTCGTCGGTGTCTCCTTCTTTGTATGCCGACGACTTCTGCATCTCATTTAGCTCCACGACTACGGGAGTCGCCGAACGCAGGCTGCAAGTCGCCGTTCGCAAGGCAGCATCATGGACTCATGGTTTTCAGTTCTCTGCAGCCAAGACTCGAGTTATGCACTTCTGCAGGCGTCGGACGGTCCACCCTCATCCTGAACTTTACCTCGATGGCCACCTGCTTGAAGTGGTGGACACTTGCCGCTTCTTGGGACTCGTGTTTGATGCCTGGCTCACATGGGTTACTCATATTACTCAGCTGAAGCAAAAATGCTGGCGGCACCTCAACGCCCTCCGCTGTCTTAGCCATACGTCTTGGGGTGCAGATCGCTGCACGCTGCTGCGATTGTACAGAGCCCTTGTGCAGTCCCGGTTTGATTATGGGAGCCCGGCCTATGGGTCTGCATCACCCTCAGTGTTGAAGTTGTTAGACCCCATACACCACTGTGGGGTTCGGCTTGCAACTGGCGCTTTTCGTACCAGCCCCGTGGATAGTCTACTGGTGGAGGCCGGGGTTCCCCCGCTGCGGATTCACCGCCATCGACTGCTCGCCGACTATGCTGTCCACGTGCATTGCTCGCCAGGCCATCCCAGTCGTCGCCTGCTTTTCCCTGCCATGGTCCTCCATCTGCCCGAACGGCGACCTAGGTCTGGGCTTTCCGTAGCTGTCCGTGTCCAGTCCCTGCTGTCAGAACTGGGGTCGTTCCCTCTTCTGCCTCCCTTCCGGGTCCGTACACCTACGCCTCCCTGGTGTTTGTCCCGGCCGGCCGTCCGTCTGGATTTGGCACAGGGACCTAAGGACTCGGTTCCGCCTGTGGCCCTCCGTCGCCGTTTTCTTGCGCTCCTCGAATCATTTCCGGGCTGTGAGCCTGTCTACACTGATGGTTCCCTGGTTGATGGTCGCACTGCCTACGCTTTTGCTCACGCTGCCCATGTTGAGCAACGCTCCTTGCCGGCTGGCTGCAGTATTTTTACTGCAGAGCTGGTGGCCATCTTGCGCGCTCTTGAGCATATGCGTTTCTGCTCAGGTAGGTCCGTCGTCATCTGCAGTGACTCCCTGAGCAGCCTTCAGGCCATCGTCCGCTGCTATCCCTCTTCTCCTCTGGTGTCCTCTATTCAGGAGTCTGTTTCCGCCATTGCCCGCTCTGGTCGTTCGGTGGTCTTGGTTTGGACGCCAGGTCACGTTGGCATCCCGGGGAACTAACGTGTTGACAGGCTGGCCAAAGGGGCGATCGACGCCCCAGCTTTGGAGATCGGCCTCACAGCTCGCGACCTGCAGCTGGTGTTGCGCCGTAAGGTGCTTGGAGTGTGGTCTGTTGAGTGGCATGGCATGACAGCCCAGAATAAACTGCGGGCTGTCAAGGAGACGACCGATGTGTGGCGCTCCTCCCTGCGGTCTTCTCGCAGGGACTCTGTCATCCTGTGTCGGCTCCGCATCGGCCATACATACCTGACGCACGGCCATCTTTTACATCAGGAGGATCCCCCCCTGTGTCGGTGTGGGTCCCGGCTGACGGTCGCCCACGTTTTATTGGAGTGTCCCCGACTGCGCACCCTTCGGCAGTCTTTTAATCTCCCGGGCACCTTGCCTTTGATTTTATGCGACGATGCCTCCATGGCTAACAGTGTTTTACATTTTATCCGTGCTAGTCCTTTTTATGGTTCCATTTAGAGTGGTCCTGCACCTTTCCCTTTGTGTGTCTCTTGTCCTCGAGTCTCTCATATTTGGTTGCAGCTTTTAGTGTGTAGTCGGTTGGTTGACTCTTTCCCTTTTTTGTTGTCGTGGTCAGTCAACCAGTCTCCGGCCGTCTTCTTTTCTTCTGTTTCTTTCCGTCTGGTGTTCATCTGTCCTCTTCGTGTCTGTCGTATTCGTTACCGCATTTGTGTTCTTTTAGGGCCTTCCCCTAGGGGTTTTATCTGCTCCGCGCCTTAATGTCTCGCCTGTTTTTGGAATGGGGGACTGATGACCTTAGCTGTTTATTCCCCCTTAAACATCCTAACAACCACCACCACCATCTTTGTGGCGATTTCAAGACCACCATTAATTCCCAGTTGGTGGTGGACACCTATCCTTTGCCTCGTGCTGATGAATTGTTCTCCACCATGGCGGGAGGCCAATATCTTTTGAAAATCGATCTTCGGAGGCTTATCATCAGATACCACTTGATGAGGACTCTAAACGGCTGGCGGTTGTCAACACCCCGTTTGGCCTTTACCAATACCAGCAGTTTGCCTTCGGAATATCCAGTGCCCCGGCGATATTCCAGTGTTATCTTGAGCACATCACGTCGACAATCCCTCATTGTATTAATTACCTGGACGACATAATTGTCACAGGCCACAGCACGAAGGAACACTTGCACAACCTTCACAACCTCTTTCTCAAATTCAGGTCTGTGGGCTTGCGTTGCAACCTGTGTAAGTCAAACTTCTTCCAACCGTCCATTGAGTATGTGGGCTACACCATCTCTCAGCACAGCGTCCAGCCACTAGGAAGTTTGGTCCAAGGTATCGTCGACCTTCCTCAGCCCGCTTCGCTGAAGGAGTTACAAGCTTTTTTAGGCAAGATTGTCTATTACCACTGGTTCATTCCCAGGGCTTCCACCATAGTCCACCCCCTGTACTGCCTTCTGCGCAAGGGTGTTCCTTTTGATTGGTCGCCAGCATGTGAGCGAGTGTTCACCTCTTTGAAGTGCCTCCTCACGTCAGCGCCTTGTTTGGCTACTTTTGACCCCCATAAGCCATTGATCCTGGCTACAGATGCTTCGCAGTATGGGGTGGGGACGGTCCTGGCCCATCGCAGCGTGGATGGTTCTGAGCAACCGCTGGCGTTTGCGTCTAAAACTCTTAGTCCCAAGCAGGCCCATTACTCCCAGGTGGAAAAAGAGGCTTTGGCCATTGTCTATGCTGTTACCAAGTTTCACCCTTTCTTGTATGGCACGAAGTTTCAGTTAACCACTGACCATAAGCTGTTAATATCGTTATTTGGCGCCGCCTCTCAGATTCCGGATAGGGTGGCCCACAGACTACAGCGCTGGGCCTTGTTCCTCTCTAAGTACCATTATGACATTCATTTTCGCCCTACCGGACAGCATGCCTATGCCGACGCTCTTTCCCGTCTTCCGGTGGGCCCGGATCCTAACTTCGATCGCGAGGAGATTATGTGTTTTCATTTGGATGTGGCGTCCTGCCAAGCGGTTGATGGCTTCCCGATCACTAGTTCTAGAGTCGCCAGGGAAATGGCAACTGATCTGGTTCTCTGGCAAGTAGTTCGCCTCATTCAGCAGGGGTGGTCATCCCGACCTCCAGGCCGGGCCTCGGACCCTCTTCATAATTATTTTGTTCTACGAGACCACCTCTCGGTCTTGGAAGGAGTTCTCCTTCTGGCTACTGATGATACAGCTCCTTGCATGGTTGTTCCTGCAAGTTTATGAAGGGAGGTCCTCACGTTATTACATGAGGGGCACTGGGGTGTTTCCCGTACTAAAACCTTGGCTCGCAGACATGTGTACTGGCCCGGTATTGACAGAGAAATTGAACACTTGGTGGCTGCCTTTTCCCAGTGTGTGAGCCAACAGGCATCTCCCAGGGCAGCATTCTCTTCATGTCCACCTGCAACCCAAGCATGGGAATGTGTTCACATTGATTTTGCGGGCCCGTTTCTCAATGGTTTTTGGCTCATTGTCATTGATGCTTATTCCCGATTCCCATATGTGGTTCGCTGCTCCTCAACCACTTCAGAAGTTGCAATCCAGGCACTAGCAAAAATCTTTTCTGTAGAAGGTCTGCCTGTCACTCTGGTCTCGGACAATGGACCTCAGTTTATTTCACAGACCTTTCAGGATTTTTGTAGGCGCTTCGGTATTCGGCACGTTTGCTCTTCCCCCTTTCATCCACAATCGAATGGGGAAGCTGAGTGCATGGTGCACACATTTAAGATGCAGATGAAAAAGTATGTGCACGAATTTCCTGTGGAGGAGGCATTGACATTTTTCCTGACGGCATACCGGACCACACCAATGGGAGAACGCAGCCCCGCAGAGCTCCTCCACAGGCGCCAACCTAGGACTCTGCTGCATCTCCTCCAGCCTGGTCCTCGCCAGTCTTTGCAAAATGGAGTACCTGGCTTTCCACTGGGTATGTCGGTCTGGGCACGTGGGTTTGGTCACAATCCACATTGGATACTGGCGGTGGTCCTGCGCCGAAATGGCTGCTGGCTCTATACCTTGCAGGCGGGGGACCAGGAGGTACGTCATCACCAAAATCAGTTACATCCACGTTTGGACACCCACCCTCCGACCACTCGGGCACCGGCTTCCCCATTGCCGGCACCTGTGTTGGTTTCTCAGGGGACGTTACCGCCTCTGCCCGCTGTGACTCTGCCGCACTGCGATGGTTCTCAGCCTTGGCAGCCTCCAGTAGCTCCAGCACCGGCATCGCCATCGTTAGAGATGCCCCAGCGAGAGCCAGCCCCTCTCGCAGGCCCAGTTTCTCAGGAGGCTGGTTCACCTGTGGTCGTCACTTCCCCATCATCCCCGCCACTGGGTCTTGCCCCTCCCGAGGTGGACCAGGATCCGGAGTTCGACGGCTTGTCTCCCGTTCTGTCCCAGGCTCCGGTGGTGGGACGACGGGGGCCTCTTCATGTGGGTCACTTCCAGCCGTCTTCGAAGGTTCCGGCTTGAGGGTTGGCAGATCCCCTCGACTCCAGCCTTCCAATGGACATGGAGGTCATCGCTCCTGCCTGACACTCCACCTTCTGATGCAGTGGATCACAGTGGCTTCACCCCACGAAGCAGGAGGAGTGCAGTAGCCATCAGAAAGATCGCAGGAGGCACACATCGGCACGGCGCGTCATGGACAGTAGTTGCTGCAAGTAGAGTCCCGTCCACCAGAGGGCACGCAAGAATTCGGACGCGACCTCTGCCAGCGGAACAACAACAACAACAACAACAACAACAACTCAGGCAGCATGGGCTGTGCCCAGTTAGTTCACATCGGGCATGTCTAGGAGACAGTTCCCAGTCTACGCTATGTGAAGTGCGACGTAAAATGTGAACAGTGTTACTTCATGTACATTATTCTTCGGAGTATTGAGTTAATGTTGGAAGTGTTGGCCTATGAGTTATTGGTTGTGTTGGCAGCCACTGGTACTTGTGTTGGCATCTGGTATGGGCTGGCTTGTATGTCAGCTGTTTGAGTTGTAGTTGTGGGCACCTGAGTGGTCTCTGTGGTGAGTGGTGTGTTGTGTGGGTCATTGTGTTGGTGTCCGAATAGTGTATGTACATACTGGTGTCCTGTAGTCTGTGTGCTTGTTGTGAAATGGTCATGCTTCCACTGGTCCATTTGTTTCTCCTTCTTCTTCAGCATTGTGGATGTTCCTGTGTAGGTGCATCTTCTGTGGTCTGCGATCTAGTCCCGTTTTGGTCTATCCAGATTTTGAAAAACTGTTTACTCTTTCCTGTGATTCAAGCAGTTTTGTACTAGGAATTATTTTGAGTCAGCAAGCATATAGACAGGAACACCCTACTACATACGTTTCACAGCAGCTCAGTAATGCTGAACGAAATTATTCCACAACACAGAAGGAAGTGCTCACAGTGATTTTCGGAATGGGGTACTTTTGTTGTTACGTGTATGGTACATGATGTAAAGTGGTGACTGATCACACAGGTCTTAAGTGGCTTTCAGGACGTAAAGATCTGACAATTAGATTGCCAAAATGGGCTGTGCGGTTAAGCAAGTTTGATTAAGAGGTAGTACATCAGCTGGGAAGGTTGCGTACTAACAAGGACAGACTCAGCTGTAAGGTATGTGCTATGGAAAGCACAACCATTGATGTAAGGAAATGGAGGGCAGCACAAAGTGCTGACCCAGATTGTCCGTGGTCTACTAAACAACAGCAGTTGTGCATGGAGGACTTGTGTATGGAGGACAGAGTATCGTATTGAACACATGAAATGGGCTATGGTTAGTGTACCGCAGAGCTTGCATGACAAAAACTCGGTTCAAATTTAGTGGGCATTCAGATCAAAGAGCAATGGAGTGAAGGGTAACACAGAATTATTACTGGGTGACGCATAGGCAGAATGTGGACCATTACATGAAAATTTGTGTGCCATAGGCTCAAAGAGCAGAACATAACCACCAGAAAATTAAATTACAGAGGCTGCTGGAAGCTGATAAACCCTTCCAAATGGGAGGGGTGAAAGTCCTAGGACCCCTAGCACAAACACCACCAGGGAATTGTTACATATGAACCTTTATTGACCATTTTTCTTATTTCCATGGTAGCTTTACCAGACCAGCAAGCCACAACGGTGGCTCAGGCACTAGTCAGCCAGTGGATACTTTGGTTTGGGACAGCTGAAACCATAATTACAGATCGGGGCACATATTTCATGTCAGAATTAATGCATCAGCTGTGCAGGCTGTTGCACATTAAGAAATTAAAGATGAAGGCTTTGCACCTTAGAGCAAATGGTTGCATGGAGTGAGTCCACAGAACAATTGCAAAAATGTTGAGTTTTTACTCAAATTGCCAGCATAACAATTGGGAAATCCTATTGGCCTATGTTGTTACTGCGTATAACTCAAAAGTTCACCAGAGCACAGGGTTATCTGTATATGAAGTAATTTTTGGGTGAAAGATGTCATTGCCCTTTGAGTTGTGCCATCAGTGAAGGATTTAGCTAAGGAAGTGAAACTTAACTAAAAATTAATACAAATACTTAAGAGAACCCAGGAAAGGACACATAATGTGAAAGCAGTGTTAACTAAATACAGTGTGGGTCAATGGCTTCTGTTAGCAGATCCTCATGTGCCAAAAGGGAAAACAAAGAAGTCTGTATCACAGTATAAAGGTTCTTACCAGGCAATAGGGATGGCATTGCTGGTTAACATTACATTGCAGCTCCCCGCCCACCCTTTGATAGCCCACATAAGCCAGCACCCAGGAGCACATTCAGTCTACGGAGGAGGGATGGAGCATAGAGTCTTATTGTATTAGGTCTATTTTACTACCTTCTTTGTTGGGAGGCTTCATATTTCCCAAGCAGATGGGTGTAATTATGTCAGATCACCAGTGGACATTAAGGGTAAATTGCAGCATTTGGGCACTCGGTATCAAGATTTGGAGGCTGGAAAAAATTTTTGGGAAATTGCACAGCATCATGAGTAATCAGTCAGAGTATAACATTACATAAGGAGAGTATAATCTGTTATGATTGGAGTCTGCAAAGCTATAGGTGCAACTATGACAAACTACAGAGTTACTCCCACAGGTTAGATGGAAAAGAGGATTGTTGGACACAGGTGGTAGGATACTGAAGAGAGTGTTTTGTAGGGCTGATGTGGATGACATTGCTAACATCAATAAGGCACTACAGGAAATTTGGAAGGAGGTGGAAAGCAACCATGAGGCAGTGAATTTGCATGCAAGCCAGCTCATCAGTGTGGGAAGTGATGTAATGCACCACACTTGGCAGCTTTGTGAGTTGGTCACTGCTTTAATGCCGCATATTAGGTCATCTGCCGAAACCACCAATTGTGACTTGCATGTTGTTGGTGATCACTTGAACAATATTGATTGCCACATTACTATGCAATCTTGCTGACAGCTTGACAGATGCTCATACTGAAATTGTGGAGTTGCAGGAAGCATTGTTGCATGCCACACACAGGCTTCATACACAATTTCTGCTATCACCGAACAATTGTTGATGAGTATGACTGTTGTGCCACCGCCTTTGGGACTTATAAACTGGCAAGGGAGGAGTTCTTGACTATGTACTATTACCTTGCTACCATTATGAGCCAGGAGAGAGGAGCTCACCTGGAAATTAACATACAAATACCACTAATTTGTAGAAACATCTATTTGGAGTGCAATGTGGTACACACATACCCAGTAACTGGGAGTCTTTGTGGAAGTACATCAAACTGAAGGTGCAGGAGATCTTACTAGTGGCACCAGACAGACACAGTCATGCATTAAATGTCTACAAAAAAGTTGTTACGCTGTCACACTGGACTGGTTACCATTTGCCTTTCAAAGTTTGTGCATACAGTGCTGCAGTCTTGCAAGTTCATATTGTTCCATTCTGAGAAGGGGCTCTTGAAATGCCCTAAGGAAATATTACTGAAGGAGGGGAATACTTCCTGTGGATAGGACGCAATGGCTATATTTGGTGGCAGAGCCAACAGTCATTATTTGTACATGTTACAAGCAGGGCAAGTTAAATGGCAAACAAAGGTTGCTTCTGCAGGCTGAAGGATTAATGCACAATGGAACTCAGTGTGAGACATCTGAAACCACTTTGCACTTACCAGCTATGATAATGGGAACCATAGCTGTCAGTATGGTCCATTCCTTAATTTATGTACCTGACCTACCTTCCTCAGTTTTTCCCTCCAAACACCTTTCGTTTCTTAATGATATGACTGACAAGTACCTGCTCAGCTCTCTGTATCAGATTATTGCCACTTAACATGGTCGTGTTACCATGGAACATGATGCCTGCAAATGCAAAGGTCCCGAGTTTGAGTCTCGGTCCGACACACAGTTTTAATCTGCCAGGAAATTTCATATCAGCACACACTCCACTGCAGAGTGAAAATCTCATTCTGGAAACATCCCCCAGGCTGTGGCTAAGCCATGTCTCCGCAATATCCTTTCTTTCAGGAGTGCTAGGTTCGCAGGAGAGCTTCTCTAAATTTTGGAAGGTAGGAGACAAGGTACTGGCAGAAGTAAAGCTGTGAGGACGGGTCACGAGTCATGCTTGGGTAGCTCAGTTGGTAGAGCACTTGCCCGCGAAAGGCAAAGGTCCCGAGTTCGAGTCTCGGTCAGGCACACAGTTTTAATCTGCCAGGAAGTTTCATATCAGCGCACACTCCACTGCAGAGTGAAAATCTCATTCTGGAGTAGTTGTGTTGTAGGTAACTGTAATTTGACATTAACTGGTGATGTGATTTCAACAACTTGGTAAGGACCCTGGTAATTGGTCACAATTTTTTTGTCTTTCCTTTAGCAACACAGAAACTTTATAGAAAAACCCATTGTCCAATTTTGAAATCAGGATAGTTAGTGTGTACATTGACTAATTTTTCTTGCCATTCTAATGCTTTGGTATTTGCTTTCTGTACTTTTTCCACATGTCCTTAATGATTTGAGCAAATTTCTGACCTGCTTCTCCATTCTTTGCTTCTTTAGGCTTAATAACATTGAATGGTGACCGCATCTCCTTTCCATAAATAACTTCATAAGGTGACATGCCAATTCCTTCATGTGTTTTGGCTTTGCAAGAGCTTACACAGTATTGAATGACCAGCACAATTGTTGTGCTTCTGGAATGGTGAATTTTAAAATCCAATTATTGACTATAGCCTGTGCAATGGTGTTGGTGTTTTCTTGTTGATCAGGGAGACTTACCAAGGTTACATATATTGAGAAATGATCTATAATCATTAGTACATACTTATTACCCACTGGTGTTTTATCAAAGGGACCACAAATGCCCATTCTTACTATTTGAAATGGGTGTGATGCTTCCAGGAGTCTTTGTAATGATATACCTTGATGGCAACAGTGTGCTCACTGGGTACACGGTATGCAGTTGAGCTTGTATTGTGCTGTGTCATGCTTTCTTGTTTGACACAGAACCGCATCCTGTAGGCAAAACTGCCATTGTGTCAAATATCTTTTGCAATCTGCACCTAAAAAGCCTGTGGGTTTTTGCCATTCTTCTACACTACAACCTACTGCTTTAATACCGCTATCTTTCTACTAAAACGATCTGCATTGGAATATTTCTTCCATGGTTTATGAGTGAATTCAAAGTCCATTTCAGAGAGGCAAGGGACCAGTGCATCAAACAACTTGATGGGTCTTTTAGCCCAAGTAACCACTTGAGAGCAGAATGGTCCATGATTATCTTGAAGGTATCCTCATGCAGATAGCACCTGAATTATTTTATACCATAATGACACTCAGTAACTCCTTTTCCGTTGTTGAATAATTCTTTTCTGCCATACTGAATTGTCTGAGCACATAGGCTACTGGATGTTCTGCACCATTAATGATCTGATGCAAAACTGCTCCAACAGCATGTCCAGATGTATCAAAGGACAAGGATGAATTCTTTGCTGAGAACTGAACAGATTACAGGACTCTGTGTTACTCTGTATTTCATTGTTTAAAATGCTTTGTTGCATTCTGTTGTCCAGTGCAATTTAGTACCTTTTTCCAATAACTACATGAGATGTCATGCCATTTCTGCATAGTCTTTTACAAATTTTCGATAATAATTTGAGAGAAATAGAAATTGCTGCACTTTCTTGATAGATTGTGGTGTTGGAAAATCTTTAACTGTGGTTATTAGCCCTGGATTGGTTTTGATTCCATGTTTGATGACAACATGGCCTAAATGTGTCACTTCCTTTAATGCGAAGTGACACTTTTCCAAATTTAATGTTAATTTACCATCCCTGAGATGTTGTAAAACTTCTTGTAAGTGAGTCATATGCTCCTTGATGTCTTTTGAAAATACAATTATGTCACCAAGTTATATCATGCATTGTCGAGGTTTTAACCCACATAACACACCATCTAGCAATCTTTGGAATGTTGCAGGAGAATTTTCTAATCCAATAGGCATCCTTAAGAATCGCCAATGACCTAAGGGCTAGAGAAAGCAGTTTTATGTCTGTCCTCTGTTGAAAATTCTATTTGATGCAACCCACTCCTTAAGTGAATTTGGAGAAATATTTGCTATTGTCAATATGGTCAATGATATCTATGATATCTACATCTACATCTACATCTACATCTACATCCATACTCCGCAAGCCACCTGACGGTGTGTGGCGGAGGGTACCTTGAGTACCTCTATCGGTTCTCCCTTCTATTCCAGTCTCATATTGTTCGTGTAAAGAAAGATTGTAGGTGTGTGGGCTCTAATCTCTCTGATTTTATCCTCATGGTCTCTTTGCAAGATATATGTAGGAGGAAGCAATATACTGCTTGATTCCTCGGTGAAGGTATGTTCTCGAAACTTCAACAAAAGCCCGTACCGAGCTACTGAGCATCTCTCTTGCTGTCTTCCACTGGAGTTTATCTATCATCTCCGTAACACTTTCGCGATTACTAAATGATCTTGTAATGAAGCGCGCTGCTCTCCATTGGATCTTCTCTGTCTCTTCTATCTGGTACGGATCCCACGCTGCTGAGCAGTATTCATGCAGTGGGCGAACAAGCGTACTGTAACCTACTTCCTTTGTTTTCGGATTGCATTTCCTTAGGATTCTTCCAATGAATCTCAGTCTGGCATCTGCTTTACCGACGATCAACTTTATATGACCATTCCATTTTAAATCTCTCCTAATGCCTACTCCCAGATAATTTATGGAATTAACTGTTTCCAGTTGCTGACCTGCTATATTGTAGCTAAATGATAAGGCATCTTTCTTTCTATGTATTCATAGCACATTACACTTTTCTACATTGGGATTCAACTGCCATTCCCTGCACCATGCGTCAATTCGCTGCAGATCCTCCTGCATTTCAGTACAATTTTCCATTGTTACAAGCTCTCTGCAAAAAGCCTCAGTGAACTTCTGATGTTATCCACAAGGTCATTTATGTATATTGTGAATATAAATGGTCCTACGACACTGCCCTGTGGCACAACTGAAATCACTCTTACTTCGGAAGACTTCTCTCCATTGAGAATGATATGCTGCGTTCTGTTATCTAGGAACTCTTCAATCATTTGGTAATGGATACACGTCCAAAATTGTTGTGCTATTTAAATGCATGTAATCATAACAGAATTATAATATTTTGCACCATCAGCAGATTTATTTGGTACATTTAGGATATTTGTGCTGTATTGTGAATTTGAATAATCTATTATACCCTCCTTTAATTGCTGATCTATGAATTCATCAAGTAATGTTTGTAATTGGTGAGAAACTCTGTAAGGTTTCCTATAAACTCAAGTGTTATCTCTTGTTGGAATCCTGCACTGTGTGATTTCATTGCTGGTAGCAGTCCCTGTGAACTAAACAGATTCTGAAACTCGTGCAACGCTGCTTCTGTCATATCCCATTCTTTTTCTTTTAAGTATGATATCTTCTGGTGCAATGCAGTTTTGTAGGTGGCTGGTTTGTTGCTGTTGTCTATGTCTTACCAATCAAAATCACCTTCCTCTAAGGCACTTATGTTAGCTGTTAACATTCTCTTTCATAACTCCTCGTCTTCTGTCCCAAAATTATCTACACTATATGATCAAAAGTATCTGGACACTTGAATGAAAATGACAAATACATGGTATCCTCCTTCGGTAATTCTGGAATTCAGTATGGTGTTGGCCCACCCTTAGCCTTGATGACAGCTTCCACTCTCACAAGCACACATTCAGTCAGTTGCCGGAAGGCTTCTTGGGGAATGGCAGCTCATTCTTCATGGAGTTGTGCACTGAGGAGAGGTATCGATGACAGTTGATGAGGCCTGCCATGAAGTTGGCGCTCCAAAACATCCCAGAGGTGTTCTATAGGGTTCTGGTCAGGACTCTGCACAGGCCAGTCCATTACAGGGATGTTATTGTCATGTAACCACTCTGCTACAGGCCGTGCATTATGAACAGGTGCTCGATTGTGTTGAAAGAAGCAATTGCCATGCCCGAATTGCTCTTCAACAGTGGGAAGAAAGAAGGTGCTTAAAACGTCATGGTAGGCCTGTGCTGTGATAGTGCCATGCAAAACACAAGGGGTGCAAGCCCCCTCCATGACAAACATGACCACACCATAACACCACCATCACCCAATTTTACTGTCGGCACTACACATGCTGGTAGATGATGTTCACTGGGCATTCACCATACCCACACCCTGCCATCAGATTGCCACATTGTGTACCATTATTTGTCACACCACACAACGTTTTTCCACTGTTCAATCATCCTATGTTTATGCTCCTTACACCAAACAAGGCGTTGTTTAGCATTTACCAGCGTGATGAGTGGCTTATGAACAGCTACTCAACCGTGAAATCCAAGTTTTCTCACCTTCTGCCTAACTGTCACAGTACTTGCAGTGGATCCTGATGCAGTTTGGAATTCCTATGTGATGGTCTGGATAGATGTGTGCCTATTAAACATTACACCCTCTTCAACAGTCGGCGATCTGTCAGTTGGCAGACTGGGTTGGCCTGTATGCTTTTGTGCTGTACGTGTTCCTTCACATTTCCACTTCACTATCACATTGGAAACAGTGGACTTAGGGATGTTTAGGAGTGTGGAAATCTTGCATACAGATGTATGAGACAAGTGACACCCAATCAACTGACCACATTTGAAATCCGTGAGAGCTGCAGAAAGCACCATTCTGCTCTCTCATGATGTCTAGTGACAAGTCGCTGATATGGAGTACCTTGCAGTAGGTGGCAGCACAATGCACCCAATATGAAAAATATATGTTTTTGTGGGTGTCTGGATACTTTTGATCACATAGTGTATATGTACCAATACCTCCTGTACTCCATAAATTGTTGCGGCATGAACTATACTCCTGTGAACAAAACAATGTGTTGTGTCTAATTCATAATTTTCCTCTAATGGTTGCATATGCATTATGTGTTTGCAGGTAAAGCACCATGAATGTCCACCCAAAGTAGCTATCATGTTCCAAATAGTATTTTATCTCGTGAATCTATCTTGAAGTACACTGCTCACAATTTAGTTGATTCCTCTTTCCAGGGAGAGGGATCTTGCAGCAGAGTGTCCTTGGCATCTGTGTCACCTGATTGAAACAATGTCCCACTAAGCTCCACTGTTTGCTGTCAGAAGTTGATTACGGTGTGACATTTATTCAGGAAATGTAATTGTAGGATAACATCATATTTGTTGCTTATCCTTGATATGACTTCCACAATCTCCTGGAATCTTGCACATCAATGTGAAAGGTCAGTGATGTTCAGCCTACCAAATGTATGTCACCTCCACCTATACCACTTAACTTATATCTTGAAGCATCATATCTCCTGACCTCAGTGCACTGTTTATTTATGACTGACATGTGAGCCCCAGTGTCAACTAATAGTCTATGTGTTTTACCTTGATACTTTCTGATAATCAGCACTCCATTTTTGCAGGCACTCTGGAATTGTTTGTGGCTATGGCCTTCTGTCAGCCTCCTGTCAGCTAGACTGGTCGCCTGGTGGGAGTCTTTATAGTTGACGCCACTTTGGCAACTTGCATGTCGATGGGGATGTGATGATGATGAAGACAACACAACACCCAATCCCAGAGTGGAGAAAATCTCCGACCCAGCCGGGAATCCAACCTAGGTCCCTTGGTGTGGTATTCTGCTGAACTGACCACTCAGCTGCTGAGGTGGACATGCACTCTAATAGCATAGAATTTTAATGGGGATGCCTGGTGGCAGTTTCAGGGCTCCAATTCCCATTTAATTGACAATTTCTCTGTACTGCTACACTGTTAAGGCCCACCCTTTGACAGTTTGTACACTGTAGCTGGCAACAGTTTTTTGTAATGTGTCCTTGCCAATCACATCTGAAACAATGAACCCCTGTGTAAAATACATTTTTCTTTCTTTGCCCCTCATCAGGACATCTATTTCCTCTAATGCTGTAGCAGTGTTGACTGCATCAGTTAAATTCTTCATAAATTCTGCCCTAACACTGTGTGATGTTTTGGATGGCAATCCTCACAAAAAAGTATCCAAGGCCCAATTCTCTGTTTCTTGTAGAATGTACTTATTGGCTTCATCACTGGCTGACAATTGTTAATTGTTACTATTAAATATTCTATCCACAAAGTTTTCTATTGTTTTGTTGTGTCTTTGGGACATGGTGTTCAATGCTCCCTATAAAAATGGCAACTGTTCTGCTTTTTAAACCTTTTGAGCAAACCTTGTTTCAGTTCTTCAAAAGTTAATGCACTTTGTAACTCCTCGTGCTATAGTACATGCACCTTAGCTTCCCCAGTTAACCATAACTTTGACATTTGCAACATCTGTTCATCTGACCAGGAACCAAGTTTAGTGGCTGCTAACAAATCAGCAAAAAATACTTCTGTATCCTCGCTCTGCTTGCTAGAGAGTGGATTCACAAGGGTGACTGTTGAGGAATCTAGTATTGGAGAGATTGCACTAAATGTCAACGTATACTTGGATAATAAATTTAACAATTTATTACTGTCGGATCTCAATCGGCTACCAAATTAAGTTGGCTCTGAATAGCCTTGTGGGTAGAAACTCATTGTGTCCTACTGTCTGTCATTGTAATTCTTTCCTGTTTAACAAATGGTTATTCCCACAAATATACTTCCTATGACCACAAGAACATAGACTCAGCTATGTAACAAGTAACATTATAAATTTGATTACAATTCCAATCAAAATATCAAGAACATCTAACACCACCCAAAAATAAATTTTCTAGTGTCAAATTTCTTTGAAATAATGTGAACTTTATATCATTTCTTTTTACACTGCAAAAGTGTTACTTGAAAAGGAAAAGGTTTGGGGCCAATTTTCGCTCACCAATGTACTGAAATACTGTCCATTGGCTGGAAGTTCATCACTGGCGATGGTGTCAGGAGTACCACAAATTCCCTACCATGTATGCATTAAAATAGAGCCAAACTAGACACCAAATGAAGTGGGGTGGGGTTCTGCAACACTAGATATTGAGCATCAGTGATAGAAGAGAGTGAAGGTCATTATTTTGTCAGGGAAGGTGAGAGGGAAGCGAGACTTTGTGGGCAACGGAATGGGTTCTTTCCTTGGCTCAGTGGACAAGGTGTGAGTGAAATACTGGTGATTCCACTATCAGTCATTTATTGACACATAAGACCCTTAAACAGAGTAATACTTGACTCAGTTCCTCATGGCAGTGGTGCTGCACAGAACCATAGTGTGCAGGTTCCAGTGACTGCTGATGCAGTGACAGCTCGTGTTGCAGCGGGGCACCAGGTGGCATATTCTTCCATTTAGTGCCATACCTTTGAACCACTGTGGTGGCAGCATTGTCTTCTCCTTGTGAATTTGCTTGTTGCATTATTGATAAGTAACTACTGCATGGCACAGAACAGTGTAATGATTAAGTCATTCAGTAAAGTACGACATCTTTTGACTAACCATTGGTCCATCCATCTAGACGATGTTTCTTTGTCTCTTATTTCTCCCCTCAAAGGACCACCTCATGGTCCAATCTCATGAAGTTTCTAGGACAGCAATTGACTCTTTGGTCATTGATCTTTGCTTCTCATGTTGGGCAGAAATTAAACCATCGTCCATACATGTGCTGGCTTTTCTTGTTTTTCCTCTATGCTGGCATGGTTGGGCATTCCCCTGTCATACTCCCTTGCATCACCAGATATGTCACACACATGAGTTCAGTATGATGACACTTCCTGGAGCATTGATCACTGATGTGCAAACTGCACTGGTTATTGTTCTTGGAAGCATTTCTCATTTGCTCGGTTGTTGATCTGTCAATGTGCTGACTGCTGCTGCACGAACGTGCTGGTCATCGGCCTCCTTGTTCGACTGCTGCTGCTTACGAATTTTGGCTTAACATGTCAAAGTCTCTAAAATGTTCACTTAACCTATAATAAGTCTTTACATAAATTTCTGCTGGATCTGCACTTTTAACAACTACAAATAACAATAATTATTATACATCCTACACCCTCACAGCCAGCAGAAAACCCATGTTTGAATTCGGTGGCAGGCAGTGGAGTTCCATGCTTGTTAACATGTCAAAGTAGCTAAAGATACTGACATTAAGGGTCACATATACTACAGTTATTTAGAGGCCAAAAGATTCTGCAGGAACAAAGAAGAGAAATCAAAGAAGAAAAGCAATGCCAAATTTATTGAAGAAGTTTACAGTCCTTGCAAGACAGTATGGGATCTCATTAATGGACCCAGGAAAAGGTCCACTTCCTGCCCTAGTTCTTGCAGTGAAAATGAATTTTATGAATATTTTATAAGGCTAGTGGAAAGCACGGTACATAAAGTTCCTGACTTTTGAGAATAGCCTGCAGTGGCTATGACATTTGAAAATAAATTCAGTGTGGTAAAGTTGAAGGGACTGTATCCAGAAGATGTAACTGAAACTGGAAAAAACTGCACACCCTCAGGAAGTGCCAGTATTTATGGCTTGTCTTGTATTGTGTTAAAAATTATAATCTATGCAATTGCAGAACACTCCCAGTAGTAAGAAATAAATGCTTCCCTGCCGGGGTATTTCCAAACTTTGTAAAAGCAGCACACACAGTTCCTGTTTACAAAAAAGGTAATCACCATGAAGTACCAAGCTATAAGCCGATGTCTTTAAGACCAGTACCACCTAAGGTGAAAGTGAAACAGTGCATAATGAAAGATCAACTATTAAGCAACTTTGAAGGAAATAACCTCTTTTATGACACTACACAGCTTTCAGAAAGGCAGGTCAATGTCAATATCAGTATTTGACTTAGATACAAATATATAGATATAGATATAAGAGTTTTGAAGACATTGAGTCTTTAGTGCCAGTACTCTGTGACCTTAGTGAGACATTTTATTATATCCCACATAAGGGTCTGCTCAGCAATCTAAAATTATATGGTACTGAAGGATGTGTTCTGCAAACCCTCAAATTCTACTTGAGAAACAGATGACAGATTGTGTCAGGGCAAGGAGCAGACTCAAGCGAAAAGAAGTTACAAAATGATGGGGCACAGAGAACAGGACCTCTGTTGTTCCGCATTTTTGTTAATGACATAGACTCTAATGGAACACCTTGCAGTTTTCAGATAATACAGCCTTGGCCTCAAAAGGAGAGTCTGTCATTCAGGGTGTTCAACAAGCAGAAGTCGTATTCAGTGAAGGCAAGACCTTTTTTATCATGAAAAAGATGACAATTAATGAAGATGAAACACAAAAGATGATATGCAGTTTCAATGGCATTATAGCACTGTGTGGTACAGCAGCCATTTAACCTCTTGGCTTTTTTGTTGATACTTAGTTAATCAGATAACAGCACACTAAACATGTATACTCCTAATTTTCATGGGTCGTGTATCTCTTGAGAAAATTCAAAAGTATGATATCAGAAAAGTACCTACTACCAGTACACTATGGAATGTTCCACAGCTACATCATTTATAGGCTGTTACTGTGGGGGCATTCTGCATGATGCAAGACTATGCTTTTATTTCAAAAGAAAGTAAGGATCAATATCTCAAACCAAAAAGCTGGCTATTGTAAACCAAATAATTATGAAAAATCTGCCTCGACTGCACAAACTACCTGGTGTTTACCTAGGTTTCAACATGGATAACCACGCCTTCCTCAGAACAAATATAAAACAACTTGCCTAAATAGGCATAGTCAAAGGCTAAAATCAACGCCTATAGTGGCAAGACCCCATAAAATTTTTTTTTACAAATACGCAGTACATATGTACCAAGTCAATGTTACTTATCTCAACCCTGTGTGCTGCAGATATTATTAGTGCAGTTTTATCCGTTAACAATAACGTCCTTAGCATAGCTATCTTTTTAGTTTAGTTGTAATTTCTACCTAATTCTAGGGCCTCCATATTAGCCTGTGGGTGATTTACTATCCGTGCACAAAGTTTGTCATGCATTGCTATTAAATATGTCTTAATTCCCACATCATCACTTTTATCATTTGCTATTTGTGCAACAACTTTTGGCAATCAGTTAGGTTCCAATCCGTGTTAACTTTTTAATCCCGCTCGCATGCATAAGAAGAGCATTTCTTGGCCGCGCGCATGTGCAGTGATTTTGATAGCCATGCATTTGAGCAGCCCGCGGTGCCTCAGTTCGGTGGAGAGCCTGTGATCATTGTACGTTAGCTGGGGCGAGGCAGCACACGCAGGGTTGAGATAAGTAACATTGACTTGGTACATATGTACGGTGTATTTGAAAAAAAAAAAAAATTAATGGGGTCTTGCCACTATAGGTGTTGATCTTAGCCTTTGACTATGCCTATTTAGGCTAGCTGTTTTATATTTGTTCTGAGGAAGGAGTGGTTATCCATGCTGTAACCTAGGTAAACACCAGGTTGTTTGTGCACTCGAGGCGCATTTTTCATAATTATTTCGATACTTATGATTGCTGACGCGCTGCAATGCTGAAAGTTCTTATATTGTAAACCAACTTTTTCCAAAGTAGGAATATTGACTGTTTTCAGTCAGTACGTATTCAACTGCCTCATTCATGTAAAGATAAAGCATGAGACCTACAGAAGAGAAGTGTAGTTCATCAACATTGAACTTGCAAGTATAGACAGGCCAAGATGTCAGTTATCAGACTTGAAGCAACTTACCAATTGTGGTTCTAAAAGTAATTAATGTGCTGTCTAAGGATATTCAGTCTTTACAAATCAAGCAGTTTAGAAATAAAATTTTGTGTAAATTAAAAGAGCAACTTCTGTACAGTATTGAAGAAGTCTTGTCCAGTAGTAGCGCAGTGTCTTCCTGAGCTCCAGATTGGTACTGTGCATAATGCTATTTAATTACACTTCGAGTTATTAGCTTAAATATGTTTTATAGTAGCCATATTAGTATCATAATTTAATTTGCAGTATTGTATTCATTTTGTTGTGATAATTTTATCATGTCTTGACACTATCTTTACAGCCATGACTTTGAATTGGTGACATTGAATTAGTAATTGGTGATAATAGGTAATAAAAATAGTAATCTTTCAAGTGTAACATGATAGAAGGATATTCCAGTCTTTATTTGAAAACTGATGTACTGCTGCTAGCTGATGATTTCAAAAATGTTCATAGCCTATGTCTTAGGACATATGAATGAGATCCTGCTCATTATATTATTTCACCTGGCTTGGTGTGGGATGTTCTATTGAAAATTACTGGAGCAGAGTTGTGGCTTATTTCTGACACTCAACAACTTAAGTTTACTGAAAAAGCCATTAGATGCAGTATTACTCATGGAGACATGTGTTGCAGGCAGTAGTTTCATGGCTAGTTATGATGATAAAACTGAAACATCCTGTAATATATAGGGTGACCCAAAAGTCCATTAACATTTGAAAACTCAATAGTTCTCAGAAGAACACAGTTGAGTGTAAAAATTGACACACATACTTGAAATGACATGGAGTTTTTCTGCAACCAAAAAAGTACAAAATGACCAAGAGACTGTGCTTCATATGATACAAAAGCAATAATTAACATAACAATTGATTTTTAGCAAAGATGATGATCTTCATAACAAATGATCAGCATGCGAACTGTCATCCATCAACAACACGTGTAGTTAAGGGACAATGTTGTGAACAACACTGGACAGCATTTCAGTAGATATGGTGGGAAATTTCTGTCAGATGTTGTCTTTTAGCATCCCAAATTAGGCCAGACAATTGCTGTAGACTTGTGACTTCAGGTAAACCCACAACCAACAATCACTTGGAATGAGTACCGGGGTTCTTGTAGGCCAAGCTTGATGGAAGAAGTGGCCCAGCACACGATCCTCACCAGACAATGTGTGCAAGAGATCTTTTGTACATGTAACAATATGGGGTGCAGTGCCATTCTGCATAAAAATCACACTTTCCAGCAGTTGTTTATCAGCCAGGCTAGGGATAATGCAATTCTTTAAAATGTCAGTGTACCTCATGCCTGTAACACCGGCAGTTTGAAAAGCTGCATCTCGCTGTCCCATGCCAATTGTTGATCAGCTTTTGCACTTGTGGCACCTCTAAATTCCAAATTCAGAGACCACACAGTCTGCCCCAGCAGACGATACTATCTGTGCAGCTACACCTGCTCTTTCTCCAAAGAGCCTGTGCACAATGACAACTGCTGACTGGAGTGTCTTTTCCCCCATCACCAAGTACAAAAACAGATGCTTTGCCAGATTTTCCACTAGCTGGAAAAAATGCCATTCTTGTGTGTGTGCGTGCTCTGAGCAGTAGCAACAGCAGCTACACATGGATGCCGGTTACAAATACAGTGAATGTGCAGTGTTTTTAAGGAGGACCCGAGTGTCATATGAAGACCTGTGACTGCTGCAACCCAACAGTGTCCCAATGGCAGTGCATGGATTTATCTCAGTGAGTCAGCCTACATCCCAATTGTCAAAGAGCTTGCAGGTGCCTGATTTACTGAACAGTACCAGTGGTGTACCCGCTGGCATGACTTGATTGTGCAGCTACCTACCTTAACGCAAACACCTTATCATTATAGGCCCCTTTTCAGATACTGCGACAGTAAATTCCATGCCATCAAGGGCGTGAACAGTAGTAAATGACTGGTTGAACAGTTTATAACTAGTTTTTAAATGTGCATAGTTTGTGCTTAAATATATAATTGTGTGGCTACATTTCTACCCTTGTGCATGTTTCTAAGGCAAACACCCCATCCCATCGCATTCTCAACTACTTCTCCTTTAAATTAAGTGATAAGGTGCACCATGTGGTAAGCACTGAGGACATGGCATGTGCACCCGCACACTCATTTTTGGTTTCAATTAACCTGTCTACCTACATTATTCTATGAATTACTACAATTTCAAATGTTAATGGACTTTTGGGTCACCCTATGCATATTGTTGTGAATAGCCTTTACAGTTGTACAATGATCCAATATCTTCCAGTTTCCAGTTTTGTATGACTTCTTCTGGTGAGTGTTTAAATTTTTGATGTGAGAAAGAAACCAAATGATTCTGGCCTGGGATACAATTTAGAAGTATATCTCAAATATTCTGAAAGTATTCATGATTTTCATTCAGTCTGCCCTTAAATACTGAAAAAATTTCACCAATATCTGATAGTAACTAAACAAAAAAAAAAATGATTTCTACGTTGTATAATAAGAAAAACTATGTTATTCAGTACAGAAATATAAAACAATGTGTGCTTTATAAGCTGGTATTAAAAAACATTCATAGAATTTCATTGTTTAGTCTAGCTCTCTGCATGAAGCCATACATCAAAATTAATGCATAGAAATGTATGAGTACAAATAATGATTTTGAGAAGAACTTTTTTTGGAAATTATGAATAACAGTGTGTTTTGTAAAACCATGGAAATATATTAAACATGAGAGATATAAAACTAGTGACATCCGGGAAAGATGGATACAGATCAGTTGCACTGATTACAAAACCTAATTTTCAAAGGAGCATAATTTTTAATGAAAATTTAATTGGTATTGGATCAAAAAGACTTACTGGAGAAACATAATGTTTGATAAGCAAATGACAATAGGAATGTCTATTTTGGATATTTCAAAGACCCATCTAGTTGGCTTTCACTGTTGATAAATACTACTACCCAAGTTTCCAGCAAGGCATGTAAAGCTGTGTTACACAGGTAGTGATGGCTTGATTTATCCTATTAAAACTTCAGATATTTATGAGGATACCTGGAGTCATGTACATATGTAGTTTGATACTTCAGGTTGTCCTGTAGATAACAGATATAATATTTGACTTGTAAATAAAAAGGAGATTGGATTAATGAAAGAAGAGTTTAAAGTGTAGAGAATGAGTTAGAGCAATCCCCTTGTTCTGTTTTCATTCCTAACAATAACATTTTTTCTTTATTTTATCTTGTTTTATGAATGACACATCTAAGACTGACATTCAGATGCCTGTTTCTGCACTCAAGCAGGTAACTTTAAAATCCGGTTATTTACAACATACTTTTTTGGTTACTGGTGTCAGTGATCTAATTAAATTGTTTAGAAACAATTTTTATGAATAGATTTAGATTTAAGATTTAGGAAACCACTTTGAGACAGAATTTGAAGTGAGCTGATAAGTAACTCTGAGTATATTGACAGGCTTCATTTGCAAGTCCATTGGTTCCTCTTCTCAGTAAGTATTTTATCTTTTACAAAAGACAAATATTTCAAAACATATTGGTAATTAAAGAGTTTCATAGACCCAGTTTATCTTATTACAAAAATGTGCAGGTGCTTTCAGAAAACATATTAGTTCACTAGTTATTTGACACAGAAAATTGTGTAAATTAGCTGAATTTGGTGGGAAATGGAGTGTGTCTGGTATTAATATATAGAGCCTATAACATTGTCAATTTTCCAGTTATCTGACATGTAGCAAAATCAGATCACTCTTGGTTCACTGTGATTCCAGTACCACTCTCTTTGACCTTTTCTGATTATAAATTAAAATGTATTTTCCAAATTTGAGAATTATTCATATGCTTCTCTTTAACTCAGAGGAGACAACAAAGCTTCACATAGTCTGCACCTGATAATCAATATGTTAACACATATGTGTGAACTCTGCTGTTGTCACATACGAAGTTAAGATCTCCTTGTTGTTAGCAATCATTTACTGTGAAAAAGCGAGTTTCACCCAACCCACAAACTAAACACAAATGTTCTAATTAATCAGTGTTTTGTATTCATTTTCTTTTCATTTCCACACCAAGTGATTTTGTAAAACTTCAGTGACTCACTTTGTGAACAATTAATGATTGACAATTTTCTTTTAATTTGTAGTTTTTGGAAATTTAATAAGTGTAGATATGGGGCTGATAAGTTTCATACTGAAATTGGCTTTAAATATGTTGCTATTTAAATTCATTAATTGCAGTTGCTGGTCTGTATGTTTGAACTAAATACAAATTCAGTAGAAGGAGCTCATCATTGTAATATTTAGAAGGAGCTCATCATTGTAATGTTTTTAGAATAATAAATGTGAAAAGATATACAAATTTATCTCAACAGTGTTGTGTCAGTTATTTAACAAACAGGTTACTAAACTGAACAGTTCCAGGAAGAGAAATGTTAAGATATTGGCACTACTGAGGAACTGCAGTTATTACAGATTACTTAGCTTACAAATAATGAAGTTTTACTGAATTTGTCAGTCAGTGAGATAAAATATATGCACTTGAGAGTGAATCAGGACACATAATTAGCAGAGCAAGGGATATGAAACAGTCTTCTATTAAAGAGCTAACCATCAGTGATTAATGGCAATGTGTGTTCAGTTCTAATATAAAACAATTTTACAATATGTTATTTCTGCCCAACTCCCGTGTAGAATGTACCATTAAACAGCACAAGCTATGTTTATCAGCACTATATGATAAATGATTTATACATCCAAATGATGTGTATACCTTTACTTAAGGACATTACTGTATAAAATATGACTGATTATATTATTTAAATGTGAAAAAAATCATTAAACATGATTTGAAACTGATGTATTAAGTGAAAATGAAGAAACATTAAATATGACCATAGTGTAGGGGAGGGGGTGGTAAAGTATGCATGGAGCAAGAGTAGACATCAGGCTTTCAGGTCCCTAAAAACAGAAGTTCATTTTCCCACCAGGCAGCACGTACTTCATCATCTCCTCAGTTCTATTCTGGAATGTCTTGACAGTCAGACACCTACAGCCAGAGAAAATGTGGTAAGTTACCTTTGTATGCTTGTGATGTAAAATCTGTATAGTTTTTATTGAGTGTCAGGTGAACCTAAATCTATTTAAAAAGTAGATAAACTCAGTAGTGGAGCTGCCGGCTATATGCCTCCAATATCCTCCTTGATCTCCTGTCTTCCATTGTATGTGTTGTCTGTTGACTGCCAACAAAGAAAACAGCAGAATGGGGAAAAAATACATAAATCTAATGGGGTAGGAGTTCACAGTGGTTAACTTTGACCTCTCATAAGGCAATCCAGGAGGCAGAATCTGCTGAAAAGAAGACATTGAATAAGACAAAGAAAAGGAAAGCCCTTGCTGAATGTTGCAAAAAGAAGTTGAAATTTCCTACTACTAAAAAACTTCAAAGGAACCAACTACTTAATCATCTTCATCAGAATCGAAGACAAAGATGTGTCTGAATAACAGCATGGGGTAAGAGTACGCAAAATAAGTTTTAGGGAAACTTTTAGTACTTCTCTAATAATAATTGAATTACAATGAAACTTTTATGTATTCTTAACATAATGTCTGTTGTAGCAAGAACAAGCATGATTTATGGCACATAGTACTTTATAGTGCCAAGTACAGGTTGCACATAGCACTGAACACATTGAATGGACAACAGTAACATAGGTTCCAGAATAATCTGAGCACTCATTTGCAATCACTTAAATAATATTGTTTGTTTGGCAGCTCACCTGAGCGAGCCAGAGGGCCAATCTAGGTGCCCTCTACATAAGTGAGCCTGTGAACTGTATGTACACATGATCTCTGAAATCGAGCGTATCAGAAGTGGAGGTGTGTCACTCCTCCCTTCCACAGGTGAGACAACCACATACATAAAAACACTGGGCACAAAAAGTACATGGTACAGAAAGAAAGCACTGGTAAAGAAAAAAGCACTGGTAACAAAGAGAAGCACTGGTACCAGAAAAGCACTGGCACCCTGAAAAAGAAAAAAAAAAAAAACACCGAGTTTACAAATCATGAAAAACGCCAATGATGGTGCTGACATCCATTTCATCACCCAATGATGGTGGCTGCAGTAGCATGTGATGGGCAGGCACCAGCAAGTAGATGCAGAAGTGATGAGGGAGCAGTTTGGTGTACTGTCCAGTCTCTTATTAGAATCTATAGAGCAGAACAGGGATGGTGTCTCCATAGCTATGTTCTTCTTGAAGTCAGTGGTCAGCACTGGAGGCTTCAGCACGGGCATCGGAGATGACGGCCACACAGGACCCAACAACAGAGGCAGCAGCAGCTGCTGCTGCTGAAGCGTCAGGTACGATGGGGGCTGCAGCAGCAACAGCAGTCAAGGAGTATGGGCAGAGACAGGAAGCCTAAACAGTGATCTGCCAGGCAGTGACTCCTGCTGTGGCATGAACTGGACTGTCTGTACACAGGAAAAGGCATCGAAGACAGTGGGGTCGGGGAGGCAGCGGGCCATTCGCAATGGACCCTGCTGTGTGCAGCAACAGCTGGTTGGTGTGATGGGACGTCTGCCAGTCAGGAGTGTAGATGATGCACAGATGCCAGCTCTGGCATCTCTCAATGATGGCAGGAACCCAGTTTGGCCAGTGGCCAAAGCCACAAACTCAGGCAGGTGCCCCCAGCTGAAACTATCATAGAGCCAGCAATGCCAGCAGACACAGCATTGGATGCAGCAGGTGAAGGAGGGTCCATGGTTGGCATCCATGTAGTAGCTTTACTGGGTTCTTGTCCCCCAACAGAGTGAAAAGATACGAACTCAAAAAATGGTCTAAAGCAGATACAGGGAACCTACTAGATACATACTTCTGCATCTGAGTTTTAAACATCGAAACTGTGCATTCGACCTCACCATTAGATTGAGGATGAAACGGGGGTTCTATGAGATTGCGAACACCACTAGCTGAGAAGAAGATACAAAGTCTCGAGAAACAAACTGGGGGCTATTATTGGTAAGAACAGTACATGGAAGTCCCTCAATTGCAAAAATCTTAGACAGGGCCAAAATAGTGACCATCACAGATGAGGATGAACACACCAAGTAGGGAAACTTGGAACAGGCATCTACTACAATGAGTCAATACTGATTTAAGAAGGACCCAGAAAAACTGACGTATAGACACATCCACAGGTGCTGTGGCATTAGCCAGGGGGGAAAAGGTGCCTGTGGGGCTGCCTGTTGCTGAACACAATGAGTGCAAGTTGCAATAAGCTGTGTAATGTCCCCATCTATGCCCAGCCAATAAACATGCTGATGGGTCAAAGCATTAGTGCAAGAGATCCCCCAATGACTGACATGCAGAAGCTGTGGAACACAAGCTATATGGGAAGTTATAAAAAATGAAACAAGTGAAACTAAACAATATAAAAATATGAACTTATGTTGTGAAGGACAAATGATTTCTTGCCCAACAGAAATTGCAGGGACCTTCAACAAATATTTTGCAAATGTAAGTGAGCAGTTGGTGAGTGGACTGGAAGAACACAACAAAATATCACCTCCATCATGCAATAGTGTGAGAAATGTGCCATTTGGACTGATAAATGTAACGGAGTTGAAAAAATATGTGGTAAAAGAATAAAGGTTAAGGAAATGAGATTCCCATGTACACTATTGTTGAGTTAAAAAAAAAATTATTGGGGGCTATGTATACATGTATTTATAATTGGAGTATTATTTGTGTTACTGTGTATGTTGCGATGCCATTGTTGGTGGTCAACAAACTTCATTATACTGTATGTATTTGCAATAAGGGAATCTGTTGTCCAATGGATTTGCACAATCGGTATGGGTGTGATAGAAGCCTTGTTGAGTCATACGGGAACTGAAACCTACTGTACATATAGTCTACTTCTGTATAAATGTGTGGAGAATATAGGAGGGAGGAAATCTGCAAATAGTTTGTTAAAAAAAATAGTTGAGATTTTATTAAAATTTCTAATGTATCTGTGGCACCTGGAGTTGATACTGGTGCGTGGGGGTAGGATTGTTGCTGGGACAGTCATGTAGGGCAATCACTAAATATGCAAATTGTAGAGGCATATGGGAAATAATTAACTTGCTTATTATAAGATGTTCATGAGGGAAGTGAGGGAAAGAACACTAATGGCTAAGTGGATGCTTGTAAAAGTTTATGACCTTGGTGAGTTTGTTTGCCATTGATGATTGAGTCTAGGTAGCCATGGAAATGTCATAAAAGAATGGGTTTCAAGATATTGCCAAATATTATGTGAAAATTTATATAGGAATTCATAAAAAAAAATTGAGTGTTTTTATGTACAGTGAAATAGCTGTATGGATGTTTAAAAAAATATAAGAATCTGCATCTGGGAATAAATTCTCTTGGTGCGGGGGGTAGAAGTGTCGGAGCTCCTGATCTGGGAACATTTGAAGGGTGAAATAGAATATATTTAACTATGCCATGTTTGTGTTTGATTTGTGTGCATGTTCGTCATTTGTACAAACCTCAATAAGAACTGATCAGTGAAAACAGGATGTTCCAGGGAGGATTTGGATAGCCTGATTCCTGGGAAATGTGGGTCTGCATGTCTAGGCAAGATTCATGAGGATTTGATTAAATTTTGATAGGATGGCTTGGCTAACGGGAGGAAGCAAAGTACTGCTGGCTGACAACTTTGGAAAGACTATATTCCAATGCACAAACCTGTGAACACAAGGATCTGGTTACAACAACTTTGTGCAACTTACAGAAACAACTGTATAAAAAGTGGAAGTGTTAATGTGCAGTGAGTGTGCAACCTACATATAGACTAACATGGGCATTTATTTTGCCTGCCCAATCAGACTCAATAGGAGACTATGTAATTGTATATTTGAGTTGGATACATTGTTGGATTATGTATGTATGTTTTCTGATGACAGTACTTACACTGATTAACTCACCACTATAACACTGTTCTACATGTTTTGGTGCCATTATAGTTCTAATTAAAATGTTTAATATATAAAGTAATATGGTTTCACCCAATTTGGCGCTACTTCATGTTGCCATTACTAAGGTAATGTCTCCATGAAGTGGGGGTATGTAAGGTAACAGGGGATAATATGGAACTCTTTCAAGTAATTTAAAATTTAAAGCATAGCTGCAGAGATAATATGCTGGGCAAAATAGACCGGAAAATACTTGTTTTGTGTTTTGATGGGCGTTGTAGTTCCGTTGCATAGTGTTTTGGTTTTCTTTTAATTGCAACGAATTATATAAGTATGGTTATAATTTGTAAAATTATATAATGTATTTAGATTTAAGTATTTATATATTATAAAATACTGTAAACGAATTGTGGCCATGTTTAGCGATTATTTTGACTACTGTGGTGTCATGTGACCCGACTCAGGACTGTGGATATGAGCAGGAAAATCGGGGTCTTTTGTCGTTGGCCGTTGTGGTGGCAAGTTGGGAGTGGCAAAGTGCCGTGAGTGCAAACATGGACGCCAGGATACACGAAGGAACAAAGTGAAAGTGTGTGGGTGTGAGACAAACAGTGTACGAATTGCACCGATTATTATTTGTGAAGTTAAAAATGCATGGCCACAACGTTAAAGTGTTTCTTTTGAATAAATAAGTTTCAATCTGAACATGTATAGTTCATTTCACTGCTCTTCAAAAGCCAGCCAATATCTGACTCAATAATAGGGGCACAAATGCAACCGTTTACTACCAACCCCCTTTACAGATGAGCCACATGAAAAAAATAGGTAGTAAATGAGCCCGAGTTCAGTTGCAATGGTCATACAGGAAAATCCCCACTTCATCATACCTCAGAGATGCTGTATCCCATCACTCATGCACTAACTATAAGAATACATTCAAAGTCACTTTAATCTTGATAACCTACCATTGTAGCTGCAGTAACCAATCTAACAACTGTGCCAGACAATTGTTATCTCACATAGGTGTTGCTGACCTCAGCGTCATATATTGTCTGTTTACATATCTCTGTATAGAATGTACATGCCTATACCAGTTTCTTTGGTGCTTCAGTTCAATAATGCTGCAAGTTTTTAAAAAATATTTAGTAAAACAAAAAATTAATGCTTTTGTCACCAGCTGCCCTCTGCGTGAAACACTAACTGTAATTTGTAACTGATTTATTGTGTGACATGTCATTTGTAGCTCATTTGCTGTGTGAAAGTAAAAAAAAAGAACACATATTACTTAAATCTTATAATGTTTGTAATAATATTTAAACACTTGGATTAACTTGTGTGAAATGATACTACACATTCTTCAGGATTCTCTATATTATGACACTGAAAATAAGAAAGAGTAAAGAATAAAAGATAATAAAAGCAATGAAATTCTTTGATAAGACAGTGCAATATTGGCCACAAATTTCTTTTAGTAAAGTATACATCAGAGGAGATGATATTTATATGCTTTTGTATTTTTTATAAACGATAAAGGTGTGAAAATTCTGTAAGTTACATCTGGTCTTTAATTTCTGATGCTGTTTGTGTATATGTGGCCTGAAATTTACTAATAAGGCAGTACAGTATTTGGGATAAATATATTCAGTGAAGTATAAAATAGAGACAGATGACATTTAGTGATGGGGCAATACAGTGTGGCGTAGAGCGCCATAAATATCGATATTTGTTCAGTGCGTAAGTGTGCTATCTTTGAGGAGAGGGCTTTGGGCAGGATGTTGGACACTAATGGCAGTTAGCCTCTGGACTTGTATCTGTGTAGAAGGTAAGTGTGAATAAATCTGTATCTGAGAGAATTCTAGTTGTTTACCTACAAGTATTCCATATTCCCTCACTGGTGACTCTGTTTTTTGTGTAATACGCATCCGAGTTACCGCCCGTAGGTTATTTACGCGCCTACCGCGTCGGGTTTCTCCGCGATTGCGAGGGCCTTTTTTCAGCTCCAGACAATGGCCTTTCAGCACTCACCGCCGCCCAGATTTCAGCAACATCTCTCCAGCACTCCTGCTGTCATAGTGGACATGCTGCAAGAATCTTCGGAATCCTTCAGCCAGAACATGCAATGGAATTCATCGAGTGCAGCCAGTTTCTTCCAACCGCCAACGGTCATGGACTCTGGCTTTGTTAGCCTAGACCTTCCCATGTGTTCTCCACAGAGTGTTGGTTGGAACATTCCTACTCCTGTGTCGAACACACAATTCAATACAGTTCATGGCGTCGAGCGAGGTTTTGCTACTTTGGAAAATCCAGTACTAAATTCAAACTCGAATCAGTTCCCGGCCACCTGTGTATCCTTCCGCACCGGCTAGTCAACAGGTGTTCAATGCTCGCCAAACAGCAAATATCACACCGAGTGTGCATCCTAGTGGACGTGTGTGGGATCCTTGTGTTGCTTCTAATCAATTCAACAATTCTGTGCTGGACAGTAATTACTCAGACATCTACAACCAGCCCCACCACTAAAGGTCGAGTGAATACTGTGTGCATAACGGACATTCACCGGCGCACTTAAGTACTTGTGGCTTCTCTCCGAGCTACCACATCAATGAGAATGCACATTTTGACTACGATCCTCATATTGTTCGAGTGTCTGTCGCTTCTCAGCCGCCCCCCAGTGTCAAGTGAATTTCATGATTCCCGCATTACGGGACGCCAATAATTTGGACTCGCTATCTTCTGCATGCTCTACTTCCATCCGAAGTAATAGGTGCACCTCCGCAGTGACTGCAGTGCCAAATCTGTCGAAACTACCAGACTTCAAACCCGCTCACCCGTAGTTTTGGTTTAACCTGGTTGAGCACACATTCAGTGTCTGTGCTTTGGACGACGATGCACGCTTCGCCTGCCTCATGAACCATCTTCATGACCACATCGATTTAATTTACGATCTGGTCAAAGCACCCCCCCCCCCCCCCCCTAGCAGGGAAGTATGCTGTGGCGAAACAGACGATACTGGAGCGCATCTCTAAAACCAGGAGAGAAAATGTGTGACAGCTCATCTACGAAGAGCATCTCGGTGACAGGTCTCTGTCCCAGCTGTGGCGGTGAATCCGTCTTCTCGTCAATGAGCAAGTTATGCCTGATGACACGCTCGCAGAAATCTGGACTGAAAAGCTGCCTTTGCCTGTCCAGACTGCAATCTCTGCGTATGAAGATAGGCCAGTAAATGAACGTTTACGTGCCGCCGACAGAGCATACTCCGCCAGGCAATGTGAGCTCCGTGCACTGCATTCTGGACGTGACCGCACTAAGACGCTTTCTGACGCCCGCCCTTGTCTGGTGCTGCTAATAACAAGTTCGTTAAACTAGCCGCCCTGCCTTCACCTTCAACTTCCCACAACGACAGTGCATCGGCCTCTGTGGAAGACTCTGGGGCACATACTCTGTCACCTAGCAACTACCCACAGGAGCACAGGCCCGCCCAACCGTACTGTTTCTTCCACGCGAGATTCGGGGAGCAAGCTCACAAATGCTAGTCACTGTGTTCTTACCCAAACTCCAACTGCAGGTAGGCTATGGTGCCACCTCCTGTGATGTAAACAACGGGCACCATCCCACATTGCACTCAGATTCGGACAACAACAGTAAGTGTGGTCGAGTCTATGTTCGCGATTTACGATCAGGTGTATGTTTTCTGGTAGACACTGGTGCAGACGTCACTTTGCTGCCGGTTTGCCTAGCAACCAATGAAGTGCACCCACACAAAACAGTACTTCATGCAGTGAACTTGTCTACCCTACAGTGTTCGGGTTCCACTTTGTATACAGTGAAACTTCCGCCCGAGTGCAAGCTGGAGTGGACGTTTCTAGTGTCAACAATTGAAGAACCTATTCTCGGAATTGATTTCCTCAAGCACTATCAGTTGTCACTAGATTTTGTGCAAAATACTGTGTTTTAACCCCCCCCCCCCCCCCTCCCCTTAACAAACATATTCCTTTCGCTCCGCCGAGTGACAGTTCGACTAACACCAAACATGTGTGCTGTGCTAAGAAGTGTGTAAACCTATCCTTGGAGCTGCAATCTTGGACAAACAAAAGGCTAGTGGACTGCGCCAAGTATTCAAAGTTGCGGATGGAACGTACGGAAATGCTGCTGCATCTCTGCAACATACACCACGAGTTGGCCTCCACACAACAACGCCTCGTGGCACTAAAAGCAGATGACTCGTCGGCTACAGACAAGGTTGGTCCGTGCCAATCTGGTGTTGTCGTGCCCACACACGTTAACGACAATGTTGTGAACTCTGTAAACTGTGTCAGCACCCCCTTTTGTAATGATAGTGTATGCCCGAGTGCTCATGCTCCTTGCGTTCCGAATGGACAATTAACTTGCCAAGCTCGTGGCAATGAACTACGGCCATCTGCTGTTCGGCCATGCCCACTCTTGCCTACAGCGCTCGTAGCGGCACGGCCCGCTACTAAGAACCAGTCTACCAACCTCGCACATGTTAACACGCGTGCGGCCTTTACGCAGCCTACGAGCGGTTGGCACACCTGTACTTCCGTGCCCTCAGCGCCACAGCTTAGCCTGCCCGCGACTGTCTGCTCCACTTCATGGACATCTGACTGTCGTGCCGCGCCATGTATTGCAGTGGTCACTAATGGCACAGTTCATCGCTTACGTCTAACCGATGGGCCACCCATATCGCAACGCCCACGCTGCCTCAAGCCGGAATTTATGAAAATTGCAAAAGAACAATTGGATGATCTATTACAAAAGGGAATAATTGGACCTTCTTCCAGTTGCTGGGCTAGTCCTATCCTGTTTGACCAAAAGAAAGACGGTACTTGGCATATGGTCGGAGACTATAGGCGTTTAAATGCCCGCACCATCATTGATAAATATCCGGTCCCACACATTGCAGACTTCAATCATGTGCTCGCAGGTGCAAAGTACTTCTCTGTTTTGGACTGTGAGCACGCATTTCATCAGATTCCTATGGCTCTGGAGGATATTGAAAAGACTGCCATAACAACTCCCTTTGGGCTGTTCCAATACAAATTTATGCCATTTGGGTTGAAAAACGTCCCCCAAACGTGGCAGCATTTCATCAATCAAACTTTATCCCATCTAGACTTTTGTTTCGTATACATGGACGACATATTGGTTTTTGCTTCTACTTTGGAACAGAGTGAGGAGCATGTTCAAGTCGTGACAGATATTTTAGCAGCCGCTGGTATTGAACTGAACAATAAAAAGACTCAATTGCACCAGTCATCTGTCACATTCCTAAGTTATGTTGTGTCATCGGACGGTCTGACACCACCGCAGGACAAGATCAAGCCTGTTCTCGAGATGCTACGGCCTCAGACCTATAGGGAATTACACAGGTTCATCGGAACAGTTAATTATTACCGAAAACATTTGCCAGCCACTTCTGCAGTGCAGGCTCCTCTCACAGATGCTCTTACTGGCCCACAAACTTCTGGCACCTGCCAGGTACCATGGACACCAGACATGGACAAGGCATTTAACGAACTCAAACAGCTGTTGGCCTCCGCTGTCACTATTGTTCACCCTCGTGCGGACGCCACAATGTTTATCACTACTGACGCTAGTGACAATGCTATCGGCGCAGTACTGAGTCAGACATACAACGATGTTATGACCCCCCTGCAGTTTTTCTCAAAAAAGCTAAACAACGCGCAGAAGAAATACTCAGCATTTGACAGAGAATGACTTGCAGTTTACGAGGCCATAAGACACTTCAGAACTGATGTTGAGGGACGAGATTTCTATGTGCTCACTGATCACCAGCCGTTGGTTCCTGCCATAAAAAATCCTGCGGCTGATCCGCCCCCACGACACTTTCGTCACATCGATTGCATCTTGCAATTTACAAATGAATTCGCTACATCCGAGGAGCGGACAACGTGGTTGCTGATTTTCTCTCACATGTTGGTGCTGTCACAACCCTAATTGACCTAACGGACCTACCTCGGTTGCAATCGGCAGACCCCGATACCATGCAGTTAATTTCGGACCACAGCTCCTCTCTCCAACCGGTACGCTCTACTTTCCCTGGCATATCTGACTTAGTGTGGTGTGATGAATTGACTGGTATGTTGCAGCCATTCATTCCTAAGCCCCTTCATGCCAGGTCTTTGACAAACTACACACATTAGCACAACCCGGTGTCAAAGCTTCCACCCATCTGGTAGCTGAACGGATTGTCTGGAGAGACATGCGCCGCAACTGTCAGTCTTGGGCAAGGGCATGCATGTTGTGTCAACAGAACAAAGTTTCCAGGCACCCTTCCCCACCCCTTGGCTGTTTTGTCCAACCGCCAGGCCGGTTTCACCATGATCATGTCGACCTTGTAGGCCCTTTGCCCCCCCTCCAAGGGTTTCCATTACTTGTTTACAGCTATTGACAGGATGACTCGGTGGGCTGAGGCTGTGCCTATTCTAAACATTACCTCTGAGACAGTAAGTCGAGCATTCTTAGATTCGTGGATCTCTAGATTTGGCTCACCTGTTTACCTCACCACTGACCAGGGGCGACAATTCGAGTCTTCAGTTTTCTCTGACCTATGTAAAATGTGTGGTATTGTCAAAATTCATACTTCTGCATACCACCCCCAAAGCAATGGGTTTGTTGAGCGATGGCATCGCACCTTAAAGTCTGCCCTGCGTTGCCATGACTCACTATGGACAGAGGCACTGCCCTTCGTGCTTCTTGGCCTTCGTGCGACTTTCAAGGAAGACCTCAAGGGTTCCGTAGCCGAGTTTGTGTATGGCCAACCTCTGGTTTTGCCTGGAGAATTAGTCACTCCCACCCCACTTCCATGGCCCTCTGAACTGCCTTCACTTCTCGAGCGGGTGTGCTTGCACTGCAGCAAAATTCAGCCGCCACCTCTGGCTGCTCACACACCTCCGCGCGTGTAAGTACCGTGCACGCTAGACTCTTGTGAGTACGTGTTTCTCAGAGATACTCAGTCAAAGCCCCACTTCAGTCGCCCTACATAGGTCCTTACAAGGTCGTCAAACGCTCTGAGAATAACATGGATCTCCTCATAAAAGACTCTGTAACCACAGTCTCACTCAACCGAGTGAAACCAGCTTTCATTGAGCCTCAGGTGAACCTCCCTGATTCTGCCACTATTTCTCCCACTCCTGCTTCGAGCGGCCATCCATCTTCCCATACCATGCATTCGGTTATTGATTCTCCACAGCATGCTTCTCTGCCGAGCACTGCTCCTTCTCTGCGTTCATCTAATTCGAGTGGCCAATCTTTTCGGGGCTTCACCCCACACAGCTCTCGCAGTCGAACTGCCAACCACTCGGATTCTACCATTGTGTTACCATCTTCGTGTGACAGCTCTTTGTCATGCCGTTCAAGCCATGCTGGCTCCTCGTTGCCTTCGGTCACACTTCCTCGTCTGTCAGCTGATCGCCTGAAGTTGTCTCCTGCGCAGTCCAGTGCACCTGCCACCTCCCTCTTAGCAGATGCTTCCCCCTGCCATGGCTTTCCCACACCTCCCTGCCTCCCTACCATTGCTCGTACAGGTGCCACCCAAGAATTCACAACAGATGTACACCCTGATGACATACATAAATTATCTGTTGTTGTAGATGGCGATATGGTGTGTGTGGTACTCGCGGGTGACAGTGTTGAGGGAGTAAGTGCAGAATCTCGTGTGGTGCGCCGCTTTAAATTGAGCAGAAGTGCTGCGTGTGGCAATTTGGGTGCCTTTGTTAGGCCTTCTGGCAAGGTGATTCTCCGCCTGCTGGCTGACGAAGTGCTACACCTCCACTCCAGGACGGGACGTCGTCTTCAGCTGCCGGCGTCGCTTCCTGACTTCGCCGTCGACGTACCGGGTTTCACCCCCCGGTCTCCTATCAGTCGACCGCTTCCACCTGACGCAGAAGAACTGTATGTTACCTTCCTAACTTCTCACCCCCCCCCCCCCATTCACAGGGACGTACTCCATACTGTGCGGGGAGGAGGGGGGGGCTATGTGGCGTAGAGCGCCATAAATATCGATATTTGTTCAGTGCGTAAGTGTGGTATCTTTGATGAGAGGGCTTTGGGCAGGATGTTGGACGCTAACGGCAGTTAGCCTCCGGACTTGTATCTGTGTAGAAGGTAAGTGTGAATAAATCTGTATCTGAGAGAATTCTAGTTGTTTACTTACAACTATTCCATATTCCCTCAACAGCATTTGACAGACAAGTTTTTGATAAAGAATACAGAGATGGAATGTTACACCGAATATATGCTTACTTATTTTTTATGTGTAAATACCATAACTTACACCCTTTATGTAATTTTTAACATGATTCAAATTTGCACCATTCACATGAAACTTGTGTATTTTGATAAATAATAGAAGACATTGCGTTGCTTTTGAGCATGATGCAAAATTCAAATCATTTGGTTATTGTTGATCATGGTGGTTACATACTAATTGGCTGTTTAATTTTAATGGTTGGTAAGATACTGTACTGATTGCTTGTTTCATTTTCATGGGCACTATTTGAATTTCCCATCAACTTGATGTCATATAAAGTGGATGCAGCATTTAATGGAATGCAGCACTTAATGTGACATCATGGGTAGGACACTGACCTGCACAAATGATGTCATAAATTACACATTAAAGAAACTGCCTCATGTTCTCCATGTGGCCAGTACTTTTACAACTTCATCATGAGCACTGGAGAATATCACTGATGAAAGTCCTAGAGAGATGATAGATTTATTTGACAGGCTTAAACAGGGATCTGACAGCCATGGTGCACAGCTGTTCAGCTTGCTCCCAGCATCTGGCAGCACACTCCCTGTCTTTCATGCTGTGGCCCACCCCTAGCTGCCCTTGGGGCAGCATACATTTGGACTTCACTGGGCCCTTTCCGGGTTCTATGTGGCTACTATTCATGGATGCCTACTCCAAATACCCATATATGGTAAGTATAGCGTCCATCACAACAGAAGCCACGCTAAAAATGCTAGTCCAGTTTCTAGAAAACAAATTACTTTCTCAAACTATGGTAACAGGTAACAAGCCCCAATTCACAATGACAGCCTTCAAACATTTCCATACATCAAACAGCATAAAACATCCTTTTAGTCACCATTACACCCAAACAGCAATGGTGGAATGTAGCATATGGTTCATATGTTTAAGTGGCAAATGTTGAAAGAATATGGAACCACCACCACTATAGAAGCACACACTGTTCCTGAGCATGTACAGAACCACCCCTATCCAGGCCCATAGCCCACAGGAGTTCCTACATAGGAGACAACCATGAGCGCTCCTCATCTCCTGGTCCCACATCCCCAGGAAGCATGGTCTGGCATTCGGAGAGTTGCCCACCAGGAACAGCACTGTGGATGTGCTCATACGGACAAAACACATGTAGACACCAGCAACTGTGCTGAACAACCAAGTGTGATGCACTGCTTCAGTTGACATACTGAAGGGTTTGAGCACTGTCATATGAAACAGCTTCATTCATATGTATTAGCTGCACCACCAGCACCAATAGTGGTTCATCCTAAACAAGAAACTAACTCTTGACCCATCCTCAACATTCGTTACATAAACTTTCTTTATTTATTTTACAAGATCTTAGATCTCATCTTTTCATTTTAATTTCATAAAAGCATCTAGCACATAATTCAGTTTTCTTAGATAAAAAAAAGGAATGTCATTAGTAGCCTCATTTCACACTTAACATACTGCTGTACTGTATGACTGATAAAAATATGAGAGATAGTTGCCCTGTTCTGCTCTTGCTCAAAGGCAAATGCATTTACTTTGCTTTCAATTCATTGATTACAAGAGCATATGTTCCTCAAATTTAGGAGACAAAAAATGTTTAAGTTCATCTTTACCACAGTGAGTTAATGCTGACATTTTATTCTGACCACTCTCCACAGTTTCAAATCTCAGATCTGTAGTAATTCAAACACGTGTGGAAACATAAATTCAGTGAATCATCACCACTCAGTAGGTCTATTACCCTTTAACTTCAGTAGTGTAACTAACAGCCACTGTACAACTTCCTACCTCACTAAGAGTTGCACTTACACCTTCTCTATGGCATGTACTGTGTAAATACTTCATCTTTTCTCTGTGAGTGTCCCTTTATTAATCACTCTATACAAAAAGCAGTTCAGGTCATTCTGTCTACGGAACCAACTGAGCAAGGATTAGACAATCCCTTCCCTAGGTTCCTTATTCTTCTCCTCTCCAATACCTACATAAAATTGGGTATGCACCATATTAAATCTTTAACATATCCATAATTTCCAACCCTTAGCTTTACGCGTCTCACTGAAAAAGTTTCTCCTTAGTGTATTGACTCATCACAGTTATTCCAGATTTGTGTTTCCTGACTCCACCTGTTATACCTTTTTACCCGTACTTCCTTGAATGCTGTAACTTGCATATATTCTATTAAATCATTTAATAATGAGCCTTCTCTCACTTTATTTCTCCTACATTTGTTTTGCCATTAGTTTTCCAACATTTATGAGGTTTTTATTTTATGCCTCTTAATGTAATAAATTAATAACTATAGCCTTTTTATCTATTAAGTAAATTCTTCATTGGCGCTCTCTCATCAGAGATAACTTGAATATTTTTATTATTATTTTCGAGCATCAGCTGTTAAACAACTAAAGGGCCACTTTGTGATTGTGAATTAACATGTTAGCACATCAATATATTCTCTATAGTTATGGATTACTTTCTCGCCTCTTCACTTCCCTCTTGTGGCATGCCTAACATGTATTTTTATGTAGCCATTTATCAAAAAAAAAAAAAAATATATATATATATATATATATATATATATATATATATATATATATATATATATATATATATATATATATATATATAGTTATAATAGAAGGAAACATTCCACGAAGGAAAAATATACCTAAAAACAAAGATGATGTGACTTACCAAATGAAGTGTCTGTCGACCTGCCAGCACTTTCATTTGGTAAGTCACATCATCTTTGTTTTTAGGTATATATATATATATATATAATATAAAATATGAATATAATAGAGGGAAACATTCCACGTGGGAAAAATATATCTAAAAACATAATATCTAAAAACAAAGATAATGTGACTTACCAAACAAAAGAGCTGCCACGTCGATAGACCACAAACAAACACAAACATACACACAAAATTCTAGCTTTCGCAACCAACGGTTGCTTCATCAGGAAAGAGGGAAGGAGAGGGGAAGATGAAAGGATGTGGGTTTTAAGGGAGAGGGTAAGGAGTCATTCCAATCCCGGGAGCGGAAACACTTACCTTAGGGGGAAAAAAAGGACAGGTATACACTCGCACACATACACATATCCATCCACACATACACAGACACAAGCAGACATTTGTATGGCCTTTACAAATGTTTGTGTTTGTTTTTGTGTCTATCAACCTGCCAGCACTTTCGTTTGATAAGTCACATCATCTTTGTTTTTATATATATATTCTCTCACTTAACAGTGAGAGAACACTAAGGTAAGTGTTTCTGCTCCTGGGATTGTAATGATTCCTACTCTCTCCCTTAAAACCCACATCCTTTCGTCTTTCCCTCTCCTTCCCTCTTTCCTGATGAAGCAACCGTTGGTTGCGAAAGCTTGAATTTTGTGTGCATGTTTGTGTTTGTTTGTGTGTCTATCAACCTGCCAGCACTTTCGTTTGATAAGTCACATCATCTTTGTTTTTATATATATATTCTCTCACTTAACAGTGTCTGTATCTTTTCACTGTACATGTGTTACTTCCCTCTCCTGTCCTACAGTAGTAAGATGTACAAGGTGTGTTTTTTAAGTAAGCACAGTTTTGAAATTATAAAAAGAAGTCCTAAGATATCTGAATAATTTTATTTTTACATGAAAGCTTGTACCTTAATCTACTTTTCTACATAATTTCCGTCAATACTGAAGCATTTGTCAGAACGTTGTAACAGTTTTTGAATACCCTCCTCATAGAAGTCTGCCGCCTGACTTGTTAGCCACTGCATCACCACTGTTTTGGCTTAATCATCATCTTGAAGACGCTGACCACCCAGGTGTTTCTTTAAGTGCAGGAACAGATGGTAGTCACTGGGTGCAAGATCGGGGCAGTACAGAGGATGATCTAGAGTTTCCCATTGAAAAGATGTGAAGAGATCTTTGGTCTGATTCGCCACATGTGGATGGGCATTGTCTTGCAGCAATACAATACCCTTGCTCAACTTCCATGGACTGCTGCTTTGATTCCGGTATGATGTAGGCCACCCATGTTTCATTGCCCATAACAATTTGGCTTAAGAAATCATCACCGTTGTTGTGGTACCACTCAACAAAAGTCAATGCACTGTCTAAACGTTTGGTTTTGTGCATATCCGTCAACATTTTCGGTACCCAATGTGCGCACAAGTTTTGGTAATTCAAGTGCTCGGTCACAGTGCCATACAAAACACTACGAGAAACATTTGGAAAGTCATCCTGCAAGGAGGAAATCGTAAAGCGTCTGTTTTCTCTCACCTTATTGTCCACTTCCGCATCAAACTTTCACTAATGACCAAAGGACACCCACTCCGTTGGTCTCAGGATGAATATCGATCACTTTTAGGCCTTTAGCACTAAGAAATCTTATCACAGCCCGTACTTTACAGTAGGTGGGACTCATGATTATTGGAGGCATCTTAAACACTTAGTACATAACGTAAACAAGAAAGAATCAGACTGTAATGGTGTTAGTACGTAGATTAAGGTACAGGCTTTCATGTAAAAATAAAATTATTGAGATATCTTAGCACGTCTTTTTTTTTTAATTTCAAAACAGTACTTAATTAAAAAAACACGCCTCGTATTTACTGCCATGAGGACTCAGTGCTTTCTTTTTTATTTCAACTGTGCATGTTTTGTGTTTTTCACTTCGAATCATATAAATTTTTCTGTACTGTTCTCTATTGTTAAACAATCTTTATAATCTTCTAAGCTTATTCTATTTTTAACAATGCATTTCTTTTCTCTATTTTATCACCAACTTTAAAAGCATACATTTTTGCTCTCAAACATCAAAATTCTTCCATTGTTATTCCACTGGATTCATCTTTCATTTTTCTTAAAACTTTCTTCTTTACTTCTGAACTCCCATAAGTACTATCTTTTGGATAATCTGTTGTAGCAAAGTAATCAATCATCAATTTCATATCTTTATAAAAATCTTCAGTTTCAATAACGTAAATGTAACTTCTGTATCTTGTTAACACAACTCAATATTTTCTCCGTATTTTGGTTTCATTACTCTAGGCTGAAAATCATACATCAGTTTTTTAGATAAATCTAGTATACCCATACCAACATAGATGGGATTATAGAACACAATTTTTGTTTTATTCATATCAATAGCAACAAGATTTCCATTAAATATAGCTATTCCTTTAAAGTTTCAATTAGTTACAAGTTTATCACATTTATCTCCATGTGGCACTAATTTTACGTGTATTTCATCATTAATTTATAGAAATCTTTTTCAAAATCGTTTTTGCCTTTAGTTCTCATATCCATACTTAAATCTATATATTTCTTCAACCAGTCTGAGTGATTGAATTTAAAGACTCTACATATCATTGTTGTTTTCATTCCAAGAGTCAGATACTATTTGAGATTTCTATAGTGAGCTTCATAATTATGTTTGTCACTCAGAGTAGTCAACAACTATCATTCTTTAGTTCCTGGTTTTATTTTGTTTTCATGAGCTAATGGTAAATCTTTATGTAAATCTTGCAATTCTTTTGGATGTTCTAAATCTCCTTCAGGTATATATCCAACTTCAGCAGTAGCTGATATTTCACTTATTTTTTACAATCAAAATTATTTGGTTCATCCCATTCAAATCCTCCACATTGTAAATATTGTCTCATACCATAACCATATAAGTTATGCACATCTAAATATGTTAAAAAATTCGATATCTTTCTTTTTGCTATAATCTTTAACATATTTATTCTCTACTTTCACATGTATTTTAAAGACTGTGATACTCCTCCTTTTATTCCCTTTTCAACCTAAAAATCATATTATACTAATGTAATAAATCAAGTGGTTGTTTAATCATTTCCAACACTGAATCCCAAGATAAACCAGGTGTTGTAAAATACCAAGATATACCTAGATCATTAGCTTTAAAATTAGTTTTTCTAAAATTTTCAAACACATCAGATAACAACAGTACATCAGTTTTAAGATACAGATCATGATATTCACCAAGATTTTTAATTTTACACTTTTCCCAAATAAATTTTGGATGTTTATAATCTTCATCACTTATTTCACATTCACTCAGTTTATTGTAAAATTCTTCTTTTGCAGCTAATTGTGTCTCCTCAAGTTTTTTCCAAGAACCCATGTAATCATATTAATATCAACCCTTCCTGGTCACTAGATTGGATAATTCTTCTGAGAAAAATTTTCTTATTTTATCCTTTTCCAATTTTTCTGAAAGTTTATCAAGTCATAAAGCCATAAATTTAAATGTGTAAATAAAACTCATTTTCAAACTTTCGGTTCTTTTACCAAAACTATGAATATATCTTCATTATTTGGTATTAAATCTAATTCCAAATAGGATAACTCTTCTGAGAAAAACCCTTATTATTGATCCCTTTCCAAATTAATTGAAAGTTTATCAAGTGGTAAAGCTCTAAATTTAAATGTATAAATAAAACTTATTTTCAAACTTACCAAAACTAAAGAACCTATATTCATTATTTGGATTTAAATCTACTTCTTTTTCATCATAACTAGTCCTTTTACAAACAAATGTGAATCACACCAAGATAAATTATGGACATTGAATAGGAAGTTTTAACTGTAAATTACAATTATTACACAATGGATTTATAAACTTTCCAGTTAAATGATCACAATGACAAATGTTATTTTTCTGTGAATAATGATATTTACTCAATGTTTATTCATTTATTTATTTATTTGATCTTCCACATCTCGATTGTTTCTCAGAAGTTGGTATCTTTTCTTCAACTTCAGAATAAATTCTTCCAATTTCTTCAGCCTCTTTTTTAATACATTCATTAAATATTTTGACAGTTCTCTATAAACGACAAAATTTTTATAATATCAACTTATATAGTTTATATAATAATAGAATCCACTTGTTTCGTGTTTTTGATATTTCATTGTATATGAATTTTCTGGATTGTCCTGGCAGTTGTACATCTTTAATAACAAACATTCAATATCAGCATAAATAACAAATGGAACTTTATGTGTATGTTTATAATTTTTAATACGAAGCATATGAACCTTTCTTTGGCATTTCTACTTTTAATAATTTGTTAACTAAACTGCTTGATAGCTCTATCAATTTCTCCATTTAAATTTTGAATGTTATCTTCTCGAATTCTATTTTAAATTTGTAAGGGAGCTATTTGCCCTTTATACATCTCTTTCACCTTCTATTTAATTTTATACTCTCCATATTTTCTAACTGATGGCAGAACGTCTTCATAAACCCAGTCTTAAATATTTTCTGCTAAGCACATTTTTGATTTCGTGATTAATGAACATAATCCAGGTTCTTTAATAAAATTTGAAAATTTTTATAATTAATATTGTGTTTTTCTCTGACATTGTCTCCAATGGCCTTTCTTGTGTTTGTAAATTCTCAAAATTTGGCAACAGTTTTTGGTTTAAATCATTGATTACTTTTTCATCAATATTCATTAACACTTGCATATTATTATATATAAGTTTGTTGTTATTCAGGTCTACAGTCAACTACATTTAGGACAAACCTTTTTATTAGATTCTTTATTTTCCTAATAAATTTTTTCTATATAAATGGAGCTTGTTCAACAATAACCAGAGCAGTCTTGTTTCAAATTCAAATTTTGTAAATGTTGTAACAGTGATAATTTTACTTCACAAAAATATACAAAATATTGTTATAGAATGATGTGTAGATTATGCATAAATGAATAGCATGTATGAAATTACAACACTAAACACATTCCTTGATATGTGGGAAAACTGTTTCTAAATATTATTATACAAATCATTTACAATGAATTCCGATTGAAGAACATTCGAAAATATTATTATTGATGAATAATGATGAAAAACAAGAAACTGCTAGAAATTCCAAAAATGTAAAGCTTGTCAAGAGATTAAAAATTTTGATTATTTCTATGTTAATCCATCACATAAAGATAAACTTAATAGTAAATGAAAAATAAAAAAGAAGAAACATCTCATACTTAATATTTAAATATCTATTAAATAAGGATCCTTACTGGTTGAATTTTGAAAGTTACTTTTTATAAATCCATCAAAATTTACTTTATATAAAGAGGAAGGCTAAATGGAGAAATACATTGATGTTCAACTTTTTGATTATCATAAAAGAAATAAAGTTGATCTAATTAGATTTATTATTAGATATGATCAACAAAAGGTGGAGGTGTTTGGAGACAGTTACTGTATTATAAAATTTGAAGCAATGATGAAATTTTTCAAAATCGTGGAACTAAATCAATGATAGAAATATCTCATGTTTCTACTGATGTATTTGTGAAACGAAAAACTACAACTAATGATGAAAAATTAATTCCTTTTTATAGTGATTTATTTGAGAAACCAAGAAACAGAAGGACAACTACAGACTACCTACTTGATAATGCATTTGCGAACAGATTACAAACTATAAATTTTGAAAATAACATAAACTCAAGTGAAACTAACCATTTCTCGACTGTAGTAGAACCAAAAATTATAAAAATTGTGAAAGACAATGTAAAAATACATCACAGATTAAAAGAAACTTTAAAACTTTTTTCTGCATCCCAAATGCAGACAAACAGAAATATTATGGAATTTAATTTCCAAATCAGAAAATTATAGGGTCACAAATCAGAGAGAGTAAATTAAAAAAAAATAAGAATGATAAACAAAATGTTTTTTCAAGAATGACTAATTTGTAAATTATAGAATGCAGCAATCAGTTGTCCTTTTATTTTTTGAAGGTTTTATTTGGCAAATCCAGATTTTGGCTAGTGCCTAGCCATTATCAGTGCTAGAAAATACAAGAAGTACATGGTCAGGCGATAAAGTATTAAGTTACAACTTATGGCATGAGCTATATGGCTTATACATTAGATTGCATACCACTACTTTCTAGTCGCGATGCATGTCATTTCCCTGTTGTTTGGGCATCAGTCACGGTTCTTTTAATACTACTGTATAAAGAAGGTATGTGGAGAACACATAAATTGCTAAATATATCCACAGTTCTTAATCCAGAAACTTTATCTTCAATACGAATAATATACTTTAACATTCTTCCACAAACATTTATTTTTTTAGCATCACTATCCAGTCTTTTTTTAACAATACCTGTCTTGTTTTTGCTTTTAGCCTCTTCTTCATATTTACTCAAAAGATTCGGTATTTTTGATTCACTTAGGTTGTGGATTTTCATAAGATCTAATTTCTGGTATATCTTCAAAATCTTATATATATATATATATATATATATATATATATATATATATATATATATATATATATATATATATATATATATATGTATGTATATATATATGTATATATATATATATATATGTGTGTGTGTGTGTGTGTGTGTGTGTGTATACAGGGTGGTCCATTGATAGTGACTGGACCAAATATATCACGAAATAAGCATCAAACGAAATAACTACAAAGAACGAAATTCGTCTATCTTGAAGGGGAAAACCAAATGGCGCTATGGTTGGCCCACTAGATGGTGCTGCCATAGGTCAAACGGATATCAACTGCGTTTTTTTAAATAGGAACCCCCATTTTTATTACATATTCGTGTAGTACGTAAATAAATATGAATGTTTTAGTTGGACCACATTTTTCGTTTTGTGTTAGATGGCGCTGTAATAGTCACAAATTTATAAGTACGTGCTATCTCGTAACATTCCGCCAGTGCGAACGGTATTTGCTTCTTGATATATTACCCATGTTAAAATGGACCGTTTACCAATTGCGGAAAAGGTCGATATCATGTTGATGTATGGCTATTATGATCAAAATGCCCAACGGGCATGTGCTATGTATGCTGCTCGGTATCCTGGACGACATCATCCAAGTGTCCGGACCGTTCGCCAGATAGTTACGTTATTTAAGGAAACATGAAGTGTTCAGCCACATGAGAAACGTCAACTACGACCTGCAACAGATTATGATGCCCAAATAGGTGTTTTAGCTGCTGTCGCGGCTAATCCGCACATCAGTAGCAGACAAATTGCGCGAAAATCGGGAATATCAAAAACGTCGGTGTTGAGAATGCTACATCAACATCGATTGCACCCATACCAAATTGCTATGCATCAGGAATCGACTTTGATCGTCATGTGCAGTTCTGCCACTGGACACAAGAGAAATTATGGGATGATAACAGATTTTTTGAACGCGTTCTATTTAGCGACAAAGCGACATTCACCAACAGCGGTAACGTAAAACGGCATAATTTGTACTATTGGGCAACGAAAAACCCATTATGGCTGTGACAAGTGGAACATCAGCGACCTTGGTGTGTTAATGTATGGTGCGGCATTATGGGAGGAAGGATAATTGGCCCCCATTTTATCGACAGTAATCTAAATGGTGCAATGTATGCTGATTTCCTACGTAATGTTCTACTGATGTTACTACAAGATGTTTCACTGTATGACAGAATGGCGATGTACTTCCAACATGATGGATGTCTGGCACATAGCTCCCATGCGGTTGAAGCGATATTGAGTAGCATATTTCATGATAACTGGATTGGTTGTCGAAGCACCATACCATGGCCTGCACGTTCACTGAATCTGACATATCCTGATTTCTTTCTGTGGGGAAAGTTGAAGGATATTTGCTAATGTGATCCACCGACAAAGCCTGACAACATGCGTCAGCACATTGTCAATGCATGTGCGAACATTACGGAAGATGAACTACATGCTGTTGAGAGGAATGTTGTTACACGTATTGCCAAATGCATTGAGGTTGACGGACATCATTCTGAGCATTTATTGCATTAATGTGGTATTTACAGGTAATCACACTGTAACAGCATGCATTCTCAGAAATGATAAGTTCACAAAGGTACATGTATCACATTGGAACAACCGAAATAAAATGTTCAAACGTACCTATGTTCGGTATTTTTATTTAAAAAACCTGCCTGTTACCAGTTTGTGACTATCGCAGCGCCATCTATCACAAAGCGCCATTTAGCGGGCCAACCATAGCGCCATCTGGTTTTCCCCCTTCAAGCTAGACAAGTTTCATTCTTTGTAGTTTTTTCGTTTGGCGCTTATTTCGTGAGATATTTCTCTTGTAACAAAGTGCATACTGTAACCGCATACTCCCATTACTGTCAGTCAGCCTCTGCAGTGTTGTTGAACTTGCGAAGTATATGTGTGCAGCCCAATGTCATTTATCGTCACATTTCACACTCAGATGTCCAGTACAAGGCCAGAGTGTCCATGTCGTGTGTTTACAGTGGCCTTCACTGCAAAAATTCGTGAAGCTCGTGTTCAGTGCTGTGATGCTTTGTGAAATCTTCAGTGCAGTTACAACTTGTTACCATATGAGCAGCCCAAGGAATATTTCACCTTGTCGCTCTTACTTATTCAGTGGGGAGACAGTGGTACATCCGCCATCCGTTGACAAGGTAAATTCCTTGCTGCTTATATGAAGTTGTCGAGCACAGAAAATTCATGGTACATGAAGTATTGCCATTTTGAGTTTACCACGCGTACGTTCACATATTGTTGTAACATACATCCACTTAACACTTTGTAGTCACGATTCGTATGTTTTTGCGCTTTGTTTTTGAGTGTCTTTCATACGGTTGCATTACATAAAGTTTTTGTAGTGTCCTTTCCATGTACTGTACACGTAACATAATAAAATACAAATACAGTTACAAAATACACTTACCCTATTCATTTGCTGTCACGCCATTATCGCCGCTCATATACATTATAGTCTGTAACATATCTCTCCCCTTTTTATATATACGGTTACTACTTGTCATTTGGTTGTAGTACATTTTCTCAGATTTCATTTTCATTACATTATTTGATCCCAGTTAGGTATGAATACACATTTTACTCTCGTTTGGTTATACATGCTTCATAGAACATTAATGCAATAATTGATTCTGTTTTGATTTATGACAAATATTGACATACATTTCATTTAAATTTACAGTAAATTCGTGTTGGAGCATATTTATCAATTCAAAAAGAATCAAAAAAGAAAACAACAGTCACTACAATAGATACTACGCGCCACTCAGGCGTCTAAACATGGCATCGACTCTGTAGCATTCTCCAGGAAGGATTTACACACTACAGGGTTGTGGAAATTCCACAGAAAGGCGTTTATGTGCTCAGTTATGTTTCGTTACTAGACTTAACTGTGATCCCGAGGATACAATAGTTCGTTGTTTCTAATCACAATACAAATCTGATAATACCAATTGTAGCAAATACTTATTCCATTTTTAAAGAAGCAGCTCAGTATTTACTTCTTACGTTCATTGTATACAGGATAACCCTTTCATATAATGAGCGTAAAACAATGTTTACATAAGTACCAAACGTGCATAACAATTTTAGTGTAATTCAGATGTTTGACCCTTTCATGGGTAGTCGACACTCACAGCAGTTAGGTTTCGACCCCTTGATTACTTGGTATTACTCAACCTTTGTTCAGCATCGTGATATGTGACGTACTGCAACTGTTTTCTTTTTCACATACTTTCACAGTATCACATTTATATGTATCATAAACTTACAACTATATTTAGTTGCGGTTTGGCCATTTCTTATGTTTATATGGTACCTAACACTCTACAAGCATTTATCTTTCTTCACTTTAGGACAAGTCGATACATCGTTCCATGGAAGAAAAAATTTGATACTAACTTAAAACTAAATATTCATAGATAAACGTGTAGTAGCTCGATGCCTACTAATACTTTCTTCATATATTCAACCATGCATTCATTCCTTTCGGTGTGCAGTTGAATTATCACAAAACTTATGTCATGTATGAATTTCTACTCACCTTATAAATCTGAAAGATAAAACGTATTAGAGGCGTGGTGTGACCTCTTATTCAGTATGCCACTTATATTGCACTCGCTTGTTTACTTTCAGCAAGAGTTTCTCATCTATCAAGTATGATTAGTATGTGCACTTTCAATACTCAAATTTGTAAGTAGTATACATATATAAACATAATGTATATAGTAGCGTAGCTTAAGTAAATATCTCTTAGTTTAGCGTCCCTTTACTGCATATAAAATCCCTTAAATTGTCTTTGTGTATATGTATTGTGTCGATAGTCACAGCTGTAGTACAGACTCTTTCTAATTTTCTATGTCTCTGTTCATTTGATAGGCTTTACAAATGCTAGTGTGGACTGTAGCTCATCAGGTTTATATGTTTTGGGCCCCTCCAACACTTCCAGCTGTACCTGTCTGGTGCACATGTGCTTGTGGTTTATTCACTAGCTTCTTCCCAAAGTGCATGCGCTGCATCGCCCTGATACCACTTAAGCTGCAGCCAATCGTGTAGTGCATTGCACACTACCGTGCATTTCACAAGTTCATTTATTTGTTTTCAAGTGGGCTACACGCAAGGCAAAGCACTGTATTTAGAGTATCGTCATCTCTAGACACAGAAAAGTAAACTTCTTCCATTCCTCCTTGTTACAACCACTAATCTTATCGTTTACACATTTGAAATATAAGAAAATCTACAAACAAAAATTATCATTAACAACTAACAACATAAAATCTGGAATGTGACTTTCAGCAACCTAAATGTATATATGTAAATATAAATGTATATATGTATATATGAAACTGATAGCTTTTGAAATAAAATAAAAAATCTTGAAGTATACAGCTGTTGGTGAATTTTATTGACACTGAAAATTACTTTCCAGACGATATTCCCTAGCCATGATCAACCAACAGAGATTTCTCTGAGTTGTGCTCATATGGCAACTGCTGGCCATGAGAACAGCATCGACCTTTTCCACATACAACTTTCGAAGAACTTCCTACTGATATAATAGAGTATTACACAATGAATAACAGTAAAAACTAGTAACAACATCAACAAACAGAAGAATAACTTCTACAACAGTGAAACGAACACACAGAAACACACAGAGAAACGATCACACAGGACAGCAGGCTGAGTGTAACTGACGCTCACTGCGTGCAGGAAGTGTTGTGTGGGGTGAATATTTGGCAACTTCGCGGATCTAGTGAGATTGCAGATACCTCGGTATTAGCAGAAAGTGGCATGAGCTCACCAAGTGGGCTTTGGACAGACTATATATATCTTATTCCTTCCCACACTAGAAATACCTCGAAGTTTTTGCTTGTAAACTGCGATCCATTCTCTGTAAAGAGTCGCCAAGTCTTACCTACATCTTTAAAACAGTCTCCTAAGGGGCTCCGGAACGCCCTATACTTGCAATGTTAAAATAACGCTTATAAATTACATCTTTCCTCACAAAGTATTTGAGGTAGGAAGTTGAACTTTTTACAGATTATTTATTGGAATATGGGCTACAACTTAACACAGGAATTTTACAAAATTTTAGTTCAGTTATTAAAGATGATTTTTTTTCAATTGTAATGAAAATTCACAACATTTTTTTGCAATTTTTTATTTATATATTCAAAAATATACAGTTTTTTTGGAAAAAGGCTGTGTTAAATTATGCAGAAGGTACTGTGCAACATTTACTGAAAGTCTGAAACAAATATGTTTGGAAGATCCTTAGAAAACATGTAATTAGTATGAGAAAATAAAAGTTTCGTGAATCGAGCGACAAAGATTGGATTAACTTTTTAGTGCATTCCAGGTCCATAGGATGGATTATCTTCATCCTCTGCAAACTCCTCCTCCAGCTTCCTCTTGTTCCTCCTCCTGTTTACTCTTGCTTGTATTTCTAGACTCTTTACAGCCCTGTCTGCAGCCCGAAGGCATTCCTTGTCTAAAGCAAGCATCGCTCGTACCATGTTAGAACCTATCTTCATTCCCATATTTCTAAATACCTTGCACCTTACAATGTTGCCATCATTGAAAGTCGCAACAGCATCATACACACCAAAGTGAAGTGTTTCTATTCCAACAAATACAGTCTTGGGGATTCTCGACCATATAACACTATTTACACTTTCATTGGGGTTTTGAGTTTTTCCGTGAATACACTTTTTCAACAGTTCAGGTGCTGCTAAGTCTCTGAAAATAGGTTAGCCACAACACATACTTTATCTCACATCACTAAATTGTACCTGATGAACACGGACGTTAATAATAACACCATTTGACAGCAGTTTAACAGCGCCACAGTGGGTCACGCCCATGTAGAACACATTTCAAAAAAAATTTAAAAATAGTTGTAGTCTTCGGAATTGAATAAATTATATATCTATTAAAAGGTAATAGTCTGCAGATTCAGAAAAAGCAAAAAAGTAAAAAATTGAACTTTTCATGATTTTGAGCCTTTCCGGAGCCCCTTAAACAGTTTATTACTGAAACTTGAGTTGACCTGTTCGATAGGATAAAGTTTTATATAGTTCGATGACATTCTATAAGTAAAAAAATGTAAGTGACCCCTCCTCAACCTGTAGGTAGTTATCCAAAAAAATCACCAACAGTTAAATCTTGTAATCCTTTTGGTATTATTGGATATCACTTATAGTGTTGATGGCTATTATCTTCTGTACCATCCTGGCATACTTCAAAAGACCGTAGTAGCTTTACTATTTTCCGATTTATTCTTAAAGTAATAAAATTTATTTATGTGCTTTACGAATCTGTGTACACTGAAATATTCATATCCTTTATGAATAAACCATATTAGATCTTCTTGAATACTCTATGGTGGGCATAATTTGCAACTGGATACAGTAGTATTTGATCTCTAGAATAAAGTATCATCAGTTATCATCCATAATTTCGTCTCAGCTGATAACAACGATGCCTGTTGCCATGGTAGAAATGTAATGCTAAAATATCTGTTTTTATTGCCTTCTGCATTCTTAAAGCGATCGTTCTTACCTCCCTATTAGTATAATTTCAGGATAGGAAACTGAATGCACAAATGACACCAGGTCTCTCAGTCCATTTCATTTCATTCATACCTAAAGGTAATCTTGACAATGCATCAAAAACTTGTCCCTGAGAACCCTTTAAGCAATTAATTTGTATTTGAGATTCTTGTAAGGCATTGGTGGTCAGAGTAAATAATAATATTTTTGAACCCCAAACCAATGTTTGGAATTTTCAAATACTCCAAACTATAGATAGTAACTTCTTTTTTGCAGCTACATAATTTAACTCATGCTTATTAGGGCTCCTATTTGCGAAAGCGATAGCTTCATACTCTCCATCTGCAGGATTTCATTCCTCTTGAAACGAAGCAACACTGTATTCTGAAGCATTCGTTGGTAATTTAAGTGACTCAAGCATCAGAGAATGACTCAGTATACGTACATTTATTAAGGCTTGCTTAATATTCTTATAAGATTTTGAAGCCCTTTTGTCCCATATATATCTTGATGTTTGTTGTAACAATGTTAACAGTCTAGGAGTGTTCATTACTTGCTTGTGCATGCAGCGACGATAAAAGCATGCTAGTCCTAGGAAAGAGCACAACTGTTTCACTGCCTGAGATTCCAGACAATCCTTTATAACTTTTAGTCTCTCAGTATTGCGTTTTATTCCACGTATACCTACAAGACATCCTTAGAACTTTAGTTCCTCCCTACCAAAATATGATTTGCACAGTTTAATGGTAATACCTTTACTCATAAAACTTCTGCAGGGTTTTTGTTAGTAAAGTACCACGCTCTTCCCATGTCTTTGACACTATTAAGATATCATCCACATAAATAATCAATTCTTGCAATAATTCTTTCCCCAAAACTTCATCTCAAGCATGAATAAATACTGAAATTGAAATATTTAAGCCAAAAGGCAGTACTTCGAATTGATATGACTTTTTGTCAAACAAGGAGGCTTGTAGTGTTTCGAATTTTCGTGTAACCTCATTTGCCAATGTCCAGTGTTAAATCCCTCGAACCGAAATATTTGGCTTCTCCAACTCGAGCTAGCAATACATCAATACACATAGGTCTATCTATCGCTATCAGTTTAGATATGTTGGTTGAGAGTATGCACATCTAAGATCAGATATACTCTGTCTGTACCTTTATAGCAACCAACAACAGTTTCTTGTAAACACTTAAACTATGTTCATTGATTTGATTTTCTCTTATAACACAAATCTTAAACAGACAAGTGTTTATAAAAGAATGGTTTTAGTCTTTCATTTTAAATAGACAAATGTAATATCCTATTATTCGCAGTTCATCTGAGAATACTGATTTATGTTTCCATAGAATGTTATATTATTACCTCTTCTGATCGTCCTCTAAGATACTGGTTCCCATCCTGGGGATGAAACGTAATTTTCTGAGGGGCAAAAAAGATGGTTCAACTGTATTTCAGTTAGGAAAGTAAATTATTTTTGATAGATCATTACTATTATCTCTATTTCATAATATTGTAATGCTGGTAATTGAAGTTTCTGAGGGTCAAAAAAAGATGGTTCAACTGTATTTCAGTTATGAAACTATATTATTTTGGATAGATCATTACTATTATCTCTATTTCATAATATTGTAATGCTGGTAATTGAAGTTACCAATAATTAATTTTTTTCAAATATTAGCACTAATGTGTGACAGAATGTGGTGGGCTTTACAGTTAGCATAAAAAATGTGTAGATAATATCTTCCTCATACAGTACATAGTTGCCACAATTCAACAGATATTCCCTTATTATTCTTTTTGAAACAATAAATGAATTAGTTGACAGCACAACACAGCAGCAACGTTGTAATAGATACCACACTGCTGTAGGTCTTACACAATACTCGGATTATTATTATTATTATTATTATTAGTAGTAGTAGTAGTAGTAGTACCAGGGTCAGACACAAAGCACTGGCAACCAAAATTTTTCAATTTCTGCCAGTTCAGACATAAAGAGTCGAACTATCGAACGATTTACAGACAGCAGGCCTAATTATTGGGCACACATTTTAATTCGGTTGTTTTCAAATGAGGTGCAGGTGTGAATGAAACAAATGTTGGTAGAGAGAGAGAAGTAGTGTTTTGTTACAAGTGTCTGCCTCAGTGTGGATAGCTTTCCTTTGTGAGAAATAGTTGTAGCTATCAATCTTGATGAACTGAGAATTACATCATCATTAAAAAAATTGTTAAAAATAGATAATACCAACTATCTCATTGACTCATTAGTTCATGCTTTAGTAAGACATCTATAGTAACTAAATATCGTTTCTCTTTCGTTGTTTTAAAAATGAAAGAGTTCAAAGAAAATTCTTTTTCATTCTAAAGATTAATTATGATCGTTGGGGTCGCGGAATGGTGGGGGGGGGGGGGGGGGAGGCACTAGGTAACATCTGATTACACTCAGGGTTAATAGTCTCAGAGAGCTTGGAAACCATTGCACTAGATCACGATGTGTCTACTTAATAATGGACAGTTTCATTGGAGTAAATGCGGAATGACAGCTACTAACATGATGTAGTCAGTTTTGCAGTAACTCTTCTTTCTACTCTGCAGTTTCATTTACAATTTGTGATGAACTGATCTCTCCTAACCTGTAGCTCAAAATAAATCACAATATGTATTCATATACTGACTTGACATTACAGAATGACTGTTCTCATATAGTATTTAGTTGTTCTGGCATTGACATTATCACCTGCACTGTTTGCTCTGTGACTTCCAAGGCACTGCCAATACCATGAAGCCAAAGCATGACAGGCACTTCACAGAAAGTGGAGATACTCTCTTGCCATCGCATGCTCTCTGAGCTGACATCCTTTACATCCTATCAGGACATCTGACAAATAAGAGCATGCATGCATGTGGGGTGTTCCACGCTTAAAAATGACCTAAATAATGCGTCTGAACATATTATTCCACAGAATCGAGATATTACACCACTATTTTCAGCTTTTCCGTTTTTTTTGTGAGTAAATAATAAAGCAGTTTTTGGTTCATTGCAGGAACTACCTACTGCTCAGATAAGACATTTTCATGAGATATTTAAGCATAAGTGATACATATGTCTCAATAGTACTGTCACAGATGCATGGAACAAAGTACAAAGTATTTGGCCGTGGATGAACTATGTGAGGAAGACGTTGTTCATACTCAAATTTCACATATGAACGAAAGAATTAATTAATTATTGCTAACTTATTTAATCAGTATTACAGTATTGTGAAACAGTGATAATATTATCTTTTAACATAACTTACTTTTCGCTACTGGAACACACTCGCAACCTTACGTTTTTACCCCTCAGAAAATTTCATTTTACCCTTGAGGCATAATTAACTTTCAGTTAGGAACTATTGGCCTAGGTGATGAGGACACTGAAGCAATTCTATCCCCATACTACACCCAGAACTACTCTTTACATATGAGTCAATGCAATGTCATGGAGACTACAAGTATATTCCCACTACCTATGCTATTCAGTTATCACATGAAATACACTGACAATTAAAAAAATTGTAACACCAAGAGAAGTCGTGTGACAGAAACAGAAGTTGGTGAGTGGATTCTACATCTTAAGGATGATGTCTACTCGGATTTCACACTAGTCGCATAATGATGGCGCTAGTAGCGCCACTACATGTATGTAAATCAGATTTGCTTTAAAGACACACTAGAACGATGGTGATCATAAGTTACCTTTGAGATTGGACATGGCGAGTTGATGTTAGTCAAGAATGTCTTTAAGGCGACAAAGATGTTATTATCAACACCTCATTTTGTCAGAAAATACACAGCATATAAAAACAAATAAATACACACACACACACACTAATGTACAGGGTGATTTGCGACGATATGCAAACGTTTTAATATGTTATTCTATAAGTAAAACCAAAGAAAAAGTTCATATAAACATAGGTCTGCAAATGTTTGGATGTGGAGTTACAGCTAATAAAAGATTTTGCCCGGAATTTAGTAACTTCGCTAATATGAAGAGTAAAGCACGATTTCCATTTATTTTGTTGTCATTGATCTGGTGAATCTACTAAAACATGTCCCAGAAGTGTATCTGCAGTAGTTTTCCAGAACGTCCAGAGAAGCAAAGAAGTAATTTCGTTAAAATTTTAATTTATTAACTGTTTGGCCCAATTTTTTTAAAAATTCCAGACAATTGCACAAATTTTTCAACAGAAAATGTAGAGAATTTAATTTTGGAAAAATGATGGTAAAACATTAACTGAAACTGTATAAATGTATCAGATAATTTGCTTTTACTAATACCATAGCACATGTGATTTCATGTGAAACTGGAGAAAACAAAAGCTCAGTGTTAAGGTAGTTGTACAGTGTGCATACAATTCCACAACACATTCACAATGAATGAAATTTTAAACATTGTTATAGGCTTAAGTCCAGCAATCATATAGCCAACTCGGCTGCATAAAATTGTTGTCAAATTGAGCATGGTTTTGACAGCTCTAAGGCAGTTTTCATCAGAATAAAAATTTCATAGGATTACCTAGAAAATGTAATCACATGGCTCAAAAATACAATATAATTAATAGTATTCCTTCCATATAATGAATGGTCTAATAAAGTGTGTGTTGATTTTACCACACCTCACACTTACGCTAAAACACTGCTGGAAACTGGGTTGCACTGTTGCATGTGGATTTGCTGCAGACCATACGTGCTCATTATATAAATTGTTTATATCATCTCGAGTAAACTGTGCCTCATCAGTAAATAAAATGTATTTATGTAACTGTCGATTAGTATTTGACCAGTCGCACAACTCCAAGTGAAGGGCAGAATCTTCCAAATGTAAATGATGCACTTTTTGTTTATGGTAAGGATAACAGATTATTGGACTTCAGTGTACGCCATACCTTAGATTGCGAAATGCCTAATCGTTGAGAGATACGTCGTGTACTGGTACCTGGGCTATGTTGAGCAACATCCATAATATCCTCATCATCGTCTTCACGTATCGAGCGTTTGTACTGATTATGAACGCTAGGTAAAGAACCAGTCTCCCGTAACGTTAGAAATATTCCATTAATGGTTCATGCATTCAGAATGCTCCGAGTTGCATAACGTACACGGTACTCGTTAACTGCAACCGTAGTATTACCATCACATTTACCATAAAAATACACAAAATAGGCATATTTCCCTGTTGTAAATTTGAAAGGTGTCCCTATTTCATAAATATCTACGATATTTTAGAAAGACATGGCAGGACTATAGCCACTGTACATGACTGCTGGCAGCAATGGTCACGAGAATGCACAATCGCCAGAAAACTGGGCCACATGACACTACTGAGAGGGAAGATCGTCATATTCAGTGTATGGTTCCTGTGCATCATACTGCATCTGCAGCAGCAGTGTAAGCAGTAGTTGGCACTACTGTGACAGAACGAACAGTTACAAATCGCGTACTTCAAGGACATCTCCGAGTCAAATGCCCGGTATTGTGCATTCCACTGACCCAAAAACCACCATCATTTACGACTACAGAGACGTCAAGTGAGAGCTCATTTGAGGGCAGAGTGGAGGCCTGTTGGGTTTTCTGATAAAAGCTGGTTCTGGGTCAGTGCCAGTGATGGCCATTTGTTGGTTTGAAGAAGTCCAATTGAGGGCTTGCAATGAACCTGTGTTGCTGCTAGATACACTGGCCGTGTTCCTGATGTTATGGCATGTGGTGCGATTTCGTATGACAGCAGGAGCCCTCTCATGGTTATCCCACACAGCCTGACTGAAAAATTTGACACCATTCTGGTGAGTCAACCTGCCAGCATTCCAGGATAACACTCGCTCACATACCGCTGTTGTAATGCAACATGCTCTACAGAGTGTCAACATGGTGCCTTGGCCTGCTCGATTACCAGATCTGTCTAAAGTCAAGCACATATGGGACATCATCAGACAACTGTCCCTGTATTGAATGATCAAGTGCAACAGGCTTGGAACTCCATCACACACACTGATATCTGACACCCATACAGTACCATGCATGCATGTTTACAGGCTTCCATTCAACATTAGTAGTAGTAGTTTATTCATCAGAGACAATTTACAGTGCATATATATATATATATATATATATATATATATACGCCCTATATATATATATATATATATATATATATATATATATATATATATATACAGGGCGTTACAAAAAGGTACAGCAAAACTTTCAGGAAACATTCCTCACACACACAAAGAAAGAAAATATGTTATGTGGACATGTGTCCGGAAACGCATACTTTCCATGTTAGAGCTCATTTTATTATTTCTCTTCAAATCACATTAATCATGGAATGGAAACACACAGCAACAGAACGTACCAGCGTGACTTCAAACACTTTGTTACCGGAAATGTTCAAAATGGCCTCCATTAGTGAGGATACATGCATCCATCCTCCATGGCATGGAATCCCTGATGCGCTGATGCAGCCCTGGAGAATGGCGTATAGCATCACAGCTGTCCACAATAGGAGCACGAAGAGTCTCTACATTTGGTACTGGGGTTGCATAGACAAGAGCTTTCAAATACCCCCATAAATGAAAGTCAAGAGGGTTGAGGTCAGGAGAGCGTGGAGGCCATGGAATTGGTCTGCCTCTACCAATCCATCGGTCACCGAATCTGTTGTTGAGAAGCGTACGAACACTTCGACTGAAATGTGCAGGAGCTCCATCGTGCATGAACCACATGTTGTGTCGTACTTGTAAAGGCACATGTTGTAGCAGCACAGGTAGAGTATCCCGTATGAAATCATGATAACGTGCTCCGTTGAGCGTAGGTGGAAGAACATGAGGCCCAATCAAGACATCACCAACAATGCCTGCCCAAACGTTCACAGAAAATCTTTGTTGATGACGTGATTGCACAATTGCGTGCGGATTCTCGTCAGCCCACACATGTTGATTGTGAAAATTTACAATTTGATCACGTTGGAATGAATTCTCATTCGTAACGATAACATTTGCACTGAAATGAGGATTGACACATTGTTGGATGAACCATTTGCAGAAGTGTACCCGTGGAGGCCAATCAGCTGCTGATAGTGCCTGCACACGCTGTACATGGTACGGAAACAACTGGTTCTCCAGTAGCCCTCTCCATACAGTGATGTGGTCAACGTTACCTTGTACAGCAGCAACTTCTCTGACGCTGACATTAGGGTTATCGTCAACTGCACGAAGAATTGCCTCGTCCATTGCAGGTGTCCTCGTCGTTCTAGGTCTTCCCCAGTCGTGAGTCATAGGCTGGAATGTTCCGTGCTCCCTAAGACGCCGATCAATTGCTTCGAACGTCTTCCTGTCGGGACACCTTCGTTCTGGAGATCTGTCTCGATACAAACGTACCGCGCCACGGCTATTGCCCCGTGGTAATCCATACATCAAATGTGCATTATGCCAACTCCGCATTTGTAAACATTGCACTGACTGCAAAACCACGTTCGTGATGAACACTAACCTGTTGATGCTACGTACTGATGTGCTTGATGCTAGTACTGTAGAGCAATGAGTGTCATGTCAACACAAGTACCGAAGTCAACATTACCTTCCTTCAATTGGGCCAACTGGTGGTGAATCGAGGAAGTACAGTACATACTGACGAAACCAAAATGAGCTCTAACATGGAAATTAAGCGTTTCCGGACACATGTCTACATAACATCTTTTCTTTATTTGTGTGTGAGGAATGTTTCCTGAAAGTTTGGCCGTACCTTTTTGTAACACCCTGTACATAAGGATGTATAGTATGCTACAAATACAAAGGTACGCAGTACCCTACACAATCTTACATTAAAACTGCACACTTAGTTTTGATTAATTTTGATTAATTCTAGCTGTTACACTGGCTATTAACATACCTGGATTCCACATTTTTCCCATTATTATGTAATAATACACCGAGAACAAGAGTTAAATTATACAGCTGTTTAGCTGTCAGTACGTGTGAGGAACAGTTCTTTGGAGCATAAGGAAACTGAAAGTACTACTTTAGCCTTCCAACATAGAATGAGCAGTTGTTAAAAACGCAGTGGTAATTGATGTACGGCTTTGAATAGTCGACCATATATACTGTACAACTTGTGTAGACTTCAATCAATCTGAAATAAATTACGTTTGAGGGCAGTAGGCATTACAGATATCTTAAAGCTATAACAATAAAGGTACGAGTAGAAAATGACTATTTCTGTAACATGCATGAAAGTTACATTGGTGTGATGGTGGCTTATATTCCTCAACCACAATCTCGACCTAATTGAAAATGTTCATACAGATATATGACTTAGTCATCACAAAGTGTTGTGTCAATAAAACTTAGATATGTAAATGTTCACCAAGACGCAAAGGAAAATATAATTTATCAGCTGTTTTCATGTATAAATTGCATCTTCTTTGCGAAACTGGCTGCATTCTTCCTACAGGAAACAATAATTTCTGGAATGAGTTACAAGATCTGCCAGAGAATAAAAGGCAAGAAAGTCCATGTGATACACAGGAAAACAAATGGTTGAACTTCCAACTCTGTTTTTTTGGTCATTCATCTAATTTCCTTTCTTAAAATGCATGCAATCTTTTTTGTTTGTTGCTCACTTCATTTGACAAGTTCTTTACCTCATATTTTATGACCAGCCTTTCGGTGTGTTTAGTGGATAACACTTTTGTTTCTGTGCTAATTCTGATTACGCAGCAATAATGTCTATGGCCATCATCTGGTTTATCACATGGGGAAACATTTTTACTTATCACCCTCTCAGTAGCTGCAGTTATGGCAGGTGATTAACATGATACAAAAAAAAACCTATATCACAACACCACATACCAGTGATGAGTTTAATACTGTATATAAAAGAATAATAGAGTTGTTAAACTTCCAGTGCATATGTGCACCAGTACTCAAATTGAAGTGTGATTATCATGTCCAGACTGATTTCAGTTAATAACCCAACACCATAGGGTTAAAACTTTGAAAGTAGGCTTTGCTATGATTGGATGTACAAATACATAACAATTAAGTAAAAAAGGTTAATATTTTTTATTGGTTCAATTAGAATTAATTTTGGTCCTTTAAGGCATTTTACAACGTTTTTAACATTTTGGCATTTTTTATTTTGTCATTCATTACAATCATACTTTGATATCAAGAAGGTTGTTTTAACAATTTTGAATGTCATTGTTGATCCATTTGTAGCTGAATGTACTTCGATTTTCCACACAGCTGCGTTTATATGTAAAATTATAGAAATCCATATCTTAAGACACTGGTGTACACAACGCAACTTCATCTTAATTAACTGCTAAATTACATTTTATAACTTTTAATAATCAAAATTCCTGCTTGTAATCCACCTCGCTTTGACACAAATTACAGGAACTTGCAGTTCACTCTGTCTGGAGCCTGCAATGATTTCTTGTTTATATATGCATGTGTAGATTCGTTGTAGCATCGATGAGTGTATTTTACGTGTGTGTGTTTGTATGAGTCACTGAACAATAGGTGTGAGAACATTATGCTGTTAATATAGCACATCATAAGATTGCATAAGGCTATGTACAACATATTCACTACAACTTCTCTCCACGGGCAAGTAATTTTATCTTTGATATGGTTTTGGCTCTCCATATTCAAGTGCCCAATAAATAAATCATTTTGGAGTGTCTGTATAGACTTAAAATAAATTATGAACATATTGGTGTGAAGCACCTAAATTGTTTACTTTTAGAAATATTTCAGGGTTGTAATGGAAAGTCTTTTAGCATTAATAATAATTTCTACTTTCGTAGGTTCGTGTGGAGAAACACTTCTTGTGTGGTACACTTATTTTCAATTCAATGCTGAGCACTTCCTTAAGGGTATAAGGAATGAGTTTTTCGATGAAAAAATCGATTTTGGGTAAATGCATCTTCGAAAAATTTAGACTCTCCTGTTTAATACCATGTATAAAATATAATTTCGACACACGATGTTCCGCACCTTATATATGAGACGCGAAATATACCTGACATAGACAGCCTTGCCAGAGATATAATTGAGCACAAGAGAGTTAGCTTTTCTGTTTGCTACACTGCTAGACAGTTGACAATAGATTCTGCGCCATTTGTATTGTTTCCTTTGTGAGTACATCCATGTCATTGTTGTGAAAGTCGTATGTGGAGAAGTCATTGAGTTTTCTTTCCTTCAACATGCCAAGACCTAGTCTGAATGTGTTTAGAAAGCGTGTACATTGGCGCAAGAAAGTAAAGTGTACTAAAAATTCGTCTGATTCATCTTCATCAGTATCTGATGTCCCAGTAGCGACTAACCTCAACACTGGTAGTGATACATTGAGTGATGCTGCTGCCACTACACCGGAAAGTGCTTCAAGAAGAAAACTAGCTGGAATTGAAGAAGAACACAAGAAACTAAATGCTGGGACTACAAAATATGAGGTAATTAACGTCTCTTTATTATCAGACCTTTTTGGAGAACAATGTGTGCTGCAAACAATGTGGAAAATGTGGTGTTTCATTGTAAGCAAACTTACATGTAGGACTTGCTTGTGAATTAGAGTTGATGTGCAGTTATTGCAAACACAGTGTTACTTTCTTCAATTCCTCACATGTTACTGCAGATACAGGTAAACTATACGATATAAATATTAGACTGGTTTATAGGAAAGGGCAGGGCTGCAGGTGCCATGTTGTGTGGTGTGATGAACCTCCCTCCTCTACCTTCAAAATTTAACAAACACATAATTGCAATAGGTTCTGCTGTAGAAGATGTGGCACAGGAAAACATGAAAGATGCTGTTGAAGAAGCAGTTGTTGAAAATAATAATAGCAGAGACTTGTCCATAGCTTTTGATGGAAGCTGGCAGAAGAGAGGCCACACATCTCTGAATGGTGTAGTAACAGCTACAAGTGTGGACACTGGTAAGGTAGTTGATGTGGCAATACTTTCCAAGCATTGCAGATGCAAGGAGAAAATGAAAAATAAACATGAAGAGGAGTGCATGGCAAATTACTGTGGGTCAAGTGGTGGTATGGAAGTTGCTGGTGTAAGAAGTATTTATCAATGCTCAGTAAAATGGTACAACATTAGATACATAAATTATCTTGGAGATGGTGACTCAAAGGCTTTCAAAGAAATTGAGGAACTGAGACCCTATGGTAACGATGTGAAAATTTCCAAACTAGAGTGTGTTGGCCATGTTCAGAAAAGGATGGGATCAAGACTTCGACGGCTCAAGGCTAGCATGAAAAGCAAGAAATTGAGCGATGGAAAAACTTTAGATGGGAAAAATAGACTGACAGATGCTACAATAGAACATATTCAGAAGTGCTATGGTCTAGCAATAAGACAGAATACAGCAGATGCAGAATTAATGAGAAGAGCAGTCTGGGCTCTGTTTTTTCATACATCTTCAAACAATGAGAATCCCCAACATGGGCTATGTCCAAAAGGAGACGATAGTTGGTGCAAGTACAACAGAGGCAAGGTAACTAAGAAACAATACAATCACCCTCATCACCTGCCACCTGCCATAATGGATGAAATAAAACCAATATTCCGAGACCTCACAAGTATTAGTCTACTAAAGAAATGTCTTCATGGCCGGACTCAAAATCCAATTGAGTGTGTGAACCATGTGATATGGAATAGAGTGCCTAAAACTGTGTTTGTGGGTATAAATACACTTCACTTTGGCGTTTATGATGCTGTTTCATCATTCAATCAGGGCAATATAACAAAGTGCAAAGTTCTGCAGAAGTTGGGGCTCTGTGTAGAACTACGAACTGCCACAGCTATGCTTTGTTTGGACAAGGAACGGCTCAGGTCTTCAGATAATGCCATAAAAGTATATTCAAAGATGGCTAGGCAGCATAGCAGAGCCATCAAGAGGAAGCTGTTGGACAATTCTGATGATACAAGCTATGGAGCAGGCTTGTACTGAAGTAAAAACTTTGAAGCTAATTTCCCGTAACTTTAGTTTTTTTTTGTATAAGGTACATTTTCTCAGGGTCTATTTATAGTAGAAAGATGAAATTTTCTGTAGTTGTTCCTTAAAACCTGCTAATATATCTGAACTCAAAGATATGTGGAATTATTTTGTATTAATGGATGTAAATTTTAAAATTCTTGTTAAAATGTATAACCTTTTTTAACATTTACAAAAAATAAAATATCTGAAAAACTATACATTATTTTTTCAAAATTAATAATTCAGCATAAAAGCAGAACATATCTCTGCGTTCTGTGAGAAAATCAAGAGTTGGCCATGAAGGGCAACCACATGAATATCTTATGATATAGATATCTTATGATATAGATATCTTATGATATAGATGCTCTTTGCAAAATGAATGAAAATAAATTGACTGTGGTCAGTTTATTCCAGAAATTAATTATAAACCATCCTCTTTTGGCTTTTCACCATGTAATTCTGAAGTAATTTAAAAAATAATCTGTTATCTTGCAAATGTTGGCCAATAATACTAATTATAGCACACACTGTAGTCCTCTTTTTCAATCTCTGAAAAATATACAGTTAATTTTTCATATTTGTACAGATGCTAATTCCACAGAAATAATTAGTTTGTTTATCAATAACGACATGTTTACCAGAAATACATTACAAAATACAAACATCTCCATCCACATCTTTCTCATATGAAAATTCAAACTAGAGTAAAAAACTATGAAAATCTATTGATATTGTTTTCATTGTTCTTGGTACTGCAAAACATAGATTCATTATCATGAAATATCAATACTGCTTTTTATATACATCGCATTGAGATCATCTCATCATCCTTGACAGTTTCCAGCCTCTGGCCAAAGAGGAAGTAGTCAGTTATCGACTTTCTGTTTAAGTCTTGACTGTACAGGTAATCTGGTTGCTCTCTCTTTTCCTGAACCAAGAGTTCCCAACCAGCAAGCCATTCCTTTGACAGAACTCCAATAGTCTTTTTCACCTTCCTCATTTTGGCAGCCTCAACCCTCTGGTCCAAGCATACTTTCGCAGCCTTGTCTTTCTCTTCCAACATGTGCATTTAAATCCCCCATTACTATCACATTCTTCCTTCCCATCTGATTCTGCATTTCCTCTTCAAACTCTTGTTTCTCCTCAGAAGTGCATCCCACCTGCAGTGCAGACACTTGTATTGCGTCTACAGTCGTCCCCTTGGGTGATATTTTGATCTTCATCATCCTATCACTTATTCTCTTCACTTCCTTTTTTAAACCATTTCTTACCTCTATTCCCACTCCATTTCTCCTTCCCTCCTCATCTTGACTCCAGTACAGACAGTGAGATAATCAATATTTTTATGTACTCTTTTGTAACAAAACGTTGTATCGTTATCTAAACATTTGACATCAACCATAAATAAATGTTTCTCGTTCCCAGAGAACCAGTACAATGGCCCCCTGGATCGACTGGACCACAATTATGTGATGTTTTGTGGACAGGCATTCCACACACACTGTCCGTTAATTAGACACATTACAGTTTGTCACAATGCACATTCATAAAAACAAAAAGTCAAGTTCACAATGCTTTTTTATGTGAACACTTTTACATCAGTTATTGGTTCATAATTGTATTTGTTTTAACCAGTTATTAATCGCTTCATATATCGCTTTCAGATACACAGTTTCACATTGATAGTGGGTTTACAATTACATCTCCTTTAAGTAGTTGTCAGCTAACCAGTTCACCAAGTATTGTTAGCCACACACGATCACAATGGCTGTGACTTCAAAACTGTGTTTAAAAAAATCATCAGTTATTATTTAACAATAGCTATAACACAAGGTTTTTTATTGTTATTTTTTATTACTTGGACACTATATTAATGGCTTTTGGCCCATTTCTCCTACATTTCTGCAACCAGTGAAAACAATCTGGTGTATAACATTCCTCGAAAAGGTACTTGTTAATTCCCCCATTCACGTTACATGCAGTGGGAAAAACCGAGAGTGATAAAAAACCAGCCTGTGCTCTCATCCAAGCATTTGCACAATAATTACGAATTTAGTGACAAACTAGGCTATTAATGTTGTTAAGTTTTTAAAATTCTGGCACAAACACATGTTTTTTAAAACAAGTCTTTGCAACACTTTTCATTACACTGTTCTTTGGATCTCAAGAATGTGAAGGTGAGCAATAGTCTCCGAGAAGGTAATGCGTAAACTGTTCATGTGTAGCAAATATGTAGGATAATTGTTTTTTTACAATCTTGCAGCTAAATACATAAAGAATTTTGTCTTTAGATATATGCATCTGCAATGTTGACTCAGGATACAGGAAAAGATGCTTATAGGTCGACATGGATTGAATGGTGAGCTACGATGATGTGGGGACAGGGCCACACTCCTTTAGCGGTTTCTGTGGTGTGCTCCCATCTTGTCGCTAGTGATGTTGACACATGAACATGAAAGGTTACCTACACAGCATTAATACACTTATCACTATTGTTCTTTTAACTGAAAAGAGTCGTGATTAATTTCCCCTCGCCAGCCGGGGTGGCCGAGCGGTTCTAGGGTCTGCAGTCTGGAACCGCGTGACCGCTATGGTCGCAGGTTCGAATCCTGCCTTGGGCATGGATGTGTGTGATGTTCTTCGGTTAGTTAGGTTTAAGTAGTTTTAAGTTCTAGGCGACTGACGACCTCAGAAGATAAGTCCCATAGTGCTCAGAGCCATTTGAACCATTTGAACTTTCCCCTCATCCTCCAGTTATTTTGCGTGTGTGGGTAATGTTTTTGTGTGTAATTTGAAGCAGTTACTCAGGCTAGTATTTCGTTCATTTCTGGGATGTAGGCATTAACTGTTTTAATTGTTCTACAGACAGCACTGCTCTATTACTTTCTTATCCATCATCGCACTTCACTAGCCCATACTGTCGGTGTACACTATGGTCAGCATTCATTACAACCGTAATGGGTCTGTATTGCTTTTTGAATTCACATTTGGCACACCTGGCATTGCAACGTTCAGATGCCAGTATTCCAACTGTCACTGGCAGCTTGGAATGTAAACACAGTCTGTTTCAACTCATACAGCACAGATTCAACTTTTCTTTAACACAGTACATATCTATAGACATTGGATGGGACTCTTAAACTAAATAAAGTCATCAGCTACAAACTGAATATCACTGACTGCTGCATCATTCACTCGCTTGTTGTGATTATGAAGTTATGTTCCTTAGCATCACTCACAGTCTAATCACTTGCACAGAGTCTTCCTATAATCATAGCACAGTTTCATACTCACAGTTTTTTTTATACTTAGAATCTACTCATACATCATGAAGTTCATACATTGCACATGATGAAAGGAAGCACTAGAAGTATTTTCTTTTTTAAAGGTCGTTTGCACACACAGAATGTAACTAGTATCTGGATGTCACATTTCTCCATTTACAATATGTTGTTCACTGTTACTTTTGACCATTTTAGAAAGTAATCAAGCATCCCTTCATGTTGAATAGCTCTCTTTTAGAGTAGCAGGGTAACAGAGGTGCTGGAACGTTTTGTTAGTGTGGGTTGCATATGTTCAGGGGTAACCATATATTGAGAGACAAACCTATTGTTCTCTTTTGACTGACAGGTCTTTAACCTATTGTTTTGCTAAGTGGAGTATGAGCCTCTGAGGATAATCTGACCTTCCAAGAAACCCCCAAACCTTCCAGTCTGACTCCTCCTCCCTCTCCCCTCGTCCTCACCCACCACTTTGGGAACTCACCTCGCCGATACAAGTACACCTCCAGGCCTGAGTTACTCGAATGGTCCCCTCCCACTTTATCAATTGTATTGACAAATTAATTAAATCGATCAATCAACTAACCAATGCCACTTTGTAAATCTACCAGCCCTCCCCTAGTAACCTCCCCCTCACTTATCGACCTTAATGACAGTGAAAAATTAAACCGCGTGTACCTAATGGAGATTTGGGAAAAGCAATCGTCACCGAAGTTAATCTGTCGGTAAAGAGGGAGGAAAGGGTTACATCTAAATGAAAGGAAAAATGCTAATGAAACTGGTGGAAATTAATTTTGAAAAGGGGTAAAGTTAATAAAGAAAGTAAATGTGCAGCCGTTACGTTAACAGTCAACTAGCGGTAATTTGATATTTGAGATTTGGGGGAAATTACGGTCGCCAGTCCTACGGACAATTACTATAGTAACTGAAAAAGAAAGATTATTACACATATAATTAGCACTAGAAGTGTGGCAACTGAAGGTTGACACGTGTAGTGTGAAAAACTGAAAGTTTGTCAGAAGTAATAAATTTCGCTACACTCTGACTTAATTTAGCAAAAGAATTAATAAAACAGGAAAATCGAAAGTTAATTTAGTGACTGAAGTTAATATTGAGCTTTCTTTCTGAAGCACATCGAAATTCAGTAAAATACGGTTTATCTTGGACTACCTCAACAATCATTTCAAAAGCTACTTGAATCTACGCAATTTAGAAATAAGGGATTTAACTTTGAACGTGAATTAAATGATTCTGAACAATTAACAATAGTAAAATTTAGTACGTACCAAGCTGAGCTGCAGTCACAGGTAAGCTAAAATATGGTAACAAAACTAGCACTCTTAATTTGCGCTTGTGTAATCTAAGTATTGTAGCCAGCTATGAATACTTTAACTGAACTTTGAAATTAAAGCAGTGAAATCTAATTATATTATTTTAATGCTGGCGTTTGAATTTCAACGACACTCGGGTTCATTCCGGAAAAGGAAGTGACCCTGCTTGGTAATGCAATTGGGACAATGAGCAACAAAGGTTCATGCTACGTTGCTGTAATTTTGTGATTTGAACAGTTTTAAAAGCTGAGGTCTGCCATACAGTTCTAAAACTTTACGTGCGTCCAGTCTTCCTTGTTGGTTGATTGATGGTTTGAAGCCGTCGATCGAGGAGGTGGCGACAGTCACTCATTGTCGGCCATCGCTGTTGCAGAAGCTGGATGTTGGCGCGCCTTCTTCTCGACACGGTCACCAGACGAAACGGGCTCTTGATGTGCGCCAGCTAATGCTTCCCGTCCGCGACACCATGTCAGAAACTATCATCGCAAGTCGAGCACAATTACATGCTGCCAAACCCCGAAAGCGAGGCAACTCACGGGAGCTTCACACAACACACCTGCTCCACTCGCTACTCCAGCCAGACTCTCTCTGCTCTGCCCGCGCCCCATGCGGCAGAGTTAACACTACCAAAGATCCTACACACTTTGATTCTTCACATGACCTATCGATGTAAGAGTTCGATAGCAGTTTTCCCTAGGCAAGACCCAGCGTAAAAATACAAATAATATTTACGAAACAAACCAACATAAATGCATATATATATATATATATATATATATATATATACAAACAGTAAAACAATTACAATATATAAAGAGACAGAAATGTCATATCTTGAGGTAACAAAACAAGGAAAAAAATTACAGTACACTAGATGGAAATAAGAGGATATGCATTTCCAGCGTTACACGTGCCCCACATTGTCTGAGGATGTTCGTGTAACGTAAACAGCCTCAGAAAATGTCCCAAAAAAGAAACAGCGGAAATGCATATGCTCAAAACATCAACAAAATTTAGCATTCATCTAATTAACCGTAAACCAATTTTTTAGACGATAATAATTGAGTGGAGACACTCCTAATCTTATTCCACTCTGTCATCTTGATCAAAATAAAACAGGTTGACAACATATTAAAATTCATAGAAACCATAGAAAATCGTTTAGCTATTCCAAAATCGTCAAAATTCGTAACACTATCAAGAAATGGAATACTATTTACAAAATTAATCAGAGTACATGGTCATAAAAGCAGGTAGATCAAAATACGCAAATAAATAATTAAATAGACTACACATTTTGTATAAACTTTTCCTAATTAATATTCTCGTCACGAGAATCTATTTAACGCTAAACAAGAAAATAATGTACAGCAGATCGACAAAAACATAAATATTAACAGCAGAACTCCTTCAGCTGTCCAGGAAGAAAAACAATTCCGCCTTCCGTACCCGCAAGTACAAAGAATGCCGACAGCGGCACAAGAGCCGACAGCGGCTTCGCCTCGCAAGTATTGTTGCGCCCGCCTGTGCGGCACGCTTGATCTCACTCGCCTGTGTAACGGCATTTCCAGAACGTCCGTTTCACTGAATTCTTTAGGAAAAACTCACTCCCGAGTAATCTCAAGGAGTCCCTTAATACTATCACAGTGGATAACTCAACACTGTCCATCATCACACGCATGTACTAGCCTGAAACTTAAAACAGCGTCTAAGTACATCGGCAATGACTAGTAAATCACATATTTATGGAATCTTACAGCTATTTACAAAATCATATTTACATTCCTTAATCTACTCTGACTCAGCTGAAAACTTAAACTAGCAGCTTGGATTTTTCAGTTGATTAGATCATGATTAAATTGATTAAAATTAAATTGATTAATCAAAATTAATTACTTATTAATTACAACTTCTTTAATGACCTCTAGGTCAGGCAAAAGCATCGCAACATGGCACATCCTTAAATCTTACACTCTATATTTACATACTGTACAAATTACCCTTTCTGTGGTATTAATCAATCCTTGGTTGGTACAATTTCAGGTCTACAATGTTCCGTATACCTAATAGCTTTCCAGAGCTTGGATACTCTAAGCAATAAGCATTTGTGTGAGGTATACCAATGACTTTATATGGTCCATTATAAACAAACTTAAATTTAGAGATTTCATGGTCTATCTCGCTCGATTTCTCATGAGCTTTTACAAGTACTAAGTCTCCGATTGCAAACTTAGCAAAACGCGCTTTAGCGTCATGACGACGTATGCGAGCATCGGCTTTTAGCTTCATTACTTCTCGCAAACGATCTTTTTTCACACCAATACTAATGTCAATCCGTGGAGGGAATTTGATTATCTCTTCCAGTTCACTTTCTACACTGTTGTCAATGCCGAGATTCCTCACGTTACAGTACTTCAAATTCATACCTAAGTCAATGGCATCCGGCCAGTTAACAATGTGTATAGACTGGTATTGCCTATGCACACCAACTCCTGCCTCGTCAAAACTAACTACTATTGTTTTATCTTGTGACGTACATGTCAAAGTTTTGCTTTCGCAATTAATCACTGCACGGTACTTTAATAGCCAATCTAACCCGATAATTACTTCCGTAGTCAAGTCTGGCACGACGACAAACTCTTGTTCAAATCGTGCCCCACATATCTCGAAGTTGAAAAAAATCTGTTTTGTGACCGGTTTACTGGCCTTCCCAGTAGCACCGATAATTTTCACTCCTGTTACTGGCATAACTACGATGCCAGGTCTGTCTTTCAGTAACTGAAATATTTTTCCAGATACAACACTCAATTCTGCACCGGTGTCAATCAACACGTTTAGTTGTAGGTCGTGTATATTAACAGACACTGCTATCTGTCTACACTTATCCTCGACTGTTTCTTTATTTTCCCACAGTAAATCCTCGTCTATATCCAGGTCATTCCAGAAAAAACCATCCGGCTTATCTGGCGGCTTTTTCAGCCTCTGTTCACATACAGTTTTAATTTCAACACGTTTGTCCTGAGGCTCAGTCTGTAGCTTCGCCTCCAATACCGAAACCTTTTCCTCTAACTCGTCAACTAGTGAGTGTTGCTTTGCTATCAATTCACTAATTGTCACTTTCGTTGATTGCACTTTGGTCAGATTGATCTCATCCGCCAATCTACCTGGAGGAATGTGCCCAGTAGTATCTGCAATTACTTCCTCTAGATCTGCGCAACCCACACTGTTATCGTCTGACCGTATAATGTCAGCTCTAACCTCATACAAGCTGTAATCTATGTACTTTTCTACCAATCGTGTCCGGCTATCACTAAAATTCTCGTACTCTTTCTCCTTAATACTTTCGCAATGTTTAAACTGGAGTTTTGCGTCGGATGGGTCGGCTACTTCTACCACTATAACTTTCGGTAAAGTCTGCCGGTCAGGGCCAGAACTTTCCGTTACTACTTCAACATCTAACTCCTGCGGGACGAAACACGACGAATCTTGCTCGTGCTCCCCATTAACATCAACTGTTTCTGGAAAAGTCTGCCGGTTAGGGCCAGAACTTTCTATCACTTCACAAATACTATCTTCCTGTGGGACGAGACGCGGCAAATCCTGCCCGCGCTCCCCATAAACACTTCTCCCGTACAGGCCCCTATAATCTCTTAGTTCGTCGTATAAGCGACCGAACTGCCTTAACCAGACCTCATCCCTCTCTGCATCCCCTCGCTCGATGACGGACGTTTTATCCGACATCTGATCTTCTCTCAACACTTGCGAATCATTCTTAAACTCAATCTCCAGTTCCGCTGTGGGTATTACAGCTGCCACTTTATAATCGATTTCCGGAACACTACTTAAATTGTTCTCACTGACAGTGAATGTACTTCCTACTGCCGAGTATACAGCTGATCTACTACTTGTGGGCGCACTCCTTTCTCCTAACACTGGCACACTCTCCCGCCGTTGATTATTCCACACGGAATTTTCATAACGACGACACCTGGGTTTTCTCCTGTTATTGGGCCGCCAAAATTTCTCCACGCCAGGTCGGCCCCTCACCGGCGCGGCTAATGGTTTCCCTGTCTCGTCCCAGCAGATACGCTCCCCGGATGCTGCTGAGGCGGCTGATCACACCCTCTGGCGTTATTACTATTCTGTGAAGCCCGTATCACGTTTGTATGACACTGGTTTCCGTCATTCTTGTTATTATTTGCATTGTACCGATTGTTATTACGGTCCGAACCATTATTGTTATTGCTGCCATGGTTGCGGTATGCATTATTCCCATGGTTATCGTTGTTGTGGTTGCTGTGGTACCCGTTGTTGTTACCACGGCCTCTACCACTGTCGCGATTATTGCGCCAATTGTCCTCGTCCTCTACTCTTTCCAGGAAATCATTTATTGTCCTGTAATTGCTTCCTACGTAGCGTTTTGTATCATCTGGAAGCTTTTTGTTGAGTTCCCAGACTATTTCGGATTCCGTGCGGCGATCACGCAAATATTCCAACTTGCGGATCCAGCCCTCACAAAACTCCTTCATCGAACCGCGAGAATTCGCATCGAAACGCCTCGATACGACAAATTCGCGCCAGACACTTTGCTGTTTTTGCTCTGACCAGTATTCAGCCAGAAACAAATTTTTAAATTCGTCAAAAGTCAGGTTCGTAATGTTGAGGTTTAAGCCCCAACGCTTGGCATCACCAGCCAACACATCAATAATCGCATTAATTTTTCTCTCATTAGTTCATAATTTGGGTAAAACTCTTTCACAATTCTTAATGAAATCCGTCGCGTGTATACCGCCTTTTTTCAACGGGTCGAACCGCTCCTCTTTCGTCAACAATTCCGAACTATGTGCATAGATTGGCACATAGCTCTGTTTTTCGTCAAGTTTCTTTTCTAATTCCGTCACTCTCGTAATTACTTGGCAAGTGGTTGTCGCAAGCGTTTCTACTTCCCTTTTTTTCTCTTCGCAGGTATTAGCCTGCTTCGTCACTTTGGTATCTACTTCGGATACTAAAGCCTTTAAAGTTTCCACCTTCTTTTGATCCTCTTTTTTCACTAATTGAATTTGTTCCGTCACCTTATTCTCGATGATCGGAGCAATTGATTCTCCTACACTTTTCTCGATTCTGCTAATTTCGGAATAAAAACGAGTATTTATGCTCGCAATTTCCGCCTGAACGCCTATCATTTCCTGTTTAAGATTACCGATTTCGGTATTAATCACAACAATATCTTCTTTGATTTTATCAACTTTTGTGTTAACAACTCCAACATTGTTGTTAACAACATTAATAGCTTTGTTCTGACTGGCTAGCTTTCGTTCCATTTTTTCAGACTGAGCTTCTTGCTTGGCCGATTGACTCTTGATTTCGTTAATCAAAACATTCAATAAATCAGTTAAATTCCCGGAAACTACCGGTTTTACTTCCGTAGCGGCTTCCTCTTTAATTGTCCCCCCGTATTCATCATCAAGGAATTCACATTTGATTTTTACTTCCGATTCCGAAACATTTTCTAAAGTGTGGAATTCCATTTCTGCCCTTTGTTGCGTTTCGGCGGTCGCGTCTTTCATGCTAGCCGCCTGCCCCTGAACAATGGGTACCGCGGTGCGCGTTTCCCACTGTTCGACCGATTGTTCCTTATCCAAGCCTACCAAATTTTGGTAATTGTTGCCATCACTCATTTTAATAATTTTCAATATAAATGCCAAATCTCAAATCTAATTAGGATTCCTCACACTAATATTCTGACTGACGTATCGAACATTTCGTAACCAGTACTTTGTTACGAGATTTGCACAATGCAAAATTCGTGTCCAGAACAACCTCAAATCCGAAGATTGTCCTGTCACCAGGTCGCCACGTGTAACCTCCCCCTCACTTATCGACCTTAATGACAGTGAAAAATTAAACCGCGTGTACCTAATGGAAATTTGGGAAAAGCAATCGTCACCGCTGTAATTATAGTTACGAAAATGGTACAGTTTGAAAAGCTGAGGTCTGCCATACAGTTCTAAAACTTTACGTGCGTCCAGTCTTCCTTGTTGGTTGATTGAAGGTTTGAAGCCGTCGATCGAGGAGGTGGCGACAGTCACTCATTGTCGGCCGTCGCTGTTGCAGAAGCTGGATGTTGGCGCGCCTTCTTCTCGACACGGTCACCAGACGAAACGGCTCTTGATGTGCGCCAGCTAATGCTTCCCATCCGCGACACCATGTCAGAAACTATCATCGCAAGTCGAGCGCAATTACATGCTGCCAAACCCCGAAAGCGCGGCAACTCACGGGAGCTTCACACAACACACCTGCTCCACTCGCTACTCCAGCCAGACTCTCTCTGCTCTGCCCGCGCCCCACGCGGCAGAGTTAACACTACCAAAGATCCTACACACTTTGATTCTTCACATGACCTATCGATGTAAGAGTTCGATAGCAGTTTTCCCTAGGCAAGACCCAGCGTAAAAATACAAATAATATTTACGAAACAAACCAACATAAATGCATGAATATATATATATATATATATATATATATATATATATATATATATATATATATATATATATATATATACAAACAGTAAAACAATTACAATATATAAAGAGACAGAAATGTCATATCTTGAGGTAACAAAACAAGGAAAAAAATTACAGTACACTAGATGGAAATAAGAGGATATGCATTTCCAGCGTTACACCCTCCCACCTCCCACCTGGAAACTGGCGGGAAAAAGAGTCAAATGATTGACTGTTTCGTGGGGAATCGATTGCAGTATGTGCAATATTGTTAATATAAACAATGTATTGAAACTAGGCAGTGTACAGTTTATTTATTTGCATAAAGAAATTGTTGGGAAATAGACTGTGCTATATGGAATATTGTTTAAACAATTTATGGGATACAATGTAATGTCTGGAATGTAGTTGAATTATTTAGTTGAAGAATTTATTGGGGAAACTGACTTCAATGTATGGAATATTGTTTGTTTAAACAATTTGAGGATTACAAGGCAGTGTGGAATATTTAAGCAATTGCAGCACTTTTTTTATTCCAAGCACACAATGAGTACCGTCGACGTAACCCACCACTAGCAATTACACTGGAAATATCAATATCTATATTCCTCTTATGACTGGACGTAATTTTGCAGGTAAAAATCCTACACCCTCCTTATGGCTATCAATGCATTGAAATCACGATCTCTCCCATCAATTCCATAGCTCACTTATCACCGAACAGAGTCATTTTCTTTGAACATGTGGGATCAGTGGTCACAGTAACTTTACACCAGAACACAAACTTTATAAACCTGCCAATCACAGCGAATCTATCAAATATCCCCTACTAAGTATAATACTTCATTGAAGCTGATTGATGGTGGCAGCAAACAATATTGAGCGAATATCCACGATGGATGGACGTGCCACATTTGTAGTTCTTGCAAGTGGTACCAGTGTCCCTCAGAAAGAGTGATTTACTCGTCTTATAAGTGACCAGACGTTAAGAACGCGGTCGCAACGACCATGTTACTGTCGCCCTGCATAAAAAGTGGACTTGGTTCTACAGGCAGAAACAATTATCACTTACAGTATCCATGTTAAAAACTATACATGCTTTATAAATCGAGGTATGATATTGCTCCTGGTAGATGTGGTCTTCCACACAAATACCGTGACACTGAATATAGATGCTGATCTTAAGTCTTGTATTAACAGACCGAAAGTGTACGTGCAGCTCGTAATAAAATCACCCTTATCACCTAATTTGGAAATTTATACGGCTAAGGAACGTGGTATTACGCCAATACTTGCAACTTCCTCTGTTTGGTTGTTGATCTTTCCCACGCTAACAAACAGTATATATAACGCATGCTACCTTGATCCCATGTAGTCAGTGTAACAGAGGTTCTATGACAAATCCATGGGGCTCCAGGCAAGGAAGGATAATGAGTGACTGAGAATGAACACTTGCAGCAGATGATGTGCTATGTGAGGAATCATTTAAAATATGCAACACCAGATGTCCCTCTCTTCCAATACATCGAAAACAAATACTGGTTACAGGCTGACATCAAGCATATGTGGCGATTCTATTAAATATACAGGTTTTGGTCTATTGGAGCAGATGGCCAGTGATCGAAGTCATTTACACAGACCAGTGTCAATTGCAAGGTAGGGTCTCTGTCTTGATCTTTCATAAACAGTTTGATAGACTGTTTTTTCTGCTGTAACACTTCCAAGCAGTGCACGACAACAGCTATCTACACCACCAAGCATTTTATTTTTCCACCACAACCTTGCAGTCTGTGCCATGTGATAAACTGACACTAACACATTTTAATCCATTGACTCTCACGGAAAGCTGGACATCACATGGTCTAACCTATACTGCTTCCATAACACATAGAATGTTTGAAATACACTGAAGAGCCAAAGAAACAGGTACACCTGCCAAATATCGTGTAGGGCCCTGCGAGCACACAGAAGAAAGACAACATGTTATGCCGTGGACTCGACTAATATCTGAAGTAGTGCTGGAGGGAACTGACACCATGAATCCTGCAGGGCTGTCCATAAATCTGTAAGAGTACCAGAGGGTGGAAATCTCTTCTGAACAGCACGTTACAAGGCATCCCAGATATGCTCAACAATGTTCATGTCTGTGGAGTTTGGTAGCCAGCGGAAGTGTTTAAGCTCAGAAGAGTGTTCCTGGAGCCACTCTGTAGCAATTATGGACGTGTGAGGTGTCACATTTTCCTACTGGAATTGCCCAAGTCCGTCACAATGCACAATGGAGATGAATGGATGCGAGAGATCAGACAAGATGCTTACGTACATGTCACCTGTCAGAGTTTTATCTAGATGTATCAGTGGTCCCACATCACTCTGACTGCACATGCCCACACCGTTACAGAGTCCAGCTTGAACAGTGCCCTGCTAACATGTAGGCTCCATGGATTCATGAGATGGTCTCCGCACTCGTACATGCCATCTGCTTGATACAATTTGAAACGAGACTCGTCCAACCTGTCATCAACAGACCAATGTCGGTGTTGAAGGGCCCAGGCGAGACTTAAAGCTTTGTGTCACGCAGTCATCAAGGGTACATGGGTGGGCCTCCGGCTCCAAACGCTTATATTGATGATGTTTCATTGAATGGTTTGCACACTGACACTTGCTGATGGTCAAGCTTTGAAATCTGCAGCAATTTCCAGAAGGGTTGCATTTCTGTCACGCTGAACGATTCTCATCAATCGTCATTGGCCCTTTCTTGCAGGATCTTTTTCTGGCCCTATCAATGTTGATTTAATGTTTTACTGGATTCCTGATATTCACTGTACACTCGTGAATTGGCCATACAGGAAAATCCCCACTTCATAGCTACCTCGGAGATGCTGTGTCCTATCGCAAGTATGCCGACTATAACATCACATTCACACTCACTTAAATCTTGATAACGTGCCGTTGTAGCAGCAGTAACTTATCTAACAACTGCACCAGACACTTGTTGTCTTTTATTGGCGTTGCTGACTGCAGCACCATATTCTGCCTGTTTAAATATCTCTGTAATTGAATACGCATTACTATATCAGTTTCTTTGGCGCTTCAGTGTAAAAGAGAGAGGTGGTGTTTCTTATTGACATAAATGTTGAAGACGTCACAGCATATGGAAGAGTTTGCAGCATTGTGGAGCCTTTCCAAACAGCTGTCCAAAGGTGATGACCTCAACATTTAATCTTGTCTCTCACAGTGATGGGGTTGCAAATGTCTAGGTGTTCAATTTCGATTGATTCCTTATGTTGCAGCCATGTACACTAGCACTTTTTCGGTGCTGACCGTCCTCCAGAAGATGTTGTTTCCACCAAGACTCTCTCCATCTCAAACAAGTTGTGTCAATCAATCATTATATGGTAATCAACAGCACATCAGTGGACAGGTGGGAGGGAAAAGACGCCATTGATATGGGACCATGTACCATAATAAGCACCACAGCTGATGGTGCGATCAATTTTAGCTATTTTATCAGTTTTTTTTTTCAACGCCGACCAATGACACAGCAGCATGCTTCTCAATTTCTGTATCATCATTAAACCACCCCTCCATTACTTTCGGTGTACCATATACTAGATTGCTAATGTAGGTAGATGACTCTGCAGTACACCTGTTCATAGTTAATTCTCAGACATGTACCCCAAAGTATACCAGACAGCATCCTGTACCGATGCAGTTAGGTTATCTACATATTTCTAACACTTCGATCATGCGTAATTTAAGATTACGATTGCCCATCTCTGCCTATGTGGATGAGAGTTACAGAGTATTCTCGCATTCTTAGGATCAATTTGCAGATTGAAAGATCTCCCCACATTGTCTTTGACCAACTATGTCTACAACACTGTCGCCGATTTAATTTGCAGCTGATAAGGAGCAGAAGGGTACTATACCCACTACATTCCATGTCTAAAGAAGGAACAGAGCGAGTTGAGTCAATAACTGGTGTTCAGCGAAAACTGTTCCTCGCCGATCTTAGTCTCACCTCCCATCCAAGTGCACAAGATCTCTCCAGATGAGCACTTGTCGAGGAGGATAGCATCCCTTGTTAATGTATAGTAGTTATGAGAGTGTCCTGACGATATAACAGCCAGTTGTGGAGGACGTGTGGTTTATGCATGATGGAGTTCCAGACAGACAGAGTTTGAAGCATTTTATGTAAATCATCTGCACCTTCAATTCTAAAGTATTTTTTTAGTATTGGTAAGAGAAAACTGATCATAGAACATAAACACATGCACTCCAAAGGCTACACGGTCCTGCACTTAAACATGCTATGATGTTAAAGCCGTGTGGTTTCTTAAATATGAGTCAAGTAGAGTGCAACGCTCTTAATATTCTAATGCAGGATATATATGTCCAACATCTGACGTCTGTCCTCCCTGTAAGTTTTCTATCCCGCTCAATACAGTGAAAAACTTTAAGATGATAAAACTACTTCCTTCTACACCAAAGAAAAATATAGCTTCTTCGTGATACATGAACAATATAGCTTTCTGAAGATGTATAGCGCCCACTGTTCACATCCAGTTATGGTTCGGAAATTATGCTATGCTCCCATTAGTGATTTAAAATGATCATCAGCAACGGAAATGCCTCTTACAAGGAAACATACAAACGTATAGCAACGATGTTTGACATGTGAACTTACGAGCCATGCTACATTAACTCCTTAAACAGGACAATAGTCAAGCAAATGTATTCATAGGGTCTGCAGTACCTCACAAATAACTGTCACTAACTTAGAATATGTCCAAGAGGTGGCAGAGAAATGGAGTACTTACCTACATCTTCGTTCGCCTAGAGAAGGGTGTTGAAACAGGTTTGCCATCAATGACCACGATTTATCACATACCACAATCCCTTGCTGACTGTAGTATAGAGACGTTTGCTGTTAATAACTGTTGGTAGGTAGCTCTCTAACTCACGTACAGTAGACGCAATTATATACAAGTCGATCGCAATTTGTACCGCATAACTGATGCACCCCAAGAGAACATTGGCAAAAAATAGTTAAATGCGTGATAAATGACCTGCAGCAACATCTCCCTCTCTCTAGAATGCATCATCAGCCTACCATTAAATCATACATAGTTACAGCACCTCTCAACCGATCACTCCATCTACTTTCTATCACCCTTTAACGCAAATCCATGTCAGTTTAGAGGCAGATGGTTCTCTTTTCCAGGAAAGCATCAGTGACAGCAGTCAACTTGCATGTATCGCTGTTACCTCAGTAGTCACACGGTAGAATTTTATTAAAAAACCATATAGCAATTGTTCTATAAGGTATTTGTTAGCTGCATGTTTGTGATTGGAGGTGAGTACAGAGATGCCCAATGTAAATATTATTTGGTATGGTTTAAAACACCTAACAGTCATGCACAATGTTAAATACGCGAACCATTCTATAGCTGTATATTGCAGTCCCCCAGCTGGTAATACAACGCTTCTTAGCTAAGGATATTTTGTAAAAATCTATAACAAAGTTGCCATTAACAGGCCTGGGCTTGTGATCCGATATACGTAAATTTCTTTCTCTACATTTGATGGTCATCCATGTTAAACCTTCTATTCCCGCCCTCTTATCGCTGTCAATGAAAACTGACTGTTTCCCTGGTTCCCAGTGCTTCCATGTCAACTTTTGCTCCTGCTGTCACATACTCGTTCCCATACACAAGAATTTTCCTGCACCATGCAGAAGACATGCAAGTACTTCCTCATTTCCCCTGAATTTCCCCACATTTTGGCGTATGTATCTACAGTTTTTGTAATTTTTTCATTTCACAATAATTACATCACTTCTCACTACATATTTTAAAATTGCTTGTAAATGTAGTACAGTTACCATCACCTAGCGTAAATTCACTATTTTTCTTATCGGACAGCATAGTATAGCACTGTACTCAAATCCAACCAGGTCCTTCCAATCACATATTCTGCAGTTACATTGGATTTGGTCTGTTTTCTGTATGTCTGCGTCTGTGAGTGTGTGTTGCGGATGGCTTCTATGACCCAGTCCTCCCGCCGGTGGATCCTCCTTCAGATGTAGAGCTCATCTCCAGATGTAACCTGTAGTGGATCCTTCTTCAGACATAGAACACATCTCCAGATGTAACGCATAGTGGATCCACCTTTGAACACTATCCTGGATAAAGCATACTGTGGAGCTGCCTATGAACATTGCTCAGGATATAATGCGTGGTGGATGCAGCTTCAAAGCCTATCTTGGAAGTGGCATATGGTGGATCTGCATATGAACATCGCTCTAGATATGTGTGGTGGATCCACATTCGAACACTAACTTGGGTCTACTCTGGGTCATGGAAGCTATCCGCACACATGCACAGTCACAGACATACAAAAAACAGAGGATACGCAAATATCTAGCAGTGGCAAAAGTGAGCTGCATCGGCTTAATACCACGTTGCTTAGCCAAATAAATTTCTAAATTCGGCGATAAGGGTGATTCTGTTACGAGCCTACACCACTGCCTACATGCACCCGCACTTTCGGTCTGTTAATATACACTTCGGGATTGCCTTCTGTTTTTGGTGTCGCTATATTTCGTGTGGAAGACCACTTCATTAGGAAATAATAATGTACCTCGATTTATAAAGCATGTGTAGTTTTTAACACGGATATCGTTAGCGATACTTGTTTTTGCCTGTAGAACCAAGACAGCTTTCTATGCAGGGTGATAGTAACATGGTCTTAGCGATCGACTTTTTAACATCTGGTCTCTCTTAAGACGGTTACCTCTCTTTTCCTAATGAACACTGGTACAACTCACAAGAAAAATGATGTATGTCCATCCATATCAGATTTTCACTCAGTATTCTTTGGTGCTAGCAGCATTCAGCTTCGACTAAGTATTACACGTAGTAGGAGATACGTGACAGACTGGCTGTGACTGGCAGGTTTATAAAGTTTGTGTTGTGGTCCAAAGTCACTGTGACCACTAATCCCACATGTGCAAAGAAAATGACTATGTTCGGTCGTAAGGGAGTTATGGTTTTGATGTGAGAGATCGCAATTCCAACGCACTGATAGCCATGAGGGGGTGAAGGATTTTACCTGTAAAATTATGTCCAGTCATAAGAGGAATACAGATATTGTTATTTCCAGAGCCACAGCCGTCAATAGGAGGTATTTCCAGTACATTGCTCATTGTCGAATGTCATTGGGGATGCAATCGTAATATTTAATAGTAATTACAGTGATAAAGTGGTTTCTGTTTGGTACGTTTTGTATGCAGGGCACGTGGCGCAGGTGGACTGTGGCCAGAACGAATGGTCATTTCCGGCTTCAGGTTCTCACGTGTGGGAGGTACAAAGAAAAGTTCCGCCTGGCTGGCTAGTCGGTTCTCACCCACAGCTACAGGGGCAAGTACAGAGGCAGTGCCCTCTCGATAGCTATATAGTACTAATGCTCAGTAGGCATTGGGCTGTCTCCGTGATTGAGTGTGTCACATGTATTCCCCACGGAAAATTGAGCGATTCAATGTCGATCACTGCAAAATGTAGGCACTGGATGAATTGATAACATCCGAATTCCTACCACTCCAATCATCCCTGAATGCCCTCCTTGGCTGGCGTGTTACGTTTAGCACTTCTCAATGCATCGCAATGGACTCTATTTTGCAGTAGTGTTTGCTGTTGTCTCTGTACTATCACACAGTACGCTCTTCTTACTCCTTCTGAATGAAGAGGGGAGAACCAATTTAGGAATTCTATAGGCTTTAAAAACCAAGTCGCAATGTCAAATTCCCCATCAATTCATTGTTTCTGATAGTTGTATTGCGAGACCACATTTGTCCAGTCCCTCCTGCAAATTGTTTAGGGACATAGCATGCAACTAAGCTGAAATTTAAAACTCTCAGCTACCTCCAACATAATGGATTTGCTACCAAATGACCTAACTGTGCCAATATACACCAGTAGGATGCAAGGGGAAACTGGGCAGTCACAGGATCGAATTCCACCAAACATTCCAATCCTAGTAGGATACAAGGAAAAAACTAGCTGCGTCCAAAGGGTATCGATTTAATTAATTTAGACAATCAATCTGATAAGAGTGAGGGAATATATCCAAGACGTTTGCAGCTGGGGGCTCACCAGGTATCCACTACTTTGTTCAGGACAACGGTGGGGTTAGTGTGACACATGACAGATGCTACCTACTTCTTCTCGAATGTCTTTGTTCCATTCACTGTAGGTTTCCATAGCAGTGGAAGTGTGAGAACAAAGGGATGTGTCAGCTACCAATTCCAGGCCTGCATAAGCTTCGAGGAGGTAAGGGAGAGGGGATGGAAGGCAGGAGGGGGGGGGGGGACATCTTGGTCTGTGTGTATTTGTATATGATGATTCACATAATCAGGAAATATCCACTTGAGACAGGGAGAGAGAGGGAGAGGAAGAGAGAGAGAGCATGTGTTTCGATAGGAATTTCTCAGGTATCAAAAATCAAATGGTTGCGGCCACTTGACGCTTTTGTTTGGGGATTAGTGCTACTTCCGCCCTGCATGGCGCATGAGGCAGGTGCTGTGCAGCAGTTGACACTGCTTGCGGGACCTGCACAAGGCGGCTGGCGCACGGTGCGAGCCGACAGATAGTGCTTCACGATCGAAAGGTTTTTAAAAGTGAAATTATGTGCGGTGATTTATGTTGATGGTACTCCTTGTGTGACTGGAATAAAAACAGCGCCGCATATTCCATACTGCCTTGTCATCCTCAAAATGTTTTAACCAACAGTATTCCACACACTGCAGTCAATTTCCCCAACAAATTCCTTAAAAAAAACTATATTCCAGACAACAGAACCCTGTATCCCCAAAATTGTTTAAATAACAATATGTTGCACATTTCCTTGTCTGCAAGAACTTTTTTAAACGATATTCTATACATTTCAATCAATTTACCGCCAGTTTATTTAAACAAATAAATAAACTATATTCCATACACCCCCTTGTATCCATTAAATTGTTTAAATACACAATATTCCACATATTGCCTTCTCTACGAGAAATTGTTTATAGAATATTCAACACAATGCACTCGATTCCCCACCAAATACCTTCGAACGAGGTTGCGCAGTGGTTAGCACACTGGACTCGCATTCAGGCGGACGATCGTTCAAATCCGCGTCTGGCCATCCTGATTTACATTTTCTGTGATTTCCTTAAATCGCTCCAGGCGAATGCCGGGATGGTTCAGTTGAAGGAGCACAGCCGACTTCATTCCTCATCCTTGCCTAATCCGATGAGACTGATGACCTTGCTGTCTGATCTACTCCCTCAAAAACAATCCAACCCCCTGCCCCCACCAAATAGCCAATCAACTGAGTCTTTTTCCTGCAAGTTTTCTGGTGAAGGGGGGAAGGTAGAGCTGGGGGTTTTACCAGAGGAGCAGGGGGTAGTTAATTGATCACTTTAATTAGGTAATCAATCAAATTGATAAAGTGGGAGAGGGCTATTCTAATAAATCAGGCCTGGATATGTACTTGGATCAACCAGAGGAGTTGCCAGAGGGGTGGGGAGGAGGTGGGGGAGGAGGAGGAGGAGGAGGAGAGGGAGGGAGAGGGGTGGCAGGTTTCTTGGAACGATGGATCCCAGGGAGTCATAATCACTTAGCAGACCTGTCAATCAAAACAGAATAGTAGGTTTACCCCTGAATGTGTGCTTGCCTCTGAATGCATGCTGCCTGCACTAACAAAATTTCCAGAAGCCCTGTTACCCTAGCACTTATTAGGTCATCTGGACTAAATAATTCTTGTGCTTTTGTACGGGGTGATTCCATAATCTAATGTCATAGTGTAATATTTAAATATGGGACACAGTCGCATCTGGCGAGCTGCACTATAATATGATGGAAGCTTCCTCTAGAAAGAATGAAACAGTTATGAAAAATGGATTACAGTGTCGAAATGTCCAGAATTAGATCAGATCTCATGACATGCAATTACTTACAAATCAATTCAAAACTGGAAATATGTAATAAATGCCCTCTGGTAAATGCAATATTTGTTTACTGTGGGCTCACTCAAGTGAACTCGAAATTGCTAAAACAGCTCCTAGACCATCATTGTATATAAAATGTAGTCGTATCATTTGTGACATTTAAGAATGACAGCTCATGGTTAGGCACATCATTAAATATTTAAATTTCACAATACTTGAAAAACCTTAATACTACAAACATACATATATATAAAAAACCAAATACAAATGTGATAGCATTGCTAACCTTATACATAAATACAAGCCTTCTTTTTCTTGTTATCAGACCTTTAGTATCAATTTATTCAGCGCAATAAAAGGTTTTATATCCTAGTGTGGATATAGACCTTTCACCTTTAGTATCCTTGAGTTACCGAAGGTAACAACCTTCATTAAGTATTTTCACAATTAAATGTGGCCCTATAAACAATAATTGCCACTTTTTATTAATTTTCTTTGTGATAGAGACTTTAGGATGAGCCCTCAGTAAGACCAGATTGCCTTCATGATACTCGTGTATTGAGCTCTGCTGCTTAATGGTGTTTTTGGCTCCTAAGTTGAGACTGTTTAATTATAGATAGTAAAGATTGCCAGAACTTATCTTCCCTCACCACCTATCCAGATATTTAAGATAATTGTTTCAACCATTCATTACATTCAGCCACTGATGACACGAGCTCAGTGGGTGTGAATCCTGTTGACTCAACAGAGTAAGTTATTGTAAATATTCTCAAATAAGGGTATGTACTGCATGCACTTAGTACGCTGTGTTGGTGAGTAAGTTCTTACAAAGTGGCTGAACTCGAAAAAGAGTCTTTCAGTCTTGTTCGCTCTGGGTTAAACATGGGTATGAAAATGTGTTTAACACCTTGTTCCCTTACAAAAGTCTTCCATTTATTATTTTTAAAATACGTGCCATTGTCTGTCAAGAAGGTGACTTGTTCTATTTGTGGTATATAGTCACTTCCTAATTTTCTTACATTGGAAGTGGATGTAAAATTCCTGGTAGGGTAGAGCCTTATGCACTTGGAGAATACATCATAAATAGCTACCACGCAATTAGTGCCTCCTCACCCCCCCCCCCCCCCAGCTGTGGGTAAGGGTCCATTACATTGACACCAGGTAATTGTAGTGGTTGTGACGGTATAATGGCATGTGGTTCATTAAACATACTACAGTTAGTCGGATTTACCCTCTGACAGACCAGACATGACCTTATTAACTACATAACGCATTCACAAAAATTGGTGAAATAGCAACAGGTAGCTATTTTAGTTGCACATTTCTTTATGCCAAAGTGACCTCAGCTGCTGTGTGTATACCAAATAACATTATTTATACTCTCTGCTGCGATGCATACACACCAACGATTTGTATCAGTGTGGTACCTGTAGAATAAAACATCGTTCTGCAGCTTGTAATGCTTACTAATGTCACTCCCTGGATTACTTTATAATACATCTTTTACCTTCTCCCAATATGGATCTGCATCTTGATGGTCTCTTATGTTCTTACTCATCCTCAGATCTGCCTGTCTGCGCCTCGCATTTTGGATCAATAGAATCTTATATTCGGTTGATAGCTCGACACGTTCTGTGAATTTGGGCAATTCTTGTGACAAACATGACAAAGCATCCATCACCACATTGTCCTTTCCTTTCATGTGTCTTATTTCAAAGCCATAATCTTTCAAGACTAATACCCACCGGATTGGCCTGGCATGTAACAATTTGCACGATAAGATAAAACTCAGGGATTGATGGTCGCAGAAGACCACTCACTATATGTTTACCATAAATATAATAATGGTACTTCTTTAGCACCCAAACTATAGCCAATATCTCGAGTTTGTTTGCAGAATATCCTCGTTCACAACCAGATATGAAATGACCCTATAATTTTAACTTCAGTTTGTCCCGAGATTTGATTGACCTGGCACAAATATGCTCCTAACCCACAGGTCGAAGCATCTGTCACTAATGAAAGTCCCTCGTCATTTCTGGATGATGTAGTAGTTCAGAATTGACTAGAGCCTCTCTGATTCTATTGAAGGACGTCTTGCACTCCTCATGGAAATACCAAGGTATGTTCTTTCTTAGTAGGCTTCATAATGCATTATTTTTCAGCACCTGTGCAGGCACAAAACGTCTAAAAAACGTCTATAGATAGGAGAGATTTTAACTGTTTCTTCATACTTGGGTAATGTGAATGCCATATCGCATCAAGCTTACCGCATCAGGTATTGTCCCTGTAGGCGGGATAATGTGAGCCAAGAACATTATCTCCTCTTGTCCAAATTTCAACTTTTTTTAAATTTACCACGACACCCGCCTCGGCAAATCTCTTTAAAACACGATCTATGAGTCTAAATATTCTGGCCATGACCTTGTAGCTAGAAATAAGTCATCAACTCAGAGTGTTACCTTATCTAGCAAGTCCACACCTATGACTGTATCTACAGCTCCAATGAAGACTCCTTTCTTCATACTGAGTCAGAAGGGTAACACTCTAAACTGATAACTTTAGCCAGCAAAAAATAAAGGCAGTATACTTTCTACACTCTGCTGAATGTAAGACATGACAGAACGAAGCTTTTAAATCAAAGCTCGTTAAATACTGTGCTCCTTAAAATTTTTGTAATTGCTCTTCCACATTTTCAGGTCGGGTTCGCACTGGTACGATAATCTTATTGATATCGCGCGCATCAAGCACGAGGATTATACCACCATCAGATTTGGGGACAGCGACTATCGGACTGCTATAGGGAGATAAGGAAGTCTCTATTATCCTCCATTAAACCACACGCTGTATTTCCTTAGACGCTACCTCGTTTTTATTCCATGGTACCGAATAGGTGGCAAGGCAATAGAGCTCTTGAGATTTGACCTGCATATCGTCAATATATCACTTAATTATCCCTGGTTTTTCGGAGAATAACATTGGACAATGTTTCAATAACCGTACGCTGTTTACCATCGAGATAACTCGATTCGATGACCTCTGCATCTATGTTTTTTCCTTACGGAGTCGGCCTCAGTTTCGCCGTTTTCAATTCTACACGGGTAATTTTCCAGAGTATGGACACTGGCTACATGCAATAGTTTGGGTTGATATAGGTTACCTTCAACCTTCTGCGGTGCTGTCCATGTAAAGCAGTTGTTTTTATCATTGCCTGTTCAACTAACCTTCGTTCGTTCATAAGTGAGCAGACATATCGAGATAGGTTGATCTTTGCATCCCTTTATCTTAAAAATTCCCAGCCTAGAATACACGGAACCGCTAAATTTTTCACACCGAGCAATGAGCATCCTACCGCTTTGTTTCCAACTAGAAAGATGGCCTGTACCTGACTGAATTCGCTGCATACGTCCACGTATGGCTCATACAGTTCTACAATTTTGAACTGGCAATGTTGGCAACTTATTCACCTGATTGAGCACTTGAATAGGTCGTAGCCCATAACGGATACACTCTCATTAGTTTCAATAATCACATTCATGAGCATGCCCATAATCACATTCATGAGCATGCCATGTATGTCTCCTTTGATTGCGGCTTATACCAACTCAGTAACTCGCTGACAACACTTTTTAGGATCAGCGCACAGTCCTCCTTTCAGATCCAACCCTTCGTTGTATCTGAGCATGTATACATTTATGCATCATCTGCTCCCATCCGTGCCCCCACGACCACATCCGGAAGGCTTACGTTGGTCATGCGTATGAAGTTTGACGTTTGCGATGCACTTGGTTGTGGGGCATCCTCCACTTCTACAATTTTGGCACTATGAGATTGGTACGTGTCATTCTGTGGCAGTGCCCACTGTGGTTGTTGAGTAGGAGCTGGCATTGGTATAACATCAATGTTTTTCACAAGATGGTTCCTATCCTGTGGTGTTTGGTTTGAATGGCAGTTTGCTGGCCCTAACTTTTGTCCTTGTTCATTCATCTCCCACATATTATCACGTTCGTCAAGTGCCTTGTTTAGTTATTCGGTCATGTCTATTATCTCTTTCGAGTCCACGTTTCTTTCCCTTTCCTCTCTCTCCTTTTCCCTTGCCTCTTTCTTCTCGTTCCTTTTCCTTTACTCTTTCCGTTTCTTCTCGTTCCTGTTTCTTTTTACTCTCTCCCAAGTCTTGCTTCAGTAGCAACGTAGAAAGGGACTAGTTTTCTGTCGCCGAAAGTAACAAGAAGACTTCTCTTCCTGTTAGTTTAATTCTACGAGAGCCTAAGAAGAACATTTGGTCATTGCTGAAGAGAACTGCTGATACTGTAAACTACATGTAGGCATCCAAGAGTTCCTATTGTATTAATGGATTCAGTATTGCTTGGTATATTTTTAGGACCACATCATTTTGCTATATGCACTTTATTACTAACACTCGCAAATAATGCGATAGGTATAACCTTCTGAAGAAGGGCACTAAGTGACCGAATCTGGTAAAGAAATTAAATTTCTTTTATGCAATTGGTTGCTTATTATTTCATTATAATCCCCTTGTTGTTGTGTTCAATACGTTGGTTCGGAGTGGTCACCATACAGCGATATTTTTCCTGCAATCTTTCTTCGCTGTTACGTTTGTGACCAATTGTCGTCAGCAATCATCATCATCAGAGGTACTTCTTAGGCTCTCACAGAATTAAGCTAAGAGGAGGAGAATAATCTATTCGCTGAACGTTTTCGTTTTGTCATATTCGCTAGCGAGCCAGGGTGTGAATCGGACGTTAAACAAAGCTAGGATCCCCCGTTCGCAGATGGGGACGAAACGTCGGGTTTTGAAGTGAAGACCATGGCAAAATTGCCTGGAATATTTTATTAACTGTGACAATTCCGGCCATGAAAGTTACGTTTTACAGATGACGTGTTATTACTAAATTTTGGCTTACACAAATTTTATAATTGGTTTTATACTTTGCCAGTACCTTCACAAAAATAAACTGGTAAGAACGCATTTTTTCAACTACGTTAAAAATCTTGGGACTCAACTTCATTACCCTCTTACAAGTAATCACATGCAGAATACATAAACTTTTTGCTGTTATAAAATTAACAGATTGGCACTGTAGAGTATCAATTGTATTTGTTTAAAAAATACGCCAGAATGGAAGCGAGTTGCAACAGTCAGCTGCAGACAGGCAAGAGTGTTATGCATTACGAAGCAAAACATGGGCGACAGACGTTGCAAAACAGAGCCAGCTGGGAGCAGTATAGAAACAGCCAGCGCTGCAGTACACCTGCGGAAGGATGAAGCCTTTCCTCACTTGCCACCACGGAAGTGTTTAGACTACGTACCTTAAGCCCTAAACGAACTAGTCTGGAGCATATTAGTACTCAGTGTACTAAAATATTCTTGCCGCATTATCACAGTCTACACCACTAGCCTGTGACGCCCGGAGGGACATCCTGGAATGCAGTACGGGGTGTGCTGTTTCATCACTTCTGCCAGCATTCTCGAAAATTTTAGAAAAAGTAATGTACAGGCAGCTTCTCAATCATCTGACCACAAATAACATATTATCAAGAACACAGTGTGGGTTTCTGAAGGGTTCTGATATTGAGAAGGCTATTTACACCTACAGTGAAAATGTACTTAATTCATTAAATAACAGGTTACAAGCAGCAGGTATTTTCTGTGATTTGTCAAAGGCATTCGATTGTGTGAACCACAACATCCTTTTAAATAAATTAGAATTCTACAGTGTCACGGGCAGTGCTGCAAAATGGTTCAAGGCATACCTCGCTAACAGGAAACAAAGGGTGTCAGTGCAAGAGACTAGTGAATTAAGTCATCAGTCATCATCAGAATGGGAATAAATTACATGTGGTGTCCCACAAGGATCCATCTTAGGGCCATTGCTTTTTCTTGTGTACATTAATGATCTCTCTTCAGTTACACTGCCAGAAGCTGAGTTCGTTTTGTTTGGGGTGACACAAGTATTGGAATAAATAGTATGTCGAGTGTAGTTCTAGAAAGATCTACTAATTATATTTTCATGGATATTAATAAATCGTTTAAAGCCAACTCACTGACATTAAACTTCGAAAAGACTCACTATATGCAATTGAGAACTTGTAAGAGGTTTCCACCCAGCATATGCATAAAGTATGAAGAAGAGCAGATAGAAGAGGGTGACAGTCTTAAATTCCTGGGATTACAACTTGATAATAAATTCAGTTGGGAGGAGCACACCAAAGAACTGCAGAAACGCGTTAAAAAATCTGTATTTGAAATTCGAGTGTTAGCAGACATAGGCGACATAAAAATGAAAAAGCTTGCATACTTTGCCTACTTTCATTCCATAATGTCATATGGTATAATATTTTGGGGTAACTCTTCAAGTCAAACAAAAGTTTTCAGAGTCCAAAAGCGTGTAATACGTATTATTTGTGGAGTAAATTCACGGACGTCCTGTAGAAACCTCTTCAAAGAACTGGGTATACTAACTACTGCCTCTCAGTTTATTTACTCCTTAATGAAATTTGTCCTAAATAATATATCTCTTTTCCCAACAAACAGCTCAGTTCATACATACAATACCAGGAACAAAAATGATCTTCACAAGTACTTAAAAACACTTACTTTAGTTCAAAAAACACTCATCATCAATAATTTGCCAGCAAACGTAAAAAATTTAGTTAAAAATAAAGATCAGTTTAAAAGGAGCCTGAAAGGCTTACTAGTGGCCAACTCCTTCTACTCCATTGACGAATTTTTTAATAGAAACGAATGATGTATGTATGTATTCATATTATTAGTGTTGTTATTTCAGCTTTAAAAAAAAAATTGACATGTTCCACATCCACGAGGATCTCCTCAGCATGGATCTATGGAACGAAACAATAATGGGATGGGGCAGCCTGCCGTGAGTCATGAGGCCAGCCACCGCCGAAGCAGGGAGCCGCCCGCTCGCTGGAGGGAGCTCACGGCTGCCTCTGCGGTATCGCCAGCGTTGCTGATACAGTCATCTCAGCTACAGCTGGAGACGCCGCTGACAGAGGCACTCGAGTGATCTCACTCTCTGACCCGCTCTTTGTGATGTCAGCAATGTCGGACAGCTTTCCATGAGAGGCAACAGGACGTCTCCACCAAGCTGTTATTAATGCACTATGGCTGAGCGCCAGAATAAAGAAGTAAATTAAACGAAATTAACGGTCATCCTGATGTCTTATTTCACTCTCCTTGGCTGACCATCTAAAGTCATCTAACAGCATGTAAACAGACTTTACAGCTCTGCAGATGAATGTAGAATAACTATTTACGATCTCAAAACAACCACATAAAAGAAAACAAGTCTCTTTCCTTTAATAATGTACAACATACAATAATTAAATATCCGTGACACAAACAAGTTCAGACTCATCTTCCTCTGGATGGCTGGCCATAGTCTGGTTGGCTTTCTGCGACTGGCGCTACTCAGACTCATTTCAGAGAAAATGTATGACAATGGTCTCCTCTCCTCTCGCTTAGAGACCTGAAATAGTTAAAAATAAATACAATTATGTAATTTAATTTAGAGATTTGATCCTAATACATTAAAAGCAGTACTTAAGTATAATACAAACTTACATAATATGAGTCACCTCTCCAGGAATGTAGTACACTGTTTGAGGGTACGTCCCTATAAGAATGACTGCTAACTGTAAAAAGAAGACACAGGCATGAGAGTGAACCTAGTTGTAATGGAGAAACAGGCTTGGCTGCGCTGACATGTATGTTTTGAGACGTAAACGAGCATGTATTCCTCGTTGCGGCTGAGCTCAACGCCAGACAAGTGCCGTGGTGTCGTCAACAGATGGTGGCATCTTTCAGCCTCAGGGACTGACAGGCACTGTGCACGTGAGAATTAACACATCTGCAGAACGGAGAGGCCAGGTAAATCCATGTTCTGAAATCTGATCAGAAAAAACTCACACGCCTTGGAAATTGGCGAGAAATGTGGAGAGGGAAACCGCCATTGCTGAACTGAAAGACTAGCATTAATGTTATATAAGACTAATTTAAATAAAAACTGAACCACGCTAGTTACTGAAAGGCCAATAACATAGTTATAAAGACAAAAATAGGATCAGTGTGTGGTTAAAAACGCGCCCTCAATTGCAAAAGTAGTTCTTAAGTTATTTAATGTCGAAAGTTTTGTGTCTAAAATGATTTTTGAAAATAACAAAGGCTGGTCCGATTTTCACACACTAAGTGTTTGGATAGGTCTCAATGAGGACTGTCGTAAATTTCCTATAAACATTACAGATTTCAAATTATGGGCTAGAATGGCACTATGCTGAGTTTTATTCCTTCGATGTGTCCTGAAAGTGGCCTTGTAGAACATTGTCAACATGTGGTAGGTGTGTCTGGGTCAGTATGGACGACGGTAGAGCTGAATGACAGTGAGTGGTACACATGAGATATGTCGACAGTGTACTGTACGGTTGGAAGAGCATCCCTGATGATATCAGCTGAGGGTTAGCCAGGTGGCAAGGTGAAGCATGGTTTACTAACGTTTGTATTCTGCTTTGTGTCTGGGATTGATGACAGTGCCATTGCTGGGTAAAATGGGGAGTGGGTATAGTCAGACATCGAATGGGCATGACCAATCTGTGGAACCAGCGTCACACATGTACTCCCATTGTTGTCCTCATGATTATTTTGTGTCATGGCATGAGCTGCTCGTGCACCAGGGATAGGGGAGTAGGTATGTCGTTATTACATTGTGGAAGCAATGGGTTTTCCATATGGAGTGCGTCCCATGATGCACAGCACTCGGCATAGCATTGGTGAACCACCAAGAGCTCGACAGGTGAGGAGGGACACTCCTTGAGTGTGTCGGCAGACGTATGGCTGTCTTCCTGTTGTTTATCTTGATCAGGAGATGTACAAGATGAGAGTGGAGGCGCCAGGGCAAAGGTTCCTTGTATGCAGCAGTTGGTATCAAACTACAGGAGAGTGGAGTGTTAAACGACCATTGAGAGGTGAAAGTAACGTAAAAAGTCCATCCATAAGTAAAGTTTTATAACGTCTTTGACAGAAAATGTCTAAGTGAGGCCCCAAGATGGCGACCATAGTAAAATGCAGGTCATGGATCTGTGTGACTGACGAGCTGGCAGCTTTGGGTGGTTGCAATGCAGTAGGTTCATCCATTGTAGATGAATTGTTAAGGAGTGAATGGATGTTGTCAGTACTTGTGTCCACCAAAACCCGGTTCATCTTAGGCGATAAGGCAGATGGCACAGTTGAAAACACGGTACTCGGAAGTGGGAGCATCGGCAGTGGAAGACTTACAGAACACTCGTCAGATCCCAAGTCAACGATAAGATCACATTCATGTGTGTAGTCAGAGATGTGAAGATCAGCTGCAGTGGTTGTCAGTGAAGTGAGAGAAGATACGCTACTGGGCAGAGCGCTGAGGCGACAAGAATAGTCCTCTTAAATAGATGAACATTTAAATGGTACTATTGAGCAGTCATACGGGGCAGTCACGTGCAGTGATGGCGAACTGCTCCCTCATAGACATGGCAGCACATGAGGCATGGCTTCTGAGCACTCAATCGTTTGTTTTGACTAGGTGGATATCACTGTGACAAGTGGCGGCGATGTATGTTATCTGATTCCGAAAAAAGAGGCTCCGCTTAGGCACAGCACAGTCGACTGTGTTTAGCGGCTGCACAAGCTGGACCTGGATGACGATGTTCTGCACAGGCGTATGTGCGGCGTGCTTGGTGGCGTTCTGTGCAGGCCCAGACACGGCGCGGATGGCTTATGTTCTGCCCATGCATTCCAGCAAGGCGCCGTGACATCAGAGTTGGAATCAATTGGACAAAGTCGGTTGGATTGGTTGATTTGCAGGAGGGGACCAAACAGCGAGATGATCGGTCAGTCGCTTGGACTCGGCCATTGTGTGGAAATAATCACATTGAAGCAGAATAGGCGGCATTTGGCCGCCAGCATTCTCGTCAACAGTATGAATACTTTATCGCTGTCGGTGGAATGTTCGTGATATAACTGTTCATTTGTGACACTGATCGTTACAAATAAGTTGTCGACACTTGTAGCCCACGCTTCAGGTGGTCCTCGTGAAATTAAGGGGAGGTTTACAATCTTTGGGCGGAAAAAAGCATGTTCTTTCAGAATTTTTTCTCGGGATGTGTTATAGATATCAATGTCACATTTGGTCAAAATGTTTATTGATATTTCCCCTACAAACTGGAATTTTTGCGAGCGGAAATGTCGAAGAGCAAAGACGGAAGTGCCGTCGGAACGAAACAAAATTTCGATGTAGACCTCCACGCACGGTGTCACAGGTCAGCCTGCTCGTCTGAAATCGAAATTGAATTAACGTTAGCGAAGTATATAAGATTCTTTAGGAGTTATATCTCGCTTAAGTTATATGGACCATAGGAAACAAAATGGAGGCCATTTGCAAAAAAATAGGGTTTTTTCATAGATTTTTCGACTTCGTCAGCCAAGTAAAAATATTTATAGTTGATGGATCGGAATAAAAGTAGTACAATTCCGAGACAATTTAGTTAGCTTCGTCGGAAACAAAGAATCATACCAATCGGTTCAGTAGTTTTGAAGTTACCATACCGCGCGATAAAAAAAAAGGTCATTTCGAGAAAAACGCGTTTGAAGTGTCGACTACATATAAATGCAATATTATGCAACTTACGTTCAGTCTGCTATTCCGGATCCATAAACTAGTCATTCCTCTTCCTCATAGAGGTCGTTCTGCTCGATCTGGGCCATACTGCGCTGCTCCAGAGTCGCTTGTACGGCCGGTGACAAGCTGTTTTCGGCCGCTTGAATCCGGTGGTCGTCCGAATGCTTGGCGAACTGCGTCGAATAGAGTCCCAGGGTGACGTCCATCGTTGTCATGGTCTTCAGAATTGCTGAATACCCTTTGTTGAAGCTGCTTACTGCCAGGAAAGTCGCAATCTCCACAATCTTCGCACCAGAATGCAAATGCTTGGGGGCTAACTTCCAAACATACGCGTTCAAACTTTCATTTGAATTTTGTGTGTTTCCTCCAAAGCACCAGTACAATAACTCGTCCTCCAAGAGAAAAAAAAAATCTGGTGCGTGAAAAAGTCCGATTTCAGGCAGGTGCATTTTTTTGTTCAACCGCGAATAACAAAAATTTCCGTTCCGTATTTGGCCCCGGGAGTAGACAATATTCCATTAGAACTACTGATGGCCTCGGGAGAGCCAGTCATGACAAAACTCTACCATCTGGTGAGCACGATGTATGAGACAGGCGAAATACCCTCAGACTTCAAGAAGAATGTAATAATTCCAATCCCAAAGAAAACAGGCGTTGACAGATGTGAAAATTATCGAACTATCAGTTTAATAAGCCATGGCTGCAAAATACTAACGCGAATTCTGTACAGACGAATGGAAAAACTGGTAGAAGCCGACCTCGGAGAAGATCAGTTTGGATTCCGTAGAAATATGGGAACATGTGAGGCAATACTGACCCTACGACTTATCAGTTATTAGAGTCGAGGGACATGAAAGGGAAGCAGCAGTTGGGAAGGGAGTGAGACAGGGTTGTAGCCTCTCCCCGATGTTATTCAATCTGTATATTGAGCAAGCAGTAAAGGAAACAAAAGAAAAATTCGGAGTAGGTATTAAAATCCATGGAGAAGAAATAAAAACTTTAAGGATCGCCGATGACATTGTAATTCTGTCAGAGACAGCAAAGGACTTGGAAGAGCAGTTGTACGGAATGGACTGTGTCTTGAAGGGAGGATATAAGATGAACATGAACAAAAGCAAAACGAGGATAATGGAATGTAGTCGAATTAAGTCGAGCGATGCTGAGGGAATTAGATTAGGAAATGAGACAAGTAGTAAAGGAGTTTTGCTATTTGGGGAGCAAAGTAACTGATGATGGTCGAAGTAAAGAGGATATAAAACGTAGACTGGCAATAGCAAGGAAAGCGTTTCTGAAGAAGAGAAATTTGTTAACATCGAATATAGATTTAAATATCAGGAAGTCGTTTCTGAAAGTATTTGAATGGAGTGTAGCCATGTATGGAAGTGAAACATGGACGATAAATAGTTTGGACAGCAAGAGAGTAGAAGCTTTCGAAATGTGGTGCTACAGAAGAATGCTGAAGATTAGATGGGTAGGTCACATAACTAATGAGGAGGTATTGAATAGGATTGGGGAGAAGAGGAGTTTGTGGCACAACTTGACAAGAAGAAGAGATCGGTTGGTAGGACATGTTCTGAGGCATCAAGGGATCACCAATTTAGTATTGGAGGGCAGCGTGGAGGTTAAAAATCGTAGAGGGAGACCAAGAGATGAATACACTAAACAGATTCAGAAGGATGTAGGCTGCAGTACGTATTGAGAGATGAAGCTTGCACAGGATAGAGTAGCATGGAGAGCTGCATGAAACCAGTCTCAGGACTGAAGACCACAACAACAACAACATTCGGAAAAATCGTTTCATGGGAGGGTTCTAAACACTTTCGTGGATCGAAAAATGCAATTAAAAAAAAAACGATTTTTTGAGCTAAAAGATAGTAAACCTCCTCTTAATTATGTTACCGACTCGTCTGCAGTGCGATGTGAATGTTCGAAATTCGGGCAGCAATTGGCTTCAAAGCCAAGTCGAACGAATTCGTTCGTGGTGCGAAAAACGTGGTGTTTGTGGTGATAGAATGCAAATCGAAATAGCCCAGATGTTGCCGATCAACTGTTACCTAGTATTTTTGCAAGTCGGAAATGACAGTGAGATCCCACAGTAGGTCGTCTGTTGCTTTCAGTTGTTTGGCGTAAGTCAAACTCAATCTCGTCACTTGCTGGGTTGATCACTGTAGGCGATCGAAGTGTCGGCTGAGAAGCACAGCACTGTCCAGGACGGGAGCTATCGGCGTGGCGCTCGTATTTTGGCACATGGTGATTGCTCGTGTATCACACTGTCGTAGTATAAAAACTGTATCATCGTGAATTTTTCCTCATACAAGGTCGTCGTTAATTGTCGATGTCACCGAGGTGGAAGTCGGGTACGATGCAGGTACAATATAAATGAGATATGACAAGGTGCAGTAGGCTTGCACTTTACTGGGCGAATATATACACATGTAAAAGACACACGACTGCTCACCATGGACACTATGAACCAACTGAAGTCTCTGGTCAACTCACAGATATTTCACACACAGACTGTCAGTGATGTATATCACAGTGGATGTCGCCACAACTGCACTGCTCACAGTCACACATTTGCCGAAGCCTCAATTCCAACTGGTTGCTAGATTCGAAGTCCAAACCTTTAGCAATTGATTTAAGACACCACGAAAGTTAAAGATTCGTGTGGTCAACTTTTGTTCCAGTTTCTGTTGCGTGACTACTGCAAGTCAGTTCAAACAGATATACACCGATGAGCCAAAATATTATGACCACATGCTTAACAGCTTGTTTGCCCGTCTTTGGAACGAAATACATCACTGATTCTGAGTGTCAGGAATCCGACAGCTTATTGGTAAGTTTTTTTGGAGCTATATGGCATTAGATATCTACGCACAGGTCATGTAATTTGCGTAAATAATTATCCACCGATTTGCGTACGCGGTGATGATGCCCGATACTGACCCAGACGGTTCCATTGGATTTACACCAAGCGAATTTGGTCGCCAAGAGATCAACGTGAGTTTACTATAATGCTCCTCAAACCACTGTAGCACAGTTCTGACTCTGAGACACAGACAATTATACTGCTGAAAGATGACATCACCGTCAGATATCAACCATGAAGGGATGCAGAGGGTTTGCAGCTGTCAGCGTGTTTTCCATTACTACCATAGGTCCCACGCAAGAGCAGGAATGTCTCCCATAACATAGTACTGCTCCCACCAGCCCAGCATCCATGACGCGCTGCACGTTTCCAGCCGCCGTTCACCTCGATAATGTGATTCGCCCGAAGACACGACACGTTTCTATTGATCGATGGTCGAATTCCGATGGTCTCGTGCCCACCGCTGTTGTAACTGACGATGTCGTTGGGTCAACTTGTGAAAATTTAGGGGTGGTCTTCTGCAGAGCTGCATGTTCAACAGTGTGCTCCGAAACACAGGTGTGTGCACCAACATTGTGCTCTTTCGGCCATAGATCACCATCTATCCTACTTTACAGAAGAAATAAGATTCCGAACTCCACATTCTGTGAAGGTCGCGAGCGTCCACCCATTTAGAGCCTAGTGGTAGTTTCGCTGTCCCAGCTCTTTCCGTAGATGCTGACGACAGTTGCTTGTGAACATTGGATCAGCTTCGCCGTTTTCGATATACTCGTTCGCAAGCTCTGTGTAATAAGAGCCGGCCGGAGTGGCCGAGCGGTTCTAGGCGCTACAGTCCGGAACGGCGCGACCGCTACGGTCGCAGGTTCGAATCCTGTCCCGGGCATGGATGTGTGTGATGTCCTTAGGTTAGTTAGGTTTAAGTAGTTCTAAGTTCTACGGGACTGATGACCTCAGAAGTTACGTCCCATAGTGCTCAGAGCCATTTGAACCATTTGTAATAAGAATCTGCCCTTTGTTGAAGTCGCTTATTTTGGTGGAATTCCCCGTTTACAGCTCATATCTTCACTAGGGTGATCCTCTGTCCACGTCTGCTCCACTTATATATTTTTGTTACCTTTTCACGTGCACCCAACGCCATCAGGCGGCATCCAACGTCGCAGCTGGCAGTGGTCATAATGTTTGGCTTATCAGGGTACATGCACAGGTTACCATATCGTCACATCAGAACGAAGTGTCAGCGCACCTGCATGCAGCCCTGTATTCGCTCATGACTATGCTAAACTACAAATTATCCGCCAAATGTAGCAAAATGTTTCAGCAATCGACTTAGAAGAACTTATAAGTGCCTCTCTCTGCCGGTCATTTGTAATCTCACAGGTTAATCCAACCTATTGGTCATATTCTAAACAATAACATGACATATCAAGCACACACGCACTTAACACATATAATAAAGAAAAAATATTTAACAGCGTGAAAAGAAATTAAAACGAGAAGCTTATTTTTGAATTCGTTTCAGTGGTAGTTTTAGGAAGTGCATAAGTTTAAAATGACTTGCAGTTTTAAATGAATTTCATCTTCAATAACCGTTAAACAGTTGTGTAATATTTTAACATGCAAACACTCACGTCAGGTCTATTTGACCTGGAACTAAAACACAGCACTCCATCACTCCCCATGAGCTAACTAATATTTTATTCCCTTTGAAATGGATAATAACGATATCAGCGATATTTTGATAATGTTTTATTTTTGAAATAAAGTTCCAACAACCTTTTAAGACAGAAGCATTGTGATGTTCACTTTACATGGCATAAAATGTTCATTCTTTGTTGTCTTCTATATGGAAAGCGCAGATCACTTCAGTGTACTTTTTACATACATGTTTCGATCAAATCACACATACTGCTGCTGTGGAATGCTTTCTATCATTTGTACTTGGGTCCATGTGCCACCTTCCATTCCTAGGCAATAGTAACTCGTCTTGTCCTTAACATCTTTGCATGCTGGCACTCTCTCTGCTAGGTAAAGCTTTATTTTTTACGCAGATTTCGACGTATGTAAGAATTGTTCATCCATTGGACAATGAAGTCAATTAGTAAGCCCTTAGCTACGTTATTCAGAAATCCAGGACTTGTACAGAATATATGAATTCAGAGCGGACACTTAAAAAAAATCGTTCTTCTGCTAATATTGTTATTACCACATAACTGATCACAAGCGTCTATTTCACATATTGTATGATTCCTTCGTAACATCTGGCTTTTTTCTGGCAACCTGCATTTTTATCGACCTTTCCATCACTATGCATCGTGGAGATGAGTAGAACAGATCGCGGTATGGCTGGAATGTATAACACTTAAAACATCTAGTGTTAAACCGAATAGACTTAAAAGTTATGTTGTTTGTTTGCTGGGCAAATGTTATGCTGGGATATCTGCTTTGTTCTTTCGTAATGTTTCTACTAATGCCAACATTTTTTTTTCAAATAGAAGAGTCGCGCTGGTGTACCAGGTGTCAAGAGTTACATACACTGAAGAGCCAAAGAAACTGGTACACCTGCCTAATGGCGTGTAGAGCCCCCAAGAGCACGCAGAAGTACCGCAACACGACGTGGCGTGGACTCGTCTAATGTCTGAAGTAGTGCAGGAGGGAACTGACACCACGAATCCTGCAGGGCTGTCAATAAATCTGTAAGAGTATGAGAGGGTGGAGATCTCTTCTGAAAAGCACGTTGCAAGGCACCCCGGATATGCTCAATAATGTTCATGTCTGCGGAGTTTGGTGGCCAGCGGAAGTGTTTAAACTCAGACGAGTGTTTCTGGAGCCATTCCGTAGCAATTCTGGACGTGTGGGGCGTAGCATTGTCCTACTGGAATTGCCCAAGTCCGTCTGAATGCACAATGAACATGAATGGATGCAGGTGATCAGACAGGATGCTTACGTACGTGTCACTTGTCAGAGTGGTATCTAGACGTATCAGGGGTCCCATGTCACTCCAAATGCACACGCCCCACACCATTACAAAGCCTCCACCAGCTTGAACAGTGCCCTACTGACATGAAAGGCCCATTGATTCATGAGGTTGTCTCCATACCCGTACATGTCCATTCTATCGATACAATTTGAAACGAGACTCGTCTGACCAGGCAACATGTTTCCAGTCACGAAGGGTTTAATGTCGGCGTTGAAGGGCCCAGGCGACACGTAAAGCTTTGTGTCGTGCAGTCATCAAGGCTACACGAATGGGCCTTGGGCTCCGAAAGCCTATATCGATAATGTTTTGTTGAATGGTTCGCAGACTGACATTTGTTTATGGCCCAGCAATGAGATCTGCAGCAATATGCGGAAGGGTTGCACTTCTGTCACGTTGAACAATTCTCTTCAGTCGTCGCTGGTCCCATTCTTGCAGGAGCTTTTCCCGGATGTTTTACTGGATTCCTGATATTCGCGGTACACTCGTGACATGGTCGTACGGGAAAATTCCCACTTCATCGCTACCTCGGAGATGCTGTGTCCCATAGCTCGTGCGCCGACTATAACCAACTGTTAATACCACGTTCAAACTCACTTAAATCTTGATAACCAGCCATTGTAGCAGCAGCAACCGATCTAACAACTACGTCAGACATTTGTTGTCTTATATAGTCGTTGCCGACCGCAGTGCCATATTCTGCCTGTTTACATATGTCTATATTTGAATACGCATTCCTATACCAGTTTCTTTGGTGCTTCAGTGTATTTGCCAGTGACTTCTAGAAAATAAACAGACGTTGCACTATTTCTGATGGCTTGTTTGATTCGTTGAAATGGCCCTCTGGTTTTGGGTGCATATGTTAAGTTCAAAAGATAAAATGTTCTGGATTCTACCGAAGCAAACACCCTTCTGCCATACTTTTTTTGTTCGATTTCTTGGAACATATTCTCAGAAGCCGCATCATCCTTGAAACTGAATTAGTTGTTCCTCGATTGTCACATATTCTCCAATAATATACAACTGTCAGCTTCAGATACTTATCTTGCAGTGATGCATTACGTTCACGCACATCAGCTAACTTGTCGAACTTTTTCTGATCATCTCTAGTGCTTTTATCATCACAACGAATACAGGGAAGTGAAAGAAAGAATCATATTGTCACTGGATCGTTTTTCGGAATGGACCCGCAATATATTCAAATTCATCATATTCAGATTGTAGACTCACTCTCAACCTGCGTAAGTATTGATCTTAAATGTACGATTGACTGTTATGTGCAGTAATATAAAATAGATTTTCATGCTATTTGCTTTGGAAGCTAACTGGACGACACGGTCGGTCAAAAGAACGCAGGGATGCCTGGGCGCCTTGTTGCGCTTCTCCGGAGTACGGACCACACGGGATGGCGGCCACACAATGGCAAGGAGCCAGCAGGACCTACTTTGACGTGTTGCCATCATGCGATTCCACAACAGGGAGAGACTCCTGTAGCGATCTCTTGAGAGAACGTTTTATGAGCTTGTCAAATTAAACAACCTGCAGCCGTCAATTTTAAACCTTATTTTATGATGCAGCCAGTTTCAGCTCTGTATTACGCCACCTTCAGGCCCCTGACCGACATGTAGGAATAATCTATCCGACTGTCGGTGTGTGATGTTTGTAGTGGTCACTGTAACATGTAGACATCTTCTAATACCAGTATTGCTGGCCACTGCTTCGATCACAAGCGAGGTAGATTATTCCTACACGTCGGTCACGGGCCTGAAGATGGCGAAATAAAGAGTTGAAATTGGTTGCCTAATAAAATAAGGGTGAAAATTGACGGCTGAAAGGCGTTTAATTTGACATCCTCAATCGAACAGCCGAGTCCCGCGATCATCGCTAAAAAGGTGGACATACAGAGATTTTATGAGCTGGAGTGAAGAAGAACCGTAGCAGAAAGCGCTAATGTCTGCCAAATGTAGACACAACTTTTGGGATGAACACTGGGAAGCAATACTGGCCAGGTAAAAAGAGAGCCCTGAGACTTTGAAAACTGTGGGTCACCACTGAATGCACATCTGTTGCACATAAAATATATTTAGGAAGATAACAAAGACAGACGTTGGTTCATATGGAACTATTTTCCAGAGTGACTGAGAGCAAGACAATGCCAAAACGAAGTTCCCTTATTGGCTAAAGAAAGAGACAGGAAGAGCGAGTAAATACTTTGTTCTAAGGTAACTATTACAAAGAATTTCACTGGTTAACCAAACTAAACATAAGAAACTTCCTGGCAGATTAAAACTGTGTGCCCGACCGAGACTCGAACTTTTTTTTTTTTTGTAACCATATATATTTATTAAAATATATTTACAACGATACATTAAAAAAAGACATTTTATTCTATTAACCTATTATATTCCTAGTGTTGGTTAATATTACTGTCATTTTATATGTTTTCGTTTTTAAATTTTCCTTTTTCGTTTTTCTCTTATTGTTGTTCCTTAAACCCTTTTACATGGCCATTTGCCGTCTTTTTTTTTTCTGAGGGGGTAGACATTGCAGGACAGGCATAACAGTTTATATTTGGCATCGATACATTGATTTTGAGTTTATGTTTCTGTATGTGATGCACTTGTGATGCCACAGGCACATTGTGTATTCTGGTTTGATCTCTTCCTCTAATTACACTGTTAAGTGGGACAGTATGAGGGAAACGGCACCATGATAGGTGGAGCAGAAGTGGAAGAAACTTTTTTTACATATACTACAGGATATACCTAAATTGAAGAAGAGAGAAAATTTTCTCATATTACATAAGAGAAGCAGAAAGGAGAGTGTGAGTAATCAATAGAATTTTATAGGCACAAAGTAAAGGAAATCATTTAAAAAATATCTAATAATAATAATAATGAGTAGTTGGCACTTTCCACTAAGTAATGCTTGTTTCCTAGTCATTATAGTACAAATAATGGAAGAAAAGTCAATTAAAAATAAACTGGTAGTACTACTGTGCATACTTTTGACACTGTTTTGGCTGCGAGCATGATAGATGTTTGGTGAGAAGCACTTTGTATCACTGATTTCACTAAGAAGAAACACTTTATACTACTATACTTCACTATTTGATGCGAGAAGAGAAAGAACTTTATCTTTTGTGTTGCACTTGTTCACTATCACTGCACACGTTCTTCTTGTGGTGAGTGTGGTGAGGTGGCTGGTGGCGGTGCTGAGGGTCACAGGCTGGGGAGGACTCTGGCGATTGCTGTCTGCAGTGGAATCTAGAGGAAGTTTTTGAAGTTCTCGTGGTATCGCCTGTGCTGCTGGGCTGTCTTGTTCTCCTCCCAGAGGTCCATCAGGAAGGCCAGCTGGTCGGTCTGCCTCCGCGCTACGATGGCGTGTGCCGTCATGGCGAGGATCCAGAGAGTCGCCAGTCGCTTGGGCCGTGGAAATGGGTTGCAGTCTGGGGCGGTGATTGCTTCCACTGTGATGCTTCCCGGCGCCGTTCTGTTGATGTGGGCCACCATCTGCTGGCACGCTTCCCAGATGTTGATGGCGTTCCCGCACGTGAATCGGTGCTCGAGGGTGTCGGTCATGCCACATACTTCACACTTGTCACTTGCGACAAGTTTTATCTCCGCCAGTCTTTGGTTGGTTGGTACCGTTCTGTTAATTATTTTCTACCATGTCTCCTTCGCATGTTTAGGCAACACGTTTTCCGAGACGTTCCCCCACATTTGTTTCCAATTGTATTGCGGGAGTTTGTGTTCAATTTTGTTTTTTGCCGGCTTCCCCCTGAGGGCCCAGTATATTCTCTTGGCTGTTCTGTGGCTGGGGTTCGCCACGGTGTCCAGAACGTAACTTTTGTTGGCGTAGTGCAGCCTGACGTGTCGCATTCTGAAGGGAATGTGCCACGTGTCGACCGGCGCTTCTTGTGATGCGGGCTTGTATCTTCCAATTATCTTGGCTGTGACGCTGTCAGGGTTTTTGTCCTGGATGGCGAGCGTTCGTTTCAGTAGAAGGGCTGCACATTTGGTCTTTATATCAACTAGACCTAGTCCCCCTTCTTTCGTTGGCAGCGAGCACGTTGCTTGCGCCACTTTGAATATATTTCGACGCCACAACAGGTAGTACACTGCGCTCGTTAGTGCTCGCGCAATTTCTGTCGGGATGCTTAAGATTTGCGCCAGGTACCATGCTTTCGACAGGATCGTCGTGTTTATCAGTTCTGTTTTCTGGTGGATTGTTAGCTTCCGGTTCGCGTGCTGTCTGGAGAGACCTCTTATGGTCAGTAGCATGTCCCTCCAGTTGTATGCGGCCATTCTAAGTGGACAAGACTGTATATATATTCCAAGAACTTTATGGCTTTCTGCTATTTTATACCGTTGGCTGTCTGGTTTGAGTCGTTGATTCCCTATCGGCAGTAGCACTGTTTTTCTGGGGTTGGTTTGGGCGCCTGACGCTTTTTGGAATGTATTCATGATGGTTTCTACTCTCCAAATATCTTCCTGGTCTTCAATAAAGATGCCTAGGTCGTCAGCGTAGGCTATACATGCTACTGCTTTGCCTCCTACGGAGAAGCCTCTGATGTCGTTTGTGAGTTTCCGCAGCAGCGGGTCCAGTGCTATAGCGAATAGAGCCATTGACAATGGACAGCCTTGTCTCACGGATCTGTCCAGTTTTATCAGTTTTGTTTCCCAACTATTGATTATTACTGTCGATCTCGCAGTACTTAGTATCTTCTGGATGATTGTGATGAATTTTTGCCCAAACCCGAGTCTGTTTAGTGTCTCTACGAGATATTTGTGGTCGATTCTGTCGAAGGCTTTGTTGAAGTCCACCGAAATTATGACACCTGCGCTTCTGGTGGTGGCTGCCTGTGCTATTATGTCCCTGTAGGTGCATGTGGCGTCAAATATATTTTTCCCTGGTACCGCACATGTTTGCCACGGACTCATGACTTTCCTTATCGCCGATTTCACGTTGTTTGCGATGCATTTCGCTATTATTTTATAGTCGGACGAAACTCTTCAATGCGGCGGGCGGCTCTCTTCTTAGGGATGAGTGTTATGGTCCCTTCGGTCAGCCCAGGTGGAATTTCCGCCCCATCGAGTATCACGTTCACCATTTCCGTGAATTGCCCTCCTAGCACGTCCCAATATGCGAGGTAGAATTCGAGCGGGATGCCGTCGGCGCCGGGTGCTCCTCCTCTTGCGCTGGTCCTCATTGTTTCTTTGATGTCATCCACGTCGACATTTTCTGTCAGCAACGCCCTGTCTGTGAGCACGCTCCTCGTCTGCTGGGGGATTTCAGCAGTTGCCGCGTCGTCTGTCGCTTCTCGACGGAACATGTCTCGGAAATAGTCCTTGATGTGTTTTGTTAACTCCGTTTTCGTCGTGAGCGTCTTTCCCTGCTTGTCCTGAAGCTCACTTACGCCTTTCTCCCTTCCCCTATTTAGGTGGTGCATGGTGAGTGGCTCTTCATCCACCTCGCCATATGTTTTACTTCTGGTGAGGACGCCTCTTATTTGCTGTTTTTTTATTTGAAGGAGTTTTGCCTTGATTCTCCTTACTCGCGGCAGGTATTGCTGGTCGTCTGCTGGTGCGTCGAGTGCGTCTTTCAGGCACTGCAGGTAGAACTCGGCCGTGGTTCGCCTCCAGAATGACTTTTCCGCACTGTATCTTATCAACAGGCTGCGCATTGTCGGCTTCGCTCGTGCCAGCCACCACTCGGTCGTGCTGCTGTAGCGTGCGCGCTGTGCCAGGCATTCTTGCCACGTTTCCACTATTTGCTTGCGCAGTTCCGCGTCCTGCAGGTGTTCCGTATTTAGCTTCCACGTGCTTCTTGTGCTGACGTTCTTTCCTTTTTGGAGATGCAGGCTGCATTCGTAGCTGCAGTGGTCCAAAAAGATGACAGGATAGACTTCGACGTGCGCTACATTTTTAGTTGCTGCTCTGCTGACATATATACGGTCCAGTCTGCTTTTACCATTTTTGTGGTGGTATGTAAATTCAGTGTATGTTGGATGGAGAAGGCGCCACGAATCTTCTATTTTCAGTCGTCGGATCAGTTCAAATGGTTCAAATGGCTCTGAGCACTATGGGACTCAACATCTTAGGTCATAAGTCCCCTAGAACTTAGAACTACTTAAACCTAACTAACCTAAGGACATCACACACACCCATGCCCGAGGCAGGATTCGAACCTGCGACCGTAGCAGTCCCGCGGTTCCGGACTGCAGCGCCAGAACCGCTAGACCACCGCGGCCGGCCTCGGATCAGTTCTTGCAGTTCTGGGCACATGTTTGCTACGGGTATTTGGTCTTCAGCTGCGGCGACATAGTTAAAATCTCCTCCAATGATGATGTTATTGTTCTGCATCAGCAGTTCGGCTACTTCTTCATTATAGAAGGTGCTTCTTGCTCGCTTGTTGTCTGTACCAGAAGGTGCGTATATGTTGATAAAGAGCGTCTTTTCTATGTTTAGCGCTATCCCTCGGCCGCTTGACAACACTTTAGCCCCGCCAAAGACGATCCCGTTCCGTACCATTATTGCCGTACCGCATTGGGATTCTGGGTCTATATTTGTGATTGCCGCATATCCTGGTATCTGGTTTATTTTAGTCGTAACCACTTCTTGCAGTAGTGCAACGTCTGTTCTTCTATGGCGTAGGAATTCCGCGAGGGCTCGAATTTTTAAAGGTGTGCTCATTTTATTTATGTTAACTGTGACAACTTTACAGATTTTATTTGCCTGCCTGCTCATTTAGTTTATCAGAAACGATTGGTATTGTAGGTGTAAATTGTCATAGCTGTCCAGAGTGAGATTTTCACTCTGCAGCGGAGTGTGTGCTGATATGAAACTTTCCTGGCAGATTAAAACTGTGTGCCCGACCGAGACTCGAACTCGGGATCTTTGCCTTTCGCGGGCAAGTGCTCTACCATCTGAGCTACCGAAGCATGACTCACGCCCGGTCCTCATAGCTTTACTTCTGCCAGTATCTCGTCTCCTACCTTCGTGCTTCGGTAGCTCAGATGGTAGAGCACTTGCCCGCGAAAGGCAAAGGTCCCGAGTTCGAGTCTCGGTCGGGCACACAGTTTTAATCTGCCAGGAAGTTTCATATCGGCGCACACTCCGCTGCAGAGTGAAAATCTGATTCTGGAAACTAAACATAGTCCAGAGAAGGGAACCTCTACCATTAGAGACCCTTTTTTTGTTTCACCTCGCAAGAATTAGAGTCCAGCCAATCAGGGGTATTTCGTAACGAAAAACGCGGTGAATCGAGGCTTTTTTTTATGGAAGCCATAATACAGAAACTAGAAAATTCATCTCACGATTCTCGCCTCCTGGTCGCCTCGCAGAGCTTCTGTGCAGAACTTCAACTTATGATGCCAACTTGGAAGGAAGGATGCTGGTGTTGGCGCGGATTGGGATCCCAACACTTCTGCCACCAACTGCAACAATATGGTTCTGTGTGAGATGTAGGGAGAGTCATATCAGTTCACAACTTTAATATCTTAGAACTTCACCCTGACTGTTTATGTGGAAGTCATAATTCATTTACTTTCAAATTCCGCAACAGCTGCGAGGAACTATCTTCGATGATTCTACGTGTTGGCTTTAACTGTCTAACTCATTTCACGATGATCACCAAGTACTTACACGATTTATTTTCAGTCTTCCCACGTTCCCGTGTCAGATTAAAACAATTTTGTTCATACTGGTTGCCTTATCGAGATGATGCCACAGGATGCCTTTATAAATCATCATTGAGTATTAAATATTTTTATCATAATTATGAATAAACAAACCAAATGATTATTAATACAATATCATTCATTTAAAAACCACATGCAATGTATATGACATAGAAGCTGCAAATACATCAGGCCCTTCCATTGTGTATCTCACATGCCTTTGAAGTGGAGATGGGTAGCTTTGTATGTACCTGCATATAACAGGAGACCCATTAAGGTACACAGCCTGTATCTTGTGCCTCGTAATTTGTGAAACTGTCGTCGAAAAATCATGAAGTGCATCTTAATGTTCATAACACTGTCGCACATTACTTTATCATCAAAATAAAGAAAAAGGATTCCGTTTTCGTCTTTCCTCCTATAACCGGCTCTAAAGTGCCTCGCTTATGGAAAATATTTATGGTTTCTGGGTCTTCCACTATATCTAATTGGTTTCATGCACCATTTACTCTGCTTGGGCATCTTTAATCTCAAAGAGTTCTTTACTAACAAATGCATTAGAAGCTTTGTCAATTCAAGAGGCACACTCATTGTAATCCGTATTACGCGCAGTTATTTCAATTTTGGCCTCTCCAGCTTCTCAACTTTCTTCAGACAGAGACTATTCGTTACCAGCTCATAGCAGCTCCGGCATAATAAAGTCTTTGTGAGAAACTTGTGAGTTCTCTGAAAGGACGTGAGAAACAACGTTGAAACATTATGTGGATTCAATGAACATTTCCTGAACGTATAAATGGTCAGGAAAGTGGTAATAACGAATTTATTTACGAGTTGATGCAGATGAAAGACAGTGATAGTGATCATGCGTAAATACTTGCATTAGGTCACTCCACTGAAATACTGAATACCACAGATGGTTGTGCTGGGTCACATCACTAAGATATTGAGTGGACGATTGACTAAAATTCGGAAGCTGTAACCAGAATTTGGGTTGTTGTCCCTCATTCGCTATTTTGGAGACGTCGTACCGAATTTTATCATATTTTGTTGTTTCTATATTATAGCTTGCGTATTCTGACATATTGTTATTTCGAGGCAAGGGTGCATTGAAGATCTACCACAAACAACACTCTTGGTACGATTTGTTACAATAAAATAACAGTTAACTACACGTCAATGATAAAAAGCTTTTAGGAGATCTGAAGATAAATGGCACCAACCTTTAGAGTTTTTTCTGTTCATTGTGATCTTGATGTTAGGGACATGTGGTTGTGGAGTGCAAGGAATTGGTTTTACACGCTAATATTTTCTTTGGATCTTCACATTTGTAACAGACTTTGGTTCTTTCTTATTCATGTACAGAAGTACGTTCTGCAATATTCTGTTTTATTTACAGATCACAGCAAGCTCTCTCAGAAGTGAGTTTATTCGATTTTGTGACTTCAGTCCGATTAAAAATCGAAAAATGAAACTTCTGCAAGTGAAATGACCAGTAATGTTTTTATTCTTCATTGTCAAAAAATTCTGGCTGTTTCCTTCCCGAATATAGAGCAATTACTGAGGGTGTGGTTAGGTAGGAACTTAAAACCACAGCTTTTAAGTGCTGTGACTGAAACGAGCAGCAATCCATTTGTACTCCTGCTTGTAACAAATCGTTAATAACGCTTTCGAAAATTCAGCAGTCAAGATAAGCATCACATCCCACAGAGAGTGATGAGCTTCGTGCAAAATAGAGCAAGACCTGGAGGATATGATGTCAGACTATGATTTGCAACATAGTTTCCATACTTCACACTATCTGTCTCGCTAAATGATCGTTTAACGACAAAACATACAGTTAATTGCAGCAAACAACACTATATACCAAGGTAATTATTCAATACACTGACTCCTACAAATTGCAAAAAACTTTCTAGTGGATCTTTACAGTATGTGAATGCTTCAGGAGCAGAGCCCAGCAGCGTAAGCACTTCCTGCAGTATTCATATTTAAACATTCTGCTTTTGTAATGCCTGCCACAGCACCCACAGAACACCAAAGATAAAAATGTCTACGCCAGACCATGGAGGTAACAAAAGAAGGGAGTTGTCATTATGTCACAAACTTGAAGCCGACGTCCGCCAATTTACATAGCCCAAAACATTAGGTTCACTGCATTTATAACTCCATGGTTCACCACGATGATACTTCCGCATGATATCATTCTCATGTGCCTATTTCCAGTTTCGACCATTGGGGATATCTATCTACTTCTGATAGCATCTGGTGCTTTGCTTGTGTGAAGACGTAACCGTCTCGTCAAAAATTCCCATTTGCGTCGCTTACAGGTTTACTAATCGATCAGACCATAATCTAAAGTTTAAAGGAATCACATATCTTTCGTAAGTGCAGCAGTTTAAGCAATATTTTCTTTTGTATGCATCAGTTACGGTTGCTCTGCATACTTTTATTCTTTCCTGTGTTTTTCATTGTCTTCCAAACTGCAAAAACTCCGACATCCGAGTCACAATGTATCAGCGGTCTCGTCCCCGCACAACACACGCTAAGTGATCCCGCTGATTGTTGGTGTAGCATGTCTCATACACTAAATTCCTCCCGCCGATAATTGTCCATTGTTCACTTTTCCTCCCTATGTAAAAAATAATCTGGCTAGAACAGCAAGAGACAGTGGTCATGTGTGTGTGTAAGTTTTGTGTGAGAGTGTTTGTGTGCTTTGCTTCCTTTCTGAAGAAGGCTATAGCCAAAAACTTATGTGAACACCGGTGCTCAGTGTGTGAGTAGCAATCTATCTACTTCACAGTATAGTTATTCGCTCGTATAGTTTGTTACAAATAATGTACTGCACTTCAGCAGGAACAATGCTGTATATAATTACAATACCAGAGGAAAAAATGCCATTCATTACGCCGCATTAAGGTTATAGCACAAACAAGGGTTTACAACGCTGCAACCAAAAAGTTTCGATCACTCACCCAGTGATATAAATTGCTTGACAGACAATAAAAGTAAAATTTGAAACTAAACTGAAAACTGTTGTGGCTTGGCAAGACAGCCAACCCACTAGGAGGAAGCCGAAAGGCACGCGTTTAAGCTCACGCAGGCTGGCGTGAGGTCTGGAACAGGACAAGGAATTATAGTAGCAGAAAAAGTACGTAGCTGCTGGAATATTTAACTTTAATCCATCATTGGTGAAAATCGCTCTTGACGCTACATGTTTTACAGCATCAATAGTAACTGGTAATGGCGCCTTGCTAGGTCGTAGCAAATGACGTAGCTGATGGCTATGCTAACTATCGTCTCGGCAAATGAGAGCGTAATTTTGTCAGTGAACCATCGCTAGCAAAGTCGGCTGCACAACTGGGGCGAGTGCTAGGAAGTGTGTCTAGACCTGCCGTGTGGCGACGCTCGGTCTGCAATCACTGATAGTGGCGACACGCGGGTCCGACGTATACTAACGGACCGCGGCCGATTTAAAGGCTACCACCTAGCAAGTGTGGGGTCTGGCGGTGACACCACAAAAACATTTCTCTTTGACAACTCCTCCTGTTCTGTAGAAGACTATCCATTATTGTAGTGGTAAATGGTGATGGGTAGGCATTACTGACCAACATCTATCTGCAGCCCCAGATCTATATTTCCCGTGGGAAAAAACTTGATAGTGGCGCACCGCCCCACACATCCCACTCCCTCCTCGAGCGTTTGAGATAGGACATCAAAACATTTTTTTTTTAAATTAACTCTTCAGAAAAATTTGCACTCTTTATTGTCTATTAGCTAATAGCTTTTTCTTTTGTGTGGCAAAAAATTGAATATGGGAAACATAAAACCAGTAAAGACAAGAAACAAGCAAGAGAGTGCACACTTCTTCAATCCTTAGATCCCAGCATTTTTTTCTCTCTAATCATGCTGCAGCTTTACACAGTGTGCTTTGCTTTCTGTGAAAGAATCTATTACTTCATCAAAATTCGTCAAAGATTTTGCTACACGAAGAATCAAATTGTCGTTCCCTAATATTTTCTCAACTTGATTACATCTATTTTGTCACTGTCTGCTAGATAAAACTGAAATAGGCCTTCCTAATATTGCAGCAATTGTAACACATGTGAGACTGTTTTGGCAAAAATGGTCATTTTTATTTATCTCATTTACATAAATAACGTGACAGAATATAATTCACAAAGTACACTCCAGTTACTCAAGCATGAAATCAATAAATAGCACTACAAAATGTTTATATAAATTTGTAATCATCGTATTCTTTGATATAATTTATGTGGTGTCCCCGTTTCTTCTCCTTCCTCGCTCCAATTGCTCCAACAAACAATCTTGTCATCACTAATCCTATAACTATTCCTCACACTGTCAAAATTATTCTCCAGTTAACTTCACTAACCCTACAGAATTACCAGTTTCGTTATCCCACATTTATTCTCTGGTTAGGCGTTATTAACAGGCAGCAGTAACCGTACGCGACACAAGCAGCAACCAATTTTGTGACTTTGACGAGTTCCTAGCCAGGAGCGAACTTTATAATATCATCTATGTGCTTTAATAGTTTAGTTTCATGTGTTTCTGCGTGATTATTTAATATCTAATAGCCACAGTTCTCGCGTTTTCATGTGCGTCGGAAAGTAAATCGACTTTGTGACATATTACAAGTTCCTAATCAGGGGCGAATTATTTTGTTTCACCAGGGGGCTTCGGTAGTTAGGTTTTTGAACGTCTGCATGTTAATCTAATTTATTAGACACAGTTCCTGCGTTTTCGTCGGGGTCTACAGTAGAGTTGCGCAGCATGTGCCAATAGTCTGTTTATCTGCATAGTTTAGCTTTCCACGGTCTTTAGTATGGACAGGGACTGTGATTGTTGTGTGCAGATGCGAGCCGAGTTGGTGAGATTTCGCTCTCAACTTCAGGCTGTGATGGCTTCGGTTACACAGCTTGAGGCTGTTGTGGGTTGGGATCCAACAGACATCCAGCACAGATGAGTCCTCCGATGAGCCATCACCAGTGGACAGCCCAGTTACTCCTGGCACTGAGGTTGACCCCTCACCTGTGGTCGAGTGGGAGGTCGTCCCGGGGCCTAGCAGGTAGCGAAAGACTTCTCAGGTGGCCTCCCCGGTTTGTCTGACAAAAAGGTTCCAGGGGCTGTTTGTGGCTGACGCTGTCACTGAGCCAAATGCTGTCGCCTGTCCTGTTTCAGAGGAAACCTCTCAGCCTGCAAGATCCGAACAGTCACAGAGTGTGGGGTTATTGATTGTTGGGAGCTCCAACATTATGGGCCCCCTTGTGGACATGGCTGCCAAGAAAACCAATGTGCACTCTGTGTGCATATTGGGTGGAATCATTCCAGATGTGAAATGGGTCCTCCGGATGCCATGAAGATCACAGAGTGCAGCCAACAGCAGGTGGTTGCTCACATCGGTACCAATAATCTGTGTCACTTTAGATCAGAAGAGATTCTCTCTGGTTTCGAGCGGCTAACAGAAGTGGTAAAGGCTGCCAATCTTACTTGCAAGATGAAAGCAGAGCTGACCTTTTGCAGCACAGTCGATAGGACCGATTGCGGATCTCTGGTACAGAGCTGAGTGGAGGGTCTGAATCAGAGGCTCAAACGGTTCTGCGGCCATGTAGGCTGCAGATTCGTCGACTTGCGCCAAAGGATGGTTGGGTTTCAGGTTCTGCTGAATAGATCAGGTGACCATTATATGCAGGAGGCGGCTTAACGGGTAGCAGGGGCTGTGTGGTGTGAACTGGGCGGTTTTTTAGGTTAGAGGGTCTCAGGAAAACACAAGAAGGGCTTCAGCCACAAAAGGTGCAGGCTGAACACAGGAAGAACGTAGATATAGGAACCATCAGTATAACAGTTGTAAATTGTTGTAGTTGTGTTGGGAAAGTACCAGAGCTCCAAGCGCTAATAGAAACCACTGATACTCAAATCATTATAGGTACTGAAAGCTGGCTAAAGCTGGTGATAAGCTCAACAGAAATTTTTGCCAAGAACCTAACGGTGTTCTGAAAGGATAGGCTAAACACTGTTGGTGGTGGCGTGTTTGTTGCTGTTGGACGTAATTTATCTTGTCACAAAGTTGAAGTAGGTAGTTACTGTGAAATAGTATGGGCAGAGGTCATTGTTGGCAACCGGAACAAAATAATAATTGGATCCTTTTACCGACCTCCCAATTCAGATGGTACAGTTGCTCAAAGGTTCAAAGAAAACTTGAGTTTGATTTCAATCACGTACCCGACTCATACGATTATTGTTGGTGGTAACTTTAATTTACCATCAATATGTTGGCGAAAATACATGTTTAATTCCAGAGGTACGCATAAAACATCATCCAAAATTGTGCTAAACGCGTTCTCTGAAAATTATTTCGAGCTGTTAGTTCATGAGCCCACGTGAATTGTAAATGGTTGTGAAAACACACTTGATCTGTTAGCAACAAATAATCCTTAATTAATAACGAGCATCAAGACGGATACAGGGATTAGTGAACACAGGGTTGTCGTACCGAGATTGAATATTGTGACCCCCAAATCCTCTAAAAATAAACGAAAAATATACCTATTCAAAAAAGCAGATAAAAATTCACTTGACGCCTTCCTGAGAGACAATCTCTGCTCCTTCCAAATTAATGATATAATGTAGACCAGGTGTGGCTTGAATCCAGAGAAATAATATCAGCAGCAGTTAAGAGAGTTATAGTAAATAGTAAATAAATTAACAAACGACGGAGCTGATCCTCCCTGTACACAAAACAGGTCAGAACACTGTTGCAGAAACAACGAAACAAACATGCCAAATTTATACAGGCGCAAAATCCCCAAGATTGGCGATGTTTTACAGAAGCTCAAAATTTTGCGAGGACTTCAACGCGAGATTCTTATAACAGATTCCACAACGATACTTTGTCTCAAAACCTGGCAGGAAATCCAAAGAGATTCTGGTCATATGTGAAGCATGTTCACGCCAAAAAAAATTAATCCCTTCTCTGCGCGATAGCAATGGAGATACTATCGAAGACAGTGCTGCCAAAGCAGAGTTACTGTACACAACCTTCCGAAATGCCTTCACAAAAGAAGACGAAGTAAATATTCCAGAATTCGTATCAAGAACAGCTGCCAACATGAGTAATGTAGAAGTAAATATTCTTGGAGTAGTGAAGCAACTTAAATCAATAACAGCAAGTCTTCTGGCCCAGACTGTGTACCAATAAGTTTCGTTTCAGAGTATTCTGATGCATTAGCTCCACATTTGACAATCATACACAACCATTCGCTCGACGAGAGATCCGTACCCAAAGACTGGAAAGTTGCATAGGTCACGCCAATACTCAAGAAAGGTAATAGGAGTAATCCACTTAATTACAGGACCATATCATTAACGTCGATATGCAACAGGCTTCTGGAACATATATTGTGCTTGAACATTATGAATTACCTCGAAGAATACGGTCTATTGACACACAGTCAACATGGGTTTAGAAAACATCGTTCGTGTGGAACACAACTAGCTCTTTATTCGCATGAAGTGTTGAGTGCTATTGACAAGGGATTTCAGATCGATTCCGTATTTATGGATTTACAGAAGGCTTTTGACACTGTACAACACAAGTGGCTTATAGTGAAATATATAGTGAAATATATCGTCTCAGTTATGTGATTGGATTTGTGAGTTCCTGTCAGAGAGGGCACAGTTCATAGTAACTGATGGTAAGTCATCGAGTAAAACAGAAGTGATTTTTGGCGTTCCGCAAGGTAGTGTTATAGGCCCTTTGCTGTTCCTTATCTATAAAACAACTTGGGAGACAATCTGAGCAGCCGTCTTAGGTTGTTTTCAGATGATGCTGTCGTTTATCGACTAATAAAGTCATCAGAAAATAAAAAAGTGCAAACTAATTAGAAAAGATATATGAATGGTGCGAAAATTGGCAGTTGACCCTAAACAACGAAAAGTGTGAGGTCATCCACATGAGTGCTAAAAGGAATCCGTTAAACTTTGGTAACACGATAAATCAGTCAAATATAAAAGCCATAAATTCAGCTAAATAGCTAGGAATTAAAATTATGGACAACGTAAATTGGAAGGAACACAAGGAAAATGTTGTGGGGAAGGCTAACCAAGGACTGCGTTTTATTGGCAGGACACTTAGAAAATGTAACAGATCTACTAAGGGGACTGCCTACACTACACTTGTCCATCCTCTTTAAGAATAATGCTCTGCAGTGTGGTAGCCTTACCAGACAGGACTGACAGAGCAGCACGTTTTGTATTATGGCGAAATGTGGGAGAGCGTGTCACTGAAATGACACGCAATTTGGGCTGGACATCAATAAAAGAAAGGCGTTTTTCGTTGCGAAATTCCAACCACCAACCACCAATTTTCTCCTCTGAATGCGAAAATTTTTTGTTGACACCGACCTACATAGGGAGAAACGACAACCACGATAAAATAAGGTAAATCCGAGCCCGTACAGAAAGATATAGTTGTTCGTTCTTCCTGTGCGCTATACAAGATGGGCATAATAGAGAATTATGAAGATGGTTCGATGAACCCTCTGCCAGGCACTTAAATGTGATTTGCAGAGTATCCATATAGATGTAGATACATTCCTACAACGCGTTTCCCGCACTATTGCGAGAAAAGAACTTAGGCAGATGCTAACCTGATATTATACAAAGTGTAGAATTCTGGCAAAAATTCTCTGTCAAAATTTCATTTTCTTGGATATATCGAAAACTTTAATATGTAATCTTTCTTACCTGTTATTCCCTTTAGTTGTTTATTTCCACTCTGATAATCTGAATCTATGGATTTTTTTAATAACTATAACTATCATCTAGGGTTACTAGATTTCTAAATGCCAAAAAGTGGACTTTTCCACATTTTAGGATGAAAAAGAGGACACTTTTTATTTCTTAAATTTGTTACATAGGAAACAAAAAATATTATACACGTCTCACACATCTACAACCTTTAGAACTCATGTATTTTTCATTGAACTAAATCTTTTTTACAAGTTCCTTTTCCTGTCACATGTATTTTAAAAAGTATTGCAGTACAAGTTTGTAAAGTTAAATTTCACCATTGCAATTCCTCTTACAGTGCCAATAATGAGTCTATTTCTTGCCTTTGTTCATTGTGCATGTATTAAAGAGACAAGCATTATGGGCTGGCAATGCTAAGAAGAACTGTGCAATTTTAATTAACTCGCTAAACTGTTCCATGCTACTATACGATTCAACATACTTACACTATTTATTATGGACCAGATCTAATTTTTCAACATATGTACCTATGAATTTTTTTAAACTTAAAAGCTGATCAAAGCTCTTTTCATTGTCAATTTTAATATCTTTATTCAACAAAAATTTGATTGATACATCTGAAAAATCAAGACATTTAAAACAAAAAAATTCATAAAATGGTGTCATTCACGTATTCAGGTACTGCAAACGACATTCATAGAGATACCAACATGACACTTAAAATCCTTCACCTTCGAAGCATAACCATCATTTTCTAATTGAAATACTCTTTCTTTCTCACTCAAAGGTATAAAATTTTCATCTTTCTTCTATTGAAGAACACCATGAAGGGAATGCAGTACACTGATGACATCTATAAGGGAGTTTTCTCCTTTTTCTAAGTTACCAGTATAACTATGGAAAATGCCAACTACAGTTCAGATATGCCATAGATACAGCTCATTGATAGGGTCCATAAAAAATTCTTAAGGACTGTTGGAGGTTTGTTTTGTGAGAGAAAGAAGGATTTCGGAGTGGGAAACATCGCTGTAAGTCTCTGAATAGCTGAAAATAGTGACAGCCATCGAATCTTGCTGAGCCTGAGGAGTTGTTGGTACTGTATTTCGATAAAATCACAAATTTATTTATAGACTCGACAAGGAGAGTATATATCAAAAAATAATTATATATTTTCCTTACTAATCCTACGGTCACAGGTTCGAATCCTGCCTCAGCCATGGATATATGTGATGTCCTTAGCTTAGTTAGGTTTAATTAGTTCTAAGTTCTAGGCGACTGATGACCTCAGAAGTTAAGTCGCATAGTGCTCAGAGCCATTTGAACCATTTTGAACAGGTTTTTGTAAAAAAAAATTACTCACTTTATCTGATTAACTTGCATATCTAACACACTTCATATTTTTTCTGTTTTTATGTGCACTTTCACGTCACCTTAAACCATTATTTGGTATAGATACATAGGTCCTTGCTTCCCATTGAACTCTTCCAGGACGAAAGGTCGGATATTTTTCTCGGAGTTCATTCATAAATACACACTTCTTCTTTGGCATGATGAGAACCTTAAACAAAAGTGAAACAAAGAATGATCAAAGTGCAGTTTTCAGCTACTGCATGAAAAAGTCTTCACATACAAAACTGAACTATCTTTCTGTGCTGTAATCTATACTTTGAAAGTCCCAAAACTTACTCTATAAGATGAATATGGGAAATAAAGATGAAGCTGGATTATCGGCAAGTTCGCTAGAAACACGTGCCTCTCACAAAAGGAAAAAGCCTGTAGACATTACAGCTATCCGTTGGCCATAGATATTACCTATGGTCGAAGCAGCTATCACGAAGCTAAAAAGGTAGGAACATAATTTGTACGCAATATAAATCGCTATTTTCGGTTTTCTGAGCGTAACAGATTGATTTTAAGCTAATAACAAATGATGTAATTCAATGACCAAAGTAAAAAGTACATAAGTTGTTGACGATACGAAATAAAAACAAAAATTTTAAGATTTTCGTTCGCAAATCTCAAAAATGCGGACATTTGCAGGAATCGCAAAAATGTCTGTGGACGATACATTAAAAGTGTTTGCATAAATGTGGACATTTGTTAACCCTACACTGATCATTCGCATACACTATCAACCATGTTAACAAACAGCTACTGGCATTCACTTGTTCAGGTTTATTCTGCTCATATAGCCCGATTTTGTCTGTGGAAAAGCTTTTATTTCTAGAAGCAATGGAGATTCCCCAGAAGAAACAACTCATACACTAAACATGGATTCAAAAATCAACTTATGAATCGTTTAGAAATCAACTGGGAATGTGTACAAAAATATTCACAAACCAACAGGGATGTGTTTCAACATGTATAATCAATAGACCAATGTGCACTGGATGCTAGGTGCTTTATAAACAACATTTTTTTCTTTAAGAATATAAATTTGACGTCCCATGAACTTGTCACCTGTGCCAGATATCCCAGTTTGCCCTCCCTAGTTCTGGATGTGTCCGTCTGTCTTTAACTAAAAAACAAATGACTAATAAATAATCTGCATGGGAGCATGTTTACAAAGTAAATGATGTTAATATAAAACAACTTGTTCCACATCATTACGATTTATCATACAAAAGATACATGGAACATGAAACTAACAAACAATTGGCATTTCACAAAGCATAGTATAACTCGTATACTTTGAAAACCTCAAAAGGAAATTCGAAAGTTAAATAAAGAGGTGATCAAATTAGACATACATTACAATTGAGATATGTTTTGTTATTTCTGAAAAACTGACAGAGTTACTGGCAAGAACTATTACAGGAAAAGATGCAGATAGGCTACTGTTGGAAAGGTAGGCTTATATGTGACACAGTTAGGCTATCATAACTAAAAAATATTTCTTACATACATGTTAAATCATAATATCCCTTTTATGTGGTCTAAGCCTTCTAAACTTTTCCTTTAATCACAGTTATACTATTTCACAATGCTGGAACATGTTAAAAAAGTTAAATCTTGTTTTTACTTTGTTAATAGCTATTACTAGTCGCACAATGAATACACATCATAGGTAAAATTTCAGAGTGAGAATACGTGAAAACTACAGTCAAACTAACACACTAACAATCCAGTGAAACATGATGGCTCTGAGCACTATGGGACTTAACATCTATGGTCATCAGTCCCCTAGAACTTAGAACTATTTAAACCTAACTAACCTAAGGACATCACACAACACCCAGTCATCACGAGGCAGAGAAAATCCCTGACCCCGCCGGGAATCGAACCCGGGAATCCGGGCGTGTGAAGCGAGAACGCTACCGCACAGTGAAACATGAAATCTATTCTGCATTGAGGTATACCTCTATGCTGTTCTGTTTCTTTGACATTTCAATAAACATTCACTTTGTTGACATGCACAAGATACAACAGCATGTCTTCCTTCATTCCTCATTGCACATGTTTATGAGCTAACAAACAACACCAGGGTAAGTGTTTTGCAAACGAGAACATTAAAAATTTTGCACATACGAGCTGAAAGCTGAAAATGAAATGGACATGAAGCAGTATCCGTAAGCAAATAAGTCTTGGTTTCAGAGCTACATTTGCTATCGAAACAAACTCAGTAAAACTGGAGTTAAATGGATATGACAATGTCGTTTTCCCATCACTTTTTTCTCTCTCTTCTTGGTTATTCGAAATATGTGATCAAGAAAGGAGTTACGTTAAAGAGGCCAAATGCGTCGTATTATGAGAACAAATATGCATTCAAGAACAGGAAAACGTTCGCAATTACTTCCCTGACACTATGTTATTCATGTAGGCACTGTAAGTTTTGTATATAATATTTTAGTATTAAAAACAATTGTTCCTTGCATACGACAGAAATTATGAACAAGAAGCAATTGTATTCTGCTACATTGCCAGTGTATGGGGTACTAGATATACATTGGCAATTATCACAGAAGATTGCAATTATTTTGAAAAATCACAAAGTAAAAATTGGGTTTTCTACATCTAATAAACTACAATAAAAACTAATACACAATATAAAGTGTAAGCATGATCCATACTCAGATTCTGGAATATACAAAGTCACATGCCAGGGATGTTCCTCATCCTACCTAGAACAAATAGACCGAAATTTCAACACCAGGTACACAGAGCACATAAAAGCCAACACACACAACAGACACACTACATCAGCCATAGCACCACATGTACATAATACAGGGCACCCATTTGGAAAAATAGAGCAAAATGACAAAGTACTCCACTGACTAAATAAAAGACATAAAATGGATTTACTAAAAGAACTGGAGATGTATTCACATTACAGAAAATAGGAAGATAAAATATTAAACGAAAAATTGAAAGTGAATGAGTGAATTTCTTCAGATGTTTCAATAGTATACTTAAATAAAATAGTAGAACATTGAAATAGGCACAATTGTAAAATAGACATAGGTAAATTATGATCCCAATTGTTAAGGTAAATAACCTCTGTACGAAAGCATATCGTACTCTGTTGAAGACCTATAATGTCATCTCTGTTGACTACTTGTAAGAACATCTGTATCACTGTTTTGTTTATGTACAATGTTTCTGATGTTTAAAGATGTACAACAAGTTCTGTGTGATGTTTAGTGTGTGCGAGATTCTGCACAAATGGACCACAAAGGAAACTGGAAGAACAAATTCTTCTAAATTCTGCCTCTAACTTCACAAAAAGATTGACAAATAACTAAAAATTGCGTGTTTTCTTATACAGGGTGTCCCGGCTATCTTGTCCACCCAGAATATCTCTGGAACAAAAACAGCTATTGGAAAACGACTTTCACCAATACCAATGTAGGGCTGGGGCCTATGAATGTACATATTTGGAAACATTCTAAAACGAAATCATATGTGTTTTTTAACACAAACTTATGTTTTTTTTAAATGGACCTCCTATATTTTTTCTTCAGCAATCCATAGCATGACAAAGCATATACAAAATGTGCTTTGTCATGCTATGGATTGCTGAAGGAAAAATATAGGAGGTTCATTTAAAAAAACATAAGTTTGTGTAAATATGCTTTCGTTTTAGAATGTTTCCAAATATGTACATTCATGGGCCCCAGCCCTACATTGATACCAGTGAAAGTCGTTTTCCAATAGCTGTTATTGTTCCAGAGACATTTTGGGTGGACAAGATAGCTGGGACACCCTGTATATTGCAGTAAAGTCAACAAAATGAAGCAGAATCTCACACATCGACAACATCGCATAGGAATGACATAACAAACACATAAAACGCACTTGAAAATGGGAATCACTTCCCGAAACACATCGTGTGAAAAATAAAATAAAGAAAATCATGACTGGTAGCAGATGAGCTATTTATAAACAAACCTATTTTTTGTATAATTTTCTGTAATTAAAATATGCAGTAATTAGTCTGTGTATTAATTATGTGTCAAAATAAGTGACTATACTTGTAGCTAACACTTTCAGCTATTTATCTGGCATATTGACTGTAATTATTGCTGAATACGTTTTCTAGTTATAAAATTTGATAGTGTAATCTAATGGTGTTCTTATAATTGTGCCAACAGAATTTCTGTAATGCAATTAACATTATGTTGACAATGTATGTGCATCGTTGTTTATGGTAACTATGGTGTATTTCGATTTATGTTATGTTCCTATGTTTTATTACTTAGTTTCATAATTATCGGCCATCTTTGCTGCATTCATCCGTGGCGATACTATGACAGCCTTTTGTCCCACTACAGCGCTGTGTAAAAGCCCAGCGAATGACTGAAAGAAAACATCCTCTATGCTGACTGACTGGTGACAGTTCCACCCTTGACTTGTCCACACAGTCGTCTGCCACACACGCCCTCTCATGGCTCAGCAATAGGCATCTTCTTACACTCTTACTGTACACTAATCAGCCAAAAAATTATGAATATTTGCTTAGTGGTGTGTAGACAAGTCAGTGTGGCATAATTTTTACACCAAATAATTAACATATTACACTAACACAGCCAGTAAAAAACGTTCAATAAATATAGATTCTCAAGTAATAGACTCATGAAGGTGAATGAAGAAGATCATTAAATGATTGTACATTTTTCACTAGTGAACCAGTGAGAAGGGGACAGGATGGATCAGGTTACAATTGGAAACACGACACAGAACTCTTGTAGCAAAACATGAAGATTGGAGATGAGAGAGATTCAATGTATTTGTGATATGTACACTGATGATATAGAAAATATGACCACGTATCTAATAGCTTTTTGATCCATCTTTGGTAAGCTATGCAACAGCGATTGTACATGTCATGGTTTCGACACGTACTTTGTAGTTTGATATGTGATTTCCGTAAACTGTGGGCCAGTAGTTTGTGGGTGCAGATCTATCGCCTGATAGCCCACCAGATGAGTTCCACCCAGTTGAGATTAGGCTAATGTGCTGACCCAGAACTCAATATGAGTTCACTATCATGCTCCTCAAAAGCTATAATATACACTGAAGGATCAAAGAAATTAATATAGGCATGCACATTAAAATACAGAGGCACGTAAGCAGACAGAATACGGCGCTGCGATTGGCAGCGCCTATATCAGACAACAAGTGTTTGGCAAAGTTGTTCGATCAGTTACTGGTGCGACTCTGGCAGGTTATCAAGGTTTAAGTGAGTCTGGGCATTGCATTATATTTGGCGCACGAGCATCATCTCCAAGATAGCAATGAAGTGGGGATTTTCCTGTACGACCATTTCACGAGTGTACCATGAATATTAGGAACCAGGTAAAACATCAATCTCCAACATCGCTGTGGCTGGAAAAATATCTTGTAAGAACAGGACCAACCAAGACTGAAGAGAATTGTTCAACGTGACAGTAGTACAACCATTCAATAAACAGCTGCAGGTGCCAATGCTTGCCTATCAAAAACTGTCAGAGTGCGAACCATTCAGTGAAACATCATCGATATGAGCTTCTGAAGCCGAAAGCTCACTTGTGTACCCTTGATGACTGCATGACACAAAGAATTACGTCTCGTCTGGGCCCATCAACACCGATATTGGACTGCTGATGAATGGAAAGATGTTGCTGGTTGGACGAGTCTCATTTCAAATTGTACTGATTGGATGGACGTGTATGGGTATGGAGACTACCTCATGAATCCATGGACCCTGCGTGTCAGTAGGGCACTGTTGAAGCTGGTGGAGGCTCTGTTCAAATGGTTCAAATGGCTCTGAGCACTATGGGACTTAACAGCTGAGGACATCAGTCCCCCAGAACTTAGAAGTACTTAAACCTATTTGGGATGCCTTGCAGCATGCTGTTGAGAAGAGATTTCCATCTTCTCGTACTCTTACGGATTTGTGGACAGCCCTGCAGGATTCATGGTGTCATTTCTATCCAGAACTAATTCAAACATTAGTGGAGTCCATGCCACATCTTGTTGTGGCACTTCTGCGTGCTTGTAGATGCCCTACAACATATTAGGCAAATGTAACAGTTTCTTTGGCTCTTCAGTGTAATTCTAACCCTGTAAATTGGAATTTTGTCCAGTTGGGGGACGCCATCGTTGTCAAGGAAAACATCAAGCATGAACAGAAGACGTTTTTTACTGTAAAAAATGTATCTTCCTAAGGTTGTAGAAAAAACAAGAGTAATATTTAATACATATTGTGCATAGTTTGTATAATACAATTGATATACAACACACACTGTGAATTTTAATATACTGATTATCACTTTGTCATTCTACACTTAGCAAATTCAAAGTACTTTCCTTCACACAACACAAATCATAGATCATCACTTTTCATTGAAATTCCCTATTAAAGAGATTGACAGTAAGAGATAAATTAACAGATATACAGTTTAGTTGAAGAGTATGAAACAGTGTTGAAAGCTAAAGTAAGAAAATGCATTGCAACAACTGGGGCACCCATGCTCGCTACTGCATATTTTTACCGAAGTGCAGTAAACTCTTAGAGTATTAATCTTTGTACACTTTGATGTTTGATACATGATGAACACCTCATGATTTATGTGTTAGTATGATTTCAAGTTCAATGGTGTTTGCATGTGTAATTCGGCGTAAGCGAAAAGTACCTTGACAAACAAAAAAAACTTCTTATTTAAAGACTTCCCTTTATGAGACAAATGATGCGATTTGAGCAACACTTTCTGAAACACCTGTAAACTCTAAATGTTCACTCATGGATTCTGCAGATTCTTCCTTTTCTCTGTGGCTTTCTTGTTTTTTTTCCAATGCTAAATTAGTTATTTCAGTGTCATAAACATCGTTGTGTAGGGGAGGCTACTAACTGTTTTATACAGTCTGGTGGTGATTTATTCTTCAATAGAGGGAGTCAAGGCAAAGCTGTAGAATCATTTGGTGGTTCGTTAATGATATTTTAAAAATCAGATAGGAGTAAATCCCAGTGTGTGTGTCGACGACAGTAATACAATCTGCAAAGTTTACCTAATTCTGTCATAATGCTTTCTGAAGGGAAACAAGATGGTATAAAATGTGATATTAATATTGGTTTATTTCTTCTACATCTCAAAGTTTTTAGCCATGTATTAGAACGAAATTGTGGCCATTATCAGAAATTACTTTGTCAACATGCCCTACTTATTTCAGAAAATTCTGTACGATTGCTATAGAGACAGATTTTGCAGTAGCTTTCCATAAAGATGTGAATGACACTGATTTAGAGATAAGCTCAACAGCTACAAACACAAATGAGTGACTATGTTTAGATGTCGTAACAAGACCGAAAACGTCAACTGGAGCTAATTCTCTTAGTTTCGCAGGGAATGATCGGAAATGGTGGTGTTATGTGCGTAATGGTAGGTGGTTTTGCCTCTTGGCACAATTTGCATTTTGACAAGACAACACGAATTCGCTTTTCCATATTGTTGAAGTAACATTATCCCGTAATTTCTAAAAATATTTCTTAGCCCCAAAGTGTGTATAACTGAAATGTATGTACCAAATGAGTTTGCTGACGAGTTCATCTGGGATGCACAACACCCAAAGAGGACTGCCAGGACATCTACATCTGAATAAAATATTGTTACATACAAGGTAGGACTGTCTTGTCGCAGTATTTGATATGTTTTGCCATTTCTCCTTTAAGTATTTCCAGATTCGATCCTTCTCCTGCTCATGAGCTGCATCACATGACGAAGATGAAATATAGTTTTCAAAGGCTGCTTTTAGCATATATAACAAAGTAAAATTGCCTCCCATATCGTAACTTGCATTCTAGTCATTGTGTCTTGCAAACATATCATGTTCACAGATTCATGATTAACTATTCCAAAATTAGTTCTTTTATTATGATTTCCAGTGTGATAATTATTGAACCGACTGGTACTATTATCATGACCAGTCTTTTTTTTTCGATATTGGCATGCTGTTCCTGTAGCTTTTTTACATCGCATTTACTTTGCTGATTAATCGTCATCTGCCCTTCTATAAAACGTTGCAGAGACTAAAATTCTTCAGTATCAGGAGACGGAGACGACTGAGTATCACCTGACCTTTTGTCGAATCATTGTTCGTTTGTGTCACTCTCTTGCATAATTTGTCGACACGTTTAGCAACAGTCATCAACTGATTTTGCGTTTTTCAAGCTTCAGTGTTAGTCTGTAACTGTAATGACTCGAAATTTTGTGCTTATTCCTCTATTTACAATTCTTGTTGTGATGTCTGTTGGCTTAACTCAACAGTATCAACAGATTGTACATGATCAACCCTGGACTCAAGACTATTAATATCAAACATGAGTTCCTCATGTATCTGACTTTTCAGCCATTCTGAGATTTCCTCGAATTTTCGATCGAAATTATCATTAATTTCATCACGAAACATTTTGAAGTTGTCGTTCTGTTTGCTACTAGAGTCCGTGATCTTGTCATGAAACAATTTGAAGTTCTCTTAGCTTGAAATTTTGTCCCTGTTTGCTACTAACCTTTTTGGTCTCGCTACAAAGTTTGTCATTAAATTTTTTAATCTCATTATTAAATAATCTAATTTCATTATTGGATTTTCTAAACCATTCATTATTGGATCTTTTAATCTCATCAAGTTGACCTAGTACTTATGAAAGAGGTCATCACATATGACTGGCAAATAATAGCCTACACTCTGGCTATTCACAGTATTATTCGAAAGTTTCCAGACTTCATTATGCTGAGAAAAATTTTCTACACTATGGCTCAAATTTTTCGACACTTCATTTGAAGCTATTCCTATAGTCTTTTCCATTCCTGCCTGTTCTCTAGATTTCATAGTCGTTGCAGCAATACACAAAATAATACTAAGTACAGCTATCTCACGCAAAATTGTTAATTTCACTGTTGCAAAATCAATTCTGAAATAGAAAATGGCTGAAATAAAAAGTTTTGAATTAATGTGAACAAGCGAGCAAGCAACAAAAATGCTATGCAGCAATCACTGACCAAATACTATTTCATAAAATTTTCAGTTGCAAGGTGATTTTTTTTTAGTTTACCTAGGTTTCAATGCCAATAATGGTATCTTCTTCAGAACCTATAAATTAACCCATGTGTACATATATTAAATATTGAAATATATTATCAATCTAACGATTTCATAATAAGGAAAATCGTGATACTTATAAAAATTAAATTATTTTGAGGGCCAAACGTTGGCCATGTCACAGAATAAAACTAATACAGAATAAATACCCATAATCATAAGATTATGTCTGTCAATACTAAAAACAAGAAGAAAAACGTAGATGGAGTTACACCAGACCAGGAAATAGGGTCACACGTAAGCAACAAGGAAACTAGCCATCGCGAGCAGTTCCGCAATGAGGCTCGGCCAGTGGCCAAGTGCATGCGCGAGCACATGAACAAGTGCTAGAGACAAGCTGTATCAAAATTACTTAGCAAAATGTAAATTGTAAAAAATGTGACAGGAAACAGTCCTGCAAATGGACAAATGCCTACCCATAGTACAGTACATTAAACAGTTTTCCTAAGAACTAGTTACTAAGTCAGAGAAAATTTTACATTCAAGTATTATAATAAGAGGGCAAAACTCCATACAGTAACTAATAAATTAGTATGGGATACACAGATGTGCGAAGCATGAAAGATTAAGGCAAATTAAGAAACACCTTTGCAACTGGTGTCATTACCAGTATAATACAAAATATATGGAGACACAATGTGAAAATGCACTATAATAAAGGGCAAAGCAGATAGGAAAGAGCTTCGGCCATTTGAAGTGGACCGTGGATCAACTCTACTGGAGTAAAAATTAAAATCCTTAGAAATAATTTCTATTTTTTAGTTGCAGCTGAACATTAAGTAAATTTTCTCTATCAATAATCAGATGTTTAAAAATTTTGCAATTCTTCAAGGGTGTCTAACTTACATCCTTTGACTTCATAATGCAAAAGCTCAGCATCTTTTAGAGGCTTGGGACCATGAGCCATTTGAACAAGATGTTCAGCAAATGTAGATCCTTGTGTTCCATCACCGCTTTTAGTCAGCAGATGCTCTTTAAACCAAACAGACAGGTCCCTTCCTGTCTGGCCGCAGTACTGCTGGCGACATCTAATTTCCTTGTTGCTTACGTGTGACCCCTATTCCTGACCCAGTATAGCTCCATCTACATTTTTCTTAATGTTTTTAGTATTGACAGATAATCTTATTATTATGTGTCTTTATTCTGTATTAGTTTTATTCTTTGACATGGCCAACGTTTGACCCTCAAAATAATTTAACTTTTGTAAGTATCACGATTTTCCTTATTATGAAATCATTAGATTGATGATGTATTTCAGTATTTAATATATGTCTGTATGGGTTAATTTATAGGTTCTGAAGAAGATACCATTATTGGCATTGAAACCTAGGTAAACTAAAAAGAAAATTTTACCTTGAAACAGAGGGCTGAATTTCTTATTGTCTGAACAATTCATTGTTGCTGAAGCACTGCATTATGTTAAAGATTTGCATAAAATTTTTCAAATGCAGTAGCAAGTCAAAGCGCCTCTATTTCGAAATCATCCAACAGAACGAAATCCTGGCAGACAGGTCGAAAGGTGAAACTGATTGGTAATTATTTTTTTATTTAAACTCATGTATATTTGTAATTATTGTTTGTTTTTTTGAAAGATGTATGGAAATATGCGACGTGGCATCTCCGACAATTATAGAATTCTAATTGAGAACAAAGACAAAAAAAATTAATTACTCTTCCTAGAAATTATAAAGAAGTCAGTTCTCAAGTATCTGCCTGCGAGTTTAAAAATCTTATGTAACAACTCCTAACAACTGTTCTGCAATGCTCCTGTACACAATGGACAACTTACCTCATTTTACTGCTGCTACTACATGATCAGCAATGTGTTAAAAATATTTCAAATTACTACTATATCTATAAAATAGATTATTTAAACACTGATAGACTTTACACAGACCAAATTATTCCACAATGTCTATACTCAATAAACATGTCTCTGGCCACAGCAAATATATGAATATCACTCTCACCCTATGCATATACAAATCTGAAAAAATCCCTGCAACGTGCAGACAAGCAACAACCATGTGCAACGAAAAGGGAAATTACCAAGCAATACTTAACACCAAAGTCTCCTACAGTGCTACTAGCATGATCATGACAGGCTGTGATCTCTGCTGTGGCATGGCTTCTCTCACCGCAAGCTGTGTCTGACCCCTTCTGACTCCTCTCAACAACTGTTTGCTTGCTACTCCTTGCGATAATAACATCTCAGACGCAGAGTTTGTGTATGCACACCAGCACAATCATTGGTCACTTAGCAAAGAAGTTTCACATTACTTCAAGGAAGGCCTCTGCTTGAAGTATTCAGTTGAACAGCCTAGGGAATTATGGTCTTTGTGTTACACTTGCGCTGATGTCAGATGATTTATCACTGGATTCACAACACTACACATAGCCCAACAAATATCTGAAGCAGAAATTACGAAATACAAACAGAATATTACTCCAGTACTTGTTTTATAAACTATTGATTAACTAAATCAAAATTTTACTTAATAGTAATTCTTAATACTTTAGAGTTTCAGTATAGAACATTTGCTCATTTGTATTTAATGCTAACAATACTTATATTCTAAATCAAATAAGGTTTGCATTGGAATTTTCCCAAAGCAAAATACTGAAATTTCTATACCCACACAGTATATTGACCCTGGAATATTACAACTAAACTAACTGGTAGCTAAAAAATTACAGACTGATCTTAACAATTCCTTTTCATAATGAACTGGCTATTACTACATTATCAGTAACTGCTACACTGTACAGAACGATATCGCTGATATTATAATACACCTTGTCCTCAGAATTATACACGCAACATGTTATGTGTGAGATTCAGCTTGTAGTCCAGTCAGTTGGTATACAAAACAGCCATTTTCGTATCAAAATAGCGGAAATTTTTTCTCAATTTTTTTTTTTTTTTTTGGGATACTGAATCCGAATTTCAAGTTTGCCGCCTTGTAGGGTGCCAGTTGAACAACGAAAAAAGCAAAAAAACCTGAATATTTTTGTACTTTTTTTCAGATTTTACCTTATCTTGCCGGCCGAAGTGGCCGTGCGGTTAAAGGCGCTGCAGTCTGGAACCGCAAGACCGCTACGGTCGCAGGTTCGAATCCTGCCTCGGGCATGGATGTTTGTGATGTCCTTAGGTTAGTTAGGTTTAACTAGTTCTAAGTTCTAGGGGACTAATGACCTCAGCAGTTGAGTCCCATAGTGCTCAGAGCCATTTGAACCATTTGAACCTTATCTTTCGAAGCCTATGCGCTTTCCGACGATGAATACTCTATACAAAATTTACTACAAAAATCACAACTCAGGTTCTATTTTCTGAGGCTAGAGCATGCTGAGAAACAGCGATTTTTTGGTCAGTCTTCAAAAGCATTAAAATGCCCACTCCCACACCCTACAACTTAAAAATATACATGGTATAACATGACCCCCACACCACGTGAACGTTAGATTCCCCATCTGTAACAGAAAGAAGCTAGGTATTTAGCGATAGAACATGGTTACAAAAGGCTGAACTATCCATGTATGAGAGGTTGTGCTCTTTCTGCACAGTCTTTTACAAATTTTCGAAAATAGTTTGAGAGACATAGAAATTGCTGTACTGTCTTGATAGATTGCGCTGTTGGAAAATCTTTAACGGTGGTTATTAGCTGTGAATCTGTTTTTATCCCGTGTTTGCTCATAACGTGGCCTAAATAGGTTACTTAATTTAATGCGAAGTGACATTTTTTCAAATTTAATGTTAATTTAGTGTCCCTGAGACGTTGGAAAACTTATGATAAGCGAATCGTATGCTCCTTGATATCTTTTGAAAATACGATTACGTCATCGAGGTATATCATGCATAGCTGAGGTTTTAATCCAACCATCTAGCAGTCTTTGGAATGTTGCAGGGGAATTCTTTAACCCGAAAAGCATTCTTAAGAATTACCAGGGACCTGAAGCGGTGGAGAAAGCAGTTTTTTATGTCTGCCCTCCAGCACAACTTCTATTTGATAGTACCCACTCCTGAAATAAATTGTGGACTAATATTTACTGTTGCCGAGATGGTCAATGGTCTCTGCGATATTCGGTAACGGATACACGTCCGAAACTGGTTTGCCATTTAAATACCTGTAATCACAGCATAATCTATAACTTGTTGCACCATCAGCAGATTTCCTTGGCACAATTACGTCATTTGCGCTGCACGGCGAATCCGAAAGCTCTATTATTTCATCCTTTAATTGCTGATATATGAATTAATCAAGTAGTGGCTGTAATTGGTGAGAAACTCTCTATGGTTTCTTATAAATTGAGGTATTTTCTCTTGTTGGAATCTTGTGTTGCGTGATGTTCGTTACTGGTAGTGGCCCCTGTAAACTAAACAGATCCTGAAACTCTTCCAACACTGCTTCTATGATATCTCGTTCATTTCCTTTTAAGTGTGATGCCTTCTAGCGCAATGCAGTTTTGTAGGCGGCTGGTTTGTCGCTATTGTCTACATCTGACAAACCAAAATCATTTTCCTCTAAGGCACTTATGTTAGCTATTGACATTCCCTTTCATAACTCTTCTGTCCTAAATTTATCTATATGCAACGGTATCTTCTGTACTCCATCAATTGTTGCGGCTCTAGCTATACTCCTGCGAACAAAATGATATGCTGTGTCTAATTCATCAATTTCCTCTAATTTTGTCACTATGCGCAATGTATTTGTGGGTAAAGCAGCATAAATGTCCTCCTACTTTCAAGGAAATTGCTCGCAGTTTAGTTGATTCCTCTTTCTGGGGAGAGGGCTCTTGCGGCAGAACGTCCTCGGCAGCTGTGTCATCTAATCGAAACAATGACTCGCTAAACTCCACGATTTGCTGCCCAAGTTTGATTATGGCATGCTGATTATTCAGGAAATCTAACGCTAGGATAATATCATATTCGTTGGTTACCTCCGATACGACTTCCACAACCTCCTAGAATTTTACATCCTCAATGCGAAAGGTTTGTGACGTACAGCCTACTTAACTTACGAGTTGGAGGGTCATATCTCCTGACCTCTGTGCACTACTAGCTTATAACAGACAGGTGAGTCCCAGTGTCGACTATTATTGTACGTGTATCATTAATGGTGTCTGGTAACCAGCACTCGGCCTTTGCATGCGCTCCAATAGCATAGAATTTTAATGAGAACACCTGGCGACGATTCCTGGGTTCCCATTCTTGTTCAACGGACCCTGTTTACAAATTTCCCCAGGCTGCTACACTGACGATACGTATGGCCAACCCTTTGACAATTTGTGCACTGTGGTTGACGACAGTTTTTCGCTGTGTGTCCCTGCCGATCGCATCTGAACCAACGAACCGCTGTGGAAAATACATTTTTTTTCCTTGTACCGCGTCGCGGCGTCTATCTCCTCTAATGCTGTAGCAATGTTGACTAGATCAGTTAAATTCGTCGGAAATTCTGCCCTAACACAGCCCGATGTTTCGGGTGATATTCCTCGCAAAAAGGTATCTAAGGCCCTGTTCTTCATTTCGTGTAGAATATACTTATTGGCTTCATCACTTGCTGACAATTGTTAAGTGCTACTATCAACTTTTCGTATTCTATCCACAAAGATTTCTATTATTTCTTTGTGTCTTTGAGACATACATGGTATTCAACTTCTCACTATAAAAGCGGCAACTGTTCTGCTTTTTAAACCTTTTGAACAAACCTTGTTTCAGTTCTTCAAAAGTTACGCATTTCGTAACTCCTCATGATAGAGTATGCGCGCCTTAGCTGCCCTGATTAAACATAACTATATAATTTGCAACATTTGTTCATCTGATCAGGAACCAAGTTTAGTGGCTGCTAAGAAATGAGCAAAAAATGCATTTATATCCTCTCTTGGCTTGCCAAGGAAGGGAGTCACAAGGGTGGCTGCTGATGAATCTAGTACGGAAGGGGTTGCACTCGGATAATCGATTCAGCAATTCATAATTGTCAGACCTCAATTGGGCTACCTGATTAAGTAGGCTCTGAATAGCCTCTTGGGTGGAAACTCCTTATTTTTACTGTCTGTCATTGTAATTTTTTCCTGTTCAACAAATAGTTATTCTCATAAGTATACTTCTTATGACCACAAGAACATAGAATCAGCTATATAACAAGTAACATTAGAAATTTGATTACAATTCTGATCTGAACAACAGGACATCGAACGCCATCCGAGAAGAAATTCTCTAGTGTCAATTTTCTTTGAAAGAATAAGTGCTTTACATCGCTTGTTTTTCACAACGTAAAAGCGTTACTTGAAAAGGAAAAATATCTGCGACCAATTTGCACTCACCAATGTATTGAAATACTTTCTGTTGGCTGCAAGTTGTCATCTGCTTTCTGGGTTGTTCGCGGCCCTTTGCTGGCGATGGCGTCATGAACTTCTCGTACCACAAATTCACTACTATGTACACCTCAAAATAGAGCCAAGGTCATCTGACATCAATGTACTGGGTCGGGCTTTAGTGACACTACATAGTCAGTGACAGAGGGGAGCATAGGTTACTATTTTGTCAGGGATGGCAGAAGGGTAAGCGACACTTTGTGGGCAGTGGAATGGGCTCTTTTCTTGGCTCGGTGGGTGAAGTGTGAGAGAAACATTTATTTAGATGTAAGACCCTTTAAGCAAACAGAGTAATATAATGTCTTTTAACACCAGAAGGATCGCACCCGTCATTTTGACGGGTATCCTACTTCTGTAGATTTATTCATCTTAAATGAATTCTTCTAGAGGTCCCGTTTTCTATGACTTTTCATAAATATTTGTTAGGTAGACGTCTGCAAAGAATTTACCCAGTAGGACCATTCTGAAAAGCGTCGCAAACAACTGCTACTACAAGGACCGAAATCCGTCATTTCGACAGGTATCGAAATGTGAACAATAGCTTTCGTACACGTCTAAAGTAATTGTTGTTTACCACCCTAATTTGATTATTGTCTTCTGCAGACCCATTGTTGATGAGCAACGATGCTTTGTTGTTCAAGTGGCGCAGTTTGTGTGGTCCATATTTCAGTTGTTTCGTAATGGCGATTCAAAGACGCGGTTTGTCTGATGATGAAATTTTAAAATATTTGATGTCAATGTCAGATGGTGAATCCGAAGGAGAAGAGTCTCGTGATGCTTGTGGAGCTGATGAATTACGAGAAGATGCTGCAAGCTCTATTCATGATGAGGAATGTATCCCTCCCATCAATGAAATCAGTGACTCTTCAGACAGCAATGTTGCAACTACTGGAAAAGAGCAAGCCGAGAAGTTGCAAGCCATTGTTGCTTTACCTATAGCAGGTATGTTTGTATAGCCATTGTATTACACTGTTCGACATGGGTTCTATTTCTGATATTAAAGTATGTGCTTCTAGACGATGTTACCGTGGGAAATTCAAATATGTAAACAAAATATCATTGTCAGGGATACTTTTTATGTAATATTTATATATGTATATTCACAATTCATGGCAAACGCAGAGACGTTATAGAGAAATACGGGTATGTTGCCGCATCCAGTAGTGATTGAACGTGATAATTTCTTGTGCAACAGCAGGTGGGAAGAATCAGATATCATTAGGTTATCCCCCGCCACACCTATGTCATTAAGACCACCTGAAACATCTCATTAACTCGAACGGCGACCGTCGGTCGCTGCCTCGGCAGTAAAGCTTCACGCCTCCTAGGGGCAGGTGCATCGAGTTTACAACAGTGGTGTTAGCCGCAATTTGTGTCAGCGTTAACAAGTGGGTGTTTTGGCTGACAAGTAACTGTCTGTCATATTTCCGAGCACGGTTGAATTTTTTAGTTCCTGTGTGTAAACTGATTGAGCCTGGTGTTGAAGGTAAAACGACTGCTTGTTTTTACACATCAGCATTCCTCTAGTTCCCTACTATTAATTTAATACAGGTGTATTACCAAAGTGGTAGTTTTAAATTTGCAGAAATGCCACGTCGTCGTGGATGTCGATATAAGCCGGACAACTTTTGCTACATCTGTGGGAAGTTCACTTTTGCCAGAAATAGGAAGAAAATTTCTTCAGTCATAAAGAAAGCATACAAACATTACTTTAGAGTAGAGGTAGGAGACCAAGATAAAGAATGGGCACCACATTTCTGTTGTGCTACATGTTACTGCAAACTAATTCAGTGGTGGAAAGGTAAAGAGACTGTGGCGTTGTTTGCTGTTCCCATGGTGTGGAGGGAGCCTAAGGACCATGTTACTGATTGTTATTTCTGTCTAACAAAAATTCAGGGTTTTACAAACAAAATGTCGAAGAGGCACATTGTTTACCCAGATCTGCCTTCAGCGAGAATACCAGTGCAGCATTCTGACAACCTTCCAGTACCTTCAAGAGCTCGAGGTCAAATTCCGAGTGACAGTGAAATAAGTAGTACTGAAGAAATCACAGATGATGATTCTTTATATCACTGCACAAGTGAGTCATCGCCACATTTGTTAACACAGGCAGATTTAAATGATTTAGTACATGATCTAGGACTAAGTAAACAAAAGGCGCAGCTGCTTGGTTCAAGATTACAAGAGTATAATCTACTGCACCAAAGTACTAAAATCAGTGTGTTCAGGCACAGAGAACATGCCTTTATTTCTTATTTTTCAACTGACGAAGCACTGACATTTTGCAATGACGTTGCTGGCCTGATGAAAGTGCTGAACTTCACGTATATTTCACAGGAGTGGAGACTTTTCATAGATGCTTCGAAAAGAAGTCTGAAGGGTGTTTTGCTCCATAACGGAAATAAAATACCCTCTGTTCCAGTAGAATACGCTACTTTGACAAAAGAGAATTACGAATTCGTACAAAGGATGCTAAATTCATTAAAATACAATGAACACAAATGGAAAATATGTGCAGATTTCAAGGTAATTACTATGGTACTGGGAATGCAACAAGGCTACACAAAGTATGCCTGTTTTCTTTGCGAGTGGGATAGTCGAGACCGAAATTCTCACTACGTGAAAAAGAAATGGCTTAGGCGAAGATGGAAAGTTGGCGAAAAGAACGTACAACATGAAAGTCTGGTAGCTCCTGAATATATACTACTTCCATCGCTTCACATCAAACTTGGCCTGATGAAACAATTCGTGAAGGCCATGGATCCAACAGGCTGTGGGATTGCATATCTAGCTACCAAATTCTCCCGTCTTTCAGCTGCAAAAATAAAGGAAGGTGTATTTGTGGGCCCACAAATCAGGGAGATGCAGAAAGATGCAAATTTTGAACCATGTTTAACTGATAAAGAAAAAACCACATGGGACTGTTTCAAGATGGTGTCGGAAAACTTCCTCGGAAGAAGAAGAGCTGCTAACTACAAAGCAATGGTGAAGGATATGATCAAAGCATATCAGGATTTGGGGTGCAGTATGTCTTTGAAGGTACATATGATGGACTCTCATCTGGACTACTTCACAGAGAGTTGTAGTGACGTATTGGATGAACACGGGGAAAGATTTCATAAAGACATTTCTACCATAGAAAGGCGCTATGAAGGGAAGTGGGTACCTTCTATGTTAGCAGATTATTGCTGGAATATCATTCGAGAGAAGAAAGATTCACAATACAAGAGAGAAAAGTGATGTGCATTACAAGGCAGTGGCTCATTGTTTGTCAATTTTCTGTAATTTCTCATGTCAAATAAATGCTTCAAAGTGTATACACAAAGGTTACTGTGTTATATGTTAGATTCCACCCTCAATTAATGTGATGAACTTATAATATCATAAAGATGTGCATTTGTTTGTTGAATTTCACCTCGCGTTTGCTGCACTATATCAGAAACTGAAAAGAGAAATAAAATTGCGATTACTCATAAACTATCCCTGATAGAAAAAAACCAAAAACAGTTTTTAATTCAGCACTCAAAGTACAACTAGGATCACAATATTTTTTATCAGAAATAGAAAAAAAGTTTGTTTTTGTAGAACAGTGTTATTATTTTATATTTTATCGTAACTGATATTTCAGCAAGCATTATAAATGTTTTCTGTTTTGCTCTACTATAATTTGAAATAAGTTGTTTTTGTTGTAGCTGAATTATTCTATTATATACTGTATATTCAGGTACGTCAAACAACAGTGTGTGCTTATCTCCAGCTAATAGCGCTAGTGGCGTTCGTAACAGAGTGAAAGGAAAAACGCAGATGGAAGGAAACCCTTCCATTGGGAGTGGTCAGACAGCTATTGATGGAACAACATGGACTGTTACAACTACGAAAGCTGTTCCTGAAACAAGTCCACAGGAGAACATCTTGAAGATAGCCCTGGGACCTATAGGCCATGTGAAGAAGTTTGTCAGGAAAGGTAAATATTCTAATGCATGGAGGTTGCTTATCGATGGCAGCATGTTTCAAAATATAAAGAAGTGTACAGAAAGGAGAGCATGACAAGAGCTACATGATGATGATTGGACCATTAGCATCGATGCAATAGAAGCCGAAATATCACTTATGTATTTACGAGGCATATATGGAGCAAAAAATTTTCTGTTGAACCTGTTATGGTCGAATACATGGGGACCAGCATTTTTTCGGAACACAATGAGCAGAAATAAGATCACCGAAATTCTGTGGTTTATGCGATTTGACAGCTTCACGTCGACTAAAGACAGATCGTTTGCCAACTGGCTACCCCTGTGTGGAATTCTTTCATTGCCAACTCCTTGCTGTGTTACATTCCAGGTGAAAATGTAATTGTGGCTGAGCAACTGTTTCACTGCAAGACTAGTTACTCTTTCATTCAATACATGACAAGAAACCAGATAAGTTTGGAATAAAGCTTTGGCTTGTAGTTGATACGAATTCTGACCATCTGGGGAATGGGTTTCCTTACCTACCAAAGATGAGCAGCGTCCCACAGGTGTTCTCTTGCAGAGCATGTTGTAACGTGTCTTACGCAGCCCTTTGTTTCTGCAGGAAGAAATATAATCTCTGACAATTTTTTAACAATGAAACGCAGAAAATTTGAAACGTAAGAGTACAAATATTGTAGGCACAATGAAGAAATCTAGAAGGGAAATACCTTCATCAGCAAAATCTGCTGTAGCACCTTCACACACAATTGTTCTTTCTAAGTCAGGTGACATGACTCTAACATGCTATCAGGGGAAAAGCAACCAAAATGTGCTTGTTTTGAGTTCAATGCATGACACAGTATCTATCGATAAATGAAATTCTAAAAAGCTACCAGAGTCAGTGGCCTACTACAATAACACCAAGTATGGTGTTGATATAACCGATCAAATGGCTCGGATTTACACTGTGAAGTATGAAAACCGCAGATGTCCCATGCACGTTTTTTCAATGTCTTGGACTTAGCAGCTATAAATGCTTGGGTAGTCTATAAGGCAGTAACAGGAGGAAAATTAAGCAGATTTCAGTTTAAATATAACTAGCAGAAGAGTTGACTTCAGCTAAAGCCACAAGGGTACTAAATACTCTTCCTACTATAGTATCACAACATTGCAACATTAGGAAGACGTGTCAAATTGGAGGGTGTAGAGGCAAGAATAGAAACAAGCATTTATGTATAAAGTTTGGCAAGTATGTTTGCAGACCATGTTTAGGCAATGCTGAATACACCTGTGTGAGGTGTCACAACGCAGCAGGTGGTTTTGAATGAGTAAAAGCAGGATTATAAATGTTTTCTCTAGAATATATTGTGCTTTTCAGATATTTGTGTTAAAACACGGTTTTCTTTTCTACAGAATGTTATTCATTTCACATTTTGCTACATTACCTTTTCATTAATTTATAGGTATAAAATGTTCATTGTACCAAGTAATTATACAGAAAAAAAGTAAAACTGTATCCTGGTAAACTGTGTAACTTGTCCGAAATAAACTTATGTACGTTAAAATGTGTTAACTTTTTTAAAAACGAAACTGCACCCATCAAAATGACGGGTTGGTCCATCTAGGTAGATCGAAATCCCTAGACATTCTTGTGTTAACTCGCTCAATCCCTCACGGCGCGATGGCAGCAAGGTCTTCTCCTTGTGAATTCACTTGTTGCATTATTAAGAAGTGGCTATGGTGTGGCGTGGAAGCTCTGTCTCGGAATCAAACTAGCGACCCTCATATTCGGCATGTTCTGGCGGAGTTCATCAACCTCTAGGTTCACAGGTGACCCATTTGGTGAGGCCGCAGTCCCCCTCACCAGCTACCTGGATAAGTACCACACAAATATCTTTCTGGTTACGTCTGGGATGGCATCTTCTGCACTGACCTATTGGAGCGATACCGACATCTTCTGTCGAGCAGGGTAGCGGCAAAGTCGTTGTACGAAGTGTGCCATCTCCTGACTAATCATTGGTTTCTTTGTGACTTCTTTCTCCCCTCGAAGGATGCCCTCATGCCTGTTTGTCGCGAAGTTTCTAGGTCGGCGACTGACTCCTCAGTCTTTGATCTATTCTTCTCACATTTGTTTTTTAAATTCCACCCTTCTGCTCAAGGTTCAAGCAGTACAGTACATGTGACTGATGAGGGGTTTTTGCTGTAGTGATTCATTAGGTCGACTGGGCATATCTTTGATCAAATTTGCAACTCAAAAACCCATTACTTACGAAGCAAGTATTATCTAAGTCCAACAATTACGTTTGATGGGCAAATGGACAGACAGACGACAATCAAGTCCATGAAGCACTTGAGGAGGTCGACCAGAAAACAGTCCATGGAGATACAATTTAGCAGCACCAAACGACCAGCAATTTCACAATTAAATTTTATAGTAAATGTGGAAACACGGATTAACAAAACAAAAACAAAAATGGAATCGCTTCCAAGCAGATGTCTGATGATGCAGACACGCTATTAGTGCAAATGGCAGAATCTCTAGCTTTGGCTCAGAGTTGTGTCGCAATTGTGGGGGTAGATGTTTACCTACTGGTGGTAGTGATGGGTCTCCCCACTTCCCTCAATGTACATTTCTTCAAGCCAGGGAAAGCTACTCGGCTCCTCTACCATCTGGGAAGTGCAGTGGAGAAGACTGTTGCCAACCACATGCTCTTCCTCCACACAGTGAATGGTTGTGACTCTACATCCACATTATTCAATCAAGGCAATGTTAATTTCTCAAGACTCTCTCCCAAAATCGGTAGTTCAAAACAGACATTAGTAAACTTACTGGTCCTTTAGCCAATGTCATGGAAATAACAGCTGCTGGTGAAAAATGCTGATTGACCTTTATTGTGGCAACCACCCAACCACGCTACTCATCAAGCTCAGATACACGTAGTACTTTACATCAGCCTACAAGGCACCAGCAGGCAGTGCTTCCATAACTCCCACTGAATATGCAGCTTAACAATACACCTTCAGAGTTTTCCATCTGGAGCAAGAGTGGATCAGAAACAACTTAAATCCAGAGCAGAGAGAGTGGACATTGACAAAAAATGGCTTCGCTCCTATTCCCACATTGAAATCCCCAGCTTGTGAGATGCTTCTTCAGGTGAGATTTTATTAGATTATTTTAGATTAGATATAAATTTTCAATTCAATTGATTCAAATTCTCTGGGATATGGAACATATTAGAAAAAAATATGCAATAAATATTTACAAATTAAGTACAGGTATTGAATGTACCTTCCACAGATCCCAAATAAAATTGCCTTTGTGGATGCACAGTCAGTCAAAAAAAATCTTAAGCATTTTTACATTTAAAAGAATACAAAACTTGTGAAATATTAAATGATCAATAGACTCAGTGCATATGATAATTCTTAGGCTATTGTTGCCATGAATTGTCAAAGCTAAAAAAAAGTTTTGCAGCACTTATTTACAATGACCACATTATTGTCCAAAATTTGTGTAGAAGTATGTATGCAATATTCACATTACATGAGATTATTAATGAAATACACACATTAGTCGGTTCTGCTAAGAAATTCGTCAATGATGTAGAAGGAGTTGGCCACCAATAAATCCTTTAGACTCTTCTCAAACTGAATTTTAATATTCATTAAGTTTTCTATGGCTGCTGCCATGTTATTGAAAATGTGTATTGCTGTATAGTGGACACATTTCTGAACCAAACTAAGTGATTTTAAATCTTCTTGATAGTTATTCTTATTTCTGGTATTGATTCCATAAACTGAGTTGTTGGTTTGAAAAAAAAAGATATATTTTTAATGATAAATTTCATTAAGTAATAAATACATTGGGAATCAGTAGTAAGTATTGCACCCATGCAGAACATTCTTGAATTCACACCACAAATAATTGGTACTGCACATTTTTGGGCTCAGAAAACTTTAGCTCTATCTTGCAAACATAGGACAGATTGGCAATGTCACTGTCAGCATAGGCGAGCAGCACTGTTCTTCACTAAACTGTGGTAGTAATGTGGAGATAGGTTGTACATGAAAAAGGTCTTGAAAATCATGCAGACCAAAAGAAAACCTCCCATATTTAATTATTCTACAATTTCTAATCTTATTAGGAAATCAGTACTATGCTAAATGAAAAAAAATGAATTTAACAATATATTTTCAAAGTAACTGACACATACAACTTACATTTGGTCACCACAGCCACTAACTAATAGTTATAACAGGAAAACAAAGATGTCTATGAATATCATACTTTGATACGATTCCTATGCAGTTAATTATTCCTGGAATCTGACTAAATATTTATTCTTCAGATAACAATTGTGCTGAACTGCCAGCTAAATTAACATCAGATGGAAGCTGGCATATTTCAGAATGGAGAGAGCTAACAAAGCACATGAGCAAAAGAAACAAACAATGAGATCAAAAAGTGAGATCGAGGTCCCTTGCATAGTCGTTTATATAATCACTTATGTTATGATATTTGTCCATTTAATGTTTACATTAATCCCTGATACAGTTCAGATATCCCTAAAGTTTTATGCTTTTAGTTCGCGAACTTTACAGTGTCAGTTTCCACAAATTAACATTAATAAATTCAGGGAAAAGAATTGTGAAGTTTGGCTGTTACACCATAACCCTCCACAGCCTCTGACGCTTTGCCTCGAACATCCATTGCCCAAACCCACTCATAAGTACTATCTAGTGTCCAACAAAAATGGTCTGGGCCACCAACATCCAAATGGAGTAAAAATAGTGAGTACATGGTGTCAGTAGAGGTACTTCTTGTTAAACGTATAGTTCCATCCTTTATGTCTCTATTCTGTGGATAAATAACTCCTTTCTGTTCCAGATGGAGAATCTTCTTCAAGTGATGGCCCTATCGTAGGCTTTAAATTCACTGATTTCATAATACATGTACACTATTATATACAGAGTTCATATTCACCTTTCCGTTCAGCATCATGCATATATGTTGTAAACACAATTTGTTAATGTTTTCATCAAATAAACTTTTCTATCAATCAATTCAAAACAACATTTTTTACAGCAATTCAACCAAAATATAGCGCCGATAACTCTTTTTTTCGTGATTTTCGCTTTGCTCCCTCCTCCTTTATGAGAAAGTTGAATATTACAGATGTCTCTTGTAGTAAATTTAATGTGCTTTCACTTGGTGTAGGGATCTTGTTGGTAGCATATATACCAGTATTTTTTGAGTTGTAGGAGGTGGTTTCTTGACATTTCCCTAAAAGAGCCAAAAAATTGGTGCTTATCAGCACACTCTAGTGCTGATGCCACTTGTGAGAAAATAAAACCCAAGGAGTGCTTTTCGTAGGACATTTTGTGTACTCTAATTATACATTGAGTGAGTGTCTTCGGAAAACGAACAGTTTTCGAGATATAGCTGAAAAAAGTACAAACATTTTTTTGCGTTTTTCGTTATGAAGCTAACATCCTAAAAGGCAGCAAACTTGAAATTCAGATTCAGCAACCCAAAAGACTTATAAAACTATTGAAGAATAAACTTCCGCAATTTTACTATGGAATAACCACCACTTGACTGGGCTACTCTACAAACATGCTGATAGAATTGTGTATCAGTTACTAATTACATTAATAAGATAGTGTTTTTCTTACATGCTATATTAATTGTGTATAAATTTCAAATGGAGACTGCATTTCAAATAATGACATTGGTACTGGCCATAAGCGAAAGAGAATGGGTTCGGACATTAACATCAAGGTTTCTGGAGAAGGAATCTGTCTGCGCCTGTTCACTCATTTTGTGAAAATGGATTTTGTGATTTTGCGTTTGTTAGTTTTTATTATATTAATTTGTGCTGCTTTAGAGACACACTGGAAAGTTCTGTGACAACTTCTTTATTTCTTTCGTGAGTATTCTTACAAGAGGAAGGAAAGTATCTGAAAGCAGACAACTATTTAGATTTTACTATATCTGTGCTAAGAAATATCTTGCACTGTGCATGAATAAGAGCATAAACTGATGAAGCAATTTTAATTTGATATCTTTCTTTAGCAGTGAATTAGAGAGCTCTATTGAAGGGGAAATAAACAGTTTTTTTGTTGGTTGGAAAAAAACACTGGATAATGTAAAAGAGACTTTGTGTACTGCCTTATAAACATTGTTTGGTGTTAGCTACTTAATTATTTTCATGTTCCACGGATTATTTATAATATTTATCATACGTTTGTGAATTAAGTCGTTTTACATTCACAGTACACATTCAAATGTGAAAGTAGCTACATGCTAATCAGTTAGAAAGGTTTTCTTAAAAAAATACAGATCTTTGTTAGTTCTCATCACTTTTTATACATTACAAAAGTAGAAATTCTTCTGCAAAATCGAAAGCGTCATCATGGAGATACTTTTTAGTTTGCTATCTAATTTAACTTTACTGTCTGTCAGACATTTTATATGATTTGGTAAGTGATCAAGAATTTTGGTGGCAGCATTGTGTACCAGTTTTTGTGCTAGAGACAACTGTAATATGCAGTAAGGAATGTCATTTTTTCTTCTGATATTGTAATTATATATATCATTGCTCCTTTCCATCTGAAGTGTATTATTTACAACACCTTAACAAGGGAATAAATGTGCAGTGAAGCAGTAATAAAATTGCATAACTCCTTACACACATGTCTACAGGTTTATCATGGGTGAGCACCACATTTATTCTTGCAGCAAGTTTTTGAACAATGAAGACTTTCTTTACTCAACAATGAAATATCCAAATTGGAATGAAACAATATTATAAAAGGATAATTGCCACTCACCATATAGTTGAGATACTAGTCGCAGATAGGCACAGCATACTTTCAGTAGACGAGCTTTCGGCAAGTAGAACACACACACACACACACACACAATAACACACAAATGCAACTCACATACACATGACTGCAGTCTCTGGCTTCAGCAGCCATCTGATTGGCTGAAAGCTCATTTTCTGACAGTCTTTTTGTTGTGCCTATCTGCGACTCAGGATCTTCACTATATGAAGACTTTCTTTGTGTAGAGATGAGTCACCCCAGGACATTGTTCCATATAACGTTGTTGAATGACTGTATGCAAAATATATCCATTTACTTATTTATCTGTCCCCAATGTATTCAACATTTAGAAGAGGAAATGTGAGTGAACTAAGTAGTGCAATGAGTTACAAAGTGTGCTATTTTCCAGTTTAAATTTTCATCAATATGGACCTCTAAAATTGTTTGATGTTAGTTACTTAATTAGTTTCATGTTCCATGGATGCTTTGCCAATGTAATGGTAATGTTGTGGAACAAGTCATTTTACACTCATGTAAATACTGCTACATACTAACACTTTACAATGTTTTTTTTTTCTTCGTGAAGTTATTATTTTCTTGTCATGTGTTACACTTATCATTGCTGTAGTACATCTACATGTACAGAAATGAATCTGTTACGACTTTTGAAATTCATAGTGGAACCATTTATAGAAAGACCATTCACAGAAAACCACTCAGTTATATTTTTAAGAACACTATTTACCATTTATTCCATTGCTGTGTGTATGTTTTGGTTGATTATGATATTAGTGTCATTTGCAAAAAAGTCCATCCCTGGTAGCTGAGTGGTCAGTGTGACAGAATGTCATACCTAATGGCCCAGGAGCGATTCCTGGCTGGGTCGGAGATTTTCTCCACTCTGGGACTGGGCGTTGTGTTGTCCTTATCATCGTCATTTCATCCCCATGGACACGCAAGTCGCTGAAGTGGCGTCAACTCGAAAGACTTGCACTAGGCGACTGGTCTACCTGACAGGAGGCCCTAGCTACACAGATTTTCTATTTACATCTGCAAAAAGAGCTGACTCTGCTTGTGTATTAGACAGAAGATAGTTTTCTTGTGGGATAAACAATTATAGATCTAGGGCTGAATCAGAAAACAATCTCTCTCGCTTATATTGGCCGAATTATCAAATACACTTTCCTGCATTTTTGGGTAGATATGACATTAATTATGGTTGTCTGTATCATTAATGCTATAAAACCTCAGTTTATCCAGAAGAGTATTGTGATTCACCATGTTAGATGTCTTAGATGGGACAGAGAAAATATGAACTGGTGCTATTTTATTATTTAACGCTTGTTAGATTTGGTGGGTGGGCGTGAAAATGCATTTTCAGTTGACCAAATACTCTGAAACCAGAACTGTGATTTACTGAGCACAGGATACTATCCTAGAAGACATCACCTTCTCAGAAGTTTTGGAAAATGATATCAGTTATAAAATGGTTCAGAAGTAATGACATCTCTTGTATTACCTTTCTCATAAAGGGATTTAACAATGGTATATTTCGACCTCTCTGACCTGAGTTTGTGATGCATTACATATTACTGGGGAAAAGGTCTTTAGCTGTCTGTTGAAAACACTATCAAATCCATATGAACTTCCGTTTTTGAGAATGTATATAATTTTATTTACTTAAGGAGAAGTATGTGAGAGATCTATATGACTGAATTTTATTTGAGTTGCTGTGCACCTGCTGCATGTTCTTTGCTTGATCTCTCCAGGAAATACAATTGTATTTTGCCTTCACGAGATTCTTCAATCCCTTTAGTGATCCTGGATTCTTACATGGCCATTTAATGTCCTTTCCTATTGGTGTATGCAGAAAGCAATTGACTAAATTTTACATCAGTATTTGGTTCCTTATTAATTTCATCCCAGATCATCTATTCTAAACTATTCTTAACAAAGTTTATCCTGGAGTTATTAATTATTCTAACTGATTTCCTCTAAGGGGTATCTACAATGTAACTAACTGTGTATGGCAAGCGGATTGCATTTGTTGCTGAATACACAATTATTTTCTTGCTTTGAGCTTCATCAAAGAAATCATTATCAATTAGGGTCCTACTATCTTTGTCCACCACTTACAAAGCCAATAAACTTAATTTAAAGAATTATCCATCCCTCTTGGAAAATTAATTACTGATGTAATATAGTAGGATGTGTTTGTATGTATATATTTCCGATAACAAATAAATGAAGATTTTCTGATATGTTTGGGCAGCAGTTTTCCTATTGTTTCAGTTCTCGGTGGTTTACCATGAAAATCTGATCAAGAATATCTTTAAAAATATTTGATTCGCCCATTAATATACTTTCGTCACTGAGAACGACTCGGAGGTCAACACCGCATAGCTACGTCTGCAGCGACCGTAGGGTTAACTTTTATGACTGACGTAATAGACAGTAGATCATGTTTCCAAATCCAAGGTGGCTGTCTCGAGGTTTGAGAAAAATACTAGTATTAGTATGAAAGTTTTCACAGCGTGTGAAGGACCATGCATAGCTCTGGTAAGCTGACGTTGTGAATGATCTTTGCTTAGAGTAGAGTTTAATATCTTCTCGTATACGTCTAAACTCCGTAAGTTTGAGTTTGGCGCCGAGAGATGATTGTTGATTTGTTGTTACTGTGAGTGGAGTATTGTAATTGTTAGGATGATCATTGAGCCATCAAAGAATTTAGATGATGTGGGGAAACTGTTGGCTGCACCCCATGAGGGTAATGACCGTATTGAAGATGTTTATTCTCGGAAGGAATGCGATTACAAAAATTTATCTGACAGGTTTACCTATAAGGCGAAAGACTTCTCGAAGCAGTTTGCTCATATTTATGCCGTCAGACTTGTGCAGATGCGATGCATCATAGAAAAACCAGTGCGACAAAAGTGGGGTAAGTAATTTGGTAGTGCTTACCTGGTTTTGGAGTATCATCTCGCCACACCAGTTGGTCTGTGTTGTAAGGAACGCCGAAAATTATAAGTGCCGTGTAAAATGGCTTGGAACGTAGAAGCACATTGAAGGAAAGCAGTTTTTTACCTCGCAAGGGGAAGCCAGTTGTAATTTTTATGTTTCAAAATACTGAAATTGTAGCATACAGTAATGAGACTAATTTCGATGTGCGCGAAGAGAGAAGTTTTCAGTGGGAAGGTCGTACGTGAATAAACAATTCATGTGACGTTTCACTTTGGCGTTATGAAACTACAAATCCTGAGGGTTACATGCACTAAAGACTTAAGTCTTTCTTGCGACTTCTAAATTGCGTTACATTTCGCCTAGTATTGCCAACTTATGGCGACAGGAGGTAAGAAATTCTTTATTAATACGACGTTTTAAAAAAGAGAAGCTCAGTTCCCCACTCCCTTTCTCCCCAACCTCTGTCCCTGTTGGTTTTTCGTATACAGACGTCAAATGACCAACTTTCGAAAATGTTAAGATTTTTGGCCATCTTCAGTTTTTATGAAATTGGTGCGTGCATGAACTTTCATCAGCTGTCATGTGTAATATCTAGTAAGTGCTGGATTCATTTTCAGAAGTATCTCTCAGATCAAAAATAAAATAGGCCCAAATGAATATCAGAAACCATTTTACATGGCCCTGTTTCTCGTTGGACGGATTAAATGATTTTGTTTTGACAAATGTTTCCAGTATTTTAACAAAGTAGCCTACAGACAATGAGTAAAAGGAACTGGAAATGTGACTGACTGTGAGAACATTGTATGTTTTTCTGTCAGAAACTAAGTAAATCATGATCAGCTTCTAAAATTAGCGTATACAAATTTTGCTCGTCTTTGGCTCTATGTATTTTGAACATAACATCTGTTTTCATAATTGGTAACCACTGAAATAGTGTGTTTTGAACTCTTCATCAAAATATGTATATTAATCCATTTTGGTGTTATTTCAATTATTGTACAGATTTGTTATGGGCATATGCTAAAATGTAGTGTTAACCTGCTGCACATAGTCACATCATTGGGGATGTAATTCACAAAATTTTGAAACCTTTCATTGTAATTGCTCAGTAAGTAGTCCTACTTATGCACTTCTATGTGTTTACTGCATCTACTGGCATCGAAAAATACGTCTTTCTCTGCCTTGCCAAAAGTTTACAGCCTTTTCCTGTAAATTTTGGCTACTTCCTGAAACATGAATTTCTTCCATGGCATAATGGACCAGCTTTGAGAAATTAAGTTCATGTTGTGGATTTTTTCTGGGCAGGTGGGTTTATTTCAGTGAAGAGTTCGAGCCAATGGCCAATGGCGCAGATGGTGTCCTCCAAATGTCTGATGACTAAAAGCTATTTTTTAAATCTAGTACTTTGTCACAGACTGATCTGTAGTGTGGCTTGAGGCCTAAGGGGCAGGGGGAAGTTTGGCTGTAAGTTGTTGAAGACCGTGTATGTGTCATGAAAATTTTTTTTGCTGCATTTCATAGTTACATTTATCTCTTTGATATAAAATCTTTGTTTTTCACTGTGTCATGGTATTTTCAGGTTTGTTTTATGTATTTGAAGGCAGAGCGAACAGTTCCACTTAATTCCCATATTTCCATGGCGATCGCGTTATTTCTCAGTTTTTGTTTTAGTAATGTTTCCATGTTGCTAGTGGTGTCATCCAATGGTCAGTCCTTGAGGCTAGGATATCCTCCACACTGTGACATCCTTTGTCTATCTACAACTAGGCCTATATACATAATCCACAAGCAACTGCATGGCTGCTTATTCCCTTTCCTTTTCCACTCGCAAATGGAGCGAAGGAAAAATAGCTGTGGGTCATTCCATACCAGATCACCCAATAAAAAATAAATTTTACACCCACCTCCTTAGATTTTCATGAAATTTGGCTCAAATGGTTCCAATACCATCCTGACAAAACCTGCAATTTTTTTTGCTGTATCTCTTATAGTTTTTTTTATAAATTTTTAAAGTTTTTTTATGTTTTGCGTTTTCTGAACCTTCGGAAATGGTAAATTTAATTTGTATTCAAAACTTTAAAATTGCTTATCTTTTTAAACTCTTTTAGATAAATCATGAATTTTTGCAGCAAGTTTATTTATTATACATATTTGAAGATAAAAATGATACTATTAAAATATATTAATATTTTCTAGGAATATTTTTTTTCTTTTTTTAACAGGTGTTTTGTTTTATAAGAATTGCAATATTTAGACTCTCAGTCCTAATAGAATGCTCAAATGTGTTTTAATTTACTCTTAAACATATAGGCTACTTGATAAAACAAAAATAATGATGGCTTTTTAACATGTTTATTAATTATAGTAGATTACATTAGAATTATGTACAAAGATAGTGTACTTACGACACTTACATATAACCCAACTGATTGCTTGAAACATTGAATTTTTTGAGTAATTTTGTCTTTTTAATAAACATTAATGCTGATTCAAACTGTTTTTCCACTTCATCCAGTTCTTTTGATACAGTATTTTTTGAAGTAATACATTCTTCCAGTGCCGCTTGATTGAGGTGCGTCTACTACACAGACTATGTGCTCCAAATTCACAATGCAAGAATCTTCTCTTTCAGTCCAATAAAATGATGCAGCTGGTCCTGAAGGATGTAGAAATAGAATTTCTGCATCTTCTTCATCATGGAATATTGTTTTTACCAGTCCAAAGTACCAGTTACCATCATAATTTGCAGCCACATAGCTATTTATGGATGGTTCAACACGAACCCAATCAGAAGAAGAATGGAAAGAAAAGACTAAGGAGTGTTTTACACTATCTGTAGTCTTTCTAATTTCAAGGTTGTTTGTTGGAAGTAGTTCGAAGTTATGAAAACTTCTTGTTCCAGGAATGGTTCGGGTTGCTGAAAAACGTTTTTCTAGTTTTAACCGTAGCAAATCAGCTTCTTTTTTGTCAATAAAGTGAAAATGTATGTTTTCAATATTTTTTTCACAAAACTTGTACACATCGATTGCTGTCATTATTTGTTCTTCGTCTGAAAGCTGTAGACTGACTTTCCTTAAAATTCTGTTAATAGTTCCTTCTAGGCCATCACAAATTGACTTCCCATGACTTGTTGCAAAAAAAGAGTGTTGGGCCTTCAAATTAAAGTCTCTCAAGTGTTCAGTCAAATTTTTAAAACTGTTTCTATTTTTGTATTGCCCAACACAACCATCTGTAAAGTAGTGAACTGAGTCAATGTCAGTATGATGTAATGACAGCCACTTTGTAATTTCTTTTTGTACAAAGTTAACAAAACCAGTGTCATGTTCTTGGTCATCACTAATAAAACAGTGGTTGGAAACAAAAACATTGTTTTCCTCATTTCTTAGAAAAACTCCAACTGGGTGTAGAGTACAACCACCTCTATTCCAGTGGTAACTTTGGATCTCATTTTGTATAACAAAGGAATAATTTTCACTGAAATCCGTCACAATAATTGCTGTTTTGGGTGGTGAGCCTTCTTTCAATCTTTTAAAGGCTGCTGATTGGGATTTTGCTATAAACGAGTGCGGGGTGAGCTTTTCCAATGACCTAACCAATAAAGAAATGTAGTCTTCAACACTGATAGACTGTTTGATCATTTCTGCCCTGTCTGTGTTAACCCACTGACTGATTACAATTTCTTCTTCTAATTCATAATCTTCACTTAGTTTTTCAGTTAAGTACTCAGTTAGTGCAGTATTTGCAGGACAGCTGTCACAATGATGTAGCATGCAGTTTTGGTTTTCCGTGTTGCACACAAGCATCTTAATTAGGTCTTTATAAGGTTCTTCAATTTTCACAGCATCCAGTAATAGTTTAACATTCTGGTGGATACTGCATACACATACAGTGTGTGTGCAGCACCAGCAAGAAACAAAATTTTGAAAATTCTACTTCTACCTCGGGATTCTCCCATTTGAAAGAATAATAGAGTTCTCTCAAGTTACACAAAATGAGTCTTTTTTTTTTGCACCTACACATTTTTTTGAACACTTACTTTGTCTTTTGTTCCAGGTAGCACTCTGGAACTTTCATCCTTTTCATAAAAATCTGTTACAAGTCTTACTGAATTTTCAGAAAGAGTTTTACCTTTTTTTGGACCAGGAGTTTCCAAAATACCCTTTTCAGATTTTAGCTTTCTAGCTTGTCGCACCATGTACTCACTCACATTAAATTCTTTCATCACTTTATTTCGACTCCAAGAATCTGGAGCCAAGGTCAGAATCTGGATTTTTCTAGAGCTCCCAACAGATGATGAAATCTTCTCTTTCATAAGAGAAACCATTACATCAAAATCCTTTGCTTTCTCAACCACACTTGTACCTTCTTCGTCATCATCAGAACTTGGTGCATCATATTTTAATGCTTTTGATACCGCCTTTTTTGCAGTCTTTTCAATACTGCTAACCTTCCTTTTAAAATAAGACCCTTTACTTTGTTCTGACAAGCCATGAAGCTTTATCGGTGTTAAACCTAAATTATCAAGAGCAATGTTTGTTTGTACGAGGGATTCATTTCTGGATTCCAATGATTCTAATTCAACCATGACTTCATCATCTGTCACTTTCATTGACTTCAACTCTTAATTTTTCCTCACAAAAGTTACGGCATGTTGAGCAAAGCTTTTGTCCAGGTTTTATGCTAATATTTTTTGTCAGTAATTGTTTAGAAAGATCCAAGCCTACACTTCTCAACGATTTTTTGTTGGGCTTTTTGTGTTTTTTTAGTGGGTCTACACATGTTGTTTGATACTTTTCAAAAACATTTAAAAAGTAGTAGCTGTGGTGTGAACATATATTCTTAAATTCACACAGATTAATTCCATATCATAAGTGAATCAAATCTTTTTCTTCCTCAATCAATTCAGATACCGGTTGTAACTTTTTTGAAGGTGTGTAGGTTGTATGGAAACAGTCAGATTTTTTAAATAACCCTACGCTACAGGTTTGAAAATCTGACATACTGATTTCACTTTTGGTCTGATTACTGTTCTGGTTACGTTTATAGGATATTGGAAAAGAATCTCTGTAAACTAAGTAACAGTACTTACTGAAAGTTCGAATAAACTTAATAAAATACTATCCAAGCACTATTTAACACTGTAATAATTTTTAACTTAAAACACAGGAGTAACAAAACAAAATCCAAGTGTACATTGTTACTCCAAGAAGACAAAAACTTATTTTCGGTGCCCAAGTCACTTGGTACTTTTTATTTTTAAAATATAATTAATATTATTTTAAAAATTAGATAACTATTAAACAGGTTAAAAACCCAACATAATTTTTCTTTTATCTAATAGCCTATACAATTAAGAGTATTTTAAAACAAATTTGAGCTTTCTATCAGGTCTGAGACTCTAGATATTGCAGTTTTTGTAAAACTAAACATCCGTTAGGGGGGAAAAAAAAGAAAAAAAAACACTTGTAAATTTTTTTTTTCATTTGGATGATTTTAATATATCTTTATGGTAATTTTTTTAACATTTAGATATAATACACAAACTTATTCCAAAATTTCATACTGATAACTTCTTTAATATACAAATTTTTTTAGTTGTGTGGACACGTTTAAGTTAAGATTTCCGACTGCTGAAACAATGCCAAATCTAAAAACTTTAAAAATTTATAAAAAAAAAACTATGAGAGATAGAGCAAAAAAAATTTACAAGTGCTTTCAGGATGATAAAAGAAGAAATTGTACCATGTTTCATCAGAATCTGACATGGTTGGTGTCAAGGCCTGGGTGACTTGACATGGAATGACCCTGTCTATTTATTTCCGTAGTAGCCTTATTTTCTCGTCACACTCCTTTTTTATGTAGGCAACAGTAGAATCATTCTGTGCTCAGCTGCTAATGCGGGGTTTCTAAATTTCCTCGATAGTTCAAAATTTTTTTAAGGCAACTGTTATCGATATACTTGGCAAAATGCATGAAACACACACACACACACACACACACACACACACACACACACACACACCTATCGTACAGTACATTTATTATCTACTGGTTTTACTTGCATTCGGGAGGACGACGGTTCAATCCCGCGTCCGGCCATCCTGATTTAGGGGATGCCGGTATGGTTCCTCTGAAAGGGCACGGCCGACTTCCTTCCCCATCCTTATCTAATCTGATGAGATCGATGACCTTGCAGTTTGGTCTCCTCCCCAAATCATCCCACCCCAACTACTGGTTTTAACTGTGGACCATCTTCACAGTGAAAAAATATCTATTGTACCAACCTCACGTCATACACCAGTGCTGACTTAAAAAGTAAGATAATTTATATTTATCGCTGTAATCCAGGCTTAACCAAGCAGAAAGTCAGGAGTGATGTCCATAATCAAAACCAGCAGTAAATAAATTGTATTGCAAGACAGCATGATATGTATTGTGCATTTCTCAAAGTCTCTCAGTAGTTTTTCATGAAAAGAACATTGTATTCCTTTAAGGGAGTCCTATTTGAATTCAGAAATCATTTCCACATTGATTGAACCAGCTGGTAACAAATGTAGCAGCACACCTCTGAATTTCTTTGGTTACTCTAATCCAACCTTGTGGGATCTCCCAAGCACTGGAGCACATGGATAACACAAGTGTTCTATAAGTGGTCTCCTTTATAGATGAGTTACACTTTCCTAAAATTGTGCCAATAAACCAAAGTCAATCATTTGCCTTCCCTACTATCATCCTTATGTGCTCATTCCATTTCAAGTCACTTAGTAGTGTTATGCCTAGATATTTAGTCAACGTGATTGTGTCAAGCACCACACCACTAATACTGTATTTGATCATTACAGGATCGTTTTTCCTACTCATCTGTGTTAATTTAAAATTTTTCCACATTTAGAGCTAGCTGCCATTCATCACATGAAAAAGAAATTCTGCCTTAAGTCATCCTGTATGATTCTACAGTCACTTATCAATTGTGCTTTCTCTGTATACTACAGTGCCATAGGCTAACAGTTACAGATTGGTTCTCGCACTACTCATCAGGTAATTTTTCTATTTAGAGAACAGGAGTGGTCCCCTCACACTCTGCTGTGGCACTGCTGATGATATCCTTGTCTCGCCACCCAAGGCAGTGTTCTGGGTTCCATGTCTTGGAATATGGAATCTGCGTTTTGCTCTCCATCTATGGTTTACGTAATGTCACGAAAAAAACTGAAACCTTTTTGCATGAGCGATGTCTTCTAAACCCAATCTGATTTGTGGACAGAAGTTTTTCTGTCTAAAGGAAATTTATTATATTTGAACTTAGAATATGTTCAAGAATTCCACAGCAAATCAATAAGGATACTGGTGTGTACTTTTTGATCTAGTTCTTATGTACAGCAGTCACCTGCAATTTTTACAGTCTCATGGGACTTTGTGCTGAGTGAGAGATTCACAATAAATGCATGCTCAGTAAGAGGCCAGTGCTGTAGAGAACACTCTATAAAACCAAATTGGGATTCTGTTGGGACCCAGTGATTAAATTGTTTTCAGCTCTTTCATTTGCTTGTTTCTGTTAGGTACGCCTAGTACTACATTGACCTTGTTAAAGGACAACATGCAACATTGTTGTCATGCAGATAGACATACATGAAATGATTACACTTTCAACATTGAAGGACCAATGTTTAATGTGCTACAAAGCCTCGAAATGTTCATGTTAGTATGGCTCCAGTCCCACATTTTTGCTAATAAAAGCATCCAGATGTCACCACATGTAGTTGTACAGGCATCAGATGTAGTCCTCTTACGCTCCATTCCATGGCGCTTAGTTCCCACAGATTAGTGGGTGGAAGTGGAATCCTGATGCCACACTTTGCCACACCCCAAACGTTCTCAGTTGGGAAGAGATTGGGTAATGTGGTGCCATAACAGAGTACCCCTGGCTGCAAAGACTTTCAAGAAGTGGCTACAGTATGAGGATGAGCATTGTTTTGTTGCAGTAGGGCATAGGCATGGTCATTTGCATGTGGTAGAGCAATGGATTACAGGTATTCCTGTACATACTGTGCAGCTATTATTAAGTCTGTTACGAACACTAGCAGTAAATGGACACAATAGGACACCGCTCCCTACTACATCACATCAGGCTGGCAGGTTGTGTTATGGGAGATCACAAACCACTCTCCTTGGTGCTTTCCACTGTGTCTCCAGACACGGACATGGTGATCGTTGCCCCTGAGGCAGAAGAGGGATTTGCCACTAAAGAGGACCCTACACCAGCCTGCAAGGCCTTGTGTCCACTGTTATCAACACCAGGCAAGATGTATACGACACTGCAGAGTTGCGTGTGGGCGCAGGGTTGTGAGTGTGTGTGGTTGCATAATAGTCAGTTTGTGGTGAGCCCTGCATCATGCAACTGCCTACCAGATGTACTAGTACTTAAAGGATTTTGCATAGCAGGCAGAACAGCCACTGAATGGCCCCTGTGGTAACTGTTGGAACTATTTGCACGTAGCGGGTAACCCATCAATTTTCCCTTCTGGTGGTGTCTGTTGGACATCCAGGTCATGCAAGCGTGCTTTGCTATATCCATTTCTACCAACAACATGTGGTGGTGGGTCTGTATGACCAGAGTGGCACACTACACAATGATAGGACCACCCAGTCCCATGATGTGGCCCCTCTCGAACTAGTCTAGCTTGGCAACCTGCTCTAGTGACACTACCCATTGTCATATTCAATGACACTAGTTTGGGGTCCTCGTATATCGACTGATGGGCATGATGTAAAAGCCCCAGCCATGCTCTCAGAGTGTGCGGCTGTGCAAAAATAATTAGTGTAGGTGATGGTGTGCAACATAGCAACCCAGTTTGCAGATTATCAGTTGGGTCCTTCTGGGTGCAGCTTTTTTGACAGTGTGTGTGTAGTCCATGTTGGAGTCTCTGTGACAGTCACATGACTCTACACTGTGTGATCAAAAGTATCTGGATACCCCCAAAAACATACATTTTTCATATTAGGTGCATTGTGCTGCCACCTACTGCCAGGTACTTCATATCAGCAACGTCAGTAGTCATTAGATATTGTGCGAGAGCAGAATGGGTCACTTTGCGGAACTCACGGACTTCAAACATGGTCAGGTGACTGGGCGTCACTTGTATCATAAATCTGTAAGCAAGATTTCCGCACTCCTAAACATACCTAAGTCAACAGTTTCAGATGTGATAGTGAAGTGGAAATGTGAAGGGACACATACAGTACAAAATCATAAGGCAACCACGTCTGTTGACTGAGAGAGACTGCAGACAGTTGAAGAGGGTCGTAATGTGTAATAGATATACATCTATCCAGACCATCACACAGGAATTCCAAACTGGATCAGGATCCACTGCAAGTATTATGGCAGTTAGATGGGAGGTAAGAAAACTTCAATGTCATGGTCGAGCGGCTGCTCATAAGCCACACATCACACAGGTAAATGCCAAACGACACCTTGTTTGGTGTAAGGAGCGTAAACATTGGATGATTGAACAGTGGAAAAATGTTGTGTGGTGTGACGAATCACAGTACACAATGTGGCGATCCGATGGTTGTGTGTTTGTATGGCAAATGCCCGGTGAATGTCATCTGCTAGCTTGTGTAGTGCCAGTAGTAAAATTTGGAGACAGTGGTGTTGTGGTGTGGTCATGTTTTTCATGGAGGGGGCTTGCACCCCTTGTTGTTTTGTGTGACACTATCACAGAAATGGTCTACATTGATGTTTTAAGCAACTTATTGCTTCTCACTGTGGAAGAGCAATTCGGAGATTGCGATTGCATCTTTCAACGCAATCAAGTGCCTGTTCATGATGCACGGCCTGTGGCGGAGTGGTTACACGACAATAACATGCCTGTAATGTACTGGCCTGCACAGAGTCGTGACCTGAATCCTATAGAACACCTTTGGGATGTTTTGGAACGTCGACTTTGTGCCAGGTCTCACTGACAGACATTGATACCTCACCTCATTGCAGTACTCTGTGAAGAATGGGTTGCCATTCCCCAAGAAACCTTCCAGCATCTGATTGAACGTATGCCTGCGAGAGTGGAATCTGTCATGAGTGCTAAGGATGGGTCAACATCATATTGAATACTAGCATTACCGACGGAGGGCATCACAAACTTGTAAGTCATTTCCAGCCAGGTGTCCAGATACTTTTGATCCCATAGTGTATGTCTGTATTATGATCTTCACATGTGGGTTTTTGCGAGATTGTTTGCTAAGGTATTATGTAAAACAGCTTGAACTTTGCCCATTATTCCTTTATGCCCATCATATTGGAGCTAAATGATGTACATTCATTGTTTAAGAAGGATGCCAACAACTCCTTATTGCTCTTCCCACCATAAAGACTTTCCTAACCATCTGGATACATTGATTAACTTCAGTAATCAACACTCCTATGATGGTATCATGGTCACCAATGCCTGTCTCTATATGGACACTCTCAAAAAGGTCTGGCCTCTTTGGAGCTACAAGGTCTAAACTTCGTTCAGAACCATTTCATGAGACTGTCTGTACTACCTGCAGTGGAGCTGTAGACCTCCCAGTCTATACTCAGTAGGCTAAAGTGGCCCCCAGCTAATGGTGCATGATTTCACTTATTCGTGTTCAGATATCTTACCAGTAGAGATAATTTCGACCAGGTTTGGTACAGTGCTTTAGTCAGTTGCAATGACCGGCCCCCTCTTCTGTGGCATCAGATATACATTCCATGCCCCATGAAATATATCAATGTGGTATCGCATTTGGGTCACTCCATATCGAGGGGACCAGGGGTCCCCACTCGGCCATTTCCAAATCTAATGAAATTTGGTGTGAAGGTTCTAGATTGTCTTTGATGGCTATATACCAAATTTCAGTTCAGTATCTTCAGTGGTTGAATATTAGGGGCTTTTAAAGAGAGGCTATTCATCTTTGCATCACATACAAAGGCGCAAATGTCCTGTTTGGAGGGCTTTCTTAGAAGTTCTATCAAACATTTGGTCATGTGCTTTAATACACACAGACAAATTTTTATGCTGAATCACACAATGACAAAAATTTGGGATTTAGCCACTCCTAAACACAGATACAAACCTCAAAAGTTGCCAAAAAATTTGTCATGTTATGTTAAGAGCCAAAGTTTGACCAACCGCTGGTACTTTTCATACGGACCAATCACACCAAAACTTCAGAGGATTATTCCTACCAATGATGTCTATATATGGATCAAATTTAATTAATATTGGATGCCTAGATGAAAAGATATGCATCTGCAAAGTTGGCCAAAATTTTCTAAGTACAAATTTTAGGGTATTTTTCGGAGGCAATATCTCAACTGTGTCTTGTTCAATCCTTTTTTTTTTCTTGCCGCATCTGGAAAGCGCATGCTTTAAGCTTTCAAAGATATATTGTTTAATTTCTGGATCTTGCATATTGATGAGTAAGAATACATTTCAAAAAGTTATTATTTTAGCACTTCGAGAAGATTGAAAAGTGAAATATTTTGCTCATAAAGTCCTCTAATTTATTTTTCTTATTTTAGGATATAACTCAGTTTCAAAGATTAATTTAACAAATCCCATAAAACAAGTATAATACACAGCACAAGCAAATTTGTGAAACAAAAACACTTAAAGTCAGCTCCATTTTTGGTTAAATAGTTCTACAATTTTGTCAAGGACAGAATGAGGAAAACTGTATTGTCTTTCTGATGATGATGATGATGATGATGATGATGATGATGATATGTTGCTCAGGAATCTCCAACAGGTATCCTTAGCAGTTGGCCAGTGCAAGGAATGAGCAGAACCACATCTACATCTACATCTACATTTATACTCCGCAAGCCACCCAACGGTGTGTGGCGGAGGGCACTTTACGTGCCACTGTCATTACCTCCCTTTCCTGTTCCAGTCGCGTATGGTTCGCGGGAAGAATGACTGTCTGAAAGCCTCTGTGCGCGCTCTAATCTCTCTAATTTTACATTCGTGATCTCCTCGGGAGGTATAAGTAGGGGGAAGCAATATATTCGATACCTCATCCAGAAACGCACCCTCTCGAAACCTGGCGAGCAAGCTACACCGCGAAGCAGAGCGCCTCTCTTGCAGAGTCCGCCACTTGAGTTTGTTAAACATCTGCGTAACGCTATCACGGTTACCAAATAACCCTGTGACGAAACGCGCCGCTCTTCTTTGAATCTTCTCTATCTCCTCCGTCAACCCGATCTGGTACGGATCCCACACTGATGAGCAATACTCAAGTATAGGTCGAACGAGTGTTTTGTAAGCCACCTCCTTTGTTGATGGACTACATTTTCTAAGGACTCTCCCAATGAATCTCAACCTGGTACCCGCCTTACCAACAATTAATTTTATATGATCATTCCACTTCAAATCGTTCCGCACGCATACTCCCAGATATTTTACAGAAGTAACTGCTACCAGTGTTTGTTCCGCTATCATATAATCATACAATAAAGGATCCTTCTTTCTATGTATTCGCAATACATTACATTTGTCTATGTTAAGGGTCAGTTGCCACTCCCTGCACCAAGTGCCTATCCGCTGCAGATCTTCCTGCATTTCGCTACAATTTTCTAATGCTGCAACTTCTCTGTATACTACAGCATCATCCGCGAAAAGCCGCATGGAACTTCCGACACTATCTACTAGGTCATTTATATATATTGTGAAAAGCAATGGTCCCATAACACTCCCCTGTGGCACACCAGAGGTTACTTTAACGTCTGTAGACGTCTCTCCGTTGATAACAACATGCTGCGTTCTGTTTGCTAAAAACTCTTCAATCCAGCCACACAGCTGGTCTGATATTCCGTAGGCTCTTACTTTGTTTATCAGGCGACAGTGCGGAACTGTATCGAACGCCTTCCGGAAGTCAAGAAAAATAGCATCTACCTGGGAGCCTGTATCTAATATTTTCTGGGTCTCATGTACAAATAAAGCGAGTTGGGTCTCACACGATCGCTGTTTCCGGAATCCATGTTGATTCCTACATAGTAGATTCTGAGTTTCCAAAAACGACATGATATTCGAGCAAAAAACATGTTCTAAAATTCTACAACAGATCGACGTCAGAGATATAGGTCTATAGTTTTGCGCATCTGCTCGACGACCCTTCTTGAAGACTGGGACTACCTGTACTCTTTTCCAATCATTTGGAACCTTCCGTTCCTCCAGAGACTTGCGGTACACGGCTGTTAGAAGGGGGGCAAGTTCTTTCGCGTACTCTGTGTAGAATCGAATTGGTATCCCGTCAGGTCCAGTGGACTTTCCTCTGTTGAGTGATTCCAGTTGCTTTTCTATTCCTTGGACATTTATTTCGATGTCAGCCATTTTTTCGTTTGTGCGAGGATTTAGAGAAGGAACTGCAGTGCGGTCTTCCTCTGTGAAACAGCTTTGGAAAAAGGTGTTTAGTATTTCAGCTTTACGCTTGTCATCCTCTGTTTCAATGCCATCATCATCCCGGAGTGTCTGGATATGCTGTTTCGAGCCACTTACTGATTTAACGTAAGTGGAGGGTCTGAATCAGAGGCTGAGACGGTTCTGCGACCTTGTGGGCTGCAGATTCCTCGACTTGCGCCATAGGGTGGTGGGGTTTCGGGTTCCGCTGGATAGGTCAGGAGTCCACTACACGCAACAAGCGGCTACACGGGTAGCAGGGGTTGTGTGGCGTGGGCTGGGCGGTTTTTTAGGTTAGATGGCCTCGGGCAAGTACAGAAAGGGCAACAGCCTCAACGGGTGCGGGGCAAAGTCAGAACATGCGGGGACCAAGCAGCAATCGGTATTGTAGTTGTAAACTGTCGAAGCTGCGTTGGTAAAGTACCGGAACTTCAAGCGCTGATAGAAAGCACTGAAGCTGAAATCGTTATAGGTACAGAAAGCTGGCTGAAGCCAGAGATAAATTCTGCCGAAATTTTTACAAAGGTACAGACGGTGTTTAGAAAGGATAGATTGCATGCAACCGGTGGTGGAGTGTTCGTCGCTGTTAGTAGTAGTTTATCCTGTAGTGAAGTAGAAGTGGATAGTTCCTGTGAATTATTATGGGTGGAGGTTACACTCAACAACCGAGCTAGGTTAATAATTGGCTCCTTTTACCGACCCCCCGACTCAGCAGCATTAGTGGCAGAACAACTGAGAGAAAATTTGGAATACATTTCACATAAATTTTCTCAGCATGTTATAGTCTTAGGTGGAGATTTCAATTTACCAGATATAGACTGGGACACTCAGATGTTTAGGACGGGTGGTAGGGACAGAGCATCGAGTGACATTATACTGAGTGCACTATCCGAAAATTACCTCGAGCAATTAAACAGAGAACCGACTCGTGGAGATAACATCTTGGACCTACTGGTAACAAACAGACCCGAACTTTTCGACTCTGTAAGTGCAGAACAGGGAATCAGTGATCATAAGGCCGTTGCAGCATCCCTGAATTTGGAAGTTAATAGGAATATAAAAAAAGGGCGGAAGGTTTATCTGTTTAGCAAGAGTAATAGAAGGCAGATTTCAGACTACCTAACAGATCAAAACGAAAATTTCTGTTCCGACACTGACACTGCACCCACATGGGTGCATAAAGCTGATGAGGTCATCTTCTTGTTCATGTGAAACTTCACACACATTTCCAACCCACCAAAAATTGTCATACATTCATGCAACATACTGTCTTGGTTGTAAACTTGCAGTTGAGATTGCTGGAATTACTTCATCTGCTTCAGAGACATTAACTGTAAATACTGTAGCATCATTGGAAACTCTGCTTGTTGCATGATCAGGCTGATTTTTTTCAATTTTTTTTTTATGCACAAAAAACTTTATGCCTGGAATACTGTCATCATAGAATTTGAACAAATCATATGGCATCAATATTTGGTTATATAAGGGCCTCTGCAAACTAGCACGGGCTGCTAGTCTTTCTGCTGTTCCCACAATGCCATCACAAGGCGATTTAGCATGGCGTGTTCCAAAAAAATTCCATTCGATAGTGATGCCAAAATCTTTTCGTGCAGACATAAATTGATGAAAGTTTTGAAATTGTTATATTGAGCTGCTGAACCATAACTAAAGAAATAAATATTCTTAATGTTTTCAATCTTTGTCGTTAAATATGCTTTTAGCTTTATTTAAAAGGGATGGACAGCAATGACGGAGACAGTTGCTGATCACAAATGCTAATCCTCTGACATTCTTTGCCACCAAAATAGATAACAAATGGATTTAACATGGACCGACAAATGAAATCCTTGCACAGCATCTTGAACAACAAGTGATTAAGTCTCAGCAAAACCCTTTAATACAATTAATTCATTTCCTGCAAGATTTCTTTTTAGCTGCTTAAGGTATAAACTTCAATGTTACATTGTAAAGTGATGGTTTCTTAAACCAGTAAGTTTCAAAATCAGTGCCTCCATGAAACCTTCAACAGTTCTGACATGTCTCCAATGTGTGTCTGTCAGTATGGACACATTGCTTGTATTACATTGTTTCCTCAAGGTCATAATCTTTAAAAGCATCTTTAAGAAAAGCCTCTCATTGTATTTTTCCTGGACATTCGTCACAATGTTGCAGTATACAATCATCTTATTTCAAACTGCGTATATTTTCTTGTCAAAGCCTTGTAGTCATCTTGGATTACACATATTGAATGTGGTCCAGAAGCACCAACTGTAGTATACCATTTCGGCCTGAGCTCACAAAATTTTGAGAAGCTCAGTTGATTTCCATATTGCTTACAAGAAGCAATGAACATTTCTTTCAGGTTACAAAGGAGCAAGGGCATCTTTTTCCTGTTTATTCTCACTGAAACACAATCCTTATAGCATGGGCATAAATGAGAAAACTCATCTTCTCCAAACAAAGTGAGGACATTTTGTTTTACTTCATCATTGAGCTTTTTTCCTTTTTGGTTTGCAGGTGTTGCCAAAATCCGAACTTCCATATTTAGTTTCCTAGACATCTTCACCATTTTAGTCGAAACAGCAAATTCGTTAGCAGTTTTTTCTATAGTCCAGTTATTTGGAGCCAGAGTCAAAATTTGAACTTAAATGCAATTTCTACATCTACATATATACTCCGCTAGCCACGAAGCGGTGTGTGGCAGAGGGCACAGTTTGCACCAAAAGTAATATCCCCTCCCTGTGTTCCACTCAGGGATCGCATGAGGGAATAACGTTTTTGACACACTTCCACTTGTACTCGAGAAATATCTACTTGGCTCGCACCAGCAGTTGTGGCAGTTACCTAAGTAATGCTGTCTTGTGCCTTCAGAACTTTGCGCTTTACGTATCCCATTGACTCCCTTTTGCTGATCCATTGAAGCTCTAATGGTGACTCTCCAAGTGATGATAATGAAGTATTAACAACAAAACAAGCATCAACAACATCCATGTCTTCAGTGGATGGGCTTATCCTGGTGAGATGATGTAAAATATACAAATTAGCCCATCAAAACATACTGTTTTAGTGCTTACCTTTAGCTACAACAATGATTACTGATTATTCAAACACTCAGTACTCAACACTAAGATTGTACAATGTCAACACCAAACATCACTCTGCACAGAAGACTAACACTGTGAAAATTGCTGATAATAAAAGCAATAATTGAAACTGGTGATTCAGCAATGTATCACTGCTATGTGACTAGAGCCTTAAAAAACTATTGCTGTTTTATAATGCCGATGGAAACTGAGTGACAATGCATATATGCACCACCATGCAGTATAGGGTTACAACATTCTAAAGCAACATAGCATTCCATTATGATTTTCTGGATTTTATAATCTTACGAGCATTTTCTGATGCATTATTATATTTATATTCTATACTGTAAAATAATGTATAAACACTTGTTATAGGCATAGTTACAGTCCCTAAACAACAAGCAAATCTTATACTATTAAAAGACACTACAATTAAACATTTTTTGATTTACAGCTTCATATTATATTAATTTTTTGTGTTTATTGATAATCCATTTTCCCCACATTTGATAAGTATTTTTACTCATCAATATGCAAGATCCAAAAATTGAACAATATAGCTCTGAAAGCTTGAAGCATGCACTTTTCAGCTGTGGCAAGAAAAAAAGGATTGAACAAGACACAGTTGAGATGCTGTTATTATTGTTGTTGTTGTGGTCTTCAGTCCTGAGACTGGTTTGATGCAGCTCTCCATGCTACTCTATCCTGTGCAAGCTTCTTCATCTCCCAGTACCTACTGCAACCTACATCCTTCTGAATTTGCCTAGTGTATTCATCTCTTGGTCTCCCTCTACGATTTTTACCCTCCACACTGCCCTCCAATACTAAATTGGTGATCCCTTGATGCCTCAGAACATGTCCTACCACCCGATCCCTTCTTCTAGTCAAGTTGTGCCACAAACTTATCTTCTCCCCAATCCTAATCAATACTTCCTCATTAGTTACGTGATCTACCCATCTAATCTTCAGCATTCTTTTGTAGCACCACATTTCAAAAGCTTCTATTCTCTTCTTGTCCAAACTATTTATCGTCCACAGTTGAGATATTGCCTCCCAAAAACAGCCTAAAATTTGCACTTACAAAATTTTGGCCAACTTTGCAGATGCATATCTTTTCACTTACGCATCCAATGTTAATTAAATTTGATCTACACATCATAGGTAGGAATAATCCTCTGAAGTTTTGGTATGATTGGGCCATATGAAAAGTATGTTTGGTCAAACCTTGGCTCTTAACATAACACGACAAATTTTTTGGCCACTTTAGAGGCTTGTATCTATGTTTAGGAGTGGCTAAATCTCAAATTTTTGTCATGGTGTGATTCATCATAAAAAGTTGTCTGTGTGTATTAAAGCACATGACCAAATGTTTGATAGAACTTCTTAAAAAAGCCCTCCAAACTTAGGACATTTGCACCTTTGTATGTGATGCGAAAGTGGGTAGCCTCTCTTTAAAAGCCCCTAAATATTCAACTACTGAAGATACTGAACTGAAATTTGGGATGTAACCCTCAAAGACCATGTAGATTCTTCACACCAAATTTCATTAGATTTGGAGATGGTTGAGTGGGGACACTTTTTAATATTGGTCCCTAGACAGAATGACCCATTTACTAATCCCTTCAATGTCACATTTTCTTCATCCTCTGCTCGTGGTCTAAACAATGAATATGTTCTTTGTTTGGTCTAGGTTGTCACAGTTAAGTGGAATCAAGTCCAGCAGCTTTTGCAGTTTGCTTAATTAATACATCTTCAACTAATACATTTTTCATTTTGCATATCTTTTTTATCTGTTGACCTAATTTGTTGAAATTTCAATGGTAATATTCCAATAGCTGACAAGCTTGTATTTAGGCTGGATCTTCAGCAATATTCGTTTCATCAGCTTTGTATGGTTCGGGTGAAATTAGCATCTGTGGATTTCTTTCTGAAAAATTTTTTCTGCTCATGGGCACAGTTCTTGGCATGGTTTTGTAGCAGACTTCTTATTGCATTTTAGCTACTAAGCCATTTTCAAATTAAGTGATGGCACACGTTTTTGTTTGGTAGCTATGAGTAATTGGAGAGACCTTCTGCTTTTTATGTTATCTGGGTATTTTTAATTGTTCAGTGCTACATGATTCTAACAAATTATTTTTGTGCCGATAGCTTTACAACTACCACACATTTTACATTTATTTTGTCACAAAGTAAATAAAAATGTGTGACAAACTATCAAAACTTCAAATAACTAAGAAAGCAATTGTTTTAACACACTGGAAAAAAGGCTAGAGAATCAAAAATTGCAACATTCTAAATGACAGTTTTCAATCTTGATTGAACAAAAAAAGAAAAAATGGAAATCAGTTTGTTTGTAGTAGACGGGCTGTAAATGTGCAAAATGTGCAGTGTTAGTAATGTCACAAGCATAAAAATAAGTTGTTAGCAATATGTAAGATTGAGCAGTAAAAAATCCCAGTGAAGATAGTACAAGAAGTGCTGAAACATGTTTGGGTAAAGAAAAACAGTGTCTTGCTTAATGCAGAATCACTCTTCAAATTTTCTCAGCAGACACACAAAGAAAAAACAGCAACAAGACCAAAAAAAAAAACAGTGGTGAAAATGGACTGTAAAATAAGTAAAAGTCAGTATTTTTCAGATAGTGCAATTTCAATGTGTTTTAATTTTGGTCTCGAAAGTCAGTTTTTTTGTTCTGCCTTCCAAATTCAGCCAACTGCAGGCAGTTAATGATATAATGCAATTGAAGATCCTTTTGTTTGCGCAGTGTTCATGCAGTTTTGCTAACTGTCCATAAAATTTCAGTGGATGTTTCTGCATTGTGTCTGACATTTTCGGTGTGCTTGTAGAGCTCCCTGTTTTTCCTCTTCTTCCAAGTTCTGTCGGTAGTCTTCTAGGATCCCTGTATTTTCCTGAGGATCTTCCTTTCCGTCCGTTCAAGTAGTTGTAACTGTCCCCTTTCATATTTAAAATAAGACACTGAAGCAAAGAGTCTTTGTGGTTTTATTACTGAATTACAGCTCCTAATTTTGGCTGTGTGGGATATCACTCATAATTTGTGCCTGTTCTGTGTTAGTTTGTGAGCAAGATGTAATTTTCTGGCTGTTCGTCTGACTGCCACTTTATCCAGTCCATTGGGCTGATACATTCTCGTAAGTATTTGAATTTATCTGTCCTTTTGATCTTTCCAAGCATTTCTCTCCTTGGTATCTGTGTTCCACATGTTCAGTCTTTTAATATATTTTGAGACCAATTTTTCCAACTATTTTGTGCAAGAACATGTTGTGTGTCACCCTTTGTTTTTAGGGTTTCCCTCATTTTTCTGTTGAATCAGAATTCCTCTAACGCATTAAATAATTTTTTTTTTGTTGATGTTGTGTGCTTCTCCAAGTCGATAAAAATTACCATATTTACCCGAGTATATGATGACCCACCCCTTTTTTTTAAGTGGCTCCTTGAGAAAAATTTATTTTTTAACATATCCAGACGAATCAAAATTACAAACTTTTATTGATGTAAGGGTTGAGTCTAAAAACTTATTCTAAATTTATGCCATTTATTGATTGTCTACATTATGATAATAGGGGGAGAAATAAAATAAAACTAAATTATTTACATTAATTTTTGTCTTCATCATCATCATCATCATCATCCAAAAAGGAGAAATGTGAATCGTATATCTTTGTTGTCACAAATGTTTGGCTGCTTCTACCGAACATGTTGCGATTTCTGAGGTTGTGGGACCTGAGAACACAGCTGTCTTTTTGTGAACACACAACAGATTTTGCTTTTGTACTGACATGAGGATGTTACAATGTCTCGTGTTCCAAACATATTGTCTGCCTGCCATTCTCCCATTGGCTATGTAGAATCAGCAGCTGACAGACCCCAGTTGTTTCTGTCATAGCTCACAGTGAGCATCGACAACATTACTGCATGAAACATGTAAGAACGCTTTTGGCCCCATCTAGACTTCTAGAGTCTCCTACAGAAATGTATGCTGTTGCTGAGTATTTGTCTAATTTTAATGTCATTTCAATTCAGAGTGCAAATGGGTTAAGGCAAACTGTAATTTAAACATGGTTGATGTTTATAAAAAGCCAAAGTAAGCAGTATACATTCTCATGGTTGGCTGCACGATGAAGTTTCTGCCTGCTCAATGCTCCCCTCCCCACACACATGGTAGTTCTCAGCCAAACGGAGTCACTGTTCCCCCTCCAACTTTACGTAGCTAATGATATGCTTGGGCAACAGGAAAACGTGGACTGCCATCTCTTCTAGGGTGCAGATCATATGTGACTGCAGCGGCTAATACATAAATAAAAGTTTGCAATCACTACTCAGTCCAGTTCTCGAACTTTCCCTCATCTCACAATGTAGTGATGTCTGTTTGTACAATCTCCACAGTGGGTTTTTTCAATGTAATTTATTCTCGTCATAGCAATTACAGTTCATTTAATATGGTCTATTTCATTCGTTAGTCATTTCATTCTTGATCAATTTTCCTTCTTGTTTCATCTGAATGTCATCATCTCGTTCTAAAGATGATAAAGAGCTGGTAACAATTTTCTGTGGTATTCTAATGCACGTACACCGAGCAAATTTATCATTTGCAACCCACTTTGTAAATTTTTTTTTCATAACCAAATAATATATTGACTTAGGTTCAGAATCTGGTAATGGTTTTGAAGGACAAAATTTTCACCTTTGAATGTGTTAACTTTACTTAAAAAGCAGTGTACATGTATGTATTAGTTCCCTATATAATTATAACTTTTATTGCAAACCTGTTGAAATAAACATTAGTTTGTAAGTTGATAAAATGTAATGTTATTTCCTCCTATGTTTCACATATTGTCAATTTTTAAGCAGAACATGAGATTGTTGTTGTGGCTAGTTCATAGTTTCTCATGCGTCTGTTGACCAGCTCCGTGACTCAAATTCATGTCATTGTTCGAACAAGGTCGATACTGTATGGAGCGCTTTGGGGTATCAAGAAATCTTGAGCCTTTTCAAACACAAGTATTTTTCAATATGGCCTATCCTCAGGATTATTCTAAACAAATTTGTACAAAACCTCGATAGTCAAAGCTTCATCTGTAAATGTAAGACAGCCCTACATTAATGTATTAAACAATGTAAAAACATTGATATCAGCACCAGTAGTTTAATCTGCGAAATATAAGACCACTTTGCATTTTTGCTATAGAGCAGCATGGTTCTGCTGGGAAGCAGAGAGAATGACGTAAAGTGAAACTTATTTCTTCACAACTATATTTGTCTTCAGCCCATCCTTTATGTAGCAGTGATGGTGAAATTTCATCTTCATTCTGCTAGACAAACTGCTTCAAGGGCATAGTTAATCTGGTGTTTGAAAATCATTAGAGGAAATTAGCTGTTGTTCCACCTTGTGAAGATATCTAAGAAACATACGAGCCAATGTTTCTTGGAAGTGATTCTTCTGAGTTCATCCTTTCAAAGACAAAGGCAAGGTATTTAGTCTGTGATGATTTAGCTCCGTACATTAAAAAGTAGTTGGTGGATGATATTGGAGGAGCACATTTCTCTTCGTGCTTTGATGAAACTGTCAGTGCAGTTTCAAACAAAGAGCTTTAAACTATAGCTAAATACTGGTCTGTTACTAAACAAATGGTTATGACAAGACATTGACATTCCTTTGTGATTGATAAACCTACTGCTATTGATATTTTCTCCGAGTTGAATAAAACCTATGAAAGTGTCCAGATTCTTGTTGGAAGCTATTGATGATATCTTCTGATGGACACAATGTTAGCAAAAATGTGTATCATTTGATAAGTGAGTATCTGATCCTTTTAGGAAGAGAATAGTTGATTGTGATGGCACATGTAACATGAAACTGCTTTGGGCATGTTCTTGTTTCTCACCAACATATAAACTGGCAAAACACTTGGCCTCTCTGCTCCAGCCACACGTGGGGAAGACTGACACATACATTAAGGACTCGGGACATTTGATTGAGAAGCTGAAGAAACTGAAACTTGCGCCAAACGACATCCTGGTCAGCTTTGATGTTGTTTCGTTATTTACAAAAGTTCCACTCAGTGACGCTCTGTAGCACATCGGTTCCATGTTCCCGCAAGACATCAAAAAGCTCTACCATGCATGTCTCACCATGAGCTATTTCGCGTGGAATGGTGATTTCTACGAACAGCTGGAAGGTGTCGCCATGGGTAGTCCTCTCAGTCCAGTGGTAGCCAACTTCTTCATGGAACAATTCGAAGCACAGGCACTGGACTCGGCGACTTGCAAACCTAAGGTGTGGTACAGGTACGTCGATGATACTTTCGTGGTGTGGAGCCATGGTGAAGAACAGCTTGGTGACTTCCTAAGACACTTGAACAGCCTCCATGCCAACATAACATTTACCATGGAAGTAGAAAAGGATAAGAAACTGCCATTTCTAGATGTGCTGGTCACAAGGGACGGCGAAAACCTGGGACACAGCGTGTATCAAAAACCGACACACACGGACCGATACCTGCACAAACTGTCAAACCACCACCCGAGCCAGAAAAGAGGCATGATCAGTACGCTCGTAACGAGAGCAGGGCGAATATGAGAGCCGCAACACCTCAAACGAGAAATGCAACACCTGGAAACTGTTCTGAGGAGCAATGGGTTCTCCACAAATTACATTAGAAGTGTAACAGAGCCAAACACTCTGCGAAGTAAGGAACCAGAAAAAGAAATGTCGCGTACGGCCTTTCTGCCATACATTCCCAGAGTGACGGACAGAATCGGCCGTATATTGCGCAAACATGGTGTAAAGACGATTTTCAAACCGACAAGAAAGATCAAAGAGTGTCTTAGATCGGCGAAGGAGAAAAGAGACCCACTGGCAATCTCGGGAATATACCGTATACCATGCACATGTGGAAAAATTTGTCGGAATGACTGGATGATCAATTAACACCAGGATCAAAGAGCATAAGCGACATTGCAGGTTGGGCAGGTGGAGAAATCGGCCGTGGCAGAGCACGCACTGAATAAGACCGACCACGTAATAAAATTCGCTGACACGGCATTTCTGGCTGTAGAGAAGCACTATCACACACGCTTGTTCAGTGAAGCTATAGAAATACAAAAACACGCGAACAGTTTCAACAAGAAAGAGGAAAGCCTTAAGGTAAACGGATCCTGGCTTCCCGTACTGCAGCGAATGACCTTCGCAGGTAGCAAGAGGAAAACCGCACTGGGAATGACCGCGGAGAAGCCCTCGGACGTTGGCGCGCCAGGTACATATAGTCTGCGGCTGCAAGCTCAGCTCCAGTTCACCACCGGCAATGGAGGGTGAAGCTTTGACAATGCCAGCCACTCGTGCTGGCGAAACATCAGAAAAATCATTAGATGAATGTCAGCCGAAGAACCCGAGACAGAAGCCAATAGGCAGTTTGTCAACAAGTGGCCACGAAAGCCTTAACAATTTTGTAATTTTTTTGTTGACCAATTATCTCGTGGGGAAGATTTTGGAAAAATATAATAAAATATGAAAATTTAGGGTCATGGTTTTATGAAATGTGCTTCCTCTAGATGACTTACTATTGAACCAGCTGGAGAGAGACTTTTAGAACAATAGTCAGTTGTTGGAAAATACCTTCTTCAGTTCATACCTCAACACAAAAGTAAGTTGAGTTCTTTGAAATATAAGAATATTGTTAAACTATTTTTTTTTTTAAAAAAAAGAAAAAGAAGGTAGAAATTATGTTTGTTTTGTGTCTGTGGCCTAAAGGTGCTAAGGAGCAATTAAATGTGCAGCTGCCACAACAACTGTTTATTGTTGATATTAGAACAGAACTCAGATACATTGGCTGCGGTTGAATGTCCATATTACTAAAGGGCGATGGGCTATCAAGTGTCAGTGGGTGCCTGGGACATTGGGTGTTGGCAGTTGTCAAAAGCAATGGCTCGACGACAACGGCTGCTGGTGGGGTTACACACCTGGAAGCAGTGGACAATGGTCCTCCATAGCCTCAGTGGCAGGTGCTCACAGTGAGGGCAATGACTCGATTGTTGGGCTGGCGGTGCAGCTGGCACAAAGCCTGGTGTGGTACTTGCCACAGCATGGTCCAGTGACGGCTTAAATATACTAGAGCAGAGAGATAGCAGCATGGCACTGAGTGTCATGTGACTCGGCATAAGAAAATGGTGCACTGACTACTGCACTCTATCGCAATAGGCATATGGTCTATCAGCGAGGTTGGCACTTGTTGGATGCCTTGGGGGCTGCGTTAACGCAAAGATGTAAACAGCCGGAGCTGTGTGGAGCTAGGCTTGGTTTGCCGGCCACGGTGGCCGTGCGGTTCTAGGCGCTCCAGTCCGGAGCCGCGCTGCTGCTATGGTCGCAGGTTCGAATCCTACCTCGGGCATGGGTGTGTGTGATGTCCTTAGGTTAGTTAGGTTTAAGTAGTTCTAAGTTCTAGGGGACTGATGACCACAGCAGTTGAGTCCCATAATACTCAGAGCCATTTGAACCAAGCTAGGCTTGTAAGCATTTTGGTGAGTTATGTTGCTGTGAGCTTTTTACTCGGGCCTCCTGGGGAGGTGGCTGCCCACAGTATGTGGCTGGTATGTGATGCAGTATAGCCCCAGTATGCTAGTGCAAGTGCTCATTCATGTTCAAGATTCACTGGTTACTTTCAGAAGCAAAGGAAAGTGAGAAGAGCTAAACCATGGTTCGATCAAGAGTGTTATCAGCAAAGAAAAGAAGTACTCCAAGCTTTACACCGACTGAAAACGGACACAGATAATCACTCACTACTACAAACATACACTGAGAAAAGAAGATACTTCAAAACACTTAACAAGGGAGAAGAGAATGGCACACAGGGAAGAAGAGAGAAGAAGACTAGCCGAAGAAGCCAGGAGAGACCCATTCATTGCAATCCGCTCCCTGCTGCATCAATTGATGTGGCAACCATGCAGCCTCTTTCTGAGAAAGTCCTGCATATCTTAATGAGCAGGCTGTCCAGGAGATCCAGATGAAGGAAAAAGAAGTGCCTTACCATGTCACTTGCAAGTTGTTGGGTAGTCGAAAGCCCTGTGTTGTACCATCTGGCAGTTAGAGTACCGTTCTTGCTATGTCTCACTCCACAAAGGACATGGCCATGCAGACTTGATACATCAAATTTAGCACTGCAGTTGTCAACTCACCCAGTGTCGTGGTAGCATCCTCATCCCCTTCTCTTCCAGTTGTGCAACAAGCCATCAAATCTTCACCTTCAGTGGTGACATCACCTGCTACATGATCGTCAGGTTGGAAGGGACAGAAGGAATACTCTTGTGAAGACTTTTTATGTCCCTCTGCCAACAGACATCAGAATCTTTATTTGCCACCTGCAAAGGCTCAAAGAAATCAAAGACAAACAGTCTTCTTCTTCACCAACTTGGAGATCCTCTTCCACGATGTCACTCTGTGATACTCTTGGTTGGCTGATCGTTTCACCGGTGCGCACTGCCAGCCATTTTTCTGCACTGAAATCCACAGCCCGACCCAGAGAGACTGCCGACATGTCTGTAGATTTCGTGGAACAGAGTGCTCCAGCCTCCGTGGCCTGTGGCTATAAGTCTTTGAAGGCAGGCTCTCGGGCAGCCATCGAGCTGGCAACCATTCATTTTTTCCCGCCTCCCCTTTCCCCATCGTGACTCTCCTCCAATGGAAAGTTCGCAGTCCAATGGAAAGTTCTCAGAATTTGATCCAACAAGGAAGAATTATGGCAGCTGTTGGAATCACAGCATCCCCTTTTGTTCTGCCTCAAGAAAACAAAATCGTGTCTTTGCGACCACTTTGATGTCTTGCATTTCTTTCTGGTCTGCTTTGACTTTCCCCCAAGGATGGCATTTCATCTCATGGAGGAGTCAGACTGCTCATCAGGGATGATGTTCATAGTTGAACCATCTCACTGAACACCTGGTTGCAAGCTTTTGTAGTCCACATTTTTGTTGCTTGCTTCACCTTTTCTCTGTGCAATGTGATTCGGTGTCACCAGGGTAGTCTACCTCCAGCTTATTGGTCAACTCCCTCACCCCATTTTGATGCCTGATGACTTCAATGCACACCATCCCCTTTGGGGCTCTTCCAGAATGTGTTGATGTGCTCTCTTGGCTGACCTCAATCAACTGAACCTCATCTGCCTTAACACTGGAGACTCCATGCACACTTATCCCCATTTGGACCTCTCGTTCTGCACTGCCCAGCTTGCACACCATCTTCAGTGGTACATTAGCTCCGACCATTTCCCGTGTGCTATCCAATTGCTGCCTCCTATCCCACCTACGTGTAAACCCATTTGGCAGCTTTGTAAGGCCAACTGGAAGCTTTACTCAACCCTGGCATCCTTTGACAAATAATATTTTACCAGTTGTGATGTCAAGGTAGAGTACCTTACAAACATTATCCTTACTGCCACAGAAAGTTCCATACCTCGCACTTCACTTTACTGTGCCATGTCCCAGTCCCTTGGTGGACTGAGGCGTGTCGTGACACAATTGATGCGTGGAGGCGTGCTCTCCATGTTTTTAACCAAAATCCTACAATGGTGAACTGTATTCGTTATAAACAGTTGTGTGCACAGTGTCATCCCATTCTTCAGGATAGCAAAAAAGCTAGCTGGATTTCATTTACCAATTCTTTTAAGAGTTCCACTCCCTCTTCTGCCATGTTGGCCAATTTCCGACGGCTGTCTAGGACCGACGTCCATTCCCCAATTTCCAGCATGACCATAGCAGATGATGTCATTGTGGACTTCATTGCTATCTACAACACATTAGGCTGATATTCTACGGGGTTTTGAGCTCCATCGACTCTCACTTAGGCTCCTTTCATCGGAAACGAGTGGAGGAGGCTCTGGTGGTACCCCTCTCCTCTCAGAATTTTGAATGCTGCAATGCTGGTTTTACTATGAGGGAGCTAGATCATCTCTATCTTCCGCCCCAGGGCTGGATGATATTCGCATTCAGATGTTGCAGCACCTTTCTCTTGCGGGCAGCCACTTTCTCCTTCATATGTACAGTCACATCTGGGCAGATGACACTTTCCCAGATGCTGATGTAAAGCCACTGTCATACCCATGCCTAAGCTTGGTAACGACAAACACCTTCCCTAGATACGCCACATTTCTCTCACCAGCTGTGTTTACAAGGTGACAGAATGTATGATTAATGCCTGGCTGGTATGGTGGCTAGGGTCTCAGAATTTACTAACCACAGCACGATGTGGATTTCAAGTGCACCATTTTGCAGGCCATCTTGGCACTTTTTCAACCCATGTTATGTGAATGTATTTCTGCGGAAATACCAGACTGGACATGTTTTTTGATTTGGAGAAAGCCTATGACATCTGCCAGAAGACTGGTATCCTCTGTACTCTCTGCATGTGGAGCTTCCGAGGCCTCCTGCCCTGTTTCCTTCAGGAATTTTTAAAAGACAGAGTTTTCAGGGTAGGTGTAGGTTCTGCTGTGTTGGACCTCTTTATTCAGGAAAATGAGGTGCCTCAGGGCTCCGTCCTGAGTGTCATCCTCTTTGCTATAGCCATTAACCCTGTTATGGCCTGCCTCCTGCCGGGCATCTCCCGCTCCATTTTTGTTGACGATTTTGTGATGTATTGCAGTTTTCCACAGACTTTTTACCTTGAGCGGTACCTTCAGTGATGTCTTGATTATCTTTACTCGTGGAGTATCGACAGTGGCTTTTGCTTTCCCATTGACAAAACAGTTTGAATTTCTGGTGGTGCAAAGAACTTCTTCCACTGTCTTTACATCTAGGGCCTGTTGCTCCTCCGTTTGCTGAAACTACGAAATTCTTGGGGCTTTGATAGAAACCACTTTTTTGGTCCGTCCTCCCACGTGCCTTACCTGGCTGCCCACTGCACTCAGTCCCTCACTGTCCTACGTGTCCTATGCGGTAGTTCCTGGGGTATGGATCAGACCACCCTCAACCATATGTACCAATCCCTTTTCCATATTGAAACTAGACTATGGATGCTTCATTTATGCATCAGCACATCTGTCGATCTTACACTGTATAAATACAATTCACCACCATGGTTCCATTTTGCCACTAGTGCCTTTTGCATAAGCCTGCTTGAGAGTCTCTATGCAGAAGCTGTCGAACTACCACTGTCATACCACCGTGATGTTCTCTTCAGCAGATATGCGTGCTGTTTGTCTACCATGCCCGCCCACCCATTGTACGCCTCCTCCTTCAGTGACTTTTGTTCACCAGTATGGAGCGCATCCCTCTTCTCTGCTATCTCCTGGAGTTTGCTTTTGCCTGCTTTTGCCCACTGATCCAGCAACTTAACTTCAAGCTACCTGCCATTTTTCTGATGGGTGTGAGCCTGTCACCACCTTGTTTTCGTGCAGTAGCCCATGTTCACCTTGGACTTCATTCACTTTCTAGGGAAACTACCCCACATTCGATCTATTTCTGTAAGTTTCTCCATCTTTGCATGAAATTTAGCAATAGTACCTATGTGTACACTGATGGCTCTCAGACTCACCACGGTTTTGGGTGTCTTCATCGTTGGCACCAATTAGTTTTGGTATGGGGTTCTGGAATACTGCTTAGTATTTATAGCGGAGCCTGTTTCAGGCTACGCAGTATGTCCAATGACACAGGATTTGCAAATGTGTCATCTGCTTTGATTCTCTCTGTGTCCTTCGGAGCCTCTGTGTGCTGTACAAATTCCATCCCTTAGTGCAACGGGTCGAATAAACCTTCCACTTGATCACTCTTGAGGGAGCCTCTCTGATGTTTGTGTGGGTTCCGGGACACGTCACTCTGACTGGAAACAGGCTGCTGACAAGGCCAGTTCTCCTACCTCGGCCCATTTGTTCTTCCATTCCTACTGATGTTCTCTGTGTTGCTGTCCTTCAGCAGGTGGTGTCATTTTGGCATCACCATTGGTCTTCCCTTCATGGGAACAAGCTCCGGGGAATAAAGCCTCTCCCAGCACCCTGGCCGACCTCCTCTCGGCCCTGTCGCTGCAAGGAGATCATTTCAGCTAGGTTGCATACCACTGTTGTTTTAGCCATCACCATTTTTAAGTGGTGGTTCCCCACCACTTTATGCTCATTGTCGTTAACCTTTGATGGTTCGCAATTTCCTGGCTGAATGCCCTTTCTTTAACTATTTACATTCTAATATATGTTTGCCGTCTGGGTTATCAACCATTTCAGTGTATGACGCACGCCCTGTCTACTGTGTTCACTTTTTATCCATTGTAGCAATATGGTGAAGGACATTTACCCTTTAGTTTGGGACCTCCATTGTGTCTACGGCGTAATTTGTTGGCCTTTCTCCAAGAGGATCTCCTAGTTCTCAACTCTCTTTTTTGCACTCTTAAAAAAACTTCAAAGTGACTTGCTGAAGCATGTATTCCATGTATACCATACTCACTTAGCAACAGTGTTCTGTGATAAATTATGCGCTATTAATAGAGAAGTTGTACTAATAGAGTTCATGAGTAGTCTGCTGTAGGAGATGTGGGTGTTGATGGACATTATTGAATCAAATAGAGTTGTCAGGAGGACCTTATGGTTCAGCTTTTTCTCCCAGCAAGAGGTAGAATACATTGTATTAGCAGCAAGTGATTTCCCTATATTATCAGGTGAGATAAGTATTCCAACAGAGACAGTAGTACTCCCTGTTGAAATGAATAAATAATGTATCTTGTTTTAATAGGGTTTGTGATTTTTTTTTTTATCCATTAAAGGATGCAAGTATGTTCCCCTGCAGAAATGCGTGAGTGCTGTTGTCCTCAAGTAGTTATATTTTTCTGAATGTTTAGGAATCAACTGTAAATGAACTATTAAATATTGTCGAATCTGCTCTTTTTGAATTTTGATAAATTTGGAAGTGTCTTGCAATGTGCTTACGGGACATGCCTGTGGTTTTTCTGAAACAAATATCAGTTTCTTGGTGTGTGTATATGACCTGTTTCATTTGGAAATGTAGGAATAGTTGGTGGGTCACACCGATTGAGGCGGCACAGTGGTTAGTACACTGGACTCGCATACATGAGAACCAAAGTTCAAGTGCCCATCCAGCCACCCAGGTTTAGGATTTCTGTGATTTACCTAAACTGTTGTGGGTAGATTTTGGGATAGTTCCTTCTCCATCCGTGGAACAGTCTGAGCTAGTGTCCCACCTGTAATGAGCTTGATGTCAGTGGGATGTTAAATGCTAGTCTTTCTTCCTTTCTTCTTGGTGGGTCACATATCCCTGATTTTGATAAATAATTTATCTCCCTCTATGGCTTTTCTGTTGGACAGTAGCTAGGCATCTTTTCGTCTTTGACATTTTGAGAAATCATGGGACACTGGAGAGAAGGTAATTTGCTCATTATTGCTACAAGGAATAATTTGGAATAATTATCACTTTGCTCGTATAGTGTTGTGGGCAAGACAAATAGGTTTCTCATTCAGTGACTCGCAAGGAGCATCATTTAACATAATAAGTGAAATACAGAATTTACAATTTTTTTTGTAATTGACTCTGGAATTATGTTGATGAATTTGCAAGTGCACATCCCGCAATGTAATAATCACCCCCTCAAGAAGTGTACAAAATTAAAATGATATCAAGACTTTTGTTATAATAAAGGAAGTTTTACAATAAGTGCCATTTGATTTTATTTTGTAATTACACGATCGCAGATCCATAAAAATCTGGGAGTGTGTCTACGGAGCAATTTAAAGTGGAACAACCATGTAAAACTAATTGCAGGTAAAGCAGATCTTGGACTGAGATTCATTGGAAGAGTCCTCAGGAAGGAGGTAGGACTCTCCACGCGCGTCTGCTATGCTTGGGTGGGACCGTTAGAAGTGAGGAGAGCATGCTGTTACATATTTCTCGCCGTTTCGCCAGTAACGTTCACGATGTCTGAGCAACAGGTGCACCCCTCCATTGTGCAAGGCATAACTGTCAAATTTCTTGCTTGTGAAGGAAATTTGCCAAAGATTGACTGCGCAGTTTGGTGATAAAACAATATCAAAGACGCGTGTGTTTGCCTGGCATAAAAATTTAAGGAAGGACAAGAACGTGTGGAAAATCAGCAACACGATCGCCATCCTAGGACCAGCATTACAGACAAGAACATTCAGGCGGTTAAAGACCTTATTGGCAACGATCTATGGGCGATAGTATCAGAAATTGCACAAAAAGCTGGAATCAGTTATGGGAGCTGTCAATCAATCATCACAAATGACGTACAGTTCTGTAAAGTGTGTTCCAGATGGGTCCCTAAACTTTCGACCGAAAATCTGAAGTTGAGACATGTTTAAGTCTGTCAGAGGCTTACATCAAGGTTTGCAGAAGAAAGGGATGCATTTTTTAGGCAGATCATCACCTGCGATGAAACGTGGGTTCACCACTACACTCCAGAATCCAAACAAGCCAGTAAGGAGTGACGGAGGAAAGGGGAGGCAGCATCAGTGAAAGTCAAGACTCGACTGTCAGCCGGCAAGGTTCTTTCAACCGTTTTTTTGATCAGCGAGGCATTTTGCTGATTGATTTTTTGCATGAGCGACACACCATCAATGCTGTTTACTACTTTGAACTGTTCAACAACGCGAGAGTTGCATATCGCCACAAAAGATGAGACCAGTTGATTCGACAGATCGTTGTCCTCCATGACAATGAGTGACCCCATACTGCAGCCTTAACTATCTCCAAGCTACAGGAAATGCACTGGACTATACTTGATCACTGTTCTTACAGCCCGGACTTATCGTCCTACAATTTGGACTGCTTAAAGGAGCTCTAGGAGGGCGATGATTTGAAGATTACGAGAGTATGGAAGACTTCGTGCACAACTGACTGGTGACACAACCCAGTTCTTTTTATGATGAGGGTATAAAAAAAAAAGATGCCCATACGCTGGGACAAATGCATTTCCAAAGCAGGAGACTATGTGGAAAAATAAATTATAATTGCCATGAGTTTTTCGATAAGTGAATTTAAATAAAAAATAAAATCCCATTTATATTTGATCCACCCTTGTACTTGAATATTGTGTCAGTCTGGGATTCATACTAGGTAGGATTCATGGAGGAAATAGAGGCGATCAAAAGTAGAACAGCACATTTTGTCGCAAGTTCATTCAGCAAGTGTGAAAATGTTTAGGAGATGCTCAACCACCTCCGGTGGCAGACACTAGAAGAGAGCCTCTGTGCTTAACAGTAGTTTACTTGTGCAAATTCCAAGAGTGTACATTCCTAGAAGAGTCAGTTGATCCATCACTTCCTCCCACATATATCCTGCAAAAATGTCATTAAGGGGATTTGGGCTTACATGAAGGCTAACCAATGATGGTTCTTCCCACAAACCCTTCTCTCCGGGGGGCTCATGGTTCTTTCATGAGTTTGTATGTGGCGCACGCAGGGCCCCAAGCTATTGCAGCCCTTCGTTTCCTACCTGGGCTTCTTTTTCTGCACTGTGCCCCTCCCTCCCCATCCTCGCTCCTTTCCCACTGCTCCCTCCTTCCCCTCTCTCCCTCTCCCACCCCCACCGCCACCCCCTCGCTCTCTCTACCTTTCTGGCATTTTGGTCCCCCCTTTGGATTTGACCTCCACTCCTAAATTTTCTCTCGTTAGTGTGAGCCATTTGGGGAAGAACTATCTCCCTAGTGTCTACGACATGGATTCCTCTGCCCCATTTCTTTCCCTGCCAGGGCTCCCCCTCCACCCTGCTAGGTCACCAACACGTGTAAAAAGTCCATGTGGTGTGGCTGTTATGTAACCACCTGTTTGAGCCCTCTGGCCCTCTGACAACACAGAGATCACATTACTGATATCTGAGTTGTTGCCTCCCCATATATGCCAAGGAGGGGGTGCTTGATATCCTGGAGCAACGGCCGCCATGCCTGACGGCTGTAGCTGGGGCTGGGTGGTGCCCATGGGGAGAGCTCCAGATCAAAGTGAGTAGTATAAGGGCAGATGCTTGGCACATGAAACATATCAAGCTGCATAAATCTGACCATCCTTTAACATTTTGTCTCTTTGAATTGTAAAGGACCATTGAATGCTGCTTCGTATGACCCGGCAGCCTTCCCTTCCCTAGCTACACCCTGGGAGGAGAGCCAGGCTAGCCGTCTTGGGGTGAAACACCTTCCCCACTACCTCATCTGTACTAGGACAGATGGGGCCACATTCACCTCCACAAAGCAATTTTTTAGTGTGTGTGTGTGTGTGTGTGTGTGTGTGTGTGTGTGTGTGTGTGTGTGTGTGTGTGTGTGGAAAATATCAAGGACAAGTTTGGTAAAGTGTAGTCTCTCAGTAAAATGTGGTCGGGATCCCTGTCGATCAAAGCTTCTTCTACTGCCCAATCTGCAGCTCTTCATGCTTGTGGTCATCTTAGAAATGCCCCAGTGTCTGTTACCCCTCACCAGTCTCTGAATAAGGTCCAGGAAGTGATTTTTCATAGGGACCTCATCCTAAAAACTGATATGGAACTCTGAGCTATTCTGGAGCAACGTGGTGTTCACTTTGTTCTGACGTGTGCAGAAGGGTCATAAAGAAAATCACACCAATACTGGCACCTTTGTTCTGTTTCGAGGGAGATACCCTCCCAGAGGAGGTCGAGGTTATGTGCATAGATGTAGCTTGAAGCTGTACATCCCACCACCCATGAGGTGTTTTCGGTGCTTTTTGGGTGTATGTCTTCCCGCTGTATGGTGGACCCTCTGTGTGGTGACTGTGAACACCTACTCCTTGAGAGAAGCCCCGTGTTCAGCCACCTGTGTATGTCAATTGTCATGACCGCCGTGCTTCTCACTAACCAGATTTCCCAGCTTACTAGAGGGAAAAGAAGATTCAAGAGTACAAGCCCCTAGCTTGCTATCATATGCTGAGATTTGCCAGAAATGTTACTGACTCCATCTAGTGTCACTTTTTTCAACTTTTACCTCAGTTATGTTCTTTCCCTGTTCTACCTTTTCCTTATTCCAACCCCGTCTTGCCCTCTCCCCTCTCCCTCATCTGCAGTTCCTATGCTCTCCCCTCTGGGTTCTGCTCTCCTCCCCAGCCGAAGAAGTTCCTCCCACCCCTCCCCCTTTCTTTGGAACCTGCTGGCGATGGCCCATCCCCCTCCCCCCCGGCAACTCTCAGGTCGGACGCCTACTACCACAAGATGCACCATCCATGTGGCTGGCCGGTGTGGCCGTGCAGTTCTAGGCGCTTCAGTCTGGAACCGCATGCCCGCTATGGTCGCAGGTTAGAATCCTGCCTTGGGCATGGATGTGTGTGATGTCCTTAGGTTAGTTAGGTTTTAGTAGTTCTAAGTTCTAGGGGACTGATGACCACAGATGTTAAGTCCCATAGTGCTCAGAGCCATTTTGAACCACCATCCATGTGCTTCAAGGTCGTCTGTTCTCTTTCAGTTCTGTATCTTGCAGAATCCTGTACTGTATCTGTGTCATGTCCTCCTCCACCTCCTAGAGCCCCCGGAGATGTCATCTCCCCCCTCGCATCCTGAATCTGACATCTTATTTACGAATGTTACCCCATCATTGTCAGTGACGACCACTGATACAGTGACGTGACCTCCCCTTGGCTTCTTTATGTCTAACCTGGACTCTTGCCACATGACAATCCAATGGAATTTCAACAGTTACAATCATCACATACCCGAAATACAACACCTTCTTTCCTCTTATTCTGTGTTCTGCCTTGCTCTTCAAGAAATGCACTTCCGTGATGACCACTCTCCGAAGTTTCATAGTTGTCAGGCCTGCTGTCGGAACCATGCTGGCTCCGGGGTAGTTTCTGGATGGGTCTGCACTTTGGTTTGCACGGATGTCATTAGTGGCTGGATCCCCCTTTGTACCAACCTGTAAGCAATAGTGGTTAGAGTTCAAACGACTGCAGCAATTACCGTTTGCAATGTCTACCTCCCTCCAGGTAGACCACTTCTTTACATTGAACTGTCTACCTTAGTACAGCAACTCCCGCCCCCGCATCTCTTCCTCTGGGACATCAAATGCACACGACCCCCTATGGGGGAGTGCCACTTCGATGGGTAGGGGTATTCTAATTGACCAACTCATTACAGGCTTTGATTTTTTTCTCCTCAATGACTGTTCTACCCACTTCAGTGCCACTCATGCCATATTTATTGCTATTGACCTCGTGATCTCCTCCCCTCCACTCATGGCTTCCCTACATTGGTTACCATGATGATCTTTGTGACAGTGACCACTTTCTGGTGATTCTGTCATCCCCCTGCTGCTGTCAGGCAGACAGCCCCCACGTTGGGCATACCGCAGGACCAATTGGTCTTTATATATGTCTGCTGTGTACTTAGACACCTATCGAATTGCATTGATGTGGTCGTGCAGGGCGTCTCTGTCATGATACTTCTTGCTGCTGACACTGCTATCCCCTTATCCACAGGTCCTCTTTGTTGTTGACTGGTACCGTAGTGGACCAAAGACATAGCAGTTGCTATCCAGGACTGCTGAAAATCGTTGCAGTGATTTAAACAACACCCTTCACGGCCCAGCCCAAGCCTCCCCATACTAAGGCTCGCTGCCTTATTAAGCAGACTGAAAGAAATGCTGGGAGCACTACGTTTCTTCCCTGGGGATGTGTGCCTCTTCATCACAGGTTTGGTCCAAGCTCTATAGCCTTCTAGATCGCCAACGACAGTCAACTGTCCAGGGTCTTATCCTTCAGGGTGCTCTGTGTACTGGTCCATCAGTCCCTGCAGTACACCTTGCGACACACCTTGCGAAAGCACCGATGTCCTCTTCCTGTCCTGCTACCTTTCTCCGGCAGAAACGAAACATAAGTTGAACAGACCGCTCCCTGTTTCAACCCCCACCGAGCTGAACCCTGTAATGAACCCTTCACTGAATGGGAATACTTCCAGGCTCTTACCTTTTCACATGACGCAGCCCCAGGCCTGGATTCCATCCACAACCAGACGATCCAACACTTGGACATTACCCAGAGGCAAAATCTACTTAGGGTCTTAACTGCATTCGGCTCATGAGTGCCTTCTCCTCACAATGGTGAGACATTTAGTTATCCCCATCCTTAAGCCTTGGAAGATCCCGATGTCTCTTGACAGCTACCACCTGATCAGGCTGACCAATGTACTTCATAAACTGCTTGACAGGATGGTTAGTGTCCGATTATGTTGGGTGCTCGAATCTCATGGCCTATTATTCTCATGTCAGTGTTGCTTTCAGGAAGGATGATTTCCAACTGACCATATACTCAGATTGTAAACAGCAATCTGATTGGCTTTTACTCACCACCGGCACCTTGTCGTGGTCTTCTTTAACCTACATAAGGCATATGACACGATTTGCCGCCATTACATTTTAGTTACACTCCATGCCTGTTTTTTTGCGACTCCCTTTTGATTTTTATCTGCGAGTTTTTATCCTACCGGTTCTTCCATTTTCGATTTGGCACTTCATTTAGCACCCCTCAGATTCAGGAGAATAGTATCTCACGGGGTTCTTTGTTAAGCTGTACAGTCTGTTGGGCCTCTGGTTACCCCAGCATTGTTTGTCAATGATTTTTGCGTCTGGTGCAGCTCTTGCGTGATAGCATCTGCTGAGTGCTGGCTCCAAGACGCCATACGACAGGCCTCTGCATGGGCTCTCTTCCATTGCATGGGCCCTCTCCCACGGGTTCCAGTTTTCTCCCTCCTAAACATGGATTATGTAGTTTTGCCATGGACCCGATCCATGAGTTTGTTTAGGTGACCAGCACCTAGATATTGTAGCACAGTCCAGTTTCTTGGGCCTTAGTTTTGATAAAAAGATGATGTGGCTGCCCCATGTTCGCACCAGAAGACTATGTACCTGCAAAAACTTAAAGCTCTGCACCTCCTGGCCCACACATTGAGGGTTGCAGACTGTGCGGCTTGTCTCCATCTTTACCATGCTCTGGTTTTGTCCAGACTAGATTATGGTAGTCAGGTTTATGTCTCAGCGGGTCCTTCCACTCCATACGCAACTCGACCCCAGAAGCTGTGGAACAGAAAAAATGAGCTCGTGGAATTTTTCCCTATCGGAATTGACTTGAGCAACAGTGCACAGCAAGAGTACATCTACAAGACTGCATAGCATTTATTATTCAATGCTTCAACACATGCTAGAGAGTGGACAAATTCATTTGTTGAACATGTTAAATAAAATACGAACCAACCAATTCTGTATACCAGAAATGAAGACTGCTCAGGTCATATCAGGATATAAAGCGGCAAAGGTGCCTAAGTGTACTTCATTACACAGGCCCATCACTCTTCCTGGTTTTGTTTATAAGACATTGGAATTGATGATTAAATACAAATTAGGATGGTGGATTGAGAATTGATGAGCACTGCCCCTGGACAAACAGGTTTTAGAAATGTTAATGGCGCAACTAAAATGCTGTTATCATTTGTCACTGATAAACAGCTCGCATTCAGCGACAATGAGTAATTGCTAGCACTGTATACAAATATCACAAATGCCTATGATAGCATTCTTATGACCCTATTGATACATAAGTTGAAGAATTGTGACATCTGCAGTCATTCATTATCAAGCTACACTGATTATTGTCTGATAGAAGTCTGATACTTACAAGAAACAATGAGAACAAGTAAAGGGTTATCACAAGGCTCGGTATTGTCACCATTGTTGTTAAATCTATTTAGGTCATGTCTACATTCAGTTTTTCAGCCAAGAGTACAAGTACTGCAGTGTGCAGATGATTTATGTATATATACTCGTAGCAATAGTTTTATTGAGGGAGAAGCAGATGGATAATGCTGTGATAGTGTTCAGTGAATGGCTGAATGACAATTGCCTCAACATATCACCTCATAAACCAGCTGTGCACGAGTACGACACGTAGGCTTAACGAAACAAGAAGTACAAGATTAGGACCCTTTATATTCACAGCCAAAAGAGGGGTCAAGTACATACGGTTTTCCATTGATCATAAGCTAACATGATCAGGTCACAATAACCATACAATTAAAAAATGTGAAGGTGCCTTAAATACCGTTTGTGCTGTGACAGGCATTTGTTGGTTAGCAGACCCGAGAATCTGCATTAACGTACATTACACACTGATATGAACTTACATGGAGTAAAGGTGCATCTGTAAATGTTCAGCAAACCAAAAGAGACTAGAGAAACTCATCAGTGCCAGTATAAAGCTGTCAGAGTCTGTATTGGAGCATTCAGATTGACTCCAACTAATGCTTTGCTGGTGGACGTAAATGAAATGCTATTAAAACTAAGTGGGAAATACACCAGGCAAAGAAATGTTTTCACTTCTTAATTGACAATTTGTTAACAAGGATTATATATCACATTACAAAGTGTTATGCAGGAAGGTATTTGATTAAGAAGAAACTACCACCTTCAGCAGAATTTTACTTTGATGCTTCATCTTCCCAGGAATACGTTGTTACTTCCCAAAATAGAATCTGCTTCAGCGTGCCCTATGCTAATACCTCAATGAAGTTGAATATCAAGACCCGCATTCCATTCAGCCAAGGTTCATCAATTGAGAAAATTTTAACTGACAACTTAGCAGCATGGCCATTGTTAAGACAGATATACATATATGGGTCTAAACAAAAAGATGGGGCTGGAAGTGCATTCATAAGGAGGCAAATTCAAGCTCCATGAATTTGTGTCCATACTCACTGTAGAACTCATAGCGAGTTTAGAGGGTTATAGCTACATAAAAGAAGTGCAAGAAGAAATCATAATTTTATCAGACTCATTTTAAGCATCAGTTCTGTTAAAATGCTACACGATGTCAACACTACCAAAAATTATCTAGTATATAGAAGCAGTGCAGCAGATTTTCTGTGTAAGTGAGATGACAAAAATGTGATGGGTGAAAGAGCATAGCGGAATAAAGGGAAATGGAAAAAGTAGATACTCTGGTCAAGGAAGGCGTGTACACTTTCTGAATGAAATACAACAAAGTGCCATCTGATGATAATTCTTCATACCATAAGGACTATAATCAGGGCCCGATGGAATGAAAATCTCCAACAGTAATGTGAAATGAAAGAGAGACACTATGCCACAGTGGTGCCTAATCTCCCATCACATCCTTGGTACAAAAATTGCAGATAGAACAGAAACTTTATGTTGACAATGACACAACTTTGCTGCAATCACAGGAGATTCCGGCAACATGTCTACCACGTCAACATAGTCACATCTTCTTCATGTGAATGCAGCAGTGGGGAGACATTAATCATATTTTCTTCAGCTGCCACGGCTTTCAAGAAACTACAAAACTATTACAGCATCTGATGAGCTCTGGAATTCCATTGCCAACAAACATTAAAACCCATTAAGCAATTGAAGGTACAAAAGTGTTTAAGCTCCTATATGATTTTATAACAGAGGGTCCAAATAAGAATATAGGAGGACAGATTTTTGTACATCATAATATAGTAAATATGTTAATTTACTTAGAAGTTCAGTTTAAATGGACTAAACAGATAGTTGGTTTTTTTGTTAATGAATGTTGCTGAATGGGTGAAGCCCAAAAGCCATTTAAAGACATAGACAACGCAATATGTGATCTTACGATGAATTACATGGAGAATTCACTCAATCGAAAATATTATCATTGTAGCTTTCTTTTGCATCTGTTTCTTTCTCTACATTTTGTGAATATTATTACCTTATCTAAGTGCACAGATACACAGGAATCATAATAAATCTAGTGATAGTTGCTGTCAAGGTGCTGCCAGGGCTGCGTTGCACTGCATATACTGTTACAGTGGGTTTAACCATTGTTGAAATATTGAATTTTTTTTTTGGGGGGGGGGGGGGGAGAGAGAGAGAGAGAGAGAGAGAGAGAGAGAGAGAGAGAGAGAGAGAGAGAGAGAGAGAGAGACTGGGTGGAGTGTTGTCTTGTATATTCATTGAACATGATTTTTGAGCCCTAGTTTAAACACTATATTGATTTTTCTTTTTTTTTAGGAGACAGTGTACCAATACGTAAACTGTTCCAGTTGAAACCAGATGAAGAGGAGTCGTGTGTTGTTATAGGAACACTTTTCAAACATCAAGAATTAAAACCAAGTATTCTAAGGGAAATAAGTGATGAGGTAATATTGTTACGGTATTTATGAACTTGTTGTTGCACATAAGTCTGAATTATTAGAGTTGCTGTTCCCATTTGATGTTAAAATTGATTTGAAGATATTCTTTTTGGCGACATTCAGTTTTATTTAATGATATCTTTGTAGTCATTTTGGCTGCAATCAGTAGATTTAATGCTGATGTCATTGGCACTGACAGCAGTCAAAACACTGTGAATTTTATTTGAGATAATGCTACTTGAATACTGAGGAGATTTTATTCATTTAATGACATTGGGTGTTATTGAAGAATGAGAGAGAGAGAGAGAGAGAATATTTATGTGTGTGTCCATATAAGACACCCCTCTAGTCCCTGACCCAACTCAAATTACATTTGATTTTCAGATACTATTAATAACACAATATAATTCTTTTAATTGCAGGAGATACTGTTGTATATGAGTAATAAATATGTATTTAGCATTTATGATCCAGTACACACAAGACTTTGAATTGGAGACATTTGTTACAGTGCTGCTGAGAACATCTCTTTTTGTCGTATAGACATAACAGCATCTTGCATTTCGAGTACTTTATTCCAGACCTGGCCTTCACACTTAGGTGCCTGTTCCCTTCTCAATGAGAAGTCTGCCCTTAACACCTTTGGAGTGGTGCTGTGCTGGGGGAGCATGGACTGTTGAGGGAGATTTTGCATCATTGTCAGCGATAACATTTGTTCTGTACTAGCCTGATCATCAGCGAGTATGGTACCACTGAAAAGAGAGGGCACATTCTGCCAGCGTTTTGGAGAGAGATGCTGGTACTATCCCTTAGCCGAGAATTTTGAAATGCTGGTCTTGGATTGAATCTGCCTTGCAGTTTAATGACAAGGCCAGTGCACTGGCCATCCCGGATGTGGTTTTTAGGAGACTTTTCACATCCACTTAAGTAAATATCGGGCTGCTTTCCCAGATTCCACTTCAGTTACACAATGCGCAATCATTTTGAAAAATGATGTCACATTTGACCATGCAATATACGAGGGGTACTCAAAAAACAAATTATTTTTTAAAAGCAGTGTGTTTTCAAATTGTTTATGAAACAACATAATCCCCTTCAAAATACTCTCCATTACAACTAATACATTTATCCCACTGGTGCTTTCACTTTTCAAAATTTTTTTTTTTTTGTGGTCATCTTTGGAAATGGATGACAGCTCTTCCCTCGTATTTTTTTGTTGGCTTCTTCAGAGTAGTCAAATTGGTGTTCTTCTATTCCCCGTTTCACGCATGGAAATAAAAAAAAGTCGCATGGAGCCAGGTCAGGTGTCCTGTTGTCAGTCTGTGAGCACAAGCTTTCGAATTTTTTCAATATTTTCGTCCATTTGGATAGTTGATAGATGTCGAGAACGAGATTTGCCATGAAGTGACATGTCGCCATTTTTAAATCGAGCAAACCACTCATACACATGAGGCTCTCCCATAGTGTCATCTTGGTAAGTTGTTTTCAACATTAAAACAGTTTCAGCAGCATTTTTAATTAGTTGAAAACAAAATTTCACAGCTGCACGTTGTTCACTTAAACTTGCCATCTTAAAAAACGAAACAAGAACAAAACAGTGCTAGCAAAAACAGTCACTGCAGGGGAACAGAACAAGCCACATCAGCAAACCACATTGATGAGCCACATTGACAACACAGGCAGCACTGAACTGGCAATGAGTTGTGCTATATACGCCTAGCAGCAGAAGTGCATTCTACACAAATTCTGCCCACGGCAGTGTTATTCCGGTTTGTTTTTGGTACCCTCTCGTGCACTGGACACAGATAGAAGGGGTACATGGATTCGTGGATTCTTCCCCCACCCGCTTCTTTTTTGGTGGTGGTGGTGGTGGTGGTGGTGGTGGTGGTGGTGGTGGGGAGGGGGGGGGGGCTGGTGAAATGCATTTGTTAGAGTCCGCGCAGGATATGGCGGGTGATGCGCATTGACCACTTTTCGCCCAAAGCGCTGGGCGAGTCCGTTCATTTGTTCGGAAGGGGAAGCCAACACTGCCTGCTACGAAGCCAACACTGTCTGCAACCTTTTGACCGGTTGGCGATGACAGACTTGAGGTGCATGCCCTGCAGTCTTTCTCAAAACGGTTTTACAGTAATTATTCAGTAAAAAATCTCATTATTGCGTTACTTTTAGCTTTATCTGGCAGGTTTATTGTGATGTGCCCATCATTTTGGTATTGATCATAGTTATTGTGATATTTACATGGAAGTAAGACACTGTGTGAAATTCACAAAAGCTTACAATGAAAAACAATGCTATGATTTTGCTGCATATGAAATTTAGCTAACATATTGAATTAAAAACTTCGATGGAAGTCTCTACCTCTCGAGAAAACTGATCTGATGTGGCACACCTACTTGCGGTCGCTCCGTGCCAGCGATAAAGCCAGAGTGAAATATCGACAACATTCCTCGTATTGCATGAATGATTAGAGTATCAAAATGAGATTTTGGTAAATGATAGCATGTAAAGAGGAGAATATTTTGCCATATGTTTATTGCGCAAAACTTCATTATTTTCCATGTTATTCCAGTAATTAGAGACTGTTTCAGTGAAAGAATGCTATTTTTAAGGGCCATTGATAGCTGGTGAAACGAGAAATGATATGGGTTCTGGAACAACATAAGTGAAGACATTACAGATTTGTTTTGTACCGAGGATGTGCTTTTTCTTAACACACTGACTTGGCTTTTCCACAGTTCCTCACTTAGTAAAAGTTAATAAACCACTGTTTCAGAATTTTCTCGCTATTGTGTCTGCACATGTTAGTGAGGTGAGACTTGTAAACTCTGCTGTGTTTTAGCAAAAAAAGAAGACTTTAACATGGCAGCAAGAGAAATGTGTAGGTTTTACTCAAAGGTCGCCACTCATGACAGTTCCCTGAAAGTTACAAATGGTTAACAAGCCAGGCAAAAATAAATCGCTACATTTTTGGTGGTATTCTTTTCAGATACTAACCAAAATAGGGGAGACAGATCTTTTTGAATCATCACCATGTAAGTGTGGGCATGGAGGGTCCCCGCTCAATATTTACCAAAAAAAAAAAAAACTTTGGTTTAGAACAGCACTTACCCTCTAGCACTCAGCATTTCCCCTACAGTGCCTGCCTGCAGCTCCAGAAAAGTGAGAGTGTGGGTTTTGGTTTGAACGACCTCCAGCACTCGGCATGCAACTGCCTACAGGACCCCACCACTACCACAAATCTGGCTTTTGCTGTTTATAGGGCACCATAATGGATAGATTGATGCTGGTGTTATTCCTAGTGTCATTGTGTGGGGAGCCACCATGTACTATTTCAGGTCACCCTATGGGAGTTGTTCAGTGACCACACAGTAGCATGTCACACACATCGTCTGTCCACATGTGCTGCTTCTCAAGAGGTGTGGAAAATCCAGGATGAAGAATGACAATATTGTGAAAGGATAGTTGTTAGTATCCATATAGAAGAGAAGCTGAGTCGCAGATGGCACAACAAAAAGACTGAAACAAGGAAACTTCTGGCCAAAAAGGTCTTTATCAGAATTAGACAACATACGCGCGCGCGCACACACACACACACACACACACACACACACACACACACACACACACATATGCATGCATGCAAACGCAACTCAACCACACATGACCACAGTCTGCAGCAGCTGAGGCCAGACCTGGGCAGCCAGAGACTGTGGTCATGTGCGTTGAGTAGCAACTTTCATAATGTTCTCATGAGACAGCTTACTTGCATCATCTTTCAAGAGGACAATATTCATTCCCACATGACTCGTGTATCTATGACTGAATGAGGTGTTGCAGTGGTTGGCCTGCCAGACTCGAATTTGAGAGGATGTTGCCTTAAATCTGTGTCCAGCCATTTAGAATTTGGTTTTCTATGATTTACCTAAATCGCTCCAGGCAATTGCCAGGACGGTTCCTTTAGAAGGTCATGGCTGGATTTTCTTCCCCATACTTGAAACATTCCCAGCATGTGCTTTGTCTCTAATGATGCAAATGTTGATTAGATGTTAAATCTTAATCTTCCTCCATCACGTGTCGAACTCCAACACACAGCTCGCTCTGCACCTAAACTCGTCATGTTTGCGAATAGCACTGACTATAGGCAAATTATCAAACTATGCTGTGGTGGGGGGGGGGGGCAAACTTTCACCGTTTCTCTTCAAAATGACATATGATGTATGATGTCTGTGCAATGTTTGGTTCTTGTGCAATAAACAATTGAAAGTGTTCTCGGACTTTATGTATACCCTGTATGTTCTGAGAAAAAAAATGTGGGGCACTACTTATTGAACTACCCACGCGTTAGTTCATTTTGTTACAATATAGATCTGAAGATTTACTTAACTTTTTACTATCCATTTCCATAGGAATGTTCTGAGTATTTACAACTGTATCTAAATACTGAAGTATCACTTGATAGAGACAGATTTACAAGACTCCTCACTTGATGAACTGCTGACATAATGTCCACATTAATTTCTGTCTAGACATTTATTTCTCGGTGGTCTACTTAGGATAATGCTGTCATCTTAATTGTTGACTGTGAAATGCACCAAGTATACATTTGCTTTGATTATTGAATTGATATTGTGTCGCTGAAGAAAATTTTGTAGTGGAGCAATGCAGGTATTAGTGTTATTGTGCATCAGAAGAAATTTTTTCCCAAGATCTTGTGCTAAAGGCCATACTTGAGGATCAAGCTTTGGGTTGATGTGCCTCTCCCTCCCCGTAGGCCTCTGTTACTACTCCTGTGGACCACAACCAGCTGGGTTCTAGTGTCTGCTGTAATTTTTCCCCCAGCATAATACTGCCTCCTCCAGAAGAGTCTGTTGTGAACAGTGTAGCTTCCATGTTACGTTCCCCACAAGTTCTCCATACCCAAACATGACCATAATTTCCATGTATTTGGTTGATGCATAAGTTCATAGCATTTTTCCATAAGTTTAATAAGCGCAACAGATACGCATTACAGATACTTTAGTTATCAGTAATATATTCTCCTTCACTATTTACAACAGTCCGCCAATGCTGGGTAACTTTTTGATTTTACAACTGTAGAAATCTCTTGGTTTTGAGATGAACAACTTGTCGAGCCATGTTTAGAGCACATTTTTATCTGGAAAGGGAGATCCTTGAAGGTTGTTTGATAGAGAGAGCGGAAAAGGTGAAAATCTGAGGGCGCACGATCAGTTGTATAAGGTGGGTGCAGAATGAATTACTAACCTAACTTCTGAATAGTGTTTTCTGTCAGTCTAGCAGAATTGGGCAGGCGTTATCATGGAGTAGCATCACTTGACGCAGTCTAGATCGTTGTTCTTGGATTGCGTCTGCAAGACGTCTCTGTTGCTGACAATAAATGTCAGCAGTGATGCTTACACGTCGGGGAAGCAATTAGTAGTAAATCACGCTGTTGCTCTTCTGTCAGCTGCGAAACATTATCTTTTGTGGAGACACGCAGGTCTTTGTACAGGGAGTTGCTACTTTGTTTGGCTTCAACTGATCCTTTCTTTTCTTTATGTGAGCATGAAGATATCAGTCATCAGTAAAGATACAGAATAGGACATTCCAGGAGCCAAGTGATGATGAGCAAGCAGAGGTGCAAGTATGCCCACCCACTGATTTTTTGTGATTTTCTCTTGGAGCATTCGATACCAATACACTCAATTTCTGAATCTCACCCATTGCACGCAAATATTGCATCATGGTGGAATGACATCATTTCATCACATTTGTTAGTTCTACAGTACACAGATATGGATCATTGCGGATTAATGAATTTAAATGATCTTCATCAAACTCCAGAAGTCTTCCTGAATGTGCCGTCACTAATGTCAAAATGATCCTCCTTAAAATGAGAAAACTAGTTTCTTGCCATTTTCTGACCAGTGGCGTTATCAGCATACAGGATGCAAATGTTTCTGCCTGCTTCTGCTGCTGTGCCCTTCTGTTGAACCGCCTTGCGGGTCCAGGGGTAAGAATAACCCCGAGGTATTCCTGCCTGTCGTAAGAGGCGACTAATAGGAGTCTCACACGTTTCAGCCTTTATGTGATGGTCCCCTGTAGGGTTTGACCTTCATTATTCAAAATTTTTCCGAAGAGCAAGCCAATGGAGGAAGGGTGCCTTACATGGTGTATTGTGTCCATCGTGCCTTGAGATCTGTTGCCCGCTTTTTTGTCGTCGCATTGTGGTCCCGCTCATTCTCCACCTCTTGGGCGAGGACACCTTCCTGGGTGCATTTTCCACCATGCACTATGCATTGTTGCTTTCTGTGCTGATGATGACCATGGACTTGTTTGCAGCGTGGTAGCCAGTCCGTTGTGGTGGGGCCGCCATGCACCCTGTTGGTTGTAGCCCCCTGACAACACAGGGGTCACTTTACTGATGCCTGCGCCGTTAACTCCCCATGTATGCCAAGGAGTAGATGCCTGTCACCCAGGGGCATCGGGACTCCTGGCAATGGCCATCCTGCCAGGTGGCCTTTGCTGTGGCTGAGTGGCGCCCGTGGGGAGGGCCCCTGGTCAGAGTGGGCGGCATCAGGGCAGATGATGCACGATGAAGCGTACCATGTCATCACTTGCTGGTGATCAAACACCAGCAGTCTCTAAACATTCTAAGTCTCAGTACAATGCAAGGAAGTACGAACCTAAACCATTCCCCTCCCTGGCCACACCATGGGAGGAATGCCAGGCTAAGGATGACAGCGAACCTTATTCTTCCTGGTGCCTTATATGTACGAGAACTGATGGGGACTCCTTTGTTTCGATGAAGTCACAGTTTTTTGTAGACCATTTAGAGGATAAGTTTGGGGAGATGGAGGTCTTGTCCAAAATGTGGTCAGGGTCAGTCTTGATAAAAACAGCAGCCTCTACCCAGTTTTGGGCATTACTCACTTGAGGCAAGCTGGGGGATGTTTCTGTTACCATCACACCCCATAAGGGCTTAAATATGGTCCAGGGTATTATAATCCACAGGGACCTTCTTTTGCAGTCTGGCGATGAGCTGTGCGCCAACTTAGTGACGAGGCGTTCATTTTGTACGGTGTGTCCATCAGAGTCCGAGGAATAATCAGGTTGTTACCAGTGTCTTCATCTTGGCCTTCGAGGGTGACACATTGCCCGAGAACGTCAAGGTGATGGTCTACCGCTGTGATGTAAAGCCATATATCCCTCCCCTTATGTGGTGCCTTGTGCTGGAAGTTCGGCCTCATGTCTTCCTGCTGTGCTTCCAGCATCACATGTTGAGATTTTAGACATCCATAACATCCCAAAACTCCATGTGCCCCGCCTCTCATCTGTGTCAGCTGTGGAGAGCATCATTCCCCTCGCTTGCCAGACTGTAGGATTTTACAGTGTGAAAGGCAAATCATGGAACACAAGACCCTGGAATGACTGACCTACACTGAGGGTAAGAGGAAATTTGAGCGTCTACATCATGTGGCTATGACCTCCTTTTACGCCGCCACTAAGAGAACAATTGTAGGCCCATCCGTTCCGCGAATTCCGGTTGGCTCTCCGAGCTGGAAGACTACACCTGCCCCCTTGATGGTGGGGACCTTTCCCTCCCTGCACTGCTCCCCCAACCATCGGCGACACCAGTCCCCACTTCCCAGCCGGAGAAGCGTGTCTTCTTTGGCACCTCTCACTAGGAAGGGGCCCCCTTGCATCCCTGCCTCCCCAGGTTTCTGATAGTGAGAAAGATGACTCCCGCCATTGGCTGAAGTGTCCAAAAGTAGCTGGTCGTAGGGCTTCAAGATCATCTTCAGTCCCGGAGACTGAATCGGTCAAGCCCTCTTGGCAGTGGCACCTACACCACCGCTACATACAAGCTTTACTTCAGAGTATGAGGTATTGTGGTGTCTGCTGAGAACCTAGATCTCGCCAGATCCTCAGACATCATGGATACAGACTGCTCAGGAAATAAATCAGTGGCAGCAGGTGACCCTGAGGTGTAAACTGCCCCATTGAATGTTCCATGCCTTCCCAGCCTCACGATCACATCATCCTGCAGTGGAATTGCAGCAGTTTTCCCACCGCCTACCTGAGATACGAAGCTTGACACCTGATTTCTGCATTGCCCCCCAGGAACCCTGCCCTCCACGACTGTAAGGGATATTACAGGAACCGTAGCGACCATAATAGAGTGACAGGTGGGGTTTGCGTTTATGTCCTGAACTCAGTATGCAGTGAACCTGTGCCCCTTCAAACCCCTCTTGAAGCTGTGGCTGTCAGGATAAGGACAATGCAGGAAATAACTGTCTGCAATGTATATCTTCTTCCAGATGGTGCAGTACCCCTGACCGCATTGGCTCCACTGATTGATCAACTCCATAAACTTTTACTATTTTTGGGAGATTTTAACGCTCATAACCCCTTGTGGGGTGGCACCGTTCTTACTGGCTGAGGCACAGATGTTGAAACTTTACTGTCACAACTCGAACTCTGCCTCTTAAATACAGGTGCCCCCCCCCCCCCCCCCCCCCCCCCACATTTCAGTGTGGCACGTGGCACGTGGCACATATTTGACCGTTGATATCTCTGTTTGCAGTCCTGGCGTTATCCCGTATGTCCGCTGGAGAGCACATGATGGCCTGTGTGGTAGTGACCACTTGCCCATCTTCCTGTCACTGCCCCAGTGTCAGGCCCATGGACGCTTGCTCAGATGGTCTTTAAACAAGACGGACTGGGAAACTTTCTCCACTGCTGTCACCGTTTAGTGTCCTCCATACGGGAACATAGGTGTGATGGTTGAGCAGGTGACTGCAACAAGCCTTTCTGTGGCAGAAACTGCAATCCCTCGCTCTTTTGGGTGCCCCCAGTGAAAGGCAGTTGCTTGATGGTCACCGGAAGTCGCTGAAGCAATTAAGGAGCGTCGACGAGCTCTACAGCAGCATATGCGGCACACTTCCCTGGGGTGCACTCATAGCCTTTAAACAGCCCGGGTTCACCAACTTCGATTGCCGAGCACTTTGCTGAGTACTATGCTCGAGCCTCTGCTTTGGAGAATTACCCATCAGCCTTTCACACTCTCAAATGGCGGCTGGAGGGGAAAGTGATTTCGTTCACTACACGCCACAGTGAATCCTATAATGCCCCATTTACAGAGTGGGAGCTCCTCAGTGCCCTGCAACATTGCCCCAACATGGATCCTGGGCCATATCGGATGCACAGTCAGATGATTAAACATTTCTCATCTGACTACAAGCCCATCTCCTCATCGTCTTCCACTGATCTGGTGCCATGGCGTCTTTCCATCGCAATGGCAGCAGAGCACCATCATTCCAGTGCTTAAACCCGGTAAAGACCTGCTTGATGTGGATAGCTATCAGCCCATCAGCCTCACCAACGTTCTTTGTAAGCTGCTGTAACATATGGTGTGTCAGCGGTTATGTTGGGTCATGCAGTCACGTGGCCTACTGGCTCCATGTCGGGGCGGCTTCCGCCAGGGTTGCTTCACCACTGATAATCTTGTGTTCCTCGATTCTGCCATCCGCACAGCCTTTTCCAGATGCCAGCACCTGGTTGCCTTTTTTTTTTATTTACGAAAAGCATATGACACCACCTGGCGACATCATACCCTTGCCACATTATGTGAGTGGGGTCTCCGAGGCCTGCTCCCGATTTTTATCCAAAATTTCCTGTTGCTTCGTACTTTCCATGTCCAAGTTGGTGCCTCCCGTAGTTCCATCCATATCCAGGAGAATGGAGGCCCGCATGGCTCTGTATTGAGTGTCTCTCTATTTTTAGTGGCCATTAATGGTCTAGCAGCAGCTGTAGGGCCGTCCGTCTCACCTACTCTGTGTGCAGATGACTTCTGCATTTCTTACTGGTGTTGCTGAGCGGTGCCCACAGGGAGCCATTCACATGGCGAGTCATGGGTTCTAGCCCACAGCTTCCAGTTTTCAGCTGCGAATTCGTGTGTCATGCACTTCTGTCGGCGTCATACCATTCATCTGGAACCAGAACTTTACCTTACTGACGATTCACTCACTGTAGTGGAGGCATATACATTCTTAGGACTGGTTTTTGCTGTCCGATTGACTTGGCTAACTCACCTTCGTCAACTTAAGCAGAAATGCTGGCAGCACCTCAATGTCCTCTGCTGCCTGAGCAACACCAACTGGGGTGCAGATCGCTCTACGCTACTGCAGTTCTACAGAGCCCTTGTTCAAACCTGCCTTGACTATGGGAGTGTGGTTTACGGTTTGGTGGCGTCCCTTGGCATTGCGTTTACTTGAGCCAGTGCACCACTGTGGCGTTCGCGTAGCGACAGGTTGTTTTAGAACGAGTCCGGTGACCAGTGTCCTGTTGGAGGCTGGAGTTAGGTATGCACAACTGCTGGCCAGTTACATTGCACATGTTCATAGTTCTCCTGCGCATCCGTATTACAGTCTCCTTTTCCCACCCGCAGCAATCCATCTCCCACATCGGCGGCTCAAGTCAGGGCTAACGATTGCGGTTCGTGTGGGATCCCTTCTGTCTGAACTGGAGTCCTTCCCTGTACCACCTATACTTGAGGTCCATTACGGACACCTCCGTGGTTTACACCTTTCCATGGCTTCGCCTGGACCTTTCACATGGCCCTAAGGACTCAGTTAAACCCTGGGACTCTTCGCTGTCACTTCCTCTAGATTCTCGACATGTACCGGGGCCATGAAGTGGTTTACACTGATGGGTCGATAGCCGATGGTCACATTCGCTTCAGAGCTGGCGGCCATATTTCGTGCTCTTGAGCACATCCGCTCATGCCCAGGTGAGTCATTTCTCCTGTTTAGTGACTCCTTGAGTAGCCTACAAGCTATTGACCAATGCTACTGTTGTCATCCTTTGGTAGGGAGCATCTAGGAGTCCATCTATGCCCTGGAACGGTCCAGTCGTTCAGTGGTGTTTCTCTGGACCCCAGGTCACGTTGGAATCCCAGACAATGAACTTGCCGACAGGCTGGCCAAACAGGCTATGTTGAAACTGAACCTGACCTGCGTTCTGACTTACGCCGTAGGGTTTTTCGGCTTTGGGAGACAAAATGGCGTAACAGTATGCACAACAAACTGTGTGTCATTAAGGAGATTACGAATGTGTGGAAGTCTTCCATGCGGGGCCCTCGCAGGGAATCAGTTGTCCTCTGTTGGCTCCGCGTTGGCCATGCTGGGCAACCCGTGGTTACCTCCTGCACCATGAAGACCCGCCTCAGTGTCGGTGCGGCGCCCGGTTGACAGTGGCTCATCTTCTGGTGCAGTGTCCCACTTTGATTGCCCAGCGACAAAATCTTGGGTTACCGGATTCGTTGCCGCTAATTTTATCTGGCAACGCCTCATTGGCTAATTTAGTATTACGTTTTATTCGTGAGGATGGGTTTTATCATTTGATCTAAGTTTTAGCGCATGTCCTTTGCCCCTCTGTGTCCTCCACCCTAGTGTTTTTTTGGGGTGGAGGTTTTAATATGTTGCAGAGTGGCTGGCTTCTCCTTTTTATTCTCATGGGCAGCCAGCCATGGTTATCTGCTTTGTTGTGTTACTCTCTTCATCCCATTTCTTGCATTTATGTGGTTTTCTTGTTCCCCTTTTGTCCATTTACATGTTTGTTGCACTTCATTGCTCTTGTGATTTTTCCTTTCATTCCGTTTTGTGTTGGCAGTCTTGTTTGTTTTATTCTCACACTTGTGGCATTGTTTTATTCGGAATAAGGGACTGATGACCTCATAGTTGGTCCCTTCCCCCCTCTTTTAATCCAACCAACCAACCTCCGTTAAACTCAAAACAGAAGAATACGCCAGAAATGTTCCAATTTCTCCACTTGGCACTACGTTTTCTAGTGTCCACAGCTCTGCCCATATCTCCAAGTGACAATATGTAAATTCAAGTAACAACAAAAACTGACAATCGATAAATAAACCCGTAGCAACTGGAAAACCAAAATGTAAAACCAATACACTACAAACTTAATGCACCAATCCAATAAGTCCATTCTAGTTTCATCACAGAACTGTGGCAAAAGTCTTCTTGTTGTTCACATGCTGTTTTTGTGTGATTCCTAGATGTAGTAATTCCAAGATATTAATCCTCAACAGCTGTTGTTTTCATTCTGTGACCCCAACCTTGCTGTCTAGCGACAAGATGTCTTTCATTGTATCATTTCGACAACTTAGATATTGCAATTTGACTTACACTAAGTTCTCTTGCTGCATATTGCTGTGAATGGTTCTCCTGCAGAGGAGTTACTCCACGACTGTCTTCCTCCACTGTTACCAACTGTGCCATGTCTACCCATGTCTATGCAATGTCATATAATGTGTTTACAAACTCTCACATGCAGTACACACACTTTCTATTGAGTAATGTGTACTTCAGCCCCATATGTTGACATGTGAGTAAACCTACAAGGTTATGACTTGTGTAAATGTGAGGATAATGTGATGTATGTGCCACTAATAGTGGAAGTGTTATAGTGTTTACTATTTACTTGTGTTCGCGGGATCTCGAAAACTAGTGAGTCAGTTATGAGAAGAGGTATGTGAAATTAACTTACTACTTCATGTTTCAACATAGTCACTGTTCTGTCTTACAATTTTGTGAGAGAGAAACTTTGCCAAATTTTAATTTTAAAAAACGATGTAGAGAGTGAATATGTATTTTTATAAGGCCCAGAATCCCTTTCAGCCTGTTTGCTTATCATGCAAACATTCATGGTATACTCCAAATAAATTTAAATACTACACTGTTGATATAGATATCTTGTTTCCCTCTTCAAATTATGTGGGTGGAAGGTACGTTTTTTGTTTTTCAGTGTGTTTGAGGCTCATCTTGTATGTAATATTCTTGTGACGGGTGTTATTCAACTTTCTTACAAAGCATGAAACCACACTGCAGTTGAGTTGCGTTTGTGTGTGTGTGTGTGTGTGTGTGTGTGTGTGTGTGTGTGTGTCTGTCTATTGGTGACAAAGGCGTTAATGGCCGAAAGCTTTAATTGTGAGTCTTTTTTTGTGCCTATCTGCGATTCAGCATCTCTACTATGTGGTGAGTAGCAATTTTTATTCTCATAATACTGTTACATTCCATCCTGGATTTTCCATTGTTTGATCCATGGTATTCTTGTAGATCAATCTCTTCATTACTCCTGTCTTTGGACAAACTTGATATGACACAGAAGAATTCACACCACATGCTACATCCACTAATGTGAAGAAAATGCCCAAAAGCCATTTAGTTGTTAGGTGACGTGATAAATAAGTTGCACACCTTTTGCCATGTTATAAAACATGATCATGTCAGATCTTCCTGAGTCAGGATCATTGTTTATTGAATGGCACATAAAAGAGACTATGGACATTTTGTTTCCTTCAGCTTACTGACATACAAGATTTTTTTAAACGCTATTAGATCAGATCTGCTGATAAAGTGTCACCTATAATATTTCTCCACATTTTCAGTAGGCTCCACCAACCAAAGAACAGCATGTGAGGGAACACTGTGACCTTTCTCATGGTTTGAAAGATTGTGAACATCACTGCCTTTTCTGTAATAAATGGCTTCTTTGTAGAAATAATTTGTACATTTACACTGTATTTTCAAACCATATTTTGCTAATACGTTTGGCATACGCATTCTCACAATTTCCATGTAAAGGTACATGCTCATTTGCATCTACAGAGTAGCAAGTTGGCTTTATTCAATGAAACACAAAAAGATTTGTGAAATTGTTGCTGACTTCTCTACTTTCTTTCCTCCCGATCATCTGGGTTGTCAAATTGTAATGCAGATGATAATAAAAAGAAAATCTTTCTTTACAAACAGAGCATCTGAAAATGTCTCAACCTGTTTCATCAGTTGCAGACAAGCAGGAAACCAATTCTGCTTCCTCATCTGAAAATGGCTGAGTACACTGATAGCCCAATTAATGTCTTCAGTTCAGCGACATCAACATCTACGCAAAATAAAGGGAAGGCCAACATTCACCTTTAGCAGACCTATGTGTGGCCCATAGACGCACATAACAGAAAACGGTATTAAGTAGCTTTTGAGCCCAGGCTCTTCTTCAGGCAGAAAGTGTGCAGATACCCCCCCCCCCCACCCCCAATTTACTTTTGTGCCCTTGGCAATATTTGACATCAACATCTTGTAGGAAGGATAAGTGACCATATGCATACTGGACTCTGTGCTTGCATGTTTTCAGATTTGTCGATAGAATGATTTTGTCTGGGATACCTTTGGTAAAGAGCAGATTCCTTACCTCTAAAACAGCATTGTTTTCTTCACGACTTTTCGCTATCTGTTACAGTCCAAGCATTTGCAGTATGATGTTGTGTTTCCCTGTTATGTTAGTTGGCAGCTTCCGTTATCTTCTTTGAAAACTTCTATTCTTACTGAAAAAGGAAGCTTGTCCCATCTCCACCACTTTTTATTCCCCTTCTCCAAAATAGTATTGGGATAACTAAATATCTCCAAATCAGGGTCATTATTGCTGTTGTGAAAGTTCTCATCTGAGAAGTCATTGAGTCATTCTTGAACATACACATCTGTTGTATGTAAAACACAGTACATCGAATGTCCAGTGTTTCCTGCCGTGGAGAAACGGTAACATTCAACAAAAACATGACATGGAAACACTGTGGTATGTGTGTGTGACTTCTCAAGGTTCAAAAAAGGTCAATAACAGTGCATGAATTCTGGGACATGTAGCTTGCTGTCCAGAAGGAAGGTACGTGGAAAAGTCTAATGCACTTTGCAGGGGATGTGAAATATGACGAGTCAAAGGATCTTAGCAGTGTGCGAGATGGTCCATAGCTCGTCAGTGTTAAGCATTTTGAGGGAATACTAATACGACTCAGTTAAAATAACTGAAAAGTGATTGATCGTGGAAATTTCAGAATAGTTGTCTCGTTGAATACTTGTGATATCGGGCACTTGAAGTTACCGCTGCCCAGCTTCGATTTACTCCCATACTGTCATTCCTAACATGAATAGAAGGACATAGTGCAAGAGTGATAAATAATTTGCTTTTAAATCCCATTACACATTTTACTGAAGTGGCCAGCAAAGACTGATTCTTCCTAGTTATGTATAACTTCAATCACTTAACATCGCTGAAGGCTCACTTTCCTGATGGGATTTACGTAACACAATGTGTGAATCAATGCATGAATGAGAGAATGAACAAGCAGATCAAATTATTGTGTGTGTGTGTGTGTGTGTGTGTGTGTGTGTGTGTGTGTGTGTGTGTGGGGGGGGGGGGAGGGGGGGGGGTTTCACATGCGTTCCCCATCAAGATTCCCCCACCCCCTAAACACACACACACACACACACACACACACACACACACACACCAGCCTTGATCTTATTATTGTTTTCTGTAAATAGCGTTCTTTCTCAAAATAGTATAAAATTGTTATAGCCGTTGTCGAACATAATTTTTAGTTAGTGTTTCACACAGCTTGGGCATGTTACAGCTATGAAAACAATATGAATGATGAAAAGTAAAACAGTATCATCATTGCTGAACCATTCATAATTGTATACATCCAGTGAGCCAGATATCATGCTTGGAAGTAGTTGGTTATGAAACTGAGTGCCAACTAATTGTAATTTACTTTTCTTTCTCAGTTATTGATGTGTCATTATTTTCTTAACTGTGTCTTGGAGACTGATCATTTACTTCTTATTGTTCTGTTCTATACAGCTACAACTTGTCCCACAGCCATCACGAACAAATTATGTGAGTGAAGATGATGAGCTAATATTGGAAGATGAACTGCAGAGGATCAGATTAATTGGCAGTATCAGCCCCCATTATGTTGTTACTGGAGTGGTGTGTGCTGTTTTAGGACACGAAAGTGAAGATGGAAAATTTTTAGTAGAAGACTATTGTTGGCCAGGGCTAGCCTCATCAGTGGAAAGGCCTTTGTCCAGCACCCCAGCTGAAAAAAGGTATTCATTCTGCTTTTGAAAGTAAAATAATGCTACAGTTTCTTTGTTGGGTTAATGTGAAAACTGAATTTTTTTCTGCCTGTAAAAATATGTAATTGTAATGTACACTGAGGTGGAAAAGTCATGGAATAGGAATATGCACATATACAGATGGCGGTAGTATCATGTACACGTGGTATAAAAGAATAGTGCATTGGTGGAGCTGTCATTTGTACATAGATAATTTATGTGAAAAGATTTCTGACGTGATTATGGTCATGTGACTGGAATTAACAGGCTTTGAATGCGGAATGGTAATAGGAACTAGACCATGGGACACTCCATTTTGGAAATTGTTAAATTTTAGGCATTCTCTCTCACCATGGACTACACAGTGACCAAAGGCCTTCACTTATTCACCGGGTCCAGCGGTGTTTGCGTAAAGTTATCAGTGCTAACAGACAAGCAGTACTGCGTTAAATAACAGCAGAAATCAATGTGGGATGTACAATGAACATATCCATTAGGACAGTGGGTGAAATGTAGTGTTAATGGGCTATTGCACAGTTGACTGACCTTGAGTGCCTTTGCTAAGAGCACAACATTGCCTGCAACACCTCTCCTGGACTTGTGACAGTATTGGTAGTACCCTAGACAACCAGATAAATTTGGCCTGGTCAGATGACTCCCGATTTCACTTGGTAATAGTTGATTGTAGGGTTAGTGTGTTTCATGGACCCCATGAAGCCATGGATGTAGGTTGTCAATAAGGCATTGTGCAAGCTGGTTGTGGCTCCATAATGATGTGGGATGGGTTTACACGTAATGAATTGGGTCCTCTGGTCCAACTGAACTGATCATTAACTGGAAATGCCTGTGTTCATCCAGTTGGAGACCACTTGGAGCAACCTTTTCACAATTACGGACGGCTGTAGAGACAGTATGGTTGCAGCAGGGTTTATACGTGGACAAGGAAAAAAAAATTCCTGAATTTTTCACGGATTTCCCGGTTAAAAATACACTTTCTCCTGGGTGACAGTATATTTTCCCTTAGCAACATTTCAATAGTTATGGTTTTATACATGGGCATACAATTTCCCGGCACTTCAGAAAACGAAACTCATGGAAAAAGACACGTTTTGGAAATATCTTTGATGTGCAGCAACATGTACGCTATGTATTTTCGTATTACAAAAGCATCCACTGGAATTCCACCAAACACCGCATGTTACTTTCCGAATCATTGAAATTGAGATTTTGATGCACTTTTGTAAGCTGTTCGAAGCTCATGTCACGTGATCTCGCCAGCCGATGACAGCAGATATTCAGAGCATTGGACACATGATGTAGTCAGCCAACAGCAACGTCACTGTTACGTAGCACGAACACACAAACACGGAAAGTTAATAGTTTAAATTAATATACATAGTGTTGCTACAAGCCGGCCGCGGTGGTCTAGCGGTTCTAGGCGCTCAGTCCGGAACCGCGTGACTGCTACGGTCGCCGGTTCGAATACTGTCTCAGGCATGGATGTGTGTGGTGTCCTTAGGTTAGGTAGGTTTAAGTAGTTCTAAGTTCTAGGGGACTGATGGCCACAGATGTTAAGTCCCATAGTGCTCAGAGCCATTCTTTTGTTGCTACAAGAAAAGAAAAGCTTTCACATATAATATTCTTCTCAAGCTGCAAGAGAAGCTAAGCTTTCGCATATACTGTTGAACTTTTTTGCACATGTTACACTTTAAGATATATCACACAAATGTGTCAGTAAAATTTTTAATAATGACATAAATGTCTGATCTTCAGGGTTTGAAATTCTTCTAAATAGCTCGTCATCAAAGAGTTGATTTTTAAACCACTATTCGCAATATTTTCCCATGACCTGTTAGAAATAGGTTCGTTTCAGCATTTGCTAGAGAGCGCAGGAAGCCCGTGTGTACATATGTATAAAACATTGAAAGATCATACTTTGTCATAAAAGAAACAAGATATCAGAGGATACTGGATACTGCAAGAGCATCGGAATTTCGTGAACCATATTAAAATGTGCACATTTAAAGAGCGTACTTAAAGTGCACATTCGTATGTCCCAATTCCCAATGAAGTAGACCTCAACCTGATATTAAGCTTTTCAGTGTGGTTTTCGGGATGTAAATTTTATTGGAGCACCAGTACTGTATTATATCACGTTTGGTTCTTTATTATGGCATAATGCCATACGTGCTAGAAAATGAAAACATGCACTTGAAATGCAGCGAACAGTTGAAACTAGCCAGTACTGTGGAATTAAACATTTCGTTTGAAATACATTGACTGCCTCTGCGGAAAAGGTTAACAAAAGTCAAATTTCATTAGCAGACAGACAAAAATAACTTCATTGTTCTGCATGGCGATTAATACTTGACTGTCAGAAAGGTGGAAATAAAATAAAATCTGAAACTAATGACATATTTCAGCCTTCTGTAATTATGTGAATGTGTTTTAATTCACTTGATAGCACCCAGACACAGATATCCGTTTTTTTCATTTGACACGAGAGTAAACGAAGGGGAAACAGCAAAATCACTAAATGTAAACATGGGTCACATGGAGACAACCCACTATAGCTCAGACTGCTCTGCACATCACCCCGGGTCTACAACATTAGCAAACCGGGTCAATACTAAAAAAAAAAAAAAAAAAATAGAATTTTCAAAATATGTTCATCTTGTAGCGCACATCTTTCTGGAGAGTCTGAAACATAAGACATATGTATTCGAGGAAATGTAAGACATATTATTAGGTCTTAAGTATGCCAAAGTGCAGTGCCATGCCTCTTCATGAAGAATTTTTCTACCGCACGTCCAAACTATATTCAGGAGAGTGGAAATTGAAATGTCCTGTGGTGCGTCTCCTGCTCCCAGTATGTCTGTTTGACAGCCTGCCCCTCTTAAAAAAAATCCTCGCAATTAATAGCGGATGGGATTATTTGTAATCGAGAGAACAAGAACTCTTCAGAAAATCTGAACTCTTTATTGTCTATTAGATAATAACTTGCTGTTTTGTGTGACATAAAATTAAATATAGGATACATAAAATCAATACTGACGAGATGGCAAGAAATTACACATTTCTTCAAACCTTAGCTCCTAGCATTTTTTCTCTCTAATCTTGCTGCAGCTTTACATGGCGTGCTTTCCTTTCTGCGAAAGAATCTATTACCTCATCAAAGTTCGTCAAACGTTTTGCTACATGCAAAATCAAAATGTCCTCATCTGATACTGGAAAAGCTGTTAATACAAAAAATACTCAAGACTGGTGTGATTTCTCGATTTGATTATGTCTATTTTGCCACTGTGTGCTAGATAAAACAAAATAGGCCTTTCTAATATGTCAGCAATTTTGTAACAAACCAAATAAATGAGACTGTTTAGGCACAAATTGCCAACACGACAGAATATAATCCACGAAGTACCAATATCAAATGCCTATTAGGCCTACTACAAGCAAAAAGCTTTACGTTAGGAAATAGTTTCACATTTCATTCATACACACCAGCTTCTCAAGCATGAAATCGAAAAGTCATATTACGAAATTTGTATATAAATTTGGAATCGTCTTATTCTTCCATAATTTATGTGAAGTCCCCGTTTCTTCTCCTTCCTCGTTCTAACAATCTTGTCATCACCAATTCTGTAGCTATTGCTGCCATTGTCAAAATTTGTTCCCTGATTAACTTCACTAACCCTGCCAGAATCACAGGTTTAGTTATCCTGTGATTATTTTCTGGTTAGGCGTTATTAAGTGTTTGTACAACTTGTTTTCCGCGTTACTTCCACAATAGTACTTACGTGGCTGCTAGCCGGGGACTGTACTACTGGTCCTTATTAGTGTAGCGATCTGGCCAAAAATTTTCTGCCAAAATTTCATTTTCTTGGATACACCGAGAACGGAATCTTTCTCACCTGTTATTCCTGTCAGTCATTTATTTTCATTCTGGTAGTCTGATTTATAACAATGCTGATCATTCGCAAACCCAATCAACAACATAATCAAACGGCGATTGGCATTCATCCGTTCGGCTTTACTCCCTCAGCTCGTAGAGCCCCCTCCCCTTTTGTCTGTAGAAAGTTTATTTCTAGATACGACGAGGATTCTCCTGACAGAGACATCACGTACACTATGCATGCATTCAAAAGTCAACTTATGAGTCATTCAGAAATAAACGTAAAATGTGTTCAAAAATGTTCAAAAACCAACAGGGAAGCAGTTCAAAATCATATGAGTAATTGACAGACAAATGTGCGCTGGATGCAAGTTTTTTCCCTCAAGAATATGAATTTGCCACCCCCTTTTCCTGGTAGCATCTAGCTGCTTGCTGCGACTGCTTGCACAGCCAACAGCCATATTCCTGTAGCCAGAAGCGGGAGAATCTACTACTCAAACGCAACTCAACTGCGAATCCGCATGAGTCTGCTCGTAACTGCTAAAATGAATCTAATATAAAAGCCTTTGACACGTTTGCTGTTGGCAGACGCTTGCATGAGTACTGTGTGTCGTCGTTGTATTTGGCGCATTTCCTTTGCAATTTAAGTTATTTTCGGTTTTTTTCTCTCTTTTCTGTTTTATTGTTGAAGTATTATTCTGCAGTAGCGGGACACAGTAATATCCTTCGTTAGAGTATCGGTTCTTACCAGTCAAAATTACAAAAATTTAACTGAAAACTAAAACAAGGAATAATTTCCGGAATTCTAAAAATATCCCGGGTTTTACCCAGATGAAAAAATTCCTAGGTTTTTCCCGGATCTCTTGGTTGTCCCGGGTCGTTTACATCCTGCTCAGTATTTTTCAGGGGACTTCCAATGACTTGTTGAGTCAGTTCCACTTTTTTATTGAGATGTTGCACTATCCCAGGCAAAATGAGGTCCAACATAATGTTACGAGTTATCCCATGACTTACGTCACCACACTATGTGTGTATGTATTATGTAGCTATTTAGTTTTATTTGTAGAAGTGAGTGTTTGTGATAATGGTGGTTATCATGTAACAAAAATCATGGCAAGGAATCAGAAATGAGGTAGAACACACACACTCTATGATGTTATGCTTATGTAATAGCTTTCAAGAGAAATTGACTCACTGTGTTACATTGTAGATGTGATACAAGTGTGCAACATTGTTCTACACCTGAAGTTATAAGTATCATGTCATTTTGATTGTGCATTAATTTAGATGATGCTATTGTCAAATGACAAATTGGGAATTGAAATTATCTTCGGAAAATATAGTCTTCAGGTGTATAAATAGTAGTTGGAATACTTATGGTATGTTTGTAGGTGTCTGAGAGAGTGTTTTGGTACAGATATTGGTACATTCGGCTCCTCAGAAAAAAAGCACAGTTCCTCATGCTTTTGCATGTATGTCAGGAATGTCAGTGGTATGCTTTATCAGATGAATGTAATTAATTGTGCCTGCAGTTTCTCTTCCATAGGAATTGTTTGATTCTAGTGGGGGCTTCTGGCCTTTTCTTGCCCCCCCCCCCCTTTCCCCTCCCCCCCATTCCACAAATCCTTTGGTTAAAGGGAGAATGGTCTCCGCCACAGTTGTATATAAAAATTCCTAATTCATTTAAAAAAATCAAATTCCTAATTCATTAACCCCTCCCATGAACCATGGACCTTGCCATTGGTGGGGAGGCTTGTGCGCTTCAGCGATACAAGTAGCCATACCGTAGGTGCAACCACAATGGAGGGGTATCTGTTGAGAGGCCAGACAAACATGTGGTTCCTGAAGAGGGGCAGCAGCCTTTTCAGTTGTTGCAGGGGCAACCGTCTGGATGATTGAGTGACCTGGCTCTGTAACATTAACCAAAATGGCATTACTGTACTGGTACTGCGCACGGCTGAAAGCAAGGGTAAACTACAGCCGTAATTTTTCCCGAGGGCATGCAGCTTTACTGTATGGTTAAATGATGATGACGTCCTCTTGGGTAAAATATTCCAGGGGTAAAATAGTCCCCCATTCGAATCTCGGGGGGGTGGGGTGGGGTGGTGGTGTCTACTCAGGCGGACGTCGTCATCAGGAGAAAAAAAACTGGCATTCTATGGATCTGAGCATGGAATGTCAGATCCCTTAATCGGGTAGGTAGATTAGAAAATTAAAAAAGGGAAATGGATAGGTTAACGTTAGATATAGTGGGAATTAGTGAAGTTCGATGGCAGGAGGAACAAGGACTATAGGGTTATAAATACAAAATCAGATAGGTGTAATGCAGGAGTAGGTTTAATAATAAATAAAAAATAGGAGTGCGGGTGAGCTACTTCGAACAGCATAGTGAACGTATTGTTGTACTCAAGATAGACACAACACCCATACCTACCACAGTAGTACAAGTTTGTATGCCAACTAGTTCCGCAGATGACGAAAAGATTGAAGAAATGTATGATGAGATAAAAGAAATCATTCAGATAGTGAGGGGAGACGAAAATTTAATAGTCATGGGGGGCTGGAATTTGATATTAAGGAAATGAAGAGAAGGAGAAGTTGTAGGTGAATATGGAATGGGTGTAAGGAGTGAAAGAGGAAGCCGCCTGGTAGAATTTTGCACAGACCATGACATAATCATAGCTAACACTTGGTTTAAGACTCATGAAAGAAGGTTGTTTATGTTGAAGAGGCCTGGAGACACTGGAAGATTACAGATAGATTACATAATGGTAAGACAGAGATTTAGGAACTAGGTTTTAAATTCTAAGACATTTCCAGGGGTAGATGTGGACTCCGACCACAATTTATTGGTTATGAACTGGAGCTAAAACTGAAGAAACTGCAAAAAGATTGGAATTTGGAGGAGATGGACCTGGATAAATTGAAAGAAGCAGAGGTTATAAAGAGTGTCAGAGAGAGCATTAGGAAACGATTGACAAGAACGGGGGAAAGAAACACAGCAGAAGAAGAATGGGTAGCTTTGAGAGATGAAATAGGGAAGGCAGCAGAGGATCAAGTGGGTAAGAAGACAAGGACTAGTAGAAATCCTTTGGTAACAGAAGAGATATTGAATTTAATTGATGAAAGAAGAAAATATAAAAAAGCAGTAAATGAAGCAGGCAAAAAGGAATACAAATGCCTCAAAAATGAGATTGATGGGAAGTGCAAAATGGCTAAGCAGGGATGGCTAGAGGACAAATGTAAGGATTTAGAGGCATATGTCACTAGGGGTAAGATAAATACTGCCTACAGAAAAATTAAAGAGACCTTTCGAGAAAAGGGAACCACTTGTATGAATGTCATGAGCTTGGATGGAGAACCAGTTCTGAGCAAAGAAGGGAAAACAGAAAAGTGGAAGGACTACATAGAGGATCTATACAAGGGCGATGTACTGGAGGGAAATATTATGGAAATGGACAAAGACGGAGATGAAGATGAGGAGATATGATACTGTGTGACAAGTTTGACAGAGCACTGAAAGACCTGAGTCAAAACAAGACCCCGGGAGTAGACAACATTCATTTAGAACTACTGATAGTCTTGGGAGAGCAAGCCCTGACAAAACTCTACCATCTGATGAACAATATGTATGAGGCAGGCGAAATACCTTCAGACTTCAGGAAGAGTATAATAATTCCAATCTCAAAGAAAGCAGTGTTGATAGGTGTGAAAATTACCGAACTATCCATTTAATAAGTCACAGCTGCAAAATACTAACATGAATCATTTATAGATGAATGGAAAAAATGTTAGAAGCCAATCTTGGGGAAGACCAGTTTGGATTCCGTAGAAATGTTGGAACATGTGAGGCAATACTGACCCTACGACTTATCTTAGAAGATATTCAGGAAAGGCAAACCTATGTTTTTAGCATTTGTAGATTTAGAGAAATCTTATGACAATATTGACTGGAATATTCTCTTTCTAATTCTGAAGGTGGTAGGGGTCTAATACAGGGAACAAAAGGCTGTTTACAATTTGTACAGAACCAGATGACAGTTATAAAGAGTCGAGGGGCATGAAAGGGAAGCAATGGTTGGGAAGGGAGTGAGACATTGTTGTAGCCTATCCCCAATGTTACTCAATCTGTATATTGAGCAAACAGTAAAGAAACAAAAGAAATATTTGGAGTAGGAATTAAAATCCATGGAGAAAAAATAAAAACTTTGAGGTTTGCCGATGACATTGTAATTCTGTCAGAGACAACAGAGGACCTGGAAGAGTAGTTGAACGGAATGGACAGTGTCTTGAAAGAAGGATACAAGATGTACATCAACAAAAGCAAAACGAGGGTAATGGAATGTAGTCGAATTAAATCAGGTGATGCTGAGGGAATTAGATTAGAAAATCAGACATTTAAAGTATGAGAAGAGTTTTGCTATTTGGGGAGCAAAATAACTAATGATGGTCGAAGTAGAGAGGATATAAAAAAATGTAGATTGGCAATGGCAAGGAAAGCGTTACTGAAGAAGAGAAATTTGTTAACATTGAGTATAGATTTAAGTGTCAGGAAGTCTTTTCGAAAGTATTTGTATGGAGTGTAGCCTTGTATGGAAGTGAAACATGGACAATAAATAGTTTAGACAAGAAGAGAATAGAGGCTTTCAAAATGTGGTGCTACAGAAGAATGCTTAAAATTAGATGGATAGATCACATAACTAATGAGGAGGTTCTGAACAGAATTGGAGAGAAGAGGAATTTGTGGCACAACTTGATTAGAAGAGGGGATCAGTTGATAGGACATGTTCTGAGGCATCAAGGAATCACCAATTTAGTATTGGAGGGCAGCATGGAGGGTAAAAACCGTAGAGGGAGACCAAGAGATGAATATCCTAAGCTGATTCAGAAGGATATAGGCTGCAGTAGGTACATGGAGATGAATCAGCTTGCATGGGATAGGGCCGCCTGGAGAGCTGCATGAAACCAGTCTCTGGACTGAAGATCATAACAACAACAATTCATTAATGGAGCAGGTTACAACTGTTGTTTTCAATCAATTTCAGATGCACCTGGTGATGGATCTACCAAGGGAATGGTCCAACGAGACGTATCAAAACCTACCCTGAAATTTTTTTACACAGGAAGAAGACAACAAAAGAAATTCACAGCCAAAATTTTAGCTGCTAAGAAGCACTGCAAGTATTTTGAAAAAATGTTGAAGTTACACATTATTGCTATGCGAAGAGTAGCGTATAACAATGGTTTGTACAGTCTTGCCTGCCTAGCGCGCAACTTGGTGAGAACTCATGCAGTGCCGCGTAGCAGAATTATCCGGATTTCACAGACACCAATTTTAAGCACCTAAAGGCTGGTATACAATGGAGTAAATGGAAGCGAACACATGCGAATGAGCATTTGCAGAAAATTCACTACCATTCACTTGTATATGGGTAGAATCATTTATTCTAGAAGGAACGGATGAGAACACGAGGCAGCGAACATTGCTTATGAACACTGTATTATTAGTTTTTAGTTTTTGGAGCTCATATTTGGCATACAGGATACAACTCTATCCTGTTAGAGCCAGAATGCAAAACTGTGTTTTGCATGGCGAGTGCACTGTTCATGACAGAATATGCAAAATGGTGCAGGGAAGGAAGAATTTAAGTGCGTCAATTTGTATGGAAGCGTGACGTGTGGAGATCGTATACTTAACATAGAATTGCATCTCCATCTCTCCTTAGCACTGGTCCAAAATTTTCCTTGTATGATGGCTGCCATTTTTCCTTGGCTTCTCATTACCATTCAGGGGAAATTGATAAACAGAACATTAATTACCGACATCGAGTACCATCTCAAGAGGTCACACAAGTAGTGTTTCCGCTACGCATGTAAGGTCTAATGGTTACATTCTTCTTTTTTCTTTCTCTGAAACAAAAATGGGGGGGGGGGGGGGGGGGGGCACACGTGCCTAGTTGCACATGCGCAGTTTGCTATAGTGCCAGTAGGGTTGAGTATATTTCTACTGCTGCCTGATGCACTACGAATTTGGCAATTTCGAGTTATTTTTTGAAATGCTTGCAATGTCTCTTAGCAGTTAAAATTTTGACAGTGCATTTCCTCTGGTGTCTTCTTCCTGAGTAAAAAATTTCAGGGTAGGTTTCGACATGTCTTATTGGACCATTCCCTTTTAAGACACTGAAACCATTATAATGTATACCAACTTCTGTTGTGTAAGACTTTCCTCAATAAAAGTATTTTATGATTGTGGTGGATTTGTTCACTGTGAAAATATTGCAGAGCAGGTCTGGATGTTGCACAAATAAAAATTTGTTATATAAAGGGAGAATATTAATGATAAGATTTATTTCTTATTTAAATATTAAAGTTGTCTCCAGAAAGACTGAGAATTAATGCAAGACTCTGTTTTAACATAAATGGTGGCTTAATTAAATTGGTATGACGTTACCTCTCAATTTGTCCCTTATAATTTTGTGAAATGTATGTGTTTTGTAGTTAAAAAGGCTTCATATGTTGTTTATTAAGGAAATATTAAATATTTATTGTCTTTGACAGTCTGATAAATTTCTTCTATTGTGCTGAAATGTTTACTGGGGTTGGGATTGGGTGGAGTCATGGTTGCGTAAGATAAGTAGGGGTTGGGCCAGTGCTACTCTATTTACGGCATTCTCAACCTTAGCAAACAATTGTCTTAGCTGTTACCGATTCTTTGTTTTCTGCTTTGCTTGTTATTTCTCTTATTTTGAAATGAGTGAAGAGGGTACGCCAGGTGCGTAATGGGATTCACATACAGCGTCCACAACTCATAAAAGGAAAGGAATTTTTTAAATTAAATGTTGGATGCCCAAAATGCTTCAGTGTTCTGGAGTGCTGTGAGGTGAAAAAGAAGTGCATGAAAGTCCTACACCATACAACTATAAAAGAGCTGTCACTTACACCGTGAAAAGCCTGTGGAAACAAGCCAGATTACGAAGTTTGCTAGGTGTCTTCCTTGTGAGTCACCTCGGACTACTGGGAAGAAAAAAATCTGTTATTGTTATAATTTGTGCTGTATTGCTGTTTTTATTTAACAAGCCTTTCATCTAAGCATCTACTAGATCCGAATTATTTTCTTTCTTTTGTTTCATTTGGAAAGGGATGCAGTGTTAGGGAAAAATAAGTAAACTACTTCATTAAAGTTCCATCAAGGAGTTCCACCCCCAAGAGAAGATTGTACTGTGTGTGTGTGTGTGTGTGTGTGTGTGTGTGTGTGTGTAAATTTCTTCCACTGCTGCATGAGGAGGTAAAATGGAGACGGGGCAGTACATCTTTAAAAAAGTTACTGAAATTAATGTGGTTTTGTAGTAGCTGGTACTTAATAAAATCAATTTGTTGTTACAATATTGTGAAATTGTACTATGGTAGTCCTTTATTATTGTAGTTTGCAGAGATATTTTTTGTCTTGGTAAATTGTGGACAGATTGCAACCTAATGTATGGCTAATGTTGACACATATCAAAATATTTAATGGAGGTTATGGCATGGGGATGGGGAAAGTGCCTCCCGAAGTATGACTGGGAGTGTGTCGGATGTTAAAAAAAATAGAGAGAGAGAGAGAGAGAGAGAGAGAGAGAGAGAGAGAGATAAGAGAGAGAGCATAGGCCATTCAGTGCTTTGCTCACTGCTGTGCAATTGTGACCCAAGCACAGTTGAAGTGGCATGGTCAGAGATTAAACATTATATCATGGAGCACCATGTCTGTTGCAGCATTATTAGTTGGTGGTTGCACTTGTGAGTATTTTGAGCATTTGTGTGATACCACATCAGAATCAAATAGTTCACATGAAGAACCAAATGAAATACTTTTTCATTTAAGTACTTTTTCTTGAGCTTAAGTTTGTCTCCATGCCGTGCCACATAGGGCAGTCATTAGGCTTACAAATATTGAAATTAAGGGCAAGTCCACTAATGACAAAAGGAGATAGCATCAAAAATGATTTTACTGACTTCTTTCCGTTACACACAATCTGTTGCATAGGAGTTCTACAACTTACTAAATACAGAGCTTATAGTAAAAAAAGCTTGCCCTGTTTATTCAGAAACATCAACATGAAAAATGTTGTAAAGTATGACTACTATCTCAAATACTTTAACAATAGCTTTGACTACAGATTTAGGATATCACAAGACAATACCAGAAAATGTGAACCGACTGTGGAACTTACAGAAGCCAACACTGGAGATATAATATATTTCATGTAGAGATGACCAGGGTATTTTGTAAAACTATCAAAAACCCTTGAACAGTAAACACTCTCATACGTAAGAAAAATCATGCAACAAGTCGTCACACTTTATTGACAGCAGTTAAGTTTACACACAAGCAGAAAAGCCACTATTCAGGCAAGCAGGCTCACAGATTTAGGTGAGATCATCCAGTACATATCAGAAAGCTGTAAGCAGTGTTACCAGGAGTGATTAACATGATCTACTGCCAATGTCGTATTAGATTAAGAAAATTTATGATTACTGCAAGGATATGAGTGAGTATGAAAGTCTTTAATGAAAATGTATTGATCTTATTTCCTCTAATGTATATAAAAGAATATTGGAGTAGTTAGGTAGCATTTTAGTATAACCTGTGTCCACATGGTTTTTTCCACAGCTTTAGTAGAAAAGAAACATATTCCAATATAACTGGAAGTAATGCGCTGGAGTGCTTTATGCCAAAGAATTTCTTTAACATTTTAGTGAATGAATGAGGACGACTTTTACAAAAGTGAAATTGCAAGCTTCTGATTTGGTAAACTATTTTCCCAGCAAATAATATATTGTCTCGTGAAAAATAAGGATTTTTGAATGAAGCCCTTTTCTCACTAATTCAATTAGTGTGACAGTTTTAGTTGTGGTTATACAAAATGTTTTTGTGATCATTATCAGTGTGTCACTTTTGCTTTTGCAGAAGCGTAAAACACTAATGTAAGTGTGTCACATGAGAGAAAGTTGGGGCTTGCTCCCCTGCATCACTGCTCTCTTCGCTATGATCTGACTCCTTGCTGTGCCTGCCCCCCTCACGCTCTCCTCTCTCCCTCCCTCTGGCTGTCTCTCTCCCTCTTGCTCTCTCTCCTTCGCTCCCTCTCTCCTTCCTTTTTGTCTTGTATTTGAGTTAATGCTCACAACCTGATTTCCTATTCCATCAGTGTGTGAGGGGTAATCCAAAGGTAGGGTAAAATTTCTTTCCTGGTTGTGGAAGAGGGTAGTGACTGAGTCATCCGCTAAGTACTGCTAACGGCCTTCATTTTGAAACAGCTGATGTACCATCAACCATGATTAGGGGGGTGCTTATTTTTCTAACCCTTATTCAAAATGTATGGTGATTTTTGTATTACCATAATCAGTTAAACTTTTAGATCCAGTTTTTTTTTTTTGTAGAGAGCAGTAAAAAGTCTCAAGGAGCTGGATCCAGTGAGTAGGTGGATGGAGAAAGCTGCAGCAGTTTTGTTTTTAGACTAGAACTGGCTTTCATCAAAGGTGGTACAACTAGAAGAGTTGTCACAGAGGAGGAGCCATTCCTTTAGTTGCCTCAATGCTGTCTTTTTTCCTCACTGTTATTCTAACAGTCATTTTAGTATTTGAAGGTAATAGTGCAGGTTACCTATGGTAGCTTGGGGAATGTAAAACTGTAGATACAAAACAGAAATTATTTCCTTTGCCTCTTTGCAGAATGGCACAGTGTCTGTGAATCACTGTTGACTTGGGGTCTCGTGTAAACAGGCGCTGATAAAAGATACACAGATGCACTAATACAACTGAATTGTTAATCCATATGAAATTAATAAATGTATGTATAGTTGTGAGTATTATTTTGCAGGCTTAATTTTGTCCTAGCTGATTGTATACAAAATACTATATTGTAACAGCATATTACTGATGGAGAAAAGTGATCGAAGAGCAAGGTAGGTGGGTAGGTAGTTGTGTGTCCCGTTGATCACTCTCATGGCAACAGTTATGATGTGGAATGTGTCAAGTGCATAAGAAATGCACACATGAATCAAGGGTTTAAGGATTAGGATTATTATTATTATTATTATTAGTTTAAACTTTTTAATACCTGCCCCATTCCCTTAAATGGCACAAAATGTATGTGTATTACCTACAGAACTATTTACTCATATTTAGGGATTCATCTATGGTATAGAGGGAGTTGTCAAGGAGATAGGATTTCAATCTATTTTTGAAACTATTACTGCTGTCTGCCAGGCATTTTATTTATTTCATGTGGTAAGTTATCATCAAGTTTTACAGCAGCATATTTTACCCCTTTCTTTGCCAAAGATAAGTTAAGTAGAGGATAGTGTAAGGTCATCTTTCTTCTGGTATTATAATAATGAATGTCACTGTTTTTAAACTGGTCCAAGTTGTTGAGAACAAATTTCATTACTGAGTTTATGTGTTGTGAGACTTCCTAACCTTTTAAACATGAATATAATAGAGGGAAACATTCCACGTGGGAAAATATATTTAAAAAGAAAGATGATGAGACTTACCCAACAAAAGCGCTGGCAGGTCGATAGACACACAAATAAACACAAACATACACACAAAACTCTAGCTTTCGCAACCAATGGTTGCCTCGTCAGGAAAGAGGGAAGGAGAAGGAAAGACAAAAGGATTGGGTTTTAAGGGAGAGGGTAAGGAGTCATTCCAATCCCGGGAGCGGAAAGACTTACCTTAGGGGGAAAAAAGTACAGGTTTACACTCGCACACACACACATATCCATCCACACATACACAGACACAAGCAGACATTTGTAAAGGCAAAGAGTTTGGGCAGAGATGTCAGTCGGGACGGAAATACAGAGGCAAAGATGATGTTGAAAGACAGGTGAGGTATGAGCGGCGGCAGATTGAAATTAGCGGAGATTGAGGCCTGGCGGATAGCGAGAAGAGAGGATATGCTGAAGGGCAAGTTCCCATCTCCGGAGTTCTGACAGGTTGGTGTTAGTGGGAAGTATCCAGATAACCCGGACGGTGTAACACTGTGCCAAGATGTGCTGGCCGTGCACCAAGGCATGTTTAGCCACAGGGTGATCCTCATTACCAACAAACACTGTCTGCCTGTGTCCATTCATGCGAATGGACAGTTTGTTGCTGGTCATTCCCACATAGAATGCATCACAGTGTAGGCAGGTCAGTTGGTAGATCACGTGGGTGCTTTCACACGTGGCTCTGCCTTTGATCGTGTACACCTTCCGGGTTACAGGACTGGAATAGGTGGTGGTGGGAGGGTGCATGGGACAGGTTTTACACCGGGGGCGGTTACAAGGGTAGGAGCCAGAGGGTAGGGAAGGTGGTTTGGGGATTTCATAGGGATGAACTAAGAGGTTACGAAGGTTAGGTGGACGGCGGAAAGGCACTCTTGGTGGAGTGGGGAGGATTTCATGAAGGATGGATCTCATTTCAGGGCAGGATTTGAGGAAGTCGTATCCCTGCTGGAGAGCCACATTCAGAATCTGATCCAGTCCCGGAAAGTATCCTGTCACAAGTGGGGCACTTTTGGGGTTCTTCTGTGGAAGGTTCCGGGTTTGAGGAGATGAGGAAGTGGCTCTGGTTATTTGCTTCTGTACCAGGTCGGGAGGGTAGTTACGGGATGCAAAAGCTGTTTTCAGGTTGTTGGTGTAATGGTTCAAGGATTCCGGACTGGAGCAGATTCGTTTGCCACGAAGACCTAGGCTGTAGGGAAGGGACCGTTTGATGTGGAATGGGTGGCAGCTGTCATAATGGAGGTACTGTTGCTTGTTGGTGGGTTTGATGTGGACGGACGTGTGAAGCTGGCCATTGGACAGGTGGAGGTCAACGTCAAGGAAAGTGGCATGGGATTTAGAGTAGGACCAGGTGAATCTGATGGAACCAAAGGAGTTGAGGTTGGAGAGGAAATTCTGGAGTTCTTCTTCACTGTGAGTCCAGATCATGAAAATGTCATCAATAAATCTGTACCAAACTTCGGGTTGGCAGGCCTGGGTAACCAAGAAGGCTTCCTCTAAGCGACCCATGAATAGGTTGGCGTACGAGGGGGCCATCCTGGTACCCATGGCTGTTCCCTTTAATTGTTGGTATGTCTGGCCTTCAAAAGTGAAGAAGTTGTGGGTCAGGATGAAGCTGGCTAAGGTAATGAGGAAAGAGGTTTTAGGTAGGGCGGCAGGTGATCGGCGTGAAAGGAAGTGCTCCATCGCAGCGAGGCCCTGGACATGCGGAATATTTGTGTATAAGGAAGTGGCATCAATGGTTACAAGGATGGTTTCCGGGGGTAACAGACTGGGTAGGGATTCCAGGCGTTCGAGAAAGTGGTTGGTGTCTTTGATGAAGGATGGGAGACTGCATGTAATGGGTTGAAGGTGTTGATCTACGTAGGCAGAGATGCGTTCTGTGGGGGCTTGGTAACCAGCTACAATGGGACGGCCGGGATGATTGGGTTTGTGAATTTTGGGAAGAAGGTAGAAGGTGGGGGTGCGGGGTGTTGGTGGGGTCAGGAGGTTGATGGAGTCAGGTGAAAGGTTTTGTAGGGGGCCTAAGGTTCTGAGGATTCCTTGAAGCTCCGCCTGGACATCAGGAATGGGATTACCATGGCAAACTTTGTAAGTAGTGTTGTCTGAAAGCTGACGCAGTCCCTCAGCCACATACAGGAATTTCTGACTTCCAGCCTTGCCTCTCAATCCTTCTTAAAAGACCTTAATCCTACTCCCAACATCACCACTGCTGAAGCCCAGGCTATCCGTGATCTGAAGGCTGACCGATCCATCGTCATTCTTCCGGCGGACAAGGGTTCCACGACTGTGGTACTTGATCGTCGGAAACCATTGGTTGCGAAAGCTAGAGTTTTGTGTGTATGTTTGTGTTTATTTGTGTGTCTATCGACCTGCCAGCGCTTTTGTTGGGTAAGTCTCATCATCTTTCTTTTTAAATATAACCTTTTAAACAGACGCATAAAAGATGTGCCACTATGAGCCTCACACATTATTCTAACCACATTCTTTTGAGCAGAGAAGACTTTTCTTCTGAGTGTTGTTACCCCCAAATTATTATTACGTATGACATCAGAGAGTAAAAGTGTGCAAAGTATGTTAGCTTACTAATTTCTATTTCCTCAAAATTGGCAGTTATTCTGATTGCAAAAGTAGCTGAAAATACGAAACTGCTTGTCTGAGAGAGTTGCTTTGTACAAGTGCTAAATACAAAATTGCATAATTAAAATGAGTTTTTGTTCTGTGTTGTGAAATAACGAGTATCAAAATTCTCTTTGTCATTTAAGACAAAAATTTATTTAGTTATGTTTTGTGGTAAACAGTGCCAAAAGTAATTTTGAAAAATTGCGTAATTTAAGAACAGTTTGTGAAAACATTGGTTCTGCCTCTCTCTTCCAATACTGGTAACATTTTTGTTGCTGGAGGAAATGTGGATAGGTGATGAAATGAGAGGCATATTAGTCATTATTGTTGTGCAATGTAAGAAATAACTGTTATAAGAAAGATTATGTCAAAGAGTAGAGGTTGCTTTCAAATATATATTTTTGTGAAGTAACCTTTTACGTTTTCTGAAAAACATGTTGCTCGACAGAGAACTGAGTGGAATTTTACTGTTGCCAAAGCTTTTACTTTAATTTGATGGGTTTGCAGGATGAGTTGGAGACATTTAAACTGTGTAAATTGTTTAGTTGAAAGTTAATTCTTCAATGCTTCCCCATTTCACATATGTAATTTTTGCATGGAAAGTATGCAATGTGTTTAATTTACTTCGAGGATGATAAAAAAATTTGCTGTGCATATTTAAACCAGTATTTGTATCTTAACCTGTAAAGATTGACAGTATTGTAACATCGAAAGGGCCAATGTAATTTTAACTTAATGGTTAAAGACAAGTATTCTACTTCTAGGTTTCTGGTAATTGTGAGTGGGTTAGGCCTGTCAACTGCAACAGATGAATGTCTTCTGGCTCTTCAACTTTTTGTGGACTGGCTTGGTGGTCTTCTGGGAGACACTGGAGAACAACAACGAGTGGCATCTGCAGTGAGAGTTATTATTGCTGGTGAGTTTTCACACCACAACTGTCTTATTTTCTCTGCATGTAGCATCTACTTACATCTTTAGAGTAGCTATGCTCTTATTGGCAATTGGTGCCATGGATAAAAAAGTTATTCTGAGTAGTACATCTCTGATTTTCACATCCCACTCAAAATTGTGGTAGCATATAATTTTAACCAAGTAAAAAGCGTTGTGTAGTAAAAATACTTATGCCCAATAACAACCCTAAGACTGTGATTGACAATCGGGGTACTTATGCCTCTCTTCTATGGTTGTTAGAATAGGATCATTCCATGTCAAATCACCTAGGACATGTCACCTGCTGTCGCAGTTGTAAATTTGCTTTTATTTATGACATATGAACTTTTGCAATTTTTTTTCCTCAGACTAAGATTTCTTTTTATATTGAATTTTTGATGTTCTGATAATTTACTGCTGCGAGAATAACTATGACAACGTACCTACGTACTGTGACTATATACAGGGTTATTACAAATGATTGAAGCGATTTCACAGCTCTACAATAACTTTATTATTTGAGATATTTTCACAATGCTTTGCACACACATACAAAAACTCAAAAAGTTTTTTTAGGCATTCACAAATGTTCGATATGTGCCCCTTTAGTGATTCAGCAGACATCAAGCTGATAATGAAGTTCCTCCCACACTCGGCGCAGAATGTCCCCATCAATGAGTTCGAAAGCATCGTTGATGCAAGCTCGCAGTTCTGGCAGGTTTCTTGGTAGAGGAGGTTTAAACACTGAATCTTTCACATAGCCCCACAGAAAGAAATCGCATGGGGTTAAGTCGGGAGAGCGTGGAGGCCATGACATGAATTGTTGATCATGATCTCCACCACGACCGATCCATCGGTTTTCCAATCTCCTGTTTAAGAAATGCCGAACATCATGATGGAAGTGCGGTGGAGCACCATCCTGTTGAAAGATGAAGTCGGCGCTGTCGGTCTCTAGTTGTGGCATGAGCCAATTTTCCGCGGGCTACGCGTGAGACTTGCTCGCACGCGTTCAACCGTTTCTTCGCTCACTGCAGGTCGACCCATTGATTTCCCCATACAGAGGCATCCAGAAGCTTTAAACTGCGCCTACCATCGCTGAATGGAGTCAGCAGTTGGTGGATCTTTGTTGAACTTCGTCCTGAAGTGTCGTTGCACTGTTATGACTGACTGATGTGAGTGCATTTCAAGCTGACAAATGCTTTCTCGGCTCCTGTCACCATTTTGTCTCACTGCGCTCTCGAGCGCTCTGACGGCAGAAACCTGAAGTGCGGCTTCAGCCGAACAAAACTTTGAGTTTTTCTACGTATCTGTAGTGTGTCGTGACCATATGTCAATGAATGGAGCTACAGTGAATTTATGAAATCGCTTCAGTCATTTGTAATAGTCCTGTACTAACATACAGACATAGTCATTGCTCTGGTGTTTGGAGGTTTTGATTTGATTTTTTTTTTTTTTTTTTTTTTTTCCAAAATTAAGAGAGTTGTGTAGTTAACAGAAATACAGTCATCCGTGCAGTAAAGTTAAAAAAAGAAAAAAAAAAGAGACAAAACTGTTAACGTATATAATTTCTGGAAAAAATACAAGTGTGTTGAAAAACCCTTATATCGAATTTCTTCAACTTGCTGGGAACCTGATTTTGGTCTTAAATAGTTCCAAGTTGTTGGTTTTCTAACAAAAAAAAAGGGCATTCTGTGAATGTCCACATAAATAAAAGAAATTTTTGGACTGATGAAAAAAGGCTCATTCCAGGTAAGTTCATCCAAGCTTGATACCCACTGTCTCCAATTTTCATGAAACATTTTGTGCTTGTTACTTTTGTCATGGTAACCAGTTTAAAAATTTCTTTCACATGTTACATATAATTTTTTAGGGAAAAAAATGTGAAAGTTTTCAAAAACAAATATGAGGTAGGTAAGAACTAACATCCGACAAAAAATTATCTACAACTTTTTTAATACTTAAGCAATTTTCATGGAACTGAAAACATTTGTTACACATTGCTAAAATATGCTTTGCTACATAATCACCACCATTATCTACCAGTTCCCGTAAATGGATGTGGATGTTTGCTACAGACTTCCAAGAACTTGGTGAATTTGTTCCTCCAATTCATCAAGACTTTTTGGTTTTGTGTGACAAGCTTCATCTTTTGCTCTCCCCAAGAGGAAGAAGTCGCAGGGCATTGGGTCAAGACTCCATGCTGGCCTTTCAAGGGGTCCACAACATCCCAACCATGTCCTGGACAATGGGTATTGAGCTCTGCATGGACAAGATATGTAAAGTATGGCAGGCCCCAGTCTCATATAAAAATTAGGTCATTGTAGTTGTCTCATGTGGATACGATACTGTGAACATAATTTTTGAAGCATGTCAAGATGCCATTCTGCATTAATTATGTCCCGAATGAGAGTGGACCCACAATTTCTGTGGATGTCATACCACACCACAGTGTGACCTTTGGGCAGTGTTGGCTTCATTCGGCAACCACCCTTGGATCCTTTGTTGGCCAATAACAACAGTTATGCCAGTTAACAATCTTCCTTGACAATAAACACAACTTCATCAGCCCTCAGGATATTACCAAAAATATCGGACCAGTCTTCATACTAAGCAAGTATCATCACTCTGTATTCCAACTGATGAACACAGTCATCTGGTGATAATTCCTGACAGTAATATGGTTTCCATGGATGAAAATTCAACTCTCTGTTCAGAAGAGTTTTGACTGTGTGTCAGGTTAAACCATTTTCACAAGGTGCCTGTCTTTGTGATTTCTGAGGACTTAAGAGTGAACATTTTCTGAACACAGAATGAAATTTTCACTCTGCAGCAGAGTGTGCACTGATATGAAACTTCCTGGCAGATCAAAACTGTGTGCTGGACCGTGACTCGAACTCGGGACCTCCGCCTTTAGCGGGCACGGCCAGGAAGTTTAATTTCCTGAACCATTTGCACGTTTTTCTCTGTCCTGCATGTTGAGGTTGACCACTTCTTGTAACATCTTACACACAACCTGTGTCCATTAGCTTAGAATGATAATTCTTTATGGTCTTTGCACGACGTCCTTTCATACTTCAGCACCATCTCTGTACTTGTACCCGGATCAGAATACTTAGTATCCAGATGCCAGCTGACCCCACTCGTGCAAGGTGGCTCGCCATTGATCTCTACAATGACATAAATTTAATAAATTTTACCACAGTAAGGAACAAAATGTTGTTCGTTTCATGAAAATCAGTAAAGTATGAAAAAAGTTACAAAAATCTATCAATAGGGAGTTAATTCTCAACCGACCCATATAAAAGCCTTGGCTGAAGCTCCCCATTTGGATTGCACTACTTTAGGGGGAAAACTTAGCTTTTTTTCAACACTTCACTGTCAGATCTTTCCAGATATGAGAAGAATGGCACATCTTCATGAGAAAAAAATGTAATAACTCTGTTGACTTCTGGGAATATAGAAATCTAATTCATATGGCTCAAACAATGATTTCTTAAATATGTAAAATGATTTCAGGCAAAACTGTTATCAGGTCATTCTTTATTTTTAATTGAAAGTCAAATATGATATAAGATCACAGACAAAAAAAAAAACAGTCTCATGTTTCGTTAAAATAATAAAAGTAAACAGCCAAAAATTATAATTTTAATTGAAGTATTTTAATTATTAATATTAACTTTATTCTGGGTAGACAGATTTTTAAATCTGAAACATTCATGTTCAGCAATGAAGATCCTTGGAGTGCTCAATTGAAAGTTTTAGTAGTGTCACTATTTTTAATCCACCCTGACTAATTAGATTCTGGGTCATTCAATGTAAAATCACAGATGTTTTGGTGGTTCCTAAGGTGACCATTTCAGAATTTAATCATATTTGGTACATGGATACCTACATGTCTTAAAACTGCCAAATAGCACTGTCCTAACTCCAACATTTTTTATAAACATGGGTATGAAGGCTCAAGGATGTTTATATGGTCATTAATCAGGCACCAGTTGCCCTGTTTTCGGACACCTACTACAGACCTCAATTTTTTGTGCATTTAGTATGTAGGCCACTAAATTGATATGATGTATAAAAAGCAAGATACATAATTCAGATATTCTTCTAAAAATATTGAAAAACACACTTTTTTCTTGTTGTGATTTAAATTTGTGATTTTTTTAAAAAAAATCGTTACTTTGCACAGAAAAAACAGTACAGACCTCATCTTATGCACTGCAACTCGTTAGTGCTAGTATTAAGTATAAATAATACTGAGAACCATTTGACATTGCAGTTAGTAGTTCTTACCTTCACTTAAAGATGAATCCATTAAAAAAAATAATAATAATTTGATTAATTTCTATGTTGGGGGGGCTAATGCAACCAGTTGAATCACAAGTTGATTTTTCTCTGAAATTCTTACATATCTATTAGCAGTCATAGGTGAAAAGAAGAATACCCTAACTAACTTTATTCATTTGCAAAGAATAAAATGAAAATGCCACTTATACATGCCATTCATATTCAACACTACACAGCATTGGTAAGTAAAAACCAAGTATTACTTGAAAATTTTTCCTATTATATATGTGGTTCACCTGTAAGTCGGAACTGTAAACAGATGAGAGCTGAAAACAGTTATCAATCATTTTTCTTGACACTTGACATATATGTTGTATATATTGTTGTATATATTGTTAATTGTCTTTTCGGTGTACAGTATTACAAGAGGCAGATTGGATGCACAAATGAAGTGATATATCCTTAATCTGTTACTGGAAATTGAAAAGATAACTTAAGGAAAATGTGAGAAAAGGTGCAAGCAATAATGAGAATTATTAATAACTTTAAATATATGTACTGGTATATAAAACAAATATGAAAATTCCGCAAAGAACAGTTTCATAAAAAAAAAATTCAAATATGAAGAAAGAAACTATCTTTAAAACTCTTGCACCTCGGGTATAACTTTGTTTTGTGTGGCATCTTGTTACAAAAACTAAATGAGTTCACTTAATGGTGTATTTTTTTCATAGTACCTGTTGTCAAGTTTATACAACCGCGCACTGTGTGTTTGTAATGAGGGGACATGCGCCTCAAATGTAACATTTGAGAAGGGGGCCTGAACAGCACCATTCCTAAGAGGGCCCAAACAGCAACTTTCCTTCTAGGCCATGAAAGGAATTGTGATTCAGGAGCAGGCATACAGTTAATCTCAATGCCTTTAAATTCATATGATGCCTGGGAAATGTGTTCTGTGTACCATTCCTATGTATCGTATTTGAAAGCCACATACTGCCAGCCATGCAGCTGTGCCCACTAAGCTTTTTCTTGAGCTTCAATAACAACAGTGATCCCATTTGCATATGTTCTGTTCATTAGAAAGGTGTTAGTAGCAATGCCTAGAAATGTAGAGTTTGATTGTGTTTCTGGAATTGTCATTGTACTTTCCCCTTCTTTCAAGAGACCTTCGTACGAGTTGACCTTCTGTGAAGAAACAAAGAACTTACTAACATCCTGTATTTCATGGTATATTTTATGCACAACTTTTTTAAATTAACAAAAGTATATTGTTTCTGCATGTGATTTTTTTTTTGTTATTTGTCATGGTAGAAACATAATCTTTTATCCCTTGCACAAAGTCTTTAACAATTTAAAATAATAGTATGTCATTTTTCACAATTTCAGGAATCACCTTTTGACCACTTCTGCATTCTGGAGCAGCAATTGCACCACTACTCTCTCTCATTTTTCTTACTACGAGTACTATGTGCTCTGTGACACCAGCAGTAGATGCTACTCTGGCAATGCTCCATGAAGATGAAGCAAGTGATAAAATTTGAATCTGTTTGTTGCGAATTTAATTCAACCTTTCTGAGTGAGGATCTCCATTACATTGGAAAAGTGGTCACCTATTCGCATGGTCAGTCCACACAATACAGGGTGTTAATATATTCTTTGTTTCTTCACAGATCAAATCATATCAGGGTTTCTTGGAACATAGGTACAATACAGTGAAGACAGATCCAGATCTAGTTCACTGCTACTGACATCTTTCTAACACATGCAAATGGAAGCACTGTTGCTATGGAAGCTCAAGAAAATGCTTTGTGGGAACAACTGCAAGGCTGGCAGTAGGTGGCTTTCAAATAAGATGCATGCGGTACATTTCCCTGGCATCATATGAATTTAAAGATGTTGAGATTAACTAGATGCCTACTGCTAAAGCACAATTCCTCCCACGACCCAGTAGGAATGATGCTGTATGGGTCCTCTTCTGTGTTCTGTGTTACATGTAATAAATGCATGTACATTGAGAAAAATGATTAGACATGCATCTGCCCTCAACAAGTATAGTTGATACTTTGCCGTCATCATCAGCACAAAGACAAAATGCGCAGTTGTATAAACTTGACAGCAGCTGCTGTGAAAATGTCATATCCTTCACCATTAAGTGAACTCATCTAGTTTTTGTGTCAAGATGTCAAGCAAAACAAAGTTATATGCAAGGACGAAGAGTTTTAAAGATACAGTTTCCATCTTTATAACGGATTTTTTTTTTTTTAATGAAACTGATCTTTCAGAATTTTTATATTTGTTTTATATACAAATATATATTTAAAATTATTAATATTTCTCATTATTGCTTGCACCTTTTCTCACATTTTACTTAAGTTATCTTTTCAATTTACAATAACAGAATAAGGATATATCACTTAATTTGTGCACCCAAGCTGCCTCTTGTAATTCTTTACACTGAAAAGACAATTAACAGCGAAATACAACATATACATTGAGAAAAATGATTGATAACTGTTTTCAGCTCTCACCTGTTTACAGTTCCGACTTACAGATGAACCTCACATATATTAGGAATTTTTTTTTCAAAGAATACACATGGTATTTACTTACCAATGCCGTTTAGTGTTGAATGTGGATGGCATGCATAAGTGGCATTTTCATTTTATTCTTTGCCAATGAATAAAGTTAAGGTATTCTACTTTTCACCTATGATTGCTAATAGATATAGATATGTAAACATTTCAGCAAAAAATCAACTTGAGTTGCAACTGTCATTTCGTATAGTTCTACCCCCTACAGCTCCCTCAAATATCATGGAAGTTATCCTGTCATATCTTAACACATACGTTATCATTCCGAACCTTCAGTTTGTCAGTGTTTTCCAGGTGTTCCTCCCCATTTTGATTCTGTGGAGTACCTCCTCATTCTATATCTTATAGTCCATCTTTTCAACTTTCTTCTATGGCATCTAATCTCAAACATATCAGTTCTCTTCATTTCCAGTTTTTGTGTAGCCCAGGGCAGGGTGGACTCTACCTTACAATCTTAAGCTCCAAAGATACTTTCTGAAAAAATTCTTTCTCAAATTAATGCCAGGACTGCCCTCCTTGCCTATGCTAGTCCGCATTTTATGTCCTCGCTTCTTCTTCCCCACCTCGAAGGTAGCAGAATTCTTTCATGTCATCTACTTCGTTGTCACCTATTTTAATGTTAAATTTATCACTAATCTCATTTCTGCTACTCCCTGTTACTTTCATCTCTCATCAGTTCAATCTCAATCTATATTCTGTACTCATTAAACTGTTTATTTGATTCAACAGGTCCTGTAATTCTTCTTCACTCTCTCTGGGAATGTTAATGTCATCAACGAATAATTTTCAGTGATACACTTTCACCCTGTAGTTAATCCCACTCTTCAACCTGCCTTTGTTTCTGTCACTTTCATCTCTCATCAGTTCAATCTCAATCTATATTCTGTACTCATTAAACTGTTTATTTGATTCAACAGGTCCTGTAATTCTTCTTCACTCTCTCTGGGGATGTTAATGTCATCAACGAATAATTTTCAGTGATACACTTTCACCCTGTAGTTAATCCCACTCTTCAACCTGCCTTTGTTTCTGTCATTCGTCACTAACATCGGTTGAACAGTAAGGGTGGGGGCCGCATCTGTGTCTTACACTCCTTTTAATCCAAGCACTTTATTCTTCGTCTTCTGTTCTTATTATTCCCTGTTGGTTCTTGTATATATTGTATGTTACCCGTCTTTCCCTTTAGGTTATTCCTATTTTCCTCAGAATTTTGAAGATCTTGCACCATTTCACATTGTTAAACACTTTTATTTAGATCGACATATCCTATGACAGCGTCGTGCTTCCATCGTAAAGTGCAACATCGGAAGTGCCTGTGTAGTACCATTACCATTCTGAAAGCCAAACTGATAGTCATCTAACAGAGCCTCAATTTCTTGTCCATTTGTTTTTTACTTTACTGCTGTCAGCAACTTCGATGCATTAGCTGTGAAACTGATTGTGTGATAGTTCTCACTCTTATCTGCCCTTGCTGCCTGGTAAGGATGATACTTTTTCAAAAGTCTGATGGTATGTCTTCCATCTCACATATTATATACACACTTGAATAGTCGTTTGGTTGCAACTACCCTCAATGAAAGAATGTTATCTATACCTTCTGCCTTATTTGATACAAGTCTTCCAAAGCTCTGGTGCATCATTTGTCACACAGCTACGATTTCCTTGTTCACACACAGTCATAGGTTTTTTATTTATTTATTTATTTATTTATTTTTAAATTCATAACTTTATCGCAGTTTCATGCTTCATACAACATTGATAGAGCTACAAGTGTCCGCAGCAGGAGGGGCAAAAGTTGTAACTTACAGTAGTATTGGTAGAACTGTAAATAAACTGCTGTTTGGATAACAGTTTTGTGTCTAGTTAATAATTCATGTGTGCACCAGTTATAGATGAGCCGTTTTGAATTTGGCACTGTCTGGATGTGAGAGGGATCAGAGCTTTTAGGAGTGGTGGCTTGAGGAGAGGACTATTTTTTGATCCCCCTCCCAAGCGTTTGGTAGTTGCCACAACGAGTGAGATATCCTGTAGTTTCACAAAATGTCATAATAAAGTATCTCATTAAGAAAAATGGCAATGCCATAAAAATTTGTTACCATTTATTCCCATAGTTGAAGAAAGAACCCCTACTTTGACCCTCGGTGAAACGGCTGTGTAGTGAGTACAAAAAGGACGAGAGCTTGTTAAAAAAAATGGTCCACAGGTTCTACTCATGAGGAACAAGGTGATACTTTCTTGGCAGAAATTGTCAGAAGTGATGAGACTGGATCCATCGTTAAACCTCTGAATAGAAGACAACAACATAGAGGGGTGAAAGAGCAGTAAGAAACAACAGTGAAAGTCAATACATGATTGTATGCTGGTAAGGTTGCAGTGTTTTGGAATAGCAAAGGCATTCTGCTAAATAATTTCCTCCTCTAATGTTTGACTTTAATGCTGCCTATGACAGTAATCCTCTTCACTATGTTAGCTACTTACCAGCCAAAAAGGTATGGCATCCTGATAAGAATTATGTTGATTCTCAGTGAGACTCTACACAGCATGAATAACTCAACAAACACTGGCCAATATGCAACTGGGCTGCCCTTCACTATTGACTCAGCAGCCTATCACTTTCATCTTGAGATTTCATTTTTGGACTTCTCAAGCTTGCTCTTGGTGGAGAGCACTACATGGACAACATGAGGAGAGTATATCACGAATAACGTGAATGTGCAAAAGTTGGTGTGCAGCTGGATTGAAACACAACCACATACTTTTTGAAAATACCAGTAAAAATTGGTAAAATTGTAGATAAAGATAGATCATTACGCAAGAAAGTAAGAATAATGTTTAGTATGTTGCAAAAAGTGAGAAATTGAAGAGTTGGCTAAAAAGGAAAGGAAGGTACTTCAGAAAATACTTTGCCCAAGAAAAGTCGGAAGTATATGAATGAGAAGAAGTAATGAAGAGGTCTATACCCAAACTGAAAAACTATCTGCTGCTCTCAGGAAAAGGAGAATTTTGTATAATGGTCACTTGATTTAAATGAACTCAGAAAGACAGACTAAAAAAATATTTGTTGATGCCAACACAAATCCCAAAACGCAAACTGGTTGGTTCAGGGACTTGCAAAAGGACATAGCAGAAATTAATGTTACGAAAGCAGTGGTTATTTATATTTGAATCACCCTTGTGCATATTTCAATAATTCTTCATCAGGTTCTGTAAGTATGACTAATGTCTATTTTTTCTCTGTGTTTAATGTCAATAATTTTTTTGTCACAATGGAAAAAAAAAAATTACAGCACCATGAAGTACTCCGTATTCTGAATGTATTTCATCTTTGAAATACTCCTCTCAGATTTTTTTTTTTGTCGGACGGTTGGATATTCAGATGTTGCATCAAAAGCAATGGCAATGAAAATGACAGTCGTTCAGTGTATCAAGAATTTCATTGAGGTGGTGAAGAACGACAAATTTGAACCTATTAAAATGTTTGCTAAGGCCCTGTAACTGGGAACCCCATTGCTAGCAAATATCTTTATGAACCACATTGAACATATTATTTTCAAAAAATAGTAGGAAAAGAATACAACATACTATATTGGTTCTGGTATATGGATGACATTCTCTGCTTAATAGACGAACTACAAGCAAAAATTGATAAACTACATATGGACATCAACAAGGCATAAGAATATAAAATTTACAATTGAAGGAGAACAGAATAACCACATTAACTTTCTTGATATAACACAAAAAAAAGAATAATAAGCATATCTTTGAAATTTACCATAAACTCGCGGCAACTGACATTATCATTCCCCAGTCCTCGAAGTACCTACACTCACAAAAGCAATCAGCACTTCAAAACATGCTCCATAGACTGAACTCAGTGCCACTCAAGAAAGAATATTGCCAAAAAGAACTTGATGTAATAATGCCAATAGCCAAAACAATGGTTACAATACTAACAGTCACAAAGCTAAACAACAAAATTAAATGTAAAATAAAAGCAGAAAATATAAAACTACAAACAACACAACAGTCTGAAATAATCACAAACACTCAGTACCATAACTGCACAGAATAATCAGGAAAATATAAGAGAAAACATAATAAATATAAGAGAAAAAAACAAGATGGTACACAGTGACATACAAACACAAACACACACACAAAATCGCCAACATTTTCAAGAGACATGGTATAAACATTGCATACACCCCAAAACTGACAAAAGACATAGACATATACCAGAAGCCAGGTATATATAAATTACAGTGTAACACATGTGAAAGCAGATATATAGGACAAATAGGTAGAACTTCTGATGTCAAATACAAAGAACACAAGAGAGCCTGGAAGTATGGGACAAACCATATTTGCACAACACCTAAGGAAACACTGTCACAAACCAACTCCTAGAGAAGACGACATGAAAATAATTAGAATCAACAATAAAAAGCAGCTCCTAACCCTCAAGGAAATTATCACATACAAAAAAAAAAAAAAAAAAGCAGAAAATAAAACCCTGTTGAATTATCAAGTACACATGATGAACAACTCATTGTGCACACTAATAGATAAAATAATAGACGAAAACACACACACACACACACACAGATATAAACAGAACAGAAATCAATAGACATCACTTTCCAGCATATACTTCGTTCTGTTGGCAACATGTATGTGAACAAACAAAGTGAACACAGTTGTTAAGACTTAAAAGTAGAATTTTGCTTCACAGCAGTTAGGGCAAACAATATGAAAATTGTGAAGAGAAAAGTTTGTAACACAAAAACGTGCTTATGGTTTGTAATTGAAATTGTAGTGCAACTTCCAACATGCGACCAGATGAGAGGAAAAAGAATTGCCAACCAGGAACATGAAGAACTGTAAGTAATCACTTGTTGTTGTTGTGGTCTTCAGTCCTGAGACTGGTTTGATGCAGCTCTCCATGCTACTCTATCCTGTGCAAGCTTCTTCATTTTCCAGTACCTACTGCAGCCTACATCCTTCTGAATCTGCTTAGTGTATTCATCTCTTGGTCTCCCTCTACGATTTTTACCCTCCACACTGCACTCCAATACTAAATTGGTGACCACTCGATGTCTCAGAACATGTCCTACCAACCGATCCCTTCTTCTAGTCAAGTTGTGCCACAAGCTCCTCTCCTCCCCAATTCTACTCAATACCTCCTCATTAGTTATGTGATCTACCCATCTAATCTTCAGCATTCTTCTGTAACACCACATTTCGAAAGCTACTGTTCTCTTCTTGTCTATACTATTTATCGTCCATGTTTCACTTCCATACATGGCTACACTCCATACAAATACTTTCAGAAACGACTTCCTGACATTTAAATCTATACTCGATGTTAACAAATTTTTCTTCTTCAGAAACACTTTCCTTCCCATTGCCAGTTTACATTTTATATCCTCTCTACTTCGACCATCATGTTATTTTGCTCCCCAAATAGCAAAACTCCTTTACTACTTTAAGGTTCTCATTTTCTAATCTAATTCCCTCAGCATCACCCGACTTAATTCGACTACATTCCATTATCCTCGTTTTGCTTTTGTTGATGATCATCTTATACCCTCTTTTCAAGACACTGTCCATTCCGTTCAACTGCTCTTCCAAGTCCTTTGCTGTCTCTGAAAGAATTACAATGTCATCGGCGAACCTCAAAGTTTTTATTTCTTCTCCATGGATTTTAATACCTGTTCCGAACTTTTCTTTTGTTTCCTTTATTGCTTGCTCAATATACAGATTGAATAACGTCGGGGATAGGCTACAACCCTGTCTCACTCCCTTCCCAACGACTGCTTGCCTTTCATACCCCTCGACTCTTATAACTGCCATCTGCTTTCTGTACAAATTGTAAATAGCCTTTCGCTCCCTGTATTTTACCCCTGCCACCTTCAGAATTTGAAAGAGAGTATTCCAATCAATGTTGTCAAAAGCTTTCTCTAAGTCTACAAATGCTAGAAACGTAGGTTTGTCTTTCCTTAATCTTTCTTCTAAGATAAGTCGTAAGGTCAGTATTCCCTCACGTGTTCGAACATTTCTACGGAATCCAAACTGATCTTCCCCGAGGTTGGCTTCTATCAGTTTTTCCATTCGTGTGTAAAGAATTCGCATTAGTATTTTGCACCTGTGACTTATTAAACTGATAGTTCAGTAATTTTCACATCTGTCAACACCTGCTGTCTTTAGGATTGGAATTATTATATTCTTCTTGAAGTCTGAGGGTATTTCGCCTGTCTCGTACATCTTGCTCACCAGATGGTAGAGTTTTGTCAGGACTGGCTCTCCCAAGGCTATCAGTAGTTCTAATGGAATGTTGTCTACTCCGGGGGCCTTGTTTCGACTCAGGTCTTTCAGTGCTCTGTCAAACTCTTCACGCAGTATCATATCTCCCATTTCATCTTCATCTACATCCTCTTCCATTTCCATAATATTGTCCTCAAGTAAATCGCCCTTGTATAGACCCTCTATATACTCTTTCCACCTTTCTGCTTTCCCTTCTTTGCTTAGAACTGGGTTTCCATCAAAGCTCTTGATATTCATGCAAGTGGTTCTCCTTTCTCCAAAGATCTCTTTAATTTTCCTGTAGGCAGTATCTATTTTACCCCTAGTGAGATAAGCCTCTACATCCTTACATTTGTCCTCTAGCCATACCTGTTTAGCCATTTTGCACTTCCTGTCGATATCATTTTTGAGACGTTTGTATTCCTTTTTGCCTGCTTCATTTACTGCATTTTTATATTTTCTCCTTTCATCAATTAAATTAAATATTTCTTCTGTTACCCAAGGTTACTTAAAAGACAAGATGGAAACTGAGCTGTTTTATAGTTTACAAATATAAATTGTCGAAACAAAACTGTATCATTCTAGATGTCACCGATGATACCTTAAGTTAAAAGGTGAAACATGTCTGGAAGGGATAAAGTACATTGCAGCAAGAAAAGACAGTTTTGATTTACACAAAAATATAATTTCATTCCATTTCTACATATTACCCTGACATGGTTTGGAAAAGTGTAATGGAACTGTGTAGCTGGAAATGTTGAAGACTGCTACGCCAGACAGTCATTTCCTTCCTTCGAAACTTGTTTTTAAGGGATTTGATAGGTTTTTATATGTGTAAATAACTAAAGATATTTACAAACACTGAAACATTAGAATTCCTTAAAGTTCTCTAAAATCTTGTATACAAAATATTCCTCTGAACTCTTATCTCTGTTGACAATAATTTTTTCTTGTCTTCTTTCCAGCTTGATTGGAATTAAAAGTCAGCTGTGGCCAAGAACAGTTGGATAAACTTCTTTCAGTGCTTGTGTAAAAGAGTTGACTTGTTGTTTTCCTTATCTGATCCTGGAATATATGGTTTCTGTGAGCTTATAACATGCCCACCACTGCTTATCACTTCTTTCGCATCTGACCTTACATACATTCTCCCATCCTGGACTAGGTTGTAAACATGTCTTACCTTTTGATCTTATTCTGCTGCATGCTTAATTTTTTGAAACTTGTAATTTTATGATTATTATTTTAATAATGTAGTATATTTGCTCACTGGATGTGGAACAGAATTTTTTTTAAAGGGACCAACATTTCAAAATTTAATTGGGAGAGTCCTGTATTAAAGAGGGTTAACGCATGCTGAGCTAAACAGTTGTCACTTTTTCTGACTGTTTCATTTGAATATGATACATGTTATTTAGATTTCGACATGATAGCTTATTCACGATTGGCTGTTGGATAGAACTGACTGAGCAGATGACAAATTTGATCACATTGTGCTGAAAGTAGAGGACCTTTTTTGTTAGTTTTTCTGTTTAAACAGTGATGCTGGGGAAACATGCTATTTTAAGGCACCACTATATGAAAAATTTGTAAATCAGATTTTGGTATTGTTTGTCGTAATAAATTGCTAAAATTGTACATTGATAAGTAAGAATGTTTTTGGTTTTGATTCTCATTGTATGAGAACAATTTTTGAACTCCACTAAAAGAAAAAAATGTCAAGAATTAAAGGCAGTAGTAGAGTATGCATTAATGGAATGTGAAAATAATTTGGAATGTTGCCATGAAGTGGGATCGTTTTACAGTGATGGCATTATATCAAAAGTCGAAGTTTAGTGACAAATGAATACTAATACTAGTTGAACTACGTGAGCACGTCACAACCCAGTTCACAGTTTTGGGCAGACAGTACCTCTCCCAAACTTGGATGAGTGGCAGTGAATGCAGTGCTGTGTTGTATAGTGGGTTAGCTACAGCTTAGAGATTCTTTTGAGAATGCACACTACTGGAAAGTTTAGCAATTAAAACTTTTTGAAAAAAGTTTGATATTGAATACTTTGATTCTGTCTGGTTTGAACTTGCAACTATATTTTAAGATTAAAGAACATTTATTTAATGAGCATGAAATACGATCTAATTTTTCACATTTCCAACAGGCAATAGCATCAGAGATCGCAATCCACCACCAGTCCACCATCTTACAAGCACGAGCAGGAGTGTTGTTGATGCAGTTGCTGCAACTCGACTTTTTGATGACTTTCTTGTTCAACTCACAGTAAGGCATTTGTGATTTTGTTTTGAATGATTATATTCCTAACCTAGTTCGTGATAGTTTTAGTGTGTGAATGTCCAATGGTTCTGTGAAAAGTAATTTAGTACTGTGTATTTTTTTTTAAAAAAAGTTATATCCTCTTGTTAATGACCAATGTTTCAAAATGCTTTGCTAAAAGTTTAAACTAGAGTTGCTTTTGTCAATTTTTTTCTCCATACCAAATGATGCTTAGGAAAAACGATCTTTTAAGGTGGTGGTTGGAAATAATTACTATTAATTTCTTCCCTAATTATGTATCTTTTATCATGAAAAGAGGGCAATTCCAGATCTGCTTAGGGACCAGCCCTTCATTTTAGGTAACACTGGGATGAGTTTTGCGTGTCGTCTTGACTCCCGCCAAGAATGCTTCGAGGGAGAATTTCAGCTGTTACTGAATGAGTGGTTAATACATTTACTTTTTGTCAGCAGTTGATGAAGAACCTAATGCTGTGACAAAAATATTAGTAGTTTTAAAATTTTTTGAAACATTTTACCTTGTTTCTGTTGGAAAGTCGGTGGTTATAACAAATGAAAAAAAAAAAAAAAAATTTGGAACAGCAGTTACATGCCTCCTAGAGTGGTGCCTGCTTCTCACTAGCTTCAGCAGACTCCTATGGAGTAAGGAGTCTAGTGATGACCAGAACAATGGTTGAAACCAGTCACCAGTAAATAAATTAACATCTTTTTGAAGTTAGGGCTATTTCATAACAGGGTGTATATGCTCCGAGACAACCGGGAAATCCGCGAAAAATCTGGGAATTTTTTCATCTGGGAGAAAACTGGGAAAAACCTGGGAATTTTTAAGAATTCTGGGAATTTTTTGTTGTTTTAGTTTTCAGTTAAATTTTTGTAGTTCTGACTGGTAAGAACTTGTACTCTAACAAAGAATTTTACTTTAGCCCATTATTGCAATATAATACTGCAGCAATAAAACTTAAATGATGAAAAAAATAAAATAAATAAAACTTAAGTTGCAAAGGAAATACGCCATTTACAGCAACAAAACACTGCGCGCACACAAGCGCCTGCCGACAGCAAAATGTGTCAAAGGCTTTAGGACGAAGACCACAATAATTCATAACAACAAACTACTTTTGATGGATGTGACGTCACAGCAGTTAACATTAGGTTCGTTTGAGAAGTTGCCAGTAGGCTTATGCGTGTGCGCAGTGACAGTACCTTCTCACTCTTCTGGCTACTTGAAGTGCGGCTGTTAGCTGTATCCAAGTTAACTAGTCACAAGCTGTATCAGTAGTAGAAACAAGCAGCCAGATGCGATCCAGAAACATTTCTCTGGCGCACCCAAGCCGCCAGATTCGCGCATGTGCAGAGCAGTCTGAGTCGTAGTGGGATAAGGGGTAGTCTCCATGTGAACCGTGTTTACTAGTTCGCTGTTTCCTCTTGGTTTACAGATCTCAAAAACAAAATAGATTTCTGTGGCCGGGAGCTGTAAAGTGAATTAAAATATAAACATAATTATTTAAAGCTAAAATATGTTATTAGTCTCAGTTTTCTGATTTTATTTTATTTCCAGTTTTTTGGCTGTTGGGTATTAATTGCCTTGCAGAACAATGAAGTTATTTTTGTCGATTTGCTAAAAAAATTGTCTTTAATTAACTTTTTCTGCAGAGGCTTACAATTTATTTGAAACACTATTGGCTAGTCTCAACTGTTTGCAGTATTTCAAGTGCACATTGCTATCTTCTGCGACGTATGGCATTATGCCATTGAACTAAACACGAGATAATACACTACTGGTACTTAAAGAACATTTGCATTCCGAAAACCACACTTCTTTGTGAATCTGGGCACACAAATGTGCTCTTTAAGCCAAATTATGGAGTTTAGTATGGTTTACAAAATTCTGATGCTCTTGGAGTATCCTCAGATGTCCTGTTTCGTTTATGATGTAATGTAAGATCTCTTAATGCAATTACGTACGAACATACGGGCTACCTACGTCATTGTGGCTTCACAGGCACAGTAAACCGTTTTCTGGCACTCCCTGACAACTGCTGAAACGAATTCTAATAGGTGGCCGGAAAATATTGCAGTGTTACTTTCAGGGTACATTTAATTTTAAGCAATATGAGTTAAGTTCATGTGCAAACGTGCTTTGAATTTCTTAAATCACAATGCATTTGATTTTCATTTGAAGCTTAACACTTTGAGGGAATTTCTAGCCAAGAAGATCAGACATTTACATCATTACTTAGTTTTATTGGCACATTTGTGTAATATATCGAAGTGTAACACTAGCAAAAAAGACAAATATTATATGTGAAACCTTAGCTTTTCTTGTAGATTTAATTTAAACTTCGCTACTTAACAGTGATGTTGGCACAGGCTGACTACAGCAAGTGTCCTATGCTCTGAATCACTACTTTTTACATGCGACACATCATCCGAAAGACGAGAACAGAGTTTCCGAAACCGTTTTTCGCTGTCGTGTTAACATGTTAGGGTCTCAAGCGGATTTGCTAGCCCAGTTAACTATGGTGCCTGGAAAACACCAGATGTAGTTTATTATTTAGTCAGCACAGTCGCTATTTCTCTTCAATTAGACGAGGTGTAAACAGCTTCAGTCTAATATTTCTACTTATCCTACACTGTACAAAAAGCCACTCCATCAATATTAGCCGAAATTTTTAAAAACAGGGCGAAACCTGACAGCCCGAGCATGTTTCAATACCGGCTGCGTTTGTATGTCAGCAAAAATCAATTGCGGACCTGGAAAACAGGCAAACAGAAGTGGATTTCCAGAATCAATATTGGAGTGATTATGTGACCACCCAGGAGTGGTATTGGGAGATCGATTTACGTAATTGGGTATTGGGAGCCCCATGTAAACGCGATGAATATCAGCTATTATTGGCTGGCAAGATCACATGACACGAGCTATAATCGGCTTACAAAAGCACATGGTGATCTCGATTTCAATGCTTTGGAAACAAATGTTCTGTGTTTGGTGGAAATCGACTATATAATTTTGTAATATGAAAATATACAGCGTACATGTTGCTGCAAATCAAAGATCTTTCCAAAACACATTTTTTCTGGGGCCTAAAGTGGTGGGACGTTGTACTCAGGTGTATAAAACCTTAACCATTCAAAAGATTGATAAGTTTTACGATCTCAAGGGAAAGTATACTGTCACTTTACCATGGAAAAAGTATATTTTCACCCAGGAGAAAGTTCATTTTTTAACTGGGAAATCCGGGAATAACCTGAGAATTTTTTTTCTTGTCCTCATATACACCCGGTGTAATAAAAAATAAATAAAAAATTAATAGTTTTGTTCTTATCTGAAGGTTTTTGTAAAACATTTCTCTTCATCCTTGTGAATTTAAACTTTCAAGATTTCAGCCTTCCCTTAATAACACGTACTACTGATACATGGATTGCTGGTGTAACAGGATTTTGTGATTCTGTCAAGGATGAAAGGAAATGCTGTGGAGTAAACTTATGACAGCAGCAGTGTAAGTGGTGCTGTGGTTGCAAAACTGGACCTGCAGAGTGGCCTTCCTTGATCTCCTAATCATTGACATACCCAAACACTCACAGAAAGCTCCCAGTGATGAAAACGCTTTATTTTGCAGGATGATGAAATGAGCATAATATGTAACTGGTATAAATGAAGCCACCATCACTAATATATACAGTTAACAGTTTGCTTCCTGTGGCTGTTCCGTAGGAAATTTTGGCAGGAAATCCACTTTTTATGTAAGACATTCTCGTATGAAATCTCGTATTCGTGGTGTTAAGTGGGGGTCATTTTGAGATAATGTACGTGATCGGGTTGTTTTTGTTTAAGTGGTTCAAAGTAAGTGTCCTGGAATCAGTAGGTTCATATGACTATTGGTGAGGTCGTGGAAAAGCTTTGTAGTATGAGTATTTTGATCACAGCATCATTCGATAAAAAAGAAGTCTTTATGTGTGTTGCCAGACACATACATATTCATCTAGGCTTCTGACAGCTGTAGTGTTGTGTACTCTGAGCCTCCCTCTGTCCTTTCCAGACGCCCTTGTATCAACTGGTATTGCCTGTGTGCATTCGCCTCTGACCTCCTTTGAACACAGCAGATGTCCTTTGTATACAGTTCTTTGCTCACGAAATAATGATTAGAAAAGATTTATTTGGAACAAATCTAGTGGAAGTTTTAGGTGAAAGTGTGCAGTAGCAGGTAGAGTACAGATGTTCCATTAGTAATGGCAATCACAGCAGTAGGCAGGAAGGCAGTTTAACATCTGATATGTGTTTTCACATAACCTGAAATTCTCATGGATGCCAATGCAATAGGCCCATAACATGATTATGAACTATTAGATATGACTGAGTAAAATAAAATGGCACTGGACTGGCATTTGGAGGGATAATGGCACTGGACTTGAATTTGGAAGGATGACAGTTCCAAATTTAGATTTTCCACAGTTGCCTTAAGTCTCTTACGCCAAATACAGTGGAGGCTCAGAACATTTGCGCTCTCTCTCTCTCTCTCTCTCTCTCTCTCTCTCTCTCTATCTCTATCTCTCAATGTCTTTGTGAATGGTATGCTAGACCATAACATTCTTTTTGATATTATAAGACTTCCATCTGTGAGGCTTATATATGTAGATTTATTTTGGGACATTGGGTGATGATGTAAATATACTTATGAGTGTCTACACAAAACACAGTGAAATGCAGTCCAATACACAATCTTAGAGAACTCATATGGACTCCAGAATTCCTGCTGTCTAATGTTTGTGATGAACTCGGAAACTTTTTGGTTGTAAGTTAAGAACTCAGTGTTATAAAATATTGATCATGGCTGTAAACAGCAACAGTAAAGCAATAGTCTTTAAAAGGGTGAAAGAATCGGCCAACCATTTATGTAACACAGTTTTATTAGAACCCTTGACCTATGCTCGAATAATTATAAAATTGATCTATGTTTCAATAATTACAAAATTATCTTCTTCGGAAACAGATTGTAACACTTGTTACATATTCTGTTGAAAAGTTACATTAGAATTAAGCTGTTGGGCTCTTGTCAAATAAAAATTCATTTCAAAAGCAATAAAATCACGAGTCATGATCATCAGATAACAACAGTGTGAGCTTCATAGATAAAATTTGATTCTGGGTGGAGCAGTTGGAGATAGCGGTCAGGTGTGTGTGTGTGTGTGTGTGTGTGTGTGTGTGTGTGTGTGTGTGTGTGTGTGTGCGCGTGCGCGTATGTGTGTTTCTTTTCTAAAGAAGGCTTTGGCCAAAAGCTGTTTAACATTCTTTTCATTGTGCCTGTCTGCAACTCAGTGTGTCATCCTCACAGTGAATAGCAGTTGATCCTTTTCAAAATGTTGATCTTCCTGTCTGGACTTTCCATTGTTTAACATCTATTGTATTTTATATAATACCGTATTATCTTCATCATCTTATTACTATTGATTGTGATGATGTCACTGGAAGTTTTTGTACAATTTTTCTCCTTTGATTCCCTGGTTCTATGTGCACACACTTAGTTGCTGCCCCCCCCCCCCCCTGTAATTCGTTGTGTTTAAATATTTTATCAAATTTTAAAGTGAGTGAAGAAGCCATTTGTAATCCATCATTGGGTTTGTCTTCATAGCTGTTGTCTCTTAAATAGAGGGAGAAGCCTGTGAGTTCCACTTCTGTAAAAACACAAAACACAGATAATGATGCTAGTACTGCAAAGAGCTGGTACTAATTTCCTTCACATTTCCTGTCTCTAAATTGCAGTCAGGTTAGTATGCAGGGGGTTCTTCATTCCAGTCTCAAAAGCCACTACCCAAAGGGTCTTCTTGTCATGGACACTATGTGAGTTCGCTGTTATGGTACAAACAGTACTCAACAGAGTAGACTGAGTGAATTACAGCCAGTCAGTGATGCTTGGATGCAAAGATATGGTATACAATGACAAAGACTGTAACTTGTAGTACTACGTGTCCTTAATTGTTCAGGTCAGTGTAAGCGGCAGTCAGTTTTGTGGTAGAATGACAAATCTCTGTCTGTTATTTGAGTCAGGCAGGCAGCACACTGGAGTTTCAAAAACCAATTCAGAAAACTGTATTGGCTTTCAAGATTTCCTGCATGAGAGTGCGACAAGGAATCTGAGAATGTTGTAAGAGGCCAAGGAAAGATGTTTTTAGATGTGATTAATTGTTGCAGTGTACATACAAGAGCATAGAAGTAATTAAAAATTATCTTTTGGAAGCCAGATTATAAAAATTACAGCCTTGCTGATTAACTTTTAACTTAAATAAACTTTTAACTTAAATAAAACTTTTTAAAGTTTCAGTGGATTGATCCAAAAAAGTGTAAAATGCAGGTAAGTGTAAAATACAGTAAAGCATAGAAAACACAAGTGGAAATGAATAAATTTTTCTTATTGTCACTCTTTTTATTCTGTATTGTTCAAAATATGAAATTTAAACTTTTAACTTAAAGAAAAGCTGCTTTCCATCTATACTAAAACCCCCTTTTTAAAGTTTCAGTGGATTGATCTAAAAAGTGTAAAATGCAGGTAAGCGTAAAATACAGTAAAGCATAGAAAAAACAAGTGGAAATGAATAAATTTTTCTTATTGTCACTCTTTTTATTCTGTATTGTTCAAAATATGAAATTAAAACAATTTAAATTTTGCCTATTTAAAAAAATCGGAAATAATTATGTGTTTTGTTTCTTTCTAACAGCAATTAGCTCTACTTTTCTCTCCACAACATACAAAGCATCAGCCACAAAGGCTGAGTGCACGCACGCTCACACACACACACACACACACACACACACACACACACACACACACACAGGTTACTCTCTTCGTTGCGATTGTTTTAAAACACGGAAGTAAAAGTTTTTCGTGTACCTCTTTAAAAAGATAATCATGTTCTAATGTGCAACTTACTACTGATAGTCATTATAAAATTATGATAAATAAAATTTGAAACACAATATTGGTTAAAACACTAAAGTTGGCAGTGTTTGTAAATAGAGAACAGTAGGTAACAAATTACAGCTCAGGCTCGGGGATGTCCTGAGTGAGAAAGAGGGCGGAAATTGTCATCATGCCATGGAACAACCTAATACAGCATGCTCAATACAGATTAGCATATTTCACATAGAAGTACAAGGTCCATGAAAGCCCAAAAGACAGCTGTTTTCAAAAGCGATGTTTATTTGTATAAATTACTGTGAAATTAAATTAAAGCTTTTGTAATACAACAAAACGAGCAGAAGAAAGGTTGCTATTAGTGGCACTATCATCAGATTGTGAATATCGTTAAGGCAGTGACTCAGCATACTTTCCCACCCTTCCAAAGACTGCAAATCTATAATAAAGGCAGCCATGACCCAACATGCAGACAACGAAAATCTTGCTTACCGCACAAATGTCACATTACATGATCAGTAACTTTGGATATAGTTGTGTTTTCTGCATAGCCCCAAAGCTGACTTTGAGCAGGATTGTGAAGCACTTTTTGCCAAAATCTGCATAAAAATCGATGTTACAGGTAACATAAAAGAAAACTTAAAATGCAGACAGTGTTGTAACGCAGAATCATTAATGATGGGAAAGTGTTGTATTGAAATAATAGGACTTCCATTGGGACTGACAAAAATGAATGTAAAATCCGAGAATGTAAAAACAGGATTTTACTGTGTTGTGTGATGATAGAACATCCCACTTTCTTGTTCTGGAATGAAGCATGGCTCTGTCCTGTGTGTCATTTTCCATTACAGCCAATTCTCTTTTCTGCAGTATTTTCACCTGTTGTACCAAATAAAGGAATAGCTGATTCTGAAAGCCAGTACTTGTAACCTTTTATTCATTTTTGGGTTTCTGTACTTTGCTGGTAAAAATGGAACACCAATTGTCTCACATTGTTGTCTGCCTGTCCACCTGTTTGAAGACCATTTTTTCTCAGGAATGTGTAGAGGTATCAATTGAAATTTATGTCGAATACTAAGGTCTATGGTTCCTTGATGGTGTAAATAATTTAAGCTTCTAAATCAATGCAGTTATAAAGTAAGGCCATGTATGTTACATATTTTGATACTTACAAACTAACCTGTCTATATACATGTTGTCCCTGTTGGCCTAATGGAGAAACGCTAACCTGGCCTTCATCTCACCAGAAACGTGATTCGGATTCCATGTTAAACTGTAGGTCCACTTTTCCTGTTGGATAACTAGGGTAGGTTAAGGACACGAACGTCACCAAAGTGGCATCCAATATAAAGACTTGCACCAGTGCATTGAGCCACACAAAATTACAAATAATAATAATAATAATAATAATAATAATCTGTATACATACAAGGAAGTGGCATGACCGACTTGTCAACGCTCAGTGCAAACCACTAAGGAAAAAAACTTGACATTTTGGTAGGGTTCTTGATCTTATATTATAGGAATCATTTACGAAGACATTTTTTTCATATTCCAGCCCTGAGGTGGTGAAATCGTAGATGAAAGGTTTTTCGAAAATGTCACTGTTAAGGCAATTTTGAAGTTAGAACTACAAAAACTGGTATTTGGTTTCACGGTCAGAAGTAAAGAAATGAGTGTTTCAGCATCTTTGGGAATTCAACCCCTAAGGGGGTGAAATAGTGGATGCGAGTTTTTTAAAGTAAATCGTTATTAAAGAACTACTGTAGAATTTTTAAAGGTATGTCCACAAAATCTGGTATTTGACTTCTGGGTTGGATATATAACAGAGTTTATGAAAAATTCGGCCCCTAAGGAGGTGAAAGAGGGGATGAAAGTTATGAAAATATTTCACTAAGAAAGCATTTTTAAGCAAAATCTATGAAAGATTGTATTTGGCTTTTCGGTTAGAAATAAAAAATAGTGTTTTTGGAAATTCAACCACTAAGTGGGTGAAATAAGGTCTGTATGATTCACTGACTTAACATAGCCCAACTCAAACTGCGAAGTATAGAAACTTGAAATTGGGAGAGGGTGTTGATCTTATACTATGGGTATTGTTTAGGAAGGAGTTGTTCAAAATTCAGCCTCTGCAGGGGGGTGAAGTATGGGACGAAAGATTTTTGACAATATATCACTGTTAAGGCAATTTGGAGCTAGAACTAAGAAAATTGGTATTTGGTTTCCTGGCCAGAAATAAAAAAAAGTGCATCACCAATTTTTGGAAATTGAACCACTCGGGGGATAAAATAATGGGTGAACGTGTTTTAAAGCTACACTGTGAGAATTGGTATTTGACTTCTCGGTTAAAAATAGAAAAAAATTGTTTCATTGCTACTGGAAACTCCCTGCAGCATTTTTTAGTAAATTCAATCACTGGGTAAAATAGGGGATGGAAGTTTTTAGGCAAATATTTCATCACGAAAACATTTTTAAAACTAGATCTTTGAAAATTGGTATTGAACTTCTAAGGAAATATGTGTTAGAGGATGAAAGTTTCTATGGAAATATCACCCCAATGATTCAAAAGGTAGGATTAACAAAACGCCTCTTGACACATTTTGGTAAGAAGTACATTTGGAAAATACCTTGCTTCTTCATTTGTGTGAAACGTGTAAATGATGTTCCAATTTGTGAACAACATAAAATTTTGATTGAAGATACACAAAGAAATCTGTGCAGACCATAGAGTTTATGCGAGCGATGCAGCAGGCACTAAGCTAGTTATCTATTACACAATTAAGATCATATGGAACCCTCAGAACACGAGTCCTACTCACATTTGTCTGGTTTCTTGTTTTGTTTCATGGTAAGTAGAGGCTTACCTTTTGTCCTTGAATGACTGTATCATTACATCTTGTCACAGTATTGTTTATAAATGTGAATCCCATAAATATTCGTTGTAGCAATCTGAATCGCTAGTCTTAGTGTGTCAAACTTTGCTATGGAACTGTAACCGGTAATGTAGCTATTTGTAGCCCGGATGCTGATATGTAGTATTCAAATAGCAAATAAATAAAATAGTGTTACTTACGCCCTCATGCATTACTTCTTTTTGTTAAAGAGCAGTATTGAAGTGGACCTGATGCCTGGAGAATTTGACCCTGCCAATGTTATGATACCACAACAACCAATGCACTATTGTATGCTTCCACAGGTGAGTTTAAAAAAGTGATTCTATAATATGATACATGCCTTTTTAGAATGGTTGGTCTGATATAAATTGCTCAAAGAAGTTTTGCACTTCCATTATAAACTGCTGTGTGGTCTGTGTTTGTTTTATCGACAACTCTTTTTTATTAGAGCATGCTGCATGTCCAAACAAGAACATATTCTGCTTAGTTTGTCTGCACACACTGAAGGATCTTTTAAAGTTTACACTTTATATGCATTGTCACTTTATAGCAATAAGGGTTTTCACCAGGGGAAGTTAAGTGACAAAGTTACATATGACACATCATCATCATCATCATTTGAATTTTTTAGCTACTATCATGAGGCCCAAAACATTGAAGGTTTGGGTTATACTGGTTGGTTGTGGGCAGCAACTCCACCTGTTGGCTGCTGCATACAAATTATGGCTATTCCACGAGGAGAACTCAACAATGCTATGCACTGTCTTTGTGGAAGAAAAAGGGAGGACCCCATTGACCCAAACAGTACATAACCACCTCCACATAATCAATTTGGCGTTTCTGCCTCCATTACGAGCAAAAGTACAAACCCCTCCAGTACCTGTGGGAAGAAGATAAGCAAGAGAGAATGTGGAATGGAGCCTAGAGCGGAACCATGCATCTACATTATTTTAATTACGATGCAAGGTTCCTTTAGACTTGGTTGAAGACATATGGAAGTTTGGGACTGGCCATCGGTTGTGCATGGATAGCCAAATGGTAAGGCGACTGCTTGTGATAAGCAGGAAATCCAGGTTCAAGTCCTGGTCTGGCACAAATTTTTATTGTTGTTATTCCATTCTACAGCTGATAGTAGTCCTTATTCGCAAATGCAAATTCATTTGATGTGTCTCATTGTGACTGTAGTCGTTGCAGTGCCTGTTGCTGTGGACTTTGCGTCATAATCAGAATAATGCAGGCACTGCAATATTGTATTTAAAATTGGTATACTTTTGCAGGCGTTTTAACTGGGACTCCCCACTCCCATTCTGATGTAGAATTGAACAGCTTCTTGGAGTTATGAAAACCACTTGTCCATATATATGTTTGACAAAAAAAAGTCATTTGGTGATAAATCAAGTGAAATCAGGCTTTGAGACATTAATTCCATCTTTTCTTCCCTGTGAAGTAATGAATTGTTTGATGTGCTCTGTGACAGCTGGCGTTGTCGTACTGAAGAATAAGACAATATTTTTTGATTTTGTGTGTGTGTGTGTGTGTGTGTGTGTGTGTGTGTGTGTGTGTGTGTGTGTGTGTGTGTTCCCCCCCCCCCCCCCCCCATTATGTTTGTGATGACTTGTCACAAACAAATTTTTGTACGCTATTTAGCATCAACTGTTCTTTCATCCTCAGAAGTTTTGTTCACAAGTTGTCCAATGTAACCAATAAATCAAACAATCATTTTCTTGCAACTGTTCTGTGAACAGACCACTTCTGTTGGCTCCGTTTCATTCTGGAACACTCAGTCAATTGTTTGTCATTTACTGTAGCATGGCCATGACGAAGTTCTGCAAGCCAGTTGTAAACAGTCTTGTCCGAAGGTGGTTGGTTATCAAAGATAAATGAAGCAATTAAAGACATGTTGTTCAGTTAGGCCTTTACAGAAATCTTAAAATAATCATCAAACAAAAACTTTCATATGAAATTTCCCATCATCAAACTAAAACCTTCACATGAAATTTCTCGTTTTTTCATGACACGATTTGCTTAAGCACTCACTATAAACAAGCTAATTGGCTAATGTGTGAGTTACCAATGTTTTAACAATGACAAATTTCTCGCTTATAGTAGTGGTTATAAGGTGACCCTTGTCTTTCGTAGTGAAGTTGTTTGCTTTCATAAAGCTTATTGCTTCAAAATTATTTTATTACCTTTTTCCAGCCCCATGTCATACAAACACAACTATAACCAGTTTTCACCCTGTGGAGAATTATCATCACATGGTATATTTTAAAAAAGAAAAAGAAAAGTCAGAGTTAATAAAATACTGTGAAACATTTTATCTTTGGTAAATGTAGAGTTGGACTGGCTGGGAAAGGTGCTCATAGTGTAAACATGCTTCATACTATTATCCAGTTAATTACAGCAATCAGTTCCACCAATCAAGAGTGCTCTTGATTAGTGGAACTGAATTCTGTAATTAACTGGATAATAGTATGAAGCATGTAAACCTCCATTCACAAATATACCATTTAAAATATTAACAATATATAATTCTTTGTCAGATATAGCCTATCCTTCTCAAAGTAACCCCTCAGGGGCTTAGCATTCATTTATTGGGTTTGAGCTTGGCGACCCCAAATTTCTTGGGCTGGGGACTGAGAAGTGCTGCCAGTCCTCAGTCACCTTAAGCTCTGGCCATGCTTCAGCGACCATCATGAGGCATGGCGGTGGAACGTTGTATGTCACAGGGAACGAGGATCTGGGCTTGACTGCTTGGATTGCGAGGATGGAATTAACCTGTAAAAAAAAAAAAAAACCTCAATCTCAACCTGTGCTGCATGCTGGTGAGGTGCATGGGTGTTGAGGTGAAACAGTGCTAGTGGGTATTTAAGCTATATAAGGCTTACTCAGGCACACAGGGCTGTCTGGGTGGACTCTTATTCCCTTAGCTGCTTGTAGGGCTGAAATGGATCCTCTGACATTTTCTTTTCCTCCTCCCAGCAGAAAGGGTGGGCCGCTGGAAGGTACTAACACCCAATGTAACAAGAGGGCTTGGGTAGCCAGCATTCTAGTTGCGAGAGTAAACAAGTAAAAAGTAGAAAGAGTAACAGAACACAGGCTGGCAATCACAATGTATTTTTAGTAGTAAAAAGGAAAGAATAAAGTTTCAAGAAAGTGTCGCCTTTCTACATCCGGAAGGGGGTAGAAAGAATTGCTGGGACTACAAAATCTGTAAAGTGGTTGTGAAATGGGATGCTGTTAGTTGAAACATCCAGTTCCCAGCAAGCTGTAAACCTACAGAGGGGAATATGCCATTGACATGGAGCTCCACAGCATATTGAAATTCATCTAAGATGGTCTGCCATATAGGAACCCAGTGGATATTCCTATGGAAGAGCTGAAGAGTGGGTGGGCTCCAAGGAGAATTTTTGATGTTCAGGACAGTTTAAAAAGGGTTGAGGGTGACCTGGTGAAATATGACTCCTTCATTCTTACCTTCAATACCCCCAAACTCCCAGTGTACATAAAAGCAGGCTTTCTTCACCTGAACATTTGGCCGCATGTCCCAAACCCAATGCTCTGTTTTAAATGCCAGCATTTTCGTCATGCAACACTAGGGTGCAAGGGAGAAGCGACATAATGGCACTTGCGGTAAGGCTGCTTGTGAAGGAGTCAGTTGCTCATCTCCTGCCAAATGTATCAACTGATCTGGAAATCACCCTGTTTGGAGGAGGGACTGTAGAATCTTTCTAGAGGAACGCAAAGTACAGGAAATAAAAACAACAAAGCAATCCTCTATGGTGAGGTAAAAAAAATTACAAGTCCATGCACTGTCACACATTTGCTACATCTTTTGCATCAGTGCTTCAGAAGCCTGCTCCAAAAGCTGATGCCTCTACACAAACGGAGGTGGCGAGTGTCAGAACTAACTCCTGCAAATGTCAGTGCACTTGCAAGGCAGCAAGTGTTTCAGAGGCTGTAGTCCTCTCTAGATCAGCAGATAAAGGTACAATGGCCAACTGGCCAACATGGGAGAGCCCCAGGCTGAAGCTTTTCAGAAGCCCAGTATGGCCATTATCACTCCTACTCCAGGTCCAGCAAAGCCCTCAAAACAGAGAAAAGCTACTATAAAGTAGCAACAACAGGTAAAGTCAAGTAGTAAACCATGTCGGATGTGATTCTATCTGATACTTCATCTCACTCTTCCACAGAGCTGATGGAGTTTGAGGTATGTGTGGGGCAATCATCTGAACCTCCACCTGCTGCAGCCTCCCCACTCCTTGGAGAGACAGGATGAAGGTGCTACCCCCATGATCGATGGCTTCCATACTTCAGTGGAACTTGCAGAGTTCAGAACACATATGGAGGAACTTTGTCTACTATCTCAGGGTAGACTATTGTGTCAGTATCTCCAGGAGAATAATTTCAATCAGTCGTACATCCCAGAGATACGAGGCTATGTACTCAACAAAAAAAGACAACCTGAGTGTAGGGAGAGCCAGAGAAGGAGCAGGTATTTTCGTCAGTACTGACTGCCACTCCTTGCTTCTCTCACTTACAATGAATTTACAAGCAGCTGCAATGTTAGTGCATGTGCGTCATCCATTGACAATACGTTCGCTTTACCTACTGCCACATGTTGACTCTAAAAGACCTTCCTATACTGCTCCCCCCACCCCTTCATCCTCTGTGGTGATTTTAATGCACACAATGTGCTTTGGAGCTCTGCAGCTACCTGTCCCAGGGGTAGAGCAATTGAGAAGCTTCTCACATCATCATGTGCATATTTGCAAATTACGGAACAGAGCAAGCACTTTTGCATTGCAACTGAGTCGTTCTCTTCCATCAATCTCTCGCTGTGCTCTGCAGCTGTAGCTCACATTGCTCAATGGGCAGTGGTCAGTGACTTGCATGGAAGTGATAGCTTCCCAATCTGGATTCACCTGCCAGATGGAGTGGAACCTGAAAGGAAACTGCCGCAATGAGTGCTCAGTAGAGCAGAGTGGACACTTAAAGAGTCAGATAGCCCAGTTTGAACATCGTGTCAGTGTCCAAGAATGGGTGCATAATATTACCAAAGTGATCCACTGCGCTGCTGAAGCATCCATTTCACAGTCCACGGGACAACTGATGAGGCAGCCCGTCTCTTGGTGGAATGACGAATGCCGCTCTGCAATCAGGACTAGGTGTGTGCCTCTGTGTCAGTTCAAGTGCTGATCGACTACAGAGAATATTGTAGCATTTTGAGCAGTGAGGGCAAAATGTCACCAGATTATTCGAGAGAGCAATAAGAGGTCATGGCAACAGTTCCTGAACACCATTAATTGTTCCATGAAGAGTTCCTTTGTGTAGGAGACCATCAGGAGAATTTCTGGAAGGGGAGAGAGTTGCTCCATGGCTGCTGCAATGGGGAACGGCACTCTCCAAATCAATCCGTGAGACATTGTGCAGACTATGGCAGCCTATTTTGCCACAGTTCCTGCAGCCGCCAATCAGGATCCAGGTTTCCAGCACCTTAGAGCAATTGTTGAGAGGAGCAGTTTAGACATCTGGTCCACCACCCATTTTCCGTGAGGGAGCTGGAGTCTGCATTGTCTGTGGCTCGTGACACATTTCCTGGTCATGGCAGAATCCATTGAAATATGCTGTGTCACCTCACAAGGTGAAACAAAGATATCCTCATTGCAATTTTTAATGCCATTTGCGTATCGGGACACGTTTCTGACCCATGGCGTGAGGCAGTTTTAATTCGTCTTTTAAAACCTGAGAAAGACCATATGCATATCCAAGTAGTTAAAGCAGATTGTGGAGCGGATGGTCAGATGGCGCCTTGTCTGGATCTTAGAATCCAGGCAACTCCTTAGTCGCTTTCAGTGTGGATTCAGGAGGTATCGCTCCACCTTTGATAAACTGGCCCTCCTAGATGTGGTTATGTAACAGCCTTTCCTGCACCATCACCTCCTTCTGGATATATTTTTTGACGTCGAGAAGGCCTGCAATACTACTTGGAGCCATCTTATCTTCGATCAGCTTCACGAATGGAGTTTTTGCAGATGTCTTCCCATTTTTAATCGATTCTTTCTCTTGCCATGGTATTTTAGGTGCCAAGTTGGTGATGTCCTGTCTGATCACTTGGAGCAGGAAAATGGAGTTGCATATAAGCAGTACTTTCTCCTGCTTCTGGCTACTTTATGCGCAGCTGTAAACTGTACTAGCAGTAGCAACGAGCAGCCAGATCTACCTGGAAAAATTCTTCTGGTGCGCCCAAGTGGCCAGATTCGCACATGCGCAGAGCAGTCTGAGCTGTACTGGGGAAGGGGGCTGGTCTCCATGTGACTTGCATTAACATTCAATGATTTTGGTGTTTACTCTTCGTTTACAGCTCTCACATCAAATGAAAACAAAACATATTTCTGCAGCCAGGAGCTATCAGGTGAATTAAAATACATTCATATAATTATGGAAGGCTAAAATATGTTATTAATTTCAGTTTTCTAATTTTATTTTATTTCCGGGTTTTTGGAAGTTGGGCGTTAATTGCCTTGCAGAACAATGAAGTTATTTTTGTCAATTTGGTAAAGAAATTTGGTTTTATTAATCTTTTCCATAGAGGCAGTAAATTTATGTGAAACACTCTTGGCTAGTGTCAACTGTTTGCTGAATTTCAAGTGCACATTTTATCTTCTGGCATGTGTGACATTATGCTATAATAAAGAACCAAACCTGAGGTAATACAGTACTGGTACTCCAAGAAAATTTGCATCGTGAAAACCATATTGGAAAGCTTAATGTCAAGTTGTGGCCTACTTCTTTGTGAATCTGGACATACAGATGTGCACGTTAAGCCAAATTATGCATTTTAGTATGGTTTACGAAGTTCCGGTGCTCTTTTAGTATTCTCTGATGTCCTGTTTCGTTTATGACGCAATGTAACATCTGTTAATTCTATATATGTACAAACATACAGGCTTCCTGCCTCGTCATAGCTGTGATTGCACGGTAATGCTGTTTTGTGGCACTCTCTGACAACTGCTGAAACAAATTGTAACAGGTCATTGGAAAATATTACGAATCGTGGTTTGAAAAGTGTTACTTTCAAAGTAAATTTCATTTTATGCGAGGTGTATTATCTTAGGTGTGCGAATGTGCTTTGAATTTCGCAAATCATAGATCATTTGTTTCTCATTAAAAGCTTAACACTTTGAGGGCCAGCCATTTATGCAATTATTTAAAATTTTACTGGCACATTAGTCTGATGTATCTTAAAGTGGAACACAAGCAAAAAAGACCAGCATTACATGTGAAAGCTTCTTGTAGGTATACTGTGTATATTAAGACAAACCATTAACTTTTCCTAATTGTGTGTTTGCACTACTAAACAGCAATGTTGCTATTGGCTGACTACATCACGTGTCCTATGTTCTGAATATCTGCTGTTATCGTCTGGTGAGATCAAGATACAAAAATATGCAGCATACACATTTTCTAAAGTGCCTGGAAGTTATATGCCGGTGTATGAAACCTTAACCATTCAGAGGATTGATAAGATTTATGGTTCAGAGGGAAAATATATTGTTACTTAATATGTAAAAAGTGTATTTTCACGCAGAAAAAAGCATATTTTTAACCGGTGAAATCCGGGAATTATTTTTCCTTGTCCACATATATACCCTTTCTTCATGTTGAATTAACGTTTTAATATTGGCACAATACTTCATTCCGTGCTTCTGTGTGGGTGCACACACAGTTTTTTTCAACTTTTGTTGCCTTTATTTTCCATACTGTTTTAGCACGGGTACTGAAGTTCTTGCTGCCGTGCGCCCGTACCTACATACCTAGCCATCCATCCACCCTTCTTAATGTAAAAACTTGTAAAAATTACATCCCATACCGACCTACCCGTCTATCCATCAAGAATTAGGCTAAATTGCTATCCAACAGATACAGGAGACACTGAGTGGCAGACAGGCACATTTAAAAAGTTGATTGTGGAGTATTAGTCAGTTATCAAACAAAATCTCTCATCAGATGACGAAAAACACTGTATATATAGTGTTTTTTGCACTTGTTCTCTTTTTTTTTGTGTGGGGGTGGGGGTGTAGTTGTGTAACAGTCTACTGAATGGAATGTGGAGTGTGTCCAAATTCTTAAGGATTGAGAATATTGCATTTGCTATTCTGCTGTCACTTGATGTTAATTTTCCTACATTTCCTAGTTTGTAACGTAATTTTGAAGCATTATTTTTTTCTATTGTAAGTGAATAAATGTATTTGAAACAGGCTTCATCGTACCAGAGTTTGCATGGTGTTCCAAATCCATATGAATGTGAACTTGGAGGCCGACGTATATTAGGTACATCAGGGCAGCCGGTACATGATATAACACGGTACAGTCGTCTTGAAGATCCTCTGACCATTCTGGAGCAAACTCTGGAATGGGCTCACCTTGCTCCAACATGTCCGGACACACTTTGTAAGTTCTTCCAATTAGCATTGGATAAAATATTTGAAATTTATGTAGAATTAATTTTTGTGTTTTTGATTTCAGCAACTTATCCATACTATGAAGAGGATCCATTCATAATATCTGACTATCCTGATATATATTTTGCTGGTAATCAGCCATGTTTTCAGACAAAAATTTATGAAGGTGAGTGAAGAACTAGTTTTTTTGGGGGTGGGGCCAGGAGATTCCCTTGTAGATGTTTAACAAATATGAGAAATATTTGATCAAAGAGATAAAGAAACATACAGATGAAGGTCTGTGAATTGGTTTGAACATCTCAGTGCATTACTAGGCTTGATGCTATTGGAGGAGATATACTCTTGCCAATGACTTATGAACTGATTTCCTCAGTCAGTTATAGGGGGACCTGCATTGTAAAGTAGACTTTAAAACAAGGTGCAGCGTCTTGCATGTACAAATCTTTGCCATATGTGAAAGAAATAGTAAGTGTCAGAAAAAGATCGTAGCACCAAGCTGAGATTGAACCCCCACACATTTGAATTTCTAGTCTGAGCCACTGGGACACCAAATCAAAAACACCAGTAAAAGTATAGATTTTGGAAATGGCATCATGTAACACTTTAAGCTGCTGTTCAGTTTATTCTTTAATGTCCAACTGGTTTTGGTCAAAGACCATTACCCAGAACCTGTTGTAGTACACACATTATGAATACAGGAATTTCTATATTCTTTGAATAGTTGTCTGTAATTGACACTCCACATATCTAACTCTCCATGACTGAACATTATTTATAAATATTTTTGGTGTATATATGTAACACTTTCTGTTAACAAAAAATCTTTAAGTATTGCTGGTATTTTTACTATAATTTTCAGACATCCTTGTCACATGAAATATTCTTTTTTCTGTATGATAGTCTTTGGTTGAAATCCGTCACACGATGAAGAATAAATTGAACAGTACTCTAAGGTGTAACATGTCATTTCTACAATTCATAAAAAGCTTGGGGGGGGGGGGGAGTAGTTAAAAGAATGTGATTCATCAAGTCAGGCAAATGCACAACATTAGTAGATGGAATCGTATATTTAAGCTAGCTTAGTTCAGCATTCTGTATAGACATTAATGTTGTCATTAATGAACTTTGGTAACTGACAGCTCATTTCGGTGGTGCTGAATATAATCTGGTAAAAAGCCATAGGTAGCTTGGTGTTATTGCATAATTCAGTTAATTGGGTGACTCCTCATTCCTCCTCTATTTGACCTCTGTTTCTTAATTCTAAAGATAGAGATTTAGGTCTTATCATCCATTGTTTCTATAACAGTAGCCACTCATTCTTTTTCCATAATTTTTCAAATCTCCATCTAAATCTAATAATACAGGTTTTTTGTGGTTTTCTCAAATCACGTCAGGTAATTTTTTGGGCAGTTTTTTTGATATGGTCCTGCCATATTCCTTCTCCTTAGTTATTTCCAGTTTAACTAGTGTTATGTCTCTAAGGCCTCAATGTCAGTGGGGTGTACTCCAACTTCCCTTATTCTCCTGGGTTTTCTGTGTTTCATATTGCTGTTGTATGTTGTAGTTTTACTACCTTTGCAGTTATTAATGAAAGTGATTTCTTTTATGTTTTTCTATCTCTTCCATTCATATCTAGCCAATTGAATATAGTAAATAGTTTAATTTCTGCTTAATGAATAATAAATGCAACTAAATGGTAATTGCTAAGTGAAATGAATTCCCTTTGTAAATTCATTGATGTTCTCATTATTCAGTTTGCATGCTTCTGAAATTAAGCATTCAGTGTGTGTGTGTGTGTGTGTGTGTGTGTGTGTGTGTGTGTGTGTGTCCGTGTCCGTCCACACACACACACACACACACACACACACACACACACAAAAAAAAAACCAACATTTTGTGGAGCAGGATTGGTAGGTTTGAGCCATTTTCACTAATTGCAGTAGTTCCTCCTGTTTAGAAACTCCTTATATTCCGCTACCCTCTCAACAAAGTCCATAGCACCTTTGTTGGTAGCTAGAAAATAGTAACAAAACTGTGATCAGCTGTCCACTTAAAGGCATGTTAGCTGCTGTGCAAAAATTCAGTACAGCTTTCTGGATTCTTCAGTTGAAAATTATGCTGGAAAACGGCAAGTTCATGACTTTGACCATTTTTCATGTTAAAACACTCACGTTCTACAAATTTATTGTTTGTAACAGCTCTGAAGATTATGAAAGAAATATATTTTGAAAAATATATCTCCACCTCCCTCCTTTCCCATCAAGTAACTCATGTCTGCCACAGAATACTATAACAGATCAGGGAAGTCTCATGAACAATGTGTTTGAGGCTAATTTGCACCTCAGTAACATTAGTAAGCAGTACTTGCTTCTTTGCACATTGTTTACGGACTGCCAAAATCTGGGTTGTTTCCTATCATGACTATAGTAGAGTTCGTCCCTGACAGTTGCAGTGGGCACAGCATGTCAGCTTCGTGTGCCTATCTCAGCCAGTCATGTAATCTGATTTTGTAAATGTCTATGGTAACACTCACTGTTGTCACATTTCTATAGATTGCTGTTGTTTTTTGCCTGCAGCCATTTGCGCTTTGCAGTTGAGAGATGACAACAGGGCTCCCAAGGTGTCAGGAATCAACTTAACACCGATTTGGCTAAAGCAATTCTGAACTTGCAGGGAGAGTTCCCACCTCATTAATATAAATGAGCATGCTGCAGCGAGTGAAAGCTATACTCTGAAAATTTAATATGGACATTGTCCATGTATTTTTAATCTTTATCTTCTCCAGGCATTTTACTTACAGTACCAACAGTCTGTTCCTCAAATGAATAGTTGTGTATGTTACAATATTACGAAAAGAATAGTTGCTACTCACCACATAGTGGAGACGCTGAGTTGCAGAGAGGCACAACAAAAAAGACTGTCACAAAATGAACTTTCGGCCAACAAGGCCTTTGTCGAACACGCACGTGCGCGCGCGCGCACGCACGCACGCACGCACACAAACCACAGTCTCTGGCAGTTGAAGACAGACCATGAATAGCAGCATATGATGGGAGGACGCTGGGGTGGAGAGGGGGAGGGATAGCTGGGTGGGGTTGGGGGATGTGAAGTGTTGCTAGTGGGAGCGTGCAGGGGCGATGTGGAGAGGGTAGGGCAGCTAGGTGCAGTCAGGAGATTAGACGGAGGGTGGGGCAGAAAGGGGGTTAGAGAGAAGTAAAACGACTGTGTATGCTGGTGGAATAGAGGGCTGTGTAGTGCTGCAATAGCAACAGGAAAGGGGCTAGATGGGTGAGGACAACTAACCCAAGTTTAGGCCAGGAGGGCTATGGTTACGTAGAATTTATTGCAGGGAGAGTTCCCACCTGCACAATTAAGAAAAGCTGGTGATGGTGGGAAGGATCCATATGGCACAGGCTATGAAGCAGGCACTGAAATGAAGAACGTTGTGTCATGTGGCATGCTCAGCAATGGGGTGGGCCAGCTGTTTCTTGGTCACTGTTGATGGTCATTCAGATGGACAGACTGGCATGAGGATGTACGGGACAGGTCTTGCATCTAGGCTTATTACAGGGTTACGAGCCATGAGGCATGGGTTGGTAGCAGGGATTGCGTAGGGATGGACAAGGATATTGTGTAGGTTCAGAGGGTGGTGGAATACCTCAGTGGGAGGAGTGGGAAGGATAGTGGGTATGATGTTTCTCATTTCAGGGCACAGCGTGAGGTAGTCGAAACCTTGGTGGAGAATGTAATTCAAGTGCTCCTGTCCTGGGTGGTACTGAGTCACGAGGGAAATGCTGCTTTGTGGTCAGATAGTGAGGCGTCGGGAGGTAGAGGGGTGACTGGAAACGTAAGGCACGGGAGATCTGTTTTTGTACGAGGTTGGAAGGGCAATTATAGACCAATTACCTATTGTCAGGCCCTGAAATGAGGAATGTCTTACCCACTATCTTTCCCGCCCCTCCCGCATTGGTATTCTGTCACCCACTGAACACACACAATATCCTCGTCCATCCCTACACAACTCCTGCTTCCTAACCCCTTGCCTCACGGCTATATCAGAGACCTAGATGCAGGACCTGTCCCATACATCCTCCCATCACCATCTACTCCAGTACGGTCATGTATACCACCAAAGGCAGGGCTACCTGTGAAGCCAGTCATGTGATCTACAAGCTAAGCTGCAACCACTGTGCTGCATTCTGCATGGGCACAAGAATCAACAAGCTATCTGTCCACTTGAATGGCCACGGACAAACTGTGGACAAGAAACTGCTGGATCACTCCATTGCTGAGCACGCCATCCATCAAGACGTTCTTCATTTGAATAACTGCTTCACAGCCTGTGCCATCTGGATCATTCCCGTCATCATCAGATTTTCTGAATAGCACAGGCGGGAACTCCTTCTGCAACATATCCTATGTTCCTGTAACCCTCCTGGCTTCAACCTTCATTAGTCAATGTCCTTACCCATCTAGCCTCTTCCTGTTGCTATTCCATCACTGCAACCACTTCTATTCCACCAACACAATCTGTCTTTTTATTTCTCTTCTTTTCTGTTACCCCCTCTGTCTAACCTCCCAACTGCACCTAGCTGCTCTACCCTCTCTCCATCTCATCCCCGCATGCTCCTGGTAGGCAGCACTTCACTGTCCCGCACCCCTGTGCTGCTATCCCTCCCCCTATTTACCCCAGGCTCCTCCTTACCCCCACCAAGTTGCCTCTCCCATCATGCGCCGCTGCTCATAGTGTGGCTTCAACTGCCAGAGACTGTGGCGGTGTGTGTGTGTGTGTGTGTGTGTGTGTGTGTGTGTGTGCGTGCGCGTGCGCGTGCGCGCCATCTGCAACTCTCCAACTCCACTATTTGGTGAGTAGCAACTATCCTTTTCGCTCATAGTGTGGCTTCAACTGCCAGAGACTGTGGCGGTGTGTGTGTGTGTGTGTGTGTGTGTGTGTGTGTGTGTGCGTGCGCGTGCGCGTGCGCGCCATCTGCAACTCTCCAACTCCACTATTTGGTGAGTAGCAACTATCCTTTTCGTAATATTGTTACGTTCTGTCTTGGATTTTCTGTTGTTGGTTTTAGTTGAGTATGTTAATTACATGCAGCGAAGTGTGGCAAAACCATTGTGTTCCAAGCGTAGCATTGCAAGGTGTGTGTGTGTGTGTGTGTGGGGGGGGGGGGGGGGGGGATTGTTCAGCATTTTTAGGTGTGCATACTTGGTTCAGTGCTTCTTTTATTTGGTGAGTAGGATATCTACTCTAAATATCTCTGGTATGAGAGATCTGCATCTTGTTTACAATTTTAATCCATTCCCTCCCCCTCTCACTGCTTCAATTCTTTAATCATAGACTACATTCACCTTCATGCAGCTGATGCTTGAGAATCTATATTTATTTGCTGTATTAGTGAAATGTGTTCATTAATGGCTGTTCAAGTGGTGTTGCATAGATTGGGCTGCTGGCAAATTTAAAATTTCTGATCCTGGAGTAATCAAAAACTAGTTTTGAGGCCGAAATCTATGCCTCTTTAAACAGAACCTCATAATGGGACTGCGAAACTTCTGATAAAGAAGTATACTTTCACAAATTTTATCTTTTTGTTCTAGGTACAGACAACCAGAAGATCAGACTTATTTGCGTACCTCAGTTCTCAAAGAAATTTACATGTGCTGTCATTGATCTTGCATCACTTGACTGTTTTCCTGTAACATTTGGTGGAACAGATTTTTCATCTGAAAGTGAAGTAGATAAATGATAGGACTGTATTGGAAATAGATATGTGAATGACATTTGTATCTAAACATGTACATATTTCTGCTGATGTGAATGTAATGACTTATATTTTGTTAAAGTTTAGAATAGAAAATACTGTAATAAAATATTTTCATAATTTCTGTAATTACCAAGACAGACAAAAATTATATCCGCAGTGATGTTGTTTCCTTAGTGTGGTCTTATTTGTATTGCAGAGTTGTCGTGTCACACACTAATGAAAAATATTTTACCATAATTTGAGTGTGGTTTCTGTGGACTGTAAAACTGCCAGTCCTCATCAGTCAAAAATTTGGAAGACTTACCATCTTGTAAGCCATGAGAGTGAAGTATTGCTCTCAGGTGCTAATCATATAACTATGATATCCGCCCCTCCCCTCGTTTGTAAGTGGGTATGTTCTACGAATGTTCATTTCTCTGTCATTATGTTCCATGGCAAATTGTCTGTGTGACCTGTGAATGTGGGTAGTTTGGTAAGTAGTAACTTTCATGTTCACTGATTTTTATGTAGGTTCTTGGTAGAACAGGATTGTAATACATGAAAAATGCAGTTTGCTTTGGTTCTGCCGTTTTAATTTTATTGTGTTATTTTGGCTTACAAGACCGTTTTCAGACATTTAATGACTATTGTTGCCAAAGAAGTTACAATGTCTCTAAGTGACGTTGGAGAAGAAGTTACTCATCTCGAATGAAGCACAAATGCACATAAATGACATCTTTTGACAGTGTGGTGGTAATGCAATGTAAAAAATTGAACAATAAATAAATATAAAGGCAGTAAACAGGAAAAAACTTTAACACATTATAATCATCAGAGGTGCAACTCCATGACCGCACCGTCACTATCTTTCTTTTAGGCAACAAATTGTGACCTCTTCCTATCCATTAACAGCGATGACTGTTGTTACTTTTTCCTATTTCCAAATTGTGCTACTGCTGTGAAACTGCACTGCACCAGGAATATATTCAAACAAGAAAGTATTCCCAATCATCAAAACGTGACTGCCTTCCTCATTTAACGTTGATGATTAATGATCCATGTTCCTCCTAATACACAAGCTTTCCCATGGTGTGGAAATGATTCAGCTTTTTGGCACCTGTGTGTTTTGTAACATTATATATTGTACAATATTTTGGGGTTATGCGTTTTTGAGTTTCTGAAAGATATCTTTAACACAAAGCCCTAGTATTATTTTATTCGCTTGTATTCTATTGTCTACTAAGCATTTGTCTCTCTCTTGTCCCAACTAAACAAGTTGGTCATAAAATGTACATATTTTTGAAACTTCTTTTCATTTTGGCAGCAAATCCAACCTGATACAGGTTTGCAGTATTTTACTCAAGGATGGCTTGTATGACCATTGTATGGGACATGTCCTTTTTATGGCGTCATATCTCCCCATGAACATCACAGTAATCATAGTTTGGTGTATGTTTTTCCCCACAGCTAAGGTGTATGTGGCCATTTACTTTCATTGAACAGTTTCATTAATGCATAGCATTTAAATGATGCCAGTGATGTTAGAGAATCCTCGTACATTGTCATTAAGCTAACATCAAGCCAGTCATCAGTGTAAGAAATTCCAAAGAATGTTGTTTAGAATTTCAGCTATTTTTTGCTGTCTGTTTGAGCTTCTGTAGTTTGCCACACAACTGACTACTATTTGCTTCAGATAATTTTGAGGTCTGTTGATCCTGCCTTACAGTTTACTCATATTACAAATATGCATAGGTTGATAAGATTGAGAATATTGCAAATAAGTATGGTTCTTAAGTCATGGTTATACATTGAGAGAGCCACAAGAAGCGGCAGACTTCTTGCTGTACGAGAGAATAAGTCTGTCACCTACAAGTCTAGCTCCCTTTCTTTGATGAAGGATACAAGAGGAAGCTTTTAGAAGATGTAAATACCATAAAGTGTATGACAGAAAAACTGACATTTTATTTGAGCCTGATCACTAAACTTAGAGACTATATGAAAGACCTCTGTAAGTCCATCTTTTCAGAGATGGTTGCGGGATTGAGGTGTTCGATACAGAATGTCAAATCAAACATCTTCCAGCTGTCTAGTTTCCAAACTTATTTTATTTGGCTACCAGTTTTGGCGATTTACTACACCATCTAATACTAACAAAACACTGTGATGCACATGCGCATTCAAGAGTGCAGCACTGTTATTCTCTTAAGATGCTTTGACAGCCTCGAGATTCTTGGATGAGAGAAATTCCCATATCTGATGCTGTTATCAAATTATCTTTTCTCTATCTCATTTCATACATACTCTTCCAGCACATTTTTAATAATCTTTTTTCTCATCTCAAAAGCTCTTCACAATTTACCAAACGAAAATATTATCTGTTACAGGCTCTACTGCTTTTACATTTGTTTGCTACTGGCCGCTTCTAAGTTTTTAGTCACCAAGCAGCAGACAGATAAATAATATGCAACATGTCGCAACGCATGTAGCATGTGTATTAATCCACCAGGCCACTTATAAACACTGACATGATGCATATCAAACAGGGACAGTTTGTTTAAAATGCATATCGGAGAACCACACACGTTGTCACTTTAACTACATATTGTACAACTAATTACTCAGAATCCATGTCACTTCGTGCACCAACACGAAAAATTCTCATGGCAGACTGCATGTAGACATGCCGCAAAAACAAGTCTGATGCTGGTTCGTAAAATGTGGGCTGTCAGTGATTTGTTGTTCAATAAGCACTTAAGTTACATTATATATAGTTCTCTGACAGGCATTTTAAACACTTCATCCTCATTTGCAGTCTCTGTGCAAAGATGTAGCCTGTGGCAGAAGGTGAGGCATTGGTTTCAGGTATAGCAGAACTGGTCTGCTACGAGGTAAGTTGTACACTTCTCCATGGCAAGATATTCTCAGTCAGGTTGTATGCATTTTCGTAGTCTCAGTACTGACAGCAGTCTTAGTAAACATTCGTGAAACCATTCCAGTATTGCGAGTAATTATCAAGAACACGGCTGAAATGAAGACAGTTCCAAAATGACAGAACTGAGTACCATTAATTGAAAGTATGGGGTCCATGCTGTTTGCTTAACATGCTTGCCTTGGTTTGCTACCAAACCAGTGTTATATCCTTTATTTCCTGAGATACTATTGTGAATACTGTAGGTATTACTTAAGTGTAGGTACTAATAATATGTGTATTTTTCCTTTGCCCTACAATTTTCTATTTGTTTAAGATGGTAGCATTTTGATTACGGATCTTTTCTTTCCTTATGCTAAGTCATAATTATAAAAATTACAACCAGTATGATTGTTCTACTTTCTAATTGGATTGTATCATTCCTATACTAACCTTGTAGTTACTAAGTTTACTTATATATGAAGATGGTATCTGTTCTTTCAGACATGTCTGAAAGAACAGATACCATCGGTGCCCATGTAGCTCGTTAGAATGAAATGAATACCCCTAGCTGCATACAGGCGTTGATATAAGTCAACGGGGACAGTTGAAAATGTGTGCCCTGACCGAGACTCCAGGATCTCCTGCTTACATGGCAGACGCTCTATCCATCTGAGCCACCGAGGACACAGAGGATAGTGCGACTGCAGGGACTTATCTCTGGCACGCCTCTCGTGAGACCCACATTCCCAACTTATTGTCCCGCACTATATTCATAGTGCCCCTGCCCATTATACTCATTACTTGGCTTTTTTGTTGATTCCCGTAAGAGTTCGGGCACTGTTTGTGCATCCGCACAGGAGATGGTCAAATGGCCGGTGAGCCTTATGAAGGAAAACAAATTTTTGATATCTTGAGCAAAGAGAGGGTGTTGGTTTTTAATGTGTTTATTCAAATATTGGTCACTTACACTTGTCCCGTACTAAAAATCTTCAGGCTTCATGGAGATAACGTTGATTGGTTTCCTTGCTTTGGTATTACTACTTTTCTTGATAATGCGAAAATCTGACACAAGGCTGGCCAGACACTAGGAATTTCAAACTGACTGTTCCAAAATAGGTATTTAATACAAACTAAACAAGTACTTTAAGCACTATGTGATTCTTGTTTTGTCCTGCACAAGACTCTTTTCAAATCTGCAAGCCTTTTCAGAGTGATGTAACAACTTTTTCCAGACACAACATGATCTTGTGTCCACCACATCCTGCCATGTCCTGATGCCGCAAACACATGAAACTTTGCGAAGTATCACCAATGGGAAGGTGCAAAGTATAGTATAACTTATGTGCTATAAAACACACATTAGGTCACAAGTTGCACATGTATTTGAATGCGGCTAGGGAAGTGAAAACTTCTTGAAGTGTTTCCTGAGAACCTGGTGATAGAGCTGCGTATCATAATTGGTTTTGAATGAGCTATGCTTCGTATAACTTATAGATGTCTGGACCTAAGATGAATAGCTTAGCTGTTTTGTGTGAATAAGGAATGTGAAACTTGATTAAAATGACATCGCATTCTCTGTATTTCAACTCTTGGCAGGGAGACAAAATTTTCCTCAGAGATTTTTATAAATTATATCCCCCTTGTCTCCCTTTATCACGGTTGTAACACAATGACCAGAGAACGCCAAAATATTTTTTAATAATTGACTGCATACTTGAACATGATCACATATCTGGGGAAAACACTACAGTGAAATGATTCGTTACATAATATATCACAAAGCTCACTGATAAACATTTGATTATTTTACTGCTAGTTTCACCATAACCACTTTACCATTTAGTTTTAATAGTACTAACACTGAAGAAATAGGAGATAGTGTGTTAACTGTAAGTTGGTTAATTGGCACACTAGATTGAATCAGTAGATGTCTGAAGGCTTCAGCCAGTATTACGTGACTGACAATTCTGAGTGAGGTAGCCATTGTTATGCAGTTAGGATCTTTAATAAACATATCAATGCACAAGACTTTTTCAGTTTAGATTATGAACGTCATTCAGGCAATCTTTACATCTGTCTACTATTTCTGCCTTTGTGGCAGCATGAAGCACATGTTACGGTGCTTATGTTGGAGGTGGCAGGCAGGGCTTGCTCACCCTGTTGTGTTTCATGAGAGGCCGAGCTTGCTCCCTGCAACACCCTTCTAGCAGTTGTCCAATTCACAGTTAAAGCACTGTAGTGTTTCAGAATGCTTTTTGACCTAAAGTTGCACAAGGTGTATATAGACGTTAAGTGATTGTAGATTGCACCCATCCATTAGAAGTAACAAAATAATTCAGAACCACGTTACCGTAGAGTCCGTTATAAGCGGTCTAAGGCTTCCATTTAGTTCAGTGTTGACCAGTGAGATGTGGCAGTTGAACATAGCAAAATGAAAGCTTAAGTTTTAAATTTCACATTCAACAAATCTTTCACACTGGAGAATTATCAAACATGTTCTTATTTGATCATTGCACAAACAACTGAAAGATTTGGAAGCACATAAATCACCAGGTCCGGATGGAATCGCAGTTCGAGTTTACAGAGAGTACTCTACGGAATTGGCCCCCTACCGTGAATCTCCCTCCCAGTACAAAGACCCAACCGACTGGAAAAAAGTGCAGGTGACTCTAGTACATAGGAAGGGTAAAAGAACAGACCTGCAAAATTACAGACCAATACCCTTAACTTTGGTTTGCCGCAGAATCCTTGAACACATTCTCAGTTCGAATATATTACACTTTCTTGAGACTGAAAAGCTTACACCCAGGAATCAGCATGGTTTTTGAAAGCATCGTTCATGTAAAACTCACCTTGCCCTTTTCTCATGATTTATTGCGAACAATTGGACAACTTGCAGATTTCGTATCTCTAGTAAGCATTTGGCAGGGTGCCCCATTGCAGGATGTTAATGAAGGTATAAGCATATGGAATAAGTTAACAGATATGCGAGACTTCTGAAGTAATAGAAACCAGTATGTTGTCCTTGATGGCGAGTGTTCATCAGAGGCAAGGGTATCGTCAGGTGTGCCGCAGGGAAGTGTGATACACTGCTGCTGTTCTCTATATACATAAATGATTTGGCAGACAGGGTGGGCAGTAGTCTGCGGTTATTTTCCAATGATGCAAGTTAAGGTGACAAAGTTGAGTGACTGCAGGAAAATACAAAACAACTTAGACAAAATTTCCAGTTGGTGTGATGAATAGCAGCTAGTGCTACATGTGGAAAAATGTAAGTTCATGTGGATGAGTATGAAGATCAAACGTGTAATGTTCGGTTTTAGTATTACTGACCTGATTGACAGTCAAATTGTTAAAATATCCGGTTGTAATGTTGCAAAGCGATATGAAATGGAACGAACATGTGTGAACTGTGATTGGGAAGGCAAATGGTCAACTTTGGTTTATAGGGAGAATTTTAGGAAAGACTGGTTCACCTGTAAAGGAGACCACATATAGGACACTGGTGCAACCTGTTCTTGAGTACTACTCAAGTATTTGCGATCTGTACCAGGTCAGATTGAAGGAATACATCTAAGCAATTCAGAGATGGGCTGCTGTATTAGTTACCGGTAGGTTCAGACAACACATGAGTTAACAAAAATTCTTTGGGAACTCAAATGAGAATCCCTTGAAGGAGGGTGAGGTTATTTCGAGAAAATTTAGAGAACCGGCATTTGAAGCTGAAGGGCAAACAGTTCTACTGCCATCAACATACAGTGTGCGTAAGGACAAAGAAGATAAGATATGAGAAATAGGGCTCATACGGAGGCAAATTTTTTTTCCCACGTTCTGTTTGCGAGTGGAACAGGAAAGGAAATGACTACTAGTGGTACCGAGTACCTATGCCACACACTGTACGGTGGATCGTAGAGTATTTTTGTAGATGTAGATCACGTTAACTTGGAGTTTCTGGTTAGTGCACTCCCTTCTGTTATCTATCTTGTACTACCACAGAAGGCAACATGCAAGTAGGGGCCAGCTGACATACAGATTCGGACACTCCAAATAAGTGTTTACAGTACTGTCGCAGAAGGCTATGAAAAACCTCAGGTGCTGCTCATTTGACAAAAAAGAACAGTTGTGGTACATACAAAAGCATTTTGTGTAAGAATACTATTGAGTTTGTAATCAGTAAAAAAAATTATGCTTAGTTACGTCTGAATAATGTGGGTTGGCGACACGGTGGTGATGTACCAGACTGCAAATCCAGTCCCAGGATTTTTTTATATTTTTTATATCATTGCCAGAGTTGAAAGACGTGACAGCAATCATTTGTTAATGTGGAAAAAACCTGAGCCCACATTAAACTCTTGTTTTTTCTTATAACTGGCTGGATAAGGCAGTTCATCAGCCCGAAGAAAAGAGGATACCAAGTCCTGTTAGACATTGCCTGATGAAACACGTTCACAGCAACCTTCAAGATGAGGACAGCTTCACTTTCTTATGTCAAAAGGATTATCTTTTTAAAAAAGAAGCTATTTTCTGTATGAAAATTATTATTATTATTATGAATTACGACAAGGTTAATGTCAATAAATGTTTCTTTTAATATCTCTGGTCAGTCAATTTTTTTGTGTTCCATATAAAAAATATGTATTTCACTGTTCTTAATGTATTATATTTTTCCTGCTCTCTTTTAAAACTAACAATATTTGTGGTACTTTAAATTCAACTGTGCTCTTCAAACCTTTCTAATAGTTTAATAATGTTAAAAAAACAAAAAAAAAAAAACAATTCTTATAGCCTACTGAACACAAGCAAATCCAGTTTATCATAAAGAATGTGATATTTTATTCTCATGCATTGTAAAGACAACAGTATATATGATTATTCTCTTCTTTGCATATCTAATCCATCTGATGAAGGTAATTTCTGAAAAATTTTGTATCTAACATTTTTGTAGGAAATGGGAAGCAGTCAGCTTGATCCACCCATCTGAACTTCCCAAGTTTCCTGGCCAACTGCAGGTAGCCAGATTGTCTGAAAGGGCGCAAAACCTTTTCTTACAGAAAATTCACTCCTTGTTGAGCAACATTTATAGTATCTGAACTATTGGAACATCTATGTCCTCCTTTTCAAGTAGATTTAAAATGAAAATAAAACCAGTCAAAACTGCAAAAATATTTTTAAATTTATGTATTTTCACCTAAAGAAGTGCCTGTGTGCAAGTTTTGATTTTTTTCCTTCTTCAAATTGACCAAAAGAAGGGATCAGTTGATAGAATACATTCCGAGCCATCAAGGAACTACCAATTTGACATGGAAGGATGTGTGTGGGGTAAAAACACTAGACACACACCAAGGTTCTATTAGAATAGGCAGGTGCAAATGGGTGTAGGTTGTAGTAGCTATGCAGGGATGGGGAGCTGCATCAAACCAGTCTTGCATGTAGGTCACTTTGTAGAAAGGCCTCTACGAAACCTTCATGTGGAGGGACCATGTCCAGATGGCTGTAGTTAAGGCAACCACTCTTTCCGTGCACATGGCCCCTTTCTGTTAGGTACAGAGTGCAATTAAAGTTCAGCTATTCATAGAGGTCCAGTGTGGGCTGTAATTATTGTATGGCAGTGAAACTTGATAGGTGTGCTAATGCGTTAAAGCAAAACTGATTTAAGCTGGAAAAAGTTAGTTCATTAATTCTAATTATGGCCACCAGGTGCAAATCTGGTGCTGTGCACTGTTTGCATGACACCCACATCATCATTTGACAAGTCATAACATGAGTAAACAGTGTGACTATTGAGAAGAGAGATGGTGCCATGTTAGTGAAACAGTTTTATGTGGATGGCACCAATTGAGAGCATCACTGACTGAAAGATCTGAGGAGATATCGGTTGTCATTAAATGGTTTAAAAATAACGATTATGAAATTCGAAAATAAGGGTGAGCTTGGTGTGGCACCTGGGAGAGAAAAGCGTCCCATCCTGGTGGAAATCGTACACGAGGTTGCTGTCTCTGTAACTGACCACTCGGGAAGTGTCCTGGGTAGTGCTAGTGCTAGTGCTCGTGCAATATCATAGAATTGTCCATCCCATGGTTGACAGTATGGAAATTTTTGCAGTCTACTTTACACTGCTACCCATACAAGATTCAGATGGTGAACCTGAAACCTCATAATCTGCAGCAACATTCTGAATGTGCTCTTTGCTTTCTAGCACAGGTCGAAGTTGATGACGTGTGACTGGGCAATATTCTGTGGAGTGATGAGGCACATTTTACACTGAAGGGAGCAGTGAATACGTAGACTTGCTGAATTTGGGATACAGTTCAGTCACATATTGTGCTTGAAGAACCACAGCACTCACTGTGTGTGACTGTATGGTGTGGAGTCACAATCACCTTTCTCGGCTCACTCTTCTTTGAAGAGAATACACCCAGAAGGGCTTTACGGTGTACCGTGATGTCTGCACGTTATCGAGATCTCCTTGTACAGTATGTGATTTATGCTTTGGAAGAATGCAGATGTGTGGAAACCACTGCTTTAATGCAAAATGTGGTAACACCTAATGTCGCATGCTCAGTCAAAGATATGCTTAACCCTTTTGTGGGTGCATTTTTTGTAGCAACTCTGCGAAGATAATTTTTTTGCTATCAAGTTAGAAGTGTGATCAACTACTCTATTTTTTGATAATTTAATTTTTGTGATTTAGGACCAAAAACTATTGTGGTATGTATATCACTATGGCACTGTGTGTGGTATTAAAACTGGTGGTAAACGCATTTCCCACTTCCCTTTTATGTGTTGTCGTGTGTTGCCATTACACATAAAAAATAATCAACATTGTTTTATGTTTTCTTTTACATTATTTAAAAAATACTTGTTACCAATATTAAAGTTTACTTACCACAATGTGAAAACAATCCTTGAAACTTTATCATGCAATAAAGATATGAGTTGATAACAGGTCACAATAACGTATATTGCAGAAGCGAAGCAATGTGTTACAATAACAAACAGAAATTGATTGTTGTAGCAGTTTCATACACTTGGTGCATTGTACTATCACAAGATGTCAGGTGTAGACAGAGGTGGTAAAACTTTATTCCCAAAAGCTTCCCAAGGACCGCAAATGACATTAATTTTGTGGTAAGTATACTTGCCAAGCCCCTTCCAGGAACTACATTGGTGAACCCTTCCCAATAACCATTGAAACACTTGTTTGGTGGGATATATACTTCCCACAGTCCTGAAGGCTTATTTCACAACAACAGAAACTATAGCTGGTGCAGCGAACAGCCACTAGATGCCAGAAGCATACAGAAGTGGTAACACACATTCCCTTAAACGCTATAAAGAAATATATTTAGTGGGAAGAATATCCCCCACGGGCTATGAAAGGGTTAATGCAACCTTATACAAACATGTTATCTCCATAGATTTTCCAGATGTGTGGCCTGCAAATCATATGATCTGAACCCATGTGATTTGGCTCTAGTGATAACTAGAAGAATGTATTTAGCAGGGACTCGTTTGGTCTCTACCTGATCTGAAGGTCAGTATACAGGAACACGTTGCTCAGATTCTACTGGAACTGTTGCAAGCAACTGTTGAGCACATTGTTTTAAGAATGCGGCATCTCATCGGTGTCTCCGGTGCTCAAATTGTGTAAGCAGCGGTTAATAGTAAAATCAACATTTTGGCTTTCTTGCTTTTTTGACCTTTTCTGCTTGCGTCCCATTCCCAATTCATTATAAATGTAAACATTTTTATATTTCTTTCTTGCATATAGAGTCCCAGAGTTGTACATGATGGCCAAAATGAGAACTAACAACACATTAGAATAGCTACCAAGTTTTGGATGGATACGATAATTGCAGCACACGCTGGACCTCTGTGAGCAGCTGCACTTTAATTATAACCAGTCAGTACAACTGTCCTCTCTCTCTCTCTCTCTCTCTCTTTTATTGCAGCTGAGTCAATATGTGCCCTATTTCTTCATTGGCACAGACTTAGTTAACCTTGAAAAGTGAGGGATTATTTTTTGGCGTTAGTACATGATATTCAGGTGACAGAACATTTTTAAGCCACATCTGCTGGGACTAATGTAATGTCTCATTCATTCGTTGAAGCTTCTAGTGTAGTTGTATTCTTGAAGGTTAGTGCCCCACTTAAGCAGAGAGTGATAAGTCTACTAGGAAAATATTCAGATCATTATCTTAAAGAACAAAGCACCAACCCACTCTTATCAGTAATTAACATTATTTGTGATTGTAAATTTGCACAACAAAATGACAAGCATTAAGAAACAATTCACTGTGTGAAAGTGTAGATCCTCACAGACCTCCAACAGTCGACAGCAAAGTTGCTGAAGGTTTCTCTAATAGTGTTGTTGTGGTCTTCAGCCCAAAGACTTGTTTGATGCAGCTCTCCGTGCTACTCTATCCTGTGCAAGCTTCTTTATCTCCCCATCTACTGCAACCTACATCCTTTTGAATTTGCTTACTGCATTCATATCTTGATCTCTCTCAATGACTCCCCTGCCCCCAATACTAAATTCATGATCCCTTGATGTCTCAGAATGTCTCCTATCAATTGATCCCTTCTCTTAGTCAAGTTATGCCACAAATTTGTAGTCTCCCCAATTCTATTCAGTACCTCTTCATTAGTTACATGCTACCCATCTAATCTTCAGCATTCTTCTGTAACACCACAATTTAAAAGCTTCTATTTTCTTCTTGTCTAAACTGTTTCACCTCCATACATTGCTACACTCCATAGAAATATTTCAGAAATGTCATCCTGATACTTAGATTTATATTGATTGTAAACGAATTTCTCTTTTTCAGAAACACTTTTCTTGCCATTGCCAGTGTACATTTTATATCCTCTTTACTTCGAGGATTATCAGTTATTTTACTGCCCAAATAGCAAAACTCATCTACCACATTGTCTTTTTTCCTAATCCAAATTCCCTCAGCATCATCTGATTTAATTCAACTACATTCCATTATCCTTATTTTTGTTTTGATTATGTTCATCTTATAGCCTCATTTCAAGAAACTGTCCATTCTAAACAACTGTTCTTTCAAGTCCTTTGCTATATCTGACGGAATTAAATTGATGTTGGTAAACCTGAAAGTTTTTAGTTATTCTTCCTGAACTTAAATTCCCTTTCCAAATTTGTCGGTTTCCTTTACTGCTTGCTGTATGTCCAAATTGAAGAACATCGGGGATATGCTACAACCCTCCCTCACTCTCTGTTTCCCTGTCATGCCCCCTCAACTCATAACTGCTGTCTGGTTTCTGTACAAGCAGTAAATAGCCTTTCACTCCCTGTATTTTACCCCTGCTAGCTTCAGAATTTCAAAAAGAGTGTTCCAGTCAATATTGTCAAAAACTTTCTCTAAGTCTAGAAATGATATAAGTTTAGGTTTGCCTTTCCTCAACTTATATTCTAAAAGAAGTCTGTGTCGGTATTGCCTAGTGTTCCTATATTTCTCTGGAAGCCAAACTCGTCTTCCCGAAGATCAACTTACAACCGTTTTCCATTCTTATGTAAAGAATTCAAGTTAATATTTTGCAACCACAACGTATTAAACTGATAGTTTGGTAATAATTACACCCGACAGCACTTGGTTTCTTTGGACATAGAATTATTACATTCTTTTTGAAGTGCGAGGATATTTCGCCTCTGTCACACATCTTGCACATTACATGGAATTTTTTTGTCTTGGCTCACTCTCCCAAGGCTATCAGTAGTTGACGGAATGTCGTCTGCTTGTGAGGCCTTGTTTTAACTTAGGTCTTTCAGTGCTCTGTCAAGTTATTCTTGTAATATCATGTCTCCCATCTGCTCTTCATCTACACCCTCTTTCATTTCTGTGACACTGCCTGCAAGTTCATCTCTCTTGTACAGACCCTCTATATATTACTACAGCTTCCCACTTTCCCTTCTCTACTTAGAACTGGTTATCCATTTGAGCTCTAGATGTTCACACAGGTGCTTTTCTCTTCTCCAATGGCTTCTCTAATTTTCCTGTAGGCAGTATGTATCTTTCCCCTCATGATATATGCTTCTATATTCTTACATTTGTCCGCTAGCCATACTTGCTCAGCCATTTTGCATGTCCTGTCAGTCTCATTTTTTAGATGTCTGTATTCCCTTTCACCAGCTTCATTTTTACATTTTCTCCTTTCATGAATTACAGTAAATTTCTCTGTTCATCAGTTCAAGTCACTATTTTGTATGTTACCCAAGGATTTCTACTAGATGTTGTCTTTTTACTTATTTTATCCACTGCTATTTTCACTATTTCACCTCTAAAAGCTAATCATTTGTCTTCTACTATATTGCTTACCCCTGTGCTAGTCAATCATTGTCTAATGCTGCCTCTGAAACTCTCAACCCATCTCCTTAATTTCGTACCTTTTTGCAGTTTCTTCAGCTTTAATCCATAGTTCATAACCAATACATTATGGTCACCGTTAACCGCCGAAGTTCTTACAATTTACAATCTGGTTTTGAAATCTCTGTCTTACCATTCTGTAATCGATCTGAAACCTTCTAGTTTCTCCAAGTCTCTTACATGTATACAATCTTCTTTCATGATTCGTAAAGCAAGTGTTATTGATAGGAGGGAATGTAACAATATTACAAAAATGATAGCTGTTCTCACTATATAGCAGAGATGCTGCTGAGTCACAGATAGGCACAACAAAAAGACTGTCACAAAATAAGCTTTCGGCCAACAAGGCTTATGTCAAAAATACACACACACAGCCACAACCATGACCACAGCCTAGCAGCGGTGTACGTTGGGAGAGGCAACTGGGGGGGGGGGGGGGGGGGGTCGTAAGTGCTGCTGGGGAGCATGCAGGGATGAGGTGGAGAGGGGGTAGGGCAGCTACGTGCAATTGGGAGCTTAGACAGAGGTGGCGAGGAGAAGGAGGGAGGCTAGTGGAAAAGGAGAGAAATAAAAAGTGTGTGGATGGAATAGACAGTTGTTTAGTGCTGGAATGGGAACAGGGAAGTGGCTGATGGATGAGGACAATGACTAATGAAAGTTGAGGCCATGAGTGTTATGGGAGAGTTTTCATTTGTGCAATGTAGAAAAGCTGGTGTTAGTATGAAGGATCCATACGGCACAGGCTGTGAAGCAGTCATTTAAATGGAGAATGTCGTGTTGGGCGGCATGCTCAGCAACAGGGTGGTCCAGTTGTTTCTTGGCCACCGTCTGGCGGTGGGCATCCATGTGGATGGACAGCTTCTTGTGACAAACAGCTTGTTGGTTGTCAGTGGTTGCAGCTTAGCTTGTAGGTCACATAACTGGTTTCACAGGTAGACCTGTCTTTGATGAGATGATGATGATTGTGACTGGACTGTATGTAGTACATGATGGCAGTATGATGTATGGGACAGGTCTTGCATCTAGGTGTACTACAGGGATATGAGCCATGCGGTAAGGGATTGGGATCAGAGGTTGTGTAGGGATGGATGAGTATATTTAGTAGTTCGATGGATGGCAGAATACCGTTGTGGGAGGGCCACCGACAAACTGTGGCCAAGAAACAATTGGACCATCCTGTTACTGAACACGCCTCTCAACACGACATTGACATTCTTTATTCTTCTCTCCTTTACTGCTCCCCCCACTCTCCGTTTAAGCTTCTGACTGCACATAGCTGCCCTACACTCTCTCCACATCATCCTTGCACACTCCCCAGCAGCATTCACCGTCTCCCTCCCACCCATCATGCACTCCTGCTGCTGCTGCTCATAGTATGGCTTAAAAGCTGCCACAGACTGTGGTCATGTGTATGTGAGTAGTGCATGTGCGCCCGCGGGTGCGGTGTGTGTATTTTTGACAAAGGACTTGTTGGCCGAAAGCTTATATTGTGACAGTCTTTTTGTTATGCATATATGCGACTCGGCATCTCTGCTGTATGGAGTAGCAACTATCCTTTTCGTAATATTATTACAAGTAAAGAAGTGTTTCAGAGTCTTTGTGTGGTTAATTGACCAAGATGTTGAGGGAGAATTTTGCCCGGAGCTGTGGATGATTCCACATATGGATCCAGAAGGGACAGCCGCCACATTTGCCTGTGCAATCTGCAAGTTTATCTTGTGTAGACTTCTTTTTAAACAGTGCTACCCTTCCAATGAAGTGCAATGCCCACATCTGCACATATACAGACTGAGTTATGTAGCATGCATGTTTGCACCAAGTGTAACTCCGAAAAATGTAACAGAGGAGGAAGCAAGACACGGAGTGCTCATGGCGAAAGTATTAGAGAGTAAAAAGAAGACACTCAGGAAATGTCACACAGTGTGAAAAATGGAATATGCTTCTCAAAAGTTATTTTCTGCAATGAAGGGAAAGTAATTTCACTTGAAACTGAATCACGAGTCTATAACAGTAAAAAATTTTGAGCTCTCAATCTGCAAGGTGAAAAGTAAACTTAACATTAATAGTGTCATGTACTTTTAGGAGGTTTTGAGAAACAAGAACAAAAAGTTACGTCAAGCACAGTGATTTATTACTGTTCTTTATCTTATAAGGATGGAATCAAAGCAAGGATGTTCAGAGACTTATTTTTGCACGATTTCAATGCTTTGGTGCGATAACAGTTTGATATATTCAAGGGCGAGATAGCATTAGCACTTATGATGGAACTGAGTTAGAACCTGGGGAGGTTCAAGAAGGCCCAGAGATGATGAAAACACTGTAGAAATATCTATTTAAGCTGTTTAAAAATGGCTTGAAGCAATACTAAGGCACTGAATTGTCATTTCATATTAAGTTAAGGGATATGTATTTTATTCAGATGGAATTTAGGCATTAAATATTTATCATCAGTTGAACAAATGCACAACTGAGGCTTGGCATCACTCTCAAGGAAGGTAATTATGCATATCTTAGAAAAAGAATAAGCATTTGCAGACAGCAAAACTGTGGTGTCTTTTACATTTGGAATTACTGCAGTAGCAACAATGTATGCACAAAGCATGATATTGTGACCAAGACTACTCATTTTCAAGAAATAGTGAAGTAAAAGCAAATAATTATAGTTTCTGATGACTATCCAAATAAAAATAAAAAAAGTGTTTCAAGAAGTGTCTTGGTTAACCTTTCCATCTAATCTGATCTTAAGATAAGAAAAGTAATATTGGAGAAAGGCCATAATATAATGGAGATAGATAGCATCCAACAGTGAAACATTTTCATTTTTCCAGTACCTACACCAGCATACTACGTCCAGCAGCTAGATATAGGAATGAAAACTCACTCATAATTATTTCTGTATGTCAGCTATACAAATATCAAGAATTTTGAAAGCCTTCCCCGTAATTTTATGTAAGTCAAACAGAGTGTATACAACCCGAGAGATCCAGGAATTTTTTCATCCGGGAAAAACCCTGGATATTTTTAGAATTCCGGGAATTTTTCATTGTTTTAGTTTTCAGTTAAATTTTTGTAATTATGACTGGTAAGAACCGATACTCCAACAAAGGATATTACTGTATCCCGCTACTGCAGGCGCAGTACTCATGCGAGCGTCTCCCAACAGCAAAATGTATCAAAGGCTTTAGGAAGACTGTGCAATGCTTCATAACAACAAATTGCCTCTGATGAGCGTGATGTCACAACTGTTTACAATTCGTTTTAGCAGTTACGAGTGGGCTCATGCGCAGTTTAGTTACATTTTGAGTAGTAGATTCTCCCGCTTCTGGCTACAGGAATGTGGCTGTTGGCAGCAAGCAGCTAGATGCTACCGGGAAAAGGGGGCGCCAAATTCATATTCTTGAGGGGCAAAAACTTGTTTCACAAAGCGTCTTGCATCCAGCGCATGTTTGTCAATTATTCATAAGATTTTGAAATGCTTCCCTGTTGGTTTTTGAACACATTTTAAGTTGATTTCTGAATGACTCATAAGTTGACTTTTGAATGCATGCATAGTGTAGATGATGTCTCTGACAGGAGAATCCTCGTTGCATCTAGAAATACACTTTCTGCAGACAAAAAGGGGACAGGGCTACACGAGCACAGTGGAGTAAAGCCGAAAAGATGGATGCCAATCGCTGTCTGATTAAGTGGCTGATTGGGTTTGCAGATGATCAGTGTTGTTATAATTACTAGCGAAATCCATAGATTCAGACTACTAGAATGGAAATAAACAACTGACAGGAATAACAGGTGAGAAAGATTCCGTATTATCTTCTCGGTGTATCCAAGAAAATGAAATTTTGACAGAAAATTTTTGGCGAGATCGCTACACTATAAGGACCAGTAGGACAGTCCCCGGCTAGCAGCCACATAAGTTCTATTCTGGAAGTAACGCGGAATAACTAAACCTGTGATTCTGGCAGGGTTAGTGAAGTTAATCGGCAAACAAATTTTGACAGTGGCAGCAATAGCTACAGAATTGGTGATGACAAGACTGTTTGTTAGAACGAAGAATGAGAAGAAACGGGGACATCACATAAATTATGGAAGAATAAGATGATTCCAAATTTATGTAAAAATTTCGTAATACTACTTTTCGATCTCATGCTTGAGAAGCTGGTGCATATGAATGAAATGTGAAACTATTTCCTAATGTAAAGCTTTTTACTTGTAGTAGGCCTAATAGGCATTTGATATTGGTACTTCATGGATTATATTCTGTCGTGTTGGCAATTTGTACCAAAACAGTCTCGTTTATTTGGTGTGTTACAAAATTGCTGCCATATTAGAAAGGCCTATTTTGTTTTATCTAGCACACAGTGGCAAAATAGACGTAATCAGATCGAGAAACCACACCAGTCTTGGGTATTATTTGTATTAATAGCTTTTTCAGTATTAGATAACGACATTTCAATTTTGCATGTAGCAAAACGTTTGACGAACTTTGATGAGGTAATAGATTCTTTCGCAGAAAGCAAGCAAGATTAGAGAGAAAAAATGCTAGGAGGTAAGGTCTGAAGAAATGTGTAATTTCTTGCTATCCCTTGTCAGTATTGGTTTTATATATCCTATATTTAATTTTATGTCACACAAAACAGCAAGTTATTAACTAATAGATAATAAAGAGTTCAGATTTTCTGAAGAGTTCTTGTTCTCTCGATTACAAATAATCCCATCTGCTATTAATTGCGAGGATTTTTTTTTTGTTAAGAGGGACAGGCTGTCAAACAGGCCAACTGGGAGCAGGAGACGCACCACAGGACATTTAAATTTCCACTCTCCTGAATATAGTTTGGACGTGCGGTAGAAAAATGCTTTATGAAGAGGCGTGGCAATGCACTTTGGCATACTTAAGACCAAATAATATGTCTTTCATTTCCTCGAATACATATATTTTATGTTTCAGACTTTTCAGAAAGATGTACGCTACAAGATGAACATATTTTGAAAATTCTATTTTTTGTTAGTATTGAACCGGTTCGCAAATGTCGTAGACCCGGGGCTGATGTGCAGCGCAGTCTAAGCTATAGTGGGTAGTCTCCACGTGACCCGTGTTTACATCTAGTGATTTTGCTGTTTCCCCTTCGTTTAGTCTTTGTTCCCCCTTTGTTTAGTCTCACGTCAAATGAAAACAAAACTGATATCTGTGGTCGGGAGCTATCAAGTGAATTAAAACACATTCTCATAAATACGGAAGGCTGAAATATGTCATTAGTTTCAGATTTTATTTTATTTCCACTTTTTTTACAGTCAAGCAGTAATCGCCTTGCAAAACAATGACGTTATTTTTGTCTGTTTGCTAACAAAATTTGACTTTTGTTAACCTTTTCTGCAGAGGCAGTCAATGTATTTGAAACGAAATGTTTCATTCCACAGTACTGGCTAGTTTCAACTGTTCGCTGCATTTCAAGTGCACATTTTCATTTTCTAGCACGTATGGCATTATGCCATAATAAAGAACCAAACATGATGTAATACAGTACTGGTGCTCCAAGAAAATTTACACCTGTAAAACCGCATAATGTATGGTATTTCAATGGTTTACACATACGTACATAACGGGCTTCCTACGTCATGATAGCTACCCAAGCGCGGTGGCGCCTGTTAATCTGGCGCGCTCTGGCAACTGTTAAAATGAACCTATTTCTAACAGGTTGGGGGAAAATATTGCGAATAGTGGTTTGAAAAGTGTTACTTTCAAATAAATATCCTTTTATGTTAAGTTGAACTATGTGCAAGAATGTACCACTAATTTATTAAATCACAGAGCGTTTGCCTCTCATTTAAAAATCAACTCTTTGATGACAAGTCATTTAGAAGAATTTCAAACCCTGAAGAGCAGACATTTATGTCATTATTAAAAATTTTACTGGCACGTTTGTGTGATATATCTTAAAGTGTAACATGCGCAAAAAAGATCAACAGTATATGCGAAAGCTTAGCTTCTCTTGCAGCTTATTAACCTTAGGGACCAATATTACACGTGAAAGCTTTGCTTGTCTTGTAGCAACACTATGTACTCGTATATAAATTTAAGCTATTAACTTTCCCTGTTTGTGTGTTCGTGCTAGTTAACAGTGATGTTGCTGTAGGCTGGCTACATCACGTGTCCTATGCTCTGAATATCCGCTGTCATTGGCTGGCGAGATCACATGACACGAGCTAAGAATAGCTTACAAAAGCGCATCGAAATCTCGATTTCAATGATTCGAAAAGTAACATGCTGTGTTTGATGGAATTCCAATGTATACTTTCGTAATACAAAAATACACAGTGTACATGTTGCTGCACATCAAAGATATTTCCAAAACGTGTCTTTTTCCACGAGTTTAGTTTTCTGAAGTGCCGGGAAATTGTATGGCCGTGTATAAAACCATAACCATTCAAAGGATTGATAAGGGAAAATATACTGTCACCCAGGAGAAAGTGTATTTTTAACTGGGAAATCCGGGAATTTTTTTTCCTTGTCCACGTATACCCTTGTCCACGTATACACCCTGTCAAACCAAAAAGAAAAACTGGATTCTACAATGCAGGTAGATGGGAACTGAACTATCAAAACAGAAGCTTTTTATACAAGTTACAGAATGTTGGTACTACTCCCAGAATAAAGAAAGGTATCTGAAATGTCGTATATTGAGTCACTCAAAATAGAGTTATCAAAATTTTATAGCATAAATGACTTGAAACTATTAATGAACAAGAACCAGCCCTACTGCTGATCTTGTTCTGTGTGTAAGTTTTTTTCCTAACAAAATAAAGCAATGTGTTTATTTCAGATATGGAAAATCTTTATTTCTTCTTCCGTAATCTCAGAAGATTTCCAGACGTTGTTTCTATACTGAAAGTACAACAAACAATACAAGTTATTAAAGACTTGACTATAACAAAAAAAACTTACTATACACAAAAAATGGTATTATATACACAGTAAAAACAATTACCATTCAACCAAGTCAGCACCAATTATGTCGTAAATGTAGAACACCATACCAAACTTCTCGGACTTCTTCAACTTCCGCTGTTCAAGCTCCTATGCAAAATAGAAATAATGTGAATATACACCCAGAGATCACTTTAATAGCTTTAGTGCTACAGTATTATAGACACGAGTGGCTTTCACACTTTACATAATGTACTTTAGAGTTTTTCAAGAACATTAGACTTCCCCTTTGTCACAACTTTTTGGGTACAGCAAAAAGTGTTTACAACAAGAATCTGATGACTGCAAAGGTCAAAGATCATAGAACTTAGAAAAAAAGGTAGATGAAATATTATTTGAAATGTAAATATAGTGTCTGTGATGATAGATGACCCTGCTGATCCTTTCCCTTGGACTGTAATACTGACAATATGTATGTTATGTTAATAAGGTTGTTAGTGACTGGATTTTTTTCCATCAAGTTAAAAAAACATACAGTATTTCAAAATTAGACAGGGAAATAGCAAACATTAAGTTGAGCCTTTATAAATACCACTAACTAAGCAACTTAAGCTCACACTGTAACAACATAGTAATTTGTTGAATTTTTTTCAGTCTTTGATAGCAAGATTTTATAAAATTTGATTTCTATTTTGATCAATTACGATCATCTCCGTATCAGTCTGCGGTGATAAAAAACAAAAATTTCATCCAATAACAACAATTTTTTACAGCACCTACTTCAAAACAAACTGTTCTGAAGATGATAACAGTTTATCTAGACAAGTACAGTAATCTGTTCTTGCAATCAAAGATGACAAATTCCAAAAATTCAGATGATGGATTACTACCCTTCGCTGTTGCCATGCTACATTTCTCAGTATTGTTTATCCTCTGATACTATCACTGATTTACATTTAAGTTATATTCATCTATACATGCTTTGTTTTCTGCACAACCCAACATGAGTAAAAACCTCTATGCAAATATTTTTAATACTCTGAAGCAGCTGTCATAACTCACTTGGGTGCTGTAAAAAGCTATCTCATGAAAACTTGACTGTTAAACAAATGCATTTACTGTTTATACTTAAAATGAATGAAATGAGTGTGAATTACAGAACCATTAAGAAATGTTTGTGGTTTGATTGCTGAGTGAGTCAAAACACGTTGCTGTGACCAAAAATGTCTGCCTTTACCTGCCTCTCTTTGATTCTTTTGGAAAATTTATGGTGACATTCTCTACCATAGCACCATTTTCACTGATTTACTTAATTTGATCATGGCAAATAAAATGAGCATGTTTGACAATACTCTTCAACCTCTCCATTTCTAGTTGGCAAGCATAACTGGAGAAGACTCGTTCAAGGGTTGTTAATATAGGGTCATACTTCATTAGGTAGTTTATCTATCATAACAGAATCAAGCAGTTGCCTTTTGTGGGAGGAAGTCACTTTAACACCGCCAATGAGTTTAAAAGACTATGGGACGAATTACCAAAAACTAGAGGAGAACTAAAGGTAAATCTTTTGATTCAACAATAGCACTATAGGAATACCAGTTGGGAAGCATAATGAATTTTTATAAACATTTTACAAAGTTAAAACTAGTTGGGGCATACATTCAAACTTCTGCAAGTGTTTTCAAGATCATTATCACAAAGGTGAGAAGACTCTTTAGACTTTTAATCTAGTTATATCCTATAGGAAGCTGCTGGGTGGGGAACCATCCATTCGGAAGAGTTTACCTCATCAGATGATATTCAGGAAAAATTCAAATGTAAATACTGGTATAAGAAAATATAAGAGAAATTGATGCTGGAATTCAGTTCATGGGGTAGTTTCAAGAAGTACACACAGTGGCACCTAACAAGACCGAAGTATTTAGATAACCCAATATGAGGTAAATTTAGCAAAGGTATTGGTAAGGTGTTTACCATATTATGTAAGAAAGAAAATTTTATATAGAGGTTTCATTTGTTGAAAATATAGGCACAATGAATAATAAGCACAATAATCCCAGTCACAAGGATACATGCCAGGAAGAAGGTAAATTTAACACTAAATACTAGAGAGGTTAATTACTGTCCGGTAAATAAAAGTCAGAATAGTAAATCTAAACAACAAAGATGGGGAGAACAAAGTGCTGATACACAAATGTTTACAAATAGTGGCCTTAAGGGAGGTGCTAGAATAGTGAAGTATTGTTTGACAAACCAAACAACAACAACAGTAACAGAAAACGATGGATGTCCTAGTCAAGGGACACGATTCAGGATATGTCACATTAAGTGCAGGCCCATATGAAAAGAAGTTGGTTGCTTTTAGTCAGGAAACACCAATATACAATTGGTTACTCGCTGAAGAAGACAAAGAAACAGGTATAGAGTGACAATCTGGAAGTGAGTGTGTACATAGATTTGGGAAATGAAATTTCCCGTGTATCTTTGTTCGAAGTATTAAAACAATAGAGTTTATACAATACTGCCAGTTAGTGGAGCATACATAGTAGAAATAACTGGAAGCAAAGCAAGACAAATTAAGCATGAAGTGTGGTTACTGATAACATCAAATAATTTTACGTCTATGCAGAAATGCTTGGTAGTGCCTAATGTAAATTTGCAGTTGCTCCTAGGTATTGATTGGCTGATAAGATTTAAAGTAATACTGGATTTTTCAGCACATATATTAACATGTACTTATCAAGATCAGTATTGTAGCACCATTTAGTGGGAAGATTACTGGTATACAGACATATAACATCCACCTTGTAACAACAAGCACCGTGACGGATTTATAGATACACTAAGTACACTGCAAGAACTAATTAGGATGAAAGATTATGAATCTGGAGTACTTGGAAACTATGTTTGTAGTTTTAAGATCAAACATAAACTGCCTTTTTTCTGTAAACCCAATTCGGTACCATTAAGTACAAAAGGAGATTAATAAAACGTTTAGGAGGAGGACTAACAGAAAGGAGTTCTAGTGTATGGAATAACCTGTTATTAGTAGTGTGTAAAAGGATGGGGGGAGGGACAGTGCATCTAAAATTGAATGCATGTGCTCTAAATAAGCACATAGATCCTGAGAGAGATCAAACAGTCAGTATAGACAAAATATTGATGAAGTTCGAGCAAGCAAAGTATTTTAGCTTGATGGGTCTCACGTTGGGTATTGGCAAATCAAAATTGGTGACAATTCAAAGAAACTCACTTTTTTTTAAGGGTAAGTCGTACCAATTTAGAGTGTTATCCTTTTGATTAAATATCTCAGTGTTGCTATTCATAAGAGCCTTGGATGCTTAGTTGGGTACGGGTTTATTAAAATAACTAATAAGCTATGTAGATGACATAATCCAAGTGTCCAAGACATGGGGAGAACATTGTGCTTTACTGATTAGAACATTAGAAAGGTTTTACATCAAATATATCACTATAAGACTGTCAAAGTCTACTTTTGGGACAGAAGAACTTAAGTTTCTTGGTCACTTGGTAGGCATAAATGGAATAAAAGCAGATCCAAACAGGAAACGAGCCATAAAATTTCTAGAATCTAAAAGTACAAAACAATTGAAAGCATTTCTGGAACTAGCAGGACTCTATAGGAAATAGATTTGAAGTCAGTCCTTGAATAATCGTAAGCTGTTAAACTTGTTGAAGGGGGTGGGGGAAAAAAAAAAGTAAATGGATTTGAGGTAACGGAGAGTCTAAGGCCTTTCATGAGATTTAAGTAGCTGTAGTAGAGGTAACAATTTTAAAACACCCACAGATGAACAAACCTGTTAAGTTAATTACTGATGCCGTAGAGTATGGAATATTGTGCGTGTTATTTCAGTGAGGGTGGGATATTAGTATGGGAGAACATAAAACACTAGCTTTTGCTCTCCACAAGCATGAGTTGAACTACACAGCGAGAGAGAAAGTTTTATGTAATGCGGAAATGGTAAAGAAGTACAAACAATGAACTACTAAAAGAGGGTTAGTCGGATATTAATTTGAGGAACATGGTACAAGATGTGTTACAGGACAGGGTGTCCTACTAATAAGCTTGATATACGAGGGTAATCCCAAAAGTAAGGTCTCCTATTTTTTTTGTAAGTACATAGACCTGTTTATTTCTACAAAGGTTTATATCAGTTTACAGCTTGAACATTTAGCTATTTTTCGACATAATCACCATTTCTGTCAATGCATTTTTGTACACGCTGTGGCAGTTTTTGCATGCCCATGTCATACCAGCTCGCTGCCATGCTGTTCAGAAAGTTATGAACCTCTTCTTTCACCTCGTCGTTGGAGCTGGATCGCTGGGGCCACAATTAATGTTGACTGAAAAAAATGAGACTGAAAAAACTCAAATGGGCAATTCAGAACCGGAGAAGAGGAATGTTGAGCAAGGGCATACACATTCTCCATGACAACGCTCGTCCACAAATCACTAGGCAAACCATTGCTCTTCTGCAACAGTTTCAGTGGAACATAATCACCCACCCACCCTACAGTCCTGACTTGGCACCCAGTGACTATCACCTGTTCCCTAGGTTAAAAGAACATTTGGCCAGAAAGCAATTCAGCTCCGACGACGAGGTGAAAGAAGAGGTTTATAACTTTCTGAACAGCATGGTGGTATGACAATGGGCTTACAAAAACTGCCACAGCGTCTACAAAAATGCATCGACACAAATGGTGATTATGTCGAAAAATAGCTAAATGTTCAAGCTGTAAACTGATGTAAACCGTTGTAGAAATAAACAGGTTTATGTACTTATAAAAAAAAATAGGAGACCTTACTACTTTTGGAATTACCCTCGTAGAAATGATAAGCCAATTTTAAGAAGGAAAATGAGGTTTGGAGGGAGGAAAACAGACACGAAAAGCAGGAGGTAGCTGAAGTTTCATGGAGGGTACAGTCTTTATACAGGGTGAAATGAAAGGAGAGAAGTACTGAAGCACTCAATAAAGTAGCAGAAAAGGTGGGTGAGTTACTTTAAATTGGGAGTTATGGAAAAGTAATCCCCAATGAAGGAAGCTTATGCCAGTTTCAGATGGACCCAAAGAATGGAGGACCCCAACCACTTTCCGGGTAAGCAAGCCCCAAAGAAGGGAGTGTATGCCAGGTTCGAGTGGATTCATGAAAGGGAGGATTCCAACCACATTAGAAGAAAGGAGAGGTACCTTACACTGACCTGGCCTGCAAAATAAAAGGATAAGAGAGCTGAATCCATGGAAATACAGCCTACAAGAAGGGAGAAATGTTTAAGTGTAATATTCATTAAGAAAAGGAATAAAGATCCTGCTTAAGGTAGCATCTCCTCCAAACTGGATAATAAATTGAGAAAGTAAAAATTATCTAACTCTCAAGTTTACCATGAGTAATTGACTCTCTTTGTAATCTTATGTTTGATCTTAAAATTTTGTACAATAATTGCTTCCTCCAGAGGTAAGAAAAATTAATGGTTAAAGAGCTGAAAGTGCTCTGGAAAAAAAAAAAAAAATTAAATTACGGCTCATTCAATGCCACTTTGCCATCCAAAGTAGAGGAGCTCTTTAATATAAAAGAAAAGAGTGCACGACAATTCTAATTAGAGGATATGTATGCTTGTATTGATTAACTGCAAAGTGTATGATCAAGACACCTTATCTCTTAGTGGAGGGATATGTAGTAATCCATGGCATTCACTGAAGGGCGTGTACCACGCACGTCAAATATAAAGCTCAGGGTGAAGATGTGTATGATTACAATTAGTTTGTAAACATTGAGCCACATACTGTGGGAAAGCACTACTCAATAGGTGCGAAATCTACCTGCTGGAGAGGATTTGTAATCTCTGTGGAGCAAGGAGGAATAAAGGAGCTCTGGTACCTTGGAAGATCTCTGGCACCAAGGAAGACGAATATGATGTACATAAGCGATTGTTATGTACAGAATGTTAACGAGGTGTCTTTGAGACAGAAATTATTAGTTGGTTATGGGGGTAGTAACATCCTATGTAACATGTAGCTGTTTACGAAAGTTTTTGACAATATACAGAGTTAATTGGACTTTATTTGAGTAGAGGAGCAGTGTTTTGTTTTACAGCCAATTCACTTATAGAAATCTGGATGGAAGAAAGAAGTTCGATGCCAAGGAAGAACAGGGTACAGCATAGCTGGATGCTGAGATAAATCACAAGAGTTGCAAGGATGAATCTCTACACCAATCTAATAAGGGAATGTTATGGTTGTGATGTTAAGTGTACCTGCATGGAGTAATAGGTCTAGAACAGATGTTGCCTGAACAGTCAAAACATCGCCACACAAGCTTAATACAGCAGTCATCAGCATTTAATAAACACTCAAAAATGCCATGAGTAATTAGGATATTGGGGAAGGGGCACTACATTCGTAACGTGTGGATAAGTTAAGAATTTGGCTCTGATGGGAGGCATGCTGCAGTAGTCCATGCAGTTGCAATGACCGCTGTGTTCGGATGGTGCAGTGGTCAGTGCATCTGCTTAGTAAGTACGACAGCCAGGTTTGAATCCTGGTTTCGCACAACTTTTCAACTTTCCCCACTGATTTGATCAATGACCACTTGCAGCCAATGTCTGTAATTCCTTTGTGTGTGTGTGTGTGTGTGTGTGTGTGTGTGTGTGTGTGTGTGTGTTTTTGTCTGGAGAGGCTTTGGAATCACAACAATGGAGGTGGTAGTGGCAGTGCTAGGACAGTGTACTACACTGAACCTTTGGTAGGGTTGGGAGCTCCTCAATGCTGGCAGCCACAGCCTTTTCTGGAGTTCTGGGAAGAGGTATGGTCTTTGAGGGAACTGTAGCAGCACAAGTGCACTGACAAATGCAGGTACTAGTGCTGACACTGCCAATCTCCATTTGTGTACAGCACTGGTCTTCTGAACTGGTTGTTTAAGAACAGAAGCAAAGGAGGTAGCGAACATGGGGGGCTGCCAGGCCTTACAGATATTTTTAGCCTTACCATACAGGATGAAATTCATTGTTTTAATTTCCCGTATCCCCCTTTCTTCAAGGAAGACACTGCAGTATCTACTCCAGAGAGGTGATCCCCAGAGTAGTTCACACACTTCAAAGGAGACCAACAACTGACTCCTGGGCAGCTGTACCACATTTGCCACAAGTGGTTTCTACCTTACACCCAGGACTGGTATACCCAAAGCACTGGCATTTAAAGCACCACATGGGGTTCGGGACATAAGGCTGCATGCCTAGGTGGAGAAAACCTAGCCTTGACAGGCTCTGGAAGTTTCATGCTGTTGAAAATCAGTATGAACAGGCCTGATTTCACTTGATTACCATCCACTCTTTTCATTACGTTTCGCACGTCAACAATGCCTTATTAGGTCCAATCAACTTTCAGTTCTTTTCTGGGAAAGTACACCTTTGCTGTAGTTCACAGAGTTGTACAGTTTAGTTTCTACTGCATGCTCCTCAAGGCATTGAGGTTTCTGGAGGTCCTTTACTTGTTGGGAACTAGGTGTTTCTACCAACAGCATCCCATTGGGCAATAGCCTGACAGCTTTTAAACGGCCAGGAATCCCCTGTAAACCCTTCTGAATCTAGAAAAGGAAAATCTTCTCAAACTAACTACTATAAACACAGTCTGACCAACAGCATGCATTCTGTTACTATTAACATGAGCACTCTGAAAAATCCCTACGTCAGGAGGACTGGCTACACAAGCCCTCATGTTGAATTGCATGCCCATACCAGAGGTGTACACATTCCACTTTTAACCTGTCCCTGCTTGCCTGATAGATAGACATGCAAGCTGCCGCACGTTAGCAGTGCAATGGGCTGGCAGCTTCACTCCCCTCCAAGCCATGCCATGCCCAACTCAAGCGCACGCTAAAGAAGTCTTGCTTGCCTGCCCACCTTTCCACTGTGCTACGCTACGACACAGTTTATTGTGTAAACTTCCAATGTAGTGTTATGAGTAGGATTCGGAGGTTGATGGAAAGTATTTTTTTTACCCGAGTATCACAAGATGAGACTCAATGAAATATAGATTCATTTTGGGTCACTGTAGGCCAGAAAATGGTTGATTTTATTTGAACATTTTTCCTTTTTAGTGTATTTTGGGTTTATTTACTGCATTTATTTGGATATGAATGATTTTCTCTGAAACTTCACTGTCTTCCAACTAGTACTGGCTATTCTCAATTTGAAGTATCATCAGGTAACCTCTAATACGTTTTCTGTAGTAGGAAGAACCATCTCTGAAAGTTGAGATCACTGCATCTAAGAACCTGAAGATGTCTATTATATTGCAACGGAACTAAAGTTAGGTTTTGGAAGTCTACTTTTTGTAGCCTTTGTATGTTTCTGCCAAATATGACCCCAGTTACAACACTTAATTTTTCCAGATGTGTGTTGCAAGTTCACTGAATTCATTCTAAATGGCCAAACAGTTCATTCTAAATTTCCCAAATTCGTTCTAGCCACCACAAATTTTGTTTTGCATATTGTGTTAATCTAAAAAGTATATGCCTGAAAGAAGCAACTATTCTTCCATACTAAGGTTTCTTCACACTATGTCACTTACCACCAGAATGTGATTTTAATATCCACTGAGCCACAGTTTTTGCTATTTGAATCAGTGTTTGCCCTAAATTTAGAAAGCCTCTCAATGCTTCGGCCTCAAGTCCTTAGTACACAGTTCCACACAGTTGTCAGCCACTAAGTCCGACTTCTTTCAAAATACGTAGGTTGGAACTTAAATAGTGGCAACACTGCTGTGGAGACACTATGCAATGGACTCTACTATTGTCACTGATAGCACATGTTGTTGATATACCTACCATACCTCCGAGACCATCCCATGTGCGCACAATCGAGGGAAGCTGTCTAATGTAACAGTGTCACTCTGTTTTCGAAACAGGAACAATGGAGTTGGATCAAGATTGAATGTGCCAGAGGTCGTACAGCATGACAGCGTCATCGAAGTCTTCAAGAGGTATGCGGGGAATCGGCATTGCCGTACAGAACAGTGGTGCGTTGTGTAAAAGCCTTCAACAAAGGTTGGCAAACTGTGACAGACATGCATCAGGCAGGTCGTCCTAGCGTCTCTGAAGAAGAAGTGCATGCTGTTGCTGCGTTAGTGGACAGTGATCGACGCCATATGATTTGTGAGCTTGCCCACAAAAACGGATTAGCGCATACAAGTGTGCCTGGCATTCTGAAGGAATGCCTGGGCACGTGAAAAATTGCATCACAATAGGTTCCGCAAGACTTGACAGAAATGCAAAAATGGATGCATTAGACGCTGCTCAGATGCACTTTGAGCACTACGAGTGCGAAGGAGAGGCTTTTTTACACTGTATCTTAATACTGGATGAGACATGGACACATCGTGCCAAAACTGGAACGCCAATCCAACGAATTATGTCATTATGGGTTGCCGCGAAAGTTGAAAGTGCATCAAAGCCCCAGTATGGTGAAAGTTATGGTGATTCTTGTGTACGACTGTGATGGTGTAGTCCACATCACATTCCTCCATGGCAGACTGTCTGTGCACAGTATTACTGTTCATTTTTGGAGCATCACTTGTGAGCAGCTCTGCAAAAGAAGCGGCGACACTTTCTGCGCAACCCACCCATCATTTTGCACGAAAATGTGTGGGCGCATACATTGCAAGCTGTAGCTGCTCTGTTCCGTCGATGGGACGGGGGAGTACTGTACCATCCACCATACTCCCCGGACGGAAGTCCTTGTAACTTTGATTTGATTCCGAAGATGAAGGGACCACTTTGTGGCATTCGCTTCAGAACTGTTCCAGAGATGCAACAGGCAGTAGACCGCTCCATCCACACCATCAACAGAACAGGCTCTGCTAATGGTGTACTATGCCTTCCACATCGCTGGCAACGGGCTCTACACAACACTGGTGACTACTTCGAAGGACAGTAACAGGTGCAAACATGTAACTCTTTTGTATCAGTTGTGAATAAATAGTTTCCACTATTTAAGTTCCAACCCTCATATTTATAGACTGAGGAAATCGCTGGTCAAATTTACAACCATGTCATAAAATACTCAAGCTTCCTGAAAGAGTGTTAATTAACTTTTTGTACAATTTATATTTAGAGACACCTACTGCTTTATTGGAACTGCCCCATAAACTCATGAAAACTTTTGCGCTCCTTGACTCGAGCTCCTTTTCATGTCTGGTGTATATTCCCCAGTCTTAATTTCTCCTCAGCCTCCTTCAAGTTCGGTTTGTTTATTTTGCTGCTCACACTGTTATGATAAATGAGCTGCAATGAAACTACCTACCCAAACATATATCTGGCCAGTCATAGTGGATTAACAGTGCAACCTTTTGTCAGGTGTAGCAGGCTGAATGGGTTCTGTGAAGCTTGCGCTTGTGGGAACCCAAGTTGGCCTACTCTACCACTGTGCTTCAATACACATGTACTCATGCATCTGTGCTGCGGCAGATTGAACTGCTTTAATGGTTGCAGTGGAGATAGGGGAAGGCAGGATGGAAGGAGAATTTGTACACCTCTGGCTGATACCCACCAGTGGCCCACCTATTCCGCTGGGAGTGAAACATTTCATTTCAAGCATTCCATCTCAGTTCCACAATCAGTTAGGCAAATACAGATCCACTCACAACAGAGATGTGTGTGCCTGAGTAAGCCTTGTACAATTGAGGTGCGCAGATTCCCCAGAGGTTGTCCACCAACAACTGTTCCACCACAACAGCCATGCATCTCATCGGCATGCAGTACACTTTGAAATTGAGGTTTCTTCCTTTTGTAAATGTTTTTCCACCCTCGTGATCTGGGTGGTCAAACAAAGATCCCCGTTCCCTGTGACACACAATGTTCCAGTGCCAAACCATATGGTGGTCACTGAAGCATGTTCAGAACTTATGGTGACAGATGTCTGGTAGTGCTTACCAGATCCCCAGCTCAGGAATCCCAGTGTTGTCAAGCCCATCCTAGCAAACAAATTCTGAGCCTCAGAGGGCTGATTATTTTGATGAAACCATAACTAACATATACCAAAATGGATTTACTTAACTTGGCAAGCTTTAAAAGTATAAAGTGCAATTTGCCTTTTTGTTATGCTGCTCATTGTGTAAACCACATCGTGAGAATGAGCTCTGCGGTTTGCCAATATTTCTGTCAACATGTTTCGGGATGAAAGATCACGCCACACAGCCGAATACCACAGATAAATTTCACATCTTCTTTGGAGTCGTATGGTGTAAACTAGGATAGTCAGACATATATTTGTGTGCAATATATGCGACATACACGTATGTGGGTGAAGCTGTGTGTTAAAAACTAACAGAACACTTATATATGTCAAGAGAAGCTATAATCTATAATTTTTCTCTTGCAATTACTAGAAAGACAATGTAAGATTTTCATGGTGTCAGTAAGTACTAAGTTCAGTCACTGTGTGTGTGTGTGTGTGTGTGTGTGTGTGTGTGTGTGTGTGTGTGGCAGGGGGTGGGGATGCTTCATTACATTGCCCTTCAGTTTTCATAAATTAATGTTAGTTACAAGAAAAACTAAATTGCTAATATATAATTCCCTAGTCCGCCCAGTTATCACATACGGCTCAGAGGTATGGACGTTGACAGAACACGATAAAAATGCTCTAAGAAGCATTGAGTGGAAAATACTACGCAAAATCTATGGGCCAATAAGGGAGGAAGAAGGCTGGAGAATACGCTACAATGCTGAATTACAAGAGTTAATACAAGGCAGGGACATAGCAAAATTTGTTAAATCACAGCGAATACGATGGCTAGGACATTTGGAGAGAATGGCAGAGGATAGAATTCCAAAGAAAATGATGAAAGGTATGATCCATTCAGTTAGGCGAAAAGGGAGACCTAGAAGAAGATGGATCGATGAGGTAATAATGGATATCAGCAATATGGGAGTCCGGGGTTGGAAAAGAGCAGCAAATAACCGAGAAGTGTGGAGGAAGATTGTTGAAGAAGCCAAGGCTCACCAAGGGCTGTAGAGCTACTGAAGAAGAAGAAGAAGAAGAAGAAGAATGTTAGTTTATGTGAACGGGGTGGGGATGCTTCATTACATCGCCCTTCAGTTTTCATAAATTAATGTTAGTTTATGTGAAACAGTGCCATATCAAAACATGAGAATGTGTTTCATGCTGTTACTGCTTCTCGACAGTGCTGTCACAGCCAATCACGGTCAAATGCATTGGCACAACCTTCTATATAGTAACCTTGGGTTTAGGTAGCAGTAATGTGTAGTGATGAGATTTGTACTGGACATGCCAGCATGGAGATGTGCATCAGTCTTCGAGCTGAGAACGACAACTTGCATTCGGTGTCCTCTTTGTAAGTTAGAACTCCCTACAGTTTACCAACACCAATGGAAGTCTTTGATGTAATTTGTAAAGTCTGTTACTGTCCTAATCAAATTAGGGAAAGAAATTATAAAACAAACTGACAAAAAATTGGGTTTGTTGATAGAACACATCCGGAGGCATCAAGAAACTGTCAGTTTGGTAATGGAGGGTAAAAATTGTACAAGGAGATTGGTTGGATGGTTGATTTGAGGGAGGGGACCAAACAGTGAGATCACCAGTCACATCAGATTATGGAAGGATGGGGAAGGAAGTTGGCCATGCCCTTTCAAAAGAATCTCATCCCGGTTTTTGCCTGAAGCAGTTTAGAGAAATCGCAGAAAACTGAAATCAGGATGGCCAGATGCTGGTTTGAACCATGTCCTCCCGAATACAAGTCCATTGTGCTGACCCTGTGTGGAAAGAGACCAAGTATCAAATACAGTAAGGAACTTCCAATACATGCAAGTTGCGGCACTTATGCACAGAATAAGAAGTTAGCTCAGGGAGCAGAATAGGATAGTGTGAAGGTCTGCATGAAACCAGTCTTTGGACCAAGACCACCAAAAACAACAACATAACACTGGCATCCGAAATCATTGAAGAGTAACATACTACTCAAACACGTATAGGTGTATCTGGTTGGAACTAGCGCTACTGGACTGCAGAATATACTCAGGTAGCTGCCTGTTCAGAACTTTTTGTGATATTTGCTGTATGTATAGGAGTTATACTTCTTTTTATAAAGAATAAGGATAACAAGTTTGACATTTTCAAACAATGGAAAATCCAGGATGGTATGTAACATTTCGGCATCTCCGCTATATGGCGAGTAGCAACTTTCCTTCTCATAAGACTAATACTTTTATGTTCCTTGTGAATCAAGTGGCTAAGGCAAAGACAAAAGTTGTAGTTTAACATATCAACTTCATTAGAAAGGGAACACCACCTAAGTCAGATTACAACTCAGACAGAAACTGACTGTCCTGATAAAGAAACTATCAACCAATCAGCATGTAAGGAAACCACAGAAAATCTGAATCAGAATGGCTGAACCAAAATATGAATTCCACTTCACACACTGTGATTAAGCCAACATCTCCCCTTTTAAATCAAGTTCCGTTGTGCCTAATGTTATTTGCTGAACTATACACAGAGCTCATGGTGATAAAATCTGTGGAGGCTTTGAGCTAACACTACCAACAGACCCTAGCATTTGCCAGACCAAATGTGATTCAGTTCTCACCATTTACCACCACCTACGAGATGTGCAAATTTATGGTCAAAATGAGAACTGACCTCCTCCCACCTTTAAGTTCTATGCTGCTTTTATTGAAAACTGGAAGAATAAAAGTAATTAGAGAGTAGTGTAAGCCCAGCAGAAATACACACATAAATGCATTAATGTGTCATTGATAAAATAACAGTGTGCATGTTTTGTTTTGATATGATGATTTGTTAGTAATTTCTAAATTAGGAATAAATAATACTAATTTCTCACAGGCTGTAGAATTTCACTGAATTTGCTCCTCTTTATTGTTGCTAGGACAGCTTTCCTCCCCTTTAAGTAAGTTTTCATGAAATCTCCAGCATTTGGAAAAGAGAACCAAAAACTCGAAGCTGATCTTAATGTTAGCAGACCACATCCAAACAAAAATCTGTAAAAAATTCAAACTATGTAAAAGGCACAATTTCTTCACTTAGTGTTTCCTATTGTATTATTAATTTAGAAATAAAACAACAGAAAGTCCAGCATGTAATAATAACAATATGAATAGGATAGATTGCTACTCACCATATAGAGGTGGCTCGGGTTGCAGACATGCGCTTTTCATTGTGAATATCTGTGACTTAAAGCCTCTTCTATATGGTGAGTAGCACTCTATCTTTTTCATATCATCATAAATTTAGATATAATATTTATAAGGAATATTTTCACCAAAATTTAACCACTATTAAATACACACAAACAATAAAGACCGGTTAGCATGCAGCAGCAGTAGTAATTATAAAGTAATTAGCTTTAATCCTTTGGACTCCAGACACAGGGCATCTCAGCGCACTCTTATTTTAATTGCCGCCAGCCAGGTGGCAAGCACACCACAGAGAATTGCGCGAGTCATTTCGTGGAAACAGCGAGGCCACTGATCAACAATTAGGGTACGCATCAAAAAGTGCACTTTTAGATATATTTACATAAGCATTACAGTACAAAACTTTTCATTGTATGATAGTTTTTAAGCTCTTCTCAGTGGACTTTCCATTTTAATTTCACTTTAACTGTTTACAAATGAAGCACCATTATCACCAAAATCATTGTCACTGTCATTTTCACTTAGACATCTCTCTAAATGCTCTACAATCTCTTCCTCAGAAAGGATTGTGCGCGGAGAATTAACCATTTCGCACCTACTAACTTGAACATAATATTTACAACTTCTCTCTCAACACAACTGCTACAGTTTGACACCAAGTTAACTCAGGCTTCTCTAGATGACAGTACTGTTCAGTACTGAAGAGCATAGTACAGGGTGATTCAAAAAGAATACCACAACTTTAGGAATTTAAAACTCAGCAACGACAAAAGGCAGAGCTAAGCACTATCTGTCGGCGAATTAAGGGAGCTATAAAGTTTCATTTAGTTGTACATTTGTTCGCTTGAGGCGCTGTTGACTAGGCGTGAGCGTCAGTTGATGCTAAGATGGCGACCGCTCAACAGAAAGCTTTTTGTGTTATTGAGTACGGCAGAAGTGAATCGACGACAGTTGTTCAGCGTGCATTTCAAACGAAGTATGGTGTTAAACCTCCTGATAGGTGGTGTATTAAACGTTGGTATAAACAGTTTACAGAGAATGGGTGTTTGTGCAAAGGGAAAAGTTCTGGACGGCCAAGAACGAGTGATGAAAATGTAGCACGCATCAGCAAGCATTTGTTCGCAGCCCAGGAAAATCGACTCACAGAGCTAGCAGAGAGCTGCAAATTCCACAATCAACTGTATGGAGAGTCCTACGAAAAAGGTTAGTTATGAAACCTGAACATCAACTACCCGAGGCGATGGATCGGCCGCCAGGCAGCCCGTGACAGAGCACTTCATCACTGGCCTCCAAGAAGCCCTGATCTTACCCCCTGCGATTTTTTCTTATGGGGGTATGTTAAGGATATGGTGTTTCGGCCACCTCTCCAAGCCACCACTGATGATTTGAAACGAGAAATAACAGCAGCTATCCAAACTGTTACGCCTGATATGCTACAGAGAGTGTGGAACGAGTTGGAGTATCAGGTTGATATTGCTCGAGTGTCTGGAGGGGGCCATATTGAACATCTCTGAACTTGTTTTTGAGTGAAAAAAACCTTTTTAAATACTCTTTGTAATGATGTATAACAGAAGATTATATTATGTTTCTTTCGTCAAATACACATTATTAAAGTTGTGGTATTCTTTTTGAATCACCCTGTACAGTCAGATTCAAGAACGAAGCATGTGAGAACTACAAAAAATTAGGTCAAATGACGCTCGAAATCAGAGGGGAAAACAAAATTCGCAATGCTGAGTGCCACTTGCCATTGTAGTGCTAGGAATTAACAGGAGATTCCTGGAAAGTGCTGGAGGAAATCAGAGAAGACAGAGGAGGGAAGGATGAAATGTCATATATTGCAGGGATAACTTATTTTTAGTTAATGCAAAATGTTAACAATCCAACATACAAATGAAGCACCGAGTTGGCAATTGGCACATAAACAAAACAGATATCATAGCTAGCTTTTGGACAAATCCATTTTCAATCGTGTAGTTGAGCTGCAGTACCTGCACAATGTACTTAATGTGGACAATGTGGTGTAGCTTTGCTCCAATAAGCCTAAACAAGAATTCATCCAACAGCTAGCAACATTCTCAGTGTGGTTCATGTGCCAATTGACATTTCAACACCTCAGCTATATGGTGGGTTGTTATCTTTACTCCTGTTATTTACTGTTTATTATTTTTATGTTCGTTTATACATTTTCTTCCAATCTGCCTTTCCATCCCTTTTCACTCACTTTCCTGGCAATTTTCTCTAATTACTGATTAGTCTTATGTGCACTGAATATTTCCTATTTTACAACAAGAATGAATCTCAGATTCCAAAAGACACTGATTTTTAGGTTACGTGTATCGACCGGTTTCTGGAGCTACTCAATAAGGCCCATATTTGTTCCTTTCATACAGTCCACAACAGAATTAAAGGGTCACTTTTTGAAACCATTCATTTTCTCCAGATGTGCCAAAGAAGTTTGAAATTTGGTTTGAAGTTGCCAACAACCTTCCTTTGTAATGGTGCAAAAGCACAGTTCTCTGTAACATCACAGGCTTGGTGAAGATTCAAAAAGCAAGGTGTATATACATGAATAAGAGAAAGGCCTGAGCTGAGACATTCACATGAGGTGTAAAATGGGTAATGATGTTGTATTAGCACCAAATTTCACCATAATTATGTCCAATGTCACTGTCCATATGGCACACCATGGGAAGATCACCACTTCCCACCCCCTCCTCCCCTTAACCACATCTCATCCTTTCTATTGACACTTCTGCAATGGAAGACAGAACCGTGATGGCCAGTCTTGAAATAATGCAGCCTTCTTATGGTTAGCTGAGGAAAACATCTGAAACACTGTCACTCAGACTCAATGCAGAAAGGCCTCAGGGGATGGCTCGTAAAGGGTGTCAATAAAACCATCCCTTCCCTCAGGGCACTGATTTACACACATTTTGTGACTGAAAACGAGTTTGCAATGCAATGTGCTACAGACCATTGTTATTGACAACCTTTGACACTGCGGAGCAGTTTATAATGCATTAAAGTCTGCCTCCCTGCCCGATAAATTTAGGGATGAGGCCTGACAGTTCACAAAATTTTGCCACCCTTGTAGCACTGGAATCAGTATCTGCAAGGATGGTGGGCAAATCTCCATCGAGACTGAAGGGCTGTCCTAATACCAGTATATAGGACACATAGCCACAATATGCTGAACTGAAAGTGGCACACCACAAACTTCAAAGAGAGGTGGATCCTCCCACTGGAGGAGGAAGCCTTGTGTTAAAGGACTATGCTTGATGCGCAATCTGGTAAGCAGAACCTCCTTCCAGCAGTGATGCTGACATGAAGTCCGAAATGCCTTTGTGGTCGATTTGAGCAAACATATTTTGTTGTCTGTCACCTTCAACCATTCAGTCTCCCACTGACGCATGATGCGTCTGTCAGAAAATGAGATGATGGCATGCAGTGGGATGAGACACTGATGGACAGCACCATGCCAACATACTTTCTTAGTGGCTTAGTTGGCCATGTCGTAGGCCTGTATCCCGGTGAAAGATCACCTCCTTGCCATGGTGTTGGAGCTGCTGTAAGAAGTCATGGATGAGCTGAATCAGCGGGTCTACTGGATACATTCGGTTAAGTGCTTGCAGTGCACTAAGAGAGTCAGAACAGACAAGAAATCTTGTACGGTGATGTCTGTGAACCCTCTCCAGTGCCATCAGAATGCCATATAATTCCGCATCATAATTTGTAAATTGTTCTGGGAGTCGCACTTTAAAAACCCTATCAGGGAAAACAGCAAAACAACTGAGGACATCCTCTTGCTGGGACCCATCTGTATAAACAATCGTAAAACTCCAGTATGTACACAAAATGAACAACAACAAAGTTGTAAAAACAAGACGCCAAGGTGGCAATGCGTTCCATACCTGGTAGTGTATTTTGATGCCTGATAGATCCAGATCCTTAAGACCGTCTGTAGCATGTATCCCAAATGGGTGGGTCACATGGGGCCAATTCCTGAACAGTCGTTAAAAGGTGGATTAGACCACTGAACTAAATATCAAGGAGTGAGATGACGCTGAGATTTTCAATGCCTGTCAAGCCAAAAGGATATGTGGCAGAATCCAGAGTGGTGGTTCACCAGCCTATGCACACAGATTCTGAATTGGGCTGGTCCAAAAGGATCCACTCAATATCCAAATGCGTTCATGGTGGATAGCATCTAGCATCTTGAGGTAGGAAGGACAGGCTCATCCATTGACCAGGCTGCCAAAATATAAAATTGATCAAACAAATGTCCTTTCATACTGCAGGAGCTGGGACTCGTCAGCTCCCCATGGTTTTTCTGTTAAGGCATTTCAAAATATTCAATGACTGGAAGGTTCATAGGTCTTTCAGGTGTGGAAGCCAAGTTAATTTTGAGTCAAATAATAAACCCAAAAAGTGCATAGTGTCTTGAAAACATAAAATGTTGTCCCTCATTGTGAGCACTGGATGGTTAAAACTTCAACGAGCACGGTTAAAATTGACAAATGTAATCTTCTTGGGTGAGAACTGAAAACCAGTTGTCCTGGCCCAGGTTTCCAGCCTCCTAATGGTCAACTGTAGCTGCCTCACCATTGTTATAAGATCAGAGGAAGAGTACAAGATTGCAAAGTCATCCACAAACAGAGAGCTTTTGACAGAGCTCCTCACTGTGGAGGAAATGCCATTGATAGCAATGGCAAACAATGTGACACTTAGGACACTGCCTTGGGGGACCCAGTTCTCTAGAACACAGCAGTATGACATGGCATCGCCAACATGATATTGAAAATGCCAGTCCTCGAGAAAGGATTGGATAAGAAGCAGCAGATGTTCACGTAGTCCCCATTCATGAAGTTGGCGAAGGATGTTGTACCTCCAAGTAATGTCAAATGCTTTTTTGTGGTCAAAAAACACAAAAACCAAATGGTTTTGGGATAAGATGGACTCCTGTATTGCCGTCTCCAGTAGAAATAAGTTGTGAAGGGTGGAATGGTAGTGCCTGAAATCACACTGGGAGTGGTTCAGGTGACCTTAGAATTCAAGCAACCAGACAAGGCAGCGGTTGACCATACGTTCAAGAATCTTACCCATACAACTGGTAACGGCTACACTCCAGTAACTGTTAGGGGCGCTATGGTCCTTGTCTGGTTTCCAGAATGGAATTAATATTGCCTCCTTCCAAGTTGTGGGGTGCTGTCCACCAGATCTGACTGAAACCAGAGAGGAGCTGTCCTTTCGTTTCAGGGCACAGATGACAAAGCATGGCATAATGGATCTCATCAGGTCCTGGAGCAAAGTCTCTGGCTACATACAAAGCCGATTCCAGTTCCCACATGGAGAATAGAAGGATGTAGACTTCCTCATTATGAAGATGAAACTGAGCTCCCTCATCTCTGTAGTCCTACGGAACACCTGAAAAGCGGGAGCTTGTCGGGATGACAAGAAGTCTCCAGTTAAAACCTGAGCCATGTCTTCTGGCATGTCCACCAAGATCCCATTACTTGACAAGACTGTAATGGGATGTGTACTAACCTTGCCTACAATCCGTCTTATTGATTCTCAATCTTGTGCAATGAAAGTGGACCAATTAATCGAAGTCATGAATTTCCTCCAGGAAGCCCTCTTCCATTCTTTTATCACTCGCCTCCCATGTGCTCTCGCAGATCTGAAGGCATGAAGATTTTCTGTAGTTGTGCAGTGTTTGAGGTTCCACACAGCTCTTTGTCTGGCCCTGATTGCCAATTGACAGTTCGTCATTCCACCAAGGTACAGGCCTTCATCTGAGGTGGTTACTCGACTGGGGGATGGACACCACGGCAGCCTGTTGGATCTCACAAGTGATATGGGCAACCATCTCCTGAGCACAAACCTTTTGTTCAAAAATAGCCTGTTGACTGTACTGCAACCAGTTTGCCCTTTGTATCATATATCTGCATGGTCTCCTGTCAGGTACCATCCTAGTAGGCAAACGGATCCACACTGGGAAGTGGTCACTAGATGTAAATCTGCAGCTACTTCCCACTGAAGTGAGTCTGCAATAGTTGGGGAATAAAAACAAAGGTCAACAGCTGAAAGAGACCATGTAGCTGTGGAAAAGTTATCACCTGACCCGTGTTCACAAGGCAGATATTCTCAGAATGGACGAGTCTCTCAATCATCCGGCCCTGGAGCCGAGCCCCATTGCACTGTGCTTTAAAGTCCCCCACAAGAAGGAATGGGCATGGGATTGCCTGGAAGAGTTCTGCCAGAGTGTCTGCACCCAAAGCATTGTTAGGGGAAAGGTACAAAGAACACACTGTGATTTTAAAGGGTTCGAGAACTTTCACGGCAATTGCTTGTATGGTCGTGGTAAGAGGGGCAGGAGAGGAGTCACATCTGTCATCAATGAAAACAACTCCATCTTTAGCCCTGTCTCAAGTAGTATAGTCCTTCCTGTATGGGTGGTAACCCTGTAATGCAAGTGTGCCGATGACTTTAAGATATGTTTCTTGTAAGCAGATGCAGAACAGTTTCTCCTGGGCCAGAAGCTGTAATTCTTCCAAATGTGAGCGACATCCATTCAAATCCCACTGCAACACAGATGGCCCTGCGGAAACCATTGTTTAGCGATGGTTGTTCTGTTCTTTCTCCCTTGGAGATTGTGATTTATTGGGGAGGTCAGGGGAAACATTAGCCAGTTCCTTGCTCTCTCGTTCCTGCAATTGGAAGTCCATATCCTCAAGAGCATAGTTCCCATCAGAGACGGAGAGAGCTCGCTGATCTGAAGCTTTAACTACCACGTTCTTGGACTTGGAGCTACTTTTCGAAAGATGTTACCTTTACTGGTGGGAGGAGGTGGGTACCTGGGTTGTGGGGATGGCTTAGTTGATTTCTAATGATGGGTAGTGGTATGTGGCTTAGGTTGTAAGCCCATTACTGATGTCTTTTGAGTGACTTCAGTTTCAACTGGAGTGTTTCCACCATAGGTACACCGACAAGTGCATGTGCTCGTACCTGAATCTGTGGTCTGAGTTTGTGTGGAGGCATCACACTTAGCGATTGGAATCTTAAGGGCTGATGCAAAAGAAAGTAGTAAAAACCGGTGGTTGGATAGCTTTGAAAGATTTTTTAGCTTCACCATAGGGTAAGTGTCTCTTGACTTTCAACTCCTGGATTTTGTTGTAAACCTCACACTTTCTGCTCCACACTGAGTGATCCCTGGAGCAGTTTACACATTTTGGAGGAAGTGTACAAGAATTGCCTCATTCCTGAGCCGACCCTCCACAATTGTAACATGTAGCCCTCCCATTACATCCCATAGTGGTATGGCCAAATCTTTGACATTTGTAGCATCACACTGGGTTACGAACAAACGGGCGAACCTTAAGACGGATATAGCCTACAAGGATATGATCAGGTAATTCAGGAGTACTAAACATTAGAATAAATATTGCTGATTTTTCCAATTTGCCATTGACACTGTTCATATACTTGTGCACTTTCACGATGTCCATATTTTACCATTCTTCACGTAACTCCACGGGGTCCACCTCCATTAGTTCGGAGCAGGTAACCACACCCTTACTGAAGTTAAGCGTGTTATGTGACTCAGACTCGACTGGGTAGTCAAATAAGGCCTTACATCCCAGCAGCTCAGATATTTGGGGTGAATTAGCAGTTTCAACTAGAAGTGTTCCATTACACAGTCGTTTGACACTTTTTAAGAGACCCAGCAATACCTTCCAATGCCTTGTGAATATAGAAAGGGGGTACCTTCTTAGAAGTTCCCCCAGGTTGCTTGATTACAATGAAAGTGTTATGGCACACTAATGCCCTATTACTATGATTCTGAGACTTCTTTTCGGGAGGACTGACCAACCGAGTTCTCTTTGATGAGCACATGTAGGTACTACCTGACAGTACACCCAGCCTGTCAGGAGTAGTAGTTTGATGAGACCATTCCACAGGGATCCCATGAGACACTAGGGAAACAACCATTTACCCAGGCAGAGCCCTACATGCCTGAGCAAGCTTCATACAACTGGGGGCGGCAGGTGCCCCAGAGGTTGCCCACTAGAGACTGTTTTACCTCAACAACCATTCACATCATCAGTATGTAGCACACCTTAAGATTGATGTTTTTTTAAATTTTTTTTTTTTTTATATCGAGGTGTGTCTTCCTAGCAGTCCAGGCGGTGAAGTCAAGACTCCCTTTCTCCAAAACACACAACATTCCACCGCTGCCCAGAGCTTATGGTGGCAGAAGGCTGATGGCCCCCAGCTCAGGAACCCACGGGGTCACCAAGCCCAGAGTCAGCAAACAAATGCTGAGCCCCTAAGAGGAACAAACCAAGAGAAGGGGTCCTTTCATTGACCCTCTTTTATCTCACCTCCTGAGGCCTTTCCACCTCTATTCTGAGAGGTGGTATAGCTAAAACGTTTTCCTTGTCCACCCATAAGAAAAGTGGGCAATTTCAATGCTGGGTGTTGCGGTTCTGACCTCCATCATAAAGGCATCACGAGAAGGGGTGAGATGTAGGTGGGGGGGGGGGGGGGGGGGCTGTGAGGGCCTTCTCATGGTGCTTTGGCCAAAATTGTGGTTAAATCTGATGCCAATGTGACATCTTTAACCCACCCCACATGAACTTCTGAGTTCTGGTCTTCTTTTGCATGTGGCAACACCTACCCATTCGAAGATTTGCCGAGCTGGATGGTTACGTTGCGGGGTACCATGCTTTTGCATCATTATGGAGGAAGGTTGTAGACACTTTTGAGCCACATTTCAAATTTGTGCACTGCAGTGGAGGAAAATGACTGGGTTTCAAAAAATGTGACCCTTTAATTTTTTCCACAGTATATATTTAACTGAAATTAACTTTTATGATATAAACTTTGTTTCATGAGATTCTGTAAACAATTCTTCCTTAGACCTTAAACAATAATAATTACTGGAAGGTAGTGCATCTATCACAGACACTGGAATTTGTAGTGATATATCACAGAAAATTAATCTGAAAAAATTACATTGCTGACGTACACTATCGTTGACTGACTAATATGCGACAAAACATCAAAAAGTATAACTTTCCAATAACAATAATAATAAAATTTAACCACACAATTCTACCCCCCCCCAAACACACACACAGACAGACAGACAGAGAGAGAACTGAGGTACTGGCACAGCTCCAACAAACATATTAAATACCACAAACAAATGAGTAAGGGACAAGTAAGGCAATATGGTTTCTGCTGGGTAAAACCACTTGCACATTTGAAATAACTGTAAATTGATGCACCAGACAATAATCTAAGAGAAATACTGGGCTAACTGAAGTTGCTAGATGGAATCGGTACCATAGCTATCAGTAGGGCCACACAATCCCTTCAGGCCTCAGTGTGGAAGCCAGACAAAATGTGTTCCACATAACAGGAAAAAAGGTGTCTCCAGGCAAACCGAAGCCAAACTGCATTGGGAAGTAAACCTGAAGAACAAATCCTGGTCCAGCTGGCAGGGAGCTGATCAACACACTTTTACAAACAGTAAATGCAAATACCAAAATGACACAAAACTACAATGAAAAGAAGCTGGGCAGATTATTGGAAGGAGACCTAGCAAGAAAAAGGACAGATTACAGGATAACAAGATATGGAAAGAAAAAATAAAAAGTATAAAGCAGATGTTTCTATAGGAACATGGGACACTAGTCTTTGTGCAGTCTGGATGCCTTAAAAATATTGCTCGATAAACTAAAGAAACTTAAGACTGGAATTGTAGCCCTCCAAGAAATATGCTGCACTGAGAATGGAAGCCATAGATATGAGAAGCAAACTTATTTTATAATGGCTCCACGGAAGTACATGAATTGGACACACAATTCATTGTAAACAGCCAGATTAAGCACCTAGTGATCCTGTTTTACAAGTGGAAGTCTAAAACTGTCAGTTTTAAGGATTAAGGGGGATTTTTTGATTACAGTATAATTATTGCTCAGGTTCAGAAAAAAATCTATTCTATGAACTTCCTGAAAGAATATATTACTACCCAATCATGATAAAATAGTAGCTGGACATTTCATTGCCCATGTGGAGAGAGAACAGATATTCAGACCAACAACCGGCCCACACAGTAAACACACAACAATGACAACAGAATCAGATTAATTTCAATTGCAGCATCTCATAATATGTTTGTTGGTTTCATACAGTTCCCAAATAAAAACATCCACAAAGAGACAGGGAAATCCCCTGATGCAACATAGTGAACCACATAGACAATATGTTGATAGATACTACACAGATCAGACCAGCTCGATATGTGAGAAGATTCAGGAGCCCAAAAATTGACTCAGATCACTATCTGGTATGGACCAGCATTAAAACAAGTATATCTAATACACCAAAAGTATTTGCAACAAACCATGCGCAGCTGCCCTAAGGCACCTGAAATTAAGAAATGACGCCAAGAAGTACTAACAGAGGCACTGAATGGAGAAAAGGAGCACAACAGTATTCAAGAAATGTGGGAAATGATTAAGAAGGTAACTGAAGCTACAGAACATGAAGCACTGGGAATAGAATTTAGACACACGAGAAACCCATGGTTCAATGCTGAATGAAAGGCAGAAACTAAAAAATAGAATAAGGCATACAAGAAGACATTACAAAGCAACTGTATGAGAAGAATAAAGCAAGATTTTGAAGAGAAAAGGAGAACTGAAGTAGATTTCACCGAGAAAAGAAAAGAGAATGACTGATAGTGTTAAGTGGTGTGGCTATGGCTTCAGAATGAAACTCTAATAGTAGCCTAGCCGAGGGTGAAAGTGGTTTCATCATACGCTAAGAGAAAGGATCTGTTAACAATGGCTCAAGTACTGATGACACAAGGAGTTCCTATGAACTGAACAAGCAGCAGCAAATGGAAAGAATCTGGTCCCTCCAATAGTTGGAGAAGTAAGAACTTCGTTCAAATGACCAAACAACAAGGTAGCTGGAACAGCTGCAATCCCTGCAGAATTACTAAAACAGGGTAGTCAGAAACTGGAACAGTTCCTCTTAAAAATACTGATGTTGATCTGAGAAGTGAAGGGAGGTATTACGTGCGCTCTCTACAATAACGGAGATCAAATGGAGTGTGCAAACTATTGATGCATAACACTCCTAAACATGGAGTATAAAGTACTCACTAAGCCCATTTTACTGCCTCCATCTGATCATCCAAACATGGATTTTTCCCAGGAAAGCAAATGGTGGAACAGTTTCTTTCACCTTGAGAGAAATCTTACAAAAAAACCAACTGAATCTGGAATTGGTACACACCACCTATTTGTTGACTTTAAAGATGCATATGATAGTGTGGATAAGAATAAATTATATACTGCCCTGAGAGAAATGTGAATATCTGAGAAGCTGTTGAAAATGTTGAGGATGACAATGAGCACTCCAAATAGCAGATTCAGGGTTCTATGAGAATTAGCAGAGCCACTGGATATTCACTATGATGTAACACCAAGGAAAGGTCATAGTGGGTTCCTTTCTTTTTAACGCAGCACTGGAACATATAATACAAGAAGCTAACTTGCTGGCCAGGGAGACAATCATCCACAAAACAGTGCAAATATTAGTCTACACTACTAATATAAACTTAGTCAGAAGATTTCAGATGGTAATGCCAGAAACATTTATTGTGTTAAACAGGCTGCTAAAGACATGGAACTGACAATGAGTTAAAGACTAAATTTACAGCTTGCAAATGAGTAGACACAGGAAACATGCTGAAGTCAATAGCTTTATCTGGTTGTGAATCTGAGAATGTCAAGGAGTTTAAATACGTGAAATTGGCCATTACCTACTATGATACCTCCTCCAAAATTAAACAGCTAGAGGCAGCCAATAGAGCTTATTTTGCTCTAATATAACTATTTTCTTCAAGGCTCTTATTTTGCTCCACTAAATCTCCATAAACTCCTCATAAGAATAATGCTCAAATAGGCCTCAGAAACTTGGCTACTAACAGTATGGGATAGCAACGGACACGTTTGAGAGGTACTCTGCAGAATAATTGACTCCAGCTGCAAAGGAGATAAGTGGAAAAGACAATATGAGAATGTGCTTTATACCATGTGTAATGAGCCATGTATCAAAAAGGCAGTCAAGTCAAACAATGGAAAATCCAGCATAGAATGACAATATTATGAAAAGGATAGATAGCTACTCATCATATAGTGGAGACACAGAGTCGCAGAAAGGCACAACAAAATGACTGCTGGTCTGGCCTCGGAAGCCAGAGACAGTGGTCATGTGTGTACAAATTGTGTTTGTGTGAATGTGTGTGTACATGCTCTTTAATTCAGAAGAACACATTTTGGCTGATAGTTTACTTTTTATTGTGTCTGTCTGTGATTCAACATCTCTGCTATATGGTGATTAGCAATACATCTTCTTCATAATACTGTCAAACAGTAAAGTCCACATGAATGCAGAGGGCAAGCATGTGGTACTGATGGTTGATACAGAAGTAGCAGAGAAGATACTAACTGGAAATCCCAGAGGGCAAAGGGGGAACAGCAATGCAAAAACAAGGTGGCCAGAGTTGACAACATACAGAGAATAGAATACAGAAATCGGAAAGCACTAGCATGTGACATATCCGATGGAAAATCATCTGAGAGGCGAAGGTCCACAACATATTGTAGAGACATGGAACAATAGGAATATGCCGCAAACTGGATTTCAAAATGCCATTTTTCTAATTCAAGAATCAGTGGATACAAAATTTAAAGACACCATACTGCCAACTGATATTTTATGTAACATATCAAAAGCATTTGATTGTGCAGTTTGTGGTTTTTTCGTAAAGAAGATCAAAAAGTATGGTATGAGAGTTGTTGCTGAACTAAAAGAATGCTATGACACATTAATAACCTCTATCAATCAAAGATCGGAAAAAAACACTTTTTTAACCAGAGGTTAAAAATTCCTTTCACCCAATTACATTTTGACTTTCCTAATTAATTCCTGACTAGAGAAGTTTCCTCCAGCTCTTTCCTCTTTTTCCAAATGATCCCTGGTCCAGAAAGCTAGTATTTTTATCTGCTATAATTTCAAAATGTAACTAGACTTTGTAAAGATAGACAAAGAATAATAAGAGTCTCATGAAAAACATAAGTTTCAGCATCTACACACATCTGGATGTTTATTTGCTTTCTGTATCATGCTTACCAACCTTATATCATGCTCCGAAAGAGTGAACTTTTTTTGAAGTACACTCTTATCAATGCTTACATCATCCATTTCCGGTAAAACATCATTCAAAAAACGTGTGATTATTGGTTTTTCAGCACACCATTTCAACACGTGTTTCTTCAGATCTTCGGTAAAAATTGCCACAAGTGCAGACTCCTCACCACCAAGTTTGAAAATTCGAATTTTTCCTTTGCTTTGTAAAACACTCTGTAAAGACAAATGTGAAAGCCAATAATGAAGTAAATAGCTTTTGACTTTGAATGATACGCAGTATCTTAATGTGTAAATATATGGGAGGCCAGAATGCAGTAAAAGTAGTATTTTGCCAAATAATGATGCTTCATCTCAAATTATTTATTATCTAACTGATATTCAACAGTTGCCCATAATCAAGGAATAAAAAGTGTTATTTACATCCATATGATTTAATGAAATAGTCTGAATCACACGTAAGAACTGCAGAGAATAGGATACAGAAATTGGAAAGCACTAGCACGGGACTGGTGATGGGCTAAGCCTGAATAACGGTTGAATAATAAGTTTGTTTAAGCACTGCTGTGAAGTGTTTCCTTGGAAGTAAGGTGCAGTTTATGGTACCATACACCCATTTGCCAAAGTTCTGTATGCAACAGTTACAACGCCCATTAAAGTGAACATCCTTTATTTTGATTGGTTTCAAATACTGCACTTAAGTGTATTCATTTAAGTAATCTCAAAATACTGATCACACACTTTTCTTTGGCCTTTCTGTGATTGGTGGAAGTCGGCTGAGTGTGCTATTCTGGATCGTTTACACTCGTTATGAACCTTAGTTATGTAACAGTTCAGTGCACCATAACAATAAGTAACCATTGTGAATATAGTGTCGATCTGTGTGTGAAGTGGTGCACAGTGATTGATAATACTATTTGCAGAAAAGAGCAAAGAGGCTCTACCTGGTCCTTCTAGCATTTCACCACCATCTTTCGTGCCACTTCTGTGACACATTAATCCATTACATGTTTGTTTCTTTTATACGATATAAGCTGGTTGCTCTGGGAGGAGAAGAGGGAGCTTGTCTCAGCAGCCAATGTGTTGCGAGTTGATCACAAGCTTCTGCTCCCAGCATCCTCCACTCAGAGGCCAAGTGAAAGTGTGCAACCAGTATGGCCCTTTTTCTTTATCTGTAATTAACATATTTAGTTAATGTAAATTATCTCTCAATCCTAGGAAGCATTACAAAAGTGGCGGTGACAAATTGTCAGCCGCACCATACATAGTTAATATTTAATTAGATGGTGTAGCATAGTCTGTTGTATTCAAAAATATGGTTTTCTTCATGGTGGCAAAGAGAAATTTGACTGTGGAATGGAAGAAATTATGGAACAGAGTAGCAGGCAAATAAAAAAATAACTTTTTTCTGTTTTGACATTTACCACAAGTATCTAATTTTCAGTGGCTAATACGACTTGTATTATGAGAACGTAGAACAACAAACAAAGTTGTAAGCATAAAATATGCCTGTCACCTAAGTCCACATCTGAGAAAAGTCAAGTCAGTCTGACATATTTATTAACTGGGGAATAGAAGTTGGTGTGCTAATGCAGCTCCAAGATGAAGTCACCACATCCTGCACACTACCATACAGTGTTAAATATATCTGAAAAATGTAAAAACATACATTTACCAATGTCCAAAAATGTTACATTTTGCAAAGAAACTCCACGCCAGTGGTACATGTACAGAATATGCTAGGTAAGCACCATTGCCTACAATAATATGTGAAGAAATTACAGATGGTGTGTTAGGGTGCTGCCTGTACATAGAAACAATAAATTTTTATTACATATATCAGACTTTCCACAAGTGATGGGTGGGACATTTGGAGTTAAGGAAATCGAAATACAATGTTTAATTTAAATCCTTTATTTATTTAGCCAGAACTCAAACATTTGTTATTTGATAGACAAGATTAATGGGCAATTTCAGTAAGTCACCATTATTTTTGCCTGCAGTTTTGACTAATAGTTCTGGATTAACACCATAAAAATTAAACAGAGTGAAAAAGTTAAAACTGAATTTAACTTAATGTCAATAATGTACTTTGGACACTTCAGAAAACTACAAATTGTCCCATCCATCACAAGTAGCATGTGCCACCCATCCCAGTGTTTATGTATGAAAAAACATTTTGAATTAAAACATAACTTGCAGAATTCAGTAGATCTTGAGCATGACTCAATGAAATGAAAGTCTTTCTCTACTATCAAAAACCAGTGCATGATTTTAGTGACAGATGGGAGAGTTGTCATTGTAAAAAAAGAAATTAATGAAAAAGAACTTGGCAATGCCTACTAGTTTCCACATTTTCTAGCTATGCTGCTGAAAACAAGCTAAATAATGAACTGTTTGTCAATAACTGTGGGCAATCATTGTAACAATGAACTGTTTGTCAATAATGGTGTGAAATCATTGCCAACTTGATAACCTACTGTTTACCACTACCATTCACAAGCGAAATTTCTCTAAGATGATGGTGATAAATGAAAGGGAAAAAGAGCTGCAGAATGTTTCTGTTCCATACATGTAATTTCAGAGCCTTCGGATTTTATTGAAACTAGTCACTGTCATGACTTTCACATTTTTATCGTCCACTCATGGGCTCATGCCTGGTATAATATATGGTGTGTCAGTACTAGAACATTGTTAAATGACTTATGATGAATGGGAGTAACAAAGATATGTTGTGGGTAATTAAACTTAGATACAAGGTACATAATGAAGCAATTTATGGCATGCTGTGACCTTGACACACTGCATTTTGGTAGGTCCCAAATAGTGATTTTTGACAATTCGAAATTTTCAAAATCCAAAAAGTCAATGTGTGCGTGAAATTAACACAACCAAATTTGTTTTACGATTTCAGCCTTATCACCTCTCTACACACACCAAATATTGTTTCAGTACTATCATTTACGCATGAGACAAAAATATTGGAAACATGCAAAAATGAGATAACTTGTGTAGTTGTTTCTTTATATATTACTTCCAAATCATGAACCATTGCAACACATTATTGCTTTCTCCTACAAGGGAGAGGTGTTACCTTTCAAATGAGACCAATCTTTTGGCTGTATCTGATTTAGTACAAGTGCTAGGAGGTCACACATGGTGGCACGTTTTTTTGAAAGAAAGGGCCAAAATTGTAACCTTGAGAGGGGCTAGCAACCCCACAGGGGTTTCACATTTCAATACCTGAGATATGAACTTACTTTAATGCAGGTATTAATTGTGCCAATTTCATTAAAATCTGTAACCATGATGCAACCTCCATGGAATGACCCAGTTGAGTACTGGACAAATACTTGCTCCAATCTTTTACCCTTGAGGCATATTTTTTATAGCACCAATTTTCTCAGAAGAGTAGCAAATACCTTAAGTTGTAAACTTTAAGTTATATGTAGACCTCAAGAGACGTCACTTTTACACTTTTCAGGCCATCTTCACTTTCCTGAATGATTAATCAATCAGCAGCATGAAATAAGTTGTTCACACCTTGCTTCTTTCCTACTTTGCTTCCCAATAGAGCAGTGTCCTCTTTCCAGGTTATTAACTGCACAAGCATTATTTCTTAAGACAGGCAGCATTGCACTTCAGAGGGTAGGACATCGAACGGGTCCATTTAGGACAGTAGAGGCACAACAGGACATTTTAATTTCCACTTTCTATACCTTTAAAAATAAATTCATAAAACTTTGTCAGCATGACCAGGAAGGATTCAGGATTCACACTCAAAGCAGTGGAAGTTCAAAAACATAACAAAATAATTTTTTTTTACTTGTGAAATTTCGTCATTTTCTCACTTACTATTGACTGCATTTGTTGCTAAAGGTACACTTCTATTCATAAGTAAGAGAGATTCGTTAATGAATTTTGCACAGAATACAAACCATACTTACAGGTGTATGAAACTCTAGAATTTTTCATACCTATTAAAAACTGTGGTAAAAATTGAGATAATTAACTATGATATTTGAATTTTTCCTAAAACTGAAGTTTAAAATGTAACAGCTCATTCGTTTTTTTCATTTTTTTATAATTTAAATAAAGTATAGTGTTTCATACACCTGTACGTACGGTTTGTATGCTGTGCAAAATTCACGTGAGTACAGAAAGAGTGAGTCCTTAAATATGTGTGTGTGTGTGTGTGTGTGTGTGTGTGTGTGCGTGTGTGTGTTTTCAAGCACCTATAAATTCAGTTTCTTTGGCTTCTCCAACTCTGTCCCATGTGTTAAACAAACTTTGAGCATTTATGCTGCCCTTCTCTGTATGTTCATTGTCCCATCTAAGTCATTTCTGGTACAGCACCCACAAACTTCAACTATCTTCTAGGATGGGCCACACGAGTGCTTTATAAGTAATCCTCCTTTGTACACCTATTGCATTTTCCTAGTATTCTACCAACGAACTGAAATCTGTCACCTGCATTACATATGACTGAACTACGTGAATGTCTCATTTCATATCCTTACAAAGTGTTACACCCATTTATTTGTGCGAGTTGATCTATTTCAGTTGAGACTAAATGATATTGTAGTCATACAATATTACATTTTTCATTTTGTGGAGTGTTCAATTTTACATTTCGGAACAGTTAAAGCAAGCTGCAAATACTTGCACCACTGTGAAATCTTGTAAGAATATTTATGCATCTTCTTTCAGACAGGACTTTGTTATAGATAACTGCATCATCTGTACAAAACCTGAGGTTATTATTCACATCAACTGCTAGGTCATTAATATACAATATGAACAGCAAAGATCTGAAGACACTACCCTGGGGCACACCTGAAGCCACTTCTCAATCTGTCAAAATCTCTCCGTCCAAATTAACATGATGCTTCCTCCCTACCAAGAAATCCTCATTCCAATCACAAATTTCACTTTCTATTCCACACATATTCCATAAGTGCAAAAACTGATGAGTTTTGTGGCCATTCGGGATGATTTTCTGAACCATATTGAAGAAACGAAGATTTAACCTTTAATTTAACATGGACAATGTAGTCACTTTCATTGAATCTCAGCCTTAGGTAAAAGGAGGACAAGGAAGGAAATCAGCCATGCAACATTCACATTCATTGATTTAGGGAAATGAAGGACTACCTTAATGTGGATGGGCTGATAAGAGATTCCAACCCTACTTCTCCCCATTGTACGCCCAGTGTGCTAACCACAAACTTGTCTAGTTCAAATCTCTTCTTCATGAGTTGATTAGAATAATGCATCATCATCATCTTAAAAGTTGTCATTGTCATAAGAAGAAAGTTGGATGCATCCAGTCTGCAACAAAGTGCTCATTTGTTCCCTCTACAAGTAACTTAATTCCAGAATGTAAAGGGAACATTATCATAATTACTGAGGCTTGATTAATTTTTGAAAACAGCAGAGAAAAAATTTATATTTAAGAGACATGGGAATGCAAAAGAAACAGTAGAGGAGTTGGTAAGCAGTTCTGCAAGCTGCTCTTGCAGTTTTCTTTTTATGTCATTAACTAGGAACAAAAATAACCAAGAGTAATTGGACAGTGGGTAGATTCTTTTCATGACGGCATCATGACTGAATAAAATCATTTGTTTCCAAGTAACATAAATAAAATTTAAATTCTCAGTTATGGCTAACTTTCATCCAGAAAACAGAGGATTTGTTAAGACTTAAAGGATGAATGTTCAGACAGCTGAAACTGCCAAACTATGATTCAGGTAAACACAGCTGGTTAAACTGATTACGAAAATATGATCCAGTCAGTGTCACACACACTTAAACATCCAACCCAGTAAACTGGATCAGAGTCTGAACAGCACACTACTACTCTATTATAAACGTACAAAACTAACAAAATATGGCCCCATGTAATAGATAATTCACAAGTACGATGTTCCGATGGGTCCTTGTATATGTATGCCAAAGGGCTAGGACATTTTCTTATTGACACAGAAACCACTTTGTTCCACTGTTGTATATGTATGCCAAAGGGCTGGGGCATTTTCTTATTGACACAAACCACTTCATTCCATCGTTGCGACAGGAGGAACAACTGCCACTGTAGACTTTTTGACGACTTGGAAAAATGACAAACCAAATTACGATAGCTGACTCATTTACAGTACATGTCACTTTGGAAGGTACCTTTATGCAGAGAGGAAAAACAATTACAATGGGGAAACATGGAGGGGCTAAATGTGTACATGTAGCAGTGGACACTTTCTATGATATTAGACATTAAAAATTGTTGCTGCACACAAGAACAAATAAAGCTGTATTATTACTACAGAGTGATCATGTGACTGGAGGAGATGGGTTATCACTGTCCAGCAGAGATCACGGCATGGTGCCCTGAGAAAGCCTAAATCTCTTTGGCTGCTGGCAGTAGTTGCAGGAGGTGTGCTTCAGACCTGGGCCATCTTCTGACATGACGTGCATTGTGACAAGTTTGACTCTTCATTACAAAACTATTTTTATACTGACTTTAAAATTTTAGAAATTTTCAGTGAAAATACGTGCAACCAAACTGAGCCACAGCAGTCTATGAAATGATAACCGACTTGAAAATATGCAGTTTGCCACCACAGCTTCCAACCCTAGTGGATGTCTGGTGTATATTGTGGTTGGTTGATTGGTTGGTTTAAAGCAGGGGTGGGAAGGGGGAGGGGGGGAAGGGGGGGGGAGGGGAAGGGACCAAACTGCGAGGTCATCAGTCCCTTGTTCTTGATAAATTAATTACACAAGGGAAAGAAGCAAAAAAAGGAGATGTGCAGCACAATGACAGGAGAATGGGAGAACCAGAAGAACAGAAGAAGGACAGCCAACACTACTAAGGACAAAACAGGCAAAGAAAACCACAGAGAGAAACAAGAAACAGGTAAAAGGGTTAAAAACAAGAGAGCAGATGACCGTGGCTGGCCAACCACAAGAATAAAAAGGAAAAGCCAGACACTCTGCGACATGTTAAAACATCCAACCTAAAAGCATTAGATTGGAGAACACAAAGGGACAAAGGACATGCGCGAAAACTTATATAGAATGAAAAAACCCACCGACACATACAAAATGTAAAACTAAATTAGCCAATGAGGCGTTGCCAGCTAAAATTAATGGCAACGAGTCCGGTAACTGAAGAGTCTGTCGCACGGCAGCCAAAGAAGGACAGCTTACCAAGATATGGGCCAATGTCAGCTGGGCGCCGCACCAACACTGAGGTGGGTCATCACGGCGCAGGAGGTAACCTTGCGTCGCCCAAGTGTGGCCAATGTGGAGCCAACAGAGAACCACAGAGTCTCTGCAAGAGGCCCATGTGGAGGTCTTCCACACATTTGTAGTCTCCTTAATGGCACACAGTTTGTTGTGCATACTGAGGTTATGCCACTCAGTCTCCCAATGCTGCAAAACCTTGTGGCATAGTACTGAATGCAGGTCAATTGCAGAGAAGCTGATCTCCATAAGCAGTTTCTGCATAGCCTGTTTGGCCAGCCTCTCAGCAAGTTCGTTGCCTGGGATTCCGATGTGACTTGGGGTCCAGACAAACACCACTGAACGACTGGACGGTTCCAGGGCATAGATGGACTTCTGGATGGTCGCTACCAAAGAATGACGAGGGTAGCACTGGTCGATAGCTTGTAAGTTGCTCAAGGAGTCAGTACACAGAAGAAATGACTCCCCAGGTCATGAACAGATGTGCTCAAGAACACAAGATATGCCCACCAGCCTGGCACTGAAAACACTACAGCCATTTGGCAAGGAATGCTGTTTGATGTGTTCTCCATGGACATACGCGAAGCCAACGTGATCATCAGCCATTAAGCCATCGGGATGAACCACTTTATGGCCTCAGTACATGTCAAGAATCCAAAGGAAATGGCAGTGGAGAGCCGCAGGGTTAACTGAGTCCTTAGGGCCATGTGAAAAGTCCAGGGGAAGCCACGGCCTAGGTGTACACCATGGTGGTGTATGTGAATGGACCTCAAGTATAGGTGGTAAAGGAAAGGACTCCAGTTCGGAAAGAAGGGATCGGATATGAACTGCAATTGGAAGCCCTGACCTGGGCCGCCGATGCAGGAGATGAATTGCCTTGAGTGGGAAAAGGAGATGGTAATTCGGATGCGCAGGACAACTATGAATGTATGAAATGTAACTGGCCAGCAGTTGTGCATGCCTAACCTGCAATGGAGAGACTCTGCCTCCACCAGGATGCTGGTCACCGGACTCGTCCTAAAAGCTCCTATCATTAGACGAACACCACAGTGGTGCACTGGCTCGACTAAATGCAATGCTAATGGTGCTGCTGAACCATAAACCAGACTCCTGTAGTCAAGGCAGGATGGAACAAGGGCTCTGTAGAGCTACAGCAGCATAGAGCGATCTACACCCCAGTTGGTGTTGCTCAGGCAGCAGAGGGTGTTGAGGTGCTGCCAGCAGTTCCGCATAAGCTGACGAAGGTGAGGAAACCAAGTCAATCGGGCATTGAAAACCAGTCCTAAGAACGATATGTCTCCTCTAGAGTAAATGGATTGTCATTAAGGTTAAGTTCTGGTTCTGGATGAATGGTAAAATGCTCACAGAAGTGCACAACACACGACTTTGCAAGCGAAAACTGGAAACCATGGGTTAGAGCTCATAACTGCGCCTTTTGCATGGCTCCCCGTAGACACTGCTCAGCAACACCAGTACTGGTGGAGCAGTATGAAAAGCAGAAGTCGTACGAGTACAGAGAAGGTGAGACGGACGGCGCTACAGCTGCTGCTAGACCATTAATGGCCACTAAAAATAGAGATACACTCAATACAGAGCCCTGTGGGACCTCACTCTCCTGGATATGGGGGGAACTATGGGGGGCACCAACTTGGACATGGAAAGTAAGAAGCAACAGGAAATTTTGGATAAAACTCGGGAGCGGGCCTCGGAGACCCCACTCGTATAATGTGGCAAGGATATGGTGTCGCCAGGTGGTGTCGTACGCTTTTCGTAAATCAAAAAGATGGCAACCAGGTGTTGGCATCTGGAAAAGGCTGTTCAGATGGCAGACTCGAGGGACACAAGATTATCAGTGGTAGAGCGACCCTGACGGAAGTCGCCCTGACATGGAGCCAGTAGGCCACGTGATTCCAGGACCCAACCCAACCGCTGACACATCATACATTCCAGCAGCTTACAAAGAATGTTGGTGAGGCTGATAGCTATCCACATCAAGCGGGGTTTTACTGGGTTTGAGCACCAGAATGATGGTGCTCTCCCGCCATTGCGATGGAAAGACACCATCGCACCAGATCTGGCTGGAGATGACGAGGAGATGCCGCTTGTAGTCAGACGAGAGATGTTTAATCATCTGACTGGTCCAGGAGCCATGTCAGGGCAACGTCCAAGGGCACTGAGGAGCTCCCACTCTGTAAATGGGGCATTATAGGATTCACTGTGGCGTGTAGTGAACGAAATCAGTTTCCCTTCTAGGTGCCATTTGAGAGTGCAAAAGGCTGTGCGGTAATTCTCTGATGCAGATGCTCGAGCATAGTGCTCAACAAAGTGCTCGGCAATCATGATTGCGTTGGTAGATAACATGCCATTTATGTTAACACCGGGAACACCTGTTGGGGGCTGGTACCCGAAAACACGTCTGATTCTTGCCTAGAATTGGGAAGGTGATGTATGGCACCCACTGGTAAAGGTGTGTCTCTCCCAACACTCCTGCTTCCATTATTTGATAAGTTGGTGAACGCGGACACAGAGCCGTTTAAAGGCTATGAGGTGCTCCAGGGAAGGGTGCCGCTTATGCTGCTGTAGAGCTCACCAACACTCCTTAATTGCTTCAGTGACTTCCGGCGACCACCAAGGGACTGCCTTTACCAGGAGCATCCTAAAGAGGGAGGGATCACGTTTTCTGCCACAGAAAGGATGGTTGTAGTCACATGCTCAACCATGACATCGATGTTCCCGTGTGGGGGAGATTCAACAGTGACAGCAGAGGTGAAAGTTTCCCAGTCCGCATTATCTAAAGCCCATCTGGGCAGGCATCCATGGGTCTAATGCTGGGGCAGTGACAGAAAGATGTCACTACCACACAGGTTGTCATATGCTCTCCAGCGGATAGCTGGAGAAGTATTTGGCTGCAAATTGATAAATCAATGGCCGAGTAACTATCATGAGCCACACTGAAATGTGTGGCGGCCCCAGTGTTTAGGAGGCAGAGGTCAAACTGAGAGAGTAAAGTTTCAACATGTCTGCATTGGCCAGTAAGCACGGTGCCACCCCACAAGGGGTTATGGGTGTTGAAATCTTCCAAAAGTAGGAAAGGTTTATGGAGTTCACCAATCAGTGCAGCTAATACATTCAGGGACACTGCACCATCTGGAGGAAGATCTACATTGCAGATAGTTATTTCCTGTGTCATCTTTATTCTGACAAACAAAGCTTCAAGAGGGGTTTGAAGGGGCATGGTTTCACTACAGACTGAGTTTAGGACATAAACGCATACTCCACCTGACACTCAATTATAGTCACCACGGTTCCTGTAATATTCCTTATAGCTGTGGAGGGCAGGGGTCCGCATTGCCGGGAACCAAGTTTCCTGGAGGGCAACGGAGAAAGCAGGTTTAAAGCTTCACAGTTGCCGTAGCTCAGCCAGGCAGTGGAAAAAAACTGTCGCAATTTCACTGGAGAATGATGTGATTGTGAGGCTGGGAAGATATGGAACATTCAATGAGGCAGTTTACGCCTCAGGGTCATCTGCTGCCAACGACTTATTGCTTGAGCAGTCTATATCCATTACGTCTGAGGGCCAAGTGAGATCTAGGTCCTCAGAAGACGCCAGAATCTCCATCTCATTCGCAGATGCAGAGCTTGTAGGTAGCGGTGGTGTGGGTGCCACCGCAATTCCCTTAGTCTTGGGGATCTTCTTTTTGGATTTCTCTCACTGCTCTTTGGGTTTCCTTGGCTGGAAGGACTTCACTGATTCATTCACTGTGACTGAGGATGAGAGTGAAGCCCTACGACCAGCCACTTTTTGGCTCTTCAGCCGCTGGTGGGTGTCATCTTTCCCACTAGTAAAAACCTGGGAAGGGAGTGACCCAAGGGACCCCTGTCTAGCGAGAGGAGCCAAAGAAACTTACACTTCTCCAGTGCAGAAGTGGGGACTGATATGCCCAATGGTGCGGGGGGGGGGGGGGGGGGGGGCGTGTTGCTCCCGAAGTAGGTCGTGCAGCAGCAACAGGGAGTGAAGTGCCCTAACCGTCAAGGGTGCAGGTGTAGTCTTCCGGCTCTGGGGGGGTCACTGGGGATGGAGCTGATGGGGCTAGAACTGCTGTAGCGGCAACGTAAGACGATGTCATATGTACAGGATGTAGGCATTCAAATTTCCTTTTAGCCTTAGTTTAGGTCAGTCAGTCCACGGTCTTGTATTCCACGATTTTCCTTTCTTTCTGGAGAATCCTGAAGTCAGGCAGGCAAGCAAATAGTGCTCTCCACAGTTGACACAGACGGGAGGCGGGGCACATGGAGTATTGGGACGTGATGGGCGTCCGCAATCTCAACATGTGATGCTGGACGTACAGTGAGAAGACATATGGTCAAACTTCCAGCATTTAAAGCACCGCATAGGGGGAGGGATATAGGGCTTTACATCACAGTGGTAGACCATCACCTTGACCTTCTCGGGTATGTATCACCCTCAAATGACAAGATGAAGGCACCGGTGGCAACCTGATTATCCCTCGGACCCTGGTGGACGTGCCAAACGAAATTTACACCTCACAGCTCTAAATTGGTGTGCAGCTCATTGTCAGACTGCAAAAGAAGGTCGCTGTGAACTATAATACACTGGCCCATATTTAAGCTCTTATGGGGCGTGATGGTTACAGAAACATCCTCACCTTGTCATAAACAAGTGACACCTGTGACTGGGCAGAGGATGCTGTTTTGATCAAGACTGACCCAAATCTGATTTTGGACAAGCCCTTCACCTCCCCAAACTTGTCCTCTAAATGCTCAACAAAAAACAGAGACTTCATTGTCAAGAAAGATTACCCCATCAGCTCTCGAACCTACAAGGTACCGGGGCGAATAAGAGTCGTTGCCATCCTCAGCCTGATGTTCCTCCCATGGTGCGGCTAGGGAGGGGAATGATTTGGGGTCATACTTCTGTGCATTGAATTGAGCCTGTGAACACTTAGAGACTGCTGGTGTTCTACACCAGTAAGAGATTATGTACTATGCTTAACTGCATGTCATCCGCCCTGATGCCACCCACTCCGACCAGGGGCCCTCCCCATGGGTGCCACCCAGCCGCAGCAAAGGCCACCTGGCAGGATGGCCATTGCCATGTGTCCCAATGTTTCAGGGTGACAAAGAAAGTACAGAAAGTATGTATTATTTCTCTGTAAGAATATATATGACAATTGCTTCAATCTTCAAAGATATACTTCTTGTGTCTGCAGCCACATCATGATATCATCTGAACACACACTACTTTTGCAGTCCATCTGGCCACCATCTACAAGTGAGAACACTGCTCAGGGTAAATAACCTCCCTGGGAATTGACAACATTCACATTTATTACTGTGAAGATGATGACCATTGTCCAGCATTTGGTTTGGCTCTCAGTGTAACACTTGTTTGTGCTGTATCAACATACCTGTTGTTGAATTTTAGAAAATTCCTTTTCTCTCCAGATCTGGGATCCACAGCATCACCTTATCAAGCAAAGCTACAAGAATCACATTCTTGTTCTCTCATGGTATGGGCAAAATCAAACTTCCCATTACTGAAGCAAAACATACTTCTGTATTGTTCCTACTCTTTTATATCCATAAAATCTGATGCCAATTGCACCTTATTTTTTCTGAGAGTTCCAACATACAACAAATTCTTTGCTTTCAAATAATTTATGATATCAATATCAGAAAACCAATTTTCAACAGTGACACTGTGATCACTTCACTTGGTTTATTGCCAACACAGGAGGGAGCTCCTGACCATTGTCCAATATAAATTTTGATGGTGCGTCTGAAAGCCAGAGGTCAAAATACTAAATGTTTCAACAAATTGTCTACAAAGTACAAATCACTCATCCATCAAACAAGGAAAGTAATAAATCTGATAAATAAAAGAAAATACAAACCTCCATAAATGGGACATCCTTAGGTACAATGAGCTCATGGATCATGCGAAAACCTGAAGATAGGGAGATACTAGCCAGGGGGAACCCCATGCTGCCTAAAATGGGAGTAGGGAACAAAACATATCAGCGGTACCTATCAGGCTGATTATGGATGACTGATGGTTAACAGACGTGGGTAAGAACCAGTTTCAAAATGCTAATTTATAATGCAGATAGTGTATGAAATATTATTTTATACACTGATTTAATTAGGCCTACCTTTATGAGTATCCCATCCCAACTTGTAGAATCTTGGTCTTTTAGCTTCAGTATATTTCTTGTGTTCATTGTCAGAACAGGATTTTGATATTCCTGCAGCTCGCAACGAAACTGTCACCTCTCAACCTAACCTAGAACTTGGGCTATGTAACATATCAGCCTGTAACCACAACCAGTATTCCAAAAAATAATATTCTCTTCTAATTAGCACACATATGATGTCACACACTGTAACATTATTACATCCTGGATCAATGACAGTATTTTGTGTTCGTATGTTCAACTAACCTGTCAACACATTTCTGATTTTTATGAGGCTTGAACTCTTGCTAAAGGTCAAAAGGATTATTTTCATCTGGTGATCTGCTAGGGTCAATAGAAGCATCTGATTCCACCCATCTGGTTTGTCCCGTCCCGTAAAGATGATGAGGTGTGTGACGCCACTATGACTTGGTTTTTTGAGTTGGTTATGTTTGTAAGGTGGTGGTGGTGGTCTACTTTATGGTGGATGTGGACATGCTGAGTTTAATATGGTATTGGGTTCATTTGAGTTTGGTAGTCATTGCGCTAACATGGTTTTGAGTTTAGGTAGTTACTGAAGGAATGTGGGTTGTGGAAATGTTTTCAGCGAGTTACTACGGTTTCTTTTTTTCCCCTTCTTTTGCTTATGTGTTTGACGTTTTTGTTAGCTCTGATTCGTTCGTGTTTGTTGTGCAGAAAGAATTCTACAATAAATGTGGTGTTTTGTCTGCTGTACATTTATGATAGTTCAGTTGTGTTTTAATTCATGTAATGAATATGTAGTATCTGGGTTTTTGAGTGTTGGGGTTTTGGTTCCACTTTTCTGATATGTAGGTGTTGGTTTTTGGTATCAATTGTTCCAGTTGATCTATACAGGTCAAGGGAAATGCCAGATTCCACTTTTCAGGCTTTTAGATGTTGCGGTTTTTGGTATTGGTAGTTGCGGCTGAGCTATACAGATCAAGAGAAACGTCCGATTCCTATGGTTTTCTTGATATGGCGGAATGTTGTTACCGTAATTTGTTATATTATTTATTTTAGGGTGGTTCAGCGTTTCTTTATTGTTGTATATTTAGCTTGTCCCTGCCCTAAACCCCCTATCTTCCGCGGTTATCCCGTTTGTTTCATTTTATTTGTGGAGCGAGACGATATTGTCATTTTTATTTTTGCTCGCGTTTGTATGTAGTGACATCATGTTGCCATATTGTATTCGTTGGAACTAGCAGTTTCCGCCGTACTGATGTGGCGTAGGTCAAAATAGACGGGTGGAATCGGATGCTTCTGTACACTGAAGTCTGATTTCACGATACTACACTGACGTCTGATTTCACGATATTTATAAAAACTGCATTGAAGCAAACATTTGCGCAGGGTATACAAAGTTGTCTTTTTCAAGCTTCATTAAGGAAGTTTCATTGTTATAATGTAGTGTACATTTTCATAATTTTGTTATTGCGGATCTGAGAATCAGAAACCATTCCTTATTCTACTCACAATACATATCTGTGACAGATCAAATTATCTAATATTTCTTGTTTTTATCCTAATATGAAAATTAACGCCTAGTTTTCGGTATAACACAATGTTTTAAATCCCACAGCGCAACTTTAAAATAAATATAACGCACTACTATCAGAACCATACGCACTCCTATTACTACCCATCGAATAACAGAAAAACAACATTCCTTGCAGCACCCAAAGGTTTGTAAATTTAGAATATCACAAATCTTTACAGTGATCAGCAGTGTTGCGCTAAAGTAACCACAAACGACAGTTAATAAAACAGAAACACGATCAGAAATACTTTTAGCTCGAGATTATATGGGCACCAAGCACATATTTCGCGAAATTTTGCTCCGAAATTTAAATTTCAGCGCAAAGTAATTACAGGAAATAATAGTTTCCACGATTATCAAAGGGATTCCTGTTAATACTTGTAACTTACAAGTTAACAAATTTTACTTCTACAGAACACTTACCACATCTTTATCTACAGTCGTTTTGCATTTCACAATAGCGTAAACCTGATGGATGACAATAACAGGTGGTAGATGGCCTTCAAACGCTTCGTTGGGAAACTTACTTCGCAAGTACACCAAGGCACATTCTGTATCTGACGGCGCATCTTTTCCAAAATTAGTATCTGTTTTTGGGTCACTATCTGTCAACTGTATGTCAACCGATAAGTGAGGTTTCTTCCTTTGAATGTAAAAGTCTGGCAACGTTACACGTCTCTTCATATTATGGAGAATACCGTAACGGTAGGAAGAACCGTGGTGCCCCACAGATCTCTAGCATACGAAATTTACGAATTCAACCATATTTATGTTTATGCTATCTTTCCAGCTCCGCAGATTTTGATACGCCGGCTGGTTACTGCCTTTCGAGAGTGCTACTGCGTCACTGCGATGATCTAGACAACTGCCTGGCACTTGTTGATGTATACATCTTTGGCTTCACATTTCATTTTGAAATGTAAACACAACGAGTAAACACTAGTGAAAATGCACGTGTTGAGCCGAAGTCGTCCAGTACTTTGCAGTGGAGCGAAAAGCGACAGTGTGGTTCCAGTATTTTGTTAGTTAGCGGGCTGTGGCGAATAGTATAAAATATTTCTGCTTCATATGTCTCTCATTTCCATCCTTGATTTGTCTTTGTGACAGTCATTTAAGTGTGTAATTTTGAAAAACAAAAAATGTTTGTACTTGCCGAAATGAAGCATGTCATACGAATTCCACCACATGATTTTAAGAAGAGGCTTAATGATGCTATTTCAGAAGAACTGAACAAGAAGTTGGCGAACAAAGTATGTGTTTGTTTTGGTTGGGCTGTAGGTATCACTTCCTCGTAACTGTTGTAACATTTTTGTGTTTTCTACAGGTTGTTTTAAATGTCGGTTTGTGCATTGCACTGTTTGACATAACACGTTTAGAAGATTCTTACATATTCCCTGGTGATGGCGCAGCACACACCAAAGTAAACTTCCGTTATGTTGTATTCAGGCCATTCATGGAAGAAATACTCATCGGTAAAATTAAAAGCTGTAGCCCAGAAGGCGTTCAGGGTAGGTGTCACATCGTTATCGTTTATGGTATTATTAATGTATCTTTATATCGACACATTTACAAGCAACTATTGAATTATTGCACTCATTATGAGTGAATCAACACATGTAAATTTGGTCTTTTTTTTTTTAAGAATAGGTGACTTCAGAATTGCAAAACGTGAGTGAAATATTATTTTGTCTATAACTGGTTTTGTACTTGCCATTTCTCATATTTTTCTCGCCGCAATACCCCTAGCTGTACTTGTAATGAAGACCCCAGTGACTGACAGATATTCAGAGGCTGACACTTAAAATTCACGAAGGACGAGTTCTACTACATGCAATTTAGTCCATTTACAGATGTACTGACTTAAAAATTCGTAAATGTTTAAGCACAAAACAACACTGTAACCAAAATTAACCATTCTAATTACACAAAAAACATAGAAGGTAGTTTTCTCTCCATCAAATCTGTAGGCATACTACTCAATTTTCTGAGTATTAGACATGTGAATAAAGCTAAATTTAAGCCATCATAAATGCTGAAAATTGTTTTTAGTAAGATAGTACCAGGCTTTGCATGTCACTGCCAAGTTTATTACAATAATAATTTGTCATAGTCAACTTTACACATTCTGAAAGATGATCAGTCAGCTTATTTCTGCACTTATATTTCACTTTGTTCATCATTGAAAATGCTGCCTTATGTAGACAAGTTAGTCCAAATACCATGAAACAAGCAATGCGCCTTTTACTATGTAGGTTGCTACGCTCACTAATTTCTGGATGTTATCTTCATTATTTTCTGACTTTAAGGGAATATCATTTTGAAATCAAATTATTTCATGTTCAATCTCACTTCAAGAGAAAAGATCACACATTTTACATGAATTTCTTTCATATCCACTTTTTGGAAAAGTTGAGCTGTGAAAATCAGTTTTCAAACTCTGTCTTCAGTACTGTCAGATTGGTTGCATACTTCTCTGCAGCTTCTTGATCCAATTATGTTTGTTACAGTAATCTCGTCATGCGGGATGAAAAAGTGTTGCTTGGTGTGAGCGATAAAGACAGTGAAATGAAAATGGAAACAAAAGAGGCAGATAGGGTATTGTCAGACTTGTTGTTGTTGTGGTCTTCAGTCCAGAGACTGGTTTGATGCAGCTCTCCATGCTACTCTATCCTGTGCAAGCTTCATCATCTCCCAGTACCTACTGCAACCTACATCCTTCTGAATCTGTTTAGTGTATTCATCTCTTGGTCTCCCTCTACAATTTTTACCCTCCGCGCTGCCCTCCAATACTAAATTGGTGATCCCCTGATGTCTCAGAATATGTCCTGCCAACTGATCCCTTCTTCTAGTCAAGTTGTGCAGCAAATTTCTCTTCTCCCCTATTCTATTCAACACCTCCTCATTAGTTATGTGATCTACCCATCTAATCTTCAGCATCCTTCTGTAGCAACACATTTTGAAAGCTTCTATTCTCTTTTTGTCTAACCTATTTATCGTCCATGTTGCACTTCCATACATGGCTACACTCCATACAAATACTTTCAGAAACGACTTCCTGACACTTGAATCTATACTCGATGTTAACAAATTTCTCTTCTTCAGAAACGCTTTCCTTGCCATTGCCAGTCTACATTTTATATCCTCTCTACTTCAACCATCATCAGTTATTTTGCTCCACAAATAGCAAAACTCATTTACTACTGTAAGTGTCTCATTTCCTAATCTAATACCTCTGCATCACTCGATTTAATTCGACTACATTCTATTGTCCTCATTTTGCTTTTGTTGATGTTCACCTTATATCCTCTTTTTAAGACACTGTCCATTCCGTTCAGCTGCTCTTCCAAGTCCTTTGCTGTCTCTGACAGAATTACAATGTCATTGGCAAACCTCAAAGTTTTTATTTCTTCTCCATGGATTTTAATACCTACTCCAAATTTTTCTTTTGTTTCCTTTACTGCTTGCTCAATATATAGATTGAATAACATCGGGGATAGGCAACAACCCTGTCTCACTCCCTTCCCAGCCACTGCTTCCCTTTCATGCCCCTCGATTCTTGTAACTGCCATCTGGTTTCTGTACAAATTGTAAATAGTCTTTCGCTCCCTGTATTTTACCCCTGCCACCTTCAGAATTTGAAAGAGCGTATTCTAGTCAACATTGTCAAAATGTTAGAAATGTAGGTTTGCCTTTTCTTAATCTATTTTCTAAGATAAGTCGTAGGATCAGTATTGCCTCACTTGTTCCAATATTTCTACAGAATCCAAACTGATCTTCCTCGAGGTCGGCTTTTGCCAGTTTATTCCATTCGTCTGTAAAGAGTTTGTGTTAGTAATTTTCAGCCGTGGCTTATTAAACTGATAGTTCAGTAATTTTCACATCTGTCAACACCTTTCTTTGGCATTGGAATTATTATATTCCTCTTGAAGTCTGAAGGTATTTCGCCTGTCTCATATATCTTGCTCACCAGATGGTAGAGTTTTGTCAGGACTGACTCTCCCAAGGCTGTCAGTAGTTCTAATGGAATGTTGTCTACTCTCGGGGCCTTGTTTCAACTTAGGTCTTTCAGTGCTCTGTCAGACTCTTCACTCGGTATCACATCTCCCATTTCATCTTCATCTACATCCTCTTCCATTTCCATAATATTGTGCTCAAGAATGTCACCCTGGTATAGACACTCTATATACTCCTTCCACCTTTCTGCTTTCCCTTCTTTGCTTAGAACTGAGTTTCCATCTGAGCTCTTGATATTCATGCAAGTCTTTCTCTTTTCTGCAAAGGTCTCTTTAATTTTCTTGTAGGCAGTATCTATCTTATCCCTAGTGATATAAGCCTCTACATCCTTACATTTGTCCTCTAGCCATCCCTACTTAGCCATTTTGCACTTCCTGTCGACCTTATTTTTGAGACATTTGTATTCCTTTTTGACTGCTTCATTTACTGCATTTTTATATTTTCTCCTTTCATCAATTAAGTTCAGTATCTCTTCTGTTACCCAAGGATTTCTATTAGCCCTCGTCTTTTTACCTACTTGGTCCTCTGCTGCCTCCACTATTTCATCTCTCAAAGCTGCCCATTCTTCTTCTACTGTATTTCTTTCCCCCATTTTTGTCAATTGTTCCCTTATGCTCTCCTTGAAACTCTGTACAACTTCTGGTTCTGTCAGTTTATCCAGGTCCCATCTCCTGAAATTCCCACCTTTTTGCAGTTTCTTCAGTTTTAATCTATAGTTCATAACCGATAGATTGTGGTGAGAGTCCACATCTGCCCCTGGAAATGTCTTACAATTTAAAACCTGGTTCCTAAATCTTGTCTTACCATTATATAATCTATCTGAAACCTGTCTGTGTCTTCCCACTTAGAAATATTTTGCAAAACACTCATCGTCAGCAAACTGATATTTTATATTTAAACAGATTTCATTTAAATGGGTTTCAGACAAAGATTTTGAAAAATCACCTCATAAAACCATGACTAAAATCATTGTAAAACTGATCAATGGACAAAAAATAAACTATTACTATAACATTGATGTTTGACTGGTCTATGGCAATCGACTGGTTGAGCATCCCATGTTCTACAGATATAAACAGGCTCTGCAAGCTGCTGTACAGTGCATGGCAGAGGGAACGTTGTACAGTTGCTCAATCGTTACCTTTCCAGACAAATATTTTCAGAAAATACTTCCTACCATTTATGTTTGATGTTAACAAATTCAGAAATTTTTTCATGGCTGTAGCTAGCCTACATTTTATATCCTCTTTTATTTGACCATAATCAGTTATTTTGCTGCCCAAAAAACACGCAGAACTCAGCTACTACTTTTACTGTATCATTTCCTAATCTAACTCTGTTAGCATTGCCTGATTTTATTTCACTACATTCCATTACCCTTGTTTCACTTTTGATGGTGTTCAGTGTGTAACCTCTTTTCAAGACACTATATTTTCTGTTCAACTGTTCTTCCAAGTCTCTGTCAGAATTACAATGTCATTGGCAATCTTCTTTTTCCCCCTCTACCTCCATCAACTTTAATTCCATCTCCAAACTTTTCTTTGGCTTCCTTTACTCTTTACTTAGTCTACAGATTGAATAACATGGGTATAAGTTACAACTCTGTTGCACTCCCTTCTCTTCTGTGGCTTCCCTTTCATGTTCTTTGACTCTTCTCCCTTCAGTATGGTTTCTGTACAAGCTGTAGAAAACATTTCACTTCGTGGATTTTATTCCTGCTACCTTCAGAATTTCTGAGTGTATTCAACTCAGTAATGTCATAAGCTTTCTCAAAATCTGTGAATGCTATAAATGTAGATTTGCCTTTCTTCGACCAAGGTAAATCGTATAGTCAATATTGCCTCACATGATCCTTCATTTCTCCTAAACCCAAACTTCCCTGGGGTCAGCTTCTGTTGGCTTTTGCATTCTTCTGTAAATAACTCATACCAATATTTTGCAAACAGGACTTGTTAAACTTATAATTTGGTAATATTCACACCTGTCTGCATTTGCATTTCTTTGGATTTTGAACTATTACACTCTTCTATCGGAGGATATTTCCCCTGTCTCATATATCTTGCATGCCAGATGGAACAGCATTGTCATAGCTGGCTCTTCCAAGGATCTCAGTAGTTCTGAAGAATTGTTTCCTCTAAGGGCTGTAATTCAACTTCGGTCTTTAAGTGCTCTGTCAAACTCTTCTTGCAGTATCTTGTGTCTTGTATAATCTTCATTTACTTCCCATATAATCTTCATTTACTTCCTATTCCTTTTCTATGATACTACCTAAAGTGTGTAGCACTTCTGTAGATTCCTTTCACTTGTCAAATTTCCCTTCCTTACTTAGTATTGGTTTGCCATCCAAACTCTTGATACTCATACAGCTGTACAGCTGCTTCTCTCTTCTGCAAAGCTCTTTTCAGTTTTCCTATAAGGGGCCTCTGCATTTCCGCAAGTCATGTATGCTTAGCCATTTTGCATTTTCTGTAGATCTTATTTTTTTCGATGCATCTATCATCATTTGTGGCATTTTTACATTCTTTCCTTTTGTCAGTTACATTCAATATTTACTGTGTTATCCAAGGAGTTCTATGAGGCCTTTTCTTTTTGCCTATTTGATCCTCTGCTTCCTTCATTTTGTTTCTGCCAGTCTTTAAGAGTTCAAATAAAACAAATGTCTGTGTCAGTCACTTTTTTTATTTTATCCCACAGTGTCATTTTGAAGTGTTTACGCCCTTATCTTCAGGTGGAATAATGATACTTTGTAACATTTTTGCTAGCTAAATGCAGTCTGTTGTTTGCTGTGGTTTCATTTTGCTTGCTCTAGAAACAACCCATATAAGTTGAATCACAAACTAAAGGAGACTGTGATGAACAACTACACATTTGGAGTAAACTGCTCTGTCGAAAACAGTTATACTGTAGCAAATGAGCTACTAGACAGACAACCAAATGGTCTATCAATGGGCTCCAACATATCGGGGACCATAGCTAACATATTCATTAACCACCTTGAGCAAAAATTATTCAGTGGCAACAGCCCATGTTTACAAGACATCATTTTTTACAAAAAATATATAGATGACACATGACTAGTAACAGAGAGGGTAAACAAACAAGGTGTTGAGGCAATAATCCAAGCATTCAGCAGTATGCCTAAAACATTCAGTTCATTTGTAAATATGAAATTCAGAACTCGATAAACTTTTTCATCTTTGCCATTACCAGTAAAAACAGTGAACATGTGATTAGGATTTACAGAAAACCCAGAACTGCAGATGCAAATATCCATGATTCTCCATGCAACCCACTCACACACAAATTAGCAGCGAACAGTTCCATGTTGTGCAGAGCATGCAAAATGCTATTAAGCAATGAAATTGAGTCGTCAAACAGATAGCAGCTGCAAATGGTTTTTGACCTGCACTCATAAAAAAAATGCATAAGAAAGTTAGGAAAGGAATGGACAGAAAAGAACAGCAAGCAGACAGACACCAGGATAGTATGCCATCCCTACTTTGATACCATTTTATAAGAAACTGCTAATATATTGAGACCATACAATGCTTTCTCCACCAACAAAAAGTTAGACAATAGACTGCAACCAATACAAAAACCAGTAAAGATAATTCTCCAACTGAGTTGTATACAAGATAAAATGCAGTGACGAAGCTTCCGGACTAGATCCAGAGAACACATTAATGCATTTAGGTGCAACGCACCCAATAAATTTGCCATAGCTTCACATATTTAGCACTCAGGACATTCCTTTAGTAACATAGAGGACAATCTAATAATACTTAACAAATTAAAACCCCCAAGGGGCTCATGGTTCTTTCTGTGAGTTCGTGCATTTCACTCAAGGGGCTCTGAGATATTGCAGCCCATTCTTCCTTCCTGGGCTGCATTTCCTTCACCGTGACCCTCGCTCCTTAACCACTGCCCCCTCCTTGCCCTCTCTGTGTTCTGATTTATATCCACGTGGCTACCCACCTGGTTCCCTGTATTCCTTGCAATTTTGTTCCTCTTGCCTTTTGTTTTTCATCCTTCCGTTTTGGCATTTTTGGTCGTCCTTTGTGGTTTGACCTTCACGTCTAAATTTTCTCTATGTAGTGTGAGATATGACGTGGATACCTTTCCCCCTTTCCTTCCTCTCATCCTTCCCCAGCATAGTCCCCCTTCCATCTTGCTAGGTCACCAGCATGTGTAGCCAGTCTGTGTGGTGGGGCTGTTATGTACCCATCTGGCTGAGACCCCTGACAACACAGGGATCACACTACTGATACCTGTGCTGTTGCCTCTCCATGTATGCCAAGGAGAGTGTGCTTGTCATCCAGGAGCATTGGAATTCCCAGCAATGGCCGCCATGCCAGGCGGCCCTTGCTGTGGCTAGATGGTGGCCATGGGGAGAGCCCCGGATCTGAATGGATGGTATCAGGATGGATGCTTGGCACATAAAGTGTATCAAGCTGCAACAATCTGGCCATTTTCAAACGGCCACCTCTTTGAATGGTAAAGGATCATTGAAAGCTGCTTTGTGTGACATGGCAGTGTTCCCTTCCTTGGCTGTGCCCTGGGAGGAGGGCCAGGCTCACTGTCTTGGGATGAAACACTTTCCCCGCTACCTGGTCTGTACTAGGACGGCTCGGGACACATTCACCACGACAAAGCTGTTGTTTTTTGCAGACACTATCGAGGACAACTTTAGTGAAGTGGTCTCTAAGTAAGATGCGATCAGGCTCCCTGTTGATCAGAGCTGCCTCTGCTACCCAGTCTGCAGCTGTTTGTGTTTGTGATTGCCTTGGCAACATCCCGGTGTCTATTACTCCTCACCAGTCTCTGAATATTGTCCAGAGTGTTATTTTGTATAGGGACCTCATCCTGCAAATTTATGAGGAACTCCGGGCTAACCTGCAGTGACATGGTGTTCATTCTGTTGAACGTGTACAGTTGTTGTTGTTGTGGTCTTCAGTCCTGAGACTGGTTTGATGCAGCTCTCCATGCTACTCTATCCTGTGCAAGCTTCTTCATCTCCCAGTACCTACTGCAACCTGCATCCTTCTGAATCTGCTTAGTGTATTCATCTCTTGGTCTCCCCCTACGATTTTTACCCTCCACGCTGCCCTCCAATACTAAATTGGTGATCCCTTGATGCCTCAGAACACGTCCTACCAATCGATCCCTTCTTCTGGTCAAGTTGTGCCACAAACTCCTCTTCTCCCCAATCCTATTCAATACTTCCTCATTAGTTATGTGATCTACCCATCTAATCTTCAGCATTCTTCTGTAGCACCACATTTCGAAAGCTTCTATTCTCTTATTGTCCAAACTATTTATCGTCCATGTTTCACTTCCATACATGGCTACACTCCATACAAATACTTTCAGAAATGACTTCCTGACACTTAAATCTATACTCGATGTTAACAAATTTCTCTTCTTCAGAAACGCTTTCCTTGCCATTGCCAGTCTACATTTTATATCCTCTCTACTTCGACCATCATCAGTTATTTTGCTCCCCAAAAGGGTTGTAAATACGACCTTACTGATATCGGCACCTATATTCTGGCTTTTGAGAGATATACTCACCCAGGGAAGATCAAGGTTAAGTGTTACCCATGTGATGTGAAGCCGTACGTTGTGCCACCCATGAGGTGCTTGTGGTTTGAACATTGTCTTCCTACGGTGGACTTTCTTTATGTAGGCTGTGGACACCGACTCCAGGAAGGAAGCCCCTGTGTTCCACCACCTGTGTGTGTCAATTGTCATGACCACAGCTCTCCACACTCACCAGATTGCCCAGCTTACAAGGGAGAAAAGAAGAACCAAGAGTACAAGGCACTTGTTTGCTTATTTTATATTGAGGCTCATCAAAATTATGACAGACTCCACCCACTGTTGATTTCTTCTACTTTTGCCTCTGTTACACCCTTCCCCCCCTCCTACCTCTTCCTTTTTCTGAACATGGACACCTTGTCGCAGTCTTCTTTGACCTACATAAGACATTTTAGGTACCCTCCATGACTTGGCCTTTCATGCCCCCGTAAGATTTGTTATCCACGAGTTTTTATCCCTAGAATTGCCATTTCACTCAGCACCCCTTGGATCCAAGAGAATGGTATTCCACGGGATTCTGTGTTAAGTGTCACTCTCCTCCTTGTGACCATCAATGGGATAGTAACCTCTGTTAGGCCTTGGGTTAACCCAGCATTGTATGTTAAGTGTTTGCATTGTTGCATTTCCCACTCAGCACCACCTGCTGAATGCCATCTCCAAGGCGCCATTCGTTGGGTCTCTGTGTGAGCCCTTTCCCATGAGTTCCAGTTTTCTCACTCCAAAATGCGGATTATACATTTTTGCCATAGGCCTACAGTACACCCCAGTCTAGAATTTTATTTAGGCAACCAGCACCTAGATGTTGCAGCACAGTCCCATTCCTCGGGCCCTATTTTTGATAAAAAGCTGACGTGGCTGCCCCATGTTCTCCACATGAAGACTACCTGTATGCGGAAGCTCTTCTTCATCTTTACTGCACTGTGGTGTTGTATAGATTAGATTATGGATGTCGGGCTTATGGCTTAGTGGCTCCATCCAGCCTGAAACTACTTGACCCAGTTCGTCATTATGGGGCATGTCTGGCTATCAGTGCCTTTTGCACTCGTCTCGCCAACAGTCTCCTAGCAGAAGCAGGGATTCCCCCTATACAGACATGACGGAGCCAAGTCCTGGTTTCTATGCACTTGCCATTCGATGATTCCCTGACTATCCTGTGCACCCCGTCCTCTTTGCAAATGAAGGACATCTCCCTCCTGATACCCACCCTTGGGTGGGATTGCTGGTTGAAATGCATCTCACTCCCCTCTGTCGGGATCTCCATCTACACTCGTTGGAATGTGCCCTGTGTATTTCCTCCCGCACCCCACCCCCTCCCCGTCCCCCTTGGATGGTGCGTAGACAATGGATTTGGACTGACCTATGCCAGGGTTCTAAGATCTCTGTTGCCCCTATGGTCTTCATTGTCTTGTATGTTCCATCTTAGCAGAGTTCCAGGTACTATGATCTTCTACACTGATGGTTCAAATACGATAGGTAAGACAGGATACACTTTTACGTCTCTTTCTGGCATGGAACACTATTTACTGCCGGGATTGTGTAGTGAGTTCATAGCAGAGCTGCTAGCCATTAACAGGGCCCACCTCTTTGTTACCCAGTCCTCACTCCACAGTGTTTTAATATGTAATGACTCAGTGAGAAGCCTGCAGGCTATAGATCGACACTACTCTCGTCAACCTTTGGTCTCTGCTGTCCATGGCATTCTCTCTGCCCTTGGCCATGCCACCTGCTCAGTTGTCTTTCTGTGGGTCCCAAGTCATGTAGGCATCCCAGGGAATGAACTGGCTGACCATTTGGCTAGAGGGGCAGATACTTAACCTCCATTCCCTTTCATGGTTCCAGGTGCAGATATGCAGATACTAATCAAATCTCTCTTTGCCCAAAAGTGGAATGACAGCTGGTGCACTACTGCTCTCAGTAATAAACTCCTTGCAATCAAGAAGACTATTAGAGTCTTCTGCTCCCCACAGAAGGCTTCCACTGTCTTATGCCACCTACACACGAGTCATACTCGGCGCACTCATTGTTTTCGCTTGTGTAACGAGCCACCCCCACTATGTGGTTGTGGAGCCAGACTAATTATATCCCATATGTTTGTGGAATGTCCCCGTCTTTTGGCCCTTCATACTAAGTATAGCATTCCAGATTCCTTGTCTTTAATATTAGCAGATGATTCACGGATGGTTGAGCTGGTCCTCAGTTTCCTTCGTGAAAGTAGTTTTTATTTTCCATTCTAAGGTTTTGTTCTCCTCCTGGAGCAGGGGCAGAGTGATTGTAGCTGTATCCCCTATTCGTGTTTTCTGGGTCTGGGACCCATGATCCCATGCGAACACTGCTCTTCTATCCCGTTTTTTCTGGTTTTTAGATTTGGCCTACTCTTTCATGTCTTCTGCTGCGTGTGTTTTTAGCTTCCTCACTTAATACTGTGACCCCTCTGATTGGATCCACCCACTTTTTGCAGGTATCTCTATATTACGCATGTAACTTCCGAATCGCAGGACTGATGACCTCAATCCCATAATCCCACCCTTAATCAATAAATCAGTCAGTCACAAATTAAACAAAGGTCACAAACTCAATCTTGATCAAGAATTGGAAATTTTTATTCAGAATGGAAAACATGGGCGGAACACACTAAATGAAAAAGCTGAGACAGTGGCAGTGAGCTTCTTCAAATTTTTGCAGATATATTAGTTGATGCACTATAACTCTTTCCACTTTGTAATTCCTGATTGACCTTAATAAAAGATAATTCCCAAAGCAACATACAGAAACAGTAAAAATTAGATTATTTTGATACTAAGTCTGTATTTTTTTTGTTTATTTTATTTGTCTCTTTACTGTCTTGTATTTGCAATAGTAACATTTTTAACAAGTACTGTAAAAAATGAAGCAATTTTTTAATTATTATATATATCTATGGTCTGCAATATAAGTTAGTAATGAATAAACTATGAGGCAAGGCACTATATCTTTGATTTTTGGTTTGTTTGTATTAAGGGTTCATGTTCTGTGAGACAAGTTAAGTTAAAATGTATGTTTATGATGAACTGCAAGGTTCTGTGAACTGGAACAGGTTGTGAATAACACTATTACTGTTTAAAATTTATAGCCTTAGTGCCATATTACACTAACAAGTGCCTGTTACACATTTTTGTAGCAAAGAGAAACCACAACGGAGAACTGGCTGCATCTAGCTAGCAAAAATACAACAAAATATCATTGTTATATGTGAAAATGAGAGCTCAAACTCTCGATACGCACTGTGGGATGACAAAAGTGAATGATGCAGATAATGGTTTTATTTGAACTTTTATTGTCATAAATAGTTGCAGTCCCTGGAAAAAGTTCAACACGGTCGACATAAGGTTCTGTCAAGCATTACCTAATGCTCCCCTGAAACCCTCACTAACATATAAACTTTTCAGTTTATGTGGGTCTCATCTCCTTAGTTTTCTACTGTTGAGGTTTACACTTATTAACTAACACTCATTATTTCATTTTCACTGGATAAACAAATAGTGAACAGAAAATACAGAGTCACAATGTCTAAGCGTAGTGCGGGTCTGAGGCGGTAGTTGTCATTACAAGATGGCCAGTGTAATATGTGGATCATACAGAGCACCAATGAGAACTGCCATTCCTGGCGGAGCACCCACTTATATCAGGTAAATTGGCCACAGGATCCCACCAAGGGATGAAGTGATCACCTTGAGGACATGGCTTCTTTCTGATATTTATGTGGCGACCATTCACAGCTTGCAGCACTGTCGGCAGTCGCAGCACTATCAGCAGAGCAGGTGGCAATTACAGATCGATTTCTGGCAGTTTGTTATATCATCATCTCATGTCTTAGTCAGTTATGTCAACCCTCCATCGCTGAAGGCAGCACATAAGGTTGGAGGTGTCCCCTAGAGTGCTGACTGTGATGAGGGGGTGACGGAGCAACAGTTGGCATGGGAGCCGGGAGGGCACCCAGTGGGGCCAAGTCTGGGACAAGCTGTGTCTCTGTGTTGACATTCCCAGGACTGCCGGTAGTAGTCAGAGCTGTGCAAGGAGCGGTCGCTGGAGATGAGGCCACCTTTGCTGGAAGTGAAACAGAGCCAAGTCCCACTCCATGACTCATGGGGCACTGAGGGCTCAGCTGAAGAGGTGGGAGAGGGCTGGGGGTGCTGACTAGCAATCTGGGGCATAGCTAGTTCTGGTGGCGCTGCCAAAGATGACTCCCTGCAGAGACTTCATACATTCAGTGACTGCGAATCCTGTGGACTGCTGGATTCAGTGATGGACCCGAGGCAAGAGGCGGTTGGTGGAGATAGCAGTGCAGGGCGAGTACATAGTGCGCACCCATTTAGTAACTCAGCAGACCTTGTCTGTGGAAGCATAATTCACCATGGTCAACATCTTCTCTTTGAAAGTCCACACCATCCTTTCTGCCTCTCCATAGGATTTGGGTGGAATGGGGCGGTTAGCAGCCATGTGATCACTTGGATCCCGCAGAAACAGATAAACTGGGGGCCATTATCCGAAATGGTGGCCAATGGAAGATCGTTGATAACAAGGATATGAGGCAAAGTCCAAATAATATTTACCACCGTAGCAGAGTGGAGTGGGTGGATATAAGGAAATTTGCTGGATGAGCTGACCGCAGTGAGCCACATCCAATGCAAAAAGGGACTGACAAAGTCAGTGTGAAGAATCTCCAGTTCTGTCTGGAGCCAGGGTGAAAAAACCTTGGGGGAAACTGACTGATGGTGGGCACACGTGGTACAGGACTGAACTATCAAACTGATACCAATCCTGTTGTCTGACTGGTAGGCGTGCTGACAGGCCAGCTGCTTCATATACAGAACACAACAGTGAGCGGCATGCAGGAGATTGAGGACCTTGGGGTGCAGAGCTTGTGGGATAATGACCTAAGGCCAGTCTTAGGGCAATCTACACTGGACAATCGAATGGACTGTGGGGTCCACTCATGTCTATGCTCTGACCACTGACGCATCAATGGGGAACTCCTGAAGGGCCAATGATGAGCCAGTCTAGTTAAAAAATGATGAGTTCCTGAGAGCATCAAACGGGATCCAAGCTATTCGGCAGACAGGACCGTGTTGGTGTATACATGGCGATCGGATGGTTTGTAGCAGATGTCATATGTATATGCCGACTGAAACAATAGTCAACGCTGAAGCCTTGGTGCTGTTTTATCCAGGAGTCTGGTCCAAAGACCAGACAATGCATGTAACAGCTTGCGGTCTGTGATCAACAGAAAATTCACTCTGTACAGATAGATATGGAATGTCTTCACTGCACACACAATGTTGTTGTTGTTGTTGTGGTCTTCAGTCCTGAGACTGGTTTGATGCAGCTCTCCATGCTACTCTATCCTGTGCAAGCTTCTTCATCTCCCAGTACCTACTGCATCCTACATCCTTCTGAATCTGCTTAGTGTATTCATCTCTTGGTCTCCCCCTACGATTGTTACCCTCCACGCTACCCTCCAATACTAAATTGGTGATCCCTTGATGCCTCAGAACATGTCCTACCAACCGATCCCTTCTTCTGGTCAAGTTGTGCCACAAACTTCTCTTCTCCCCAATCCTATTCAATACTTCCTCATTAGTTATGTGATCTACCCATCTAATCTTCAGCATTCTTCTGTAGCACCACATTTCGAAAGCTTCTATTCTCTTTTTGTCTAACCTATTTATCGTCCATGTTGCACTTCCATACATGGCTACACTCCATACAAATACTTTCAGATACGACTTCCTGACACTTAAATCTATACTCGATGTCAACAAATTTCTCTTCTTCAGAAACGCTTTCCTTGCCATTGCCAGTCTACATTTTATATCTTCTCTACTTCGACCATCATCAGTTATTTTGCTCCCCAAATAGCAAAACTCCTTTACTACTTTGAAGTGTCTCATTTCCTAATCTAATACCCTCAACATCACCCAACTTAATTCGACTACATTCCATTATCCTTGTTTTGCTTTTGTTGATGTTCATCTTATATCATCCTTTCAAGACACTGTCCATTCCGTTCAACTGCTCTTCCAAGTCCTTTGCTGTCTCTGACAGAATTACAATGTCATCGGCGAACCTCAAAGATTTTATTTCTTCTCCATGGATTTTAATACCTACTCCGAATTTTTCTTTTGTTTCCTTTACTGCTTGCTCAATATACAGATTGAATGACATCGGGGAGAGGCTACAACCCTGTCTTACTCCCTTCCCAACCACTGCTTCCCTTTCATGTCCCTCGACTCTTATAACTGCCATCTGGTTTCTGTACAAATTGTAAATAACCTTTCGCTCCCTGTATTTTACCCCTGCCACCTTTAGAATTTGAAAGAGAGTATTCCAGTCAACATTGTCAAAAGCTTTCTCTAAGTCTACAAATGCTAGAAACGTAGGTTTGCCTTTTCTTAATCTTTCTTCTAAGATAAGTCGTAAGGTCAGTATTGCCTCACGTGTTCCAGTATTTCTACGGAATCCAAACTGATCTTCCCCGAGGTCGGCTTCTACCAGTTTTTCCATTCGTCTGTAAAGAATTCGTGTTAGTATTTTGCAGCTGTGGCTTATTAAACTGATTGTTCAGTAATTTTCACATCTGTCAACACCTGCTTTCTTTGGGATTGGAATTATTATATTCTTCTTGAAGTCTGAGGGTATTTCGCCTGTTTCATACGTCTTGCTCACCAGATGGTAGAGTTTTGTCAGGACTGGCTCTCCCAAGGCCGTCAGTAGTTCCAATGGAATGTTGTCTACTCCAGGGGCCTTGATTCGACTCAGGTCTTTCAGTGCTCTGTCAAACTCTTCACGCAGTATCGTATCTCCCATTTCATCTTCATCTACATCCTCTTCCATTTCCATAATATTGTCCTCAAGTATATCGCCCTTGTATAGACCCTCTATATACTCCTTCCACCTTTCTGCCTTCCCTTCTTTGCTTAGAACTGGGAGCTCTTGATGTTCATATAAGTGGTTCTCTTATCTCCAAAGGTCTCTTTAATTTTCCTGTAGGCAGTATCTATCTTACCCCTATTGAGATAAGCCTCTACATCCTTGCATTTGTCCTCTAGCCATCCTTGCTTAGCCATTTTGCACTTCCTGTCGATCTCATTTTTGAGACGTTTGTATTCCTTTTTACCTGCTTCATTTACTGCATTTTTATATTTTCTCCTTTCATCAATTAAGTTCAATATTTCTTCTGTTACCCAAGGATTTCTACTAGCCCTCGTCTTTTTACCTGCTTGATCCTCTGCTGCCTTCACTACTTCATCCCTCAAAGCTATCCATTCTTCTTCTACTGTATTTCTTTCCCCCATGCCTGTCAATTGTTCCCTTATGCTCTCCCTGAAACTCTGTACAACCTCTGGTTCTTTCAGTTTATCCAGGTCCCATCTCCTTAAATTCCCACCTTTTTGCAGTTTCTTCAGTTTTAATCTACAGTTCATAACCAATAGATTGTGGTCAGAGTCCACATCTGCCCCTGGAAATATCTTACAATTTAAAACCTGGTTCCTAAATCTCTGTCTTACCATTATATAATCTATCTGATACCTTTTAGTATCTCCAGGGTTCTTCCATGTATACAACCTTCTATCGTGATTCTTAAACCAAGTGTTAGCTATGATTAAGTTGTGCTCTGTGCAGAATTCTACCAGGCGGCTTCCTCTTTCATTTCTTAGCCCCAATCCATATTCACCTACTACGTTTCCTTCTCTCCCTTTTCCTACACTTGAATTCCAGTCACCCATGACTATTAAATTTTCGTCTCCCTTCACTATCTGAATAATTCCTTTTATTTCATCATACATTTCTTCAATTTCTTCGTCATCTGCAGAGCTAGTTGGCATATAAACTTGTACTACTGTAGTAGGTGTGGGCTGCGTATCTATCTTGGCCACAATTATGCGTTCACTATGCTGTTTATAATAGCTTACCCGCATTCCTATTTTCCTATTCATTATTAAACCTACTCCTGCATTACCCCTATTTGACTTTGTGTTTATAACCCTGTAGTCACCTGACCAGAAGTCTTGTTCCTCCTGCCACCGAACTTCACTAATTCCCACTATATCTAACTTTAACCTATCCATTTCCCTTTTTAAATTTTCTAACCTGCCTGCCCGATTAAGTGATCTGACATTCCACGCTCCGATCCGTAGAACGCCAGTTTTCTTTCTCCTGATAACGACGTCCTCTTGAGTAGTCCCCGCCCGGAGATCCGAATGGGGGACTATTTTACCTCCGGAATATTTTACCCAAGAGGACGCCATCATCATTTAATCATACAGTAAAGCTGCATGCCCTCGGGAAAAATTACGGCCGTAGTTTCCCCTTGCTTTCAGCCGTTCGCAGTACCAGCACAGCAAGGCCGTTTTGGTTATTGTTACAAGGCCAGATCAGTCAATCATCCAGACTGTTGCCCTTGCAACTACTGAAAAGGCTGCTGCCCCTCTTCAGGAACCACACGTTTGTCTGGCCTCTCAACAGATACCCCTCCGTTGTGGTTGTACCTACGGTACGGCTATCTGTATCGCTGAGGCACGCAAGCCTCCCCACCAACGGCAAGGTCCATGGTACATGGGAGGGGGGGGTAACAACTATTTCTCTGTCTGTGAGTAGTTGTACTGAGCCTGGGTGAGAGTTTTGGGTATTCAGATTGGGATCTCAGTGGGAGAGCACTGCCCCAACTCCATGCTGTGAGACGTCAGTGGTGAGGAAAGGGGCTTTCCCGGCAAATACAGGATGAGGCACATTGCTGATTGCAGAGCCTACTTTAGTGTGAGAAATGCTGCCTCACAACACAGGTGACCACACAAAGCGAACCCCCTTCTTTGCAGGGTTTTAAGGGGGGGGGGGGGGGGTTGGCGACATGGGGGATAAAATGACCGTAATAGCTAATCTTCACCTGAAAGGACTGTAGTTCTTTCACACAGTGGGGGCATGGCATGTTGTCAATGGCCTGTAAGTGGTCTCTAGTCAGACGGATGCCTTGTTTGCAGAGGAGGAAACCAAGGTGCTCCACTGAGGGCTGGAAAACTGTACATGTATTGATGTTACATTTCAGGTGCTCAGCCAATAAGGGTGAAAACAAGGAGTGCATATTCTGGAGGTGTCTGGCCATAGGTGTCCCTGTCACAATGATGTCATCTAAATAATTGCCACATGAGGGATTCCCTGAATCAGTTGTTCCAAGAAACATTGAAAAACAGCTGGGGCACTAGTGATTCCAGATGGAAGCTGGTTATACTGTTACAAGCCAATGGGCATATTAAGCACCAGCAGGTCGCAGAAAACTGGATATGATGGCAGTCATCACATCAGTCTTCATTTAACAGTCTCTATTCTGTAGTCTGGAGAACAGGTCCTCTGGCTGTGGAGTTGGTAAAGAATCTACAATCAACTGGTTGTTCACAGCCTGAGAGAGCCATCCATTTCTTTTTTTTCCAATAATGAGAGGAGAAGCCCACTGACTGGGAGAAACTTGGGAGACGATATCGAATGTGACCAACTTGCCCAGTTCCACCTTCGTCTCCTGGAGGACGTGAGGCAATGAGTGCTTTCATACAAAGTGCGGGGCTGGGTGCTCTCATGCAAAGTGCATGCCTGAACCTTGCTTCAAGTGAAGGTGTACCTCAGCAGATGCCACCCGAGCCAGACCTGGAGAAAATAATTCTGAAAAGGGGTCATAAAATTTTCGATGCCTTGAAACAGAATATGAGGGATACCAAACACGCACCTTCAGAAATGGAAAACCCAAATTTCTTGAAGGCATCCAACCCAAAAATGTTTTCCACTGTGCCAGAAGAAACCACCAAAAATGAAAGCACATCGGACACATTTTTAAATGAGACTTTTGTCAAAAACACACCTTGCACCGGAATTTCATGACTGCTTTAGACCAAGTGTACAATGGAGGAGATCCTACCATCATACAGGTAGAAATGTTGATCAGAGGAGAAGATGCGCCAGTATCCACTAAGTCCAGTCCAACCCATCATGTGCAGTGTGAGTAGGTACTTGATGGGTTTTTCTGATGTCAGGTTAAGCACAGTGTTAGTGGTATGAACGGTGTCAGCCAGAAAAGAAGACAGTATGTGCATGGCTTTGGCATCACTAAGCCACTGTGCAGGCACAACGCAGCACATGGAAGTAGTTGACAATGAATGCCACAGACAAAACAGATAGCCAACCAGCGTGGGCAGGGCAGGCTCAAAGAAACACTGAGGGCATAATGGAAGACGACAGTGACCCATAATGGAAGATGACACTGACCCATAATCCATAATGGAAGACGACACTGACCCATGTGCTTGTCAGACAAGGAGGAGACGCAGCCTCTGAAAAAAAAAACTGAGACTGGGAAATCTGATGTGTTGTCCAACATGGAATGACTGTGAGGAACACATTGATTACTCGTAATGCCAGACCATACTTTCCTGATGCGTGCTCATGACATGTGTAGTGCTGACCCGCCAATCATGGCCACTGTGGCAAAACAAGACTCCTCTCTACAGTCTGGGTACTGTGTGAGTTCAAAAGCCATAGCAATTTTAAGAATTTCATCCAAGTAAGGGTCTGCATGGTACATAGCTTGTGCATGCACTTCCCTATCTGGTGCAAATTGAAGGAGGGGATCCCTAATCATAGAATCAGCATACGAACGATAACAAACATCTTCAGACCAGGTGAAACCATGACAGCAACAACTAAGGTCATGAAGCTCAGTGACCGAATCCTTATTCAATTCCAGCAGCAGCAACCTCCACTGCTGATAGAATTGCAACCTAGCACATGCCATTAGAGACTGGCTTCTGCAGTAGTCTGACAACAGAGTGCAAATATCGAGAAATGACAAAGTATCGAGATGCTCTGTAAGAGACAACTTGTGGAGCAAAGCTATCACATCTTGAGATGACCATGACACGAAATAGAGGTTTGCTTCAAATCGGTGTCGGTTACCTAGTATATTGTGAAAGGATGGTTGAGGTGCTGTAAATATTTGTCCCACCGGTCAGAAGAAGGAAATAGAGAAGCAGCTGGGGGGTGTGTCACCATTGACAGACAATGCTGACAGCTGTTGTTGCAGTAAGCGTCTCCCAAGGGGAGATGCTTGATAAGAAATAATAAGACACAGGTAAACAAGAACAAGGATTTATAAGGACCACAGTAAGGAGATTTAATAACCTAGGAAAACTCTTCTCAGTTAAAAAAATACAGTTTTTGAGACACTAACAAGTGTATGCCTGGAACACACAGTGAATGAATGTAGTAGGATGTGAAGACTATGCCAGTGATAATCCCTAACGCTGGAGTTGAACATTTGATGTAGTTGGCTGTCAGGTACATCTGGGGATATCGCTGGAGAGTCGTAGATCCTGCTGCAGTGTCTTCCGATGGATTGTGAAGAGCCAATGCATGAATCAGCCCAGAGCTCTGGTGGAATGAACTGCCAATGTGTTAGCTTGTGCTGCCCTATGTAACCTGGGCACAGAGGAATTCGTGCTGATCCAGTTCAGCAATGCTTTGTACATCTGCAAACCCATGATGCTTCAGGGTTTGAGGTGTTGGCGATACCTTTAGGCGAATTGTGGATCACAGCAAAAACAGACTGCTGATGCTCTTGCTCCATTAACTGCCAGTCCAACTGACACTGGTCCTGTTAGGCCAGCCACTACTGCAGCAGTTCTGGGTCCGAGATGGCAGAGTAATCGAAGCACAGCAGGCCCAAAAAGACTTGTTGCCTTTTGCCCCTGTTGTGGTTTACATTTACTAAATCTCTTTGTTTGTATTAACTGGATAAACTAATGGTGAACAAGAAGTACAGAATCACACAGTCCAAGAGTACTCTTGACCCAAAGTAGTAGTTGTTATCAGAAGGCAGTCAGTGTAATATGCAGGTCATACAGAGCATCAACAAGAACCACAGTTGCCAGTAGAGTGCTTGTTATATCAGGCAGCTTGGCCATGGGATCCTACCAGGTGACATGGCGATTGTCTTAATGGTATAGCTTCCCTCCACCATTTGTCCTCTGGCAGCCACTCACAGTGCCATCGGAGTTGCGGATGGCAACATTGGATTGATTTTGGACAGTTGTGATAACTCCAACTTGCTGTCAGAGTGCATTGCATCATCTACCTCTCTGCAGTTTCTTCAGTTTTAATGTGCAGTTTATAACCAGTAAATTTTAGTCAGCTCACACCTGTCTCTAAAGATGTCTTTTGGTATAAAATCTGTTTTACCTTTGTGTACGCAAACTGAAACCTTTTTCTGTCTCTAGGTCTCTTCCATGTATACAACCTGTCATGATTCTTACACTTAATGCTTGTAATGTTTAAATTATCCACTGTGCAAAATTCTACTTGTTGGCTTCCCTGTCATTCATTTCCCCCCAATCCATGCCATCCTACAATTTTTCCTTCTCTTCCTTCCTACTTTCTTATTTATTATTGGACCTACTCCTGCATTACTACCTATTTTTCCTGTCAAGGCTCTTCACTAATTCTTGCTGTATGTTATTTAAACCTATCCATTTCCCTTCTTGAATTTTCTAGCCCACCTGCCCGATTGTGGGATCTAATATTCCAAATGCTCCCGAGTGTAGTCTCTGCCCAGAGATCCAAAGGGGGGGGGGGGGGGCTATTTTACCTCTGGAATATTTTACCCATGAGGATGCCAACATGATTAAGCCACACAGCAGAGGTGCATGCCCTCAGAAAAAATTACAGCTGTCATTCCCCCTTGTTTTCAACTGTTTGCAGTACTAAAATAGCTGGTCCATATCAGTAACTATTAAAAGGCTGCTGCCCCTCATCAGGAATCACTGACAACTAGGGACCTGTGTGGCCTTCCCACAGACACCCCTCCATTGTGTTGTGGTTGTTCTTGTGGTACAGTTTTCTGTATTGCTGAGGTATGCAAGTCATGAAGTCCGTGGTTCTTGGTGGTGTGTGTTTGGGGGGATACTTATTTTAACTAAAAATAGAATTATTGTAGCACATATTTAAAATAAAAACTGTGTACAGTGTTGGGCTTCCTCCATGAAATGTTGATAATGACCGTATGGGAATCGGTTAGAAATGAAGTGTGAGAAAAAGGAGGGGTCATTGGAAGGAATTATGATCATATGTTGCTCATTTCAGGCTTTAATGGTGTTCTGTTACAGACAAAATGGCAATTTTCAAGTTAGCTACCAATTGAATTTAGTGCCCTTTCTTATTTCTTGCTGCAGGATAACACTAGCTAAGCATTTTGGCAGATTCTTTTAGTAGTACCCACTTTCAGCTCGGGTTTTTTTCTTCTTTTTTTAAAAGTTGGTAGACATCAGTTGAGCCCCAGTCATTTATATTATAATCAGGAAGAGAGCTGCGAACACACACACACACACACACACACACACACACACACACACACTGTAAACAGCCTGTGGAAGCATGTTTTATTGCTACAGATTTAGATGGACTGTACTGGTCCACAGTGAATTTTTTGCAGAAACCAAAGTAGACGATCTTTATAGGTTTCTATGCTCTGAAAATGAATATTATGATTAAAATTGTCTCCTAGCTCAGACGTACTTTAAGTTGGGATTTCACATATGTTGCTACTGTATTCCATCGGAAATCCAACTTACCCATAGTCCACCATCCTGTGTACAACTGTTCCATGACAGAAATGTCACTGTGATACTGCTCACCATGCTCATCACTGAATGCACCACAGTTCTCTGCGAAGACATCAAGATGGAAGTAAAGGAAGTGCATCTTCAGGGTTATGTTGCAGCTGAGATATATATATATATATATATATATATAGTTATAATAGAAGGAAACATTCCACGAAGGAAAAATGTATCTAAAAACAAAGATGATGTGACTTACCAAATGAAAGTGCTGGCAGGTCGACAGACACACAAACGAACACAAACATACACACAAAACTCAAGCTTTCGCAACAAACTGTTGCCTCATCAGGAAAGAGGGAAGGAGAGGGAAAGACGAAAGGATGTGGGTTTTAAGGGAGAGGGTAAGGAGTCATTCCAGTCCCGGGAGCGGAAAGACTTACCTTAGGGGGAAAAAAGGACGGGTACACATTCGCACACACACACATATCCATCCACACATATACAGACACAAGCAGACATATTTAAATATGTCTGCTTGTGTCTGTATATGTGTGGATGGATATGTGTGTGTGTGCGAATGTGTACCCGTCCTTTTTTCCCCCTAAGGTAAGTCTTTCCGCTCCCGGGACTGGAATGACTCCTTACCCTCTCCCTTAAAACCCACATCCTTTCGTCTTTCCCTCTCCTTCCCTCTTTCCTGATGAGGCAACAGTTTGTTGCGAAAGCTTGAGTTTTGTGTGTATGTTTGTGTTCGTTTGTGTGTCTGTCGACCTGCCAGCACTTTCATTTGGTAAGTCACATCATCTTTGTTTATATATATATATATATATATATATATATATATATATATATATATATATAAAAACAAAGATGATGTGACTTGTTTTTATATATATATATATATATATATATATATATATATAAAAACAAAGATGATGTGACTTACCAAATGAAAGTGCTGGCAGGTCGACAGACACACAAACATACACACAAAATTCAAGCTTTCGCAACAAACTGTTGCCTCATCAGGAAAGAGGGAAGGAGAGGGAAAGACGAAAGGATGTGGGTTTTAAGGGAGAGGGTAAGGAGTCATTCCAGTCCCGGGAGCGGAAAGACTTACCTTATGGGGAAAAAAGGACGGGTATACACTCGCGCACACACACACATATCCATCCACACATATACAGACACAAGCAGACATATTTAAATATATTTATTTATATATATATGAATACCTCACCTGTCTTTCAATATCATCTTTGCCTCTGTACTTCCGTCCCGACTGACATCTCTGCCCAAACTCTTTGCCTTTACAAATGTCTGCTTGTGTCTGTGTATATGCGGATGGATATGTGTGTGTGTGCGAGTGTATACCTGTCCTTTTTCCCCCCTAAGGTAAGTCTTTCCGCTCCCGGGATTGGAATGACTCCTTACCCTCTCCCTTAAAACCCATATCCTTTTGTCTTTCCTTCTCCTTCCCTCTTTCCTGACGAGGCAACCGTTGGTTGCGAAAGCTAGATTTTTGTGTGTATGTTTGTGTTTGTTTGTGTGTCTATCGACCTGCCAGCGCTTTTGTGTGGTAAGTCTCATCATCTTTCTTTATATATATATATATATATATATATATATATATATATATATATATAAAATAGAGGGAAACATTCCACGTGGGAAAAATATATCTAAAAAGAAAGATGATGAGACTTACCAAACAAAAGCGCTGGCAGGTCGATAGACACACAAACAAACAAACAAACACAAACATACAAATGTTTGTGTTTGTTTGTGTGTCTATGGACCTGCCAGCGCTTTTGTTTGGTAAGTCTCATCATCTTTCTTTTTATATATATATATATATACCTTATAAACATAATGAGTTTGTCCAAAAGGTCCCTGTAGTTTTCAGCAGTCCTGTATCCTAAGAACAGTGTTGTCACGTTATGAAAACAATGCAACACATGCAGCTGATCAGGTGTTAGAGTGGACTTGAAGAGTGTGCTCCCAACAGCTGGCGTATTAGTGGACCAATGAATATCCCCCATGTGATCTTCTCTGTGTTAAGTCATGCAAACATCTTACATAATTATTGAAATGCTGCTTCTTTCCTGTACAAAGCCTTAACAAATGCTATAATGAGTCCCAACTTACGTGTGCAATGGTAGGGGAACAATTTTGTTTGAATTCTCCAGAGGTTCTTCTCTGTCGGCCATGATTTTCCCTCATCCTCATGACAAGCAGCTCTCTCACAACATGAAGCCTGAGTGACATGCATTTTCTTTCCAACCTTTCCTCTGTAAGGAATGAACCAACACATTCAAAACCTAGATTGGTTTTTGCTACTTTTGTATGTATCTATCAGCATGTGCTTGGAATTTCAGGTCCCAGAGGCAGGTGCTGTACAATATTTGCCTTTTTGTCATTTTACTGTTGTTTCCAGTGATTTCCTTAATGACAAAAATAATATAGTTTTGTGTTCTAATCATTTATTTGTTTCAGTTACACTTGGGTTTTTTGATGATATAATTATTCCACCAGCATCGTTACAGCATCCGTCAAGGTTTGACGAAACAGAACAAGCCTGGGTTTGGAAGTATGACACTGATGGTGACACACATGATTTGTTTATGGATCCAGGTAATATTGGTATCACAGCATGAAGCATTTTTTTTGTAGAAGACAGTACACTTTTTATGTTTATTAATTGCTTTTCTTGGCAAATGACATGAAGCCTTATCCACATAATTTTTTCTGTGTATGAATATTGGAACATTGTTTGTAATGAACATAGGTAAAGATTCCTTGCTTAGCTCATCTAATTTCAGGCCAAAGGATTACTGGAAATTTCTCTGTTATTTTCAAACATAACAGGCTCACTCCCCTCAACAGAAAAAGCCCATGCTCCCTAGTACCCATTCCCTCCTCTTTGTGATTTTAACTTGGAATGGTTTGTTTATTGTTTATTCCATGGGTCACATGCATAACATTTCATTGTGGCACATTTCATTGGGGTGTTGCCTTCCTAGAAGTAATTGCCTGTGTCATTGTAGCTACTTCTGCAAGACTACCATTTTCAGTTTCCTAATTTTTCAGCCAGTCTATCCAAAACAGTATGTTAGTAGTTAGTCTAATTCTTGTTCAGCGCAGTATCCCAATCCAGATTCCATTCTTGTTTTCAAACAAACTACTGACACTTGTCAGTTCAATTATTTCTGTAATATACACTGTTAGTGTCATTATACAGGGTGATTCAAAAAGAATACCACAACTTTAAAAATGTGTATTTAATGAAAGAAATATAATATAACCTTCTGTTATACATCATTACGAAGAGTATTTAAAAAGGTTTTTTTTTCACTCAAAAACAAGTTCAGAGATGTTCAATATGGCCCGCTCCAGACACTCGAGCAATATCAACCCGATACTCCAACTCGTTCCACACTCTCTGTAGCATATCAGGCGTAACAGTTTGGATAGCTGCTGTTATTTCTCGTTTCAAATCATCAATGGTGGCTGAGAGAGGTGGCCGAAACACCATATCCTTAACATACCCCCATAAGAAAAAATCGCAGGGGGTAAGATCAGGGCTTCTTGGAGGCCAGTGATGAAGTGCTCTGTCACGGGCTGCCTGGCGGCCGATCCATCGCCTCGGGTAGTTTACGTTCAGGTAGTTACGGACAGATAAGTGCCAAAAGTGGTGGCGCTCCATACTGCTGAAATATGAATTGTTGTGCTTCTTGTTTGAGCTGAGGGAATAGCCAATTCTCTAACATCTCCAGATACTGTAGTCCAGTTACAGTAGCACCTTCGAAGAAAAAGGGACCAAAAAATTTATTGGCTGAAATGGCACAGAAAACGTTCACCTTAGGCGAGTCACGTTCATACTGAGTTGTTTCCTGCGGATTCTCAGTGCCCCATATACAGACATTGCGACGGTTGACTTTCCCGTTAGTGTGGAAAGTTGCTTCATCACTAAACACAATCTTTGAAACGAAAGATTCATCTGTTTCGTCTGTTTCGCCTCAAGCGAACAAATATACAACTAAATGAAACTTTATAGCTCCCTTAATTCGCCGACAGATAGTGCTTAGTTCTGCCTTTTGTTGTTGCAGAGTTTTAAATTCCTAAAGTTGTGGTATTCTTTTTGAATCACCCTGTATTATGTGTATTTAGTGTAATAATCCATGCTTTTACACACATGGAACTGTGCTCCTTCAGTCCTAATGAAAAGACTATTGTTTTGCTTACTATATTCCATTAGAAACTCTTTAGATGTTGCTAAGTCCAACTATTTGACAGTGTACTACCTGTTAAAGGCGTAAGTCAATTTTAATCAGTGTAACTCCGTGTTCATGTGTTGTAAACATAGTCAGAAGTTTTCAGCATGCTTGTTTGAGACAGTTAGAAACACTTTAGATATGTTTAAGTGTCAGGGTCATCTGTAGAAACCATCGTCAAAAATGGGCCAAGTTTTTAAAAATTCTGGAAAGTTGCAGGTCTAATATAATACTTGATAGAGCGTGTTTGCTAAAACTAAATACTCAATACTTGTGAAGTTCAGGAATTAATCTGTATGTGTATCAGAAGGTACTTGAATTGGAAGTCATATGTTTTTTGCCGTACATAAGAAATGTAAGATTGAAATTTGTAGTTGTAACCTTCTGTTTGCAGCCTGACATTTTCCCCAGAAGTAACTGTAAATTTAAGACTTAACCTCCATGTAAAGTCACAGTAGTTGCAAAATACTGTAATTACACAGGAAGTAAGTGAGGAAATTGTAATTGGTAGGTGAGACAAAATTCTGTAAAATAGTTCTAAGAGCTTCTCATTCTTAACGGAAATTCATTAGTGGTTGGTGAGAAGCGAACATAAACTGCCTAGCAGTTTAAGGGAGTTAAGGTTGGAGTAACAACTATCACCAAGCTATAAAGAACCCCTTCAAGAAGTAGAACACTACAGTCAGCTAATTTGTCACACCTGAAAAAGAGGCAGAAAAATTTGCTTTGTGTAGGAAGTTACAGAGCAACTGCGGCAAGATGTATAGTTGATCAAGCACTTGTCGAAATGTGTATTTAATACAGTTACTGAAAATTACAGAAGTGCACCTCTGTGTTAAGAAGTGTGTGATATAAAAGCATCGATATAAACCAAAGTGCAGAAGGCAGAGAGCAGTATTAACAGATCCACACTTTGCAGTGCATAAAACCTTCAGTTCAGTGGTTACTACAGCTGTCCCACCAGAGAAGTTACATGAAACATTTTAGTAATTTGTAACAACTGGTGGTAGCACAAAATATAGGGCCCAGGCACAGCATAATTAAAGCCAAAATAGCACATTGTCTTTTAAAATGTTTATTCATAATGAAAGGGTAACAATTTTCATTTCAATGTCATACTATTTATTTGGTATCCAGCAGGATTTCTGATAACGCTAGGTACAACAAAACCCAAAATTTATTATTTACAATTTACCCAAAAACTACTAATGTAAATAATCAACTGGATTCCATACTGAATCAGTGCCCCTTCACAATTAGCACATGGCAACATGTAATATTTAGTCCAACTTGTGACTGAATGAGGATTTAGGTGTTATAGGGCTATAACTGTACCTGCTGTGTGTGAACCACCTGTCAGTTAAGGTTGCTACATCTTGATCATCCCGCCAGTATTTGTAAAATTGTTTAAAAATGTTTAACATTGTAGGACCTTCCTGTTAACAAAGTGTTAAGGTGACTCTAGAAAACGTGCCTTTGTGTATGAATGGTAACCTTTTCTATTCAGGAGGTATTACAACTTCATTTTTGATTTGTATTGTGGCTACAAAATCAACGTGCCTTCTGTATCAAGTGTTGGCTTTCTGCTCTTTTATTCAGCACTAAACTCTAGTAGATATGACAGTTTGGTGGAGACACCAGCTGTTTTGGAACTTCAGCTAAACTTTTGAAGCAGTTGGGGTACAAAAAAATCAATCATTAAAGAAGGCAGGAATCTGAACCCAAACTGTAAATTTCCGTTTTGTTCGATCTGTGTAGAGACAGACACAAGTGGATATGAAAATAATGGTGAGCCAGTTTCCACAGCAGGTGTCAATCTGGTTTTGAAAATGATAGTTCAGAGAATTTGTTGCCATTTCAGACAGATGTTAGGATGATACTGTGTATTTTGCCAACATTTCCTTTTATTTGAAGTACAACTAGATTACTACCAAAAGCTGTTAATAAACTTTCTTTGTTGAACAAACAGTTTCCATCCACAGACCGTTATCTGTTTCATAAAAGCATTTACAGGATACTAGACAATATAAAATCAGTAGGGTAATGAAATCCATGAATTCATCACTGTTGTCACATAATAATAATATAAATAACATGAATGAGTGCACTGTCAACATCTACATCTACACGTACATCTGCATGGATACTCTGCAAATCATATTTAAGTGACTGGCAGAGGGTTAATCAAACCACCTTCAAATAATTCTCTATTATTCCAATTTTGTACAGCGTGCTGAGAAAATGAACACCTATATCTTTCCGTGCGAGCTCTGATTTCCCATATTTTTTTTATGATGATTGTTTCTCCCTATGTAGGTCAGCGTCAAATAAGTATTTTCGCATTGGGAGGAGAAAATTGGTGATTGAAATTTTGTGAAAAGATTCCGCCGCAACGAAAAATGCCTTTGTTTTAAAGATGTACACCCCACCCCTTGTATCATGTCAGTGACACTCTCTCCCCTTCTTTGAACGTGCTGCCCTTCTTTGAACTTTCTCAATGTACTCCATGAATACTATCTGGTAAGGATACCACACCGTGCAATTGTATTCTAAAAGAGGACGGACAAGTGTAGTGTAGGCAGTCTGTTTAGTAGATCTGTTACATTTTCTAAATGTCCTTTCAGTAAACACAGTCTTGGGTTAGCCTTCCCCCACAACATATTCTGTGTGTTCCTTCCAGTTTAAATTGTTCATAATTGTAATTCCTAGGTATTTAGTTGAATGTACGGCCTTTAGATTTGACTGATTTAACGTGTAACCAAAGTTTAATGGATTCGTTTTAGCACTTACGTGGATGACCTCACACTTTTCGTTATTTAGGTTCAATTGCCAATTGTTGCGCCATATGGATATCTTTTCTAAATTGTTTTGCAATTTGTTTTGATCTTCTGATGACTTTACTAGTCGATAAATGACAGCATCATCTGCAAACACTGTAACACAGCTGCTCAGATTGTCTCCTAAATCGTTTATCTAGATAAGGAACAGCAAAGGGCCTATAACACTACCTTAGGGAATGCCAGAAATCACATCTGTTTTACTTGATGACTTTCCGTCAATTACTACAAACTGTGACGTCCCCGACAGGAAATCACAAATCTAGTCACATAACTGAGACGAGCAATTTCACCACAAGCCATTTGTGTGGTACAGTGTCAAAAAGCCTTCTGGAAATCTAGAAGTATGGAATCAATTTGAAATCCCTTGTCAACACTTCATGTGAGTAAAGAGCTAGTTGTGTTTCACAATGATGATGTTTTCTAAGTCTATATTGACTGAGTGTCAATAGACCATTCTCTTCAAGGTAATTGATAATGTTCGAACACTATATAAGTTCCACAATCCTGCTTTATATTGACGTTAATGATATGACCTGTGGATTATTACTACTACCTTTCTTAAATATTGGGGTGATCTGTGCAACTTTTCAGTGCTTGGGTATAGATCTTTCGTCGAGCGAACGGTTGTATATGATAGTTAAGTATGGAGCTAATGCATCAGCATACTCTGAAAGGAACCCAACTGGCATAAAGTCTCTCTCAGAAGACTTGCTTTTGTTATGTGATTTAAGTTGCTTCAGTACTCAGAGGATATCTACTTCTACGTTACTCATGTTGGGAACTGTTCTTGATTCGAATTCTGGAATATTTACTTCATCTTCTTTGGTGAAGGAATTTCGGAAGGCTGTGTTTAGTAACTCTGCTTTGGCAGCACTGTCATCTATAGTATTTCCATTGCTATAGTGCAGAGAAGGCATTGATTGCGTCTTGCCGCTAGCATACTTCACATGCGATGAGAATCTGCTTGGACTTTCTGCCAGGCTTTGAGACAAAGTTTCGTTGTGGAAACTATTATAAGCATTTTGCAATGGATAGTTGTCAAATCCAGATGACAAGACTGGACAGAGATTGTTCAGGAATAGGTGTATGAATTTCAGCACCCATCTCTACCACAAAGCAGACTCAACATGTAGAATGTGATTAGCTGGCTAGCTTTTACTGCAAACGTGAAACAGTAGCCAAGTCGCCCAGCGGTTTGTGCACCGAGAGCTCTGTTACAAATTCGATTGTCATGGAGAACTGATATTTAGAGAACAGCAAACAATGTGTAGGGTTCCAGAATGAATTTTCACACTCTAGTGAAGCATAAGCTGTTTGAAAACTTCCTAGGAGATTAAAACTTTGTCAAACCTGGAATCTTGTATTTCGCAGACAGTTCCCTAGAACCTAGGCTGTGAGTAAATCATTTCTCTGGAATATCTTTTCTTCTAGGAGTGCAAGTCTTGCAAGGTATGCAAAACTTCTGTGAAGTTTGGGAAACGGGGGAGAGGTATTAGTAGAGGTGACACGGAGAGAGGCTGTTGAGTTATATCATGATAGACTAGTCGGTAAGACCATTGTGCATAAACGGGAAGGTTTAAGTCTGGTGCAGAGTTTTAATATGCTAGGATGTTTGAGCACATAAGGTTTGAGTCAAGCCTGGAGGCGTGCTCATATATCCTAATGGTTAGTAATATCTCCTTGCTTCCAGTTCTTTTAATTGCAAGTAGTTTATATTATGTTATCTTACTATCACCCCCACCCCCTAGACTCCCTTTCTGCTTTGTACCAGTTTCTATAGTAGAGTCAACGAAAGATGATCTGTGACAGCTAGCAGCACTGTTGCCAGCTTTTAGCTGTGAACTTCAAATAGCTTCTGGCAAAAACAGTAGTTGTCTATAGAGCTGTGACAGCACTAAGGCATTGCATGATGGGATGAAGTATGTGTGCGAAACAGCCACACCGAACCCACTGCTACTGTCAGGGACCTTCTTTTGCTGACTCTCCTATAATTGGTTCTCATTTCTCTTGCTCTTTATCTTTACTTCTTACACTGTTCTTGTCTCATATCTTTTCTTACCAATGAACTGTGTTTGACCTCCTACTCTCTCTCTCTGATGCCCCAACTCGCATGTTGGTCTCCCTGTGTCCTCACTACAAATGTCTCCCTCTCAACCTGGGTTTTGTATGACCTGCCACCCCTTTACAATCTTGTCCAACCTACCCCTTTTTTTCTCTATGAGGAAGGAACTAAAAGCTCTGAAAATATAGGTGCACATTTTTTTACCCTACGATTAAATGTATCTATCACTGCTTCTTGGTAATACACACTCGGGACTAATCACTGACCGGTCATTGTGTCTTCTTAGAATTTTAGGCTATATCTGTTTTGAACACCAAACCAGTTGATGCAGTGAAGACATAAATGGCCAGTGTTTGCTTATGTTTAAACTTCCTCTCTGAGATGCCGTGATTTATGTATAAAATTGTGCCAGTTGAAGATGTCTGTTGCAAGTGGGCATGAAATGCTAGTAAATAGTTTTGTACTGAGTCCCATCTTGGTGGTCCAGTGTTCCATTCCCAGACTAAGAATCCAAAGGTTACGGTTTCAATTCCCGACCAGTCCTAGGACTTTTATGTGTCACTTATCACTTGTTTCATGTTTGGCAACATTGTTAATTTGAAATATGCCACGATGCACTTAGGTCCAGAGTCTATGTCAAAGTGTAGGTCCCTCTGTAAGTGAGTCGTGAAATCATGTTGATGGCCGGTGGGAGGCAGTGACATACCAAGTACGCCAAATAAAGTGCTGTGATGTTCGAACCAATTTTGGATTAATTACAACATTTACATTGACCATGGTCTGTCAGACAGAAAATTTTAACAGAAATGAAGAAACAGACTGCTGTTGGTTGCAGAATCTTCTGTTACCATACAGAACTGTCCCATCCAGCTGATGGGGCACTCCAGCTTGATGCACCTGAGAGAGTCTAATAAGTTCGGAATAGTTTAATTTACAGCTTGAAGGCAAAGAACATGACTTATAGTATTATCTTTTAGATAACTACAGTGACAATTCTGTTCTTGTTTAATAAGAGACTTGAAAATTAATAAGAGACTTTGAAAAAAGTTGAATATCACAAATCGAATGCATTTATAAAGCAGAAATTTGAGATGAGAAGATTATTTAATAATATCACCACAAAAGTAAAACCAAAATCAACATGAGTTTAATTTTGAAATGCAAAATTTTTGAGGCTCCTTCTCTATTTTTACACTACACAATTGAAAAGTCTGGTCAATATGAATAAAAGAACATATATCTGTTTCTCAAAGTGCAGATAATGTGATTGTACGCTGCAATCATAAAAAAATATTTTGACAGACTTACGCTTAAGACTGTTGTAATCTAGATACGAAAAAGATTGTTATCTTTTTGTGGATAGTGTGTACAAACCTCACAATGGCAATGTAACCTCTCTCTTGCTTCTTCCTTCTTTTTTTTTTCTTTCTTATATTTCAGTTAATGTAAATGCAGTGCCAGTGTATATATAAGAATATACAGCCTACAGTTGCATGTTAACTTTATTGTTTACCTAGGTTTCAACATTAGTAATAACGTCTTCTTCAGAACATAAAATATTATTTAAATGTTTGCCTAAAACAGGCCATGTCCTAAGTCAACTTTATAAAACAGGTGCATAACCATAAGGTTTTGTCACTTCTATTAGACAAGCTGTAGCAGTGATCATCCTAGAAATCTCCAAAAATTATGGACTCAGTATCAAATTCTAAACGTGGCAGGGGTAAAATACAGGGAGCGAAAGGCTATTTACAATTTGTACAGAAACCAGATGGCAATTATAAGAGTCGAGGGACATGAAAGGGAAGCAGTGGTTGGGAAGGGAGTGAGACAGGGTTATAGCCTCTCCCCAATGTTATTCAATCTGTATATTGAGCAAGCAGTAAAGGAAACAAAAGAAAAATTTGGAGTAGGTATTAAAATCCATGGAGAAGAAATAAAAACTTTGAGGTTCGCCGATGACATTGTAATTCTGTCAGAGACAGCGAAGAACTTGGAAGAGCAGTTGAACAGAATGGACAGTATCTTGAAAGGAGGATATAAGATGAACATTAACAGAAGCAAAACAAGGATAATGGAATGTAGTCGAATTAAGTCAGGTGATGCTGAGGGAATTAGATTAGAAAATGAGACACTTAAAGTAGTAAAGGAGTTTTGCTATTTGGGGAGCAAAATAACTGATGATGGTCGAAGTAGAGAAGATATAAAATGTAGACTGGCAATGGCAAGGAAAGCGTTTCTGAAGAAGAGAAATTTGTTAACATCGAGTATAGATTCAAGTGTCAGGAAGTCTTTTCTGAAAGTGTTTGTATGGAGTGTAGCCATGTATGGAAGTGAAACATGGACGATAAATAGTTAGGACAGCAAGATAATAGAAGCTTTCAAAATGTGGTGCTACAGAAGAATGCTGAAGATTAGATGGGTAGATCACATAACTAATGAGGAAGTATTGAATAGAATTGGGGAGAAGAGGAGTTTGTGGCACAACTTGACGAGAAGAAGGGGCCGGTTGGTAGGACATGTTCTGAGGTATCAAGGGATCACAAATTTAGCATTGGAGGGCAGCGTGGAGGGTAAAAATCATAGAGGGAGACCAAGAGATGAATACACTAAGCAGATTCAGAAGGATGTAGGTTGCAGTAGGTACTGGGAGATGAAGAAACTTGCACAGGATATGATAGCATGGAGAGCTGCTTCAAATCAGTCTCAGGACTGAAGACCACAACAACAACAACATCAATATTCACCACATTTTATTAATTTTACATGTCAGTCCCTTACTATCCTCACTTGCATAGTTGTGGATGAGGTGTTTGCTTTACCCTAACTCTATTGAAGGTAATTGTGTGGGTTCTATGTTTGGTTGAAATTGTTCAGAGTGTTCCATTAGAACTATACTTGACACACAATGGCCCACTTCATACAAGGAAAGTAACAGAATGCTTTCCTCCAGTGACAAATGACAACAAACAGGGAACAAATCTGAATGTGACTAAGGCCATATAAAGTGTGGGATACCATTTGGGACTGTTCTGAGTCTATTGATTCTGTTGATATACACTGCCTGACCAAATAAATGAAGCACACAGAAAGGGGGGGGGGAGACAGGTTTAGTAAGTAAATGATATTTTGTTACAAAATCAAGTCAGATTTACAAAGAATTTGGTAGTATGAGCCCACTTATCACTATGCATGTACTAATTCAATTGAGAAGGATGTCATAAAGCTGTTGTAACATCCCCTGAGGCAGACTGGGCCACAACTGTTGTAACCATTCCATTATACACTGGATACTGACACTGGGACAGAGTTGAAACCCAAGCTGGTTTCACACCTGTTCTGTCAGAGACAGATTTGGGCAACCTGTTGGCCAAGGAAGTGGCTCAACATCATGTGGACAGTTGGTAGAGGCATGTGTCATGTGTGGACGAACATTGTGATGTTAATAAATGTCGCCACAGTCCTGTCACATGAGAAGTAAGAGATGAGGACGTAGGATGTCTGTGGCATACCTGTGCCATTAGAGTTCCTTCAATCCCTACTTGCCATGACTTGAAGTCATATCCGATGGCTTCTGACACCATAATGCCATGAGTAACATTGCTGAGACCATCCAAAACATTGGAAGGGTGGGGCGTCTCCCCAGGTTTCTGCCACACTCACCGTAATGGTCATCCAGGGTAGTGCAGAACTGCAATACAATGCCATTCATTATCAGTCTTTGTTTCCTGGTCATGACGCCGCTCCAAACACAGGTGTTTTTGTAGTGGTGTTAACAGCAGTGTGCGCATGGGACAGTAATTCCCCAGTCCAGTTTTTGCTAGTGTCATACTACAGGATGGCACAGAATGTTGCATGGAGTCCATTATTTGTTATTGGGTTGCAGATGTAGATGTGAAGGGCTTACAGTGTGCTTGGTGCACAGTGCAGCGGTCCCCCTTTGTGGTGACTAGAGATGGTCGAGTGACACCTTGACAATGAGTATGTCTGCCCTCAAGTTCTTCTATCTTGTCCAGCACTGAGGCTCTGTCACATTTGAATACTCCACATTTCAAGATATTGCATGATTTGACTAGTTGGTCAAATGGAGACCCACAGTGAGGATCCTTTCACACTCTGTCTATTGATAATAATGCTGACTCCCAGGCATCTTCACGTCCTTTACAGTGATTGCTCATTGTCTGATGTGAATAATCTCTCTAATAGAGTAGTCCGTAACTTCAACAGGTGCCAAAATTTTATTGTCTCACATTGGTCAAACCATTTGTGAACTTGACCATTTCAAATTCTTAAGACCAAGGGCAGATGAAAACTTTTGTGGAAGTATCATGCAGAAACATAGCTACTATCTTCATTATATGAATAGTTTCCCAAGTCTGTGGTACTGATATGTGAAGATTCGCTTACTTTGCTTGCTCTTACTCTTATCATCTCCTGTTGTATCATACTTTGAAACATCCCTGTGCACTCCCAAGAACATTCTTAGCCCGTAAAAGGTCAGTCAGACAGGTCTGCAGTGTCTGTTCTTGAAATTCACATAGATCATTGGTAGGGGTCTTGAAATCCTAACTTGGCCGCCTGTGTACTTATATGCCATAATGGGATTTGTTGTTGACAGTACTAACTCACTTTTAGAAAACGGCAACATTCACTAAGTGAACACTAGATAGAAGAACAGTTTGCATCTAGATAACATTTTCTGAAGCGTTGTACAAGGAGGTGTGCACCATTCAGCAGGTTTCATTGTTAATAGGCTGCCAATAACCTGAAAAAATTGAAGGATAAACTACAAGTCTTCAAATGTAAGTTGAAAGGTTTCATTGTTTCACACTCCTTCTGTACTATATAGGAGTTCCTAAAGTAGTTGAGAAACTTTCTCTGTAGTGTGTATTCTATCTCAATTCTTTGTGTGTGTGTGTGTGTGTGTGTGTGTGTGTGTGTGTGTGTGTGTTCTTAATTCCTTAGGTCTGTTATTTATAAACTAGTTAACAGCTCCTGCATTTCTTGGGTATTTATCTTTCCAGTTTTCTATTAGAAATGTGTGTTTTTAATGTAATATCCTGAACAGTTTCTGTATGCGGGGCATATGTCTATGACAACGTCTCTTCATAGCTCTATTGATGGCGATTGTTTCCGCTTACAGCTGTTTGCTTTTCACAGTTGAAAGCTGTGAAAAGTGCTGCCAGGCGTCAGGGAGTTCCTTAAATTGACTCGACTGTAGGAGTGTTGTAGTACTAAAGAATAAATGTATTAAAATTTCATGCTTGATGCATCATTTTTTCATGCATCTCAATGTTTATGACGTCCTATCTGCTGAATTGTGTGTGGTACCATGATATAATGTTTGTAGGTGCATTTAGCTGCATATGTGGACATTGTCTGCAAAATTTATTGCAAATAGAGTTAGTACACAGAAGAAATAAATTTAAATGGTCTTACACGTTATGGTAGTTTTTCACGCATCTCATTATTTATGACTTCACACACACACACACACACACACACACACACACACACACCAATAACAAAAAGCTTCTTCAATGTTTTTTAGTGTTGTTTAACAAAATGTTGTTTTTAATAGGAGAGACAATAAGATTTCGTGTTACTGCTGAGAGCTTTGTGGAAACATCACCTGTTGGTCCTGAGAATCCAGATGTAAAAGATGCAGTCGATACTACAGAAGAGCCAAAAGTTCCATACAAACTGACGGTAAGTTAACTTGTATTAACTTACGTGATAGTTCCTATAGTACCTGAGAACTCAGGCTAGTACAATATCTTTTTGTTAACTATAATGCGCATTTACTGTAGTCTCAATTACTGTTGTCATTCATGAATACACTACTATGCCACTGAACTAATCTGTAGAAATAATGCAAATAGTAGCACAGTGAATTGTATTTGGAAATAGAAATGTGGTTATGATATCATTCATACGTCCTGGATACTAAATAGAACTAAACAAAAATATAAGAATTTATTCTGGTGACTAATTTTTAAAATATTGATGTTATTAACATATGAAGAGGGACAACAGTTTTGTTCTAGAGATACCTGGTTTCCAAGCCAACACAAGTTATATGACAGGGCTTTTTTGTCACAAGTTAATATTCTGTTTTTCCTGTTACATTTTCATATTCTTTAATGGTCTAGTAACAGTGCAGTTGCTTTAGGACAAAGGTGAGCAATGGATGGCCTTCTGGCTGCATCTGACCCTCGATTAGTTTCAGTCTGGACTGCAGAAGAAATTCCATGTGAAAATAAAATGATTGTACTCTCAAACATACATCTTGTGAGGCATAATTTGTTGGCATGGAATCTCAGGAAAGAGGTGCCATTCATAATGGTGTGTTACTCCATAAACTTTAACGTCACAGATGCTATAGTTTTGACTTGACTAGAAGTGCTGCTGTCATGTCACATGATGAGGAGGTCCACGAGCTTAAGTAAGTATGTGAATCAGGCCCATGGTTCCCCAAATGTTGCCCATGCCTTCTTTCTTTTCAGTTACGAAACACAATGAAGTGACCTGTTTTTGATTTATATTCTATAATATATCTAATACAAGTATTTGTTATCATAGTTTTGCAGTTAGGATAGTAAAGAAAAACAGAATGAAACTAACACAGTAAATATTTGTGTGTATTTTGTTGTAAAGGATGCCATTTGTTAAGGTACATTACCTGTAAGTGTGAGCTGGAAATGTAATATGTGTGGATTCAAAACCATGCCCTATTCTGATTTGGTTTTAAAAGATTGATTCCTTCAGCAAAGTCTCGCCTGGTTCAATCCTCATCCTCTTCATTGTCCAAATGAGCTCAAGTTTGGCATAGAATTTTCCTAGTACTGAAAGATTTATCCATTTCATACACTCATTAGACTGACTACTTGGTCCTGAATTGCTCTGTATGGTGTACAAGGACTGCCTTTTACATTTTAGAAAAATAATGAAAGAGAACATTTTTTACACAAATTGTTTTATTGTTTCTCTGAATCTAACTTCTAAAAGTTACATAGTTTTTCATGCCTTCAAACAAATTTGAGAAACATTTTTTCCCCATTTGAACACTGGTACCTTAAAAACGTGGTTTTGGAAGCATTCAACCCTCTGCCATGTACTTCACAATAGTTTGCAGAGTATGGATGTAGGTGTAGAACAGCTTCTCGAGGTGAGAAAATCACTGTCTACACATTTTTTTCATAAGAGAACAAAAATAATTAATTATGTATTAAGCACAGTAAATATGAACAATGAGACACTAATTTTAAGTTTTTCTCCATCAAATAAACAATTGTGTGAGTGCTATGTGAGAGCTTGCATTATAACGTTGAAGAATGATGCGACATTTTATGTTCACTGTCCTAGTTTCATCAGTGACTTGTGACAAACAAGTTGTTGTTTACCATTCATTTCTAACAGTTTTTAATCCTCTAAAGCAGTCCAGTATAACCAAAGAAACATATGAATATTTTCTTAGAAGTGCTTTGTGGGTGAAACGTTTTTGTTAATTTCTGTACTTGGCACATCCAAACAACTGATTGCTGCTTACTTTCCATCCTGTAGGAATATATCTAAATTTTATCTCTTGCTTCAGTGTTACTTTTCCTCAGTGGACTTTTTACAGAATTTCCTTACACTGGTGGACATAAGCCTCTTTTTAAGCTTCAGTCAAATAGAGTGGAATCTGTTGCAAACAGATACTTTTTACAGCTAAATGTTCAAGCAAACTCAAATGTGCTGCAGTCTTCAGTATGCCTATATATGGCTCTGTCTTGCAGTAAAGCACCTTGCCAATCCTCTTTAGTCACGTCCGGCACACAGCATCAATGTTTTTTGGAATGCAACTGATTTTGGTCAGCCTTTGGAAAATTCACTGCTGACAGAACCGTGACCACAAAGAAATTCTGTAAACCAATAATGTAAACAATGTTTTCTAAAGGAGAGGGATTACCAAAAGTTGAGCAAAGTGATTCGAGGCATTGTTGTTAAGTTAGGCCATTACAAATATCATAAAAAATAATCCAACAAAAAACTTAACATGAAATGGTTTCTTAAAAAACCCTTTGAGAAATAAAAACTTACGTAGCCACTTTGAGCTGCACTTATTTTAAGAATAAGAAATGGAAAATTTTAAAACCACAGTAATGCCTCATCTCAGTAGCACCTTCTAGTGATCATTTGTAAACACTTAAATGGTCACCCTCGTACCATGAATTATTATGGTATTGTGTAGGTTGGGAAGACAGTAGCTCTAGTTAGTGCTTGCTCTCCCTCCCTCTCTTATCCCTCCCTCCCTCCCTTATCCCTCCTCCCTTTCCCTCATGCCCCCCTTTCACACGAACATACCCACATTTTTATTATTTTCAAATAATAAAAAAAAGGCTTCTTAAGATTTAAGAGGTGAAAAAAATAGTTATTGGTAAGCTTCACAACTATGTTAAGAAAATGCTCCTAAAAAAGAGGAGATGTGGGAGATGGTATGTCATCAAGTGATCTAAATGCCATGGTATTGTTATTTTAAATTTTGTGGTAGTGTAAGTATTTGATGTCGTGAAAGATAAATATTGTTATAGTCTGCATATTTTTGTTAGTTCATAAGCTGTTATTCCCCGATGAACCTAGGACTGTGCTGAGGTGGGTTCATTTGCATGCCTCGACAATACAGATAGCATTGCTGTAGGTGCATCTGCAATGGAGTAGTATATATGGAGAGGCCAGCAGCCTTTGGAGTAGTTACAGGGACAAGAGCCTTGATGACACTATCCAACATGGCCTTACTGTACTGGTACTGTGAATAGCTGAAAGCAAAGAGAAACTACAGCATTTATTCTTTTCCCATGGGCACATGCAGGTCTACTGTGTGGCTTAATGATGATAGCGTCATCTTGGGTAAAATATTCGAGGTAAAATAGTCCCCTATTTGGATCTCTGGGCAGGGACTACTCAGCAGGATGTCATCATCAGAAAAAAGAAAACTGGCATTTGATAGGTCAGATCGTGGAATGCTAGAGAATTTAAAAAGGGAAATAGATTGGTTGAAGTTATAGTGGAAATCAGGTCCAACCTTAGTGCCCAAAGGCAGTAGCCTATATATACAGGATTATTACAAATGATTGAAGCGATTTCACAGCTCTACAATAACTTTATTATTTGAGATATTTTCAAAATGCTTTGCACACACATACAAAAACTCAAAAAGTTTTTTTAGGCATTCACAAATGTTTGATATGTGCCCCTTTAGTGATTCGGCAGACATCAAGCTGATAATCAAGTTCCTCCCACACTCGGCGCAGCATGTCCCCATCAATGAGTTCAAAAGCATCGTTGATGCGAGCTCGCAGTTCTGGCACGTTTCTTGGTAGAGGAGGTTTAAAAACTGAATCTTTCACATAACCCCACAGAAAGAAATCACATGGGGTTAAGTTGGGAGAGTGTGGAAGCCATGACATGAATTGCTGATCATGATCTCCACCGCGACCGATCCATCGGTTTTCCAATCTCCAGTTTAAGAAATGCCGAACATCATGATGGAAGTGCGGTGGAGCACCATCCTGTTGAAAGATGAAGTTGGCGCTGTAGGTCTCCAGTTGTGGCATGAGCCAATTTTCCGCGGGCTACGCGTGAATCTTGCCCGCACGCGTTCAACCGTTTCTTCGCTCACTGCAGGTCGACCCGTTGATTTCCCCTTACAGAGGCATCCAGAAGCTTTAAACTGCGCATACCATCGCCGAATGGAGTTAGCAGTTGGTGGATCTTTGTTGAACTTCGTCCTGGAGTGTCGTTGCACTGTTATGACTGACTGATGTGAGTGCATTTCAAGCACGACATACGCTTTCTCGGCTCCTGTCGCCATTTTGTCTCACTGCGCTCTCGAGCGCTCTGACAGCAGAAACCTGAAGTGCGGCTTCAGCCGAACAAAACTTTATGAGTTTTTCTACGTATCTGTAGTGTGTCGTGACCATATGTCAATGAATGGAGCTACAGTGAATTTATGAAATCGCTTCAATCATTTGTAATAGCCCCGTATATATATATCTGTGTGTGTGTGTGTGTGTGTGTGTGTGTGTGTGTGTGTGTCTGCGTGGTGTCATCTTCTCATTATTGTGCTGAGTAGCAATCTATCCTTTCAGTATTGTTATAAATGTGGATGAAAAATAAGTTTTCCAATTTTTCCATTGCTGCATATTTTAAATAGTATTCAGATTACTGACAAGACAGCTTAAACTCTATTTGCAATACATTTTTAACTGTATCTTAGCTGAGAAGGCTGTCTTTTTTGTGTTGTTGGGCACACACAGTTCTATAAAAATACTCTTGGAGGGGAGGGGGAAAAACCATAGAGCAGAAAGAACTATTAGTATGTCATTTAATAATACATAGTACTAGGAGTGTGAGAGGAGAAAGACATATTGAGTTCTGCAATAAATTTCAGTTACAGATACCAAATACATGCTTCAAAAATCACAAGAGGAATGGTATATTAGTACTCGGAATCGACATATAGACTTGGAAAGATTACAACTGGAGTATGTAATAGTCAGACACATAAGCTGTACCCAGGGGTAGATGTAGATTCACATAAAAATTCAGTAATGACAAGGAACAGACTGAGAGGATTGTGCAAAAGAATCAGTATGGAAAGAAGTGTTACACTGAAGTACTGAGGGATGATGATGTGCATTTGAAATACTTTATGACTATGATAGTGAATACCGCATTAGGTGTTCAACAGAAGAATAATGGACTTCTCTAAAAAGGACACTCACAGAAGTTGGATGGACAAATATAGATACAAAGAAAGTAGCTGTGAAGCTTCAGTGGATCAACAAAAGGAGAAAGTACAAAAATATTAAAGACAGACAGGAATACAGCAACGTAAGTCTCTTGTTGTTGTTGTGGTCTTCAGTCCTGAGACTGGTTTGACGCAGCTCTCCATGCTACCCTATCCTGTGCAAGTTTCTTCATCTCCCAGTACCTACTGCAACCTACATCCTTCTGAATCTGCTTAGTATATTCATCTCTTGGTCTCCCTCTACGATTTTTACCCTCCACACTGCACTCCAATGCTAAATTTGTGATCCCTTGATGCCTCAGAACATGACCTACCAACCGGCCCCTTCTTTTAGTCAAGTTGTGCCACAAACTCCTCTTCTCCCCAATTCTATTCAATACCTCCTCATTAGTTATGTGATCTACCCATCTAATCTTCAGCATTCTTCTGTAGCACCACATTTTGAAAGCTTCTATTCTCTTGCTGTCCTAACTATTTATCGTCCATGTTTCACTTCCATACATGGCTACACTCCATACAAATACTTTCAGATACGACTTCCTGACACTTAAATCTATACTCGATGTCAACAAATTTCTCTTCTTCAGAAACGCTTTCCTTGCCGTTGCCAGTCTACATTTTATATCTTCTCTACTTCGACCATCATCAGTTATTTTGCTCCCCAAATAGCAAAACTCATTTACTACTTTAAGTGTCTCATTTCCTAATCTAATTCCCTCAGCATCGCCCGACTTAATTCGACTACATTCCATTATCCTTGTTTTACTTTTGTTGATGTTCATCTTATATCCTCCTTTCAAGACACTGCCCATTCCGTTCAACTGCTCTTCCAAGTCCTTTGCTGTCTCTGACAGAATTACAATGTCATCGGCGAACCTCAGAGTTTTTTTTTCTTCTCCCTGGATTTTAATATCTACTCCAAATTTTTCTTTTGTTTCCCTTACTGCTTGCTCAATATACAGATTGAATAACATCGGGGAAAGGCTACAACCCTGTCTCACTCCTTTCCCAACCACTGCTTCCCTTTCATGCCCCTCGAAACTTATAAATGCCATCTGGTTTCTGTACAAATTGTAAATAGCCTTTCGCTCCCTGTATTTTACCCTTGTCACCTTTAGAATTTGAAAGAGAGTATTCCAGTCAACATTGTCAAAAGCTTTCTCTAAGTCTACAAATGCTAGAAACATAGGTTTGCCTTTCCTTAATCTTTCTTCTAAGATAAGTCGTAAGGTCAGTATTGCCTCAAGTGTTCCAATATTTCTACGGAATCCAAACTGATCTTCCCCGAAGTCGTCTTCTACCAGTTTTTCCATTCGTCTGTAAAGAATTCGTGTTAGTATTTTGCGGCTGTGACTTATTAAACTGATAGTTCGGTAATTTTCACATCTGTCAACACCTGCTTTCTTTGGGATTGGAATTATTATATTCTTCTTGAAGTCTGAGGGTATTTCGCCTGTCTCATACATTTTGCTCACCAGATGGTAGAGTTTTGTCAGGACTGGCTCTCCCTAGGCCGTCAGTAGTTCTAATGGAATGTTGTCTACTCCTGGTGCCTTCTTTCGACTTAGGTCTTTTATTGCTCTGTCAAACTCTTCACGCAGTATCGTATCTCCCATTTCATCTTCATCTACATTCTCTTCCATTTCCATAATATTGTCCTCAAGTACATCGCTCTTGTATAGACCCTCTACATACTCCTTCCACCTTTCTGCTTTCCCTTCTTTGCTTAGAACTGGGTTTCCATCTCAGCTCTTGATATGCATACAAGTGGTTCTCTTTTCTCCAAAGGTCTCTTTAATTTTCCTGTAGGCAGTATCTATCTTACCCCTAGTGAGATAAGCCTCTACATTCTTACATTTGTCCTCTAGCCATCCCTGCTTAGCAGTTTTGCACTTCCTGTCAATCTCATTTTTGAGACGTTTGTATTCCTTTTTGCCGTCTTCATTTACTGCATTTTTATATTTTCTCCTTTCATCAGTTAAATTCAATATTTCTTCTGTTATCCAAAGAGTTCTACTAGCCCTCGTCTTTTTACCTACTTGATCCTCTGCTGCCTTCACTACTTCATCCCTCAGAGCTACCCATTCTTCTTCTACTTTACGTCTTTCCCCCATTGCTGTCAATTGTTCCCTTATGCTCTCCCTGAAACTCTGTACAACCTCTGGTTCTTTCAGTTTATCCAGGTCCCATCTCCTTAAATTCCCACCTTTGTGCAGTTTCTTCAGTTTTAATCTACAGTTCATAACCAATAGATTGTGGTCAGAGTCCACATCTGCCCCTGGAAATGTCTTACAATTTAAAACCTGGTTCCTAAATCTCTGTCTTACCATTATATAATCTATCTGAAACCTGTCAGTATCTTCAGGCTTCTTCCATGTATACAACCTTCTTTTATGATTCTTGAACCAAGTGTTAGCTATGATTAAGTTATGCTCTGTGCAGAATTCTACCAGGCGGCTTCCTCTTTCATTTCTTAGCCCCAATCCATATTCACCTACTATGTTTCCTTCTCTCCCTTTTCCTACTTTCGAATTCCAGTCACCCATGACTATTAAATTTTCGTCCCCCTTCACTTCCTGACTAATTTCTTTTATCTCATGATACATTTCATCAATTTCTTCATCATCTGCAGAGCTAGTTGGCATATAAACTTGTACTACTGTAGTAGGCGTGGGCTTCGTATCTGTCTTTGCCACAATAATGCGTTCACTGTGCTGTTTGTAGTAGCTTACCCGCATTCCTATTTTCCTATTCATTATTAAATCTACTCCTGCATTACCCCTATTTGATTTTGTGTTTATAACCCTGTAGTCAGCTGACCAGAAGTCTTGTTCCTCCTGCCACCAGACTTCACTAATTCCCACTATATCTAACTTTAACCTATCCATTTCCCTTTTTAAATTTTCTAACCTACCTGCCCAATTAAGGGATCTGACATTCCACGCTCCGATCCGTAGAACGCCAGTTTTCTTTCTCCTGATAACGACGTCCTCCTGAGTAGTCCCCGCCCGGACATCCGAATGGGGGACTATTTTACCTCCGGAATATTTTACCCAAGAGGACGCCATCATCATTTAACCATACAGTAAAGCTGCATGCCCTCGGGAAAAATTACGGCTGTAGTTTCCCCTTGCTTTCAGTCGTTCGCAGTACCAACACAGCAAGGCCGTTTTGTTTATTGTTACAGGGCCAGATCAGTCAATCATGCAGACTGTTGCCCCCTGCAACTACTGAAAAGGCTGCTGCCCCTCTTCAGGAACCACATGTTTGTCTGGCCTCTCAACAGATACCCTTCCGTTGTGGTTGTACCTACGGTACGGCTATCTGTATCACTGAGGCACGCAAGGGTCCCCACCAACGACAAGGTCCATGGTTCAGGGGGGGGGGGGGGGGTGTAAGTCTCTTAGAAATGAAATAAATAGGAAATATAAGGAAGCTGAAGTGACACAGTTGCAGGGAAAATATGAGGAAATCAAAAACAAATAGTAGTCAAAATGACGGATTCAGCATTTAGAAAAATCACAATTACCTTCAGTGAAATTAAAAGCAAAGGTGTCAAAATTAAGAGTGTGAGGGATATTCCACTGTTAAATGTAGAGGAAAGAGATGCGTGGAGAAATTACTAGAAAGCCTCTAGGAGGAGGAGGAGGAATTGTCTGATCAAGTGATCAAAGAAGAATTGAAAGTTGAAATTTAAGATATAAGGGATCCAGTGTTAAGAGTTTAACAGAGCTTTGAAGACATGGGATCAAATAAGGTGGAAAACATTTATCACAGTCCTTCAGAATTTCTAAAGTCATGGGGAGAAGAGGCAACCAAATTTCTCTGCTTGGATTGAAACGGGTTTGAAACGGATGCAGTCTGTGATCACTACTTTTCAATCTATAAATCAAAGACACAATGACAGAAATAATAAAAAGGTTCAGGAGTGGGATTAAAGTTCAAGGTGAATGGATATGAATGACAAAATTCACTGATGACACATCTATCTTCAAAGATAGTGAAGACAAATTACGGGACATGCTGAATGGAATGAACAGTCTAATGACTACAGATTATGTGTTGAGGGTACACTGGAGAAAGATAAAAGTAATGAGGAACAGCAGAAATAAGAACACTGAAAGACTTAAAATCAAAATTGATAACCAAGCAGCAGATGAAGTGAAGCAATTCTGCTACCTTAAAAGCAAAATAACACATAATGAACAAGGCAATGACAACTTGAAAAGCAATCTAGTTCAGGCAAAGAGGGCATTCTTGCCCAAAAGAGTCCAGTATAAAATTTTGAGCTTAACTTGAAAAAGAAATGTCTGGGAATGTACATTTGGAGCACTACATTGAATAGATGTGAATGACTGATTGTGAGAAAATTGGGGAAAAAAAGAGAAAGAAGCATTGGAGAAATGGTGCTAAAGAAGGGTGTTTTGTAAGTTATGTGGACTGATAAATAAGAAATGTGAAGGTTCTCCACAGAATTGTTGAGCAAAGGAACATATGGAGAACACTGACGAGAAGGATAAACAGGGTGATAGGATGTTTGTTAAGACATCAGGGAACAACTTCCATAGTTCTAGAGGAAGTTAGAGTGCATAACAACAGTAGGGGAAGACTGAATTGGAATATATCCAACAAATGAATGACAATGTTGGGTATAAGTGCTACTCCAATATGAAGAGCTTGACACAAGGACAGGCTATCATTGTGAGGCCGCATCAAACACTTCAGAAAACTGATGACCACAAAAAAAGTATCAGATTCTTGAGTCAATATGATCAGTTTGCATTGCTTATTACGAGCCAGCAAGCCCTCAGTGTTGCCATTTAGCAGTTGGTCCATCTCTGTTTCTCTTGTAATACATGCCTTTCTTAAAGGTGGGCAGACATTAAGGGTAGTTAGAACGGGAAAAAAATTCACATTTTCGGATTTTTGTGTCATTATAAAATTTGCAATTTTCTGAATAAAATGATATGTATTCACTTATAAACTCTCATGGGAAGTATTTTGTTTTATTTTTTTTTTTTTAATATAATCTACACTGGTGAAAATATTAAAATTTTTATTTACGTTACTTCAAGATCTAATAAAATCGGTCATTTTTATATATAGAAGGCTGTGGATTGCTGTGTTATAAAGCTTAAATTACATGTTTTTATTGGTAGCAGTGTCAAAAACAGTATTGTATCGTTTCATAGTATAAACACTCATTGTATGTTGTTGTTGTTAACGTTTTTCGGAGGAAAAGTGATGAATAGATTGGTAAATCTCTCAAAAAGTAAAGTATGACACCAAAATGAAGCATTTTTTAAGAAATGTGGGTTTGATGGTAATAGATTTTCGAATGAAGGGAAACATTATGCTCAAAATGTGGTGTGTGAAGTTACAGACAATGAAACACAGGCAAACTTGTCAGTATCTAGAGAAACACCCATTAGCGCTTTGAAGATTAAAATAAAACATTGTGATACACAGTTTTCTCAAAATGAAAGTGATGTAAATGTTAGGTTAGGTTATTTTCTGATAGACTTAAACGTCCTAACAAAGGTGTTAGGTGAATGTGCTGGGCCCAGGCTCCTTGCCGCTAACAAAGTGATTGCTTTTGGTCACATGTTTTGCAATAATGACTGTGCAAGTCAACGGTACCTCGTACGGAAAGAAAGAGCAGCTGATGCTACTGAGGACTCGGCTGCGAGCATTTCTGATGACTTCTTGCGCTCTTATTCGTAATGGCATTCAGACAGTCAAGGGTGCTGTCGATTTTTGCATATGAATGCAAAATACCCGCATTGTGCATTTCCACAAAGTGATTTTTACTCCAAAATGGTGATCATCCTACAAGTTGTATCATATGTGCAGCGCAGAACATAGCAGTTTCCATTAATTGTGCCAGTCGTAAATATACTCATTCATTTTGGAATTCTGATAAGTGTAAAGATAATTATTTTGAAGTAAATGTTAGTTAGTTTTATGGCTTGAAAGCTATTGGCAAAGGACACAATGCAGCAGAAACAATGTGTGCCATGATGAATATGCCATGCCCACCGTGTAAAATCAATAAGTATGCAGGATTTATTGGAACTGCTGTGGAATCTGTTGCATGTGAGTCAATGAAGGGTGCTGCAAACAAAGCTTTTGAAGTAAATGATGGTATGACTGACATACCAGTAGCATTTGATGGCACTTGGCAGAAGCACGGCTACAGTTCTAAGAGTACTGTTGCTATGGTGACCAGTGTGGATACTGGAAAGGTAACAGATTTTCAGATTTTAACCAAACATTGTCATAAGTGCAAATCATGGAATGAAGAAGGGCATATCTGTGACAGAAATTATGAAGGAACAAGTGGTGGTAAGGAGACCTCTGCAGCTATTGAAATTTTTAGTCAATCTGTGAACGAAAGAGGAGTGTATTATCCCCTAAGTTCTTAGGTGATGGAGACTCAAAAGCATATAACAGTGTAGTAGTCACTCAGCCTTATGGTGAGAAGATTATCACAAAACTGGAATGTGTTGGTCATGTCCGAAAGAGGATGGGCACCAGGTTGAGGAAGTTGAAACGAAGTTTGAGAGACAAGAAACTTTCTGATGGTAAAACCATAAGAGGCAGGCTGACAGACAAAATGATTGATGAAATACAGCAATATTATGGGGTGGCCATTAGAAATAATACTGAGGATTTATTGAAAATAAAGCAGGTAGTATGTGCTACATTCTTCCACAGATTGTCAACTGAAGAAAAACCAGTACACTACCTTTGCTCTCCTGGATGTGAATGATGGTGCAATTATCGCAATGCCCAGTACTCATACACTTCATACAGCCATAAACATTCAATCCCAACAGCAGTCATCGATATCATAAAACCTGAATGAGATTTTCACTCTGCAGTGGAGTGTACGCTCATATGAAACTTTCTGGCAGATTAAAACTGTGTGCCGGACCGAGACTCGAACTCGGGACCTTTGCCTTTCGCGGGCATGTGCTCTACCATCTGAGCTTCCCAAGCTTGGGGAGATTTTCACTCTGCAGCAGAGTGTGCACTGATATGAAACTTCCTGGCAGATTAATTTGCCGGACCGAGACTCCAACTCGGGACCTTTGCCTTTCGTGGGCAAGTGCTCTACCATCTGAGCTCCCCAAGCTCCATCTGCGCGTGTACCCTCTGCACAAAACAGGTTGATAAGGCAGCCTAATACTGCCGCAACCGAACAGGCCTCTTGCACAGGGCAGCCTGTATATCGGAGTCTGGAAAATTATTTCTTGCTGCTGAAATGTACATTACCTTTCAAAGCAGGTCGATACAGCAGACTGTTTCTATTCCCACACAATATGCCTGTTGTGCAGGTCAGCTTAAGCCACACACACATGTAATATTCAAACAATGGAAAATCCAGGATGGAATGTAACAATATTAGAGAAGGAAAGTTGCTACTCACCATATAGCAGTGAAGCTGAGTCGCAGATAGGACACACACATACAAACGCAATTCACACACACACACACACACACACACACACACACACACACACACACACACACACACACGACTGCAATCTCAGGCAACTGAAACTCAGCATCTCCGCTCTGCAGTGAGTAGCAACTTTCCTTCTCTAATACCGTATTTACTCGAATCTAAGCCGCACTCGAATCTAAGCCGCACCTGAAAAATGAGACTCGAAATAAAGGAAAAAAAATATTTCCCGAATCTAAGCCGCACCTGAAATTTGAGACTCGAAATTCGAGGGGAGAGAAAAGTTTTAGGCCGCACCTCCAAATCGAAACAAAGTTGGTCCATTGTAATACGAGACACAATTTAGGTCGAATGAAAGACGATACAGCTACAGTAGTTTGGTTCGAGTCGTAAGCTTAGCAGTTAAGCTTTACCAGGTAGCCATTGCTATGCGTCAGGCGCTCCGTCCGTATTTATACGGGTACCCGTCCTTTTTCACGTGCTTCGTCTGGTTTGAATCGATTGCTTATTTTGCTTTGATCTGATAAGTGCCGTTTTCTTTGTTGTAGGTGTTTACGTCACTCTAAGCTGAAAATGCATTACTGTACTGTGTAATGCATTGTTTGTCGCATTCTGATAGTGCGTGTGTACGGCCTGTCGCCGCTCGCAGCATGACTTACCGCCGCTTGTTTTTTTTTTTTTAAAAAAAAAAAAATGTTCTGAACGAGAGATAGGCGCAAATTTTTCTCCATTTGAAAATCTTTGCGGCCGCTTCTTTCGTACATCAAATTCTGCACAGAAACTAGTCATCTTACATTTAAAATCTAGTCAGTTGCCGTGCTTCATTTCTGACTATATCACTATTAGGCATAAGAATAACACGAATATAAACATGACACGATACGTATATTCTTCCGGGTTTGCTGTTGTTTCACTCTAGTTTCGTAGTTTATTAGGCAGACAGGATTTAAATGAGAGCAGCAAACACGAAAGAATACATGGAAAAATGTTTATTTTCGTATTATTCTTATGGTGAAGAGAATACTGCATGCGATTCACATTTCATCAGGTTCCTATTAGCAACCATCTCTTCTCACGGGTAGGAAAAAACTCGGAACATTGAGTTGGCCATATTGACAAACATCCCTAACAGTCTTGCCAGTCGGATTTTCGTAGTACATTGAAATTCTGCTACATTCGAAGATGAACAATACGGAATTTGTATTTACTTCGTTGGACAATGTATGAAAATGCAATGGTCGAAACTCGGGGCGGAGAAATATTCGACGGCAGAAGTTAGTTGTGGCGGCACCTACCAACATTTTTCAGAACTTCTGCTTGCTTTGCACTCGATTCTAAGTCGCAGGCGGTTTTTTGGATTACAAAAACTGGAAAAAAAGTGCGGCTTAGATTCGAGTAAATACGGTATGTAATATATATTATATGTGAATTACCCTCAGATTAAAAGCATATCAGGTCCTATGGTGCAAATTAGGCCACTTGAGAGTGGTGCCCTGTCACCTGCTCTGACCCAGCCCTTGCTGCCCCTGCTCAGTGGTTCGCCCCGGTTCCTGTCCTTCCCACCTTTTTAATTCTTCTTACTTTTTACATCTATTGCTGGTTTACTGTCATGTCATTGTTGTTCTCTTTCTTGAGATTTTAACAACTTACCTGCATTGTTAGTTTTCTGGTAGCAATAGAGGGTGAGAAAACGCAAGTCTGATATAGAGGGCGGGTCTCCCATCACGTAAGGTGTCCCAGGGGCCTCCAGATGCTTGCTGGGTGCAGCAATGCACATTATCACTTCTACTTGCTAATATCTCTTGGTTTTATTAATTCTTGGCTACAGTAGAGTTCATCAGGATTTGTTTCTGTCCCCTTCCTCTCTGAGGACTCTTGCCGGCTTGATGCACAGACGGTGGAGAGACTGAAAACCTTTTAGTTTGGTCACTTTAACTCTGTCACCTCAATCCAGTCTGTTATCTTTGCTGTACCTATTATGGGCATACAGAAAGTATTTTTTCTATCAGAAATGGGTTACCTAAGATCAAGCTAAATCAAGGCATGTTATGTTACCTATTAGTCCAGTATTCCTTCATGCACAGTGACCGAATGTTTCCATTTCTTTGTCAGTGTCTCTTGTTTGTTCCTTCTCTCTTCCTCTTCAAAACACCATGTTTGCAATCTTTCTTGATTGCATCTCAGTCCTGTAAATTTAGTGACCGTAATTCCTCAAGTTTATTTCTTGTTTGCCTGTACCAGTTGGACCAAATAAGCTTGTATTTCAAGAATTTTTGAATCTCATAGATTAGTTTATAGTGCTCCATTCTTTCTGTGTGTTCCATGACTTTGATTATTTCCATCTGCATTGTAATTGTGACTTTAGGGATTTGTCTAGATATCTGCATTGAGTTTTAGATGTTGTATTCCCTCTTTTTCTTGGTCTTAAGACTTTTGTCATAATTTTGTTATGTTACTTCTAACTGCTCTTTTAATGTTTTGTGTTAGAGACTAAGATTATTTGAAGTGTAGAGTGCTTCTTGTTTGATCACTGCTCTGTGACAGAGTTACAATTCCAGGGAATGCATTTTTATTCTAAATGTTTGTAACTGAAATGTGGTTTCTGTTTCGCAAAGTCTTGAGTTAAGTGGCCTTCTCTTCATTACAGTTTTCAATAATCCATTGAACTGTGAGCACTCTGTTGTTGTTAATTTTGAGTTTTTTATACCAGTCATGAATTTTATCCTTTAGTTCTTTATTTTTTTAAATTTCAAACACATATCACATTCAGTAATTAAAACTTCTGTGAAAGCCTACACACATATCACATTGTATAATTTTCCTATACTTAGATGCTTTGTAATAGTTTTGTTAATAAATTTACTGAAAAAGGAACAGATTGTTCACTAATGGTAGTAAGGGTGGAGCAGTGAGCACTGTCTTCAAAAAAAATTAATTGAACACATCTTTTACCCTGTTGTCTGATCTGTAATCATGATATGTGTTTCCCAAATTTTAAATTACTCCTGAATCATTAAATAGGCTATTCATTTACTCCAATTAAAATTATTTGTTGTTTGATGTTTTTTATATGGTGATATAATGTTCACACATTGGCTGTATGTGTATGAGTGACACCATATGTTGTGGGTCACATAAAATGTGCTGTTACTGAGGTGTTTCCTGGAGAAATGATGGCAGCACCCATCAAAAAGTGAGATGGGAATGAAAGAACTATGTGAATAGCTTATATTAAGTAGCCAGTCAGAGAACAGACTGTTCTTTAGTGATTAATTTAATCTATTTTCTAAACTTGGAAGCAATTAAAAAATAAATAAATAAAAAAAAGTTTAAGTGTCAAGATTCCTTGCTTCGTGGTGCTCAAAAGATTTTTCCTTTCAGGAAAACATTTAATTGTCGGTGAATAAAGTCACAGCAAGTACCATCATGTAGAAGAATAATTCTACTATCTGTACCTGTTGAGAGTGTCACAACATTTCCCATGTTGTCAGTCAAATGTTTTGTCACTCAGTGACCGCTATTCACCTTTGTTTCATTGACCCAAACAGTGTCATCAAAATTAATTTCCTTCACTTCTTGTGGAAACCTGCATTGCCATGCATCTATGTCTGCCCTCACCATCAACATTTTATAGCCTGATGGTTAATATACAGTAAATGTGCCACGAAAAGATTCTACATTTGTTATACATCTCTGAACATTTCTCTTCCTATCTGTTGTATAAAAACAAGTTTAGTGCTTCACTGATTTTCTTTTAATTTTTATCCTTCCCAGTACGCACATACCTAGTTCAGCTATGTCGATGACTACTTACGAGACTTGCTAGACAGGTCTCTCATTTTTCATTTACCTCTCCAAGTTCTCCTGCATATTGCGTATAAATTGATGCACTTTTTCTTTAAGTGCAATTAATTTTGTGGCTTTCTTTATGTTGTCTTTGAATCCAAAGCCAGGATCCACCCATTTTAATTTGTATTGCAACAAGGAATGATGATTACACAAAAAAAAGGCTATAAATCAGAAAGTTATAAAACATGATGCAGTAACAGAACAGTCCTATTTTATACATCCTACTGCTCAACAACGCAACCAAATTGATTCTTTGTTGTGACACAATGGCAATGGTGGACAGTTGCCACATGACATCGAGAGCTCCGATTGGGTGATTTGTGTGGGCGGTTTTGTCTTGGCTGTGCTTAAAGTGGAAACTGAGTGAGAGCTCACTTGAAAACAATGCAATTTTATGAGCTGATATGTGTGTCTTTGTACCCACATCAGTGGTGAGGGTTTTTTTCCGTCTTGGTAGTTTTTATTATTATGATTTTGTTATATATTGTGCTCAGCTCATATTTACTTAGTTTTTGTTGATTCTGTTGATATTTATTGCCTTTATTCTCCAGGGTAGCATCAATGAACCAGGTCTTGGTCTTTTGTCTTGGTGGGCAAATTCGTAATGTACAGACACTTTGGAAGAAGATTGATGTATTTAACAGCCAGGAACTTGTACAACATGATGTCAACACAGGTAGTTAATGCAGTAATTGTATTTTTGGATTCATTTGTGTTCATGGTCTGTTGTAAGCAATAAATTTATTATTCAAGTATTCTTTAAATATCTTTATTATTCTTTAATAACAACATCACATAAAAATTAAAAACAAAGAAAATTACAATTACTTAATTGGCGCCTTGTCACATTTGCTATCATGCATTACCAGTAAGAAATTTACAATATTTACATGTTGTACTATGTGTGATAAAACAAATAAACTTACATTATATTTTGAAGGCATGTACTCTTTTATTGTTATTAGTTGCTGGCATTTCTACACAAAAATTAATACTGGTATTTGTCTCAGCCTGATTATATTTACCATTGTCCTGTAAACCTAAAATTAAGGAACCATGTGTAATCTCTTTCCAAGTTTCATTTGGTTAAAGGGCATGTTCTTGGTAACAGCATTGTACTGGTGGTATGTCAAGCTGTAATACTGGCTAACTAAAATTCATCAACCATTTCACACTGCAAGGAGATAAACAGGGAGGAGGGAGAAGAACAGTGTGATATCACTTTTTTTAATTTGTGTATATATTTACAATAACCAGAAGTTTAAATCTCAAACAGCACACAGCTTTTTTATGAAAATAGTTCTCATAAAATTCATGAAGTATACAACATTTCTTAGAATGGTATGATTTTGTGTGACATTATTGCAGTTACAGGTGCACATCACAGACTTGAAGTAAAAAGTTATAAGATTACTATTTACACTTTTCAGATGAGCACTTTTTACATATTTTTGTTTCCTCTTGTGGCCAAGAGACAGGTATCATACTGTCATTGAATTGGCCCTATATCATTTATTTCTGATTATTAGGGTAATGGAGAATTAAGGTGCATTATTAGGAAAGGGAAACTTTAAACTGAAAAAGTAGTATGCATTATAGAAACCAATGAAGTTTTAACATCATAAAATACTTTGTTCCTATTGCCAATATCAGCAAATAGGTTATCTGGAATAAGGATAAATTTAATTAGACTTTTGTGTTGAGCTCACATGCTGATCAGTTCTGATACCTGTACCTTATGCATCACTACAGGAGATATTTATGGATGTCAGTAGTATATTACTTTGTTGCAGAGTCTCCAGATTCATAAAAAATATTTCATTTAGAAACATTTATACATTAAGTATTAATAACTTATTCCATTGGTGTCAAAAAATGTAGCAAGACATCCACAACTATTATAATTTCAAAAGGCAAATAGAAAAAAAGGTTTGCATTGTGCAGCTCAATACATATGTACAGGACGAGGCATGAGTGAATCGATTTTATTTAGAACAGGAAATCTTAATGTTACTGTTGCTTGCAACTGCAAATAGTTAATTATTAGTTTATAAAGGGTCTGGTTCATGATCCATAAAAATGAGGATTTGTTAACTGTGGTAATTATTTGTGGAACTTTCACTTCTGGTTCTATTTGTCAGAAAATCTCTTGATAGAGTATTTTGTATTCACAGAATATTTTAATATTGCTAATGTGAACTTATGAGCACTATGGAGGAAAGTTGAGCAACTGTAAAGGACAACACAAACATGTTGCAACATCAGTCAAAATAAGAGCATTTTTATTACACCAATTTACAATTAACTTGTCAATTTTGTGGAATGCATTATTTAAATTACTGGCTCTTGTGATTCAAAGCTATTGCTTTAGAAATCTTGCTATGTTTTGGTGCAATTACAGTTCAAGACTAAGGTGAAATTCCATGTTTTCCTCTCTTTGTGTACAGGTTTCAATATTGAACCAGTGATATATTTTGTTTACTTTGGAAACTGTAGGAAAAATTAACCATTACCAGTTTCCTGTGAATTGTTGGCATGTTACTAGGTATTGCCATAATACTACCAAACTATTTAGTTGTAAAATTAATGTAACTAATCTTGTTAAAAATAGTTTGTAGATTCCTATAGCCATCTGGAAATTATTGCACTTTTTCTCAAATGTGTAGCAGCGAGCTTTCTTATTGAATACTTTATATTGCTCCTACACTGAATGTAATCACTAAATTTTGTAGCATTCTGCAACATTTGGTTTTTATTTATCAGCATCATTATAATTCTATTGGGGAGTGTCAGTCTGTAGTTCTACTTAGAGGGGTTGCAGTGCATTTAACAGCTTACAAATATGAATCAACATGTCAGTCACTAAAACAAATTTCAGTCTTTGTGAGATGAGGAGTTAAATATTAAAAGCCCCCTTATGTAAGCTTTTATTATAAAGGACTGAATTTTTGCAAGCTGGGTTGGAATGATGGAAATGTTTAAACACACTATTTACTTCAAAATACTGCTCCTGAACAGCACATTTACTCAGTATGCCTTTGAATCATACTCTGAAATGAAACCACTGCACAGGCACATTTGTTATATATCTTCTGTGAATTTCTTGTTGGGTTCAAGTAATTTCAATCACTAATTCTTCTGCCTGATGTCAGGAACAGTTTTAAAAATAAATTACCTTCATTATTCTATTACTAAACAATGAGGTAAGTGTTCTCTGAGATACTCAAACAATTCCTTGGATGCTCCTGGACAGTTGGTTAATTCAAGTTCTTGTAAGTGCCGTAGCTGTATGAGACTGGACAGACCACTGGACGTAAGCAGTGGACAACCTGTAAGCAGGAAATATTTACATCATTAGATGTTTACAACATTATGTTCCTTGTGCACATATGAATTAATATGAACAAACATCCCAGAAAAGCCAGTGTACAAGAAAAATACTCAAACCTCAAACAGTAGAGATTACATATGCTCATATTTTTTGTACTTTTCTTTTTTTCTGCTTTAACAAAGGAGCTGCAATGGACATTTATAGGACATAGCAGTTTTTGGATCCCTTCAGACCAAGTGGCAACAGAGATGTCTGGATGATGTAGGAGAAATTTATAGTTAACTACATGCTGTGGATGAATACTGTACTGATATCCATAACTCATAAACAAGGAATGAAGTAGACTGTATGAAAACACATACGATTTCCACAGTTCTTAGAAAGAAAAAACTGCAAAAATATACCATAATGATAGCTGTGATTTCTTGGGCCTGCAAGGGTGTTTAACAATATGACTGAATTAAAATAATACTGTATACTTGAGCTGTTGTTAGCAAATGAAGAACATGAGATGGAAACTGAGTAAAGCTCATATGTCTTCTGTTGTTGACGAACAGTTCACCAGCTCAAGGTAAGTTCATACACAATGTTCCTCTGCATATTGGATTCCTTAGCTAGGTGTGACACTGTGTGACTGTTTCCTCTCTGGTAATGATGTGCCAGAGTAGAGGAGGGTGACATTGGCAGTGTAGGAGAATAACTGTGTACTGACATCAGTTGTAATATTTGGTTGTATTCTAAATGTATTCTGCTGTTAAGCCCTGTGCTAGAAGTAAATAGCTTTAATATTTTTTGATTATACTGAACCTTACAGGTAAAGGATCAAGGGCTTCCAAAACCAACATTTTACTGTTAACACAACCCCCAAAGCATTTGGACGACAACAAAAAAGTTTGATAATAACAATATTATGAAAAGGATAGATTGCTACTCACCATATAAATGAGATGTTGAGTAGCAGACAGGCACAACAAAAAGACCATTAAACATGCGAGTTTTCAGCCAAAAAGCAATCTACTAAAGTACACACACATCCACCCAAGCACAACTCACTCGCACATGACCACTGTCTCTGGACACTGAGCTGAGTCTGTCCTCAGTCGCCAGAAACAGTGGTCATGTTTGTGTGAGATACTCTTGCATGATGGTGTGTGTGTGTGTGTGTGTGTGTGTGTGTGTGTGTGTGTGTGTGTGTGTGTGTCGTGTCTACTTTTGAAGAAGTCCTATTAGCTGAAAGTTCACATGTTTAGTAGTCTTCTTTGTGCCTGTGTATGTGGCTCAACATCTCCTCCATATGGTGAGTAGCAACAATCTGTCCTGTTTGATAATTTCTATATCATATTTTAAGAATTTGATGCCCCACTCATTCTGTCTTGTGTTGTGTATATTCATATAATGCCCAGAGAGTACAAATTAATTGAATCTAATTTCATTCTTTTCCAGATGTGACATAGCATTATTTTTTAATGACTAATGCTGTGGAATGTAATGACAGACTTGTGATTTCCAATTGAACTTATAATTCTTAGTAAAATGGCCCTGGATGATAACATCAGTAGGATTTTTATAAATGGAATAAAATCTGACTATTTTAAAAATACAACTGGAAAGACAGAGAATGCTGTGTCCTCTTTTCTCTTTAATGTTGCCTTAGAGAGAGTTGTGAGGAAATTCAAACTAGTACCTGTTGGGATCCTCCAAAGAAATAAAGTTAAGGTTTTTGCATAGGGAAATGATGTAGTGTTAATTGGAAAGTGTGGAACAGAGATTAAACAGTTATTTGTGGAGCTTATATAAGAAGCATCCAGACTCAGCCTAAAAGAGAATGATCAGGAAACAACAGTCAAATTTCTGGGTATGATGCTAACTGAGCAAAATCAGAGGCCAGCAGAAGTGAAAATGATACTGCAGAATACTAATAGAGCCTAAGTGCTCTATAAGAAAACTTTCTAGGGTTTAAACCACTGACAAGGGAAACTAAATTCAAGCTATATAATACAGTCATCAGATCAGTCCTAATCTGTGGAGCAGAAACATGGAAGAACACTAGTTACAGGTATTTGTAAATGAAGTTTATGGGAAAATCTTTGGTTCATACTACAGTGAATCACAAAGCTGGTATGTAGGTGATAGGCAACGCAAAAATCGATGTGCTATTACTACAAGCAACAATAATGAGAATAATACATTCCAGAAGATTTCAATGGGCAGACCATCTGATGAGAAAGAGAGAGGATCAGAGAGTTTAAAAAATATTAATGGAGAAGTCATTAAGTAAGAAACCAAGGGGGAGACATGGAAAAATGAAATTAAAACTCTATGCAACAGGATGGATGTAAATAATTGGCAGAAAGCAGCACAAGATATAAGCATTTGGAGGTCACATGTGAGATTGGTACGGGAGCTTAGAGTTCTGTAGGAACCAAAAAGTAAAAGAACAACAACTAATCCTCAGGACCTTCTGCTCTGCGGTAAGGCTCCTGTGTTTGTTGACGTGGAAATAGTATTACCATTAATGGACATTGCAATAAAAATATTTTTTTGAAAGTATTATTGCTGCAAAGTCACTAGACCAGTGTCATATTTTGCATTAAATATTAACAAAGATGTGCCACAAACATACAGACTGTATCCAGTTTGCTGCATTTATCCTGTAGTAGTCTCACCATAGCTGTCAGTAACAGTATTTGCTTAAGTGTGTTGTCATGACAATGAAATTTGATGGAGATGATGTAGTAGTCTGTTTTTTTTTTTTTTTTTTTTTTTTGTTTCAGCCAGTGATTATAAATAAATAAGTAAAAACCATTATGTGACAATAGTTATGAATCAGACATTATTGGCATTAGTGTGACAATGCTTCTGTCAACAAGAGGGGAACATTGCAGTGTAGGTTCAAGAAAATCTGAATAACTTGCTGAGTTGGTCTAGCCCAAACCCTGATCTGAACCATTTCAAACATTTTTGTGATGCAGTAAGACATTAGATGCTAAATTTGCTCAATAACCTAACATCAGCTATTAATCATTGTTAACCTTTTTGCAGGCAATTCAGTGGAATTAATTTTTTGTAGCACATTAGAACTAAGATCAACTAACTGTATTTAATTTCTGATAAGTTTATTTTTGTGATTTAGGAACAAAGGCTCTGATGGTAAGTATTCTTTCCAAGATGCTTTTTGAGCTGTTATTGGTTGCCATTACACAGAATTCGAAATTCTTTTGATGACGCTAAACATCTGTAGAAGCATACTTGCTATGTGTCAGATTTGAAAATTGGGCCATTTCTTCTTATTTCTACCAGCATAGGATTCTGTAGAAAAGAAGCAATGTATTCCCAAGTGACAAAAATAGTGATGTTATGATAACAGAAGCTGATTGTTGTAGCAGTTTTTATACACCTGGTACAGCATACTACTGCAAGATGTCAGACATGCAGTTTTTGTGCTACTGGTACAGCGTACTACCACAGGATGTAGGCACATACAGAAGTAGCGAGACCAATTCCCATGAACATATAAAACTACTAAGTTGGTGCTAAGTATGCTTCTTGCAGTCCACAGAAAGAAAGTGACAAGCATACTTCCCAAGTCTCATGGAAAAGTTACTCTGATGGTAAATATACTTCCCACTGGCCTTTAAAACAATGTTATTTGTGATATGTGTACATCCCATGGGTCCTGAGAAGCTTGAGACATTTTACGACAGTTAAATAGCTACATTTCATAACAAACAGATGTTAAAACTGGTACAGTGGACTACCACTAGATGCCAGGAGGATACAGAAGTGGAATGACATATGTGCATGAATGTGGTAAAGAAATATAGTTGCTGGTAAGTATACTGGATGACTAGGAAGACTGGAAAAAAATCAAATTCATTATGTTGAAACTTTGAACAGCCTCCCTGCCAGATTAAATATTTTAATAGTAGCAGAAGAATGATGTACATGTTCTTAATTATACAAATGGTTTCTTTGGGACCAAAAAAAAAAAAAAAAAAAATAAATAAATATCTCTTGAATCTTTTTTCCACACAGCAGAACGAGATACCAAGGTTTTGATACTGTGTGAGCATAGCATTGTTCGACAATAATTGATGTAGTTAACAAGTTAAAACTGTATTAGACCAGGGCTCAGACACAAATACCTGCCTTTCATATGATCATATTAATAACCCTAAGTGTGGAAATAGGAAGATACCCTTCTGTAACAGTATGTGCCTGACATGGATCGGAAAATGGCTGTGGAAGTTTTGTGTGAAGTTGGGCACCTCAGGCAGTGAATTCATCAAATTTGATCCAAATACTAAATGGCATGTTTGTGGTCACTTTTACTCAACAAAGCCCCACCCAGCCCACAAGTAAAGCTCGTGCACAAGTTTTTGCTCAGAAAACAGATCACAGTTCTGGATCATCCCAGTGTATTCACCAGACTGGACTTGGCAGACTTATTCCCCAAACACCATTATGATGCAATTAAGAACACCTAAGAAAATTCTATTGCAGTAATAAATGTAATTCCAAAAAATGACTACACTGAATGTTTCAAAACAGTTTTTAAATAAATCTTATAATTAAATTTTCCATGGAACTTTTAAAATAATTTTAGCTGTGTATTGATTTAAGGGGAGACAAATTTGAATAAATACGGTGACATCATAGTCTGACTTATTTTTTGTAGTCACAGCGCTAACTGAACTGGGACACACTGTGTATTGTTCTTTTCACAGATCCATAGCAAGGAAATTGTGAATGCAGAAAATGTGCTATAACACAGGATACAATTTACAAAGAATAATTTACTTAGATTTAGTATTTATTTCATGTGCCCAAAGTCAAGTAGTATTCACGGAAGTTGGAACAGATTTTCAGTTAAAAATTAATACAGTAATAGTCAAATGTATATTAATACTTGCAGACTTAAAAACTAAAATAACTCAAAGGTGTTGTTGCCAAACACTGCCAAATAAGAATAATTCAGTGTTTACATGAAAACTTCTGAACATATGTACAGAATTTGCGTATCACATAAAAATCACATGTTGATACTTTCAATAGATTCATACATCAGTTGATTCTTTTTATAAATTTATTGATTGATTAGAAGAATTTGCTAGCAGTAAATGTTTCAGGCTCCCCTTAAACTGTTCCTTGTAAGCAGCTAAGCTTTCTACAATTGATGACAAGTTATTGAAAAGGTTTGTGTCTAAATAACATACATTACTGAGAACAAAAGTGTTGATGTAGGTTGCTCTTATTCCTTGTACTGGTTTTGTGGAATGAGCTGTTGATTGGAAAACAAGATGTCTTATTTATGTGAAACTGGCTGATTGTTTGACCTGTTTACTTCTTATCTCAGTCTTGTGTTACATAAGGAAAGCAAGATTGTTTACACATTTTTAAGAATGCAAGTCGATAGATAGCAAGTTATACCTGTACTAATTTTGATTAAAATTTGTTCAAGCATTCCAGAAATGTGTTAAACTTCAGTAGCTTTGTTACCCTCTCATCATTTCTCCTTTCCCACTTCATTTGAATGCATGTGATGTCCTAGTGTGTGTGCGTGTGTGTGTGTGTGTGTGCTTTGCTCTTTAGGTTATTTTAAAAGCATTTGTATAGAACAGCATATTTTCCCATAGTGACAATCTATTTCTGCTTTCTCCAAACAATAAAATAAAATAAACAAATAATTTATTTTAACCATCTACTAATTGTAAGTGTAAGCATGCTATGACCAACTTGTAATCTGCAGTAAGTAGCACCACTACCACCATGAACCACTCCAACCTATGAAATGATTACTGCTTCATTTTCCCTTCTATCAGTTTGTTTACATACAATTAGTAGCTGTATTAATGATCCCAGCTAACTGGTAATTTTACAACTGCCTTCTGAGTTTAAAAATGTTGGATATCAGGACCTATAGCAGTAGTTGAAGAAATATTCCTGTATTTTCGTAAGATGGTTAAAGAAAATAATGTTCCATCTTCACTCTGATAACATCAAGAGGTAAGGACTTCCAATACAGCAAAGTTAGAGTCCTCTCAGAATGTAAGGGGAATTTGTGAACAGTATGAATTTTTTGTCTTCTGTTGCTACTTCTTCTTCCCTTTCCAAAACTATCAGGTTTGGATGAATGGCTTATTCTAAGATAGAAATTAATCTTAAATTTTGTTTCATTTTTATTGGAGGCTTCTTTTTAGGGAGTGATCTTTGTAATTAACTATATTTTTATTTTTCTACTGGCTTACTAAGAGTGTGGAGAGCTTTCCTTCAGTAAACTCCAATCTCTGAAGATTTCGTTTCTCTTGATGCTAAGAAATTGGGCTTCAAGATGACCTTTCCAAAGAAGCTACTTTAAAGAATTGGGCCATAACCTAGGCAAGCGAGCATTTCTTAAGAGATAAATTATCCCCTAAAGGAGACCTAATTTGTCTACAATGTCCCATGAGGTAAGGATAAGTAACAAGTGATACTGTTGTAAAGGAGCTTTCACTGTGTTGCACTCTCTTTCTTATTCTCACTCTACGTGTACCATAACACAGCACAATCATTCATTGTAAGCATTCAAAAAATACACTCATAACACTTCATAACAAATCGTAGGAACAAAACTGAAAAACTCCTCCACTAGGACAGCACTGTGAGATTTCCCCATTGTTTCCAGTCCTCACTGTCAAAGTATAAGGACGACTTTGATTTTGACCAGCACAAACAAGTGTGTAATTACTTCTTAAATCTTTAATTTCTCATTCACCTACTTTGCATCAGAGTTTTGTGGCACTTGATGTTGAGGGCAAACTTTTTCACATAAGGTGCCATTGTATTTTGGAGTTCCACTTTATTTTACAGTATGGCAGGTTTTTGCAAATATGTCCTATTTGCAAATTTGTTCTAGATTATAGCTAAATGGAATTATAAGTTTGGATATAATTTGAAATGCTAGTAAGAGTGTAACACTTTGTCTTGGTAACCTTTGCAGATACCTTCTACATCTACATGCACACTCTGCAAACCACAGAAAACTGCATGCCAGAGCACTTGCCACTGCACACATATTAGTTTCTTCCTTTTCTATTCAGCACAGTAAGAATGGTAGCTTAAATGCCTCTGTGTGCACTGTAATTAGTCCTATCTTGTCAGTTCCTCTGGGAGCAGTACAAAGAGGGCTGTAATATATTCCCAAGATTCACCACTTAATACTAGTTCTTGAAACTTTGTAAGTAGGCTTTTGCAAGATAGCTGACATCTGTCTTCAAGTGTACATGCTAGTTAAAAGTTCTTTAGTATTTCTGTGATGCTCTTCCATGCGTCAAACAAATCTGTGACCATGCTGCCCTTGTTTCAATACCCATGTTACTCCTATCAGGTATGAATCCCACACTCAAATCTTATCAAGATCTGACTGGATATTTATACAGATTTTAAAGATACTGTTTCTTCATAGGTAACTGCATCATGTGTAAAATGCCTGATGTTAATATTGTCTGTATGGATGTACATAGTGAACATACATTTCCCTGGTACACACCTGAATTTACTTCTACATCTCTTGATGCCACTCCATCCAGCTGCATCCTCTCTACCAATAAATGCTCATGGTAGCCACAGATTTTGTTTGATTTCTCATTTGATCATACTTTTATAAATAATTGTTATTGTGATGCTATGTCAAATGCTTTTGGGAGTCCAAGAAATACTGCATACATTTGGTTGCATTTATCCATAGCTTTCATGATATGTTGTGTCCGCCCCAGTAGCTGAGTGGTCAGTGCAACAGAATGTCAATCGAAAGGGCCCGGGTTCGATTCCCGGCTGGCTCGGAGATTTTCTCCACTCAGGGACTGGGTGTTGTGTTGTCTTAATCATCATCATTTCATCCCCATCGACACGCAAGTCGCTGAAGTGGTGTCAAATCGAAAGACTTGCACCAGGCGAACGGTGTACCCGATGGGAGGCGCTCATTACATGACATGACATGATATGTTGTGAGAAAAGTGGATACTGGGTTTTCCATGACCAATGTCTATATGGAACTCATGGTGGTTGATGTGTAGGAGATGATTCTGTTCTATGTACCTCTTTGCATTTGAGCTCAGAATAGGGTTCTACAGCAGACTGAAGTCAGTGACATGAAGTAGCAGTTTTATAGATTACCTATGCTACCATACTTTAAAATAAGTGTGACTTATTTTTCTTCCAACCACTATGCTCAGTGTCTTGTTTGAAGTATCTACAGTATGTTACGGCTAATAGAGTGGTTAATTCAGCTGCATGCTCTGTATAAAATTTGACAGGAGTTCCACTGGGCCCTGGTGAATAGTTCAGTTTTAACAGTTTGATCTGTTTCTTAATTCCAGTAACACTAATCGCTCACTACTTGACAAAAGAAAGTGAATCATCGTGGAAGAGATGAAGAAACAAAATGAAACTTAATGGCTTGAGAGGGTATTTGATGTTATTTCAGTAATTTACAAAGAACTTTGCTGTATGAGGCCACTTGTCAGCATGACGCTGCACCACCTCTTACCTGGATGCTTGCACTGATGCAGTTAGAAAAAGGGGGCTTAAAGTCATTTTATCCTCCTTTAAGCCAGGCTGGACTGCAGCTGTTGTAAACTGGTCCTTGATATCCTGGGTACTGGCACTGGGACAGTGTTGACATCTGAGCTTCTTTCAGATATTTTCTGTCAGGGACAGATATGGGGAGCTTCCTGGCCACAGACAGCTGATAGAGACATGCACCACATGTGGACGAGCATTGCCCCATTGAAAAATGGCACCACATTACTGTTGCACGAGAGGTAACACGAGGATGCAGGATGTCTGTGACTTATCATTGTGCTGTCAGTTCCCTCAAATGCTACCAGCGTCGACCGTAAGTCATACCAGATAGCTCGTCACACCGTGACGTCAGTAGTATCACCACTGTGCCTCTCCAAAATGTTGGAAGAATGGACCCCTTACGAGGTCACCATCACACACTTCTATGATAGTCATTCAGATAATACAGAACCGTGATTTATTGCTGAACTCAGTGCGAAGCTGTTTGTCGGCAGTCCATGCTTCCTGATCACAGCACCACTTCAAATGCAGCCATTTGTATTGTGGTGTAAACAGCATGTAACAGGAGCCGAAATTCCCTAGTCCAGCTGCTGCTAGTTTCTGACCAATGGTGTGGGATGACATCATTCGATGCTGGCGAGTTCTTGGATGGCAAGATCATGTGTGAATGGGTTACAATGTGCTTGGTACACAATACGATGATCGTAACTTTGTGGTGATCAGATGTGGTTGACCAGAACCTTGGTGATGAGTATGCCTGCCCTCACGTCCCCATGAAGTCCCATCACACTGGGACGTTGTCACACGCAAATGCCCCTCAAACCTGGATATAGCACGATTTGACTAGCTGCCAAATGGAGACCCACTAAAAGGCTCCTTTTGAACTCTGTCAGGTGATAACGCTTCCACACTCACGCAGTATACCTGTGCTACCAAGTTGTCGAACCAGTCGCTAAAGCCCTCTTTCATTTTGTTGTTTTCATCGTGCTTTTCTCCCAAGAAATGCTTCAATTCGGGAAAAAGGTGGTAAATCGCTCGAGTGAAGACTGGGCCGTAAGGCGGATGTTCAAAAATTCCCACTTAAACTGCCAAAGCAAGTACTATGTCAGTGCAGCAGAGTGTGCGCGAGCGTAATCATGAGCAAGCTCGATGCCACTGGACACAATCCACACCGTTTGTTGTGAAACGCACAGCGTAAAATGCCTGGCAGTAGGCCGCTGCATTTATGATCTTTCCGCTAGGCATAAGGTCGATGAATCGGATGCCCCTTCGAACCGAAGATACTGCGGCTCGGTTATTTTTTGTTTTGTTTCTTTTTGTGTGAGTTTTGGGGGGGGGAGGAGGTTATTGCAAATAACGTCATTACAGTGACTGGCATTTTGTTTCTGGACTGTTACGGGAAACCCAGTTCTCGTCACCAGTGACAATGTAGCTCAAAACCTTCTCGCCATCCTTGTCTTCCCGAGTGAGAAAAATCAGTGCAGTTCGCTGTTTTCTTGATTCATCTGCCAAAATTCGAGGAACTCTCCTAGGTACACACTTTATTGTAGCCCAAATTACCACTAACGGTTTGATAAAGCACTGACCGTGAAATTTAAGGGAAACACAATAGGAAACAACCAATATGTTGAATTTTTTCCTTAATCCTTGATTTGAGTTCGTCACTCACAACTGAAGGGCGTCCTGGCCATTCTTCACCGTGAATAATCGTTCGTCCGCCATTAAAAATGATGCACCAGTTTCGAGATGAAGCTTCATTCGTCACATTTCCGTGAACTTCGATTACATGTTAATTTCAATAGGGCGGACTTTTTTTCGATGAGAAATCGTGTCACACTGCGAATCTTATCACACAAATAAACTGTTAAACGATAGCTTCCCCTCGATCTTAGTGTCAAACTGGCGATAACAAGTAGAAAGGTGTATGACACGGCGACAGGGACGGGAGGAGAGTTGTGGGCTCGTCGTATCAACACTTTCCTTACTTGTAGAAGGAGCCTCCTATCATGAATATTTCTCTGGGCTTACCCGTTCAGCACTTTAGTATGATGGCCTTTAGAAGTCTGCCTCTCTCTCTCTCTCTCTCTCTCTCTCTCTCTCTGTGTGTGTGTGTGTGTGTGTGTGTGTGTGTGTGTGTGTGTGACCCGCTCGCTGGCTCGCACGCAGTACTATGTCTTTGACAAAGGAACAACGTGCAATAAAGTCGTCGATAGAATTTCGGAGGCCCACTTAGGTCGTTCTTGCCCGTCTAGTCGCGCAGTGCCGGGGACTGCAGCAAGGAGCGAAGCGGTCGATCAATACAGCCACCCTCGCTTCCCAACAGCTGTGTTGCGCTTCCTACTGCTAGGGGCAACTGTCGCATTCGTATGCCTCAGCGCTCGTCGCCACTACAATTCTTGTAATTAGCTAAATATCACTGGATTCATAAAATATGGTCCTGACTGCAGATTATAATAAAACATAGTCTTTCTTTGTACATTGAGACTGATTTGTTGTTAATTTGAGTATATCTTAGGGGCAACAGTCATAACAGACCTGATCAAGAAATAGCCCCACTATTAACGGCCATATTTTCCCCAAAACCGACCAGACCACCATCACCACCACCTGCTAACTGAAAAAAAAAGAGGAATTGTATTGCGTGAATGGCTGGCAGATCTCGAAGATCAGATTCAGACGCCTAATTGGAAAGGTTTTTTCCGTATGCTCTGCGCCCGCAGGCACCTTTCGGTCACGAAGTACGAGAGTTGTGTGTGTGTACCTGTTAAAGGTAGATGACTATAATTGTGTGTGTGTGTGTGTGTGTGTGTGTGTGTGTGCAGTGTCGTGTCGTGCTCGTGCTGAAGATGCACAACAAAGGAGACAAGGCCAAGACTTGCCCACGTTTCTTATTATCCTAATGATGAGATACCAGAGAGGAATAGAATAATTTAGCCAGGTTCGCTTATAAACTATAATTTTCAGCCGTTTCTTGATATAGTTACGATGTTGCAGGAAAGGAATTTTATGAATTTTAAGCACCTGAAATTTATCTTCATATTAAAGTGTCAAGTTGTGGTGGTCAGAGGTTTATGGAAGCATCCTACGTTTGTTTCCTAGCGCTAGCCCTTTCTCTGTCGCTTCATCCTAAATCTCTTACTGAGTTGCAGAATTGGACCGGTTCAAAATACCCGACGCGCGGTGTACGACGCGAACTGCCATGTCAATTCCGCTTCACCGGCGTTTACGCGGACATGGCTGCTGTATACCCGGCTAACATGTGTCTCAAATTCCCCCACCCTCTCCCAGATTTACACTTATTGGCAAGGGTAATTTACCGTTAATCCACGCATCAAAAACAACTTGTTGTGGCTTTGTGCAGTTACACATACATTTTGAGACGGCAGAAGGATTTTAGTGGTCCCTGAAGAATACTGTATGTGTGCTCACTGGTCATCTGTAGGCCCAAATGCAGCAGTTGGAAAAAATAATCTTTTACTTTAGAAAAGAGAAAAATGTGTGAACATTCACCCTCTCGAATTTGCGTCATCTCACTTTCTGTGGAATGGTATTCACGGAAACGCTTTCATGCAGTTACGAACCTTGCAACCCAGCTGGCATAGCTGCGCTTGTTTTTGTTAACATGTAGCAAGATTTTTTTGAAGTTCTTACTCATTTTCTCTTTCCAATTTACAGTGTCAGCAAGTGAATAGCGATACATTTTACTGAATACGTTATATATTCATTTTGTAACTCGTTGGATGTGCTTGATTTAATCGCATGAGAACATAACGTTAGATCATTAACTCAAGAAAGGTGACATCCGTAATAACATGAAAAATATAAAAGATGTACTTTGCATGTACTAAATTTATACGCTTAGTTTTTAGGTTTCAAAATAATTTCCCTTTAAATATACTGAGTGGACATCTATCAGTGTTTAAAGATATGATACCTACACTTAGTGTACATCTGTCAACTTAAGTTCTTGGTCGCCGCCTCCCCCCCCCCCCCCCTCCCTGCCCCCCTCCCCCCCTCCCCTTACACACACAAGGATAAAATTTTGCGGTCGCTCACGCTTGAGTGTTATGGGGACGCAGTAAACACGAACTGGGAGAAAGGAACGACGAACAACATTAGTGCCACACGTAGAAACGCTTTTACTGTTCAGTGCCTCTCCTTTCTGAAGTGGAAAAGAATTAGTAAAACAGGAATTGCTGGTGGTGACATTTTGTTTCACCCACACTTGACGACAGGGGCCCAGAATGTTTTGTGTTAAAAGGGCACCAAACCAATTGTATGACCATGAATAGTACGCAAAGAATTTACGTAAGAGGGGCAGATATGATATAATTCATTGTCTACATGATTTATAAGACGAAGAATTTTGTGGAATATTGTACTTTGTCGTGTCACCTTGTAACTTTCTCTGATTTCTGCCGCCCTTTCCCCGCCAATTTTTTTTTCTTTACCTTCCAATTAGATCCTGTCACCAAAATAACAGCAATCCAAAAACTATTTATAAGCAGTTAGTGTAAGAATACTTAATAATACTAACACTGTCAAGAGTGTAACTGAAGCGGGAAATATCCATTCAAAATAATGCACACATCAAAAAAAGTTTTGCATCACCTCGGTTCCGAGAGTTCCGTAACTTGTATAGGAAATTGGAGTAAAGATCAACATAAACATCATTTCCGCCCTTTTTATTTCTCATGGAAACCACACATTGCATGTTGTACCACCATACAGCGAGACTTTCAGAGGTGGTGGTTCAGATTGCTGTAAACAGTGATACTTCTAACACCCAGTAGCACATCCTCTTGCATTGATGCAAGCCTGTATTCGTCATGGCATACTATCCACAAGTTCATCAAGGCACTGTTGGTACAGATTGTCCCACTCCGCAACGGCGATTCGGCGTAGATCCCTCAGGGTGGTTGGTGGGTCACGTCGTTCATGAACAGCCCTTTTCAATCCATCCCAGGCATGTTCAATAGGATTCATGTCTGGAGAACATGCTGGCCACTCTAGTCCAGCGATGTCGTTATCCTGAAGGAAGTCGTTCTCAAGATGTGCACGATTGGGGCGTAAATTGTCGTCCATGTACACGAATGCCTCGCCAATATGCAGCCGATTTGGTTGCACTATCGGTCGGTGGATTGCATTCACGTATCGTCCAGCTACGTCGGTCCCACATAATGCCACCCCATAACAGCACGAAACCACCTCCTTGCTGCACTCGCTGGCAGTGTGTCTAAGGCGTTCAGCCTGCCCAGGTTGCCTCCAAACCGTCTCCGATGATTGTCTGGTTGAAGGCATATGCGACACTCATCAGTGAAGAGAACGTGATGCCAGTGTTGAATTGTCCATTCAGCATGTACACTCCTGGAAATTGAAATAAGAACACCGTGAATTCATTGTCCCAGGAAGGGGAAACTTTATTGACACATTCCTGGGGTCAGATACATCACATGATCACACTGACAGAACCACAGGCACATAGACACAGGCAACAGAGCATGCACAATGTCGGCACTAGTACAGTGTATATCCACCTTTCGCAGCAATGCAGGCTGCTATTCTCCCATGGAGACGATCGTAGAGATGCTGGATGTAGTCCTGTGGAACGGCCTGCCATGCCATTTCCACCTGGCGCCTCAGTTGGACCAGCGTTCGTGCTGGACGTGCAGACCACGTGAGACGACGCTTCATCCAGTCCCAAACATGCTCAATGGGGGACGGATCCGGAGATCTTGCTGGCCAGGGTAGTTGACTTACACCTTCTAGAGCACGTTGGGTGGCACGGGATACATGCGGACGTGCATTGTCCTGTTGGAACAGCAAGTTCCCTTGCCGCTCTAGGAATGGTAGAACGATGGGTTCGATGACGGTTTGGATGTACCGTGCACTATTCAGTGTCCCCTCGACGATCACCAGTGGTGTACGGCCAGTGTAGGAGATCGCTCCCCACACCATGATGCCGGGTGTTGGCCCTGTGTGCCTCGGTCGTATGCAGTCCTGATTGTGGCGCTCACCTGCACGGCGCCAAACACGCATACGACCATCATTGGCACCAAGGCAGAAGCGACTCTCATCGCTGAAGACGACACGTCTCCATTCGTCCCTCCATTCACGCCTGTCGCGACACCACTGGAGGCGGGCTGCACGATGTTGGGGCGTGAGCGGAAGACGGCCTAACGGTGTGCAGGACCGTAGCCCAGCTTCATGGAGACGGTTGCGAATGGTCCTCGCCGATACCCCAGGAGCAACAGTGTCCCTAATTTGCTGGGAAGTGGCGGTGCGGTCCCCTACGGCACTGCGTAGGATCCTACGGTCTCGGCGTGCATCCGTGCGTCGCTGCGGTCCGGTCCCAGGTCGACGGGCACGTGCACCTTCCGCCGACCACTGGCGACAACATCGATGTACTGTGGAGACCTCACGCCCCACGTGTTGAGCAATTCGGCGGTACGTCCACCCGGCCTCCCGCATGCCCACTATACGCCCTCGCTCAAAGTCCGTCAACTGCACATACGGTTCACGTCCACGCTGTCGCGGCATGCTACCAGTGTTAAAGACTGCGATGGAGCTCCGTATGCCACGGCAAACTGGCTGACACTGACGGCGGCGGTGCACAAATGCTGCGCAGCTAGCGCCATTCGACGGCCAACACCGCGGTTCCTGGTGTGTCCGCTGTGCCGTGCGTGTGATCATTGCTTGTACAGCCCTCTCGCAGTGTCCGGAGCAAGTATGGTGGGTCTGACACACCGGTGTCAATGTGTTCTTTTTTCCATTTCCAGGAGTGTAGTTGGGCCCATCTGTACTACGCTGCACGGTGTCGTGGTTGCAAAGATGGAACTCGTCACGGATGTCGGGAGTGAAGTTGTGCATCATGCAGCCTATTGCGCACAGTGTTAGTCGAAACAAGACGTCCTGTGGCTGCACGAAAAGCATTATTCAACGTGGTGGCGTTGCTGTCAGGGTTCCTCCGAGCCATAATCCGTAGGTAGCGGTCATCCTCTGCAGTAGTAGCCCTTGGACGGTCTGAGCGAGGCTTGTCATCGACAGTTCCTGCCTCTCTGTTATGTACTCCATGTCCGAACATCATCACTTTGTTTCACTCCGAGACGCCTGGACACTTCCGTTGTTGAGAGCCCTTCCTGGCATAAAGTAACAATGCGGACACGATTGAACCACGGTATTGACCGTCTAGGTAAGGTTCAACTACAGACAACACGAGTCGTGTACGTCCTTCCTGGTGGAATGACTGGAACTGATCGGCTGTCGGACCCCCTCCGCGTAATAGGCGCTGCTCATGTATGGTTGTTTACATTTTTGGACGGGTTTAGTGACATCTCTGAACAGTCCAAGGGACTGTCTCTGTGATACAATATCCACAGTCAATGTCTATTTTCAGGAGTTCTGGAAACCGGGATGATGCAAAACTTTTTTTTGATGTGTGTAGTAATAAAATGGGTTATCAAATTTATTGTTTAGCTATGAGGGTGTAACTGAATTCCCTTTACAGGTGGTGAGGGCTTGTAGCATTGGAACATAAGTCCAGAAACGTACCGTTTTCCCTTTACACGCAAAATACCACAACACACGTTCAAATCTCCCGCATTGTCGGCGCCACTGACAAGGGTATTATGTATGTCATTAACCAATCACCTGATGTCCCACGTCAACTACATGTTCGTTTACATGCCATTCAGTTGAGTATGTGACTGTCCAGAGAGCTTTGTACCTACTACTGTACAGTTGTACTGTAGTAGTACAGAATGCAAGCTATATATATATATATATATATATATATATATATATATATATATACACACATTTCATTTTTAATGTGTAGCTATTGACCGTGGTGAACAGTATGTTTATGGAATACACCAACATGATGTTACTGTAGGGCGAAGCTCGGTACGATGGGAGAGTTGCTCCTCAGTTGTATGTGGAATGTTTTCCACACCGCCAGACACTTCCACATTCCCTCTTTGATACGGTGTCCCGGCAGGCCTCGGAGAGGGGTACAATCACTAACAGCACAGTCGACTGTGGCGCTCCACACCCTAGTTTTAAGAGGCAGTGGAAGAGGATGTGGCATCGAGCGCCAGAAACATAGCAGGTAGACTGAACGTGGATCACCAAACAATCTGGCATGCTCTGCATGAGCAGCAGCCACTCCCATACCGCCCCCAGAAAGTACAGATGCAGGATTCTGCGTGACTTCTGCAGGTGGTTCTTGCACTCACTGTTGTGTGAATGAGCCTGACTACGCATGGCGGATCCTTTTCACGGGTGAAGCCAAGTTCACCATGGAAGCCGTTCTCAATTCCTAAGACAGTTTTGTGTTGGCTGATAGAAACCTGCATGCTGCGCACCCCCCCATGGGTTTCAGGAACGATACGGTCTGAACATTTGGGCAGGGTTTCTGGATGGCTGCGTGTTTGGGCTGTACCTTCTTCCACAATGTCTCACAGGTGCCATGTGCTTGTGATTCCTTGATGTTGTACTGCATGGGCTCTTGAAAAATGCGCCACTGCATGTGTGTCAAAACACGTGGCTCTGCACATTCTCCTGACTTGAACCCGCTACACTGCCCCCTGGGGGGTCACATGAAATCACTGCTTTACAAGACTCCTGTGGCTTCCAAGGAACACCTGCTGGCGTGGATTATGGCTGTGGCGGTCGCTGGAGAATCAGGGATTGGTGATGGTGTGCACCTAAACATGGCATGGAGGTACCGTATCTGTGTTGACGTCGGTGGTTAGACATCAAGCCCTACTTGTAAGTGGACCCCGACAACAGGCAGCAAGATCTGAGAGCAACACGTGTTGAGTTATTCTGCGAGTAGCGGGAAAACAGTAAGTTTCCAGGCATGAGTTTCAATACTAAACCTTGTTAGTGCTCACTTAAGTCATCGAAGTCTGTAAAGGGAATTTAGTTATATCCTATATGTTCCAAATACTGTAAGGACAAGGCATTCAGAACTTTAAAAAACCATTACATTATTATGAAGGAAATTGACACAAATTGGCACATGATTTCGTAGTGGTTTCAGAAAACCTGACAAGTGTTTTAGAGAACAAGCCAAGCAGAGATGGTCTAAAACTCTCGGTACATTCTCAGTAAATGTCATTTTTCCGCCCAACATAAACAACTGACAAAAAATTAGTAACACGCAGAAGACGCGCGCTAATACTGTGTAAAGCCGCCTCTGGCCTCGACTAGGAACTCTATTCGGTGAGAGAGACTGAACACTAGTTACATCAGATCCATATCTCGAGGAAGCCACTGATTGTTGATTAGATCCCGATGTTGTTGTTGTTGTTGTTGTTGTTGTTGTTGTTGTGGTCTTCAGTACGAACACTGGATTCGTGCCGTTTTCCACGCTAGTCTAACCTGTGCAAGCTTCTTCATACCTGCGTAATTGCTGCAGCCTACTTTCATTTGACCCTGCTTACTGTATTCATCCCTAGGTCTCCCTCTTCAGTTTTTCCGCCCACACTTCTCTCCATTACCAAATAGCTGATTTTGTGATGTCTCAGGATGTGATCTGTTAACTGATCCTTTCTTTCAGTCAAAATGTGCCATGAATTTCTTTTTCCCCCAATTTGATTCAGTACCACCTCATAGTTATTCGACCCACCCGTTAAATCTTCATCTTTCTTCTGTAGCACCATATTTCAAAAGCTCTTCTTGTCAACTGTTTACAGTGCACGTTTCAATTCCGTACAAAGCTGTACTCCATACAAAAATCTTCAGAAAAGACTTCCTAACACTTGATTTATATTAGATGTTAAGAAATTACTCTGCTATTGTCAGTCCGCGTTTGACATATTCCCTACTTGGGCCATCATAAATCATTTTGCTGCCCACATAGCTAAACTGATTTACTGCTTTTAATATCTTACTTTTTCTAATGTACTTACATTAACATCGCGTGATTTAATTTGACTACACTCCATTACCCCTGTATAAGTTTTGTTGGTGTTTATCTTCTAACCTCTTTTCAAGGCTCTATCCATTCCGTTCAGCTGCTTTTCCAAGTACTTTTTCATCTCTGACAGAACTACAATGTCGTCGGCATACCTTGAAGTTCTTATTTCCGCCTCCTGAACTTTAATTGCCTTTCCAAATTTCTCCTTAGTTTCGTTTGCTGCTCGCTCAGTGTCCAGATAGAAAACATCGGAGATAGGCTACAGCTCTATATCACTCCCTTGGTGCCAGCTGCTTCCCTTTCATGTCCTTCGACTCTTTACAACTGCAGTCTGTTTCTGTACAACTTATAAATAACAATCCGCTCCCTATATTTTATCCCTACTACCATCAGAGTTTCAAGGAGTGTATTCCAGTAAACATTGTCAAAGATTTCTTTAAATCTATAAATGTTATAAATGTAAATTTGTCTTTCTTCATTGTATCTTCTACAATAAACCGAAGTGTTTTAGTATTGCCTTGTGTATTCCAGTATTTCTCCGGAACCCAAACTGATTTTCCCAAGGTCGGCTTTTACCAGTTTTTGCATTCTTATGTAAATAATTCGTGTCCGTGTTTTGCAGCCATGTTTTATTAAAGTAATAGTCCGGTAATGTTCGCACTTGTCACCACCTGCCTTCTTTGAAATTAGAATAATTACATTTTTCTTGAAATGTCTCGTATATCATGCACGCCAGATGGGATAATTTTTTTGACTCTGGCTGTCCCAAGGATCTCAATAATTTTGTCCATCCATTGGCTTTGTTTCTACTTAGGTCTTAGTGTTGTGTCAAATTCCTTTTGCAGTGTCATATCACTATCTCATCTTCACCTAATTCATAGTCTCTAAAATACTGTCTTCATGTTCGTTACTCTTGTATAGACCCTATATATATTCCTTCTACCTTCAGCTTTTGGTGTGTGCTGATTCCGCAAGTGTATGTTCAATTAAAGAAAAGCCACTACATTTGCTAGTAAGAACGTTATTAAGACCAGGACCAGTTTCAGCGCCAGCCGTTGGGGCCGAGCGGTTCTAGACGCTTCAGTCCGGAACCGCGCGACTGCTACGGTCGCAGGTTCGAATCCTGCCTCGGGCATGGATGTGTGTGATGTCCTTAGGTTAGTAAAGTTTAAGTAGTTCTAAGTTCTAGGGGACTGATGACCTCAGATGTTAAGTTCCATAGTGCTCAGAGCCATTTGAACCATTTTGAACCAGTTTCAGATTTTACATCAGGCCATTTTCGAGTAGATCTCAAACTGCCATTAGTTATACATATTGTTGTATGATGGATATATAAATATTTGTACGATGATTGAGGGAAAACAAAGCTTAGATATGTATTGTATAAGTACAGAAAGAATACGCAACTCACGTTGTGCTGCAGAGAAGCAACATCAGTTGACAGAATAGATAAAAGTCAAGTGGATTTAAAACGATGTGTCTAATGACATATTGTCGCTATGTCATTGGGCACATAATGACTTTTACCTCTTCTCTCAAATGATGCTGCTTGCCTACACCACATCGTAAATGACAAGAGGGTGGACGAACATATGGAAGGACCAAAAACAAAACACACTGCCCTGGCTAACACGCTTTAGGAAAACAGTTGGCGTTCACAACAGCTTACACTCGTCCAGGAATGGATAAGTACAAGTCTTGTATGGTTTTCAAGGGGATCTTCTTTCCTGCAAAATAGCGGCAAGTTCTGTTAACGACGACGGAGGTAGATAATGATCACGCATCCTTCTCTCCAAAGTAGACCAGAAATGATCACTAATACTCAGATATGGTGACTGTGACGGGCGCAAGAGATGTGACAGTTCATCCTCGTGTTCACAAAGCCAGTTGTGGACTATGCTAGTCATGTCAGCAGGGGACCCTGTCGTTCTGGAACACAGCATCGCAACTGGGAAATTGACATTATACCATGGGATGGATGTGATCAGCCAAAGTGGTAACATAATCCTTGTCATTAATGCTATTTTGCAGAGTTACCGTGGAGTCCATGGAATACCACAATATGGTTGTACAAATCATCACTGAACCCTCATCGTATTTCACTCTTGGGACGGTCATAAACTTGACCAGAAGTTGAAAACAGTGTGCAACAAGACTCATTCGAAAAAATGACTTTCTTCCATTGCTCCATAGTCCTATGGCTTCGGCGCCACTTTTTTCTGTTATGGGCATTTGCATCACAACTGAGAAGTTCCTGCTCGCCCTGCAATTACCTGCTCATGGAGCTCCCCTCGTGTTGTTTTGGTGCTGACAGCGTTCGCGAATGGGACATTCAGTTTTGCTGTAAATTTTGCAGCTATCGTCATCTTTTTCGTCGTCATCCTGTTTTATGACCATCCGTCACGATCACTCAACACGCTCGTTCATCCGCGTTGTCATTTAGCAGATGATGTTTTTCTGCTTACCCTGTATGCGCTTTAGATCTTCGACGCTGTTCCTCTTGAAACACCAAACACTTCAGCTAACTTTGTTACGTAAGCACCCACCATACGAGCTCCAACAATCCGCCCACCTTCGTATCCACTTAGCTCCGACATATTGCACTCACAACTGTACAGAACACTGTTGTGCCGGCGACTGATACTTACAACATACTAAAAGACACTGCACGGGTGCCGTTCGTGCTCAAATACAACAGTGTAATCTGCAGATTTGGCTAGCATCTGCATTTATGCTCAAGCATTAATTTCTCGCAGTGTTTCACATTTTTGTCCACTCCCTGTATATTCCCTCTACTTACGCATGCTTCTACAGCCATTTTGCACTTTTTGTTAATCTTATTTGTAATAGCCGGCCGCTGTGACCGAGCGGTTCTAGGCGCTTCAGTCTTGAACCGCGCTACTGCTACGGTCGCAGTCCTGCCTCGGCCATGGGTGTATGTGATGTCCTTAGGTCAGTTAGGATTAAGTAGTTCTAAGTCTAGAGGACTGTTGACCTCAGATGTTAGTCCCATAGTGCTTAGGGCCATTTGAACTATTTTTTTTTATTTTTAATACGTCTGTATTCCGTTTCGCCTGCTTCATTCGCTACATTTTTATATTTTCTCTTTTCGTCAATTACATTCGTTATCTCACGTGTCATCCAAGAATGTCTATTAGGCCTTGTCTTTTTATCTTCTTGATTCTCTGCTGCTTTCCAATGTTACATGTCTGATAGCTACCCATTCGTCTTTTTTTGAATTTTCTTTCCCTTTTTCAGTCAGTCGTTGCCTAATGCCCACTCTGAAACCCTTAACAGTGTCTGGTTCTTTCAATTTATTCAGGGCCCATCTCTCTCTAATTTCCTACCTTTATGAAGTTTCCTCAGATTTAATCTGCGATTTATAACCAGTTAAGATCGGAGTCCACATTTGCCCCTTGAAATGTCTTAACATTTGAAATCTGATTTCGAAATCTGTCTTACTGTCGTATAAATAGTCTAAAAGCTTCCATGTCTCCAGGTCTATCCTATATATACAACCGTCTTATACACAGTGCGGTCCCATTAATGTGACCATCGCCAATGTTCGACGTCAGTGTCCAATAAACATTCACAGACGGCAAGTGGCAGCATAAGGAGTGGCGGATATATAAAATTCCTATCGGGAGGATGCGGAAAACAATGCAGTTGTTGTCATATTGCCGAAATGGAGCGATTTATCTGACATCCAAAAGAGCATGACCATTGACTTCCGGACCAAGAGTGGAAGCATTCCCGAAACGGCTATGTTTCTAAACTGTTCACGTGCCGCCATGGTTAAAGTATACCGTGCATGGCAAATTGGCGCAGTAAAAACCCAGGGCCGTGACAACTGTGGTGCCATAGGTGATAGGGGGGGGGGGGGGGGCGAACGACAGCTGCGGAGATCTTTACGGGCTAATAGACGTGCAACTTTTGAGCAACTGACGGCCCATATAAACCAAGGGGCTATCAATAGTGTCTCCTCAAAGACTGTCCAATGAATGTTATTACGTATAGGCCCACACAGCAGGCATCTGGCTAATGCATCTACGAGGGGGGACCCAAAAGAAACCGGATTGTTGTCATAAAAAATTTATTGATGATTACAAAATTACCTCTGTCACCTTCAAAATACTCTCCATTACATACGATGCACTTGTCAAGTCTCTTTTCTCACTGTTGGAAGCATGTTTGGAACTCTTCAAGTTTGATACTGACCAGTGCCCTTTGCGAAGCTGTTTTTACCGCCTCCACATCGTCATAACGCTCCCCTTTAAGCCTTTTTTTCATTCGTGGAAATAGGAAAAAGTCGCACGGGGCTAGGTCCGCCGAATATGGAGCGTGGGGAACGACAGACCACCTCTGAGATGCCAAATAGTGGGTTACTCGTAAGGCCGTGTGTGCTGGAGCGTTGTCGTGATTGCAGAAACCAGTCACCTGATCGCCAAAAGCCGGCCGCGGTGGTCTAGCGGTTCTAGGCGCGCAGTCCGGAACCGCGCGACTGCTACGGTCGCAGGTTCGAATCCTGCCTCGGGCATGGACGTGTGTGATGTCCTTAGGTTAGTTAGGTTTAAGTAGTTCTAAGTTCTAGGGGACTGATGACCACAGATGTTAAGTCCCATAGTGCTCAGAGCCATTTGAACCATTTGATCGCCAAAGTTCCAGGCGTTTCCTCCTCACATCCTCTCGCAGACGGCTTAAAACATCAAAGTAAAAGTGCTGGTTAACAGTCTGGCCAGGGGGTACGAATTCCCGATGCACAATTCCACGAACATCGAAAAAGACAATGATCATCGTCTTCACATTTGACCTCACTTGCCTTGCTTTTTTTGGTCTGGGAGAGTTGGGAGTCCTCCACTGGCTTGACGCTTGCTTGGTCTCTGGGTCATACCCGTAACACCAACTCTCATCCCCTGTAATGACTTTGTTCAAGGAGTTTGGATCACGTGCAATCTCTGTTTTCAAGTCCTCACAAACTTTCATGCGGATGGTTTTTTGCTCCTGTGTGAGAAGGCGAGGAACAAATTTAGCAGCAACAAGTCTCATGTGCAAATCCTTACTCAAAATCCGCTGGCACGAGCTCCTATTGATTCCTGTCTCTGCTGAAATTTGGTCGATCTTTTGGCGGTGATCCTCGTTGATCTTTTGGCGGACCTTTTCAATGTTCTCCTCATTTAGCGATGTTGCAGGGCGTCCAGAACGAGCTTGGTCTTCAACACACATCTCACCACGTTTAAAGCGCCCAAACCACTCGAAAACCTGTGTGCGGCTCATAGCGTCCTCCTGGAAAGCTTCCTGAAGCATTTGGTGTGTCTCCGTTGCAGTTTTTTTTTAAAGCAGGAAACAAAATTTCACACACACTCTGTTCTTTTAAAGTTGCCATAACGACTTCGCAGAGGTAACCCGCCAACAGTCAGAGAAACACTATACCACACTTGCACGTTCAGCTCTATACTGACGCCGTCTGCACAGCTGTTTCATCAAGGTCTCTACTAACACCATCTAGCGTGAGAACCCTGCACTACGTCTACGAATGGCAGCGCCCTCGGAGTCCGGTTTCTTCTGGGTCCGCCCTCGTATGCTGACTGCTGTTCATCGGCGACAAAAGCTAGAATTTGCACACCAGTTCCGCAACTGGATATCCACTGAGTTAGGGGCAGGTGGTCTTTTCAGATGATTCAAACACCCTGCATGAATCGTCCGAGGGGTCCACACCGAAGGAGGGAGAGTTGTACTCTGTGGAATGTTTTCGTGGCATTCCCTGGGTGAGCTCCTCATTCTGGAAGTCCCAATGTATCCACACAAGTGTGCATCTATCCTTGAGGACCAAGTCCACACCTATATGCTGCTTGTTTTTTCCTCGTCACGATGGCATCTACCAGCAGGACGACGCAAGATGTCACACAACTCGCGGTGTATTTGCAAGGTTCAAAGAGCACCAGGATGAGTTTACTGTACTCCCCTGACCACGAAACTTCCCGGATTTAAACCGAGACGAGAATTTGTAGGACCACTTTGATCGGCGTGGCTCAACATTCCTGTCGGTACGTTCCAGAACCTCACTGGATCTCTTATTGCACATTTCACAGCGGTCTGCACTGTAAAAGGTGGTTATTTAGGCTTTTGAACGTGATCACGCTAATGTGACTGGACAATGTATGATTCCTAGACCAAGTGTTAATAATGATTGATTTATTCACTGTGCAATATTCTACCAGGCGGCTTCTCCTTTCATTTCTTTTCCTCGGTCCATGTTCTCCTGCTATTTTTCATTCTCTTCCATTTTCTGCTACGAATTCCAGTCTCCCACCACAATTAAAATTTTATCTCCCTTAACTATGTAAATTATTTTTTATCATCCATTCTTTTCATATCTTTTATCATCTGGGGTCTGGCAGGCTTGTATTAACTGTGGTGGGCTTGGCCTCCTGTCCGTCTTGGCTACGATAAAGCGTTCACTACGCTGTTCACATAGCTTATCAGTATTTCTATCGTATTCATTGTTAAATCTACTTCTGCATTATCTCTATTAGAATTAGTGCAGTAGCGCTTCTGCATAGTCGTGGACAATAACATTCCTGAAATGGACTGGCTTGCCCAGAGTCCGGAGCTGCGCCTAATAGAACACCTTTGGGATGGGTTCGAATATCGACTCCGCTCCAGTCCTCAGAGTCTAACGTCATTACCCTCCCTAGTTTGGCTCTTGAGGAAGAATGGACTGCCATCCCTACACAGACATTCTGACACCTCACTGAAAGTGTCCCCAGCGGTGTTCAAACCGTCATAATGGCGAAGAGTGGAAATATCCCATATTAATATCCACTAATAGGTGTCCGCATACGTTTGATGAAATATTGTATTCTGGCTGGAGGATTTCTTTACACCAACTCAACGAGCCTGTTTCTGAGCGCCGGTCAAATTGTGCGAAAGCCATAGAGAACAGACGCTTTTGACAGCTAAATGTTGGTGCAGAATCGAATATATCGAAGGACGTTTCCATCTCCCTATGAGTCGCTTGTTGGTCCTTTCCAATCACGTGGTGCGCACAGTACCGATGTTTGTTTCTTTTTTCTTTTTTTTCGCTTACGGAAGCATGACTATGATAATATTCTGCAAACTAATTGTGTACAGTCTTTTCTGTAGGCGCGATAGTAATTTTTGACCCATATGCGTGGACAAAATAGGTTTGTGATAATTTTCTTTCACATAAATCCAGAATTTGTGCAGTGCCAATTGCCGCTAGAGCGTATAGAGCCAATGAGTATTAAAGACACTAGATTAATAAAAAATAGAGACAAGTTAATATGGTGGTCTTAATGCTGCAGGTATCCTGCATAGTCCTCCCCTTCCCCACCTTTCATTTGCATATAAGGCACTGACCATTCACACAACAACGTGAAACTGTCAGAGAAGTCCTTCGGGATGTGGTTCAACTTGCGCATGACTTTGGCCGGAACGAAGGTTATTTAGTCGAAGCGTCGGCTCTTCGTAACCCTCTTTGTCATTTTGTGGTAGGTTGGATAACATCAAGTCTCGTGATCCGTGCTGATTTCTTCCAGGAAAGAACGTCGACGTTTTGCGTTTCAATGAAGCCACAGCAGGCGCCCATGCTCCGTTTTCGTTCGCGAATCAATGTGTACGTGACAAACTTTCTCTTCCTCGAAACATTCTGAAGAATGTCGTGAACACCTGATTTGCAGATGTTGCTTCATTGTGATTTGTGACACAACGTTCACACACTATACCACCGTGTCCAATACATAACACCATCCGCTCACAAATCACTGGACGGATCAACATCTATTGTTTACAGCTGTTAGTTCAAGCCGCCACCTTAGTTACTGCGTTGACGTCACTTGTACGCAAGGAATAAAATCAGTGTCAGAACTTTTTGGTCGTACATTGTATGTTGTATAGAAAACAATCTTCTGCAAAGTGATCGACCTTTGCAGAAGACATATTAGAAGATATATATAAAAAGGTTTTGTTGTTGTCTTCAATTTGAAGAACAATTTGATATATTTCTGTACCCACTAATAACGTACCCTCTAGGCACAAATGATGGCCGGTATTTCCCGAAATTCGTTTGGCAAAAAAGTTTGAGTAAATACAAGAAAATTATAACAAGCAGCTCTGGTTGATACTTTTGTCTCACAAATGACCGTTACATACACTGAAGTTGAAAAGAACTTTAAGCGTACTTTGGGAAAAATAGTACTGTCATCTCAGTAGCGACATACAATATTCCAGTTGTCTGTAAAATCCAAAGACCACTCTCGTACAGAATAAAAAAAATGAAAGAGTGTAGATAAAGTTTTGTAGTACATCGAAACATTATTAAACATTAGGTGGTAAATTTGTTTTGAAACTGAAATTAAAAACCTTTGCTGTAAATAACTATCACCTGATGCTAAAAAATTTTATTTTCATTATCCTGCAACTAGTTTCAACCTTGAGGTAGTCATATGGCAGAAATACACAGCCTGACAAGAAAAGTGGATCACCCAGAGAACGTGATGGGATATCAATATACACTCCTGGAAATGGAAAAAAGAACACATTGACACCGGTGTGTCAGACCCACCATACTTGCTCCGGACACTGCGAGAGGACTGTACAAGCAATGATCACACGCACGGCACAGCGGACACACCAGGAACCGCGGTGTTGGCCGTCGAATGGCGCTAGCTGCGCAGCATTTGTGCACCGCCGCCGTCAGTGTCAGCCAGTTTGCCGTGGCATACGGAGCTCCATCGCAGTCTTTAACACTGGTAGCATGCCGCGACAGCGTGGACGTGAACCGTATGTGCAGTTGACGGACTTTGAGCGAGGGCGTATAGTGGGCATGCGGGAGGCCGGGTGGACGTACCGCCGAATTGCTCAACACGTGGGGCGTGAGGTCTCCACAGTACATCGATGTTGTCGCCAGTGGTCGGCGGAAGGTGCACGTGCCCGTCGACCTGGGACCGGACCGCAGCGACGCACGGATGCACGCCAAGACCGTAGGATCCTACGCAGTGCCGTAGGGGACCGCACCGCCACTTCCCAGCAAATTAGGGACACTGTTGCTCCTGGGGTATCGGCGAGGACCATTCGCAACCGTCTCCATGAAGCTGGGCTACGGTCCCGCACACCGTTAGGCCGTCTTCCGCTCACGCCCCAACATCGTGCAGCCCGCCTCCAGTGGTGTCGCGACAGGCGTGAATGGAGGGACGAATGGAGACGTGTCGTCTTCAGCGATGAGAGTCGCTTCTGCCTTGGTGCCAATGATGGTCGTATGCGTGTTTGGCGCCGTGCAGGTGAGCGCCACAATCAGGACTGCATACGACCGAGGCACACAGGGCCAACACCCGGCATCATGGTGTGGGGAGCGATCTCCTACACTGGCCGTACACCACTGGTGATCGTCGAGGGGACACTGAATAGTGCACGGTACATCCAAACCGTCATCGAACCCATCGTTCTACCATTCCTAGACCGGCAAGGGAACTTGCTGTTCCAACAGGACAATGCACGTCCGCATGTATCCCGTGCCACCCAACGTGCTCTAGAAGGTGTAAGTCAACTACCCTGGCCAGCAAGATCTCCGGATCTGTCCCCCATTGAGCATGTTTGGGACTGGATGAAGCGTCGTCTCACGCGGTCTGCACGTCCAGCACGAACGCTGGTCCAACTGAGGCGCCAGGTGGAAATGGCATGGCAAGCCGTTCCACAGGACTACATCCAGCATCTCTACGATCGTCTCCATGGGAGAATAGCAGCCTGCATTGCTGCGAAAGGTGGATATACACTGTACTAGTGCCGACATTGTGCATGCTCTGTTGCCTGTGTCTATGTGCCTGTGGTTCTGTCAGTGTGATCATGTGATGTATCTGACCCCAGGAATGTGTCAATAAAGTTTCCCCTTCCTGGGACAATGAATTCACGGTGTTCTTATTTCAATTTGCAGGAGTGTAGATCTGTACTCATAACAATCGATCGATGTCTATCTAAATGATTAGTGTTGCAATTCTCTCTGACAGGTAGAACAACTACTAAAGTGCATTAGCATCCTTTGTATTTCGTGTTGTCAACAGGCCTGGTAAGATGTATGAGGGACGTGAACAGTGTCACATTGAGCGATCACTGAAGGACATGGAGATGCCTAGTACTCGTGTGAGACAGCATAATCGGCATCTTACAGTGTTTGAAAGGGGCCTTAAATTGTGGGCATCCATTTGGCCGGCTGGTCGAATCGTGTAAATCCAGATTTGTGGAGCATGACCCGATGTTGGACTGAACGGCAACGTGAGGGCTGGCGTACTCATCGTGAAGGTTCCGATCGACCACAAGAGAGGAACGCCGTATTGCGCATCAAGCACATCGTAACCATTTCATACATGTGCCTGCAACTGGAGAGCAAGTAATGGGCTCCCTGCAAAATTTTGTGTCATCCTGCACCATTGGTCGGAGACTACCAGCAGTCGAACTAGGGAATTACCGTCCCAGACGTAGGCTGCCATTAACACCACAACAGAAACAGCTGCGTTTGGAGAGGTGCCATGGCCAGGAAGCATGACAAGTGGCATCGCAGTGTGTTCAATGAGGAATCGCGTTTCTGCACTACCCCAGAAGACGTAGTTGGCTAGTATGGCGGCGACCTGTGGAAATGTTCCATTCTTCCAACGTTTTGAGAGGCACAGCGGTGTTACTCCTGACGTCGTGCTGTGAGAAGCCAACGGGTGTGGCTTCAGGTCATGGCTAGTAGTGACGAAGGGAATTCTGACTGCATAACAGTACGTCACAGTCATCCTGCTTCCTTATATGTTAGCTCACATGTTACAGTATCGTGGTGACATTTTTCAACAGGACAATGCTCCTCCACACATGGCATCTCTCTCTGTGAACTGTCTGCGTGATGGCTGGTTCAAATGGCTCTGAGCACTATACGACTTAACTTCTGGGGTCATCAGTCGCCTAGAACTTAGAACTAATTAAACCTAACTAACCAAAGGACATCACACATATCCATGCCCGAGGCAGGATTCGTACCGCGACCGTAACGGTCGTTCGGCTCCAGACTGTAGCGTCTAGAACCGCACGGCCACTCCGGCCGGCTTGTCTGCGTGATTTTGGAGTATTCCTGTGGCCAGCAATATTCGCAGCTCTGTCCACGACAGAACATGTGTGGGACCAGCTCGAACGTTCCAGTGGCAGTGTCCATTATATAAAGCACCAGTTACAGCAATTGTGGGCCAGCTTGCCTCAGGAGGGGATATAACGGCTTTACACTCTTACTCTCAGTGCGTGTATGGAGGCCAGAGGTGTCACAACTTCATACTGATAAGTGGACTCATACTGGCAAGTTCTTTTTAAATTTGGCTCGATATTGTAATCATTGCATTAACCTCTCAGACTCTTACAACCCGTGAAGTTTCATTTCGTTTCCTCTTCCCCATCTGTGTGCTTCACTCTGTCAGCCAGTGCAGTTTCAACCGTGAGGTCGCCATATGGTAACTCACTAAAACTTCAAAAGGTAATCCATGATTATTTATCACTGTGCGAATATGTGGCCATTGCATGTGGTATGACACAAGTTTTGAGTATGAATGTCATGCCGCAGGCGAAAACCACATATTTGCACAATGATAAATAGTCACGGTCTTTCGAAAGAATTTAAGAAAGAACGGCTAGGTTGGGTTGGAACTGACCTGCCAGAGAGAGCACCTGCAGGTTGCGCATGCCGCACAGGTGCTGCAGGCCGAAGTCCCGCAGCTGCGAGCACCAGCGCAGGAACAGTGCCGACAGCGACAGCATCGTGGACACGTAGCCGACGCCGATGTCCGTGATGTGCACGCACCTGCACACGGGAGACACAAATGACGTCATAGGGAGCGTACTCGCTCTCTGTGCAGAAATTTCACAGCAGCCAACTATCAGCGGTACCTGCACTGCAAGGAAGTAGAGTTGTCATCAATTTCAACCATAAGTTTATTCAGGTATAAATCTGCCTTAAATATTGAACAGTAGTTTGTTTATTTTTTTAAGTCAAACAGACAGACACCACAGAATATCCTGTGATGTCTATCTGCTTGATATGATATGTAACTCCCAGTACACTAAGACAAATTATGTCAGGTGTATGTACAATTTCACCGGATAATTTCGATATTGTTTTGCTTCAAAGGAATATGGGATGCTTTTAACTGATCTGTTGTACCCTACATCCTGGATGATGGTTAATAACCGAAACCGGTAGGCGACTAATGGGATAAATAAACAGCTGATGGTTAAAATGCGTTTCATAAAATACTTAAAGGCTGTTGAACCTCACCTTATGGAAACATTGTAGTTGATTCCTTCTGTTTTATTCTTAGCGAACATTTTCAGATAAATATGTATTTAAGAAATCTTTCGGCGTTTCTGCAAGCGTCAAAATGTTCTCACGCCTAAAGTCATCGATAGTATCTGTAATACTACCCATTTAGTTCTATTTTACACATTTGCCGCAACAGTTTCTTGTGTGTAGGAAAAATGATTGGGGCAGAACGCTTTTCCTTCTCTCCCAAGTACCCATACATCGTATTTAGGAAAGGCTGCATATTACAAGTTTTCATACATTATTTCACAAACGCCTTAAGATATCGGAACAAGTTCTTCGACAAGTGACAGTATCTAAAGGCGTGAGTATTTCCCTTTCTGGGGGCCTGCTCCCTAACGGAAGCGACATGGTTTGATCGAGAAATCGGAAAACTGACCGTCTTGTTACAGAAGTTGCCTGTGACAGTAGCCAAAGAAGTATCTGGGCAAATATTTTGTCTTGAATTGTTTAAATGTAGTTATATTGTGTCTCGTAGCAGCGCTTCTAGAGTAACTTATACTCATTTTGTTTATAAGTAATGGAATGTGCTTTTACTTCCTGACGAAATTCAGTGCCTTCTGAATAAATGAATTCAGTGATATAACTTCCCGTACTGTTTGCAACGTAATTTTAGAAAAATAATAAAATACAATGTATATGAGAAACAAGACTGCTGCGATTTCAGCCCCGTTATGCCTTGAGAATACGAAGAAAGTAGTATGACGTTAGCACTGAATCACCATAAACAAAAAAGACGAAGGTCTGTTCAGACCTGGGGTCAGCAGAAGGCTTTTTAAGTTGTTTTGCTTTTCACCGAAAGGATAAGATCAGAGACCCGTGCTTTCTGCTATTATTGGACCTTTTCGTCAGTTGAGCGAACAATGTCCGCAGGAACAAAAGAGCCGAACGGGACCATCACTTTCGTCTTTCGTTACTACAAGCTCTGACAAAATAGCGTGAAAAGTGATGGAAATAAGTTGCGTTTAATCTTAGCTGTACGGTCTGACGCGGCTTTGCTGTTGTTAGATCAGAGACACACAGGGTTTGAGTGGCGACTTTCGTATCACTGAGCGGAAGACGGAGCTCTTTTCTTCTTCACAACCCACGGTAACTCAGCCCTGCTGGAGGCCTGCTCTCTAACAGAAGCGACATGGTTTGCTCGAGAAATCACCTGTACGGAAAACTGACCGTCTTGTTACAGAAGTTGCCGGTGACAGTAGCCAAAGGAGTATCTGGGCAAATATTTTGTCTTGAATTGTTTAAATGTTATATTGTGTCTCGTAGCAGCACTTCTAGAGTAACTTGTACTCACTTTGTTTATAAGTAAAGGATGCAAGTTCCAACACTGGACCTTGCCGTCGTTGGGGTGGCTTGCATACCTCAGCGATACAGACAGCCGTACCGCAGGTTCAGCCACAACTGAGAAGTACCTGTTAAGAGTTGTTACTTACGAGGGTCAGCAGTCTTTTCAGTAGTTGCAGGGGCAGCAGTCTGGATGATTGACTGCTCTGCCCTTGTAATAACAACCAAAACGACCTTACTGTGTTGGTAATGCAAACGGCTGGGAGCAAGGGGAAATTACAGCCGTAATTGTTCCCGAGGGCATGCATCTCTACTGTATGGTTAAATGATGATGACATCCTGTCGGATAAAATATTCCAGAGGTAAAATAGTCCCCCATCCGGATTTCCGGGCGGGGCTACTCAAGAGGGTGTCGTCATCAGGAGAAACAAAAATTAGTGATTTGGGACTGGAATTCGATAGCGGGAAAAGGAAGAGAAGGAAAAATAGTAGGTGAGTATGGACTGGGGAAAAGGAATGAAAGAGGAAGCCGCCTGATAGAATTTTGCACAAAGCATAATTTAATCGTCACAAACAGCTTAAGAATCATCAAAGAAGGTTGTATACGTGGAAATGACGTGGAGACACCAGAAGGTTTCAGATTGATTATATAATGCTGAGACAGAGATTTCGGAACCATACTTTAAATTGTAAGACATTTCCAGGGGCAACTGTGGAACGTGATCACAATGCATTGGTTATGAAATGTAGATTAAATCTGCAGAAATTGCGAAAGGATTTTAAATTCAGGAAATAGGACCTGCATAAGTTGAAAGAACCGGAAGTTCTGCTAAATGGCTAATCAGGAATGGCTAGAGGACAAATGTAAGTATTTAGAAGCATATTTAACTAGCTGAAAGATACAGGACGCCTGCAGGAAAATTAGAGGCTTTTAGTGAAAAGAAAAGCAGTTGTGTGAATATCAAAAACTCAGATGGAAAACCAGTCCTAAGCAAAGAAGGGAAAGATGAAAGGAGGAAGGAGTGTATAGAGGCCCTATACAGGGAGATGAACTTGAAAGTGATATTATAGGAAGAGAAGAGCAGGTAGATGAGGATGAGATGGGAGATATGATACTGCGAGAAGGATCTGACAACACTTGGGAAAACCAGGCATGACAAAACCATTCCACCTGTTATGCAAGATGTATGAGACAGGCGAAATACTCTCAAATTTCCAAAAGAATGTAATAATTGCGTTTCCAAAAATAGAAACAGGTGCTGACAGGTGTGAAAATGACCAATTTATCAGTTTCATAAGTCATAATTGTAAAAACTTACAATGGTTCTTTTCAGTAGAATAGAAAAACTGATAGAAGCTGACCTCGGGGAAGATCAGTTTGGATTCTGGAGAAATGTAGGACGATGCGATGCTGACCCTACGACTTACTCTAAAGGAGGATAGGCAAACCTACGTTTATAGCATTTGTAGACATAAAGAAAACTTTTGACAATGTTGACTGGAAGATTTTGTTTGAAATGATGGAGGTAGTAGGGGTCAAAATACAGGAAGCGAAAGGCTATTTACAATTTGTACAGAAAAGAGATGGCAGTTATATGAGCCGAGGAGCATGTAAGGTAAGCAGTGCTTGAGAAGTGAGTGAAACAGGGTTACAGCCTATCCCCGATGTTATTCAATCTGTACATTGAGCAAGCAGTGAAGAAAACCAAAGGAAAATTTGGAGTAGGAATTAAGGTTCAGGGAAAAGAAATAAAATCTTTACTGATTGTCGATGACATTTTAATTCTGCCAGAGAGAGCAAAAGACTTGGAAGAGCAGTTAAACGGAATGGACAACGTCTTGAAAGGACGACATAAGATGAACATCAACAAGAGCAAGACAGTGATAACGGAATGTCGTCGAATTAAATCAGGTGATACCGAGAGAATTAGATTAGGAAATGAGACACTTAAAGTAGTAGATGAGTTGCTATTTGGGCAGCAAAATAACTGATGATGGCATTAGTAGAGGAGATATAAAATGTAGATTGGCAATGGCAAGAAAATAATTTCTGAAGAATATAGATTTAAGTGCCAGAAAGACTTTTCGTCCAGAGTGTAGCCACGTTCGGAAGCGGAACATCAACGATAAACAGTTGAGACAAGAAGAGAATAAAAGCTTTTGAAATGTGGTGCTTCATAAGAGTGCTAAAAGTTAGATGGGTAGATTACGTAATTAATGTGGTGGTACTGAATAAAACTGATTAGAAAAGAAATTTATGGCAGAAGGTATGGGTTGATAGGACACGTTCTGAGACATCAAGGGATCGCGAATTTAGTATTTGAAGGAAGTGTAGGGGTAAAAACCGTAGAGGAAAACCAAGAGATGAATACAATAAGCACATTCAGAAGGATGTAGGTTTAAGCAGTTATTTGGAGATAAAGAGGCTTGCAAAGGATAGAGCAACATGGAGAGCTGCATCAAACCCGACTTAAGTCTGAAGATCACAACACACAACTAACGTTATATGTATGTCCGATGTTTTTTTTATTCCAGTTTTTGATCACAATATAAAGCCCTACAACGGTGACCGGTTTTAATCAGTAATGACCATCTTCAGATCTGTTCTACACCATGTCCTAATGTCGTAGCTTATGATGTGTATGTCCATTGTCTCTTCTACATGCACTTCCTGAGTTAAACTTCTTTATATAAAATTTTTCACTAAAAAGTAAAGCTGAAACGTCGGTGTAGTGAGGAATTGTACTGTGTGTGTGTGTGTGTGTGTGTGTGTGTGTGTGTGTGTGTGTGTGTGTGTGTGTGCTTGTGCGTGTGTGCATGCTGGCGTGTTTGTTTGTTTATACAGGGTGTAACAGGTATGAGTGCAGATATTTTTATATGTGGTACCGTAGTATGTACACACATAAGCGTGTTGGTTTTTTTTTTCCCTCTGTGTCGAGCAATCTTCCCACAAACGTGTCACAAATTTTACGACCTGATGTTTTCTGTGTGGCTATAACCACGCCACTGAATGGACTACACCTGTCAGCATAGACTTACTGCTTTGCATCCATGTGCCCGCACTTCAACATCTAACCTGCTGCCTAGGGGAAAATAAGTATTACTGGCTTTCTTTTGCCATGTGTACTTTGAGGTACTAGCCAATGTGAGTATTTGAGATGTGAACTTTTCTATTGAGTACCTGTTTAACTGGGCACCATTTTCACCTTAACAAGAAATAATAATCTGTTTCAGCAGGTTACTTGTTACAGTTCACTGTACAATCATATCAGTGAAAGAAGCTCCACATTTCATCCTCATATTTGGTGTCGCCTCTGTAATGAGTTACTAATTGTGACAGACACCCATGAATCATCTCGTAAATATTGACGAGACTGGACAATTTGCTGTTCCAGTTGTTCAACCATATTAGCGAAAGAGCTGTAGGCTACACGTTTGAGATGATGCTAGACAGCAAAACTCAGAGGACTGAGCTGAGGTGATACTGGAAGCCAAGGCACAGGTCCTGTTCGACCAGTCCAGTTTTGACCATACTGGCGCTTTATGCGCCTTACATCAGCAGCAAAACATGACGGTTACTCTTCATACATATACCACATTCCCCAACCATCGGCCATGGGTGAAATTTGAGCCCAACTAAATGGGAACTTAACTGAAAATTTCACATTACCAATAGATTTGTGCTAACTAGAGCACTATTTTATCCCAAAGCCAGTGGTGATAACAATACTCTGTTCGTCGTTTTGCGCAGCCATGTCTACTGGGACGTTTTTGTCTCTGTTACTGCATAATTTCTCTTGTGTTAGTTTTAATACCCTTCTATACTCAGATGATCAAATAATAATCCAAGAAAATAAAGATAACTTTCAAAGAGCCATCTACCATCCTATTTGTTAAATCTCCAATAATAAAAAAAAGTTATGGTATTCAAGGAAAAAATCACCTATTCAAGATTGTAATAAACAATGTAATACTGGAACAGGTAATTCACTTTCACTTCCTCGGCTGTGACACAGAACGAAATTTCGATAGTGAAGTTGATAGGAAGGATCATAAAATTTAACGCAGTCAATGCGACAATTATAAAAGCACTACAAAAAATCCACGAAAGAGAGGCAGATGAAGTTTTACAAAGTCATGAAAGTAACTACTATGTTCTAGATTCCCACACAAAAGGTTACGAGCAGGATCCAGGCTGCGGAAATGAGATTTCTCCACAGTTTTAAAGGGTGCACCAGAGAATATCGCTTTAGAAATGAAGATATTAGGAATGTATTACAGGTTGACTGAATAAAGATGAAAATAAATCTAAATATGTCAGATGGTAGGAACATGTAGACACAATGCCTGAAAGCAGACTTCCAAAACTAATTCTTGATTACAAACTACGAGGGACAAGACTGAAGGGAAGACCACGGAAGAGATGTCAGACCTTGTTGACCTGAGCAAGTGGAATTATCCGATCCATGAAGGGAAAAGAAGAAGAATTTTGATTCAGCTAAGCTGATCACCTCAATTATTTCTTGCACCGTTTAAAACATTGTAATTCTGTTTTCACTCAATTGAATCGTGAAAAATTCCTCACTAGATGACTACAGCCTCTTTCCATAGCGCTTAATAATTACTGTTGAGTGGTACTTAAGTAAATAAATTAGTGAAATCAAAGTGAACTAGAAATTAGAATATAAATGGAAAACTTGGTTTAGTTAGAGAGTTACATACTGGCATTCAGCGAGCCGAACAGCGGAACAGCAGAGACAATGACCGTGAAGTCAGCAAGTTCCACATAAGCGGGCGCTGTCGATTCAGCCGTCAGGGCATCGCCCGACCGGCTCACGTGTTTCTCAGTTGCCGCATGTGAGCAAAGGCCCTCACCTACATCCCAAGAGCCAATGACCGACGTTAAGAAGATTCTTCGAGAAGCTTTTCAACGTGACAGAAGAGGCAATGACCGGCTCACGTGTTTCTCAGTTGTCGTATGTGAGCAAAGGCCCTCGCCTACATTCCAAGAGCCAATGACCGACGTTAAGAAGAATCTTCGAGAATCTTTTCAACGTGACAGAAGAGGCAATGGCCGTGAAGTCGTTCACCTCCAGTAAACTGAAGTGAATAAATACGCGAGACGCAGTGGGCCCGAGGGATGTAGAGGAAGACGAGAGGAAGACGAAGGCGAAGACGGAGACGAAGACGGAGACGAGCGACGAAGAAGACGAAGAAGAAGCGTAGCAGTTGTTTTAAGTTAGTTTCGGTGCTGAAGATCGTCGGGCAAGAAGAGACTACATCATGCACAGACGCACCGAGTCCGCCGCTGTAATGGAATAGCAAGCAGCAGCCTCAGTGCCAGAAGAAGAAGTTAAAAGGTATTTTGAAGTCTGATTTTACGTACCCGGGTGACTCGTGAGGACGGGAAGGAGACGGCCTCACTTCAGCAGTCACCTGTGAGCTGGGATGAAGACCTGACAGCCGAAGACTGGCAAGCGGGAGTCCGTGGTTCGAGTCCGGGACACTGGCCTTCCCCCGCCGCGCCGCTCCGCTGGTCGACGCACAACACACGCGGCCGCTTAGAGAAGAGAAACACTGGGACGCCACATTCAAGGTATCACCATCCGATGCACGACGTCGCTCGCAATAATTAAACGGGACACCTCGCGCTGCGCGTCTCCGGTCAGCTGGGCGAGACGGCGACACGAGATACACACCGCTACGCGTAATCAGACGCCGCCGCCGCCGCCGCCGCCGCCGCCGCCGCTGCCGCAGCAGAAGGCTACGCAAACGACACGGCTGTCGCTCTCCGAACCAGAACGTCCAGTAAGATAACAGCTGTACGAAACTTTCAATAAAAGTTATCTTAGGTAAAAATGATGTTTCATTCGACCTCATACCCGAGCCAAGGAAGAACCCACCCTGCCCACATTTTGTAAGAGAGAAAAGTTTATTTATTTAATATTTTCGCCCTGACAGGGTGCTTGAGAATGCTCATCCTGACAATTGACAGCATCAAAAGAGAAAACCCATTTACATTGAGTGACAGAAGTGTCACATTTAGTAACCACAACTGTTACATTTGATGTCAGAAGCCGTAGTAGTTGTTACATTTGGTGTCAGAGAAAAAACCCTTGGCTCAATATGAGGTGTGAATGACAGTCACTAAAGATCCACAGTTAGTATGGTTTAATGTGTGAAAGGATAGAGGTTTGCATAGCAGTCGTAATATTTTCTTTCTTTAGAAGTGTATATTCTCTCATGATTTTAAGAGTTTGTCGAAAATTTTTAAACATCTTTTTAATTCAGTGTGGTAAGATTGTGTAACTAACAGTTTATAAAATGATGACACGAAATCGTACAAAGTCAGAGTCAGCACCACAAGGGGTTTCTACTGATGAAGCTATTCAGAGCTTAGTTAATCAAATAGCACAGCTTAAAAATGATAATAATGCATTATTCAAACAGTTGTGTGAGGTTAGGCAAACCAGTTCAGTCCCTCCTACCCTAGATTCCTCAGCAGCAGCCTTGGTAACTCCTTTTTCAGGTAAACCTGGCGAAGACATAACAGCCTTTTTTGATGATTTAGTAGCAGCTGCAAAGTTAGGATCATGGTCAGATGAACAGCTCTTACAAATGACAAAGTTAAGATTGCTAGGAGAGGCTAAAGCACACGTATTATACCATGAAGAATTACGGAATGCTCCAACATTTGAGGAATTGAAGAAAGGATTAGTTAAACGTTTTCAAAAACAGAACAGCTGTAGATTTTATAGAGAAAAATTACACACTATCACTCAGAAGCAAAACGAGTCATTAGAAAGCTTTGTAGATAGGATTAGAAAAGTTAATATTAACACCTATCAGTTGACAACTAGTGATGAAGCAAATAAAGTTATTTTACAAGAGGCAGAAGATAGAGCTCTCGATACATTTTTACGTGGGTTACCTCCTGAAACGTCCCGTCGTGTCAGGGCAGAGTTTCCTAAGAATTTAGCAGAAGCTGTATCTGTGGCGACAGCTTTTGAAGAAATTGACATTGCCACCAGATACAAGGAGAAGCGAAATGTATTTTCAGCAGGAGTACGATGTTTTAGGTGCAATCGACAGGGCCATATAGCAAAAAACTGCAGACAACCTAAATGCACTAATTGTCAAAGAATAGGTCACACATTCAAGGAATGCAGGTCTAAGAAAGTTTTTGGAAATAGAAATCAGTTAAACTCAAACGGGAATGTCGGAGCCGCCGCCAGGCGTTCCCAATAAAATTTCATGCCATTAAGGCGAATGTGAAGGCGGAATGCTGGTTATCTGCTACCATACGGGATAAAGAGGTAAGGATACTGGTGGATACAGGCGCAAACGTATCAATAGTGAGTAAAGAATGTATTGGAGAAAAGAAATATGACCCTCCAAGGTATAGATTGAGTGGAGTAGGAGGAGGTACAGTGAAGTCATTAGGATGTATATCATTGATTTTCTATATTCACGGTGTACAATTTCAAGAAGATGTAGAAGTGGTAACAAAGATAACTGACGGGTACGACGCGATCCTAGGGTTGGATTTCCTGAATAAACATCACGCTAAAATTGACCTCAGACAGCAAACTGTAGAACTTAGCGGAATAGTATTTCAGCTAGGTGACACCGCTGCAAAGGGCCCTCTGCCGCAAGATTTCCCTAACCGGAAGGCGAAATCAACTACACTGCGTGCAACGTCCTTGAAGGTTGATTCGCGGGATCAGATACCATCTGGCTCAGGAAAACTTCTCTGGATGACCGTTGACCCCGAGGTACCTATAGACACAATATGTCTAATAGAGCCACTAGAGGAAAATGAGGAATTAGATGTATCACATTGTTTTGTACGTAGAAGTGTTGTACGGGTTCAAGACGTTGAGGGAGAAAGAAAAGTACCGGTACATATTGACAATTTTGGAGTGGAGGACAAAGAGTTGCATAAGGGAATATTAGTAGCTACAGTCAGTACTTTTGAAGAAGAAGATTTTATTTGGTCAGATATTAATGATGGTCAGAAACCAGACGCCTATAAAACCGCATTACGCCAGAAGATTGAGCATTTGAAAGGAAAGGATAGAGACACGATAGAAGCAGTTTTAGTAGAGTTCCAAGATTTATTTAATGCAGAAGGTCCACTGCCAGCAACAGATATCACACAGCATAGGATCCCAACAGGAAATAGCCCCCCAGTTTATAGAAAGCCTTATAGAGTTGCGCATCACTTACAGCCAGTACTGGATGAATTTTTAGAACAGCATCTAAAAGATGGAATCATAGAATATTCTGATTCGCCTTATAATTCAAATATTGTAATTATTCCAAAGAAGTCTCCCGACGGTACGAAACGATATAGATTTTGTTGTGACTACAGACACCTTAACAAACAAACTATCTCAGATGTTTATCCTCTTCCAAACATTACAGATATCATTGACAGTTTAGGTAACAGTAAATACTTTTCAACAATCGATTTACGTAGCGGATATCATCAATTGGAAGTTGCACCTGAAGATAGGCATAAAACAGCATTTTCTACCCCTGGAGGCCACTGGCAATTTAAAAGAATGCCTTTCGGTTTGAAAAATGCACCAGCAACTTTTCAAAGACTACTCGATGGAGTATTGCGAGGACTAAAAACTCAGCAATGTTGTGTATATCTAGACGATATTATTGTATTCTCCAAAGACATTAATGAACATGCTGTGCGTCTGCGTAATGTTTTTCAGAGACTTAGAAAAGCTAAATTAACATTAAATATGGAAAAATGTAGTTTTGCATTGACAGAGGTTACATACCTAGGGCATGTCATTAGTGAAAAAGGAATTAGAACAGATCCTCGATTAATTTCGGCAGTTAAGGACTTCCCAACACCACAACGCGTTAAGGAAGTACAAAGTTTCATTGGTCTCGCATCGTATTACCGAAAATATGTTCAAAATTTTGCTGAAATTGCCCGACCTTTAACCCAATTATTGAAAAAGGGTGCAAAATTTCATTGGTCTGAAGATTGTGAATCAGCATTTCAAACCCTTAAAGATAAGTTAACACACAGTCCAGTATTAGCCTACCCAGATTATAACAAAGAATTTATTTTATCCTGTGACGCAAGTGGTCATTCAGTAGGAGTTGTTTTGAGTCAGAATATTAATGGCGCGGAACACCCCATAGCCTACGCTTCGAGACAACTAACAACAGCAGAAAGAAATTATTCCACAACAGAGAAAGAATTGTTAAGTGTTATTTATGGTATCAAATACTTTAAATGCTACTTGTATGGTAGGAAATTCAAGGTTATTACCGACCACGCAGCTTTAAAATGGTTGCTTGGGTTAAAGGATCCATCTAGTCGTCTTACCCGTTGGTCCCTATGTCTTTCCGAAATGGATTTCGAAGTTATCCATAAACCTGGCAAAAAACACACGAATGCAGATTGTCTAAGTCGGAAAATAGCACTTTTGGAAGCAACAGGCCAAGATACTGAGGACTGGAGAAAGGCACAAGATGAGGATACAGAATGCAAAAAATACGCATCTCAAAAACAATTTTGCTTTGAAGATGGTGTATTATGCCGTAAAACAAAACTCGGACCGCGAATTGTTGTTCCCCAACACCTTAGACAAGAAATAATGGCAGAGGCCCACGATCATATCCTTGCAGGACACGGTGGACAGCGGACAACCGAAAGACGTGTAGCAGAGCGATTTTGGTGGCAAACCAGAAAGCAGGATGTTGCGCAGTACGTTCGCAATTGCATTGCGTGCGCACAACGAGCTGAACTTTCTCGTTCAAAAATACCCTTACAGAGGCTCCCCGAGGCTTCATGTCCATTTCAAATCTGCGGAGTGGATCTCTACGGGCCATTTCATAAAACACCTGCTGGTAATAAGTATGTTCTTACAATTATAGATCACTTTTCACGCTATCTAGCTATGGTGAGTCTCCCAGATCAGCAAGCAAATACAGTTGCCCAAGCTTTAGTTAACAACTGGATACTTAAATTTGGCGTACCTGAAGCTATTATCACAGATCAGGGATCTAATTTTATGTCTGAACTAATGAAACAGCTATGCCACTTACTAAAAATACGCAAATTACGCACAACTCCGTTACACCCTCAGTGCAACGGACGCACAGAAAGAGTTCATCGGACAATTGGCAAGATGCTTAGTTATTATATTAACGAACAACATTCTAATTGGGATACGTATTTACCAATAATCGTGTCGGTATACAACGCCAAAACGCATGAAGCAACTGGCATGTCACCTTATGAAGTGGTTTATGGGAGAAAAATGCCGTCCCCTTTTGATGTAATCAGGCAGAAAAACGGAAAAGTCGGAGAAACAGTAAGAGATTTCAGTCGAATGATGAAAGATGTATGGAAAAAGGTTCAAAAATCTAATACAAAGGCTTTGGAACGACAGGAAAGATTAGGTAATGCCCAAGCTAAATATCCAAATTACAAAATCGGTCAGTGGGTTATGCTTTCAGCTCCATACGTTGCGAAAGGAAAAACGAAGAAATTTGTAACAAACTACAGAGGTCCTTATCAAATTATTGAGATCACGTCACCAGTCAACGTTAAATTGCAACTGCCCACCAGAACTACTGTTGTGCATGTAAGTCGTTTAAAACCTTTTAAGGGCGCTCCAGATGTAATTCCTTCAACAGTAGTGTCTGCTTTTCCGAAGGGTGGAGGAAGTTCACGAAGAGGAAAAAGAGTGGCCACGCCAGCACAACATACAGACATGCCACCATACGAGTACAATCTTCGACCAAGACTGCGAATGTCCTAGTGGAATCGCAGTAGACTGTGGATAGTATACATATGTAAATAATTAATAAATGATAATGGTTTATTTTTTAAGAAAAAAAAAGTTGAACGTAGATTGATGTAGATCTTGTAGTTAACAATGTATTCCTTCTTTTTCTTGTTTTTGTTTTTACTAGGTTCGTAGGCCCATAACCATGTTGTTTGCTTTTTTCAGAAAATGCCATGCAAAGCATTTCCTACACAAAACCTATCCTACCTCCATGACAAACTTAACAGTTCCCTTCTGAAGTCATTAGATACGTTCATAAACTCACAGCAAGGCAAAATTGATGCCCATGTTATGATGCAACATGTCTTAAAATTAAAAGGTGTACACAAAACTAAAATTATAATGCTAGGAACGGGTAGATCTGGAACCTTTGCGTTGGTGTTTCTGCTTTGTACAGTTTTCTTTTATTTAAGAAACAAAAAAAAGCCAAATCATAATATAATACTTCATCAAATTCCTGTTAACTGGATACCACACTCTTAACTGATGTACTTCAATGGCTACTTTTAAGCATTAGTGTATTAATTTTGTATATTGTACTTCACTCTTTACTAAACAGTCTTATGTTAAAGTAAACAATACTGTACAATAGATATTCTTGCGTTAGTATAGGGTAGATTAAACAGCTGTTGCTATGTAATTTTCTAAGTGAAAAATATATTTCTGTTTATTCATTCTCATCAAGATTTGTTACACTTATTATAACCATTTATGTGTAAACTATGTGATTCATGAGCGCACAAGGCTTTTATAAAGTGATACAGTATTTTCAACATACTTAATGTGACGCATGTGTAAGTCGAGAGTTTTCAGTGCTTGTGTTTTTTCCGTGTGAAGAGTGGAGGAATGTTGAGTGGTAAATTCGAGGGCGAATTTCTCCGAAGGGTGGAGGAATGTTGAGTGGTACTTAAGTAAATAAATTAGTGAAATCAAAGTGAACTAGAAATTAGAATATAAATGGAAAACTTGGTTTAGTTAGAGAGTTACATACTGGCATTCAGCGAGCCGAACAGCGGAACAGCAGAGACAATGACCGTGAAGTCAGCAAGTTCCACATAAGCGGGCGCTGTCGATTCAGCCGTCAGGGCATCGCCCGACCGGCTCACGTGTTTCTCAGTTGCCGCATGTGAGCAAAGGCCCTCACCTACATCCCAAGAGCCAATGACCGACGTTAAGAAGATTCTTCGAGAAGCTTTTCAACGTGACAGAAGAGGCAATGACCGGCTCACGTGTTTCTCAGTTGTCGTATGTGAGCAAAGGCCCTCGCCTACATTCCAAGAGCCAATGACCGACGTTAAGAAGAATCTTCGAGAATCTTTTCAACGTGACAGAAGAGGCAATGGCCGTGAAGTCGTTCACCTCCAGTAAACTGAAGTGAATAAATACGCGAGACGCAGTGGGCCCGAGGGATGTAGAGGAAGACGAGAGGAAGACGAAGGCGAAGACGGAGACGAAGACGGAGACGAGCGACGAAGAAGACGAAGAAGAAGCGTAGCAGTTGTTTTAAGTTAGTTTCGGTGCTGAAGATCGTCGGGCAAGAAGAGACTACATCATGCACAGACGCACCGAGTCCGCCGCTGTAATGGAATAGCAAGCAGCAGCCTCAGTGCCAGAAGAAGAAGTTAAAAGGTATTTTGAAGTCTGATTTTACGTACCCGGGTGACTCGTGAGGACGGGAAGGAGACGGCCTCACTTCAGCAGTCACCTGTGAGCTGGGATGAAGACCTGACAGCCGAAGACTGGCAAGCGGGAGTCCGTGGTTCGAGTCCGGGACACTGGCCTTCCCCCGCCGCGCCGCTCCGCTGGTCGACGCACAACACACGCGGCCGCTTAGAGAAGAGAAACACTGGGACGCCACATTCAAGGTATCACCATCCGATGCACGACGTCGCTCGCAATAATTAAACGGGACACCTCGCGCTGCGCGTCTCCGGTCAGCTGGGCGAGACGGCGACACGAGATACACACCGCTACGCGTAATCAGACGCCGCCGCCGCCGCCGCCGCCGCCGCCGCCGCTGCCGCAGCAGAAGGCTACGCAAACGACACGGCTGTCGCTCTCCGAACCAGAACGTCCAGTAAGATAACAGCTGTACGAAACTTTCAATAAAAGTTATCTTAGGTAAAAATGATGTTTCATTCGACCTCATACCCGAGCCAAGGAAGAACCCACCCTGCCCACATTTTGTAAGAGAGAAAAGTTTATTTATTTAATATTTTCGCCCTGACAGAATGCTTGAGAATGCTCATCCTGACAATTGACAGCATCAAAAGAGAAAACCCATTTACATTGAGTGACAGAAGTGTCACATTTAGTAACCACAACTGTTACATTTGATGTCAGAAGCCGTAGTAGTTGTTACATTACAGAGTTATCGGCATCAACTTCGCTGCTAGTATTGTGCTTATAAAAGAAACGAATTTGATTACATTTCTCTCTTCAAAATCCGACTGGTAGTTTCGAAGAAATTACAATATTTAGAGTTTGGGATTAATTCATTTTCAACAAGAAATCGATTTCTATGTTTTGCTGGTATACGGAACTGTCGCGTCAAGCTGACGATGTGCTCAAACTTAACGCATTAAGGTAGTCTACTTAAAAAAACGGAATCATGGAGAACAGTTTAATTTAAAACTGATACCCATCGCACTTGGCTTCGTGTGGTCGGACCGACAAAGGACGTGGCATATAAAGGACGATTCACCAGTAACTTTGGCAACAGTTCTGCTCTTGTAAAAGAAAGGTGCACGTCAAAAATTGGCTAAGGTATAAACATAGTTAAATAATAATTTGGCGTCATGACTTTAATGTCAAGATACACACTGACATTGCAAAATTCATCAGAAGTAGCGAAAACAAGGATGTCACAAAAGAATATAATAGTAATACTTCTTTAAAATTCCACAAACGTCGTCAAGTATTCGAAATGCCCTCCGTCTACTGTAATAAACGTTTGTAATCGCGGATTCAAGAACTTCTGGACATACTGAAGAGATCCCTTTCACTGCACGCATTGCAACAATTCCATGTCTTAAATCGTCTTGGGTAATTGGAACTTGTACTATGATTGTGCCGTGACGATTAAAAAAAAAAAAAAAGAAAGCATCAGAGACATTACGCGCTCAGTATATATTCTTTACCTATAAATAATGCGAATATTAAGCTAACCTAAAAATTTTGCTACGAAGCACTACATATCTAAATTCAAACCACTAATATTTGTTGTTAGACAAATAATTATTATATTCAGCGCAGACATTGGAAGATTAAACATATTTTTCTTAGAAACAAAAATAAAACACAGTTACGAAATCCGACTAAAATACATGATAAACCATAAAACTGCAATTTTCAGCACAAAATCAGGATTTGTAAAAATGATATTATTACAAATGCTGCGTCGATTATTTGATTGTCTGTCAGCTTCTGTTGGCGCACTTCGCATCTCGACTTTATTTATTCTTCTTAATTGAAGATGTGTTGAGATTTACTTAACCCTAAGAAAATGCGGATGACGCTTTGCAAGTCCTGAGCAAGACGCTTTAAGCAAATGAGTACCGTCTGTTTGTCAAAAAGATCAAGTCTTTTCTTCGATTTGTTTCCTCTCTAATCTAATTCAGACTATCGATCCCACTAGTGTCCTCTCTATAGTCGTTTATCATGTGTGGCTTTTCTTTTTCTCCGCTCACTTCTTGATCTGGCACATCAGAAATAGTAATTCAACTGCCCAATTTCTCGTAAGAGTGTGAAAATAGATTATCATTATGGCCGAAAAGGGTTTCAGACTATCGTGATTAGGCCTCAAATCTGGTGGTAAATATGACCTGTTCATTTAGTATGCACGTAACACGTCGATTTTTCTTAAAATTCATTTAGTTTCATGTACAAAAACTACTTTCAACCACAATATTCTGTTTGCCTCATGATACAATAAGCTTGGTCTTACCTGAAATATGTAATGTATCACTAACTGAAGGCATTCCTCTAGAGAAATTGAAATAAGCCGTTGTTACATCCCTCTTTAAGGAAAGTGATAAGAGAGATGTCAATAACTACAGATCTGTGTCACTGCTGGCTTCATTTTCCAAAATATTTGAGGAGGTAATGTATTCTAGAATAGTATCTCGCCTTAGCAACTATAATATACTCAACAAATCACAGCTTGGGTTTCAGAAGAGTTGCTCGACTGAAATGCATTTGTATTTTCACCTACCAAATTTTACAAGTACTAAATAATAAAATAGCATCGGTTGGTATTCTCTGCCACCTGTTTTTGAATGTGTGAATCACAGTATTCTCCTAGACAAATTAAAATTTTATGGGACTGACGATATAGCCAACCAATGGATAATGTCACACCTAACAAAAATAATGCAGAAAGTTGTACTTAGTAATTCAGCCAATATAGTCCGGGGATGTAACTGTGACTGGAGAGAAATCATGTATGGGGTAACCCAATGCTTAGTCTTAGGTCCACTATTGTTCCTCTTATATGTAAACTAGTTTCTGTCTAATATACAACAAGCAGAATTAGTTCTTTTCGCAGATGACACTAGTACTGTAATTAAAACGAGCATACATACAGACACAGAAAAAATGGTAAGCAATGTTCTTAAAAGTATCATTGACTGGTTTTCTGCGAATGGTCTCACCCTCAGTTTTAAAAAGACACGACATATTCAGTTGTGCTCATCTAGGGTTACTAAATCAGTGATAAATGTAACACATGGTGAGGAAATAATAAATAGGAAGAAACTTCAATATTCTTAGGTGTCCACATTGACGAGGATTTAAAGTGGAAAAAGTACATCTTAGAAGTCCTGAAACAACTTAGTTCAGCCACATCTGCACTTAGAATCATTGCCAACCTTGCGGAGAGAGAAATCAGTAATTTGACATACATATATATTTTTATTCAGTAGTGTCATACAGAATAGTGCTCTACCGTAACCCATCTTGAAGGGAGATAGTCTTCATTGCTCAAAAACGTGCTGTAAGAATAATCATCTTGTAGACATCTGTTTAAGGAGTTACCCGCCAGGGTAGCCGAGAGCGCTAACGCGCTGCTTCCTGGACTCGGGTAGGCGCGCCGGCTCCGGATCGAATCTGCCTGGCGGATTAACGACGAGGGCCGATGTGCCGGCCAGCCTGGATGTGTTTTTAGGCGGTTTTCCACATCCCACTAGGTGAATACCGGGCCGGTCCCCACGTTCCACCTCAGTTACACGGTCGCAGACATCTGAACACATTCGCACTATTCCATGGATTCCACTCGACGCAGACAGTTCGGGTGGCAGGAGGAAGGGCATCTGGCCACCCCTTACACATTAACACGCCAAATCCGATTAACGATGGCTGACCCTGCGTAACTGCGCGACAAGGCTCAAGCGATAGATAGACATCTGTTTAAGGAGTTGGGCATTCTGACTACTGCTTCACGGTATATTTATTCCGTCATGAAGTTTGTTCTAAATGATCCATTTGCAGTTAACAAGAAAAAACGAAGTACATATTTGCAGTACCAGAAGAAAAAATGACATCCATTACTCAATTCTGAGATTGTCTTTAGCACAAAAAGGAGCGCTCAATGCTGCAACAGAAATGTTTGATCACTTACCCACTGATATAAAATGTTTGATAGACAGCAAGGTAAGACTGAAAAAGTTTCTCCTTGACATCATCTATTCCGTAGAAGAGTTTCTGTTACTATGATATGCAAAAGGAATTGGGTTGGAATTTCTAACTCATATCTGTGTATGAAAAGATAAATAATTAGAATAAAATAAACTTTTAAATGCTCAGCATGGAGCCATATTTACAAATTAATTTGAGATGTGAATGTAAAATGACTCGTTCCACATCATTACGATTTATCGTGCAAAATTATCCGTGGTACATGAAACTAATTAAGTAACTAACTTGCTGAGCCATCTGTTTTGGGTTTTCTAGCGGCGTGCTGCGGTACTGCAGCGTGGGGATTTGAAAGTGCACCTACAAACAAACAAGACGTTCATTACGTACCTAGATTGTTTTCCGAGCTGACACTTCAAACTTTATGAGTATCCCTCGTAGCATTAACGACGGTACCGACCGACAGCTATCACGACAAGGACGGGATCTATCCTTCTCGCCTATAGGAGCAAGCAGCCTGCACCTCTCCCAGCCCACTGGCTTGCAGGTGGTATGGCGGTTGCCACCGCTAATTTCCTGCCGCCTCCCCGGATTAACACTCATTTCCCGCGCAAACAAGCGGCGGTGGCTGCGGTAGCGCCGTCTATTGACGTCAGCAACTGTAATCGGAAGTCGGAAAGCGGCCAACTAGCGACAAACGCTTCTTTCCCCAGGTTGCTGTTCAAACACGTGCAGTTCAGTTAATGTCGCTGTAAGAAGACACTGCACGACACTGCACTCTCTCAACGGTCGTTACCATTTCAGACCACCGTCGCTATCTCGCAGAACGACTGGCTTGATCACTGTTCATCGATGTCCTCCCTCGGTGCGCACGACCGCTCTTTCTTTACGATATTCAACAGCAGACTCCGCAATGCCGGTCTGGCGTCTCTCTGGCACGCATAACAAGTAGAGCACACCCACTTTACTTGCCACATAGTGACGCCTATTTCCGTAGTCACGTTACATACTTGGTGAACCCGAACTCCACCGGCAGAATCTCGGATGTTCCTCAAGGGTCTATTCGAATATCGGGTAAGGCCTATCCCAGGAAAGCTCACGACGCCTGGAATTAGTTATGAATGCCTGTGTTCATTATATCTTAAATGTTCGACTCTGATCATATCTCAACATGATATAATGCATGGCTATCCTGGCTGCGTGCAAACAAGCGCAGAAATCTCCATACCCTCTACTTTCTCTACTACCTTATCAAAGTACACTGTCCCTCATATCTCTCCTCGATAAGTTGTCCGAACAACATGGTAGAAACACTCGTTCCCTTCAGAACAAAATCCTTTCTGTCCCACTCCATCGTTCAGTCGCTTTCTCGAAGTCAGTCTCAACAGCAGCAACCCAACTCTGGAATAACATCCCACATTATAACATCTCCAACTTCAGAAGACAGTTAATGACTAATCTAGTAAAGCAACAATAATGGTTACCATTGTCCCTATATGCACTCGTTACCCTCGTATATCCTTCTTTCCAGCCAGATCTTCCTCATTTCCAAGTATTCTCAGCTAGTGGAGTCTCCTTTAATTTCCTTATCCCAGAACTCATCTATTTTGTGCACCAATAAATTCTTTTTATCTGCCACTCGTTATTATTGTTACTACTGCTACTACTGCCACTACTATCATCACTATTAGTGACAGCAGCACCAGTAGTAGAAGTACAGCCAGTATTAAGTTTGGGAAGTAGCAGTGTCTGTGTTATTAAGAAGTACGATGCACGTTCCTTGAACTTCTTCATAACACAGGCACTGCTATTTCGTGTTTATTTGCCAATACCAGGCCATCAACTCTCGATATGTTCTTTCTTTACGGAAAAATTTGTAATGTGCGAGTGCAGGTTTTTGTAATTTTTTTATTTCTTTTTTTTCTTTTTTAAAAATTCTTAATTCATAGCAATATTTATCATACAACAAAACCCAACACCTAACTAATTAGTGGGTCCAACAATTTGCTACAATGTCACATGCAGCTTAATATACAGTAGTGTTTCTTAGTTCTAATGGGCAAGCTGACTACGTTATTTGCTCTACTGGGAACTTCAAGTTATTGCTTCTATTCTACTACACTACATTACTGCAGCAGTACAGATGTGCCAGCACAAGTACATGTATAAAGCCACTTTTGCAGCCGTGCCCACCGAGCTAACCCCTGTGCACATGCCCCTGCCACTGGGCTGGCCCTAGAAACTGTACTATCGCTGCAGGATCCTGAAATCTTAGTTTCAAGAAATCTGTTTTTACCCAAATACGGCCGCGCGGGATTAGCCTAGCGGTCTAAGGCGTTGCATTCATGGACTGTGCGGCTGGTCCCGGAGGAGGTTCGAGCCCTCCCTCGGGCATGGGTGTGTGTGTTTGTCCTTAGGATAATTTAGGTTAAGTAGTGTGTAAGCTTAGGGACTGATGACCTTAGCAGTTAAGTCCCATAAGATTTCACACACATTTGAACATCTGAACCCAAATACGTCGATGACTAACTATCTTACTAACCTAGTGCAATATTCTTTGGTGTGAGACGCACCTCCCTCCTAGTCGGCAACGTTACGGATTCCGACCGTAACGGTGGTCGATCAGACCACGTCGCATCGGTACAGGGTGGGTGCGTAGTTACGTAGTTTGGTAATCTTATACTTTCATGGATTGTCCCTCAGGTATTCCCTTAATAGCTTGATGGAAACCTCGTTCGCCAAGCTGTTAAGAATCTCAGAGGTATTTTGCTGTCTCAATAGGTGATAAGTGTCATTATTCGGAAGTTGTCGCCGCAAGTGTGCTGCCACATTATCATATGCGGGGCACTGTAGACCACGTAGTCTGTTGTGCCCTCCAATGCTCCACAGCCGCACGAAGACACCGCCCGCTTCCCAAACCGACATAGGTATGCCGGATAGGGCCCATGTCCTATGAGGAAGTGCTACAGACCTCTGCTTGGTTGAAAACACGTGAGTTGCAGTAGTTCCGGGATACTTGGTAAAAACTGAAATGTCCTGCGCCCCGTCCCGTCAGTCTCCCAGACCTCCTGCCACATAATTCCCTCCCTCATTGCCTGATCTAAATTTTATCCCCTACTTAAACCGCCACAATTACTGCCGTCTATTCAATTTTCCCCCTCTTTACCCAGTACGAGACCACCTGCTCCCGTATTTTAACGTCACATGGGCATAGCCCCATTATCATTAACAGGGCCCCACCTGGACTTGTACTACATGGCTAAGTTGACCTCATCAGTTCCGCTGCACTTTCTGGTTGCAGGCTGTGACACATGGACGACGACATATGTAATTTTGGGTCTGGCCGGGATTCGTGCACGGATAGCTGAAGCATTTGAGGCGACTGCTCACGTAAAGCGAGAAATCCAGGTCCGAGTCCTGTTCTGGCACGAAGTTTCATTGTCATCATTCCAATATAGAGCCGTTGGTGGTTCATATTCGCAACTGCAAATACATTTCCAGTATTAGCTTTGTTAGTTCACAGTCAGTATTACGTACTCACATTATCACTAAACAAACTCAAATCATTTTAATACTATTTGTCATATCAAAATCGTTGTTCCTCCGTTAACTATGATGTAAAAAAGGTACTGTATGTGTGAAACCCTGGTCCAATGTAAGAGAGGGACGGATAGCCTTAATCAGATCAGGTTATATAAATAGATAAAATTTTGCTATAGGGGGCGCATAGTTTCAAAATGGTTCAAATGGCTCTGAGCACTATGGGACTTAACATCTGAGGTCATCAGTCCCCTAGAACTTACAACTACTTAAACCTAACTAACCTAAGGACATCACACACATCCATGCCCGAGGCAGGATTCGAACCTGCTATCGTACAAGTCGTATATGGATCGACTGAATACAATAGACCAGCGACAGTGCGACACAATGCTGGGCTGTTTCCGGAGCGACGGCAACCACGTGGAAGTACTTGTGTAACTCAACTTTTGCGACTCTTAAACAGTAAAGCTATCGAGCACCGCCGAAACAACAAGCACGAGACGGAACTGAGTAGTTATGAACGTAGGCGTGAGGGGTGAGAATGAATTGACTATTACTGTTGTCAACAACAAATTCCGTGAGGGAATGGGACAGTTTTGTTTCCAAATAAGACATACAGAGCACAGTGTCGACATTTGCACTGTTGTGGAGATATTTGCAGTGGAATTTAGACATAAAGATAAAAGGGGGTAATAAGTCGAATGAAATGTAATTACTCAGTAACGAGCAATCGGGGCCCATGGGTCTCTTATATTAAAATACTCAGAAAGTATCCTTGAAGAATCTCCGAAATTTTACCGGAGTTAGAGTTTACCACGTATATAGAGTCAGAAAGCAAAAAGAGGCCACAGTAAACGCGAAGAAGTTCTTTCCTCAAAATGAAGAAAGTTCTGACCAGCCGTGACAAAAGTATTACACTTCGCACTCGACTACTTCGATGCTATGTATTCAGTATTCTACTCCGTAGTATTGGGTAAGAAAAGGGAAGCATATCAAATGTAGACGTATCGAAGCATATTAACGATACCACAGACAAATAAAGTGACAAATATGGCGCCGGCCGAAGTGGCCGTGCGGTTAAAGGCGCTGCAGTCTGGAACCGCAAGACCGCTACGGTCGCAGGTTCGAATCCTGCCTCGGGCATGGATGTTTGTGATGTCCTTAGGTTAGTTAGGTTTAACTAGTTCTAAGTTCTAGGGGACTAATGACCTTAGCAGTTGAGTCCCATAGTGCTCAGAGCCATTTGAACCATTTTTGACAAATATGGCAGTACTGTGGCGTATGAGCAAAGATTTGGCAATTCTCGCTACCACCAACAAAACACACTCGAATAATTTGGACATATAATGTGCAAAAAAAGAACATGTTTTGCAACTAGTACTTACATTTTGTTGTTGTGGTCTTCAGTCCTGAGACTGGTTTGATGCAGCTCTCCATGCTACTCTATCCTGTGCAAGCTTCTTCATCTCCCAGTTCCTACTGCAGCCTACATCTTTCTGAATGTGCTTAGTGTATTCATCTCTTTGTCTCCCTCTACGATTTTTACCCTCCACGCTGCCCTCCAGTACTAAATTGGTGATCCCTTGATGCCTCAGAACATGTCCTACCAACCGATCCCTTCTTCTGGTCAAGTTGTGCCACAAACTTCTCTTCTCCCCAATCCTATTCAATACTTCCTCATTAGTTATGTGATCTACCCATCTGATCTTCAGCATTCTTCTGTAGCACCACATTTCAAAAGCTTCTATTCTCTTCTTGTCCAAACTATTTACCGTCCATGTTTCACTTCCATACATGGCTACACTCCATACAAATACTTTCAGAAATGACTTCCTGACACTTAAATCTATACTCGATGTTAACAAATTTCTCTTCCTCAGAAACGCTTTCTTTGCCATTGCCAGTCTACATTTTATATCCTCTCTACTTCGACCATCATCAGTTATTTTGCTCCCCAAATAGCAAAACTCCTTTACTACTTTAAGTGTCTCCTTTCCTAATCTAATACCCTCAACATCACCCAACTTAATTCGACTACATTCCATTATCCTCGTTTTGCTTTTGTTGATGTTCATCTTATATCATCCTTTCAAGACACTGTCCATTCCGTTCAACTGCTCTTCCAAGTCCTTTGCTGTCTCTGACAGAATTACAATGTCATCGGCGAACCTCAAAGTTTTTATTTCTTCTCCATGGATTTTAATGCCTACTCCGAACTTTTCTTTTGTTTCCTTTACTGCTTGCTCAATATACAGATTGAATAGCATCGGAGAGAGGCTACCACCCTGTCTCACTCCCTTCCCAACCACTGCTTCCCTTTCATGTCCCTCAACTCTTATAACTGCCATCTGGTTTCTGTACAAATTGTAAATAGCCTTTCGCTCCCTGTATTTTACCCCTGCCACCTTTAGAATTTGAAAGAGAGTATTCCAGTCAACATTGTCAAAAGCTTTCTCTAAGTCTACAAATGCTAGAAACGTAGGTTTGCTTTTCCTTAATCTTTCTTGTAAGATAAGTCGTAGGGTCAGTATTGCCTCACGTGTTCCAACATTTCTACCGAATTCAAACTGATATTCCCCGAGGTCGGCTTCTACCAGTTTTTCCATTCGCCTGTAAAGAATTCGCGTTAGTGTTTTGCAGCTGTGACTTATTAAACTGATAGTTCGGTAATTTTCACATCTGTCAACACCTGCTTTCTTTGGGATTGGAATTATTATATTCTTCTTGAAGTCTGAATTTCGCTTGTCTCATACATCTTGCTCACCATATGGTAGAGTTTTGTCAGGACTAGCTCTCCCAAGGATGTCAGTAGTTCTAATGGAATGTTGTCTACTCCTGGGGCCTTGTTTCGACTTAGGTCTTTTATTGCTCTGTCAAACTTTTCACGCAGTATCGTATCTCCCATTTCATCTTCATCTAAATCCTCTTCCATTTCCATAATATTGTCCCCAAGAACATCACCCCTGTATAGGCCCTCTATATACTCCTTCCACCTTTCTGCTTTCCCTTCTTTGTTTAGAATTGGGTTTCCATATGAGCTCTTGATAGTCATGCAAGTGGTTCTGTTTTCTCCATAGGTCTCTTTAATTTTCTTGTAGGCAGTACTTACATATTGATTGCAAATGTGGTCGAGGTCTCAGAAAATTATACTACTTAGAGAAGTTAAGTCCCAGAATCACTGTTCAGAGAAGCTATGGAAAAAGCGTCAAATAATGCTACTGATCGCCAACGTTCTTGGTGCCACTTGAAGAAGAAGACAGTGGCAATGAAAAGAATTTTCTGACGTACACAAATACAGTGCCTGATAAAAAGGTGAAGTACGCAGGCGACATGGTCGGATGTCAATGTAACTTTGTACTCGTACACACCATCGACGAGTAAAATGATTTGAGCTGCAAGTCTCTGAGACAGGTAGGACGGCCATAAAATGGTTCAAATGGCTCTGAGCACTGTGGGACTTAACTGCTGAGGTCATCAGTCCCCTAGAACTCAAAACTACTTAAACCTAACTAACCTAAGGACATCACACACATCCATGCCCGAGGCAGGATTCGAACCTGCTACCGTAGCGGTCGCGCGGTTCCAGACTGTAGCGCCTAGAACCGCTCGGCCACTCCAGCCGGCAGGACGGCTACAAGATTGCTTTAGAGTTGTTCACGTTTACCAGGCCCGGTAGAGTGTATAAGGAACATGGACAGCGATAGATGTTGAGAGGTCACTGTGCATGACGCGAAGATGCCACGTACTTACCCGAGGCCGCGTTATGAGAAACCAGAAGAGTTTGAAAGGGGCCTCATTGCGGTTTGCCATATGGCCAGCTGGACTAATCGTACAATGTCCAGATTTGAGAGGCATCTGAATGTGACAGAGGTCCGATGTTGGCCTGCATGGGAAAGGGAAAGGTCTGACCGCGGTAAGGGAAGATCGCTAGTGTACCAAGCACACTGTAACCCCTTAACATCTGCTCCTACTATTAGAGAGTAAGTAGTGGAGTCTCTGGAATGTTCTGCGTCATCCCGCACCATTGGCCGGAGTAAGGACCTGCCGCCCCATGCGTCGCATTGTGTTCAGCGATGAATCACTGTTCTTCACCAGCGCGGCTGACCATTGTCGTCGAGTATGGGAGCGATCTCGGGAGAGGTCTCATTGTTTCCGGAGAAGCACAGCGGTATTAACTTCTGACGTCACGATGAGGGGAGCCATAGGGTATGACTTACCCGGCTTCAGCATAGATCTGGTCCTTAATGGGGAAGGTATCTTAGCTGTGCAGTATAGAAAGCTAAATCCAATGACTGTAGCCAATGTTACATTGGCTAGATACGCCATACGTTTTAAATTCTTTTTAGGGAGCACACATAGTCTGAGAATAAGTTAGCTTTCGTTTTGCACATTGCTGAAAAGGGGTATACGTACAGGATGTTTGACATAATGTGAAGGCTACAGTAGCCACAACAAATGTTTGTGCCGCATGCCCGTTAGATGTCGCTACTGTAAGTACACATAGTCGTCAAGTAAATATAATTGTACAGAATGCAATAAATGAAGAGTGCAATAGAGTCTAGATTGGGCTTGCCAGATGTGTACGTTACTTCTTATATCAGTAGTCTAAGGACCAAAAGTTTTGTGATTATTGATGGAAATAAAAAAAAATTATTCTACATTTCTTGGATCATTGTTTTAATCCGCAACCGTGTCACAGATTGTGAAAATAGTATGGAAATACTGCGCAATTTGCTCTAGGGGATGATGCTCGATTTAGTGGAAGAAATAGAAATTTATAGTGCAAATACTAAATATACTAAATGCTAACAAGAACAAGAAACTGGTAGGAGCCGACCTCGGGGAAGATCTGTTTGGATTTCGGGAAAGTGTAGGAACACGGGAAATACTGCGCAATTTGCTCTAGGGGATGATGCTCGATTTAGTGGAAGAAATAGAAATTTATAGTGCAAATACTAAATATACTAAATGCTAACAAGAACAAGAAACTGGTAGGAGCCGACCTCGGGGAAGATCTGTTTGGATTTCGGGAAAGTGAGGACATAGTGACCCCACGATTTCTCATAGAAGAAAGACAAACCAACATTTAGAGCATTTGTAGACTTAGAGAAAGCTTTTGACATCCTTGAGTGGAAATTTTAAAGGTGGCTGGCGTAAAATACAGGGAGCGAAAGGCTATTTACAAAGGGCGTTCAAAAAGTTTTGCACAGTCGTCCTTAATTTTTTTATTTTTTGCAGGAGGAGAATGAAATTTTTTGTGAACATACTTGGAACTAGTTGGTGTATAAAATATTTTCTTTTATTTATAGGTGAGCCATAATGCACTGTGAAGTACATATCAGGTTACGACAACGGTCGGTGATGGAGTTCCTCTTCAAGACCGGCGATGACTCGTCACGTCGATTCACAGGAAGTTGCTCCCTGTTTATGGGGAGGACACAGTGGATCGCAAAAGTATCCAGCGGTGGTTGCAGAGGTTTAAAGTAGGAGATTTCTCTCTACTGGACAATCCACGATGCGGTAGACCACCGACGGCAGTGAGTGATGTGAATAAGGAGACCATTGATCAAATCATCCAAAATGACAGGTGTGTGACGACACGACAGGTTGCTGAAATGTCTCGTTTGTCATTGGGTAGTGTGTTATGACTGGTACAGACACTAGGGTACAGAAAAGTCTGCGCACGTTGGGTGCCGGTATTATTGACAAGAGAAATGAAAAGGATGAGAAAGAATGTGTGCGACGGTCTCATGAGGACCTTTACTGATGAGTGGAACAGTATTTTGACGGCGTCATTACCCAGGATGAAACATGGTTGGTTTTGTCCGAACATGAGAGCAAAACCCAGTACATGGAGTGGCGTCACCCGGGTTCCCCTCGGAAGAAGAAACCAAGACTTTCACGAACAGCAGGCCGAAAGGTGATGACTTCCTTCTACTGGGATCAGTGTGGTGTCATTTTCATTGACTTTTTGGAGCCTGGCTCTACAATTAACCGGGACCACTACTGTTTGTCATTGAACAAGCTGCGACGTACCACCAGGACCCACAGAGCACAGCTTCAGGGTCAGCTCATCAGACTACACCATGGCAATGCCAAACCCAATACAGCCCATATGACACTAGAGAAAATCAGAAAAATGGGTTGGAAATTTATTCCTCATCCTCCCTACAGTCCGGACTTGGCTCCGTCTGATTTTTACCTCTTTGATCGTCTGAAGGTCCACCTGCGCGGTAAAACATTTGATAGTGCGAAAGATCTTATTTCCTGTGTCAAACGATGGTGTAAAAGTCAGTCCCCAGAATTTACATCATGGAAAGAATGTTGGGCCAGATGCGTTACAGCTGATGGAGGCTCAATGTATAGCTAAATGTTTCAAGTATGTTCACGAAAAATTTCGTTCTCCTCCTGCAAAAATAAAAATATTAGAGTCGACTGTGCAAAACTTTTTGAACGCCCTTTGTACAATTTCTAGAGAAGCCAGATGGCAGTTGCAAGAGTCGAGGGGCATGAAAGGGAGGCAGTGGTTGAGAATGGAGTGAGATAGGGTTGTAGTCAATTCCCGATGTTATTCAGTCTCTAAATTGAGCAAGCAATGAAGGAAACCAAAGAAAAATTTGAAGTAGAAATTAAAGTCCAGGGAAAAGAAATAAAAACTCAAAGGTTTGCCGATGACACTGTAATTCTGTTGGAGACAGCAAAGAACCTGGAGCAGCAGTTGAACGGAATGGGCAGTGTCTTGAACGGAGGATAGAAGATGATCATTAACAAAAGCAAAACGAGGATGACGGAATGTAGTCGAATTAAATCAGGTGATGCTGAGGGAATTAGATTAGGGAATTAGACACTTCAGAGTAGTAGATGGGTTTTGCTGTTTGGGCAGAAAAATAACTGTCAGTGACGAAGTAGAGATGATATAAGATGTAGACTGGCAATTGCAAGAAAAGCGTTTCAGAAGAAGACTGACACTCAGTATAGATTTAAATGCCAGGAAGTCTTTTCTGAAAGTATTTGTGTGGAGTGTAGCCATGTATGGAACTAAAACATGGATGATAAACAGTTTAGACAAGAAGAGAATAGAAGCTTTTGAAATGTGGTGCTACAGAAGAATGCTGAAGATTAGATGGGTAGATCATATAACTAATGAGGAAGTATTGAATAAAATTGGGGATAAAAGAAATTTGCGCCACGACCTGAGTAGAAGAAAGGATCGATTGGTAGGACTCATTCTGAGGATTCAGCGGATTACCAATTTAGTACTGAGCCTCGTGGCGGGGAGGGGGGGGGGGGAATCGTCGTAGAAGTAGAGCAAGAGATGAATACTGTAAGCAGAGTCAGAAGATGTAGGTTGCAGTAGTTATTGAGAGATGAAGAGCCTTGCAAAGGATAGGGTAGCATGGAGAGCTGCATCAAACCAACCTTCAGACTGAAGACCACAACAGCAACAGAAACAACAACACTGTGAAAAAAAAATCTGAACTAATACTAAATGAGGAATGCGTATTTAATCAGAATTCGTTTCTTTAATACTTTCGATGGCCTTCTCTGAAAAGTGTGTTGCAAGTTTGGAGCATTGGAAACACCGGTGCCGATGGACCGTTTCTGAATGTGTGGCGCACGGAATTCTTCCCCACAGTCCAATGTTCACGTGCGCTTCAATATAGGCTCCGCTGCATACACTTACCGGAAGGTGGTGCCTTAGTCATAAGGGCAAACCACGTACTTTAATTACTAGATTATAGTGATTTCTATCTGTACTCATTTGGTTCAAGATATGCATATTACATTAATTGATTTTGACCTTGTTTAAATGGTTACCTTGTGATAGTTACTACATTTTCCTGATTCAGCTACTGTAAGATAGCATTTAACATGTAGATTCTCATACTTATTTAAAAATTTATATTTAGTTCCATGTTGTTAATAATCGCTCTATCTGTTTGTTGAAATTGTAACTTTGCGTACTAGGGCGCCAGCTGTCTGTTGTTACTGGCAAATTTTGATTGACACTGACAAGTACACTCAGCAGTTAGTGTTGTGATGGTTTTAAACAGTGACAAACTGGCTTTGACCAACTTTAAACGTTCATGGTTATCATTGTTAGTACAGTGTAGTTATCACCGATGCATTGTAACGATGGTATGTCAACACTGCAATAAGCTACAGTTCTTAATAGGCGTGGTATGCTGTTATTATATTTTACACTTTTCATAATCTCATGCTTTTAAAAATAACTTAGGTTTCAAGTTGGTTTTTTCGTTTGTCCCCATAGGTTTGGAATTGCACTTTCTAATAATCTCTTTGGTATAACCAACAGTGTATTAAAAGCTTGGCTCATTAGTGAACATGGTTTGTTGTCATATTTTTTACCAGCGAATCCTGTAATACTTTGCAGTTGCTAAATAGGTATGGGTATCGTATATACGTCGTAATCTCCTTCTGCTCTCTTTCCCTGTACATCTCCTCCTCGCCCTTCTGTCTGTCCATCCTCTCCTCCTTTCATCTCTCTCTTTTCATCATCTGTACAGGGTATGAGAGAGACATTTTCAACTGCTGAATCTGTGACGGTAACGGCTTCGATGGCAGTATTTCGAATATCTTTAATCTGCGTACACGAAGAACTACAAACTGTGAGATGATCCAGATTTCGTAGTAGTTTTCTGATCAAATGCCGTTAAGCCATAAATACATCTTTCCCGTATTCTGTTAAAACCGACTTCGAGGAGAAAAACGCAGATTTGCACAGCACAGCACAGCACAGCAAAGCATTTTCTTTCTCGTAGTTCGTCTTAACAGAAAACCTATACAAAAGTAGAGCCTATGTTTGTCTTGTTACGTAAATGGACCTTGTCAAGATTTTTCTTGAAAAGCTCTTCACCAACTTACCTTATGTGAACGGAACCTTGTGTCAAAAATTTCAAAGCCATTGGTGAAGAGTTTCCGGAGATTTAAGATTTTGAGCAAAGAAACATTTACATTTTTATTTACATAGATTTTTTATTTTTGTGCTCTAACAAATGTTTAACAATGGTAAGTCTTAAAATCTGTTGAGTGCTCACGTTACTTGAGAGGTATTTTCCATTTATTTACATATATTCCGAGAAACACTTTCAGACAATAGTGTTGTGCCCTGCAGTGTACACAGACACAGAACCGCTAGCATGAATGGTATTACGTTGTCACTACTTAACGTTTATTACTCTGAAATAATGTCGATCTTAAAGATTGTCATATTCGTGTAAACTAAAGGCAATTTTCTGTTTTATTAATATTTTTGCAGATCTGAACTAGTAATTAATTGTAAAGTAATGTGTTATTGCGAGTAAGACAATTAAAACTAATTATAATTTTTTAAAATTTCACTAACATTTATTGACAGTCAGAACCAGCTCTTATTTGCAGTTATGTGGGCGATAACTCCCACGAGTTAGTCCCACCCAGTCTGACAAGAGCACTGGTCAGCTTTGTTAAAAACAGCCTTGTGGATCGATTTGGCTGTCTCATCCGAAGTAGGAGATCAAAATACCCCGTTTAAGACAGTTTCACAAGAAACATGGTGTCTTAATATATTAGTTTTAACACAATTAAGGATACAGTGATAAATTTGAATATATGAGGGCTGGAACATTAATAGTGGCAACTATTTATTTACAGCTCGTACAAAATAGATACGTGTTTCAAAGTTTTACTGACCTACAAAGTAGTCTTCAGCATTGTGTACAACCCGTTGCCAGGGATGTGGAAGTCGTAGGATACTCTCAGCAGCGCCAGTTGTGTTGACATTTCGAGCGGCGCGGTCTATTGCCCGACGAATCTGTAGCAGTTCTGGAGCGAATGCCGTGAAGTGTTTCCTTCAGTTCAGAAATCGAGTTGAACTCACGAGGGCTTAAGTCAGGGGAGTGCAGTAGGTGGTATAGCACTTAGCAGCCCCATAAGTCAAACAAATCAGTAACAGCTTGCACTGTAGGTGCTTGAGCATTGTCCTGCGAAATGATGGTCAGGTCCTGCAGAAAATGTCATCACTACTGTCTCTAAGCTGGTCGTAGGTTGTGCTCCAAACATGAACAGCATAGAGACAGAAGTAATGACACTTTCTGCAGGAGCTGACCATCATTTTGTAGAATAATGCTCAAGCACGTACAGTGCAAGCTGTTACTGAATTGTTTGACTGATGGGGCTGCTAAGTGCTGTACCACCTACTGTACTCCCCTGACTTTAGCCTTCGTGAGTTCTACTCGATTTCGACTTAGGTCCTCGTAAGTTCAACTCCATTGCTAAACTGAAGGAAACACTTCTTGACATTCGCTTCAGAACTGATACAAATTCGTCGGGCTATAGACCGCACCGCTCGAACTGTCAACGCAACTGGCACTGGTGAGAGTATCCTACCACTTCCACATCTCTGGCAACGGGTTATGGTGACTGCTTTGAAGGCCAGGAAAACTTTGAAACACGTATATATTTTGTACGCGCTGTAAATAAATAGTTGCCACTATTAAAGTTCCAACCCTCGTACAATGCCTTGGCAAGTTATGAATTCAGATGTGTATGACGAGTAGCCATAAAGTTTTAAAAAGCACTTTGAAAAATAAAGTTACATCATTAATAATATGTGAGTTTGCAGGTACATGTTTGCAGTCGGGTCACATATTGAAATTCCCGCACCACAGCGCCGTAACACGCCGCTAGATGACGAAGAGCCAATACAAAATGTTTGGTTGGAGTATCGCCCGGTAATTCGTTTTCTGAAAGTGAAGGGGAACAAAGCTGCAACAATCCACAGAGAGTTGGTGGGAGAGGACGGCAACAATGCGCCATCATCATATAACACAGTGGTTAGGTGACGCAGACACTTCTGGGTGTGCACCTCTTTGCGAACAACCGGAAATCGCTAGAGACGTGGAGGTTCAAAAAAATGTTCAAATGTGTGTGAAATCTTATGGGACTTAACTGCTAAGGTTATCAGTCCCTAAGCTTACACACTACTTAACCTACATTATACTGAGGACGAACACATACACACCCATGCCCGAGGGAGGACTCGAACCTCTGCCGGGACCAGCGACGTGGAGGTCCCGGAGCTCTAAGACCGGTGTGTCTCAAATGAGACGATAGTGCAAATAGTGGATATCGGTCGTGGATGAGTTTTCAACAGCTTGCACGACAATTTCGGCTGGACTTCGCAATTGCTCACACGTATTCGAAAAGCCCGACGTAATGGGGCGGCAGCGGAAGTATCGGAGCGGAGTCGGGCTAATGCAGATTGCTGATATAGCTGTCTAATCACATAGGTTGGCTCCAGTATTGTTAGTACTATTGAATCCCGGTCTTAGAAGCGGCCAGCTGTTTCTTCCGAAGCTCGAATGTCGGGTCCAACGCGGCATTCATTTGTGAGCCGCGCGCCGAGCGATTTTTTAAAACTTGGGGCTATTCCAAAAAAGTAGCTACTGAATTACGAAAACTTATTTCAATGATTTAATCTTCAATGAACCATTTGATTGTTAATCAACTTCTTACCACAACGCAAGGAAACAAATTATAAAACGCGAGTAAAAAAGAGTTGGTTTCTGTCTAGCCATTTGAGCCTTATTTCTATGCTGAAAGTACAGGGCGGCATCTGCAACACTAAAAAAAATCTGTATGGGAAATTTTAGACCTATATTTATAACCTCAAAAAATTGTGTGTTCAAGTGAGAAAGGTGGCATATATCGATTTTTATGTTTAAAGGTATTGAAGCAGATGCTTTGTCGGTTGTGCTAGGGGAGCATTAGCTGTCTACGAATTATTATTACTGCTTACTTGTGCTTTAATGTCAGTAGGGTGGTAATTCTGTTATATAAGGTGGTTTGCTAATATGGCGTGTGTGTTTACACTTTTCAGTGCTTTAGGTGTTCAGAGCATTTTATTCTGACATTTATGTTTGTCTCTCACCTATATGTTGAATGACAGTCACTTAAGATTAATTGCCATATTTGTACCAAGGCAGGGATTCGCTCCTGCTCATTGGGCAGAAGCGCTAACCACTACGCCTCCCTGGCACAGTGGCTTTGCATAACTGCACGGACTATCCTAGTGCGCCTCCTTCCTCAATCCAAATTCCCATTCACGCCTCAGCCCATTGGCATATCATAGATGTTTGAGACTTGAAAAGGTCTCTGGAACCAGGCAGTTTCTTTTGATTCAAACACCTATGGCTGGGTTTCAAAGAGGATCCCCTGTTTCGTTCGATGCTGAGATCCTGTTTCAATCAGTTGTAGAGCCTCTGCAATGCTGTTCGAATTTAAGGAGAATACCAAGAGGGATGTGGCATGAATGGGAAATGGATTGAAGAGGGAGGGGTGCTAGGGTAGTCCTCCGTGCAGTTGTGCAAAGCCAATGTTCTCGGGTGGCGCAGTGGTTAGCGCGTCTGCCTTCTGAGCGAGGGACACGGGTTTGAAACTCACATTTGTCGCTTTGTAGATGTTTGAGACTGCAAAAGGTCACTGGTCACATGTAGTTTCATTCGATTAATTCACGTATATCTGTTTTGTTGAATTTGTTTCAAGTTGTGCGGAGTGTTTCTAATCTTGCTTACCAGTGTTGCTAAGAATTATGTCGAATATGTAATTTTTTCGATTAGATTAGATTTACTTTCATTTCAATTGATCCGTAGTGAGGAGGTCCTCCAGGATGTAGAACATGTCAGAAAAAACAATAATACATGATAAATATTTACAACTCAAACAAATAAGCTAATGTACCATTCCACAGGTCCCAAGTGGAATGATCGTCATTTTTTTAATGAACACTATATGAAAGAATCATTTTACAAATACTAATGTACTGAATTTAAAACAAAAAGTTTATTTATTTATTTATAAGGTAATAAACGTGTAATACAACTATTATAATATTTATTTACAATGAACACATTACTGCACTGAAAATGTGCAGAAGTTATATTGTACTTATATTGTACTTACTGATTTGTGTATATACAAATCAGTTGGTTCTACTGAGAAATTCATCAATGGAGAATTTCATTGGCTGTTAAGCTTTTTATGGCTGTTGGCAAGTTATTGAAAATGTGTGTTCCTGAATAATGCACACCTTCTTGTACAAGACTAAGTGACTTTAAATCCTTGTGAAGATTATTCTTATTTCTAGTATTAATTCCATGAATTGAGCTGTTGGTTTGAAAAAGTGATATTTTTTAATGACAAATTTGATTAAGGAATAAATATATTCGGAAGCAGTAGTTAGTATCCCTAGTTCCCTAAACAGGTTTCTGCAGCATGTTATTGAGTTCACACCACATATAACGCTTACTGCACGTTTTTGTGCCCGGAAAACTTTAGCTTGGCTTGATGAATTACCCCAAAAAAGAATCCCATATAACATTATGGAATGAAAGTAAGCATAGTATGCCAGCTTTTTCATTTTTATATCCCCTATGTCTGACACAATTCGCATTGCAAATAGAGGTTTGTCAAGACGCTTCAGCAGTTCTGTGGTATGCTCCTCCCAGTTGAATTTATTATCAAGCTGTAATCCCAAAAATTTAACACTGTCCACTTCTTCTATCTGCTTGTCATCGTATGTTAGACATATACTCGTGGGACACCCCTTACGAGTTGTGAACTACATGTAGTGTGTTTTTTCAAAGTTTAGTGACAAAGCTAATGTCCACAAATATTTTATTAGCCGATCTTTCTAAGACTACACTTGATTTGCTATTTATTGCAATATTTGTATCATCGGCAAACAGAACGAACTTGGTATCTGGTAATGTTACTGATGAAAGGTCATTGATATATACAAGAAAAAGTAAGGGCCCTAAAATGGAACCTTGTGGGGCCCCACATGTAATTAGTTCCCAGTTGGATGATGCCTGATAGCTTGATACATGTCTCTTTCCTAATAACACCCTTTGTTTCCTGCCAGAGATATGAGATTTGAACCATTTTGCAGCATTTCCTGTTACACTATAATATTCTAATTTACTTAAAAGGATATTGTGGTTTACACAGTCAGATGCCTTTGACAGATCACAAAATATACCAGTTGCCTGCAAATTTTTGTCTAATGAATTAAGCCCATTTTCACTGTAAGCGTAGATAGCCTTCTCAATATCAGAATGTTTCTTTCCTTATCTCATATATTCGTAAAGCATGTCTGTTTATTTAAATAATGAGGAAAGAGTTTATAATTCTCACCGCGTTAGGAAAGATAGTAAACACCTTCGTCCCGCGAAAAACGGTTACAGGAGGTCGGACGCACTGTGACCACGCCGTCAGCCGATATCGGGCTAATTCTGAGGACGGAGTCTGGCGACCGTAGTCGTCGTCACTGTCACCGTACCTTTTGGCTGCGGCCTGTTGACGGCATGGCAGGCTGTTGCTTGGGTACGTGTAAACAGTTCGGCTTGCTGACCCTCTTTGCGTTTCAGACTGCTATCTAGGACTTCATAGCCCTTCATGTCGTCTCAAGCACTAGGAGACAAAATTCGAGACGCAAAAGTATGCCTTGGACCAAGGCCAAATGTCTATAAAACAACATTTCCACCGCTGTCGGAAACCTACGACACTACACTTTATCAGTGAGCTGCGTCATTCTTAGAACTGTAAAATTGCCGTAGGCTACGGTAGACAACCGTAGGTAAGCGTAGAATAAGGTAGTTTTTCTGGCAGCTTTGCTCTGTTACTTGTGCGTTAGGTGCGTTCAATACCAAACGGGCGTTACCTCATTTCGATCGACATGTTTTCGTTTGCGATTATCGTCTTACTAGATTCCCCTAGAAACCGGAAGCGGTGAACCGTCTCTGGAAACTGAGTGAGGATATACACTGAAGAGCCAAAGAAACTGGTACATCTACCTAAAATCGTGTACAGTCGCCGAGAGCGCGCAGAAGTGCCGCAACACGACGTGGCGTGGACTCGACTAATGTCTGAAGTGGTGCTCGAGTGAACTGACACCATGAATCCTGCAGGGGTGTCCATAAATCCGTAACAGTGCGAGGGGGTGGAGATCTGTTCTGAACAGCACGTTGCAAGGCATCCCAGATATGCTCAATAATATTAATTTCTGGGGAGTTTGGTGGCCAGCGGAAGTGTTTAAACTCAAAGTGTTCCTGAAGCCACTCTGTAGCAATTTGGGACGTGTTGGGTTTCGCACTGTCCTGCTGGAATTGCCCAAGTCCGTCGGAAGGCATAATGAACGTGAATGGATGCAGGTGATCAGACAGGATGCTTACGTACGTGTCACATGTCGAAGTCGCATCTACACGTGTCAGAGGTCCCATAACACTCCAAGTGCATACGCCCCACACCATTACAGAGCCTCCACCAGCTTGAACAGTCCCCTGCTGACATGCAGGGTCCATGCTTCAAAAATGGCTCTGAGCACTATGGGACTTAACATCTGAGGTCATCAGTCCCCTAGAACTTAGAACTACTTAAACCTAACTAACCTAAGGACATCACACACATCCATGCCAGAGGCAGGATTCGAACCTGCGACCGTAGCGATCGCGCGGTTCCAGACTGAAGGGCCTAGAACCGCTCGTCCGCACCGGCCGGCGCAGGGTCCATGGGGTTGTCTCCATACCCGTACACGTCCATCCACACGACACAATTTGAAACGAGTCTCGTCCAACCAGACAGCATGTTTCAGTCATCAACAGTCCAATGTTGGGGTTGGCGAGCCCAGGCGAGGCGTAAACCTTTGCATCGTGCAGTCATCAAGGGTACACGAGTAGTCATTCAGATTCGAAAGCCCGTATCGATGATGTTTCGTTGAATGTTTCGCACGCTGACACTTGTTGATGGCCCAGCACTGAAATCTGCAGCAATTTGAGGTAGGGTTGCACTTCTGTCACGTTGAACGATTCTCTTCAGTCGCCGTTGGTCCCGTCCTTGCAGGAACTTTTTCCGGCCGTAGCGATGTCGTACATTTGATGTTTTGCCAGCTTCCTGATATTCACGGTGCACTTGTGAAATGCTCGTACTGGAAAATCGCCACTTCATCGCTACCTCGGAGATGCTGCGTCCCATCGCTTGTGCGTCGACTATAACGCCACGTTCAAACTCACTTAAATCTTGATTACCTGCCATTGTAGCAGCAGTAACCTATCTAACAACTGCATCAGACCCTTGTTGTCTTATATAGGTGTTGCCGATTGCAGCGCCGTACTGTGCCTGTTCACACATCTCTGTATTTGAATACGTCTGCCCATACCAGTTCCTTTGGCGCTTCAGTGCATAAAGCCAGAGATAAATTCTGCCGAAATTTTTACAAAGGCACAGACGGTGTTTAGAAAGGATAGATTGCATGCAACCGGTGGTGGAGTGTTCGTCGCTGTTAGTAGTAGTTTATCCTGTAGTGAAGTAGAAGTGGATAGTTCCTGTGAATTATTATGGGTGGAGGTTACACTCAACAACCGAGCTAGGTTAATAATTGGCTCCTTTTACCGACCCCCCGACTCAGCAGCATTAGTGGCAGAACAACTGAGAGAAAATTTGGAATACATTTCACATAAATTTTCTCAGCATGTTATGGTCTTAGGTGGAGATTTCAATTTACCAGATATAGACTGGGACACTCAGATGTTTAGGACGGGTGGTAGGGACAGAGCATCGAGTGACATTATACTGAGTGCACTATCCGAAAATTACCTCGAGCAATTAAACAGAGAACCGACTCGTGGAGATAACATCTTGGACCTACTGATAACAAACAGACCCGAACTTTTCGACTCTGTAAGTGCAGAACAGGGAATCAGTGATCATAAGGCCGTTGCAGCATCCCTGAATATGGAAGTTAATAGGAATATAAAAAAAGGGAGGAAGGTTTATCTGTTTAGCAAGAGTAATAGAAGGCAGATTTCAGACTACCTAACAGATCAAAACGAAAATTTCTGTTCCGACACTGACAATGTTGAGTGTTTATGGAAAAAGTTCAAGGCAATCGTAAAATGCGTTTTAGACAGGTACGTGCCGAGCAAAACTGTGAGGGACGGGAAAAACCCACCGTGGTACAACAACAAAGTTAGGAAACTACTGCGAAAGCAAAGAGAGCTTCACTCCAAGTTTAAACGCAGCCAAAACCTCTCAGACAAACAGAAGCTAAACGATGTCAAAGTTAGCGTAAGGAGGGCTATGCGTGAAGCGTTCAGTGAATTCGAAAGTAAAATACTAGGTACCGACTTGACAGAAAATCCTAGGAAGTTCTGGTCTTACGTTAAATCAGTAAGTGGCTCGAAACATCATGTCCAGACACTCCGGGATGATGATGGCATTGAAACAGAGGATGACAAGCGTAAAACTGAAATACTAAACACCTTTTTCCAAAGCTGTTTCACAGAGGAAGACCGCACTGCAGTTCCTTCTCTAAATCCTCGCACCAACGAAAAAATGGCTGACATTGAAATAAGTGTCCAAGGAATAGAAAAGCAACTGGAATCACTCAACAGAGGAAAGTCCACTGGACCTGACGGGATACCAATTCGATTCTACACAGAGTACGCGAAAGAACTTGCCCCCCTTCTAACAGCCGTGTACCGCAAGTCTCTAGAGGAACAGAAGGTTCCAAATGATTGGAAAAGAGCACAGGTAGTCCCAGTCTTCAAGAAGGGTCGTCGAGCAGATGCGCAAAACTATAGACCTATCTCTCTGACGTCGATCTGTTGTAGAATTTTAGAACATGTCTTTTGCTCGAGTATCATGTCGTTTTTGGAAACTCAGAATCTACTATGTAGGAATCAACATGGATTCCGGAAACAGCGATCGTGTGAAACCCAACTCGCTTTATTTGTTCATGAGACCCAGAAGATATTAGATACAGGCTCCCAGGTAGATGCCATTTTCCTTGACTTCCGGAAGGCGTTCGATACAGTTCCGCACTGTCGCCTGATAAACAAAGTAAGAGACTACGGAATATCAGACCAGCTGTGTGGCTGGATTGAAGAGTTTTTAGCAAACAGAACACAGCATGTTGTTCTCAATGGAGAGACATCTACAGACGTTAAAGTAACCTCTGGCGTGCCACAGGGGAGTGTTATGGGACCATTGCTTTTCACAATATATATAAATGACCTAGTAGATAGTGTCGGAAGTTCCATGCGGCTTTTCGCGGATGATGCTGTAGTATACAGAGAAGTTGCAGCATTAGAAAATTGTAGCGAAATGCAGGAAGATCTGCAGCGGATAGGCACTTGGTGCAGGGAGTGGCAACTGACCCTTAACATAGACAAATGTAATGTATTGCGAATACATAGAAAGAAGGATCCTTTATTGTATGATTATATGATAGCGGAACAAACACTGGTAGCAGTTACTTCTGTAAAATATCTGGGAGTATGCGTGCGGAACGATTTGAAGTGGAATGATCATATAAAATTAATTGTTGGTAAGGCGGGTACCAGGTTGAGATTCATTGGGAGAGTCCTTAGAAAATGTAGTCCATCAACAAAGGAGGTGGCTTATAAAACACTCGTTCGACCTATACTTGAGTATTGCTCATCAGTGTGGGATCCGTACCAGATCGGGTTGACGGAGGAGATAGAGAAGATCCAAAGAAGAGCGGCGCGTTTCGTCACAGGGTTATTTGGTAACCGTGATAGCGTTACGGAGATGTTTAACAAACTCAAGTGGCAGACCCTGCAAGAGAGGCGCTCTGCATCGCGGTGTAGCTTGCTCGCCAGGTTTCGAGAGGGTGCGTTTCTGGATGAGGTATCGAATATATTGCTTCCCCCTACTTATACCTCCCGAGGAGATCACGAATGTAAAATTAGAGAGATTAGAGCGCGCACAGAGGCTTTCAGACAGTCGTTCTTCCCGCGAACCATACGCGACTGGAACAGGAAAGGGAGATAATGACAGTGGCACGTAAAGTGCCCTCCGCCACACACCGTTGGGTGGCTTGCGGAGTATAAATGTAGATGTAGATGAAAGGGCCGCGTAACTTAAGAAACATTTTTGCTCTACATAGTTATCCTTCTGCATGTTACCTAAAAGTAAGCGGTATTTATGGCAAAATTGAAATTGTCGATGCCTAATTCCGGTTTTATTCGAAACTTGTTCATCTGTAACGTGAAGCAGAGGGATGCTGTTACGACAGTTGGATTCTGGCGCCAGCGGCCGCCACTTCGAATTCCCGCGGAGCGGCGCCACCCGGCGGCCGCAGTGAGTTAGAGGGCGCTCCAGGATCGGTCGCGCCCGAGCTGCTGCCAGCGTGCGGGCAGAACCTTCCGGAGTGGGACGGCAAAAACTTCTCGTTGCGACAGAGACGGCTGATGAAGAGAGGTGGCCGTCTTTGCTTTTTGATCCGCAGGAATGTTCAGGGCACATGGTCAGTCTTTCGGAGGTTCCAAGCCATTGTTGGATCGAGTGGGCATGAAGAGCTTTATGAATGGGGCCGCTGAAACTGCTGCATACCGCCATTCGCTGCGTTGTGGACTTTGAGCCACGTTAAACAGCCACATAAAAAACGTGATGATGGACGAGATGGCAGTTTGCAACTGTTAGCCTATGTGGATTCGTGTGGCCGTTACAGTTTGTAAAAGTGCATTTTGCTGTTCACACGATTGAGAGACTTGGTTATTAGTGAAGTGCCATGTCACGGATTGCGCAGCCCCTCTCGCCGAGGTCCGAGTCCTCCCTCAGGCATGAATGTCTGTGTTGTTCTTAGCATAAGTTTCTTTAAGTTAGCTCAAGTGGTGCGTAAGTCTAGGGATCGATGACCTCAGCAGTTTGGTCCCTTAGTAATTCACACATATTTGAATATTGGTTATAGTGAAGTACGTTACTGGTGCACATCATGGCTATTGTATTGAGTCCACGTGGTTTTGGCTGCACGAGCATGTCTCTCACAAGAACCATATTTATTACATTGTAGCGGCACCACCGTGTTAGTTTTGTGCATTATTCTGAGCACAAGTTACAGCCAGGTGTGGGCCAGATTGCAGTGAGTTACGCATACCAACAGTTGATAAGTAGAATAGAGGTCACAGGGCTGTCAATTTGCTGAAAGAGTATACGTAATGGTTTTGCATGTCGCAAATCACAGGCAGAAGGGGCCCTCTGGCCAACCTAGCATGTTACGCACACATGACGCGAAGCAGTGCGAATGGCAAAGCAGAGGCGCACAGCTGCGTATAAATAGGTGAGGGTTTCAAACTAGATTCATTCAAGTGTGGCAGCTCTCCTGGATGGCAGGGCATGTCAAACCACCAGCTACACGCAGCGGTAGATGGGGCGGCAGCGTTCCAGTCCACGGTGGGTTGCTGATTCGACCCTCCGAGGCTGACGCGGGGTCCTTAGCCAGCCAGCAGCGGGCCACTCCACAGCTCACTACCTCGGGCAGTCGTCCTGGGTTCCAACATGTGCTGGAGGCATCTTCAGGCGAGGGCCGCAGATTCGGACTCCGGATCGTGGGCACTTGTTGTCGCCGCGATCTTAGCCACGCCGGTGAGAAGCACGCAGCTGGCCACCTGTGGCTCACACCAAGCGGCGCTGAGTCAGCAGGGTTGCAGACCGCTGAGTCAACTGTCAGCATCCTGACAACGCCGCAACTCTGCTGCTGTACAAGGCCGACTCACAGCAGTGTGTGTGTGGGTTGCTGAGGCAGCCATTCCGCGCCAAACCGTTTTGCAGACAGTGAAGTGGTGTCCTCAGCATTATGGCACCCAGCGACTCAGATTGAGAGGAACGGAAGCACTGAGGTTCGAAACACTAAATCATTTGGAAAGCTCAGATGAGTCTTAATACTGTGCCTTCTACCTCTTCCTGCTACATTTGGTGTTGCTGTTACATTCGGTGGTAGAAGTTGCCACTACAATATTATGTTAAGTTCAAAAATGGCTCTGAGCACTATGGGACTCAACATCTTAGGTCATAAGTCCCCTAGAACTTAGAACTACTTAAACCTAACTAACCTAAGGACATCACACACACCCATGCCCGAGGCAGGATTCGAACCTGCGACCGTAGCAGTCCCCCGGTTCCGGACTGCAGCGCCAGAACCGCTAGACCACATTATGTTAAGTACTGTGTATCCTGTTATTCATTTCACTATTGCTGAAAACGGTGTCATTCACATTTTGGAAGGCGGGCTGTGTACCAGTAATGTTGACATGTGAGCTGTCAATTCAAACTCGTAATGGGCCTGTCTATTGTGCAAGGTTACCTGTGGACATTTTAATATTATGTATTCTGAAATGCAGGACGATGAACTCAGTGCATAAATTTAACACTTTCTTGTTAATTGCTGGTGAGACCTGTGTGATTTTCGTCTATCAAGTTAGTTAACTGAATTTGTTCCTTATGTAAAGATTATCTGGGGGTACATTAAAATTCTTTATTATAAATGCAAATGGGAGAACCCAAGGCATAATCTGAAAGTTGTTTTGGTTGATTTCATGTACGGTTATGTCATGCTGATTTCTTGTTAATTGCTACTGAGATTTGTGCCTGTCTGGCTTGTTAGTTGATTGGACTTGTTTTTTATATAAAGATTATCTTGGGCCCTTTTAAAATTGTTTGTTCTAAATGCAGGAAGATGAACCCATACAGAACTTGAAAGCTGTTGTGGTTTATTCCAAGTACGTTTATGTAATGCTGGGTCAATTGCTGTTGTCTTAATAATGGTTGTTTCTTAAAGGTAAAAGACGAATGAAAGCTTCAATTCAAATTATCCCTGCTCATCGATCTTAAAGGTTGTATTTAAAAAAAAGTGTGATAAAATTGTTTTATTGATTCTCTTGTAAGGCTAACTGGGGTTCCCCTCTTGAGTTTCATGTTTAAATATTTATGTGTAATAAAAGCATGAAACTTTGTTCATTGAAATGTCATTATGTATAGCCGGCCGGAGTGGCCGAGCAGTTCTAGGCGCTACAGTCTGGAACCGCGTGACCGCTACGGTCGCACGTTCGAATCCTGCTTCGGGCGTGGATGTGTGTCCTAGGTTAGTTAGGTTTAAGTAGTTCTAAGTTTTAGGGGACTGATGACCTCAGAAGTTAAGTCCCATAGTGCTCAGAGCCATTTGAACCATTTTTTGTCATTATGTATGCTTGTAAACCCCAGCACCACCACTCCATTTCTACGCCACATGTTGTAACAAAAATAAAAAAGCAAGACAGAGTTATAATTTAGCGATAGGAAACGCAATTTCCTCAAAAAAGGTATCAAACATCGGTTCAGTACTTCGTTTAGCTTATATAAAACATGTTTTGCTATTCTTAAATATCTTGTGCACTTATCAGTAATGGCAGGAAACTCTTGCCTTTGATTGTGATGAAGAACAGGCTATTAAGTACAAAACAACAAGAATTGTATAAATTTTTTATGCTTGTGTATTTAATCTGTACTTGCATCAGAATTAATTGCTTTGGTTACATAAAAGCGCAGTAGTTACGTGATCAAGTAAGTGTTCTTATCGATAAAACGCAGTTTATAATTCGTAAAGATAAAAAAATGTACAACGGACTAATACTCAACCACGCCAGGCTTTAATTATGTGCAGAACAAACAAAGAAAAACAAAGAGAAGCCATAGGCTTCCAGTTTCTCTCTCGTACATTCATTTACGTTTTTTTCTCTACCAGTGCCGGCCGTGGTGCCCGATCGGTTCTAGGCGCTTCAGTCCGGAACCGCGCGACTGCTACGGTCGCAGGTTCGAATCCTGCCTCGGGCATGGATGTGTGTGATGTCCTTAGGTTAGTTAGGTTTAAGTAGTTCTAAGTTCTAGGGGGCTGATGACCTCAGATGTTAAGTCCCATAGTGCTCAGAGCCGTTTGAACCATTTATCTACCAGTGCTACTAATACCACCGCTGATGCTACCATTTACTACGTCATTTATGTACTGCACCAAATTTGTGTAACTGTAGTTTTGGTACGGCGCAACTCCTCTAGCGTCGTGCTTTGATACTAGGCGCGAGGATTTCACCGTTTTCAGTACTGCAAAGAATCAAAACATTAATTATGCAACTTCATTAATTCGAGGTGATAATTAAAACTTTATGACGGCCTTTGTATTGTAGTTTTCGCAGAAAGAACTGGAACCTCGATCAACACTGCACAGTGTGCTGGCGGCACACCCTGCTGAGTAGTCATTGGAGCGACAAGTGCGGATGGCGAGGGCGGCGGCAACCACAAAGCGCGCAGCGGCGTACGCGCAGGAGGGGGTTGCCATGGCAACGGGTGGCGCCCCGGGCCAGCGCCCACGTGCCGAGCCCGGTGACCCTCCTGCCACTCACGTACGGGCGGCATCGGGGCATTGCCCCCTGCCGTGGTCAACTTCTCCTCCCTTCTAATAGTTACCTGCTGAGTCTGTAACGTGCTCGTCGATACCGGGCAACTCTTTGCCACTGTGAAAGATATGGGACGGAATATAAATGATTTAGCTAATAGGATAGTCAGTAAAATCAGCACTTGGCCTTTCAGAGAATAGGTTAACGCTTAAATGCAACGAAACGCCATGCATACCGCTTCTGACACGAAGCTCTTACAAAAGCGGAATTTTACTGTCCCAAAGTGGACTGTCAGTGAAGTAGATCATTTTAAATTGTTTGGACTGACAAGGACGACACGGCACGTGTCGTAACTTGATACCGCAGAAACTTCGCTCAGTGGAAGGGGAGACAAAACAAGCGAACTCGTGTGTCGGCATATCCGTAAGTGCTCGACCGTTTCCGAGAAAACTACGGTCAAATTTTCGAGGTACTTCGTGTGCGTTTTAGTGCTCAATAACATTAGCTGAATGAGTGACATAACGGTTAGCGTTGCTCCTCGTTTTCAAAACCCAATTATTATTTTTTTTACTTTCATTTATTTATTTATTTACCCAGGTCCGTAGGAGGTAAGCAGACATATGTTTCTTATCGAGTTAGATGGGAACAGAAGGGCATTATATTAATTGTTAAATTACAACTGGGTTTCTCAATAAGTATCATACATGTTTGTGTATGATATTTTCAAGGTTTACAATCTCTTTAAATTCTCATATTCTAATACTTCACTCCTTATCAATTCTTATATTTTATTCTTATATTTATCCTGCAGGGAGATTTGGTGCATTCTCTTCGATGATACCTACCGTAGAAGCATTCGAAACGTAGAAATTCCGAACACGACGAACAGCGTGCGAAGGCAAGCTTGCCACAGCGACATTTATTCATGTGAATCTAACTCTGGAAAGAAAAGAAGTTAGCATTGCTGAAGATTTCACACGTTGGCAATAATATAGCGCCAAACTATGCATAAGGGATCACTTTACCGAAACCTTGCGCTTGCAACTAATTATGAATCAAGATACATTATAGAAACTTCACCGAAAACAATTTCAAATAATTTTTCCATTCATTTATTTTTAATTCGTTCATCAGACATTCAATTAATAGACTAGTAAGGACATCGTTAATTCAAAATTCACTGAAAAACATTCTTCTGTTAATCTGCGGACATGGATAGAAAAATGGAAAACAAAAATATTTATCGAGTTCCGAACACGGAGCGCAGAAGTTTAAAGCCGCGACTCTAGCCACTATATAACACCATTTCGTCAGAGATTATAGCGCTGTAAAAGGCACGGAAACCACCTCGAAAACCTTTCCCGTCGTTTTCTCAGAATCGGTCGAGTATCTACGGATAAGCCGAAACACATTTTCGCTTATTTTGACCCCTCTATGATTGAGCGAGGGAAATCGGGTTATAGCACTTGGCGTATTCTCTTCGTGAAGATAGATGAAAAACTTTCAAGATGTTATGCAGAAACTGAATGCTTCTATCTTCACTATAAGAATGATCTCCACCGTCTTTGACACTGAAACACGAGGTCTTCATTGCTTTGCCTACTTTCACTCTGTTATCTCGTATTGTGTTACATTTCAGGGCACCAACATTCCTAGCCCAGAGAAGACCGGTCAGACAGATCTGCGGTGCCAGTTCGTGAACTCAATGTAGTTAGTTGTTCAGGTGACACGGAATACTTACTATGTCATCTCTGTTCATAGGATTTGTTGTTGACAGTGTTAACTCATGCAGAAAAACTGCAACATTTATTTCGTGAACACTTGACGGAAAGACATATATATTTGGGCATCACTTCCTTCAGCACTGTACAGATAAGTGTGTACTATTCAGCAGGTTTCATTTCCCATAAATTTCCAGCTGAACTGAACAAAATTGAGTGATAAACAGCAAGTATTCAATTTCAAGTTGAAAGCTTTCCTTATGGCACAATCCTTCTATTCTGTACAAGAGTTCCCCGCAGTTGCTGAGAAATTTTAATATGTTATTCTTCGTATTTACGTCTGTATACAAAAAGGGTTCAAATGGCTCTGAGCACTATGGGACTTAACATCTGACGTCATCAGTCCACTAGAACTTAGAACTACTTAAACCTAACTAACCTAAGGACTCACACACATCCATACCCGAGGCAGGATTCGAACCTGCGACTTTAGCAGTCGCGCGGTTCCGGACTGAAGCACCTAGAACCGCTCGGCCACCGCGGCCCGCGTCCGTACACACTGATGAGCCAAACATTATGACCAACTGTTTAATAGCTTCTTTGTCCGACTCTGGAACGAAATACACGACTGTTTCTGTGTATTAGGGATCCGACAGTTTGTAGGTAGGTTTGTGCCATCAGATGTATAAGCATAGATAATGTAATTCGCGTAAATAATGGGGCTGATTTGCGTACTTGGTGATGGCGCCCATTAGCGACCGAGATGGGTTCCATAGGATTTATATCTGGCGTATTTAGTCGCCAAGCCATCAACGTGAGTTCACTAGAAGCTCCTCAAACCACTGTAGCACAGACATGGCTCCGGGATAAGGACAGTTATACTGCTGAAAGATGACATCGCTGTCGGGGAAGACATCAAGCATGAAAGGATGCAGGTGGTTCGCAGCTGTCAGCATGTCTTGGATTAATACCACAGGACCAATGCAAGCGCAGGAGAATGTCTCCCAAAGCATAATACTGCTCCTACCAGCCTGGGTCCGTGGCGCGCTTCACATTTCATTCCGCCGTTCACCGCGATGATGGCGTTTGTGCAGACGACCATCGATCTAGTGTAGCAAAAATGTGATTCACCCGAAGAGCCGACACGTTTACAGATGGTCGAATTTCGATGGTCCCGTGCCCACTGCAATCATAACTGACTATGTCTTTGTGTCAACATGCGAACACTTAGTGGTGGTCTGCCGCGAAGTCCCGTATTCAACAATGTACGATTGAATGGTGTGCTCCGAAACGTGCGTGTACCAGCATTGTGCTCTTTCGGCAGAAATGCCACAGATAACCACAGATCATACTTTACAGAGGAAATAAGCTTCCTAACACCACGTTCTGCGTAGAGTCGTGGACGTCGAACCATATAGCGCCTAGTGGTGGTTTTACTGTCCTACCTCTTTCCGTAGATACTCAAGACAGTAGCTCGTGAACATTCGACTAGTTTCGCCGTTTTCGAGACACTCGTTCGCAGGCTCTGCGTAATAATAATCTGCCCTTTGTCAAAGAGGGTTATCTGAATGGATTTCCCCATTTTCAGCCCACATCTTCGCTAATGTGATCTCCCGTCCATGTCTGCTCCGCTTACATACTTTTGTTACCGCGTCACGTTCCCGCAACACCACCAGGCGGCATCCAGCCTCGCGTTGGGCGGTGGTCACAATTTTTGGCTCATCAGTGTATTTTTCGTGTTTGATTAATTCTTTGATTCTTTTGTTTATAAATTATATAATCAGCGTTCGGTTAACTATGTACTGACTCGTTCCACAAGCAAGTGCCTTTGGTTCATATGGTCCTACGAAAAATGATAAATAAACAAAATAAATAAGCTGTGACCAAAACGGTAGCAAATTTGCAACGCCGTCGCTGCTTGCTGGTCTCACAAATGCAGTCCAACAGCTGCAGAAAATAAACTGCGAATCCTATTTTAAATTTTTAGTGTTTATTATTACTGTTATTTCCTGACAAGGTCTGGACGCAGACGAGATCTACGAATAATTTAAAATTTAATTTTTTATACAGGGTGATTCTTATTAACTTTTAAAAACCCCCGAATCGACGTAGATGATTCAGAGGCAAATAATTTAATACAACACACATGGGGTCACAAATGCCTGGAAGTACCCAAAAGGTAGATGAGAAATGTTGAGCACGCGACGTCACGAGATGACGTGTAGCCGGTGGGCTTCTCGATCCTGCTCTCACTGCTAGGGGGCAGTGCTATACATTGTTCCGCCAGGCTACTCTGTTTTCGTTAATACAAACCGATTCATCGAAGTCTTGTATTACCACTACCGGCAGCACTATCGATTCACATGCGATAATGCAAGAACGAAGAAAACAGAGTACCCTAGGAGAGAGATCTGTAGCAGTGGCCGCTACTGGTGAGGGTGGGATCGACCAGCCCAACCGCTCCACGTTCGGCGAGGTACGCCATGTAGTGAAATCACATGTTCAACATTTGTCATTCACTTTTGGGGTATTTGCTGACATTTGAGACCTCATGTGTCTTGTATTAAATTACTTGTCTCAGCGTCATCTACGTCGGTTTGGGGGTTTTCGGACGTTAATAAGAATTACCCTGTATAAAATCCTTTAATAGTCCAGATCTCGATATTTTAAGAACAATTGATTATTCGTTTTGACTGAGAAGTCAGCAGTCTTAAGATCTGTAATGTTTCAGAAAATTGCACATAAAGGGGAAACAATGTACTCTGGTAAATTTAACAAAAGTTAAATGAAGGCAAATACATATCAATTAATAAAATGAGTGCTGTGTTTAACTACAAGATTAGGAGAAGAAACATTGCCATCAGTATTACATATGCTGGTACACGAAAGTGTCCACAGAAAAAGTTTTGCACGCTACAAATCGACGAAATATTAAGTAAGTAATCTGTAAAAAATGTAAATAAAGCAAGTAATAACGAACGTGAGATAATATGTCATTATATCAGTGTAGGGTTAAGAATAATAAGAGTGGGAGATTGAGAACGAAGTGCTCGGACCAAGAAGGGTGTAAAACAAGATGTAGTCTTTCGCCCCCACTGTTCAACCTATTCATCGAAGAAGCAATGATGGAAATAACAGAAAGTTTCAAGAGTGGAATTAAAATTCGAGGTGGAAGGATATGAATGATAAGATTCGCTGATGACATTGCTGTCCTCAATGAAAGTGAAGAAGGATCACAGGATCTGTTGAACAGAATGGGCAGTCTAATGAGTAAACAATATAGACTGACAGTAAATCGCGGAAAGACGAAAGTAATGAAAAGTAGCAGCAATGAGAACAGTGAGCAACTTTAAATCAGGATTTATGACCACGAAGTAGATGAAGTTAAGGAGTTCTGCTACCCCGGCAGCAAAATGACCAATGACGGACGGATCAAGGAGGACATTAAAAACAGACTAGTACTGGCAAAAAGGGCATTCCTGGCTAAGAGAAGTCTGCTAATATCAAACGCAGGCCTTAATTTGAGGAAGAAATTTCTGAGACTGTACGTTTCGGGGGCAGCATTGTACGGTAGTGAAACATGGACTGTGGGAAAACCGGAACAGAAAGATAATTGAAGCATTTGAGATGTGGTGTTACAGACGAATGTTAAAATTAAGTGGACTGATAAGTTAAGGAATGAGGAGGTTCTTCGCAGAGTCGGAGAGGAAAGGAATATTTGAAAAATACTGTCAAGAAGGAGGGACAGGATGGTAGTATGTCTGTTAAGACAAGAGGGAGTTGTAGAGGTTGACAGGAGACAACCAGCAAATAATTGAGAACGTAGGTTGCTAGTGCTAGTCTCAGATGAAGAGATTGACAGAGAAGGGGAATTCGTGATGGGCCACATCCAACCAGTCAGAAGACTGATGATTCACTTTAAAAAAAAAATAGTAGTTTAAGAAGATAGACCTTTCTTGTTCGTTCTTAAGTGTTTGAAGAAGAAATGTTTGTCTTCGTAAACCCACACTGGTGCAATGACAGATTATTTGTCATAAGCAGCCTGCTCACCACCCCACCTGTTGATGGCGGAGCAGTCGTTCGCCAAAGTATTGTGCATTCTGGACATCGAAATCCTGCCGTTCAGCCTGAACTAATTTCACATGTCTGTAGTTAAACGTCGCCGAGTTTCTACAGCTATTTCTAAAAGGATAGAGCAAATACCTTTTTCGTGTCGGTGCAAAACACTGTGTGGACGAGAGCTACCGGACGTATTTGAACAGACAGATCGGATTTCTGCGAGGCTGGGAACCGAAATTGAATGGACGGGGGCGAGACGTGAGAGGCTGCGGGTTGCCGGGCAGAGGGGGCGCATCGATCAAGCGCGGTGTGGGTGGTAGCAGGGTGGGGCGCTGAGGGGTGGGGGCGGGGTGACACCCTTCAATTAGGCGGCGTGTCGTGTCGTGTCGCTGATTAGGCCCGCCAGAATAGCTGCGCCCTCAAAAGGCCCGGCCCTTCTCACAGTGGCAGCTGCTGACTGGCAAATGCTGGCGCGCGACCAATGAAGTACACCAGAGCTTCCGTTTACGAGTAAGACACCACTACACTGCTGGTTATTCAAATTGCAACATCGCGAAACGGGCACGCAACATTCGTAAAATTGGCATGATGTGACTACAGGCTTGGACATGCAAATCATTAACATGTTCAAATAACTTACGGGAATGCAGCACACCTTGCAATGGCAAAACTGCAGCAACTAAGAGCTCTGCAAGCGAGTTTAAAACCTCGTTTTTCTGAGGAACTCCGTGAAGATAAAACACACACACACACACACACACACACACACACACACACACACACACACCGTAAACACTAGCACCACCACAAACCAAAGATGACCGACGTCAGCAGTTTTCGATAATGAAATTAATAATCAACGGGTCACGTAGCACAAACTCTGTCCCTCTATTTTTGGGCAAGTGAGAGAGCAGCATCCCATGCAGAGTTTAAACAAAAATCACCACCTCTATTTATAAGGATACTTTCTAATTTAATTTCAACAACTTCCTTAACAATACTATTCCAATAGCTGGAAGTGCATGTCAGAATCTCCATGTTATTACGAGGGTAATACCAGAAGTAAGGTCTCCTATTTTTTATAAGTACATAAACCTGTTTATTTCTACAATGGTTTACATAAGTTTACAGCTTGAACATTTAGCTATTTTTCGACATAATCACCATTTCTGTTGACGCATTTTTGTAGACGCTGTGGCAGTTTTTGTATGCCCATGTCATACGAGCTCGCCGCCATGCTGGCGTGATTGTTGCTTGGTCTCAAGTGTAAAGTGGCATGCCCAGGTTTCGTCACCTGTGACAATTGAGTCCAGAAAGTTGTCCTGTTCGGCTGCAAGGCGATGAAGAAATGCGCGGGAAGCATCAACTCGTTGCCGCATGTGGTCCTCAGTCAGCGTGGCACCCATCTTGTGCACACCTTCCGGTAGTTCAATGTTTCCGTTAAAATTCTGTGAGCGGTGCTTCGGAAAACCTCAGGAACCAACGTGCAGAGCATCCAGGGTGATCCGCCGATCTTCACGCATGCTTTGCTCAACCTTCAACACTGTCCCCTCAGAAATTGACGGTCTCCCGCTCCTTTGCTCGTCGTGAATTTCGATCCGACCAGCTGCAAACTCCTTACACCACTTACGAACATTTTTGACATCCATACACGACTCATCATACACTTCCGTCAATTGGCGGTGGATTTCTATCGGCGCAGTGCCCTTTGCGTTCAAAAACCGAATAACTGCGCCCAGTTCGCATTGGCGGTAACATCCAACGGGAGCTCCATTCTCAACGGCTGCCAAGCCGAGACTGAGCTCCTCAGCACGGCGTGCGCATGTTTACACACAGCGTATGAAGCACTCTTCGTAACAGTGTGGCCAACTGCCACACAAACAGGGTTCTGTACTTATAAAAAAATAGGAGACCTTACTTTTGGGGTTACCCTCGTATATTCCATAGGATGACCAGTGCCAAGACAATGTTCTGCAATGGCCGATTTGCCCGGCTGTTGTATGCATGTTTGCCGCTTATGCTCAGTACACAGGCCCTCCACAGTCCTGATAGTCTGACCAATATATGACATGCCACAACTGCAAGGAACAGGGTAGCCTCCCATTTTGCACAAATCAAGATCATACTTTACTGAACCTAAGAACCATGATCTTCTATGGTGATTGAAACACACACTTCACGTCATATTTCCGCAAAAAAATGACCAACCTTGTTCGAAAATCTCCCTGTGTAAAGCAAAAAGGCCATAGACTTTGGTGCTACTTCGGTATTATCATCACTCGCCCGGTGCACAGTTGGTCAATAGCGCAACGAACGTCTAACCATTCTGACGAAAGGTGACTTCGACATGGGCTAACACAGCTAACAAACCCTCTGGGTGTGATATGACATGGGCCCTGTGAAACACGGTTTTTGTTTAAATTCTGCGTGGAAAACCTGTCAAAAGACAGAGGGACAGAGTTTATGCTACCTCACCCGTCGACTAACAATTTAACTATCGATAACTTATGACGTCCGTCATCTTTGGTTTGTGATGGCGCTAGTGCTTACAGTGTGTGTGAGTTACCTTTACGAAGCTGCTCTGAAAACCGATGTTTTAAAAGGCTTGCACAGTACTTATTTGCTGCAGTTTATTCTTGAAAATGGCAGGGGCTGCTCCTGTCGAAATATCAGCAGTTGTCGACGATGTCAGCCGCCTGCACTCACCTACACTACTGGCCATTAAAATTGTTACACCACGACGATGACGTGCTACAGACGCGAAATTTATCCGGCAGGAATAAGATGCTGTGATATGCAAATGACTAGCTTTTCAGATCATTCACACAAGGTTGGCGCCGGTGGCGACCCCTACAACGTGCTGACATGAGGAAAGTTTCCAAATGATTTCTCATATACAAACAGCAGTTGACCGGCATTGCCTGTTGAAACGTTGTTGTGATGCCTCGTGTAAGGAGGATAAATGCGTACCATCACGTTTCCGACTTTGATAAAGGTCGGATTGTAGCCTATCGCGATTGCAGTTCATCGTATCGCGACACTGCTGCTCGCGTTGTTCGAGATCCAATGACTGTTAGCAGAATTCGGAATCGGTGGGTTCAGGAGGGTAATACGGAACGCCGTGCTGGATCCCAACGGCCTCGTATCACTAGCAGTCCCGATGACAGGGATCTTATCAGCGTGGCTCTAACGGATCGTGCAGCCACGTGTCGATCCCTGAGTCAACAGATGGGGACGTTTGCAAGACAACAACCATCTGCACGAACAGTTCGACGACGTTTGCAGCAGCATGGACTATCAGCTCGGAGACAATGGCTGCGGTTACCCTTGACGTAGCATCACAGACAGGAGCGCCTGCGATAGTGTACTCAACGACGAACCTGGGTGCACGAATGGCAAAACGTCATTTTTTCGGATGAGTCCAGGTTCTGTTTACAGCATCATGATGGTCGCATCCGTGTTTGATGACATCGCGGTGAACGCACATGGAAGCGTGTATTCGTCATCGCCATACTGGCATATCACTCGGCGTGATGGTATGGGATTCCATTGGTTACACGTCTCGGTCATCTCTTGTTCGCATTGACGGCACTTTGAACAGTGGACGTTACGTTTCAGATGTGTTACGACCCGTGGCTCTACCCTTCATTAGATCCCTGCGAAACCCTACATTTCAGCAGGATAATGCACGACCGCATGTTGCAGGTCCTGTACGGGCCTTTCTAGACACAGAAAATGTTCGACTGATGCCCTGGCCAGCACATTCTCCAGATCCCTCACCAATCGAAAACGTCTGGTCAATGATGGCCGGGCAACTGGCTCATCACAATACGCCAGTCACTACTCTTGATGAAGTGTAGTATCGTGTTGAAGCTGCATGGGCAGCTGTACCTGTACAAGCCATCCAAGCTCTGTTTGACTCAGTGGCCAGGCGTATCAAGGCCGTTATTACTGCCAGTGGTGGTTGTTCTGGGTACTGATTTCTCAGGATCTATGCAACCCAATTGCGTGAAAATGTAAAAGATAAATGTTTACCAGCACGTTTCGACTTCGACACCGGAATTACTGTGGCCTATCGAGACATAGATGTTATCGATCAGAGATATTGCAGCTCGAAATGGTCGGCATACCACGAGTGTCGTGGGAATATAGGATTCAGGGGGCCATACCCAAAGCCATGTACTCGGCTGCCCTGTGTTAACTACGAATGTTCCGATACCACCAAAGTATCGATAACTACTCAAATGAGTAGTACTCAAATTGCCTTGCGATACTACTCACGTAAGTACTCCAAAAGTACCTATACCTACGCAAATCGATAATTTTTAATTTTTTTATGCAAATCATGTAGTGCTGTGTATAGATGATTTTTACTTGACTGCTTTTTGATGTAGTCTAACAAAACAAATCAAATACTTTTATTTCTTTAATAATGATAATAAGGTCACCTTTTGGAAGGTGTCTCGAAAAGAGCAGTTACTTTGAATATTTAAGAGTCAACTTCCATTCTAAGTTTTAGTCACACCAGGTTTTAAAAATAAACACGGATAAACGACTTTCATGGCTTCCCATTCTGTAAATAGATTGCTTTTTGAAGATATTGTAGGGTTTGAGAAACAAAGAGATACTTCGTCAGTTCGATACAGAAACAGCCGAAGTTGCAAGATTCACTTTTTATTTTACTGATGACTGATTTTCTGATTACCTGAACCCATTTTCAAATCATTCAGACAGAGGAAATAGCATGCAAACCATGTTAGGGTTACACATATATGTGTAACGACGTCAAGTTTAACGACGAACAGTGACAGAACAAACATATAACTGTTAGTCTACTTCCTTCACTGTCAGTTAAATAAAAAGTGAATCTTGCAACTTTCACTGTTTCTGTATCGAACTGGTTAACACAGCTTACTGTGCTGCAAATAACCACCACGGTGGAAATCCATAGATATTTCGTTCCTTTGGTGTGTATGCTTTTTCTTTTTACGGCTGTGTGCTAGCTGTTTAAGACGTTTTCAAAAGTCGTATTCCTGTGTTACAGTAGACGAAGTAGCCGCTCCACCTAACTGTTACTCATAAACCATGGTTTTGAGTTTTTGTGTGGCTCGCTCGCATGTTGCTGGATCTTGAAAATGTAGGATTTCAAACTTGGATCCAACAGGGTTGCAGTGGCTCCATTGTCATTTTCTTCAGCTCTCTCAATGAAACGTCCTTTTATTCTATGACAATTGGTGAGACTGGTGTCATACTATTAAGTTCTGTTGACAAACAATTAATCGTTGGTATGATTTTGGATATTGTAACATACTTATGTCCAGACGCTTTTCCTGTGATATATTCAAAAGGCTTTAATAAAGTTGGAAGTTGGATGAGTGTTTCCACCTCTACAGTAGTTGGCATGTCAGGTGCTGAAGTACTATCAATTACGATTTCAGATATCAGTTTTCTCAAATGTAGGAAGCGGTCCAAAGTGAAAAAGGCTGAATTCTATCTCATTTTAAAATCAGCGACAGGTTTGAAAAGTGAGCCTTCAAGAGTACTGTTTCGTATATGATTTTTTTTTAAATTTGTCTGACTGCACAATTGCAAACCACAAAAAACAATATGGCCGACGGACAGATAAACAGGTCCATCAAAGAAAGGGCAGCGCGTGGAGCTGACAGCAGTACCTTAGACACAAACAAACATCACTCACGCATTCACTACTCGCGTATGTGCGTAAAGGCGATTCGATACAAGTACTTTTCTTCCGATACTGAGTAAGTATCGAAAGAATGATCAGACTCTAAAAGCAGACCCGGCGGTTAATATTTTGTCTAAGTGGTAGTTGTCCAAAACAGGTTCCTCCCTCTCTCGCTCCGTCTCCCCTCCCACCGTAAATTCTAAACGCAAGAAAAATTAATAAAAAGGACTTATTATGGGATAAAAATCACAGCGAATCTTAAAATGATTCTTCAAATATAATTTAGTTAACTAAATACTGTTCAACACAAAAAATCACTTATATGATCTAAACACAGTATTGCACCTCGCAATAACACGAAATACACGTATTTAACAAATGAGTTAAGTCTAGTTTATCGGTAATTTCGCTGTAAACATGCAAGACAGCGATATGATTGATTCGATCTTGGATCTTGCAACACTGTCGATCTTAAATAAGTTTTGAATCAACGTAATATAGAGAACTTTGTTCCTTGGAACAGGATCAACCGGGAATAGTAATAAGCAAACTAACAAAGTGCAGAAACTCTTGCTTCTTCAAATTTTTTGCGTGCTCTTTTTGACTCTTCAAAACTTCCAAAAAGGTGTCTATATCGCTCATCAATCTTTCTCCATAAAAATCATTTCTGCAAAATTTTACAATTTTATTGACGCTTGTAGGATGTCTGAGAGCAAATTTTTCCAACGATTTAAAAAATTTCGCAGGATCATCTGCTCGATAACTTCAAAATATTAATTTCTGAAAAATTAATTGAGTCGTTTTGAATTTCACGCTTTCGTTATTATTACTTTGAACGAGGCGTTTTTCAGTTTTGTAGCGGCGTTAGAGTTCAGGTTTGTCAAGAACAAGGTTAGCGACAGCTTGAACGATTTTACGCCAAATTGCCTTGAACTTAAAGTCACAAGAAGCACGTAAAACTGCTTCTGTTTTCAATACGATTCGATGATATGTATGTTAGACGTAATTCTGTCTTCAAACTTTCTACTTGATGAGAAATCTCAGTAAGCATTGTTAAATTAAAACAGCATTCGAACCTTTGCAAATAATCAGAGAATCCTGATGCTTTGACCAATACCATACTATGAATCCCCGTTTGGCACCGATATTATTCTATCAGTCACGTCAAACAAATCTCACAAAACACCGGTGGTACTTCTCATATTTAAAAGAAGACTTCTTGCTCCCTAAGTGGAAGTCTAGGCAAAACAACTCAACTTTTATTTTATTTTACTTTTCAGCCTCGGGTCATACAATTTGTTTCACGATTGGTTTCGGCTTCTTAACAAGTAATCATCAAATAGTATGGTTAAAAATATAGAATAACTGATATAGTGAAACACTAGGAAACATAATAACAAAATTACACTGATTTCTATAAACAGCCTCACGTGACTATATTACTTAATATCTAGTAAAACAAAAGAGGCGCACGGAATGTTAACGTAATTGCTCTCTGAAGGCAATAGTTATCTGCTTAAAAGTAGAGAGCTGGTAACTTAAGTCGTAAATACAAAAATATTCACCACATAAAATTGATTGTGAGATATACTGCTCTCAAAGTGAGAAACAGCAACAAATTACTTAAAAACTGGTGTGGACATGCTTGACGTACATCTGAAGCAGATTTAAATATGGAACACCTACTGATGTGAACCAGCCGGCCGGTGTGGCCAATCAGTTCTAGGCGCTTCAGTTTGAACCGCGCGACCGCTACGTTCGCAGATTCGAATCCTGCCTCGGGCATGGATGTGTGTGATGTCCTTAGGTTAGTTAGGTGTAAGTAGTTCTACGTTCTAGGGGACTGATGACCTCAGATGTTAAGTCCCATAGTGCTCAGAGCCATTTGAACCATTTTTTTTTTAATGGACCGAAGTGGCAAACGTGTTGCTAGCAGTCTCAAGTGCACAAACACACCAAACAGTTAAAATGTTGCAACGATTGAATCAGGCTGTTATTATGTAGGCGAGTCGACAGAAATGGCGTGGCAAGATATGCTCTGCGTGTCTTACAAATGTTAGTGTAGTAACAAGAATACAGGAATACTAACCATTCTTTCCCCATCTACCATTTATTCATGCGTTACATCACTTTCTTAAGTGACGAAAGATTACTGTAAAATTATTTGTATGACATTTAGAGCGTATATTGCTTATCAGGTTTGTCTCAGAACAGGCTGGCCTCGAAATGTCGGTGTACGTATTCAGTTTTTTCTTACATTCGTAGGTTGTCCGTTATATCGCAGCAGTTAAGGGAACACTTGATGTTATGTTACTGAATATTTCCGAAACTGCGACTTAATGTGATGACAATGTCGGCGAACCGAACAATTCTCAACCGAGCGAGGTGGCGCAGTGGTTAGCACACTGGACTCGCATTCGGGAGGACGACGGTTCAATCCCGTCTCCGGCCATTCTGATTTAGGTTTTCCGTGATTGCCCTAAATCGTTTCAGGCAAATGCCGGGATGGATCCTTTGAAAGGGCACGGCCGATTTCCTTCCCAATCCTTCCCTAACCCGAGCTTGCGCTCCGTCTCTAATGACCTCGTTGTCGACGGGACGTTAAACACTAACCACCACCACCGAACTATTCTCTTGAACAGAAGAAGTAGATGGCCTTGCGCGACCGGCAGTATTTTCTTAGTAAAGTTCTTTATACAGTTTTGCTTGAAGTGGACACTACCTTCCACAAATAAAGTCAAATTTGATACAAGATGATATATGCAATGCGACAACGCACGCCTGCGGTAGCAAAAGGAATTGCGCGCTATGCTGGTTGCCTACACAGAGCAGCTTAAGGCGTCGCCTCGTCACTCCGTCTCCTCAATATGTTGACAGCACAGTGAGGCAATGCTCCTTGTTACTGCTTCCCACATTTCGAAGTAGAAAAATTTCAGATGAGGCTCCACATTCAGATGTCGAGCGTCCGTCGAACTACTACGAAATCCTCTTCTAACCCCTCTTTGAAGCAAGCCATATCTACGAGGGGTAATCTTTAAAGTTATCACCTCGAAGGAATAAAGTTACGTAATCAGCTATTTGTCTGATTGCAGATACACGTATGCAGACTTGGTGCCAGTAGCCCTTGCGAAAATAGTAACAATTTATTAAAGGTAGTGGGTGTGGTAATAATAAATCCTTTTACTATCATTAGGGTAATAATGTAATAGCAATTGTTATCTTCCTACTAGCATTGACAGTAGTACATAAAAACATGCAACATAAAAACGGACAGAATATAAAGAAAATATATAGCAATTTTTCTGTGTCAGGTAAATGTGGAGCGAGCGGGAACAGAAAAGGATGTCACAGAAAAATGTGTAAATTAGGGTGCAAGCACTTAGCAAAGTGTTAGAATGGTAGTTGTAGAAATAAAGTTATATAACACATTTAAAACTAAAAATATTGTAAATTCAGGATGAACGCCAATGAACTGTGACTACAATATTTAACTGTAACATAATTTAAAATCTGAAATTTATAGATCCATTTTTGCTTCTGTCTAGCCGGGCTGTTTTGAGTGAACAAATGCATAAATGTTAGTGCCAGCCAACTGAACCACGTATACAAGTTACAACTATGTCATGAAGTGCTTGGCTGGAGCTGGAAAATATTTACTTTAGAGAGAGACAGGACGATAGGATGCTAGCGATGGAATATTTTCAGGAAGTAGTTTCCGAAAAACTAATCGTCTTTAGACCTATAGTTGGCAAAATATTCCTGATTAGATACCAGTTCGAACCTCCTGGACGGAGCTGCCAAGTCGGAAGTGTTACTGAGGAAAAGACTCAATAACTGAGGAAGGAGGAGGAGGAGGAGGAGATTAAAGTTTATCGTTCCGTCGACGGCGAGGTCATTAGAGATGGAGCACAAGCTCGGATTAGGGAAGGATGGGGAAGGAAATCGGCCATGCCCTTTTAAAGGAACCGTCCCGGCATTTGCCTGAAACGATTTAGGAAAATCACGGAGAACCTAAATCAGGGTAGTTGGACACGGGTTTGAAGCGTTGTCCTTCCGGAATGCGAGTCCATTGTGCTAAACTAAAGAAAGAATATCAGTCTACGAGTCGGAGCTTCAGAAGTTTGGATGGAGTAGGGAATCTATTAGAGCCGGAAAGGGACAAGTAGAAGCTCAATCCAAATGTAACAACACTGAAGTGAAGTGGAAGGTAGATGAAAGATTTCTAGTCAGATGAATATAGAGTAATACCGATTGTAGCAGTAAGTGGTACAGTGGGAGCATGATTCATTATGAACAGGAATGGATACTGAAGTACCGCACAGAGAAATGATGATGGGCATTTGAAGTTCCTGAAGCTGTAGATACCGCGGTAATGGATACCACAGTAGGCGGTTCAGGTGAACAACAATGAGCTACCTTGAACAGTTGAGTGATAGGATTATTATCATCAGAATCGAGAGCAAATCAACGGCAACAGCAATAGTTAAAGTATACACGCCGACGTCACAAGCAGAAGACGAAGAGATAGGCAAAGTGTACGACGACGTTGAATGCGAAACTTAATAAGCAAAAGGAGACGAAAACCAAAAAATTATGGTCTACCTGCACCAGTTGCTGCCTGTAGTGTCATTTCTTCTGAACTGGATTCTGAAAGTTGACAATACATTCACTTTGTATACACTGAACTTCAGGGTCGTCATCTACTGTTAACTCTCAGGAGCAAGAGAATTAACTTTTTCCGGAGGGTGATGGGAGACTGGAACGCTGTAGTTGGCAGGTGGCAGGAACAGAAGACAGATAGGGGTGAATACGGTCTCCGTATTAGGAGTGATCGAGGAGAAAGATTCCTTGAATTATGGAATCAGTTTCAAACAGCAAAGAGAAAAAGGTATGCTTAATAATGCCCGGAGATACGATTCCGGCCCGGATTAAATCATCTTGAGACTGAGATTCAGAAATCAGATATTGAATCGTAAGGCGTGCACAAGAGGAGATACAGACTCACACCACAATTCAGTAATGATGAAGAGCAGACTGAAGTTTAAGAGAATCGTCTTGAAGAATCAGCGTGGAGAGAAACGGGTGCTGAAGTAATGAGGAATGGTGAGGTACGTCGGAAGATCTCTGAGTGTACAGATACTGCGATAATGGATACCACAGTAGGCAGTTTAGTTGAACAGGAACGGAAAGTCTTAAGAAGGGCAACCACTCAAGTTGGAGGGACCAATGTAAGATACAATGAAGATCGCTAGGGAGAAGCCATGGGTACTTCAGTTAATCGGCGAAAGACGCAACAATAAAAGATCAAGGAAAGAGGAATACTGCATCATATATCACTTAGGAATGAAATCATTATAAAGCGCATGGAAGACGAAGCAAAATGGCTGCATGGAAAATGTGAAAAAGTCTAAAAGGAATTGGTTGTCAGAACAATCCAGCATATAGAAAAGTCAGAATAACTTCCGGAGAAATTATAATCAAAGCCACCAACAATAAGATTTCAATGAAAATTCTACTATTAAACGCAGAGGAGAGCGGATGGATGTTAAGATTACAATGAGGGCCTGTACAAGAACGACAAGAAGGAACTGTCTGATGACAGGATAGAAGCAGAAGCTGCAGCCGATATGGAGAACATAGGGAATGTAGTATCAGAGTTTAACAGAGCTTTTGAAAACTTGTGATCAATTAAAGCGGAAGGAATTCACAGTACTGTTTCGGAATTCCTAAAAGCATTGGGGGAAATGGAAAGCAAATGACTGTGGGAAAACTGGACAAGAAGATAATCGAAGTATTTTTAATGTGGTCCTATAGAAGGGTGTCGAAAATTAGGTGGACAGATAAGATAAGAAATGAGAACATTCTCTGGATAGTCGGTGCAGGTAGACCATTAGGCACGGTATCCATGAAATAGTTTTGACATTTCATGACAAATGGCTCTAGGCAGACTTGCTACTAGTCAACATCCATTACAAGGTTTGGCTTTCTTCAGACTGATACTGGATATTAATATATTTGTCTGGCTTGCAGGCAGGAAGCATGTTCAATTTGTGAACATTTTTTCTATGTCGGATGGTGGGGGCATGGAGGAGGGGAAGGGAAATTGGAAGCTGCCCTGCCTGCTCCATGCTGGGTGCGCTCTTGCCATAAAGTACTGGAACACTATGTATATTTAATACTTTATGTTAGAAAATCTAGTTTTACGATACAGTTTACCAGGCACTCTATGATAAATAGTAATAGCCTCATGGTTTCCAGAAAGGTTGCCTTCAACACATAGCACTGGAACACATTATAGCAGCCATTTTGTGTGGTAAGTATTCGGCAACTCCTGGGTAGGTTTCCAATGGTAAGTGGCACTAGATGTCTACGCACAGGTCAGTTAGTTCCCGTAAATTACGAACCCGTGGTTTGTGGAAAAGGAATTGGCACCTGATTGTGTCCCACGTGTGTTCCATTGGGACGAAATAAAACGAATTTGGTGGCTGCAGCATCTACATGAGTTCACTATCATGCTCATGATTCTGGTCTTGTGACTTAGACATTTACCCTGTTAGAGTATACCATCGCCATCGGGGGAGACAAAAAGTTTAAAGAAATGCGAGTGATCTGAAATAATGTTCACGTTCACAGCTGCCACGGTGCCTTGGAGTACTACCTCAGGTCCCATGGAAGACCACGTGAAGGTTGCCCATAGCTTAATACTGCCTTTACTTACTTGCGTCCTTGGAGTGGTGCGTGGTCCGAGTATCACTTTGCCAGTACGAAGGCGCACTTAACAGATCATCGCCCTGGTGCAACAAGAAATGTGATTCTTTCGAGAAATCACACGTTTCTATTGACCCATGGCCCAATCTCGAAGATCCCGTGCCCTTTGCAGTCATAACTGGTGGTGTCGCTAGAACTCATGGGCTCGTGGTTTGGGAACACCATGTTCAACAATGTGCCGTGACCGGTGAGTCTGCACCAGCACTGTGCTCTGTCGTCAGATCTGCCATAGATCGTGGCCTATCCTGCCTCCGACTTCCACGTTCTGTGATGAGGACTAGCAACACATGGTGGCCCACTCGTTGTTTTACCGTCCTCCAACCACTTTCCTTCGATACTCACGACAGTAGCACGCGAACAATAGACCCGTTTCACAGATTCCGAGATACTCTTCACTAGGTGCCAGGCCATAATAATCAGCCTTTTGTCAAAGCCCTCATTCGACGCTGTTCCGCTTATATGCTTTTCTTAACGTGTCACGTGCCCTCAGCGCCACCTCGTTTGCAATGTTCATAATGATTTGGCTCATGAGTATGTATGAAAAGTAATCTACCATTTACTGCAACCAAAAAAGGTATCACCTACATTAAGCATCAAAACTGAACGTAAACATCTGAAGGTGTGCAGGAAAAACTCGACGCTGATCATGGACGAAATAAATAAGGTTACTCTCACAAATGTAACTGGTTGCTGCCATTCTAATACAGCCTGAACCAATAAAGCTTTGTCGCGAAACGAGGTCTCGTCTGACTTGTAGCTATCTTAAGGACATGGAGCCAAAGATCGGACCGTAAAGGGACATAATATCTGTCCAAAGAGGAGAAATAAAGTGAAAAATCAGATAAAAATTCGCTTGACATCTTCCTAAGAGACAGTCTCCACTCCTTCCAATCTGACTATATAAGTGTAGACTAAATGTGGATTAAATTCAAAGAAATGGTATCGATGCAACTGGGAGATATATCCCAAATAAATTAATAAGAGTTGGTACTGATCCCCCTGATTCACAAAACAGGACAGAAAATTGTTGCAGAAGCAACGAAAAAAGCATTGCAAATTTAAAAGAACGCAAAGTCTCCAAGATTGTCGAAGTTTTACAGAAGCTCGAAAGTTAGCGCGAACTTCAATGCGATATACTTTTGACAGTTTCCACAACGAAACTCTGTCTCGAAATCTGGCAGAAAACCCAATGAGATTCTGGTCGTATGTAAAGTACAACAGTGGCAAGACGCAATCAATACCTTCACTGCACGATAACAATCGTGATGTTATCGATGACAGCGTCACTAAAGCACAGTTACTACACACGGTTTCCAAAATTCCTTCACAAAAGAAAACGAAGGGAATATTCCAGAAATCGAATCAAGAACAAATTGCAACATGAGTAACTCAAAAGTAGATATCCTTAGTGTAGCGAAGCAGCTTAAAAAACTTAAGAAAGGCAAAGCTTTCGGTCCAGATTGTGTAACAGTAAGGTTCATTTCAAAGTATCTTGATACAATAGATCCATACTTAGCAATCATACAGAACCACTCGCTCGTTGAAAGATCCGTACCCAGAGACTGAAAAGTTGTACAAGTCACACCAATAACCAAGGAAGGGCCGGCCACTGTGGCCGAGCGGTTCTAGGCGCTTCCGTCCGGAACCGCGCTGCTGCTACGGTCACAGGTTCAAAACCTGTCTCGGGCATGGATGTGTCTGATGCTCCTAGGTTTAAGTAGCTCTAAGTCTAGGGGACTGATGACCTCAGATGTTAAGTCCCATAGTGCTCAGAGCCATTTGAACCATTTGAACCCAAGGAAGGAAATAAGAGTAATCCGCCGAATTACAGACCCATACCACTAATGTCGATTTGAAGTAGGATTTTGGAACATGTACTGTGCTCGAAAGTTATGAATCACGTAGAAGAAAATGATTAATTGACAAATAGCCAACACGGGTTCAGAAAATATCGTTCTTGTGTGAAGCAACTTGCTCTTTATTCTTACAAAGCAATCATTGCTATCAACAGGGGACGTCAAACTGATTTCATAGTTTTAGATTTCCAGAAGGCTTTTGACACCGATCGTCACAAGAGACTTCTAATTAAATTGCGTGCCTATGGATTACCGTCTCAGTTACTTTAGAAAGGTCACAGTTCGTAATAAATGACGGAAAGTCATCGAGTGAAACAGAAGTAATATCTTGCGTTCCCCATGGAGGTGTTATTGGGCATCTGTTATTCCTGATCTACATCAAAGATTTAGGAGACAATCTGAGCAGTCCTCTGAGATTGTGTGCAGATAATGCTGTCACTCACCGTCATGTAATGTCATCAGAGGATCAAAACGAATTGCAAAACGATTTGATAAGATATCTGTATGATGAAAAATTGTTAATTCGCTCTAAGTCATGAAAAGTGTGAAGTGCTCCACATGACCAGTAGAGACAATCCTCTAAATTTTAGTTACACGATAAATCACACAAATATTAAGTTTGTAAACTCATCTAAATACTTAGCGATTACAGTTACGAATAACTTAAATTGGAACGATCACATAGATAACGTTATGTTGAAAGCAAACCAAAGACAAGCAAAGCACAGAGAAAATGTAACAGATTTTTCTGAAGAGACTGCTAACACTAAGCTTGTCCACCGTCTTCTGGAATACTGCTGTGCGGTGTGTGATCCACATCAGATAGGATTGACGGAGGACATCAAAAAATTCAAAGAAGGTTTTATGTTATCGCGAAATAGGGGAGGGAGTGTCATTGATATGATACACGAATCGAAGTGGCAGTTATTAAAACAAAGGCGTTTTTCGCTGCCGTATTTAAATTACCAACTTTCTCTTCAGACTGAAAATATTTTGTTCGCGCCCACCTACATAGGGAGACATGATCATCATAGTGAAACAAGAGAAATCAGAGCTCGGACGGAAAGATTTAAGTGTTTATTTTTTCCTCACGCTGTTCGAGAGTGGAACGGTAGATAAGTAGCAGAAGGGTGGTTCAATGAACCCTCTGCCAGGTGCTTAATTGTGAATTACAGAGTAATCATGTAGATGTAGATGTAGATATAGAAATAAACACAAACTAGGCGATATATAGCACAGGTAGTGCAGTGCGTTTTACTATAATTTTTTCACTGTGAGACTGTTTTATGCACATCATGTGGTCTTTTATAGCAGATCTAAATCATGTGAGATGTCGATGGCCATTATTTACTTGTATGTCACGAACAATTAAGCACACGGTTCATTTTCTGTGTTGGACGTGATCCATTGTAAGTCGTCTCCCTTAAAAGTCCCACAGCCAAATAATAGGTACACGGTAATATAACTCAAATTTTTAACGGATAGCTGACACTGTGTACCAATATGTAAATGCCTCTGAGAGTAAACCTCGTGAAAAACTGAGGCCAAAAGTTAAGAGAAAATTCGTTCACTATAGCGTTTTTGAAAATATTTGTTAAAAAAAAGGGGTTTGCACTAAAAAAAAAGAGGTTGAGAATTGCACTGGAACTAACGCACGAGGTTATGTCCTATCGATGCTGGGAGAAATGCTCCAGTGGCCACGAGCCCGTGTTCCGTGCTTTCAGCGGGATAAAGGGCAACTGGATTGGCTAATGGCGTTAGTGGCGCGGCACTCTAACTCGAAAATCCGGATCAGCGCTGGTCAGCGAGTTACGGGTAGGGAAGCGAACGAGGTAACAGCCGTACCCGCTGTCAGAAATTCTCTCGTCGCTATCATCAGCAGAAAAGAATCGACGTCAGGGATCGCTACTGAAGCCTGTTGCTAAGAGGTTACTATTTACATTGTGGCATTAAAACTCTTTTAATATGCATATGCGAGGATGCCTCCATCCCTGCATCCCTCATCAGGTTAAAATAAAAATCTACTCCGTGACAAGAGGAACCTGACTAACTAGGAGAACACGGCAAGTGCAGATTTCCCAGGACCTTCACTCAGTGGAACAGGAGTCAAAATAAGCGAACAGATGTCTCGACTTATCTGTAGATAATTTACCGTTTCTGAAAAAAAAACGAGGGTTAAAGATTTCTACATATTTTCGAGATACCTTATGTGCCTTTTACTGCGCGATATTCTCGTACTAAGTGGTGGCTCAATGATTAGCGTCGTGGCTTATTTATTTTGCCCCCAGCGTTCAAAGTCCAATTTTTTATTTACTTTATTGTTTTCATTTATCTACCCATGTCCGCAGAAGGTTACTATATGAGCGTTTCTTATCAAATTAGGGAATATTATAGTATAAAAGTAATAATCAGGTTTCGAACACGGGGTGAAACACACATAAATTACCTGAAAATACCTCGAAGACTTTGACCGTTGTTTATTCAGAAATGATCGAGTATCTACGGATAAGTTGAGACACGTGTTCGCTTGTTTTGACCCCTCTTCCATTGAGCGAAGCTTCTGGGAAACCGGGTAATGACGTTTGCCGTATTCTCCTCGTCAGTATATACAGATACAGATATTTACGGCGTAACTTTCTAATACCGATGAATTCAGTTTGCAACCTCAGATGATAGATGATATTACGACAGACAATCTCACTGTCCAACACTCTCCCTATCTACTTCACTCACTCATCCTGTAACAAATAATGAAGGCAAGACCGTTGCTCCATCACTGGTACGTGCAGGAGAAAATTATCCTTACTGCAACTGTAGTCAACAGTAAGGGAGGCAAATATATTTATAGCTGGAATTCTGGAAACGTGCAGTTCATTTGTTAAGGAAACCACACACAACACTCAAGTGCGACATTCTCCGCAGTACTGCTCCAGTATTTCGAATCCTTATTCAGTCTGCCTGACAAGTGACGTCGAAAGAAGTCGGTGACGCTCTGCTATGGTTCTAACTGGTCGGTATAAACCACAGAAAGCACAGCAGAGGCGCTCAGACGACTGAATTGAAATTTTGGGGAAGAAAGGCGACGATCTCAGGAAACCTTGATGCATATAGAGGTCGACGTAGGTAACAAACAACGCTTCCATTATATACAGAACAATTATCTATACCAAAATACGGTTTACGCTAAGTTTTAGCGGGCAGTGTGGCGGCTTATATGAGGTATGCAACTAATTCTTAATTTTTATAGCATTCCAGCTATGGCACAGACTTTTTTAAAGTATGCGTACACTAAGTGATCAAGAGTATCCGAACGCCTGTTAGTGAGCATTACTATGGAGCGCGTGGACTCTTCGCATTTATGACGACTTTACTCTGCTACGGACACTTTCAATGTGGTCTATGTTTATATTTTGTGGACGTGGGACAGCGGCTGGTCAAATTTTTAACAAAGAAATTCGTCAAACAGCCGTACAAATTGGGAAGTTATTTTATTTACGCTACCACATTCGGCAATTCAATACGCCATCTTCAGGTCCGATATGCACCTCTCGAAAAATATCGATATTGGCATACTGACCGCAACTCTTGTGGAGCACTTGAGAATTCACGACATCCGGAAACAGATGGCCTCAGTGTGCCAATATCGATTTTTTTTTTTTTTTTTTTTTTTTTTTAGAGAGATGCCATACTGAATTGCCGAAACTGGTAGCGAAAATAAAATAAAATAACTTCTCGATTTGCACGACTGTATGGCGAGGCGAATTTCTTTATTAAGTAAATCAGTGTGATGTCTGTATGGCTGTGGACGAATGGCAGTTCTTCCTCACGAGCCGGAACCAGAGAAGGTAGTAATATTGGACGCTTGTGTCTGGAGAGAAGCTGAAACGACCTCTTTGAAAATTAAAAATGACTGTGCTAGTGAACTACGTTATTTGATTTTCAAACAGCTGCCGGCCGCGGTGGTCTCGCGGTTCTAGGCGCGCAGTCCGGAACCGCGCGACTGCTACGGTCGCAGGTTCGAATCCTGCCTTGGGCATGGATGTGTGTGATGTCCTTAGGTTAGTTAGGTTTAAGTAGTTCTAAGTTCTAGGGGACTGATGACCACAGCTGTTAAGTCCCATAGTGCTCAGAGCCATTTGAACCATTTTTCAAACAGCTGAGCAAAACTCAACGTACTCAAACAGTTTTCTCTTTACTTATTCTGATCATCACTAAACTGACACACAATACTTTTAGCGTAACACAATCTGACTTGCAATAATCTCTACAAAAGAATGGCCCTGACTAACAATAACCTATACCTCTCATGAATCACTTACCTCACAAATCTTCGTTACTCGCACTACTGCAATGTAGCGAGCGCCAATACTGCCAGCTAAATAAAAGATTTTAGCTACTGGAGGCACTAACTAGTGATAGGCGTAGTTAGCAAATGAAAGATTTTGATAGAGAGCAAACAATGTATTTACCTTAATAGTATTCAAACGTCGCTGGCGGCTCACCTCCAACTGCACAACGCTACGCGCTGCTCATATCCAACTGCCCAACACTACACAAGCGAATATTCCAACAATGAGTCCAACCAGCCACAGACTGCACACAGCGCAGTCAGCGATTTTCATACACAGCACTAAATGGCATTACCAACATAAAAACCTAAACAGCCTACTTACAAAGCCTCCCTGCCATGCCGATACAATGATGGCCTCCCAACTGTTCCTCTAGTGTTCGCAGCGCGCAGTGCGGTAAAACGTGTTCACATCCTTCCGCATTCAGCGTTTTCTTAAGCGCAATTCGGGACCACAACCTAACCACGAAAATCACCGTCTTATCGCAACACCACCTCCTCGATACTGCACTATTGTCACTATACATGATCGCAGGTAACGTTCTTCAGGAATTCGCCAAACCCAATGCCTTCCACCGTATTGCCACAAGATAATAGCATAATTCGCCGTTCCAAATCGTTCTTTTCTAGTCCTTCACTGCCCAATGGTGTCACTTTTTACGCTACCTCAAGCGTCGCTAATCACTGACTATACAAACGTGTAGCCTATGAGAAACAGCTGGGCCATTGTATCCCATTCTATGTTCCTCCCTAAGCACAGTGTGCCCGCTGGACTGCTGGTCGCACTCTGGAACTCACAAGTGAGTCCTTCCCCTAATTTCATGGGAATCTTTGTAACCACTCTCCGCAGTGTTCGGCGGTCAGTGTCTATCAGTACATGAGGCCTGTCTGGTCTTGGTTAAGCTGCGGCTTTTCCTTCGCGTTTCCACATCACAATCATGTCATCAAATAGTCGTCTTGGGTAGCTTTAGAAGGGATGAAATGTCCCTGATGGATTTGTTAGTTAGGTCACGTCCAGTGACTAATCCACGTTCGAAATCACTGAATTCTCCTGACTGATCCATACTGCTGTCACTGCTTCTCAATTGCAACACAATACGCCCTCCTTTAATACTGGCGAGCCGCCTCACGTGGCACCTAGTGGTCAATTCCACATTGCATGAGGTGTCTACTTTTGAAGTGGACTTCGACGTTATATACGTGGAACTTTATCAAACAGCGCTGTGAATCAGTCCCCCCTTGTCGGGAGGCAGGTTCACAGAAACAACCGGCCTAATGTACCAAGTATATGCAGACACGTAACTCACAATTAACTGCAGTTTATGTCTTAACCTATGCGCTTGAAGCCCAACACTTTAAGCCCTGCTGGTGCAGCAATAAAAAAAATTGCTTTTGAAGCTATGCAAATATTCACAATGTATACGACAGTCGAAAAAGAAATGGTATGATTTCGTTTGTCGTGCATATCGGCAAGCTGTTAGAGTAGTGGCGCGCTTGTGTGCTGAAAGCTATCCTGAGCGTGTCATGTGCAAACGTTATAAAAGAATTTCAAGAATAGCAACACCGAGCGAGGTGGCGCAGTGGATAGCACACTGGTCTCGCATTCGGGAGGACGACGGTTCAAATCCATTGTCCAGCCATCCTGACTTAGTTTTTCCGTGATTTCCCTGAATCGCTTCAGGCAAATACCGGGATGATTCCTTTGACAGGGCACGGCCGACTTCCTTCCCCATCCTTCCTTAATCCGATGGGACCGATGACCTCGAGCCACGCGGAGTGGCCCTGCGGTTTGAGGCGCCATGTCACGGCTTGCGCGGGCCCTCCCACCGGAGGTTCGAGTCCTCCCACCGGGCCGGCCGTTGTGGCTGAGCGGTTCTAGGCGCTACAGTCTGGAACCGCGCGACCGCTACGGTCGCAGGTTCAAATCCTGTCTCCGGCATGGATGTGTGTGATGTCCTTAGTTAGGTTTAAGTAGTTCTAAGTTCTAGGGGACTGATGACCTCAGATGTTGAGTCCCATAGTGCTCAGAGTCATTTGAACCTCCCTCGGGCATAGATGTGTGTGTTGTTCTTAGCATAAGTTAGTTTAAGTAGTGTGTTAGTCTAGGGACCGATAACCTCAGCAGTTTGGTCCCTTAGGAATTCACACACCTTTGAACGTTTGATGACCTCGATGTTTGGTCCCGTCCACCGAATCAACCAACCAACAGCAACACTTTAGAGTACTGCAAGTCACATTAGCAGCGATAACATACAACCAACAAGCCACAGCGTGGATGTCTGAATGTGCTTTTGGGATTGGCCAAAGATCTGTTTCGCGCAATTACGTTCCAGCGCAATAGCAACTTTTCAGACCTTGCTACATCAATAGCTTTGTGGCATTGGCTTTGAAATCGGTTACAATGTCTACTAAAACTGCAAAGAAATACGACGTTTCTACGAAAAAGTTTTTTTACACACGAAGTTTTGCTTAGAACCCATGGGCAAATCAATTTCCGCGATATGCACTACTGGTAGGTTGAAATTCCACGCCGGCTGAGAGAAGTGGGAAGAAAAAGACCTTGTTTTGTCAAAGTGTGATGTTAGCTTTTCAACAGTCGCATTTATGGACTTGTTTCGTTGAGGGTACTCTGAATAGCTACAGATATTTACAGTCTCTACAAGATACACTGCCCCAGTTATTGGAAGACATCCTATTCCGCACATAATTACCGATCTTCTTAACAGAATCTCTGAAGATCGGTGGATCGATTGTTAGGAAGACACAACATAACCTGCACGCTCGCCCGAGGCTTCTGGCCTTTTACCTGTAAGGAAAATTAAAGCAATATGTCTACAAAATTGCATCAGTGACTGATGAAGATATGAAACGCCTCGCTACGATAAGTCAGTGTGAAATTCAACGCGCAGCATTGTCTGTCCGGAAACACTTTACAGCACTTATTTAATGTGCTTAACATTTTGAACACATAATTTGACAGTCGTAATAATAAACACATGAATTGTACCTGAGTTACTGGTTTGCTTACATTTGGTACAGTAGGGCAGAAGTTTGCGTTACCTCTTCTCCTGGTCTATCATAGTTCCCTCAGCTTGTATTTAAAGAGAATTTGACGAAGAGTATGTAACCTTTCTGCTACCTACATCATATATCTCGCATAGAAGTCATGAAAATAAACCAAATGAGATTAGAGTGGGTAATGAAACAGACAAAAAGCCATTCTTCCATCACTCAATCTCTAGTACTGGAAGTGTCTAGTACAGCCATGAAGTAACTTCTAACATACATCGTACAGTGAATTGAGAGGTACAACGTAGTCCCTTATCCACAGTAATAGTAGAGGACACTTTGTCGATGCTGACCAGTTACTTCGCCACAGAAATATCTAGATCGTTTGCGGACACCGTATTTGACTATCTCCATTGCCTTAATCCCAGTCTCACCCATAGTACTGCACAGAAATCGCAGTAGAAGCACCCTCAGTTTTCGCTAAGGCAATGTTCTGTTGCTGCACTGCTTGGCACCTCACTGCTGGCTTTACAAAGGTGAAATAAATTTAAAAGACATTTTAATTTCGAACATCGTCACGGCATGGAAGTTATTCACGAGAAAGAGAGAGAGGTTTTTTACGTCCGCGCGATGGTGAAGTTATTAAAGAAGGAGCACAAACTCGGAGTGGTGAAGGATGTCGAAGGAAATCGGTCACGCCCTTGGAGTGGAACCAACCCGGCATTCGCCGTCAGAATAGCTAAATCTGAGTGGCCGGACGTGGCTTTGAACCTTCTTCCTCCCAATGCGAACCACTTCGTCACCTCACTCAGTTGGCGCGATGCAGTCAGACTGTTTTAGAGTCTAGACCAATAATAATTATCTGAAACGTGCAGACACATGCGTCACAAATTCATTGCTTCCAAAAACTTACAGGACGAAGCAAACTATGTAGAGCAGTTACTAATGAGCATAATTAATGGCGAACGCGAGGCGTCAGTTTATGACTCTTGTAGTACGCAAGAGAAAGGCGTGCTTTTTTGGAACGGTCGCTCTGTGTTGCGCTGCGCTACTTGTTTATTTTATTCGGCTCGTCAATAACTGTACGGTACTTTCCTTAAACGAACCTTGATTAAGACATTTTGCATAACAACAGGGCATTATCTGTTAATAAGCAAGGAATATTAACTTTGAAACTTCCTGAGAGATTAAACCTGTGTGTCGGACCGGGGTCAAACCTAGAACCTTGCCTCTCGCGGGGAAAGCGCTTACAAACTCTCCGGTACACGTTTCTGACCTGCCAGGACGTTTCAAAAAAGCTGCAGAGTGAAGGATTCGTTCTAGAATATCAGGATTGTTTAGCTGGCCATATTCCGCAGCTGCTGTTATATAACAATTGTTGTTTATCTTTTTCCTATTATAATCGTACTGCAATTCAAGAACGTGCTCCACAAGACACGTTTCGCTTTTAGGACAAAGCTTGAACAGTGGTGGATCTATAAATATTACACGCATAATACGCTTCTGTTTTTCAATTCTTAAAGTGTAAAAGTTTTTGCCTATATGCAGGGCGATAAAAAACTATTCCATACTCTGAGAGGTGGTAGTATGCACCAAAACAAGAAATAAATCTCCAGTAAATTTGGGTTCTAAAATGCATATTCAGGCAAATGCCGGGATAGTTCCTCTGATGAAAGGGCACGGCCGACTTCCTTCCCTAATCCAATGGGACCGATGATCTCGCTGTTTGGTCCCCTCCCCCAAATCAACCAACCAAACCAACCTAAAATACACTCCTGGAAATGGAAAAAAGAACACATTGACACCGGTGTGTCAGACCCACCATACTTGCACCGGACACTGCGAGAGGGCTGTACAAGCAATGATCACACGCACGGCACAGCGGACACACCAGGAACCGCGGTGTTGGCCGTCGAATGGCGCTAGCTGCGCAGCATTTGTGCACCGCCGCCGTCAGTGTCAGCCAGTTTGCCGTGGCATACGGAGCTCCATCGCAGTCTTTAACACTGGTAGCATGCCGTGACAGCGTGGACGTGAACCGTATGTGCAGTTGACGGACTTTGAGCGAGGGCGTATAGTGGGCATGCGGGAGGCCGGGTGGACGTACCGCCGAATTGCTCAACACGTGGGGCGTGAGGTCTCCACAGTACATCGATGTTGTCGCCAGTGGTCGGCGGAAGGTGCACGTGCCCGTCGACCTGGGACCGGACCGCAGCGACGCACGGATGCACGCCAAGACCGTAGGATCCTACGCAGTGCCGTAGGGGACCGCACCGCCACTTCCCAGCAAATTAGGGACACTGTTGCTCCTGGGGTATCGGCGAGGACCATTCGCAACCGTCTCCATGAAGCTGGGCTACGGTCCCGCACACCGTTAGGCCGTCTTCCGCTCACGCCCCAACATCGTGCAGCCCGCCTCCAGTGGTGTCGCGACAGGCGTGAATGGAGGGACGAATGGAGACGTGTCGTCTTCAGCGATGAGAGTCGCTTCTGCCTTGGTGCCAATGATGGTCGTATGCGTGTTTGGCGCCGTGCAGGTGAGCGCCACAATCAGGACTGCATACGACCGAGGCACACAGGGCCAACACCCGGCATCATGGTGTGGGGAGCGATCTCCTACACTGGCCGTACACCACTGGTGATCGTCGAGGGGACACTGAATAGCGCACGGTACATCCAAACCGTCATCGAACCCATCGTTCTACCATTCCTAGAGCGGCAAGGGAACTTGCTGTTCCAACAGGACAATGCACGTCCGCATGTATCCCGTGCCACCCAACGTGCTCTAGAAGGTGTAAGTCAACTACCCTGGCCAGGAAGATCTCCGGATCTGTCCCCCATTGTGCATGTTTGGGACTGGATGAAGCGTCGTCTCACGCGGTCTGCACGTCCAGAACGAACGCTGGTCCAACTGAGGCGCCAGGTGGAAATGGCATGGCAAGCCGTTCCACAGGACTACATCCAGCATCTCTACGATCGTCTCCATGGGAGAATAGCAGCCTGCATTGCTGCGAAAGGTGGATATACACTGTACTAGTGCCGACATTGTGCATGCTCTGTTGCCTGTGTCTATGTGCCTGTGGTTCTGTCAGTGTGATCATGTGATGTATCTGACCCCAGGAATGTGTCAATAAAGTTTCCCCTTCCTGGGACAATGAATTCACGGTGTTCTTATTTCAATTTCCAGGAGTGTACATACTTTAAAAACTATAAGCACTTGTTCATCTTCGGTATTATGAAACATGTCTCTTCTGTTGCAATGTCGTTGCTCTTACGAACGATCTACAGAATGCAGTAAACAAATGAGGACACATTGCTCTGTTATTGTCCACAGGTACAGAATGCAGTAAAAAACTGTTAGTGTTGTTACTGCCAACTGTATTCACAGTTCTGGGTAAATGTAGCGCATACATTATTTTTAATGGGATCATTTTGTATTCTGATAAGTTTGTGAACTGCTTTTATACCGTAGTTTTAGCTTTACACATATCGGCGTACAGGACACAGCTTCGACGGTTGCTCCCATTTGCCAGATCATAGCGGAAAGTCATGTCCTTCATTTCTCGTTTGTAATAACAGGCTTCCATTATGCTCGTAAGTGCAAAGATAAAAACTACAGTGTAGAAGCATTTCACAAACTTATCAAAACACAAACTTGCTCCGTTAGAACTAATACAACGAAATGCCAAAGAAATTGATATAGGCATGCGTATTCAAATACAGGGATATGTAAACAGGCAGAATACGACACTGCGGTCAGCAACGCCTAATACGACAACAAGTGTCTGGCGCAATTGTTTGATTGGTTACTACTACTACAATGGCAGGTTATCAAGATTTAACTGAGTCTGAACTTGCTGTTATAGTCCGTGCACGAGCGATGGGACACAGCATCTCCGATATAGCGGTGCAGTGGAGATTTTCCCGTAGGGCCATTTAACGAGTGTACCCTGTATGTCAGGAATCCGGTAAAACATCAGATCTCCGATATCGCTGCGGCCGGATAAAGATCCTGCAAGAACGGGACCAACGATGACTGAAGAGAATCGTTCAACGTGACAGAAGTGCAACCCTTCCGCATTGCTGCAGATTTCAATGCTGGGCCATAAACGAATGTCAGCGTGCGAACCTGACTTTCCCATGGGCTTTCGGAGTCGAAGGCTCACTCGTGTACTCTTGATGACTGCGCGACACAAAGCTTTACATTTCGCCTGGGCCTGTCAACGCCGACATTGGACTGTTGATGACTGGTCGGACGAGTCTCGTTTCAAATTGTATAGAGCATATGGACGTGTAAGGGTATGGAGACAACTTCATGAATCCACGGATCCTTCATGTCAGCAGTGGACTGTTCAAGCTAGTGGAGAATCTGTAATGGTGTGGGGCGTGTGCAGTTGGAGTGATATGGTACCCCTAATACGTCTAGATACGACTGTGACAGAGACCACGTACGTAAGTATCCTGTCTGTTCACCTGCATCCATTCATGTTCATTGTGCATTCCGACGGAGTGGGGCAATTCCAACAGGACAATGCGACACCGCATATGTCCAGAATTTTTAGAGAGTGGCTCCAGGAACACTCTTCTGAGTTTAAACACCTCCGTTGGTCACCAAACTCCCCAGACATGAACGTTATTGAGCATATCTGGTATGCCTTGCAACATGCTGTTCAGAAGAGATTTCCACCCCCTCGAACCCTTATGGATTTATCGACAGCGCTGCAGGATCATGGTGTCAATTCCCTCCAGCACTACTTTAGACATTAGTCGAATCCATGCCACGTCACGGTGGAGCACTTCTGCGTCCTCCCGGGGGCCCCACACTATATTAGGCAGATATACCAGTTTCTTTGGTTTTTGAGTGTATGTGCACTGCGCTTACCGGAACGGTGAATACGACTTACGGTAACAACACTAACAAATGCTTGGTGTATGCTGTATTCATGGACAATAACAGAAGAATGTGTCGTGATTTGGTTATTGCATTCTGTAGGGGTAACTGTCGTTTCACACATCCCGCAAACTTGACGTCATTTTGACGACAGATGTAATATCGACGAGAACATGAACGACAATCGACTTTGTGACAAAGAATAATATCAATATTATTACTCTTCGATTCATTCGCAGCAAAGTAAGCTGTCATTTGAGGTTCCTACCTAACCACACACTCCGAAATCGCAATATTTATTCATTCCATCCTTCGTTCTCAGATTAGACGGAATGTAAATAACATCGTTTATTGCAGAACATACTTACATTAATGAAAAAGTCTCAGAACCTGTTAACAAAGCTAATACACACACACACACACACACACACACACACACACACACACACACACACGAACTGAATGAAACAGGATGCGAACGCACAACTTTCAACTTCAGAAACCACAACGTTATCCATTAAGCTAGCACTTACTTATGTGATATTTCTCTCCTGCCTCAGTTATCATACTCCCTCTTGAAGGTTTATATCGTTGATAGATTATTATGTGACATTTAATGTAATGGTGACGTGATTGTGATAAATATTCAGTTCTCCTAGAGAGCACTCTTATATGCAGGCATTAATCTTGGATAAATCATTATGTGATTTTTTAATTACAGCAGTAATTATAATAAAACATTCCAAGACTAACGCGATTTTATAAATCTCCGGTACGCGCACGTGAAGTCTTATGAGAGGCCCGTATTGAAAACAAACGAACGTCGATAACCGATCATGCGGTCGTCATTGCGTATGATATCAAAATGATGTCAAGTTTGTGGGAAGTGTTGTGAGTGACTGTTAGCCATTCTTCTGTAGGTCGTCAGTAATAACAAAGAGCTTATAGCAGAAGAGACGTGCTTCAAATTAGCGAAGATAAATAAGCGCTCGTAACTTTTAAGGTATCCTTTTTAGAGCTCGTATTTAATTGGACATAATTTTTTTGTTGGTCCATACTAGCACCCCTCAAAATACAGAATGCTTTTTGAACACCCTGTATGTGATGTAAAATTTGCTTACAACATTCATTGCTCTTTTAACATTTTGAAGCCGGCCGCAGTGGCCGAGCGGTTCTAGGCGGTTCAGTCCGGAACTGCGCGACTGCTACGGTCGCAGGTTCGAATCCTGCCTCGGGCATAGGTGTGTGTAATGTCCTTAGGTTAGTTAGGTTTAAGTAGTTGTAAGTTCTAGGGGACTGATGACCTCAGATATTAAGTCCCATAGTGCTCAGAGCCATTTTGAAATTAAAAGGTGTTTCCATTATTGATAGCAGAGGCTTTGGCCAATAAAGCTTACTTTCACACTCACCACTCGCATGTTTTTAGCTTTTAGGAACCCTTTTTCCCTATCGCCGCAGTTGCGTTTCTTGCACTTCGCATCACTTTTGTAAAATTTCGCGCAAGTTACCTTCTAGAAATTTCGTTGTGGCGTTACTTGTTCAGAAAAATTAATGTTTATCTCTTCTTTTGTGCATTACTGTAAAGCGAAAATGTGGCCAATTTTCTGTAGGTAATAGAGCAGAAGTTACGTGAATCTGGGTCTTTAAATCAAAAGAGAGAAGAAACGTCGAATTTACCAAAAATGCGATGCTGAAATCAAATCTATCGAATGACCTGTTTCATTGTCCACGTCATGCTGTTACCAAACAAAAGAAGACATATGGTTCGGTATGTGACCGAGGGTACTAGGGGATCCATTAAGATTTTCCCATTTCCTGTTCCACTCGCTAATACTATACGCAAAGCCGGTAAAACTCCAGATTTGCAAGAATTTATACATTTTCACTGGCCTGGCCATTTCGCAAGATGAATGTTGTCAGAAGTGAAACGTTGTTTGACTTTTCTGGAATGACTCGTAACATAATCATGACATTTAAGTCTCCCAATGGCCCGCGACGCCTCTCTTGTAACGCCTACCACTGGCGGAGGATGAGAATTCCTGTGATGCTCTCGCGCCTACTAAAGAAATCCTCAGTGAGACGTGCTTATCTTTATTACAGTTTCTCAATCTTCTCGTTCATTCTAGGTGTTAAAAGAACATGCTGACGAGCAACTTTCAAGAATCGGTCAGACGAGAATTTTGTAAATTGTCTCAGTCGCGGATGAGTTACATTTGTGTTGAATTTTTCTGTCTCAGCCTGGCACCTGCCTTACTTGTGAATAATTTTATCTGGTTTACCTAGGATAAATTCTCAGGGATATTTTAGAGTTGTGACTGTCTCCAGTCATTATTCGCCAGTAGCGTAATAATTCAGTAACGGGTCTTCCGGCCTATTTATGCCCAGCACGTTTCAGTTGTTCGTGTTAACGGCCGACTGCCAGTCCCTTCATAAAGCTTAAATTCTCTGTTCAAAAAATGGTTCAAATGGCTCTCAGCACTATGCGACTTAACTTCTGAGGTCATCAGTCGCCTGGAACTTAGAACTAATTAAACCTAACTAACCTAAGGACATCACACACATCCATGCCCGAGGCAGGATTCGAACCTGCGACCGTAGCGGCCGCTCGGCTCCAGACTGTAGCGCCTAGAACCGCACGGCACTACGGCCGGCTAAATTCTCTGTCACAAGTGTCCAGTATGTAAGAGTAGTAATGTATGGTGATTTTGATGTTGGGATGACCTCAAAAGTCTAGTAGTAGGAAGGCAGATTCCAATCTGAATTTCATTGTAGGAATCCTAAGAATATTTAACATATGCATGAAAGAAGCAGATAACTAAAATTTGGACTGACAGGTTATTCCATATTAAGTCCTTCCGAGCCTCTTATCAAATTCGACTAACGGTAGAGTAAGAGAAGACTCAAGTAGTAACGGTTCTGTGTTCAGGGCTCAAGAGTGTGGCAGGAATGCAAGCCTAACGCCAGTCGCGTTAATCAACTCGTAAAGGAGTTCGAAGAAGACTTAGAAAACTCGTTATATCCTCCCACATACTCTTCGAGTACGTCCAAATAGGAAGAAGTGAAAAAGATACCAATTTGTTATACAATCTCCCTTCCCCCTCCTCCTTCCCCCGCCAGCCTCACTATCACAACGTACACTGCCTCCTGGCTGACTGTATGTAGAATAGAACATTTACGTCGATTCAGAAGAATTAACTGAGCGACTTAAACACAAGGAAGCGAATGCTAGAATTTATAACCGTACAACATAAATTATGTAAAAGATAGAGCTTATGGATTGTTTTCTTTGTAGATATGCTTTGGTGATTATTATACTTTAATATGAACGCCATCTATGATTTAATTATTTTTTAATGTTTATAACGAAAATGCCAGAGATAATAGTAATTGAAAGGATAGTAAAATCGCGGAATGGGTCTGGAATGTGAGCTCCTATACAGACCCTGTGGAGGCAAATAGAGGACTAGAAGTGCCGCTGGTGCTGAAGGATTAACGTTGTTGCGCTTATGAAAAAACTTTAATACCGCAACTGAAAGTTCGTAGACGCACCTATGAGACTAAATTGCAGTGCAAAGAGATCAGTAAACATAATGTATTGTGTATGTAGGTAATTACGGAGGCAAAGTGACTATGAAAATGATACAGCTCGGAAATTAAATGACGCTTCGTAGGAAAATCCTTAATTATAAATGAAAAAAACACAATATTGTGTTTGTTCTGCAGAATTCTGTAGAACATACACAAGACTGTGTTTTTCATTTGAAATTATGTTTTTCTACTACGAGGCCATGGAAGAATAATGAACATGAAAATCCTTAATGGTCAAGTCTCCAACGAACTTAAGACATATGCAAAATATATGAATGTAATAACACAAATATTAAATACAGCGGCAACAAAATGGTTCAAATGGCTGTGAGCACTATGGGACTTAACTTCTAAGGTCATCAGTCCCCTAAAACTTACAACTACTTAAACTTAACTAACCTTAGGACATCACACACATCCATGCCCGAGGCAGGATTCGAACCTGCGACCGTAGGGTCGCGCAGTTCCAGACTGTAGCGCCTAGAGCCGCTCGGCCACCAAGGCCGGCACAGCGGCAACACGGAGTACTAACAAACACTGATTTCATTTAACAATTCTTTGTATTCATACGTCGAGGTACGAAGTATAATGTGTAACGGAAGAAAAGCATGTAGTGTTCAGTATTTGTTTCAGTAGTATGAAAAGTAGTCAGCTTTTTCATAACCTCTAAGGTGGTTCTTGGATGTATTTGTGCGCCTATAGGTAATTGTTAAGCTATGTGGCAGTAAACCAGTAATTCAAAATTTATAAATCTCGAGTCAGAACTATTTTGGGGCATGTCAGAATCTTCAGTTGTACAGTACACGCTCACGTAAGGGGGCGAAACCTGGCAACAGTTCCAGAATTGAAATCTCACTAAGTGACGCCTGTGGGATGAGGATGACACGGCGGCCGGTCGGTACCATTGGGCCTTTCAAGGCCTTTTCGGACGGAGAAACACTTACACTTCAATGACAAATTTATTAGTATTAGTAGTACATGCATCAGCTGATTCTGCTATCAAATAACGAGAATGTTATTTCAAATCTAACTTCAGCAGATCTTCAGGAAAGTAATGCTATTTGTGTAAAAAAACAAAAGATTAGTAGGGTAGCCCTTTGGTTAGCAGATCCAGAGAGGTGTTCACCGTCTTATCTATGTGTATCCTCATCGTTTCGGCCTGGTAGATGTGTCGTAAGTGTATCAATTACATGAATGCGTGGTGTCTGTTCTTTCGGATTTCCGTTCTTCCACACCAAATAATCAGGCTACAGATACGGGCATGATCTCTGTAAGGGCAGCTGTAAACTTCTTTCTGCGATAACCTGAGATTTATACCGAACGAGGTGGCGCAGCGGTTAGCACACTAGACTTGCATTCGTGAGGACGGCGGCTCAAAAGCGCGTCCAGCCAGCCAGATTTAGGTTCCCCGTGATTACCCTAAATCGCTCCAGATAAATGCCGGGATGGTTCCTTTGAAAGGTCATGGCTGATTTCCTTCCCCATCCTTGACACAATCCAAACTTGTGCTCCGTCTCTAATGACCTCGATGTCAACGAGACGTTAAACCCAATCTTCCTTACTTATGCGCATTTACATAGGTAAGACGAGTATAGTGTTAAGCTCTAATTGAAAGTACGTTGGTACGCAAAAATTACGGGCGAAATTAACTATCGCATGATTTGTCACTGCCAAGAAACGTAGCTCGAAGAAACATGGGCCATACATAGAAAGAACTATACAATATAAGAGTATCGTAGTACACAAGATGACTGAAAGAAATACGCAATGAGACAAACAAAACTGACACTTATATTCAAAGATAGTAATTACCCTGAGGACACCGCGATTTACGATAGTCCCAAAGACTTTACATAAGGCGGGACATGGTTCTTAATAGTGTGTGTGATTGCCACAGACCTCAGTGCATGCTCCCACGCTGTCTAACAGGTTGGTAAGAAATTCTTGTGGCAAAGCGTTCCATTCGTCCGAGATCGAGGTTGACAAAGAATGGATGATCGTTGGTGTATGTGGACATGCTGCAGTACGTCCTCCCAAGGCATCCCGCAAGTTCTCGATCGGAATTAAGTCGGGGGAAAGGGCAAACTAGTCCATTAGCCAAGTATGCTCTCGTTCCAAGGGCTCCACCACGTACGGTCAGGCATTATCATTGATAAAAATAAAATCAGCACCAAGTGTACCCCTCAAAAGACCCATATGCAGGAGTACGGAGTCACAATAACGTTGATAAGTAAGTGGACAGTGTCCAAACATTTGGAGGTCAATGCGCCCTTGCAACATTTAGCCTCCCCGCATCACAACACATGCACCACCAAAACGATAATGTTAGACAATGTTTCTTGGGTGAATTACGTGTTCCTATTTGTCGCCTTACGAGGGTACGTCCAAGATCACTAGTGGAACTGAATATGCTCTCATCCGAGAAGAACACGCGATACCACTCTTCGTTAATCCAGTCTTTATGTTTGTGGACCATCGCAAACGGTGCCGCCGATGTGCGGGTGTCAACGGACCATAACACTTTGGTCATAGGGCAAAGAGACCACCTCCACGCTGTCGCCGTGTCACTGTGGAGCGTGAGATTGTGTGCGTTGCAATCCTCTTAAATGTTGTTGCGAATGCATTCTCCGTATGACGTGGTCGTTCCTTGCCTGTTGCACAGCGATTCGGGCATTTTCTGCTGTAGTTGACCGCGGTCAACCATTTCATCTCCTTCGGGCCGTAGTGCACTTGAAACAATGCTGAGCAGTACCAAATTCCCGGGTAGATCTAGTCATATTGCGTCCTTTTTGCAGTTTCCTTATGATTGTTCTCTGTGTGAAGTCATCCAAATGTCTCCTTTCCGTGTTGTGACGAAGAACACCACCACCACAGTGCACCGTAACGTCTCCATGTTGACACCCACTGTTTTTCCCCTCTGAGCAAAATCATCCTGTAGATGTACAGTAAAAGTACTGAAAAAAAATACAGAGCGCGTGACTACGAAAATTAAGTTATGGATTATGTTCACAAGATAACTGCAGTATTCAGAGTAGTGTCCCCCTGAACCACTACACAGCCGAAGTCGTTCTAAAAGTTTTGAAACAGTCACTGTATTCCTTTTTTGGAACTGAATTCAGTATTGCAGTGCAATTCTTGGACGTCGTTAATTTTAACGGTGTCCACTCATTGCTAATTTCAATTTGGGGAATAACCTGAAGTCGGCTGGGAAATAGTGCGACCAAAATGGTGGGTGACCCAGGACTGTGATCTGTTTGCTGGCCAAAAATGCACTCGCGGTCTTCGCTTTATGGGCTACGGCGTTGTTATGGAAGAACGACTACGAACCTGCCTCTCGGTATCCGGGTCGAATTCGACGAATACTCGCCCAAAAACACAAAACTCAACGCAAAACTTGATGTTACCTCGCTGCTCCATCGCCGTTTTCCGACTAGTGTCAGACACGTTGTGTTACATTCGCAGCCGGAACGCCTACTGCAGCGATACTAGAGCTTCGGCCTTCTGGACGACTGTTCTTGAAACCTCAAGAACCCTAACGTCGCAGCTCGCTCCGAGATAGCACTGTAATTTGCAACTTCGCGCAAGCAGTCCCAACGGAACTGGCACACTTCGTATGTCTTAAATAATGCTGTCGTGAAGCAACGTCTAATGGGTTACGAAAGTAAACATCGAGCGAATTTACAAGTGATATGCCTACTGATGTCGTAGAAAAAAATACTAGCAGTGGACGGTGCATGCAGGTCGAGTGTATAGATACGTCCTCTGGCGTGATTGGGCAAAAGTTAAGAAACATTGAATGTAGAGGGTGTTTGTGGGTCTTGGACACAACGTGAATTGCTTACAGGAACTAGTTTACTAACTTCTAGATTCAGATACGAAATTGGGGAGCTCTTTTAAACGAGGTTGTGTATCTGGTCGGTATATGCGCAGGAAACTGATCTCTCTTAGTATGCACTGCTCGTCGGTGCGTCTTTTCCCTGGTCTTTTTCAGGTGGGCGTAAATTTCTTTTACTTCTTGCATGTCCATGAAGTATCCCTTCCTCATTGTATAAAGAATCACAAGGATTTTTCGATATTGTGCACCGTGTGACTATCTGCTATGAAGTCAGCCGCGAAGATGGATTTAGTTCCTATTTTTTTCTCTTTAATTCTGTGTGTTCCTCCTATCGCTTTTAGAAATTTCTTCCCGTTTGTCCGATGTAGCGAGCCGGTCATGGACTTAAATAAAGTATAAATCAGCAGCTAGAGCGGATTTTAATAATTAATTAATTAATTAATTAATTATAAAAATTATTAATTAGTACAAGAAATACATAATTCATTGAAAATAGATGTATTTCGGATTATCTAAAGTACGTAATAACATCTAGTAAAGAGAGGATGATAATACGCAAATTTGTATTGATATAACATTGTTAAATTAAATTATTCTGCGCGTAATGTGACTTTCTAAATACACACGTTTAAGTGAGACGCAAATCTGATATCGCCCAGCACGCAATCAGTGGATAAATAATTTTCTCTCTGTGAGAAGAGTTCTGTAGTAATATGCTCAATTCACACTAATTTTAGAATAATTACACTAAAATTTGTAAAAAGTGAAACACTTGTAAGCAATATTATGCAACATTCCGCGATGAGAGGACGTGTAGAACAGCATAATCATAATAAGTGATTTAAATGGCAGAGATGTGGCGCGCAAATAGGCCCAATAGTGCCTCTTTCGTGTGACCGGATAAGTAATTTCACGTAACGCTTTGTCAGTGCGGAGCTGTCATACGAAGTGGAAACGGATAACTAAGTGCCACTATGCCCCACCTACATCACAAGGTGGAGCATATGGTAAAAAATTTCTTATATATTTCTTTATTTACAAACAAGCGGTTTTGACAGATTTTGCTATCTTCAGGTCTAACAAAAATGTACAGCACAAATTGCAGGACGTATTTTTCACACGTCGACGAAGAAATTATATTATATGAATATGGGTATGGAAGCGCTTTGTTTCCACGTTACAACTCATTGTCTCCATATGGCTGGTGAGTGTTACAAGAAGACCAGCTGTATCCATACCAATCACACTGTGTGCAGCCACAATCAGCAGCTGATATTCCCGCATGGGCAATCTTCTGCGAATGGTTTATTCAACGAAGTGTCAACCCTAATTTTAGTCCAACGGCGCTGTTCACAGATGAGGCGTCGATTCAACGAGATCAAATTGTAAATTTTCACAATCAGCATGTATGAGCAAACGCCAATCCTTACCCACCCAAGTGTTGAAGCAAGTTATCAACAAAGACTTTCTACCAGGTTTTGGACCGCCATTGTCGGTGACTATTCGGTAGGGTCTCACTTTCTTCCACCCAGGCTCGACGGACGAACTTACCATAATTTTGTAGAGAATGTTCCACCTGATCTGTTAGTAGATAAGCCTTTAGCTGTGCGACAAAACATGTACTTCATGCACGATGGAGCATCTCCTCATTTTAGTGTTAATGTCCGTAGACTTCTAAATGACAGATTCGGTGACAGTTGGATAGGTGGAGATAGACCAATTGCCTGGCCTCCACGCTCTCTGGACCTAAACCCAATGGACTTTTATTTGTGGGGGTATTTGAAAGCTCTTGTGTATGAAACCCCAGTACAAGATGTTCAGAGTATTGTGGAAGGCTGCGAAACCATACGCAATACTCCAAGGATTCATCAACGCATTCGAGATTCACCACGACAGCGAGTTGTTGCATGTAGCAGTGTCCAGGGAGGACATTTCCTGTGAGAAAGAGTTGCATATGGTACACTGGTGCGTTCTGTTCGTGTGTGTTTCCCGATTAAGAAATTGGAGGAAACGAGTTGTTACATGGAAACAAAGTATTTCCGGACCCACTTCATATAACATAGTTTTTTCGTTTGGGCGTGAGAAATTTGTCCTGCAATTTATGGCGTACATTTCTGTTCTACCCTGTATAATGTATTCATTTAGAGTCGAACCTCACACCAAGTTGTCATGAGATAAACAACTTGGCGTAAAGTCCAGCTCAAACTGAACACATTAAAAAAGAAAAGGTTGAAGACCTGAAGATGACATTAAAGCCAGTGAAAACCGGCTTTTTGTAAGTAAAGAAATATTTATGCAATCTTGGCTTTAGAAAGTTTTTACCAAGTGAAACAGATCGTTCCTTCTGACGTCTTCATGAGAAAATTCAATCACAGTGTGGAATATTGGCGTGTGAGAGCGTTCGAACGGTGCAGAATGGTTGGTCTCCGCGGGCGGGTCTGTCGTTCCGTGACACTCAGGCTCCTACACAGCACGCAACTTCAACAGTGAGACGTATCTTTGGAAATTTGTGGTAAGTTCCTATGGGACCAAACTGCTGAGGTCATCGGTCCCTTGGCTTACACTCTACTTAAACTAACTTAATCTAACTTACGCTAAGTACAACACACACACCCATGACCGAAGGAGGACTCGAACCTCCGACGGGGGGAGACGTCTCAGACAGCGCGGGGTATGTGGAAGCTTTGGAGAGAAGAGGACTGTACACAGCGCCGATACGGAACTGGACGACACAATGTGACCACAGCGCGAGATGACCGTCATCTTGTGCGCTTGGCATTAACGGATAGAATAGCCTCATCCACAGTGTTGGTGCGACGTTGGAGTACTGCAACTGGTGTGGAGATGTGTGCGTCGAAGGTTCGACGCCATCTCCTGCGGGCTGGACTGGTGGCACGCATGCCATTGCTTCGGCTTCCACCGAACAGAACCCACCAACACAGATGACTGCAATGGTCACGTGAACGTCAACACTAGCATGCTGAGTGACAAAAATGTGGTGGTTTCGGAGGAGTCCCGCTTCAGCTTGTCAGTGATCGCCACACGCCGGCTGAAGTGGCCGAGCGGTTCTAGGCGCTACAGTCTGGAACCGCGCGACCGCTACGGTCGCAGGTACGAATTCTGCCTCGGGCATGGATGTGTGTGATGTCCTTAGGTTAGTTAGGTTTAAGTAGTTCTAACTTCTAGGGGGCTTATAACCTCAGAAGTTAAGTCCCATAGTGCTCAGAGCCATTTGAACCATTTTTTTTATCGCCACACGCAATCGACGCAACCAGGGTGAACACAATCGGGCAGACTGTATTGCTGAGCGGCATAGCGGACAAAGGCCTATTGTGACGGTTTGGGACGCCATTGCGTATAATATTCGATCTCGCCTCCTACGTCTTGAAGACAATCTGAGTAGCTACCTCTACATCAGATTTTACAACCGAAGGCACTGCCCCTCAAGTAAGCCGTTCTTCATCCCATATTCCAGCAGGACAATGTTCGACCGCACGTGGCGAGCAATGTGCAAGCCTTCTTCGAAAAACGACTGGTACTACTGCTTCCCTGACCTGCCTGTCCTCCCCCCCGGGCATGTTTTGCATATGGCCGGTAGGCAACTTGTTCGTTCAGGTCTCCCTGCAGTCACAGTTTGTGTTTTGTGGACGCGCATACAAACCACGTGGAAGAGTATTCCGCAGCAGCATATCCAGGAGTTCTTTTTCAGTATTGAAACCTATATCAGGATATTTTTATGATGTGTAACCGGTAATCGTGAAATTTACAATTTATGTGATCAAGAATAATAAAATTCTTTAATGCATTCAAAAGTAAAGTACATTAATACGGTTAAATAATCTTCGTAAGCTGCTTATATTCAGGTTCCAACCCCTTTTGTGGAATGAAATCTGCATGCTAAACAAAGGCAGTGTAAGAAGATTATTTTGCTATATTAATGCATTTTACTGTCGTTGGCGGAGGCAGTGACGCAGGACGTTTTTTTGTTGACGCCACTGTCTTTTTGTTGGGTGTCACCTGCACAAAATACACACATCAAAGAAACTTTTCATCACCTCGGTTCCGGGAGTTCCGGAGTACAGAAAATTGGAATAGAGATCAATATAAACATCATTTTCGCTCTTTTTATTGCTCATGAAAAGCACACATTGCATGTTGTACCAACATACAGCGAGACCTCCAGAAGTTGTGGTCCAAATTGCTGAACACACCGGTACCTCTAATACCCAGTAGGACGTCCTCTTGCATCGATGCATGTCTGTCTTCGTCGTGCCATACTACCCACAAGTTCATTAAGGCGCTGTTGGTCCAGATTGTCCCACTCCTCAACGGCGATTCGACGTAGATCCCTCAGAGTGGTTGGTGGGTCACGTCGTCCATAAACAGCCCTTTTCAATCCATCCCAAACATGTTCGATAGGGTTCATGTCTGGAGAACATACTAACCACTCTAGTCGAGCGATGTCGTTACCCTTGACGAAGTCATTCACAAGATGTGCACGATGGTGACGCGAATTGTCGTCCATGAAGACGAACGCCGCGCCAATACGCTACCGATATGGTTGCACTATAGGTCAGAGGATCGCATTCGCGTATCGTACAGCCGTTATGGCGCCTTCCCTGACCACAGCGGCGTACGTCGGCTCCACATAATGTCACCCCAAAACAGAAGGGAACCTTCACCTTGCTGCACTCTCTGGACAGTGTAAGGCGTTCAGCCTGACCGGGTTGCCTCCAAACAAGTCTCCGACGATTGTCTGGTTGAAGGCATATGCGACACTCATCGGTGAAGAGAACGTGATGCCAATCCTGAGTGGTCCATTTGGCATGTTTTTGGGCCCATCTGTACCTTACTGCATGGCGTCGTGGTTGCAAAGATGGACCTCGCCATGGACGTCGGGAGTGAAGTTGCGCATCATGCAGTCTATTGCGCACTGTTTGAGTCGTAACACGACGTCCTGTGGCTGCACGAAAAGCATTATTCAACATGGTGGCGTTGCTGTCAGGCTTCCTCCGAGCCATAATTCGTAGGTAACGCTCATCCAATGCAGTAGTAGCCCTTGGGTGGCCTGAGCGAGGCATGTCATCGACAGTTCCTGTCACACTGTATCTCCTCCATGTCCGAACAACATCGCTTTGGTTCACTCCGAGGCGCTTGGACACTTCCCTTGTTGAGTGAGAGCCCTTTCTGGCACAATGCGGACGCGATCGAACAGCGGTATTGACCGTCTAGGCATGGTTGAGCTACAGGCGACATGAGCCGTGCAGCTTTTTCCTGGTGAAATGACTGGTACTGATCGGCTGTCGGATCCCCTCCATCTAATAGGCGCTGCTCATGCATGGTTTAGTGACATCTCTGACAGTCAAAGGGACTGTGTCTGTGATACAATATCCACAGTCAACATCTATCTTCAGGAGTTCTGGGAACCGGTGTGATGCAAAACTTTTTTTGATGTGTGTATATCGAAACAATGATGCCTACGCTGACCATGAGAAGTATCTATCTGCTTAAGACATAAAAATCTGTCAACGTGACAATTCCTTTCTACATGTCGGTTTTCATCACCTTCATTCACAACTACCGATTTGGGCTTACCGCCGTCATCAGATCATTGAAAGTTTTCTGATACAAGCATCATCGTCAAACAATCTCTACTCATGGGCAGTGCTTGACGTGTAAAAAAAGAGGTTCCGTGACTGTCCGGTGAGTATTTTCTTTAAAATTTAGACGATTTATAAGTTTATTTTAATGCCTTTTTTTCTACAGAGGTGCTGGTACGATGTATCGGTGCGTATCGTTACAAATCAAGCACTGAACTTGTTATGTACCCATGTGTACAGACTGTTTGACAATGATACTTTTATCACTACATGGAATAGTTTCCAGGACCGCATGTTGGCGGTCACTGAAACAGCACATTTGCAGGAGATTTTTTTTTTCAGACACACCTTTCTCGTAGTGTTATGAGGTTGTTTGTAAGGAGATAAGGAGCACTTGTCACTGTTCGCAAACAACTGGTCGACCTGATACTGTAGTAAAACCACGATGCGTAACGATTCTTCCAATCAGTCACGGAGAGACGTTACGCAATTGCTGTAAAGCGCCGTGCAGTCTTGTTCCCGTTTAGCATCACACGTGGATACTGATTGCGGCAGCTGCGCCTGCTATAGTTGCGTAACGTGGAAAGTGAATTAATCCTGCAGTAACGAGACTCACTGAGAACTCGGACTATGTCGGCCGTCTGTGCGGATAATGGCCGTGTCCTTACCGACCCAAAGCGCGGGGCGCCTTGCGTAATCTGCCCACCAGCGGGCAGAAGTGACGCACGTTTTAAGTCGCAACGTGACAGTTCAGTGCGGTATACAGGGGGCTTCAGACCTACTGTACCGGCAGTTTTTCTCTGGAATGCTGCGACAGATTCTTTTCCGGTGAAATGCGCTTTAGCCAAACCGTGTCTGCCATCTCCTTTACCTACGATTGAGCATATGCGATCGTTCCATATGCCTTTAAATTGCTACTCCCAGGCGTTGTAGTACTTGACTGATTCCAGTTGTGACTCATTAACGCTGTAGTCATAGAAAACAACGTTTTTGCGTCATTAAGAAGTGCCCAAATTTACATTTAAAGCCAGTTGTCAGTCTTTCTATTATCTGGAAGTCTTATCATTATCTGACACAATATTTGTGCATCTATTTTCAGTTAGTACGTCACTGTAGATAACTGAATCATCTGCGAAAAGGTTTTGGTTAGTATTAATAACGTAAACAAGGTCGTTAATATAGACTACGAGCAGCAAGGGGCCCAAAATGCCTCCCACAGGGTACACCAGTTACCTCTACGTTTTCAGATAACTCTCCACCCAAGATAGCCTGATGTAGCCTCCACACCTAGAAACACTCAATGCAGTCACAAATTTCGTCTGATACACCATATGATTGTACTTCCGATGATAATATTTGGTCTGGTATTGAGTCAAATGGTTTTCGGAAATCGAGAAAAACTGCATCTACCTGACTGTCATGGCCATTACTTTCATGACAGCTTATGGGAAAGCATGAGTTCATTTTCGGATGATCGATGTTTCCGGAATCCGTGAAGGTTGGAGCGTAGAAGCTCGTTCTGCTCGAGATACCTCTTTATGCCGTTTTCACAATATGAATTAAAATGATGGATGTCTAGGATACTGGACGGTTGTTTTGTGGAACACTTCCGCTACCGTCCTTGTAGACAGGTGTGACCTGTCCTTTCTTCAAACAACTGGGCCAAGCATTTTAGTCAAGTAATCTACAGTTCCCTACTTTTTCCCTTGCAAAATTCTTCGTCTCGGAGTGGGGCTACCACCCTACGTCCTCAATTAATTGTTGACTTTAATCCTATTTCCGTCTTCAAAAATGGCTCTGAGCACTATGCGACTTAACTTCTGAGGTCATCAGTCGCCTAGAACTTAGAACTAATTAAACCTAACTAACCTGCCATGCCCGAGGCAGGATTCGAACCTGCGACCGTAGCGGTCTCTCGGTGCCAGACTGTAGCGCCTAGAACCGCACGGCCACTCCGGCCGGCCTATTTCCGTCTTCACCTACAGTGTTCACCATCTACAGCTTCTAAAGTTCCATCTAGTTCCATGGAAGTTATTAGTACCATGGAAGTTACACCTTGATGTTTTAACATTTGTACTTTCATCCTGTCCCTTCTTCTTGTCAGTATTTTCCATGTTTCTTCCTTCTCCAGTTCTGCTCAGGACGTCCTCTTTTCTCATCATATCAGTGCACATAATTTTCAATGGCCTTCACATCTTAGCGCCTTGATTCTCTTCTTTTCAGGTATTTTCAGAGCGTCATTCACTATTACACAATGCTGTGCTCCAAACGTACATTCCAAGAAACTGCTTCCTCAGATTAAGGCCTATGTTTCACACTACTAGACTTCTCTTGGACAGCAATGCCGTCTTTGCATCCGCTGATCAGCATTTAGTGTCCTCCTCGCTTCGACCATCATGTGTTACTTTGCTTCCAAGATATCAGAATTCCCTAACTGCGTCTACATCGTGGTACTCAGTTTTGATGCCAGATTTAGCGCTTATCTCATCCCCACTACTCCTCATTACTTTTGTCTTTCTTCGGTTTAATCTCAGTACGTATTCTATACTCATTAGACTGCTCATTCCAATCGACACTTCCCGTAATTCTTCTTCACTTTCACTGATGTTAGCAATGTTATCAGTGAGTCTTATCGTTGATATTCATTCATCTTGAAATATAATCCTATTAGTGAACCTTTCTTTTATTTCTGTCGTTGCTTCTTCGATGTATAGTTTGAACAGTACGGGTGAAAGGTTACACCCCTACCTTACACCATTTTTAATCTCCCACTCTTATTGTTCTCTCTTGGTTCTCTTACATCGATCATCTTGCACCATTTTACAATGTCGATCGCTTTTTCCAAGTCGACAAACCCTATGAATATATCTTGAAATTACTTAAGTCTTGCTTCCATAAGCAATCGCAACATCAGAAATGCCTCTCTGACAATCAGACTGACCGCAATCTAACAGATCCTTAAATTTCTTTTCATTCTTCTGTACAATATTTTTGTCAGCATCGTGCTCTATTGAACTCTGCTTCTAGAAGCGAATCCGCTATGTCTTCCATATAGACTCCCATTTCTTCCTCAGTCACATCGCTGTTCTTAACAGAGAAATTCCAACTGCACTCTTAATGTTGACATTTTTGATTATAACTTCAACGAATTTTGTTTTGACTTTTCTATAGGCCGAATTAGTGTTACGGACGAACTCTTATTTTTCAGTTTCTTCACATTTTTCATTCAGCCATTTTGCCTCAGCTTCCCTGCACTTCATATTTATTTCATTCCTAGGTAATTTACTTGTGTTCCTGTTTTTCTCTGGACATTTTTGTACTTCTTTCTTTAGTCGATCAATTGATTTCTTCTGTTATCCAAGATTTCTTCGTAGTTATCTTCCTTGTACTTACTTTTATTTGTTCAACTCGTGTGATTAACCTTTCAGAGATTTTCACTCCTCTTCACCTGAACTGTCTACTATGATATTCATTATCCATCTATACCCTCAGGAAACTTCTATGGTTTATTACGGTAAAATGAAGGACTAACTCAGACGCAGTTTCTCTACACAAGCCGCGCGGGATTAGCCAAGCGGTCTAGGACGCTGCAGTCACGGACTGTGCGGTTGGTCCCGGCGGAGGTTCGAGTCCTCCCTCGGGCATGGGTGTGTGTGTTTGTCCTTAGGATAATTTAGGTTAAGTAGTGTGTAAGCTTAGGGACTGATGACCTTAGCAGTTAAGTCCCATAAGATTTCACACACATTTGAACATTTTTTTCTGTACACAATCTGGTAGGTTTTCCATCGGGCTCTAGAGCTGTGTCTGGTGTGAGCAATTTTAGTTGTTTATCATTGCCACTGACACTAGTATCTGTATCATTTACCTTTTCAGCGATGGGAGAATTAAACAGGGCAGTACTCCTGGGCTTTCCTTTGTAAAGGATGATTTGAAAACACGTCAAGTGTATACCGTGAGAACCTCTATTCAGAGAGAACAGCCACCAGCAGAGTGAACTACTGTATACAAAGACGTCTCGACGTCAAGGGTCAAGTCGAGTAATGCATATGGTATCTGCAGAAAAACGGAGCAGAGTGCAACAAATCAGCCGCCTTTTGAAAGTTGGAAATCCAGTGCCCTTCTAAAAGGGACGAAAAACGGAAAGTCGACATTGATGACCAAGATGCGTGCATTTTGAATCCAGTCCCGACCAATATCCCTATGTTGTGGGCGGCGATTTCACGGTCATAGATCAGGATGACTCTCGGACGCCTGTAGGGTCTGCTGGAGTCCATGTCACAACGCATTACCACCTCAGTCAGGAAAAATCCTGCTAGGTCGGTTTTTCTGATTCAATTTTTCATAAGTATACTGTTACATTAGGTTTATTAGCATATTGGTATATGCACTGGTTTGCGTAGAGTGGTCTGGGTCTGGGGATAGTCCTAGGTTATAGTAGCAGAGTTTTAAACTGTCATGAAAGCTGCATGGGGGCTTAATTAAATATTTTTTTTATTATGCAAATAATTTTACCGTCTGTCCGGTTACGCAGTCTCGTAACCGGTTGGCACTGACTAGTATTTGTACGCAATCTGACTGCATAGAATAACAACAAAGAATGAAACAAAACTTCCGTTAACACAATTAATTAATCAAGTCCCCAGCAACTATAAAACCTACGAAACAACAAAACACAAATGTAACTGTTCTGTGTGTGGAAGTGTGATTCAACGTACACATCTGGCACGGTACCTCCTCAATAAGACAAGATATTTTAGATACCATTTAGACTGAATTGATTAAATAAAACTGAAGTACTATAATTGCACATAGAAACCCGAATTACAGACTAATACATGAACATGAGCCAGATGCTTTGTTGACTGAACCTGTGACCAAGAGGCATTATTGTTTAAGACATTGAAATAATTAAAAAAAGGAATTTTTTTACCTTCATATATATTGACGAAAAGTACTCTCTAGTCCATCAAAGCAATATGACAATATCTGAACAAGCACTCTCCATGGGATTTTCTCAACAACGACACGCTACTGCAACATCTCCACAAGCACTCTCTACCACCGCCTCTCGACAAGAACTCTTACGACGACTTCACGACAACCAATGCCTACCACCGCTTCTGAACAACTACTGCCTGTGGAGGCGGCTGAATAATACTCTCTGGTGCAATCTCTGGCGCTGTGACTCAGTGTAGCCACCTTTCAAAGCCTCAGTGATTTTTTTTCCCAATATTCGCAGTAATCAAGGGTACAGAGGGATCTAGTATTTGATGAGACCAAAGTGTGTCGCACTTTTCTGTACTCTTATTATTTTCTACCTTTTTTTATGGTTTAATATCAGTGTGTTTGTTGTTCTATGAGAAAGGTTTGACGTCATCGTATCAGAAGCGGCTCGTGATTCCAGAGTGTGTTTTCCAACAGAATAACGCTCATCCACATACTGCTGTCGGAATCCGCCTCTGTTCTACAATCAAAATGTAGCCTTGGCCTGCTCGATCACCATATCTGCCTCCAAATGAGCACGTATGGGCCATCATCGTACGACAGTCACTCCAGCGTCATCTACAACCGATATTAACCTTTGCGGTATTGGCTGACCAAGTGCAACAGGTATGGAATTCCATTCCACAAACTGACATCAGGCTCCTGTACAATACAATGCATGCACGTTTGGATGCTTACATGCAACATTCTGGCGGTTACATCGGTTATTAATGTACCAGCATGTCACATTTGCAATGGTTTATCTCACGCCTACATTAACCTGCGTTATTGCAATGTTTATCATTTAAATGTGTTACCTAGACAAACGTATTTCCGAAATTTCATTACTCTACAACAACGTTGCGATTTTTGTTTCGTCGATTTATATACTACTGGCCATTAAAATTGCTACACTACGAAGATGACGTACTACAGACGCGAAATTTAACCAACAGGTAGAAGATGCTGTGATATGCAAATGATTAGCTTTTCAGAACATTCACACAAGGTTGGCGGTGGTGGCGATACCTACAACGAGCTGACATGAGGAAAGTTTCCAACCGATTTCTCACACACAAACAGCAGTTTACCAGCGTTACCTGGTGAAACGTTGTTGTGATGCCTCGTGTAAGAAGGAGAAATGCTTACCATCACGTTTCCGACTTTGATAGGATTGTAGCCTATCGCGATTGCGGTTTATCGTATTGCGACATTGCTGCTCGCGTTGGTCGATATCCAAAGACTGTTAGCGGAATATGGAATCGTAGTTTCAGGAGGGTAATACGGACCGCCGTGCTGGATCCCAACGGCCTCATATCACTAGCAGTCGAGATGACAGTCATTTTATCCGCATGGCTGTAACGGACCGTGCAGCCACGTCTCGCTCCCTGAGTCAACAGATGGGGACGTCTGCAAGACAACAACCATCTGCACGAACAGTTCGACGAAGTTTGCAGCAGCATGCACTATCAGCTCGGAGATCATGGCTGCGGTTACCCTTGACGCTGCATTACAGACAAGAGCGCCTGCGATGGTGTACTCATCGACGAACCTGGGTGCACGAATGGCAAAACGTCATTTTTTCGGATTAATCCAGCATCATGATGGTCGCATCCGTGTTTGGCGACATCGCGGTGAACGCACATTGGAAGCGTGTATTCGTCATCGCCATACTGGCGTATCACCCGGCCTGATGGTATGGGGTGCCATTGGTTACACGTCTCCGTCACCTCTTGTTCGCATTGACGGCACTTTGAACAGTGGACGTTACATTTCAGATGTGTTACGACCCATGGCTATACCCTTCATTCGATCCCTGTGAAACCCTACATTTCAGCAGGATAATGCACGACCGCATGTTGCAGGTCCTGTGCGGGCCTTTCCGGATACAGAAAATATTCGACTGCTGCCCTGGCTAGCACATTCTCCAGATCTCTCACCAACTGAAAACGTCTGGTCAATGGTGGCCGAGCAACTGGCTCGTCACAATACGCCAGTGACTACTCTTGATAAACTGTGGTATCGTGTTGAAGCTGCATGGGCAGCTGCACCTGTACACGCCATCCAAACTCTGTTTGACTCAATGCCCTGGCGTATCAAGGCCGTTATTACCGCCAGAGGTGGTTGTCTGGGTACTGATTCCTCAGGATCCATGCACTCAAATTTCGTGAAAATGTAATCACATGTCAGTTCAAGTGTAATATATTTGTCCAATTAATACCTGTTTATCATCTGCATTTCTTCTTGGTGCAGCAGTTTTAATGGCCAGTAGTGTATTAATGGAACACAGGCTAGTAACATGTAATATTTAACCGCTTAATTGAACGAAGACAAGGTGAGTGTCGTGGTTCTTTTGTTATTCTTGACGGAATGCAAAACAATCGTTTGAGAGAAACAAAGTTTTCAGTTCAAAGAAAGTTTCAAAGGCAAACAGCGTTCAGAACTGCTATTTAAGATGGTCTGTGGCTGTAGTGAGTTGTTAAAATCTCGCTAACTATGCAAGCTTTATGAGGTTTAACTACGAATGCATTCATTTGCTAAGAATTCGTATCGAATTCTTTCGCAGCTAGCGCCGGCAGATGAGGCCGTTAACAGCGGGCGAGAGCGGGGCAGCCGCGGGTGATTAATGTCGTATATCATGTTGCGACGCGACAGCCGCTAAACGATGCCGTCACCTGCAAAATGCGCGTCTTCCATCACCTGGCCCTCGCCAAAACGACTGATACGGCCGTTGTAACTGCCTGCTGCAGTTGTGCGCCCCAGCAATAGCAGTATTTCACGTTAACGCTACTGATCTGCTGCGCTCGTAAAATGGCGATAAAATTTTACATTTGTATGGGAAATATACGTTAATCTGAAGTACATAAAACTTGAAAAAGACATGCGTGGTTCTTCTATCAAAGCGTGACGTTTGATGTTTGTAAATTCGAATAGGGGACTATCAGGAATCCAGTCCCCTTTCGAATTTACAAGCATTAAGCGTTAAGCTTTGACAAAAACCAACCAAATCTTAAATGGACTAAGAGCAAATCAAAGCAATGAGGAGTAGCAAAATGAGATTAACCATAAACTTCACATCAAAATTGTAGAGGAATTTTGGTACCTTCGAAGCAAAATGACGAGTGGTGGACAAAGCAAGGAGGATATGAGAAGTAGACTAACACAGGAGAAGAGTGAGTTTCTTTCTAAAATAAATCGACTGGTATCATACGTACTTTCTTAAGTTCGACGAAAGGTAAGTACCTGAAGTCTGGAAAGTTGCACAGGTCACACCACTACCCAAGAAAGTAAATACGAGTAATCAGCTGAATCACAGACCTAAATCACTAACGTCGATTTGCAGTAGGATTTTGGAACATATACTGTGTTTGAACATTATGGGTTGGGTTGGGTTGTTTGGGGGAAGAGACCAAACAGCGAGGTCATAGGTCTCATCGGATTAGGGAAGGAAGTCGGCCGCGCCCTTTCAAAGGAACCATTCCGGCATTTGCCTGGAGCGATTTAGGGAAATCACAGAAAACCTAAATCAGGATGTCCGGACGCGAGACTGAACCGTCGTCCTCCCGAATGCGAGTCCAGTGTGCTAACCACTGCGCCACCTCGCTCGGTTGAACATTATGAATTACCTCGAAGAAACGATCTATTGACAAATAGCACAGATTCAGAAAATGTAGTTCTTGTGAAACACAACTAGCTCTTTATTCACACTAAGTACAACAGGGGATCTCAAACTGATTTCATGTTTCTAGATTTCCAGAACGCTTTTGACAGCGTTCCTCACAAGTGACTACTAATCCAATGGCGTACCTATGAGTATCGTCTCAATTATGTGACTGGATTCGTGATTTCCTGTCAGAAAGATCATAATTGTAATAATTGACGGAAAGTTATCGAGTAAGACAGACGTGATATCTGGCGTTCTCCTGGGAAATTTTATAGGCTCTCTGCTATTCTTCACAGCTTATGTAAACGGTTTATGAGACAATATGGGCAGCCTTCTCACGTTTTATACAGATGATGGTGTCGTTTATCAACTAGTAAAGTCATCGGAAGATCAAAACGAATTGCAAAATGATTTAGGCAAGATATTTGTATGCTCCGAAAAGTGACAATTGACTAAATAGTGGAAAGCGTGAGGTCATGCATACGAATACTAAAAGGATTTTGTTAAAATTCGGTTATGCAATAAATCACACTAATCTAAAGATTTTCAGTTTAACTAAACACGTAGGGATTACACCTACGAACAACCTAAGTTTGAATGATCACATAGAAAATGTTGTGGGGAAAGCTAACTAAAGACTGCTATTTATTGGCAGAACACTTTGAAAATGCAGCAAGTATACTCTGATGGAGTATTGCTGTGCAGTATGTGATCCTTATCAGATAGGATTGACGGAGGACATCGAAAGATTTCAAAGCAGGGCCGCTGGTTTTATATTACAGCGAAATATGGAAGAGAATGTCACGGGCACGATACGCGAGTTGAGGTGGCAATAATTAAAATAAGAGGGTTTTTCGTTGCTGCGAGACCTTTTCGCGAAATTCAAATCTCCTGCTTTCTCCTATGAATGCGAAAATGTTTTGTTGGTACCCATCTTCATTTGGAGAAATAATGATCGTAATAAAATAGAGAAATCAGAGGTCGCACGGAAAAATTTAAGAGTTAGATTTTTTCGCGCGCTGTTCGAGATTGGAACAGTAGAATAATAGTCTGGAGGTAGTACGACGATCTTCTGCCACACACTTAATTATGAATTGCAGAGTAATCATGTAGATGTAGAAGAGGAAGACATTTCTGACAATGTACGCGTGAAGCACAGTATTATTTGGGAGAGAACTGTGGACTGCGGCAAAACCGGGAAAGGAGAGGCTGGAAATACACTGGTGTCCAAAATTAATGCAACGAACCTATATTTCCCGTCCAGTGTTTGATTCACTATATAATATACATACCGTCAACAGATGTCCGTACGATTGTGTTCTGCACGGAGGTTTGCATTCCTGTCAACGGACAACCGAGCCAACGGTGGCACCAGGACACCTCTCAAACAGGGTAGTGTTTGTCGGGTAGTCCCACATCCATAATCGCCGTGTACGCAGCCACAGATGGTGTAGTGTGGTACATGTCTACCAGACTCTCTACGGTGGAGGGCCATACGAAGAATGTAAGCAGGACAATCGCAAACTTATGTGGCCTGATGGCTTAATGTGAATCGTTCTGTTGTTTCGCATGTGGTGACAGTTTACGCAGACCGAAGCTGTATCTCAAAGAGCAGGGCGGGGCCGAACACGTGTGACGTCAGAAAGAGAGGACCGTTTCTGGCTGTAAAGGCACGCCGGTAGCGCCTTAGTACTGCGCAGCAAATGGCATCTGACCTCGCAGCCTCCACTGGACGAGTTGTATCGAGGCAAACGGTGTACAGAAGGCTTCGGCAGACCGGTGTTTATTGTCGGAGACCTGCAGTATGTGTGCCTCTGATGCCTCTTCGCAGAAGGGAACGTCCAGAGTGGAGACGTCAACATTCCACCTGGACGGTCGAACAGTGGGCCAATATTCTTGTAATAGACGAGTCCCTATTTCGCCTGGCGAGTGATTCCCGACGGATTCGGATATGTAGTAAACGTGCAGGATGATTGTAGGACCCAAACATTATGAAAGGTGACCGAGATCGAGGTAGATCACTAATGCTGTGGGCAAGGATTATGTTGACTACTCGAATAGCTCTTCATGAAATAGTTACGGGTGAATCAGCAAGGTTTAACTGCTGTCAAGTATCGTGACGAGATCTTAGGACCTCATGTGCGGTTGTTACGAGGAGCTGTGAGGCCAGACTCCGCTCGACTTCATAGAGCACGGGTGGTCGATATTTCTGCGGAAACGGAAGATGTTGCATGCACGGCGTGGCCTGCTCGCTCTCCCGATCTGAATCGCATAGAGCATGTCTGGGATGCACTAGGGAGCGGGTTGCATCACTTCAGCAGCCACCAACCACTCTCCAAGAGTGCGAGCAGCTCTGCAGGAAGAACGAGCGTTATTGCCTCAACATGAGACTGATGACATCTTTTACAGTACGCCCCGTCGTTGTCAGGCCTGTCTCGCTGCCAGAAGTGGTCACACCCCGTACTGAGCACATTAACCAGTTGTCAGAATGAGTGTGCAGATCCAACAAGTTGGAAAAAACGAAGAACTTGATTGTCTATCTCTACGCATGTTGCAGTTGTTTACAGTCTGTATTCTTTACACTTTTTCTATTTTACTATCACCTGTTTATACTGTTTTGTGGCAAAATAAACGTAACCTTCAAAAATTTCTGTTTGCTGCTTTAATTTTGGACACCGGCGTATTTGAGATGCGTCATTACAGCGGAATGCTGAAAAGGACTGATAACAGAAGAAATGAGGAGGTTCTGCGAAGGATCTGCTAAGAAAGGAAAATGTGGAAACACGATAAGAACAAGGATGTGATGGTAGGAAAATATCCCCTGTGGTACTGGAGGAAGTCGAATCGGCATAAAACTGTAGGGAAAGACATATATTGGAATATATACAAAAAATAATTGACGATAATGGCTGAGATGAAGAGACTGGCACAGTAGAGGAAGTTGCGGCGGCCACATCACAACAGAGAGGCTGATGAAAGTAAACAAGTAAAGCCTCATTATCGCTTCCTCGGGGGCGTAAGGAAGTTAGCAGGAGACGTATGCACGTCCTGCCAGTATTCCTGTTCATGGTTTCCGTTGTCAGGGTTCACTACCATATGGACTACCAGAATGAAAAATGCTCCTATCGTAGCAGAAACAAAGGTGAATATGTCCTGGGCAGAGTTAGGAACTGAAAAGAGGGGAACCAGTTTTTCGACTTATCTGGCAGCTTCAAAGACATTTAAATCGAAACATCTTGACACATTCGCGCTTTTGTGCTTGTTAGTATTAGTACCCATGTCATGTAATACGAGGGCTATCATCAAAGTACATTACGTTTTGGAATTAAAAATAAATAAAGTATTGGAAAAATTTTTCATTATGTACAGATGAAAGCCACACTTAAATACTACTTTTCTACATTGTTGCCATTTAAATTAAGGCACTTATCGTAGCGATGGACGAGCTTGGAAATTCCTTCGTCGTAAAATTCGGCCACCTGCGCCTTCAACCACGTGGTTACCTCTGCTTTTGGGACAGAAAAGGTATGATTTTTGTGGATTTCCTGGAAAGAGGCACTACAATAAACTCTCAAAGGTATTGCCAAACTCTGCACAACCTCAGAAGAGCAATACAAAACAAGCGCAGGGGAAAGTAGGGCTCAAAGATCTTGCTAATTCACGACAACGCCCGGGCCCACACGGCAAATGCCACTCGTGAAGTTCTCGAATCTTTTAAGTGGGAGTTGTTTCCTCATCCGCCGTACAGTCCCGACCTGGCACCGAGCGACTTCCACTTATTCCCAGCAATGAAGAAGTGGTTGGCTATGCAGCGATTTGATGACGACGCACAGCTTCAAGAAGAGGTAACCACGTGGTTGAAGGCGCAGGCGGCCGAATTTTACGACGAAGGAATTTCCAAGCTCGTCCATCGCTAGGATAAGTGCTTTAATTTAAATGGCAACTATGTAGAAAAGTAGTATTTAAGTGTGGCTTTCATCTGTATATGATAAAAAAATTTCCAATACTTTATTTATTTTTAATTCCAAAACGTAATGTACTTTGTGGATAGCCCTCGTATAATGCATCGTGTCAAGAAAATAACATGCCACATCAAGTCACGTCGTACAACATGACACATGCCATCACGTTATCCAGCATGGCATATGTCATGTCGTGCAATATGGCGCAACCTATCATTAACGTTTTGGATGCATGCAGCCCCACTCTTTGATATTTCCTATTATAGATGCACCCCCAACCTCGGGTTCTCCCTATTGTAGATGCATCCCACTCCCTAGAAGCACATACATTTCTGTCTATTTGTTCTTAGATCCCTCACAATACATGTAACACACACCCTTCCCCCCTCCACCCAGGAAATCATAAATTGTTTTAGCGTGTCCCCTAGAACAAATCAACCCCAAGAAATTTTATCCCCCCAGAAATACTTTTTAGCTATTACAGGTATGTTCTTCTGCTATATGACATTATGTATTGCTTACTACGCATGGCGAATCATCTAGATTTTGGGCATAGGATCAGGGACGTTAGCCCATAAATTGCTAGATGCAGGTTTGCCAACACCTTGCAGCTAAGAGAGCTCAATGACCTAGGGAAGTAGAGTTAACTCGTAAAAAGTTCGAATATGTCAAGATGTTTTGATTTAAATGTATTTGAAGCTGCCAGATAAGTTGAAATGCTAGTTTCCTTCTTCTAAGTCCCTCACTCTGCCCTGGACATATCCCCCTCTTTTTCTGTGTTAGTGCTATTTTTCATTCTGGTTCCCATACCATAATTTTTATGTTAGACAGCCATAACTGGGCAACTGATGCAGATTTTTGTTGACTCTGGGACGAAAAATCCGGTAAAGAGCAAGATTTTTCCAAACGGTGAAAATTAACCTTGGACAATGACCCGCCACACCGGCGGAACAAATTTGAACCATCAGCGTTGCTGAAAATCTGAGCATTAATTTCTGGCCAATTAAAATTTTTTGCAAAAGGAATTACTCGATTCGCACAATTTGCCTGGGCGCCAGCTACGATTCGTCGTTTAAAGCTTGCTTAATGTACTGTAACAGTAAGATAGATGTTCGAATAGCTGTTCAGATGGCCGCTGGTCCGAGCTAAACCAAAAACTTTTCCCCACGTTCCCATGTCAAATAGGAACCGTGCACCAAGACCCTCCACAAACCATGATTCTGCCCGTGGCCTTTTCATACTTTACAGCGCTTTCGCTATTGTCTAATGTATTCCGGTAACAATATCAATTTCTCTATACAACTGTATCACACGATTTGTTTTGCTCTTCAGCTGATATAAAATCGATTTTCAGACTGCACTGACACAATATCCGGTACCAAACGAGTCTCAAAAAGTTTCCGTGAATACGACGAGCATTCATTCACGACAGGACGCCGTCGCACGGAAATCTAACAAAGTGTTGAATTCAACGTGTTACATGTTCCACACAACCAAATGTATCCAGTACATCAGCAAATGAAATGTGGTAAGTTCTTTTATTTCTGAAATATTATACTTTGAGTTACGTGAATGAACTTGCACAGAGGCAGAAGCATGGGAGGCTACAACGTTCCCTGCGATCGGAGATTAGTCTTTCCCTTCATGTTGCCGGCCGTTGTGGCCGTGCGGTTCTAGTCGCTTCAGTTTGGAACCGCGTGACCGCTACGGCCGCAAGTTCGAATCCTGCCTCGGGCATGGATGTGTGTGATGTCCTTAGGTTAGTTAGGTTTAAGTAGTTCTAAGTTCTAAGGGACTGACGACCTCAGATGTTAAGTCCCATAGTGCTCAGAGTCATTTGAACCATTTTTCCCTTCATGTTGTCATAGAAAACGTTGCTCTCACGGGGAACTGAAGGGAGATCGACTTCTTGGAAGGTGTGATCGCGAATGCTTTGCACCAACGGTTACTGCTGATGATCGTGGTTGCTGTGATTAATCTGACGCAAAAAAAAAAAAAAAAATTCCTCAATAGGAGTCTTTCCTCAGTAGGAGTCCATCGCGATAGATGCGGTGACGCCACAAAGCAGTAAAATTGCTGTCAATAAAGACTACTTCTATCACTAACATACAAACATGATTTTCTTGGAGCTACAATGAGCTAAGAGCATTCTGGCGCGTTCACAAAAGACCTTTGTCCTCCTATTAATATTTCCTTATCCACAGTTTCACAGTAACATTCGCAACACGACATTTTAAATCGGATTTTCCAAGTTAGATGCTAATAGTTTTACTATAGTTCCTACACTAGGCCTATTTCGGCGGTATTGCCACTGTCAACTAGAGCCTACGCCTGCAAATATTATAATTGATAAATTTCATTTATTTTTGCGATGTTTGTATATGGAGGTAATTATACATGTATACGTACATATATCTGGGAGAGATGTAGATGTTGCATCATTGATGAATCCTTTTGTCAACTGTCGGTGTTTTTTTGTAATGGTAAAACGAAGTCACGTAATTTGACAGCTAGTTGACAGTTCTCAATAAAGCTGTACGTTTACATTGTGTTTAAAGCTAGTCAGCGGTATCGTTTGAGTTACAGGTAATTTAGTTGTTTGTGTAATCTCTGATTGTTTATTTTTTATTCGTTGTCATGTCCCAGAAAGTCAATAAATATTTCCAGGTAATATTTATGTTTCAAGACGGTTTGTTAGTTTAATGTATCGTGCGGATAATTTTTCATGTTTACATACATTTCGAATTCTTCCAGTACGTTCACGGCGAGGGCTTTTGCTATTATGTGCACGATTTGACTTGCAGTTTCGATTTTGTCCTCGTTATGGTTTATGTAGATGGGTAGATCGCGTAACTAATGAGAAGGTACTTCAAAATGGTTCAAATGGCTCTGATCACTATGGGACTTAACATCTAAGGTCATCAGTCCCCTAGAACTTAGAACTACTTAAACCTAACTAACCTAAGGCCATCATACGCATCCACGCCCGAGGTAGGATTCGAACTTGGTACCGTAGCAGTCGCGCGGTTCCAGACCTCCACAGCGAGGAGGTACTGAATAGAATTGGGGAGAAGGGAGATTAGTGGCACGTACTGACCAAAAGAAGGGAACGGTTGCTAGGACACATTCTGAGGCATAAGGGATCACCAATTTAGTGCTGGAGAGAAGCATGTGGCGTAAAAATCGTAGAGGGAGACCAAGAGATGAATACATTAAGCAGATTCAGAGGAACGTAGGTTGCAGTAATTACTCGGAGATGAAAAGGCTTGCACAGGATAGAGTAGCATGGAGAGCTGCAGCAAACCGGTCTTTGGACTGAAGAGCACAACAACAACAACATGGTTTTAGTTTTTTTAAATGCTTGAAGAGACTCGATTGATTCCTATAATATCTTTAGTATGTTCTCCAAACCTGATATCGATCTCTAGTCTGTTTTCTATATCTGATAGACACTAGAGGTACTTCTTATGGTTATTTCCAAAATTTCAATACATGCAGGGTTTCCCAGAAGTACCGATTCATTTTCATGAAACACATGTCTAATACGGAAAACATATATCTATACAGTAGGGACATATATGAGGCATAAAGAATAATTAAAGTTCAACTTGGCCATTCTGCACGTCAACACAGAGAGATCACCTTTCCGCTGTAGCCCGGAACACGTTTTGTAGTTGATCAATGAAGTGACGCTATTAACCGCTTCCACAATCCGACCTCGCACCTGACGCAGGGTGGTGATTTTAATCATGTACACGAAGGGGTTGATGTAACTGCGCGCAAAGGAGTCTGTTGGGGGTAAGGTCAGGTGACTTTGTGACTTTGGAGCCCACACACTCGGTGAAACTCTACCGATCTACCGTCACGGGAATATGCGGCTGAGGTAATATCAGACAGTAGGAGAAAAATGGGAAGAGGACCTGTCCTGCTGGTACACAACGAAATTCAGAATTCCATCAGATTCCATTTGCAGTTACAAGGAAAGTTCGAGCATGTCATGGTAACTGGTAACTGTTATCGTTAGCTTGCCTGATATCCCTTATTTCAGTATAATTTTCTTAATAAGTTCTCGTTCAAGACTGTATGGATATTATAGCATGATCTGATCGTGCACCTTAATGTTCAGCACGCTAGTTTGCGAGACAGGGATATGAGCGACATCCGGATTAAATCCAAGAAGTGCATCAACAAACAATGGTCTGCTTCATTGGCCAGACAGCTCACGCTCGTTTGCGCAGTTGCTAGGCTAGTCCCAATCTCTGCCTCAGAAAATAATATATTCCAGGAGGAATGATCAATAATGAGGGATATGACAGGAACGATGATACGAGGCCAAGTCTAGTGGACCTGGGCACTAAAATGCACACCTTAAGAGCTATGAGCAGTTGTTCAGTAGAAGAGACGTGTTTTACATTAGCGAAGATTAATAAGTGCTCTTAGATGTTAAGACACCCACGAGCCCATGTTTACGTGACACTTGTTCTTGTTTTGGTTCATATCACCACCTCTTAAAATATGGAAAGCAAACAGCTTTCAGTAGAAGCGTGTTGTTTCACAGTATCGAATATGATAAAGTGCTCTTAGCTGTTAAGTTATACATTTTAGAACCCATGTTAAGCAGACTTTTTTGCTTCGAATGATCGTTCCTGTTATATCCCTGAATACTGACCATTCCTTCTGAAGCACTCCGTATACATGGCAGAGAATAAAGCTTACAGAGGCCACAAACATGTGGCATACGTGACGTCCCTCACCGAGCTTACCTAACGACTGTTGCCATAGGCAGGACATCCGGCCACGAAGTTAAAAAGAAAAATGCCTAATTACAAAATTTTAACTGACTGTGGTAACCAGGCGCGCAGACCGCTAAATTAATTGGACATCTTAAGCATAAACTAACCCCGTACAAAGCAGTTATCCTAGAATTTCAAGCCTCAATGAACATTTACTCGAGTCACAACATAATCTGTGTCTAAGGAACACACCTTAAAAGGAGCATGATGGTCGCATTTGAGATATAAGTTATCAGTATCATTTACGGTTTAATGGAAACCAGCGATGAATGAGAGAGTCGTTGCACGGCATTTGCTATGCACTGTGTTTCAGTTATTTGCTTCCGGCCACAGCTGGGTAAGCTGTGTACGCCAAAGCCGGCGGGGTCTGTCGGTAGTGTGCAGATACGGGAACGGCTATGGGTCAGCAAAGCAAATCCGCAGCCGCCCAGGTGGGCCTTGGCGCCCGTCCGTCTGTAGAGGAACCAGCGGCTCCGGGCGGGCACGTTAATAATGCAGCCGCCTGGGCCAGATTTCGGCGCCAGGTCGATACGGTTGCTCGGCAACCGCGACTCCACAACGGGACGGCACGGAACGGGGTGAGGCCAGGCGCCGCGGCCAAACACTGACGAGCAGACGGCGCGGCGCCGGGCACCTCCCCTCTCCCAGGCCGTCCCGTCTCCCCCCGTTCCCCTCCCTCGCACGAGGCTTCGCTGCGCGCAACTGTCGACTGAGGACTGCTTTTAATACGAGTGCGGCGCTGCAGTTGGGCGTCATTGCGCGACCGAGAAATTTTAAGTGCTGCACCATAAATATTTTCTTTCGACACCAACGCTTATCGCGCAAACAGAACGGTTAAAGTTTACAAGTGTGTGCTAGCAACGTGCTCTCGAGAGATGACTGGAACTAAGATAGCGGGGTTGTTGTTGTTGTGGTCTTCAGTCCTGAGACTGGTTTGATGCAGCTCTCCATGCTACTCCATCCCGTGCAAGCTTCTTCATCTCCCAGTAACTATTGCAACCTACATCCATCTGAATCTGCTTAGTGTATTCATCTCTTGGTCTCCCTCTACGATTTTTACCCTCCACGCTGCCCTCCAATACTGAATTGGTGATCCCTTGATGCCACAGAACATGTCGTACCAACCGATCCCTTCATCTAGTCAAGTTGTGCCACAAACGTCTCTTCTCCCCAATCCTATTCAATACTTCCTCATTAGTTATGTGATCTACCCATCTAATCTTCAGCATTCTTCTGTAGCACCACATTTCAAAGGCTTCTATTCTCTTCTTGTCCAGACTATTTATCGTCCATGTTTCACTTCCATACATGACTACACTCCATACAAAAATGACTTCCTGACACTTAAATCTATACTCGACGTTAACGTTGGTAATGAGTAAATGTTCGGCAAATGTGGAGTGGTGCACGTTACCACCCTTCTTTCGTAGTAAATGTTCTTTGCACCTTAGTGTGATCGCCTGGCAGTTTTGGCAGGGACAATAATTGAAAATCATTTTATAAACACCTGGGTTAGAAAAAGGATCATTGGCACTGTTAATTGTATGCACAAAGTTTTTTAGTGATTTTCAGTGGACAAGGTTACATTACATTTGTATTTATTCGTTAAGAAACTCAGTATACTATAGCGTACATTTCCTTGGAAAATAATATAAATTCGTTTAGTATTTTCCGCTTCCTTAGCGCCGGGTGAATTTCTCTGTAACGTGGAACATTTTTTAGGGTTTTTCTTGTTGATGATGCAATCGACTAAATTTTAATCATATCTGTTGTAACAGCAATAGATTTTATAACAGCAATTTCGTTCTGTAAATTAATCGGCGGAAGGGGCACTGACAAGCGTGGTCAATAGTGGAATGAAAGAACACAACCATGTGTGCATTAGGATGGGCAGAATCAGCTGGAATAAAACAAAAATAAAAAAAAGTTTTGCATCACCCCAATTCCGAGAGTTCCGGAACCTGTACAAGAAATTGGAATAGAGATCAACATAAACATAATTTTAGCCCTTTGTATTGCTCATGAAAACCACACACTGCATGCTGTACCACCATGCAGCGAGACCTCCAGAGGTGGTGGTCCAGATTGCTGTACACACCGGTACCTCTAATATCCAGTAGCACGTCCTCTTGCATTGATGCTTGCCAGTATTCGTCGTGGCATACTATCCACAAGTTCATCAAAAAACTGTTGGTCCAGATTGTCCCACTCCTCAACGGCGATTCGGCGTAGATCCCTCAGAGTGGTTGGTGGGTCACGTCGTCCATAACCAGCACTTTTCAAACTATCCCAGGCATGTTGGATAGGGTTCATGTCTGGAGAACGTGCTGGCTACTCTAGTCGAGCGATTTTGTTATCCTGAAGGAAGTCATTCACAAGATGTGCACGATAGGGGCGCGACTTGTCGTCCATGAAGATGAATGCCTTGCCAATGTGCTGCCGATATGGTTGCAGTATCGGTTGGAATATGGCATTCACGTATCGTAGAGCTGTTACAGCGCCTTCCATGACCACCAGAGGGGTACATCGGCCCCACAAAATGCCACTCCAAAACAGCAGTGCACTCCACCTTGCTGTACTCGCTGGACAGTGTGTGTAAGGCATTCAGCCTGACCGGGTGGCCTCCAAACACGTCTCTGACGATTGTCTGGTTGAAGGCAAATGCGACACTCACCACCTGTACCCCACTGCATGGCGTCGTGGTTGCAAAGATTGACCTCGTCATGGCAGTCGGGAGTGAAGTTGCGCATCATGCAGCCTATTGCACTCAATTTGAGTCGTAATACGACGTCCTGTGGCCGCACGAAAAGCATTATTAAACATGGTGGCATTGCTGTCAGGGTTCCTCCGAGCCATAATCCGGTAGGTGGCGTCATCCATTGCAGTAGTAGCCCTTGGGTGGCCTGAGCGAGGCATGTCATCGACAGTTCCTGTCTCTCTGTATCTCCTCCATGTCCGAACAATATCACTTTGGTTCACCCCGAGACGCCTGGACACTTCCCTCGTTGAGTGCCCTTCCTGGTACAAAGTAACAGTGCGGACGCGATCGAACAGCGGTATTGACCGTCTAGGCATGGCTGAACTACAGACAACACTAGCCGTGTACCTCGTTCGTGGTGGAATGACTGGAACTGATGGGCTGTCTAATAGGCGCTGCTCGTGCATGGTTGTTTACATCTTTGGGAGGGTTTAATGACATCTCTGAACAGTCAAAGGGACTATGAAGTTAAAATCTTCTGGGTTATTAGGCCGCGTCATGTTTCTTCTAAAATGTTCGACGTTTCGACCCCTCCGCTGGAATCTTCCTCAGGATCTTTTGGTGCCCACTACTGCTAGCCCAGAAGATTTTAACTTCAGTGACAACGGCCACGAAAACTGCAGACTTACATAAAAGGGACTGTGTCTTTGATACAATATCCACAATCAAGGTCTATCTTCAGGAGTTCTAGGAACCGGTGTGATGCAAAACTTTTTTGATGTGTGTATTATTCGAATAAGTAGACTTCCGGAAAACATTAAGGCAAAAGTTATTGAAATTCTATCACGAAATGTGTTGCAAGTGCTTGTTTAACTAGTCGCTAGTCGTTTGTGTCCACCGAGAACCTGCAAGATGTTGTGGTCTTCCTGAACCCATCGATTCCATATTTTGATGACAGTTGTAGAATCTCGTCCTGCGCCAACAGCAATATCTCGGAACTATGAAGCACAATATCTACAAGCCACGATCCTGTCGCTGCTGAATTCCGACATGTGTTGGTAGATGTTTCACGCAGTTATACGAGCCAGAACACGGTCTCCTCACAAATAATTACCACACAAATGCGATTTCTGAACGAAAAATCTACTGCATATTCCTTATACACGAAATATAGATGGCTTTAATTCGGCCTACAGCGTGCTGGTATATTAGTTATACAAAAGTAACATCCGGTACATTATTGAATGTAGCCGGCCGCGGTGGTCTAGCGGTTCTGGCGCTGCAGTCCGGAACCGCGGGACTGCTACGGTCGCAGGTCCGAATCCTGCCTCGGGCATGGGTGTGTGTGATGTCCTTAGGTTAGTTAGGTTTAAGTAGTTCTAAGTTCGAGGGGACTTATGACCTAAGATGTTGAGTCCCATAGTGCTCAGAGCCATTTGAACCATTTGAACCATTATTGAATGCAGTGTATCTTCAGTTTTTATTTACAAATGTCCACAGCCGATAACTTTTGTAGTACGACAAATGTCCTATATGTAATCAGTTTTCTGCCAAATTGTATGAAGCAAGTCTTGATTTATGGTTGCCACTACTTGTCGCTATTCGTTGATACTTCCGGAAAGCGAAGGATCAAACACTTTGTCTTTACTGCAACATCATCCACAGCGGTCCATCGGGGTTAAAGCAGGTGATCGTGGCGGCTAGGACACTATTCCACCATGTCCAATCCATGTTGGCACATTGCTATGGAGATAGGCGACAATTTCACTACGATACGGTGGTGGCGCGGTATTTTGCTGGAAAATGAATTCTGTGCCAATATCCTCTTGTAATCGGGGCACTGCATAATGTTCAGGCAAGTCCAGGTACGATATGTCAGTTCAATTGCTGCGTCAGAGACTACTGGCCGACCCTAACCGGGCGTCCTGTGTGACGCGCAACCAGGATTATACCCTCTTGTTGTTGTTGTCTTTGTGTTGGTGACCCGTGATCTTTACTCCTGAAGTGTGTCTGAAATGCAGTAGCGGATTTGGATTTATGAAACAATAAACAACATTACGCACACTCTGCACCATTATACGACTCCTCGATGACTGTTGAAATAAATCATTCACGCATGCCCCCTAGGGGGAACGTCGCGAACTAACAGTGCTGGGCGGGATTGGAACTTGAAGGTCTACTACATTCAGTGGTGTCTCAAACATTTCCGTATGTTATTTATCCTTTCCACAAAATACTCTGAGTACTATGGGACTTAACTTCCGTGGTCATCAGTACCCTAGAACTTAGAACTACTTAAATCTAACTAACCTAAGGACATCACACACATCCATGCCCGAGGCAGGATTCGAACCTGCGACCGTAGCGGTCACTCGGTTCGAGACTGAAGCGCCTAGAACCGCTCGGCCACAGAGGCCAGCCTATCATTTCACAATTAAAGGTTACTTTTGTATAAAAAATTTATAAACACCCTGAACTTCGTGCGGTTGTACTGGAATGCTAATCATATGCATATCGAAGCGTGTATTCTTCATGCCAGTTTGATGTTCGTCGCACACAGCTGTCATAGTGTCGATATTTTAACGGCCAACAGAGTATTTGATTACTGATTTACTCCTCAGGAAGCAGAGAAGGTATGGTGATACGAAATACTGATTATTGTATACGAACTGGCAGAAAAGGAAGCTGTTGTACAGTGCAGTGAGTTTTTATTGTTTTAACTGACTGAAAATAAACGGAAACGTATTAAGCGCAGAGGGTTGGCGGAGGATTGCGAATAATAATGAAGAAACAATATTGTGTTAAAAGTGAGATTATGTTGATAGCTTGCTTATCCTGAAGATATTGGCATCTTCAGTTTCAACAAGTACAGTTCAAAGAATGTTCAAATGTGTTTGAGTTCCTAAGGGACCAAACTGCTGAGGTCATCGGTCCATAGACTTACACACTACTTAAACTAACGTATGCTAAGAACAACACACACACCCATGCCCGATGGAACTCGAACCTTCGTGACACGGCGCCTAAACCGCACGGCTACTCCGCGCGGCAAGTACAATTCAGTTCTTATGACAGTGATGGCGTCTGTACCATGCAGTATTCTCTATGTCGACTCGCTTACTCAAAGACTGAATCGTACTTTTTGTTGCGAATGCACGGTCATTTGATTTTGTTGAATATTCCGGGGCGATTGGTGCCCATGCGGGCGTGACGCATTACAACTGCGCAGTTGGTGATGCCCCGGGGGAGGGTAAAGCGGGAATGGCGTGCTTCCCTGAGGCAGTTCATTGAAGCTCGGGTCAAAGATTAGTTGCCACGTTTGCTCGTGTCAGTCGCAATATTAAAAGATAAGGCGATACTTTTGGTACGTACGCTAATTCGCACCTACAGCTACATAAAAGGGACAGCTTAATGGAAACTCTTTATTATTTCAGAAGTAATCGCCATAATTGTTAATAAATTTATCCCATTGTGAAACAAGACGGTCAATGTCTTCATGGAGAAATGCATCTCTTCGTCAGAAGCAAATCGACAGCTACGAATATCTTTCTTCACGGCTCCAAAAATATGGAAATCAAACGGGAATAGATAGCGGGACTGTATGGAGGACATGTAAGACCTCCCCAGCGAAACTTCTTGCCACATAATCGAAATAACCTGCCAACAAAATTCCCGCTCACATGTTGCCAAGGTTATTTCGACCGTGCTACAGAAGTTTCGCTGGGAAGCTCTTACATATCCTCCATACATTCCCGATCTCTTCTCATGCGATTTCCGTATTTTTGGTGCCCTGAAGAAAAACGTTCGTGACCACCTATTTGCTTCGGGCGAAGAGGTGCACGCCTGAGTACAATCATGGTTCCGTATGCAACAGCAAGCATTTTTCCATGAAGGAATCTATCGCCTTGTCTCACAGTGAGATAAATACACTACTGGCCATTAAAATTGCTACACCACGAAAATGACGTGCTACAGAGCCAAAATTTAACCGACAGGAAGAAGATGCTGTGATATGCAAATGATTAGCTTTTCAGAACATTCACGCAAGGTTGGCGCCGGTGGCGACACCTACAACGTGCTGACATGAGGAAAGTTTCCAACCGATTTCTCATACACAAACGGCAGTTGACCGGCGTTGCCTGGAGAAACGTTGTTGTGATGCCTCGTGTAAGGAAGAGAAATGCGTATCATCACGTTTCCGACTTTGATGAAGGTCGGATTGTAGCCTATCGCGATTGCGATCTATCGCATCGCGACATTGCTGCTCGCGTTGGTCGAGCTCCAAAGACTGTTAGCAGAATATAGAATCGGTGGGTTCAGGTGGGTAATACGGAACGCCGTGTTGGATCCCAACGGCCTCGTATCACTAGTATTCGAGATGACAGGCATCTTATCCGCATCGTAGTAACGGATCGTGCAGCCACGTCTCGATCTCTGAGTCAACAGATGGGGACGTTTGCAAGACAACAACCATCTGCACGAACAGTTCGACGACGCTTGCAGCAGCATGGACTATCAGCTCGGAGGCCATGGCTGCGGTTACTCTTGACGGTGCATCACAGACAGGAGCGCCTGCGATGGTGTACTCAACGACGAACCTGGGTGCACGAATGGCAAAACGTCATTTTTTTCGGATGAATCCAGGTTCTGTTTACAGCATCATGATGGTCGCATCCGTGTTTGGCGACATCGCGGTGAATGCACATTGGAAGCGTGTATTCGTCATCGTCATACTGGCGTATCACCCGGTGTGATGATATGGGGTGCCATTGGTTACACGTCTCGGTCACCTCTTGTTCGCATTGACGGCACTTTGAACAGTGGACGTTACATTTCAGATGTGTTCGACCCGTGGCTCTACCCCTCATTCGATCCCTGCGAAACCCTACATTTCAGCAGGATGATGCACGACCGCATGTTGGATACAGAAAATGTTCGACTGCTGCCCTGGCCAGCACATTCTCCAGATCTCTCACCAATTGAAAACGTCTGGTCAATGGTGGCCGAGCAACTGGCTCGTCTGGATATGCCAGTCACTACTCTTGATGAAGTGTGGTATCGTGTTGAAGCTGCATGGACAGCTGTAGTTGTACACGCCATCCAAGCTCTGTTTGACTCAATGCCCAGGCGTATCAAGGCCGTTATTACGACCAGAGGTGGTTGTTCTGGGTACTGATTTCTCAGGATCCATGCACTCAAATTGCATGAAAATGTAATCACATGTCAGTTCTAGTATAATATATTTGTCCAATGAATACCCGTTTATCATCTGCATTTCTTCTTGGTGTAGCAATTTTAATGGCCAGTAGTCTATATTGGCAGCTATGGCGATTTCCTTTAAAATAATAAACAGTTTACTTACTTGTCCCATCTGTCTCGTTTTCATTTGACTGCGCAATATACATATTCCGTAAGCTACTGTATGGTGAATGGCGGAGAGTACTCCATACCAAAATTATCGGTTTTCCGTCTTATTCACTTCACATATTGAGCGCGTTAAAAACGGTGGTCTGTACGTGTCTGTACAAGATTACTTTCTCTTGGCTTATTCTTTCGAGCCTTATGTTAGACGCACTATGATGACAGCATAATTATCGCGCAGTGTTCTGTGGCTGCAGGCTCTCAGCTGACAGAATTGCACTAAAACTGTGTTGTCTTTCTTCCAAGGATTCGTTTGTTAGTTCGTCTAGTATTTCGTATAGACCATTCCGTCCCTTTACGATCCAAACAGTTCTTCCCTTAATTTGTTTAATGTGTACTGTCATACATACTTGATAACGACTCTAAACATTGGATGGCCACTCTAGAACTGGTAGCACTCGCATCTTATATATGGTTTCCTTTACAAATGAAGTGCTTCCCCAAAAACCTTCTAACAAATCTAAGTGTTCCATTCGTCACAGGAAGAAGCCATTCTAGATACACATACCTCTCCAGTTCCTGGAATCAAGGTATGGAGAGTTGTGGACATGGCAAAATGACTGATTTGGTAATTGTTGAAGTGAGACTAAATGGTATACGGTGCTTCATAGTCTAACGGTTTTCATTCCTGCCAGTGTACTTCGGCTTATTGTATATCGTGACGACCATTATCATAAATTTTGCTTCACTGTCGTAAAACAAATACATGTCTTTTAACTATAATTGTGACTATAAAGTTTATTTCAGTGGTTCCTAGCACCCTTTGACGCAACCACTGGCTGGAGCGTATTAATGTGCTATTGGTAATGACTTGCCAGATGAAATCAGAGAGTCAGTTCTGAGAAATCCTTGTCAGATTAATTTTCATCTAACAGTCTCTTGTGAAATAAGGAAAATCATTCAAATGATCTGTTGGAATAGATGACATCTCTAACAAGGAGCAGTTACAGCCGGCGTTCTGAGTCACACCTGTAATGCATCACCAACTCAAGGTATTTTCCCAGACAGGTTCAAATATGCCGGTCTAAGTCGCTGCAGTCATGGACTGTAAGGCTGGTCCCGGCGGAGGTTCGAGTCCTCCCTCGGGCATGGGTGTGTGTGTTTGTCCTTAGGGTAATTTAGGTTAAGTAGTGTGTAAGCTTAGGGACTGATGACCTTAGCAGTTAAGTCCCATAAGATTGCACACACATTTGAACATTTTTTAAAATATGCCACTGTCAAGCCTTTCTACAAAAAAGGGGACACCACTGATGTCAATAATTACCGTCCAGTATCCTTGCTTGCAGTATTTTCAAAAATCGTCGAGAAAGTAATGTACTCAAGAGGGTTAGCCATCTCAACAGTAATGAGAACTTAGTAAATCACAATTAGGATTTCAAAAATATTGTTATACTGAAACAGAAATATACAGTTTCACTGCCCACATAATAGAGTCTTTTAATAGTAAAATTTCAACAATAGGACTTTTCTGTGACTTATCCAAAACATTTGATTATGTGAACCATGACGTTATGTTACAGAAATTACGATTCTACGGTATAAAAGGAACGACATATAAGTGGTTTAAGTCGTATCTATAGAACAGAAAGCAAAAAGTTTCTTTATATGGTCTTAGTGATTTAAGGAAGTTTCCCACTTCATATAACTGGGGCGAAATTACATTAGGTGTGCCACAGGGTTCGATCATGGGTCCCCTCCTGTTCTTGATATATGTGAATGACTTCCCTTCTTATGTGAAACAAGAAGTTAAACTGACACGGTTTGCTGATGATACAAGCATCATTATTAATGCAGTAAAAGAAACTCCAGTAGAAAATGATACAAATAATGTCTTTGGAAAAGTTATTGATTGGTTTTCTGCCAATGTGCTTGCTTTGAACTCTGAAAAAACACAGTGCATCCAATTTTCTACTGCAAGGAGTACAGTTCCTTCAATAAATATAACACATCAACAGTAGCTAGTAGCCAGGGTAGAACATACTAAGTTGGGTGTACGTTTAGATGAGAATCTTAATTGGAAAATGCGTATTTTGAAGCTCCTAAAACGGATAGGTTCAGCAACTTTTGCAATCAGAATAATCGCTAATGTTGAGGATATAGAAATTAGCAAGTTAATATACTTTACATACTTTCACTGTCTGATGTCAAATGATGTCATACGGAATAATATTTTGGGATAACTCAACACTTAGGCAAAAAGTAGTCACTGCTAAAAAAAAAAGTGGTTACAATAACGTGTGGGGCTCATAGTCGCACATCTTGTAGACATCTGTTTAAAACGTTATGAATTCTTACAACAGCCTCACAGTGCATTTACTCAGTAATGAAATTTGTTTTCAACAATATGGACCAGTTTAGAAACAACAATGACATCCATTATTATAATGCTGGAAGAAAGAAAGACTTACACTATCCTCTCCTTAACCTACCTTTGGCACAGAAAGGGGTCAAATATGCTGCTGTACCATAGACGAATTCTTGAATAAAAATAAATAAATCTGTAGGTATAATATATGCATTTTGTGCCATTTAAGAGAATGGGAAAGGTAATAAAAATATTAAGCTTTTTTTTTTTTTTTAAAAGAAAGCTTGATTAATGTGTGCATTTAATATCCACTTGACACGTTCCACATCATAACGGTTACCGTGAGATTGATCAATGGAACATGTAACTAACTAACTAATCGGTATAGTCATTAAACAATACATGGCAGCATTGACTGAAATGAACTTTAAAAATTGTTGTTGTTGTTGTGGTCTTCAGTCCTGAGACTAGTTTGATGCAGTTCTCCATGCTACTCTATCCTGTGCAAGCTTCTTCATCTCCCAGTACCTACTGCAACCTACATCCTTCTGAATCTGTTTAGTGTATTCATCTCTTGGTGTCCCTCTACGATTTTTACCGTCCACGCTGCCCTCCAATACTAAATTGGTGATCCCTTGATGCCTCAGAACATGTCCTACCAGCCGATCCCTTCTTCTAGTCAAGCTGTGCCACAAACTTCTCTTCTCCCCAGTCCTATTAAATACCTCCTCATTAGTTATGTGATCTACCCATCTAATCTTCAGCATTATTCTGTAGCACCACATTTCGAAAGCCTCTATTCTCTTCTTGTCCAAACTAGTTATCGTCCATGTTTCACTTCCATACATGGCTACGCTCCATACAAATACTTTCAGAAAAGACTTCCTGACACTTAAATCTATACTCGATGTTAACAAATTTCTCTTCTTCAGAAACGCTTTCCTTGCCACTGCCAGTCTACATTTGATATCCTCTTTACTTCGACCATCATCTGTTATTTTGCTCCCCAAATAGCAAAACTCCTTTATAACTTTAAGTGTCTCATTTTCTAATCTAATTCCCTCAGCATCACCCAACTTAATTCGACTACATTCCATTATCCTCGTTTTGCTTTTGTTGATGTTCATCTTATATCCTCTTTTCAAGACACTATCCATTCCGTTCAACTGCTCTTCTAAGTCCTTTGCTGTCTCTGACAGAATTACAATGTCATCGGCGAACCTCAATGTTTTTATTTCTTCTCCATGGATTTTAATACCTACTCCGAATTTTTCTTTTGTTTCCTTCACTCCTTGCTCAATATAGAGATTGAATAACATCGGGGATAGGCTACAACCTTGTCTCACTCCCTTACCAACCACTGCTTCCCATTCATGCCCCTCGACTCTTATAACTGCCGTCTGGTTTCTGTACAAATTGTAAATAGCCTTTCGCTTCCTGTATTTTACCCCTGCCACCTTCAGAATTCGAAAGAGAGTATCCCAGTCAACATTATCAAAAGCTTTCTCTAAGTCTACAAATGCTAGAAACGTAGGTTTGTCTTTCCTTAATCTAACTTTTAAGATAAGTCGTACGGTCAGTATTGCCTCACGTGTTCCAATATTTCTACGGAATCCAAACTGATCTTCCCCGAGGTCAGCTTCTACCAGTTTTTCCATTCGCCTGTAAAGAATTTGTATTAGTATTTTGCATTCGTGACTTATTAAACTGATTGTTCGGTAATTTTCAGTTTGATAAGTCACGGATGCAAAATAGTATGTTTAATTATTCTCTTTACTATTAAAATGTCAAATACGAGCAACAGCTCTAAATTGATTGACATGCTCACAACCTGTGCTCGTAAATAATGGACTTGTTGAAGAATAAATATAGTAGTTACAAGAACATATAATCATTTGTAGTGGAGTTAGGAAAGTTTACTGGAAATAATTTGCGAATTTGGTAACACTGCCGTAAAAAGAGTGTGAGAAATAGGGATCAGCAAGTAAAGGGAAGGGCAGGAGGACGTACGGAAGCACATAGTTGAGGCTGGGACGCTGCTATTTTCGGCGTATTACTGTAGCGCCACAGCCTTTGCAGCCCCGTGCTCCAGAGACGTAGGAGCTGAACAAGAAATATGATGCGGCCACGTTGAATGTGGGCAGCCACCATTACCGGAAGGCGCAGTGCTCCACGAAGCTGGCGTTTTGTGTGGAAGCTGAAAGCGACTGAGGCCTCTTCGGAAAGAGCATTCAGCTCTCCTGACGGGCAGAAGCGCTCGGCTGTCCCACATCGTCTTCATAACAGCGGCTTTCCCTCCTCTCACGTCGAATGGCGACTGCGGCGTTTTTCTCCCCGCCTCTTCCAGGAGTAAGAATTTCGTACGGTGAATTTGTGTATGATGCCTTTAGCCTTAGCAAGCGTCCTATTAGTTGTTCTATTCCCAGCATTTTAGGAGACTTTACTCAAAAGACTGATGTCATGCAAGAAGCATTTAAAAAGGTCAATGAATTGCAACACAAGATAAAGAAAATACAAGATAAGAACAAAATATGTTTATTCGACTCCGGAAACGTTTCCATTGGCAAGAATTCATTTACGTCAGAGAACACATTTGAAATCGATCGAAGCATTTGTATCTCATATCTTGAGCTGTCTATCGACATGTGATTCTCAGTCGAGTAGCGGAGTTTTGTGACTGTATTGATTACCACCTTCACTCTGAATCGAATTGATAGTGCCAGAATTATAACGTGATGGCGATATTTGGAAAAAGTAGACTCGTGTCACACGCTTTAATGAAATCACCAGCGCTTTCCATCCACGGTGCCTTCTGCTAATCAGTCGATTTGTGTGGCGCAAATAGGTAACTTAGTTTCCGTTAACCCGAATATTTGTGAGTGATGGCCTTAATACTGTCCAGGCTAACCCACGATTGGACACACATCAGTTTCAGTGATAGTCACCAATTTTGTCCTATCATCTCTTCCACTTAACTATCGACCAAACGTAGCGCATCATCATAGTTAAATTAATCGCAGTCACATTTTCTGCACAACGCTTAAGTTCATTTTCACAAACATCAAATAAATTTCATGTCTTTACTCGATACTCCAATAGACATTTTTTTAAGGCAGTAATGTACAGTTTTCTGTTGAAACTGACTGCTAGAAAGAAAATAATGTTCTGTTCTGTGAAAATATATGGTTTCGTTTTCTTTCTTACAATCGGTGTCAACTATGACAATAGGGCATTTGAACTATTAGACAAATTGTTTCCAACAACAGAAAACTGGACGAAATAAAATATGATGATACTGAACGCCGACACCATCGAAGGTGGTCGCACTTCAGATGTAACAAAAATATTATTTATAGCGTGTATACTGCTTCTCTATATAATAATGTTTACAAGAAGACGACCTGAACTCAGAGGTAGAATTCACAACGCTGGCATCAGATGTACCGAGAGAAAGGGAGAAAATTATTAGAATGATGAACAAAATGTATCCGCTGCTGACGAGTACCCAAATGAAAACCAGAACCAAACTTAAGGCAATACAAAACCACGATTTTACCAACAATACTATATGGGTGCATCACTTGGGAAATGAAAAGCAGTACTAACGTCAGACTATTAGATATGCTTCCAAACAGATGCCTGAGAATCATTCTAAAACTCCCAAGATGGGCTGGGACAGACGACATACATCAGGAACAACAACGAGCTACTAGAAGACCAAATAAAACCTCATGGACGGAACGCTACAAAAAATGAACAACCTAAAGCAGATGAATAAGCATCTTAACTACAGTAGAACTGTTAACCCAGGCATATCGCGAAGGAATAGAATGCCAGGAGCAATTAGAGAAGGCCCATTTTAGATGAATAGATCTACATCTACAGCTATATACATACTCCGCAATCTACCATACGGTGCGTGGCGGAGGCTACCTCGTACCACAACTAGCATCTTCTCTCCCTGTTCCACTCTCAAACAGAATGAGGGAAAAATGACTGCCTATATGCCTCTGTACGAGCCCTAATCTCTCTTACCTTATCTTTGTGGTCTTTCCGCGAAATGTAAGTTGGCGGCAGTAAAACTGTACTGCAGTCAGCCTCAAATGCTGGTTCTCTAAATTTTCTCAGTAGCGATTCACGAAAAGAACGCCTTCTTTCCTCTAGAGACTCCCACCCGACTTCCTGAAGCATTTCCGTAACACTCGCGTGACGATCAAACCTACCAGTAACAAATCTAGCAGCCCTCTACCAATGAACCGAAGACAACTATCCGCCTTCCCCACAACTGCCATTACATGCTTGTCCCACCTCATATCGCTCTGCAATGTTACGCCCAAATATTTAATCGACGTGACTGTGTCAAGCGCTACACTACTAATGGAGTATTCAAATATTAGAGGATTCTTTTTTTCTATTCATCTGCATTAATTTACATTTATCTATATTTAGAGTTAGCTGCCATTCTTTACACCAATCACAAATCCTGTCCAAGTCATCTTGTATCCTCCTACAGTCACTCAACGACGACACCTTCTCGTACACCACAGCATCATCAGCAAACAGCCGCACATTGCTATTCACCCTATCCAAAAGATCATTTATGTAGATAGAAAACAACAGCGGACCTACGACACTTCCCTGTGGCACTCCAGATGATACCCTCACCTCCTATGAACACTCACCATCGAGGACAACGTACTGGGTTCTATTACTTAAGAAGTCTTTGAGCCACTCACATACTTGGGAACCAACCCATATGCTCGTACCTTAGTTAGGAGTCTGCAGTGGGGCAGATGAAGATTATCTCAGCAGGCCTAAGGGACCGAGCCCCCAAAAGCTTGCTGACGATGAACAAGAAACTGAAATTATTCTTAAACATCAAGAAGTCGAGTCATCGGAGATGGCAGCACTTCAGATGAGTCAAAATTGTTTCTAGCATATAGGTTGCTTCTCCGTATATACAGTTTTAAACAAAGGTTGCGTACCTCGCAGTCGGTTTTAACAGAAAACCTGTATGTAGGAGGTTCCATGAGGAAACGGCGTTACTGAGGGATGTGATAGAAACGATATTTTGAAAGAAGGAACTTCCTACGATCGTATGGCCTATTGTAAATGATTTCCGAAATAGAACTAGCTTAATGTAAATTATTATTTACTTTCTTTATTATCCAATTACATTGTCGGGTTTACATATGGACGTAAGTACAACAGTTATTAAACATTAAAACATGCGTTTTACAAATTGCAAGTTGAAAAACACGTACTTTCAGCACATTCACTTCCAAGCATGATCGTACACGTCACATTACAGCTGTTGTGCAGTTCACAATAAATGTTCTGTCTCCTACCGTCAAATTCAGTGCTTTTGTGTAATTTTTGGGGAACATACGTTACTTGTCCAAGTGGCACTGCACGCTCCTTAGTGAGGGCAGCAGCGACCATAATGGGACCAAGCAGTTCGTCTCACGTATTCACCTTTCGTTTGTACGGGCCAGGCTCCATCCAACGCCATAAACAAAAATCTAATGGCGTGTGGTCTAACGTTCTAGGCTGCCAGTTAATTAAAGCTATTACTGCGACCAGCCCAGTGATTAGGGTAAGACGTATACGTGCGCGCCATTAGTCCAATAACAAATGCACAATAAATGTTTTCTATCTCGGAAACCATTCGAAATAGGGCATAAGTCCGTATGAAGTTTTTTGCTTCGGATGATTGTTCTTGTCGTAGACCTGAATACTGAACATTCCTTCTGAGACACACTTATTAGGAAAGTTGCATTTATGGCTTATAGGCTTACGATTACAGCGCTACGACGCAACCTGAATCGTCAGAAGTTTTGTGATGTTACCCATTTGCAGATTAAAAGTATGCGAAATGACTGCATTGGAGCTACTATCCTCACAGATCAAGCACCTGGAGAGGTCTCTCTCATACCTCGTATACCAATAATCCCAACCAAATTACCCATTCATTTTAAGCAACTTCAGTTTCCAATCAAAGTTTCGTTTGCGGTAATAATAAACAAGGTTCAGGGTCAGACATTCAAATACGTTCGACTTGATTTACGATCAGTATGTTTTATGCAAGGTCAGTTGCATGTTACCCGTTCACGAACTGATAGTTCAGTAAAAACCAGTTCATACTCTTAGCACACGTACGCAAAAAAATGAAAAATGTTGTATATTTTGGAATTTTCTAATCGTGTTGTGTGCAAAAAAATAAAAACAAACTTAAAAAACAATAAAACGATAACAAAAGAGTCTTTTTAATTCATATTTTACATTATTTATTATAATTTCGAGTTCCGTACTTTGGAAGTGAGCGAAGTCGCGATGAGGAGCCAGAATTTGGGTCCTGACACAATTCCCAGGATACCCTACGTCAGGACGTGTACCCAGTCCCGACACGTATTTGGCAAGTGGGAGGGCATTGGCAGGTTCGCAAGAGAATAAATAAACTCGTTGAGAACAACTTATGGAATTGTATTTTCTGGGATTATGGTAGCTTCGATACATTTATAAAGTTGGTCCTGATATTTCGTAAGCTCGTATTTTGTTGACTATTGACTAGAAGACATTGTGGAATTGTTTCGAACGCTTGCCGGAAGAGACGAAACTGTGACATCAATCTGGGCGACGCTGTCTGTTGCCTTTAGGAATTCACTGAGGTACAGAGCAAGTACTAAATCTACATCTACATCCATGCCATGCAAACCAATGTGAAGTGCATGGCAGCGGGTACTTCCCATTGTACTAGTTATTAGCATTCTCCCCGTTCCATTTGCGGAATGAGCGATGGGAAGATGACTGTTATATGACTGTGCGCACGCTCGTAATTAAACTTGTCTTCATCATCCGTATAGGATATGGCAAATTCCTACATTTGCCATTTAAAGATGGTTCTTGAAACTTTCTAAGTAGGCTTCCTCGGGGTAGTTTACATCTGTTTTAAAGAGTCTGCCGCGCGGTCTGAATCCTCCCTCGGGCATGGGTGTGTGTGTCGTCCTTAGAGTAAGTTAGTTTAAGTTAGATTAAGTAGTGTGCAAGCTTAGGTACAGATAACCTCAGCAGTTTGGTCCTATAAGACCTTACCACAAATTTCCAAATTTCGAAAGAGTCTGCCAGTTCATCTTCTTTAGCATCTTTGTGACGCTATTCCGCGGGCCAAAGCAATCTGTGGGCGGTTGTGCTGTTAGTCCTTTTTGGTAGGGGTCCCACTAAGTTGAGCAATATTCCTGTCTGGGTCGCGTGAGTGATTTGCAAGCAATCCCTGTTTACAGTATCCAGATCGATTCTTACAGAGGTGACTTTCGGTTTGTAGAAAGGTCATCACAAACGAGCGCAAACGTGTTCTTTATTTCTACAGGAGATTTATGTGAGCAATGTAGGCCTATAAATATGAGCGTGTCTCCGATGAGCCATCCTTTAAATACGGATGAACTACGCTTTCAATGTCACACGGACCTTTCGTCATTTCGTGCACCAACTACCATCTTTATATTTAAAGTATGGAAACAACTCTGCACCGTCACCTCTTTTCCGCACAGTCGCAGTATTATGCTCGTAACTCAGAAAGTAGTGAGCAGCCGCTAAGCTAAGAAAATTTGAACCGTCTTTTACGAGGTTATCGTTTTTGCAGTTCAAGCTACAGGCTGCGACAATTCTTCCGTCTTATCTCTTCCAGTAGATTTGCTGTAAGTGCCACTTCCTCTTTCATAACTGGAGCTAGCAGTGTAGGTCATCTGCCCAAGACAATTACACATCTATCTCTTACAGCTTGTGAAGAGGAAGAAAAATATGCTGTGGTTTGAGAGACCACTTCACTGCGTTTATCCTCGCGTCGTCATTTTGTGAACGCCTCCCAAGTAAGGGGGTAAGCAAACGTAAGATCTAACAGCTTACCATGTACGACTATAAGTGTGCTTTGTGGCAGAATGTGATATCATTCATGCCAAGAAATTTTAACCATTTTCTAGGAATTTGTTAGGGATGTACTAAGTCGTGGAATAGCGACTGCTAGTAAATCGGGTATCTTGTGATTGAAAACTCTTGTTTTTATTAAAAATACTGGACATAACTTATACATTGGTACCTGTTGTTATCTGATAATAATCTTTCGAATAGCGGTAATGTATGTACAATTCGAAAGCAGTGTCTCTTTCCAATTCACGAAATCTGACGCGACTGATTCACCTTCTTTATGGCAGACAGCCATTTTTCGCGCATTTATTGCAGAAGTGCGGTGTGATGCGATGAATTCAAGAGCCCTTCAGGAAGAATATTGGACAGATAGGAAGCTATGTAAGTTAAGAAGCGAAAGACGACGATCGCCGTAAAAAAGTCCCCCCCCCCCAAGCACACGCACGTACAAACACACGCACACACACACACACACACACACACACATACAGAAAGAGACATAGAAACTGCTACACCTGCCTAATACCGTGTATGGTTCCCGCGAGCTCGCAGAAGTGTCGAAACACGACGAGGCATGGCCTCGACTAATGTCTAAAGCAGTGCTGGTGGGAAATGACACCACGAATCCTGCAGGGCTATCCATAAATCCGTGAGAGTACGAAGGGGTGGAGATCTCTTCTGAACAGCACGTTGCAAGTAATTTCAGATATTCTGAATAATGTTCATACCTGGGGAGTTTGGTGGCCAGCGGAAGTGTTTAAACTCTTCTGAGTTCCTGGAGCCACTCTGTAGCAATTCAGGACGTGTAAGGTGTCGCATTGTCCTGCTGGAATTGCCAAAGTCTGTCGGAATGCACGATGGACATGAATGGATATAGGTGATCAGACAGGATGCTTACATATGTGTCACCTGTCAGAGTCGTATCTAGACATATCAAGGGTCTCATATCACTCCAACTACACGCCCCACACCACTACAGAGCCTCCACCAGCTTTTACAGTCCCCTGATGATGTGCAGGGTCAATGGATTCATGAGGTTGTCTCCATACCCGTACACGTCCCTCTGCTCGATACAATTTGAAACGAGACTCGTCCGATCGGGGAACATGTTTCCAGTCATCAACAGTCAAATTTCGGTGTTGATGGGAGCAGGCGAGGCGTAAAGCTTTGTGTCGTGCAGTCATCTAGGGTACACGAGTGGGTCTTCGGCTAGGAAAGTCCATACCGACAATGTTTCGTTGAATGGTTCGCACGCTGACACTTGTTGATGGACCGGTCTGCCCGACGGGAGGTCTCAGTAGTCACACGACATTCTTTTCATCTCTAGGCAAGTCCTGCCCCCCCCCCCCCCCCAATCCCGAAATCCACGTGACTTTCGGTTGTGGGGGTATCTGAAAGACTGTAGGGATCTATTTCGGGCTCTTCATGATCTGAAGGATAGTGTACGACGATGTATCGCTCTGATTACACCAGATAAGCTAGGAGCAACTGTCGACCATGTCGTGTTTCGGATGCAGAATATTGCTGAGTAGGGAGACCGTACGCAACCTCTGCAACTTGGAACCATGTCCTATGAAAGTGCTCAAAAATGGTTCAAATGGCTCTGAGCACTATCGGTCTTAATTTCTGAGGTCATCAGTCCCCTAGAACTTAGAACTACTTAAACCTAAGGACATCACACACATCCATTCTAGATTGAAGCGCCTTGAACCGCTCTATCACACCGGCCGGCTATGAAAGTGCCATGACCACTGTTATCATGTGTTTGATCGTTCCTCCCCTTTACCTACACTCACACCACATTCTGACTGCTTACTGCCCCATATTTTCACTTGGAGACAGAAAGTGGAACTATTATTCTTTTAGCAAACTCCGCGAGCGTACCGATCAATGAACATACCTACGATGCTTTAGCGTCCTGCGATGCATATAGCCCACACTGTAGCAGTCGGAACACGGTCAGTTTAAATACAAACACCCAGTATATAAGTTATAGATGTTTTTCGACATTCAGGAAGCAAGCCTCTAATAGTTCTCATCCAGATCCTTAAGGTACAGTTAATACTGATTGAAATAGACACAAGATTTAGTAATAACAATGATGATAGATGAGATTATGGACACAAGAAAAGTAACAGCAAGGCGAATATGGAAAGTGAGGAAGGAACGTAATAAAAATCAAATGAAAATAGGTTTATAATTAATAATTAATTCATTGGAGTGCCAAAATGGCATACAAACAAATTCCATTACTACGTACACTAATTCTCCCTTCAAGGGGCATGACGGTTCCAGGAGAACAACGTGTAATACGAAATTTAATTTTGGAGAATGGTATGAGACGTTTCATATGTATGCCTCGGCTGTTTTTTTTATTTATGGCTCCAAACTGACTTTATTTCATTGACAAAGGCATGTATATAAAAAATAATAATTTGTGACAGTAAATGTAAAAACTATAAATGTAGTGGATAGGCAGATAAGAACAAATGCTTACACAAATGTATTTTTTGTTCATTTTCATACATACATCTTGAGGGAGGAAGAAAAGCTGACGACAGCATATGCTAGTGGCACTTGAAAGAATTAATCATTTCTAGTGACGCCACATGTCAGACAGTACAACGAAATAGACAAAATCTGCGGACTTTGAAAATGATGTACGGAAGTAAAGCCAAAGTTCATTTTAGTGTGAGACGTTTTAATAATTGGTAAAGGTTAATAAGAACGGCTAAATAATGTGTGTATCAAGTAATGCTTAAGAAAAAAAATTTTTACGACTTCTTCTTTCCTTTGAGAGCCCTGTTGAGTAAATATGTGTCATTTGAATTTTTTTTAGTTTATTTTCGTAAATTTTTTTCAGGAGACGAACAATTTATTCTTTTGTGTTTGGTGATGAAAAACACTTAATTATATATATATATATATATATATATATATATATATATATATATATATGCCAGTAATAGGTAATATCCTCATATCCTCCTTTTATGTAAATTAATCTATGAAAGAGCGAGAAGCTCTGAATACTAGGATGTAACATTTGGCCGTTATGTGGCTTGTTTTGGGGACCTATTACAAGTTTGACGGAATAAATGTTTGTTTTGATTACTAACTGAGTAATTATTTAAACAAATTGTGAACACCTATTTATTTTTTTATAACGACTGACAAAATTTTCGAATTTATGTCAACAACGAATTAGCGTGGCTTATTCATAAAAGCAAGATATATTATCTGGTATTTTAGCATTTTGAAATGTGCATTTTTGTGTGTAACTTACGAAAGTTCGTTATAGAAAAGGAGATGGGACATTCTGTTGTCAAATGACGAAATATTCTTTCCTTGTTTGATCTCACATAACTTCATTTGAAAATTTGTTATTGGATTTTGATCCTTTTCATGACGAGGGGCGTTCAACGAGTAAGGCAACACATTTTTTTTCTGAAAGCAGGTTGGTTTTGTTCAGGATTGTAATACACCACACATTATTCCCTACTCATTTGGCTGCAAAAGCCAATTTTTCAATATAATGTCAGTTCAATACGACGACCTTACGCCGCCTTACTGTGAGGGCCTGTGTGCTCGCACGGTAGCCCTCTACTGCTCGACGTCGGAGCTAACGACTTGTTGCATCAATAACCGCCCCATTATGCACGTACTGCTTCCCGCAAAATTCAGTCATCATTGGGCCCAACAGATGGACGTCGGAAGGTGTGAGATCCGGCCTATACGGTGGATGAGGAAGAACAGTCCAATAAAGTTTTGTGAGTTCCTCTCGGGTGCGCAGACTTCTGTTAGGCCTTGGGTTGTCGTGGAGAAGGAGATGTTCGTTTGAATTTTTGTGGCGACGAACACGCTGATGTTCCTTCACTTTCCTGAGGGTCGCCCAGTACACGTACGAGTTGATCGTTGCACTACGAGGGAGGGCATCAAGCAGAATAACCCCTTCAGAGTTCCAGAAGACCGTCAGCATGACTTTACCAGCTGAAGTTGCGTCTTTTAAATTTTCCTTTGGAGGAGAGATGGTGTGGTGTCACTCCGTGGATTGCCATTCTGTTACCGGTTCGAAGTGATGAACTGATATTTCATTGCCTGTTACGATTGTTAACATCGAGTATTGATTTAAGTGTCAGGGAGTCGTTTCTGAAAGTATTTTTATGGAGTGTGGCTATGTATGAAAGTGAAACATGGACGATAAATAGTTTGGACAAGAAGAGAATAGAAGGTTTCGAAATGTGGTGCTACAGAAGAATGCTGAAGATTAGATGGGTGGATCACATAACTAATGAGGATGTATTGAATAGAATTGGGGAGAAGAGGAGTTTGTGGCACTACTTGACTAGAAGAAGGGATCGGTTTGTAGGACATGTTCTGAGGCATCAAGGAATCACCAATTTAGTAATGGAGGGCAAAACGCGTAGAGGGAGACCAAGAGATGAATATACCAAGTAGATTCAGAAGGATGTAGGCTGCAGTAACTACTGGGAGATGAAGAAGCTTGCACAGGATAGAGCAGCATGGAGAGCTGCATCAAACAGGTCTCAGGACTGAAGACCACAACAACAACGTGACGATGTTCGACAAAAAATTGCTACGATCATTCCTCACAGGTGGTCCTTCGTTGCTCTTTATGGTCTTCTGTTAGGCGGCGAGGAACCCAGGACCGCACACATTTGAGCGCCCCAACCGGTGGACGAGTGTGTCAGCACTACCCTGAGCAACGTCCAGTTGTGCAGTGAGGTGACTGCTTGCGATGCGTCGAACATCTCGAGTGAGATTGCAGGCGTCACAGCTGTGTGCGGCCAGCTGACACACGGGAGATCAGACAGGTTTGCAGCGGTGATGACAGATGCCTCGCCCAACGACTCACCGTGCTTTTGTTCACTGTTAGGTCTCCGTAGACAGTCTGCAAGCGCCTACGAATATAATGACAGCTCTCTGCTTGGAACGCACTTCCGTTACAGACGTCAGTTTGAAGGCTACGTATAGCGCCGCCACCGACCGGAACTTCATGAAACTAAAGGGACTGAGGAGAGAATATTCCACGATAGTCCACAGCAAACTCAGCATTTTTTCAACTGAAACTTTTCGAGAAAAAACATGTGTTGCATTATTTGTTTAACGCCTTCTCGTATTTTCGATGCCGGGTGAATAGAGGTTATTTTGTAACTACAAAAGTATTTTCTGTCACGTACGAGCCTTTGAAATCACTGATTTGATTAAATGAGATGACTATAATTTCTTTTCTGTAAGATGTAATTACTGAAAAACACAAAACTATTATGAAGATTTACTCAGGAGTTCGGTGGGGCAATATAAATTACTGTGGCGATGGCAAGCTCAAAGCTAGAGGAAGCCACCATGAAATGGTTAAGAGGAGGCGATATCGCATCTCCGCAGCGTGTTGAGGACGTGGACGGCTCTCTGACGACAGGGGCAGCGCCGCGCGGCCCGCCACTCACCGGTCTAGCGTGAGCTCCTCCAGCTGGTTGAGGTCGCAGGCGATGTACTCGAGAGCGGCGTCCGTGATGCGCGGGCACCACGACAGGTCGAGCGAGCGCAGCTTGCCCAGGTTCTCGGCGATTAGTTCCACCCCGTCGTCCGTGATCTTGCTGCAGCCCGACAGGCTCAGCACCGTCAGGTTAGGCAGCGAGTGCACTGCAACACAAGCACGAGCCCGTCACCAGCGCGCACGAGGGGGCAGGTTGTATGGGGGCAAAGCAGGTAGGTCCGAGAGATGACACGGAGGAAACAAAACTAATGTATGTATGTAGCGAGACACAAGCACTTCTTCTGTTTCATATGTTTCACACACATAGGCATCCGCAAAGGGGGAAAAGGGGGCACTTGCTCCCTCCCGGAACCTGAGGTGACAAAAGTCATGGGACAGACAAATGTACGTATACAGATGGCGGTAGTATCGCGCACACAAAATATAAAAGGGCTATGCATTGGCGGAGCTGTCATTTGTACTTTGCTAATTCATTTGAAACCGTTTCCGACGTGATTATGGCCGCACGATGGAAATCAGCAGACTTCCAACGCAGAATGGTAGTTGGAGCTAGGCGCATGGGACATTCCATTTCGGAAACTGTTCAGCAGTTCATTATTCAGAGATCCACAGTGTCAAGAGTCAACCGAGAATATCATATTTCAGGCATTACCTCTGAAATTTTTATGGATGACAGTGCGCCATGTCACCAGCCACAGTTGTTCGCAAATGGTTTGGAGAACATTCGGGACAATTCGAGCGAATGAGTTGGCCATCCAGGTCACCAAATATAAACCCCTCGAACATTTATGGGACATAATTGAGAGGTCAGTTCGTGCGCAAAATCCTGCACTGGCGACACTTTCGCTATTATGGACGGCTATAGGAGCCACATGGCTCGGTATATCTGCACGGGGCTTCCAACGACTTCTTCAGTCCATGCCAGGTGGAGTTGTTGCGCCGTTTCCGACGCGATTAAGGCCGCACGATGGAAATCAGCAGACTTCGAACCCAGAATGGTTGTTGGAGCTAGGCGCATGGTACATTCCATTTCGGAAATCGTTCGGCAGTTAAACATTCAGAGATCCACAGTGTCAAGAGCAAAGGAGAGCAAAAGGAGGCCAGGCATGAAGTTAGGAGATATCTCATGACTTCGTCACTTTAGTTTATGTTACCACATTCTGGCTCAATTTCAGTAACGAGTATCTGCAGTGTTTCAACGAGGGTCACGCTGAAAGTCGTGAGCAACCCATTGTTAAAATTCAATTTCTAACAACATAACAAAAACGACATCATGATGGTAACCTACAGACTCTCCACCGCATGTTGCTATATTGTGACGTCATTATCTTCTATCACGTGACCAGAGGCAGTACTTCCAAAATGGCGGTCATCTATGTCTCGCTTCAGTATCGTGCTGTCATTGAATTCCTTGGTAAAGAGGGATATCTACTACTGAAATTTACTTCAGACTTCAACTTGCCTTTGGAGATGACTGTTTGGGTGCTACTACTGTTAGGAGATGCGTGAAGCATTTCAAAGATGGGAAAAGCCTCGTAGCGGTTGCCTGCGAACTGCCTCCATGTTCGCTACAACGGAGAGTTGGTCATCTCATTACAGAAGAAAGGCATGTCACAGTGAGCGAAATCACTGTTAACCTTCCAGTAGGTCACAGTGTAGTGCAAATGTTTCAAAGCTTAGGTTATCGAAATGTATGTGCCCGTTGAGTCCTACGTTTATTGAAAAAAGACCACACGCTTCAGAGTAAAACAATCAGCCAAAACCTTCTTCAGAGATTTCAAAATGAAGGTGATCAACATTACGAGACGGATGTTCACAGAGCAGTGAGTCAGTGCCTTTGTGCATCTGGAATGGATTTCTGACGTAAGGGTATTTTCAAATTTTCAGATAGATGGGGAAAACGTCTGCAAAGATATGGAGACTATGTTGAAAAACGAGAGAAAAGTATGTAAATTCCGATGATATACTTGGTATCTCTAAAAAATAAATATTAAGAGATTTAAAAATTATTCCTTTCTACTTTCAATATGGCCCTCGTAAATAGCAAGTTTAACATTGCTGTGATAGGAAAAAGTGTGGCTTTCCAAGTTTACTTCCGTTTGCTTACTTGGGCAAGTATTACTTTCATATTTTACCTGATTATCTGTGTTGCATTCCAAAAGAATTTTCTCGGGTATTTTTTAAATTTAACACTTTCAATTTTCATTGACAACATAACATTATTTAGTGTATTAATAAAAATATTTCTTGTGAAACACTCTCTGAATTCCTTGTAATTAACTATAAAAATATGTAAAGTCATATTGTTAAATAAAAATAGTGGTTTTCATATTCACATTAATAATATAAAGATTGTTGTTGTTGTGGTCTTCAGTCCTGATACTGGTTTGATGCGGCTCTCCATGCTACTCTATCCTGTGCAAGCTTCTTCAACTCCCAGTACCTACTGCAGTCTACATCCTTCTGAATCTGTTTAGTGTATTCATCTCTTGGTCTCCCTCTAAGATTTTTACTGTCCACGCTGCCCTCCAATGCTAAATTTGTGATCCCTTGATGCCTCAGGACATGTCCTACCAACCGATCCTTTCTTCTAGTCAAGTTGTGCCACAAACTTCTCTTCTCCCCAATCCTATTCAATACCTCCTCTTTAGTTATATGATCTACCCATCTAATCTTCAGCATTCTTCTGTAGCACCACATTTCAAAAGCTTCTATTCTCTTCTTGTCCAAACTAGTTATCATCCATGTTTCACTTCCATACATGGCTACGCTCCATACAAATACTTTCAGAAACGACTTCCTGACACTTAAATCTATACTCGATGTTAACAAATTTCTCTTCTTCAGAAACTCCTTTACTACTTTAAGTGTCTCATTTTCTAATCTAATTCCCTCAGCATCACCCGACTTGATTCGACTACATTCCGTTACCCTCGTTTTGCTTTTGTTGATGTTCATCTTATACCCTCCTTTCAAGACACTGTCCATTCCGTTCAACTGCTCTTCCAGGTCCTTTGCTGTCTCTGACAGAATTACAATGTCATCGGCGTACCTCAATGTTTTTATTTCTTCTCCATGGATTTTAATACCTACTCCGAATTTTTCTTTTGTTTCCTTTACTGCATGCTAAATATACAGATTGAAAAACATCGGGGAGAGGCTACAACCCTGTCTCACTCCCTTCCCAACCACTGCTTCCCTTTCATGTCCCTCGACTCTTATAACTGCCATCTGGTTTCTGTACAAATTGTAAATAGCCTTTCGTTCCCTGTATTTTACGCCTGCCATCTTCAGAATTTGAAAGAGAGTATTCCAGTCAACATTGTCAAAAGCTTTCTCTAAGTCTACAAATGCTAGAAACATAGGTTTGCCTTTCCTTAATCTAGCTTCTTAGGTAAGTCGCAGGGTCAGTATTGCCTCACGTGTTCAAATACTTCTACGGAATTCAAACTGATCTTCCTCGAGGTCGGCTTCTACTAGTTTTTCCATTCGTCTGTAAAGAATTCGCGTTAGTATTTTGCATCCGTGATTTATTAAACTGACTGTTCGGTAATTTTCACATCTGTCAGCACCTGCTTTCTTTGGGATTGGAATTATTATATTCTTCTTGAAGTCTGTGGGTATTTCGCCTGTCTCATACATCTTGCTCACCAGATGATAGAGTTTTGTCAGGACTGGCTCTCCCAAGGCCGTCAGTAGTTCTAATGGAATGTTGTATACTCCCGGGGCCTTGTTTCGACTCAGGTCTTTCAGTGCTCTGTCAAATTCTTCACGCAGTATCGTATCTCCCATTTCATCTTCACCTACATCCTCTTCCATTTTCATAATATTGTCGTCAAGTACATCGCCCTTGTATAGACCCTCTATATACTCCTTCCACCTTTCATAAACAAAAAATTAAAGGAATATATTGCTACTTATCGCAAAGATGATTTGTTGTGTTGATGACAGGTACAACGAGAAGACTGTTACATATTTAGCTTTCAGCCAAAGCCTTCCTCAGAAAAGAAACCACACACACATTCACACAAGCAAGCACACCTCAAGCACACACCTCCGGAAGCTCTGACAAAATGCAACTGTCACGTTGAACCTTACTGTTGCATTCCAGTCACTTATAAAAAAAAGTAGCAATTTCATGCAGACGCCCAAGGTCACATTGTAACCTAGTTGTAACAAGTTACGAGAGACAGTCTCTAAGGAAAAGAGGAAGATTTAAGTTTAATATCATGGCGATGGCGAGATCATCAGGTGTCCTTTTTCATCCTCATCTACATACGTAATCAGGAAGTCACTGTACAGTGTATGGCGGACGATACGTCGTACCAATTTAATTTTGATGTACAAAGTTACCTGTGTACATTAAAAAAAAACAATTCGTGCCATTATTCCTGGAGAGGTTACAGCGGCAGTTTATTGGTAGTACTTTAAATGTAGAAATAGTAGCAATTTCCTCTTTTAAACAGCAAGATTGTAAATCCTATTCAGTTTACGTACTGAGCAAGGGAAAAATGACTGCTGTACACACAGTAATTTCCTTATCGTAATCTCATGATGCATTGGCAGAATATTTGTTGGTAGCAGCACAATGGTCACACAGTCTTCTTCTAATCGTCTCTAAATTTATGCAACAGGATTTCCCGAGAACTTTGTCGTCACTGTTCCTACAATTCCCAAAGAATTGCGTTATACAATTTGCACGTCCTTAGGGGACGTCTCATCATATTCATCTGGAATTTATTGAGAGTTATTTGTTTTGTTAATGCAGTATTATAATTGTATTATACACACATCAAAAAACGTTTTGCATCAACTCGGGTCCGAGAGTTCCGGAACCTATACAGAAAACTGGAATAGAGATCAACATAAACATCATTTCCGCCCTTTTTATTGCTCATGAAAACCACACATTGTATGTTGTACTACCATACAGGTGGTGGTCCAGATTGCTGCACACATCGGTACCTCCAATAAGCAGTAGCACGTCCTCTTGTATTGACGCTTGCCTGTATTCGTTATGGCATACTATCCACAAGTTCATCAAGGCACTGTTGGTCCAGATTGTCCCACTCCTCAAAGGCGATTCGGCGTAGATCCCTCAGTGGCGTACGTCGGCGCCACATAATGTCACCCCAAAACAGCAGGGAACCTCCACCTTGCTGCACTCGCTAGACAGAATGTCTAAAGCGTTCAGCCTGACCAGGTTGCTTCCAAACACGACTCCGACGATTGTCTGGTTGAAGGCATATGCGAAGAGATCGTGATGGCAATCTTGAGCGGCCCATTTGGGATGTTGTTGGGCCCATCCATACCGCGCTGCATGGTGTCGTGGTTGCAAAGACGGACGTCTCCTGGACGTCTGGAGTGAAGTTGCGCATCATGCAGCCTATTGTGTACAGTTTGAGTCATAACACGACGTCCTGTGGCTGGACGAAACGCATTATTCAACATGGTGGTGTTGCTACCAGGGTTCCTTCGTGCCATAATCCGTAGGTAGCGGTCATCCATTGCAGTAGTAGCCCCTGGGCGGGCTGAGCGAGGCACGTCATCCACGTTTCCTGTCTGTATCTCCTCCATGTCCAGACAACATCGCTTTAGTTGACTCCGAGACGCCTGGAAACTTCCCTTGTTGAGAGCCCTTCCTGGCACAAAGGAACAACGCGGACGCGATTGAATCGCAGTATGACTGTCTAGGCGTGGTTGAACTACAGACAACACGAGCCGTGTACCTCCTTCCTGGTGGAATGACTGGAACTGATCGGCTGTCGGATCCCCTCCATCTAATAGACGCTGCTCACGCATGGTTTTTTTACATCTTTGGGCTAGTTTAGTGACATCTCTGAACAGTAAAAGGGACTGTGTCTGTGTTACAATATCCACAGTCAACGTATATCTTCAGGATTTCTGGGAACCGGGATGTTGCAAAACTTTTTTGATGTGTGTAATTACGCACGCTGGACCGCGATATTTCGCCAACCTGGCGATGCTGAACTGGGGTCAGCGATTGAATGCGATGTCCTTTACAAACGGACTGCAGTTTCCCACAATCCTTCCAACATATGTAAGTCTTCCAATCGCATTCCCTAGTAGACTTAAAAAGAGAAAAAAAGCTATCCTAATGGGAACGGAAATGGCAGATGTGATGTACATGCACAGACAATTGAATGATTACAATTTCAAGAAAATCGAGTGATTTACTCAAGAGAAAGTACTTATCAAATTGAGGAAATCAATAACGCGTTGATCAACCTCTGGCCCTTATGCAAGCAGTTATTCGACTTGGCATTGATTGACAGAGCTACTGGGTGTCCTCCTGAGGTTATATCGTGCCACATTCTGTCCAACTGGAGCGTTAGATCTCAAAATCCCGAGTTGCTTGGAGGGCCCTGTCTATAGTGCTCCGAATGTTCTCAGTTGGGGAGAGATGTGGCGAACTTGCTGGCCAAGGCAGGGTTTGGCAAGCACGAAGACAAGTAGTAGAAACTCTCGCCGTTTGCGGGCGGGCGTTATCTTGCTGGAATATAAGGCCAAGATGGTTTGCATAAAGGGCAACAAAACGGGGCGTAGAATATCGTCGATTTACCGCTGTACTGTAAGGGTGCCGCGGGTCCTGTTTTGAAAATAAATGGTACTACAATCATTCCTGGTTGTTACGCCGTATGGCGGGCATAATTCAGGCTGGTATCCCACTGCTGTCCAGGGCATCTTCAGTCACGTCAAGGGATTCAGCTCGAAGTGGGACTCAACACCGAAGACAATTCTACTCCAGTCAATGAGACGCCCAGGACAGTCGTGTGATATCAGTATGACTGTCTTTCGCTGTACAATCCTATAACCAGTAGTGACGGTCTGGGATGCCAGCGCGACGTATTACTTTTTTTTTCGTTAGCGTCTACCCCGTCTGGTTACGGACTCCGCTGTGCTCAAGTTTCCGCACATTTATTTTAACTAACTTTGCGGCCGGATGCCCTTTTCTTCGCCGCAGACGTGTGCGCCATTTTTCTGTGAACAGTGTAAACTTTGTTCTGCGTGTGACCATATTTCAACTGTCTGTGTTATCTCATTTTCTGAAGCGGAAAGTGAGGGAGTACCAGCCCAACATTTTGAAAGGGAACAGTATATTCCACTTTAATTAAAGCTGTGTGCAGCTTGTGTCACTACTTTTTGTCAGCAACTTGTTACTCCAATTTTTTCCTTTTGTTCTCCTCATGGGAACTTTATTCGCCCAGCCGATGGTAGCGAAGAATGTGAATGTGTAATTTATTTTTTTCTTGGTGCTGTTCGTCCGCACCACCCTGTGTGTGTGTGTGTGTGTGTGTGTGTGTGTGTTTGTGTAGCTGTGCGCACGCGCGTCGCTCTGTAACTGAAAGGAAACGGTCAGTTTTTTCTATACAGAAAGAATACACCAGGGCGAAACACAACGTCAAATTTTCAGCTACTAAGACACAGTCTAAGAATTTTAAAAAAAGTGTTTTTTTAAGTTTGCCGAATTGCTAGTTCCCCATGCGGCTGGACAGCGGTACGCCCTTGCTCTAGCTGTAGCAGACAGTACATGTGCAACCTGGAGGGCACATACCTTGATTGACGGCACATCGCCGGCCGTTGTGGCCGAGCGGTTCTAGGCGCTTCAGTCTGGAACCGCGCGACCGCTACGGTCGCAGGTTCGAATCCTGCCTCGGGCATGGATGTGTGTGATGTCCTTAGGTTAGTTAGGTTTAAGTAGTTCTAAGTCTAGGGGACTGATGACCTCAGATGTTAAGTCCCATAGTGCTCAGAGCCATTTGAACCATTTGACGGCACATAGGAAAACTGGTTAAATGAAATGATCGTATGGCAGCGATGGCCGGAAGTTCGGACGCCGAGTTGCAAGTCTTTTCAGGTTACGCCACATTGGGCGACTTGCGCGTCGGTGATGATGTTGAAGTCAGCACCAACACCCAGTCCCCGAGCAGAGAAAATCTCGGACCCGATCGGGAATCGAAGTCGGGCCATCTACATGGCAGTCAAAAGTGCTGGCCACTCAGCTAAGGTGGTGGATGGTAAACAGGTAACACGGCACAATGCTATGGTAATTTGTAAAGGTAATTACAGTTACCGTTGATTGTTTCTCTGACACAGTCGTTCATAGTTACTATTCGCTCGGATTTGCAACTCATTTAATATTCATGATAACCAGCATTTGCCTTTTCTGTACTACTAAGTCTTAACAAGAGAGATAATGATGAATTAATTTTCTTTGTGATTTCTTTGCATATGCTTGGTAACAGCATCTGTCTTTGTGCAGGTTCCAGAGTTTCACTGTAATGTGGAATCCAGTGTTTTCAATCTAGCAAAAATAAAATACGACGAACGTAGTAAGCAACCGAAATCATCCACTTCTCTTGAAGACCTACATACATGTTATTTATTGGTTGATTTCTCGGACATTCATTCCAATGATGTCGACATTTCCTTAGAAAATTTGGAAACATCGGAGAAACGGGAAGTAACTCGGATAATTCCGTTAATTGTGGTTCGAACGATAACTGCTGTGCTAATTAAAGTCCAGAACAAAAACAGAGTACGTTCCAAGTCCAAAGAAAACTTGTACGTCAGTTGCTCCAGTACACACGCAATAAGCAGAACAACGGCCACGAGCATTTCTTACTCTGTTCCTGTTCTGTGTAAAAAAAATCAAATGGCTCCAAGCACTATGGGACTTAACATCTGAGGTCATCAGTCCCCTAGACTTAGAACTACTTAAACCTAACTAACCTAAGGACAACACACAATCCATGCCCGAGGCAGGATTCGAACCTGCGACCGCAACAGCAGTGCGGTTCCGGACTGAAGCGCCTAGAACCGCTCGGCCACATGGGCCGGCGTTCTGTGTAAATAACATTAGTAATTATTGTGAGATGCCTTTTTCTCTTATCAGGTATGCCTGGTGTAAGGAAAATGTTTGTTTTCGTCACCCAACAGGTACTTCTCATTTTTGTGATGACTACAGGGAGTAAAGAAGGAACTGTTTCATTGTTACCCAAAATTTGCAGTATTCAAAAATTATCTTAAGAACTATGCTACAGGAAATGTTATTAATTGTTTAAAGCCAGTAAGTTAAAGTCCCTATTCATGGAAGTCGTTTGTACTGTAACACCGTACAATGCCTTGACTTTCTTACCTCTGCTTGTCACTTGCATAACAATTACATTTGCAACAGTGTAGGTGTTAATATGAACTGCAAGTTATTCAAAATATTAATGCTGTGAGACAGTTTTGGTATTCAAGCGTCAGAAATGAGTAACTTTAACACTTGAAAAAAAAATACTTGCAGTGCGCCTTAGCAGCTGTAATCTTGACAGTACTTTTTTTTGTGTATTCTGACTGCGTGAAAAATTTCAGGACGTGTTTCGACATGTCGGATTGGACCATTCCCTTATGAGAGTACACAAATATTTTCAAGAGCGTTCCTCGGTAGTCAGAGAGTGTCAGAATGTCATTAGTCTATACAGCCAACAAGTTTTTAAACTACTTGGGTTAGGGCCAGAGACATGTTCAGTGACAGGAAGTACGGTCCGCCCTGGTATAAGTAAGGTGGCAGGTACTGGGAGCAGCCTCGCAAGCCGCCCGGCGGGAGGCGAGCTGCAGACGAAGCTTTTGGCTCACTGTCCGGCTGGCTTTGGTAAGTAATGGATGTGTTTGACACGCTCTGCTGTTACTAGCAAACAACGTATTTTATAAAGTTATCTAGAGTTGATATTTCAGTTTCTTCAGATCAGTTGTTCATCGCTACAATGCGTAGTATCCGCAGATATTCATAATTCGGCATTTTGGTGAAAATACATGTAGTTGAAGGTACCTCGTGCAGCATACTTTGTTCTGAGAAGACACTGGTCTATACTAGACTCTGTAGTGTGAAGATAAAGGATATTATTTGTGCAAAGATTCTATATTCGTTGTATCCGTGAATTGCATTTTTATTTCTTAGAGAGATTTTTATTTTTTAGATATTTCTTAAATAGATATCTGCTTAAAATAATTAATCTTTGTCAACGACAGTCTGTTTCATTTATCGCCATTGTGCAGTATCTGCGAATACAATTTTGCTGAGACCGTTTATAAATGTGAATGTCAATTATATTGTACTCACGTCTAGAATGATATGAAGTACATATTAAGTCGTTAGTGAACTGTCTAATAACTACCAGTCTTCAATAGAGAAGACGTGTTTTACAGTAGAGAAGATGAGCAAGTGCTCGTAGCTCCTTAGGTATGTGTACTAGACATTTTGTCTTTGTTTTGGTCCATACTACCTTCTCTGAAAGTTACCTACCCTACAATCTTAGCAACAACAGCGCCAGTTAGTGTATTCCAATGTCAGAAATATCAGAACGGTTTTCGCTGATAAATTTCGATTCGTTCGTTTCCGGTGCAGGTACCCTTACATCAAACTGATACATTTACGCTTCTCCATCATCCTAGAAAGTTTGTAACATCATCACGGAATCACACTGTATATACATAGATTTACAGGCGCCGTGGCCTATAAATTTGACGCCCTGTAGCGCCGTTGGATGACGTTTCCGGATATGGGTTCCCATGTAAAACTTGATCTACTAAGTCCCCTCTACAACCTCTGGAAGTCTGTAGCATGAATTGTGAAATACCCTGTAGAAGAGATGCATCTTAATTCAATTAATGTTTAAAAGATTTTTGGGAAGTAATGCTGTCATATGAATCTTTAGCACTGAACGATGAAATTACATGCATGATCCACTGACAATAAATCAGATATATTATTGAAACTTCCTGGCAGATTAAACTCCCCGGCAGATTAAAACTGTGTTATTACTGTTTTAGTTTCCTTGTCATTGGTGTTCCTTTTTTATGCATGACATTTTTGTGAAATAAAATATGTTCAAAAACAATGATGTCTCACGGCTCAACGCAACCGTACCATTTTCCTGTTCCATTACAAGCACATTAAAGATAATGGTGCTCCGTCTCCTAATAAGGTGTCTTATGCCGAAAAAAGGCATAATGGCGGATCTGTACGTACGTTTCAAGGGAATGAAGCCCATTCAACTAACTGAGGAATCATGTTATGCAATTTTCTGTTGTGTCATTAAACATTATAGATCTTGGCACAATGTCTACCCAACGTGTCTTAGGTTACCTCATCTGCTGCTGTTATCGAACAAAATTCATGAATTTGGCGACTAAACGTTCGTCGAGATTGGAGGAAAGATGGAAGGAAACGAGACGGATAAAAACAGATCGAGGTCGACTGCGGGCTTATTCCGTGCTGCCAAAGTACCAACGAAAACCAGCCGGTTCCCTACCGAGACTAGTGTTTCGCCTGCATGGACAAGGTGTTTATCCTACGTCTCACTACAGTCACACGGTGTAAGTATACCAGGCATTAAGTCGTGGCGGAGGATGTGCAACTAACTACAGCGTCATCTTGTTAAAGTCCACCATCGGTACAATATAAATATTCTCTATCTATAATTTTGAAACAGCTGTATTGTGGAAGAAATAGGTGCTGCTAGTAACTTTTTAAATCGCGATAATTGATTCTAACCTGCACACTGAATCATCAGTTGTCTCGTTATCTTGAGGATATACGTAGATAGAGGAAAATGATTGGGCTTTAATGCCCCATCGATGAAGCGGTCATTCTAGACGGAGCAGAAGCTCGCATTGCGGAAAACGGGGAAGGAAAACTATCGCGTCCTTTATTGAGGAGACGTACCAATACTTGCCTTAAACATTTTATGAAAATGACGTCAAATCGAAATGTGGATGACTGGATCGGGATTCACATCGCCGCACTCTCGAATGCGAGTCCATTACCTTAGCGCTGCGCAATGTTGCTCAGTTTTAATATTCCAGACTTTATATTTAGACCGCCGTAATCCCTTCATTATAATCAAGTGAGTAGGATGTGTTTGTATATTATCCACGGCTTGGGACTGACGCATGCAAAGTGAAGGATTACAGGCAGTAATCACAATGATGGAGATGTCTACATTTCGGAACCGAGCGGTTATTACCCATCCATCTGAACAATTGGCTAATTGTAGCTGAGACAAAATAGGCAAACTATAATCACATCAACCTGTTTTAGTGCCGGTAGAAATGTGCTGATTGCAAAAACTCGGGCGAATTGTGATAGCGAACTAAAACCAGTTCTCAGTTATGGATGTAGCTAAACAACAGATGAGATGCGACGTTAGTTAGAATTTTATCAAGATGTCGAACGAACCGTTCCCATAGGGGCAGGCCTGTAGGGCTACACAGTCTGTAAGTCTCTGGCCAGTTGGTAATCTTTGAACATGTAACTGAGAAAAGGACTAAAGATGATTTTAGGAATCGTCCCACGACTTGACTTCAATAGCTTGCCAGATTCACTTACAGTCATGAACAACTGAAACAGAGATAGCTGCTGAAAGAGGACTACGATGTCATGTTGATTAACGTTGTACTTAGAAACAGAGATAGCAGCTGAAAGAGGACTACGATGTCATGTTGATTAAAGTTGTACTTAGACGTATCATGTGACTGTATGATGTCAAATCCTATATTGAAAGTCAGTGATGGATACGAGACGTCATATAATCGAATCACCGCAGACAGGCGATGAGTGCTTGACACACTGGGCACTCCATCAACGTCATGGTTGTAATAGTTCAGGTAACAGATGTATTACATGAGCAAGAACAGTGTCTGTTTTGTTCCTTGCCCCCTCAGTCATTGGACTGTGTTACATAAAATACAAAAGGAGAGCAGCGTGTGGAAATAAAGCGCAAAAAGCGTCGTACTACAAAAATGTATGTTCAAATTTTCTGCTGGTGAAATACGGAGTCCCTCAGGGATCGACATTAGACACGCTTTTCATTTTGTACGTTAATGCAACCGTATCCAATGTACCTGACAACGTAATAAATAGGAAGGTTCGTTTGACGCAATTAGTGGAATTAAGATTTTCTCTTAACATGGAAGACATTAATCTCTAAGTGAGAATAATTTGTTTGTAGCAGCTACAGACATACCGAACAGGACAGTTAGTTAAATAGTACTAGCGTTCCGTTTGCAAACTCAGATAAAAAAGAAGTGTAAAGCTACAAACCCCCAGGTATTACAGTTGACAGTCAAATGACATCGAGATAGCCGCGCGGGGTAGCCGCGCGGTCATGGGCGCCTTGTCACGGTTAGCGCGGCTCCCCCCCGCCCCCCCCCCCCCCTGCCATCGTCGGAGGTTCGAGTCCTTCCTCGGGCATGGGTGTGTGTGTTGTCCTTAGCGTTAGTTAGTTTAAGTTAGATTAATTAGTGTGTAAGCCTAGGGACCGATGACCTCAGCGCCGGCCGGTGTGGCCGTGCGGTTCTAGGCGCTTCAGTCTGGAACCGCGTGACTGCTACGGTCGCAGGTTCGAATCCTGCCTCGGGCATGGATGTGTGTGCTGTCCTTAGGTTAGTTAGGTTTAAATAGTTCTAAGTTCTAGGGGACTGATGACCATAGATGTTAAGTCCCATAGTGCTCAGAGCCATTTGAACCATTTTTTGATGACCTCATCAGTTTGGTCCCACAGAACCTTACCACAAATTTCCAATTTATATCGAGATATTGTATCAATAAAATTTGTTTCGAAATAAGCATCAACGTACTCCCATGCAGATATTCAATGAAGATGCACTTTTAATTGTATTTATCTTAATGCAACAAAATATTCGTATACGGAATTGCACTCAGTGCGTACATAGAGAGGTTGGTGAAACTACATAAGAAGCCTATCGGATGCATTACAATTATTACATTAACATAATGCGACAGGAACAAATCTGTTGATTGTTTTTCAATATTTTTTTGAGTCATCTGTTTACTGACTGGTTTGATGCCACCCGTCACGAATTTCTCTGCTGTGCTAGTCTCTTCATCGCAAAGTAGCACTGGCAACCCACATTTTTTCCTCTACATTTTTTGCTCTCTATAGCTCTCTCTGACCCTTCTTGTCTGTGTTTTCCACACATTCCTTTCCTCACTGATTCCCGGGAGAATCTCCTCATTCCTTACCTTATCAGTCCACCCAATTTTCAACATTCTTCCGAAGCGCCACATCTCAAATGCTTCGATTCTCTTCTGTTTAGGTCTTCCCACAGTCCATGTTTCACCACCATACATGCCGTTTTCCAAATGTACATTCTCAGAAATTCCTCTCAAGTTAATGCCTATGTTTGGCACTAGTAGACTTCTCTTGGCCAGGAAGATCCTTTTTGCCAGTGCTAATCTGCTTTTTATATTCTCCTTGCCCCGTCCGTCATGGGTTATTTTACTGCCTAAATAGCAGAATTTCTTAACCTCATATACTTCGTGATCACCATTCCTGACGAGTTTCTCACTGTTCACATTTCTGATATTTCTCATAAATTTCGTCTTTCTCCTATTTGTCTCACTCGATATTCTGCACTTGTATTCAACAGATATTGTGATCCTTCTTCACTTTCACCAATGACAGCGTTGTCACCAGCAAATCCTATCACTCATATTATTTTACCCTGAATTTTGATCCCACTGTTGAACCTTTATCCTTTTCACAGCATTGCTTCTTCAATATATATAAATTGAACAGTGGGTGTGAAAGACTGAATCCCTTTCTTACACCCTTTTTAATCAGTGCACTTCGTTCTTGGTCTTCCACTCTCATTGTTCCCTCTTGGTTCTTGTACATATTGTGTATTACTCGTAGTTTCCTATAGCGTACCCCTATTTTTCTGAGTATTTCGAACATCTGGAACCATTTTATGTTGTCGAACGCTTTTTCAGGTCCTCAAACATTATGAACGTGTCTTGATTTTTCTTTAGTCTTGCTTCCATTATCAACCGCAACGTAAGAAATGCCACTCTGGTGCCTTTACATTTCTTAAAGTCAAACTGATCGTCATCTAACACTTCCTCAATTTTCTTTTCCATTCTTCTGAATATTATTCTTGTCAGCAACTTAGATGCATGAGATGTTAAGCTGATTGTGGGATAATTCTCGCACTTTTCAGCTCTTGCAGTATTCGGAACTGTGTGTATGATATTCCTCAGAAAGCCGGACAGTATGTCGTGAGACTCATACATTCTACAAACCAATCTGAATAGTCGTTGTATTGCCGCTTCCCCCAATGATTTTAGAAATTCTGATTGAATGTTATCTGTCCCTTCCGCCTTATTCGATCTTAAGTCTTCCAAAGCTCTTTTAAATCCTGATTCTAATACGAGATCCACAATTTCTTCTTTATCGACTTCTTTTTCTTTTTTGTCACGCAATCAGACAAGCCTTCCCTCTCATAGAGGCCTCCAACGTACTCTTTCTGTCCATCCGCTCTCTCCTCTGCATTTAACAGTGGGATTCCCACCTTATCCTTAATGTTACCAGCCCTGATTTTAATTTCACCGAAGGTTGTTTTGACTTTTCTTCCGACAGTCATCTTTTTCGTTTTCTTCACATTTTTCACGCAGCCTTTTCGCCTTAGCTTCCCCGCACTTCCTGTTTATTTCAATACTCAGCGACTTGCATTTCTGTATTCTTGAATTTCCTTGAACATTTATGTACTCCCTTCTTTCATAGGTCAACTGAAGTATTTCTTCTATTACCTTTCTTGAAACTACGTTTTTCTCTCCAGCATCTGTGATTGCCCTTTTCAGAGATGTCCATTCCTCTTCAACTAAACTGCTTGCTTAGGTATTCCTTATCGGAGTATCTCTAGCTTCAGGAAACTTCAAGTGTACCTCTTCATTCCTTAGTTCTTCTATATCCCACTTCTTTGCACATTGATTCATCCTGACTAGTTTCTTGAACTTCAGCTTTCTCTTCGTCATTACTAAGTCGTGATCTGAGTCTACATCTGCTACTGGGTACGCCTTATAATACAGTATATGGTTTCGGAATCTCTGCCTGACCATGATGTAATCTACTTGGAATCTTCCCGATCTCCTTTCCCAAGTATATCTCTTCCTCTTGCGATTCTTGAACAGAGTATTCGCTATTACTAGCTGAAATTTATTGCAGAATTTAATTTGTCCTTCTCCTGTGTTGTTCCTAGTACAATGCGCATGTTCTATCATAACCCTTTCTTCTACTCGTTCCCCTAAAACCGCATTCCAATTCCCAATGACTGTCAGATTTTTGTCTCCCTGTACGTACTGAATTAACCGTTCAAGGTCCTCAAATACTTTCTCAGTCTCTTCATTTTTGGCTTACGACGCCAGCCTGAATACCCGATGTATCGTTGTCGGTGTTGGTTTGCTCTCGAGTCTGATGAGAACAACACTATCACCGAACAGTTAACATTAACTCTCTTTCTGGCCTACCATACTGTACATAACGGAGCCTACTCCCTTGTAACACATTCCACTGCTGTTGATATTACTCTGCACTCATTTGACCAGAAATCCATGTCTTCTTTCCATTTCACTTCACTGACACCCACTACATCTGGACTGAGTCCTTTTCAGATTTTCTAGCTTTCCTACCACGTTCAGATTTCTGACATTCCATGCCCCTACTCGTAGAACGTTACCCTTTCTTGGGTTATGTAGTCTTTACCTCATGATCCCCTCCCACAGATCCGAATGGGGGACTAGTTCGGAATCTTTTGCCAGTGGAAAGATCATCACGACACTTTTTCAATTACAGGCCACATGTCCTGTGGATACAGGTTATGTGTCTTTAATGCAGCTGTTTCCATAGAATTCTGCATCCTCATGCCACTGATAATTGCTAATTCTTCCGCCTTGAAGGGCAGTTTCCCACCCTAAGGGTGAGACAGTGCCCTGAACCTCGGCCCGCTCCCCCGCCCTCTTTGTAAGGCCGTTGGCTGAATGAGGGTGATTTCTTATGCCGGAAGTCTTCAGCCGCCATTGATGAGGATTTTTATTCAAAATTTAAGTAATGGCAGAGTTCGAGCCCGGGACTGAGAGATTACTACGGTTTCGTACTCTTTCATTATATGCCTTGGAAAAGATACATACTTAATGAATAAGTGTTCAGCGTCGTTACAGACAGACATACATAATTGCAATACGCGAGTCAGGACTATCTTTTTGAAATGGTGTGGTTAAAATTAACTGGCAAAGATTCCACAAATGGTGGGAGTATTCTTAATAACATAGTACCGTACAGAATAAAAAAATTGAGAGGGAAACACGGCCAGAAATAAGTTAAAAAATTACTTAATCTCAGACTGTCTATATAGTACAAAATAATATTTAGAGACAAGTTATCAGAGAGGGACGGTTTGCTAATGTTACTGTCATGTAAAGTACATACACAAATAAAATTTGTACTGTGTAAAATGATATCTGTTTTGTGTATGAATGTTGAAGATGTTTTTTCTTTCATTTACCCTCAGCTACCCAGCAGACTGCTGAAACATGGCTTGCACAGGAACAACTGTAGCGAGATAAGTGCAGTGAATGATGTGTGAGTGAAGCGGTGAGAGTGAGATGGTGTAAACGTGCATCTGCGTTTGTTTGGAGACTAAATTAGAACGAAACTGTGATATAACTGTAATATATTTTTAAATGTGCATATATGTTTCTGTCGTGGAGATGACAACACCTACGTTAATGTTTTCCTTGCTTAATCTCCGATATGTCAAAACACTTGCCTGCTCAGTAAATCAAGCGAATATATTAAGTGCTATTGAGGAATTAGTGTTATTGGATGTAAACAGGGGGAAAGGGGCGAGCTATTTCTCAACAGATGAGTACTGGAATAGCGCCAAGATACTAACAACCGCTTGATGTTTATTCGCGTGTTATATGGAGTCATGCCACAAGGTGACGAAAGACGTAGAAAATGCTAAATACTACTGCAGAATCGCCTTATTAGTCTGCCTTTGTGATATAAGCTATGGTGGTTGGTAGGAATGGAAATCCACCACCACAGATTTGCTCTCTACTTTGCAAAATGTGTGGACACCTTTTCTTAGCAGTGTAACGTTTCGCAAAAATATGTCCTTGCAGCTTAATTCAGTTTTCCTAGCTCCATGTCGACTTCTGTTTACGGTCAGAAGAGAGTTGTGAACTACATACTTTTTCATACTGATAATAATGACGCCGAAGTCTGAGGATGACATAACGGTCGGTTGGAATCGCTTGATTCTCTGGGCTTGATAGTTAAGTTTATTTACTTTATTCTGCCTTTTACAGTGGATTTTATGGTGTGAAAATAAACGACTATCGATGTTGAAATATTACCGAAGGAAAAACCTGGTTGTGGTTAATATAAATGTGTGGAATCCTGAAGAAGAGGCCTAGCGCCAGCCTTTTATACTACGTGTGATCGAGGGATGAGTGGACAATTATGAGCACTTATCACAGCCGCATCCGGTTTGGAACCACTGGACAATTTAGCCTGAGTTAAACGTTGATTAAACTCTTAATATTCGATAGAAGATGTTTCTGTTATTTGCGTATGGACCATGAAGGATCACTCAGTACTTTTACATGCGGTATCGCGATCTTCCATATGGCTCTAACTCTCTGTTAGCTATTTTTCTTTCTTCCGTCCACTTGGTTCCTCGCTTTTTGGATACCACATCCGTTGGCTGTGATAGCCCACAGTTTACCTTTTGACTGAACAGCTTCCTGTCTGATACTTCCGCTGCTTCTGCCTGAGTTTTCTGAAGGTCCTTTCTGACTTGTCGGATCCATGGTACGAGTATATTATTTAATTTTTCTGTATATCATAATCTTGTGTGTAAGCCCCATTTTTCTGCCTCTGTGAACAGGTCCATAGAATTTTAATCTTCTTTTTCCAATCTCTGCTTCGACATAGAACTTTTCTGTTGTTTTACGGAATTGTTGTTTCTAGGTCACGAACTTTCCTCACAATTCTTTGCTCTTCCATCAGGTTTCTTTCAAGATCGCCACTTATATTGAGAATTAAAGGTTCACTCTCGTACAGAGCTTCAGTTTTGATCGCAGTGTCATGTCTAACCTCTGTATGTGTGGATATGGACTTTTTGTTGAAGTCGTGCGTCCTCCCGTACATTCTCTTGTGTTTCTGTAGTCGAAATATTTGTGCTTCCATTACTAGACATGCTGGTATTGTGATCTCAACGAGATACTTGAAGTTTCTGGCCGTTTTGATTTTCCCACTCTTTGTGTTTCAACCCTGAAAGTTAACTCGAGTCCAGATGAAGGAAGTTTGATTTCTGTTTGGACAACAGTAGATTTAAGAAAAACAATCCGAGGTCCCCTAGAACTCTGAAAGTTTGCTGGATAAGATAGGAAATACCTAAAAAATGGTGGATATCACACACAAAATAAATATTCAAGAAGAGCGACAGACCAAATCCCGTAATATCGTTGCTGAACTCGATGTGTAATGTATGTGCTAGAATAATAACCAAGGTTCTGAAGCCCACATTGAAGTGCATCTTGTGGGAGGTAGATAATGGACTCAGAAAAAGGTGTACAAACATCACATTTCTACACATTAAAAAGAAGAAGAATGCCAGTACAACTTATACAGGTAATTCAGAAGTTCTATAATCACACAAGAATCCAAATAATTGGGAATAATGAGAAAAGACCAGAGGATATTAACTTAGTAGTTCGACAAGAATGCAGTCTTCCGCTACTAGTCTTTAATATTTGCGTCGACAAAACTGTACAGCAATAAAAAATGAAACTCCATAATTACACTAACGACTTTAATCAATAAGATTACATAATCACGATGGTATTTGCAGATGATCAAGTCTTAGTGTCGAACGGTGAAGGTGGACCACAGATAGCTTACTAAGAACTACATCAAATATGTCACAAATACAGAGTGGTCAGAAATAGGCTGTTAATCTTGTAAGAGTGTTGCAGGGTAGGTTGCGCTGAGAAGTAATTGTTAGGACAAAAATTCGATACGTTGCATCGTTTCAGAGTTAACTAGCATTGGAAGTTAGCCAATCAGGCCGTTGCGTGCGAAAATTCAGCGTGTTCTTCGGTTCGGTTTCCTAAAACCGAACAAGAGAGCGATACAAAAACTGGAAATGGGACGGTAGTAAAAACCGAATCCGAGCTAAAGGCCGAGGGAACAACTGATACTAACTGTACCTGGCGGGCCGCTTGAATTTACTCGCGCAGCAGCCTGATTTTCTAACTTGAGTGCTAATTAACTCTAAATCGGCGCAACGTATCGAATTTTTTCTTAATAATTATTTCTCAGCAGAACCTACAACATCGTTGTAAGCTTTTCATACTGTTTCTGACCACTCTGCATAACATGCCAATACCAATACAAAGAATAAAAGCCATCCTTTTCTGTGGGGAAAAACCCATTCATGACAAAAATATTATTAGAAAACAAGATCATGGAGCAAGTAGGTAGGTTTAAATTTTTAGGAGTCATGTGAAGTTATGAGTGAAGTTACCACTACATTTTTGGCAATATATTTTTTTTTTTGGTCATCAGTCTACTGACTGGTTTGATGCGGCCCGCCACGAATTCCTTTCCTGTGCTAACCTCTTCATCTCAGAGTAGCACTTGCAACCTACACCCTCAATTATTTGCTTGACGTATTCCAATCTCTGTCTTCCTCTACAGTTTTTGCCCTCTACAGCTCCCTCTAGTACCATGGAAGTCATTCCCTCATGTCTTAGCAGATGTCCTATCATCCTGTCCCTTCTCCTTATCAGTGTTTTCCACATATTCCTTTCCTCTCTGATTTTGCGTAGAACCTCCTCATTCCTTACCTTATCAGTCCACCTAATTTTCAACATTCGTCTATAGCACCACATCCCAAATGCTTTCGATTCTCTTCTGTTCCGGTTTTCCCACAGTCCATGTTTCACTACCATACAAAGCTGTACTCCAGACGTACATCCTCAGAAATTTCTTCCTCAAATTAAGGCCGGTATTTGATATTAGTAGACTTCTCTTGGCCAGAAATGCCTTTTTTGCCATAGCGAGTCTGCTTTTGATGTCCTCCTTGCTCCGTCCGTCATTGGTTATTTTACTGCCTAGGTAGCAGAATTCCTTAACTTCATTGACTTCGTGACTATCAATCCTGATCTTAAGTTTATAGCTGTTCTCATTTCTACTACTTCTCATTACCTTCGTCTTTCTCCGATTTACTCTCAAACCATACTGTGTACTCATTAGACTGCTCATTCCGTTCAGCATATCATTTCATTCTTCTTCACTTTCACTCAGGATAGCAACGTCATCAGGGAATCGTATCATTGATATCCTTTCACCTTGTATTTTAATTCCACTCCTGAACCTTTCTCTTATTTCCATCATTGATTCCTCGATGTACAGATTGAACAGTAGGGGCGAAAGGCTACAGCCTTGTCTTACACCCTTCTTAATACGAGCACTTCGTTCTTGATCGTCCTTTTCCTAAAGCCCAACTGATCGTCACCTAGCGCATTCTCAATTTTCTTTTCCATTCTTCTGTATATTATTCTTGTAAGCAGCTTCGATGCATGAGCTGTTAAGCTGATTGTGCGATAATTCTCGCACTTGTCAGCTCTTGCCGTCTTCAGAATTGTGTGGATGATGCTTTTCCGAAAGTCAGATGGTATATCGCCAGACTCATATATTCTACACACCAACGTGAATAATCGTTTTGTTGCCACTTCCCCCAATGATTTTAGAAATTCTGATGGAATGTTATCTATCCCTTCTGCCTTATTTGACCGTAAGTCCTCCAAAGCTCTTTTAAATTCCGATTCTAATACTGGATCCCCTATCTCTTCTAAATCGACTCCTGTATCTTCTTCTATCACATCAGACAAATCTTCACCCTCATAGAGGCTTTCAATGTATTCTTTCCACCTATCTGCTCTCTGCTCTGCATTTAACAGTGGAATTCCCGTTGCACTCTTAATGTTACCACCGTTGCTTTTAATGTCACCAAAGGTTGTTTTGACTTTCCTGTATGCTGAGTCTGTCCTTCCGACAATCATATATTTTTCGATGTCTTCACATATTTCCTGCAGCCATTTCGTCTTAGCTTCCCTGCACTTCCTATTTATTTCATTCCTCAGCGACTTGTATTTCTGTATTCCTGATTTTCCCGGAACATGTTTGTACTTCCTCCTTTCATCAATCAACTGAAGTATTTCTTCTGTTACCCATGGTTTCTTCGCAGCTACCTTCTTTGTACCTATGTTTTCCTTCCCAACTTCTGTGATGGCCCTTTTTAGAGATGTCCATTCCTCTTCAACTGTACTGCCTACTGCGCTATTCCTTATTGCTGTATCTATAGCGTTAGAGAACTTCAAACGTATCTCGTCATTCCTTAGTACTTCCGTATCCCACTTCTTTGCGTATTGATTCTTCCTGACTAATGTCTTGAACTTCAGCATACTCTTCATCACTACTATATTGTGATCTGAGTCTATATCTGCTCCTGGGTACGCCTTACAATCCAGTATCTGATTTCGGAATCTCTGTCTGACCAAGATGTAATCTAATTGAAATCTTCCCGTATCTCCTGGCCTTTTCCAAATATACCTCCTCCTCTTGTGATTCTTGAACAGGGTATTCGCTATTACTAGCTGAAACTTGTTACAGAACTCAATTAGTCTTTCTCCTCTTTCATTCCTTGTCCCAAGCCCATATTCTCCTGTAACCTTTTCTTCTACTCCTTCCCCTACAACTGCATTCCAGTCGCCCATGACTATTAGATTTTCGTCCCCCTTTACATACTGCATTACCCTTTCAATATCCTCATACACTTTCTCTATCTGTTCATCTTCAGCTTGCGACGTCGGCATGTATACCTGAAATATCGTTGTCGGTGTTGGTTTGCTGTCGATTCTGATTAGAACAACCCGGTCACTGAACTGTTCATAGTAACACACCCTCTGCCCTACCTTCCTATTCATAACGAATCCTACACCTGTTATACCATTTGCTGCTGCTGTTGATATTACCCGATACTCATCTGACCAGAAATCCTTGTCTTCCTTCCACTTCACTTCACTGACCCCCGACTATATCTAGATTGAGCCTTTGCATTTCCCTTTTCAGATTTTCTAGTTTCCCTACCACGTTCAAGCTTCTGACATTCCACGCCCCGACTCGTAGAACGTTATCCTTTCGTTGATTATTCAATCTTTTTCTCATGGTAACCTCCCCCTTGGCAGTCCCCCTCCCGGAGATCCGAATGGGGGACTATTCCGGAATCTTTTACTAATGGAGAGATCATCATGACACTTCTTCAATTACAGGCCACATGTTCTGTGGATAGACGTTAGTGTCTTTAATGCAGTGGTTTCCATTGGCTTCTGCATCCTCATGTCGTTGATCATTGATGATTCTTCCGCCTTTAGGGGCAATTTCCCACCCCTAGGACAAGAGAGTGCCCTGAACCTCTATCCGCTCCTCCGCCCTCTTTGACAAGGCCGTTGGCAGAATGAGGCTGACTTCTTATGCCGGAAGTCTTCGGCCGCCAATACTGATAATTTATCAAAATTTAGGCAGTGGCGGGGATCGAACCCGGGAGCGAAGGCGTTTTGATTATGAATCAAAGACGCTACCCCTAGACCAAGATAAAAGATTCGTAGGAAAACAAGTAACTATTTTGTGCTGCAACTGGCAAAGCATTTTAAGACAGCTCCTGTGAAGTTCTGTCAGCTATTAGAACTAATCGCCAAGTTCTGAGAAATAACTTTTAATTAAATTAATAACTACAAGCACTTAAACATCACAGCATGCAGGTAGGGTAACCTCTTTTCTAATTGACGAACATCCCTTTTCGGTTAAATGACAATTTCCATGCGCAGATGACCATTATGCCGATTTTTGCTTTAGCCTTTTAGCAAAGAAGTTGAAGATGCTGTAGACCAATAAAGTTTCCGTGGCAGTATATCATTTGTCATGAAAATAAGTGTGATTTAGTGTATTAGTTATTCATAAATATTATTACTACAAACAAACATTAATTTGCCGAAAGTATAAATTTTGATCTTGAATTCATGTGAATAAGAATTTTAACAACCACTTCATTACTAACATGAAATTAATCAGCATGTTAGTGAGCGATCAATGATTTTTTATTTAAATCGACCAGTTTTTCGGAAAATCTAATTATGCCATTATGTAGTGATTTGCGTTACTAATGACCAAGCATCGGCCTGCCACAAATTCCTCTCTTATTCCAACCTGTTCATCTCAAATTCGCGTCCTACGTCCCCAATTATTTGTTGTATTTTCATCTGTGTCTCCCGCCTCAGTTTTCACCCTTTATGTCCCTCTCTAGTACAAGACCTATCAACCTGTTCCATCTTCGGTGAGTCTACTGAGAACCTCCTGATTCTTTATCTTACGAGTCCACCTAATTTTCAGCATTCTTCTGTAGCACCACATCTCTAACACTTTGATTCTCTTTTTTTCCGATTTTCCTACAGCCCATGATTCATTACCATACAACGCTGTGCTCCAAAAGTACTTCTTATCAATTTATTCCTCAAATTAAGGCAGATGATTGATACTAGCAGACTTCTATTGGTCAGGAACGCCCACTTTGCTTGTGCTAACCTGCTTTTTATGTCACCTTGCTTTGTGCGTCATGATTTATTTTGTTTCAAAGATAGCATAATTCATCGACTTTACTTCATGGACTCCAGTTTTGATGTTAAGCTTATCAATAATCTCATTTTTACTACTACTGATTACTTCCGACTTTCTTCGGTTTACTCTCAATCCATATTCTGTACTCATTAGATCGTTCACACCGTTCAACAGATCCTACAATTCTTCATCACTTTCACTGACGAGAGCAATTTCACCGACAAATCTAATCACTGATATCCTTTCACCCTCTCTTGAACCTCCCTTTAAAATACGTTATTACGATGCTTAGAGTGAACATTAAGGGGGAAAGACTGCAACCCTGTCTTACACCCTTTTTGAATACGAGCACTTCGTTGTTACATTCCTGTTGATTCTTATACGTATTGTATATTATTCGTTTTTTCCTATAGCTTACATCTATTTTTCTGAAAATTTCGAACATTTTTCGCCATGTTACATTGTCAAATGCTGTTTCTAGGTCAACAAATTCTATGAAGGTGTCTTGAGTTTCCTTAAATTTTGCTCCTATTATCAAATTCAACGTCAGAACTGCCTCTATGTTGCCCTCACCTTTCAGAAAGTCAACCTGATCTAACAGACCATCAGATCATCAATCTTTCCCATTCTTCTGTGTATTAGTCTTGAAAGCAGCTTGGATACATCAGATGATATGTTGTTTGTGCGCTAGTTTTTGCACCTATCTGTCCTTACTGTCTTCGGGATTATGTGGATATTTTTCCAGAAGTCTGGGAGTATATTTCCAGTCTCATAGATTCTACACACGAGCAAGAATAGTCGACTGGTTGCCATTCCCTCCAAAGATTTTAGGAATTTCGAAAGAATGTTTTCAATGCCTTCCGCAAGTCATCTAAAATTCTGTTAATCTCGAATACTGGACCCCCTACGTCTGCCAAATCAATTTCAGTTTTTTTCTTCTCCCACGCCAGTTGACAGTTCATTCCCCTTGCAGAGGCCTTCAGAGCATTCTTTCCGGATATCCGCTCTCTCCTCTACGTGTATCAGCGGCATTCCTCCTGTACTTTTAATGCTGACGCCTTTGTCTGCAGCCAGTGGGAACTGAGGTGTGGGGAGGTTTCGATAAAGCTTGAAGAGGGAGGGGGGACCTATATTATGGTCACCGAAGGGGCCGGACTCTTTTTGGGAGAGGGAGAAGAATCCGCAAGATCGTGGAACTTAATAATACATCGCCTGACATGTCAAATCGGGATTTCGAAAATTAATCAGCTGATTCATAAGAGATTGTGATGACTGAATATATGAACGTTAACTTAATGTATGGGGGATTAATAGCTCTCATTTACTGGCTGCAGTTGGAACTGCGTGTTTAATGAACAATTTGCCACAAATATCTACGTGCGAATTTTCAGTAAGCAATTGAGTTAGAAACATAAACTCTCATGTCGCCTAGTAAATTATTTCAGTTGACGCCAGCTATTCTGAAGTTAATTTCCCGAAATTAATAACTCTGTTAATGAACTTTTGTGTTTAATCAGGAATCATCATTTGTCTGGTGTGTGGCGGGGCTCTTACGAGATAAAGATCGATCGTGTGTTTTAACTGCACACCTTGAAGCATGCAAGCAGGAAGGTTTACTACAACGCTAAGTAAATAAACGAATAAAAAGGTTTGCTGGGTCGTATGAAGCAATTTACCAGCCACAACTTCCATCACAGTTCGTTCAAGTTTGCGTGAAATACAAAACTCTGGCGAATGAATGATACGAAGGAACATGAATAGCTATCAAATTGAATGTAACCCGTCATTCATCGAATACAGCCGTATGGCGTGTGTCACTACCATTCAGACAGCGGAAAAGTCAAATTTCACACTGAGCGAAAAACGTCTGCATAGCGTCACCCACAAACGGATTTAATTTTTCTTTTTACTTTAGTCAGCGTCCTCGTGGTTGTAGCTCACGTAGTCCGATAAATATGCTTTGTGAATGAGTGCTTCGCAGGAAAACGCTTACGGGAAAAACTGTGCATCACGCTTTTGATCTTGTTCGATGTTTCTGCTATTTTTATGACTGCAGTATTCAGATACACATGACAAAGACGTTGTTACACATTTGTTATGAAGCAAATAACTGGCAATCATGCTTCCAATACGTCAGATCATTTAAATATTCAATAAAATAAAGCATAAATATTTAACACTCACTAATTCTTTCCCACTCATAAGCGGTATGTTTATAAAAGTATATGCTCCCTGAAACATTTGTTCGTTTCAATCTCGTGGAGCCTGTTACGATAAAGTCACTAAATGAGAATTTGTTTTCCTCGGAAAAGAGTCAAAGTATCAGGTACTGGCGACAATGACCGATTTTTCCAAGTATTTACATATTTAAGATCAATCTAATGTCCCAATAATTTATTTATTGCTTGATCATTATATTCACCAGTAATCATATCATCAGAGACTTAAAATTTGAGATCAGGTGAAGGAGATATTACGGTATTAACAATTGTGGCACCCAGTCACGCTGAATGAATAACTGTGATGAAATTCCAAAAATTGTAGCAATGTGTCAGAGAGATACCGAAAGCAGATGCACTCGATTTACAGCTATGTTGTTTTATTGCGCTTGCATGCTATATCAGACGTTTGACAGTTGTTACATCATCAGTTACATCACTAGTTAGGTTGTTCGATGCTACGAAAGTACTGAACATATGCTTCTCCTCATTTCCTCCGAGTAGATTTTTAAGTTTGAAAGTTTTATGATAAATTTCTCGTCGCCACAAAAGGCATTACCAGAAAGGCGTTTCACGACAGTTTTTTCAACGATTCGAAACAAATGTTCAGTTTACACGTTTTCTACTTTTTGTAACGACCTGCCTCTCACAGGAAATTGTGCGCCTCATTGCTCTCCTGCTTACGAGACTGTCATTGACTCGGAGCTCCGGCGCTTATCTCACAGAACAGGCTCATTTCCACACGTCCAACATCATCACAGTACAACATTTCGTACTGTTCTACATCTGATTCGGCATTAATCTGCGAAACCAATGTGAAGTGTTTGGCAGAGGGTACTTTCCCTTGTGTTAGTACTATCTGGTATAGGTCCCACAAACTCGAGCAACATACTAGGATGAGTCGTAAGAGTGTTTTGTAGGCAATCTCCTTTGTAGACTCATTGAATTGTATCCTATTAGTGAAGTGAAATCTGCCACCCTATTTATGTACGACTGAGTTTATGTGATCATTCCATTTCATAGTCCCACAAACAGTTACACCTATATATTTCCATGAGTTAATCGAATCCAGTTGTAACTCAGTGATATTGTAGTCATGGAACACTATGTGCTTACGTTTTTTTAAATACATACGACCTTTTAAAGCAAGTTACTAAAGTTTGCACCATTTTCAAATGTTATCAATATCTGACAATCTGGGTAGCTTTTTTCAGGCAGTATTTCATCATAGACAACTACGTCATTTGCAAAACATCAACGTGCTCCAGTGTTGGCCACAACGTCGGTAAGTGTATTGTCTAGGAAGCCTGCATACTCGGTACGCTAGACAAACCATCAAACAAGTCGAATTAATGAGTTTTATTACAATAAGAAAGTTACAGATACTTAACATTGGCAGTTACACTGATCTGTCGCAAGCAAAGGGCGACATACAAAATAATCAATCTTCTTCAGTATACACAATCCCAAGTCTGTGCTACATAGACTACAAGCGAAGTGACTAGTTCAAATGGTTCTAAGCACTATGGGACTTAACATCTGAGGCCATCAGTCCCCTAGACTTAGAACTACTTAAACCTAACTAACCTAAGGGCATCACACACATCCATGCCCGAGGCAGGATTCGAACCGGCGACCGTAGCAGCAGCGCGGTTTCGGACTGAAGCGCCTAGAACCTCTCGTCCACAGCGGCCGGCGAAGTGACTAGTGCTGACGCTGCTATCCAAGTCGCTAATCTTGAAGCTGCTATTGAACTGGTGCGTCACCAGTCGGTCGCGGCGCCTATGTTCACATAGGGGCCGCCGCTGTCGCATTGTCGTCCTGGGGCGAGGTCCTGTCAGCGTGCGATTGGCTGACTTCTTGTCACAGCCTTCTCTTCCCTGGCGCTCCTGACTGGCGTACCGGCGCTTGACTTTACGCCGTAACAGTAAGTTCTTGTGTTAGGGCGTTCCATCCTCCACCAGTGCCGTTGCAACTGCTGGATGGTCTTTGCTGCAATACGTTTCACCACAGCATACGACTGTGCTCTATGGGATTTACGCAGGGGGAACGGGCAGATCAGAGCATTAGCTGAATATCCTCACGTATCAAGAGTTACTCCATCACGCTGTGCGACGTGGCTGCACTCTGTTATCCATAAAACCTCCGCCAGGGCCGAAAATTATACCGTGTTCAGAGACTTGCAAGTCAGCACGCTGATGCAACACTACGCCTCCCCACACCATAAATAGTGGTCCACCAAAACGATCACGTTCGACAATGTTCCTGGCTACATTAGGTGTTCCAGTCTCACGGCATATGAGCGTACGCCCAGCACCGTCGATGACTGCTTTATTGGTCCAGGTGTTACGGTGTGGGGAAGCATAATGTCACATGGGCGTGCTGACCTCCAAATTTTTGAACACAGTAAACTCACCAGTCAATTTTTCGTGACTCTGTGCTCTTTCCGCATGTGCAAATTTCCAGGGATCCATTTAGCACTAACTTAATTCAAATGGACGACAATGTGCGACCGCATGCAATAGCACAGATGGAAGCGTCCATGAAACGAGACGATACTCGGCGAATGAATTGGCCCACCCGTCGCATGGAGCACGTGTATGATGCGTTGAGGAACATATTACAGCACGTCCACATGTTCCTACGACCTTACAGCAGTTGTGAACCCCACTGTGAGAGCAATGGAACGCCCTTACACAAGAACTCCTTACCAAACTCCTGGCTGGCATGGGAGCACAATGCACAGTATGCTGTCCAATCCTTTGTGATGACACATCCTATCAAGAACCATGTTCCGCCTTTTTTAACGTACAGAGCACCATCATGAATCGCGGTGACCTCAGTGTAATTATCGTCTTCGGCTAAAAGTATCAGTTTGTTCGTCTAATTGTTCTCTCTGTTCTGTACTATACTGTAGCAGTTCTTTATAAGTATGGCCCAAGTTTCATCGAGGTGTGTTACTTGGGAATGACTAAACTATTTCGCGCTTAATATTTACACACACGTGGGGCACGTATGAGGCTGCTTATAAATCTGTCGGTTGGCCTCCGTCAAAGATAACATGCTGCGTTCTCCCCACCAAGAAATTCTCAATCTATTCAGAAATTTAGCTTGATACCTAAAATTATCTTACTTTTGTTAGTAAACGTTGATGTGGTTCTGAGTGATCGTACTTTCGTTAGTAGCATTTGGTGTGGTACTAAGTCAAATGCTTTTAGGAAGACAAGAAACACGGCACCTATGACTGCCTTGATCCATAGTTTTGAGGATGCCACATGAGAAAAGCGTGATATGAGTTTCGAATGGCCGATGTGTCCGGTAGCCATGCTGGTTGCCATGGACCAGACTATTCTATACGAGGTACATTGTGCTCAACGTTGTCACCTGCTATGCTTGTTAGTAGTAGAACGTCATACATAATCTATAGTTTGCTTATATGCAGCTATAGCGCTTGAAACTGGCACAAACACTTTCTATGCTCAAGACATCAGTACCCTAACTTGAACTGACACTGCTTGCGTCTCGTTGCTGATTTTCTTAATTAGTAAGAAAACTTTATATTTTACGATTAATAGCCGCATGACACTAGGCTTCGCACTAATAACGTTCGACTGACCTCATCCGAGATAGCGATTTAAATTGGTGTGTTCGATCGTAGGGGTCATGCGTTTTAAACACACATTTCCGGACATCGGTGCAGTCTCTCAGTGCTCAGCATAACGAATTAATGTGGTACGTGCAAAGTGCAAATGCCGTGGCTAGTGTGATAACGAAATATCGAAATGGAATGACCAATTCACGTTACCATTGTGAACGTCGTGAATGAGTTCAAAATGGTTCAAATGGCTCTGAGCACTATGGGACTTAACATCTGAGGTCATCAGTCCCCTAGAACTTAGAACTTCTTAAACCTAACTAACCTAAGGACATCACACACATCCATGCCAAAGGCAGGATTCGAACCTGCGACCATAGCGGTCGCGCGGTTCCAGACTGAAGCGCCTAGAACCGCTCGGCCACACCGGCCGGCCGTGAATGAGTTCCGCGTTTGTCATGCCGCGTGCATACACACAGCATTGCCAGCCGCAAGTAAATGTTGCTCAGTGTAGTATGTGGTATGTGGAACAGATTATTTCAGAATGTTGGTTACAGCAAGTAACAAGTCGCAAACTGACACAAACAGGAAGAAGACTGTAACGAAACAAACGATTTCACCACACCACCTATAAGACTTTGTTTCCAAACAGGTGCGTAAAATTGCAGCAATCCTCTTATCTTTACAAAGACATGACGTCAGTATATATATTAGTAGGGTATTGCCACTTCGGGGAATGAATGAGCGTGCATAACGATTCCGTTCATGTGAAATAACTAAAGTGGCTTATTCCTAGAATATCGATCTTTAATCAAACAATGTAAGGAATAATTGTATAAGGAGCACACAAATGAAAACGAGGCAGATGGGAAAGAAGTAAGTAAACTGTTTATTATTTCAAAAGTAATCCTCTATACAATCCCGACCTCTCCACATGTAATTTCCATATTTTTGAAGCCCTGAAGGAAGACATTCCTGGCCATCGATTTCCTTCCGACGAAGAGGTGCATGCCTGCGTACCATCATGCTGCAAACATCTTTCCGTGGATCCATTGACAATCTTGTCTCACTGTGGGATACATTTATTATGGCGATTGGTTCTGAAATAATAAGCGGATTGCTTACTTGTCTTCTATTTGTCCCATTTTCATTTGACTGCCACTTATAAATCTCGTAGCACTAGTCACCTCGCTAAATTGTCTCCCACTTTTACTTTCGTCGACATCGATGTTATATTTATTTAAGTTAACTGTAATGTTGTAAGTATGTCTAGTAACGCTGCTACGAAAGTCTTGGTGCAGTAAAATGGGTGCCAATCTTGGCCGTTAGGCGGAGGGACACTAAGATTCCCGACAGCCTGGCGCCAGGTGTACAGTCCACAAGGCGCGTCCGCAGTTTTCAGCGCTATGTGCCTGCGTCTTGACAATTGTGGGAAGTGCTTGCTCACAGCTCGGAACAGACGGGTGTGGTTCCTTCAAGTCACCCCCAACTCTGCCAGGTGGTGGGAGGCATGCCCAACAGACAAATTTGAACGGCGAAGCTATGAAGCTGCCATCATCTAGTCGAAAGATCAGTTGCACAGCTGCTCTCAGCCTTTATGGTCGACGCCGCTGCGTCATCTTAGCAGTTTTTCCAAGTTTCATGGCATATTTTGCCAACAGGTAGGTACTAGTTTTTAATACAGGCTGATTCTGTTGCCCCTAGCGATCGATTTTATGCAACCTGCAACATCTTCAAAAATCACATGGCAGAATTTCATATTATGTCGTTCACTACGTGCAAACTATTATTCCTACAAAAAAATGAACAGTACCATTTTGTAGAAAATTTAATTCAGTTTAATTTTGTACTGGGACAAGTTTTAGCTGGTGACCACGGTTTTCGAGTTATTCAAGAAAAACGCGTTTGAAGCTCACTTCTGTACATTTTTCTTGAATAATTCGAAAACTATGGTTCTAGCGAAAACATATTCCAGTGCAAAAAGTAACTACATTAAATTTGCTACAGAAAAGCCCTGTTCTTTTTTTCTGTTGGAGTGATAGTTTCTGCATAGTGAACGACAGAATATGAAAATCTTGTGCTTGGGTTTTGAAGGTATTGCGTGTTGCATGAAGCACAGAAGTAGGGGTAACTTCATCGGTCTGTATAATGAACACAGTTCTCGAATGCCAATTTCAGTTATGCTGTCCCCTATAGAGGCATGAATAAACTCATTTCACCTGTTTGTCATTAATTTTTTTACTGTACTGAGTAATTGTGGAAGTAAGGAGATAACCTATCCTTTGTCAGTCATGGTGAATGAGAAAGCACAGGAAAGCAGACTCTGTTGCAGGTTCGAATTACTTGTGCAAGGGGTAAGTAATATAATTATTCTCGCTGCAAGTGACTTTTTCTAGAAAACTATTCCTTCTCCCTAGTTACGACCGTCCACTCAGCTTCTCATTCGCTTGCTACAGCATGTCATAGTTTATATTTTAACTAGAGCGATCAGTGCATGTGAAACAGCTGAAACATCCCGGTAATTGCCTTAAGCGGTTTAGGAAAACTGCAGGTAATCTAAAAGTGGCTGCCCAGATGGGGATTTGAAACCAATCCTAATGTGAGTCCACAGTCTTACCGCTGCAAAACCTAGCTCAGGGTATTAATAGCAATTTCCTCAGCCTGTGTACTTCACAAGTTTAAATATACTGATTCTAATAACTCCTATCGACAGGCACCATCGCGATTGGAGCTAAATTCTTCAGTTATTTTAAGTTGTGGTAAAAAAAGTAGATAAAAATATAATTTCAAATAAGTAAACAGCAAACGTCCTTAACTGGAAGAACAATATAGATAAGTATATAACGATAACAAGTTAAATAATTCAACTTGTTCAGTGTCATAAAACTACTGTTTAGCGAAAACTTGGGATATTTGTTATGAGTTGACTTAGTTTATACACGTTAACGTCGTTCATAATATGGCACCCCAATTTTTTCGCGTGTATCATTCTGACAAAATATTATTTATTCTCATCTTCGCCGCGCGGGATTAGCCGTGCGGTCTAAGGCGCTGCAGTAATGGCCTGTGCAGCTGGTCCCGGCGGAGGTTCGAGTCCTCCCTCGGACATGGGTGTGTGTGTTTGTCCTTAGGATAATTTAGGTTAAGTAGTGTGTAAGCTTAGGGACTGATGACCATAGCAGTTACGTCCCATAAGATTTCACACACATTTGAACATTTTTTTCTCAAGTACACTCACGATACAGATGGTAAATTTCAGTCTAGCAGTATTTTTACAACTATGAATAAATAATATTAAAGTTCCGAAATTCGTTACATTTTCTGAAATATTCCTTTGTAATTGTATACTAAATTAAGCAATTCTCAGTTGAAATTATAGTTCTGCCTCTGACTAGCTATATATGTCCTAATTTCTGTCATACAAGAATCTTAGATTATATATCATTACAGGTATTTCTCTTTTCGTTTTTGCAGAAGACAACATGGAAACGGGTCGTAGTTTACAACTGGTAGATAGCGATTAACAGAAAAATTGAATTTACTGTTGATATTGGTGTCTACATGTGTTATTAGAATCATAACCATGTTGCGTCTTGGTATAAATGGAATATTGTTTCGCCACAGAAATAAACGATGTCCCTCTACATCTCTGGAAAGAGTGAATAGTGAAACAACGAGACGTTACAGTCCCTCAGCTTCTCGGCATGTTTTACCAGCCTAGTACAATCACAAATAGTAGGCAGGTCAGCCTGAAGAGAATTTGACACTACTGAATTTCGTTGCTGTCTGCAGTAGGACAGATCGCATTTTCATGAATAAGACGAGGTTTCAGCGAGACAGAATGAGTTAAAAACGACGTAATATTTGAAAGCAAATCCATTGCACACTTTGTCGTGGTATCCGAAACAAAGTATTAACACGAGCGTTGCGTGCCTGCGGTAGCCGCTCCAAACCACGCATTTTAATTAAACGCTGAGTAAAAGACCCCACAGGCAAGTGATTGCACCCTACATGCAGCTGACAGTATGGGCTCCATACCACGTGCTGCCCCTGAAATTGATCATCGATAGCTGTGGTTAACACAAACTGAGACCGGATGCCGCGAGAGCTTTTGCAGGGGCTTGCGAATGAGACTGCCAGTTTTGGTTGCGGTGGTAATCTTAGGGTTAGACATCAGGGTCATACGCATCTGACCAATGAATGTCGATGCCATATAAAGTCGACCAAAATCCTAGTTCTGCGAAGAATACTCTAGAAATATTGGATGGTATAGGGAGCCATTGTATTCTTTTCTAGACTGTGAACTAATATTTTTGCTTAAATCTCCAATATCTGGAAACGTCTGTCGTTTAGTGTCGTCCATGCCTGACAGCCTTGCCAAACTGAATAAATCGTCGAAACTGAGATGCAAGGAAACAAGATAACTGTCCCGGGAAACTTCACTCAGCATCGAAATGTCAATAAAATACCAAAAGAAAGAGAAAAGATAGCGTTTACTTCCGCTAGATTGTTATACAGTGTGTAACAAATTCGTTCCCACAAGACCAGTAACAACTTTATGACAACAAGAAACAAAGGGAGGCCAGGGAGAGAAGTTGTTGGTTGCCTTTACTGTCGTTGTCATTGTCGTCGTCCTCAGTATGAAGACTGTTGCAATACAGTTCTCCACCTTAGTCTTTCCTTCCATTCACTTGAATCTGTTTACTGTAGTCAGTCTTTGCTCTTCCTATACTAATTTCCGCTCCCCCCCCTCCCCCCCCCAAACATACTACCGCCATCAAATAGACAATTCCTTAATACCTCAGGATGTGTTTGATTCTTTCTTTTGATTGAGTTCTTTCATAATATTGCCTCCTCGTTCGATTTAGTACCTCTTCGTTAGTTTTCATGGAGTCGGCTACGTATCGAATATCCAAAGAAGTTTCGCTTGTTATTTGTTTATTGCAATAAGAGTCAGTTTCCTTACAGCTGTATTTTTTTATGTTGCATACATTTTTACATACATAAAATAAACGTCAAAATAAAATAAAACACACATAATCTTTATTAGCTATTCGATCTACCCATCTAGTCTTCAGCATTTGTCTCCAACACGATATTTCAAAAGCTTGTATATTCTCTTCGTGTCTATACTGCTTAGTGCAACGGTATATGTCACACTGCACTCGTGACATATACATTTAGGAAACTGATCCTAACACTTAGATTTATCTTAGAAAAAATATTTTTCTCAATCAGAAACGCTTTTCATGCTATTTTCAGTCTGCATTTTATATCTCCTCTACTTCGGCGATTGTCAGTTACCTAAATACTAAAACTCGTTTACTTTTAGTGTCTGACTTCTTAATGTAATTCCTTCAGCTGAACGATCAGCATAAGCAGAAACGTTTCAGGAGAAGAAGAATTCCTTCAGCATCACCTGCTTTAATTCGACCGCTTTCATTTTCTTGATATTGGTCTTACAACTTCTATGCTGGTGCATGATAATGTTCACAGCAGTAGTTCACTCATATTTCCGGAACTGACTGTTTTTTCAGTGCAAAGTAACACCTTAACGCGGTACGCATCCTACATGAGCGCGTTTCAAATAGCGTCGAACCCGTCATCGGCAACCCGCAGAACAAATACGGCATGGCGTTACTCTCACAATCTGCTACGTGAATATTTTTACAGCTGTCTTTACATTCAGTAACGTTGAGCACACTGTTGCTTCAAAACTAACACAAATGATATGCGCATAATACAATTTGACGCAACTGTATACACTCAGTGATAGCGATTACATTCATTTCATTAGAATGGAAAAAATCTTCAATTACCTATTCAATCTGCCTATCTAATCTTCAGTATTTGTATGTAGTACAATGTTTCAAAAGTTTGTATATTCTCTTCATGTCAACACTGCTTGGCGCTACGGTGCACCAGTTCGACAGAATTTGGCACGATAAACCCCAGGAGGACATCCAACAATTCTATTAATCAGTGCCAAGCCGAATAACTGCTTGCATAAGGGACAGAGTTGAACAAACTCGTCACTGATTTTCTGAACTTGTGAAGCTCTTTCACTTGAATAAATCATCCAATTTTTCTGAAATTGTAATAAATTGTTTTTCTAAATATGCACATCACGTCTACTGATTTCCGTCCCATTCGGATGATTCCTTCATGGTGCGTCGTTTTCTTTGTCTTTGAGTGTATTATTGTACTTACGTGTAATGTGCGTAAGTTACGAAAATAACTTTGTTTCATGGGCGTTAGGCCGTTGGCCAAAGCATACTTTATGTCTACCGTTTCGTCTTATAGTTCTGGACACGTCGTCAGAGTCTGTAAAGACACATATACCATTTTCAAACTTAAACATCAGATCGTTGTCTCAGGTCGCGGAGTCACCGACGTGTGCTGTGGCGCTTGCGGTGGGGCAGGATTCGCGGTGACTGCCTTATTTAGGGCTATGGCCCTGTCTAATTTTCGTACGCGACTGAATGACAGGTAGGAGGTATCGTGTTTGGACTTGCCATGACCGCATCGTGAATCAAGTTGCCTGATCTGTTGGTGTATAAAAAAATGGTTCAAATGGCTCTGAGCTCTAAGGAACTTAACAGCAGAGCTCATCAGTCCCCTAGTAGTTAGGACTACTGAAACCTAACCTAAGGACATCACACACATCCATGCCCGAGGCAGGATTCAAACCTGCGACCGTAGCAGTCGCGCGGTTTCGGGCTGAAGCGCCTAGAACCGCTCGGCCACCGCGGCCGGCTCGTGTATAAAGCGGACTCTCCAACGTGTCTACAAGGAATGGCCTACGACTAGCAACCGTGTAATACGGCGTAAGATCAGGTCGTAAACGGATCCTTACCGAGAACGTCCTGAGATGAGTATCAAGCCTTGTCAGTGACAGTACCTTTCAAACCCGACAGAAATTGCTGTTTTAAACGAATGTGAGTCCATCTCATTGATTTCGCAGCGAAAGGTGCGAAGGGAAACTGCATTGAATCGACATTTGAAATTGGACAGCTTGTAAAAGATAACTGTTCACAGTAACACACAGAGCCGCACGCCTTTAATGGACCAAACGGCACAGAAACCGGGCAGTAGCTGACTGGGGGCGAACACCGTGGGTCCGGCGCCGTGTGCACCAAAGACCAAATGTGCCTGTCAACCCTCAGTGTTTGGATATTATAGTTCAGGCCGGAGATGAGTCTGTGACGTTTTGGAGTTATTTTTTGTAACGTGCCTTGGGGTCTGTCCTCGGGTTTCCTTGAACATGAACCAGGACGTTCATTTCAACAATCTCGATGACCGAGTACTTCTTTATACATTATCATGATGTGATTGCTGTGCAACTCCCTCTTTCCAAGATGACAACAGCCTTGTTCACAATCTGTAGCCATATGTTCCTTGTTTGACAAACGCTCAGTCATCCTTTGCACCTTCACTGGCATCCTTAATCACCCACTCTTAATCCTACAGGAAATATTCGAGACTATTTACAACAGCTAAAGAAACGTAGCGGTCAACATCCCCACTATTTGTTAGTCCTAAGAGATGAAATCATCAATGAGTGCCTTCATCTGCATATCTGATGAAACTTGTGGACTCGCTTTCTCACCGAATTGAGTGCATTATCAAGATTACGCCGGCGGTCTAGAGGTAGCGTCTTTTACCAGTAATCAAAATGTCCTAGGTCTCGGGTTCGACCCACGCCACTGTTTAAATTTTGAATAAAAATCATCAATGGTGGACGAAGATTCCGGCATAAGTCACCCTCGTTCTGCCAATGACCTTGTCAAAGAGGGCGAAAGAGTGGACGGAGGCCCTTGAGGTGGGAAACTGACCCTAAAAAGCGGAAGATTCAGCAATGCTCAACGGCATGAGGATGCAGAAGGCAATGGAAACCATTGCATCAAAGACACTTACGGTGTATCCACAGGATATGAGGCCTGTAACGCAAGAAGTGTCGTGATGATCTCTCCACTGGTAAAAGATTCCGGGCCGCGCGGGGTAGTCGAGCGGTCTAGGCGCCTTGTCACGGACCGCGCGGCGAGGGGATTCCCCTCCCGCAGATCCGAATGGGGGACTAGGCCGGAATCTTTTGGAAACTTGGAAACTTGTGGTAAGGTCTTATGGGATCAAACTGCTGAGGTCATCGGTCCCTAAGCTTACGCACTAGTTACTCTAACTTAAACTAACTTACGCTAAGGACGACACACACGCCCATGCCCGAGGAAGGACTCGAACCTCCGACGGGGGAAGCCGCGCGGTCCGTGAGAAGGCGCCTAGACCGCTCGACTACCCCGCGCGGCCCGGAATCTTTTACCAGTGGAGAGATCATCACGAACACTTCTTGCGTTACAGGCCTCATGTCCTGTGATCACGAGGAAAAGACTATATAACACTCGCAAGGGTAACGTTCTACCAGTCGGGGCGTGGAATGTCAGAAGTCTGATCATGATAGGGAAGCTAGAAAAATCAGAAAAGGAAAATGCTAACACTCAATCTAGATATAGTGTTTACCAGTGAAGAAGACAAGAATTTCTGATCTGATGAGTATAAGGTAATACAACAGCAGCAGAGAATGCTAAAACTGGAGTAGGATTCTTTATGAACAGGAAGGTAGGCCACAGAGCGAGTTTCTGTGAACAGTTCAGTGATAGTTATTCTTATCAGAATCGACAGCAAACCAACATCGATCACATCGGTTCAGATATATATGCGGACGTCACAAGCAGGAGATAAATAGATGGTGAAAGTATATAAGGATACCGAATGGGTAATTCATATTGTAAAGGGAGATCAAAATCTAATAGTCATGAGTGATTGGAATGCGGTTGTAGGGGAAATAGTAGAAGACAGGGTTACGCTAGAACACGGGCTTGGTAGTAGGAAAGAGGTAGGAGAAAGACTTGAGTTCCTCAATAAATTTCAGCTAGCAATAGCGAATATTCTATTCAAGAATCACGAGAGAACGAGTATATTTGCAAAAGGCCGGGAAATACAGGAAGATTCCAGTTAGGTTACATCATACTCAGGCAGAGATTTCGAAATTGGGTATTGGATTGTAAGGCGTATCCCGGACCAAATATAGACTAAGATGGCAATTTAGTAATGATGAAGAGTAGATTGAAGTTTAAGAGACTAGTCAGGAAGAATCAATGAGCAAAGATGTGGAATACGAAACTATTAAGGAACGAAGAGATACACTTCAAGTTCTCTACAGATACTATGATAATAAACAGATCAGTAGGGAGTTCAGTTGGAGAGGAATGGACACCTCCAAAAATGGCGATCACAGGAGTTGAAAAGAGAAACTTTGGTATAAGGAATGTAACTGCGAAGAAACCATGGGTAGCAGAAGAAATACACTAGTTGATAGATGAAAGACGGAACCCAAAAACGTTCAAGGAAATTCAGCAACACAGAAATACAAGTCACTTAGGTATGAAATACATAGGACGTACAGGGAAGCTAAGGTGAATTGCCTCAGTGAAAAACGTGAAGAAATCGAAAAAGAATGATTGTCGGAAAGACTTAGCATATAGAAAAGTCCTAACGACCTTCGGAGAAATTAAGAGTGCAATGAGAATTCCACTGTTGAATATAGAGAGGAGACAGGGATCCATTGGAGACTTAAGACCAAATAACGCAGAAGGGGTAGATAACCTTTCGTCGGAATTTCTAAACTCATTGGTGGTTTTATGACTGATGGGTCGCGTATCCAGCTACTTTTACACAATCTTATGATGCTCCAAACGGGTGAAACGCGTTATTAACATTAAATAATTTCGCAACAAAGAAGATGAAGAAGACTGTTTTTATTCTGGAAAATGGTAGATAGGCTAATGCGTTAAAGTGGAACCGATGTAAGCTGAAAAAATTAGTTCCAATTTTGGCCACCAGGTGCAAATCTGGCACTGTGAGTGCAAGGAAGATGTATATAAACGTTTCCATTTGTCGAGGATTAGGAATGTGACGTAGACAGAAAAGGCCAAACAAGTCAGAAAGGCATAATTTTGATTTTATTATTAACCACTTCTTACACAATTTATTCAGTATGAGCACCAGAAACGTCGGCTAGATGCTGTACAGCGCAACATTTGCACCTGGTGGTAAAAACTGCAACTAATTCTTTCCACATTAACGCATTAGCATATCTGCCAAGTTTCGCTGCCGTACAATAATTACAACCCACAGTGGACCTCCAGTGAGCTATACTTAAAAAGTACCTGACATCTTGCGCAATCTTACACCCAGAGGGAACAATATCTCTTCTCTCGGGTGCTAGTCGTGTTGGTCCTGGCCCGTTAAAATACTTCCTTGTGCTAAGGCCTTCCTGAACCAATCTATTCCATGTGCCCATAATAATCACTGGACCCTGACCAATGCGAGTGACAATATCATGGACTGATATATCGCGATCTCGATAGTGACAGATTCTGCCGTTGTCGTATTCCGGCTGGTACATGTCTCTCAAAAAAAAAAAAAAAAAGTTCAAATTTGTCTGAATTCCTAAGGGACCAAACTGCTGAGGTGATCGGTCCCTAGACTTACACACTACTTACACTAATGTTAACTAACTTATGCTAAGAACAACACACACACCCATGCTCGAGGGAGGACTCGAACCACCGGCGGGAGGGGCCGCGCAAACCCTGACGTGGCGGCTCTAACCGCACGGCCTCTCCGCGCAGCTGCACGTCTCTCCCCCTTACACTTGAAAAATATGATCTTCTCGTGAACAAACTTCACATACCGAATTCGATTTCTAAATGAGAAACTTGCTGTGTAATCTTTCCTTCAACACAGAATGTAGATGACGTTACTGCTAACCTAGATTTGCAAAACTATTGTAGGCTACCGTAGACAGTAGACTATTAATTTCAGTCAGTTGAGGCTGTACTTGCTTTAACTGTATGTTACGTGTGTTGCACATGTATCGGGCGTTACTTCATAACAATAACTTCCCTTACATATCTGATCAGTGTCTTACTAGATATCCCTAAAAACCGGAAGTGGTGACCGTGAAGAAACTGAGTGAGGAGATATGAAGTACCAGTTATCTATCCTCCCGTCCGTTACTTAACAGTATTTGTAACAATACTGAAATATTCAATGTTTAATTAAGATTTTAGTCGAAAATTGATTATTTGTAACGTGAGAGGAATGTTGTAGTAAAAATAAATAAAACGGTACACATTTATCATACAGCGTGTAATGGTACTTGAATTATGTAAACATTGCAGCAGCTCACCTGAACCTCTCGATACCAGCAATATTCTACTGTGTTTCTGTTAACTCCTTAACATGTTTCTGAGACAACATTCAGATTTGATACATCGATATGTTTATATTGCAATGATATTATTCTTATGTGTATTCTTTCATTTGTCACTATGATCTTTGTCGTACTTGTAACTCTGATTTTTGTGCGCGTAAGCGGTTATTAGTTATTAGAGAGTCGGACCTTGCGAAGGTGAAGTCTTTGACGTTATGTTGGAAAGACGCATAACGTAGTCGGCTTATAAAATGTTAACTTTAATAGTGAGGAAGATGTTTTCAAGTATGTTTTGTATTGTGAAGTGATGTTTTGTGTGTTACGCGATATTGCAACAAAAGCAATAAAAAGGAAGTGTAACTTAAATTCGGAGTGCTGATTATTTTTTACATCACCATTGTGCTAACTTTCAAAGGTTTAATCTCAAAGAATGGTTTGTGAAACACATCTATAAAACTTTTGAATACAGCAGAATAAAACCTAGGCCTCTTTGTATCCCAGCTTGGAATCATCACCAGCTAGATTTTCGACGATTGAGCCATGATTTTACAACGAGACCAGCGTGGGAAACACGAAAACATGAGTGCCTAGTTTATTCATTATTACATGAAATGACTTTATTAACTGTGCTCTAATGACACCTGCCACATAATAACTTTGTTGTTGCCCGAAAACGTGAGTAACACCACAATCATTATTAAATTTTGACCTTTGTTGTGGTAGGGTTATTAGAAGCGATAGAAAACGGTATTTACTCGATAAAAAGGTAAAATAAATAAAAGTGCAAGTCAAAAATATGTCAAACATCGTTTCAATACGTCGTCGAATTTACATACAACATGTTTCTGTTATTCATAAACAACTTTCGCATTTATGAATAATAACAGGAAACTATTTCCATTGGTCATCATGAACGACGTTCTATAGAGTACAAAATAACAACAATAATTAAATGTATTTTTAATGTTTGAGAATGTAAACTGTACTTGCGTCAAAAGTAATGGCTTCGGTTACATAAAAGCGCGGAAGCTACGTCATCAATTAATTTTTATTATTATAAAATGCAATTTATATTCTGGAAGAATATAAAATATACAATAGACTCATACTGAATGAAGTTCGTTTCTACTTACGTGCAAAAAAAAAAAAAAAAAAAAAAGCGGCTCCCAGTTTCGCTCTTGCACATTAATTTATGTTTCTTTCTCTACCAATGCTACCGGTAATCCTACCCTTTACAACGTCATTTATGTAGTCTATCAGAACTATCAAATTTTAGTTTTGGTAGAACGCAACTCTATTCTAGCTATTTTGTACGTTTGTGCATTAACGTTAATTTCGTTTCCAAGAGTGTAGACCAGTTCATGTCAGCTGGACGTTTGTTGCATGCAGCCTTCAAGATGTTGCAATTTTCACTGTCAGTGGTTCAGTATATCAGGAAATTTCATTACAGCGTTGGCTTCGTCGCAGAGTGAATGGCTCATTCTATGTTTACAAAGTACGACACGGGCGCTCATGAGGTCGTATTTTGCGAGAGGCAGGAGGAACTGTGAACGAGGTGGCGGCCAGCTGGGGAGAAAGTGCGCGCAGCAGGTGTGTGGAGCGGGGCGCTGATGCTCGCTGGCATTTACAGGCGTGTGCGGCAGGCCGCGAGAGGCAGGCGACACAGGCGGCTCACAGACCGCTAAATATACGCGGGGGTCGATACGCCACGACACGGCGCGCTGCACAGTGCCGGCGTGGCGAACGCGGTTCCGGCTTCCGCCTCCTGCGACCACCATCTCCACTGTGTCTCGCTTACCTCTGTCACTCCTCATTTAACAACACAGCAAGTCTGCAACTGATGATAGCGATTCGGGGAAAAGCGTAATACCGCCTTCCCAATGAGCATTCATCCACGCCGCATAGGGTAGACCTGCTTAGAAGGCCGTTATTTTTATTTATTTACTTTATTTTTTAGGATCCCAACACAACGGTCCTACACCCAACTACACAAAAATCTTGTATAACTAGCATAACATCACGTTACTGATGCAAAACATTTGCCATGGAGCTAATAAAAATCTCATGACAAGGTAGAGATGAATATATAGCTGCCCCTACCTGATGGTTTTATGCAATCCGCAACACCTCCAAAAGCAACACGTGAGATTTTCATATTTTCTCACTCACGACGCCCGAACTATTAGTCCTACAGAAAAAAATGAACTGGATATTTTTGTTGGAAATTTAATATAGTTGAATTTTGTACTGGGATAAGTTTTCACTAGAGGAAACGTATCTCAGGACAAAATTCAAATAAATTAAATTTCCTGCAAAAAAGGTCATGTTCATTTTTTCTGTAGGACTAGTGTATCTTGTGTAGCGAGTGATAGAATATGAAAATCTGGGGTGTGGTTTTTGAAGGCGTTGCAAAATGGTTCAAATGGCTCTGAGCACTAGCGACTTAACTCCTGAGGTCATCAGTCGGCTAGAACTTAGAACTAATTAAACCTAACTAACCTAAGGACATCACAAACATCCATGCCCGAGGCAGGATTCGAACCTGCGACCGTAGTGGTCGCTCGGCTCCAGACTGTAGCGCCTAGAACCGCACGGCCACTCCGGCCGGTAAAGGCGTTGCACATTGCCTAAAGCCTATAAGTAAGGGCAGCTGAATCACCCTATGTAAAAATAGATCAAAGTTTGCGTTATAAAGACTAGTTCACAATTGCATTGCAAATAATGGTAGCTCTACAAGGATCTTGGCAAATGTGTACTGGACAACATGCATCGTTATTATAAAAAAGAACGAAGTACTATTTACAATGATGAATACATGATTACAAATTTTCTACGTTATTGATGAGGCATCAGTATCAACTTTGGACATTTTTGTATGGGCGTTCTGGTCATGGATGCCATACGTGGATAATCGGCGAATTAGTGAATTGGTCGACTAACCAATTTTGTCATAAATGCTATCAGATATGGAGCATATTACTTTTGAAGCAGTTTAAAATTTTAAGTCATTATGGATTGTTGCATTTATAATTTACCATGGAGCATTTAATGTTAATCGCAACGTCTTATTTTGGACAATTTGATGTTTGTTGATATTCGTAAACGCAGGATGTCTCCATATGGTGATTTTACTATCTACTTTAGATGCAGGAGATTGTTTCGCTTATTTTTAGACCATCTGATCATTAAGGGACATAAGGCAGCCAATGCAGTCTTTCTTTATCTGCTACGTCTGTTGTATGTACCTTGAAGGTAAGGCGTTTACCCAAGTAAACTCGAAGATATTTGCCGGATTCAGTCCAAGGAATGCTTTTACTTGCTTGGCTTTTTCTCACATTAATTTTGACCCACCATTCTATAAACCATTTTTGAAACAACAGTAGAGCCCATAGGTTCTTGGCGTTAAATTTCGCCACGTTACTGTCGGTGCAATACATTACTGTATCGGCCGGCCGCGGTGGTCTTGCGGTTCTAGGCGCTGCAGTCTGGAGCCGCGGGACTGCTACGGTCGCAGGTTCGAATCCTGCCTCGGGCATGGATGTGTGTGATGTCCTTAGGTTAGTTAGGTTTAAGTAGTTCTAGGTTCTAGGTGACTGATGACCTAAGATGTTAAGTCCCATAGTGCTCAGAGCCATTTGAGCCATTACTGTATCGTCAGCAAAATAAGCTATGTCAACTGGATGCAAGTCTGGTACGTCAGAAATATATACAAGTTGCAATATCTGTATTTTAAACCAACTTTGTAGTACTATGTAATGTGCTTCAGACATATATGCACACTTATATTACAAGTCAAAACAGGCCAAAACGACGATAGCAACAATGTCTCTCGCTGTGTGGTAATTAGAGAAAGTGTATGAGCGCTTAGGGACATACGAAGGTTTGGATCGGTCCGAGAGGCGTGCACGGATAACAGAAATAATAAAGGTGACGATTCGCGTTAATCTTGGAGTCTGGGTTTGAATCCCAGTCCGGCACAAATTTTCATGTGTCACTACTAAATTTTACAGCCGATGTCTAATCGTAATCGGAATTGGCGAATTCATTTCGTATAGGTAAATATATTTTAACGTCTGTCCCAAGAGGATACCTTCTGGAACTCCGCCGTTTATGCGGTGAACATCAGAAGCAGTATCACCAGTGATTATACTAAATAAACGGCCTTTAAGATACGAAATAATTAATCTTATACCGAAATTTTAGTTTTATTAACTTGTACAATAAAACATTATACCATACTCTGTCGAAGACTTGAACAATGTCAAGGTATATGACAGCTGCGGATTTAACATCATTGTAACCACCCGTTATTGCTTCCGCTGGCCATAGCAATTGCAGTGGAGCTTAATGTTTCTAACCAAATTGCAAGCTGGGTATTTGATAGAACTGCTTTTGTCCTTGCATGTTTTGCAAAATCTATGTACTTTCTAAATTTATGATATGAGGCTGACAGGTCTGTAATTTTGGAATAACAATGGTGTTTGTTTGGTTTAGGTACAGCAGTTAGGTTGACATGCTTCCTATGATTGGGAAAATGCCTTAGCTTCAACACTGAATTAGCTTTGGTATCCAGAAATCTTCAGGAAGTTTGAGAGAAGATATTTAACATAATACTTTTTGCAGAACGATTCAAGGCACCTGCAAAAGCTACTGTGATAAATATTTATTTCTAGACAAAAGTCAATCGAAAGTCTTCAAGTCACCTACACATACATACAAATGTATACGAAACACAGCGAAGGGTAATCAAAGCTTTAACTATCGCCTCCAAAAAGTACAGTTACATAATTAAAATTTTTCTTCGTCTGCATCCGTGATACACATGAAATTCCCGCGTCACAGGACTGTAGCATGTGCTCGAGAAGCCCAAACAAAATGTCGCAGCCTACTGGTAAAGTGAGATATCGCGTGGAGATTCATTTTTGGCAGCAGCGGAAATGTTGCAGCTGTGTCCTGCCAATACAGACGCCTAGGTGGAGGAATACCCATCGCTTATGATGAAATGAACAAATCCATTCGTCCCGGAGAACGTAGTGTTGTCGCTCACCAAAGCGCAGGTAGAGCCTGCCGCAACGGGAACTAACTTCGTTTCGTGACCACCTCATTAATGGGTTGCGTCAAATAGTTTTGTTTTTCTTTTTTAGTTGAAGCATCTGCATGAAACTGAAAAGAAAGTTATGCTTCAAATACTAAAATACAGAATACAGAAATGTGTGCGCCTATACAGGGTGGTCCATTGATAGTGATCGGGCCAAATATCTCACGAAATAAGCGTCAAACGAAAAAACTACAAAGAACGAAAATCGTCTAGCTTGAAGGGGGAAACCAGATTGCGCTATGGTTGGCCCGCTAGATGGCGCTGCCATAGGTCAAACGGATATCAACTGCGTTTTTTTTAAATAGGAACCCCCATTTTTAATTACATATTCGTGTAGTACGTAAAGAAATATGAATGTTTTAGTTGGACCAGTTTTTTCGCTTTGTGATAGATGGCGCTGTAATAGTCACAAACGTATAAGTACGTGGTATCACGTAACATTCCGCCAGTGCGGACGGTATTTGCTTTGTGATACATTACCCGTGTTAAAATGGACTGTTTACCAATTGCGGAAAAGGTCGAAATTGTGTTGATTTATGGCTGTTGCGATCAAAATGCCCAACGGGCGGGTGCTATGTATGCTGCTCGATATCCTGGACGATATCATCCAAGCGTCCGGACCGTTCGCCGGATAGTTACGGTATTTAAGGAAACAGGAAGTGTTCAGCCACATGTGAAACGTCAACCACGACCTGCAACAAATGATGATGCCCAAGTAGGTGTTTTACCTGCTGTCGCGGCTAATTCACACATCAGTAGCAGACAAATTGCGCGAGAATCGGGAATCTCAAAAAACGTTGGTGTTGGGAGTGCTACATCAACATCGATTGCACCCGTACCATATTTCTATGCACCGGGAATTGTTCTGCCACTGGGCACAAGAGAAATTACGGGACGATGACAGATTTTTTGCACGCGTTCTATTTAGCGACGAACCATCATTCACCAACAACGGTAACGTAAACCGTCGTAATATGCACTATTGGGCAACGAAAATCCACGATGGCTGCGACAAGTGGAACATCAGCGACCTTGGCGAGTTGATGTATGGTGCGACATTATGGGAGGAAGGATAATTGGCCCCCATTTTATCGATGGCAGTCTAAATGGAGCAATGTATGCTGATTTCCTATGTCATGTTCTACCGATGTTAGTACAAGATGTTTCACTGCTTGACAGAATGGCGATGTACTTCCAACATGATGGATGTCCGGCACATAGCTCGCGTGCGGTTGAAGTGGTATTGAATAGCATATTACTTGAGAGGTGGATTGGTCGTCGAAGCACCGTACCATGGTTCGCACTTTCATCGGATCTGACGTCCCCGGGTTTCTTTCTGTGGGGAAAGCTGAAGGATATTTGCTATCGTGATCCACCGACAACGCCTAACAACATGTGTCAGCGCTTTGTCAATGCATGTGCGAGCATTACGGAAGGCGAACTATTCGCTGTTGAGAGGAATGTCGTTACACGTATTGCCAAATGCACTGAGGTTGACGGACATCATTTTGAGCATTTATTCCATTAATGTGGTATTTACGGGTAATCACGCTGTAACAGCATGCGTTCTCAGAAATGATAAGTTCACGAAGGTACATGTATCACATTGTAACAGCCGAAATAAAATGTTCAAACATATCTACGTTCTGTATTTTAATTTAAAAACCTACCTGTTGCCTACGGTTCGTCTAAAATTGTGAGCCATATGTTTGTGATTATTACAGCGCCATCTATCACAAAGCGAAAAAAGTGGTCCAACTAAAACATTCATATTTCTTTACGTACTAAATGAATATGGAATAAAAAATGGAGGTTCCTATTTAAAAAAAACGCAGTTGATATCCGTTTGACCTATGGCAGCGCCATCTAGCGGGCCAACCATAGCGCCATCTGGTTTCCCCCTTCAAGCTAGACAAGTTTCGTTCTTTGTAGTTTTTTTTCGTTTGACGCTTATTTCGTGTGATATTTGGCCCGGTCACAATCAATGGACCACCCTGTATACAGGGTAAACCTGGACTCCACCGACAAAACTTCGAAGGTTGTTCACTAGCAGTTGCTGAGCATTTTCGTACAAGCGACCTGTGGTCTTCTGTGGCTTGTTACAGAGTAATAATGTAAGAAAGCTTTCTCCAATTACCTTTGGTTATCTCCAAACGCACTTCCCATTAACTACGTCCGTCTGATCGGCTGCTTTCTTTCCCAACGTCCTTCCTACGTCACCGTCCACAACAAGGATTCCTACACTTTTTCCCCTCCGCCGGTGTGTCCCAGGGTTCCGTCCTCTCTCCTCTTCTGTACCTCTTGTATACGGCGGACATGCCGCCGCCTTCAGCCCCCATCCACCTTCTCCAGTACGATGACACCGCCTTCCTTGCCCTTGCCCCCACCTTGCAGCGCTCCCAACACCTTCTCCAATCCCATCTTATCCGGTTCGCTGCTTGGTGCAACCAGTGGTTGCTTAAGGTTAATCCTTCCAAGACCCAGGCGATCATTATAGGTAAAACCACCCCTTCCTTCCGCCTCTTCGATTTCTACATCACCATCTATGGCCGTCCTATCGCCCTCAACCCCACCCTTAAGTACCTTGGCGTCACGCTCGACCGTCGCCTCTCCTGGAGCCCCCACCTCCGGACGATCCAAGCGAAGGCACGCTCCCGACTCTGTCTCCTCAAGCTTCCTCAAGCTCCTTTCCGGCCGTACTTGGGGTCTGGACCCCTCCACCATCCTCCATACCTATAAATCCCTCATTCGCCCTATCCTTTGCTACGCCCACCCTGCCTGGATCTCCGCTCCCCCTACCTTTTACAAATCCCTTCAGATACTAGAACGCCATGCTCTTCGCCTCGCCTATCACATCCGTCTCCCCTCCCCCACGCGGATACTGTACGACCTTATTCCCTTCCCCCACCTCCTCCTTTTCCTCGAACGGATACGGATCCTCTACACCTCCCGTAAACTCGATCCTCCTCACCCGCTGGTCTCTCCCATCCTCTCCCGCCCTGTCCGCTGCCACGCCTGTACTTCCACGTCCCACCTGCTCTCCATCTCTCCACCCTCCATACCCTCTCCCAAGGTGTCTTTCGCCAGCTCCCCCTCCCTGATGATGCCCTTCTCCCCTCCATCTGCCCCTCCTACCAACTTTGATCCTCCCTCCCTCCTCCTGTGTTTTGTTCCTATGGGCACCCTCTCTCTCTTCTCTCCCTCCTCCCTCTCTCCCCACTCCTCCCCCGGGCTTCCCCTACCCCCATTCCTCCACTGCTAATCCCGTCTCCTCTGCCATTGGTATCTTTGCTCTCCTCTCTCCCTCCCCCTCCCCCTTCTTCCCCTCTTGGCAGGTCCCCGGACTCATACACGCTACGTGGACATTCGCACGCTGGAGATCATCGCCATCAGTTTGTGTGTGTGCCGTCGTGTTTGTGTTAGTGTCCGTCGTCACGCTCCAACGTTCAAATGTGCCGTCGAACTCATCAGTGTTTGTGCGTCGTGTCGACAGTTTTAGAGTTTTAGTGGTTTTTCGTCTAGTGTGAACGGCTTCGTGTTTTTTATGTTCTGTATCTACTGTTTTTTTTGTTCAATCTCTTATGTGTCTTCTATAGTTTTATAATTGTTAACTCTGAGGCTGAAGAGCGGCATAAGGTGCTGCTGCCAGCCTACCTGTTGTTGTACAGGTATAAAAATAACAACAAAGGAAAAAAAAGCCTTTGGTTATGTGGAAACATATTGGCAAAAGTGAAAAAGCCTGTAACACGTAATCACCAAAACATGCTAGGAGCATTCAATAAGTAGTTCAACATTTTTTTTCTCAGTCAGTTTCGGTTGAAAAAAATGCGGAATTCTTTGTGGTACATAGTGGAATGTTCTGCATAAGACCCTATAGTTTCACGAAGTTCCGATAGGAGGCGGCGCTATACGTAGCTTTCAAAATGGCGGCTGTAACGGAGGTGCGTTAAAAGCAGAGATCTGTCACTGAATTGCTTTTGGTGAAAAATCAGGACATCTTAGATATTCATATGCGCTTGCAGAATGCCTACGGAGACCGGATAGTGAACAAAGGCGCGGTGAGTCGTTGGGCGAGGCATCTGTCTTCACCACAACAAGGTCGCGCACACCTGTCCGATCACCCGCGTGCCGGCCGGCCGCACTCAGCTGTGACTCCTGTAGCAACGTTCGCTGCACTGAGCTTATGTGACTTTGTACTTATATGGATATGGTGTCTGTTCTTTCGGACATTTGAAAACTTAATAAACCACAGAATAATGTAGATAGAGAGGTAAAAATTGACACACGTGCTTGGAATGACATTGGGTTTTATTAGAACCAGAAAAACACCCCATATTGCTAGACGCGTGAAAGATCTCTTGCGCGCGTCGTTTGGTGATGATCGTGTGCTCAGCCGCCACTTTCGTCATGCTTGGCCTCCCAGGTCCCCAGACCTCAGTCCGTGCGATTATTGGCTTTGGGGTTACCTGAAGTCGCAAGTGTAGCGTGATCGACCGACATCTGTAGGGATGCTGAAAGACAACATCCGACGCCAATGCCTCACCATAACTCCGGAGATGCTTTACAGTGCTGTTCACAACATTATTCCTCGACTACAGCTATTGTTGAGGAGTGATGGTGAACATATTGAGCATTTCCTGCAAATAACATCATCTTTGCTTTGTCTTACTTTGTTATGCTAATTATTGCTATTCTGATCAGATGAAGCGCCATCTGTCGGACATTTTTTGAACATTTGTATTTCTTTGGTTCTAATAAAACCCCATGTCATTCCAAGCATGTGTGTCAATTTGAGCCGGCCGCTGTAGCCGAACGGCTATAGGCGCTTCGCCGGCCGGTGTGGCCGTGCGGTTAAAGGCGCTTCAGTCTGGAACCGCGTGACAGCTACTGTTGCAGGTTCGAATCCTGCCTCGGGCATGGATGTGTTTGATGTCCTTAGGTTAGTTAGGTTTGATTAGTTCTAAGTTCTAGGCGACTGATGACCTCAGAAGTTAAGTCGCATAGTGCTCAGAGCCATTTGAACCATTTTGAGCTATAGGCGCTTCAGTCTGGAACCGCGCGACCGCTACCGTCGCAGGTACGATTCCTGACTCGGGCATGGATGTGTGTGATGTCCTTAGGTTAGTTAGGTTTAAGTAGTTCTAAGTTCTAGGGGACTGATGACCTCAGATGTTAAGTCCCATAGTGCTCAGAGCCATTTGAACCATTTTTTGTGTCAATTTGTACCTCTCTATCTTCATTATTCCGTGATTTATTCAGTTTTCAAATTTATACTGACGTTTTGATCACCCGGTATATATTTCTGGCAATACCGGCCATGACCTTCTTCTTCTGTGCGGATGCACACATATTACCCGACTGTTACGGGACTTCGTAAGAATGTGTGTGTTAGTAGGGAAACTACGAATCTAGTGTGTGGACATATAAGGTGAGAGTGTGGGTCTTGCGGGCAGTCAGAGGGTTTAGCTAGCCTCTGTAATAATAATAATAATAATAATAAAACCTGAGTGAATGGATCAACGAACAACCTGAACGAGTGTCATCGGACGTCCGCCACGAACCCGTCTGCCATGTAAGCAGGAGATCCCGGGTTCGAGTCCTGGCTGGGGCACACATTTTCACCTGACCCCGTTGATATATATATATATATATATATATATATATATATATACATCAACGCCCGTGAGCAGCTGAAGGTATTAATATATAATTTTATTTATGTGGCTTTGTGCTGTGGTTTCACAAGGTCCCTCATTCTCGGTTCATTTTTCTTCGTGGAGGCGGGCCTGTGTGTATAGTGGCAATGACCTCCTTGCACAGCACGTGATTCCAGCTTTGCAAGAAAGCACCTACGTCCACCATTCATGCAAGATGGGGCGACATCGCACATCTTTTTCCACGTCAAAGATTTGCTTCAAGAAACTTTGGGTAACGATAGCATCATCTCAAGATGTGTGGCCTTCCAGATACCCCGCTCTAATACCATTGGACTTCTGGTTGTAGTGGTATCTGAAAGATTGTGTCTGACATGGATTTAACAGGACTCTTCTCGCTCTGAAGGGTAGCCTACAACGACATTTGCTCTGATTATACGAGGGCTGGAACTTTGATAGGGGCAACTATTTATTTACAGCCCGTACAAAATAGATACGTGTTTCAAAGTTTTACTGAGCAAAGTAGTCACCAACATTGTGTATAGCCCGTTGCCAGTGATATGGAAGTCGTAGGATACTCTTAGCAGTGCCAGTTGTGTTGACCGGAAAACGAATGGCTATGAGCACTATGAGACTTAACTGCGGAGGTCATCAGTCCCCTAGAACTTAGAACTACGTAAACCTAACTAGACTAAGGACATCACACACTTCGGGAACTAATGACCTCAGAAGTTAAGACCCATAGTGCTCCGAGCCATTTGAGCCATCACACACATCCATGCCCGAGGAAGGTTCAAAAAATGGCTCTGAGCACTATGGGACTTAACATCTGTCGTAATCAGTCCCCTAGAACTGAGAACTACTTAAACCTAACTAACCTAAGGACATCACACACAAATCAGTAACAGCTTGCACTGTATGTGCTTGAGCATTGCCCTGCAAAATGATGTTAGGGCCTGCAAAAAGTGTCATCGCCTCTGTCTCTAAGCTAGTTGTAGGTTGTGTTCCAAAAATTAACAGTACTGAGATACAAGTGATGACACTTTCTGCAGGACCTGACCATCATTTTGCAGGTCAATCCTCAAGCACGTACAGTGCAAGCTGATACTGATTTGTTTGACTGATGGGGCTGCTAAGTGCTATACCACCTACTTCACTCACCTAGCTTAAGCCCTCGTGAGTTCAACTCGATTTCTAAACTGAAGGTAACACTCCATGGCGCTCGCTTCAGAACTGCTACAAATTCCTCGGGCAATAGACCGCGCCGCTCGAACTGTCAACACAACTGGCTCTGCTAAGAGTATCCTACGACTTCCACATGGCTGGTCACGGTTTGTACACAATGCTGGTGACTACTTTGAAGGTCAGTAAAACTCTGAAACACGTATCTAGTTTGTACGAGCTGTAAATAAATAGTTGTCACTATTTAAGTTCCAACCCTCGTATTAGATATGCTGCGAGCAATTGTTGGCCGTCCTATGTAGCAGATGTAATACGTATATGAGTCGGAAGACACTATTGAACATACGTTGCAACTTGAAATCAAATCCTAATAAACATTCTAGAACCACCATTATCTGTGTTTGATCGTTTCTCCCCTTTTACTGTAACCACGCCACAGTCCAACTGCTTACAACGCCATATTTTCACCTCGTGTCACAAAGTGGAACTATTATTTTTCAGCATGCTCAGCGAGCGCACGTATTAATGAACATATCTACGTCGTTTCAGCATCTTGCGACATACACAGCCTGCACTGCAGCACTCGAAACACCGTCAGTTTACCACTCGCTACATTAATTCTGGTAGTTTGATATCGTTTTACCATTAATTCTCTCCATGACACGTTTCTAGTCCCTGAAGACGAAGCAAGACTTGCTAAGCGGGCGACAGAGGAATGCGCGTCCTGTGAGCTGCCGGTACACCGTAGCATCCTCAAGCGTTGCCATCCCTCGGGGTGGCCGCATATTTCCCTGGGGGGGGGGGGGGAGGGGGGGTAATAGGGGGCGGGGATGGGGTTGTGAATAGTTGATGCTCGCCTCGCCTCATCCTCTTGGGAATGGAATCAACGCAGACCACCGCTGTCCCATTTACACTTCCAGTAGACAAGCAGAAATTGACTTCCTCGCTGTATGCACCCTAACCTTAATCATGCTTATTTCCTGTGTTTTCAGTAAAAGAATGAAAACCGTTCCTGCAAATGCAGGTTGTTGACGACAGCTACAACCAGCAAAATTTTTATTTTGTTTTACTATATTAAAGGCGAACCATTACCAGCTTCGAATTATTTATTCATCTTCACATAGATCACTTGCTTTCGTCAAAACATGTAGACACTGATATTGAGTGAGTTTCCGTGATGGTCATTTCATGACATCTCCTCTTTAAACCTACATCCACGAGTATATATATATATATATATATATATATATATATATATATATATATATATATATATAATCTCCTACTTTCAACTAATTTTTGGAGTGTATATATACATATATATAAATAAAATTTCAAAGTCGGATATATATGCTCACCAACTCCAGTGGCAGAATCCACGAGAGAGGCGTTCTACAATACGGTTGGTTACTTCGAGAGCGTGTGTGTCACACAAATCATGTACTACAAGGAATGAAAACTATGCGGTACCACACTCTTTACATACTTAGGATAAATACAGATGACAAAATCTTTGGAGGCCATATTAAAAAAATTCGAAATCGGATATAGCTTTCACCTTAGATTCACACCCACATAGCTACGAATATTGGCACGCAGATTAGCACATGTTGAAGATAACACGTAGAATACATGGATGTCGCGTCCCGAATGAGAACTATATGAGCGGCAATATTGACCACAAATTGGTAAACACAACATGAATACAAAACAATCACAATCAGCTAACAAGAAGCGGACCCCAATTGGAAACATATATTTATCTTTTCGGTTTTGGTCCGTTTCTTGTTAGCTGATCACGATCAGTTCTGTATTCATGTTGTGTTTACATATTTGTGGTCAATATTACACACATTAATTCGCATGTACCGGAGGACGCATTGACGTCGGGAGCAACACGAGGCTGTTCGCGGAAGATGCTATTGGATACAGAGAACTCGCAACGCTAGAAAATTGCAGCGAGAGACAAGGAGAGCTGGAGAGTATCGACGCACGGTGGACGTACTGCCATGTGACCTTGATCATAAACAAAAGTGACGAAATGCTTATAAATAGGCGGAAATATCCGATGACTGAACAATCACTGGAAGCAGTCAACCGTTTAAATATCTGGGCGTATGAGTATGAAACTATTTAAAATGAAACTACCGCTTAAAGCTAATTGTTGGAAAGACAAATTCTCAGAATTTGTTACATTGGAAGAATCTTTTGGAAGTGTAGTCCACCTATGAAGGAGATAGATGACAAAAACCTCGTTCGACCTATACTTAAATATTCCCCCTCAGCCTAGCATCCACAGCTGGTGAAATTGATAGGGAAACGAAGAATATCGAAAGAAAAGCAGTGCGTTTCTTCACAGGTTCGTTTAGCAAGCACGAAAGAGATGCTCAGCAACTCCAGTGGCGGACGCCGCATGAGAGGCGTTCTACAACACGGTTGGCTTCTTCGAGAGCGTACGTTCCCCCAAGTCCACCTCTGTACCTGAGCAGTCAGCGCGGCGGACTACCAGGCAGAGGAACCGTTTTCGATTCTCGATAATGCTACGAATTTTTACTGGTTGGAAGGACAGCATCGAGTGAGGTACTTGAAGGAATAGTTGCGATTACAGGTCACAAAAACTGACCGGCTGGGAAGAGCGGCGCGCCGATCCCACGATCCTCCATACCGCATCCAATGATGCCCTTGACAGAGGATGGTTTGGCGGTCGGTCGGTGCCGATAGGCCCGCGAGGACCTGTGGACGGAATTTACGTTACGCTCCTAGAAGAGTGAAACAATATATTGCTTCCCTTCCTCCTACGTATATCTAGTTGAAATACCATCGCTGCGGCGATTTGAATTCGCGCGTCTGCTTACTGCGCCACTTTGGGGGAGGGGCTCTGATCCATAGCTAGCCGCTAAGCTGTAGAATGAGCGCCCACTCTGGCAGACTTGCGATGCACGCTGGAGGCGAGAAAGGAACTGTCAGTCGGCTCTGTAACTTCGTGGCCGTTAGACCTTCTGTTTTGATCGCCGAAGTAGCGTTGTGCAGCTCGGACATAATAGAGCAATGTGTTAATGGTTAGTGTCCGTGGCCACCATTTATCTGGAGCTTTTGCAACAGTGAATTCCACGTGACTCACCTGAGTTGTCAGTTTGAAAGGCTGTATCATCTTCCTCAGGTTCAAAGTTCCTCTTGACGTTTCTCCGTGTTTGCGATTGTAAATTATGTTTTTTTTATTTTTTAAATCCATCTTATGCAAAACACTTTCCTTTTAATTCACCCAGCTATATTTCGACACCTGTATGCCTGTATGTCATCTTCTGTGGGTCAAATTTATTTCTATAACGTGTATTACAAAGCTTAATCGTTTATATGCATATTGTATTTTGATTGTTTTTTTTAGATTGCTCACCTAAATTTACATCGCTAGTGAGAAAGCATTTTACAGATATTTTATGTCGTTTTCACAGCATGTCATCTGAAAAGTACTCATGAAGACAATTTGTGTAATTTTGAAGCCTACCTTTTGGTGGGTAGTATTTATGTATGATACTGTACTTTCATTTTCGGTCATGTTGTATATCTCTGGTGGATATCTCTTTCTAGTGCCATTGATTACAGTTTTCGCACTGTTTTTTATGTAATTTCACTCTCACATTTACTTAACACACATTTTTCACAAAACTTAATTTGAGCAAACACCTATGTCTCCATTGTCCTTGTGAGGTGCTACGTTTTTGCCGTTACTCAGTTTTTTGTTGTTTGTCTTACTTTTAGTGCGGTGTTGATTTTGAACGTACTATATCTCCTGAGGGAGGACGTATCTGGTCTGCTAGAGAGAGAGAGAGAGAGAGAGAGAGAGAGAGAGAGAGATAGAGAGAGAGAGATCTGGAAAGAGGGGTAGGGTGAATTGGGATTGAGAAAACAAAAGTTTTTGGATATTTAAGAGTGTTTACTTATGGTTTTTTATGTACGACGATAGCATGCAGGTTCGTTGATCCAAAATTCCAGTTACTGAAAGGGCACCGTTCCGTTATGCCGAGTTTGACTGTTTTGTGTCATGTCTTAGGTTAGCTGTTAATTGTTTTAGTTAACATCGTTGCTGTAGTTATGGTCGTTATGTGTAAGAATGCTCTTGTGGCTGAAATTGTGAATGGGTGCAATTGGATTTTGTTCCATGTTTGCTGCTAACGCGAGCTCCGTGTTTCGCTAGTTTGCTGAGTGTTCATTACTGGCTCAGAGAAAGAATTTAGTACTGAAGAGAGATGCTATTGCGTCTGTACGACCAGGGCTAGAATTTCGAGGAAACATTTGGACAGCAGACGCCAGAAACTGACTACGGACTTCGAGTGGTGGGTCATATGCACCATCTTGGGGCGCAGAACCATGTCAGTTTTGTCTGGGCTGAAGCGAAGTTTTGCACGTAGTGCGGGCCACCTCAAGATGTTTCAGAGTTGTAGTATCGTATTGCTGTTCTGTTTTTCTTATGTGAGTCCATGGCAAGTTCTGGGCTGTTCATTCTCCCTCTCTGTTCTGATTGCTATAAGGGTGCGCTATAGTGACGTTTTACACCGTTGTGTGGGAACGACATACCAGAACTTACACATGTGCGCCGATGGTGCAAGATTTTATTGCTTTTGGAAGTTTTGCTGAGATTTATTTTTCTGGTGCCACGTGCCCGATAAAAGCGAGGAATTTTTCCCGTTAGCAGTGGCACCTGTGAAAGGATTATATGCGTTATGCATTCTGGTGAGGAATGCCAGGAAGGTGTATGTATGGTTCTGCTGCGTTAAGTCCGAGCAGATGACTGATGATTTTGCAAGCTGTGATAAAGCGCAGTCAGCGTGGCGTTTTTATGATGGTGAACGGTGTTGCATTTAATTTAATTACAAGCACTAATATAAGAATTTCCCTTGCACCTCAGTTGGACTGCCCCCTAATTTTTAGTTTAGAAGTGCACCACGGTGCAAAAATTAAAATTTGTGGTAAGCTTCTATGGGACCAAAGTGGTGAGGTTATCGGTCCCTAGACTTACACACTACTTAATCTAACTAACTTACTCTATGGACAACACACACAACACACCCATGCCTGAGGGAGGACTCGAACCTCCGACGGGGGGAGCCACACGTTCCGTGACAAGTGGCCCTAGACCGCGCTGCTACCCCGTGCGGCTCACTTATTAGTCATCTAGCAGAAGTGATACCTATGAAATCTAAGGACTATTATCCTGGACTGTTTTAGAATATCGGGAGGTGCGCTAAGCTATTTGAACTGCGCTGCTGATGCACTGGCGTGTTGAGAGCGTAGTGCGTAGCGTCGTAAACTAAGTTGGTGCATTGGGCCCTGCTAGTTTGGTACTGTGTGTTCTGTCTGGTACTGATTGGCGATCAGGTTTCCCTGGTCGTTCTGCGTGGTATAAAGGTGTGTCGGAGTAATTAACGTCGACGAGGACTAACTAAGTAAACTATGGATTCACTTGCTTTGGTTACTATTCCGAAGAAGCATGCTGTAAAGGAAAATCAAATAGTGACATTAACCATCAATATCTGAATGTGTACCATAGCATCATTAATGCCTTATCTTTTTAACCAATAGTAACGTTTGGAGTTAATTTTCATTTTTTAATGAGAATCGGTAGATTTTAGACTTTTGAATTATTTTATCTCTTCAAGGCTATACAATTTTGTTAATAATGCGTGATTTCAGTTTGATCTTCAGAGTATGGTAACATTTGGAATCAAAATTGAAATTTATTTTATTAGAGGACAATCAGGGGATTTTAGAAACTTTTTAAGGCTATACAGTTTTCTTAATTTTGCATTTATGAAACTTTAAACGTAATATCCTTTCTGAATATCCTTGGTATAAAATTGTCCTACCATTCTGTATTCATCTCACATACTATTTTGCCTGTAGTATGTAAGAGATTGGTGACGCGATGGGGCCGTGGTTCTTGCACCTATCTGTTATAGGTCTGTGGCAATTGAGGGGGAATCGATGGTGGTCCCGCAGCCACGATGGAATCCTCATGTAGTCTCCAAAATTATCGAACCCGCAGCAAATAACCGAATTAATGATAATCAGCTCAATCTCGTCAATAAAAGCCCAGTTCTCCACTCCCACTCGGTTTACCATGAAGGTAAAATCAGATAGGTTAGAGCTGACACGGAGGGTTATCCTCAATTACTCTTTACGCCCATCATTCGCAACTGGAACAGAAAAGCTCTCTAGCACACACCGTAAAATGTCTTTTGGAGTATAGATGTAAATTTAGTTGTAGGATATGTATACATCTAGCGAAGTGGCAATGCTTAGCAATTGCTAAATATGTATGGAAAATGGATTTATGTCCTAATCTGTTCCTCATACTCTTTGTCATTCACCTCCTGCCCCCTCCTCCTCTGTCTATCTTCTCTTTCCCCCTTTATGTCCATTTCATCTTTCCCTTTGCTCCTCTGTTCTATCTTTACTCCGATCTTGACCCTTGTTTATTGTTATTGCCAATGAAACCTTGATGGGGACTGAAGTCGCTTCAAATGAATCGATAAAGCGGGTGGTGTATGAGGTAACAGAGACCTCTTCTGCTTCAGAATCTGTGGAAATAGTGTCTTCAATGACAGCATTTAGCTTAGTTTTAGTCTGCAAACTGCTAGGATTACCAAGTTTGAGACGATTCAGATTCCATAATAGTATTCTAGTAATAAGCTGATAAGCCATAAGTACAACTTTATTGTTTGCTTTTAAAACCAACTGCGAGGAAGAAAACAAAGCAGCACACAGCTGTATACATAATTCTGATTTAAGTTTTGTGTATGGAGAAAAAATATACAGGGTGTACCAAAAGGGACAGGCTAGTTATACAGAAGTAAGAATAATAGAAGTAGATTAGTAGAGAACCAGTACATTATAGTTAAAAATATATGTAGTCTATGCTTCTAAATTTTTATAAGAATATTCTATAAATGTTTAAAATAAATCGGTAACGAACTTTTCCAGACGTTTGCTAACAAACACAGACATATCTTCATACTGTGTAGTAGTATAGATTAATTACTAACGGAGCTATGGTATATGATCAAAAGTATTCGGACACCCGCAAAAACATACATTTTTCACATTATGTGCATTGTGCTGCCACCTACTGCCAGGTACTCCATATCAGCGACCTCAGTAGTCATTAGACATCGTGAGAGACCAGAATGTGGCGCTCCGCGGACCTCACGGTCTTCGAGGCGGTTCAAATGGTTCAAATGGCTCTGAGCACTATGGGACTCAACTGCTGTGGTCATAAGTCCCCTAGAACTTAGAACTACTGAAACCTAACTAACCTAAGGACAGCACACAACACCCAGCCATCACGGGGCAGAGAAAATCCCTGACCCCGCCGGGAATCGAACCCGGGAACCCGGACGTGGGAAGCGAGAACGCTACCGCACGACCACGAGATGCGGGCACGGACTTCGAACGTGGTCAGGTGATTGCATTTCATTTGTGTCATACGTCCGTACGCGAGATTTCCAAACTCCTAACCGTCCCTAGGTCCACTGTTTGCGATGTGATAGTGAAGTGGAAACGTGAAGGGACACGTACAGCACAAAAGCGTACAAGACGACCTCGTCTGTTGACAGACAGAGACCGCCGACAGTTGAAGAGGGTCGTAATGTGTAACAGGCAGACATCTACCCAAACTATCATACAGGAATTCCAAACTACATCAGGATCCACTACACGTACTATGACAGTTAGGCGGGAGGTGAGAAAACGCCGGTAAATGCCAAACGACGCCTTGACTGGTGTAAGAAGCGTAAACAATGCACAACTGAACAGTGGAAAAACATTGTGTGGAGTGACGAATCAAGGTACATAATGTGGCGGTCCGATGGAAGGGTGTGGGTATGGCGAATGCCCGGTGAACGTCATCTGCCAGCGCTTGTAGTGCTAATCAGTAAAATTGGGAGGTGGTGGTGTTATTGTGTGGTTGTGTTTTTCATAGACAGAGCTTGCACCCCTTGTTGTTTTGCGTGACACTATCACAGCACATGCCTACATTGATGTTTTAAGCACCTTCTTCCTTCCCACTCGCGGATGGCGATTGCATCTTTCAACAGGATCACGTTCATAAGCCACGGCCTGTGGCGGAATGGTTACACGACAATAACATCCCTGTAATGGACTGGCCTGCACAGAGTCCTGACCTGAATCCTATAGAACACCTTTGGGGTATTTTGGAACGCCGACTTCGTGCCAGACCTCACCGACCGACATTGATACCTCTCCTGAATGCAGCACTCCGTGAAGAATGGGCTGCCATTCCCCAAGAAACCTTCCAGCACCTGATTGAACGTATGCCTGCGAGAGTGGAAGCTGTCATATATGCTAAGGGTGGGCCAATACATACTGAATTCCAACATTACCGATGGAGGGTGCCAGCCGCTGTGGCCGAGGGGTTCTAGGCGTTCAGTCCGGAACTGCGCAGCTGCTACGGCCGCAGGTTCGAATCCTGCCTCGGGCATGGGTGTGTGTGGCGTCCTTAGGTTAGTTAGGTTTAAGTAGTTCTAAGTCTAGGGGACTGATGACCTCAGATGTTAAGTCCCATAGTGCTTAGAGCCATTTTAACCATTTCTTGATGGAGGGCACCGCGAACTTGAAGACATTTTCATCGAGGAGTCTGGATACTTTTCATCACTTAGTGTATTATCGTGTAAGACCGTAATTGGTCTTATCGGGTAATATTTCTGTCTACTGTCAAACGCAGTTCTGAGTATTAGCTGTAAGTGTACAGATATCGATATCACTACGATGCACGGAATCTTACCCTTACCCCTTACCCACATGTGCCGGAAGCAGGACCACAGGTGGCATGGGGACGCCCCTTCAGCTAGGGAGTGGCTGAGCTTCTGGTGCCTGCAGAAGAGGCACGTGGGAAGTTAGTGTGAAAGATCCGATCATGGAGTGAACAAGTAAGTTGGAGCTCCGTCTCGTAGGCGCGAATAGGGGTGCGAAGCATTTATTTTGTTCTTAATAATGCGAAATACGAATTAAAGTATTTTTCTGTGCGACCAAGTGGAATATTAACGGTCAATGGCTAACATCAGTGTATATGTGAATAGTGTGCTTGTGTATTTCAGCTGACATCACTTTAAATCGATGTAGGGATCTTTATCATGAAGATCTAGTGAACCAGTGCTAGTCTTAAACTGTTTAACTTCAAGATCACTTTTCTTCACAGTATATTTATTAGAGTTAGTCGTATTGAAGAGTGGAAGTAGCAAATTGAGAGGACACGTGACACGTAAACTAATAGTTCAAATGGCTCTGAGCGCCATGGGACTTAACATCGGAGGTCATCAGTCCTCTAGAACTTAGAACTACTTAAACCTAACTAACCTAAGGACATCACACACATCCATGCCCGAGGCAGGATTCGAACCTGCGACCGTAGCAGTCGCGTGATTCCGAACTGAAGCGCCTAGAACCGCTCAGCCACTGAGGCCGGCGACACATAAACACAGAGTTATGAAAATTATTAGTGTATTTCGAAGGTAGGTTGTCCGATAATGCTGTCTACATTTAGTCCGATGCTTAATTAACACGATATCAACAATTGGTCAAGCAAATTAAGTCTATAGAATGGTCGGAAACAACAGAGCAACTTACACCGCCCTGCTAATTTACACTGACTGACAGAAAAGGAGTGAAGACAGGATTGTGTCTCAATGTAGTCCCCTAACTTCGTACCTGGGCACGCAATTGGCGGGTATGTAAATAATTAGAGTTGCATTTATCTATTACAGGCAGAATGGTAACCAGAGTGCTTTAGTTTTGTTCGTGTTTAGGGTTGTTGGCGGGCCCGGTAGAGTATATGAGGCGTGAAAGCGTGTCATACGTTGAATGATCGGTGCGAAGGACATGTAGATGCCACGAACTCGCGTGAGACAGCGTTACCAGAACCATACAGAACTTGAATAGGGCTTCGTCGTGGGTCTCCATTTGGTCAGATAGTCGAATAGTGCAATATCCATGTTTCTGGGGCATTTGAATGTGACAGTGGCCAAATGTCAGACTGCAAGGAAACTTGATGGCAGTCATATGCATCATAAATGTGCCGGTTGATCACGTCTGAACGACACAATGGAGGATTGCCTTACTGTACCTCTCCACATAGTTGTGATAGCGTAAGCTGTCGCCAGCACAGCGGTCAGCAAAGATGAAGCGCCAATAACGATTAGTAGGTACTGGATCAAGCGCGCCAAACACCAGAGAGGCCAGAGACACACCGACAAGCAACATGCCGCCAAAGCTTGTATTTAGGCCGCCGCCGCTGACCGGAGGGCCGCACTGGCTCACTCACCCAGTTTGGCGTCTGTCAGCATACCTGCGGAGCGGGTTTAGTTCATCGCAAGTTACGACAGTACATAGCGACCAGATTAGTGACTATAGCGGGAATTTTACATTATATCAGGCAGCGAGTGAACTATTACTGATGAGCTTGTACCACAAGTTAAGTTTCCAGTTCATGTAAATAAAGAACCGTTTTAATCCACGTGTGCATTTGTATTGCAGAAAGAGGATACTGGCCACCCATGACAACATCCTCTCCCTTGCTTCCTTGCGGTACAAGACTCTGCAATAGTAACCTATGGGACCAAATTGGTGAGGTTATCGGTCCCTAGACTTCCACACTACTTAATCTAACTTAAACTAACTTACTCTATGGACAACACACACAACACACCCATGCCTGAGGGAGGACTCGAACCTCCGTCGGGGGCAGCCACACGATCCGTGACAAGGGGCCTCAGACGGCGCGGCTACCCCGTGCGGCTCACTTATTGGTCATCTAGCAGAAGTGATACCTATGAAATCTAAGGACTATTATGCTGGACTGTTTTAGAATATCGGGAGGTGCGCTAAGCTATTAGAACTGCGCTGCTGATGCACTGGCGTGTTGTGAGCGTAATGCGTAGCGTCGTAAACTAAGTTGGTGCATTGGGCCCTGCTAGTTTTACTTGTGTGCTGTCTGGTACTGATTGGCGATCAGGTTTCCCTGGTTGTCCTGCGTGGTATAAAGTTGTGTCGGAGTAATTAACGTCGACGAGGACTAACTAAGTAAACTATGGGTTCACTTGCTTTGGTTACTATATCGAGGAAGCATGCTAAAAAGGAAAATCAAATAGTGACATTAACCATCAATATCTGAATGTGTACCATAGCATCATTAATGCCTTATCTTTTTAACCAATAGTAACTTTTGGAGTTAATTTTCATTTTTTTAATGACAATCGGTAGATTTTAGACTTTTGAATTATTTTATCTCTTCAAGGCTATACAATTTTGTTAATAATGCGTGATTTCAGTTTGATCTTCAGAGTATGGTAACATTTGGAATCAAAATTGAAATTTATTTTATTAGATGACAATCAGGGGATTTTAGAAACTTTTTAAGGCTATACAGTTTTCTTAATTTTGCATTTATGAAACTTTAAACGTAATGTCCTTTCTGAAGATCCTTGGTATAAAATTGTCCTATCATTCTGTATTCATCTCACATACTATTTTGTCTGTAGTATGTAAGAGATTGGTGACGCGATGGGGCCGTGGTTCTTGCACCTGTGGCAATTACGGGGGAATCGATGGTGGTCCCGCAGCCATGATGGAATCCTCATGTAGTCTCCAAAATTATCGAACCCGTAGCAAATAACCGAATTAGTGATAATCAGCTCAATCTCGTCAATAAAAGCCCAGTTCTCCACTCCCATTCTGTTTACCATGAAGGTAAAATCAGATAGATTAGAGCTGACACGGTGGGTTACCCTCAATTACTCTTTACACCTATCATTCGCAACTGGAACAGAAAAGCTCTTTAGCACACACTGTAAAATGTCTTTTGGAGTATAGATGTAAATTTAGTTGTAGGATATGTATACATCTAGCGAAGTGGCAATGCTTAGCAATTGCTAAATATGTATGGAAAATGGATATATGTCCTAATCTCTTCCTCATACTCTTTGTCATTCACCTCCTGCCCCCTCCCCCTCTGTCTATCTTCTCTTTCCCCCTTTATGTCCATTTCATCTTTCCTTTTGCTCCTCTGTTCTATCCTTACTCCGATCTTGACCCTTGTTTATTGTTATTGCCAATGAAACCTTGATGGAGACTGAAGTCACTTCAAATGAATCTGTAAAGCGGGTGGTGTATGAGGTAACAGAAACCTCTTCTGCTTCAGAATCTGTGGAAATAGTGTCTTCAATGACAGCATTTAGCTTAGTTTTAGTCTGCAAACTGCTAGGATTACCAAGTTTGAGACGATTCAGATTCCATAATAGTATTCTAGTAATAAGCTGATAAGCCATAAGTACAACTTTATTGTTTGCTTTTAAAACCAACTGCGAGGAAGAAAACAAAGCAGCACAGAGCTGTATACATAATTCTGATTTAAGTTTTATGTATGGAGAAAAAATATACAGGGTGTATCAAAAGGGACAGGCTAGTTATACAGAAGTAAGAATAATAGGAGTAGATTAGTAGAGAACCAGTACATTATAGTTAAAAATATATGTAGTATATGCTTCTAAATTTTTATAAGAATATTCTATAAATATTTAAAATAAATCGGTAACGAACTTTTCCAGACGTTTGCTAACAAACACAGACATGTCTTCATACTGTGTAGTAGTATAGATTAATTACTAACGGAGCTACGGTATATGATCAAAAGTATTCGGACACCCGCAAAAACATACGTTTTTCACATTATGTGCATTGTGCTGCCACCTATTGCCAGGTACTCCATAACAGCGACCTCAGTAGTCATTAGACTTCGTGAGAGAGCAGAATGTGGCGCTCCGCGGACCTCACGGACTTCGAACGTGGTCAGGTGATTGCATTTCATTTGTGTCATACGTCTGTACGCGAGATTTCCACACTCCTAACCGTCCCTAGGTCCACTGTTTGCGATCCACTGTTTGCGATGTGATAGTGAAGTGGAAACGTGAAGGGACACGTACAGCACAAAAGCGTACAAGACGACCTCGTCTGTTGACAGACAGAGACCGCCGACAGTTGAAGAGGGTCGTAATGTGTAACAGGCAGACATCTACCCAGACTATCACACAGGAATTCCAAACTACATCAGGATCCACTACACGTACTATGACAGTTAGGCGAGGGGTGATAAAACGCCGGTAAATGCCAAACGACGCCTTGACTGGTGTAAGGAGCGTAAACATTGAACAACTGAACAGTGGAAAAACATTGTGTGGAGTGACGAATCAAGGTACATAATGTGGCGTTCCGATGTAAGGGTGTGGGTATGGCGAATGCCCGGTGAACGTCATCTGCCAGCGCTTGTAGTGCTAATCAGTAAAATCGGGAGGTGGTGGTGTTATTGTGTGGTTGTGTTTTTCATAGACAGAGCTTGCACCCCTTGTTGTTTTGCGTGAGACTATCACAGCACTTGCCTACATTGATGTTTTAAGCACCTTCTTCCTTCCCACTCGCGGATGGCGATTGCATCTTTCAAGAGGGTCACGCTCATAATGCACGGCCTCTGGCGGAGTAGTTACACGACAATAACATCCCGGTAACGGACTGTCTTGCACTGAGTACTGACCTGAATCCTATAGAACACCTTTGGGGTATTTTGGAACGCCGACTTCGTGCCAGACCTCACCGACCGACATTGATACCTCTCCTGAATGCAGCACTCCGTGAAGAATGGGCTGCCATTTCCCAAGAAACCTTCCAGCACCTGATTGAACGTATGCCTGCGAGAGTGGAAGCTGTCATATATGCTAAGGGTGGGCCAATACATACTGAATTCTAACATTACCGATGGAGCGTGCCAGCCGCTATGGCCGAGGGGTTCTAGGCGCTTCAGTCCGGAACTGCGCTGCTGCTACGGCCGCAGGTTCGTATCCTGCCTCGGGCATGGGTGTGTGGTGTCCTTAGGTTAGTTAGGTTTAAGTAGTTCTAAGTCTAGGGGACTGATGACCTCAGATGTTAAGTCCTATAGTGCTTAGAGCCATTTGTTGATGTAGGGCACCGCGAACTTGAAGACATTTTCAGCCAGGAGTCTGGATACTTTTCATCACATAGTGTATTATCGTGTAAGACCGTAATTGGTCTTATCGGGTAATATTTCTGTCTACTGTCAAACGCAGTTCTGAGTATTAGCTGTAAAGTGTACAGATATCGATACCACTACGATGCACGGAATCTTACCCTTACCCGTACCCACATGTGCCGAAAGCAGGACCACAGGTGGCATGGGGACGCCCCTTCAGCTAGTGAGTGAGTGAGCTTCTGGTGCCTGCAGAAGAGGCACGTGGGAAGTTAGTGTGAAACAACAAGTAAGAGTGAACAAGTAAGTTGGAGCTCCGTCTCGTAGGCGCGAATAGGGGTGCGAAGCATTTATTTTGTTCTTAATAATGCGAAATACGAATTAAAGTATTTTTCTGTGCGACCAAGTGGAATATTAACGGTCAATGGCTAACATCAGTGTATATGTGAATAGTGTGCTTGTGTATTTCAGCTGACATCACTTTAAATCGATGTAGGGATCTTTATCATGAAGATCTAGTGAACCAGTGCTAGTCTTAAACTGTTTAACTTCAAGATCACTTTTCTTCACAGTATATTTATTAGAGTTAGTCGTATTGAAGAGTGGAAGTAGCAAATTGAGAGGACACGTGACACGTAAACTAATAGTTCAAATGGCTCTGAGCGCCATGGGACTTAACATCGGAGGTCATCAGTCCTCTAGAACTTAGAACTACTTAAACCTAACTAACCTAAGGACATCACACACATCCATGCCCGAGGCAGGATTCGAACCTGCGACCGTAGCAGTCGCGTGATTCCGAACTGAAGCGCCTAGAACCGCTCAGCCACTGAGGCCGGCGACACATAAACACAGAGTTATGGAAATTATTAGTGTATTTCGAAGGTAGGTTGTCCGATAATGCTGTCTACATTTAGTCCGATGCTTAATTAACACGATATCAACAATTGGTCAAGCAAATTAAGTCTATAGAATGGTCGGAAACAACAGAGCAACTTACACCGCCCTGCTAATTTACACTGACTGACAGAAAAGGAGTGAAGACAGGATTGTGTCTCAATGTAGTCCCCTAACTTCGTACCTGGGCACGCAATTGGCGGGTATGTAAATAATTAGAGTTGCATTTATCTATTACAGGCAGAATGGTAACCAGAGTGCTTTAGTTTTGTTCGTGTTTAGGGTTGTTGGCGGGCCCGGTAGAGTATATGAGGCGTGAAAGCGTGTCATACGTTGAATGATCGGTGCGAAGGACATGTAGATGCCACGAACTCGCGTGAGACAGCGTTACCAGAACCATACAGAACTTGAATAGGGCTTCGTCGTGGGTCTCCATTTGGTCAGATAGTCGAATAGTGCAATATCCATGTTTCTGGGGCATTTGAATGTGACAGTGGCCAAATGTCAGACTGCAAGGAAACTTGATGGCAGTCATATGCATCATAAATGTGCCGGTTGATCACGTCTGAACGACACAATGGAGGATTGCCTTACTGTACCTCTCCACATAGTTGTGATAGCGTAAGCTGTCGCCAGCACAGCGGTCAGCAAAGATGAAGCGCCAATAACGATTAGTAGGTACTGGATCAAGCGCGCCAAACACCAGAGAGGCCAGAGACACACCGACAAGCAACATGCCGCCAAAGCTTGTATTTAGGCCGCCGCCGCTGACCGGAGGGCCGCACTGGCTCACTCACCCAGTTTGGCGTCTGTCAGCATACCTGCGGAGCGGGTTTAGTTCATCGCAAGTTACGACAGTACATAGCGACCAGATTAGTGACTATAGCGGGAATTTTACATTATATCAGGCAGCGAGTGAACTATTACTGATGAGCTTGTACCACAAGTTAAGTTTCCAGTTCATGTAAATAAAGAACCGTTTTAATCCACGTGTGCATTTGTATTGCAGAAAGAGGATACTGGCCACCCATGACAACATCCTCTCCCTTGCTTCCTTGCGGTACAAGACTCTGCAATAGTAACCTATGGGACCAAATTGGTGAGGTTATCGGTCCCTAGACTTCCACACTACTTAATCTAACTTAAACTAACTTACTCTATGGACAACACACACAACACACCCATGCCTGAGGGAGGACTCGAACCTCCGTCGGGGGCAGCCACACGATCCGTGACAAGGGGCCTCAGACGGCGCGGCTACCCCGTGCGGCTCACTTATTGGTCATCTAGCAGAAGTGATACCTATGAAATCTAAGGACTATTATGCTGGACTGTTTTAGAATATCGGGAGGTGCGCTAAGCTATTAGAACTGCGCTGCTGATGCACTGGCGTGTTGTGAGCGTAATGCGTAGCGTCGTAAACTAAGTTGGTGCATTGGGCCCTGCTAGTTTTACTTGTGTGCTGTCTGGTACTGATTGGCGATCAGGTTTCCCTGGTTGTCCTGCGTGGTATAAAGTTGTGTCGGAGTAATTAACGTCGACGAGGACTAACTAAGTAAACTATGGGTTCACTTGCTTTGGTTACTATATCGAGGAAGCATGCTAAAAAGGAAAATCAAATAGTGACATTAACCATCAATATCTGAATGTGTACCATAGCATCATTAATGCCTTATCTTTTTAACCAATAGTAACTTTTGGAGTTAATTTTCATTTTTTTAATGACAATCGGTAGATTTTAGACTTTTGAATTATTTTATCTCTTCAAGGCTATACAATTTTGTTAATAATGCGTGATTTCAGTTTGATCTTCAGAGTATGGTAACATTTGGAATCAAAATTGAAATTTATTTTATTAGATGACAATCAGGGGATTTTAGAAACTTTTTAAGGCTATACAGTTTTCTTAATTTTGCATTTATGAAACTTTAAACGTAATGTCCTTTCTGAAGATCCTTGGTATAAAATTGTCCTATCATTCTGTATTCATCTCACATACTATTTTGTCTGTAGTATGTAAGAGATTGGTGACGCGATGGGGCCGTGGTTCTTGCACCTGTGGCAATTACGGGGGAATCGATGGTGGTCCCGCAGCCATGATGGAATCCTCATGTAGTCTCCAAAATTATCGAACCCGTAGCAAATAACCGAATTAGTGATAATCAGCTCAATCTCGTCAATAAAAGCCCAGTTCTCCACTCCCATTCTGTTTACCATGAAGGTAAAATCAGATAGATTAGAGCTGACACGGTGGGTTACCCTCAATTACTCTTTACACCTATCATTCGCAACTGGAACAGAAAAGCTCTTTAGCACACACTGTAAAATGTCTTTTGGAGTATAGATGTAAATTTAGTTGTAGGATATGTATACATCTAGCGAAGTGGCAATGCTTAGCAATTGCTAAATATGTATGGAAAATGGATATATGTCCTAATCTCTTCCTCATACTCTTTGTCATTCACCTCCTGCCCCCTCCCCCTCTGTCTATCTTCTCTTTCCCCCTTTATGTCCATTTCATCTTTCCTTTTGCTCCTCTGTTCTATCCTTACTCCGATCTTGACCCTTGTTTATTGTTATTGCCAATGAAACCTTGATGGAGACTGAAGTCACTTCAAATGAATCTGTAAAGCGGGTGGTGTATGAGGTAACAGAAACCTCTTCTGCTTCAGAATCTGTGGAAATAGTGTCTTCAATGACAGCATTTAGCTTAGTTTTAGTCTGCAAACTGCTAGGATTACCAAGTTTGAGACGATTCAGATTCCATAATAGTATTCTAGTAATAAGCTGATAAGCCATAAGTACAACTTTATTGTTTGCTTTTAAAACCAACTGCGAGGAAGAAAACAAAGCAGCACAGAGCTGTATACATAATTCTGATTTAAGTTTTATGTATGGAGAAAAAATATACAGGGTGTATCAAAAGGGACAGGCTAGTTATACAGAAGTAAGAATAATAGGAGTAGATTAGTAGAGAACCAGTACATTATAGTTAAAAATATATGTAGTATATGCTTCTAAATTTTTATAAGAATATTCTATAAATATTTAAAATAAATCGGTAACGAACTTTTCCAGACGTTTGCTAACAAACACAGACATGTCTTCATACTGTGTAGTAGTATAGATTAATTACTAACGGAGCTACGGTATATGATCAAAAGTATTCGGACACCCGCAAAAACATACGTTTTTCACATTATGTGCATTGTGCTGCCACCTATTGCCAGGTACTCCATAACAGCGACCTCAGTAGTCATTAGACTTCGTGAGAGAGCAGAATGTGGCGCTCCGCGGACCTCACGGACTTCGAACGTGGTCAGGTGATTGCATTTCATTTGTGTCATACGTCTGTACGCGAGATTTCCACACTCCTAACCGTCCCTAGGTCCACTGTTTGCGATCCACTGTTTGCGATGTGATAGTGAAGTGGAAACGTGAAGGGACACGTACAGCACAAAAGCGTACAAGACGACCTCGTCTGTTGACAGACAGAGACCGCCGACAGTTGAAGAGGGTCGTAATGTGTAACAGGCAGACATCTACCCAGACTATCACACAGGAATTCCAAACTACATCAGGATCCACTACACGTACTATGACAGTTAGGCGAGGGGTGATAAAACGCCGGTAAATGCCAAACGACGCCTTGACTGGTGTAAGGAGCGTAAACATTGAACAACTGAACAGTGGAAAAACATTGTGTGGAGTGACGAATCAAGGTACATAATGTGGCGTTCCGATGTAAGGGTGTGGGTATGGCGAATGCCCGGTGAACGTCATCTGCCAGCGCTTGTAGTGCTAATCAGTAAAATCGGGAGGTGGTGGTGTTATTGTGTGGTTGTGTTTTTCATAGACAGAGCTTGCACCCCTTGTTGTTTTGCGTGAGACTATCACAGCACTTGCCTACATTGATGTTTTAAGCACCTTCTTCCTTCCCACTCGCGGATGGCGATTGCATCTTTCAAGAGGGTCACGCTCATAATGCACGGCCTCTGGCGGAGTAGTTACACGACAATAACATCCCGGTAACGGACTGTCTTGCACTGAGTACTGACCTGAATCCTATAGAACACCTTTGGGGTATTTTGGAACGCCGACTTCGTGCCAGACCTCACCGACCGACATTGATACCTCTCCTGAATGCAGCACTCCGTGAAGAATGGGCTGCCATTTCCCAAGAAACCTTCCAGCACCTGATTGAACGTATGCCTGCGAGAGTGGAAGCTGTCATATATGCTAAGGGTGGGCCAATACATACTGAATTCTAACATTACCGATGGAGCGTGCCAGCCGCTATGGCCGAGGGGTTCTAGGCGCTTCAGTCCGGAACTGCGCTGCTGCTACGGCCGCAGGTTCGTATCCTGCCTCGGGCATGGGTGTGTGGTGTCCTTAGGTTAGTTAGGTTTAAGTAGTTCTAAGTCTAGGGGACTGATGACCTCAGATGTTAAGTCCTATAGTGCTTAGAGCCATTTGTTGATGTAGGGCACCGCGAACTTGAAGACATTTTCAGCCAGGAGTCTGGATACTTTTCATCACATAGTGTATTATCGTGTAAGACCGTAATTGGTCTTATCGGGTAATATTTCTGTCTACTGTCAAACGCAGTTCTGAGTATTAGCTGTAAAGTGTACAGATATCGATACCACTACGATGCACGGAATCTTACCCTTACCCGTACCCACATGTGCCGAAAGCAGGACCACAGGTGGCATGGGGACGCCCCTTCAGCTAGGGAGTGAGTGAGCTTCTGGTGCCTGCAGAAGAGGCACGTGGGAAGTTAGTGTGAAACAACAAGTAAGAGTGAACAAGTAAGTTGGAGCTCCGTCTCGTAGGCGCGAATAGGGGTGCGAAGCATTTATTTTGTTCTTAATAATGCGAAATACGAATTAAAATATTTTTCTGTGCGACCAAGTGGAATATTAACGGTCAATGGCTAACATCAGTGTATATGTGAATAGTGTGCTTGTGTATTTCAGCTGACATCACTTTAAATCGATGTAGGGATCTTTATCATGAAGATCTAGTGAACCAGTGCTAGTCTTAAACTGTTTAACTTCAAGATCACTTTTCTTCACAGTATATTTATTAGAGTTAGTCGTATTGAAGAGTGGAAGTAGCAAATTGAGAGGACACGTGACACGTAAACTAATAGTTCAAATGGCTCTGAGCGCCATGGGACTTAACATCGGAGGTCATCAGTCCTCTAGAACTTAGAACTACTTAAACCTAACTAACCTAAGGACATCACACACATCCATGCCCGAGGCAGGATTCGAACCTGCGACCGTAGCAGTCGCGTGATTCCGAACTGAAGCGCCTAGAACCGCTCAGCCACTGAGGCCGGCGACACATAAACACAGAGTTATGGAAATTATTAGTGTATTTCGAAGGTAGGTTGTCCGATAATGCTGTCTACATTTAGTCCGATGCTTAATTAACACGATATCAACAATTGGTCAAGCAAATTAAGTCTATAGAATGGTCGGAAACAACAGAGCAACTTACACCGCCCTGCTAATTTACACTGACTGACAGAAAAGGAGTGAAGACAGGATTGTGTCTCAATGTAGTCCCCTAACTTCGTACCTGGGCACGCAATTGGCGGGTATGTAAATAATTAGAGTTGCATTTATCTATTACAGGCAGAATGGTAACCAGAGTGCTTTAGTTTTGTTCGTGTTTAGGGTTGTTGGCGGGCCCGGTAGGGTATATGAGGAGTGAAAGCGTGTCATACGTTGAATGATCGCTACTAAGGACTTGTAGATGCCACGAACTCCCGTGAGACAGCGTTACCAGCACCATACAGAAATTGAATAGGGCTTCGTCGTGGGTCTCCATTTGGTCAGATAGTCGAATAGTGCAATATCCATATTTCTGGGGCATTTTAATGTGACAGTGGCCAAATGTCGGACTGCAAGGAAACTTGATGGCAGTCATATGCATCATAAATGTGCCAGTTGACCATGTCTGAACGACGCAATGGAGGATTGCCTTACTGTACCTCATCCACATATTTGTGATAGCGTAAGCTGTCGCCAGCACAGCGGTCAGCAAAGATGAAGCGCCAATAACGATTAGTAGGTACTGGATCAAGCGCGCCAAACACCAGAGAGGCCAGAGACACACCGACAAGCAACATGCCGCCAAAGCTTGTATTTAGGCCGCCGCCGCTGACCGGAGGGCCGCACTGGCTCACTCACCCAGTTTGGCGTCTGTCAGCATACCTGCGGAGCGGATTTAGTTCATCGCAAGCTACGACAGTACATAGCGACCAGATTAGTGACCATAGCGGGAATTTTACATTATATCAGTCAGCGAGTGAACTATTACTGATGAGCTTGTACCACAAGTTAAGTTTCCAGTTCATGTAAATAAAGAACCGTATTAATCCACGTGTGCATTTGTATTGCAGAAAGAGGATACTGGCCACCCATGACAACATCCTCTCCCTTGCTTCCTTGCGGTACAAGACTCTGCAATAGTAACCTCCCGGCATCTGTTCCACCATCTCGAAACAAGTAACAGACTTCCTGCAACATTTAGTCACCTTGAACCACTAGCTGGAGCCTAGCAGCAGCCGGACTTGGGAATTATCGTCCAATGCGCAGGCTGTTATTAGGACCACAAAACAAACGTCTGCGTTTGAACTGATACCGTTACCGGAAAGCATGAACTGCTGATAAGTGGTGTCGCGTTGCACTGAGCGATGAATCGCGTTTCTTCACTATCCTGGATGACCATCGCTGGCGAGTATGTTTTGGGGAGGCACAGTGGTGGCACTTCTGGAGTTGTGGTATGGGGATCCATTACGTATGATTTCATGTAACGACTTGTAGTGATTGAGGGAACTTCGACGGCACAGCAGTAGCTCAGGGAGATCTTGTGTCCTAATCGGTTACCTCTCATGCACGGTATAGTGGTGTCGCTTTTCAACAGGACAAGGCTCGTCCACACTTGTCAAAGGTCTCTATGAACTAACCGCGTCGCGACGTCGAGGAACTGTTGTGGGCAGCGAGATCCGCAGACCAGCCGCGACAGAAGATGTGTCGCAATAGGTCGGACGCAAATTCCGTCCCAGTGATAGTATCAAGCATATCAACGACCAATTACAACAGTTGTGGGCCATCTTGCTTCAGGAGAAGCTTTTTGACTCTGTTTCCAACCGACACAGTGAGTGCAAGCAGGGTAGAGGTGGTGCAACGTCATTCACATAAGTGGGCTCATATTGCGAAGTTAATTGTAAAGTTGACTCGATTTTGTAATAACTGAAATAACATCACTTAGCTTCTTCAGCCCATGAAGTTTCGTTTCGTTTTCTTTCGCCTTTCTGGGTACTACAGTTTTCTGTCAGCCAGAGTATTTTGAGTATTTTCACTTCATCACTAGTTTTGATGAGCACAATGCAGACAAAATCAATAGGCTCTGGTGTGATAATTAAATGAGAAACACTTACGGATTTAAGACACAAAGGAATCAAATACATTACCTGCCAGTGCGTATTGATTTAAATCAATGGGCAAGTTTAAAACTTGTGCTGGACCGGGATTCGAAGCCGGGTCTCCTGCTTACTAGGAAGATGCGCTACATTAAGGATTTAGCAAAAGGTTGCAAAGTTTCAAGAACGAGCGACGAATATAGGAATATACTATCAACCCCTACGTATCGGGACTAAGGATGTTACGCACCTCTTCTTTGTATTGTGTGATTATTTACCCCTACATGTTTCGCGACTAAATTGTCCAGTTGTCAAGTGGTAAAAGTTACTGTGTCACTAGGCACCATCAAATGTAAAAAGCCAGCAGCAAACGTGCTTAAGCAATCCATTTTTTTCTGACCTCAAGTTGGTTTTATTGAGGATTCCTATACACCGTATTATTCCCCATTCCTTTTGAAACAGAGCCCTATTTTTCAACATAATTTCCGTTGAATGCGTCGGCATTACGCCACCTTATTTTTGAGGGCCTGTATGCCCTCATGGTACCACTATACTGCCCGACGTCAGAGCCAACGTCTTGCTGTGTGAATAACCTCCGCATCATCCACGTACTGCTTCCCGCAGAGCCCATCCTGCATTGGGTCAAAGAGATGGTCCTTCATTGCTCTTTACGGTCTTCTGTTAGAGGGCGAGGACCCCAGAGAACACAAACATTGGTGTACCCCAAATGGTGGGCGAGTGTGTCAGCACTATCATCAGAGACCTTCATTTGAGTAGTGAGTTATTTGATTGTGACCCGCCGTCGACCACCTAGAATGAGAGTGTCCGCACGTTCCAATACTGCAGGAATCACAGCTGCGTGCAGCCGGACAGGTTTGCGCGACCTTGTAGCGACGATGAGAGACGCCCCGCCCGGCGACTCGCAATGCTTTTTTTCACTGCCATGACTCCGTAGACATTCTGCAAGCGTCTACGAACATCTACAATGATCTGGTTCTCCGCCAACAGAAACTCGACGTCAGCGCTCTGCTTGGAACGCACCTCCACTACTGACGCCATTTTGAAGGCTACGTTTAGCGTCGCCACCTATTGAAACTACATGAAACTACAGTGGCTGAAGCGGGAATACTGCTCGACTTCCCACAACGAATTCCGCATTTTTTCAACCGAAACTGACCAAAAAACTGTTGAAAATTTTTAATTTATGGTAAGGTTCTATGGGACCAAACTGCTGAGGTCATCGGTCGCTAGGCTTACACACTAATTAAACTGACTTAAACTAACTTACGCTAAGGACAACACACACACACACATGCCCGAGGGAGGACTCGAACTCCCGACGGGGAGAGCCGCGCGAACCGTGACAAGACGCCAGACCGCACGGCTACCCCGTGCTGCAAAAAGTGTTCAAAAATGGCTCTGAGCACTATGGGAGTTAACATCTGAGATCATCAGTCCCCTAGAACTTAGAACTACTTAAACCTAACTAACCTAAGGACATCACACACATCCATGCACGAGGCAGGATTCAAACATGCGACCATAGCGGTCGCGCGGTTCCAGACTGTAGCGCCTAGAACCGCCGGCCAAAAATTGTTCCTTACTTATTGAACACCCTTCCTAACTTTAAGCATCTGATAATGGGATAATGTAGTCCCGCAACATGATTTAGTAATTATATCGCACGAAGCTGCGTTGATAAAGTACCGGAACTTCAAGCGCTGATAGAAAGCACTGAAGCTGAAATCGTTATAGGTACAGAAAGCTGGCTGAAGCCAGAGATAAATTCTGACGAAATTTTTACAAACGTACAGACGGTGTTTAGAAAGGATAGATTGCATGCAACCGGTGGTGGAGTGTTCGTCGCTGTTAGTAGTAGTTTATCCTGTAGTGAAGTAGAAGTGGATAGTTCCTGTGAATTATTATGGGTGGAGGTTACACTCAACAACCGAGCTAGGTTAATAATTGGCTCCTTTTACCGACCCCCCGACTCAGCAGCATTAGTGGCAGAACAACTGAGAGAAAATTTGGAATACATTTCACATAAATTTTCTCAGCATGTTATAGTCTTAGGTGGAGATTTCAATTTACCAGATATAGACTGGGACACTCAGATGTTTAGGACGGGTGGTAGGGACAGAGCATCGAGTGACATTATACTGAGTGCACTATCCGAAAATTACCCCGAGCAATTAAACAGAGAACCGACTCGTGGAGATAACATCTTGGACCTACTGGTAACAAACAGACCCGAACTTTTCGACTCTGTAAGTGCAGAACAGGGAATCAGTGATCATAAGGCCGTTGCAGCATCCCTGAATTTGGAAGTTAATAGGAATGTAAAAAAAAGGGCGGAAGGTTTATCTGTTTAGCAAGAGTAATAGAAGGCAGATTTCAGACTACCTAACAGATCAAAACGAAAATTTCTGTTCCGACACACAATGTTGAGTGTTTATGGAAAAAGTTCAAGGCAATCGTAAAATGCGTTTTAGACAGGTACGTGCCGAGTAAAACTGTGAGGGACGGGAAAAACCCACCGTGGTACAACAACAAAGTTAGGAAACTACTGCGAAAGCAAAGAGAGCTTCACTGCAAGTTTAAACGCAGCCAAAACCTCTCAGACAAACGGAAGCTAAACGATGTCAAAGTTAGCGTAAGGAGGCCTATGCGTGAAGCGTTCAGTGAATTCGAAAGTAAAATTCTATGTACCGACTTGACAGAAAATCCTAGGAAGTTCTGGTCTTACGTTAAATCAGTAAGTGGCTCGAAACAGCATATCCAGACACTCCGGGATGATGATGGCATTGAAACAGAGGATGACAAGCGTAAAGCTGAAATACTAAACACCTTTTTCCAAAGCTGTTTCACAGAGGAAGACCGCACTGCAGTTCCTTCTCTAAATCCTCGCACAAACGAAAAAATGGCTGACATCGAAATAAGTGTCCAAGGAATAGAAAAGCAACTGGAATCACTCAACAGAGGAAAGTCCACTGGACCTGACGGGATACCAATTCGATTCTACACAGAGTACGCGAAAGAACTTGCCCCCCTTCTAACAGCCGTGTACCGCAAGTCTCTAGAGGAACGGAAGGTTCCAAATGATTGGAAAAGAGCACAGGTAGTCCCAGTCTTCAAGAAGGGTCGTCGAGCAGATGCGCAAAACTATAGACCTATATCTCTGACGTCGATCTGTTGTAGAATTTTAGAACATGTTTTTTGCTCGAATATCATGTCGTTTTTGGAAACTCAGAATCTACTATGTAGGAATCAACATGGATTCCGGAAACAGCGATCGTGTGACACCCAACTCGCTTTATTTGTTCATGAGACCCAGAAAATATTAGATACAGGCTCCCAGGTAGATGCTATTTTTCTTGACTTCCGGAAGGCGTTCGATACAGTTCCGCACTGTCGCCTGATAAACAAAGTAAGAGCCTACGGAATATCAGACCAGCTGTGTGGCTGGATTGAAGAGTTTTTAGCAAACAGAACACAGCATGTTGTTATCAACGGAGAGACGTCTACAGACGTTAAAGTAACCTCTGGTGTGCCACAGGGGAGTGTTATGGGACCATTGCTTTTCACAATATATATAAATGACCTAGTAGATAGTGTCGGAAGTTCCATGTGGCTTTTCGCGGATGATGCTGTAGTATACAGAGAAGTTGCAGCTTTAGAAAATTGTAGCGAAATGCAGGAAGATCTGCAGCGGATAGGCACTTGGTGCAGGGAGTGGCAACTGACCCTTAACATAGACAAATGTAATGTATTGCGAATACATAGAAAGAAGGATCCTTTATTGTATGATTATATGATAGCGGAACAAACACTGGTAGCAGTTATTTCTGTAAAATATCTGGGAGTATGCGTGCGGAACGATTTGAAGTGGAATGATCATATAAAATTAATTGTTGGTAAGGCGGGTACCAGGTTGAGATTCATTGGGAGAGTCCTTAGAAAATGTAGTCCATCAACAAAGGAGGTGGCTTACAAAACACTCGTTCGACCTATACTTGAGTATTGCTCATCAGTGTGGGATCCGTACCAGATCGGGTTGACGGAGGAGATAGAGAAGATTCAAAGAAGAGCGGCGCGTTTCGTCACAGGGTTATTTGGTAACCGTGATAGCGTTACGGAGATGTTTAACAAACTCAAGTGGCGGACTCTGCAAGAGAGGCGCTCTGCATCGCGGTGTAGCTCGCTCGCCAGGTTTCGAGAGGGTGCGTTTCTGGATGAGGTATCGAATATATTGGTTCCCCCTACTTATACCTCCCGAGGAGATCACGAATGTAAAATTAGAGAGATTAGAGCGCGCACAGAGGCTTTCAGACAGTCGTTCTTCCCGCGAACCATACGCGACTGGAACTGGAAAGGGAGATAATGACAGTGGCACGTAAAGTGCCCTCCGCCACACACCGTTGGGTGGCTTGCGGAGTATAAATGTAGATGTAGATGTAGATGAATGTAGACAGCTGGTGGGTAACACTCTCAGTACAGATGCATGAGACAGTTGTACCATGGTTTCACAACAGCTAACTCTTCGTACAGTTTCTGTACGGATTCCGGAGTAAAGGTTTGACTATAGAGCGAAGAGGTGGTTAAGCAATCTGTTGTGTACATAGTTCCGCGTAGTCAGCGCGTACACCACTTTCCCACTAGAGCGCGCCCCGCTAAGCACAACAGCGCAGGCACAGCGCTCGTCCATCTCCGCACTACAAGATGGCGCTGCTATAGAGACGGACCAAATTCTGCTTCCGCCGATCCGCGTATTAATATGTAACGCAGCCAATGAGATTGCTGCTAACGTAGAACCTTTTCTCCTCGCGGATCACACTCGCGCAGTGATACATGAACACGCGAGGTATTATAACGAGTGTACAGACCTCCGATTAGTCAGTCTGCATTAGTCTGCATTAGTCTATAGTCAAGTTTCAGTCTGCGCCTAATAAGATTACCAGATTCCTATACATAGTCATGAAGAGAAATGTATAGACACTTTGTCAAGTATCAGAGATATATGTGAGAATAAGATTAACGCACCAAGACCAAAGGAACTTCAGATTGTCAATTGTCTATAGCATCCAGAATCAAGTTAAGTAAGGTTTATGATGGTTATTATTGTAATAAATGTGTGTGAAAATTAATCAAGTTCTGTTTAAAGTTTGTCACCGTCAATCTGCTACTCTAAGCGTGCCAGTGGCATTTCTATCGTCTGACCTAACGGCAGAAGATAAACACGCCACGATAAGACCACGAGACATATTTCTGACACTCGCCTACTTCGTTAAAGCGACAAGTCAAATAATCTGATGGTGTGTGTGTACTGAAGGTCTTACAATACGCACACCACACAATCATTCTTCCCACGCTTCATGCGTGAATGGAATTGGAAGAAACTGAAATTAGCGGAAATATGGGAGACATCCTCTGCCACACGTTTTCTCAATGGTCTTCGGAGTGCAGAGAAGGAAACGAGACGGAGAGGGAGTGCTAGAGCGGCCGCCAGGTATCCGCAGACGCGGCCTCTGTGCCGATCTTGACCCGGACCGGGTGCGGGGAGGAGCGGCCGTGACCCGGCGGCCTGCCGCGCTGCCTTCCTCATTAATGGCGCCCGCGTCGGAAGGCGGCACTTATGTCGCCCTACTGACTCGCCGGCCGGTCGTTAAGCTGGCCTCAGCTGCTGCGCCGCCCGGTCCCTGCCGAAACCCAGGGGGTGGGTAGCGGCGCCTGAGTGCAAGGGCGTTACACACCCTAAATTTCCGTACTATCTGCAGAGTGGATTTTCTCACATTTTCCTCGCTTTATACAGGGTGTTACAAAAAGGTGCGGCCAAACTTTCAGGAAACATTCCTCATACACAAATAAAGAAAATATGTTATGTGGACATGTGTCCGGAAACGCTTAAGTTCCATGTTAGAGCTCATTTTAGTTTCGTCCACCCACGCTCAATGGAGCACGTTATCATGATTTCATACGGGATACTCTACCTGTGCTGCTAGAACATGTGCCTTTACAAGTACGACACAACATGTGGTCCATACACGATAGAGCTCCTGCACATTTCAGTCGAAGTGTTCGTACGCTTCTCAACAACAGATTCGGTGACCGATGGATTGGTAGAGGCGGACCAATTCCATGGCCTCCACGCTCTCCTGACTTCAACCCTCTTGACTTTCATTTATGGGGGCATTTGAAAGCTCTTGTCTACGCAACCCCGGTACCAAATGTAGAGACTCTTCGTGCTCGTATTGTGGCCGGCTGTGATACAATACGCCATTCTCCAGAGATTCCATGCGACGGAGGGTGGTTGCATGTATCCTCGCTAACGGAGGCCATTTTGAACATTTCCTGTAACAAAGTGTTTGAAGTCACGCTGGTACGTTCTGTTGCTGTGTGTTTCCATTCCATGATTAATGTGATTTGAAGAGAAGTAATAAAATGAGCTCTAACATGGAAAGTAAGCGTTTCCGAACACATGTCCACATAACATATTTTCTTTCTTTGTGTGTGAGGAATGTTTCCTGAAAATTTGGCCGTACTTTTTGTAACACCCTCTATAAGGCACGTCACGTCGGAAAGTTTTGACCCGTGTGTGTGTGTGTGTGTGTGTGTGTGTGTGTGTGTGTATGTGTGCGTGTGTGTGTTGTCTTCTAAGCTGAGAGGTGAATACAGGCTGACTCTAAATTTATATGGAAACGTAATCTTATTATACATTTTAGATATACAGGGTGATCAAAAAGTCAGTATAAATTTGAAAACTGAATAAATCACGGAATAATGTAGATAGAGAGGTACAAATTGACACACATGCTTGGAATGACATGGGGTTTTATTAGAACAAAAAAAAATACAAAAGTTCAAGAAATGTCCGACAGATGGCGCTTCATCTGATCAGAATAGCAAAATTAGTATAACAAAGTAAGACAAAGCGAAGATGATGTTCTTTACAGGAACAAAACCAGAATCACCTATTTCCTCGAAGAAAAAAGGCCCGATAACGGTAGATGTGGTAAATCCAACCCATACCGTGACTTTCTCGTCGTGCAATGGAGTTTCCACGACAGTTCTAGGATTTTCGGTAGCCCAAATTCTGCAGTTGTGGGCGTTGACAGAGCCTCGGAGCGTGAAATGAGCTTCGTCGGTCCACAGCACGTTACTCAACCAATCGGCATCTTCCGCCATCTTTTGAAACGCCCACACCGCAAATGCCCTCCGCTTCACTAAATAGCCACGTAACAGTTCATGATGCCGATGGATTTTGTACGGATAGCATCGGAGGGTACGCCTAAGTGCCAACTAAACAGCAGTGTATCGAAAGCCGCTGCGACGTGCGACTGCACGAGCGCTGACTTCCCCTTGCATAGACGATCCCACTACAGTCTCCATTCTTCCTCAACTGTCTCGGCAGCATTACGCCTTGTGCTCGGTCGGCCACTACGGGGTCTATCGTCTAAGCAACCCGTGGCTTCGAACTTCGAAATCATTCTCGCCACAGCTGCATTTGTCAACGTAGCTTTACCCGTTCGAATTCCCTTCCTATGGTGATAGGATCGTAACGCTGAACTAGCACATTCCCCAATCTGATATTACAGCTTCACTAAAAGTGCCTTTTCAGGTAACGTCAACATGCTGCGACTGCTGGCGCATCTGATTCTCTCTCTCATTACAGCTCCTTTTATACACGATTGTCATGTGCAGTCACTGACGTTTTGCTGTGCAGCACCATCTGTCGAACATTTTGTGAACTTTTTTTGTTCTAATAAAACCCCATGTCATTCCAAGCATGCGTGTCAATTTTTACCTCTCAATCTACATTATTCCGTGGTTTATTAAGTTTTCAAATTTATACTGACTTTTTGATCGCCCGGTATAATGCAACATAAAGGGTGTTAAAAGATCTATTTTATGTTTTGAGAGGTGGTTGTATGGACAAAAAATTACCTCCGTAGCTGAGAGGTCAGCGCGACTGACTGGTCGTACATAAGACCCGGGCTCTATTTCCGGTTCTGCCACGGATTTTTCCTTGGTGCGAGGACTGCTACGGGTGCGCTCAGGAGCTACTCGACGGATTAGTAGCGGTTGCAAAATCAAGGAACTCGACGACGAACGGCAGAACTGTGTGCTGACCACATGCCCCTTCATACCGCATTCGATGATGTCAGTAGCAGAGGATGACACGGCGGTCGGTTGGGACCGACTGGCTAGTCTAGGGCCAGGACGCGGAACTTTACCTATGCCTAGTAACGGCCAAAATAAGACAAAAAATGTCAAATGAACATGGAAACTAAACTATGAGGACTTGCTCATGCATGGAGCATCAGCTGGTTTTCTCGGAAACGCTCGGAAACAGCCCTTTCCTGCCAGGAATAGCATGGAGTTGAATCCACGCACTGCCATACTGTGTGGACGTTTGTGCACCTCTTATGTAGCGCAAGAAACTCTTGAACTGTAGTAGCCCAATATCTCTGCCCACAAAGGGTACCGATGTTGTTCATTTCTTCATAAAGTATGGGCCCTGATGACGTGAAAGAACATTCTTGTGTTTTGATTTTTATAATCCGGTTTCGTTTTACGTAATCTAACCCGATATTACGAATTCAATAAGTAAATACAGCAATCAGATACGATGACTATATACTGATAGGACTCTGGCGCCCCACTTGTGTTTGGTACATAACTTAAAACAAATATACGGGTATATATTTCTGTACACTAATCTAATTTTGGTTGCTTTAGTAATGTTCTCTCTGTATATTAAGTGCTTTGGTACAGTTTTGCATAGTTTAGGCAGAAAATGGATGGTGGGCAGTGGAGTGGTTGGGTAGTCCAGTACGTTCACCAGCTCGTCCACCTGTCGCTTCTTAGCGTAATATTTGTAGTGCTTACTATTTTGTCTAAAACTGACATGGTGAGACCGTGCTGTGTACAATTAATGTAGGTTAATTCTTACAAAGAAGAAGACAGCAACCAGCCACTATTAATACTGCCATTTGTTTATGTAGATAGCGCCGTAACCGGTTTCGAACTGACAAGTTCATCATCAGACAGATGTTCACATGATTTGCAAGATACACTTTACATAATAGTTAGTTTTCGATTTTTATTCTTCTTTCTTTCTTTCGCTGAGGCCGTAGTCCTGCAGCGATCGCAGGGTCGGTGTGGTTACAACGGATTTGTCAGTGTTAGTTTGAGGGATGGCGAGATGCCCTTCCTGCCGCCACTCCGTACCCCCCAGGACGGAATCAGTGTACCCCAACTGTCTGCGTCTAGCGTATATCGTGAAATAGTGCGGAAGTGTTTCAAATGTCTGCGACGCGTGTAACTGAGGCGGTACGTGGGGACCAGCCCGGTATTCACCTAGCGGGATGTGGAAAACCGCCTAAAAACCACATCCATGCTGGCTGGCACACCGGCTTCCGTCGTTAATCCACCGGGCGGATTCGACCCGGGGCCGGCGCCCCTACCCGAGTCCAGGAAGTAGCGCGTTAGCGTTCTCGGCTACCCTGGCGGGTCTTCGATTTTTACTCTTCCATTGTGGCGAAATATTCTTGGAGTGCTGGTGCCATCGATTGCGATTTTGTAGCGAAGTTATAGGATTGTATTTTTCAAATATTCCAAAATATATTCAGCACTTATGTAATTTGTATATCACCATATTGTGCAAAGATTTGTGATAACTTCGCATGTGGCAAATTCTTTTTGGTGTGTGTGTGTGTGTGTCTGTGTGTGTGTGTCTGTGTGTGGTGCTTTGCAAAATATGGTGACGTACAAATTACATAAGTGCTGGATATATTTTGGAATATTTGAAAAATACAATCCTGCAACTTCGCAACAAAATCGGGGGGAATTTTCGACGGCACCAACACACCAAGAATATTTCGCCACAATGGAAGAATAAAAATCTAAAACTGACGATTATGTAAAGTGTATCTTGCAAATCATGTGAACAGCCGTCTGAAGATGAACTTGCCAGTTCGAAACCGGTTACGGTGCTATTTACCTAAATAAATAGCAGTATTAATAGTGACTGGTTGCTGTCTTCTTCTTTGTAAGAGTTAACCTACATTATTTGTACTGTTTGCTTTATGCAATCTGTAACCCAATACTTTCACCATACCTAAGCTAACATGGCAATCAAAGCTGAATGTTGTATGCGCCCTTCGAACCACATGCTACAGACAGACGCATCAGGATGACGGTACTAGCAGGGGCGTCACGTGGTCCTCTGTCCCTTGTTACTGTGCATTGCCCTAGCACCTGCCGTGCACTCCACTAAACACTCAGCAGTCAACGAAATTTTACGTACCCATTGGATAGAGAGGCCCCAAATTAGTATAGTGCGATATCCGTTTTATCTATATGTATTAACAGGGACAGTAAAACATGAAGAACAATCAGTACTCTAGTACTGACAGTACTGCCCTGGCCTGCACAGACTGCCACTGCCATGCGGCAGCGCTGCTCAGTCGCAGGTAGAGTACTCGTTGTTCTTCCTGTTTTACTGCCCCTGTTAATAGCTATCGATAAAACGAATGTCGCATTATACTAATGGGCACGTAAATTTCGCTTTAAAAATTATTTTGTTTGCAACGGGAACCAAACCGATGCCTTCCATCGACGCTGGGCGTCGCATGAAAGACTTGATGAGCAGTATTTTTTTGAGCTGAATCCAGCTACAAATTGCAAAAACGAAATTGCAAATATCTGCCAAAACGCCACAGAAAATTCGTCTGATGACTCTTAGGAAGGACACTTTGAATATATCGACGTGTTTAGCACAAGTTTTCTTTTGTGTATTACTGTTTCTCCTTTTAACTAAGAATAATTATTTATGTACCTGGCGGAATGTTGTTTATTTCGGTGTTAAGTTCTTTCGACAGTAGTATTTCTGTCATCAAGCGCAAAGGTTTCAATATAGTTATGCGCTCCATGTTATACTAGACTGTTTAATGAAAGCTCTAACCAAACCCCACGCCGTCCAGATCTTGCGCTACAGTAGTTAGAAGAAAAGTAAATTAAAACAGAAAACAGTTGGTGGATGATTTCCGCAAAGTCAACTGAAAAACGTGATGCGAAACACATTTACAGTGTGATTTAAGTGTAACATGTAAGTAACGTAGGAGGCTTTCAAGTGTGACGTGCAGCATTATTTTCTTTTCTTTTGTTTTTTCGTAACAATAAACAGCAGGTTCCGGTAAAAAGTGTGTATTTTGCATTATCCACGTTTTTCAGTTATTTATGCAGTTTCGTTCCGCGATAAACCAGATAACTGGGAGTTTCCCGTAATTAAAACATTGTGAACTAAGTGACAGTTTTGGCTGAAGGGTAATTTTATCTGCGGACATTTCACCCTACTGATGGGGACGTGAAAACTAAAGAAGAAACTGCGACGTGGCCATTTTATTTTGGACGCCCAGTATTAGCAATTGAGATTCAAATGCCTCTAGGCACTATGGGACTTAACATCTGAGGTCATCAGTTCCCCAGAACTTAGAACTACTTAAACCTAACTAACCTAAGGACATCACACACATCCATGCCCGAGGCAGGACTCGAACCTGCGACCGTAGCGGTCGCGCGGTTCCAGACTGAAGCGCCTAGAACCGCTCGGCCACACCGGCCGGCAGTAATTGAGACGTTCTCTGAAACAATGACTTAACTGAAATTCAGATTTGTCAGTAATTCTCACACTATCAAGTCACATGTTCTGAAACCACAGTACTTCGTTTGCATCTGCCTGAAATGTTGCCAAAGTACAAAAGTTTGAAATGAATAAAAAAGTTTTTTAAAACGTTTGATGATCTGTATCTCGATCTTAATAGGGTATATTGCATCAAAGAACTCAGCAATTGTTGTCCGCAATAACGCTTTATAAGGCTTGCCAACATCGAAGATGTTTCTCCCTCGTTGCTGCCACACGTAAGCTAACCTCATGCTCTTCATGGTTTGCTAATGCCTGATCGGAGGCTCATTACAACGTGATGAGCTTTATCGGAAAAAGTCGAGCTGATTACTTATACTGCAGTATTTGTTACAGCGTGTGTTCCTTTCTTTCAGAAACATGCCTGACACTCTTCAGGGTGAAAATTTTACGTGTGGCAGAGGATCATAAAGTAAATATTTTAGGAGGCGGCGGGGGTTCGGAAGAGGGTGGTTTCGTAGATCCATTCTGCAGTCTACTACTGCAAATGCTGATGCTCGAAACTTCCTCAATAGCGATTCGCGAGAGGGTTCCCATCCAAACTCGTGGAGCAATTCCGTAAACTTTCGTTCCAGCTGAACCGTGCAGCGAAAAATCTAACAGCATGCCTCTGAATTGGACCGATGTCTCCCGTTTAATCCGGCCTCATCGGGATCCCAAATACTCAAGAACGGCTCGTCAAACGTTCTGACCCGGTCTCCTACATAGGAGTCCTTCTTTTTTCCCAAACTCTCCCAATAAACCTTTCGCCTGCCCTACAATTAAATTATGTGCATGTGCGATTTCATTTTGTTTCGCAACGTTGCACTTTGGTATTTAACAGACGTTGCTAAATAGGGCAGCATATCATTAATACAGTATTCGAACATTATATTTTTACTATCAACCGCATTGAGATACATTTAACTAAATTCACAGCAAGCTGCCATTAATCGCATCAAACAGAAATTTAGTCCTAGTTATCCTGTCAACAGTGACGCTTTCCTGTAAATAATAGCGTCACCAGCACCTAATCTTTGTAGTTCAGTTTAATAGAAACGTCTGACACTTGGTGAACAGAACCATTTGGCAAGAAGTAAATCAATGTAATGGCCAGGGCCGAGACAGGGGAAAGAGGGCCACAGCGCAACTGATGAGATTAGGTTTTTCGCAACAGGCGCCGGCAGGGCCAGCCAGGCACAGTAGCAATTGGGAAACAGTGGCCCCTCAATGTCAGGGTCGCTTTTCTGGCGCAAACAGCTGGCAGTAGGCGACTGCAGGTAACAAGGCTTCATTTGTCGCTACACGGTGAGGCCGGATTACACTGCACTGCTCTGTCAGCGTCTGTCTCTCTTTATCCCGTCGGCAGAGAGAGTGGGTGTGGCGCCTCGAAACCGCCTCAACTCATCGTACTTGAGTGTCCTGTATACGCACAATTTATCTCTTCCGAGAATCATTCGTTACAGGCGAATATCATCTCAGACATTATAAACGATATAAAGTTGTTTACAACACTCTTGAAGTTATTTGTAAAACGAAAATACGCTTCATCTGCCAGTAATTTCTTAATTTATTCCGCGACCGATTTCGAAGCAGACAGCTTATCTTCCCATGCCACCAAACACACTGAAGGGCAAAAGAAACTGTTACAGGCATGTGTATTCAAATACAGAGATATATAAACAGGCAGAATAGGGCGCTGCGGTCGGGAATGCCTGTATAAGACAACTAGTACCTGGCGCAGTTGTTAGATCGATTAATGCTGCTGCAATGGCAAGTTATCAAGATTTAAGTGAGTTTGAACGTGGTGTTATAGTCGGTGCACGAGCAAAGGGACACAGCATCCCAGATTTTCTCGTACGACCGTTTCACGAGTGTACCGTGAATATCAGGAATCCGATAAAACATTAAATCTCCGACACTGCTGCGGCCGGAAAAAGATCCTGCAAGAACGAGACCAACGACTACTGAAGAAAACTGTTCAACGTGACAGAAGTGCAACCCTTCCGCAATTCGTTGCAGATTTCAATGCTGGGCCGTCAACAAGTGTAACATCATCGATATTGGCTTTCGGAGTCGCGGACCCACTCGTGTAGGTCTACCCTTGATGACTTCGCAACACAAAGCTTTACGCCTCACCTGGGGCCCGTCAACGCCGACATTGGACTGCTCTGCTGATGTCTGGAAACATACTGCTTCGTCGGACGAGTCTCAAACTGTATCGAGCGGATGGACTTGTACGGGTATGGGGACAACCTCATGAATCCATGGACCCTGCATGTCAAAGGATTGTTGAAGCTAATGGAAGCTCTGTAATGGTGTGGAGCGTGAGAAGTTGGAGTGATATGGGACCCTTGATACGTCCAGATACGACTCTGACAAGTACTTAAGCATCCTGTCTGGTCACCTGCATCCATTCATGTCTGTTGTGCATCCCGAAGGACTTGGGAAATTCCAGCAGGACAATGTGACACCCCACACCCCCAAAAGTGCTACAGAATGGCTCCAGGAACACTTTTCTGCGTTCAAACACTTCCGCTGGCCACCAAACTCCGCAGACATGAACATTATTTATCATATCTGGGATGCTTTGCAACGAGCTGTTCAGAATAGATCTCCAGCCCCTCATATTTTTACGGATTTATGGACAGCCCGGTAGGATCATGGGGTCAGTTCCTTCCATCACTACTTCAGACGTTAGACAAGTGCATGACACGTCGTGTTGCGGCACTTCCGCGTGCTCGCAGGGGCCCAACACGGTATTAGGCAGGCGTACCAGTTTCTTTGGCGCTTCAGTGTAATTGCGAGAACATAAATGTGCGGCGGTCGGGTCAGCCAGTTGTGGGGGTCACACGCACGTCAAACAAACGCACGGGAGCGCAGGACTGGCAACCAACCATAGCGCCCGCCTGGGCAGCACGACAACGATACAGAGAGGAATAACGACACTCCAAGGCGTAGCCTACAAAAACAGTTTCAACCCAGACTTAGTACAAAAAAATATGTAAAGGAAAAACAGAACCAAAAACCAACCAATTCAAAGTAATATAAAGCTAACAAAAGAAACCGAACACAAAGAAATAACCACATACGTACCAGCAGTCTACATGGGAACACTGTCAAACAAAATAACACTATACTAAAAAATACACCCTTCAAATTGGCGTTAGGAACTATCAACACCACTCTGGAAGAACCAAAATACCAGAATATGCTAATCCAGGCAGGTACAAAATTGCATGAGACACTTGTAACAAATTGTACGTTGGACAGACAGTACGAAATTTTTACTTCAGATTTAGAGAACGTACTAGAGATAATGACAGAAAACAATCGAATCTCTTCATGCATTTAAATACAAAACCATAAAGTCGACAAAATCGAAACTGTGCTTAATAACCTATACACAAAACCAAAAGAACTCGCCATGAACATAATGGAAGAATTGGAATATTATAAAAACTATATACTTATTAAACGAACAGCTCGACTACCTAAAAAGTTTTATTGAGTTTCTGGAACATGACAACGGATAAAAAAATAAACAACCAAAGATTAAACAAACAACTAAATTATCTGTAACTCAAACAATACTGCTGACTAGCTATAACCGTTTTGTAAAGATACAGCATCAATATGAAATGTCAACTAGCTGTCCAATTACTATAATTCATGACCATCATAAAAACAGCGGCAACTTACAAAAGGAATCAATTATGCAATATGTACGTTTCGCCCAGCTTGACCTAACTATACACGCACAATTAACTTCATATACAAATATCGCAAAAGCAAATGAAATTTACCAGCTGTAATATTCAAGGTATGTTTGACAATGGGAATACGTCGAATGAGACTATGGTACGAAATATAATAAAACTATTAGCAGCTAACTCGCAAGATTCAAATTAAAACGTCATATTACGACCACCTGCTTAAGTGCGTTTTGGACTACCGCTGGTATGCAATACAACAGGGGCTATGAGTGGCATGGATTAGATTAATCCTTGGTAGATTTTCGAAGGTGTGTGGCACCGGATTTCCATCCATAGGTCACACAGTTGAGGGATGGTGATTTGTGGGAGCAGATCCGGTGCCTAGTAGAGTTCCAGACGTGTTCCGTCGTCTTCAGATCGGGGGAATTTGGAGGCAAAGGTATAGTGAGTTCTCTGTCATGCTTTTGAAAGCTTTGTAGCAATATTCTGTCCTCGTGACATATACCGTTATTCTGCTAGAAGAGGCCGTAATCGTCTAGAAAGACAGCAGGCATCAAACAATGCACACGGTTCGCATTAATGTTCACATGTGTTTGCGCATTCAATTACTACCGCAGGTCCTGTGAAAGAACAGGTGAATGTCCCCATAGCCCCCAGGGACTGATTAAGCATTCACTTTATTGTCCAGTATATTCAGTACAGAAATACGAATATATGCTAAGGACGGAAACTGATATTTACTTTCGTTTTTTAAGGTCTTTTTCTTAACCTGCGTGATTCTGTCATTATATACGTGCGACGGCAGCTTTCAAGACGACTACAGAACAGTCAGCAGTACCTGCTGTGCTGGGTTGGTAGAATAATACAGCGCAAGTTCCCTCATCTTCAATGGTCCCTGAAGGTGCACGGTCGCAATACAAATCGGTATTTACGGCACTTGATGAATAGCACAGGCGTTTCCTGTATAAAGTCAGCCTACCATATATCGACACTGCACGCATCATTGTGCACTTTTTTTGTTTTGTTTTAAGAGACATAATATTAACACCTGCCATACTACATCGCTCCTGCTAATGCCCAACACAAGACGAAAAAGCTACCTCGCCACATTAGCTAGGCGTTCATAACTGAGTCAGTACACAATACGTTTGCAGAGACGGCTTAAGGAGTTCCTGCTATCTTGCATGTTACTGTAACAACGGTTACGTTGAACTTCACCCACGCGGCTACACAACGTACATGATCTCAATGAGAAATCTGTAGGGAGAACCTAGTTCAACATTCTACGAATATTAAAGATTAGTTGCACAAATCTAAACAACGAAGTTTAAAGTTCCAATTCAGTAGAACGACAATGAAAGTGTCAATTCGATAGCAGGCACTCGATAACAAAAAGGATTTTGTGTTTAAAAATAGCGTTAATAAAAGAATTCTGTGTGTAATTACTTTCTCAAACGAACCTGTTTGGACTGGTAATGACTTCTGTGGTCATATAAACTGATTCTTCCGATCCGTAATTTGTGAATGGAGTTGGCTTAGGAAAAGATAATCATTGATTATTCAATTAAAAAAAAATTGAAAACAGTGCATTTCGTTTGCTCTTTAAAGAAACAGCGTTACTTTAAGATCGACTATAGCAATTGTAGATGCGGACATAAACATTCGTCTGTTGTGTGCCAAAAGCGCTTGATACATGCTGTTGTTTCGCAAAATATTCGTTGACGGTAAAATATAATACGTACTTTAGCGATTCATCACGTGATCACATCTCATCTCCTACGATAAACGATCCCCTGCGGTGAAGAAATTTTGTAACAGTATTTGAGGGCAGCTAAGCTTGAAAGTAGTACTCTCATATTGCTGTGTTATAGGCACTTCCTTTAGTGTATTAACTTGAAAGAATAAATCTCTTTTTATATGACTACCTGGGCACGGTTAACTCACAGTAACTGCTTTGCGGAAGGAATCGACCCGACACCGTCGTGGCGTGGATTTGAAACCATGTATCCACAAACTGGTATACTTCATACACTGCATTCCAACATCCAGCCCGCTAGCCTACAGAAACGATTACTGCTGGACCAATGTAAGCCTTTGAAGCCACAGACTATTGACAAAATATTGTTTCTGAATAGTAATCTTCCATATTCAACAGGTAGCCTTAAAACCTCTCTTATATTACTCCCTTTCTTCAAGTGATTAGAATTATTAGTTAAATTTTTAATTAGTCACTTTTTTATTACAGAGTTTTAAGAAGCATCATATGCTGTTGTTGCTGTGGTTTTCTGTCCAAACACTGATTTGATGCAGCTTTCATGCTACTCTACCTTGTGCAAACCTCTTCATCTCCGAATAGCTATTGCAACTTACATCCTTCTGAATCTGCTTACTGCATTCCTCTTGGTCTCCTACAATTTTTATCCACCACACTTCCGTCTAATAGTAAATTGCTGATACCTTGTTGTCTCAGAATGTATCCTACCAACCGAGGTTGTGCCACAAATTTCTTGTCTTCCCAATTCCATTCATTAACTCCCCATTACTTACGTGATCTACCACCTAATCTTCAGCATTCTTCCGTAGCACCACATTTCAAAAGCTTCTATTCTCATCTTGTCTAAACAGCTTATCGTCCATGTTTCACTATCATACATGACTACACCCCAGACAAATACCTACAGAAAAGAATTCCTCACACTTAAATCCACATCCGATGTGAACAAATTTCTTTTCTTCAGAAACTCTTATCTTGCCACTGCCAGTTTACAGTTTACTCTGCCCATCATCAGTTATTTTGCTTCCCAAACAGCAATGCTCATCTACTACTTTAAGAGTCTCGTTTCCTAATATAATTTCCTCACCATCTTTGATTTAATTCGGCTAGATTCTATTATCTTTGTCTTGTTTTTCTTGATAATCATCTTATATCCCCCTTTCAAAACACTGTCCATTCTCCACATTTTTCTTTGGTTTCCTACACTGCTTGCACAATATTCAGATCATATTTCCCTCTCATCTTCATCTACGATCTCTTCCATTTCTTTGATATTTCCTTCAAGTTCATCTCCCATGTATAGGAACCTCTATATACTACCTCTAACTTCCAGTTTTCAGTTCTTTTTTTAGTTCAGGGCTTCTGTCTGAGCTCCTGATATTCATACAGCTGGTTCTCTTTTCGCCAAAGGCCTCTTTAATTTTTCTGTAGGCGGTATCTACACTCCTGGAAATGGAAAAAAGAACACATTGACACCGGTGTGTCAGACCCACCATACTTGCTCCGGACACTGCGAGAGGGCTGTACAAGCAATAATCACACGCACGGCACAGCGGACACACCAGGAACCGCGGTGTTGGCCGTCGAATGGCGCTAGCTGCGCAGCATTTGTGCACCGCCGCCGTCAGTGTCAGCCAGTTTGCCGTGGCATACGGAGCTCCATCGCAGTCTTTAACACTGGTAGCATGCCGCGACAGCGTGGACGTGAACCGTATGTGCAGTTGACGGACTTTGAGCGAGGGCGTATAGTGGGCATGCGGGAGGCCGGGTGGACGTACCGCCGAATTGCTCAACACGTGGGGCATGAGGTCTCCACAGTACATCGATGTTGTCGCCAGTGGTCGGCGGAAGGTGCACGTGCCCGTCGACCTGGGACCGGACCGCAGCGACGCACGGATGCACGCCAAGACCGTAGGATCCTACGCAATGCCGTAGGGGACCGCACCGCCACTTCCCAGCAAATTAGGGACACTGTTGCTCCTGGGGTATCGGCGAGGACCATTCGCAACCGTCTCCATGAAGCTGGGCTACGGTCCCGCACACCGTTAGGCCGTCTTCCGCTCACGCCCCAACATCGTGCAGCCCGCCTCCAGTGGTGTCGCGACAGGCGTGAATGGAGGGACGAATGGAGACGTGTCGTCTTCAGCGATGAGAGTCGCTTCTGCCTTGGTGCCAATGATGGTCGTATGCGTGTTTGGCGCCGTGCAGGTGAGCGCCACAATCAGGACTGCACACGACCGAGGCACACAGGGCCAACACCCGGCATCATGGTGTGGGGAGCGATCTCCTACACTGGCCGTACACCACTGGTGATCGTCGAGGGGACACTGAATAGTGCACGGTACATCCAAACCGTCATCGAACCCATCGTTCTACCAGTCCTAGACTGGCAAGGGAACTTGCTGTTCCAACAGGACAATGCACGTCCGCACGTATCCCGTGCCACCCAACGTGCTCTAGAAGGTGTAAGTCAACTACCCTGGCCAGCAAGATCTCCGGATCTGTCCCCTATTGAGCATGTTTGGGACTGGATGAAGCGTCGTCTCACGCGGTCTGCACGTCCAGCACGAACGCTGGTCCAACTGAGGCGCCAGGTGGAAATGGCATGGCAAGCCGTTCCACAGGACTACATCCAGCATCTCTACGATCGTCTCCATGGGAGAATAGCAGCCTGCATTGCTGCGAAAGGTGGATATACACTGTACTAGTGCCGACATTGTGCATGCTCTGTTGCCTGTGTTTATGTGCCTGTGGTTCTGTCAGTGTGATCATGTGATGTATCTGACCCCAGGAATGTGTCAATAAAGTTTCCCCTTCCTGGGACAATGAATTCACGGTGTTCTTATTTCAATTTCCAGGAGTGTATTTTTTCTCTAGTGAAATATGCTTCTAAATCACGTTTGTCCTCCAACCATTCCTGCTCAGTCATTTTGCACTTACTGTCAATCTCATTTTTTGGACCTTTATTTTCCCTCTCATCTGCTTCATTTATTGAATTTTTATATTTTCTCGTTCCAGCAGTTAAATTCAAAATATCTTGCGTTATCCAAGGATTTCTACTAGGCCTTGTCTCTTTACCCATTTGGTTCTCTGCTGCCGTCAGTGTTTCATCTCTTAAATTCGTCTTCTACTATATTCCTTTCCCCTGTTCTTGTCAACCGGTGTCTAATGCTCCCTCTGCAGCTCTCAACAACCTCTGCTTCTTTCAACTTACTCAAGTCCCATCTACTTAATTTCCCACCTTTTTGCGAATTCCTCAGTTTTAATCTACAGTTCATAACAATAAATTGTGGCCATTCCACGTCTGCTCCTGGAAACCTCTTACAAGTTAAAATCTGGTTCCAGAATCTCTGTCTCACCATTATATAATCAATCTGAAACCTTTCTGTGTCTCCAGGTCTCTTCCATGTATACAACCTTCTTCCATGATTCTTAAACCAAGTGTTAACGATGATTAAATTATCGTCTGTGCAAAATTCTACCACGTGGCTTCCTCCTCCATTCCTTCCCCCAAGTCCACATTCACCTACTTTTATTCCTTCTCTTCCTTTTTGTACTACCAAATTCCAGTCCTGCATCATAATTAAATTTTAGTCTTCCTTAACTATCTGAATTATTTCTTTTATCGCATCATACTTTTCTTCAATCTATTCATCACCTGCGAGGATAGTTGGCATATAAACTTGTACTACTGTGGTGGGTCTATCGTGCCTACGATAATGCTTTCACCATACTGTTCACAGCAACTTACCCGCATTCCTACTTTCTTATTCATTATTAAACCCATTCACGCGTTACCTCGATGTGACTTTGTATTTGTTATCCTGTATTCACCTGACCAGTAGTTTTCTTCCTCCTGCCACCGAACTTCACTAATTCCCATTACATCTTTCAACCTATCCATTTCCCCTTTTAAATTTTCTAACTTACATGCCCGATTAAGAGATCTAACATTCCACGCTCTGAACTCCCGTTTTGCTGCGCCTAATGATGACATCCTGCTAAGTATATGATACTGCAGTGTCTCTGTTGTTCAGAAGTAAGATGCGAAGTGCTGCACTGCGGCGACTACAGCCGTATTCTAATTTGCAAATATGAACAACTATCAGCTTTATGAGGAATGACGACAGTGAAAAATTTGTGCCAGACCGGGACTCGACTAGGATTTTCGGCTTTTCATGAGCGGTCGCTTTACCGTCAGGCTATCTGAGTACAAATCAAGGTCACATCTAAATGACGACATATGGAAGTTCGGGCCTGGCCGTGAGGGTGTTCGAGCTCGTGGACCATTTTCACCCTTTGTGAACTATCAAATGGGCAGCCAAAGTCTGGTATCGGGCCGCGCGGAAGTTGAATGCACGCCGGAACAAGTGAGTCTCGACGGCCGATAGAGGGCAGTGTCGTCGCAGCGCTGCACTGGCCTAGTGAGTGCGCCACCGTCTCGCCACGTGAAAACACCGGCCAATAGTGCTCTCGTAGCCGGCATAAATACCTTCGCATCTCAGCCGCTCTTCAGTCGTGTACTTCGTCTGATAGTGTTCGTTGTTAATCTCCACTGTGCAACTGACTATTCGCCGATGGCTTCGCTTTGATTTTGGTTTTCTCTGTGGCCTCGTTTTGGATTGTAGTTGTACTTGATCTGTTGACGGAAATGGTACCTCAGATGGTGCGGCATGCCAAGGGGATGGCACATGTGGCCTTCCGGTATGAGGGAATCTACATGTAGGTTGCTCGACTGAGGATACAATTTATACATACACTAATCAAATATTACAAGCATTAAATAATAAAACACCGTCAGCTGGTGCTTCATGATCTGTCCGAAACGCTTGATTGCGTTGGTAAGGCAGACGTTTGTGGAAGATCTTTTCCTGACAATAGGACTGTTGTTTGCAGCGATATTAAACTATTTCATCAAATCCCATACCTGTTATGCCGTTGAGCTTGTCTTAGAAGTTTGTTTCAAGTACAACAGAAGAAAGAGTATAGTTCCATTAGGTAAAACAAAATCGGTGTCGTAATTCGCCGACTGTAAACGATAAAAATTACTCGCGAACATAATGAAAATCGCCATATTGTCCGCTATAACTTGGTGGAAACCGCATCTGGATACATTTATTCATTCTGGATGTATCAGGGGTCACCTATATTAGCTGCCTCATCCTGTATGTGTGAATGACTTTCAGCTTAACATTCATCGAGCAGAACTAGTACTTTTTCGGCCTATACTAGTGTTACAATAAATCCTATTAGAGAGAAAGCAACGGAGAATAAGTCATAGACGTTATTAATTGCTTCTCTGAAAATGGACTCTCCCTTCATTTTGAGAAAACATACTATATTCAGTTCTGTACAACAAATAGAGGAAAGCAACAACTGATGTAACCCATAAACAGGAGCCAGTAAACAGGGTAGAACACTAAATTTTTGCGTGTCCATGTTAATGAAAACTTGAAGTGGTAGAAGCATATTACTGAACTGCGCCAAAAATTAAATTCAGCTACTTTTGCTGTTGGTATGATTCCTAGTCTTGGAAACAAACGAATCAGCCGTGCGGAGTAGCCATGCGGTCTGGGGCGTCTTGTCACGGTCCGCGAGGCTGCCCCCGTCGGAGGTTCGAGTCCTCCCTCGGGCATGGGTGTGTATGTTGTCCTTAGCGTAAGTTAGTTTAAGTTAGATTAAGTAGTGTGTAAGCTCAGGGACTGATGACCTGAGCAGTTTGATCCCATAAGATCTTAACACAAATTTCCAACAAACGAATCAATATCCTCCCTTATTCTGCACATTTTCACTCAATAATGGCCTATGGGATAATATTTTGAGGTCATTTATCACTTAGAAAGAAAGTATTGATTGCAAAAAAAGCGAGAAGTATGAATAACATGTGATGTTCACCCGCATTCGTCATGAAGGTACCTCTCCAAGGAGTCAGGCGTTTTTACTATTACCATCATAATACATATATTCGCAAATAAAATTAGTCCTCAACAGTCTATCAGAAGGTGAGAGAACTGTGATGTCCATACCTACAACTCTAGGAAAAAAATGAATTTCATTACCAATTAAGGCCATTATGAAAGCTGTACGAGTACGAGGCTCAGATAAAGACTTAACTATTGCAGCAACAAAAATCATTTGCCCAATATCGTAAAATGTCTGACAGGGAACAAAGCAACTTTTAAATCTAATCTAAAATCATTTCTCGTGGGGTTCTCCTATTCCATGGACTAATTTTTATCTAAAAACTGGCAGCCTGAAAACAAACGTTGTTTATAAGTGGTGTCGCATGATTAGACTAAAAAAATGAAATGTTCATTAATGTTAACACTTATCACTTAAACATATCTTGTAAACTGGCACATTCCACGTCATTTTGATAAAAGAATCGTTCATATGATCTATGGATCATGCACCTAATTAACTACTCACATGTCTCAAGAAATAGTGACTTGACAAGATTAAGGACGACATGAACATCGTAAACTCCAACAGCCGTTAATCTTTCAACGAGCAAAAGGGGAGAAGCGCTTCCGTAGTAGCGGATCCATTACCATGACGAGACTAGCTTCAGGAAAGAAAAAGCAGGTCTAAGAACACTGCAGCGTTACAAATGCAAACGACTGTGAGAACATTAGCTGTTTCATTACTCCTTGTAATTTCCTTGTGTAGCTCGAACGAGATGTGACGACTTCATTGGGTTCTCAGCGCAGCGTTGTTTACGACCGTCTGCCCACTGCGAGTTGCGCTCTCTCGTGCCGTGGCAGAAATAACGACATCCTTTAAGGCAGTGGTCGAACTGCACCTCAAGGGCCGCATTGGGTACGAAAAAAGTATCCTTGCAGCCTGCGGTTTTCAGCCGTATTTTTATAATAATATGCATCTAGCAACTAAATGCTGAATCTAAACATGTGAATTAACCTTATGGGTTTCTTAAGAATATAGTGCCGCGCGGGATTAGCCGAGCGGTCTAGGGCGCTGCAGTCACGGACTGTGCGGCTGCTCCCGGCGGAGGTTCGAGTCCTCCCTCGGGCATGGGTGTGTGTGTGTTTGTCCTTAGGATAATTTAGGTTAAGTAGTGTGTAAGCTTAGGGACTGATGACCTTAGTAGTTAAGTCCCATAAGATTTCACACACATCCGAACATCTGAAGAATATAGTTTTTCTGCTCACAAGGGGAGCATACGAATTTCCCCTCACCGATTTGATTCGTATTGACAGGTTGCGTAGGGCACGACTCGGACATCAACATACGTAAACAGGAAGACGAAATCTTAACGGTTTTCAAGAAAATCGAGTTTGAAAATTTTAGGCGTACTTGTATACTTTGTTTGGTTGCTGGGCTTAAGGATTCCGCAGCCAAGCGGTTAAGCGCTTAGTTTCATGAACGTAACGTCTCTGGGCCTTCAGTCTCCCATAATTTTAAGAGCACATTTATTATGATTGTATAAATTATCGGTATATGATGATCATTTATTACTTTCACAAAATTTATTCTGAAAACAGGAGAAGAAAAATAATTTCTTCGGAGCCTGCAAGAAAGAAAAAGATAATAAAAAATAAAAATAAAGGTACGCTAGACTTTCAATCAAATGAGTATAATCATTTTTTGTATTATTGTTTGTGCATTTGTGATGAGTATAACGTGTAACCTATAGAGCAGTGCGCGAATCAGTGTGATACTGATCGTAGAAACTGGAAAACAATAATTATTGAAACATACGGCAAATGTAATGAACGCCGAGTTTATGCATGTGCACGGTTTTTTCAACGTGTCTGTTGCAAAACAAACTTCGTTTACATTCATAAACTGTTCTCTGTTGCAACGCAATTTCGCTGAACCAGTGGAGTAAATTTTGGAGGAATTACTTTCATGCTGCACTACGGCAGAGCGAGATGGCAACGAGATTTGATCCAGGGACCTCGCACTTATGAAACTTAAGACATTCGCTCGCTTGTGGATTCCCGTAACGCTTACGGCCATATACGGTATACAAAACGCCTGAAATTTTCAAACTCGATCTTCTCGAAACTGGTCGAGAGTTGCGTCTCCTGTTTACATACATCGAAGTCTAAGTCGTGCTCACCACATACTGACAATATCAGTCAAATTGATTAACGGGAAGTTCCTACGATCCCCTTGTCGGTAACGGACAAAAATATATACAGAGAGCGTAATGTTTTAAGATGTGCTTGATTTTAGTTGACGTTGGCGAATTCGGATGACACTGACAAGATCTGGGTTCGAAACCCCAGTACAAAATTTCGTTAACATTACTGGTTCACTTAGAGAGAAGTGCGCGAGCAAAACGCGAAGAACGGGGCGTCACAATTTCTGCGCCCGCTCTCCCACCGACAGCTTTTCGATGTTTGTCAGCGTCAACCGCACACTCAATTTCGATGCTCCCGAGCGTTCTTCACGTTGAGTATATTTGTACGCGTTCATGTTGTAATTATCTTTTTCAGAGTAAATGTCTGGTGTACCTCCAAAAATAGCAAGAGGAAGGTAAACGGTGCAACATCCCAAAGCCAGGACCACAGCCGAAGGACACGTACCACAAAGGGACCAGCATCCCAAAAATGTTACCGTGCAGGATGTCTTAAGACCAACATAGTTTAGGACGTGATGTCTTAGCAAGACCACAAGTCCACCACGACGATTTTAGCGGAGGATTCAGAAGTCAAAGAATTGCTTTTTTTTTTTAAAAAAAAGGTAAGAACTGATTTTTATAAAAAAATGACTTGCAATGTCGTAATAATTATTCGAATACCAAAGGGAACAACTCCAAAAATTTGTCACCATCCCTATAACAGCCGTAATGGCTGTGCCCGTCAATATAGCGCAACACACAGAACTGCCCTGGAGGCTTAAGCCGTCATTGCAAGTGGACAACAACAATGAAATAGCAAAATAGAGGTTTCAGTGCCATAAGATTTCAATACTTTTTCGTGTTATAAGTTGTTATGAAGCACCTTAAGATACAAATTATTCCTCACAAAAATAAAGAGGAATTTCAAAGGACACGAGCCAAAAAAGGTCTTTTAACTTTTAAAATTTTATCAGTTCTTTAAATCAATAATTGAATGGCAATGTTTTATACAATTAAGTTAAACTTCAAAAGTTGCATTACAGATTTTTAATTCGAAAGTTTCTTTAGAATGTTTTCGTTGCCTGTTAATTAACACACAATATCAAAGATCAAGTCTGCCAGACGAACGCTCGTATAAAGCAAAGATCCACATTCGAAACTCTGTCTCGCATTTTAGCGTATATTTAGTGTCTGTTCACTCGCCAGTGTATCGAGGTATTAGAATTATTTCCTTCCTTAGAGTGGACCAGACGCTTTACATTTTAAACATATGTAACAAGTATGATATTAATGATGAAACTTCCTGGCAGATTAAACCTGTGTGCCGGAATCGAGCTCGGAACATTTACGTTTCACGGGCAAGTGTACTACCAACGGAGCTACCCAAGCACGACGTACGATCCGTCTACTTCCGTCAGTATCTCGTCTCCTACTTTCCAAACTTCACAGAAGTTCTCCTGCGAAACTTGATATTAATGATTTTTAAAAGCATCTAACGACCGGAGAGATCAGTAACATTAAACACGTAAAAAACGAATTGCAATGTGTGACACTGACACCCTTCAGAGTGGAACAATTATATAATTTGTATTTCATATTTTTCCTTATTCTATTTGCACTGTGCTGTATTTATTGATGTCATATTTGCATGCTACCTATTTCACAGCCAAATCTCTCCATCTCCAAGCAACTTACGAGGATGCAGGTATCAATCTAAATTAGCAGTATCTAGTATTGCGTTTCGTCATAGAGAGTGTGACGAAGTAGTTTTTCATGCATCCATAGAACTCACACGACTACCTTAATTATAAACCTGTCTCTAGTGTAACCATCGTGGGGGAATAAAATCACTGGTGACAGGCAAACAGAAATAACTGACTGGATAAGATAAGGTCTGTTGCCAAATGGAATTACACTGCAACACAGTGATCGATATTTCTGGATTGTTTCCAGCGAAAGCATTGAGCGCAGTAACAAAATACTCACGTTGCACATTTCGGAAGCGAAAATAATTGACAGCTCTAAAAGTGTATCCTTAGAAGCATTTGAAAACCGATTATAGTTATCAGTAACTAACGAAATATCAGATTTTTTAAATGGGTCTGGAAACACTATTTATATCGAAATACGAGGGTTGGAACTTAAATAGTGGCAGCTATTTATTCACAACCGATACAAAAGAGTTACATGTTTGCACCTGTTACTGTCCCTCAAAGTAGTCACGACAGCTGTGTAGAACCCGTTGCCAGCGATATGGAAGGCGTAGTATACCGGTAGCAGAGCCTGTTCTGTTGATGGTGCGAATGGAGCGGTTTACTGCCTGTCGAATCTCTGGAACAGTTCTGAAGTGAATGCCACGAAATGGTTCCTTCATCTTCGAAATCAAATCAAGGTAACAAGGACTTAAGCCCGGAGAGTATGGTGGATGGTACTGTACTTCCCACTCCCATCGACCGAACAGAGCAGCCACAGCTTGCCTTGTATGCGCCCGCGCATTTTCGTGCAAAATGATGGGTGGGTTGCGCAGAAAGTATCCTCGCTTCTGTCGCAACGCTGGTCGCAGGTGATGCTCCAAAAAGGAACAGTAACACTGTACATTGACGGTCTGCCGCGGAGGAACGTAATGCGTTAGGATAACACCATCACAGTCCTACACGAGAATCACCATTACTTTCACTATACTGGGGCTCTGAAGCACTTTCGACTTTCGCGGCGACCCGTAATGACGCCATTCGTGGGACTGGTGTTTCAGTTTTCGTTTCGTGGCATTTGCTTCAGAACTGTTCCTGAGATTCGACAGGCAGTAGACCGCTCCATTCGCACCATCAACAGAACAGGCTCTGCTAACGGTGTACTACGCCTTCGACATCGCTGGCAACGGATTCTACACAACGCTGGTGATTACTTTGAAGTACATTAACAGGTGCAAACATGTAACTCTTTTGTATCGGTTGTGAATAAATAGTTGCCACTATTTAAGTTCCAACCCTCGTACTTGTATAGATTTTCCTTTCTAATTGGTTCAAATGGCTCTGAGCACTATGGGACTTAACATCTATGGTCATCAGTCCCCTAGAACTTAGAACTACTTAAACCTAACTAACCTAAGGACAGCACACAACACCCAGCCATCACGAGGCAGAGAAAATCCCTGACCCCGCCGGGAATCGAACCCGGGAACCCGGGCGTGGGAAGCGAGAACGCTACCGCACGACTACGAGATGCGGGCTAGATTTTCCTTTCTGAAACTAAGAAAGCAAGTATGTGAAATTTACTGTTCACATCAGCGGCAAAAATGTATTAAATCTTTGTGTCAATCCTTGTTGAAACCGCATTAGATCGCTATTATCTAGACAAAAAGTGCAATTGCTTTGATCGGTAGAGGAGGTACGCCTGGTTTGGAAAGCGCCCTATTTTGTGATGTGACAGTAGACTGGCAGCAATGATGTGAAGATACTCAAATCTGTGGGTCTCACTATGTTTAGTGGATGGATTCTGTGTGTGTGTGTGTTAGTATTTGTTCGCTAAGACATAGACCACTGCGCAGCAATTGCTGATAGTTAAAACACATTAAAATGGTTCAAATGGCTCTGAGCACTATGGGACTTAACTTCTGAGGTCATCAGTCCTCTAGAACTTAGAACTAGTTTAACCTAACTAACCTAAGGACATCACACACATCCATGCCCGAGGCAGGATTCGAACCTGCGACCGTAGCGGTTGCGCGGTTCCACACTGTAGCGCCTAGAACCACTCGGCCACCCTGGCCGGCAAAACGCATTACAAAGATGGTGAATGCTACATGGAGACTTGGGAAATGCCGCACAGTAATCAGGCATCGTGAAATGTCGAAAGGAGTACCAGTCAACAGACTGATCAAGAATAGTTGAAGGAACGAGTAAGCCCTCGCTGTCCTTGAAATCAGTAATCCACAATAAGAATCGACGTTATTCGTGAATTAAAGTGTAAGTACACACCAACAAAATTACCGTCGCGTTTGGAGCCTCGGTTTGCCGGTACCCACCCTGCAGCGTATTCTGGCAAATGAACTTCACGTTAACGCTTACGAAATTCAGTTAGTACCAAAACTAAAATCAATAGACCTATCTAAACGCAGGCGATTCTTCACATAGCTTATGATGATGGAAGAAGTAGATGAGACTTGCTTCGAAAATTGTCTTCAATTACGAATAAGTAAGGCAGATCCATGATTCAGTCTCATAGTCACTTGAGAAAAACATAAAAATCTTGAATCATTCTTGAAAAACAATTGGACTCACACAGAGTGAAGAATCTGTGTAACTGTGGTATTAGTTATCAGCCCACATTAAGAAGCCAGTGGAATTCCACTGTTAAGCGCAGAGTAGAGAGAAGATAGATAGGTAAGAAGAGTGCACCGTGGGAGGGAGGGGGGGAAGACAGGAAGAGATGAAGCATTGCTGCACGTGTCCCTTCTGCACGCACAAAAAGTTGCTGTTTGAAGTGGAATATCACGCAGGGTATCTTCATACCAATCTGAGCACGTCGCATAGCCAACCTCATTAGTATTTTTAAAAAATTATATTTTATTTTTAATTTTTCAGTTTGACATTCTCCTGTAATGTTCAAGTACAAGTTATAGCGGCCTACGCGCTTCAAAGGTTGTTTGTTCCTTCGGAACGTGATGTGCTGACAACATGCCTGCTATGCAACCATTTTCGCTGGTCACTTTGAAGCGTGGGAGAGAAATCACGTGGTAACAGCTGGCCTGAACCGTCAGTTCCAGCCTGGATGCCCTCTCTGGTACCTGTGTCCAGCTAACTATGACGTCATTCCTTTGCTATTCCAATTTGCGGACTTTTTTCACGAAACCGAAACTTACGTTCTTCTTATTACGCTGTGGCTGGCTAATGACTTCGCGAACCAACCTGGACGAGCCCATTTGTTTTCCGAAAAAGAAGGAAGCTTTCTTTTCGTTAATTTGCGACTTATAATTCAGTGGCCCCTACGGTATGCGCACACCGTACCTATGCTGAGCAGGTCCCTTCTGCACCTGTACAATTCTCCCATGACTCAGTGAACAGTGAGTGCAGCTAGCAAATATTGCAATAGTTTGTCAACGTCACATTTCTTGAATCATTTTCATGGAATGGTTTAGGAGGGAATGTGACCTCGTTGGCCTCCTCCTTAATTACCCCTATCTGACTTTTTCTTATGGGGACAGCCTAAGGACGCTGCGGGGGCGTTGGCTTACGTGGCGATTCTCAACTTCAATGCAAATTTTTCCGAGTATGTGACCGGGCAATCACGCTATTTTGCACACCAATGTTTCGGCCTCTGTTGCAAGTGGCTTTCACCAGTGTGTCGTATTTTCCATGGGGCTAATTCCGCGTACAAAGTTTATGTAGTTCAGTTTCATCCAGCTCGTAAAGTCATTTTGTCAAGATCATCCTCAAACTCTGTTTTTCATTGGATGGGAGAATGGGGCAATGGAGGCTGAGATCACTTACCCGTAATAGTTTTTATTTTATTTTCTACTGACCGGTATCGGCGAATGATTGGCATGCCAGTACAAGTGGCGCATCCTATATAAGATTTCAATGCGGCACTGGCACTGTAGTGAATACATCAGCTGGATGAAGGTATTTTGCAAGAGTTACCTAAACGTTGGTCTACAAAACAACATACCCATGCGGTCAAGTACACGGTATTCATCCACCACAAAAAGCGGCTGACCGCGACTCGGCTATCGAAATGTATTGTGCACCACAGATTTACATGTGCATGTTCTGAGCGTACAAGCTGTGGCAGGAATTTGGAGCGGCAGTTTCCCGCCGCAGAGCACGTGGCTGGCTGTTGCCTTGGGGCAGTGGCGAGCGGCTAGCGTGTACGCGGTGTTGGTAAAACCTGAGCCGGAGCTAGGCAGGGGCGCATACGAGTATGGTAGTATTTGCGCGCTTGGAGAAATTTATATGCCAGAGAAAATATGATAAAAACAGAACGAAGAGTGACACGGAGATGCGAGTTGGCACTCATGGGCAGAAAAATATGTAAAACTAAATTATCTAGACGCGCCACAAAAATATATAATAGTTTAAAAGTTATTGTTGTCTTAAAAATTGTAAATTTATGAAGTTTAAAAAGCTAATATCTCGGCAATGCTTTGGCATTAATAAAGTGTTTACGGATGCGCCTAATAGAGCTGCATCGAGCAATCATAGCCGATTTAGCATAGTGTGTACCATTTTTGGTTGAGAGGTCAGAATATGGGATTCGACTGAGAGAAACTGTGTTTTTGGTAATAAATAAATTTAAAGAAACGAACCTAGCGGCAGCATTTTAAAGTTTAGGGAAGTAGATAAGTAATTAAGTATTTTTTATTTGTTTATTTATTATTAGTATAAAAAATCTGGGAAAGCAATATCACGCCACAAGAACATTATTTGTGAAAAAACGGTGGCAGATGCAAAAAATTGGACTTTAAATTATTATTGCCCGGAAATTTTCCATATTTTTCAATATATCTTAAATGTTTTTGTGTTTAGTTTTAGAATATTCGTAATTTTTGTCAAACATTGTTTTGAGTTATGCAGGCGTTTCGAGGGTCGATAGGGCGGCCATCTTTGAACACAGTGGGTTTTGAGCGACACTAAGAGCCGGACGTGCCGCGCATCTGGTGGTAGTAATGGGTTGGTAGCCACGTTCGAAAGCGATCAAGTGGAGCGCAATATAGTGGTTTAGGCCAGCAGACGAGAGTGTATTTTGTGAATTGTGAACAGACTGTCGAGTGCCGTGATTTCGACATTTGAGTTTTATAGTGAAGTGTTGTAGCATCAGTTGTTAAAATCCGCCCTTACGTAAAAGCCCCTCAGACTGCATTTTAGCTGTTTACTCATCGAAGACTATTCGTGGAAAAAATAGAAATAAACTACTTGTTCAAATTATAAATCAACGTGAGTGACTCAATATCTTTTTTAATTTCACCGCAATACCTGCCTGCATTTTTTTCTTATGTTTTATTCCAGCTTTAAAAATTGAGTTTACGACAGGTGTGAGCTGACACCCTACGACGAAAAACGTAGCCAAACATGGAGACCGGCCACATCTCTGGGCTGCTCAATTAAGCTGAGTGTAACAAATATACACATTTTCGTGTCATAGCACGTGGGGGTTCGATCCAAACTAATCAAACTTCAATGTGTAGTACAGTCGTAATGTACAACTAAGTATTTTGCACTTAAATCTGACAGAAAGTGTGCGCTGCTACGAGTTATCGAGCCAGACTGACTAACTAGAACATCAGGTAATGAGAGACAAACGTTACAAGATGGATATATTGCAATATCAGAGAGGAACTACAGTGTTTAGATAAGTGAGAGTTCGTGTGAGTGAGAAATACGACCAATGTAACAAAATGGCGTATTCGGTCTTCAGCACCATCTCGGTGTTTTAAGTTGCAGACTGTCGGGAGTTCACCTTCCGATCGCATAAATCACGAAGCTAATTTACACCAGAACACGATTAGCATAAAACTGTATATTAGGGTCTCTTACTACTACTTTGAGAACCTCAGAGCTAAGCGTAACGCTGTTGCCAATAAGGCACGTCGTTCCGGGTGGTACCTGTATCTACTTCAGGAAACCGACTGAAGTGACACTGACTGAGCTTACTGGGTCCTATTTAAAGATGTGACTGAATCAAGAAGACAGCATATTAATGTAGTTGACGCTATTCTGTTTTGCTACCCGAAGATGGACGTCCCTACAGAGAGATAGGTCCCGTTTACAAGGGAATTATGAGGATACTCTGTAATTCAGTTAAGCAGCTATTACGTGGCTGGTCCTAACCGGCAAATACCTCCTAGCAGACGCATCGTAGCGCTGAAAGCGCCTCATCCTTGCAAAGGAACCTACGTGGTTGGACAAAAATATAGAAACAATGCGAGAAATGGATGCTTGAATATAAACGCATATGCTAACCAAGCCTGCAGGTTGCGCTTTTGTATTTGACCACGAACGGCACCTGTGCGATGTCATTAATACGTTGCAAGCGTCAGTCATGCTCAGAACAGTGTTCTGTATAGTTGTGAGTGCGTTATGTCCGACCTACGTGAATTCGAACGTGGTCACATTGTTGGTTCCTGTATGGTGGGTGCTTCCGTAACCAAGGTTACCGAAGTGTCTGTTGTTTCGAGTATCGAAGATCCACACCGCATACAGGGAGGGCAGGAAAATGTCATCCGCTAAATCACAACGTTTACGAATTTGTGTGTTGCGTGATCGTGGCAGATGTCACTGAAGAGAACTGTGACGAAAAACAAGAGGACGACAGCTGCAAAAATCACTGAAGAACGGAATGTCGCACACGCGAACTCTGTCAGGACGAAAATAACACGAAGGGAGTTCCACAAACAGAGAACTGCAGGGTGAATTAGAATTCCAAAGTGCACGTCTTTGATGCAAATGCCCGCAAAAGGAAAACGTGGTGCCGAAGCCATACAACCTGGACTGCGGAGAAATGGAAGAAAGTAATTTGGTCGGGTGAGAGTTGTTTCACGCTGTTTTTTACTTCCAAGAGTAAAACATGGGTGGGTTTAGTTGACGAATTGGACAGCCATATCGCGGTATTCCATGTGCCCCTTGGGTACTATGCAAGGTCGAATTAATGCCAAGGATTATGTGACCATTATGGCTGATCAGGTAAATCGTATAGTACAATGTTTGTTTCCCAATGGTGATGCTCTGTTCCAAGACAACTGTTCACAGAGCTCGCATCGTCCAGAACTGCTTTTGTGAGCGCGAGGATGAACTGTCGCCTCTCTCCTAGCTACCACAGCACCAGGTCTCAATATGATTGAGCCATTGTGGTTTACTTTGGAGAGAAGGCTGCTGATCGCTATCCACTTCCACCGTCGTTGCCTGAACTCGCCACTATTTTGCAGGAAGAATGGTATAAGATTCCCTTTTTATCATCGCATGTTAATATTTATTCTATCTGTGAGGCGCGAATGTTTGCATTACACTGAGTGAAACTGCAATATAGCAAAAAATATAGCAAGTATATGGTGACGTGCAAGTCTTTCTCCGTAAAGTTTATTAGCAAAAAAGTTACATAACGGACAATCCATGATCTGCGAGAGAGAAGCTATGCGCTCTGTGGCACGCAGGGCTTCTCGCAGAACTTTGCAAATAAGGGGTAACACTAGTTTCACAACATTCGTCGCAAACGTTACGTCATTTTGACTTCACACGCAATTTCGACGACCGCATGATCGGCTATCGACTTTGTTAGAGTTCGATAATGACCTCTCACAGGACTTTATGGGCGCGTACCGGAGATTTATAAAACTACGTCATTCTTGAAATGATTCATTATAATTATTGCTATAATAAAATGTCATACAATGATTTATCGACGTTTAATGTCGGCATATAGAGTGCTCTCTCAGGAGTGAGTTATTACGGTCAAAAATTTACAAATTAAGTAAAAACACGAATTATTCCGTTTCAAGGTAACGGAGCATTAAAACATCTCACCGTTAAATACCTCACCGTTATCATAAAATGTCACTTAATAACGCATCAACGACATAGGCCTTCAAGAAAGAATATGATAACCAAAACTCGAGACAAACATCACATGATCGAGTGCGTAAGCAAGAGTTTAATTTGAAAATAAATATGTTCTTAAAAAAGTGCTAGCGTAATGGGTAACGTCGTGGTTTCTGGAATAAAAAGTAGTGAGTTCGTATCCCGTTAGCAGCATTTTTTTAATGTTAGCGTTGTTAACGAGTTCTGGAATTTTCTAATGAGTCTAATGGAAGTATGTTCTACAATAAACGATGTTACTTGCATTCTATGTGATTTGAGAACGAAGGCAGAACTAAATATTTAGCGATTTCTGAGTGCGGGGTTAGGCGGGAACCTAACGGGACATCATAAATTGCTGCGACTGAGAGAAGCGACAATAACATTGATATTCTTCCTTGTCACAACGTCGATACCTGATGATGCGGTCATCGATATCGGGTGTGGCGTCTCGTTTGCGGCAAGTAATGTGAAACTAGCATTACCCGCAAATAATCAATGAAGTTAATTATCCGACGAGGTAGACGTGTACTGAATTTAGCGTTAAAGGAGTGTATTGTTGCAAGTCAGAATCTTGTCAGTTTTTGGAGTTCTAACAACTGACGAAGTGATAAAGTCGGAAAAAGTTAAATACGAATTGTAATTTGAAAAGGTAACTACGATTTCATTTCAAGTGGTACTGTGTATATGAATCCTGACATGTTGCACATCGGAATAGACCTTCGGACGGATAGACTTTGGTAGAAAATCCTCGAGCCTGCACGCGTCAGACCTTTTCTGGTAGAATTTGTACTCACCACAAAAGTGTTTTCCTTTTTGAGGCTATAGTTATACGGATAACACAACCATATTGAAGTCCAGAGTGGCGTCATTGCAAAGACAACTTCCGAATTTTCTACTGCAAGGAATGTGATTCCTTTTGGAGTCACAGCCTACGACGAACTTAGGAGCGGGCCGTCGGTCAGCAGGAGATTAATTTGGCCGAGCATCGGAAAGAAAATACCGGAAGGAAGTGTTACTTAATAATTACACAAACGTTACATAAATACTTAGGGCATTATCTTTGATTTTGTAATCAAATAATAGTTACCATCAAGCTAATTAAACAGAGATTAAACATAAACTTTTTTCATATATTAAACCTTGAAAAATGCCCTGGACCTGTATTTATGTGTTTTGAGACGACTGGAAGCTATTTCTTATATAATTGTCCATTATTTGTACCGGGATCAGATTGCATAACTGCAGAATTAGTTAAAATGGGGGACAGAAATTGGTGGAAGTAGTTCACAAAATGATAACTAAAGTATGGAACTCAGAGATGATACCTGAAGAGTGGCAGGAGTCGATTCTGATCCCAATTTTTAAGAAGGGCGACAAAATGGATTGTAGTAATTATAGAGGGATATCGCTATTACCAGTATGTTCCAAAATCTTCCCGAATATTCAGCTAAGCAGGCTTACACCATATGCAGATGAAATTGTGGGCGATTACCAAGCCGGCTTTCGGAGGAACAGATCAACTATACACCAAATATTCACCCTGCGTCAAATTTTGGAAAAAAATGGGAATACAATATACCAGTTCACAATCTTTTCATAGATTTTACAAAAGCATATGATTCAGTATTGCAGTCAAAATTGTACAGAATTCTTTTGGAACTTGTAATACCAAAGAAGTATGTTAATCTTACAGAAGCGAGTTTGAAAAACACTAAAGGTAGAGTACGCGTGGGGAAATTGGAGTCAGAAGAATTTGTAATAAAGAACGGACTTAAGCAGGGAGATGCCCTGTCACCGCTACTTTCTAATTTAGTCCTAGAATATATTGTACGAATGGCAGCAGATAATTCAGAGGGTGTGGAGTTAAATGGAAATATTAAGATATTAGGATATGCAGATGATCTAAACATCATTAGCGATAGGAAAGACTCTGTAACAGCAAATGCGAATGCGTTAATCAAGGCTAGTGGAGATGTGGGTCTAAGGATAAGTGAAGACAAAACTAAATACCTGGCTACTACTAGAATGCCAACGGCAGTAGATCAGGAAATGTTAAGAGTTGGAGACATGCGGTTTGGAAAAGTGAACACATTTAAGTATCTAGGCGTGGACATCACTTCGAGAAATCAGATTGAATCCGAACTGAAGAAGAGATTACGGGCGGGAAATGTGTGCTACTTCTCACTGAGTAGGTTACTTTCATCACGGATATTGTCTAGGAATTTAAAGATTAGAATATACAAAACTATTATTCTACCAGTTATGCTGTACGGGTGTGAGACTTGGTCTCTCACTGTGCAAAATGAAAAGCCGTTTCGAGTATTTGAAAACAAAATTTCGAGGAAAATTTTCGGAGCAAAAAGGGATGACATTAGCGGAGAGTGACGAAAACAGCATAACGAAGAGCTTCACGAACTTTATTCAAGCCCTGACATAATCAGTATTATTAAATCACGTAGGCTGCGATGGGCGGGTCACACAGCTCGAATGGATGAGGGGAGGGCAGCGCGCAGAGTACTGGTAGGGCACCTAGAGGGAAAACGTCCTGCGGGGAGACCGAGGCGTAGATGGGAGGACAATGTGAAGGTTGATTTAAGGAGCCTAGGTACTGAAGGTGAATGGAAGGAAACTGCCCAAGACAGGGGCGGCGGAAATACGTTGCTGAGGTAATGGACTCTCGAGTCCGATATGACCAATGAGTAAGTAACTAAGTAAGTACTATTTGTACCGATGGTCAGTATCATCTTGCTGAAAATCAGTACGAGGCGGTACCTCGCTCTCCGCGTCCCACACATCGGAGGAGACTCCCGCCGTCCAGCTACACCCACTGTCACTCGCCTGGTAAACAACAGGGCTATTCTGATCGCGAGTCCGAAGTGTCCAGCAGGAAGGCGAGATTGAAACGGCGCGTCTATTTATACAGGTAGCCGAGTGGCCGGCTGCAGCAGGAGCGGAGACCGCGGCAGAATGCGCCGCCCGTGCCAGCACGCCGGAGGCGTCCGCTGTGGCGACTGGCGCCGTGCTTTAAAGAAGGCCCACAGGCGAGCGTGACTGCAAGTACACCGAGATGACAAAAGTCATGGGATACCTCCTAACATTGTGTCGCACTTCCTTTTGCCCGGCCTAGTGCAGCAGCACAATGCGGCATGGACTCAATGAGTCGTTGGAAGCCCCTGCAGAAACACTGACCCATGCTGCCTCCATAGCGAACCACAATTGCGAAAGTATTGCCTGTGCAGGATCTTGTGCACGAGCTGACCTCTCGATTATGTCTCACAAATATTCGATAGGATTCATCTCGGGCGATCTGTGGGGCAAAATCATTCACTCGAATTGTCCAGAATGTTCTTCAAACCAATCGCCCGGTGACATGACAATGTCCTTTGGGAACATGAAGTACAAGACTGGCTGCTGCAAATGGCCCCCACGTAGCCGAACATAACCATTTCCAGTCAATGATGATTCACTTGGATCAGACGACCCAGTCCATTCCATGTAAACGTAGCCCACACCACTATGGATCCACCACCAGCTTGCACAGTACCTTGTTGACATCTTAGGTTCATGACTGCGTGGGGTCTGCGCCACGCTCGAACCCTACTGTCAGTTCTTACCCGCTGATGTCAGGACTCATCTTACCAGGCCACGGTTTTCCAGTCGTCTAAGACTCACCAGCTATGGACACGAACCAAGGATAGGTGTTGCAGGCCATGTCGTGCTCTTAGCAAAGGCACTGGCGTCGGCCTTCTGCTGCCATAGCATACTAGCGCTAAATTTCGCCACACTGTCCTAACGGATACGTTCGTTGTACGTCCCACGTTGATTTCCGCGGCTATTTCACGCAGTGTTTCTTGTCTCTCAGCACTGAAAACCTTACACAAACGCTGCTGCTCTCAATCGTTAAGTGAACGCCGGGCACTGCTTTGTCCTTGTCATTGTGCTTTTCGGTTCGAAGACTCGTTTGATGCAGCTCTTCACGCTACTCTACCCTGTGCAAGCCTCTTCATCTCCGAACAGAATTTCTGAATTTCGTTACTCTCGGCACACTCTTCATACGGTTGATCTCGGAATACTGAATTCCCTAACGATTTCCGAAATGAAATGTCCCATCCGTCTAGCTCTAGTTACATTCCGCGTTCAAAGTCTTGCGGCCATATTCACGTTGGAGACGTTTTCACGTGAATCAGATGACTAATATGACAGCTCCACCAATGTACTGCCGTTATAACCGCGTAAGAGATACTACCGCCATCTCTGTATGAGCGTCTATCTAGCTCATGCCTTGTGTCACGTACGGTACATCCAGAAGCATGTGTATGTCGCATGAAAACAAAGTATTCGTCTTGAGAATGTTTTGGCGCGTCCATCTGACCTGCCCGTCAATCCATCAAACCAGTGGAATACAAAGAGAGAGGTTCCGTTCCGTGTAGCCTAGGAAGTATAAATCCTATACCACTTACAGCCGTGTATCATGTACGCAGATGGAACATTGATTGTCATTGTGCTTTTCGGTTCGAAGACTCGTTTGATGAAGTTCTTCACGCTACTCTACCCTGTGCAAGCCTCTTCATCTCCGAACAGCTACTGCAGATTACGTCCATTTGAGTCAGCTTACTATGTCAGTCTACAATTTTTACCCCATGCACTTCGCTCCAATACTAAATTTGATTCATTGATGTCTCAGAATGTGTCCTAACAACCGATCCCTTCTTTTAGTCATGTTATGCCACGAATTTCTTTTCTTCCCAACTCTACTCAGTACTTCCTCATTAATTAAGCGCTCTACCCGCCTAATCTTTAGCAGTTTTTTGCAGTACCACATTTCAAAGTATTCTGTTCTCTTCTTGTCTGAGTTGTTTATAGACCACGTTCCACTTTCGTACAAAGCTATACTCCAGACAGTACCTTCAGAAACGATTTTATACGTTATTTTGTCGAAAACTGACACTTTGCGACTGTGGGTGTGTACAAAATACAGGCTGATTCTTACAGAGAAGAAAACAGCAACCAGCCATTTTTCGAACCGTCAGGTTCATCATCAAATGGCTGTTCACGTTAAGATATGCATTTTTTGTTGTGTACATAAGTTTTCATTTCTTATTCCCCCTTGACTAAGACACGATGTGAAAAACGGGCTCTTTAACTGTAATTCTAACTAATAACGCGTGAAAACAATGTAAAGAAATCTTAAAGTAATACTATTTTTGTTTCGGATTAATTGCTGGATAAATACGAGCCGCCGGCATTACAACGCAATGAAGCAGTATTTTCGACGTAAGTAACCTATAACTAAAACAGTTTCACTTCAATGATTTGTTCGCATGGTTTTCAGTCGTTATTACATGGAATTTCAGTTGCATCGCCGGTTTCTCACATCCGGGTTTGGCTGTAGGGCACCACTGTCCCACAGACTTTTTCTACAAGGGGGAATAAAAAGTGAGAACTACTGTAAACAATTAAGAATGTGTATCTTAAAGTGAACAGCCGTCTGATGGCGACCGTATCGGTTCGAAACCGGTAACGGCGCTATTTATGTGACTAACATGTGAATAAATAGCATTAGTAAAAGCACTGGATACTGCTTTCTTCTCTGCAAGAATCAAAATGTACATGATTTATATTCGATTTTGACAAATTTCTCTTCTTCAAAGCCAGCTGGGGTGGCTGAGCGGTTATAGGCGCTACAGTCTGGAACCGCGCGACCGCTACGGTCGCAGGTTCGAATCCTGCCTCGGGCATGGCTGTATGTGACGTCCTTAGGTTAGTTAGGTTCAGTAGTCCTAAGTTCTAGGAGACTAATGACCTCAGAAGTTTAAGTCCCATAGTGCTCAGAGCCATTTTCTTCTTCAAAAACGCTTTTCCTGCCGTTGCCAGCCTACATTTTATAGTCTCTTTGCTTCGGACGTCATTAATTATTTTACTGCCTAAACAGCTAAACTCACCTACCACGTTTAGTGTCTGATTTCCTAATCTAATTCCCTCAGCATTGCTTGATTTCATCCAACTACATTCCACACCCTTGTTTTCCTGTTGTTGTTGTTCATCTTATGTCTTCCTTTCAAGACACTGTCCATTCCGTTCAACTGCTCTTCCAAGTCCTTTTCTGTCTCTGACAGAATTACAGTGTCACTAGCAAGCCTCAAAGTTTTTGTTTCTTCTTCTTGAACTTCAATTCCTTCTCCAAATGTTTCTTTGGTTTCCTTTATTGTTTGTTCAATGTAGCGATTGAATAAACTTGGGGCAGGTTACAACACTGTCTCACTCCCTTCTCAGACCTTCATTTACATGCCCTGCGAAACTTGTAACTGACGTTTGGTTTCTGTACAGGAAGGGCCACATCACTATCATAACACTGAGAATAGCCTAAGTTTGATCCGATAATTGCTACATATTTTGCACCAAATATTTACATTTACTTAAGCATCTCTTTTCATCTCGTTTGGGTTTGTTGATCTAATGCAAACAGTTTGGAACAAATAGAAAAAACATCTATACAGAGAAATCACGAAATAAATAGTTTAAATATGATTCGAGATCAGTTTACAGGTTATATATAGGTGCAATATTCGTAATGAGTGAAATATTATATATTGTTTACATTTGGTATCATGTCACCTGTAAACAAAATAGAATATAAAAAAGACTGAACAGATATTAGTCAGCATATAGCTACATATTGAAGCGCTGATTTAACCACTGATAGTACACCAAAGTGCATAACCACACGTTACTACCCCGTATAAAATCGAGAAGGGCTTTGTATATTTGAGTATCTTCAGGGCAGAATGAAACAGGAGCGCTAGTTCGGAGAGACCCCTTCTATTCTACAAAGTTCATCTACATACGTTCTCCGCAAGCCACCGTACGGTGCATGGCGGAGGTTACCCTCTATTACTACTAGTCATTTCCCTTCCTGTTCCACTCGCAAAGAGAGCGGGGTAAAACCGACTATCTATATGCCTCTGTACAAGCTCTTATTTCTCGTATCTTATTTTTGTGATCCTTACACGAAATGTAATACGTTGGCGGCAGTAGAATTGTAGAATCGTACAATAGTCAGGTACAAATGCCGGTTCTTACTCAATAGTGCGCCTCGAAAAGAAGTTCGCCTTCCGTCAAGGATTTCCCATCTGAGTTTCCGAAGCATCTCCATAATACGTCTGTGTTGTTCCAGCCTACCGGTAACAAATCTAGCAGCCCACCTTTGAGCTGCTTCGATTTCTTCCTTTAATCTGGCCTGATAAAGATCCCAAAAATTCGAGCAGTTTTCAAGAATAGGTCGCACTAGCGCCCCATAAGTGCGGTCTCTTTTATAGATGAACCACACCTTTCCAAAATTCTCCCAACAAACCGAAGTCGACCATTATCTTTCCCTACTACAATCCTCATATGCCCGTTGTATTTCATATGGCATTGCAGCGTTATTTCCAGACATTTAAACTGTGTCAAGCAGGACACTGCTAATGCTGCATCCGAACATTACGAGTTTGTTTTCCCTACTCATCCGCATTGATTCACATTCTTCGACATTTAGAGCAAGCTTCCATTCATCAAAACAACTAGGAATTTTGTCTAAGTCATCTTTTATCCTCCTACAGTCAACCAACTTCGACACCTTACAGTAGACCATAGCATCATCTCACAGCCGCAAATTGCTGCCCGCCTTGTCCGCCAGCTCATTTGTGTATATGGAAAGTAACGGCGGCCCTGTCACATTTCCCTGGGACGCTCCTGTTGTACACTCGCCGTCGAGGACAACATACTCGATTCTAGTACTTAAGAAGTCTTGGAGCTACTCACATATCTGTGAACTTGCTCCATATGCTCGTACCTTAGTTAACAGCCTGCAGTGAGGCATCGTGTCACATGCTTTCCGAAAATCTACAAATATGGAATCCATCTGTTGCTCTTCATCCATAGTTCGCAGCGTGTAATGAGAAGAAAAGGCAAGCTGAGTTTCGCACGAGCGATACTTTCTAAAACTGCGCTGATTCGTAGACATAAGCTTCTCGGTGTTAAGAAAATTTGTTACATTAGAACTGAGAATACGTTCAAGGACTCTGCGGCATACCGATCTTAGGAATAATGTTATGTAATTTTGCGGGTTCGTTCTTTTACCCTTATTTTGTATAGGAATCACTGGCGCTTTTTTCCAGTCACTTGGGACAGCGCTGGGCGAGAGTTTCGTGATAAATGCAAGCTAAGTAAGGGACCAATGGCGTAGAGTACTCTTTATAAAACAAAACAGTGATTCCATCTGGGTCTGGCGACTTATTTGTTTCCAACTCTTTCTGTTGTTTCTCTACGCCCGGGACGTTTATTACCATGTCGTCCATATGGGTGTCTGTTCGATGGTGAAACGACGGTATGTTTGCACCATCTCCTTCGGGAACGATTTCTTAAACACGAAATTTAAAACTTCGTCATTCGTTTTGCTATATTCGACTGCAGCAACGAACTGGGCAGCGAGTGACTCAATGGGAGCCTTTGACCCGCTTAGCGATTTTACAAAGGAGTAGCATTTCCTCGGGTTCCCGGCCAGATCTTTCACCAAGATGTGACGGTGGTAGTTGTTGTACGTTTTCCCCCATAAATCATTTCACAGACACACGATTGTCAACTAACCTTTGCCTGTCTTCATTTGCTCGTTCTGCAGTAAGCGGTTTTGCTGTGCTTCGCAGAAAATGCAATGCTTTAAATCTCTTATATTTTCTTCTGACAGTCTCAGAACGGGTTATCATTTACGCCCACCCGATGTAAGTGGGAAGAAATTAAACCATGGTTGGCTAGCATTTATTTTGCACTTAAATCTGACGGAAAGAACGCTTTAGCAGATACCATGAGTTTTCGCCGGTTAGTTAAAACGTCGTTAAAGAAAAAGAAAGGTTGTAACATGGATATCTTTCAGCATTTCGAGAAGCAATGTAGAATTCTGACAGGCGAGAGAGAAAAATGTGAGCAATGAGAAGCGATTGTGTGATAGAAATACCAGTATCATCTCTATCTTTAGCTGCAGATTGCAGGCCACCAGTTCATCTTTCATTTACGTAAATCACGGAGACAATTTACGCCTCGCGCACGATGAGGATCACTTTTTATATGAGAGGCTCTTATTACTTGTCTGAGTACGTGACATTTCAGTAAAACCCTTACGCCAATGTTGCACCTACCACGAGGTCCACTGTGATGGACACTGACTATGCAACGAGTTAGATACTGATGATCACTGATGACCACTGCTCACCGCGAGAGTGAATGGCGCCTGGTGACGTCACGTGGAAAGTACACTAACGGAAAAAATTCACGAAATCAAGAAGGAGTTGTGCGAGATAAACAAGAGTTATAGGCGTGTTTCTGTATCTGAAAGATGACTTCAAATTTCGCGTCAGTAGCATATGTGTGGCACTACTAGCGCCACGATGTGGATGCAAATCAGGTTTGCCTTAAATACGCGCTGTAACGGTCGTGTGCGTTAGTTAACTTTGAGGCTGGACGTAGTGAGTTGATGTTCTCAGAAATACCCTTAATATGACGAAGACACCATTATAAACGGCTCACCAAGTTTGAACGACGTCGTGTGATAGGGTTACAAGAAGCCGGAGGTTCCTCCTGCGACACTACTGAAAGACGTGGCAGTAACGTGGCCACTGTACATGACTACTTGCAGCGGTGGTCACGGGAGTGTACGGTTGGAAGAAGACCGTGTTCCGGACGGCCACGTATCACTATCGAGATGAAGGCCGTCGTTTTTGGTGTGAGGCTGTGGCGCATCGTACTGTAACTGCAGCAAAAATTCGAGGAACAGTTGGCACCACAGAAACACAATGAACTGTTGCAAATCGGTTACTTTAAGCACAGTTACGACCCAGACGCCCTATAGCGTCCTTTCTACTGACCCCAAACCACCGCCGTTTGTAACTTCCGTGGTGTGAAGCTTATTGGAGGGCGCAGTAGAGGTCTGTTGTGTTTTCTGATGAAACCCCGTTCAGGTTTGGTACCCTTGATGCTCTGTGTCGGTTAGAAGAAGGCCAGGTGAGCACCTGCAACCTCTCTGCGGCCAGACACACGGAATCTACAAGTATATTTGGAGTTATGGTCTGGGGTGCGATTTTGTATGACAGCAGGAGCACTCTCGTAGTTATCCCACGCATTCTGACTGCAAACTTGTATGTCAGTCTGATGATTCGACCTGTTATTCTGCCATTCATAAACAGCATTCCAAGAGGTGTTTTCCAACAGGATAACGCTCGCCCGCATACCGCTATTGTAACCCAACATGATCTGCATAGTTTCGACATGTTCTGGCAGCGACAACATCTCCCTGGCCCGTGCTGACTGGTAACGTTCAGCATGCAGTGCTACATAATAGCTGCTGGGCTGCCGTTTATTCTTCGTAGTTTACTGCCCTGTTAATACATGTCGATAAAACGAATGTCGTACTAGAGCAATTTGGGAGCGCTCTGTCGAATGTTTGTTTGTTTCTTATGGGAAAAAATCGTCGCTATTCGTCGTCACTGGGCGTCGCATGAAAGATGTGGCTTTCTGAACCCATGCGATGCAGAATCGCTATAGTATTGCGTTCCACAGGTGAACCAACACGCTCTTATGCAGGTGGTCATGATGTTTTGGCACATCCGTGTACAATGGGGTGACAAAGGTCATGAGATACCTCCTAATATCGTGTCAGACCTCCTTTTGAGCGACATAGCGGAGCAACTCGATGTGATCGGTACTCAACAAGTCGTTGGATGTCCCCTGCACAAAGACTGAACCGTGCTGCCTCTATAGCCGTCCATAACTGCGAAAGTGTTTCCGGTGCAGGATGTGCACGAACTGATCTCTCGATTATGTCCCATAAATGTTCGATAGGATTCATGTCGGGTGGTCTGGATGATCAAAACATTCGCTCGAACTGTCGGGAATGTTCTTCAAACTAACCGCGAACAATTGTGATTAGGAGACACGGCGCATTGTCATCCATAAAAATTCCATCGTTGTTTGGGAACATGAAGGTAGTGAACTGCTGTAGATGGTCTCCAAATAGCCGAACATAACCATTTCCAGTCAATGATCGGTTCTGTTGGACCAGAGGACCTAGTCCATTCCAAGTAAACACAACCCACATCATTATGGAGTCGCCATTAATCCAGCATTGTGCTCACTCATTCATGCACTCCTCAATCATTTAATTAATTTTCGTACTTAATATTGAAAAATTATGTTGCCGATGCCATCTTGGTGATACTTGTTGGAAATATTAGAGCTAGACGCATGGGACATTTTATTTCTGAAATCGTTAAGGTTGAAAATGGCTCTGAGCACTATGGGACTTAACTTCTTTGGTCATCAGTCCCATAGAACTTAGAACTACTTAAACCTAAGTAACCAAAGGACATCACACAAATCCATGCCCAAATCGTTAAGGAATTCGGTAATGCGAGATCCACAGTGTCAACAGTGTGGCGAGAATACCGAACTTCAGGCACTACCTCTCGCCATTAATAACGTAGTCGCCGACGGTCTTTACTAAACGACCGAGAGCAACAGCGTTTTCGTAGAGTTCTCATTGCTAACAGAGAAGCAACACTGCTTGAATTAACCGCAGAAATCAATGTGGGACGTACGACGAACTTATCCTTTAGGACAATGCAGCAGAAATGTGGTGTTAATGGGCTATGGTAGCAGACGATGGACGAGGGTGATCATAGCGGTGGGACCTTAGACGACTGGCAAACCGTGGCCTGGAAAGATGAGTCCCGATTTCAGTTGGCAAGAGCTCATGGTAGGGTTCAAGTGTGGCTCATACTCCACGAAGCCATGGACCCAAGTTGTCAACAACATAATGTGCAAGCTGCTGTAGGCTTCATAATGGTGTGGGCTGTGTTTATATGGGATGAATTGGGTCCTCTGGTCCAACTGAACCGATCATTGATTAGAAGTGGGTATGTTCGGCTACTTGGAGACCTTCTGCAACAATTTATGGACTTCATGTTCTCCAAACAAGGATGGAATGTTTTTGGATAACCATGCGCCATGTCACCAATTTGAGCAACATTCTGGACAATTAGAGCGAATGATTTGGCTATTCAAATTACCGACATGACTCCTATCGTTCATTTATGGGAGATAATCGAGAGTTTAGTTCGTGCACAAAATCCTGCACCGGCAACACTTTCGCAATTATAGACGCTTACAGAGGCAGCATGGCTCAATATTTCTGCAGGGGAGTACGTCCTTAAGTGGGTGGTCAGAGTGTCTGAATGCCATGGAGCAGGACGGGGTTCGATATACGGCCGGATTGGAGATTTCTCCGCTCGGAGATTGGTTGTTGTGTTGTTCTCCTCATCATTGCATCATAATCGACACACAAGTCGCCCAATGTGACATCAAGTGAAAAGATTCGCAGCGGAACTTCCCCAGGTGGGGGCTTCCGGCCATCGATGCCATATGATCATTTAATTTCTACAGGGGATTTCGAACGACTAGCTGCGTCAATGCCACGTCGAGTTCCTGCGCTATGCCGGGCAAAAGGAGGTCCGACAGGGTGTTAGGAGGTATCCCACGACTTTTGTCACCTCAGTGTATATCGCCGGAACCTAAGTTCCCTATAATACAGAACCAATAGCCGTTATTTAGGTTTTATTTTTAGGCTACCAATTTCGGCAATACATTTTGTCATCTTCAGGTCTATGTCACTCACCTAAGGACGGACCCCCCTGCAGAAACATTGAGCCATGCTGCCTCTATAAGCGTCTATAATTGCAAAAGTGTTGCCGGTGCAGGTTTTATTTTTAGGCTACCAGTTTCGACAGTACATTGTGTCATCTTCAGGTCTGCTTAAATCGAGTAACATTCGTGTTACAAAATACTGCAGCACTATTAACTGGATTAAATCAGACCTGAAGATGACATAATGTATTGTTGAAACTGGTAGCCTAAAAATAAAACCTAAATAACGTCTATTGGTACTGTATTATTGGAAATTCACAAGCCAAAGTCACGCACTCCAGACAGAGGATGGAGTTACAGTCATGAAACCTAAGTTGATCTTCTCTGATGTCGACCTGTATGAGGTTTTCCACACTTGTGCATATAATTCATATCAGTACTTTGCAACTTTGACTTATTAGACTTACAGTTCGCTATTGCTGAACCCTGCCTTCTTTGGCTTTGGGATTCTTACACTACTGTCAGTCGTGTCTGAATAGCTCACCCAGTAGGGAAATTGCTCGCGAAAAGCAACAATGATTGGCAGGAGATCCAGTCTGGCTTACAGTTTCACACTGACAGAAATTTAGCGCACACTCCCCTGCAGAGTGGAACTTAATTTTGAAAATTGTTGAAGAGTGAGGATATTTTCGCAGTCTTGTACATATTGCACACCAGGCGGAATGGTTTTCGTATCGGTTCTCCCAAGAATCTCAATAAATCAGAGGAATGTCGTATAGCTCAGGGGCCTTATTTCGACTTACGTCTTTCAGGGCTCCGACAAATTTTTCTCGCAGTACTACTTACACCTAACTAACCTAAGGACATCACACACATCCATGCCCGAGGCAGGATTCGAACTTGCGACCGTAGCGGTCGCGCGGTTCCAGACTGTAGCGCCTAGAACCGCTCGGCCACTCCAGCCGACCCCTGTAATTCCTCTTCATTTTCACTGTGGGTAGCAATGTCACCAGCGAATCTTAACACTATATCCTTTCACCTTGAATTTTAAACCCACTTGTGAACGTTTCTATTCTTCTACTCTTATTGATCCCTCTTGGTTCTTGTACAAATTGTACACCGGAGAGCCAAAGAAACTGGTGCACCTTCCTAATACCGTGTAGGGAGCCCGCGAGCACGCATCACGACGTGGTATGGAGTCGACTAATGACAGAGGTAGTGCTGGACGGAATTGACGCCATGAATCATGCAGGACTGTCCATAAATCAGTAAGAGTACGACGGGGTGAAGATCTCTTCTGAGCAGCGCGTTGCAAGGCATCCCAGATATGTTCAATAATGTTCATATCTACGGAGTTTGGTAGCCACCGAAAGAGTTTATATTCAGAATATTCCTGGAGCCTTCTGTAGCAGTTTTGGACGTATGGGGTGTCGCACTGCCCTGCTGTAATTACCCTAGTCCGTCGTAAAGCGCAATAGACGTAAATGGATGCCGGTGTTCACAAAGGATGATTACGTACATGTCGCCCATCAGAGTCGTATCTAGACATATCAGGGATCCCATATCATTCCAAATGTACATGCCCCATGCCATTACAGAGCATCCACCTTCTTCAACAGTCCCCTGCTGACATGTAGGGTCCATGGATTCTTGAGATTATCTTCATATCCGTACATGCTCATCCGCTGGATATAATTTGAAACGAGACTCGACCGACCAGGCAACATTTTTCTAGTCATCAATAGTCCAATGTCGATGTTGACGGGCCCAGGCGAGGCGTAAAGCTTTGTGTCGCGCAGTCATCAAGGGCACACGAATGGGCCTCCGGCTCCGAAAGCCCATATAGATGATGTTTCGTTGTATGGTTAGCATTCTGACAATAGTTGATGGCCCATATTTGAAATCCGCAGCAATTTGCGGAAGGGCTGCACTTCCGCCACGTTGAACGATTATCTTCAGTCGTCGTTGGTCCTGTTCTTGCAGGATGTTTTTACCGCCACAGCGATGTCGGAGATTTGATGTTTTGCCGTATTCCTGATATTCACCGTACACTCATGAACTGGTCGTACGGGAAAATCCCCACTTCATTGCTACCTCAGAGACGGTGTGTCCCATCGCTCGTGTACCCGTTCAGACTCACTTAAATCTTGATCAGCTGCCATTGTAGCAGCAGTAACCGATCTAGCAACTGCGCCAGACACTTGTTGTCTTATATAAGCGTTTCCGACGGCAGCGGCGTATTGTGCTTATTTACATATCTCTGTATTTGAATACGCTTGCGTATACCAGTTTCTTTGTCTCTTCAGTGCATTTACCTGTCGTTTCCTATAGCTTACCCCTATTTTTCTCAGAATTTCGAACATTTTGCACCATTTCGAACCATTTGTCCATGTTGACAAGTTCTATGAACGTGTCTTGATTTTTCTTCAGTCTTACTTCATCAACCACAACGTCAGAAAACGCCTCTGGTGCTTTTACCTTTCCTAATACCAAAACTCATCGTCTCCTAACGTATCTTCAGTTTTCTTTTCCATTCTTCTGTACATTACTCTTTTCAGCAACTTGGATGCATGAGCTACTGAGCTGACAGTGCGATAATCTTCGCACTTGTCGGCTCTTACAATCTTGGGAATGGTGTAGATGATGTTTTCCCGAAAGTCTGATGATGGTTTATCGCCGGTCTCACACATTCTACACACTAACGTGATAATCGTTTTATTGCCATATCCTCATCTACTTCCTCTTTCCTTTCAACTTTGGCTTCATGTCCGCGTCCCTATTGTAGCCCTTTTATACGTATCGTTCTCAATTCAGTATTCCATTTTTTATTTGCGCTGGCTCGCAATCTGAACCCTTTTCTGCAAAGTTTTTTTTTAAATTTTCCCTTGGATGGCATTGTCTTTTCCATAGTCACGCCGGCTTCTACAGCTTGACACTTCCCCTCTAAACATTTCAGCTTTGGTATTAGCATTTTCTGTCAATCTGAGCAAGTTACAGAGAAATAAATTATTCATTAAAATAATACGGGTAGTCGCAGATTCCTTCTTCACGGATAGAAGATATCTGTAGCGGGGTCGTGGCCCTCGCCGCTTGGCCTCGCAGAAACGGGGCACGCGAGACGCGGCGTGTGGGAGGCGCCCGCAGGTGAGGGGGCGTGTGACGTCACGCGGTAGCTTGGCAACGGCCTGCAGGGCCGGGTCACGCCCGCGCAACCCCAAATCGCGTGGCCCGGGCGACGCCGCTGCCACCGCTGCCGGCCTGCCAGCTCACGCGTCTCGCGGCCCGCGGTGGCAGGTTCAACCGAACGTTCCAACTTGCCGCCTCTCGCTAAGAGGATTGGCCGACGAGCGGTGACGGCGTCAGCCTCAGAACACCCGAGGCCGAGGCAGGCTGGCCTCGTCCAGACCCTTTCACATCTATCTATATTTGCCGCATTCGGCTACACGAATTCTGAAGGATGTCACAGGTTTGACCATCATCAATTACATACATGGCCCCAGAAAAACTGTCACTAATGCTCCAACTTCGGGTTCCCCTAACTCAGGTTAACACTAGTCTCTAGCTGCACATTAGGTGGCTGTTCATCAACCACTGAGACGACGAAAGTCGTGGGGTACCTCCAACTATCTAGCCAGACCTCTTCTCACCCGTCGTAGCGCAGCAGCTCGACGTGGCATGGACTCCACGGCCGTTGTAAGTTCCTTTCATTAATACTGAGCCATGCTGCCTGTACATCCGCACATGTTCGGAAAGTGTTGCCGCTACAGGATGTTGTAGACGAGCTGATTTCTCGATTATGTCCCGAAATTGTTCTAAGGCATTCATGTCTGAATATCCAAACGATTCGTTCCAGTTCTCCAGAATGTCCAGCAGCGAACAGTTGTGGCCCTGTGACTTGGCGCATTGTCATCCATCAAAACTCCATCTTTGTTCGGGAATATGAAGTGGCTGAAAACGGCCTCGAAGTGGTCGAAGAGAGCGACTTCCGGTTAATGATCCAGTCCATTCCACGTCAACACAGCTCATACTATTATGGAGCCACACCGGCTTGCACAGTGTCTTTTTTTGGCAAACTGGGTCCATGGCTTCGTGGGGTCTGCGCCACACTTGAACCGTACTATCAGCTCGTACCATCAGGAATCGCGACTAATCTGACCAGGCCACGGTTCTAGGATCCAACCGATATGGTCACGAGTTTAGGAGAGGCGCTGCAGGCCAGGTCGTGCTGTTAGCAAAGGCACTCGCGTCGGTCGTCTGCTGCCATAGCGCCGCGCGGGATTAGCCGAGCGGTGTGATGTGCTGCAGTCCTGGACTGTGCGGCAGGTACTGGCGGAGGTTCGAGTCCTCCCTTGGGCATGTGTGTGTGTGTGTGTGTGTGTGTGTGTGTGTCTGTGTTTGTCCTTAGGATAATTTAGGTTAAGTAGTGTGTAAGCTTAGGGACTGATGACCATAGCAGTTAAGTCCCATAAGATTTCACACACTTTTTTTTTTGCCATAGCCCATTAATACCAAATTCGCCGTACTGTCGTAACGGATACGTTCGTCGTGTGTCTCACATTGATTTCTGCAATTTTTTTCACGCTGTGTTGCTTGTCCGTTAGCACTGACAACTCCAAGCAATCACTGCCGCTCTGGTCGTTAAGTGAACGCCGATGGCCACAGCGTTGTCTGTGATAAGAGCTAATGCCTGAAATCAGGTATTTTCGGCACAGTCTTTACACTGTGGATCTCTGAACACTAATTTCCCTAACGATTTCCGAAATGGAATGTCCTATGCGTGTAGATCCAACTACCATATCGCGTTCAGAGTCTTTTGATTCCCGTCTTGCGGCCATAATCACGTCGGAAACCTCTGCACATGAATCAACTGAGTGCAAATGACAGCTTAGCCAATGCACTGCCCTTTTACACCTTATGTACGCGATACTACAACCATGTGTATAGATTCATATAGAACGATGCATGACGTAAACGTACGTTTGAACAAGAAGACACGGTAGTATCAAGGAAAAGGCAACAGGAACATGTTGAAATATGCTGACTTAAACGAAAATACTTGTAAAAGACTTCGAGATGACATGCGAAGACACAATGAAAATTAGTTAAGAGAAATAATTTAAAACATTAAGTGTATGAAGTAAATGAAACTCATTTTGGGTGGACACAACATTCTATTACGCAGTGATTAACAACAGCGGAACAAAATGCAACCTTTCCAAAATTTATTTAAATATTTGTGTAAGCCAAAATCCTCTTCTTCTTTTGCTTGTGCCTTTGTCCTGCGGCGTCGCAGGGTCGGCGTGGTCAGGATCGGATTTGGCAATGTTAATTTAAGGGGTGACCAGATGCCCTCCCTGTCGCCACCCCGTACCTCCTGGGATGGCAGTAGTGTAACTGTCTGCATCCAGTGTAATCCACGCAATAATGCGAATGTGTGCAGATGTCTGCAAGTCGTGTAACTGAGGCGGGACGTGGGGACCAGCCTGGTATTCATTAGTAGGATGTGGAAAACCGCCTAAAAACCACTTCCAGGCTGGCTGGCACACCGGCCTTCGTCGGAAATCCGGTGGGCGGATTCGATCGGGGCCGGCGCGCCTATCTGAGTCCAGGAAGCAGCGCATTAGCGCTCTCGGTTAACCTGGCGGGTGTTTGTGTAAGTCAAAATATGAATCAGAAAAACAGATAGCGAACAATAAAAATAATGGTATTTCAGAAGTAATGACAAATGGGGTATTTAAAGGAAGTATTTAAAGAAAGGGAAAGCGTCGGGTGAAAATAATGTTCCAAAAGCAACACAAAATGAACTTGAAATTCTTTACAGATTTGTTTGTAAAAGAAGAAAACCCACAAAAATGGAACAGCGCTGTAATAATTTTCACTCACGAGGGGACACAGAATACGTAGAAAGACACTGACCATCAGCCTACGTTCTGCACCGTAGAAGGGCTTGACCGAAATTATCACCAAGCCCGTACAAAAGCAGGGTCTAATCTGACAATGGAACAATAAAGCTCTATAAGTTTATGTAGCGCGACAGACTATCTGCTAGCAATGAAAAACATTATAGAAGTGATCAAAAAGTGTTAGTTACTACTTTGTCTGGGACTGGGATCTAGAGAAAAAATTTGAGTTAGTTTCTATAAAATCTGTACTGACAACGCTTGAGCAACCATACACTGATTCAGCCTACTAAGTATAGTAGAAAATATATAAGTTATCTACAACTTCAATTATACCTCTTGTGAGAAACTCAGAATGAAAGACGGTCAGGCGACTCCATATCACTAAAACTATTCACAGCAGGCACAGATGAAGCTTTCTGGCTCCAAAACGGAAAAAATAAAAAAAAATATTTGTTAATGTAATATTGGTTTAATGCTGTGACATTTCCGGTAAAACTTGTTGAAGGAACGTAGTGCACTTAAATGACCACCCTGTCAGCACAGCACGATTTCCCTCCAGTTGTACTGTGTTTAAGGGATATTGAAGCGGGACTGAAAAAGTACCCGAATCAGGTGAAATTCTAACAGAAAATGGTCTAATAAAGTGATACGCAAAGTTGCCCTCAACCCGAAAGTTGATTTAAATATCGCATGCTTCACTCGGCAGTGTACTGTTGCAGGTGGTGCTCCCCAGCCCGTCTGTGACCTCTGAACTGACTTAGCGGACGATATACAAGGGGACCTAACTTTTTAAGTAATAGAACCAAGTTCGCTGTCCTTGGCGACGAGTATTCGTCAGAGACAAAGGTACCGTCAGGAACGCATCAGGGAAGTGTGATAGGGTCGTTCTTGTTCTCTACACACACAAACGACCTGCTGGATGAGGTGAGCAGCAGTCGGCGACTGTTTGCTGTAGTGCACGGGAAAGTATCATTATTGAATGACTGTAAGAGGATACAGGATGATAACTAGGAGAGATGTGATTAATGATAGATAGATTTAAATGCAAAAAAAAAATAAATAAGTTAATGCAGATGAGTGGGACAAAAAATGTTGTAGTGTTGGAATACAGTGTAAGCAGGCAGCTGCTTCACGGACTCACGTCCACTAAATAACCAGGCGTAACGTTTTTTGCTACATTATACGGTTTCGGGCCGTGCCAGTTCAGCCATCTCAATAGCAATGTCAATTATGACGATACGAAAGTAAGGGCAGCACATCACCAAGTCCCCCGGTGGAGAAAAATCTCCGACCCAGCCTGGAGTCGATCTGGGCCCATTCGCTTGGCAGTCTGCAGCGCTACCAAGCAGTGGACTAGGCCTAACGTTGGAAAGCGACCTAAAATGAATCGAGCACGTAACGGAGGTAATAGGAAAGGCGAATAGTCGTCTTCCGTTTATTGGGAGAGTTCTGGGAAGGTGTGTCTCGCCTATAAAGGAGACCACGTATAGAACACTGGACAAACACATTCTTGAATACTGCTCGAGTACTTGGGGTCTCCAGCAGGTCGGATTAAAAGAAAACACCGACGGAAGAGACATGCTGCAGATTTGTTACCGGAAGATTTAAACAATACGGGACTGTCTTGGAAATGCTTTGTCACGTGACATGCAACCTCTGCAAAGAAGAAGACGTTCTGACCACGAAATACCGTTGAGGAAGTCTGGAGTGCAGGCATTTGTGATAGAATGCAAAACCATCCTACTGCCACCACCACAAATAACGCTTAGGGAACGTGCAGCCAAGACGAGAGAAATCAGAAGCTCCATCTGTTTTGCAAACAGATTTAGATTTCCTTCTTTCTTTCAGCTACATCCACTCGTTTTTAGAAAAGGATAATCGTAAATAACAATAGCAAATACAATAACAACAATGCTACAGTGAACTTGTTTGAACAGTGGAGCCGTTGAGGGCAGCTGCCGTGCGCTCCCTTGTGTCGCTCGGTTGCCTACCCGCGCCGCCTGCTCCCCGCCATAGCTTCACGGCTCGTGCTTTTGACTGACTGACTGCATTCTTCCTAAACGTCCGGCGGTGGCTATCTAGCGAAGTGAGGGATTACAGCAACCGCTAAAGAAGTAACAGGTTTCCCTCACAAGCAAATAACTTGTCCGTCTCCGTGAATCTTGGCTAAAAGTGCTGCGAGTTTTTACATTGTGGCATTGTATGCTTCTCTATGATTTCAACAATGAACAGTTTCATTTCGGAACTCCTTGATTCAGCGTTCAGATTCTATTAATACCCGTCGTGCGGCCATAACCACATCGGAAGCCTTTTAACATGAACCACCTGAATGCCAATGACAGCTCCGCCAATGCACTGACTCTTTATAACTCGCTGCGCGATACTACCGCCATCTGTATATACGCATACCGCTATCTCCAGTGTATAGTATTCGTGCACTTTTATCGAATACCCGTTAACGAAAATATTTTGAAACGCATATTTATAGTCTATACATTTGGGCACAACCCGTACGCCCCCTCCCCGTCCCCTCCGCCACACACACACACACACACACACACACACACACACACACACACACGGAAAAAATTATTTATAACCATGACAAGTAGTTTCAGCCATATCCAAATCAAATACGGCAAACTGCTAGGTCTAACAACGAGACCGGTAGGAAACATATTGCCATCAATAAAATGCATACTTGAGCTTAACAGCGTTCATAGACCAACCTTTTCGACGTGTGTAGCTCGATGAATATTAATGTAAACATCACAAAAAATGTGAGATCGTCCACGCACTGTGCAGTAAGATTGCATCAGTTAGTGTCCACATGTCAAGGGTGGTTATCACAATGTAGCGGACAAAACCTCCCATGTCGCACCAGTGAATAAGAGAGTAATATGCCGGTGTCAGAGCAAACAGAAACACAGGCACAGCGACTGGACTGGCCTGGTGATTAGCCATAGCAATAAAAAAAAAGTCATCGATATCAACGCCACCTCTGCGACATGCCTGAAACTTTTCACCTCGTCTTCGTCGGTAAACGCATAAACTCGTGACAATTTTTGCTACAATCCACTAAAATGAACAAACTACACTACTGGCCATTAAAATTGCAACCCAACGAAGATGACGTGCTACAGACGCGAAATTTAACCGACAGGAAGAAGAAGTTGTGATATGCAAATGATTAGCTTTTCAGAGCATTCACACAAGGTTGGCGCCGGCGGCGACACCTACAACGTGCTGACATGAGGAAAGCTTCCAACCGATTTCTCATACACAAACAGCAGTTGACCGGCGTTACCTGGTGAAACGTTGTTGTGATGCCTCGTGTAAGGATAGAAATGCATACCATGACGTTTCCAACTTTGATAAAGGTCGGATTGTAGCCTATCGCGATTGCGGTTTATCGTATCGCGACATTTCTGCTCGCGTTGGTCAAGATCCAATGACTGTTAGTAGAATATGGAATCGGTGGGTTAAGGAGGGTAATACAGACCGCCGTGCTGGATCCCAATGGCCTCGTATCACTAGCAGTCGAGATGACAGGCATCTTATCCGCATGGCTGTAACGGATCGTGCAGCCACGTCTCGATCCCTGAGTCAACAGATAGGGACGTTTGCAAGACAACAACCATCTGCACGAACAGTTCGACGACGTTTGCAGCAGCATGGACTATCAACTCGGAAACCACGGCTGCCGTTACCCTTGACGCCGCATCACAGACAGGAGCGCCTGCGATGGTGTACTCAACGACGAACCTGGGTGCACGAATGGCAAAACGTCATTTTTTCGGATGAATCCAGGTTCTATTTACAGCATCATGATGGTCGCATCCGTGTTTGGCGACATTGCGGTGAACGCACATTGGAAGGGTCTATTCGTCATCGCCATACTGGCGTATGACCCGGCGTGGTGGAATGGGGTGCCATTTGTTACACGTCTCGGTCACCTCTTGTTCGCATTGACGGCACTTTGAACAGTGGACGTTACATTTCAGATGCGTTACGACCCATGGCTCTACCCTTCATTCGATCCCTGCGAAACACTACATTTCAGCAGGATAATGCACGACCGCATGTTGCAGGTCCTGTACAGGCCTTTCTGGAAACAGAAAATGTCCAACTGCTGCCCTGGCCAGCACATTCTCCAGATCTCTCACCAACTGAAAACGTCTGGTCAATGGTGGCCGAGCAACTGGCTCGTTACAATACGCCAGTCACTACTCTTGATGAACTGTGGTATCGTTTTGAAGCTGCATGGGCAGTTCTACCTGTTCACGCCATCCAAGTTCTGTTTGACTCAATGCCCAGGCGTATCAAGGCCGTTATTACGGCCAGAGGTGGTTGTTCTGGGTACTTGATTTCTCAGGATCTATGCACCCAAATTGCGTGAAAATGTAATCACATGTCAGTTGTAGTATAATATATTTGTCCAATTAATACCAGTTTATCATCTGCATTTCTTCTTGGTGTAGCAATTTTGCCCGGCACGAATCTGCCTGGCAGATTAGTCTCGAGGTCCGGTGTGCCGGCCAGTCTGTGGATGGTTCTTAAGGCGGTTTTCCATCTGCCTCGGCGAATGCGGGCCGGTTCCCCTTATTCCGTCTTAGTTACATTATGTCGGCGACTGCTGCGGAAACACTGTCTCCAGGTAAGTGTACACCATCATTACCACGCAAACATTGGGGTTACACTCGTCTACTGTGAGACGTTCCCGGGAGGGTCCACTGGGGGCGAAAAGCACAATAACCCTGGATTCGGTGTGGGGCAGCGGTGGTGTGAGTGGACTGCTGTAGCTTGTTGTGGGGTTGTGAACGACTGAGGGCTACGGCAGGTTCAAAAATGGTTCAAATGGCTCTGAGCACTATGCGACTTAACTTCTGAGGTCATCAGTCGCCTAGAACTTAGAACTAATTAAACCTAACTAACCTAAGGACATCACACACATCCATGCCCGAGGCAGGATTCGAACCTGCGACCGTAGCGGTCACGCGGTACCAGGCTGAAGCGCCTTTAACCGCACGGCCACACCGGCCGGCCTACGGCAGGGACGAAGCCTTTCCGTCGTTTCTAGGTCCCCAGTTACATACAATACAATACAATACATACAGCAAGTTCCTCCCAGGTACCCGACTTTTTCACGTCACAGCAGGAATTTGCATTGTTCGCTGTTGCCGGCCGGAGTGGCCGAGCGGTTCTAGGCGCTACAGTCTGGAACCGCGTGACTGCTACGGTCGCAGGTTCGAATCCTGCCTCGGGCATGGATGTGTGTGATGTCATTACGTTAGTTAGGCTTAAGTAGTTCTAAGTTCTAGGGGACTGATGACCACAGAAGTTAAGTCCCATAGTGCTCAGAGCCATTGTTCGCTGTTTAGCAATTTTCCTTATTTTTGTCCAAATACTTCCCCGTCACTTTTTGAAAATTGTAGTCTTACAATCAATATTTATCTCTTCAAGTGCTCTCGAATGCAATAAAATAGTGTTACAAAAGCTACAGCAGCTTCAAAACAGAGACATAAAAACTTAAAAAACTTTTGGACATCGGCGAGACAACAAATGGTTGCAATTTTATTTACTGTCATTCGCCGAAAACATTTCTTCTTGATCTACAGGTTTTTTGTGAAATATGAGGTAGAGAATTTATACTGCGCACCCTGTGTAACAATCCTCTGACGAAGTGACCTTTATTTACAGATCGCGTAAACTCTGACACTTCTCTGATAACGCCACCCTGCTGATCGATGGCACTCATCTTGCTTTCAGTAACACTTCCGAGTTTATTACGCGCTGACAGGTGAAGAAGATAAGCAATGATTGCGGTTCTAAGGTTCGTGGGATAACAGGGTAATGGGCGCGCCTCCACAGCAGAACATAGTAGCAGACCAGCATATAAAGTGTGCCGAGATGGGCACAATCGTTAAATGTATACGGTATATACAACCCGTAAAAGTGCCTATAACGTTGCGCCGGCACCTCGCGTATGCAGTGGGCAGCTTCGAATGGCCTATTAAAACATGAGCGATGTCGAACGCGGCGTCCATCGCGTCAAAGCTTACAGTCGTAAACAGAAATCCTTTCAGATACGGACGTTGCTTTTATTTATGGCGGGCTGTAACAGACCTGCGATACATTCTATCAATTTAAAGTATTAAGTAACATAAACTCTCCCATGGCGGGAACGACTTTCTCGATATTCTGTGACTCCCAGCAAATGTGAGCACTTCCAGTATTTCATGGATGATTCTGTGTGTCGAAATAATTTCACTATACGCACGGAAAAAGTCATTCGTTGTCTCTTTTTATCTTAGTATTGACGAACTAGTATCACGGAATAACTTCCTCTTGTTTGCCATTTTTTTAGTATACTTCCATCTTATTCTCATTTTGCCTTTTGTTTCATCTGTCCATGTTTTCCCAATTTCTTTTTCTTATGCGTGAAGATATTAAAAGATTAGAAGTTTTAAGTGCAACCAACTACACTACGCAAAACAGTTAAAGGGCTACTTTTTGAAACCCCGTAATTGTCTCCCTCTACGACGCAGAAGTTCGAAATTTGTCTCAAAGGTGCCAGAGCGTAGCGCCCTGAGACGTCATCCTCAGGCTTGGCGACGCTTCGGAAAGCAAGGTGTCGGCATATGCAGGAAAATGGTCAGAAGTTCATGTGAGGTGTAAGGTTGGTTGATTTTTTTTGGTGGTGGTGGTGGTGGGGGGATAAGGGACCTAACAGCGAGGTCATCGGTCCCATCGGATTAGATAATGATGGGAAAGGGAGTCGGCCGTTCCCTTTCAAAGGAACCATCCCAGCGTTTGCCCGAAGCGATTTAGGGAAATCACGGAAAACCTAAAGAAAGATGGCCGGACACGGGTTTGAACTGTCGTCCTTCCGAATGCAAATCCAGTGTGCTAGCCGTTGCGTCACCTCGCTCGGTGAGGTGTAAGATGGGTTAATGATGCCACATTGGCAACCAATTTCACCACAGTTCTGCCCAGCATCACCGTCAATGTGTCACGCCATAGGAAGGTCGTCGCAGGACCTCTTACTCACATTTGCCAGTTTTTGACGCCTCTTCGATGGAGCTCAGAACCGCAACGACCAGCGTTGAAAACGAGTGGTTTTCTTATGGGTGGCCGAGGTAAATATCTGAGACAAATCGCCGTTGAGAATCGAAACGAGAAGGCCTCAGGAGATGGCATCAAGGGCGTCAGTGAAACCAACCCTTACCTTGAGGCATTGATTCCCACTTATTTCGCTGTCAAAAACGACAGTTCGCAGTACGTTCTTGATAACGTTCGACACTGCTGACAATCCTGAGAACAATAAACCCTTCTCTGAGGACATCGTGATTGCACCTCTTTGTAGTATAGCGCGCATCGCGATTTTTGCTCTGGTATTCAGGGTGGAACCTAAGCGACAGTTAGGAACCATATGACGAAATTTGCACATGATCCGAAGCAGAAAAGGATTTCTTTTTTCTTTCTCAGCTCTCCCCTGGCGTGAACATGGGTTGCACGCGGGGTGGGGGCGACTGCAACATACATTGCTCATATATATGATATCCCAGTTCGGGAACACCCTCAGTTTCACTCGTGTACCTTCGTTCAGCACTTTAAAAATGTACCTGTACAGCGGCTTCGACACACATTCAGCTGAGTGGCGCTCCGCAGCTACTCTAGCGCCTGAGAGCTGCCAACCTCTTCGACACCCCTTAGATTCCACATGTGTGCAAGCAGATGCTAAAGTAGCAGTTCACCACTAAAAAGAAGGGAGCAGAATAGGAGGGCTGAAAAAACACAAACATCTTTTGCTGCTTCGTATCACGTGAAAATTGCCTCGAATTACAGTTGCACTCTCCAAAGGCGCCAGATAACGTTCAAGGGGGTTGTAGCACCATGATGTCCTTAGAGAAGAGGTGAATAGTACGGGGATTGTCAGCAGCGTCGAACATTGTTAAGCACTTCGTCCTTTTGAATGCCTCCTATCGATTCTGAACGGCGGTGCGTCTGAAATGTTTCTCTCGGCAATTCATAATAAAACCGCGTGGTTTCAAAGCTGAGGATTGTGGTTCTGAACTCCAGAATAAGGGATGAAATGTGGGTAAAAGGGGCTGTGTTGACCTTACCATTGTGTGGCAAGTTCAATTGTGATGAAATATGGTGCCAATGTGACATCAACAACCTATCTTACAGCTCACCTGAACTTGCGAACTCCATCCTTTTTTCGCATCTGTTGATACTTTTCGAAGCGTCGCTGGGCCAGGGGTTGACGTCTTAGGGGGTCACGGTGTTTTAATATTACAGAGGATGGTTGGTTGTAGGCATCCTTGAGCCACATTTCAAAATTTTTCGTCCTGTGTTGCACAGTATATATTGTCAACGGCATAGGAAGAACATATAATTCAGATTTAGTACATCAAAAGCAGTATTTTATTTGTGATTTGTCTGATTGGCCGATTTTGTCCAATGTTTTATTAGATAGCAAAAAGATTGAAATCTGTTTATAGCACAAATAAAAATTTACTTTATTTAGCCTTTTGCTCAGATCATTATGACAACCTACCTAACAGCCGATATGTTCACCTTTGGCACCGATAACAGCTACAACGCTTCGTGGCATGGAAGCAAAGGTGCCTTGGTAGGTCGCTGGAAGGGGTTGGCACCGCGTTTGTACACACCAGTCACCTAATTCCCGTGTATTCAGGGACGGGAGGGGGGGGGGGGGTGGCATGAGCTCTGAACTCTGACGCAACGTTTAATCACATCCCAGACGTGTTCCATCGGGTTCAGATCTGGCAAGTTGGCAGACCAGCACATCAAATGGAACTCGCCACTGTGTTCCTCGAACCACTCCACCACACTGCTGCCATTGTAGTATGGCGCATTATCTTATTGAAAAATGCCACTGCCGTCGGGAAATATGATCGTCTTGAAGGGATGTGCGTGGTCTGCAACCAGTGTACGATATTCCTTGGCCGTCATGGTGCCTTGCACGAGCTCCACTGAACCCATGGAAGACCACGTAAATTTTCCCAGAGCATAATGGAACCACCGACAGCTTATCTCCGTCGCGCAGCACAGGTGCCAAGCTGTTCCCCTGGAAGACGACGGATTCGCGTCCACCCATCGGCGTGATGTAGAAGCTATCAGGATTCATCAGGCAATGCAACGCTCTGCTACTGCGCCGAAGTCCAGTGTGGGTGGTGACGTACCCATCTCAATCGTAGTTGCCGATGTGATTTTAACATTGGCGCACGCGTAGGTCGTCGACTGCGGACGCCCATCTTTAGGAGTGTTCGGACGTGGTTTCACATTGGTTTCGGCACGTGTTGAATACACTCACCCCAGCACTCCTAGAATAGACGACAATCGTGCAGTTTCCGAAATGCTCGAGCCGAGCCTCCGGGCCATTACAGTCTGTCCTCGGTCAAACTCAGATACACAACGGGCCTTCCACATTTTACACAAGGACAGCACGCTCACCGATACTGCATGCACCGTGCGTGTGTCTGAGTAGCAGTCATTCTTCGCCAGGTGTCACTGGTATCCCCTGGACAGGTTTATACCGACAGTAGATCGGTAGTCGTAATGTTCTGGCTGATCAGTGTAAAATTATAATATAAATACTTTTATAAATTCATTATAATATTTATTTTACACAGAACACCAATGTGTCAACATCTCCATTTCCTGTTAAGATTGTTGATTCAACTAAACTGCCGAACATAATCTTTACACATCGCGCTTTATTATCGACATGCCTACTTCAAGGGGTTAAATGTCCTTGGGATTGTCACCACTCAGTCCGGTGGCCGCGAAAAATAGGGATTCGACGTTAACATAATTCGTTGTCGGTTATTTTTACATTCAATTATTTGCACCCAAACTTCAACCCTAAATATTCTAAGGGTGTCATATTCCAATATTAGGTCTATAGCAAGTCATGTGTACCAAAGTTGTTGAAATTCCTTCAGCCGTTCCATTATTATGCTTCCATGTCATCGTATTGCCGTCGCCACACTCCGCGACCACAGGTAGTGATACTAAGGGTGTCTCACGCCGTGGTAATTGTTCTCTAGTACTAAGTGACAACGAATTTTATTGAAATTACTCCAAGTGTTCCACAATTATGCAGAAACACACACACACACACACACACACACACACACACACACACACACACACACAATGTCTAGGCATGTGGATTCAGTTTAGGAGAGGTGGTATCGTTCATTAATGTCCAACTGTACCCGAAATGAAGGAAAATGTAGTATTAAAATATTCACAGAAAAAGTGATACTGGCTGGCACACAGTATTCTATCTTGTCTCAGCTGCGGGTTGTGGCGCAATACCTTAGCACCAGAAGAAAAAATGGTTCAAATGGCTCTGAGCACTATGGGACTTAACAGCTATGGTCATCAGCCCCCTAGAACTACTTAAACCTAACTAACCTAAGAACATCACACAACACCCAGTCATCACGAGGCAGAGAAAATCCCTGACCCGCCGGGAACCCGGGCGCGGGAAGCAACAACGCTACCGCACGACCACGAGCTGCGGATAGCACCAGAGGAACTGACGAAGAGTGGAGCGACTAATTCAGATGATTTTGTCTGTCTGCAGACATTCACAGCGCGACACTTGCAAGGCAATGCGAGTTTGCTTCGTGTCTGTCCGGAGCGCCAGTTTACTGAACACGAAGGACAGCCCTCCGCAGCCCTGCTGTAGGTTTTCATGACTTCCTCTGTACTGAAAGTCTGAGCAACTCTGCCCTCGCTGGCGCTTTCCGAATACGCCGAAGGAGAAGCACTTCCCAATACATTCTTGACAGGCGCAATTCAGCCTCAATTTCTCAAAACTACTCTTCTAATTTCGTTGTTTCTGTAGTTAACTATCGGCAGTTTTGACAGATACAAAATCGTCCGATTCTCCGACACCACTTCTGAAGAATTATTATTGCTACGAGCGTCTGTTTTCCACAGCAGCGTTATTCAGTTTCTCAACAATTCACCTACTGCGTCGCGGGAGATATCCAAAAAGCAGACAGTGGTTATATTTTTCTGTGATCACTAATGCACACATAACATTATGCGAGAAGTTGGCGCATCATCCCAATCAGCAGCCAGATGACTTAGCGTCGCCTTTATAGGAGAGAGGCAGACCTGAAGTGAAAGCGTATTACTATCACCTACCGCACACCTGGATCCTGGATAATAACGTGATACGCGGACATTCAACAAGACGACTGTGGCACTAATATTAAATACCCGACCAAATTCAAGAAGAGGCTGTTATAAATTCTGGTTTGTGTACCATAGGTATTCCATAGCTTTCACGAACCATTATGAATGAATAATCCAGCTGTTCGAACAACGGCAGCACGAGTGGACTCGTTCGTATGTCCTAGCCGGATCTGAGAGAATGTCTGAGAGTCGACACTTGCACCAGTGAACATAACAAAATAATACGGAATGGTTCTGCCTGAAGCAAAACCTGCTTGCTGCCTTAATATTCGAGGTCCCTAACGTGACGGTGAAATACTGTTCTTGAACAACAAACTGTGTATTATTTTTTCTTCATTAATCGGCAGACCAGCCTATAGATCTCATTGAGTGAGGACGTGTGACACCGTTAATTGTGATTAGTCCGCTGAATGGCGCCGTTTAGCTCGAAGGCTCTAGTGGTGCATATCGCATTCCTTTAATTTCCGTAATCATACAAAAAATGAACAAATATTGTACTCCGTTGCACGAGCAACCACTCTTCCACTCGACATGAGTACGCACTTTTCTGAAGAAAACATAAGAGCCTTGTCTCTGAATTACAATAAATCCGATAAATAGCCACGAAAACTGGTTGAAAGATTGTCTTCAAACGAATGATTACATAACAAGGAAATAAACAGCTGTGGTAAAGTGGTAGTATCTATGACGCAAAGATTTTTTACATAAAAGCCCATGCAACCATCGCCATCCTTTTTTAACTTTCTCATTTGTAGGTAGTGTCAAATGAGAGCATCCGAAACAATGATGGTTCTCGCAAACAGGTGTCAGAATTGCCATAATAGGATTTCGTCTTGAGAGGCTGAAAACAGTCCTCATTTCTTCACGTGCTCAGCTGCCGGAAGGAATGAGCAAAATAGATCAGCTGAATAAGTGCGAAGCATGTCCACAATGATGTGACATATCAGAAGCAGACGTGGCGTGTGGTGTTCCTCTTGAGAAGTGACCGCTTCTATGAACTAGAGGAGTCGCGAACGGCACTTAACCTACAGTCAAGCTAGTGGCAAACAAGCCAATTGATCTCATGACATATGCTTTTCTCGGAACACATCTTTCGTCGTTTCGTCATGTGTCATTCTAAACTTTTTCCGGTGACCTAATTCTGTGCCACATATCTTTGCATTTAATAACGTTGCGAATCCACGCAAAGGCTAGTCGCACACCTTCAATTCTTTAGTCGACTAAACTATCGAGCCGAAAACGTTAAGCCTTGCGATTTCAGGTCGACTAAACTGTTTAATTGGAAGGGCGTGCATTCAGTGTGTTGTCGTACACAGACTGCACATCGTGAGTTATGTTGCCCCAAGACATTATGCATCTGTGGGAATCAGTATAAAGGCCATGTCTGAAGCATACGAAATGTATCGAATTTGTTGTGTCAGTGGTCAATACACATAGGACATAAACAATCATGAGGAATTGCATAGTTTCTTATACTAGTAACAAAATAAATCGTTTGCATTTTCTGGCTGTATGTCGGTATAAAAGTACTGATTATCCTGTTGTGTTATTGCACTGTTACTTCTTTATCCAACCTCTGTTCTTCCTAATTACTCGTACCTCAAAAATTCTCTTCGGCGTTGATTTTGTTAGGGTTTGTAGCTTTCGCAATGGGATTGTCTCCCACTCTTGTCGTATCGTTCTTTTCAGCTCACATACGGCTTCAAATTGCCTTCCATTACGATAAACACGACTTGCAAAAGTATTTCCCAAGGCTTACCACGGGGTTCAAACCCAGCCGACATCCAGGACAGGTGAAGTCATAGACACATCTATCTCCAGACCAGTCTTTGGTTGTAGCAGTAACATGCATATATGCACATCACCTTGTTGAAACAATAAACTTTCATCACCTAGATACTCACAGATTCCAGTCAGTTCTGTCTCTAGCATCTCATTGTACACGTGAGAGTTCATTCTATTGTCGGCCCAAGAAATGCGTGATTTATCTTTAGTGCAGAAGACTGTTCAAATCAACAATTTCACCACAAAATTTCTGCTCATTCTTATCTGATGGTCTGTTTTCAGATCATGCCAGTTCCATGAAACCCATCTAAATTAAACTTCTTCTCATCACTGCAGATCACTTCATTCCATTCTGACGTCCATGAGACATGTTTTTCATCAAATTCCAATCTAGCCTGCATATGTTTGAATGTTTGAGTAGGTTTCTGCAGTCGATTCTTGAATGCAAGACTTTTTCATGTGACAAAATTTATCGCATACGTCTAGCAGTTACCGGTAACTGTAAATCGGCAACAAGTTGAGAAGAATAACGGTTTGTGGCCCCTGCTTTGCGCAAAAGTAGCCGTTCCGATGCCTCAGATAATTTTCTGCTTCAACAATATTTTTCTTTCTGTCCTTATCGTGCGTCCAGTCTAACGAAATTATCGGTCACTGTACTTGACCGGTTCAACTTCTAGTCGATTTGACGGTTAGAGAGTCCATTTCCTTGCACGGACCTATTTTTACTTTTTCATTGCATGGTAACTGTCTTCCACTTTGCTTTGTCACAGTCGGGTTTATCTGCACTACACGCACTGCCACTAATGGTGTCTGTTTCCTATCTGCAGTAAACACACGTAAGCACACACTAACAACGCACAGAACCGTCTGTCTTTATACCGGCTTCCATCCTCTACCACCCGAATCGTTATTATGTTGTTTTACACTAGCTTCAAATCCGATACCATTTGACTACATTTGTCGATATAATTGGTCTCATACTATTGCATATACACTATACACAAACGACAATGTTAATTTCCCTACAAATTTCCATGCCTTTACACTGATTTCAAACACTGTACACAGTTTCTAACTGTGCGTGCTCCCTGTTCACGCGAGACTATAAAATTAATGAAAACGCACTCACTTGTGTTTTGCTTTACACGTGTACCGTTAACCCAACCCCCCAACCCCCCCCCCCCCCCCTTCCAGTCTCCGCATCCGGATTCATTTATGAATCGAACTTCCATGTGTGAAAGAGCAACAAACGTCTGATTACTTTACAAATGAGTTAAACAGCTGACGTACAATGTCACTTATGATGACACGTTTAATTTTTTAATCCGGTAATTGAAGGTCATATATGTTAGTCATATGAGAACTACCTACCAATACAGTTCTTTTAATTCTATAATGATTTATACAAGCAGTATTGAAAACTATTTTCATTTTTATTAAAAGTTAAATTTTATCTTCTCAGTGATACAATTTTGTAGCTATCTCTAGTGAAACATGTAGATACTGTCTGCAAAATGTGTTGTAGTGTCTGTTATGGACGACAATGAAAGTCTGCGTGGTACCGGGACTCGAACCAGGATTTCCTGCTTATCAGGAGCGGTCACCTTACCATTTGGCTATCCGAGCTCGACCGACAGTCAGACCCAAACTTCCATATGTCGTCACCCATGTGTCAACGTTATGTACTCTTACATGCTTTAAGCATATACCTGTACGGGGGAGGCATTTTTCTTGGAAATCGCCTGCCCGGTGTCGGCGGATAAATGCGAATTTGCACTGCTTGTGTTATTCAAAAATACGAACAAAGTTCCTTCGAACATGCACGCATGTACGGGAATATACATAACGGATTACGAGTTCAGGATGGTTGACGACATACGAAAGTTGGGGCTAGCTGTGAGTCGTGCTCGGATAGCCAAATGGTAAGGCGACCGCTCGTGATAAGCAGGAAATACGGGTTCGAGTCCCGGACAGGCACAAATTTTTATTATCGTAATTTCATTACACAGCTGATGGTTGTCCATATTCGCAACTGCAAATACATTTAATGTATTTATAACGGCTGTGGTCACCGCAGTGCCTGTTCCTTAGGACATGCATGATGTCCGAAGGAACTTCGCATTGTATTTCTGAATAACACAGGCACTGCAATATCGTGAATATAGTTTGTTTAATTTGAGCTTCGTGAGTTACGTAGCTTCAAGACATTATTCAAAGTTTCTAACTACAACACTTGTGTTACAATTTTAATGCAGGATTATACCTGTTATTAAGCAGATTATCACAGCTTCAATTTTGTCAATAATTACATGAAGTTACTTAAAATCAAATTTTTGTTGGCTCCCGGAAGCTGTCAGATAGGCAACCTGCAACCGAGTTTTAGTGGCCGTAGGCGTTTAGTGATATACACAGAGAATAAACAAGGAAAATTGTATTTTCGAATGAATGAGATTCAAGTCGATCTGGAGACTGTTACCTGATATTTTAAAACAGGACGTACATATTACAGTTTTCGTTTGTCTTTTTTTTGCAATTGCTTTGTTTTGTTTTTATCTGCAGCATTTCGCATCAAATAAATACATTTTAAAAGTAACAAATAATTTGAGACTGAAATATATATAAAATTTTGTTGTTTCAGGTGGAATGTAGGAAGATGATAGGATAGATAAGAGATTTGTTAGTGTCATCACTGGTTGTGACTGGCGATGAATATCTCGGCATGGTTTCTTTGAGCTGTTGACCGCCAGTCACAATAAAATAGTTACGAGGAACCGGAGACGCACAACGATTATTTTGAAAATAAATTAAACGCAAAATAATTTAAAACAACCGCAAAAATTTCGAAATGAAATTACCAGTTTCGGCCGTCAGTAGCCATCCCCAGATCATAAAACAGATACCGTGATTCAGTCACACCACTGCGGAAACAAATCTGACAATACGAAACCATACCGACAGTGAGAAGCAACACCGAAGAGAGAAACCACACACAGTGAGAAACCACATTGCTAAGGAGAAACCACGCCGACAATGAGGAACCACACCCGTCGGATTAATATTAGGATGGATCATGGCCGAAACCTGTGATTTCGTTTTAGCACACATTGCATTATATCTACAACAACAGTTGTCGAAGTTGACATACCGTCAGAAAGGAACCCAAAGCATTTCGTTCAGCGAAAAAGAAGTGGTAGATGAAATATTAGCGTTTGTGCAAGATGAGTGAATGGAACGTGTAGTGTCATATAGGCTCGACTGTGCGGACAATGTACACAAGGAGTACAAGTGAAAGGGATACTGAAAAACAAGTCGAGCCATATAGTTCACCAACCTTATAGGACAAAAAAATGGTTCAAATGGCTCTGAGCACTATGGGATTTAACAGTTGTGGTCATCAGTCCCCTAGAACTTAGAACTACTTAAACCTAACTAACCTAAGGACATCACACACATCCATGCCCGAGGCAGGATTCGAACCTGCGACCGTAGCAGTCGCACGGTTCCGGACTGCGCGCCTAGAACCGCGAGACCACCGCGGCCGGCCTTATAGGACAGGGAGCCACAAATCCAGTCTCCAGTGAAACGTAATAAAGGACAATCTTTCTCCAAGGAGCGGGTCCTAAACATAATTATGTACATGGGAGATCATCCGCGGCTTAGTAAAAAAAAAAAATCACCAAACATAATTATGTGCATGGGAGATCATCCGCGGCTTAGTAAAAAAAAAATCACGAAGAGACTTCAAATAAGTCCGCAGCAATATTACTGTGTAATGCGTAAGAAAAACTACGGATATTGAAGGGAAGACAAGGTGCAGTTGTTACAAAAACTGGAGTTTGTGTGTTTCAAGGATGCTCGGTACAATTTTCATGATATGCATGGTAGTGACCTACTACGCTATGCACATCAAATTGTGCGAGACATAGATTACAGCGATTTCAAGGGAAGCAGCGGGCGATTGCATATCTTCAAAGTGTGCTACAGAATTGCAAGACATAAGATTTGTAATTTCAAACAAAGGGTCAACTTGACGATGGATAGCAAACTGCGGTATCAACCCGAAAATTTGTAAATGACATTTAAAAACTTGTCGCATTGTTCAGTGAGGAATTAGTTTTCAACTCCGACCAATCGGGATTTGAAGTGGAATTGCAAAAGAAAGGAACTCTGGAAATGAGAGGTACCAACAGAGTTGTATCAAGATCAGCATCAATGCCTTAACGAATTCGTATACAATTATGCCGACTGTTAATCTGGGTGGTAAATTGGCCGGAAAGTTATTTACTATACTGCGAGAAGTTGGAAGTGCTCTGCTCCTACGATTCTTTCTCGTGTGCGTGATCTTGCAAGGGTAGAAAATGGGCGTAAGAGGACTACAACTATGATGCGAGCACTGCTTTTGCCAGTAATTTGATTGATCCATGGTCTGTGTATAAAAATCGTACTGCGTTTGAACAAACTATCCCTCCCGAAAAGTATGTGGCATTGCAACTCATACCACATGAAACCGCTGGACAAATTCAGCCTCTGGACGACTGTTTTTTCCGTGCCTAAAAAACATGTTATCGCAGTTCCTGCAGCTACGCCATAAAGGACAGCCAATTCACGATAAGCTCTACGACAGACCGTTTTGCATTCGATTGCATGCCATCCCATTCCATCACCTCTCATCAGCCAGTTAAACCAATATCATTCTATACGCATTACTTAGGAGTGGGTAGTCCGCCGCTCGTGGTCTCGCGGTAGCGTTCTCGCTTCCCGAGCACGGGGTCCCGGGTTCGATTCCCGGCGGGGTCAGGGATTTTCACCTGCCTCGAGATGACTGGGTGTTTGTGTTGTCCTCATCATTTCATCATCATCCAGGAAAGTGGCGAAATTGGACTGAGCAAAGATTGGATAATTGTACGGGCGCTGATAACCACGCAGTTGAGCGCCCCACAAACCAAACATCATCATCATCATCATCATAGGAGTGGGTACCTGGCTGAACATGGTGCACGGTTGTAACTCCCAAGAAGTTCGCTTTCGATTTAGATCTTTATGGTCCGTACCTTTGTGATGACTGTGGCGTGTCATTTTTCACTTGGGGTTCATGGTGCAAGTTAATCGTTTGTTTTGAACATTTCTTAAATTTCGACGATGTCCACTTTTTGGATATGATGAGTCATTAGCAGTTAATATTTTTCTTGTCATAACTATTAACACAACGCTTTCAAATGAGCCTTACTGAAGACTGAATTTGAGATCTCACACTCAAAGATTCCTTGTTAGTGAGTGAGCTACCCAGGCATCACTTACGAAACGCCCTCACAGCTTAGCCTTACTCCTATCCGAGTTGTCGTCCAGCTCTCATAATCTCATAATCTGTCAGGAAATTTGAACACAGACCAATCTCCGTTGCATTGCTACAAAATTCATTACAAACAACCTAAATCGATACGTTGTGTAGAGTGTAAATCTTTCCCGCAGAACTTCATAAGAACGTGTGGAAACTGTGAGGGACACGAAGAAAATACGAAAATGTAGCATGACATCGTCGAGTGCCTCTTCACAGTTTCTTTAAATGGGTGCTACCTCACTTTGCCGAACGTGAAAGAGCTTTGGCTTAAAGAAGCATCTAATTAAATGGTCTCATGAAGGCCAGCAAAGCAGTTCTGCAGTAATTAGTTCCCGGGCTTTATCCGACCTACTGCCTGATTTCCATTTCCCTAATACCATAATCTTTGCGGCTCGCTGATTTTTGCAATGAATATTAATTACTTAGAGCTGACTTCATAAGAGGCTACCTCTTGAGCCCCGGAAAAGTCGCGAGCGCGCATCAATATGTACGGTTCGTCGGGAGCAAGAGCGCCGCGGGAGAAGTTCTGCAGTTTTCTTGACACACTGTCCGCTGTCAGTGTTTTTTAGTTTTATTCTTTTTTATTTTTTACAGAGCTTCACTAATATTCACAGTCGCGCTTTCAAGGCCTTGCATGCGAAATAGCTGACAGATGCCAACAACAAAATGTCAAATCGAAACTGTATAGCATTCAAAACCACATTACGTACCATTCCGTGTCCTTTGTTGTAGGTATTCTTTTACTCGTATGCAATGATGTAGTTCAACATGATTTGCTCTAATCTTACAATTAGTCTAATATGCCTGTGGTTCAGTTTTCAACGTATTGCATCACGAGACCTGTGTGAATATCTATTAGGCGAGGAGAACTTTCTGTGAATTTTTTCAGTAATAGCTGGTCCTGTGCTAAGCCAGACTAACTCTCTACTACCTGTTTCACAGTTTCATTTACAGGCACAGAGTAATTACAATGTCAACCAAATATTTCCAAAAATCGGTACAGATAAATGGTCAAGAACAACGTAACAAATGGCACAGAATTTGAAAGACGAACTATAATTTTTTTTTAAGTTTATAAGCGTTCCGTGTGTCCACCCTTTCTCACACAGCACACAGCACACATCGGATCGGTAGTCCAATTCTGCCGATACATGACCAAGCAGACAAGGAGTGATGGTAAGAATAGCTGCTGGTATTCGATATCGCAACTCTTCCGAGATTTAGTGGCAGAGGTGTAGCATAAATACTGTCCTTGATGTAATCACACAAGAAAAAAATCGCATGGCGCTAAGTCCGGCGACCGTGGTGGCTGTTTAGTTCAGCGGACCCAACACAGTCCATCCAGCGACGGAGCAACTTCTCATTCAGATATAATCTCATATGAAATCGTGGAAATGGGGTGGGGTGCCATCTTGTTGAAAGATGAAATCCCTGCTATCAGTTTCAGGCTGTGGCACGAGTCACAACTGCAGCTTGTCGAGGTACTTGATACTTTTGACAGGTCTCTCAGCAAAGAAGAAGCGTCCACAGACAGTCTTTCCCGCGTCCGGCCATCCTGATTTAGGTTTTCCGTGATTTCCCTAAATCGCTCCAGGCAAGTGCCGGGATGGTTCCTTTGAAAGGGCACGGCCGACTTCCTTCCCTGTCCATCCGTAATCCGATGAGACCGATGACCTCGCTGTCTGGTCTCCACCCTGAAACAACCCAACCCCAACAGACAGTCTTGTTGGAGACGTTAGCTTTCTCAGGATACTGAACGCGTTCGACAGCTGCATCTTGTTTCACTGTCCCCCATATGTGTCTGTTGTGTCGGCTGACCTTTAGCTATAGATGGAAGGTAGTTTCGTCACTGAGGAGCAATTTGTTGCGAAGACGTCATTTTCATGATGGATCTGCATATCAATTCAGAACTGCAGTCGGAGCAATTTGTCGTCATGGCTTATGGCTTGCAGTAGTTTTATTTTCAACGTCTTCGTTCTTAAACTCGTACGGAAGATTTTCTACACTTTTGGCTCAGCGATGTTCAGTTCTGCACTAGGCTGATAGGTAGAACTGTAAGATTTTGCAACATCACTTGCCTCAGACGGTCTTCCGTCTGTTCTGATGCGTCCGGTTGGCCCGAACGTTTGGCGTCGCAGTAACAACAATCCTCCTCGGATTTATTGCACCACTTCACTGCGCTCTTGTAAAATGAAGGGGTGTTATGAATCTTGGCAAGGAAGGCTCTTTGAACGCTCACATCCGATTGGCAATGGGCGAATACTAGCACGCAAAACGCTCTCTCTAATTGGCCGGCCGCCATTTTCAGCAGCTGCTGTCGATAGCGCCCCTGTCGGCGGTTTTCCAAACTAACTTTCGGGTACCACGTTCAAAAGAAACATCTGTATCATTTGTTACGTTATGTTAACCATTTACCTACACCGATGTTAAGAAGTTTCTATGGTGTTTATAATTACTCTTATAAGAAATAAATTATGAACTGAAGAACATACTGCCAGTCGTATTGGTTGCAGAGCTACCAAGTATTGTGCTGTGACGCTCGACTACATGACTCGTGGGCTTCTGAAACCCGACATTGCTGGAAAAAAATTACGTACATTATGGGTGTTGTGGTGTCTAGGAAGCCTGCATTTTCGGTTCACTATTCACACAAACAGCATTAATGAATTTTATTACAAAAGAAATTTTACAATACTTAACTTTTTGGATTACACAGATGTGTCGCAAGCAACGGGTGACATACAAAATAATGAATTTTCTTCAGTATAAACAATTCCAAGTCTGTGCCTCATAGAGAGCACAAGCGAGGCGACTAGAGCTGCCGCTGCATTGTAACTCGCTGCGCTTAAGTCCGCTTCACATAGGGGCCGCTGTTGTCGCGTTGTCGTCCTGGAGGAAGGTACGGTCAGTGTGCGATTGGCTGACCTCTTCTCACAGTCTTCGTTTCCCTGTCGTTTCCGATTGGCCTGTCGGCGCTTGAGCTTAAGCCGTAACGGGTGTTGATCCCCACAACGGGAGAGATTTCAGTAGCCCGTTTTATCTTCGGTGACCTATCGACAAAGCGCGTATAGCATAAGTGAAGGGGAGGCTGTAATGAACAGTGATGAGATGCATTCCAGTTATCTCTCTCGCCGCCCCTGAACCAGATACAGTCGAACTTTGATAAATCAAATTTCTGGATTAATAGTTGCTGTCAAGTCTACCTATACTCGGTAATTCGAACTGTGTCGTCAGCTGTTCAGATCATTGTTTCGTCATTCAGCTAGTCGCGACACTCGGTTGTTTTCTCAACAATGCGTAACTTACTACAGTACATAAATCAGTTGTAAAAATGAATTGAAAGAAGTACAACTGTTTGATTTTCACAGGAAAGTACCAGATTACTAAGAGCGAAAAGTCTCTGCGTTGTGTCATCAACGCTGTCGAAAATCCCGGAACATAAGAGTGCTGAAAAGTGTCACAGAAAAGGAGGAACCTTACACGTCGAGATTTCAATGCCTTATTGAGGGTAGCGGACAAAATCTGCCCGTCTTAGTCTGGACACTGAAGGTTTCATTGCTAGTGAGGACTGGCTTGTTAACTTAATAAAAAGACGTAGCCTCGTTTAAGGCGATTTGTGTAGAAAATTCGAGCGTTGACGACACTGTTTGTTTCAGCATGAAAAAATGAATGAAACTGAATTTTTCTTTTATATTCTTGGAAATTTATATGTGTCTTTCGTTTTAAATTTTAAGTAAATAGAAAACAAATAAGCAACGTAGGTAACGGAATCAACTTTCTTTCAATCTGAATTCTAGTTGTTACTGTTTGCTTTTCTTTCTAAAGAAACTCGTTTGTTATCACACGTAGAGTACCATTTTAACTTACAGTTTTTTTTCGACTTTTTCCTAATTCCATCTTGGTCAGCATACTTTAATTAAATCCAACATATTTTAAGTACTCAGATACTATACTGATTGTCACTAATTTTTTTCATCAATACATGGAAAGTAGATGGCTGTTGGTATTCTGTGGCACCCAGTGCGATATCACTCGCTGTTGCAAATTTCTAGAATTTTATACATGTAGCCAAACAGGTATGATAAAACGTGGTTGTAGACAACACATAAAATAAAAATTAAAATCGAGAACAGTAACGAGGCACTTCTATTTATAGCGAATCATTACAATATTTATTATATCACATTTAGTAACTACGACGCGTTCCGAATGTTTTTCTCCATCATTGGTGACAATTTCATTCTTGAAACTTCCTAGCAGATTAAAACTGTGTGCCGGACCGAGACTCGAATTCGGGGCTTTGCCTTTCGCGGGCAAGTGCTCTACCGACTGAGCAATCCCAAGCACGACTCACGCCCCGTCCTCATAGCTTTACTTCCGCCAGTACCTCGTCTCCTACCTTCCAAACTTCACAGAAGCTCTCCTGCGAAACTTGCAGAACTAGCACTCCTGGAAGAAAGGATATTGCGGAGACATGGCTTAGCCACAGCCTGGGGGATGTTTCTAGAAGAAATTTTCACTCTACAGCGAAAGGCAAAGCCCCGAGTTCGAGTCTCGGTCCGGCACGCAGTTTTAATCTGCCAGGAAGTTTCATATCAGCGCACACTCCGCTGTAGAGTGAAAATTTCATTCTAATTTAATTCTTACTTCACCATATCGTCCTCTAGAAGTCAAATATGTAGACAATTCTCTAGTAAATGTGTGTCAGTGTTCCGTATTGGCGGGGCCGTTAACACTGATTTTAATGGGGAGTTCGAGAACTATGTTGTCGAGGTGAACACGTAGCTCTGACGCAAATTAATTACAAAATTACAGGTTCATTGATTTCCAGAGAGCACTTCTGCTGGCAACAGGGCGAAATCTCCGAAACGCGTCGTTATTAATAAATATTCCAGTTTTATCATCGATCTGAAACTTATTTATTCATTAAATTTACGCTATGGAGGCACCCTCTGTAAATATGATCGTAATTATCTAAAAGTAATGATTTACGTTTAGCTACAGATTCACAGATACGAAACAAATTTATCGTTGGTGACAACTTCTTTTATAAGTTAATTCGTGTAATCCGCGAAGGATATCACACTGGTCTCAATACATTGTTCAGCAACTTATTTTTGCTGTATGATCTTCAGGTCAAAAGAAAAAAAGAATTTTTGCTATTTAAATTTAACGTAACTTTCAATTTCAGTAATCGTTTTAATGGGACTGCTTCCGTTCGTACACATGCAGCATATATATATTTAGTGCATTAACGTTCTCTTTCTGGTCTCGATTCTTACACGCAGCACATCCAAGAAGAAATGCAGATGATAAACGGGTATTCATTGGAAAAATATATTATACTAGAACTGACAGGTGATTACATTTTCACGCAATTTGGATGCATAGATCCTGAGAAATCAGTATCCAGAACAACCACCTCTGGCCGTAAGAACGGCCTTGATAGGCCTGGGCACTGAGTCAAACAGAGCTTGGATGGCGTGTACAGGTACAGCTGCCCATGCAGCTTCAACACGATACCACAGTTCATCAAGAGTAGTGACTGGCGTATTGTGACGAGCCAGTTGCTCGGCCACCATTGAGCAGACGTTTTCAATTGGTGAGAGATCTGGAGAATGTGCTGGCTGGGGCAACAGTTGAACATTTTCTGTATCCAGAAAGTCCCGTACAGGACCTGCAACATGCAGTCGTGAATCATCCTGCTGAAATGTGGGGTTTTGCAGGGATCGAATGATGGGTAGAGCCACGGGTCGTAACACATCTGAAATGTAACGTCCACCGTTCAAAGTGCCGTCAGTGCGAACAAGAGCTGACCGAGACGTGTAACCAATGGCACCCCATACCATCACGCCGGGTGATACGCCAGTATGGCGATGACGAATATACGCTTCCAATGTGCGTTCACCGCGATGTCGCCAAACACGGATGCGACCATCATGATGCTGAAAACAGAACCTGGATTCATCCGAAAAAATGACGTTTTGCCATTCGTGCACCCAGCCTCGTCGTTGAGTACACCATCGCAGGCGCTCCTGTCTGTGATGCAGCGTCAAGGTTGGTTCAAATGGCTCTGAGCACTATGGGACTTAACATCTTAGGTCATCAGTCCCCTAGAACCTAGAACTACTTAAACCTAACTAACCTAAGGACATCACACACATCCATGCCCGAGGCAGGATTCGAACCTGCGACCGTAGCAGTCCCGCGGTTCCGGACTGAAGCGCCTAGAACCGCACGGCCACCACGGCCGGCGCAGCGTCAAGGGTAACCGCAGCCATCGTCTCCGAGCTGATAGTCCATGCTGCTGCAAACGTCGTCGAACTGTTCGTGCAGATGGTTGTTGTCTTGCAAACGTCCCCATCTGTTGACTCAGGGATCGAGACGTGGCTGCACGATACGTTACAGCCATGCGGATAAGATGCCTGTCATCTCGAATGTCAGTGATACGAGGCCGTTGGGATCCAGCACGGTGTTCCGTATTACCCTCCTGAACCCACCGATTCCATAATCTGCTAACAGTCATTGGATCTCGACCAACGCGAGCAGCAATGTCGCGATACGATAAACCGCAATTGCGATAGGCTACAATCCACCCTTTATCAAAGTCGGAAACGTGATGGTACGCATTTCTCCTTCTTACACGAGGAATCACAACAACGTTTCACCAGGCAACGCCGGTCAACTGCTGTTTGTGTATGAGAAATCGGTTGGAAACTTTGCTCATGTCAGCACGTTGTAGGTGTCGCCACCGGCGCCAACCTTTTGTGAATGCTCTGAAAAGTTAATCGTTTGCATATCACAGCATCTTCTTCCTGTCGGTTAAATTTTGTGTCTGTAGCACGTCATCTTCGTGGTGTAGCAATTTTAATGGCCAGTAGTGTAACCGCTGTGTTGGAATGAGAGTGTCCCTGTTGACATGGAGAACGTGTTAGTTAGGCATATTACGTGACTGCAATGTTAGGAAATTTAGTGATCTTCGGCGTGAAACTCGTGTGAAGGATGAGTGATATGTGTGACCTCATCTTACTCGACTGCGGCCAGACTGGGTGCTCGCTGCACGGGATATTCCTGCATTTGGTTTGCCACACGTCACCGTATCGAGGGTGAACCACGAGTACCTCGGTTCGTAGAAAACCGCAGCCGCCAGATTCAACTGCAGGGGGACAATGAATTGTCGATAATATGCATCACCGTCGACAATTGTAACAGCGGATAGATTAGTCGCAGTGCAACGAATGACTTGCAGTTCGAAACTGGACAGGATCAACCGGTGACGAATTGAACCATCCACGACCACCTCCTGACTAAGGGATACAAAAGCCACCTTCGGTCCTTATACAAACTGTTATTCGGCTTGGCATTGACTGATAGAGTTATTGGTTGTTCTCCTGAAACATTGGTGCCAAATTGTGTCCAACTGACGCACTAGATGGTCGAAAACGGCAGATGTTTAGAGGACCCTTCCAATAATACGACAAACTTTCTCAATACGGAGAGATCCGGTGACATTGCTGGCCAATATATTCTTTGCCAAGCACGGAGACAAGCTGTAGAAACTCTCGCAGTGTGCGGGCGGGTATTAAGTTGCTAAAATGGAAGCCTAGATGGCTTTCCATGAAGGGTAAAAAAACGAGGCGTAGAATATTCGACGTATCGTTGTGTTTTAAGGATGCCGCGAATGACAACCAAAGGCTCCTGATACGAAATGAAATGGAGCCATTACTCCTGACTGTCAGGACGTACCGGGTGATCAAAAAGTTGGTATAAATTTGAAAACTGAATAAATCACGGAATAATGTAGGTAGAGAGCTACAAATTGACACATATGCTTGGAATGACATGGGGTTTTATGCAGGATGGCGCTCCACCCCATGTTGCTAGACGCGTGAAAGATCTCTTGCGCGCGTCGTTTGGTGATGATCGTGTGCTCACCCGCCATTTTCGTCATGCTTGGCCTCCCAGGTCCCCAGACCTCAGTCCGTGCGAGTATTGGCTTTGGGGATACCTGAAGTCGCAAGTGTATTGTGATCGACCGACATCTGTAGGGATGCTGAAAGACAACATCCGACGCCAATGCCTCACCATAACTTTGGACATGCTTTCCAGCGCTGTTCACAACATTATTCCTCGACTACAGCTATTATTGAGGAATGATGGTGGACATATTGAGCATTTCCTGTAAAGAACATCATCCTTGCTTTGTCTTACTTTGTTATGCTAATTATTGCTATTCTGATCAGATGAAGCGCCATCTGTCGGACATTTTTTGAACTTTTGTATTTTTTTGGTTATAATAAAACCCCATGTCATTCCAAGCATGTGTGTCAATTTTTACCCCTCTATCTACATTATTCCGTTATTTATTCAGTTTTCAAATTTATACTGACTTTTTGATCACCCAGTAGATCGGGCGACAGTTTGGTTGACATCCCACCGCCGTCCGTGGTGTATCCGGACACGTATTCGCTGGTCATTGGGGCTTAATTCGAAACGGGACTGGTCACTGAAAAAACAATTCTGCTCCAACCAATGGGGTAGCAGGCCGAAGTTGTATGTGGAGACCCCGGACAGTGGTTGGATACCAACCCGACCGTCGCCTAGCATGAAGCCTAACAATCAGGTGTACGGTCTGGGCTGACGTTTCTTCTCAAAGCAGGACTCCTTCGGTTGTCATCGGCGGCACCCTTGCATGACAGTAGTAAGTCACGATATTGTGCGCCATGTTTTGTTGGCCCTCATGGCAAGCCATCCTGAGCTTGACTTTTGTCACCCCAGTGTACGCTTAGCCCTAATGACCGCGGGGAAATTACAGATATACGATGTCAGTAACTGTAGGAAGGACCGCTTCTTCCGTTGGGAAATAATCAGACGGTGGTGCCGCAGAGCGTTCGCGGAACAAAGCCTTATGCGTGGGTGGGAGTAACAGATCGGCGGGGCGTTAGCGGCGGCGGCGTTGGCCGGCTGCCTGGTGCCGGCAGTTACACGTGCCAGCCAGCCAGCCAGCGCAGCCGCCGCCTCCGGCTGAGCCCGGCCGCGCCGCAATGCAGGCGGAAGCGCCACCAGGGCACGGCCGCAGCGTGCTAGCACCCAGTCACCGCGACACCGGACATATGTACTCATGACAATGGAAAGGCACTTGCTGTCGTCGTGTCTTGTGTGCCATTCATGGCGAGCAGACTTCGCAACCGGCATTTCTTAAGCGGTGGGCACGGAGGGAACGTGCAGGTGTGCTCCTCCACTCTGCGGCGATCTCCCGTTTAGTGCGGACCGTTGTCCTACACTTTCCACATTGCCTACTTCTTTTTTTTTTTGGTCATCAGTCTACTGACTGGTTTGATGTGGCCCGCCACGAATTCTTTTCCTGTGCTAACCTCTTAATTTCAGAGTAGCACTTGCAACCTACGTCCTCAATTATTTGCTTGACGTATTCCAATCTCTGTCTTCCTCTACAGTTTTTGCCCTCTACAGCTCCCTCTAGTGCCATGGAAGTCATTCCCTCATGTCTTAGCAGATGTCCTATCATCCTGTCCCTTCTCCTTATCAGTGTTTTCCACATATTCCTTTCCTCTCCGATTCTGCGTAGAACTTCCTCATTCCTTACCTTATCAGTCCACCTAATTTTCAACATTCGTCTATAGCACCACATCTCAAATGCTTCGATTCTCTTCAGTTCCGGTTTTCCCACAGTCCATGTTTCACTACCATACAATGCTGTACTCCAGACGTACATCCTCAGAAATTTCTTCCTCAAATTAAGGCCGGTATTTGATATTAGTAGACTTCTCTTGGTCAGAAATGCCTTTTTTGTCATAGCAGTCTGCTTTTGATGTCCTCCTTGCCCCGTCCGTCATTGGTTATTTTACTGCCTAGGTAGCAGAATTCCTTAACTTCATTGACTTCGTGAACGTCAATCCTGATATTAAGTTTCTCGCTGTTCTCATTTCTACTACTTCTCATTATCTGCGTCTTTCTCCGATTTACTCTCAAACCATACTGTGTACTCATTAGACTGTTCATTCCGTTCAGCAGATCATTTAATTCTTCTCCACTTTCACTCAGGATAGCAATGTCATCAGCGAATCGTATCATTGATATCCTTTCATCTTCTATTTTAATTCCACTCCTGAACCTTTCTTTTATTTCCATCATTCGTTCCTCGATGTACAGATTGAAGAGTAGGGGCGAAAGGCTACAGCCTTGTCTTACACCCTTCTTAATACGAGCACTTCGTTCTTGATCGTCCACTCTTATTATTCCCTCTTGGTTGTTGTACATATTGTATATGACCCGTCTTTCCCTATAGCTTACCCCTACTTTTTTCAGAATCTCGAACAGCTTGCACCATTTTATATTGTCGAACGCTTTTTCCAGGTCGACAAATACTATGAAAGTGTCCTGATTTTTCTTTAGCCTTGCTTCCATTATTAGCCGTAACGTCAGAATTGCCTCTCTCGTCCCTTTACTTTTCTCGTCCCTTTGCCTACTATTACACCAATATTACACTGATGAGCCAAAGAAAATGATACACCTGCCTAATGTCGTGTAGGGCCCCCGCGAGCACGCAGAAGTGCCGCAGGTCAACGCGGCATGGACTCGACTATAAAGTGAAACGTCCCCTTAGACAAATTTATGAATGACTGTGCTGATAAACCTCTTACATTATTTGATATTCAAACTGCTGAGCAAAACTGAACGTACTCAGACATTTCGCTCTTTACCTATTCTGATTAACACTAAACTGACACACAATATTTTTAGCGCAACGCAATCTGACTTTTAATAATCCCTACAAAAGAATGGCCATGACTGACAATAACCTATACCTTTCATGAATCACTTACCTCACAAAAATCTTCGTTACTCAAACTACTGCAATACAGCGAGCGCCAATACTGCCAACTAAATAAAATATTCTAACTACTAAAGTCACTAACTACTGATAGGCATAGTTAGCAAAAGAAAGATTTTGATAAAGAACAAACAATGTGTTCAAAAGTCATAATAATGTGTTCAAAAGTCATAATATATATATCCGTTCATGACATACAGTCTTACAAATTTACTGTCGTCTCTGATGGACACACGTCCAGCTCATCCGCTCTCAAAACTCCACCATTTCTCTCCGCACATCCACCACTGCTGGAGGCTCAGCTCCAACTGCCTAACGCTACGCGCTGTTAACAGCCAACTGCCCGTCAGTACAATAGCAAATTCCAACAATGCAAACCGGCCACAGACTGTACACAGCACAGTCAGTGATTTTCGTATAGAGCGCTACATGGCGTTACCAACATAAAAACCTAAACACTCTACTTACAAAAGTAAAGCTGGAGGGAATTGACACCATGAATCCTGCAATGCTGTCCATAAATCCTTGAGGGCACGAGGGGGTGGAGATCTGTTCTGAATGGCACGTTGCAAGGCATCGCAGATATGCTCATGCTCAACAACGTATAGCTCTGGGGAGTTTGGTGGCCAGCAGAAGTGTTCAGACTCAGAAGAGCGTTCCTGGAGCCACTCTGTAGCAATTCTGGACGTGTGGTGTGTCGCATTGTACTGCTGGAATTTCCCAAGTCCGTCGGAATGCACTATGGACATGATTGGATGAAGGTGATCAGACAGGACGCTTGCGTTCGTGTCACCTGTCAGAGTCGTATCTAGACGTATCAGGGGTCCCGTATCACTCCAACTGCACACGCCCCATACCATTACAGAGCCTCTACCAACTTGAACAGTCCCCTGCTGACATGCAGGGTCCATGGATTCATGAGGTTGTCGCCATACCCGTACACATCCATCCGCTCGATACAATTTGAAACGAGACTTGTCTGACCTGGCAACATGTTTCCAGTCATCAACAGTCCAATGTCGGTGTTGATGGTCCCACGTGAGGAGTAAAGCTTTGTGTCGTGCAGTCATCAATAGTACACAAGCGGGCCTTCGGCTCCGAAAGCCCGTATCTATGAAGCTCCGTTGAGTGGTTCACACGCTAACAGTTGATGATGGGCCAGCATTGAAATCTGCAACAATTTGCGGAAGGGTTGCAGTTCTGTCACGCTGAAGGAGTCGTCGTCGGGCCCGTTCTTGTAGGTTCTTTTTTCAGCTTCAGCGATGTCGGGGATTTGATGTTTCACCTAGATTCCTGATATTCATGGCACACTCGTGCAATGGCTGTACGGGAAAACCCCCATTTCATCGCTACCTCTGAGATGGTGTTTCCCGCATCTCATGCACCGACTGTAACACCACGTTCAATCTCATTTATGTCTTGATAACCTGCCATTGTAGCAGCAGTTACCTATCTAACAACTGCGCCAGACACTTGTTGTCTTACATAGGCACTGCCGACCGCACCCCCGTATTCTGCCTATTTTCATATCTCTATATTTGCATAGGCATGCCTACACCAGTTTCTTTGGCCCTTCAGTGTATCATAAGACTATTTACGCCGATGTGCAGGCTTGGTGCGGCTGCTCGCGTCTACAACAATCAATGAAGTAACACTTTTTTTTATGCATGTGTGTGACAAAGACTCAGAGTTACCGCAACTGTGTATCCACTTGTTTCTTTCAGTGACATCAACTCCGCAAGCCATCATACGGTGCATGGTAGACGGTATGGTGATACCTCAAGTAGTTATTCCCTTTGTAAGCTCACAACTAATCATTCCCTTTGTGAATGTTCTATGTAATTTGTTTATGTATGAGGTATTGTATCTTCTTCTTCTTCGGTTAAAAAAAAAAAGAAACCATCTGCTCGTGTAACGTGTGCCTTAGGTATCGTATTGAACTGCTAAGCAAAACTGACTTGTTTGGCCCTGTGTTGCGCATGTGAATAATGTCGTGAAACGTAAGTTAACCTTAGTGAAATGCTGAGTCTGAAATAATGAAACTGAGTCTAATTAAATCACAGAAGAAACTAATTGCGTAATCAGCGAAAACTGTTAGACTGGAACTCTGTACTGAAATACGGTATGAAAGTTACGTAACGTGAAATGAATTGTCTTACTTGAAATATCCAGTAAATAAAAATACTGTTCACCACGGTAGAAAATAACTGTTTAAATATCCAACACTGCTGTCTTAAAAATAATCTGCTTGCTTAGCACAACAACTGATAATTCTAAAATCCTGTTTACTCAGAAAAATGCAAAGTGAGATCCGCTCTGAAACGAAAGTAACTTGCTTCACGTTCTCGAAAGCAACTTGAAATCTGCAAATGCAGTAGCCAAAAGAAAGTAATCTACCCTAAATATTTCTTTGCTTGTCAGAAACAATCTCTGACCACGTCTGGTGAAGGTGCAATGTACATACGACAAAATATTTAGGAATGATGGAGGCGGGTTTTACTTAAAAAAAAAGGATTCTTGAAAAATTAAACATTGGTTACTGTCAAAAAAGACTAGACCAGAAAAACAGTAAGAATTACGAAATTCTCTCATTACAGAAATTACAGACATTTCAACCACCTACGTAATTTGTGAAATAATGTAACCAATGAGATCACATTAACGCAAATCATGAATAGTATCAGTTAGGTAAGGGACAAACATCTCCTTCAGTTGATAGTTCTGACAAACAAAACGTTTCATTCTTCCGCGTGCATGGGTTACCTTGAAATATTTCTCCAAAAATCTTCTTCATCAATACAATCAATGAAACAGATTTATAAACAACTTATCATTTCCGTAATAAAGTATTGCAAATAACTTCTCCCAGATTCATAAATATAAGATCTCTTTCTCTGAACTTCAACTGCCCGCTACTATGCCTCTAATAATAATGTTCCAGCGCTGCACAACTGACTGGCAGGCAGGCAAGCACGCTACAGATTACATTAAACACGGGGAGGGTCTTCTCCACTACTTGTGCAGCGCGCTCGTGCATCATGGTCCCAGTACAGTGAAGGTGAATTATTTACAATAGCAGAAAACATATAAAAGCCTTACACAGTTTCCGTTCCACTCGCAAACAGGGCGAGGGTCAAACGACAGTCTGTATGCCTCCATACCATCATTTATATCTCTCTTCGTGGTCCTTACGCGAGAATGTACGACAGTGTTAGTAGAATCGTTCTGTAGCCAGCTGCGAATGCCAGTTCTCTAAACGTTCTGAATAGTGTTTCGCGAAAAGATTGTCTTCTTCCCTCCAGCGACTACCACTTAAGTTCATAAAGCCTTTCCGTTTTGATAGGACCTACCGATAATACTGTGAGTAGGCTGTTTAGGTTTTCTTATTGGTAACGCCACGTAGCGCTCTGTATGAAAAATCACTGGCTGTGCTGTGTGCAGTCTGTGGCTAGTTTGCATTGTTGTCTTCCATTGTAGTGTTGGGCAGTTGGCTGTTAACAGCGCGTAGCAGCTGAGCAGAACTGAACGGACTCAGACATTTCGCTCTTTACCTATTCTGATCAACACTAAACTGACACACAATATTTTTAGCGCAACGCAATCTGACTTTCAAAAATCCCTACAAAAGAATGGCCCTGACTAACATTAACCTATACCTTTCACAAATCAATTACCTCACCAAAAATCTTCGTTACTCGAACTACTGCAATACAGCGAGCGCCACTACTGCCAGCTAAATAAAAGATTCAAACTACTGAAGGCACTAACTACTAATAGGCATAGTTAGCAATGAAAGATTTTGATAGAGAACAAACAATGTATTTACCTTACTAGCGTTCAAAAGTCATAATATACATAGCAGTTCATGACATCCAGTCTTACAAATTTCAAAACTCCGCCATCTCTCTCCCCACATCCACCACTGCTGGCGGCTCACCTCCAACTGCGCAACGCTACGCGCTGTTAACAGCCAACTGCCCAACACTACAATGGCAGACAAGAATGCAAACTAGCCACAGACTGCACACAGCACAGCCAGTGATTTTTCATACAGAGCGCTACGTGGCGCTACCAATAAGAAAACCTAAACAGCCTACTTACAATACATCTAACAGCGCCTCTCCGAAATGCTTTCATGTATTCCTTTAATCTAACGGGTTGGGGATCTCAAACATGTGCCGCGTGTTCGAACTCTTCTTAACTGTCTGCTCTGCGGCACCGTGTCAAACGGTTCACGGAAGTCTACGAATATGAAATCGACCTGTTTCCCTTCACCCGTGATTCGCAGGATATCGTGGAGAAAGGCGAAGCTGTGTTTCGTACGAGCCACACTTTCTAAATATGTGCTGGATACTGTCAACAACCTTTTCAGTTTCACAGTCGAAAACGCGCATCTCTTCTTTCGTCGTGCGTGGTACAGTTCTATCATTATTTTACTGATAGAACCCAGTACCAGAATAAAAACGAGGTCTATTCAAAAACACTCCGGAATATTGGTAATTTCGCTCCAATGGTGTGTTGGAGCGAAATGCGGTTGGCATCGGTGCACACGCCTGTGTTTAATGTGTAACTTACGGAAATTCCATTGTTGTATGTCTGTTAGTTTCTGTAAAGTGCTGTAGGGAGTAGAACGCTGTGTCGCACAGACTGCGAATTTCGAGATGGCAGAGCTAGAGGAGCAACGCGCCTGCATTAAATTTTGCGTGAAATTCAAGAAAACCTTTACAGAGACACACCAAATGATGTGGGAAGCCTACGGTGATGTGCTTGAGCCGTACTCGGTATACTCTGCAGCGGAGCGCGCGGCGTTTGCACCCTCTGATGGCGCCTGTGAGTGGCGCCACCTGACGGGGAACAGCCAGCGATGGAAGAGACACGTTCGCCCGGCGGGGCGCCGGCGGGAGCTGCGGAAGTGCCGTCTCCCCTGTTGCTGTGAGTGGCGCGCGACGCGGCTAGTGGGGCCTACGAAGATACCGTCGATACCGCACAGCTGACCGAACTAAAGACACAAAGTCCTCGAGCATTCTCAATTGTTAGGGCAAACGAAATCTTGATTCGTTTAAACTGAATGGATGAATCGTTTGGTATCACTGGTATATGGAGTATGAGATAGACATCTCCAGCTGCTGGGTTTGTGAGTATAGTAGCTTCATTAACATTATCTCGCATACTTTCAATCTGCAAACCGGTAACATTACAAAGTTTCGGACGATTCAGATTGCGTAGTAAAAAACCATCAGACAAATTATTTCTCCCATTTGTATTGTTTCTCCGGAAATAATTACACTAGTAGAAACAAACAGTCTCGAACACTGATACAGTGATATATATATATATATATATATATATATATATATATATATATATATATATATATATATATATACAGGGTATATTTGAAACGGCAATAAAAACTAAACGAGTAGCGATAGAAATACACCGTTTGTTGCAATATGCTTGGGACAACAGTACATTTTCAGGCAGACAAACTTTCGAAATTACAGTAGTTACAATTTTCAACAACAGATGGCGCTGCGGTCTGGGAAAATCTATAGTACGATATTTTCCACATATCCACCATGCGTAGCAATAATATGGCGTAGTCTCTGAATGAAATTACCCGAAACCTTTGACAACGTGTCTGGCGGTATGGCTTCACATGCAGATGAGATGTACTGCTTCAGCTGTTCAATTGTTTCTGGATTCTGGCGGTACACCTGGTCTTTCAAGTGTCCCCACAGAAAGAAGTCACAGGGGTTCATGTCTGGCGAATAGGGAGGCCAATCCACGCCGCCTCCTGTATGTTTCGGATAGCCCAAAGCAATCACACGATCATCGAAATATTCATTCAAGAAATTAAAGACGTCGGCCGTGCGATGTGGCCGGGCACCATCTTGCATAAACCACGAGGTGCTCGCAGTGTCGTCTAAGGCAGTTTGTACCGCCACAAATTCACGAAGAATGTTCAGATAGCGTGATGCAGTAATCGTTTCGGATCTGAAAAATGGACCAATGATTCCTTTGGAAGAAATGGCGGCCCAGACCAGTACTTTTTGAGGATGCAGGGATGATGGGACTGCAACATGGGGCTTTTCGGTTCCCCATATGCGCCAGTTCTGTTTATTGACGAAGCCGTCCAGGTAAAAATAAGCTTCGTCAGTAAACCAAATGCTGCCCACATGCATATCGCCGTCATCAATCCTGTGCACTATATCGTTAGCGAATGTCTCTCGTGCAGCAATGGTAGCGGCGCTGAGGGGTTGCCGCATTTGAATTTTGTACGGATAGAGGTGTAAACTCTGGCGCATGAGACGATACGTGGACGTTGGCGTCATTTGGACCGCAGCTGCAACACGGCGAACGGAAACCCGAGGCCGCTGTTGGATCACCCGCTGCACTAGCTGCGCGTTGCCCTCAGTGGTTGCCGTACGCGGTCGCCCTACCTTTCCAGCACGTTCATCCGTCACGTTCCCAGTCCGTTGAAATTTTTCAAACAGATCCTTTATTGTATCGCTTTTCGGTCCTTTGGTTACATTAAACCTCCGCTGAAAACTTCGTCTTGTTGCAACAACACTGTGTTCTAGGCGGTGGAATTCCAACACCAGAAAAATCCTCTGTTCTAAGGAATAAACCATGTTGTCTACAGCACACTTGCACGTTGTGAACAGCACACGCTTACAGCAGAAAGACGACGTACAGAATGGCGCACCCACAGACTGCGTTGTCTTCTATATCTTTCCCATCACTTGCAGCGCCATCTGTTGTTGAAAATTGTAACTACTGTAATTTCGGAAGTTTTTCCGCCTGAAAATGTACTGTTGTCCCAAGCATATTGCAACAAACGGTGTATTTCTATCGCTGCTCGTTTAGTTTTTATTGCCGTTTCAAATATACCGGTCATTTTTGAAACACCCTGTATATATATATATATATATATATATATATATATATATATATATATATATATATATATATATACAGGCCACCTCCACTACCGATACAATAAATCGTATGTGCTCTTTAACTGCTCGTTTGGAAAGCCAGTTCACACTCAGTATTCAAAAAACGAAAAACGTTGTATAGGCTGATATTCTGTTAGTATATTATATACATTTTTCTAAAAAAATTGAAAACAATAAAATCAAAAATGAAAACAAATGAGTATTTGTCATTCAAATTCTAATATAATTTCGAGTTCCACATCTTCAAAGTGGACGCAACTAGGACCCGAAATTTGAGTCCTGACACAAGTCTCACGTATTCTCACGTATATTCAGTACCCAAACACATGTAGCAATGTACGTTTTTTATTTTATTTCTCGTCCCTTCTTGAGACTGGCGTAATTTTTGATATTGTTTTCACTACCAGGTAGCTCGAAAATTTGCGAGGAGAGCAAAATTAGATTAAAACTAAATCATGAATTAAAGTGATTATTTCGTGATAAGAACACCCTACACCGGAAAATGACTCCCTTCTTGACTCGCTGTGATACTTAAAACTTTCTGACTACGCCGCATGGTCAAAATAGAAGAGAAATACGACTAGTCACTGAGGGGACAAAAGTCAGTGGGATACCTACTAATAACGTGTCGGAACTCCTTTTGCTCGGCGTAGAGCCGCAACTGGACCTGGCATGGACTGAACAAGTCGTTGGAAGTCCCTTCTGAAATACTCGGTCATGCTGCCTCTATAGCAGTCCATAATTGTGAAAGTGTTGACGGTTCAGGATTTTGTGCATGAACTGACCTCTCGATTATATCCCATAAATGTTCGATGGGATTCATGTCAGGCGATCTCGGTGGTCAAAGCATTCGTTCGAATTGTCGAGAATGTTCTTCAAGCCAATCGCGAACAATTGTGGCACCGTAATATGACGCACTGTCATCCATAAAAATTCCATTGTTGTTTGGAAACATTAAGTCTGCTAATGGGTGCGAATGGTCTCCAAGTAAATGGTCTCCAAGTAGCCAAACATAACCATTTCCAGTCAGTGACCCAGTCCATTCGGTGAAAACACAGTCCACGTCATTATGGAGCCACCACCAGCTTGCAGAGTGACTTCGTGACAATGTGGGTCTGTGGCTTCGTGGGGTCTGCGCCACACGTGAACCCTACCGCCAGCGTTTACCAACTAAAATTGGGACTCATCTGACCAGGCCACGATTTTCCAGTCGTGTAGAGGCCAAACGAGATGGTCACGAGCCCAGGAGAAGCGCTGTAGACCATGTCGTCCTGTTAGCAAAGGCACTCGCGTCGGTCATTTGCTGCCATAGACTGTTAATGCCAAATTTCGTCGCACTGTCGTAACGGATACGCAGTCTTAGTTGCCTGTTAGCACTGACAACTCTACGAAAACTCCGCTGCTCTTGGTCGTTAAGTGAAGGCCGTTGGGCACTGCGTTGTCCGTGCTGAGAGCTAATGCCTCAAATTTTTATTTTCAGCATACTCTTGACACTTTGAATCTCGGGATATTGAATTCGCAAAAGATTTCTGAGATCGGACGTTCCACGCATCTAGCACCAACTGTCATTCTGCGTTCAGTGTGTTAATTTCTGTCATGCGGACATAATCACGTGGGAAACCTTTTCATATGAGTCACCTGAATACAAATGACAGCTCCGCCAATGCGCTGAAGCGCCAAAGAAACTTGTATAGGCACGCGTATTCAAATATGGAGATATGTAAACAGGCGGAATACGGCACTGCGGTCGGCAAAGCCTATGTAGGACGAATGTCTGGCGCAGTTGTTAGATCGGTAACTGCTGATACAATGGCAGGTTATCAAGATTTAAGTGAGTCTGAACGCAGCATCTCCGAGGTAGGAATTTTTCTGTACCTCCATTTCACGAGTGTAACGTGAATATCAGGAATCCAATAAAACATCAAATCTCGGTCATCACTGCGGTCGGAAGAAGATCCTACAAGAACGGGACCAACGACGACTGAAGAGAATCGTTCAACGTGACAGAAGTGCAACCCTACAAATGGCTCTGAGCACTATGATCTGAGGTCATCAGTACCCTAGAACTTAAAACTACTTAAACCTAACTAACCTAAGGACATCACACACATGCATGCCCGAGGCAGGATTCGAACCTGCGACCATATCAGTCGCGCAGTTCCGGACAGAAGCTCCTAGACCCGCTCGGCCACCGCGGCCGGCTACAACCCTTCCGCAAATTGTTGCAGATTTCAACACTGGGCCATCATCAACTGTCAGCGTGCGAACCATTCAACGAAACATCATATGGGCTGTTGGAATCAAAGGCCCACTCGTATGCCCTTGATGACTGCACATCACAAAGCTCTACGCCACACCTGGGCCTGTAACACCGATATTGGACTGTTTATGACTGGAAACATGTTGCCTGGTCGGACGAGTCTCGTTTCCAATTGTATCGAGCGGATGGATGTGTATGGGTATGGAGACAACCTCATGAATCCATGGACCCTGCATGTCAACAGTAGACTGTTCAAGCTGGGCGAGACTCTGTAATGGCGTAGGGCGTGTGTAGTTGGAGTGATATGGGACCCTTGATACGCCTAGATACGACTCTGCCAGGTGACACGTACGCAAGCATTCTGTCTGATCACCTGCATTCATTCATGTCCATTGTGCATTCCGACGGACTTGGGAAATTCCAGCAGGGCAATGCGATGCCTCACACGTCCAGAATTCCTACATGGCGCCGCCGGTGTGGCCGTGCGTTTCTAGGCGCTTCAGTCTAGAACCGCGTGACCGCTACGGTCGCAGGTTCGAATCCTGCCTCGGGCATGGATGTGTGTGGTGTCCTTAGGTTAGTTAGGTTTAAGTAGTTCTAAGTTCTAGGGGACTGATGACCTAAGATGTTAAGTCCCATAGTGCTCAGAGCCATTTGAGCCATTTTCCTACATGGCGGCTCCAGGAACACTCTTCTGAGTTTAAACACTTCCGATGACCACCAAACTCCCCAGACTTGAACATCATTAAGCATATCTGGGATGCCTTGCAACTTGCTGTTCAGAAGAGATCCACACACCCTCGTACTATTACAGATGGACAGTCCTTCAGGATTCATGGCGTGAAATCCCTCCAACACCACTTCAGATATTAGTGGAGTCCATGCCACGTGGTGCTGCGGCACTTCTGCTTGCTCGCTGAGGACCTACACGATGTTAGCCAGTTGTACCAGTTTCTTTGGCTCTTCAGTGTATATCTCGTGTACGCGATACTACCGCCATCTGTACACGTGCATATGATGACTTCTGTCACTCCAGTGTATGTGGCCGATCCGATCAGAGAACAGCTGCGGACAGGCAGTTTAGGCGGAGCTCGCTGGCGGGCTGTGGGCAGCGACCTGCCTCACGCGACTCCGCGATCCCTGTGCCTCTGGCGCGCCGCTATTGATTGCGAGCCGCCGCGTCCCGCCCGGTGCCGGCCAGCGCGGTCGCAGCCACTGCAGTCCGCACCCCAGCCGCCCACCGGCCACCGCTATCGGCTCCCACCAGCACGTGAGGACGCAATGCTAAGTACACCGGCCAGAAGAGGAACAAAGCGAAGTTCTGATTTCTGACCCTAATATATAGACCAATGGTGTCATTGGGTGCGGTGTGTAGGGGCGGGGAGTCAGCACACCGCTCTCCAAGCTGTTGTTGGCTTTCCTGACCTCCAGACCTCGGAGCCCCTTCTCCTCGCTCAAGTAGCTCCTCAACTGGCATCCCGAGGCTTTGCGCTCAGCGTTCCGGTCCTACCACCACGGAAAATTCCCTGCCAGTACCGGGAATCGAACTCGAGCCCTGCGCATAGCAAAAAAATGGTTCAAATGGCTCTGAGCACTATGGGACTCAACATCTTAGGTCACAAGTCCCCTAGAACTTAGAACTACTTAAACCTAACTAACCTAAGGACATCACACACACCCATGCCCGAGGCAGGATTCGAACTGCGACCGTAGCAGTCCCGCGGTTCCGGACTGCAGCGCCAGAACCGCACGGCCACCGCGGCCGGCTTGCGCATAGCAGCTAGACACGTTGACCACTGAGCTATGGAGACAGGCGGGCAAAAAGAGACATCACATTAACACTGCAGTAACACCGTCTACGAACGGGCAAATTTTTACATCGTATATACTGTAGCAATATTTACAAAATTTGACGATATTATATATGTGGAAACAACGATATTTCGTTCGATATTTTCTAAATCACAGGAATTAAAAAAAAAAGTTATCGCAGTCACAGAAATGACTAACAAACATTTAAAAATTGATAAAACCTTATTATATCCCACATTAACCAATAAAAGACACACAATGTAGTACAAATTCACCTATTTTCAAAAAACATAATTACTTCGTTCGATATTTTCTAAATCACAGAAATTTAAAAAAAATGATCGAAGTCCCAGAAGTGACGAACAAACTTTTAAAAATTGACAAAACTTTATTGTATGCCACATTAACCAATGAAAGACGCACAATGTGGTACAAATGCACTTATTTACAAAAAAAAAAACAACATAATTAATGAAACCAGCAATCATCACCGACAGGCATTAACAGAATTATATGAGAAGAAGTACCACCACAGCTGTATTTTGAAATGTCTTTATAATATCACATGACTAGTTTCCGCTGCACATTACCGTTTTCCTCAGGCCCCACAAATTCCAAAAGAGTATTTGATTTCTTTGGCGCATTTGCTGTGGGATCCTTGTTACTAGCACACGTGAGCTGGCTTTCATCAGAAGTCTAACTCGACACTGTGTTGTTTCCAATGCAGCCACATGTACTGAGTATAGGCTCCTGATGAAAGCCAGCCCATGTGTGCTAGTAACAAGAATCCCACAGTAAATGTGCCAAGGAAATCAAATACTCTTTTGGCAGTACTGGGGCCTGAGGACGGTGTTAAGTGCTGCCGAAACTAATCGTGTGATAGAATAAAGACGATCTCAAGGTGATACTTTTTCTCATACATATCATCAGCTGAAGTCGCTCGTCCAAGCAACAAGATGAACATCCATGAACTGACAGATCTCTTTGTTTAATATGTTCTCCTGTTAGTCTGCTTCTGTTATGTGGCATAACCAATTTACTAAAGAAGCCACTCTTTCGGGCGAAGCACAGAAGTCTTGGCACATTAAATATTTCTGAGCAATTTCTGACAAGACAAGTGTGAAAGGACGACTATCGTGTTCTCAGCATGAAATATTGTGCTTACCATAAACATTTCAGACAACACAGCCCGTTTTCCATCAAATACCAGTGCACCCGAGTGTATGCTATTTCTTAAGTGCGTCTGTCTTTTCTTGATCCAGGCAAGATAAGAGAATAAGATAAGCGCACATTCTGCCTCATGGTTGTGAGCAGAAAATGATAATATCCACCATTCTCATAGTTCTGGTAAAAATATGTGTGCGTTTTGCACCTTGTGTCTCTCATTTACAATGGCAGAAATGACACATGGAAGTAACAAGTTTCCATGAATATGCAGTATACATGTATTCATGTTCACATGTGGTCCTCATTTGTAGTGCTGAACATGAAATTAAATAAAGCCCACGGTAAAATTTGCAAAGATTAGTAGCAGTTGAAATGGGCAAAAAATCTGCTGCTGAGAACTATATTGTCTATGAATTAAGAAAAGAAAACCAATAAAAATATCACTATCAGTATTGACTGGTAAGTATCGATTAATTGATGTATAGGGGCTTTCAACATCTGCTGTACAGAGTGTCCCAGCTATCTTGTCCACCCAAAATATCTCTGGAACAATAACAGCTATTGGAAAACGACTTTCACCGGTATCAATGTAGGGCTGGGGCCCATGAATGTACATATTTGGAAACATTCTAAAACGAAAGCATATGTCTTTTTTAACGCAAACTTATGTTTTTTTTAAATGGACCTCCTATATTTTTTCTTCAGCAATCCATAGCATGACAAAGCACATACACAACGGCGTTGATTGCATCGCAATATTCCCATTACATCCCGAGATATTGAGACGCGAAGTTGACGCTTGAAACATCCGACATGTGCTGCTAGCGCACGTCCTGAGGCTCAGGCGTGAACCCCATGCTGCCCGTAATCGCGATGTGATTGACAAGTAAGTGTCCCTCTTGATAAGTATGGAGGTGTGATTACACATGTCAATCACATCGCGATTACGAGCAGCATGGGGTTCACGCCTGAGCCTCAGGACGTGCGCTAGCAGCGCATGTCGGGTGTTTCAAGCGTCAACTTCGCGTCTCAATATCTCGGGATGTAATGGGAATATTGCGATGCAATCAACGCCATTGTGTATGTGCTTTGTCATGCTATGGATTGCTGAAGAAAAAATATAGGAGGTCCATTTAAAAAAAACATAAGTTTGCGTTAAAAAACACATATGCTTTCGTTTTAGAATGTTTCCAAATATGTACATTCATGGGCCCCAGCCCTACATTGATACCGGTGAAAGTCGTTTTCCAATAGCTGTTATTGTTCCAGAGATATTTTGGGTGGACAAGATAGCTGGGACACCCTGTATATTGCGACACCACTGTGAAGAAAAATCGCTATGTCGAAATATCGATATTTCACGCCCTCCTCTAGAGTTGCTAACGGGCTTAGGTATACTGCATCCAGAGGATGTCACGCATTGATAATTAGGTTTACTGATATGGCCACCAAATTCGTCTTTTCTGAATCCGATGGTTTACATCTGGAACGCTATCGGACGCTAGCTCCACGCGGACAGACTAGCGGCCCGTAATTAGTGGATTTCCGTCGCCTGTGCACAGACATTTGGTGCCAGATACCTCCGGAAATCTACAAAGTACTTATTGTACGAAAGTCATGCAGAATCACTGCTATGTGGTGTTTCAGAGATGAACCAACACTCTACAAAAGGCGTGCTCATAATGTTTTGGCTCATCGATGTATCTCCATGTAGATGACATAACCATTCTGGATGGATATCAGGAAGACCTAGAATGGATAGCATACTTAGAACAGAAATTGGATCGTCTATGTACAGCAGCAGAGATGAAGATTATAATGAGAGAACGGAGATTCACTCCTTGTTTAATACAAATACTGGAGGCGACAAAACACGTAGCCTACAAAACGTTTAAAAAAAAGTGTTACGTATTTCTACAGGAGGTACTATCGTTCAAAACTAGTCGTACTACCGTTCAAAACTAGTTGAAAGGTTCCTACAAAGACTATAATGATACGTCCGGAAACCAAAACATGTTGAGATTGGGCCATTTCACAGCCTGCATTTTATGTACAAATGAGGCAGGATTCATAAGAGATGGTGCAGTAAGTTACCACAACACACACGTGTGGGTGCGTGCAAATCTTCGAGCATTCACGGAGGTGAGCACCAGGATCGCTTCAGTATCAGTTTATGGGCAGGACAGATTGATAGCGCCATAACCTCACCAAACAGATTAACGTACACCAGATACCACTAATTTCCGCCCGATGAATTACCTGAGCTATTCGAAAACGTTATCTTTACTGGAAAACGACAGGTGTGGTTTATGCACGACGGGACACCGCCCCGTTTTCTACGGATCATGCAACAGAACAAAGGCGATGGGCTGATCGAGGAGTCCAGTAGCGCGGCATCCCCTTGCGCCGGATTATTAGTTATAAGGACATCTAGAGGCATTCTTGTATGCCCAACCCTTCGTCAACGTACAGATGTTAGAGGGCTTCGTGCAATGAATGAGGTGACTTACATGTGAAAGAGTACGTGACTCGCTCCAAATAACGGCTAAAGGTGTCGTCAGAATGCGTGGTTACCATATGAAGCAAACCTGTATTGTCTACTTGTGCGTAACAGACAGATGGGAAAGAGAGAACAAATTGGCTCGTATCTCAACCGGTCATTGCTTTCCAGACATCCTGGAAACTTTTCTTCTAGTTTTGAGCGATACTGCCTTCTGTAGAAACTTGTGATATTTATTTTAAACACCTTGCGCAAAACAAAGAATAGCGCGATAGATGGAGAGAGATAGAAAATTAAACACTTCTGGTTGTCAAAAGGACGATGCGTGAAGCCTTCAAGGACTATCGTACCAGTTTCTTGTCTAAAGATCTTTCTCAAAACCCAAATAAACTGCAATCATATGTAAAGGCAACCAGCAGCACTAAGTTTAGTGTCCAGAAACTTAAATCTTGCTCGAAAATTTCTACCTGTTTCGTCAATACAGAGTTTGGGACAGTTATTGCAGCTGAATTCATACATTTCTGATCTTATTTGGGAGATGTTAATGTGTGAAAGTTTGTGTACAGCTCTTTGCTGAAATTTATTATTGGTGGAAAAACTGTTGTTGACATTCTTCTCTTTGAATGGCTTGGAAATAAAAAATGTAAGTGGACCTATAAATAGTATCACTCTTAACTTTTTCTTTTAGACTTTTAAATTAATTTAATCGCGTCAGAAAAGACATATTTTACTCTGCCCATGTACTATGCAGAGCATCTGCAACTTTATCATCTTTATTATCTTAAAATTTTTGAAACAATGGTTTTCGTTACTTATTTGAAACTGTGCCACGTTTTGAAAATTTGATCGTGTCCCCCGTCATAAAACGTAAGATGGTGTGTATTCGACCACGTTTCCGAGAACTTGACAGAGCTGATATGGTGCATGTGCTAAAATGTGGAAACTTTTACAATGTGTAGCAGAAATACACGACGAATGTGTCACACAGAGATATGCGCCACATTGCCACAACATTTCATGTTTCATCGATCTTAGTCCATTTTATGTTTGTTTCCGCGAAGTACAAAAAAATGTTTCTCTCTTAATTTTACCGAATTTAGGACAAAATACTTTATTTTGGTGCGGAAAACCAAGAAAGATTATAAAACAGAAGCCTGAGCAGAAAAGCAATATAATCCATAAAAGCCGTCTAAAACTGGGTTTGGTACGAAATCCGAAACTGGTAATGCTCTGATTTGGTAATGGTCCGATTTAAATAAAGTTTTTTAGCATCTGCTTACGGCTGGTTGTTGTTTCAAATCACAAACTTAATAAGATTAGGACATCCAAAACATATTATAAACTATGTTGGATGTAATGGTTACATAGGCATGAGAAGATCAGCACAAAGTAACAAAAGGCAGAGAACAGTTTCAAACGACTTAAAACAATGATGACCTAAAAAGAGAAAAAAAGACTCCACAACAGTTGTTGTTAGCCGGCCGTACAGAGGGTACGCTGCTTTTGACATTTTGGCACGTTGTTTCAAGAAGTTCCAAATATTTTTAAACTTGGAGTGGAATGCTGAATGTGTGAGGCCAAGCACAGTTTTAGCCCGATAGTCGAGAAAATGATCTTGTAGATTGAGTTGCGAATTTTATCCTCCCCTTTAAGATCGAAGGCTAATGACAAATGAGATTTTATATGAGCTTGATAAGCTCAGAAACCTCTCACTTCAACCAAGGCCTATGTTAGAATGTTAGAACAATAGAGAGATTCTTCTCGTTGCGTAAAATCTTGCTGGAAGGCTCACTGAGGTGTTTGATTAACACTACCTTCTGGATAATTCACAAGTAGGCGAAAAGTGATTAACTCATCAAAATGTTCGGCATAATTCACTAATACTTTACAAATGTCTAATTTCAGCCGTTCGCCGCCATTAGATCTAAATGTGGACTTTATATTCTAAGCACCCTCTGGAGCCATCTGTACGATATGTAGTAATTGTAACGAAATACTTGGAATCAAAGGTTTTATCCAGGAATCTGATAAGAGTCAGTTGACGAAATTAGCGTAATATACAAAATTATTTTCGGCCTAGCCTGAACATTGTAATAAAATTCACAAAAAAATATCGCTGCCAATCACACAGACTTTGCAGTGTAGTTAGAGCAATCACATTCCCTGTCCTTCGCGCACTGTAAGTGGGAAATTTTCTCGACGAGTAACGGCTGGAATTCTGACGATAATTTCTTATCAACCGGCGTGTCTGTCACTGTCAGAGAATGTCGAAACATTTGAATAAAAGTAGGCCCACCAAGCCAACACAACATCAGTTTCGATCAGCCATTTTGTTGCTCACCTAATTATTGTTACATAATCTGTGCCATGCACAGCAAGCGAGTTTCTGCAAAAATATGGACTTTTGTTTGTATGCCTAAAATACTTAAATGACCCCTAACTAATGACAGAAATGTGGGAGCACTATTAAGTAACTGGTAAAACTGCGAGTTGTATGCCCTCCATGCTAACAATGAAAATTCTGTAACGCATATTACCATTTACGCACGAAACTTGAATCACTAACTTAATTAAACGTTCTACTTTTGTCCGTCATTGATTCTCACAGATAAATATTTCATACACTGAGTAATTTATTACTGTACGACCAAACAAGCAAACCAGAGCCTCATTAACAAAAAAAGTCCCTCGGTTTTACATATTCAAAAAATTAATCGTTCATTCAGATTACTGTTAATATTTTGGAACAGAACAGAAGTTCTGAACTTCGTAATTTAGTTCAGAAGTACTTTTCCATTAAAGTAATTGGCAATACTTTTTTATCAGTACAAACTATGATACATTATGCTTTTATAATAACAAAAGTTAGAAATGACACTTGGATTTCATTAGAGAAACAGGTTCAAGATCCTCTGTCAGGTCACAATGACGCAGGTCAATGGTAAGAATAGGAATTAATTAAGCTTGAAAAGGAAAATATTATTCAAAAATTTAGAAGTGCAATATTGGGCAAGTATTGTAAATTTTAAATGCCTACAATGTGCAGTCTTATGATCGTTGAATCAGTAGACAGACGAGTTTGGAAGTCGATGACAATGGCCTATCTTGTCAACTTAATGGGTAGGCACTCTAGATTGGCGCAGAAGGCTTCCAGGCCAATTATTTGTCGAGGAGAATTTCATTTGAACCGGATACTTCAACAACTTAACATCATCATCTTTTTCCTTTCCTTTCACTCTCAACTTTTGGCCGTTTCCTTTCAAAGACATTACACAAGTTACGCATCGTACTCTCACGTGTTGCCGAGGTTGTTGATTTTAGAAAGCTCTGATATTTCTCAAATTAATGAAATTACACGTTTCACTACTTAATAGAAGAACGGGTGCAAGTTTTCATAATAAATGAAGTTATAACGAAGTATTTCCAGTATCCAAAATTTAAGTACGTGTAGGCCTACAGCAAAAATAAAGTGGGAAAAAAATGTTTAATACACGTCACGACAAAGTTGTTTTCTTAGACCATAATAGAATTTATTTAATTTAATGCACCATTTACTATTTTTGTCTAGTGTTTTCGTTTTAACACTTTTGATAAGATAGAGTGAGTTCATGACTACATGTAGTTCACCCAGATTTATAAGCAGCAGAAAGAAACAACAGAACGTAACAAAGTGAGGGTGGATTTAACGAAGTTAGTCTGTGGAATGTCAGTTGGTCGCCCTCACATCAAGATAAGGAAGACCTGGTTTATTGATTTCACCATTTTCTGTCATCACAGGTCAGATCATATTTACAAATAAATTCACATACTACAAAAATATAGTTGGGTGAAAATTGATGTTTGCATGTTGCGAGAACTCAGTAACTGCTCGAAAACTAATTAACGTAAGGACATCGCACACATCCATGCCCAAGGCAGGATTCGAACCTGCGACAGTAGGTTAGTTAGGTTAAAGTAGTTCCAAGTCTAGGGGACTAATTACCTCAGATGTTAAGTCCCACAGTGATCAGAGCCATTTTTTAGTAATGGAGTCTTATCGTTACCTGCAACAGATGCGTAATGGATCTGGAGACATTATTTTCAACGCAGAATCGTCAGATACCAGAATCGCGCGTCGTCCTTACCACACTGTCTCAGAATCCGAAAACTAGGTGAGGTGCAGCCAAAGCGCAGATTTTATGCAAAGACTGCCACACAAATCCATGCCTTCAAATGCAAAAGTAATGTGCTACCTGTTTTCTCTTTAAAATACATTGTTGTTAAAGTCGTGATATTGTTTTTGTTGATCTATGGCAACATTGTCATTGCAAAAGAACCACGATATAAATGTAGTCTTTGCTCCACATCCATTCTTGCAGTTTTTCTACTGCTTAGTTCAATAATAGTCACACCTGCTCCCATTCATTCAGTGTAATTGTAATGTTTCGCAGATTCTGATTTCTCATGTAATAAAGAGGAAAAATAATGAAGGGAACAAAGTTACAATCCGCCACTGTACAGCGCGCGCTTCCTTGGCCGAGAACGGAGGTCGCACGCTATTCGAATCTCACAACTGGTGTACAACGTCTTTGGGGATGGTTTGATTGCAATATCGAGCGAGATGCATGGGTTGGGCGCGTCAAAGTACTTCGGTTGACTAAGTGAATTTATGGGTGCATGCATACTTATTAGTCAATAATATTGGTACTATACACTTGTGGAAACTATATTTGATGCCAGAGAATGTTTATTTAATTTTCATCCTGGTTCTTTTATCTTTGGTGGTGGGTATAGGAAAAGGTATAAGTACAATTTTATTGCTTTTGAGTTGCACGCTAAATTTAATTTAATTCTTTTGGCTCGGAATCCCACACATGGAACTGACCACTAACACATTTAAATTCATTCAGTGTAACACACCGAGATTAAGTCACCGCTTGATTGCATGGCCATGTTTACTATTTAAATTTAGACCGAGCATTCTCGTTGTGTTACAACAGGTACAGATTAAAGACATTGAAGGTGACATGGACCAAGGGAAATGCCTTATTAGAAATATTAACAAAATATTTTGAAAACTAAAAAATTGTTAAAGATTGACAGTCTCGTAACGAAGTGAATTGTACGATTTGTAAGATTGTTATTTCTGTTGATCCGTTCACATAACTCATGGCTATAATAAACTTCTCTTGAAAGAAATTAATTTCCTGCTTTGGTTGTTGTTTGTATCTATTTACTTTTATTTTGTCGCATACTACAACGTTTCAGCTGTGTAGCCATTTTCAAGTAAGTGAAAACATATCAAGAAAACATAGTGAGAATACAAGGTACAAAGCAACCACTGGTTACACGCACCAGAATATAAGGGCATTTACAACGCTTAACCCGTTAAACACATGTATTTTCGGTTCCAGTCATATAATTTCATGATCCGTATCTGCCTATATAATAACGTAAAATAAAAATTAAACACTTTGTAAGACGGATAAAAGTGGTAAGTAGGCGATAGCTAGGAACGTCATACAATGAAATGGTTTATCACGTTATTGTGCCTGAGAGCTGGAGCCGTATCCAGTGGTGTACAAACAGTAGCACACAGAGAATGCCTTTTACTAGTGGGCAGGACCACTGACCTGTCCGCAGCAGCACCTCGTAGCAAAGAATTCAAAGATAAACCTGTGTGGCTAGGTACACTCTGTTTGTGATCTATCTATGATGAATGTCAGGAAGGGAAAGACTGATTGCTCTCGCTTATTTCGTGCACAAGGAATGTAACTGATATTATCGAAATATAAATTGTTATAATAATAACAATTTTTGTAAGACTTGTTCTACACAGCTTACAACAGATACAGTGTATCTGTCCACATAGATTTGTCTTTGACTTGTTTGCCACGAGGTGTCGTTGCATAGAGTTCAGTGTTCCTTCACTCTATAAATGGCTTAGCTATGTGCTACTGTTTGTACTGAACCTGATATCAAAGCTACAGCTTTCAAGTTCGTTAATGTGGAAACTATTTTATTATATGACTTTTCTACTATTACCTACTTACCATTTTTACTTCTACTTACATAATATTTACTTTTTATTTTACTCTGTTGTATACTCACGCCAACCACACATGCTCATGAAGTTATATGATCATATCCCAAAACATGTGTACTTAACTGGTTAAACACGGTAAATGCTCTTTTTGTTCTGTTTTAAACTGGTAACTATAGCCAGTTGTTGATTTGTGTTCCAATTAAGTTTTTCTGGTATGTACTTAATTACATTAAAATGGCCACACAGACGAAATGTCGTGTACTCGTATATAAAATAAAGGTATAATGGATATAAAAAGCAGACAGTACAGGAAACTAATTTCTTTCAAGACGTTTGTCATGGCTGTGGATATTATTACTACTAAAACATTACCCACTCTTTACATCCATTTCAAATTGTTTACTGCTATGTTGCTCCTAAAAATGATCATTAACGGAAAGATTAAAAATAAATTTAGTTTGGCGTATAAAGTTCTTCTGCTTACATCACCGAATAGAAACTAATGTCCTCAAAGGTGTGGGTGGGTACATTCACGTTTGGGAATACAAAAGGTGGGTTAATATCTGTACCAAGTAATCCCCGTTACAGGCAGAGTAATGCTCTTGCAGCTTCCATATATGGAAAGGCAACAAAAATTACAGTGAAATGGAAACTCAAAGCGGTAGCTGCGTTAGAATTATTTTATCGCTGCTTTTTTTTTTTTTACATATTTTGTGCAGTATAGACGGTCTCGTTCCGATGTGAATTAATAAAATTATATCGAGCAACGAGCTGCGTCAGGGGGTCAAGTTATCACAAGGCCTTTGTTAGCTAATAATTCACAGGGAGCAGGTGGCAATGGCCAATGAGTACTTGTTCGAAAGCCCTGGAAAATAAATCAGTTAGCATGGTTGAAGGCGCAAAAATTGTTTGTTAATACTTACGTAAGTCTGAAGTAGTAAGTTCGTGATATAAATCACACCAGTAGTGGAATAATTCATTTAAACACAGAAGGAAGTCAAATAAACAGGCGTAAAGCATTATACTAGAGCCATTAAACACTGAATACATGGAATAACATTTGTTTCCTTCCGGAAACAACAAACACTTTTCCTCGTACCAGTTGAGTTCATTTTTTGACTGAAAGTAGTGTTTTTAATTACTTTTGACGTAGAAAGTCATCTTCATATTGGAAGGTCTGCATATAAAAGCTCCTTTCAAAAGTAACTAAAATAAATACATTTTTGCTCTATCATTAATGTGAAGTTATAGGATTGTTGGATTGGATTGTTTGGGGGAAGAGACCAAACAGCGAGGTCATCGGTCTCACCGGATTAGGGAAGGACGGGGAAGGAAGTCGGCCGTGTCCTTTCAAAGTAATCATCCCGCCATCTGCCTGGAGTGATTTAGGGAAATCAAAGAAAACTTAAATCAGAATGGCCGTACGCGGGATTGAACCGTCGTCCTCCCGAATGCGAGTCCATTGTGCTAACCACTGCGCCACCTCGCCCGGTAATGTGAAGTCTTAAAATAAACAAATGTATCGCGTATAGAGTGCATTCTCGATTTAAATCGTAGCTTCTCTTCGCAACATTTCACTGAAGTAATTGCAATGGGTGTATGGGAGATATGTACCCGATAAAGACTTTTGACAAAAGGAAGTCCAGCACGCACAAGTAATTAACTACGACAGAATTTGTCAGGTTCTACTCGTATAAAGCGAGCGGAGTTAATTACTGAAGAGCAGACACAGAATGTGCTCAACTTCTGAATAAACCGTCGGATTACGCGCATGACATCACAGCACCGCAGCAAAGCAGCAGCGCTGCGCAATGGAATGCACGCTGTAAATACAGCGGAGGGCGGAACAGGCAGCGCTGGCTTTTCATCACTGAAGAAAGGCATTCGTTTGCTACTGCCAACCAGAATATTTATTTCCTGGAACGTTAGGCTATCCACAGTATGTCAACAAATACTGCGACATTATTGTTTAAACAAATGCGATAAATATCAAGATCGAATTAATGAACGTCAAACCATGAAGGCGCTCGGTGCATAGATTTGTATGTGATCCTTATTTACTTTAGTGTTTTGCTAGTTGCTACGTGAAAAATCCTGGATTGTTTGGTGAGAACAGCAGCATAAGAAAGATTACGATTTACGCCAAGTAGACTTCGATAACACTACTCAACAGCCATTTTGAATCTGACGTGTGATATATCTATTAGTATGTATTTTGGCGTGTATAATCCGAATGTACCTTTAAAACTGACACTTAGTATTTTTAAATTTTAACAGATTTTTTACTGTCGTGCCTTCAGACATTTGAAAGAAAAGATTCTTAAATTGAGAGCAGCAAAGCTGGAGGAATGTAAAATTGTTGGACAGCAATTAAATTGATGAAAGATCCAACCTTTGATACCAAAATCAAAAATATCGAATTAGCTGCTAATCCTTTTTCAAAGCAGTTGTGAAGAGCTTTCAGAATAACAGGCGAGATGATAGCTATGTTTCCATTATGAATGATCTATTCGGCAGCTGCAAGGACATGGAGTGTAGAATGTCGCTTGGAACACACATTTTACATTCCTACCTTGATATTTTTTCGGGAAAGAATCAATGCTCAAAAATAGTAGGATGCAGAAGTACTAAGGCATGAAGAGAGACGCTTGAAATTCTCTGAGGCTATCGGTACTGCGGTAATGAACAGCTTAGTTAACAGTTCAGTCTGAAGGGGAGTGGACATCTTTAAAAATGGCAATCACAGAAGTTGGAAAGGACAACAGAGGTACAAGGAAGGTAACTGAGAAGAAACCACGGGTAACAGAACACATACTTCAGTTGATCGATGAAAGAAAGAAGTATAAAAATGTTCAGGGAAATTCAGGAATACAGAAGCACAAGTCACTTAGAAATGGAATAAACAGGAAGTACAGGGAAGCTAAGGCGAAATGGCTACATGAAAAATGTGAAGAAATCGAAAAAGAAATAATTGTCATAAGGACTGACTCAATGTGCAGAAAAGTCAAGACAACCTTCTGTGAAATTAAAAGCAAGGGCAGTAACACTAAGAATGCAGTGGGAATTCCACTGTTAATCGCAGAAGACAGAGTGGATAGATGGATAAGGTACAGTGAAGGCCTCTATGAGGACGGGAGGACTTGTCGGATGACTTGATAGAAGAAGAAACAAGTGGCTACAGGGATGGGAGAGGGGATCCAGTATTAGTCAGAATTTAAAAGAGCTTTTGACGGCTTAAGATAAGACAGAAGGAATAGATAGCATCACATCAGATTTTCTAAAACCGTTGAGAGAAACGGCAACAAAACGATTATTCACGTTGGTGTGTAGAATGTATGAGACTGGCGATATACCATCTGACTTTCGGAAAAACATCATCGACGCAATTCCAAGCATACCAAGAGCCGACAAGCGTAAAAATTACAGCGCAAAGAACTTAACAGCTCATGCATCCAACTAACTGCCAAGAATAATATACAGAAGAGTGGAAAAGAAAATTGAGGATCCGTTAGATGGCGATCAGTTTTGCTTGAGGAAACGTAAAGACACCAGAGAGGCAGTTGTGACGTTGCGGTGGATAATGGAAGCAAGACTAAAGAAAAATCAAGACAGGTTCATAGGATTTGTCAACCCGGAAAAAGCGTTTGATAATGCCAAATGGTGCACGATGTTGAAAATTCTGTGGAAAACAGTGGTAAGCTACAGGGAAAGACGGATAGTATACAATATGTACAAGAACCAAGACGGAACTATAAGAGTGGGAGACGAAGAATGAAATGCTCAGATTAAAAAGGGCGGACGACAGGGATGTAGTCTTTAGCCCAAACTGCTCAATCTGTACATCGAAGTAGCAACGACTGAAATAAACGAAAGATTCAAGAGTGCGATTGAAATTCAAGGTGAAACGATATCAGCTATAAGTTTTGCTGATGACATTGCCATCCTCAGAGAGATAGAAGAAAATTATTACAGGATGTGTTGAATGAATGAAGAGCCTAATGAATACAGAATATGGATTGAGAGTAAATCGAAGAAAGAGGAAAGTTATGCAAAGTAGCAGAAATGAGAACAGCGAGAAACTTTGGGGATCACTAAATAGATGAAGCTACGGAATTCTGCTACCTAGGCGTAAACTAACCAATGACGGACAGAGCAAGGGGGACGTAAAATGCACACTAGCACTGGCAAAGAGGGCATTCCCGGTCAGTAGCAAACACAGGCCTTAAGTTGAGGGAAAAATTTCTTAGAATGTACATTTGGAGCACAGCTTTGTACAGCAGTGAAACTTGGACTGTGGGAAAACCGGAGCAGAAGAGAATCGAAGCATTTGATTTTGTGGTGCTACAGGGAAGTGCTGAAAATTAGGTGGACTGGCAAGAGTCGGCGAGGAAAGGAATATATGGAAAACACTGACAAGAAGGAGGGACAGGACAACGGAACATCTGCTAAGATATTAGAGAATAACTAGGGGGGACTGTAGAGAGTAAAAACTGTAGAGAGAGACTGGAGTACATCTAGCAAATAATAGAGGACATAAGGTGGCAGTGCTACTGTGAGTTAAAAAGGTTGGCACAGCAGAGGAATTCGTGGTGGGTCGCAGCATCCCATTCTGAAGACTGAAGACTCAAAAGAAATAAAACAGAGGAAGCCATCCACCGATCCCTACACCAGGACCGGCAAATTCCTGGCGAAACGTGACGGGTGTCGAAAGAGTCGCCTATACTGCCGGCAGGTAGCAACCAAGTATACATTAAAATTGGGTCCAAGAAAGATGCGCAGGCGGCATCGCCAGTGCTGCCCTACTAGGGGCGGGGGTTGTCGTTTCATATCAACATCGCGCCCCACCATGCGCACAACACAGAAAGAGGCGAAGAATAGAGGATGAAACAGCTTAATCATCCGTTCTCTTCTTCGTATCACATTCAAATTTCGTCCGTTGTTTTTCAACGGCCCCTAATGGTTCTACTCCGTAGAATGCAAAGACGCCAGAGCAGTAAATGCTGTCACGGTGGTCTCCAAAGGTGTAAATGACATACAGTGGTATTGCAGAAGCAGAAAACGGCTGAATCGTGCAGCGAGTGTCAGCAGTGTTAAAGGATGTAAAGAACGATGTCCTATTGCACATCGCAGTGCAAACTGCCGTTTTTGACAGCGAAATGTGTGAAAGTGAACAGCGTAGTTTAAGGGGTAATTTCATCGACGCCAGTTATGACACCTCCTGAGGGCTTTTCATGCCGATTCTGAGCAGCGACGGGTCCAAAATGTTTTCCTCGGCCACCCATAAAAAACCGTGTGATTTCAGCTCTGGGCGTCGTGGTTCAAACTTCCGCCGGAGAGGCGTCAAGAGAAGGGGTGAGACGACCTTCCCATGTTGTGGCACGTCCACAGTGGCGCTGGACAGAATTGTGAAATTTGGTGCCCATGTGACGTCGTGAACCCACCTCAAGCTTCGAAGTTGTAGCCTTTTCTTTTTTTTAAATTTGTATGCATCTTACTGTTTTAAGCGTTGTCGAGCCTAAGGGTGACGTCGCAAGACGCCACTCTTTTGCACCTTCGAGCCAAATTTCGAAGTATGGTGTCGCAGTGGGAAAATAATGACAGAGTTTAATTTTGTTGCTCACTGTAACCAGCTTGACCATAGAGACTAATTTCATTCAGTTGTTTCGTTCCAGTGAAAAGGCCGACTGAGTGAAGAAATAAGCTGCTGACCAATCGGTTGTTAAAATAAGTCCGTTGTATCATCACTATTGAGCACAGTGACGATAAAGCGTTAAAATAAATGTAAACGTCGTGTGACTAGGGCCTCCCGTCGGTTAGACCGTTCGCCGGGTGCAAGTCTTTCGATTTGACTCCACTTCGGCGACTTGCGCCTCGATGGGGATGAAATGATGAAGATTAGAATAACACAACACTCAGTCCTTGAGCGGAGAAAATCTCCGACCCAGCCGGGAATCGAACGCGGGCCCTTAGGATTAACCTTCTGTCACGCTGACCACTCAGATACCGGGGGGCGGGCACGATAAAGAGTTTATCTAACCACAATCTGGACGCGTTAGGTGAGTGACATTTGAGATGAAAGTACGACAGAATGAAACCATGTTAGTGGACGTACCTGAAGATGTAGTACCTTGAGTACAGTACCTTTATCGCATTTGTGTCAAAATAATTTCTACCGGAAGATGACACGGAATTGAATCTGATGACGGCCACTGGCCGAAACAAGTTTTTTGGGAAGGTAATACGTATATTAGACTGGTGCATAAGTTCGTAGCCTTTTTGTTTTGGATGTTGGTACTGTGTTAGCTACAGGTTTATTTACCGATTGACATTTTTTATTTGTAGTTTATTGTTGCAATCTGCCACTTAGAATAGTGAGTGGAGCTGTGGACGATAGAAATGAAATTCCAATTGGAAAAATCGAAAAAAAAATCGAAACATTTCCGAGAAACTCTACTGTTTGAGTTCAATAGAAGGATGACAGGAGCAGTGGCCGCTAGAAACATTTGCACCGTATACGGGGATAACGCCACTGGATACGGCACGGTAAGAAAATGGTTTTCTTATTTAAGGTGGATCATTTCGACAATAGTGACTCCTCATGTTCACGTTCAGAAAGACCTTCGGGGTTTGATGAACATCGTTTAAGCGCATTAAGCCACAATGATCTACGTCATTGTACTCGAGAGCTGGAAAATGCGATGAACTGTGATCATTCAACCAGTGTGCGATATTTGCGTACTACGGTGAATGTTCAAAAACCATGTTTAGGGTACCGCATGCTCTAACCGCAAAATCATTAAGACAAGCGAGTGGCCATATGTACATCTTTGCTTGCTCGTAATCAATAAGCTCGTGAACAATACTAACCATTCCTATCCTGTATCGTTACTGGTGGTGGAAATGGTATCTTTATGCTACATAAGGAAAAGGAAGGAATGGTTGAGCCCAAGCAAACCAGCAACACTTCGTACAAAGACCTGCGCGCATCCACAAAAGATAATGTTATGCACCTAGTGGAACAGAAACGGTGTGGTCTACTACGAATTGCTTCCCTGAGGTATTATCATCACTGCTGAAATTTGCCAACAGCTGAGACGTCTTGCAGACGCAGTCCAAGAACAATGATCAGGAAAACTGCATAAAGTGATGCTCGCATTTTACTACACTGACGAAAAAACTATGCCCGCCGTTGTGGCCGAGCGGTTCTAGGCGCTTCAGTCCGGAACCGCGCGACTGCTACGGTCGCAGGTTCGAATCCTGCCTCGGGCATGAATGTGTGTGATGTCCTTAGGTTGGTTAGGTTTAAGTAATTCAAAGGTCTCGGGGACTAATGACCTCAGATGTTAAGTCCCATAGTGCTCAGAATCATTTGACCATTTTTTAAAAAACTATACAGGACTTGGGTTGAAAGATCATTGCGACCCACCTTTCTCACCTGATCTCGCCCCCCCAACTTTTCACCTTTTCCGCTCACTATCGGACAACTTTTAAGTACGTTCCTTTCCGGATAAAAATGCCTCCGAACACGGCTCGACGAGTTCTCGCCTCAAAACACCGTGATTTCTACTGTCTGGAGTCGAAACGTTACCCCAGCGTTGTCAAATTGTTGTTAATAGTGAAGGAGAATACGAGTGTTGGAACTTTAACAGTGGCAACTACTTATTTATAGCTCGTAAAAAATAGATAAGTGTTTCAAAGTTTTACTAACCTTCAAAGCAGTCAGCAGCATTGTGCATAACCCGTTGCCAGCGATGTGGAAGTCGTAGCATACTCTTAGCAGTGCCAGTTGTGTTGACAGTTCGAGCGGGGCGGTCTACGGTCCGATGAATTTGTAACAGTTCTGAAGCGAATGCCGTGAAGTGCTTTCTTCAGTTTAGAAATCGAGTTGAACTTAAGAGTGCTTAAGTCAGGGAAGTGCAGTAGGTGGTATAACACTTAGCCGCCCCATCACTAAAGCCTCTGTTATGTGTATCTGTTGTGCTTATTAAACTTATGGAAAAACGCTACAAACTTATGCAGCAACCCAACCTATTAAACACGAACGTATGCTCTTACCCAGATCTGATAACTTCAAGTGACGGATGCAGCTCAGATTGTATTCAATTTGAACAAATTGAATTAACATGTTATATCTAATGGCATCGCAAACAAAAACTCCTTTCTGTCCCCTGTTATCGGTGAGAAACGCAACTCCAAATTACAGTCATCTCCTTGTCAGTAGCGTTTAACCCGTATCTGGTCACTACTGGAATAATGTGTTCAACACTGATTCGTTTCTATTCTCTATCTTTCGCCACTCAGCAAACCAACAATAGCTTACACGTTCACATTGCAGTCCGAAGCGTTTTGAGTTATTGGACTACAGAAGTAGATGAATGATGCCATACGAGCCATTAGTACATCCCATAGTAGATGCAGACGCCGTCGAAGCGTCGACACATGCAGGTCTGCATTATTATTATTCACATCCTCCCAGTTTGGATTAATTCAGACCACCTTTCAGGACGTGGAGCGTTTCAATTTTCACAAACTTTAGAGCATTGCGATACTGCGCCTTATTCCGGATGAAGACTCAAATTGCCCCGATACCGTTGAAATGTGGCAGTTAGCTCCACAATCTTTCATCATAACAGAGATGCAAAAGGTTTACTTCTGCCACCATTTAGCAAATGACGAAAATGGAAATGATTCACATTTTTTCTGAGTTCTGCATACAGCTCTCTGTCTCTCTTTTTCTCGCTATTCTCTGATTAGAAGAGATGCTTTGGTGGAATACCGGCTTCTGTTTAGAAAGTTGAGCTATGCAGTTCGCTCTAATTTAGCGAATAAGCATCTTAGTTTATGACAGTTACACGACGCGATGCCACGGGCACTTCCATTCTTAGTGAGCTGTTGTAGAAGTCGAACGGGGCTAGGGTCGAGTTAGGTCAGAAGCATGCAGCTGAAGCTTTTTATGTCTTTTTACTCGTACATCAATCAGCTATGCAACTTACAGAGAATAAATGCTACCAGTTCGTTAACAAGATACTCGATTTTGTTAGTCAGTAAGTGTTCTGTCTGGGTAAGTGTTCTGATTGGTTCGTGGAGTGAACAAAATTTTTCGCGACAACTTATCGCCGCACTCATGGAGTATGGCTCCGGTCAATAAGAAAAACGTTTACTGATCATTGTTGGTCACGATTAAGTGAAATTTCACTTTCATTCAATTGCTGAAAGAACTCTGTACTGCAGGATCAGACGAGAGATTTGTCCACACTCAAATTCAGTGTTGTACGGTCCACATGTGGCCGGACATGGCGATTTCAGTTGCCTTGATTCGTCCTTCCTCTGCTTAAAAAGCCTTCGCCTGTTTGATGGAGTGGATTAAGGTATTCGGAGCAAACTACACTACTATTCAAATGTGTGTGAAATCTTATGGGACTTAACTACTAAGGTCATCAGTCCCCAAGCTTACACACTACAGGGCTATTACAAATGATTGAAGCGATTTCATAAATTCACTGTAGCTCCATTCATTGACATATGGTCACGACACACTACAGATACGTAGAAAAACTCATAAAGTTTTGTTCGGCTGAAGCCGCACTTCAGGTTTCTGCCGCCAGAGCGCTCGAGAGCGCAGTGAGACAAAATGGCGACAGGAGCCGAGAAAGCGTATGTCATGCTTGAAATGCACTCACATCAGTCAGTCATAACAGTGCAACGACACTTCAGGACGAAGTTCAACCAAGATCCACCAACTGCTAAGTCCATTCGGCGATGGTATGCGCAGTTTAAAGCTTCTGGATGCCTCTGTAAGGGGAAATCAAAGGGTCGGCCTGCAGTGAGCGAAGAAACGGTTGAACGCGTGCGGGCAAGTTTCACGCGTAGCCCGCGGAAGTCGACGAATAAAGCAAGCAGGGAGCTAAACGTACCACAGCCGACGGTTTGGAAAAGCAGAAGCCTTACCGCTTACAATTGCTACAAGCCTTGACACCCGATGACAAAGTCAAACGCTTTGAATTTTCGGCGCAGTTGCAACAGCTCATGGAAGAGGATGCGTTCAGTGCGAAACTTGTTTTCAGTGATCAAGCAACATTTTTTCTTAATGGTGAAGTGAACAGACACAATGTGCGAATCTGGGCGGTAGAGAATCCTCACGCATTCGTGCAGCAAATTCGCAGTTCACCAAAAGTTAAAAAGTTTTGTGCAATCTCACGGTTTAAAGTTTACGGCCCCTTTTTCTTCTGCGAAAAAAACGTTACAGGACACGTGTATCTGGACATGCTGGAAAATTGGCTCATGCCACAACTGGAGACCGACAGCGCCGACTTCATCTTTCAACAGGATGGTGTTCCACCGCACTTCCATCATGATGTTCGGCATTTCTTAAACAGGAGATTGGAAAACCGATGGATCGGTCGTGGTGGAGATCATGATCAGCAATTCATGTCATGGCCTCCACGCTCTCCCGACTTAACCCCGTGCAATTTCTTTCTGTGGGGTTATGTGAAAGATTCAGTGTTTAAACCTCCTCTACCAAGAAACGTGCCCGAACTGCGAGCTCGCATCAACGATGCTTTCGAACTCATTGTTAGGGACATGCTGCGCCGAGTGTGGGAGGAACTTGATTATCGGCTTGATGTCTGCCGAATCACTAAAGGGGCACATATCGAACATTTATGAATGCCTAAAAAAACTTTTTGAGGTGTGCAAAGCATTGTGAAAATATCTCAAATAATGAATTTATTGTCGGAGGGTCCTAGGATCCCTAACGCTAAACATAGGAACAGACATCAAACGTTCATAGGAACACTGAACGTGAACTCAATGCTGAGAACAGGTAAACAAAAAGAACTGACAAAACTAATGGATGAACACAAACTAAAAGTTCTGGCTATACAAGAAACAAGATACCCAGATGAGGATACAGTACAGGCAGACCAGTACAGGATTTATAAAGGGAAACCAGCACAGATAGTAAAGAATACAAAAGGTCTTCGGGTATATGGCACAGCATTTGTGATACATAACTCATTTTCTACTAAGGTACTAGAATTTAAATCTAAATCACCAAGAATATCATTGATAACATTCAGAAATAAAAATAAAAAGTACACACTTATAAATGCCCATGCACCAATAAATAAAGACAACCAACAAAATCCAGAGAAAGTGCAGACATTTTGGGAGGAACTGGAAGAAACAATAGGGAAGATCCCTGAGCAACACACTACAATTCTGTTAGGAGACTTTAATGCACAAATTGGAAGAAACGAATTATCAAAAAGCACAGGGAGGTTTACAGCACACACTAAAACTAACATGAATGGCCAGAGATTAGTAGAGTTTTGTGAGAAATTCAAATTGAACATGATGACAACTAAATTCCAGAAGAATCCCAAAAAACAAACAACATGGAAATCACCGAACAAATTACTTGGCGAGTTCCAGATTGATCACGTGGCAATAAGTTATGATAATTCAAGGGACATTCAAGATGTACAGGTGGTGAAAGGGGCCAACTTTGATTCTGACCATTATCTGACCAAAATTAAGATGAAATTAACACCAGAAAGAAGTCACAAGAGTGACGAAACAAAAATAGCCAAATACAGAGTACAGGACTTAATGCTCAATCAGCAAGTCTTAGACGACTACAAGGAAAAGACAGATAAAATCAAAAGTCACAAATGGGAAGAAATTGCAACCTCAATACGAGACGCAGCAGAACAAACAATTTTACTAACCAAAAAGAAAAAGCATCCCTGGTGGAATGAGGTCTGTGAGAAAGCACTACAGAAAAGAGCCAGAACTTGGGAGAAATACAACTCAACCAAAAGGCCAACTGACTGGGAGCAGTTCAAAACGCAAAGACGTGAAACGACGAAAATCATTAAAAGTGAACGAAGGAAATATGACACACAACAAATACAGAAAATACAAGATGAATTTTCTAAGAACAATACACGCAATTTCTTTCAAACATTCAGAACTACAATAACAAGATATAAACCACCGACACTCTGCTTCAAAGATGAAAAAGGAAATCTGATCACCAGCGTGGAACAAAATTGCCAACACCTAGCGAACTACTTTGAAACGCTGCTAAGCTGCAAAAGACCTGATGAAACCTTGACATTTGAGAAGCCTAAGAATAAGCTACCAGACTCTGAACCACCTAATAAAGAAGAAATTAAAGAGATCTTGAAAGGATTGAAAAACAATAAAGCATCTGGTAAAGATTCGTTAGTCGCGGAACTACTGAAATACGCAGGAGAAAACTTAATAAATAATTTCGAGGCACTGTTTGAAGAGATTTGGAATACAGAGAAGATTCCGGAGGAATGGAAGACAGCATTGATTCATCCATTACATAAGAAGGGTGCCAAGACAAATGCAAATAACTACAGAGGTATCTCATTGTTATCAGTGGCCTATAAGATCCTATCCAAGGCACTACAAAACAGGATTGAAAATCAGGTAGAGAAAGAACTGGGTGAATATCAGGCTGGGTTTAGAAAAGGAAGATCATGCAGTGAACAGATATTCAGTCTACTCTCCATAATACAACTTCGCGCACGCACATCGAAAAATCTAGTAATTACATTCATAGACTTCAAAAAAGCATATGATTCTATTGATAGACCAACTCTGATTAACACATTAGAAGAATTTGGGATTGATGATAAAAGCAGAAGTCTAATCCAGGAAACCCTTACGGGAACAAAATCGCAAGTGAAGTTTTTGGGTAGATTGTCACAACCGTTTGTAATTGGAACAGGTGTTAGACAAGGGGATGGGCTCTCCCCACTGTTGTTTAACATTGTCCTTGAAAAAGTGGTCAGGGAATGGAGAAAGAAGATGGCAGAAGCTGGAGTGAAAAATGGGATAACGTTAGGAAGAAATAAAACAAAAATTGAATGTCTGGCATTTGCTGATGACATGGCAATATTGGCAGATGACATCGAAACAGCAAAGATTCAGATAGAAATGCTGCATGAGATCGCTGAGAAGACAGGTCTACAAATATCGTATGAAAAGACAGAACTGATGATACAGGACAAAACAGACCCAACACAGACATTGCAAACTAAATATGGAATAATTAAGAGAGTTCATAAATTTAAGTATCTAGGGGAATGGATTACACCGACAGGGTTACCAAATGTTTCACTACAGGAAAGAGCAATAAAGATGGAAACGGCATACCAGCTATGCCGAAATGTATACAATAAAAAGTCGATCTCCATCAATGCCAAGCTCAGGCACTACAATGCGGTAATAAAACCAGAAAGTTTGTATGCGATTGAATGCATCCCACTGAACAGAAAACGTCTGTTGGAGAAATTGGAAATAAAAGAGAGAAAAATACTGAGAAAGATCTTAGGATCTAAAAAGGATGGACAAGAATATAAATTGCGATCCAATAAAGAGTTATACGAGAAAATTGAAAAACTGACAACATCCTTTAAAAAGAGAAGACTGAGTTTCTATGGGCATGTCAAAAGAATGGCACCAGAAAGAACGGCAAAGAAAATCCTGGAATACATGGAAAGCAGAAAGACACAAATTAACTGGCTGAAAGAAGTAAAAGAAGACATTGCAGAAATGAACATTATACCAGAGACAGTTTACAACAGAATGGAATATAGGAATGCCATCAACAAAATACAGGGATTCAAAGACCGAACGCAATCAAAGAAGACGGGAACAACCTGGTCGCAAGAACGTAAAGAAGCCCACTCAGAAAAAATGAAGAAGTACTGGGAAGAACGCAAGAAAAAGCACAAGAAATGACTGATGCTTAGCGTAGTCCAAAGTTGACTGTAACGAATAATAATAATAAAAGAAGTTATTGTAGAGCTGTGAAATCGCTTCAATCATTTGTAATAACCCTGTACTTAACCTAAATTATCCGAAGGACAAACAAACACCTATGCCCGAGGGAGGACTCGAACCTCCGCCGGGATCAGCTCCACAGTCCATGAATGCAGCGCCTTAGACCTCTCGACTATTTCCGCGCGGCAAAAAGTACACTACTGGCCATTAACATTTTTGGCCTCTCTCACTGTGACAGAGAATTGCAACTCTAATCATTTACATACCCGTCGATATGTACATACACTAATGGCAATTAAAATTGATACACCAAGAAGAAATGCAGATGATAAACAGGTACTCATTGGACAACTATATTATACTAGAACTGACATGTGATTACATTTTCACGCAATTTGGGTGAATAGATCCTGAGAAATCAGTAGCCAGAACAACCACCGATGGCCGTTATAACGGCCTTGATACGTATGGGCACTGAATGAAAGAGCTTGGATGGCGTGTACCGGTACAGCTGCCCATGCAGATTCAACACGATACCACAGTTCATCAAGAGTAGTGACTGGTGTATTGTGAGGAGCCAGTTGCTCGGTCACCATTGACCAGACGTTTTCAATTGGTGAGAGATCTGGAGAATGTGCTGGCCAGGATAGCAGTCGGACATTTTCTGTATCCAGAAAGGCCCGTGCAGGACCTGCAACATGCGGTCGTGCATTATCCTGCTGAAATATAGGGATTCGCAGGGATCGAATGAGGGTAGAGCCACTGGTCGTAACACATCTGAAATGTTCGTCGTTGAGTACAACATCGCAAACGCTCCTGTCTGTGATGCAGCGTCAAGGGTAACTGCAGCCATGTTCTCCGAGCTGATTGTCCATGCTGCTGCAAACGTCGTCGAACTGTTCGTGCAGATGGTTGTTGTCTTGCAAAAGTCCCCATCTGTTGACTCCGGGATCGAGACTTGGCTGCATGATCCGTTACAGCCATGCGGATAAGATGCTTGTCATCTCGACTGCTAGTGATACGAGGCCGTTGGGATCCAGCACGGCGTTCCGTATTACCCTCCTGAACCCACCGATTCCATATTCTGCTAACAGTCATTGGATCTCGACCAACGCGAGCAGCAATGTCGCGATACGATAAACTGCAATCGCGATAGGCACAATCCGACCTTTATCAAAGTCGGAAACTTGATGGTACGCATTTCTCCTCCTTACACGAGGCATCACAACAACGTTTCACCAGGCAACGCCGGTCAGCTACTGTTTGTGTATGAGAAATCGGTTGGAAACTTTCCTCATGTCAGCACGTTGTAGGTGTCGCCACCGGCGCCAATCTTGTGTGAATGCTATGAAAAGCTAATCATTGGCATATCACAGCATCTTCTTCCTGTCGGTTAAATTTCGCGTCTGTAGCAAGTCATCTTGGTGGTGTAGCAATTTTAATGGCCAGTAGTGTAGTAAACCGAATTACAAACAACTGCTCCGTCGTCTGAGATCGACCAGCACTGATTGACTTCCTATAAAGCAGTACTTGGCGCTCCGGATCAGGAAGAAATAATTGAGGTCAACAAGCAGTGGAAAGGTGTGGCGTTCCATTCATTTGGCGCCCTTGATTGTACAAACGTTCTGTTGATTCCACGTTGCCAAGTCGTAAACCTCGCACAATGAACAAGGCAACAGCTTGCCACAGCGATCTTAGCTAACACTCCTGCTACTACCGTGTCTCAATGTTCGCTGTAAACTTCCCTCCACTTAGTACCGCGCTGGCACACGCCAGAAACGGACACACGATGTCTATTTTCATTAGGCTGGCGTTACACGCACTTTCTGCGGTCTTTGGCCGTCATAAATTTGGTATACCCTTCTGCTGCCGAATGGCATGCTTGTCGCCGTACTGGTCGCCTCATCTTAACAAAAATAAACTCATAGTTTTTTATTGTGTCGTCTTCCGTCTCTTCGTTCCCGTAGTGTTTCTGCGATATGTATCTGAGAGAGAGGTGTCGTATAAACTTGGTATTTGTCCAAGTGATTACAGAAAAGTGTATGAAAACCACTCACAGGCTAGCTGTCACCGCGCGGTTAAGGATCCCGTCGGGCTTTGGTTAAATTCTGACTCAAAAGACTTGTATCCCTGAGCGTTGTTTATTACTCACATAACACGGCCAAACAGTATTTAGTTGTCTGTAGCGTAAAAATATCTTACTCTAGATTATGTAGTTTGGAGAACCCATATGCCTTTTATCAAAGCTGTATTAGCACATCGTTGATTTCTTTGGATGGTTGGTTGATTTGGAGTAGGGGACTAAACAGCAAGGTCATCGGTTCCATCGGATAAGGGAAGGATTGAGATGGAAATCAGCCGTGCCCCTTCAAAGGAACCATCCCGGCATTTGTCTGAAGCGATTTAGGGAAATCACGGAAAACTTAAATCAGGATGGCCGAACGCGGACTCCCCCATGCGAGTCTAGTGTGCTAACCGCTGCGCCACCTCGCTCGCTGATTTTATGTATGTGTGTGTGTGTGTGTGTGTGTGTGTGTGTGTGTGTGTGTGTGTGTGTGAGCATATCGATATGGTATGTGTTTCTTTAGTATGTTTGTTTAATAATGATATTTTCTGTTAGTCAAAGCTGTATGAGCACATTGCAGAAAAAAATTTGGTTTGTGTGTGTGCGCGTCGATATGATAGGCTATATCTGTTTCTTTAATTCTGATATTTTCTGTTAGACTATTAAATTTTTCCCAATAATTTGCTGAAAAGAGAAGCAGCTCTGATAGCAAACTTACACTAAGCAAAGAAAGGAAAGGCTGAAAGGTAGAAGGAATATACAGGACTATACAAAGTATAATAAAATAGAAGACAATATTATAGAGATAGAAGAAGAGGTATCTGAAGATGAAATGGGAGATGTGATACAATAAAAAAAATTTACAGGACTCCGAAAGACTTACGTCGAAACAAGGCACCTTGGGTGGACTTATTAATATCATTGAGAGAACGAGCCATGACAAAACTATTCCATCTGTTGTGCAAGATGTACGAGACAGGCTTTAATATTGTCATACTTCAAGAAGAATGTAAGAATTCTTATTCTGAGAAGGCAGGTGCTGACAGATGTGAATCTTAAAGAACCATCAGCTTAATAAGTCATCGTTGTAAAATATTCAGATACATTAAAAGAAGAGTGAAAAGACTGCTAGAAGCCGACCTTGGGGAAGATCAATTCCGGTTACAGAGAATCGAAGACACGCCCAAATCAAAAGTGATCCGACGACTTACGTTAGAAGATGAGTTAAAGAAAGGCATGGGAGCACACCGCACAGCATGTATAGCTGTCTGTAGTGATAACACAACCTGTACGGAACCAAGTCCCGTCTTAGTAACGACCAGGGGAGAATCATACAGCACGGTGACTTCAGTGTAACTGCTGCCTTAGAACAAAAGTGCCATTTGTGTTTGTCTCATTCTGGTTTTTTTTTCAGTTACCTTCTGTGGTATACTATAACATTTCTTTCTATGTATGGCCCAAAGTTCATCGAACTAGATTACTCGGCAGTAACACATCATGCGAAAGCAGTTGCGTGTTAAGTCTCGCACATCAGCGTTCATTTGAGGAACTTACATTGGGAACATTGACTCTTACCGGGATGACTGGAGTATTCGATACACAGAAAACGAGTCAGCTATAAAGGACAGGCGAAAGAAAAGCGACCTGCAAACTACTTCATGCATCTTAAGATAGACAACAAAATTTACATCATCTGGTCTGGTTAAGGATGATGTTAACTTGGGTTGCATGAAATGTTTTCCTGGACAGTAGTATATTTCCCAACCTGCATTATCCGACACAGAGTTCTTTATAGCAGAACTGGTACAGTGATGGATCGGCCACGAAACGGATAGTGATACTTTAAACCAGGCCACAACGTTCACCATGACTGATATCGGGACATTTCTTCGAGTGGAGTTACGCTGAAAATCAAATCTTCACCCCTCCTCTGCGGGCGGATAATATGGAACCCACGTAGCGCTTTTCAAATCACCACTGACGTGATGGGGCACCGTGGAAGATCTGTACTATCCGTACACATGCCTCGAGTTAAAAACAGCACGCATATTTAGAACTTTTAATTTACGATGTAATCTTTTAAAACTGCATAATAATAATAATAATAATAACAATAATAATAATAATAAAACCAGAATGTCTTCGTGCAAGTGAATATTTAGTACTGAATTACAGATTACACAGACTTGAAGTCTTAAAAACAAGAATAATTTGAAAAATACTTGATCCACTAAGAAACACAGAGGTATGGAAATTAAGAAATAACGAAAAAGTACATAACAATACAGAAATCATAACTGAAACGCGATGGAAGAACCTACTGCTGTTTATTGTACATTTGTAGAGAATGAACGACAACACGTTAATCACACAAATTTTTAAATTTCTGTGGAAAAAAAGTCAACAGTAGCCTATTCAAGTAGTTAGGATAGAATTGGAAAGAAACAACATAAGTGAACAAGACACAACGGAAAGGTAGATTTTTGCTAAGAAACCGTTAACATTGAAAGGATTACAAGGCAGGAAGGAGAAGAAGACAGGGACGAAATGGTCTGAGGAGGGAAAAGGGATACATAGTGAGAAGATGGAAGAATATTGAAGGAAGAAGAAAGAAGAACAGAGGAGTGGTCCTTAGATGACTCAAACAAAAAAGAAATAAACAAAGAATACAAAGTGCAGTTGATGTAAAAACACGAATCTTGCTTCATTATGTAGGAGAGAGTGTTGTATCTGGAAGATAGTGTACCTAAGCAGACATTGTGTTGCTTGGTTGGTATCTCAGTCTAGTGACTGATTTCAGAATTACACCAAGAAGTAAGCACCAGAAACAGCCTTAAGCAGTTTTAGATTTATAGAAAGCTTTTGACAATACAGACTGGAATACATTCTTTGAAATTCTGTAGGCAGCAGTAGTAAAATAAAGGAAACGAGAGTTTAACTACAATTACAATTTCTGTGTTAGGAAGTCATCTTTACAAGTATTCGTCTGGAGCGCAGTTTTATATGGAGGTGAAATGTGGACAATAAACAGTATATCAGTCAACAGTGGCGGTTTTAATTTTGGTGGCATAGCACTCCACTGACGCCACTAACTCCTTGGGTTGCCGATATCGATTTTATGTCGCGAGCTAGGGTCTTTGGTCGAGATGAGTGTCCTTGGTTTAGCGGGCCCTGTTACTGTCAGTTAGCTGGAGGGCACGTGGCTGCCAAGTTGTGGCTTTTGGACGACTCCGGCTGTTCTATACGGGCCTCGAGAAGCCTCGAGTGGTTAAATCGGTCGGAGGCAAGCCTTGCCGCCTCGCTTAAGGATTGGTAGCGGCGAGTTGCGGAAAGAGCAGCGGACGTCGCGTGCAACCCGGTCGCCAATTTCCCGCCCTACTCTGCAGGCTTAAATTTGAAGGCACATCGAGGGCGGCCTGTACGGATTGGCGGCAATAACACCCCGGCTTGGACTGCTGGAAGTCACGGCTCCTTCACACCTAAGGGAAGATAAGTGTTTTTTTATGTTTTTTTGGTTCTTGATATTGTATGGCCACTTTATGTCATAAAGTGGAATTGGAGCTCTTATATTAACGTGCATCCGAGTGACAGTGTGTATGATCATCGGTCAGTGTAACTGATAGTAATTTGTTGTTCCAAGCCATATACCACGCAAGTGTACGAGTACTCTCTGTTATAAATTGACTTGACGAAATTAAGTTTATAACATAACCTGTGTTGCAGGCATGGCATCATTTGTAGATGAGTACGTCTTAGTCATTGCTTCAGCAGGCGCTAATATTTCGTCTTGTAATTTACAAGTAATTTTAAGCAGTGTTAAGCTTGTAACTTGTATGTGTAGTCGCTTCTGCGATAAGTTAATATTTCTTACATCTTAGTCACTTTCGTCTGTAGTCTTATTTGCGCAGATTACTGTTCCCTTACGATTTGTGTTGGCAGGGTAGCTTTGGCAGCGGAAGGCGCGCTCCTGTTCCCTGGGCCCGGAGCAGAGGCGTGTGTTCTATCTGCTGCGGAGGCACTTCCGCCGCCGCACGACGTCTGGGATGGCCTGCAATTTGGTGCCTTTACCAGCCGCATCGTGGTGGCTCAAGTTATGTAAAGCTGTCGTTTGATGCGTGCCACGGCGGAGTGTCGCCGATTAATCCAAAACTATTAATCTGTCCTGTTTGTAGAATTCAGTAAGCTCATCAGGTTTAAAGCGTGTTCTGCAAGCCCGAAGTTCCCCCTCACCGTATCTGCTCTTTAACCATTCGTTTAAACCTTGCACCCTTATTGCTACTTGTGGAGCGTGTTAATTTTTAAGGCGTTTTAAGTATCAATATAAACTGCTGAGCCTTTCCTTTTATTAGTCATTAGCTAACTCCACCCATTGGGAAACTTTCCTGATTGTTCCTTGTTGGCTCTGTGAGAGCCGCCTGCTGTATTTCTCAGCTTATCTTGAAATTTGGGCAATTTTATATTTATTTAAGGGTCATTTTCATTGTTTCTGCTGGTGTGTAACAGCTGGGAGTCACATTTAAATTGCATGTCCTCCCCGCTTATCTTTTACTTTGGGCAACTGTATATTTATTTAAGAGTCATTGTCAATGTTTCTGCTGGTGTGTACCACTTCGGAGTCACATTTAAATTGTATGCCTTTGCTTGTATTTTGGGTAATTGTGTATTTTGTTGCTTAAGTGTTTTTATTAAGGCTTCTACACTGTTAAGGGCTTTACAACAGCCACAATCAGTGGGGTGACTTGTTATCCTTTCTGTACTGTAGATGGGCGTTATTCACTTGTGTAACGTGTCATTCTTGCTTGGTAATTGTTAGCACATTTAGTGTCAGTCATTATAATTAATATTACTGATAAACTTCAGTTTGCTGAACCCACTTGCAGCCACGCCTAGTTGGTGCGACTTCTTACTTGTATTTGGAGACTTTATAATCTTAGTTTCAAGCTCTGCCCTTAATAGTATAAATTGTTAGTTTGTTGTTAATGAATCGAGCCTGTTAAAAAGTTTTTTAAATGATTGTGAGCGTTATTATTCTTTTTAAAAGGTTTTTTAAAATTGTAATTACAATATTATTGTTAACCAATAAAATGTACTCCATCAAACAACAAAATATGTGGGTCCATCTTCCATGTGTTTTTCCTTAAAATTATCCCAACCCTTGCTGTGAGGTGTCAAAGAGAATATAAGCCTTTGAAATGCGATTATACAACAGAATGCTTAATGGGTAGGTCGGATAACTAGTGAACAGGTATTGAATTGAATCCAGGAGAAATGAAGTTAATGGCACAATATGGTTAATAGAAGGAATCTGTTGATAGGATACACTCTGAAGCATCGGTAAGTAGTCAGTTTGGTTACAGAGGGAAGTTTGGATTCTAAAAATTGAGGAGGGGCATCAATCTGTACTACAGCAAGCGAGTTAAACAAGACATAGGGTGCAATGCTTATGCTTAGATGAAGCGGCTTGTACAATATAGGCTGGAGTGAAGAGCTGCATCAAAACAGTCTTTGAAGGCAACTAAAACAGCAGCAGCAGCAGCAGCAACAACAACAATAGTATTACGTTACAACCAAACAACAATGGCGATAAAGAGTTTTGTTAAATGTAAGTGTAGTAGCTTTGTAGAGACACGACCTTCAATTACGTCATAAAGCATCTAAAACAGAACGTTGTACAGATGACATATGTGCATATTTTCTGATTAAATCTTCCCCATTCACTAACAATAGGGACAACGTGTTTGCTACCTGAACTACTGCACTTGGGCATCCTTCACATCACGGCGACGGCCCTATTGAACAGAGATTTCAGTCAAGACGTGTTGTGAGTAAACATCTAGCGGCCTGTTAAGAGCGGTCTAAAGGTACAGCTGTGCGAGCGATACGATAGTGGTTGGATCCATGGGCTTCGATTGCATCAATTGAAGGTCACGTTCGACGATTTTTACTTGCAGTATGGTATGACGCCCCTGTGTACCGAAATCTTCTAAAGCTCACCGTATGGGATATGAAGAGAGTCTCGATATGAAAGAAAAGAAGCTTAACGTCCTGTCAACGATAAAGATGTTACAGACAGAGATGTGTAGGACACGAACAGGAAAGTACATCGATAATGTCATCAAAGGAACCATTCCTACATTCGCCTTAATTGATTTTGGGAAAACACAGAAAATCCGAGTCTGTCTACCCAGGCTGAGATTTGAAACCTCCTTCCCCCTTTCCCGGATGGTAGTTCTGTGTATTCACCACTGCATCAACCCAGTCTTCGGACTGAAGTTCACAACAACATCAACAACAACAACATATGAAAATAAATGAACAAATTTCTCAGGTGTACTGCAAGTTTTAACAAAAATCTACATATATTCTTCTATAATTTATTATTATAGGAAAGAGTCCTGGCCGCCCTCGTGTTCCCGAAGAAAATGTTGCACAAATTCAAACTGCTTTCCAACTTAGTCCTTCAAAATCAACTACTCGTGCCAGTCGGAAGTTACAACTGCCTACAACAATAATTTGGCGTGTTTTGAGACGGCGGTTGGTTATGAAGCAGTACAATTTACTGCTGTTACAAGCTCTGCGTCCTAATGACAAACGGAAACGTGTAGCATTTTGTAACGATATTCTTGATGCTATTGACAATGATAACACTTCCGCACAGCGCATCGTGTTCAGTGATGAAGCGACTTTCCATGGTAATGGTCAGGTAAACAAACACAATGTTCGAATTTGGGGCCTACAGAAATCACATGCAGCCATCGAACATGTATGAGATTCGCCCACAGTCAATGTGTTTTGTGCGATATCATGATCATCTGTTTACGGCCCATTCTTCTTTGACGGAAACACGGTTAACGATCAGCAGTATCTCGGTATACTGGTCTTTTCCGAGGCTGCATGAAGATAACTTCATTTTTCAAGACGGGACACCCCCTCACTGGAGTCGCCAAGTGCTTCAATGTCTGAATGAAAGTCTACCGTCTCAGCTGGGCTCCACGGTCACCGGATTTGACTCCCTCTGACTTCTTCCTATGGAGTTTCATTAAAGATAATGATGATGTACCACCACTCCCACAGAACCTAGAAGAGTTGAAGAACCGGATCCGTACTGCCATAGCATGAAGGACATGCTTGCCCGAGTATGGGAGGAATTTGAGTATCGATATGGTATTGTTCGTGTCACCGATGGAGGACATATTGAACTTGAGAGGTTCGTAGATATGTGTGGAAATGTTTCATAATACACTCCTGGAAATGGAAAAAAGAACACATTGACACCGGTGTGTCAGACCCACCATACTTGCTCCGGACACTGCGAGAGGGCTGTACAAGCAATGATCACACGCGCGGCACAGCGGACACACCAGGAACCGCGGTGTTGGCCGTCGAATGGCGCTAGCTGCGCAGCATTTGTGCACCGCCGCCGTCAGTGTCAGCCAGTTTGCCGTGGCATACGGAGCTCCATCGCAGTCTTTAACACTGGTAGCATGCCGCGACAGCGTGGACGTGAACCATATGTGCAGTTGACGGACTTTGAGCGAGGGCGCATAGTGGGCATGCGGGAGGCCGGGTGGACGTACCGCCGAATTGCTCAACACGTGGGGCGTGAGGTCTCCACAGTACATCGATGTTGTCGCCAGTGGTCGGCGGAAGGTGCACGTGCCCGTCGACCTGGGACCGGACCGCAGCGACGCACGGATGCACGCCAAGACCGTAGGATCCTACGCAGTGCCGTAGGGGACCGCACCGCCACTTCCCAGCAAATTAGGGACACTGTTGCTCCTGGGGTATCGGCGAGGACCATTCGCAACCGTCTCCATGAAGCTGGGCTACGGTCCCGCACACCGTTAGGCCGTCTTCCGCTCACGCCCCAACATCGTGCAGCCCGCCTCCAGTGGTGTCGCGACAGGCGTGAATGGAGGGACGAATGGAGACGTGTCGTCTTCAGCGAGTCTGCCTTGGTGCCAATGATGGTCGTATGCGTGTTTGGCGCCGTGCAGGTGAGCGCCACAATCAGGACTGCATACGACCGAGGCACACAGGGCCAACACCCGGCATCATGGTGTGGGGAGCGATCTCCTACACTGGCCGTACACCACTGGTGATCGTCGAGGGGACACTGAATAGTGCACGGTACATCCAAACCGTCATCGAACCCATCGTTCTACCATTCCTAGACCGGCAAGGGAACTTGCTGTTCCAACAGGACAATGCACGTCCGCATGTATCCCGTGCCACCCAACGTGCTCTAGAAGGTGTAGGTCAACTACCCTGGCCAGCAAGATCTCCGGATCCGTCCCCCATTGAGCATGTTTGGGACTGGATGAAGCGTCGTCTCACGCGGTCTGCACGTCCAGCACGAACGCTGGTCCAACTGAGGCGCCAGGTGGAAATGGCATGGCAAGCCGTTCCACAGGACTACATCCAGCATCTCTACGATCGTCTCCATGGGAGAATAGCAGCCTGCATTGCTGCGAAAGGTGGATATACACTGTACTAGTGCCGACATTGTGCATGCTGTGTTGCCTGTGTCTATGTGCCTGTGGTTCTGTCAGTGTGATCATGTGATGTATCTGACCCCAGGAATGTGTCAATAAAGTTTCCCCTTCCTGGGACAATGAATTCACGGTGTTCTTATTTCAATTTCCAGGAGTGTAGTATGTCTTAAGGTTTAATAAATACATGCATTCTAAATACGTATATTCTTTTTGAAACACTCTGCATTTAACACTTTCTCTCAAGTGTAAAGTAATGAAAAAACAGAAGTCGTTTTATACGTGGGAGTTCGATTCTTTGAAGAATCGTGGGTTATAAAGACACTAGACGGAACTGTTATTAAGTTTTCCAGAAAAAATATTTGGATAAATCGTGGCTGTACTTGAAAGAAAAACAGCCCTCGGTCCTATTTTTTACAAATTAACCTGGTTTCAACACTGCTAGGAGTGTCTTCCGCAGAATTTAAATCAAAGAATGGTCTACAACATGGTCACAGAATTATGACGAAAAACGTATGATAGGTTGTCCGTTTCGCAACCTGCAGCACGCAAGTAACGAGCAGCCCTTAGTGGCTCGCTATCACAGTTTTCTTTATCTTAAATATCTTTGTGACTAATGCCCTTTTGGCATATTCATTATTTTATAAATGAGATATAAGTACTGCCAGTCCTTCACGATGATTCCGTACTTAGACCCTATCATACGTTTTTAGTCATAATTCTGTGACCACGTTGTAGAATATAGACCATTCTTTGATTTAAATTTTGAGGAAGACACTCCTAGCAGTGTCGAAACCAGGTTAATTTGTTAAAAATAGTGACCGAGGGCTGTTTTTCTTTCAATTGTAACTATTCACGGTCTCTGAACGTGCAGCCATGTACAAAATTTTGCGTGGCTATACTGTCTGGCAACTGCAGTTGTCACATTCGGAATAGCTGGACTGGTGCACGACTCCATTCTGACATTTGTACGTCGGCGCCGGAGGCGACACGTTGACGGACGCTTCCGCGTCAGCTATACGGGTTCCGAGAAGCGACCTGCAGAGACAGGCTTCCCGTGCGAGCCGAGGAAGCCGTATTACTAACGGAGTGCGGACCGGGCTGCGCTTGCCGACGTATCCAGACAGCGCTCCGACAGGTCTCAAAGCCTCCGGGTCGCGACCCCGCGCTGCTTCCCGGTACGCAGCAGAACGGTATTTAACGCATTACGTTCGTCTCCGAGTGGAACGGAATGTCAAGGCATTCCACGAGGCATTTCAGTGGAAGTTTTCACACAGGCTGTCAACGAGACGTGACGCAACGTCAATGTTACCGATTCTCAGGATGGAAGATATGACGCTGACATTGGAGGTGGGGAGGGGAGGGTGGGAGGAGGCAGTTGTTGCGTCTGCTAACATCAGAAGTTACCCTATCGTGGCCGCGCTCACTTGTTGTCTGTAGAATGTTACATACATTATGAATGAAGAAAGAACACAGCGCTAGGACAATATTCTTTAATGAACTACATGATGAATTAAAACAATTTTTCTGCGAAGAAATGTAAGTTGAACAATATACAGGGTGATTCAGCTGCCCCTGTTACTGGGTTTCATGCAACCCGCAACACCTTCAAAACCACGTGTAATATTTAAATCTCTCTCGCTTGATATGAAAAAAAACGAACATTTAATGTAGTTAAATTTTGTACTAGGATATGTTTTGTTGAACGCCATAGTTTTTCGAGTTATTCAAGAAAAACGATTATTAAGGTCACTTTTGTATGCTTTTCTTGAATCACTCGAAAACCATAGCCTTCAACGACGACGAATCCCAGTACAAAATTTAACTTCATTAAATTTCCTGAAAAAAGGTCCTATTCATGTTTTCTGCTACACTAATTGTTTGTGTGTAACGAGAGAGAGAATATAAAAATCTCGCACATGTTTTAGAAGGTATTGTGGCTTGCATAACACCAACAGATAGGGGTAGTTGAACCACCCTATATAGTATGCTTTGGTGAGACGTGCCACGGTGCTACATGTAGTCTTAAATAACATCCAAAGAGGGTGGAAAATGAACTTACTTGAAATAATCGAAATTAATAAACCCCTGTCTGTCACATCGCAGCACAGGTCCAAGCTACCAATACAGATGTGGTATGCCCTGTGTCAGGACGTTGACGACCACATTGTTCACTGTGTTTTCCCCTAACTAACCCTTGTCGTACGGAACAGCGCCACGCTGCGATCAACGGAACGACAGGCTGCGTAAGCAGAACGACCGCAATGCATTTCACGAGGCGATTTTGCAGTAGTACTGAACATGACTGTCGTTAGGGCTGTGTAGCGCTTCGTTCAAGAGACTTACTCTGCGTACGTACTGAACGAAATTCGTGTATCAACAAATTCAAGATGCAAATCAAAAGCTATATAGAGCTGTCGCTAGCGAATGGAGAATTGGGAGCTCTAGGAGATTCACCATCAGAAGTTCGACTCCGGCAACTCTCTCTATTGTGAACGACTTGCAACAAGAGATCCTGCTTCACTTTTGCCAACTCGGTTTGACGCTATGGACACGACAGTCCGCGTGCCATTAACTAGAGATATTCGAACCCTGCAGCGGATGACTAAAGTGAAGCGAAGCTATTCCCCTTTCTTGTTCTGGCACATTGTACGAAAATAATTAAACAACTTATGCAACAATAACTTACAAGAACCATGTGTTTTCCCCTATTGCCTTCCTTTACGTCGCAAGAGTATGTAAATTAAAATTTTATTCAAGTAGGCGGCTTTGCATGAATTTAAATGTGGTCATGTTATGTGGACGTGGGTGAGGTCTATGCTGTCTTATACATTTTATAAGCAACACAATTTTCTGCTTTAGTCACTTCTAATAGCAATAGTGTGGGAACGCTGATACCAGTTTCTGGTCCAACCAAACGGGTGATTATTTGAAAGATTGCAGTCTGCAGATAATGGATAGTTGTACAGATCGAAGTCCAACCTGCTTTAGTAGCCCCACGAAAACTAGTTTCATACATTTAAGGCAAGTTTACAAGGTTTTAAAAAAACAGTCTTGTTTTTCTTTCTTGGCTGTTCTGACTTCTTACTATGAAACTAACAGCTCTGCTTCTAGTAATTGAACTATCTGTCAGAAATGATACATGCTAGAATTTTGCTTGAGTTTGCTTCTAATGTATAACTATCAGTAGAGGCCTAGGCAGACAACAATGAGAAAAATAACGTGTTCCATCTCGTTGTAAAAATTCAGTTTAATATCTTGCTTACATACATAGGGCTCATTGATTGCTGGAAGATTTCAGTTACGGAAACATACCAAGGGGTGGCGGCGGCTTTGGTCAATTGCGGACAGTGCAGTGTCGTGTTTTCGTTGATGATGAGGGAGGAAGGAAGGAGGTGGAATCAGGTACCGTTATAGTCACCCTTGTTCTGCCAACGGCCTTGTCGGATAACGTTCTACAAGTGGGGCGTGAAATGTCAGAAGTCTGAACGTGGTAGAGAAGCTACAAAATTTGGAGAGGGAAATGCTAAGGTTCAAACTAGATATAGTGGGCTTCAGTGAAATGAAATGGAAAGAAGACAATGCGTCTGGTCAGACGAGTATAAGGTAATATCAACAGCAGTAAAAAATCGTATACCGGGAGCAGGATTCGTGATGAGTAGGAAAGCAGGACAAAGAGTCAGTTACTGTGAACAGTCAGTGATGGAGTCGTTCTCATCAGAATCGTCAGCAAGCCAACACCGACATTGATAATTCACGTATACATGTCGACGTCGCAAGCCGAAGATGATAAGATAGAGAAAGTATGTGGGAATACTGAACGGGTAGTTCAGTACGTAACGGGGATTGAAATGCAATTGTAGGGGAAGAAGAAAGGGCTACGGGAGAATATGGGATTGGTAGTAGGAATGAGAAAGGAGAAAGTACAACTGAATTATGCAAAAATTTCCGCTAGTAATAGCGAATAGTCCGTTCAGGAATCACAAGAGTAGGAGGTATACTTAGGAAAGGGCGGGAGATATGGGAAGATTACAGTTAAATTACATTATGGTCAGGCAGTGATTCCGAAATCAGACATTGGGTTGTAAGACGTACCTGGAAGCAGATATAGACTAAGATAACAATTTGCTAATGGTGAAGAGTAGGCTGAAGTTTAAGAGACTAGTCTGTAAGAATCAGTGTGCGAGAAAGTGGGTACGGAAGTTCTAAGGAATGAATAGATTTTGATGTTCTCTAATGTTGTAGATGCTGCGATAAGGAATAGTTCAGTAGGCAGCTCAGTTGAAGGCGATTAGATATCTCTAAAAATGGCAATTTACAGAAGTTGGAAAGAAAAATATAGATACAAAGAAGGTAACTGCTTAGAAACCTTGGGAAGCAGAAGAAATACTTCAGTTGATCGATGAATGAGGAAAGTACAAATATATTTAGGGAAATTCAGCAATACAGGAATACACTGCTGGTCACCGAAAATGCATCATTCCGAAGGAATCATTCAAATCGGGTGAAATTTACAGTAGGCTTTTGCGTTGACTAGAGCTACATATGATTAGCATTTCAGCGTAGGTGCACATCACGGGCGCCAATAGCGCTATCTGCTAGCGGTATGTAAGGGAGGAATAGACGGCCGTGTGGACGTACTGGAATTATTTTTCCGTGCGGTTGTTTTGCGTAAGCAGCTTCAGGATGACTCGTAGAAGACAGCGAATGGCTTTCGAGTATGTTTTTGAGTTCGATTGAAGCAGAATACTTGCCAATAGGGGTTGCAGATTACCCTTCAGAGAAATCGGTGATAGTGTCCGACGGAACGTGATGCGGATCTTTATTCGTTGGGAGCAGGAGGGAATGACAGACCGACGGGACCGATAACACCTACCTCGTTGCACCGCTACAGGTGATGAGAGGCATATTGTTCGCTTGTCAGTGATGGATCACTCTGCCACATCACGAACCGCAAGAAATTTAGTCTGTTGCGCAACAAGCAGTTTACATTTGATGTCGTTTGCAACAGCGTGGACTGTCAGCAAGGCGTCCATTGCTGCGTCTACCACTGAGTCAACCCCATTGGCGTTTCCGCCGGCAGTGGTGAGATGAATGACGGACAGCGACAGTCGAATGCAGCGACACTGTTTTTACTGACGAATCCCGATTCTGCCTGCACCACCATGACTGTCCGATTAGAGTCTGTAGACACCTTGATGAGAGACTGTTGAACTACTGCCTTAAGCAGCCAGCGTTACTGTGGTCGTGCGGTAGCGTTCTCGCTTCCCGCGCCCGGGTTCCCGGGTTCGATTCCCAGCGGGGTCAGGGATTTTCTCTGCCTCGTAATGAGTGGGTGTTGTGTGATGTCGTTAGGTTTAAGTAGTCCTAAGTTCTAGGGGACAGATGACCATAGATGTTAAGTCCCATAGTGCGCAGAATCATTTGAACCATTTTTGAGCCTGCGTTACGTCTCTGAAGTGTTGGAGCCATTTGTCCTCCCGTACCTTCGGAGCTTGCCGACGGCCACATTGCAACAGGATAATGCGCGGTCACATGTGACACGCCATGTTCAAGGCTCCCTTCTTCGTCTCACATCGGATTGCACCGCTGCCTTGGCCTCCCTGTTCTCCTGATATCTCGCCTACGAAAACTTTTGGTCAATGATTGAGCAACGATTGGCCCGTGATACACCACACACTGCTAGACAACATCAACTTTTGCAATATATAGGGTGAGGCAGCTAAGTCATAACACCCTTCGTATCTCCCCAATCGTAATAGACAGAAAGATGCTTTCAGCGTACACTAGAAGCATATCTAACTTTTCTTCGTTGGTGCACATGTCTGCCCCAAGGAACTGTGACAGAAATGCGATGTCTCATTACCCCATCAGAACATTTAGACCCTTCTCACCAGCTACCTCGTGCGTCGCCTTGCGGCGTTATCGAGGAGCAGGAAAACAACGCCTTCCCTGTTAAGTTCCTCAGTGGTCAACGGGAAAGGTCGCATTGGACAACGCCGCTTCGAAGGACGAACACGATACGAGAACATTATCTGTGTCTCAAAAACAATTCGCCTAAATATTATGATATACACATATTTGAAACCGTCTTGTCAAGGCCATCATGTTACGCAAAAATTTAACATAGGGTTCCGTTAAAAAAAACCAAAGATGGCCTCATATATCTGTAATAAAAAATAGCACAAACATGAGATGTGATATATGCAAGTAGCCCCTGTCCCTGCAGTTCACTGTCCAAAATGCATCTTTGTATCTATTACGGTTGGGGATATACAAGGGGTGTTATAACTTACCTGCCTCACCCTGTATGACAGCAGCACGGAAGATATACCCCATCATCACGTCTAGAGAATGCCGAAGCTTGTAGCAGCGGTTACACCTACCAATGGCAGCAACACGCAGTACTGATTTCATTGTCTTCCTCACTTCACATGGAGCTGTATTTTCAGTCATGTGATCATTGTACAAAGTGTTATCTCCCAAATCAATCTCCGGTCCTTCTTGGTTGTGCATTTTGGATGGCCAACAGTGTACAAGTCACTTAGGAATGAAATAAACAGCAACAGCAGAGAAGCTAAGGCGAAATGGCTACGTGAGAAACGTGAAGAAATCGAAAAAGATTGTCGGAAGGACCGATTCAACATAAAGGAAAGTCAAAATAAAAAATAACCTTCGGTGAAACTAAAAGCGTAGGCGGTAACATTAAGAGAGCAATGGGAAATCCACCGTTAAATGAAGAGGAGAGAACGTAGGGGCGGAAAGAGTACATTGAAGTGTCTCTGAAGGGGAGGGCTTGTCTGACGACATTAATAGAAGAGGAAACAGGGGTCGACAGGGAAGAGATAGGGGAACTTAGAGTCAGAAATTAAAAAAAAAAAACTTTCCATCAGAATTAATTGAAGCTCTGGGCGATGTGTCAACAAAACGACTGTTCACGTTGGTGTGTAGAATATATGAAGCTGCTGGTAAGAATAATACACAGAAGAATGGAAAAGAAAATTAACGATCTGTTAGATGACTATATTCCGACTTTAGGTGAGGTAACGGCACCCGAGAGGCAGTTCTGACGTTGCGGTTGAAAATGGAAGCAAGACTGAAGAAAAAACCGACACATTCGTAAGATTTGTCGACCCGACAATGTAAAATATTGCAAGATGTTCGAAATTCTGAAAAAAATAGCGGTAAACAATAGGCAAAGACGGGTAATAAACAATACGTACAAGAATCAAGAGGGAAGTGTAAGATTGGAAGACCAAGAACGACGTGCTCGGATCAAAAAGCGTGCAAGACAGGGATGCAGTCTTTCGTCCCTACTGTTCAGCGTGTATGTCGAAGAAGCAATGACGAAAATGAAAGAAAGGTTCTAGAGTAGGTTTAAAATTCAAGGTGAGAAGATACCAATGATAAGATTCGCTGATGACAACGCTATCCTCTGTGAAAGTGAAGGAGAATTAGATGATCTGCTGAATGAAATAAACAGTCTAATGAGCACACAATATGGATTAAGAGTAAATTGCAGAAAGTCGAAAGAAATGAGATGTAGCAGAAATGAGAATAGCGAGAAACTTAACACAGGAACTGAGGATCACGAAGATGACTATGTTAACGTATTCTACTACTTAGGAAACAAAATAACGCATGACACTCTCAGCAAGGAGGACGTAAAAAGCAGACTAGCACTATCACTGGCATTTTTGGCCAAAAGACGGTTGCTAATATCAAACACAGGCCTTAATGTGAGGAAGAAATCTCTGTACGCCTGGAGCAGAGCATTGTATGAACATCGACTGTGGGAAAACCGGAACAGAAGAGAGTAGAAACATTTGAAATGTAGTGCTACAGAAGATGTGTGTGTGTGTGTGTGTGTGTGTGTGTGTGTGTGTGTGTTTGTGTGTGTGTGGTTTGGGGATGTTATGGGCACCCAACGGCGAGTTATCAGCGCCCTAACAATGATTAAAATAAACGAATGTGGTTGAGAACGAAAACTGTCGTACACGCATGCACACGAAATGACCACACAATTACCCTATCTCACAGGCACTCCCACGTGCACTAAAACCAAAGAGAAGCCAAGATAGCTAATCAAGAAATTAAAGCAGAGGAAAAACAAAACACAGAAGAGCTAAAAGAACAGCACAGGGAAATGTGACTGGCTGACCACTTAAAAAAAACTTGGGTGAGCCAGCCACCCTGTTAACACATTAAAAACATCTCCCCAAAATTTTGTTAAAAACGTGGGACAATTCACAAAACATTAAAACGCAAACCACATTCGTTTGATCATTGCATAAAGTAGACTGCAGATCCGCCGGGAAATCCTCTGCAGTCCACTGGTCAGCAAATAAAATGCAATCCAATAAAATGTGGTGCACCGTGATCTGCACGCCACAAGCACCATACCTCGGTGGGTCCATGCGTCATAGAGCTGTGGCCGACATAGGCAAGACGAGTAAGGAGGACCTCGTCCCGTCGACGTGGCTGGAAGTATGCCACGGATGAGTTGTGGGCTTGGCGACACGGAGCTTGTTGTCGGTCACTTCTAGCCACTCATGTTCCCAGCGACACAGGATTTCATACCACAACAGCGAGGTGAGGGCATGCAGGGGGATAGACACTGAAAGAACCGACGTCCACGACACGTCCCCTTGGCTGCTCGATCAGCCCTTTAATTCCCCAGAATTCCCATGTGTCCAGGTACTCAGCAGAAAGACACCTCCTTCCCCAGTTGGTGTAGTTGGAGGAGAGCGTCCTGGATAGTCTGGGTTACTTTAACTGCTGCGTACAAACGCTGGAGAGAGCTAAGGGCGCTCAAAGAATCGGAACAGACGAGAAATCTAACACTGGGAGAATGTCTCATCTGCTCCAGGAATGAGGAAGTTCTTCGCGGAATCGGCGAGAAAAGAAATATACGGAAAACACAGAGAAGACGTAGGGACAGGATGAAAGGATATCTGTTTAGGTGTCAGTGAATAACTTTCACGGTACTAGAGGGAGCTATAGAGGTTAAAAGCTATAGAGGAAGACAGAGATTGGAATACATCCACCAAATAACTGAAGACCTAGGTTGCAAATGCTACTCTGAGGCGAAAAAGGTGGCACGACAGAGAAATTCGTTGCGGGCCAAGCAGCCTGGATACTAATGACTCAAAATAAATAAAACAGAGACAGCCAATGAGTGATCCCCAGCTGCCGGCGTGACAGGCAAACCCCTGGCGAAATCTGAGGGGTGTCGAAAGAGTCGCCTATCCTACTGGCACGTAGCAGTCAGTGGATGGGTGAAAACAGGGTGAGCCACAACTCCACCGAGCTAGTTTCAGAAGTGGTAGTACGGACAGAAATGCCTGGTAAATAAGGGCTCTAAAATGCATACCTTATGAGCTATGAGGACTTGTTCATCTTCGCTACTCTGAGACACATCTCTTCTGCTGAAAGCTCTTTGCTTTCCATATTTTGAGAACTAGTATTATGGACCGAAACAAGATGAATACATGAAACAGATCTCTTCTGCAGAGCAAGTTATCGTAGCTCGTAAGATATGCGTTTTAGAGCCCATGTTTACTGGAATTTCTTTTTGTTTGCTCCACACTACCTCCTCCTGAAATATAGAAAGCAAAGACCTTCCAGTAGAAGAGTTATGTTTCACTGTCTCGAAGATGAACAAGTGCTCATAGGTCTAAGATAAGCATTGTAGAGCCCTTGCTTACTACATTTTTTTTTTCTCTGAACGATTTTCGGTGGAATTATGGTTCACCTACATCATTGTTGTAACAAAATGATACTGTGATCAGCCGATTGAGAAATCTTTTATGTGCACCTATTTGAATCTGAAATACAGTAACTAATGTGCGTTCGTTTCTTGCAGAGTGTCGCTGTAGTTAGTGACGGCATAATATGGCACTGGCACGTGCGCCGCTATGCTCTAGTGGCGTGTGTGTTGGTGTGGATAGGGAAAGGAAAGACGAAGGGTCGAGGGGGAGCAGGAAGAAAGGAGAGTATGATTTACGCGTCTGCCGTGAAAAGCGGGAGCGGCGACGCGCAGTAAATCAGAGCGACCGCCTCGCCTCAGCAGTCCTTGTCATTTTTTTTTTTTTTATCCCTTGCGAGAATCGCGCCTGCCAGTCGTCCGTTCCGCGCGAGCACGACGCGACAGCCCACGGTCACTTACTAGTCTACGGCTTGCCGTTGGCAAATGCGCAGAAGAGCACTGCCAGACATTAATAGCCAAACAACGGGCAGCAGTACTCAGAGTAGGGCGTCTCCTCCACTGTCGATACCATGCATGGTGTGGTCATCTCGAAATACGAGGGCTATTCGGAAAGTAAGGAACGATAGTTCGCGAAATGGAAACCACAGTGAGAATGAAAACTGTTTTATCTGCAACAGTTTGCTACACCTTCCAGCTACTTCTCTACACAGTCGCCGCTCAGACTTTGACATCAGTCGTAGCGTTGTACCAACTTTTCAATTCCCTCGTTATAGATGACAGCCACCAGTGCTTTTCGACAATTACCTACTCTGGACTGCAGCTGGTTTCGTTGCACTTTAGTTAAGTTTTCTGTTTATGTACTCTTTATTGATAATGGTTAATGTTATGGAAAGCTGCACTCTGCTCAGTACTGTAAACGTTTAATCTCTCAACACGTCCCTGTTCTCCGTTAAACTTTCTATTGGTTATCTTTTGAGTGGTGACTTTTCCTCCCAATTTCATATGGTCTCCATACTAATCAAAATTCCCCTGCAAGTAGGAACGTTTCCGACGCATTACACTGTCAGACTGAATAGATACTCTGGGTGTTGTGTGATGTCCTTAGGTTAGTTAGGTTTAAGTAGTTCTAAGTTCTACGGGTCTGATGACCATAGATGTTAAGTCCCATAGTGCTCAGAGCCATTTGAACCATTTTTGAATAGATACTCATTTTGAGAATCCCGGCGGAATGTTGATCCTTACTGCCTGTGCAAACTGGGCCAAATTGCTTTCGTATCAGCCGCCATAGGGAGGAAACGCTGTTAACTGCCAGCAAGGGAGAGCAGCACACTGCACTATCCTCTTCATCTCTGGATAACTACCGCAGCCCAGGTCCATTGGAATCTGCTTGCTGTATCTTGCTTTGATCTGCCCGTGCTGTGTTTACCCACTTCCTGCCATTATCAAACTGCGAATTCATTTATGCCTCAGTGAAGTTGTCGCACACATTTCTTTCAGTCCTCATTTGCTATTCGATTTAATCATCCAATCTCCAGCATTCGGCAGCACCATGTTTCAAAAGTTTCTATTCTTGTCTGAGCTGCTTATCATACACATTTATCTTCCACACCAGTCAGCACTATAGAAAAGCCGGCCGGGGTGGTCGAGCGGTTCTAGGCGCTACAGTCTGGAACCGCGCGACTGCTACGGTCGCAGGTTCGAATCCTGCCTCGGGCATGGATGTGTGTGATGTTCTTAGGTTAGTTAGGTTTAAGTAGTTCTAAGTTCTAGGGCACTGATGACCTCAGAAGTTATGTCCCATAGTGCCCAGAGCCATTTGAACCATTTTTGAGCACTATATAAAAATACGTTCAGAAAATACTTCCTAATACTTAAATTAATATTGGATGTTAACAAAATTCTCTTTTGCAGAAATGCTTTCCTTGCTATTGCCAGTCTTCATTTATGTCCCCTTTGCTTCGGTCATTGTTAGTTACTTTGCTGCCAAAATAGCAAAACTTGTACTTTAATTTCCTAATCTAATTCTTGTGTCGGCAGATATTTACAGTTTAGTTTTTGCAATGTGTAGCTGAAGTCAGCCAATCAAATGCCGCTCATCACTACTTTCATGCGATGCCTGATGTTGAAGGAAAATGTTGGTGTGTTTCCCTTTACAAACAAAATTACTTTTAAAGTGGACTTTTACATGCCTGTTTCATATATCGCTCCCGCACGAGTCCAGTGAGATATCTGTTCTATCGTTATATATTAACAGAGATAGTAAAACACGAAAAACAACCAATTCTCCAGCAGCGGCTGAGCAGGGTGGGCCAGTGTGCTCCTCTCTCGCTGCTGGAGTTTTGGTTCTTCTTCGTGTTTTACTGTCCCTGTTAATATGTACCGATAAAACAAATATCGCACTGTCCTCAGACAGTATAACTAGATTCATCCGTTATTTGAGAATGACATCACTTAGCGGCTTGCAACGAACTTCACAAATAATTTTATTAGGTCAACAACTTTGCTTCCGTCGTTTTTTCTCGAAGTTAGAGGCTTTAGTGTGCAAACTGTACAAAAAAATTCGCGATTCAAAATATGATCCATCTCTGGCCATTACTTTCTCCCATCTTTCGGGCAGCATACGAATCCCACGGCGGGAGAACTGGGCGTCTTTTGAGTTGATGCGCGAATCGGTCCAATTTTGCACTTGTTTACATGACAGGATGTGCTGGTCAGCCAGGTTGCCTGCCACTGATCGAAAAAGGTGGTAGTCAGAGGCAGCAACGTCCGAAGAATACGGTGGGTGGGGTAAGTTTTGACAAGTTTTGCGACATAGGGTCGAGCACTGTCGTGCTGCAAAATCACCTTTTCATGTCTGTCGCTGTATTGCGGCTGTTTGTCTTTCAGAACTCGTCTCAAAAGCATCAACAGTTTTCGATAGCGATCTCCTGCGATTTCTTCCGTTGGTTTCAGTAGCTTCGAAAACTTTCTCTCATCCACACCATGCCGAACGTAGACGTCAAAAGCACCATTCTTGAAGCGTTGAAACCATTCTGGGCACGTTCTTTCACTTAGTGGTGCCTCACCATAGGTCTTCCCCAGCATTTTATGTGCCTCAATGGCAGATTTCTTCATATTAAGGTAGAAAATTGAAACTTCCAGCAAGCGGCGAGAAATGGGGTCGTACGTTGACATATCCAGTCGTGAATAACTTTATGATTCAATCACAAATAGGTGATTCTTGAGGGTATTTCTGCATGTATGCAACCTCAAACCACCCACTGAACCACACACAACCAGCAAGCAGATACATGTTAAACAGGCTGAACAGGATCCTGCTAAACACTTCTAATTACTAGAAAGAGTTAGCCATTATAAAACAAACAGCATAAAAAATGGACTCAAAGAAACAATAGTCGACAAACTAAACAAAAAAAATAAAGAGACTAATAATGAAAAACTAACCAAACCACACTAACTCGCGTAACTTGCACTACAACAACAAAAAAGGCATACAATGACCTACCAAAATAAATTCACACATAAAATAGGTACCATATTCAAAAAACAAGCCATAAACATTGATTACAAAACAAAAAATTCCATACAAAAGCACATCCCAAAACTGAAATCAAAACCAGACAGATAAGAACAATGTGATATCTGTCAGCTCTGTTGTAGGGATTGTGAGAAGATATACATTGGAATGACTGTCAGGACATGCGACACAAGCTATAAAGAGCACATCAGAGCATTTAAATACTGTACAAATCATTCAATATTTGGGGATCATCTAAAACAAGAACAACACTGATCAAGCAATATTGTAAACGATATTAATATCATAAAAATCAGTAAAGACAGACACCTCCTCCCTTTTCAAGAAAATTTCCACATACAAAAAGCATTAACACAAAATAAATAGTTGCTTAGTGACCAAATAAATATTGGAAACCCTCTCCCACTCTCCCACAACCCCCCCCCCCCTCTCCCTCGCCACTCAAAGTTTCATTTCACTTCTCGCTTCTCACCTACTCCTCTAACACACACTCCATCACACTGCTATATAATTATGTCCACTCATCATGGTTTTCCCTCCCTACAAAAAGATAAAAAATATAAAAATCGCTCCATCGCTATTGCTTCTCTGCTGTTACACAGAACACAAATTTACAAAAAAAAAAAAAAAATGGCTTTGAGCACTATGCGACCTAGCTTCTGAGGTCATCAATCGCCTAGAACTTAGAACTAACCTAACTAACCTAAGGACATCACACACATCCATGCCCGAGGCAGGATTCGAACCTGCGACCGTAGCTGTCGCTCGATTCCAGACTGTAGCGCCTAGAACCGCACGGCCACGACGGCCGGCCACAAATTTACAGAAACGTAATTAAATTGAATTACACACATACAGTAATCTAATTAAAAAATATTGTAGGTCAAAGACAAAGTAGTCAAAGTAGTGGAAAGGCAATGTTGGCAACACTACAAAACAAAAACCATAACACATACCTGAAGTACAAAAACAAAGAGAATACAGTGTTGTGCATAAAAATGTGTTGTGAAAAACATAAGAAATGCATAGTGCTGCAGAACATCTAAAAATTAGATCAAAATTATCAGTGTCTAACACAGAAAAACAATGATGTGCTAGCAGACGGCATTTCCCGATGTAAGCGAGAAATCAACCGAAAATAAATCGTAAGTACGAATCAATTTATTCTTAAAGAACTGTTTTTCGATATAAAAGCAAATGAAAATGTAAGTAACTTAATTACAGACCACTGATGATGCTTTACCTCAATAAAGCGAAACGCGTCTGCTGAAAAAAATCTCGCAATTCTGTAGTTGCAACGACAGAACACAAATACCCTCATGAATTATAAAGCAACCACGGACATTGCGGCCACACAAATGAAGGACCAATAGATCAATATTTTGATGGTATTATGTTTACAGATGCCTACGCGTGTGTCGTTTCTTTGCCTACGTAGAAAGCCAGGGCACATAACTACAGCATAAAATTGTGCGTTACTGTCACTCATTCCTAAGTGATTTTGTTTAATTTTCTGTCTCAATCTTGTGGTAGTTTTTTTTTTGAGAGTATTAGAAATGTGCTCTTGTCAGGAAGGATTTACATTTCTTTTGTGCTGAGAAAATACACTCCGGTATGGTTTCAGCATCCTGTGTCGGCGGAAGGCACTCAGTGAATCTGATTATGAGAGATGAGGCTGGGGCCTCCTTCATGGTTTTGTGGGTCTATCCTCGCTGAGGGCAGGGGGCACTGTGCCATCACTGCCATCAACAGAGAATAATTGAGTATGACATTTTTGCCTTTCCTGCACAAATATCAAAGGTCGAAATTCCACATCGCCCCTCGGCCAGGGTGAGAAAGATGGTTGCTTTCGCTCCAAAAGTTTTCTCATCCAGTCAAACTGTGCCCCCCCCCCCCTCCACTATCATTCCTTGGCGTGAAGAGGCCGACCAATTGAGGGGAGTCTACTCTTGGCCAATAATTAGTAACCAGTTTGTTAATTTGCATGGTGTACACTAAGTGTGGAAAGTTTCTGTGGCGTTCCCCAGTTCTTTAATAAAATAAGTGACATTTTTGAAACTTCCTGGCAGATTAAAACTGTGTGCCCGACCGAGACTCGAACTCGGGACCTTTGCCTTTCGCGGGCAAGTGCACTACCATCTGAGCTACCGAAGCACGACTCACGCCCGGTCCTCACAGCTTTACTTCTGCCAGTATCTCGTCTCCTACTTTCCAAACTTTACAGAAGCTCTCCTGCGAACCATGCAGAACTAGCACTCCTGAAAGAAAGGATATTGCGGAGACATGGCTTAGCCACAGCCTGGGGGATGTTTCCAGAAAGTAAAGCTGTGAGGACCGGGCGTGAGTCGTGCTTCGGTAGCTCAGATGGCAGAGCACTTGCCCGCGAAAGGCAAAGGTCCCGAGTTCGAGTCTCGGTCGGGCACACAGTTTTAATCTGCCAGGAAGTTTCATATCAGCGCACACTCCGCTGCAGAGTGAAAATCTCATTCAAGTGACATTTTTGTCCGTCACATTGGCCATAGCATTAAATCCGCCACTCCTTGTGAAGCTTCTTGAAAGTAGAGAGTTTAAGAGAGAGGAGGAAGTTTCGAGGCATTCGTGTTCTGGCTGCTGTCTTTTACTACTGTCTGGTGCTCACAGGCGCGTACTTTGCTGATTTTGGGGAAATATAAGTTTCAGAATCTGCAGTACAGCGATCAGTACTCTGAGCAGCTCGCTACCTACTTGTTCTGGCATGCAAACTGAGTTACCAGTTTGATTATAATTTGTGATTTTGTGTCATTAACGTTGAATTTTCAATCTGTCCAGATAGGGATAACTTGTTATGTTATCTTCATGCAGTCTTCTATATAATTTGATACCTCCCCACAATGTTAGCGGCAATTTTGTGTGAATTCAATCGAGATCCCTGTTAACTATCTGTGTTTTGTGTCCACTAGTTAGAGCAAATAAAATTACAAGATCTTTTAAACTGTACTATAGCTTTTCGGCGGTCAGGTGGCCCACTAACAATAAATATGTCCCATGACCTTTGCACGCCCAAGCTTGTTGTTCCCACTGCGGGGTTGTTATTGTTGTGCACAGTTGACATACTCAGTGATCATCCTCTTATTATTCCTCATATTAATGAGCATTGCACTCGCTTGTTATGTTTGATTATAAGTCTGTTTACTGACTAGCAAGAGCTGTGTGTCGCTTTTCTCTAGGGTTATAAGTTTGCTGTTTGTTGTTTCATAACTATTTGGCTAATGACCTCGCAGTATTCAGACGTAATAAGAAACAATGTTTCACAGCAACGCTATACCACAACGCAGATCCAGAGTAAAAGCCCACACAAACATTTTAAAATTTTCAACACAACATGAAATAATCAGCCCAGACAGTCTACAAAGTAGATGAGTAGCTCGGCAACACGTGTTACGTAATTTAGCGTTTCGCTACTATAGACGAGCTCTTTACATTCTGTGCTGAGGCTGCTTTTGTTATGTCAATAACGCTCGCAAACGCTGGTGCCTGTGCTAAGATTCGGCGTTCCGACCAATATGAAGTACCTACCATTAGAATTTTCTGAAACTACTAGCTGGAAGAATTTGATTTTTGCACATCTTTCAGTGTGATATTTTCAATCAATAGATAACAGAATTTCTTTTCGATATCTGTCGCATAGTGTCCTCGGAGTCTTTCGCGACGGCATACATGAATAAAGCGTTATCGGTTTTCAAGCCGCGTCAGTTCGAATAAAATCCTCGAGCTTTCGATGACCATCTCCTCCATCGTCGTCAGGAGTTCACTGACTGCCGGGGATGCTACGGTTTCCCGCTTATATAGGCACGATGACATCATCAGCAGCCAATCAGATAGACCCAACGTGGTGCGCGTTGGATGTTTTGGTTGAGCGGAAGGCAGGAGGCCAACTTGGTCATTCAGTGTACCAGAAACCAACATACACTGATCGTTACTTGAAAGCCGAGCCCACGACGAAGGACACCTGGTGAATCAGTAGAAGAGGCCAAACGGACTGCATTCCTGGCATACTGTGGAGCAACTAGCAGCAAGTTAAGAAGTCTGCTGCAGAAACATGGGCTAAGACCAGTGTACCGGCCCGCCCCCAAGATACGAGATATGTTGCGCCCTGTTAAAGACGACATTGCTCTTCGGGCGTCCGGCGTGTATGGTGTACCCTGTGAATGTGGCAGCATATATATCGGACAAACAATTCTAGCGGTTGCGGAGCGTTGTACTGAGCACAAGCGCCATATAAAACAAAGGGAGCTTGACAAGTCGTCCATAGCGGAGCATAGCCTAGAAAAAGGACTTAAAATACAGTTGTAAAATACAAAATTGTTGGCTCCTGCATCTACATACTGGGACTCCGTTACAAAGGAAGCGGTCGAGATGCGTTTAAACAAGGTACGCACTCAGCAGGGAATGGGGGCAGGCGGTGGACGTCGAAAGAAGCAAAGGCAGATGCGCTACGCGGGAGCGGCAGTTTCAAACGTGGCGCCTGCCCCTGGCGCCACCTGACGTCACCTGTGCTGCCACGGGCAATAGCTCCGCTAGCTGCCCGGGTCGACTTACGCGAGCGCGCCACATTGGGTCTATCTGATTGGCTGCTGATGATGTCATCATGCCTTTATAAGCTAGAAACCCTAGCAGGCCCGCAGTCAGTGAACTCCTGACGACGATGGCGGAGACGGCCATCGAAAGCTCGAAGATTTGATTCGAATTGACGGAGCTTGAAAACCGAGAACGTTTTATTCATCTGTCGCATTTACTGCGCTGCATCAAATTAAATAAAACAGTGAATGAAATTTTAAATAGTTCGCAGAGGTAAAAGATCATCGTGTAAACTATGCGTTTGGTTGGTTTTAGCTCATACACAACAGTGAATGAGATGTAGATAAGATATCTAAATTTTATTTTAAATTAACAGCATAACGATATCTCATTTGAATCTCGAATTACTGGGTTTTATATGCATTGGGTCGGACGCGATCATTTCCGTCCATTTGGATTTGCCGGCTGTTATGAAATACTTACATCCGTTTTTAAGTAAACTGTTAGAAGAAAAAATTTGATTTTGTGCATTTTACAGTCTGATATCTTCTCTTGATGAAGGAATGAATTTCTTTCCGTTATGTGCCATAGTTACTGTGCTGCATCAAATTCACTAAAATGGCACGCAAAATCTTAAAGATATTGCAGAGGTAGAAGCACACTGCGTAAACTTTGCCTAGGGTTAATTTTAGGTCATACATTGCAATGAATAAAATTTAGGTAAGACATCGAAATTTTATTTAAAATTTAGTGCAGAACGATATGACATTTCGTTCTCGAGTTATTGGATTTTATATCCGAAGGACGGCAGCAAGCGACGCACCCATTCACGTCCTTGCGCATCGCGAATTGTTTTGTCATACGAATCGTCACATCTCATAACCGATTCAAGATATCGAAACGAGATTTTCTGTAAATGATAGCACGCAATGAGGCACACATGTTCTGTGATAAATATTCGAAATATTTTTTCTTCACCAAGATATGGAGCCGGCCGATGTGGCCGAGCGGTTCCAGGCGCTTCAGTCTGGAACCGCGCGACCGCTACGGTCGCAGGTTCGAATCCTGCCTCGGGGATCGATGTGTGTGATGTCCTTAGGTTAGTTAGGCTTAAGCAGTTCTAAGTTCTACGGGACTGATGACCTCAGATGTTAAGTCCCATAGTGCTCAGAGCCATTTAGAGATATGGAAGTAACTGTTCCGCAGCAGTGACAGATCGGCGGCTCAAGACCACGGAGATAGGGAGGTGGTACTACCGACTTACGCTGCACGTTTTTTGAAGACAGAGTTGGCGCCATTTTAAGTAGTGCAAAACATTAGCAGACTACTGTTTATGAGTGCTTCTTGTTCATTATTTCTGTCGTGTCCCGTAATAACTGTTTTAATTACTGAAGATTATAGAGCTGACATGAATAATATATTGTCAGGAAGGCAATTTCGAACGTTTTTCTGTTCTTGAATGCGTATCTGATCCAGTGATATGGCAGTCAGAGTGACGTCACAGGGAAGTGTCACCGCGGTGGACTATGGGGGTATGAACGCGGTGAACCTTATGTTTTGCTGGCCGCTGTGGCTGAGCGGTTCTAGGCGCTTGAGTCCGGAACCGCGCTGCTGCCACGGTCGCAGGTTCGAATCCTGCATCGGGCATGGATGTGTGTGATGTCCTTAGGTTAGTTAGGTTTAAGTAGTTCTAAGTCTAGGGGACTGATGACCTCAGATGTCCCACAGTGCTTAGAGCCATTTTTTAAACCTAATGTTTTGGGCAAATTAAGATGGCGAACATCAGCTTCAAGTTTGAGACATAATGCCACCTCCCCTCTTTTTTTTTTTTTTATCGCCATGCGCAGCACTGTAAGAAAAGCAAAGCAGCGCGGGTGTACACATGCACACTACCTGGGGAACGGGGTAGCAGGACGCCTAGACACGGCTACAGCAGCGAAAGCGCGAAGGCGTCGCAAGTTTCGCACGAGACTCGTGCCCCAATCGCTGGCAGCGGCCAGTCGCGGGGCGAGCTGAGCCTGCGGCGCGCCTTTCAATCAGCAAATGAAGCCGGGCGGGACGGCGCGCTGGCGGTAAATTGAGCCGCGCCGCCTCGCGCTGCCAGTCAACGCCGCCGCCGCCGCCTACGTCGCTTTTTTTAATTAGCGGGCGACGCTTCCGCACGGCCGAAGCCTGCCCTCCTTTCCTCTCACTCCGGCGTCGGACTCAGCGGGAAACGCCCGTTTCGATCGCGGGGTGGGCAAGCCAGTCAACTGTTTGCCTGTGGACACGTGCAGATTAGAGCGATCCTTGATAAGATGTGCTGCACGTCGACCAGTAATTTAGCAAACACGATGCACCCTGTGCTGCCACCTGTTTGAGCTCCAGGTGTATCGGGAGGTACAAATACAAATTTTCTGAAAAAAAAAAAAAAAAATATATATATACTGTCTGTGCAGAAATGTAAGTGACGTTGAGAGTTGGCAATACTCTATTAGGATTTAAAGGTTGGCTACAGCGCGCATACACAAGCTCTGGAATCTAAGATATTGTTGTCGCGCTTCGCAGCACACAGATTAATTAGTGGCAATTTGGAAGCCAGTGTAGGAGCCCGCCTGCTGTGGTGCGCACGTGTGTTGGGTTGAGGGGTCGTCGCCGAGCTGCCGTACTGCCGTGTCCGCCAGCAGCGACACAGGATTTGGTATTTAGTTGATATTTTTTTATATAATTTACAGCGCGCTTATTAATTTAAAGAAAAGGGTTTGTGTATGTGCGTAGCAACAGACGGTAATTTTGATAATGATAGGAGTTGAATTCTTAAGGGAAACCATTGTTAGGCGAATAGATTAAGTATTGATTTTTGTCATTGATTTCTTTTGTAATTGTCAGGAAATTGTTTCACTATGTATTTAATTGAGAAGTATTTCAGTCTGTCTCAAGAGTTTGATTAATTTGTAATGCCACTGGAGGCAGATTTACATACAAAGCGATTGTTCAAAGAACTTCTACCGTTTTGTTAATTGAATGAGAAAGAATCGCTTTCAGAATATAGTTTTTTTTTTAAAAAAAAGGAGTTACTTGTTTGGGTTAGCATTTATCGAGTTTAGATTTGACCAAAACCTTTCTCTTGAATTATATGTAGTTGTAGTAAGCAGCAGCAGCAGCAGGAGCCGCCAGGAGCACTCAGCATGAATAATAGGTTTTTTTATGTTTTTGTTAAATAATGGAATGCAGCAGATCAAGCAGTGGCAGCAGAAAGACCACGTAAGTTATTTGTTGCGCACAGGACCAATTAAAAAAATTGAGTTTAGGCAATCTCTGTAACAGTAAAGTTAACAAGAGTACAAGCACGAGATTTTCAGTAGAAAACACGAGATAAGAAGATAGAGCTCGCGACTTTCACCTCGCCCAACACACGTGCGCACCACAGCAGGCGGGCCCCTACACTGGCTTCCAAATTGCCACTAATTAATCCGTGCGCTGCGAAGCGCGACAACAATATCTTAGATCCCAGAGCTTGTGTATGCGCACTGTAGCCAACCTTTAAATCCTAAGAGAGTATTGCCAACTCTCAACGTATGATAAACTTTATTAGAAAACTGAAGGCTGGGGAAAGGTACTCATGTTCGAAAGAGGTATGCCACAAAGCTCGAAAAGGTATCAAGTGCTGTTTGAACTATCACGTGACAGTTGACACAAATTACAGCACAAGAGTAGGCTGAATAAATTAGGAATTCCATCCGCATGACGTTGGGACCTGGGTATTGAACGCGGTTGAAAATCATCGATTCTGGGCACTATGATCGGGACACAATGGCGGATCTAAACCACGTCATTATGGTCTGTACCAAGTACTCAGCTGCACAGGTGATCTTCTGCAAAAAATTGGCTACGATGGGTTATCCCTCCCCCCCCCCCACGTTTATTACACATTTTTTCTAGTTTTTGTCCACCCTATCACCACTGAAAGTTACCAGCCCTACACTCTTCGCAACACAAGAACCGGTACACGTATTCAACTGTCAGAGGTATCAGAACGGTTTTCGTTTATAGCTTTCGACTCGTTCGATTCCAGTACAAGGATCCTTACTTCAAATTAATACATTTATCGTTCTCCATCATCCTAGAAAGTCTGTAACATCATCACAGAATCACCCCGTGTATACGTACATGTACAGACGGCTGCGCCTGTAACTTTGACGCTCTGTGGTCTCATTGGATGACGTTGCCGGACATGGGTTCCTATTCAAAATACGATGTACTCACTCCCCTCTACAAGTCCTAGAAGTCTGTAACTGGAATTTCCGACCACCCTGTATATTGTGTACATACATACTACGAGGTTAGTGACGTTTGAAGATAGTATTTTGAGAACGTTTTTTTTAGGAGAGGTCATAATTGATCAGACATACGGAAGCGAACCTATTGTGGTTAAACAGCGTATTCAGCCCGCGAGATTTGTGATTTTTCCGCGGAATTTAAGTAGTACCCTAGGTGAACCATTCATATGCGGAAACCCAGTAAACTACCATTGCTTCAACATTTTTTTGTGGTGTGTGACAATTAACTTAGGATCTGATGGAAGAAAAGCGATAGCCAACACTTGAAGTACAGAATTTTTCGTAGAATCATTCTTATTTGAGGGACACAAGTGGTTGTGGAACTCAGGTTTTTTGTTTGAATTTTTTTGGTGTGTTAGATCTCGATTCGTGTGGGGATGAGTTGTTGCTGTCTATTGTATACAATTCAATAACATCTTGGAATTGGAATTGAAAGACGCTAAAAAGAACAAAAATAAAGTGCAAACAAGTTAAAATTAGTTCTGAGTACCATGCATTTTCATTTCGCCATTGAATATTTATTCCCTCATTGAAAAGAAAGAAAAGGTACTATAAATAAAAAGTAAGGCTGTTAATATTAGTTTTAAAGCTTATATCCGAACAGTAGTAGAAACTCAACTGATTCAGAGATATGATTTATTACAGAACATCCAAATGCGACAGAAGCAATTTAATTAAATCAGTTAATCAATAATTTCATTGAAATATTAAAACAGTATAATAGTGAGAACTCAGTTGGGGTGTTCTAAATGTTTTACAATAGTAATTAAGCATTTATCTGATAAAGGACAGTAGTAAAGACAAGATGTTATTGAGATGAAAGAATTCCATAGTTACATGCTTAACTGAGTTGTTATCACTGACACATGCTCAAATTATGTGTTTGGTGTAAACGAGAAATCATTAATTAAATATGTCGTTATTTTAACAAATTTTGAATGCATAATGAGGTTAAGTATCCTACAGTACATGATGAGTGTATTATTAATAAGTCCTATTTTATTTAATATCACGTTCTGAAAGAAGAGATGCTAATTTTGAGCTTTGTAATTACAGATCGTAGTGTGCTAGTATTCTGGACAAGTGAACGTGTGACACAGTTAAACGTTTTAAGGAGTACAATACCCACAAGTAAACGTGCTAAATTAAAGTGATAGTGTGATTCTCCTTAAAAACTGAATCATAAATGTATGAGAGTATAACTCCTACAGCGTCAATCGATAGCGAGTTAATTACATGAAGACTATCACCATAGCAATGAGTCTGTTTAGTTCACTCACATTGCTTTACATGACTTGGTATATAAGGTGTTGTTGATTAAAGAAAGAAACTTTCTAGTGAACATAAAGTTTTGAAATCGTGATTCGATTATTTTTTACCACTTCTGATAATATTAGTGTCACGCGTCATTATAACAGTAATATTTAAGGCTATTCAAATTTACTTTGACATTGCATGGTACTTTTAAATCCTTACCTGTGAGCTTTTGAGGTGTACATATAAACATTTGTTTCATTTAGTAGCAAGTATTTTTTCTTTGTAATGGCTCTCTCGTGCTGGAACGAGTTAGGACCAAACACTAGGACAGGGCTGGTGTCACTTCAGCACACTGTTGCTACAAGTACCGCAACGTATCTATTCTGACACCTGTCAAGATCATTTATCTGTAAAGCTCTTCATCTAAGCGTGTTTTAAAAAACCTTAACAGTACACAAGCACAGGCCGCTCAAGTAAATATTTGCTTGGAAAAACTTACGTTAACACACGCAGTTCTTACAAAGATGTTTTACCCAAAACAGGATTTGCTATGTCATCGCACCTATAGTCTAATTTGTCATTAAAGTTTCAGTGAAGAGAATGAAAAACTGTGGAATGATACTGAATGCAAACATGTCAAAGGCAATGTGCGGATGCGCTCTATTATTTTCTGTGTATCGGCACTGCAGTGGTCATATCAAAAGCCACACCAAATAATCCAACAGGAATGTCAACTTCGTAACCAGATCTTGAAACGCATACTTGTATGTTAAAACAGTTCTGTACCCCGGTCCAGTACGTTGATTATATAAGGGGCATTCAAATGAAGATGAGACATAATCTAACATGCGTGAGACTGGTTCTGATCTATCTTTGTACCACAGTTGCGCAAGGACACTCTGAGAGTGTTTTAGGAATTTGTGTTGAACCTACAGCCTGCAAAGTAGATATCAGCTCACACAGGCAGAGTTCAGAAGAGCGCAGCAGTATGGACAGTGATGTAATCAGACAATGATCTCAATGTCAGTTCCATTACACCCCTGTAAAGGCAACGTTATCGCTAACAGAAAATAGTATATGGGTTCAGGAGTAACTATATGTTAGCAAAACATGAAAATCTTAGATTTTCGTTATTAAGTTTTATTTTTACTCTAAGTATGACTTCATGACATATTACAATATATACAGGATGGTAAGATATTGATCTTGGTTGTTCAAAACAGTGAAGCGAAATTCGTAACTATTCTAAGGTTCTTTAATAGTAAGATGGTTGATGATCATGTCTGGGGGTCGATAAAATACAAACAGATTAAATACAGTTTGGGCCAGAGAAATCAATTAAGCTAAAAATGCACAACGAAAATACCCAAAATTGAATGGGGTCTGTACAGGGTACATAAATATTACTGTAAAGATAACTGCACAATTAAAACAGTTCAGTAATTTCAGTGTATAAAGCACTCTGCGGTGGTTGATCAATCCTTTCCGTTAGATTGGATATCTCACGTTTCTGCTTCAGTTATGCCTGACAATCGTGAATATGTTTACCTACAGGTCATGATGGAATGTACCAAAAAATAAGAGACGAATGCAGTTCTGAGTGTCCATTGAATATCACTTTATGGCTCTGAGCACTATGGGACTTAACATCTGAGCTCATCAGTCCCCTCGAACTTAGAACTACTTAAACCTAACTAACCTAAAGACATCACACACATCCATGCCCGAGGTAAGATTCGAACCTGCGACCGTAGCAGCAGAGCGGTTCCGCACTGAAGCGCCTAGAACAGCTCGGCCACAGCGGGGCGGCTACCACTTTCTGGTATAGCGTTGAGTGCACATGTTCACCTTTTGTCGACGGCGGCAGTGCCGGCTATCGGCCAGAGCTGTGAACCTAAGAATCTATCCTAAATCTCTCTCGACTGTTAAACCCCAGTCTGATACATTTCCTATGTCTTCAGGGAAGCCGAGACTCCTACTTGTTCCCTAGCTAAGTTAACTGGCACGGTACACGCTATTTGGCTGGAATAGTGTGTACATCGTTGCCATGAAATCGCTCGCAAATGTTAACTGTCAGTGCTCGCTGCGATTCTCGGTGTTAGGAGACTTTGCAGTTTAACTCCTTACGAGTTAGGACGAGCCTCTGAACAAGTGTTCCCATAATGACTCTCGCAATTGTCTCAGTGCGGCGCGAGTCCCCTTGCTCAGACACTCGACGACTTGCTGCAAGAGAAAAAGCGAATTCTTCTCTCTATACTTGCCTACATCAAAGCTGGTGGCCATGCGTTTTCTTTCTGGCCAATCAGAGCGTTCGTACTTGTTATAACTCCAGCTACTAGAGTTTTTGTAGCCTATCACAGGCGTAGTTTCTTTCGTAGGCCAGAGTTTAACTTCTGCTATGTAATACTGAGATAAACAGCTTTTTCTTTCAGGCGAGTTTTAACACGGTGGCCACAGTTAATCACCAATGTTTTGAGTTGGTTTTATGCAGACGTTTTCTCCAGACGTTTATCTTCCTGTAGAAAGGCTTTCCGAAGTGTCGTCGTTAAAAGCAGGGACAAGGGCGACTTTTGCCGCCGGCGGTCTGCGTAGTGGCTTCGGCATCTCATTGTGTCTTCAGGTGTCCCGCTGTGAGGTTTCAACCAAACACGGGACAGGCGTGCTCTCGTAAAATTCTCCTTCCCTCAGAACTACGTCTCGTATTTCTGGTTGAGGAAATTACTTGTGTGCAATTACTATTGTGAGTGTTGGTGGTTTATATTCATGAAATACTGGCTTGTTCATTAGCTTTGTCTGTCAATAATACGTACATTTTCACGTAATTATGTCGTGTGATACATCGAGTTAATTGGAATTGTTTCAGGAATTCGATGTAAGGTGTATTATTTGTTTGACACCTTACAAGAAAAAATCAAGTAAATCGTTTATTATTTCAAAAGTAATCACAATAACTGTTAATACATTTATCCCTCTGTGAGACAAGCTGGTCAATGCCTTCATGGAAAAAACGTTTGCAGTTGCCTACTGAACCACAGGCCTGCACCTCTTCATGAAACAAAACGGGTGTTCACGTGTTGCCAAGGTTGTCTCAACTACATTGCAGAAGTTTCGTCAGGAAGTCCTCACATACTCTTCATACAGACCCGATCTCTCACGATGCGAGTTCCGTTAGCTTCGGAAGAAGAGGTGGACGTCTGGATACAATCGTGATTCCGTAGGCAACCGCAAACATTTTTTCATGAGGGCATTGACTTTCTTGTTTCACAGTAGGGTAAGTATATTAATATTTAGGGCGATTACTTTTGCAATAATAAACAGTTTAGTTACTTTTCTTCCATCTGTCTAGTCTCCACTTGACTGGCCCCTACAGAAAACAGAGTGAAAACATATGATCAAATAACGATGTTGTAACATGCGAATTGTCAATTTGCGAGCGTAGAAAAGTATATAGACTTGTGGTACAGTGTCTGTGTCAGAAAACTGTAACTTACATCCACAGGTTAGTTGTCTTTGGTGGTGGTATCTTTAACATAATATCCTTGACGGGGAAACATCGAAAAAAGAAGTCTGCATAAATGGAGAATATCAAAGATATATGTCCTTGATGAGTGGTTGAGTCCGCAGCTCGTGGTCGTGCGGTAGCGTTCTCGCTTCCCACGCCCAGGTTCCCGGGTTCGATTCCCGGCGGGGTCAGGGATTTTATCTGCCTCGTGATGACTGGGTGTTGTGTGATGTCCTTAGGTTAGTTAGGTTTAAGTAGTTCTAAGTTCTAGGGGACTGATGACCATAGATGTTAAGTCCCATAGTGCTCAGAGCCATTTTTTTTATTTTTTTTTATTTTTTTGATGAGTGGTAGAACATACATTCACGTATATTAAAATCATTGATTCAGGTTTACCCATTCAAGACTGTGTCCTTTCGCAATTTACGATCTTCTATCATCTGCATGATTTTAATTACAAGGATTTGGGACTCCGCAGGTAGCTTTTTAATTCTCTATCTCGTTTTCGAACATCGCTTATTTTATTTCTATTGCCACTTGTTATATCTGCTGTCGTTAATCGGTTATTGCTCCTAGGAAACGCTTAGGTTGTCCATTCGGGAACTGTGTCGATAACAATAGCGCCATATGTTAGTTGTTACGGGTAAGTGCGGAACTGGAAAGAAGGAATGGGGCGAAATTCGACGCCGAGCGCAGCTTCCTACTTTACGAGAGCAGCCGGGGCAGGCACAGATCTTAATGTCCCGTCCCAAGACGCTGCCGGTAGCTGCTGCGGCCAGCTGCTCGGATGATTCACGGCCGTGCGTCAGCGACGCAATCCGAGGCTGAACCTGACCCCGCACACGCCGGCGCGTCATCTGGCGAGATCCGCTAACGGCCGAGCGGCCGCGGGATGCTCAACAGCCTCCCGCTGAGGAGCGCGTAACGTTTCCCTGGCCTACTTCCTACACAACCTAAAAGTCGAAGATCTGTCCGAGAACGTCGAACGTACAGAAATTTACGCAAAACTAACAATGAAATAGATAGTAAAACAGTTCCCTTTCCTCTAAAGCATTCATTTATTTTATATACACTACCGGCCATTAAAATTGCTACACCACGAAGATGACGTGCTACAGACGTGAAATTTAACCGACGGGAAGAAGATGCTGTGATATGCAAATGATTAGCTTTTCTGAGCATTCACACAAGGTTTGCGCCGGTGGCGACACCTACAACGTGCTGACATGAGGAAAGTTTCCAACCGATTTTTCATACACAAACAGCAGATGACCGGCGTTGCCTGGTGAAACGTTATTGTGATGCCACGTGTAAGGAGGAGAAATGCGTACCATCATGTTTCCGACTTTGATAAAGGTCGGATTGTAGCCTTTTGCGATTGCGGTTTTTCGTATCGCGACATTGCTGCTCGCGTTGATCGATATCCAATGACTGTTAGCAGAATATGGAATCGGTGGTTTCAGGAGGGTAATACGGAACGCCGTGCTGGATCCCAACGGCCTCGTATCACTAGCAGTCGAGATGACAAGCATCTTATCCGCATGGCTGTAACGGATCGTGCAACCACGTCTCGATCCCTGAGTCAATAGATGGGGACGTTTTGCAAGACAACAACCATATGCACGAACAGTTCGACGACGTTTGCAGCAGCATGAACTATCAGCTCAGACACCATGGCTGCGGTCACCCTTGACGCTCCATCACAGACAGGAGCGCTTGCGATGGTGTACTCAACGACGAACGTGGTTGCACGAATGGTAAAACGTCATTATTTCGGTTGAATTCAGGTTCTGTTTACAGCATCATGATGGTCGCGTCCGTGTTTGGCAACATCGCGGTGAACACACATTAGAAGCGTGTACTCGTCATCGCCATACTGGCGGATCACCTTGCGTGATGGTATGGGGTGCCATTGGTTCCACGTCTCGGTCACCTCTTGTTCGCATTGACGGCACTTTGAAGAGTGGACGTTACATTTCAGATGTGTTACGACCCGTGGCTCTACCCTTCATTCGATCCCTGTGAAACCCTACATTTCCGCAGGATAACGCACGACCACACGTTGCAGGTCCTGTACGGGCCTTTCTGGATATAGAAAATGTTCGATTGCTGCCCTGGCGAGCACATTCTCCAGATCTCTCACCAACTGAAAACGTCTGGTCAATGGTGGCCGAGCAACTGTCTCGTCAGAATACGCCAGTCACTACTCTTGATGAACTGTGGTATCGTGTTGAAGCTGCATGGGCAGCTGTACCTGTACATGCCATCCAAGCTCTGTTTGACTCAATGCCCAGGCGTATCAAGGCCGTTATTACGGCCAGAGGTGGTTGTTCTGGGTACTGATTTCTCAGGATCTATGAACCAAAATTGCGCGAAAATCACATGTCAGTTCTAGTATAACATATGTGTCCAATTTGTCAGCGGTCCTGGGCGGGTGAGCATTGTCATCTACAAACAAGAAGTCGGCACCTACTGCACCCCTAAACTAATGGACACGATCCAGAATAACCTCCCTGCAGTACCCCTTTGCTGTAATGGTACCTCGCACGAAGATAGGCGGCAGTGCTCGGCCATTATGCATAATACCTGCGCACACCATAACGCAATGGCATACTGATGACGTTCAGTAACATTCTGTGCTGTGTAACCTGTACCCCCCTCTCCACACAAACTGGTGGCCATAATCACTTGCCACAGTGACGCTGGTTCTTTCTCAATGATATCGTCGTAGGAGTGGGATGCATTTAACAGGCTTCTGAGCATACCAACCCTCCTGATTTAGTTGCCGCGAAATGGCTGGCAGAGACACCGGTAGCGGCTGCAACATCTGCAGCGATTTGCTTATGAGTGAGACGTCTGGTTCTTTTCGCCACTATGGCTACGTAGCGATCCTCTTGCGGGGTAGTGGTCCAGCTACAACCACCGGCATGCTTTCTCATAGCATTTCCACCTTCAGCTGCGTTTTTTTTAATCGCGAGATTTGACACATCTTTTACTGTGGCCACAGTAGTGACACTCTGACCGTCGTTGAGCCGTCCAACTGTTTGTCCCTCCTCTATAGCACTTACATGATATGTTACATACATATTGCTGCACCACATGGAATTTAGTTCCAATGGATTCCACAACAACCTTCGTCAAACAGCGGCCTGTATGGACTGTCGAATGCATACAGAATATTCGGGCACAGGTTCGTTGCAGTTAGCACGTCCCGCACTCTACATTTCCGTTTTATCATTGGTCGAGTCTTCCATAGCAAGTGTCGGCTGTTCCGCAGAAATTTGTTCCCTAGCGAGTGTCAGTTGTTCGTTAGCGACTGTCAAGCAGTATACTATATTACTAGCGTATTGTATCGTCTTAATAATGAGTTCTGTTGCCCAGTTCGTGTTTTTGACGTTATGTAGAATGAGATGGAACGTCAGACAAGACAACTGAAAAATATTCTTGTGCCTGATCATGACGACAATGATGACGAGGATTAATAACGATGATGACTAATAATAAACGAAAGTGTTGATAATGACGAAGGGTTTCGTTACAGTTTTCTCAACCATTCCGAATTTATAATCACATTCTTATAGATTTGTCGAGATGCAGCGTTCCATCATCAGACTACAATACACGAACTTCTGCATAAGACAGCAATCGGTTTGTTGTTCAAAACAAATTGATCCAAAATTTTAAAGTTGAAATTTCTCGGAAATTACTTATTTAATTTCGGAGACTGAAACGCGGATAAATTCATTTCTGTGTGGTATACGACAATAGCAACAGAATTTACTGAATCTCTCTTTTTAACGATAGTTTTGTAATTTATGCTTCTATAACTGGAGGCTATATGTCGTTTAGTGACGATTTTGTGGATAGAAACGGAATTACCACATCTTAAATGGTTCCGGAAATGTTTGAAAGTCCTAGCTTAATTACCTTGTACACGTGACTACACTGCAAGAGTGGAGCAGTATGGCGAAAATTCAAGCTGCAACAGACTTCTGATCCAGCAGATGGCCAGCAAAATAGTATACTCGTATGTGAAAATCTGATGGACGATTGTATTTTTCTACTTCGCGGTACCGCGATCTGATGAGCAAATAAAAGAAAGGAAGGAGAATTATGTTTTAACGTCCCTTCTACATCGAAGTAATTAGGTAAGGAGCACAAGCTCGGACTGTTTCACGGATGGGGAAAGAAACTAGCTTTGCCCGTTCAGAGGAACTATCCGGGCATTTGCCGCAGTGATTTGGGGAAATCATGGGAAACCTGAATTTGGATGCCCGGAAGTGAGTTTGAACTGTCGTCCTCCCAAATGCTTGTCCAGTGTGCTTACCATTGCGCCACCTCGCTCGGTGCGCAAACAGAGCAAATGTAACGTCATTTTATTTATACCCTCATCAGCGACAATGAAAGTTTAAGTGAAGCCCCTGTGTGCGCAGATAATGTAATGGTTAAAGCCATGGAGGTATAATATGGGGAGTTGTACTGGTTAAGCCATGGAGGTATAATAAGGGGAGTTGTAGAAAGTAGATGTCTGCCATATCAGTTGCCCCAAACTTTAGCTTCTGGTAGAAGCGTTTTGATCAAAAATGCCAGCTTTTGTCATTTACGGGTGTACAACCATTATGATTATAGCCTAAGGAATAAAGGTATCACATTTCATTCATAAATTGACTTTTTCAAGCGATATTTTCCAACAAAGAACAGAACATTATTTTGTGTCCCCATGGTTGGTGAGCTTGATTATTCAAAGGATCGTATAAATAATTTTAAAAATGTACAGAGTACAATTCGTTGTTGACAGCTGTCTGAAATGGTGAGTGTGTCGACTTCGACTGAAAATGGAAGGTACCGAGTTTCGTGCTGTTACTGAACATTTTCATTTGAAGGGTTGGACTGCCGCACAAATCAAAATCGAACAGTCTGAAGTTCACGCGTCTCTGGGCCATCACCCAAGACAATTTTCTTTTGGATTAGTGAATTTCAACGTTGTAGGACAACCATCGAGGACGAAGTACGTTCCCGCCGTCAAATTGAGGCCACCAGAAAGGAAACCACTAACAAAAACCAAGATATGATAACACAAAACCGCCGAATAAGAATTCATGAGATTGATTCTCAACTGAGCGAGAGCATAATACTCGTATCTTGCACGGAGAACTGCCTACGAAGAAGCTGTGTGTGAGGTGGGTGCCGCGATTGCTCACAGTCGACTAAAAGCCCATCTGGCACAACATTTCAACAAAATGTCTGACGACGTTTAATCACAGTTCTCAAGACTTTTTGCGCTGATTTGTAACTTTTGATGAAACCTTACCAACATTACACACTAAAGTCAAAATGACACTCAAAACAAGAAACGGAGGCTAGTGAAAGTGCATCGACGAAGGCAAAGACCATTTTCTCATCTGGTTAAGGTGATGGCCACTGTTTTTTTTTTTTTTTGGAGTCCCTAGGACTAATCCTCATAGATTACTTGGAAAATGCGGAACCATAACGGGACGCTAATATGCCAGATTGTTGGATCGTTTGAAATTCGCGTCAGGTGAAAAAAGACCAAGTCTGGCACGGAAAAACGTGCACCAGCATAATGCACCATCCCACACACCAGCGATCACAATGGCGAAAGAGCTTGAACTGGACTTTGAATTAGCTCCTCATCCACCGTCTTCACCAGACTTACCCTCAAGTGACTTCTTCCTGTTTCTTACTTCAAACTTTGGCTTGCTGGGAAGAAATGGTCGTCAAAAGAAGACGTGATAGCTTGCAGTCAAGGAATATTTTACAGACTTCGTCAGAACCGTTTTTCCGATGGGCTGAAACAGGTCGATTATCGTTGGACGATGTGTATCTCCCAGAAAGGTGAGTTATTGACTAAACAAACATTTTTTCTTGCTTTTTTACCGGACTTATCAAACCACTCTCGTACATGAAATTGGTGGCACTGTTTACTTTTACTGTTGTGGTTTTATTTCTATTCGACTTTACATTTCCAAGTAGTGTAGCTGGAAAAGCTCTCTGGCCTAACGCCTTGAGAAAAAAGAAAACCGCAACAAACATAGCAAAATATGTTCTCAACAGTTGGTGGTTGATGGTTGCAGACATAACAACGCTGTTACAGAGGTCTACAGAAGCCAGTTCATGGATGTTGGCCACTGATGGAATCGTGTATACGATTGGAGTCACCCCCTCAGCGTCAGTTAAGGCCTGATGATGGAGTATTGAGTCACCAAACCTGGTTGATATGCAGGGTGTCCCAAAAAGAATGACCCGATTTAACTTGTAATAATATTGAGACAAATGTCACTAGTAACTGAAACAGCGCTACATGTAATCGGCATGGTTTAGACTTTCAGAAAAAAATCCGACAGATGTCGCTACGAGCGCTGACCTGGAGCGTGCAGCCAGTCTCGCGCAATATGAATTCCGCGCAACAGAATGCGTATTGTGTTAATGGATTTAGTCGTACTCAATCAGTGATTGCAGTTCAGCGGGCGTTTCATATTCGATTTCGTGCTAACCCACCATCACCAAAGAACATTCGACAATGGCATAAAGAGTTTGAGGAAACAGGGTGGCTCTGTAAAGGCAACAGTCCTGATCGGCCACGTGTTCCTGAACAAACAGTGGAACAAATCCGACGAGCGTTTGAGCGGAGCCTCCACAAGTCTACGCGTCGTGCGAGCCGAGAACTTGCGTTACCGCGCATGACAGTGTGGCGTGTGTTACGGTGTCACGTAGCCCTCAAACCATACCGATTACAACTGGTACAAGCTCTTCGAGATACTGACAAAGTGAAATGAGTGGAATTCAGCAATGCTGTTCTAGAGGACATGGAAGATGGTGTGGTGTCACCGCCAGACACCACACTTGCTAGGTGGTAGCCTTTAAATCGGCCGCGGTCCGCTAGTATACGTCGGACCCGCGTGTCGCCACTATCAGTGATTGCAGACCGAGCGCCGCCACAAGGCAGGTCTAGAGAGACGTCCTAGCACTCGCCCCAGTTGTACACCCGACTTTGCTAGCGAAGCTACACTGACAAATACGCTCTCATTTGCCGAGACGATAGTTAGCATAGCCTTCAGCTACGTCATTTGCTACGACCTAGCAAGGCGCCATGACCAGTTTATATTGAGATTATAATTAATGTATCAAAAAGAGCGATGTTCTCCGATTATGGATTAAAGTTAAGTATTACATCAACTACGTACTTTATTTGCTACTATCAAGTCCCTTAACTGTTCCAGACCTCACGCCAGTCTGCGTGAGCTAAGCGCGTGCATTTCAGCCTCCTTTAGCAACACGGTGTTGGCTCTTCTGCCAACACACCAGATGGCACCTTTATGTCACGGTTGACATTCAGCGCTGAGGCAACTTTCCAGCCGGCCGGAGTGGCCGAGCGGTTAAAGGCGCTACAGTCTGGAACCGCACGACCGCTACGGTCGCAGGTTCGAATCCTGCCTCGGGCATGGATGTGTGTGATGTCCTTAGGTTAGTTAGGTTTAAGTAGTTCTAAGTTCTAGGGGACTTATGACCACAGCAGTTGAGTCCCATAGTGCTCAGAGCCATTTGAACCATTTTTTTTCCAACTTTCCATATTAGCGGTAAGGCTCACCGTCATAATGTGCGTATATGGGGGCTCGAAAATCCTCATGAAACAACTGAACACGAACGTGATTCAACAAAAGTGAATGTTTTTTGTGCTGTTTCAAAAAGCAAGGTTTATGAACCTTACTTTTTTTAGGAAGAAACCATAACAGGACAATCATATCTTGCAATGCTACGGAACTGGTTATTCCCACAACTTTACTCTGACAATTTCATCTATCAGCAAGATGAAGCACCACCGCCCTGGCAAACAACGTGCGCAGTTTGCTCAGTGCCAACGTGCCTCAAGGTTGGATAGGGCGTACAGGACCGCGAGACCAGGCTTTACACTCTTGGCCTCCTGGGTCCCCTGACTTAACACCATGTGATTTCTTCCTGTAGGGATATGTTAAACAATGTGTTTAGTTCCTCCCTTACCTCGTGACACTGATGAACTAAAAACCAGAATATCAGCTTCTGTAGCTTCAGTGACAGAAGACACCTTACGCTCAGATTGCGCTGAATTTGGGTATCGGCTAGATGTTTGTGCAGCCAATGGAGGCCATATTGAACATTTATGATGAATTTTTATGAACTTCTGTCTTTCCTGCGTAATTTAGTATGCAATTTGTTGTTGTTAAGCCTTCTTCGTAATACACAATTCTATTTAAAATTGGGCCATTCTTTTTTGGGACACCCTGTAATAAATGACACCGAAAAGACGGCTGCATGTTTCATTTTATTACATAAGTGAACGGGCTAAGTCCCACAAATCTTCAGTCAGAAGGATGAACATACAAAAACACTAATGAGTAGGCTGATGAAGCTCACTGACGCGTGGTATGTACCGTAGTATACATAACCCACTGAAGATTAAATAGTGTTGTTCCCCGCAGGCCCACGTGCAGCTTTTGTTGTCGGGATCTGACTGCTGCTCAAATTCAAAAATAACGTGTCGTGAGACACGTTATTATTCCGAATTGGAATCCCCCTTCCCAGTTTCACCCAGACTGGCATGCCTCTCAAGAACTAAGTACCACAAGGGCCCGCCCTCTCCTTTCTGGGAGGGAATGAAAGATAAGTAAAATAAAATTACAAAAACGAAAAGAGAGGCGGCCAACATCAGATCAATGGTGAGTCGCGTGTAGTCGACGGGCCGCGCCCTGTGCATCCCTGCTTTAGAGGATCGAAGAACAGTTAAAGATGAATGGTATTACACAACAGTTGTTTAACGATTTTCGTGTAGTTTCTCCAGCACGAGTGGCTGACAGTGTCAAACGAGCACCCTCCATTGCTGGCGGCGGATTGGAATCTAGTCCGCAGCCGGAGATTATATGAACCTGTCGCAACAAAGTCTGAGGGCTCTTCCCTATTCATAACCACTGTGGTTCTCTTCTTGCGACCTGCAACAGTCGTTCGTTTTTTTAAGCTATTGTCATGTTTATGAATTGTTTAAATAAGAATTTACCCAGTAAGTCACGGCAAGAATACAACATGATTATTAAAGTACTGATTAAAATGTACACGTAATACCGTGACGAGCAAGAGAAACGACAAAAGACTGCAAACCCGATCTAAAATACTAGGTAAATACAATTAACGATTGCCTTTAAAAATAATTACCTATTCAAGTAATATTTCAGGTTGGCGTCTGTTGATTTTGATGGGGCACAATACATCAAACCAATAAAAGGAGTGCCGATGTTATTGTTCGAAAGCAGTTGACCGATCAAGATAACAAGATTCTTACAGAAAAAGATATATACAAGGTACTAAAAGAATTGTTCGGGAAATCAATTTCAGGGAGGTTCTGCTTAGCGATACAGCATAAATAGCGAGAGATCACGTAATGTGTTCGGTCGTTATATCACCAGTCTTTTCTTTACGGACTCTGAAAAATAAAAATAAAAAAAATTAGGGTCATTAGCATGGGAGATAACCAGGTCTAATATTTTGAATGACTTCTACATACAAATACTTTCTCATTAAATCAAAATTACGGTACATACGAACGTGGATGTTTACGTTACAATAGCCAGGCGATAACAGAGCGCCTTCATATGGCGAGAATAATAACTGAAGTGAGAACCGCTTATTTTTGCAAAAGGTTGCATAGATTTTAGTTTTTTCAGTAATCTTCGCTCGTTGGTAAAGTCTCTGGCCTAGTACGTATTTTTTGGTTTTAAAGATAAGTATTTCACACATAGAATGAAATTCTCATTCATTACAGCATAAACACACTCTTATCGGTATACAAATATTATATGGTTTATACTGTCACGTGACTTCAAGGAGGTTGCATAATTTTATGTTCAGCGACCCTGGAATTGAGTGATTGTCCAGCCAGTCCAACAAACGGGGTGACCCAAAATTCCGTTAACATTTGTAAATGCTCTAATTCATAGAATAATGTATACAGACAGGTAAAACATGATACCCGTGCGTGAAATGACACACGTTTTAAACGAGTGCAACAACCGGATAATAGATGACGCTTTCTTCGTGGGAATGTGGGGAGGGGAGGGGGGGTACTGTTTTTCAAGCTGTCAGCGTTACGGATGCGAGGTACGTCGGCGTGTTATAAAATCGCTTCAGCCTTAGGCTGGCTGATACACACCTGCTGGAAGGTACAAAGCCAGCCGCTGTGACCGTGCGGTTCTAGGCGCTTCAGTCAGGAACCGCGCTGCTGTTACGGCCGCAGGTTCGAACCCTTTTATCGATACCCAGTAAGAGTCCAAACTTGAATCATTTTCACATCTTTAATCCACTCCAACGGCGTGATCCAAAGATTCATTTTTTAAGAAACGGAATGAGGTTTATGTGCAGTAAAGCATTGTAGTGCAATCCATGCGTTGTCAGGACTACTGTGCTCGTGTACGAACATCCAAGTTATCCTTTGCGCGTGTAATCAGTATTAATGTTTTACTAGGGCAGTACCATTCTATCGAGTCAGAAAATCTATACAACCTAGTAGTTTGTGAACGGAACGTCAGTATCGAGATAAATTTTTGAGCTTGTTCAATGCATCCCTGCTGAGGATATTTTCTTTTTTTCCGTGTGTTCGCAAGTAGTAAAAATCAACATGGCATCCCTGCTCAAGACGATGGTGGTGGTAAGTTCCTATGGGACCAAACTGCTGAGGTCATCGGTCCCTTGGATTACACACTACTTAATCTAACTTACGCTAAGGACCACACACACACCCATCCCATGCCCGAGGGAGGACTCGAACCTCCGACGGGGGGGGGGGGGGGGCATCGCGAATCGTGACAATGCGCCCGAGACCGCGTGTCTCCTGATCAAGATTTTTTTTTTGTTACAGAGTAGTAAATAATTTACAAAAGTTTTTAAATTTCCCCTTTCAGTCTCTTCTTCCGACATGGCGCATCGTCGAATCGCTAACAAATTCCCGAGACAGACCCAGCATGCAACGTCAACAAGTGGCCAGCTCAACGTCAGCAGTTTTGGTACATTACAGTTTTGCTACCACCAGGCATCGGTGAGATCAGAAAAAAAAGATCCGAAAACGTGGCATCGTTTCTCATCAGCTACCAAACGAAAGGTCAAACGACTGGTTATTTGTTATCTTATTCATGCCTGAAATTTTCTTCAACTTCAGTATATAATAAAACTCAGTCGTCAGATGCCAATATATGTATTTTTATTATGCTTTACCGGTTTGGACTAATTAATTTGTCATTTTCAGAAACCTACAGAATTGGAGACATTATAAATATTTAGATATTGGCTGTACATTTACGTGAAGTATAAGAAGTATATTAAAGAAACTTACTTAGCTTTGGTTTAGAAGATGTCAGTACCTTCTTCATAGAACCATATCGCCATGATATATCCAGAAATGTACGTATTGGATGTGATTATGTAAACACAGACAGACAGTTTACAGTAACTGAATCACGTCTATATGTATGTCAAGCTGTTGGGCTTGCAACAAGGAATATATGTAAAAACACTTAAAAGCAAAACCAAGTTATACAAGTAAGCTATGAATAATACATTTGAAAAAAAAAAAAAAAAAAAAAAAAAAAACATAGCACATACCTTTAATATATGAAGGAAATAAGCTAGTTTTCACATTTTATAACAGATAATAGGAGACAAGGTACTGGCGGAATTAAAGCTGTGAGGACGGGGCGTGAGTCGTGCTTGGGTAGCTCAGTTGGTAGAGAACTTGCCCGCGAAAGGCAAAGGTCCCGAGTTCGAGTCTCAGTCCGGCACACAGTTTTCATCTGCCAGGAAGTTTCAGATAATAGGCAATCCAAGTAGTATGTTTTTAATGCAAGTTGATCATTCAACAAATCTTTTGAATGTAGGAGGGGGGGGGGAGGGAATGTTTACATATTACATATTATTTTCAAAGGTTTCTTTTGTAGTCCTTGTCTACTATATACATAATTTTCATGTTAAGCAAGGGTGGAGGAGGAAGAGTGTTTCTCCATTTTGAGATGTTCTGCAAAAGTTGATTCATATTAATTCTCGCTGTCTTTGTTGAGCACTTGAATTTGTACTCGTAAACACAGAGTTGTTCCTACAGCAGTTGCTGCTAGCTCAACAGCTTGACATATATATAAATGTGATTCAGTTACTGTAAACTGTCAGTCTACGTTAAGAAAAACATTTAGCTGAATTGCGCAACAAAGACGCCGAGAATTCATGTAAGTCAAATTTTACGGAACATCTCAAAATCTCAAAATAGAGAAACACACTCTCATCTTGTATCAGAAAAACAGACACTATTGACACTACTTTGATTACATATGTTACAAAACGTGAAATATATATATATATATATATATATATATATATATATATATATATATATATATATATATATATATATATATATATATAATACGATATGATAAGTGATCAAAATAGTATCTGTTTTTTTCTAACACAAGATGCTCTGTAGAAGCTTTTTGTTGATCATGTGAAATTTTGCATGTAGTTGACAAGGGCTACAAATTAAGGGAACTTTCAGAATAATTTTAAATAATTAAACATTTCCATAAAAATTCAAAATATCTGTTGAATGATCAACTTGCTTTAGAAAAGGGACTATTTTGATTGTATCACATCTCTTATAGAATGTGAAAACTAGCCCATTCCCTTTATAAATTACAACTATGTGCTATGTATTTTCAAATTTATTATATATAACTTCTTTATATACCTTGTCTATAATTTTAAATGCTTTTATATATGTTCCTTGCTGCTAGTACAACAGCTTGACATTAACATAGACATGATTCAGGTTCTGTAAATTGTCAGTCTGTGTTTACGATAACCCCATAAAATATGTACATTTACGGACATACTATGCCATTATGCTTTAATGAAGAAGATACTGACATCTGATAAACCATTAGGCCTACTAAGTTAGGTTCTATAATATTCGTCTCATGTTGTTGTTGTTGTAGTCTTCAGTCCTGAGACTGGTTTGATGCAGCTCTCCATGCTACCCTATCCTGCGCAAGCTTCTTCATCTCCGTTTACCTACTGCAACCTACATCCTTCTGAATCTGCTTAGTGTATATCTCTTGGTCTCCCTCTACGATTTTTACCCTCCACGCTGCCCTCCAATGCTAAATTTGTGATCCCCTGATGCCTCAGAACGTGTCCTAACAACCGGTCCCTTCTTCTTGTCAAGTTGTGCCATAAACTCCTCTTCTCCCCATTTCTATTCAGTAGCTCCACATTAGTTAAGTGATCTACCCATCGAATCTTCAGCATTCTTCTGTAGCACCTCATTTCTAAAGCTTCTATTCTGTTCTTGTCCAAACTATTTATCGTCCATGTTTCACTTCCATACATGGCTACACTCCATACAAAATGGATATCCAAAATCTAAAGATTTATGATATCCCTAATTTTCTAGGCTTCTGAAGATCACATAACAATTTTGTCGGAAACGGTAAAGCTTGATAAAAATATACATGCTGCAGACAATTGAATATTGAGTGATTATCGATCATTGTTGATTATTTAACGGAAAAAATCTTCGAACTAGTGTGTAATTGCCCTACTGATGTGATTTATCTCTAAAACCTTTTTTGTTCCCTTGAGTCAAACAAAAACTGCACTGAATGCGATTTTCATCACTTCAAAATTTTTCGAGCCATTCCAGAACTGTGTTTTGATGTTTAAACAATCAGAGCGAAAAAAATGTTATAGTACTGGTTAGAGTACAGGCAAAGGTGTAGAAATTGTAAAGAATACAACTATTTGTAACAGAAGAAATTATAAAAAAAATTAGGCGTGTCTCGTATGGAGCTAGTGGGTCACGGTTTGCAAGTCTTACTTAACCCTGTCAGACCGCTAATTTTTCTGGAGGAAGGAACATTTTTCTTTATGTAATAATGCTCTAGGTGATTTTTTAATGATTTTAGATGCAAAATTTATGTAAATATCTTTACCCGTTTTCAAAACATATTCTCTACACTTGGTTTCATTTTATGGACTGAAATAACTTATTATGAAATATTCTCTATTGTGATAAATAGTAAAATGACCATTCCATAATTACCATGCAAAATAAAAGGTGGAATATAAGGATCCAACCACAACCGTTTATTCTGGTGGTCACGAACTGCTACGCACTGCTACATTAACTTGCTGATATTTTCAAAGTGATGCCTAACAGTTGGCAGCACTTATACATGATGAAAATGTAGAACATTCTCAAATGTGTAGCTCAGATTTCTATTGGGAAAAATACATGTGTTGCAGTTAATGGCTCTGAGTACTATGGGACTTCTGAAGTCATCAGTCCCGTAGAACTTAGAACTACTTAAACCTAACTAACCTAAGGACATCACACATATCCATGCCCGAAGCAGGATTCGAACCAGCGACCGTAGCAGCAGCGCACCTCCGGACTGAAGTGCCTAGAACCGCTCGGCCACCCCGGCCGGCTGTTGCAGTTAAGACACAGTAAAATTTAATGCACACAATTATAGCCAGAGGGTCTGAAAGCGTTAATAAACGTCGTGGCCATTGCAAACAAAGAAGCTTTACTACATTTGTACAACTCTTGTGAAGGAATACTACGTGATTTTGCAGTGCAAACCGTTCTGGCATTTTGGTGTCACCGCCAGACACCACACTTGCTAGGTGGTAGCCTTTAAATCGGCCTCGGTCCGTTAGTATACGTCGGACCCGCGTGTCGCCACTATCAGTGATTGCAGACCGAGCGCCGCCACACGGCAGGTCTAGAGAGACTTCCTAGCACTCGCCCCAGTGGTACAACCGACTTTGCTAGCGATGGTTCACTGACAAAATACGCTCTCATTTGCCGAGACGATAGTTAGCATAGCCTTCAGCTACGTCATTTGCTAACACCTAGCAAGGCGCCATTACCAGTTACTATTGATGCTGTAAAACATGTACCGTCAAGAGCGACGTTCACCATTTATGGATTAAAGTTGAGTATTCCACCAGCTACGTCAGTTTTTTCTACAATCTAATTTCCTTGTCCTGTTCCAGACCTCACGCCAGCCTGCGTGAGCTAAAACGCGTGCCTTTCGGCTTCCTCTCACACCGGTGTTGGCTCTCCTGCCAACCCACAACAGGCATGACCGAATCAGAAAACTGTATCTGGAAGTCACTGCGATAAAACTTCTACACGTGGCGATTCTCCCACGAAAAGGACAATCTCGAGATGTCCAATAAGGCGAGCGCGGGAGACGGCGAGAGTGACGCCGGCAGACAAAGCGACGGCAGCGAGCGCGGCCGCAATCAATCAGAGAGCGGGAGGCGTCATCTCCGGCCCTGCTGCGGCCGTCAGATACACGCGGCCGCCCGTCACCAGCATCCGCTCCGCTAATCGATGTGCAGTCGCAGCCGCCCACACACTCACCGCAACAGTTCACTCTCCTGCCCCGGTCCTATATGCTAAGCAGTACCGGGCGCAAGTACAAGTCATGACTGAAGCTTCACGCATATGGGAGAACACCGGTTGGAAAACGATAACCTGAAGGTTTTTAACGAGAAGGAATTTAAGTAGAATAAGGAAGCACACCGAAAAAAGTCACTCTCAGAAAACTTCAATCAAATACCGTGAACACCGCCTCCAGCGTCGATAGCGACCTCCAGTCCAGAAGTTTCTTCAGGTATATCGTATCCAGTTCCTTCAAGTAGTCACAGAAATTTGCTGTGTGATTAGGAATGGGCGATTTAGCAGACCAGTCTCGAGATGGTTCTGTGAGGTTTTTCGGGATGCTTTTCTTACAGTGGCCGGGTCGCCTCATCCAATAATTCAATACCTTCTCTTGCTGACAGTATGGATAATGTAACTGATGATGATAAACAGAAGGCTGAAATTCTAAACCTAGCTCTCAAAAACTCGTTTACGGTAGAGGACTGCAGCACCATTCCCTCTTTCAATTATCGAACAAACGCAAGGATGGCTGACATAGTGTTTAGCGTATCTGGGGTTGTAAAACAGTTAAGATCCTTAGACGCCAGGAAGGCATCTGGTCCAGATGGTGTACCCGTAAGATTATATGTTAACTATGATACAAATATAGCACCATTTTTATCCATCATCTATCAGAGATCATTGGAACAGCGAAAAGTTCCACTGGACTGGAAGAAGGCCCAGGTAATAGCAAAAAGGGGAGAAAATCGGATGCACATAATTACCGGCCAATTTCACTGACATCGATTTGTTGTAGAATCATGGAAAATATTTTTTGTTCTAGACTCTGAGAAGCTCATCTGCAGAAACCAGCATGGTTTTAGGAAACAGCACTCATGCGAGACACATGTGCATGATGTACAACAGGCTCTAGGCTCAGGGCTCCCAGGTTGATGCCATATTTCTCGACTTTCGAAAGCCGTTCGACTCAGTTCCGCACCATCGCTTGCTCCAAAAAGTGCGCGCTTACGGTCTATCCGATGACATATGCCGTTGGTTAGAAAGTTTTCTAACAGACAGGGAGCAATACGTCGTCCTGAACGAGGTGACTTCAACAGAAACAAGCGTAACTGCAGGTGTGCCCCAGGGCAGCGTAATAGATCCTCTGCTTTTTACGCTTTACATAAACGATCTGGTTGATGGTATTAACAGCGGCATTAGACTGTTTGCTGATGATACTGTAGTCTACAGGAAAGTAGTATCACACGAAAGTTGTGAACAAATCAATGAGGATTTGCAGAAAATAAATGCGTGGTGTAGTGGCAGTTATCTCCCAATATTAGTAAGTGTAACCTACTGCGTATAACAAGGGGAAAATCCCCATTAATGTACGAGTAAAAAATAAATGCCCAGTCTTTGGAAGCGGTAATATCCGTCAAGTATCTGGGTGTGACTATTAGAAATGATCTCAAATGGAATGATCAGATTACACAAGTAACCGGTAAGGCGAACTCTAGATTGCGGTTCATTGGTAGAATCCTGAAGCGATGCAGTCCTTCAATAAAGGAAATGGCTTACAATACATTAGTTCGTCCAGTCTTAGAGTATTGTTCGTCTGTATGGGACCCTTACCAGCCGGGTCTGATTCAAGACATTGAGAAGGTCCAAAGAAGAGCGGCAAGATTCGTGACTGGTACATTTAGCCATCGCGAGAGCGTTACAAATCTCATAGAGCGTATGAAGTGGGACACACTTGCACGTAGACGGCGCGCTAAACGGAAGGGGCTGCTCACTAAATTGCGAAATCCGATCTTCACCGAGGATGTAGAGCATATATTATTACCACCAACTTTCGAATCGCGCAATGATCATCATTCAAAGATAAGAGAAATTGCAGCTCGCACTGAGGCGTTCAGATAGTCGTTTTTCCCTAGCGCGATCCGCGAGTGGAACAGAGAGGGGAAATATGACTTTGGTGCGAATTTTGTCCTCCGCCACACACCGCTTGGTGGAGTATATATGTAGATGTAGAACATAAAAGAAAAGTTTGTTTCAAGATTCTTCATGATGAAGTGTTGCCTCTCATTTTACGACGGCCGTTCATCAAATAATGCTACACTTTTTTTTTCTCGGCCAAGTTCAGTTGAAAGAATGCGGAATTTGTTGCGGGACATCGTTTAATATTACCGATTCAGCTGAAGTTCTGATCGATGGCGGCGCTATATGTAGCCTTCAAAACGGCGTCTGTGACGGAAGTAAGTTCCAGACAGAGAGCTGTCATTGAGTTTCTCTTGGCGGAAAACCAGAGCATCGCAGGTATTCAAAGGCGCTTGTGGAATTTCTACTGAGGCCTGGTAGTGAAAAAAAGCACGGCGAGTTGCTGGGCGAGGCTTCTGTCATCATATATGACGGTAGTATCTGATCACGAAAGAACAGTTACCGTGGATGACCATGCAGCTTTGCTAGAAATGAAATGATAATTAAATGGACACCCTAGCTGCAAACAGGCGTTGATGTAGTTCATTGGGGTCATGTTGAAAATGTGTGCCCCGACCGGGACTCGAACCCGCCTGTTTGCAGCTAGGGTGTCCATTTAATTATCATTTCATTTCTAGCAAAGCTGCATGGTCATCCACGGTAACTGTTTTTTCGTGGACAGATACTACCGTCATATATAGTTAAAATATGGCTTCCCGGCCATTGACCTTCTTGTGCGAACGCACACGCTATGCCCGAACTCGTACGGGACTTGGTAGATTAATCTGCCACGAGTAATGAGTATGATGGGCAAACATCTATTAGGCGCACTACGAATGTAGTGGTGTGGACATGTTGGGAATGTGGATCTCACGGGGAGCGTGCAAGGGATAAGTCCCTGCAGACGCACTATCCAGTTGCCCGCGGTGGCTCAGATGGATAGAGCGTCTGCCATGTAAGCAGGAGATCCCGGGTTCGAGTCCCGGTCGGGACACACATTTTCAACATGTCCCCAATGAGGTACATCAACGCCTGTTTGCAGCTAGGGTGTCCATTTAATTATCATTTCATTCTGTCATCATCGCAACAACGTCGTGCAAACCTGTCCGATTTCCTTCTTGCCGGTCGGCCGCGCACAGCTGTCCTACCCTCAGGAATTTGAAGGAACGACCTCAGCGTGTTCGTCGCCACAAAAATGCAAACGAACTTCTCCTCCTTCGTGACAATGCAAGGCCTCACACAAGTCTGCGCACAGGAGAGGAGCTGAAAAAAACTTCGTTGGCCTGTTCGCTCTCACGCACCCTACAGCCCGGATCTCGCATCTTCCGAACTCCATCTGTTTGGCCCAATGATGGATACAGTACGCGGGGGATAGGAACGTTATTGATGCAGCAAGACGTTGGCTCCGATGTCGACCAGGACAGTGGTTCCACGAGGGCGCACAGGCCCTCCGAGTGAGGGAGCGTAAGGCCGTCGCACTGAACGGAGGTTATGTTGTAATGGAGCCAAAAGAGTGGGGAATAATATGTTGTATTGCAAACCCGAATAAAACTGACCTGCTTTCAGAAAAAAAATGTGTTGCATTACTTATTGAAGACACCATCATTAATAAATGTGCTGTGGGCAGTCTTGTCTTCGAAGGCGACAACATCCACAGCGCTGGACGCATGACTTCCTCGTTTGACAACTCCTGCCACACCTCCGTAGACATTCCACAAGCGCCTATGAATACCTGCGATGCTCTGGTTTTCCGCCAGAAGAAACTCGATGACAGCTCTCTGTCTGGAACGTACTTCCGTCACAGACTCCATTTTTTAGGCTACACCACCTATCAGAACTTCATAAAACTGTAGCAGCTGAAGCGGGAATATTCCAAGACGTCCCACAAAAATTTCGGCATTTTTTCAACTGAAATTGCCTGAGAAAAAAAGTGTAACATTATTTGTTGAACGGCCGTCGTAGAACGAGGGGCAACACTTGATCGTGAAGAATCTTGAAACAAACGTTCTCGTTGCTGTTCATGGTAACCTCGATGAGGCGACCCGGTCACGGTAAGAAAAGAACCCCGAAAAACCTCGCAGAACCACGATGGAACTGATGTAAACCCTGCACACAGCATGGGTTAAATGTCTCATTGGATCGTCGCTGCACTCGACTGCTCGCATCATTTGAAAAGGAGTAACATGACTCGTTGGAACACACTATGCGCTTTCAGTCAGCTGCTGTGTAGTTTCTGTGGTGCTGGGAGCACTGAAGATGTGCATCTTTATGTGCCTGTTTGAGCGTGGCCTTTTGCAAGGTAACCGAGTCCTAAATGTCCATTGCTTACAGCTTACCTGGCAACGTTCATTCGGAAACTAGTTGAGATAGGCCTGAACACACTGGAGGCAGCAACTGCTGTCAGATTTGAAAACGACTGACAGGGCTTGACACTCGTCCCCGTTTCCTACAGGTTAGCATCTTCTTACGATCACTGCCCCTGTAAATATGCGCTCCCTGCTCTTTTTCTATGTATTCACTACACGACTACGTGTCGTTTCTGCAATTTTTGGGTCACTTGTTCAGTGTAGTCGCACATTTAATAAACATCTTCTCCTGTTTTATGAATGTGTTGACATATTTCTGTTTATATTTTCTTGTTTTTAGATCCGAAGACGGCTGCAAAACCGAAGCCGGGAATCAATTTTAGTGAAGTAGCATATGAGTATGACATTGATTTACATAATCTAACTAGCTTAGCACCCACTGCTTCGCTCTTGTAGACTGTATGGCCTGCAGAGATGTTTTTTTGTGTTTATTTAATCGAATTCTTACGTTGTTCACAAATTGCAACACCTTCTTAGCTTTTCATGCTAATTAAGGCCATATAAGTATGGTCTTTTATGGATGTACTACTGACCAAAAAGCGATTCTGGTAGCTGGAGTCCAAAGTTTTTATTAATCATACCTTTTGCGTTTTTGTGGAGATATTTTCATAGCAACTTTCATCCCCTAACAAATATTTCATTGCATCTAACCGAGAAGTGAAATACCGTTTCCATAAATTTAGCTTTAAAATTTTTTAAATTTAAGAAAATATTTTCTTAAAATTGTTTATCCCCGATTGCGCTCCATTAGGGACTGAATTTCCAGAAACACTGAAACACGTATTTTTTGAATTTCTAACCGAGAAGCCAAATACTAATTGTGATACGTGTGTCCTTAAAAATCCTTTAGTAGTTATTATTTTCAAACAAACATTCACCCACTGTTTTATCCCCTTTGTGGTTAAATTTCCAAAAATGCTGAAACATGTATTTTTTGTTTTCTGAGTGAGAAACCATATACCAGTTTTCCTCTTCGTAGTTCTAGCTTCAAAATTCCCTTAATAGCGACATACTTTCCAAAAACCTCTCATCCTCTAATTCACCCCCTTAGGAGTGGAATTTCGGATAGTTCCTTCCTAAACGATGCCTTCAGTATAAGATCCACACCTTCTCCAGACTTCAAGTTTCTATCCTTAGCGGTTTGGGCTGGGCGATGATGAGTTAGTGAATCAGTCTGACCCTATTTCACCCTCTTAGTGGTTGAATTTACAAAAACAGTGAAACACATATTTCTTCGTCTCTAAACGAGAAGCCAAACACCAGTTTTCAAGTTTTTAAAAATGCTTCTGCAATGAAATATTTTCGTAAAACGTTTCATCTCATAGGGGTTGAATTTCCAAAAATAGTGAAACATATATTTTTTATTTGTAACTGAGAAACCAAATTAAAATTTTCATAGATTCAGCTTTAAAATGCTTTCACAATAAAATATTTTCATTAAAAATGTCATCCCTTATTTACCTCATTACGGTTGGAATTTCGAAGAAGACCCTTTTAAACGATGCCTACAGTAGAAGACCCACAGCTTCTCCATACTTTAGCTGTTTGGCCTAGGCGATGATGAGTTAGTCAGACAGGACATTGTCCATTCAAGAGAGACGAGGTGTGTCTACTTCAATTGTATGTGACTAAATGTTAAGCAAAGATGCGTTTAAAGTTATTCTCTTTGGAAATAAGCTAATTCGCAAATTAGCGGGGACACAGTGGGGATCACATCCACAAACTATTCGCTGTTCTGCAATGGCACTGTGCTTTTCTACTGCTGAATATACTTCTCCAGTCTGGTTCAGGTCATCTCATGCCAGACAAGAAGACATTGCTCTCAACGATACCTGCAAGTTGACCACAGGTTGCTTAAGACCTACCCCAACTGATAAGTTCTACTGCCTGGCTGGAATAGCGCCACCACGGATACGCAGAACAGTGACTGCCAACATGGAGAGACTGCAAGTGGAACAGGACAGTGCCCATCCACTGCACGGACATAATCCACCACAGCAATGGCTGAGATCGCGAAAGAGCTTCCTGAGAACATCCGAGAAGCTCACCATTTCACCAGAGAAGGCAAGGCTGCAGACGCCAGAAGCTGAAGAACTACCACCTGGACACAACGGGAGCTGGCTGGTGTGGAAATCTTTAAACAGATTACGATCAGGAGTTGGACGATCTAGAAACAACCTGAAGAGATGGGGCTTCATAACAGAAGATACGTCGTGTGATTGTGGACAAGAACAAACAACAAGCCACATGCTCCAGTGCCTTTTGTGCCCTACATCCTGCACGAAGATTGATCTCCTGCAAGCCACTCCAAGTGCCTTGGAGGTTGCAAAGTACTGGGCACATGTAATATAAATACAATTTGTGTATATATATGTACATATTTACTGATGTGTATGGCTACTGTAAATTTGTATGTTTCTGATTCGAGAATTAAAAAAAAAAAAAGCTCAGTACAGTCACGACAGTCCTAGTTCTACCAGTTATTTGATTTGATTTGCCGTCTACTGGTAAACATAATAGTTAGGTGTCACCACCCTGAAGTTTCATCGTTGTTGCTTGTACATTAAAATCAGTCACACTGGACTACCAATAAAGTACCATTGGGGTTTTCTTTTCCTGCAGGAATTTTAATTTAAAGTAGGAAGTGTTCAAGAGAGCTTATTTTCACATACATGGGCTCCATAATGGAAGATCTTGTTTCCATTGTTCATGTATCACAGATTCTCTTAAACAGTGCCCAAGAAGGTATCCAACAGCTTTCGATTTCTTTACCGGATTTTAAGTCATCCTTTATTTCCTGTAATGTGTTTTGCTTCTTTGGTGGGTTTTAGGGTGCTGGTGTGTGCAACTTCCACTGACCAATCGGCTACAAATACCTGATTACAGGATCTTCGTTTATTTAGCATTTGATTATTTCTCATGCTCTGCACCTCATTTATTAGAAGAGATCCAGTAAAGTGTAATCCAGAAAATGTATACAGTGTTTGTAGAGAAGATGTTATTGCGGCGGAGTCTGGTGTCCTATTTCTGGGTTTCGAGTCCATATCAATTAAACACAACAGTACTCAGTCATAAATGCACTGCTACGATTGTATTAGGTCGGTATGATCGACACGAAAGTGTAACTTAGTTCCTCGAGGAACTTCAATGTGTATCTTTGGGAGGAAAAATAACGACATCCTCATGGAATTCCGTTAGATAACAGTTAAGAGAATCGATATTAGAGCAAAGCTACGTAGCAATACACCTGTCTTCTTAGCCGAGTTCGCTAACGCATGCCTGTGTGGTCGCGCTTGACTTGACAGCACCCGGTTCGGATCCTGGTGGTGGAAGACATTCCCTCGCCCCATGCGGTAACGGAGGCACTGCTTCTTTCCATCCAGTCTATTTTTTTCTACGTTGATGTAAGCCGCTTTCAGCGCATCAGACAAGTTTTATTCAATGGCTCTTACAGGGATGTGCTGGAGGCAGGCGCTCTTCGTTAATTACGAGGCAGAGCAGAAGCGGTTAACGTGGTACAAACAGCCGATTCAGCGTGAGAAAGGGGTAACCGACATGCTCTCTGCATGGCGATGCGGTAGCTTTAGGTATCAAACAAGGTTTAATAACTTATATTACAATCGAAGCAGCTTACAGAAATTAATGAATTTCTTAGGGAAAATGTTTATTAATTAAATGTCACTATAACTCTATGATATCAAAACATTCGGGCTGATAGAAACATGTGGGGATCGCACTATCGACTGATCTCTCACGTAGATATATGAGATAGAACTAACTTCAACCTGTGGTCGCAAGGACTGTACTGGTTTTGGAGACGCCGTCTCGTTAACACTCCCGCGACAGTTGAGCGCAGTAATCAGGATAAACAACACAAAATTGTTTGGCATGTGACTTAATCGCAATTAGTATAAGGTCTCGAAGACTTCTAACAATTTAAACATTATTTAAACATTATTTATCCGATACTGTGGAATGTAGTCACAGAACTTTGAATCTTTCACGTACACGTTACAGGGTGTGGTGCAGAATAGGCACAGTGATCTGTACACAGTGAACATCATTTGCACGCTGAGCTTGCCTGTATTCCAATTAAATCTATCCATTCTAGTATTTTCTTATATAGCCAGGTTACAGAACCATGAAGCAAAGACTGTAAGGTGTCAGGCAAATCCAACACCTTCCATGAAAACCCTGACATGATAAGCAAATCCAGTAGCATATCACATAGCTCCGAATAAATCGTGACATTAACTTAACCAAAGTAATACGAGTAACGAGTGAGCAAATGGAATACCACAGACTAACACAAGAATGCCTAAATGCATGTCATACCTTCTCACCGTGAGACGGACGCAGTTCCTAGGGGAGAAACGAGAACAGAAGCCGAGAGTAGAACCGTGTTAAGCTAGAAGGGACGGACACCCACGTCGCCAGCTAACCACCAGGACCACCCCCAGCCCACGTTAAAAGCTAGAGCCCTCCAGAAGAACAGTATAGATCTTACGATAACACTAAATGGGCCACACCAGCCGCAAGTTTTAGCGTGAGACTTTTTCGCGTCTCTGTTACGTTGCAAACGTTAAAAACATTGCCCCACCAGGAAAAGTAACCGCCAGGACTACCCCCCAGCCCATGTTAAAGGATAGAGCCCTCCAGAAGAACAGTACAGATCTTACGATAACACTAAAAGGTCCACACCAGCTGCAAGTTTTAGCGTCAGACTTTTTCGCGTCTCTGTTACGTTGTAAACTTTAAAAACATTGCCCCACCACGAAAAGTATAACGTTTCTCATTGGATAGACAGAACTTTTGTAGGCAGAGATTAAGGTTAACATTGAGACCCTGATTGGTCAGATGAAAACACAGCCAGATAGTATTTTTTAAACCAGCTTCGGTAAATGGTAGTAAGGAGAAGTTAGAAAAGAGTTGCTTCCGAGACGGCGAGCTATATGGCTGCACCGGCCGCCGCCCCCTGACTAACACCGACAAGGTAATGAACGCACGCGATGCTGCATTTTTGAGCGAATAAGGCTTCACTCAGAACTGCAGAAGTCTCATCTGTTACATACCCTTTTTACGTAATACTAGTGTCGATCGTCAATTGAAGCTCGTGGTATCCACATTTGCTACGTAAGTTAAAATCTGAAATGCGATGATTTTTCTGTTATATAATTATTGAGAAGCCACATCAGCCACTGTAATTTACGACAAGTTACATATGTAATTAAAGATAATTGAGGGTCACTGTAGACCATTTTGATAGTTTTCTCTTTTGTGAAACTTAATTTAAACCTAGATTATAGATGTGATGTGGCATAGGTCATCCTTCGATCCATTGTAGAACTTGGAAACCCATTCAGGGAATATTCGTTCACATTTTTGTTGAACGCAGTTGGTTTTTATCATCCTGTATTAAAACATTTCCTTTTATCAATAGTGCAATTTATAAACAATGTTTTATGAGTAGAATAAAATTTCCGATGGTAAACTTAACTGCTTTTTCGACGTTATTTTACCAGCTAACTAAAAATAGGAAAGCCTTGAACCCCTTCCACCAAATTTAGTTAGTATTAAGATTCTTTTACTGGGAGTGCAGTGGAGCTGACGCTGAAATCATTAAGTATTTGGTTATATCATTGCTAGTCTCACTGAACTCTTCTGAACTCTACATGTCATGTGTGGTCTGGCTTCTCCTTACCAGCAACAGGTTCCAGGTTCAAACTAGTCAATTCCCTAAAAAACACGCTCAGAGCGTCGTTGCGCGAAAGTGGTAGGGAGATACGACATAGAACAACAGACACCACGCAGAATGTTAGAAGCCGAACGGTGATTGGCAAGACTATATTATAAATTTCACTTCTCTTCATTTCAATATACTGTAATACAACACCAACTAGATGATAACCAGTTTCGGTTGACTAGCAACTCTCCTCAGATCATGCTTACACTTTAATTAGTGCTGCGTTAACCACAAAAACATCACTACTAACGTAGCTTGTCAGTATTCAAGGACTTCATAAGCAGCGGGACAATATAACGATTTTTTTTCCGCTAGCTTTCATACTCTGTCATTTTTAAAATATACAGGTATAAGTTAAAAAGTCCCACCCACCGCCTTTACACATTACAATAACATAAATTCTTCTGCAGAATAGAAGGAGTTATCAGGGAGAAACGTATTAGTTTGTTTCAAATTTTGCTTTGCTGTCTATCAGACATTTTACAGCGCTGGGTAAGCGACCAAAATTTTTGGTTGCAGCATTGTGCACCCCTTTTTACGCTAAAGACATCCTTAATGTGGAGTAATGGATACCATTTTTGCATCTGGTTTTGTAATTATGTATATGACTGTTATTTTCGAACTGCAGTGGATTATTAACAACAAACTTCATGAGGGAATTAAATATACTGTGAAGCAGGGTAGTCAGAATACCTAACTCCTTAAACAAATATCTACAAGATGATCATGGGAGAGCACCACATATGATTCATACAGCGCGTCTTGCCCAAAATTATTTCTTAAAGATAGGGTGCCCAAAATATTATTACATATGACATTATTGAATGCAAATTCGTAAAATATGTCATCTTACTGATTTATCCCTCCTCAAGATTTGCTATTATTCTAATTCTAAATATGATTGAATTAAGCTGTTTTAGGACTTCCGATATTCGCTTTTTCCAGAGTAATTTCTCATCAACAAGGACACCAAAATTTTTGAAGTTTCACCGTATTTATTATTTACTCACCATGTGTTGCAGTTATCTATGGTCTAATGCAACTAGATGTATAGAACTGCATATCTACTGTCTTCTTCAAATGAGAGTGAGATCATCTGCAGAAAACTGGTCAACGATACATATAAGAACATTGTTTACCGTTTCTTCGATTGCTGTATGTATGCTTGGAATGATTATAATTCTAGTGCAGCCGCAAGAATAACTAATTTTGTCCATTGTATATTAGACGGAAGATGGTTAACATATATGAGAAACAATAAGGGACCTAAGATTAAGCCTTGAGGAGCTGCAAAACGTGGTTTCTCCCTAGGCAGAAGAATTTTCCCCCGATTACATCGATTGTTATTACATTATGCTGTGATCAAGATCACTAAATTTATAATAATTAATATAGAGAGTACGGTTTGGTAGTTGTGGTACACTAATACATTATGTAGTAAGTGGTAGGATTATGAGTAGTACTGTTAGCATTGGCGGGAAAGAAAAATAAATGAATGTGTAAGAGAGAAACTGAGAGCCGCTGATTACTCTTTGTTTTGTTGTTGGTTTGGTTTTTTGCACATAATTAGAGTTGTACATGATACAGTGTTAGTCCAATGTGCATTTTACATCCTTATGGAATACAAGTTGTATTTTACAAGTAATAAAGATTAATTGATCGCGTAACTTTTCCACTTTCATGTAACCAAACCAACTACTTTTGATGGAAGCACAGTTTATACGTCCAAAAAAGTATGTATAATTAATTATTGTTGTTATTTTGTACTCAATAGAACGCTAGAACGCTCTTCGTCAAGATCAAAGGCAAGAGTTTCCTGTTGTAAATGACAAATTCGAAAGTTGTTTGTTAATAAAAGGAACATTTTTTATATAAGTTCTACGAAGTATAGAAGCTATGTATGACATATTTTGCTTTGAAGTTCTTTATTTTACTTTTTCGTTGAAGAATTGCGTTTCTATTGTTATATAATAAACCTGAATTTTATCTTTATTTTTTACTTTGACATTGCTGGGTTTTATTTTATAAATCAACAATTAAAAAAGTTTAATTAAATATTGACTTCAGTTTTGCTATAAATGCTGTTTACTTTTAAGTAACAGACAGGAAGATAATTATGTGGAACAAAAATGTTCTATAGGTTATCCAGCTCTTTAATTATCCTCAAACAGTTTCTAGACGATTCACCATTTACGGTTTGTAGGGGAATGTAGTAAGTCACTGATCGCATACGTAGAGAAAACGATCGTTATGAGGTAACGCCCGATAGATATGCAACACACCTAACGTACAGGTAGTGCAGGTATGACTTTATCTGAGAAACGCTACCAGGAAAACTACTGCAATCTACACTTACTTCGGGTAGTTTTACAACTCTGCGTCTTACAAAGTGGTAAGTCTGATGTAGTGGCTTCACAAGAACGTGCCTGATGGTTCGTTTTTATTAACTACTACTACTGCGGTGTTAGCTTCCCAAATACGGTATTGGGTATCTTAGAGTAGAAAAGAAATCGCCAATATAGTACCACACTCTGTAAGTGATTCGCGAACTGTGTATCTATTTGTAGATTGCGAGAGAAAATGAAAAACATCGACGGGTAACGTTACAACAGACTGGCGTGTTGTAAAGTCCTGCGAAGATGACGTCTTGATGGCAGGTGAGAGAGCAGCGTGTGGAGTGGATCGGAGTGAGCACTCACCGATGTTGACGATGCCGTGGTTGGTGAGCTCCCAGCAGCTGTGCAGGCGCAGGATGGAGAGCGAGCCGCTCTGCTTGGGCGAGAAGTAGCCGAGCGCGGCGTCGGTGACGTGGTAGGCCTGCAGCGAGAACTCGTACAGCGAGGGCAGCAGCTGCGCCACGGCGCCCACCGCCTCGTCGGCCACGTTGATGCAGTCGGACAGCGTCAGCGAGACGATGCGCGGCGTCAGGCACGCCCACAGGCCCGCCTCCGTCACCTCGTTGCAGCCCGCCAGTTCCAGCTCGAACAGCGCCTGCACCGCAGACAAGCAACACACTGTAGGCTCAACAGACAGACAGGCCTATCGAACAAGCTCAGATCAGCGTATTAGGCTCTTCGAAACGTTGTTTATTGGTTCGATAAAGACAAGACGGCATATTTTACATACACTACTTGCCATTAAAATTGCAACACCACGAATATGACGTGATACAGACGCGAAATTTAACCGACAGGAAGAAGATGCTGTCATATGCAAATGATTAGCTTTTCAGAGCATTCACACAAGGTTGGCTCTGGTGAAGAAACCTACAACGTGCTGACATTAGGGAGGTTTCCAACCGATATCTCAAACGCAAACCGGCGTTACCTGGTGAAACGTTGTTGTGACGCCTCGTGTAAGGAGGAGAAATGCGCACCATCACGTATCCGACTTTGATAAAGGTCGGATTGTAGCCTTTCGCGATTGCGGTTTATCGTATCGCAACACTGCTGCTCGCGTTGGTCGAGATCCAATGACTGTTAGCAGAATATGGAATCGATGGTTCGGGATGATAATACGGAACGCCGTGCTGGATCTCAATAGCTCCCTGAGTCAACAGATGGGGACGTCTGCAAGACAACAACCATCTGCACGAACAGTTCGACGACGTTTGCAGCAGCATGGACATCAGCTCGGAGACCATGGCTGCGGTTACCCTTGACGCTGCATCACAGACAGGAGCGCCTGCGATGGTGTACTCAACGACGAGCCTGGGTGCACGAATGGCAAAACGTCATTTTTTCGGATGAATCCAGGTTCTGTTTGCAGCATCATGATGGTCGCATCCGTGTTTGGCGACATCGTGGTGAACGCACATTGGAAGCGTATATTCGTCATCGCCATAATGGCGTATCACCCGGCGTGATGGTATGGGGTGCCATTGGTCACACGTCTCGGTCACCTCTTGTTCGCACTGACAGCACTTTGAACAGTGGACGTTACATTTCAGATGTGTTACGCCCCGTGGCTCTACCCTTCATTCGATCCCTGCGAAACCCTACATTTCAGCAGGATAATTCACGACCGCTTGTTGCAAGTCCTGTACGGGCCTTTCTGGATACAGAAAATTTTCGACTGCTGCCCCGGTCAGCACATTCTCCAGATCTCTCACCAACTGAAAACGTCTGGTCAATGGTGGCCGAGCAGCTGGCTCGTCACAATACCCCAGTCACTACTCTTGATGAACTGTGGTATGGTGCTGAAGCTGCATGGGCAGCTGTACATGTACACGCCATTCAAAAGCTCTGTTTGACTCAATGGCCAGGCGTATCAAGGCCAGAGGTGATTGTTCTGGGTACTGATTTCTCAGGATCTATGCACCCAAACTGCGTGAAAATGTAATCACATGTCAGTTCTAGTACAATTTATTTGTCCAATGAATACCCGTTTATCATCTGTATTTCTTCTTGGTGTAGCAATTTTAATGGCCAGTAGTGTATTTCACTTCCTGTTGTCTCATTACGGGAATGTAGCTAAAGTCAATGATCTGTTTATTAAACGGAAGGGGGCAGTAACAATATTGTGTAAAGTACGAGGGGCGTTCATTAAATAATGTAGCACATTTTTTCTCAACCGATTTCGATTCAAAAAATGTGGAATTTGTTGTAGGACATCGTGGAATGTTCTGGCTTAAGTCCCCTTAATTTGACGAAGTTCCGATAGATGGTGTCGCTATACGTAGCGGTTCAAATGGCGTCTATAATGGAGGTGCGTTCCAAGCAGAGGGCTGTCAATAAGTTTCTTCTAACGGGAAACAGGAGCGTCGCAGATATTCATAGCCACTTGGAGAATATATATGGAGACCTAAAAGTGAACGAAGACACGGCGAGTCGTTGGTGAGGCGTCTGTCATCATCGCAACAAGGTCGCGCAAACCTGCCGACCGGCAGCACGCCGTTGTGACTCTTGCAGTACGGGAACGTGCGGACACTCTCATTTTAGGTGACCGACGGATCACAAACAAACACCTCGCTGCACAACTGTGTGTCTCTGTTGATCGTGCTGACACACTCGTCCTCCAGTTGCGATACTCAAAGGTGTGTGCCCGCTTGCTTGCCGCGCTACGGAAGATGATAAAGAGGAACGAAGCACGATCTGTGTGGAATTGCTTGCTACATACGAGGCAAATCGTGACAATTTTTTGGCGGCCATCGTCGCAGGCGATGAAAAATAAGTTCATCACTTCTAAACCGGAAACAGAAAAGCAATTCACGAAGTGGCGTCCCACCGTCTATTTAACCCAATGAAGGACGCACTCCGCAGGTAACAGCACATGAATCATGGGAAGGTTACTGATGCAACAAGACGTTGGCTCCGACGTCGGCTCTTAGAATGGTACCGTGCGGGCATACAGGCCCTCCCAATAAGCTAGTGTAAGGCCGTCGCATTGATCGGAGATTATATTGAACAATAGCGTATTGTAATCAGTGGGGAATAATATGGTGCACTGTATTCCCTAATAATATCAACCTTCTTTCAGAAAAGAATTGTCTTGCAGTACTTATTGACCGCCCCTCGTAGATAACGGTACACCCTGCAGAAGATTTTTTAAAGATTTTAGACTTCTTACAATTATTTCCCAATACATTTATTCCTTGTTGTTGTTGTGGTCTTCAGTCCTGAGACTGGTTTGATGCAGCTCTCCATGCTACTCTATCCTGTGCAAGCTTCTTCATCTCCAAGTACCTACTGCAACCTACATCCTTCTGAATCTGCTTAGTGTATTCATCTCTTGGTCTCCCCCTACGATTTTTACCCTCCACGCTGCCCTCCAATACTAAATTGGTGATCCCTTGATGCCTCAGAACATGTCCTACCAGCCGATCCCTTCTTCTGGTCAAGTTGTGCCACAAACTTCTCCTCTCCCCAATCCTATTCAATACTTCCTCATTAGTTATGTGATCTACCCATCTAATCTTCAGCATTCTTCTGTAGCACCACATTTCGAAAGCTTCTATTCTCTTCTTGTCCAAACTGTTTACCGTCCATGTTTCACTTCCATACATGGCTACACTCCATACAAATACTTTCAGAAATGACTTCCTGACACTTAAATCTATACTCGATGTTAACAAATTTCTCTTCTTCAGAAACGCTTTCCTTGCCATTGCCAGTCTACATTTATTCCTTAATGATTTTTATTGATGATAATAAAAACCTCTCTCAAAGGACATTGTCTTATCGAAGGTACCTTCAGTGTCAAGCGGAAGGTTTTTCAAAAATGGTTCAAATGGCTCTGAGCACTATGGGACTTAACTTCTGAGGTCATCAGTCCCCTAGAACTTAGAACTACTGAAATTTAACTAACCTAGGGACATCACACACATCCATGCCCGAGGCAGGATTCGAACTTGCGATCGTAGCGGTCGCGCAGTTCCAGACTGTAGCGCCTAGCACCGCTCGGCCACCCCGGCCTGCGGAAGGGTTTTCCTGCTCCGATGAAGTCGAAAGCTGTGGCGGTGGTTGTATAGGTACTAGCAGTGGACTGGTCTTGACAAAGGAGCCAGACGAAGGGTGCCCCACAACATTGGGGGAGGGGGTGAACTACACACGCGACGCAACCACCTTCGGTTCTGCGAGATAACGCTGACAGAAAACCGATCAAAATGAGAGGTACATCTCTAAAGCACAGGTCGGCAGTTTACCTAGGAGAAGGTACTCTGACTTAAAACTCGGTATCCAGGGTGGAGGTCGTGCGATGGGCTAGCTACCCATCCATATAAGACAACCACAACACATAAGTCATAAGTCTCTCAGGAGAAAGCCAGATAGTTATCAAAGACGGCGACAAGGCCATTATAAAGGAAAAACCGTAGGTGTTAAAGGAATTTTGTGTATAGGTGCCTGGAATAAGAGGAGGTTTTAATACAAAGTAAATAGAGCTTATAGAAAACTTGAAACAAAGAGATATAAATATTGCTGTATTAACACAAACAAAGAAGATACTGAGAGTAACAAAATATTTAAATAATTACACAGTAATTTACTATAGAATCGAACCATGAGTGGAGTAGGTATTCTTATAGATGAAAAATGGAACATAAAGCTTTTTATGACTGTATAAATTGCTAGATTTAGAATTGATACAGGACATTTATGCATCATAGGAGTATATGCGCCTGAAGAAGGAAAACGCGAAGATTCTAAAGACTTTATGGAGAACTGAAAAACAAGTAAACAATTATAATAAAATTGATTACTTGCTAATATTGGAAGATTTAAATGCAAGAATAGGAAAAACATCAATAGAAGATACAGTAGCTATATTTGGTTAAATAAGTTTAAATGAAAATGGTAAGACATTCGGAGATATTATCTAATTTAATAATTTAAAAATAATAAACACATTCTTTAGAGAGATAGCCATTAATAAATGTGCCTGGAACGTAAGAGACTAGCGCTCAGTAACTAATTATGTAACGAATTAAAAAAAATAAGCTCTCAAATTCTCAATACTCGTTTACTTAGAGATAATGTTATAGAGTCTGGTTCTTTCCATTGTCAATGCTGAAATATCCTCACCCATGTGAGCAAGATAAACAACTGGAATTCTGCGAGTGGTAAAGTGGTAACCACTGACTGATTCCATCCACGCTGTGCTCTGATTAAATTACTTCCACGAGAGACGGCAATATCGATACCCGCAATTCACATCGACAGCACAACTGACATCCCGATAACGCATCGAAAATTATTTTCACCTTCGTTTCACCCTAAATATGTGACGAAAAGCGACTAGCAAACGGTATATTCGGCCTGTTTTCTTATCGAATTGCAGTTTTCTCTTCAAGAGACTATCTGAAAAAAAATAGTTGATGCTGTTAATGGCCGGCCAAAGTGGCCGAGCGGTTCTAGGCGCTACAGTCTGGAACCGCGCGACCGCTACGGTCGCAGGTTCGAATCCTGCCTCGGGTATGGATGTGTGTGATGTCCTTAGGTTAGTTAGGTTTAAGTAGTTCTAAGTTCTAGGGGACTGATGACCTCAGAAGTTAAGTTCCATAGTGCTCAGAGCCATTTGAACCATATATTTTTTTTTTTTTTTTTTTTTTTTTTTTTTTTTTTTTTTTTTTTTTTTTGCTGTTAATGGGAGAGATTCCTTCGGCGGCAAGCCTGGGCATATTCTTCCATTATGACGCAACGCCCAGTGCATTTTAAGCGTCAGGTTAACAGATTATGTTACTCTAATATTCCCTGATCAGTGGTTCAGATGAACCACCTGCAATCATTGGATACCAAGGTCGCTGGATCTTATTCCTTCGTATTTCTCACCAGCGGTGTGGACGAAAGACGATTTGCACGCACAAACTGTTTCTAGCTTGTTTTGAGGAACAGGCCACCTTTTTAAAAGCTGACCAAAACGTACTGAAGAGCTACAAGGGAAGTCGAAATAGCGTTGAATATTTGATTGATGCTAACGTAAATAACTAATAAAAACGAGTTAGGAAGAAGATGAAGGTTTAACATCCTATCGAAGCTGAGGTCGTTCGCAACGGAGATGTAGAAAATCAGAATACTCCCTTTTTAAGTAACTGCCGTAGCATTCACCATAAGTGATTTACAGAAATCACAGGAAATGTTAACTAGGACGGCCTGATGGAGTATTTGATTCTGCTCCTCTGACTTCTAGTCTAATGATCTACACGCAGCAAAATCGGACACTCCTTTATTTTGTCGGAATGATAAGATTCCACCACAATGGCTGAAATAAAATACCCTTCTAGTTTCTTTTCTTTCTTTTAGTGTGCAGTTTTGGCTATGAAGTCATTTTCAAATTACTTTGTAGTGTAACACATCAAAATGGACATACTACGGTTACAGTATAAGCACTCATCAAATCACACATTCGTAAAACCGTAAAGGATGCAGAATGAAAGACATTAGAGGAACTGAATCTTGAACAACAGCGATGTAACATGCTGCTTAGGAGTGTGAGAACTTGGCTTTTTGGCCAAGTGATCAGCAGCAAACCACACCGACAAGATATAAGCTGTTCTCGATATCTAGATGATTATTTTACTAAAAACTGGTACTTACGGTATATGTTAAACAAAGATGTAGAAGTTGCTTTCTTTGTGAATTATGCGTAAATGAAATGATTCTATGACGTTATTTGGTGGGAGGCCCAGTCTGGGATTGCCGGCCGGGGTGGCCGAGCGGTTCTAGGCGCTACAGTCTGGAACCGCGAGACCGCTACGGTCGCAGGTTCGAATCCAGCCTCGGGCATGGATGTGTTTGATGTCCTTAGAATAGTTAGGTTTAAGTAGTTCTAAGTTCTAGGGGTCTGATGACCTCAGAAGTTAGGTCCCATAGTGCTCAGAGCCATTTGAACCATTTGAACCAGTCTGGGAATATTCGGCCGCCTGGTGCAAGTCTTTTGACCCCATTTCGGCGACTTGCGCGTCGATAAAGATGAGATGAAATGATAAGGAAATTACAGACACGCACTCTCTCACCGAAGAGAGTATCCTACCCGGCCGGGACTCGATGATGATGAGGACGACGACGACGATGATATTTTGTTTGTGAGTCAATCAAAGGACGAGGTTACCAGCGTCCGTACAAATTCCCAATCGTTATTCTGTCCAGTCTCGCCATTTTCCTGGATAATGATGAAATGATGAGGCCAACGCAAATACCCAGTCCCCGGGCGGAGAAAATCCCCGACCCGACGGGAATCGAACACGGGATTGAGTGATCCAGAGGCAGCAACGCGAACCGGGACTCGAAATCGGGATCTCGCGATCTAAACGCAAGACCAAGAGTTTCGGACGCTCTTATTTCTATTTACACATTTGTAGAACGTCACTTTCGCAGTTTTGCAAAGAGTATCCTACTAATTACGAAACGTTGCTATCCTGCGAAAGTGACATGGTGCAATTGTATGAGTAGGAGGAAGGATTAGTGTTTATTTCGTTACAAAGTTCTTATGGAAAGTCATTTCTATTTCTTCTCTAAACACAGAAATAAATGGCAGTAGCGTAATTACGAGTTGTTACAAAAATAATCAAACAGACAGAGATCGTATCTTGTGGTTCCGGTTTATCTATGATCAAGTGGCCTTGAGGCGGCGCTATACATATTTCATTGCATTCTCACACACCTAAGTAGCGTTTTACGACACTGCTGTTCAAGATACGACTGGGGCCATGACTCTAATTTCGAAATTCGGGCGCTCCTTTACGGTCTTATCATTCTATAATTTGATACTTTGACTGTAACTCACGTGTGTCCTTTTCGATGGCAACTCTGCACCTTGTATGTAACTGCCAGACTACGGATTCTTATGTCTGGGGTTTGATCCCCACTCACTCCTAAGATTTTTTCCTATCACTTACCACTTGTTTCACCTCTGGCAAGGCAAAGGAAACCTTAGTTTTACCGTAGTCCGGAATCCATATTAAATTTCTCAGTGTTCCATTTATGTGGACCATTGCAAATAATTTTTTGTGGGGATACCAAATAAAAAAGTGTAACAAGTAATAGATATTTAGCTACCAAGGGACATTAACCAACATGATTTCTCTCTTGTAACCTGGTTTGCCATGAAGGTACGATTGTCTTTTTAAATACATTACTGGCCATTACAATTGCTACACCAAGAAGAAATGCAGATGATAAACGGGTATTCATTGGACAAATATATTATATTAGAACTGACATGTGATTACATTTTCACGCAATTTGGCTGCATAGATCCTGAGAAATCAGTACCCAGAACAACCACCTCTCGCCGTGATAACGGCCTTGATACGCCTGGGCATTGAGTCAAACAGAGCTTGGATGGTCTGTACAGGTACAGCTGCCCATGCAGCTTCAACACGATACCACAGTTCATCAAGAGTAGTGACTGGCGTATTGTGACGAGCCAGTTGCTCGGCCACCATTGAGCAAACGTTTTCAGTTGGAGAGAGATCTGGAGAATGTGCTGACTAGGGCAGTAGTCGAGCATTTTCTGTATCCAGAAAGGACCGTACGGGACCTGCAACATGCGGTCGTGCATTATCCTGCTGAGATGTAGGGTTTCGCAGCGATCGAATGAAGGGTAGAGCCACGGGTCGTAACACATCTGAAATGTAACGTCCACAGTTCAAGGTACCGCCAATGCGAACAAGAGGTGACCGACACGTGTAGTCAATAGCACCCCATACCATCACGCCGGGTGATACGCCAGTATGGCGATGACGAATACACGCTTCCAATGTGCGTTCACCGTGATGTCGCCAAACACGGATGCGACCATCATGATGCTGCAAACAGAACCTGGATTCATCCGAAAAAATGACGTTTAGCCATTCGTGCACCCAGGCTCGTTGTTGAGTACACCATCGCAGGCGCTCCTGTCTGTGACACAGCGTCAAGGGTAACCGCAGCCATGGTCTTCGAGCTGATAGTCCATGCTGCTGCAAACGTCGTCGAACTGTTCGTGCAGATGGTTGTTGTCTTGCAAACGTCCCCATCTGTTGACTCAGGGATCGAGACATGGCTGCACGATCCGTTACAGCCATGCGGATAAGATGCCTGTCATGTCGACTGTTAGTGATACGAGGCCGTTGGGATCCAGCACGGCGTTCCGTATTACCATCCTGAACCACAGACTCCATATTCTGCTAACAGTCATTGGATCTCGACCAACGCGAGCAGCAATGTCGTGTTACGATAAACCGCAATCGCGACAGGCTACAGTCCGACCTTTATCAAAGTCGGAAACGTGATGGTACGCATTGCTCCTCCTTACATGAGGTATCACAACAACGTTTCACCAGGCAACGCCGGTCAACTGCTGTTTGCGTATGAGAAATCGGTAGGAAACTTTTCTCATGTCAGCACGTTGGAGGTGTCGCCACCGGCGCCAACCTTGTGTGAATGCTCTGAAAAGCTAATCATTTGCATATGACAGCATCTTCTTCCTGTCGGTTAAATTTCGCGTCTGTAGCACGTCACCTTCATGGTGTAGCAATTTTAATGGCCAGTAGTACCCGATATTTTTTTTATTCCCTAATCCACTTGTCATCTTCAAGACCTGTTCAAAAACGTGCCATAATGCGCCATTGTCGTAAACTAGACGTTATTAAAAACGTAACATAGAAGCAGCTTGGTACTAGCGTACAGAAACTTGTCCACTTTCTGGAGAGTAAACAAATGGAACCAGAAGAAAAATGTACAGCAGTCGCTGAGCAACAGTTTTCAATTTTAAATTTGTTTGTGTACGATATACACCAACGAAAACCACTCCTTGGTGTAAGTGTACATGAAAAGAATGGAAATAGTGGCGCGTTAGAATGTCATGTACACCGCTTTTAGGAATGAGAATCTACTGTTCTAGCTGGCGTGTGCTTGCGAGTGGGTTCATCGCATCAAAACCGAGAACAGGAACTCTGGCAGCTTTGTCTGTGCGAGTTGCCTGACGCTGAAACTTGTCGCTCCTATAGCGTCACAGGAAGACGGGACAATATGCCTCGGGAAGGTAGGCTCTTTTCAGGATATCGCTCCCTACAGACTTAGTCTACCTGAGTATCATTACGCCTACTTCCAGGCACAATAAACGAAAACTGAAGACGGTACATTTTTTAAGCAAGGACTTCTTTTACTGTACACAACACGTCCGTTGCAAGTACTACATGTGTCCGTATTGCCAATAAGGAAGCCGGCCGCGGTGGCCAAGCGGTTCTAGGCGCTTCAGTCTGGAACTAAGCGGCTGCTACGGTCGCAGGTTCGAATCCTGCCTCGGGCATGGATGCGTAAGATGTCCTTGCGTTTGTTAGGTTTATGGAGTTCTAATTTTAGAGGACTGATGATCTCAGATGTTAAGTCCCATAGAGCTTAGAGCCATTTGAACCACTTTTGAACCAATAAGGAAACATTATTGCATTTGATGTTTCGCTAACTTAATTTTCCACAAAGGAGTAGCATTTGTAGGTTTTCTTTGTTGATGTAGATCGTACTCACACAAACCTTCAATTGGAGAATGTTGAATGAATGACCTATGTGCATTTTCCATGGGTGCCCATTTATTTACTGCAAGCTTAGCAAGTAGATGAGTTACGTTATCTCGGGTGACTGCACTGTGTGCTTGGACAAGTGAGTTAAAGTCAGTTTTGTGTTAAGTTTTTAATACCGTCACGTTTACAAGGATGGTAAATTGTAATAAGACTTTGAAAAAGCCTTCAGGAGAGCGAGCGGGTCGTTATTGTGGTCCTCAGTCCAGAGATTGGTTTGGTGCAGCTCTCCATGTTACTTTATCCTGCGCAAGCTTTTTCATTACCGAAAAACTATTGCTACCTACATCATTCTGAATCTGCTTATTGTATTCATCTCATGGTCTCCCTCTACGATTTTTACCGCTCACACTTCCTTCAAGTACTAAACTGGCGCTGTGCGGCTGGTCCTGGCGGAGGGCGGAGGTTCGAGTCCTGCCTCGAGCATGGCTGTGTGTGTTTGTCCTTATGATAATTTAGGTTAAGTAGTGTGTAAGCTTAGGGACTGATGACCTTAGCAGTTAAGTCCCATAAGATTTCACTCACACTTGAACTAAACTGGCGATCCCTTGATAGAATGTTTCCTACCAAACTATCCTTTCTTTTAGTAGGTTTGTACCACAAAGCTCTATTCTACCCAATTCTATTCCGTGCCTTGTCATTAGTTTTGTGATCTACCTATTTAACCTTCAGCATTCTTCTGTAGCACCACATCTCAGAAGCTTCTATCCTCTTCTTGTCCAAACTGTTTATCGTCTATGTTTCACTTCCATACGTGACTACGCTACGTACAAATGCTTTCAGAAAAGACTTCTTAACACTTAAATCTATATTCGATGTTAACAAATTTCTCTTCTTTAGAGGTGTTTTTTTGCCATTGCCAGTCTACACTTTATATCCTCTCTACTTCAGCCATCATGAGTTCTTTTGTTGCCCGAATAGCAAAACTCATCTATTATTTTAAGATTCTCGTTTCCTAATTTAATTCCCCCAGCTTCATCTGATTTAATTCGACTACATTCCATTATTCTTGTTTTGCTTTTGTTGATGTTCATCTTATTTGTCCATTCCATTCAACTGCCGTTCCAAGTCCTTTGCTGTCTCTGACAGAATTACAGTATTATCGGCAAACCTCTAACTTCTTCTTCTCCTAGGACTTTCATTCCTACTCCAAATTTTTCTTTGCTTTATTTTCCTGCTTGTTCAATGAACAGATTGAATAACATCTGGGATAGACTACAATCCTGTCACACGCCTTCTCTACCATGTAACGTTATGTGTCTGTTGGCGAGCTAATCGGCTGCCTAGAATTGGTACAAGAAGAGCTCAAAATGTTGTGCGGCTGAACGTTGGCTGGCCCAGGTCTATGGACGAGCCGTGGCAGTTGCAGCTTCCATTTAGGCGGCCAGTACGAGCGAGTCCAGATGTAAAGACTAGAAGCGTCGCCGGAAATGAGGAAAACCCCGCTGGAAATTTGGACGGCTGTTATTCGCATGACCTTTGTACATGAGATGTTCCGCTAAATGGCGGAGTGTCAGATAATTTTAAAGATGGCTAAGTTACAGCTCTTTGACAGTCGACGATAGTTCACAGTCAAAAAATAGTGCAAATCTGAATAAACCTGCGATCTCAGAAAAATGAGGCACATCCAATGACAGAACAATATTTCAGTACCTTTAAAACTACAGAAGCTAATATTTTACAGTAAATAAACATTTTTATAATGAACCTGTGAACTAACAATTTCCCAGAACTCCTGAAGATAGACGATGACTGTGGATATTGTATCACAGACACGGTCCCTTCGATGTTTAGAGATGTCGCAAAACCCGCCCATGCATACAGCGCCTATTAGACGGAGGGGATCCGACAGCCGATCAGTTCCAGTCATTCCACCAGGAACGAGGTATACGGCTCGTGTTGTCTGTAGTTCAACCATGCCTAGACGGTCAAAATCGCGGTTCGATCGCGTCCGCATTGTTAGTTTGTGCCAGGAAGGGCTCTCAAGAAGGGAAGTGTCCAGGCGTTTCGGAGTGAACCAAAACGATATTGTTCGGACGTGGAGGAGATACAGAGAGACAGGAACTGCCAATGACATGCCTCACTCAGGCCGCCCAAGGGCTACTACTGCAGTGGATGACCACTATCTACGATTATGGCTCGGAGGAACCCTGACACCAACGGCACCATGTTGAATAAAGCTTTTTGTGTGGACATAGGACGTCGTGTTACGGCTCAAACTGTGCCCAATAGGCTGCATGATGCGCAACTTCTCTCCCGACGTCCATCTTTGCGACCACGACACCAAGCAGCGCGGTACAGATGGGCCCAACAACGTGCCGCATGGACCGCTCAGAATTGGCATCACGTTGTCTTCACCGACGAATGTCACATTTGCCTTCAACCAGACAGTCGTGGGAGGCGTGTTTGGTAGCAACTCGGTCTGGCTGAACACACTGTCTAGCGAGTGCAGCAAGGTGGAGGTTCCCTGCTGTTTTGGGGTGACATTATGTGTGGCCGACGTACGCCGCTGGTGGTCATGGAAGGCGCCTTTACAGCTGTACGATACGTCAATGCCATCCTGCTACCGAAACTGCAATCATATCGGCAGCATACTGGCAAGGCATTCGTCTTCATAGACGACAATTCGCAGCCCCATCGTCCTCATCTTTTGAATGACCTTCTTTAGGATAACGACATCGCTCGACTAGAGTGGCTAGCGTGTTCTTCAGACACGAACCCTATCGAACATGCCTAGGATATATTGAAAAGGGCTGTTTATGGACGAAGTGACCCACCAGTCACTTTGAGGGATCGACGCCGAATCGCCGTTGAGGAGTGGGACAATCTGGACAAACAGTGCCTTGATGAACTTGGGATAGTATGCCATGACGAATACAGGCACGCAACAGTGCAAGAGGAGACGCTATTGGATGTTAGGGGTACCAGTGAGCAAAGCAATCTGGACTACCACCTCTGAAGGTCTCGCTGTATGGTGGTACAACATGCAGTGTGTGGTTTTCATGAGCAATAAAAAGGGCGGAAATGATGTTTATGTTGATCTCTATTGCAATTTTCTGTACTGGTTCCAGAACTCTCGGAACCGAGGTGATGCAGAACCTTTTTTTGATGTGTGTATTTATCATTCTTTCCGTAATACCTTACCGTATCGAGTGAAATCCAGGAGTAACAGGGGCTTTATTCAGATAGAGTCACACAAAACATCTGCGAAGCGGCGGCAGGTACGGACGACGGGAGGAATAAAACCGCGTGTGAACAAAGCGCGGGCCATCCATAAAACCAGCGGCGGTCCGCGCTGCGCCATTATCACGTGGGCAGTTCATTAGCAGCAGGGGCAGCCACAGGTTGGCGGATTACACGCCGCGCTGCGGCCTGTGGCGTGGGCCAGGGTGTGCGCGCGGCTGGGCTCGCTACGGCCAGCTAGCGCTCATACGCCCCGCCAGATGAATGGCTCATTCAATTATGGACAAATCTGCCGCGGACAGGCGCAAAGCCTACCGCACACAGCGCCGCCGCTTCCATTCCAAAGCCGTCATTAAAGGCCGGCGCTAATGAGAAGCGCCGCAGAATTTTCCACGCCCGCTGACATGCCACGATGGCGGGCTGACGGAGCCTCCCCTAGGATCTTCGTCCCAAATGCATTAGTTGTCGTTATGACTGGCAGAGAGTCTCCAGCGAAGAATGAATCTCAATACAAATGTGCACCCACTGCATTCAGGGGGACAATAAAAGTATTCACCATGTCGTTCTTAATGCAGAGACGTGAAGGCGCCACGTACAGTCGCGGGAAACACTTGGAGTGGAGCAGTTTGCGCATGATCGCGAGAGGTAGAAACACTTCAGAGTGCCGACTTGTGTACTTGTGAGATTTCCGTGGCTTCTGCAGTGAAGATGTAGTACGCGTTTGGAAGTGAAAATCTCGCGAGCTATGTTGTTGTTCATAACTAATTACGTGAAGTAGGAATCTATTGTTTCCCTGTTATTCAACTCACATGTTATTTAATTACTGGACCATCGACACCAATAAGCGTTTTGCAGAAATATACCACATTCTCAAAAGTACTTCAACTATCGTACTCATCATTTAAAGCCGTTAAGATAGTACCCGCAGATTTTATTTAATTGTAATCTTTCATTTATAAATTTCTACGTTACATTCGCAACTGCCGAGTGATAGGAACCTTCGACCATTCGATTCATGTGTACATTCATATTGTATGCTGTAGACTCAGCAGTATTTGGCTTGTAATGCGGCAACTACGTATCCCAGCCCCTAGACAACGAAACCAGCCAAAACTTTTAATATTTCAACTCTGAGTCTCAGGGTGGGTAGTTGAGGGCCACCACCACACCTGTCATCAATTTTTCTGTTTTGAAAGCCGGCACAGTCCAGCGCACAGTTTTAATCTGCCAGAACGTTTCTAACCAGCGTATACTCCGCCGCAGAGCGAAAAGTCGTTCTGGAGAAAAAATTACGTAACTTTGTCTTCTCGAGGTGATAATATTTTATGACAACCCCTGTCATATATCGTGAACAATGTTGGCCCCATCACACTACGCTGAGGAACACCAAATACGAGGCCAACGATAAATAAAGGCGTGAGCGCAAGTCCGCGGAACGTCAGCAGCGTAATGTTTGTGGCCAACGATAAATACTCATCAAAGTCAATTGGTCAAAGCTTTGACAGTGTATTAGGGAAGCTTTTAGCAAAGATCTTTGATAAAAGTTACAGCGAAGGCCGTTATTTTCATGTCGCTTCGCTCGCTTACGTGCATTTAAGCTATAAAATGACGAAGTATATTTGATGCATCACTACCACCAAAGTGATCATTACAAAGTATGAAGACTACGAAATTCTTCATAACGCAAAACACGCTGGCTACAAAAATCGTAATATGCGGATGGAACCTTACAAAGAAATAGCTGCACCAATCAGCTGCATTCCAAGTTGCTGCGCTGTGGATGCTGTTAAGCTTACATATAAAGAGAAAGGATGTGAAAGGAGTTGGAGATGTGAAGAGTCAAGTGTGTTCAAAGTCTACGTAAGTGAAATAAATCTGTTTACTTGTACTCTAAATAAAGTACTTAACCTTAATGAATTCCTCCTTAGCGGATTTGTATGTTAGCTCATATATTTCTGGATTTAATACGTAAAATGGTACCCTGAGGGATTCGAAGACTATATTACAAGCTCGATTAACTTTCTTCTGTTGCTGAAAGTCTTGACCTAACCATGAGAGGATCTTTAACAGTAATAGTATACACTGTTTAAATAATGAAACACTGCACCAGTTAAGTATTTTCATGACTTGCACGATTCTTTGCGAGAATTTATTCACATCATCAGGTAAAAATATTTACATAGGTAGGTGTTGTTTCGAAAAGCCGAAAAAGTAAGTCTGTCCAACTGCGGTAAACCATCAAAATACAGCTGTAAGCCAAAAGAGCAGAACTACACACAAACAACTGTCATGTAATATGCCTGTAAATATTTCCTCTTCATAACGAGAATAAATTTTGAAGAGGCTTCATACTAAGCGTGAAAAAATACGTAACTAATGCAGTATTTCATTATTGAAATCGTTGCAGGCTACCCAAGAACATGAATGAAATTGAAAAATGGCATTTCTTAAATGAGTGTCGTATATGCAAATATCAGGGATCACTTTCGTAAGGCCGAATTGAAATGTTTGTTCGGCCATTGTCAATTAATTTCATGTTCTCGCAGTGTAGCTCACGATACAAAATTTTGGTGAACAGTTCGAGCTTTTGCCCGCTCTTTTGCCCGAACACTTGCCCGCGTAAGGTAAAGGTCCCGAGTTCGAGTAATGGTCCTGCACACAGTTTTAATCTGCCAGGAAGTTTCATATCAGCGCACACTCCGCTGCAGAGTCCTGTGCGACTGTCCCTCGCACCGCACTGTCCGTGTCCTGTGCGACTTTCCACGACTCCGAACTCTTCTCCCGCTTCCATCCAGTCTCCCCATTCACGAGCGCTGTGATTGGCTAGAGTACTCGCGCCATGTCTTCAAGTCAACGCACTCAGACAAACGTAATGAAACACATTCGAAATACTGGATTTACATTTGCACAACTTGAAATTTAATAAATATTCCTACAGCGGGGCCATAAACACGCTCTAACACACATTATTAGACACATAAGCAAATTAAATAAACATATATCAAAGGAAAAGAACAAAAGGTAGACCAGTAGCCTAATGTCTCTGTGCTTTCTAAAACACAGTAAATATGTAACCATTTTCTTCATGAATAGTATATATCGGATGTAAACAAAGACATAGATGAATAAATATATTTATAAGCATGCTGCTACCATTTTTTCGTGTAACTGTGGAGTACTTATGGTCTCGCGCGATCGATAGCAATTGGCCACTTTGACCTCCAATAACTCATGTACTATTCAAGTTACATGCCTGTAATTCATACCAATTTAGGTTTACGCTAATAGCATCCTAAAGACATGACGATCGACAAAGCCGGATGAACCGTTTACATTTTGGAAATTCGTTGCTGGGTGTTACTTGTATAATTTACAGATACTAAACTTTAAAGTAATAAATATATTGAAAATCTGATTACACCGTCAGAATCGTCGTGCAAATAGTAGTAATGCGCATGTTTCTTTTTGAGGTATCATGATTTATCTGGTTACTATTAATTTCTATATGAACTGTGAATTGTCTGCCATTATGGTTTCACAAAGTCCGCCATCTTTGGCTCTCTCACCGTACAAGTCTCTTTCATCGACACAGCGTAACCAACGAATTCCCAGCCACGTGCTCGGCGTGGACCACGCACTGGGGCTACCCCTCTTGTTCGGCTAACGTTCGGCACCACGTGTTAGCTGCCGGGCCCCGGCTTGCCGAGCGGCCTGTGCAGCAACGCCAACTCCGAACTTAGAATATTTCCAGGGCGCCACAACTCGCCCGTTACCTCACACCTGGGACTCAACACTAGGACCTTTGCCTTAAGCGGGTGTATGCTCTACCGACAGAGCTACGTCAAGGATAGAAAAAGACAACTGTATTCCTTCTCTTTTCTCGGCGTCCGTGACGGTGCTCTGAACCGCGTCAATGAACCACCCGCTCGCTTGGGCCTTTCATTTACAGACATTTCGCGGTCGCAAATGACGGTTTACAGTGCGATGTGCAGCAGAATGCCGTTCTTGACAATCTTTGCCACATCTGACCCAACCCCTCCCAAACGATTCAACCCTTGTCTAGTGACATCGTGTGGATTCAGTCCCACTGAACATGATCTGACCCCTTAGGAGAATCATCAGGGACAGTTCAAAACCATTCGACCAAATTCTAACGTGATCCGAATCAGCAAAGGGTTTTACGCTTTCTCAGCTCTTCCTTGCGGCCTCCTGTGGTATAATCGTGGGTAAGTGCGACGCTGGCACATGCGTGAATAAAACAGCACAAGGTTCCTCTAAGATCCTCGAGTTCGGCAACAGTCTCGGTGCCACCTGCGGCCTGTGTTGAGCAGTTTAAAAATGAACTTGTACAGAGACACCCTTTGTCCTAGGCACCTATGGGCAGGCACAACCAGGCGCTAGGGCAGCAGCGTAATGGCACTCAGGTAAAGGGTGTCAAAGGGCTGCCTGCCTGCAGGTGCGTAGATATCGGTGGAAAGTTGACTTGAAGCGGTAAATATTTAAAGTGCTCAACGATGGCGCATGGGTGGCAAGGAGCCTATTGCCGATTTGGGCGTACCTAGAGGAACCCTTTGCAATTTGACTCACGCTTGTGTCATTGTAGCACTCCTCCACGACCTTGCCATAGGAAGGTGCGGAAAAGGAGAGTTGAAAAAGCATAAGCATCATTTGCTGCTTCAGATAACGATCAGATTTCATCGAACGGCTTTGAACAGTTCCTAGCTGTTCCAACGTGCACATGAGAGCAAAAATTGTCGTCGCACTGCACTCCAAAGTGCCGGCCGGAGTGGCAGAGCGGTTCTAGGTGCTTCAGTCTGGAACTGCGCTGGCTCGGGCATGGATGTGTGTGATGTCCTTAGGTTAGTTAGGTTTAATTAGTTCTAAGTTCTAGGCGACTGATGACCTTAGATGTTAAGTCCCATAGTGCTCAGAACAATTTGAACCATTTGCACTCCAAAGTGGTGCAATCTCGTTCAATGGGGATGTAGACTCACAATGTTTTTAGGGAATGATTGAAACGTCGCGGTATCAGCAGTGTCAAAGATCGTCAATACTATCTCCCTGTTGCATACCGAACTGTAAACTGTCGGTTTTGAATGTGGAATATGCGTAAATGGACACCCGAAGGAAGGTGTGGCTTAATTCACGCCCTCTGACACCTCTGAGGCCTTGTCATATCGATTCTGAGCGGCGGTGTGACTGAAATGTTTTCCTCGGGTACTCGTAAGAAACAGACTTGATGTCAACGGTGGGTCTTAAGGTTACGACCTTTATCGCAGAGGCGTCAAGAGAAGGGGTGAGATGTGGGTAAGGAGTGTGACGACCTTCCCATTGTTTGACACGCCTACGGTGGAGTTGTGGTGAAATTTGGTGCCTTATCGCACCTTACACCTCACATGAACGTTTCAGCCCTGACATTTTTTTCGCATGTGTCGACACCTCACTGCCTAAAGAGTGGCCGAGCCCGAGGGTGATGTCAGAGGTCGCCACACTTTTGCATCACTACAGAGGGAGGTTTTAGACACCTTTGAGCCAAATCTCGCACTTCCTCGTCGCGAGTGGGGGAAAATGACGGGGTTTCAAAAAAGTGACTATTTAATTTTTTGCGCAGTGTTAGTTATGGGACAGATCGTAGATGAACAGATTTATATTAATTTTAGAAGGGCAGAGGTTTCTCAGCTTCGAGTCTTGGTGCGGCATGCAGTTTTTATCAGTACTGGTACACACTGAAATGCCCACAGTTCTATACCACCCTGCTAGAGGAGCCGAAAGAAACTGACAGAGCCCTGCGATAAAATTGAGTATCTTGCCGTAAATCGTTTCCTCCATTTTAAGAATCTATTATGACAACAGTACACCATCATATACAAAATGCTTAGGTGCCGTAGACGCTTCCATTGCGGTCAAACAACTTTGTATGACGATGAACGAAGCGGCACACCAACTCTCTGTGAAGAACTGGATATCAGAAAGAGAGTTGGAGACCCCGGTGTTTAAGACCAGAATATCGCAATCGAGGCGATAATATAAACAGTGAAAACTCAGTCCTGGATCAGTTTTCAACACTTTGCACATTTTGAACCTGACAAAGGTCGCCGCTCGCCGCGTTCTGATCTGCTCACACCCGTTCGGAAACCTCGGCGAACTGATGCAGCAGCAGAAATCTTGTAGCTATATCACACTTCTTCCTTAACCGTGATGGACGAGTGATACACTTATCACTATGATACAGAGACAAAGGAGCAAAGGAGTCAGTGGAAACATAAGATTCACTACCAGTTCACGGATCCACACGAACAACACAGCGCGCACGCAGACATATATATATAAACGCGCACAATCGATATTTGCCTGGGAAAATGAACAAAATTACCCAGAGGTAAATTAAAACAGTTCCAATCCACCAGTCCAAGGTTTTCGGGGGTTTCCCCTGGACATCAAGCGAATTTCGGAACCCGAAATCCTCTCCTAACGAAAAAAAAAAAAAAAAATCACCAACGAAGAAAGCGAAATACCAGCCATCACTGGACATGGTGGTGCCTGGGTGTTTTTGGGACAGCCGTGGTATGGTGAAAGCACATTGTGTTTTCGAAGGGAAATCCGTCACAGGACCATACTACCGACATCTCTAGAGGAGGTTCCGGGTGGCTGTCAAGATGAAACTTCGCGGGACGCAGTCCAATGCGGTGTGTTTTGCGCCACGACGACGCCCCAACTCATTCTACACACAACACATTCGGAGATGCCGGTTCTTTGGAATGAAAAATTGTGGCCCACCACCCGTATTTTCCTGGCATGACATCCAATGATTCCTTCCTCTTTCCTCTTATGAAGAAACCATTACGTTGCAGACATTTCCAGAATGACGACGAGGAGATTTTCGAGATGGAACTAAACCACCAAAATGCATACATCTATAGCCAAAGTCCGTCGCTGGGAAAAATGTGTCGCAGTCAACTATGATTAAGCACAAATAGATTTACACAGTTACCCGGCTACATGATCGCAGCTTGATTTTATGGAGGCGTGAAATCTTTACAACCAACCCTCGTAAATATACCATCAGAAACGTACAGGTGTGTATCTTTCTGTTATTTCACCCATGTACAGGGAGGGAACAGAACTGAAATCTAAGAATGCAACAAGCCAACAGTTTGTGCGGAATGGCAATTCTTCAGTGGTGACTTTATCGTAGTAATGCTGTTCCATAATCTAATTGGTCACCGTCTATGCCACCTTTGTACTGCTACTGTGCTCATATGACGAGTCAAGTTTAGCATAGGGCCCACGAAGAGTCTAGTTTAGGAGGATTCACTATATACTGGCGTAGACCTGAGTGCGAGGACACTTGCAGGCAGTGAAGTTGTGTGAGAAACCACTGGCTCGAACACCTAAGAAAGTCTACGAAGTGTCGTCCCACGGTCTACTAATAACGTGGCGGTAGAAGTTTCAAATAGCTGTGTTATTCAAACTTTTCTGTACAACACCACCACACACTTTTAACAATACCTTAACAAAAAAAATTTGTTGGAAAAACTGAGATGGGCTAGTCGCTGCGGTGATTCTGATTGACGTATTATATTGTTTTATTCCGTTATTCGTGCCATCAGAGTAACACATCAAAATACAAGCGGTCTGGATAGATTTTTTGTCACCTTCAGAATAGATTTTTTGTCACCTTCAGAATGTAATCTCAAATGGCGCATGCAGTGATACCAGCTCCATACAATTTTTTCCACACATACACATGAGCACGTTTGTCACCGTAAGCAGCATGTGTGGTTAGTCTAAAGATGACAGCTGCGTAAGTCAGTATCGTTACTCATACATTATTAAAAGTGTGGAGATAAAGGAGATGAAAGCGATGTATAGCGAAAACAATGAGTGCTATTCATCCAAAGATTAGGTTTACAACTGACTACGAAAATAAAGGCGCCATGAATCTCGATATGACGGTTAAAAGAGAGGCGGGCAAGCACTGTTTTTGCATGACAGAGAACTTACTTGTGCTGATATTACTATTGATTGACTGTCTGGCACTCTGATAGACTCAAAATGGCAAATTTTAGTCTATAATTAACAGGTTATTTAAATTGTCATTAAAATTGCTACAGGAAATTTAAATGCAACAACAACGTAAAATCAACGGCAGCGCCCAAATAGGTCAAAACAGGGAGACAAGAAAATCGTGTACGTTCTCATGACTTATAAAGGTCGAGTGTCAGAAGTAACTGCCAGGCAGTTTCGTACTATCAGTTAGCGTAAAGAGTTTGAGGCTAACGATATTCGTCACTTTAGACCGAAGCACCGCGTGAATAAAAAGCCTCTAAACTCATAGCATCAGGAGTATACAAACTGAAGTGTGGAAGCTGACCAAAAGCTTACGCAGTTAAGGCAGGACGTTTTAAATACTTTTCAAAGAGTACGTTTCCATACACAGTAACAAATCAGCGTCTAGTGATCATCTCCTAACTTTGAAGGACTCCGTTGGAACCATTGATACACATTTGGAAGTGCTAAATAATGAACCTAAGGAACATTTGCACATTATTTGAGCAGAAATTGTGAATTTCACACATCGCTTACAAGAGCTGGCAATATATTAAACCATTAGGAGCACTTTATTAACAGTCCAGTTGCAGAAACTTTGAAGGCCTCTTTCAATCGTCTACCTCCGACACAACGCCCTTCAGAGCAACAGCCCACTCACCAAGGAGGGACAACGGTGGCGCGTCGGTTCACACATCGTCCTAGCAGCAAACCGACACCCAGACTAGCTTCCGTACGCTATGCAAAACCTGATATGTGTGCAACGCCATCAAGCAGAAGCAAATACAACTAAATAAATGTCACATCCTGTTCCCCGTAATTTTACATGGTTCTCATAATTCCACTTCTATAATTTTACTTATAAGGGAAAACTACTAATATTTGAAAGAAGACTAATGAAGAAGATATGGGGGACCAGTTTCAGATAACGGAGAATGGAGGAGGAGGAAAACCGAGGAAATCTACCTTCTGATGCGACAACCAACTATCCTACAGAGCCGGCCCTGGTGACCGAGCGGTTCTAGGCGCTTCACCCGGAACCGCGCGACTGGTACGGTCGCAGGTTCGAATCCTGCCTCGGGCGTGGATGTGTGTGATGTCCTTAGGTTAGTTAGGTTTAAGTAGTTCTAAGTTCTACGGGACTGATGACCTCAGATGTTAAGTCCCATAGTGCTCAGAGCCATTTGAACCATTTTACCCTACAGAAGATAAAGAGCAAAAGAATACAATGGGTGGGCCCTGTAGCCTGTATGCCGTATGGAAGACAGGCGAAGATGGCTCTAGCGGGAAAACCAAACACCAAACGCCCCATTGGACGACCAAGGCAGCGCTGGATGGACGACCTGGCGAAGGACCTAGCAGCCCTGGGAATTGAAGACACCTGGAAGAACCGGGCCGAAAACAGAAAGGACTGGAGGCAGTTTGTGGAAGCAGCGCGTGGTCTGCAGGGCCTGTTATCGCTGAATATGTATCTATCTATATTTTACACAGTTTTACACTTTCGATGTTACAGAATAATATTTTATAGTTAATTTTATTTTAAATAATGTTTGAATTTTGGAATTTTAACATACCTTATCTCTTTTACACATGTTACTACAATGTTGTACCGAGCGTAAGCCCGCAACGCCCATGTCATCCCTTCTACTTCCTCTCACTTTTTTCTCTCTCCTATCTCAATCCCGCTCACCCCACCTTTTTCTCCCCTCCCCCCTCTTTCCATCGCTTCCACCCTATTTTTCACGCTCTGCCCTCCCTCTACCACTTACCTATTTGAGCCATAGACCAAAGTTGCATACTGCATTATTCTGTATGGACATAGTAAATTCAACAGTTACGTTCTACTTATTGGAAAGTAATGGAAAGTATGTACTTAGTTTTATACTTTGTGTTAAGTCTAAGTACTATGAACTTCGATCGAAACTAGTCATACTGTAAACAACTGTGCAAGTGAGACGGCAAAATAACCGATGTATACATATTTTTAAAAATATATCAACAAAGTTGTTGAATTTTCTCAAGACGTATATGTCGGCAACAGCGATCGTGAAAAGTTCTTGCGGCTCTGTCTATAACAGATTAAAAGAACAAATGTAATTGTTTTGTTCATAACTATTGCATTACATGAGTAAATAGTTTTGCTTGTCTGTGTTTTCATACTCTTCATCAAAACTAATGAGTAACTTTTAGCGAAAACCTGCAATTGAGTTGGGGAGCACATATCGAGCGCCGATATATACCTTCGCTTGAAGTCCCACAAGTACTCGATGGGACCGCGCGCTGCTGACTTCGGAGGCCACTCATGTGGTGGGCACTCGCGTTGTGCAGGGCATGCGTGGCGGCTGCACTCATTGCCCTTTGGGAGACTAGTTTGGAAAAAAAAAAAAAAACTCGGTAGTATTCAGTTCACAGAAGGTTGCAATATCAAAATCCGGTGGTACTGCTCCCTGTCGGCATCCGCACCCATACTTCTCAAGCCACCTGTCGATGTGTGGCGGAGGAAACTTAAGGTTCCATTCGCGGCGTGCGAGGTGGCACACTCGATTCGCATTCAGGAGAAGGACGGTTCAAATCAGCGCCCGGGAGTCCAGATTTTTCTGTGATCTCCCTAAATCCGTTCGGGCAAATCCCAAGATGGTACCTTTGAAAAGACGCAGCTCATCTTTTTAACACACCTAGCATGTATGCCGTCTCTAATGATCTCGATGTCGACACGATGTTATATTGTAGTCTTCCTTCCATCCTTCCCTGGTCCATTCGCGAGTATCGTATGGAAAGGACGATTGTCGATAAACCTCTGTACTTGCGCTAATTTTACAAGTTTTCGTGGTCATTTCGCGGGACGTATGTAAGTAGTATGTTGTCCGACACTTTCCGGAACGTACTCCTGAATTTCAATAAGAAACCTCTCCGTTCCGACCCTCTTGTAACGTGTGTCAGTAGAGTTTGTTGAGCTCCTCTGTAACGCTCTCTTGCCGACTAAAGGATCCCATGACGTCTTCGGTAGATCTTTACGGTATATATCCTATTAATCCAATCTGGTAACTGCCCAAGACTGATGAACAGTACACAAGAACCGTTAAAACGAGTGTTCTGGAAGCCATTAATTCGTAAATGAACTACATTTCCTTAAGTTGCTGCCTACCAATCTCAGTCTAACGTCTGTTTCCTAGTTTAAAGTGGTCATTCCGCTTATGATCGGTCCGGATGGTTATTTTACGACAGGTACCGTTTACAGCAATTTGTCACAGTTTTATAATTGTACAGTAGTGGAATTCCGACCACATCGGTAGCTGTGGGGTCAGTGTGGCTGAATGACAACTGAAGGCACTAGGGTTCGATTCCCAGCCGGGCGAGGGTTTTCCCCACTCGGGTCTGGGCGTTATGTTGTCCTAATCATCATTTCATCACCGATATACAATTAGCCTAAATGGGGTCAGCTAAAAAGACTTCCACCCAGCGGCTGCAACCCGCTACCCGACATAAAGAGAGATTTCTTCTCTTATGCATGCGCAACATGTTGCATCTCTGGACCACATCAGTTGTTGCAGCGCAGATAAGGACGAGAACTATCACACACTCAGCCTAACACCTCATGCGGCCAAGGCGGTGGCAAGAAGAATATACAAAAGAATGGAAAAAATTGAAAATGTATTAGATGACGATCAGTTTGGCTTTCGGAAAGGTAAGGGCACCACAGAGGCAGTTCTGACGATGTGATAGATAGTGGAAGCATAACAAAAAAAAGTAAGAACAGGCTCATAGAATTACCGACTTGGAAAAAGCGTTCGACAATGTAAAACGGTGCAGGATGTTCGGAATTTTAGCAAAAAAAGGGTAATCTACTGGGAAATACGGGTAATATACGATATGTACAAGAACCAAGAGGGAACAGTAAGACTGGAAGACCAAGATTGAAGTGCTCGTATTAAAAAGGATATAAGACAGGAATGTAATCTTTCGTCTCTGCTAGTCAATCTATATATCGAAGAAGCAATGAAGGAAATAAAAGAAAGGTTCAAGAGTGGGATTCAAATCAGGGTGAAAGGATATCAATAATAAGATTCCCTGATGACATTTCTATCCTCAGTTAAAGTGAAGAACAATTATAGGAAATACTGAACGGAATGAACAGTCCAATGAATACAGAATACTGAGGGTTAACAGAGGAAAGATGAAAGTAATGAGAAGCAGCAGAAATGAAATTATCGATGGTCTGAACATGAAGAATTACGGATCACGAAATGGACGAAGAGAATGGGCTACTGCAACCTTGAAAGCAAAATAACACATGGCGTATGAAGTAAGGAGGACACAGAAAGAAGATTAGCACAGACAAAGAGCCCATTCCTGGCCACGAGAAATCTGCTATTGTCAAACATCGGTCTTAATCTGAGGATGAAATTTTTGAGAATGTAGGTTTGGAGCACGGTATTTTGTAGTAGCGAATCATGGACGGTGGGACAATAAATAAAACGGCAATCGACGCGTTTCAAATGTGGTGCTACAGAATAATGCTGAAAAAAAAATGGTGTCGTCGGTCTGACGATGCGACCCGTCACGAATTCCTCTCCTGTGCCAACCGTTTCATTTCAAACTAGCAATTGCAACCGACGCAACCTACGTCCTCAGTTGTATGTTGGATGTATTCCAATCTCTGTCTTCCTTTACGGTTTTTACTACCCTCCACAGCTGCCTCTAGTACCATGGAAGTCATTCCATGATGTCTTAGCGGATGTGCTACTATTCTGTCCCTTCTCCTTGTTAACAGGATCGCTGTGAGTCAGGACTGGGCTCGGGACAAGATGTATGATTAAGCGCCTTGTCCAAACATTGCAACCCAACTTTATTGTTATTTACAGAAGGTCTGGCATGATTGAAACGTAACGCAATTCGAGGTATACGCCAAAAATTCTCACTGGGGTGAAACATACAATAAATATAATTTCTTACTAAACACTAAACATATCTTCAAAACTGCAGTCGGTCCATGCACCACAGTGCACTGTGCCGATATGTTCCAGAATGCCGCGCGCGAAAATGCGATTTTTCAGGTGGTCATACCTCGGTTTCTATTCATCACAGAGATACGGGGTCAAATCTTTTGGGTAACCCATTAGCACCATCTGTTCATCGGCGATTCCTGAGAAAAGTACTATTTGTGAGGATGACAGGTTCTGTAGTTTCTATTGACGGCATAACATCGAAAATTTTACCGTTTGTACTTAAGATGATGTTCCCGGGGAAATACGAAACTCTTTTCGATACCATTATCCGTTACCGATAACCAGAGTTTCCAAGCTATGGAACGTACGCAGAAAAGTGCAAAAACCAGCTTCTCGTCGTTTTTGCTCCGTGGCTTGCAAGAATCTAAATAACTGACCATAGCAAAAAATGAAATTTTTGCTGCACATTCTTTAGTCATTCATCTATAAACCCCATTTTCCCCAGGAAATCTGTATCGTTCTGGAGATCACCTGAAAAAGTATGATTTTTGGGTAGCAAAAGTACCAACTGTGGAGATGGCCACTTCTGTAATTTCTGTTCACGCACATCGTCGAAAATTTTACCATATGTTCTTAAGATGATGATCTCAAGGAACGTCGAAACGTTTTTGCACATCATGATGCGTTACCAAGATCCGGACATTCAGAGTTGTCGTACTAATGTTGTAAACTATGCACGTAATATGCGGTGTGAGGAGTAAATGTAGTTTTAACTGACTTTTAGGTAACACATGGCAAGGCTTCTAGGGCCATTGCAAGGGTTCTTACGTCATCAAACTATGTTTAAGTCACCATTTTTTCACCAACAAAACTTTATAACGCAGTGTCTATGTATAGTGTGCACTTCTCGCTCACACAAATACGCCCCAAGTTATGCTGCAGTAACAAAAAAATAGGCTAAAACTAAAAATGGTCTCAACATGTCTGAAAAGAGTATAAATTGACTGCCAAAGACTATGTAAAACTGGAAAGACTGGAAATTCAGTAAAATATTACTAATAACGTTTTTAACTTTTTGTGATGCAAAGCATAAGCTGGGCGTTTTCAGTGAATTGCGATCGTTGAGCAAAGTACTGAGAAAAATCGTAAAACAAACGATTTTGTGTTAACCAAATATTATGTGTAGTTATTTGTTGTTTATACGCGTGAAAGTATAAAAATGTGTCGAAGTACACAAATAAACTTCGTTTTAAATAAACTGCTTACGCTGTTCTAACAGGGAAAAGAAGGGAATCGACCGAAAACGGCTCCTGTCGGAGCACAAAGAGGGGAATACTCTTCCTCTTGAAAAGATTCTGACAGAACCAGCTGCCCGTGTCCTCATTCCACCTTCCTCACAAGAAATTTTGGCATGCGAACATATTGGCGGTTGTTTGTGCTGAAAGAGATGGCAGAGAGATAATCTACATCTACGTGATTGCTCTGCTATTCACAATAAAGCGCCTGGCAGAAGGTTCAATGAACCACCTTCAAGCTGTCTCTCTACCGTTCCACTCTCGAACGGCAGGCGGGAAAAACGAGCACTAAAATTTTTCTGGCCGAGCCGTGATTTCCCTTAATTTATTGTGATGATCATTTCTCCCTATGTAGATGGGTGCCAACAGAATGTTTTCGCAATCGGAGGAGAAAACTGGTGATTGAAAGTTCGTTAGAAGATCCCGTCGCAATGATTGCCACTCCAATTCATGTGTCATGTCTGTGACACTATCTCCCCTATTTCGCAATAATACAAAACGAGCTGCCCTTCGGCGGTGACGGTACGAGAGTGGGAGATAAAGGGAGAGGAGACGGTGATGGGTGGGAGAGAGAAAGTGGCAATGAAAGAGAAAGAGAGATGGATGAAGACAATAGCAGAGGGGGCCAAAGAGAAATGAGATATTGATGGTCAGTGAGAGACAGTGGCAGTAAAAAAGAGAGAGAGATGCATGAAGATAGTGGGAGGAAAAGTAGACACGATTCACAGGCTTGGGGCGAGGGGGTGGTGAAGGGGGGGAGCGATCTGGACCCTCGCAGATCGTCGAGCTTTAAGACGTAAGTACTGGGGAGGGTGCATTTAGGACCGAAATTTTTAACAAGTGAGTATAGGGGAAAATTTAAGTTGGACCCATCTCCAGAATTTCTGAATTGCCGAGAAGTGGTGGTGGCAGTGGCAGTGGCAAAGAAAGACAAAAGAAGACAATGTGACAGGGGAGACAGTGGTAGTGGGGTATATTGTAAATCAACAGAAGAAAACCGAGACAGTGGGAGAGAGACATAGGGAGCGGTAGTGTGAGGCTACACTACAGAGGGGGACTGGATAAAAGGATATAGAATGTTACGTGTTAAAAGAGCTCAAATTTGTTTGCATGCTAAAATGTTTGATGACGAAATTGGAATGAGGAGTGAGGCAACTGGTTCCCCAGCTATTACGTCATAATATTTTCCGGTGGAACGAATTCGCCTTTTTGTGTTCCGACAGGAGCATTTTTCGGCTGGTTTATACTATGGTAACATACTTTGTACGATATATTGCCGGCGGAATTTGAACAAATTAACAGTTGTTCCTCGATCAGTAGGTTGAATCAGAATGTGCGGTAGTAAACATATATGTGTCATCGGGCCACTACTAACAGTACTAACTCTGGTTAGACGTCGGCTGCAGTGTTATCCTGTATTACAGAAAATGTGAACATTAGAGGAAGTTATACAGAGCGTGACTTGTCATTGCACTATATGTAGAAAGCGGATTCCCCCGAAGAAATAGCGCAAAATGTTCCGACGCACAGCAGAAAATTTGTATACAGGTGTATCAGATTTTTGACGTCGTAGAGGTCATGAATGTAAGCATTACCGGGATTATCAATAACACAGTGTCAGCAAATGCTTCGTTTTCTATACAAAAGGCAGAGCTCATCACTCAGGTTTTAGATACTCTTGTTTAAGCTTTCGTTCTTACCATGGAAGCAATGAACTATTGAAATTAGTTTGTTATTATAAGCCACAGAATCCCTTCTATGAAATCTGATTACTTAGTTGCGGGTATTAGAATACGTAACATAGTTTTTCTATGAACCTGTAGAAAGACAGGTTTCCTATTTACATAATTGACACTCCCTGCCTCCACAACGTAATTTTTTTCAGAGTACATTTTCTGCATTTACATTTCTACATTCCACACATATTTTCAATCAGCATTAGAGTAGATTGCGGAAACTACAAATTTAAATAACCTTTACAAATATATTTGAATTTTTTGCATTTAATTATAATCATTTCATAGAAAGGAATAAATTAGTAGCACACCTGCGTGATGTTCCCTTTGCTAAGATCATGCTCTAAATTCCACACTCATTTTGCAATGAAGTCTATTACGATGCATGACATCCTTCATTTCAGTGCGAGTTCAAAATGACGCATAACTGCACTTCGCTTTATCTAGAAAAAAGTTTAATTTCATGCCCCCTATTATTTCAGAGAACTAGTAATAGCTATTGTGAGACTCCTTATATCAGGTTATAAGGCTCTGTTACGATCAAAATTGTTTCTAATGTAATAAAAAAAAATGGATGTCACGATGTCTCCATTTTCCCACAGCGGGTTTGACAGAACTAACACACTAGTCACATGAGACATGGATGAGTGTGCAAGGGTTAAATATGTCGAGAAAGAATACTATTACCATGACGCTGTCATGGAGTAGGAGACCGAAAGAATTGTAATAAATTTGTTTGAAAAGTCGTGAAGAAGACTGTTATCAAGAGCCCAAGACCACCACATGTAGAGAATTCGAAGATAGCTTATCCAAGAGCTACAAGACAAGGAAGAAAACTGCTGCGATTGACGAACTTAAAAATTCGGCTTCAGACGAATTATTGTAAAATGTATATAGGCTCCTATAAGTATTACAATGATTTGTGCAGTAACGAATGCCTGGTGCCAGTAACACTGCGATAGAAGTGTTCTGTGACCACTCGTACCTCGGTGTGCAAGCGCATTTCAGTAAACAGACATTAGCGCATTTGCATGTAAACTCCAACGAATCGTGCAAGGGGTAGCGTATTATAACCTACTTGATTACAATACTGTCAAAGACATTCTGCAAGCCTTTCGGTCATCAAATGTTTTGAATCACAGCATCAGAGTCTAGCTTCCTTGTGAAATTATATTAAGTTGCCAAGGTTCCCAAATCTGTGAGACGTTGGGTTGTTGTATAGTTGAACTGAGACAACTTTTAATACGGATCAGAGTGCTGAATGGGTGTAAAATATGCTTATAGATGCGGAAACAAGCTTAAAATTTTAAGCTTGTGCATCTTATTCAAGAGTTTCAATGGTTCCAAAGTAATGTATACGAAGTTTGAAGTATGAATTGGTTTCAAATATTTAATTTCGGCTTCTAAATCCGTTGTGACATCATTATTATTTGATAAATAACAAGCATAGCTCAGCGACATGATCATTAATCATCTTCGAGTATTACCACAAAACCCAAAAGTTTCATCTAAAATCTTAAGTGTTTAATCTTGCGTTTTTAAGTTAGACACTAGATTGGCAAGAATGACACAAAATACATTTATATAGGATAAACCTTTTTTATTCACACCTGTCACTTCATTCATGGTTTCATCATGAAATGATTCCCCTCCCTAGTGCGCACCTCCGGAAATTCAAGATCGATATTAATTGTTCTGGTAACAACTTTAGATTAGGAAGAATGGTGTCCCAGTTTTCGTGAAAATACGTTGATTCATTTAATAAACTTTCAGCCAGTTATATCTCAACATCAATAGTAGTATTTCGAGCTTGTAGTAATTTGCTTCTGTGGTTAATTGGTGTCAACAATTGTAGCTAAACTGATGCCATAATTAAACACTTGAGTTTAGTCACTCCGAAAAGGTATCTCTTCATGACAACTCTCAGCAGCATGAACTCCGCATAAAACTATGACAAGCAAACACAGCAAATTTTGCAAGAGGTTTTCACCGAATAAAATGTGTCTAAGCTCCTTTACAAGATTCTTTAATACTGCTTCCGTTATGACAGCATTGTCCGCAGCATTCACTGACAGGAACTGAGTGTTTAACAAGTGTTGATTGAATTAAATGTGCAATAGCAACTCTTTTTATCTGATTACAGTCTACGAATTTCAAAAATCATTCAATTATTTCATATTCATCAACCTCCTTCTTGAGGTAAATATAATGCAAGATGAACGTTGTTTGTTCAGTATGATTTGAATCAGGAGTTGCATCAACAATAATTGAATAATACTTCTCATTTTGTCTCTGTTCCAAGATGGCACCCATGACATGATCGGCACAACTAGAAATAAATTCATTCTTAGCATTAGCCGGCAGGCAGTTTCCTTGAAACTGCTTTCCAGGTACTTGGCGGGTTCCTGACCTTGTTAATGAGTTTTACAAGAAATGGATCACAGTGACTGAAGAGCTCTAATATTCCGAGGAAATTTCCATTATTTGGATCTCCAATTTTCTGAGCTGGTTCTCTGAAGACCAAGCTTCTTTAACCAAATAGCGTAAGACTTCCCAAGTTGGCTGATCTATGGACGAACAAAGGAAGAAAATTACTTCTTTACTTCGGAGCATCAGCACGTCCATCGTACATACTTTATGTTAATTCATTTCTTCACTTTTATTGTTCTTTCAGGACAACTATACACGAATAGAAATATTTTACTTTGTGTTTGCTGTTGAAGGCAAAATATTTTCTGTATACTCGTTTTCTGTGTAAAACCACCTTGCGACGGAATCAGAAGTGCCTTATCGTTGAATGTTGTCGGCAAACCTACCAAATTATAATGACGCTTTACAACTGTGGCTGTGTACATCTGTTGGAGGAATTTTTTTGGTAGGAGTTTCAAAAAGAACGCGCATCTTCGACTCCATACAAAGTGGTTTTAGTGCACGATACCTAAATGAAATATAGTCCATTCAAGACTAAACAGGCAGCGGCCTTGCCGCAGTGGATACACCGGGTCCCGACAGATCACCGAAGTTATGCGCTGCAGGGCGTGGTCGGCACTTGGATGGGTGACCATCTGGGCACTGTTGCCATTTTTCGGGGTGCAGATCGAATAGTAGCGCCTCCGGTCAAAGAAAACTGTCATAACGACCAGGAGAGCGGTGTGCTGACCACACGCCCCTCTTATCTGCATCCTCAGCTGAGGATGACATGGCGGTCGGATGGCCCCGATGGGCCACTTGTGGCCTGGAAACGGAGTGCTTTTTTAAGCCAAAACACTCAACAGAATTTTACAAGACTTTTAGTGCACGATGTCTAAAGAAAATATTACGTATTCAAGATTAAACAGGAAATAGCACTGTATGCAACTGGCCTGTGTGACTCATAAAACTGAAGAACTAAAGCTGGATGGAAAAGTTAGATTGGTTATGCTGGTGTCGGGGAAATGTTCTTTTATTTATTACATGATACAAAAATTATTTTACAGTAGCAGTCTGCTATTTGCCAAATTGGCATCCTGACTGATCAGAGCCCTTGAGAAACTTGGGTCCCCCATAAGGCTTGAGCCCAGGACATTTTGCCGCCCATTCCCGCTCCCCCTCTCGTCGGGCCTGCTTATGAGTGTTTCCCACATATTCCTTTCCATGCCGATTCTGTGAAGAACCTCCTCATTGCTTACCTAATCAATCCACCTAATATTCAACATCTTCTGCAGTACCACGTGTCAAACGCTTCGATTCGCCTCTATTCCAATTTTCCCACAGGCCATGTCTCACTGCCATACCTAGAGTGTCACAAATTTCTGCCTCAAATTAAGACCTGTGTTTGATACGAGCAAACTACTCTTGACCAGGAATTCCTTTTTGCCAGTCTGGTCTACTTTTTTGTCCTCCTTGCTCCATTTTTCAAGTATTGTTTTCTGCCAAGATAGCAGATTTCCTTAACTTCGTCTACTTCATGATCCTCAGTTCTGATGTTACTTTTCTCGCTGTTGTCATTTCTGGTTCTTCACATTACTTTCGTGTTATAAGAAATGAGGATGTTCTCCAAACAACCAGCAAAGAAAGGAACATGAGGAAGATACTGTGCAGAAGAAGGCGTGTGAAAATCTTGAAGTCGGAGTTGAGTAACGTGATCGGCCAATAACTGTCGAGTCGTGTTCCTCCTGCAGGTTTCGGGATTGGTATGAGTAAGCCCCCCCCCTCCCCCCGCCCTCATGAACCATGGACCCAGTGATACAGATACCCGTACCGTAGGTGCAACCACAACGCAGGGGTATCTGTTGAAAGGCCAGACAAACGTGTGGTTTCTGAAGAGGGGTAGCAGTCTTTTCAATAGTTGCAGAGGCAACAGTGTGGATGATTGACTGATCTGGCCTTGTAACATTAACCAAAATGGCCTTGCCATGCTGGTACTGTGCTAAGACATCAGGAAATAGCTTCTATGATATGAAAGGGAGGGTAAAACGTGTAGGGGAAGACAGAGATTAGAATACGTCCAACAAGTGCTACTCTGAGTTGAAGAGGTTCTCACAAGAGAGGAATTTCTGGCGGGCCGCATGAAACCAGTAAATCATTTTACGTCTACGTTTCGTTATGTTCTTTGTTAAGTTTTTCTCTCGTTGACTCGCTGTAGTATGTGCTTGTCTCTTACTGGAGCTCCGTGCTAATTTATGTTGAAAAACTAAGACACTGTGGTATCCTGTGTCGATACGACCCCACACGAGTCGCGAATTTGGCAGCGGAACTGCAGTCGCTTGTAATGTTATGTGAGCCTCACTGTCCCTTTTTTTTAACTAATTTGTGTCTGATTTTATTCTGAGAAGCTCAGTAATGTGTGTAAATACCGTAAATGTAAAATTGATTCAAAAAGTACTTGAAGTGAAGTGAAGCGCAGCTGGACAGCAACAAACTCTTTAGCGCGCAATCCTCGCAACGATAGTAGTTGTGAATCTTTGAGTATGGACTCAAAAAAAAAAAAAAAAAAAAAAAAGACGATTAATTTATTAAAAAAAAAGAGAACTGTTAATCTGTATCTTGCGGAAAGAGGACGTGTTGCTAGGCCGTCACTCAGAACGTATTGTTACATTTAATGAAAATTGATATTTTAGTGATAAAACCGAGTAAAGTATGCGTAAGAGTTGCCAAACGTTTATGTATAAAAATTTTCTGGAAGAACAGAAATATCTTGTTTTTGGAAAAGGAGGTGAACTTCATTGTCATTGCCGTCTCTCAATCGACAGAATTGTAAGTGTACGAAGTTCACTAAAATACAGGAAAAGAAATGCATTCTCTATAGTTTTCATTCAATAAGTAACAACCTCTCATAATTTCTTAATTACAGTAACTGGATTATGTTCTTGTACAATAGTATGGTGCTGAACTCCAATGACCAAATTTATTGTAACAGGACGTGTAGTTTGAAGGAAGTTTGTGTGTTAAGCAATCTCCTTTTCTCACGAAAAGCAGATTGCTGTTTGATCTTATTTACTTACAACAGTGGTCCCTTAGGTACGAAAAGCTACGAAAACATGGGCTCAAAGCTATCCGCAATACGGCCAAGTAACTAACAGAGTCGTATTTTAAACCTTAAAGAACAATAACTTCCTCCAAATTGCAATACGTCAACAACTGGTGCAGAAGCTGATCATTCAAGGAGGCAGCAACCAAAATTCAGGTACCAGTTACGACTTAAAGTAAAAATCTCAATCAAAAATCCCTCTCACTCTCTCTCTCTCTCTCTCTCTCTCTCCAAACGCATATATAAATATTCATATTATTTTAAAAAAAAGTCATCTTTATACGCTGATCGGCTGTCCGTGCTAAATTCAGAGAGCCTCATCATGGTTGCTGTTGTAACAGTTTCTTGAGGCATTATTTGTAATGAGTCTTTGTACGTTTGGACAAATACGAGATAAGGAAATCTTCTGTTTGTTGTGTTAACTTGTTCGCTAGTCATTTCTGATCTTGTCCAGCTTTCTTTCGACGACAGTTGCCGCGCCATTCCGTAGCCCACTTCTGCTTATCGTTGTGTGCGAGGCCGTACACATTGTAAGCACACTGGACAATAAATTACTCAGCGCCAGGAGACACCATGTAACACCCTACCTGGCCGTGAAAATGGCCTCAGTGTGCCGAGGAGAGAGTACTAGATTCTTCAGCTAACTACACTACTGGCCATTAAAATTGCTACACCAAGAAGAAATGCAGATGATAAACGAGTATTCATTGGACAAATATATTATACACGAACTGACAAGTGATTACATTTTCACGCAATTTGGGTGCATAGATCCTGAGAAATCAGCACCCAGAACAACCACCTCTGGCCGTAATAACGGCCTTGATACGCCTGGGCATTGAGCCAAACAGAGCTTGGATGGCATGTACAGGTACAGCTGCCCATGCAGCTCCAACACGATACCACAGTTCATCAAGAGTAGTGACTGGCGTATTGTGACGAGCCAGTTACTTCGCCACCATTGACCAGACGTGTTCAGTTGGTGAGAGATCTGGAGAATGTGCTGGCCATGGCAGCAGTCGAACATTTTCTGTATCCAGAAAGGCCCGTGCAGGACCTGCAACATGCGGTCGTGCATTATCCTGCTGAAATGTAGGTTTTCGCAGGCATCGAATGAAGGATAGAGCCACGGGTCGTAACACATCTGAAATGTAACGTCCACTGTTCAAAGTGCCGTCAATGCGAACAAGAGGTGACCGAGACGTGTAACCAATGGCACGCCATACCATCACGCCGGAGTGCCAGTATGGCGGTGACGAATATACGCTTCCAATGTGCGTTCACCGCGATGTCGCCAAACACGGATGCGACCATCATAATGCTGTAAACAGAACCTGAAAAAATGACGTTTTGCCATTCGTGCACCCAGGTTCGTCGTTAAGTACACTATCGCAGGCGCTCCTGTCTGTGGTGCAGCGTCAAGGGTAACCGCAGCCATGGTCTCCGAGCTGATAGTCCATGCTGCTGCAAACGTCGTCGAACTGTTCGTGCAGATGGTTGTTGTCTTGGAAACGTCCCCATATGTTGACTCAGGGATCGAGACGTGGCTGCACGATATGTTACAGCCATGCGGATAAGATGCCTGTCGTCTCGACTGCTAGTGACAGGGGGCCGTTGAGATCCAGCACGGTGTCCCGTACTACCCTCCTGAACCCATCGATTCCATATTCTGCTAACAGTCATTGGATCTCGACCAACGCGAGCTGCATTGTCGCGATACAATAAACCGCAATCGCGATATGCTACAATCCACGCATTTCTCCTCCTTACACGAGGCTCCACAACAGTGTTTCACCAGGCAACGCCGGTCAACGGCTGTTTGTGTGTGAGAAATCGGTAGGAAACTTTCCTCATGTCAGCACGTTGTAGGTGTCGCCACCGGCGTCAACCTTGTTTGAATGCTCTGAAAAGCTAATCATTTGCATATCACAGCATCTTCGTCCTGTCGGTTAAATTTCGCGTCTGTAGCACGTCATCTTCGCGGTGTAGCAATTTTAATGGCCAGTAGCGTAACATCCAACCGAAGCCACTCATTGGTAATTAGGTACTGTAGAGCTACCAAATGAGTCGTCCTTGCCCCCCTCGGATTTGCACCTAGCGCTTATGACAGCATAGCTCTGGTGTACTGTACTTGGGAGCACAGCTTTTCGTGGCGCGAGGTGCGGGCCCGCTGCAGTCGGACAGCAAACAAAGCGGTACCCGACTCGTCGCGCAGAGCCGCACGTCGACTATCGAGCGTCGCGCTGCCGCATAATGGGAGGCCTCCCAGAAAAATGAAAGCGGAGCGTAGTATAGCAGAGCCGAGCGCACCAATCGATACATCGGCGGCTGGCGGCCGCCGAAACAATGAGCCATTACGGCAGTCAGACACAGTCGCAGCCACCTGCCGTGATTGCGGCTTCACACACCGCGTATTGTCACCGCGCGCGCCTGCCGCCATTGTCAGCGCCTTTTCTACCCGCCCCGCTCCCTTCCTCTTCTCGCCCTCACCCCCACCCCCGTCTCTCCCCTCTCCCCCACCTCTCTCTCTCTCTCTCTCTCTCTCTCTCTCTCTCTCTCTCTCTCCCTCTCTCTCTCCCGCTCCTCTTTTTTTTCTGCACTCACTGCATGCAGCCTCCCACGGTGTCATTTTTAGTGTTTAAAGCCTCGTCTACGGCGCACTTGTTAAGAGGAGAGGCGCTCTTTTTCGTGTTTAAAGAACGCTATAACGCCTATCCCTTTCAGTACCATTACCAGATCACCTTTATAATTTAGGTATTTATTTATTTGGCATCCGGATTTTGAACCATATAGCCATGAAAGAATACAAATTCTCTCTCCTGTTCCAAAATTCACAATAACGATTACAATGTTTTCCACACTTTACACACATTCAGATACTTTCGGTACCGACATACACACAAGTCGTTAAAATATTAAGAGAAGTTCGGTTACGCATATTCTGTATTCGACAATCTTCGGTTCTCATCTTCATGAGTCCGCCTCCATAGCTGAGTGGTCAGCGCGGTAGAATGCTGTGCGAGGATCCGGGTTCGATTCCCGACCGGGTCGGACATATTGCCCGCTCTGGGAGTGGTTATTGCGTTGTCCTCATCATAATAGCGTCAACTAAAAAGATTTGCAGCAGTATTTGTACCAGTATTTTTGTCCTGTTGGATTATGATTAGAATACTACTTCGGAATCTGAATCTGCAATAACAGTAAAGAAAGCTCAAGGTCAGAGAGAAGGGCAAGAGGAGATGGACGGCCGCGTGGGAGGAAATGGATATAGAAAATGGGAATGAGAAGATGCATTGAGAAAGGGGGCAGAAGGAGGTGGAGAGAGAGTGGAGGAGGAGAAGATGGACAGAGAAAAGTGGAGGAGTTGACATACTTAGAGAGGGGGAGAGAGTGGGGCAGGAGAAAATGGAGGGAGAGGAGGAAGGAGAAGATGGAGAAAGAGGGGAGGAGGAGTTGATGGACTGAGAGAGGGGGAAGCAAGAGGCGACGGACAAAGAAAGGGGGAGGGGGAGATGGACAGAGACAAGGAAGAGAAGGAGATTCTGGTGGATATCCAACTCCCATACTTATTAGAAACGTGTGCTTTCTCTTTTCCTTCTTTTCCATTTAAGCAGACTGAAGCAAAGCAAAGAGTGGCCGAATGTAAACACTCATATAAATGTTCGTGAGTTGTGCTTGCGCAGTAATGTCGGTAGAGCATTTGCTCGAGTCCGAGTCTCGGTTCATTACACAGTTTTAATTGGCCAGAAAGTTTCGGATCAGTGCACACTCCGCTGCAGAGTGAAAATTCCTTTCCGGAATTTAACATGTTCTTCACGGGACGAAAACGTCGCATTTAATAGCAACTTCAGACACTCCTCAATGGAGTTGTATAGAGCTTTTATAGTCCACGATAAGAACAAATGATCTGGTGGATATCGCCAAAAGCTTCGTGAGCCTGTTCAGGAATGATGCTGTTGTTTATAAGAAATTTAGAGTCATAAAACTTTAGCGAAATGCAGGAAGACCTGCTGGGGATGGATGGTTTGTGTAAGGACTGGCAGTTGAGCCTCAAAGTAAATAATTATAACATACTGTTTCTAAAAAGTTACCTTTCGGTTACAACTGTTTCATGTGCCACCTATATCGATGTGTCTGGCTGTTAGTATCGATACAGCAGCAGGTTGAAATATCTGTGGCGGATGGCCGGCCGCGAGAGATGAGGACAGCTAGCAGAAATGGAGATTTTAAGTTTGTCTGCATGGGCTGACTGAGGGCAGTTGGACTTGGATCAGAGGTACGCTGCGAGTGTAAACAGCTGAGGCGGTGTGGCACCGCGAGTGGGGACCATGAAGTGAATACTTAAAGATCGGCTGAGCAGCACCTGTCTCCCCTCCCCCATGCGGATCCTGTACGACCTTATTCCATTCCCTCACCTCCTCCTTTTCCTCTAATGGATACGGATCCTCTACACCTCCCGTAAACTCGATCCTCCTCACCCGCTTGTCCCTCCCATCCTCTCCCGCCCTTGCCCGCTGCTGCGCCTGTATTCCCACGTCCCACCTGCTCTCTCCACTCTCCTTACCCTTTCCCAAGGTGGCTTCCACCAGCTCCCCCTCACTGATGATGCCCTCATCCCCTCCATCTACCCCTCCTATCAACTTTGATCCTCCTCTCCCACTTCCTGTGTTTTTTCCTCAGGGCACCCTCCCTCCCTTCTACCCCTCCTCCCTTCCTCCCCCATCCTCCCTCCAGGCTTCCCCTACTCCCCTCCACACCTTGTTTCCTCCCCCCCCCAACTCCTCTGCCCCAGGCATCTAAACTCTCCCTTCTCCCCTCTCCTCCACTCTCTTCTTCTCTTTTGGCAGGCCCCTGGACTCCCACACGCTTCGTGGACGTTAGCGTGCTGGAGATCGTCACCATCAGTTTTGTGTGTGTGCCATCGTGTTTGTGCTTTAGTGTTGCTCGCCGCCCACGCTCCATCGTTCACGTATATCGTCACCATCATCAGTGTTTGTGCACAGTGCTGACAGTCTTTTGTTTTCTTCGCGTGTGAAAGGCTTCGTGCTTTTTAATTACTGTGTTTACTGATATTTTAACCGCCGTTATGTTGTGTTACTTATGTGTCTTCTTTATCTCTATTTGTACTGCCTGAGCCTGAAGAGCGGCGTAAAATTGCCGCTGCCAGCCCACCTTGTATAAGGTGCAAAATTACAATAAAGGACAAAAAAAAAAAAAAAACAGCGCCTGTGGCAGCAACCGATACTGGGAACTGAGCGGTCTGTCGTGGCTCTCAAGTTTCAATTAAAGTCTGCTGAGCGGACGAAAGGTGGATTCGTTTCTGGTGAATTACAGACCTGTGGATTTAGTCGGTCTCTAATGATTCAACTTTCTTTTCACCAGGTGTCGTTATTGTGTACTCTGTGTACAGAGGGTGCGTAGCCCTTACTGGCGTTTCAAGATATATTAAATTCTTTTGCTCTCATGTTATTCTCCTAATTGTGGCGAGCGGATATGCTGTGAGCATATGTGTGGCGATCATACCGTTTGCTACAGTTATTTACCAGTAGTTTTGTTTTGCTTATTTCGTATGTGTTATTCGCATTACAATTTTAAGGCAGCTACAGCATTAAGCTTCTGAACCATCAAAAACTTTCAAATGCTATAGTTTGTAGTGAGACCACTGACCTTAACGTTTGCTGTAGAGATCTTAAATGAGTGGTCTTGCTGATTCTACGTTTGTGGCTATTTTCCTGTTAAGGCTGCTGATTTCTCAAGAAACGAATGCTTTTGTTCCACTTACCATTATTTAATCTTGTATGTTTTGGGTAGTTTTAGGTAAGTTTTAAGATATATTATTAGCTCATTTACGTGACTTAAGTGTGTGACCCTCAGGGCCTGTGTTTTCACATGCAGGCGCCGTACCGTTATTATTAAGGAAGATGATTGCTGTTGACGAGATTACTTCCCTGCATTGAGGCACGCTTTCCTCCATCTGACTTGTTCACATACTACTTTGCCCCTTTCATTTCAAAGGGTGTGGACTGTAAATAACGCCTCGTATGTCGCCTTGTGTCGGTGTGGTTATCTACTAAAATCATCATTAGCAGTAATCTGTTACCTTATGGCTGTAGCCGGTCCTGTTGTTACTTCATCAAGCTTTCTGCTTGAGGTAACCTGGAGCTGCAAGAAGAGTAGATGCCGAGCAATAATTCATTGGAAAACTCCTCAGGAAATGTAACCGCTCATGAAAGAAGTGGATTACGAAACACTAGTCTGACCGACTGTTGAGCGCCGTCCAATAGTCTGTACGTTTTTTAGAGAAAACATAGTGCATCTATGTAACCGCAAAACCACTGATAGATCGTTATCAAACTTTCGGGGCAGTCGAATCACGTGGTGCGTTTGTTGTTGAAATTCAGAGAGCGTACTTTGTAAGAAAAGTCAGTAAACATTCTCACACACACCGCACATAACGATCACGACACAGAAACAACGATAAATTAGAACTCATAAGGAGGCTTGGCGAGAGTAGTTCTTGCTGAGGAACATCCGCGAATGCAGCAGGAGTAGGAACTTCAGAAAGTTACACTTGTCGTCTCAAGCTAAGACCATTGTGCAATAAGTGTGGCGCATTGTCAGAAGAGAGTACATGTTCCAGGTTTCCTGCACACACAGTTCCGCTGCGGTACAGATAAAAGGTGCATCAAAGTATAGTTGTGAAATGGCGCGGTAACCTGAAAGCTACTCCAAAGTCGAAGTAACCGGGGCAGTACGAGTTTTGTGAGCAAAAAGTCCAACTTGCACGCAGATCGACCGTGTAATTCTATATCGGCCAAATGCAGCTTCCATTTCAGCCGTAGAAGAATGGTGCCGACAATTTGCCCAAGGCCGTGCAGATGTAGGTGATGCTGATCGGGTAGGAAGATGATCTTGCATCATATGAATTTCCACCTTTTTGGCAGGCTGAAAGAACATCAGTGTAGGAGGGAGGTTGGTAGAGGGGGGGGGGGGAGGGAAGAGGCTGAAAGAACGTCAAAGCGGAAGGGAGGTTGGTGGGGGGGCGAGGGGAGAAGAGAAGAGGTTTCCCAACGATGAAGACGTTCTCACAACGGTTCTCGAACGGTTCTGAACCAAAGATCGATTTCTATCTTCGAGGAATTGGATGATTGGTAGAACTCTCCGGCCATTCTTCGTGGACACTTGCTATTTTGAAAAATAGTGTCATGCATCTACATCTACATCTACATGGTTACTTTGCAATTCACACTTAAGTGTCTGGCAGAGGGCTCATCGAATCATTTTCATACTACTTCTCTACTATTCCACTCTCGAATGGCGCGTGGGAAAGAGGAACACCTAAATCTTTCCGTTCGAGCTCTGATTTCTCTTATCTTATTATGATGATCATTTCTCCCTACGTAGGTGGGTGTCAACAAAATATTTTCGCATTCGGAAGAGAAAGATTGTGATTGAAATTTCGTAAATAGATCTCGCCGCAAAGAAGACCGCCTTTGTTTCAGTGACTGCCACCCCAACTCGCGTATCGTATCAGTGACACTCTCGCCCCTATTGCGCGATAACACGAAACGAGCTGCCCTTCTTTGCACTTTTTCGATGTCCTCCGTCAATCCTACCTGGTAAGGATCCCACACCGCACAGCAATATTCCAGCAGAGGGCGGACAACTGTAATGTAGGCTCTCTCTTTAGTGGGTTTGTTGCATCTTCTAAGTGTTCTGCCAACAAAGCGCAGTCTCTGTTTCGCCTTCCCCACAATATCATCTATGTGGTCTTTCCAATTTATGTTGCTCGTAATTGTAATTCCTAGGTATTTAGTCGATTTGACAGCCCTTATATTTGTGCAATTTATCGCATACCCAAAATTTCTTTTAGTACCCATGGGGATGACCTTGCACTTTTCTTTGTTTAGTGCCAATTGCCACTTTTCGCACCATACAGAAATTCTCTATAGATAATTTTTTAATTGGAACTGGTCGTATGATGATTTTACGAGACGGTAAATTACAGCGTCATCTGCAGACAATCTAAGGGGGCTGCTCAGATTATCTCCTAGACCATTTATTTAAATCAGGAACAGCAGAAGGCCTATGACACTACCTTGCGGAACACCAGATATCACTTCTGTTCTACTCAATGTTTTACCGTCTATCACTACGAACTGTGACGTCTCTGAGAGGAAATCACGAATCCAGTCACACAACTGAGACGATACTCCATATGCATGCAATTTGATTAATAGTCGCTTGTGAGGAACGGTATCTAAAGCCTTCTGTAAATCTGGGAATATGAAATCGATCTGAGATCCTTTGTCGACAGCATTCATTACTTCATGGGAATAAAAAGCTAGCTGCGTTGCAAAAGAACGATATTTTCTGAATCCGTGTTGGTTATGTATCAATAAGTCATTTTCTTCAAGTTTTCATCAGTGTTACTTTGAAGTGTAGAAAAAGCAGCATTCAATAAAAGATCTTCCATTGAGTATTATCATCTATGGGAAAACTCGTTTCACTATTTTTTTAGATGGAAATTTATTCAAGAACAACAGCTTAGGCGACAGGCAGTGTTTAGTAAGAAATGGCTGCTGTCTGAAGTTCGTTATAGCAGAATATGACACGCTCGCTCTTAACTGATGATCTTTTTATTGCTCGCCGAGGCTTGCTGCGCAGCCCGTAAGTGCAACTGATGACTCAGTTGGGAGCTAGCTGTTTGTACTAGCTAATTATATCACTGGCAGAACTCGTTGCCCCCGCCATTGCTGCTACGTAAAAGAAACCACTGCCGAGAAAAATCGTCGGTCATTGTTGGACAGCTCTTACACTGATCTCGCCAAACGAGATGGCACAGTCGTTGATACAATGAATTCATTTTTAGTACAGCGGGATACAAATCCAAGTCACCCCATCCTGCTTAATATTTACTGAGCTCCCTCAAATAATCACAAGCGAATACTGCAGCTGTGATTTCGCAGAGGTAACGGCCACTTCCACATTCTCGTCCTGTTGTGCTAAATTTCCGACTTCGTCCTCGGTGAAGCGTTAAACACAGGAGGGAGGATGACCAGATCCTTAGACTGTGGTAACGATGTACACAGAAAAAAAATGGTTCAAATGGCTCTGAGCACTATGGAACTTAAACATCTATGGTCCTCAGTTCCCTAGCACTTAGAACTACTTAAACCTAACTAACCTAAGGACAGCACACAACACCCAGTAATCACGAGGCAGAGAAAATCCCTGACCCCGCCGGGAAACGAACCCGGAAACCCGGGCGTGGGAAGCGAGATGTACACAGAAATCGCCCGCGGCCATTTTCAAGGGAACCATCCCGGCATTTGCCTTAAATGGTTTGGAGAAACCACGGAAAAACGAAATCTGGACGGTTTCAAGACACCGCTCGCTGCTCCGCTGCAGAGGGATATATAATTCTGGAAGCAATTCAATATTACCGACACAGATATTCTGATATTTCCTAAGGTATGGAAGTAAGTTATTTGTTGCTACATTTATGTCGAAATGAGGGACGGAAGTATTTTCTTCTGCCTTGGGCCAGCAAACACGTAATCACCCCTGGTTCTGGTTGCCTATCTAGCGGCTTCCAGGGGAGAGAGGGCTCTGATTTTAAAGATTTCATTCGTTTATTGACCGAATTTGAAAATTTAAAATGTTCTCATGATCTCATTAAGAGGTGTAATATCAAGTTATAGGTTTAACACATTAAGACAAGTATTACTGTTAGATACTATGTACATAACTTGAGGCAACCTAACTCACAGCGCGCAAATTACCCAAACTATATTCACCAGTATCTGAGAAAGAGAGCACCTAGCGACATCTAACAGACTTTATACATACCTCTACGAAACTTTTTCTCGATGATACCACAAAAAAATGACGAAAGGAGAAAATTTTATCCCCTGCCACATTTTCGCCGTTTTTTTCAGTAAACTTGAGCTACAGACGTGAAGTTTTAATTTATTACATCTTTTCTACTAATTCTATCGACAACACGTTTTGCAGGCAGCTTGAACATATACCACTCAATGTACCTCAAAAATTATATCATTCTACGACCCATAGCTCAGGAGACATGACGTCAGAAACATTCAGATGCTTGGAAAATAGCTCTTGCTCAAGACGAAGGGTAAATTACCCTCACTCTACTCATCCATTGTTTCTTAATGATGCCACTTAGTGAGCTCGAACAAACACTAAACATAATGACAAACCATTCCTAAACCTTTTCTCGCTTGATGTTTAGGACAGTAATTCATTTGTAAAGTAATCACATGTTTGACACATTCGAGTACGATTCTTTAAAGAATCAAGTGTTTACTGGTTGTGAATTAATTGTGTTAATACCCATCTGTTGTTCCACGTCTGAGATTAATTCATTGTTGGTGACTCATTACTTCCACCAAGTGTTCATTCATGGTTAGCTTAAATAATTGAATAAAATACGTTCGCTAGATTAATGTTGTTCAACGAGCCCTGTGAAAAATCATTTGTGCACTTTACCTGAAATGCTCTAGATGATAGGGGCACTGGTTTGGTCCCACTTCCAGGTAATACAATAATATGGTGACTGTGGGAGGAGATAGCAACACCAAATCTGTTATTTGGAATGATCATTTAAAAGAATTTATAAACACAGGAAGGATGAAGCTCAACCCACATCTGGGAACAATGTCATAAACCCATTGTATCCTCTCTTGAGGCGAGCTGGCTCACAACTGTTTAAGTGGACCATGATATCGTGGATACTGTTATTGGACAGAGCTGACGTCCAAGCTGGTTCAAACATGATCTATCGGAGAAAGATCTGTTGTGTTGGCCAAGGAAATTGATCATCACGTGTACAGTTCATAGGGTCGCATGCCATGTGTGGAATTGTCCAGAGAAAAATGGCGCCACGATATTGTCATATGCGAGGTATCACATTAGGACGCAAGATGTCCGTGACGCATGTTTGTCCCCTCAGAGTTCCATGAATCACACTGCCAGGCATGACCTGGAGTCATACCCGATGGTCGCTCATAGCATGACGCCAGGAGTAACACCACGGTGGCACTCCGTAACGTTGAAAGAATGTGACCTCTCGTAAGGTCGTCGCCATACTCGCCCACGATACTCATCCGGGTTAGTGCAGAAGCGCAAATCATCGCTGAACAAAATGCGATGCCATTCATCAGCACACCTAGCTTCCAGTCACACCACCACTCCAAACTGTTTGTGTTTGATGCTAAGCCAACCTATGCACGGTACAGTAATTCCCTAGTACAGCTGCTGCTGGTCTCCGACCAGAGGTGCCAAATGACACAAAAAATTTTAGGGAACCCATTGCTTTTTCTCCGATGGCAGGTGCACATGTGAATTGGACATGATGAGGCTGGTAAACAATGCAGCAATCCTCCCTGAAGGTCGTTAGGCGTGATCGACTCGAACCTTGATGGGCAGGAAGCCTACTCTTATTTCCCATGCAGTCCAACATCGGGCCACTGTCACATCCGAATACCCTACAAACCTAGATATTGCACCGACCAACTGGTCAAACTGAAACTCACAATGAGACCCCTTTCAAACTTTGACATCTGATGGTAAGTGTTCTCACAAAAGTACGCGGCATATCCGTGTCTTTCGCGGAGGTCACTCAACGTCAGTCTGTTCTCGCCCATTATATACCCTACCACATCTGGTAAAAATTGTAAACTCGAACTACACTAATGCATTCTGTTGTCTGTCTCACTGTGACAGAGAATTGCAACTCTAATCATTTACATACTCACCAATATGTACATTCACTACTAGCCATTCAAAATTGCTACACCAAGAAGAAATGCAGATGATAAACGGGTATTCATTGAACAAATATATTGTATTAGAACTGACATGTGATTATATTGTCACGCAATTTGGGTGCATAGATCCTGAGAAATCAGTATCCAGAACCACCACCTCTGGCCGTAATAGCGGCCGTGATACTACTGGGCATTGAGTCAAACAGAGCTTGGATGGCGTGTACTGGTACAGCTGCCCATGCAGCTTCAACACGATACCACAGTTCATCAAGAGTAGTGACTGGCCTATTGTGACGAGCCAGTTGCTCGGCCACCATTGACCAGACATTTTCAGTTGGTGAGATATCTGGAGAATGTGCTCGACAGGGCAGCAGTAGAACATTTTCAGTATCCAGAAAGGCCCGTACAGGACCTGCAACATGCGGTCGTGCATTATCCTGCTGAAATGTAGGGTTGCGCAGGGATCGAATGAAGGGTAGAGCCACGGGTCGTAACACATGTGAAATGTAACTTCCACTGTTCGAAGTGCCGTCAATGCGAACAATAGGTGACCGAGACGTGTAACCAATGGCACCCCGTACCATCACGCCGGGTGATACGCCAGTATGGCGAAGACGTATACACACTTCCAATTTGCGTTCACCGCGATGTCGCCAAACACGGATGCGACCATCATGATGCTGTAAACAGAACCTGGATTCATCTGAAAAAATGACGTTTTGCCATTCGTGGACCCAGGCTCGTCGTTGAGTACACCATCGCAGGCACTCCTGTCTGTGATGCAGCGCCAAGGGTAACCGCAGCCACGGTCTCCGAGCTGCTGCTAACGTCGTCGAACTTTCGTGCAGATGGTTGTTGTCTTGAAAACGTCCCCATATGTTGACTCAGGGATCGAGACGTGGCTGCGCGATCCGTTACAGCCATGCGGGTAAGATGCCTGTCATCTCGAGTGTTAGTGATACGAGGCCGTTGGGATCCAGCACGGCGTCTCGTATTGCCCTCGTGAACCGACCGATTCCATTTTGTGCTAATAGTCATTGGATCTCGAACAACGCGAGCAGCAATGTCGCCATACAATAAACCGCAATCGAGATAGGCTACAAACCGATCTTTATCAAAGTCCGAAATGTGATGGTACGCATTTCTTCTCCCTACACGAGGCATCATAACAACGTTTCACCAGGCAACGCCGGTCAACTGCTGTTTGTGTATGAGAAATCGGTTGGAAACTTCCCTCATGTCAGCACGTCGTAGGTGTCGCCACCGGTGCCAACCTTGTGTGAATGCTCTGGAAAGCTAATCGTTTGCATATCACAGCATCTTCTTACTGTCGGTTAAATTTCGCGTCTGTAGCACGTCATCTTCGTGGTGTAGCAAGCTGAGTGTTTCATTTTTTTGTCAGGCAGTGTATTTGTAGCACTATACTTCGTATCGATACAGTTACCACAAATACCGAAACAAAAGTATAGACTCTTACTTATATTAATAATGTCGGAACATACGTCTTTGTGGTGAAACTGTCAAGCCACAGTAACAGAAAGTTGGAAATGTGAGGTAAAAATACACAATGTTGACCGACCTGTCTGACAGAGTTGTCGTAGCTGTGACAGGGAGTCCCCGAGTTGGACGGGTACTATGTCCTCGTTGGAAAGCTCCGAAGTAATTAAGCACTGCGCCAGTTGAGCAGGTAGTGAGCTTGCCAATAGGGCCAAAGGCGTGAGTCATACGAGGAACCTGCGGGCCGCTGCCTGGGAATGCGCCTCGTCTATTCCTGGGGCATGCGCTGCACCGAGAGCCGAGCTCTGCACCTGGGGCGGCGCGCCAACTGGACCTCTCGTGTCGAGAAACAATACCGCCAACACTCACTCCCACCTGCAGCCGGACGGGAGGCCGCGGCGCGTCTTGTTGCTATGGCGCACCAGAGCAGGCGGGACCAAACCTACTCTACGCGACAGTCACTCGCCAGGAGAGTAGCTCAGAGTAACTCACTTCAGGCATGTGCATATTGACTGTTCTCCAGAACCCGCAAATTGGAATTAAAAGCTGTCAAAAGAAATTGGAAGGTAAAGAAGCTGTAAAGGGCACTTCCTTAAAAATCGTGTATTGTGTTTACGTACACGTAATGACAAGAAAGGGAAAAAAAGCACTTGTATACATACATAAGGAAAAGCCCCAACAAGCTACTACAAAAATATAAAACCAATGATAATAATCACCAGCGCGACAGCTGTAAGTGTCGGAAAAGATGTATTTTGCTACGCCGGAAGGCGAATGACAAATGATGGAAACCCCATTCTATTTTTTTTGTCAATTATTCAGAGGACTCTGTCTTCAGTTCTCGTAGGTAGACGACGTATTCTTGTGAGAAGTGTGTAGTAGACATTGTGTTACCTGAATAATAATTTTTATGAAAGTATGAAGTGTGACAATTCTTTTTAGTGCAAAACCACGAAACTTTTCTTTTCTTCCGCTCATTATGCTAATGTCATGTCATTGTAGCTGCCTGCATCTGAAGAGGAAATCCGCTAAAAATCACTGTTGTATTCACGGTCGAAAATGATAAATAATTATGGCGGAAGAAGAAGCACATAACCAAATTGCGTAAATCTCAACACCATAGAGAATACACGAATCGATGTAAGTTCACTCCACCACTCACTTGCAATTTACGAGATTTGTGAATTAAAAGTGAAAGACAGTTCATTAACTGTAAAAATCTATAAAAATAAAACATGACAATAGTGTAATTAATTTGTTTAATTATATATTTGCACACACTCCCCAAAGAATTAGTGACAATGGTGTTTAAGCAGTATTGTGAATCAGTCATAGGTGGGCATAAGGATGGAAGTCAAGGAGTATTTTACATGGAAGGGAATGGATAGGGATATCTGAAAGCTAGCACAGCTATGCCAAGTATGTAAAATAATTAAGGCGAGTAATGATAAACCACACGACTGGTTGGCATCAAATAGGGAGTAAGCTCCTATGTACAGGTTATTTATTGACTGTCGGGATCCATTTCCCGCCGGCCGGTGTGGCCGAAGGGTTCTAGGCGCTTCAGTCTGCAACCGCGAGACCGCTACGGTCGCAGGTTCGAATCCGGCCTCGGGCACGGATGTGTGTGATGTCCTTAGGTTAGTTAGGTTTAAGTAGTTCTAAGTTCTAGGGGTCTGATGACCTCAGATGTTAAGACCCATAGTGCTCAGAGCCATTTGCACCATTTTTGATACATTTCCGAGATCGAATCATGGAAATATATGTAAATTGAAGGTGGAGAGTGTAAGAAAGAAACGGAATGGGAGGGGATTATTGCTTACGTGGAATGAGCAGCGCCGAGTGCAAATGTGTTTCACACTGAGATTCGTACCCGAGATCTCCCGCTTACTAGGCAAGTGCGGTAGCCATTGCGCCATCCGGGGTACAGTGTTATCGCATCTCTGCGGACTATCATGGCACGCCTTTCGTCCGATCCACACTCCCAACGAGCGCCAGCTATCTGCAACCCCTGTCCATTTCCTCCATATTCGCTCTCACAGATTCCCACAGTAGGTCGGACGTATTTGTGCATCCGCAATAAAGAAGGTGCTGCCCAGCCAGGTCCATGAAATTATACGAATTCGTGGTGTCTGTTCATATAATGGAAATAAGTATTTTTTGTGGGTGTTGATGGTTTTACAAACTTTGCTTGGTTAGTTCCTACTCGTGGGATGACAGTGAATATTAGTATAATGGCCTTAAGGAATATCCTTGCGAATTATGGCTTCCCTGAAATCTTGGTAAGCGATAATGCACCTGCATTCCTGTCCCAGCAGTTTAGAAGATATTGTTTTAATTATGTCATTAGTCGCATAAAAACTACTCCATATTACCCACAATCTTCCTTTGTGGAAAGGGTAAGCTGTAATCTCAAGGCGGCATTAATCGCGTACCATCATAAGGATAAGACAAGATGGCATCAATCCCTTCAGTGCCTAAATTAAGGACTTCTGCGGCTAAATTAATCTTGGTTTATACAAAGAGAGATCCTGTGAGGGTTAACGAAAATTGGCATAGAGCTAAGGGCAACATATTAGCGGCACATAAAAGAGGGACAGAGCGGTATAACCTGGACAGACGGCCCATGAAGGTAAAAATCTGGGTCCGGGTTTTTACAAAAACATTTCTGGGCGCTCAGAAAGCGGCGGATAAGATGGCTCTAAGCACCATGGGACTTAACATCTGAGGTCATCAGTCCCCTAGAGTTAGAACTAGTTAAACCTAACTAACCTAAGGACATCACACACATCCATGCCCGAGGCAGGGTTCGAACCTGCGACCGTAGCAGCAGCGTGGTTCCGGACTGAAGCGCCTAGAACCGCTCGGCCACGGCGGCCGGCTAGGCGGTACGATCACGAGTAAATTGTTGCCCAGATTTGTGGGCCGCGTGAAGTCATTAAAAAGCTAACTCTAGTATCTCTTTTGGCGCAGGATGTGGCGTCAGGGAAAATGCATAGAGTACAAGTGTCACAGACGAAGGCAGTGTAAGAAATTATTTATTTAATTAACTGAGTTAGTTGTGTAATGATAAAATGTGACATGGTTGTTAACAAAAGAAATATTCAGAAGCTTGTGTTAAGTTTTGGTTCTCTCTGGTTTCAAAATGTGATACTTCATAATTGCGTTTTTATTTTCCCTTGAGCCAACGGTAGGTTGAATTTAATGGGCGTGGGGGAGGGGAGGGAGGAGGGAGGGAGGGAGGGATGATCCGTGCCAGAGTATCGACCTCGCTAGACTATGGTCGAGCATCAGTTTTTCAGAGACACAATATAAGGACCTGGTCTATACAATCGATATCTGATAACAGAAACTCCCCATCACAGTCCCTTCAGTCTGAACCGCCTTACCACGGTTCACGCGCCTCCCCTCCGTCGGAAGTTCGAGTCTTCCCTCGGGCATGGGTGTGTGAGTTGTCCTTAGCATAAGTTAGTTTAAGTTAGATAAAGTAGAGTGTAAGCCTCGAACCGATGACCTCAGCAGTTTGGTCCCAGAGGAACTTATCACAAGTTTCCAAAATTTCAGTGGTAAAATAGCTCAGTGGATAGCCCGTCAGCCCGCATCTCGTGGTCGTGCGGTAGCGTTCTCGCTTCCCACGCCCGGGTTCCCGGGTTCGATTCCCGGCGGGGTCAGGGATTTTCTCTGCCTCGTGATGGCTGGGTGTTGTGTGCTGTCCTTAGGTTAGTTCGGTTTAAGTAGTTCTCTAGGGGACTGATGACCATAGATGTTAAGTCCCATAGTGCTCAGAGCCATTTGAACCATAGCCCGTCAAAAACTGAACACAGATCACGCATGAAAACAGAAAGAAACTGCATTGAACTCTAATAAAAGAAGCAAAATAGAAACAATGAATGGCCCAAGCCGCGTCGAGCGACTCGCAAGAACCACGGCGTCGTGATGGTGTGGTCACGGTGTTGGACTGCAACGCGGGAGATCCTTGTTCAAGTCTCCCTTGTGCCCCACTTTTTTCACAAATTTATGAACAGTCCGTTCGGTCATTGACGTGTCTATTCTCCCTCTGTAGTCTTCACAATTGTCATACTATACATTGGTTATAGAATACGAGTCATGTGGAAAGAATATGTTATCGTCGCAAGTAAATGTGATGAATAGTGAGAGCAGGCGAAACGCCGCGTAGACTTCTCACAGACATAAGAAAAAATAAATAAACGGTTGTGAACTATGTTACAACGAAGCAACTGAAGGGTCAAAACTTTCAAAATTGAACGCAAGAGGCATAACATGTGGTACTTGCGTATAACAAATAAGAGGTACGTACGTCTGGAGATTGCATCGTTACACGTTGCTGTTGCAAGCGGACGTTACACCACGATACAGACTCAAATTTGAATACATCGAACAGACACGTCAATAAGCGGACGGAGAGTTCATAATTTTGTGAGAAAAAAAAATGGGGCACGAGGGTTTGAACGCGGATCTCCCCCTTTACACTCCAACACCGTGACCACATGAGAACGATGATACAGGTTGAAGTTAAATGCTGGATGTATATTTTGTGTGTTTTTGTATGGGTATATACGCTTGCTTATCACAAGAAAAACTTTGTAAATTTTCTGCCGTATTGTAAAACTAATGTATTAGAGAGTAGTTGATTAAAGCTCAGTGTGATTTACAAGAGCGTAGTAAGACAGTTAACAACGTAAGAGTTTTTATTTTTTGAAGTAGTAAACTTTTATGAGTGGTGTTCTACATAAAACTGAAAAGATAATTTACTTGTGTAGAAAGTATTTTCAAGAATTAATTTTTTACTAAGTAATAATATGATAGAACACGGTGCAGCTATGCAGGGATGTTTGATTCTTGTTTGGACTACTGATGCCAAATATATGTTTTAAAAATTTCCTCTTGAGATTCAGTAAAACTCCAATACGTTCCACTTTCGCCGGCCGAGGTGGCCGAGCGGTTCTAGGCGCTACAATCTGGAACCGCGCGACCGCTACGGTCGCAGGTTCGAATCCTGCCTCGGACATCGATGTGTGCGATGTCCTTAGGTTAGTTAGGTTTAAGTAGTTCTATGTTCTAGGGGACTGATGACCTCAGAAGTGGAGTCCCATAGTGTTCAGAGCCATTTTTTCGTCCCTCTTCCCTGAATCCAAATCCCGTCACGGTTCATGGTGGACCTTCCGAGATTATGTACCTGGTCAGTTACATAATGTATACTGACCAGCCAGAACATTATGACCACCGACGTACTATCGATATAAAACCGTCCAGGTGAATTTGACCGAGGGCAGATTGTAATTGTCCGGAGGCTCGGCACGAGCATTTCGAATACTGCACAGCTTGTTGATTGTTCGAGGAGTGCTGTAGCAAAACCAAGGTGAAACCACGTCCAGACGTGGTAGAGTTGGGCAGCCACCCATCGTTACAGATGTCGGAAGTCGTAGGCTGTGTAGATTGGTAAAACAGGACATGTGGCGATTTGTAGTGGAACTGACATCATACTTTAATGCTGGGCGGAGTACAAATGTGTTCGAACACGCAGTGTATCGAACACACTGAATGAAAGCCCTCCGCAGCAGACGATCTAGGCATGTGCCAATGTTAACATCACGTCGTCGGTAACTACGACTGAAATGGTAACGTGACCACGGCACTGGACGTTGACGCAGTGCCATAGTGTGACATGGTCTGATGAATCCCGGGACTTTCTTCATCATATCGATGGGAGGGCGCGAATCCGTTTTGTGTGTGTGTGAAATCTTATGGGACTTAACTGCTAAGGTCATCATCAGTCCCTAAGCTTAAACGCTACTTAACCTAAATTATCCTAAGGGCAAACACACACACCCATGCCGGCGGGAGGACTCGAACCTCCGCCGGGACCAACCGAATCCGTCGTCTTCCTGGGGAACAGCTCCTTGATACATGTACTGTGGGACGGAGACAAGTTGGCGACGGCTCCATTACGCTCTGCGGAACATTCGCGTGGGCATCCTGGAGTCGAGTGGATCTCGTACAAAGCACCATGACGACCATGGAGTGCCATACACTGGTTGCAGACCACGTACTCTCCTTCCTGACGATCATGTTTCTGCTGCCAGTGGCATTTTCAACAAGATTATGCTCCATGTCACAAGGCCAGGAGTGTGATGGAGCAGTTCGAGGAACACAGTTGCTAGTTCCAGATCATGTGTTGGCGTCCTAATTCGCCAGATCTGAACCCGATCAAACAGATCTGGAATTTAGGGGAATTAGGTGATTTGTGTGTAGACGTGGTCCTAACTCCCTCCAGCGAGCTACCGTAGGCCTCATTGCTTTCATGCCACGATGCGTCGTTCCTGTTATCAATGTGAGCGGCTGGTCCCGGCGGAGGTTCGAGTCCTCCCTCGGGCATGGATGTGTGTGTCTTTGTCCTTAGGATAATTTAGGTTACGTAGTGTAAGCTTAGGGACTGATGACCTTAGCAGTTAAGTCCGATAAGATTTCACACACATTTGAACAATTTTGTTATCCGTGCCAAAGGTGGACATACCGGATATTAGGCAGGTGGGCATAACGATCAGGCTGATCAGAGTTTAGTGAATAGTAATAATCCTGTAACACAAATTGGAGGAACTCTCGAAGTTATCTTTACATCTGAAGATTTCTCTCCATTAAGAACAAAAAATTTTCGCTAATGCAGTCTTTCTGGTTACACAATATTCGCAAAGCTTTGTTGTAGTCAAGCTTGCACGTAAGTCTCACCTTCCGTCAGGCAATTCCGCAAAGGGAAGAGGAAGTATTAGAGTTTACGTCCTGTCGATGTTGAAGTCAAAGCGAAGGAGCATCAGTTCAAGAATAAAGTGAAAAATCTAAATGCGGGCGTCAGGACCAGGTTCCTAACCTCATTGTTGCAGTCGCGACAGCGGCCAGAATCTACTCACTCCTATCGAAGTATTGCTCCACTGACTAACAAGAGTACGTCCATAGGAGAAGCTGGATAAATTTTTGGTAATGCTAAACTTGTCAAACGGTCTTTAAAGGTTCGCCTGCCCTACTTTAAACCACGAAGCAGGTGAAGATGGTCACTACTCAAATGAAAATGATAAATGTCCTGAAGTAATCTAACTGCGCTGAATAATTGGCAAAGGTACACCTGTAACAGTTAGTACACCATTTTCAGCTGGTTCCTAGCACGTTCTACACTAATATAGACAAACACAAAATAGGGTAACAGTTTAAAGCTACATTGCTTTGGGACAGCCTACATAATTTCGACTTTTGTAGACCTCTTGTTGACTTCCTATAAATAATTGTTTATGAATCATAAAAACTGAACAGACAAACATAGATACATGTGGGGTAACTGCGAGGATTCCTTTTGTAACATAAGAAATACTTCAACCGATCGACGAAAGAAACAGTTATGGCGTTGTGCTTTGCAATGAAAGTAGGGCTTATTAACGATCAAGACGTCTTCAAACGGGTCGACGACCTAGAAAAAGAGTTCAGCCATGTAAAAGTGTTCGCACGTTCGAACCTCTCAGAAAAGCAGGTGTAAGCTGAGGAGAGGACGGGTAATAGATATTATACGCTACACTCGAAAGGGAAAAATAGGAATAGAAGATCAAGAACCTGTGGAATGGAGTGAACATTCTAATGAGTACAGAATATAGATAAGGGTAATTCGAAGAAAGCCGAAAGTAATGAGGTCTAACAGAAATGAGAATATTAATTGAATTAACATAAAAACTGATGACCAAAAAGTAAATGAAGTGAAGGACTTCTGTTACCTTCCAAGCAAAGTAGCACGTAACGGATGAATGAAGGTCATAAAGACCAGGCTAGGACAGGCAAAGAGGGCATTTCTGGCCAAAAGTAGTTTACTGGTGTCGAACACGTGATTTAATTTGAGGGCTATGTATCTGAGAATGTACGTTCGGAGCACAGTATTGCGTGATAGTGAATTATGGACTGTTGGAAATCCGGAAAAGAAGACAGTCGCAGCGTTTGAGATGTGCTGCTACAAAGGAATGTTGAAAAGTCGGTGGACTGATAACATAAGAAGTGATGAGTTTCTTTGTAGAATTGGCGAAGAAAGGAACATATAGAGAACTCTGACAAGAAGAAAGGACAGAATGATAGGGCCTGTTTTAAGAAATCACGGAATAATTTCCATGGTACTAGAGAGAGCTGATGAGGTTAAGAACCACAGGGAGACACAGGGATTGGAATACATCCAACAAATAAATGAGAAAGTAGGGTGCAAGAGTAAATCTGAAATGAAGCGATTGCTACAGGAACAGAATTCATGGTAGGCCGCATCAAACGTTAGAATGCTGATGACTGAAAGAAAAAGGCCACCAAAAATTTCACGGAAACATAATTACGTAGAAAAGTATATTAAAATTCAGAATGTAATTTTAAAATAAACTGTGTAAAAGATAAAAATAGTCCTTTTATGAGTCTGAAATGAATATTTATCGTATTTGGTGAGAACATTCTGTTTTCATAGAGTACATGTATTGAATCAAGTTTGGAAAAAACGACTCTGGATATGCTGTTGCGGAGAAGAAATGTGCTGAAGAACAGAAATGAATGATTTATTTGTTGAAAAGTGGAGGGATGAACGAGTTAATTATTTACATCTAGAATGTTAATTAACACGACGTATGCTAAAGGATCCAGGATATTTGAGGAAGCTGTGTTAGAACTGGCTACAACGAACTACGGGTAATACCGAGAAATATCAGAGACGTAAAAATTTAATTGTTCTTCCTGAGACTTCATAATTTCTATAGCACGTGCAACACCCCCGTTTATTGGGACAAATCACAACCAGCTATTGATTTTTCATGGATAACTGAGAACCAGTCGAAGGTTACATCAAGTCGAAAGTTACAGTACCATCAAAATACGTGAAAGAAATGAAATTTATTGCTTTAAGCAAACATCGCCAAATCCGTTTCATCCGTCAACACCGCCTCCTGAATTCTAATAGCTTCAAAATCAAATTCCCAACTTCAGAAATACGAAACTCTTTGAAGTATCACTCCCACCCCAGTGCGCCCACGCATCGTCGCTTACAGTCAAGAGGTCTGCTAGTCGACTCCGCCATTTCGCGAGCTCCAAGTAACTCCTGAAGTTGTTTAAACATTGAGGCCCTCCAGATAACAAGATTACACTTGCAGTTTGTTGGCTTATACCAAATGTGGGCGTTCTAATTGGTCATTTCCTTCTTCCAGTAAAAGATTTTCTCTTGGAAGATGAACTTAAAACACGATACACATGTTCTTTGCTTCGCATACGGCTTCTGTGCCGGTATCAATATTCGACCTTGTTTGTGATAATGTGATACTATTGTATTAGATCTACAACGTATTTGTGAAACGTTAAGTCGTGTACAATGGCTCTGTACATACACTGCTGGAAAATCACCCTCAAGTACGAGACCATTTTATTCGCAAGTGATGTGACAAGTAGTCATTGTTGCGGTATACGATAGCAAATCCAGGCCAAATGAAACACACGTCACAGGAAAGGGCGCCCAAACAGTCGTATCTACACGCAGTACATTCCCCACCCTCACCCCTGGCAGCAACGCTGGCTTATATTCTCGAATGCAAACGATCGTAAAAATACCAAATGGCATTCTGCAATAGATTTTCCCAAGCGCCATTCATCTTTTGTTACAGTTCTGCAACGGTTCTTGCAGGCTCCGGAGATCGAGTAAGTTCCCTCTTTACCATGTCCCATACGTGTTCAGTTAGTGAAAGATTTGGTGATCTTCTTGGCCACGGCAGTCATTGTAAACCAAGAAGAGCACGTTGCGCGGCGGCAGCCTTATATGGACGTGCATTGTCCTGCTGAAAAAACGTATCACCCTACTGTCGAAGAAATGGCAGCAGCACGAGCATAACAGTCTTTTCAATGTAGCTATCACTGGTTTACCCTGCAGAAACACCAAATGTGCCCGCGAGTTGTAACTGGTGGCTCCAACACCATGAAGCCTGGATTGTGATGTGTGTGTCGTGGGCGAATACACTCCAGAATAGGCCGCTCACCAGGTCTACGCAATACACGTATACGTCCATCACTCACATACACAAAGACACTGTTCTTGTCAATGAAGACAACAGAGTGCCATTCCAGTCTCCAGACAACTGTTTCACGACACCAGAGTAGCTGTGCTTGGCAGTGTCGTGGTTTCAATAGAAATCTGGCCAGAGGTACACGTGACCTTAGTCCTGCTGCGAACAGACGATTCCCAAAGGTCTCTGGTGACATAGCAGATGCATCATGTGGCCAAATTTCTTCCCTGGAAGATGTTCAGTCGATCATAGCTGCTTGCGAAAGTGTCGATCTTGACTTGCCTCTGTAATAAACAGACTTCCAGAACCTGGTCTACGGGTGCAGGAATGTTCCACACAGACCACTGCTTAAAGCAGTGACACACCATCGATACTTTAGTGCGCAAAATGTGCAGCTTTCCGTCGATACGTGAATCCAGCTTACCTCACGCTCAGGAGCAAGTACTTGTCGGCGTAGCATGATTGCACCCCCTAATGAATGTTGCACTCACAGTTCACCTCTAAACTCAGGGGCTATTGCCTGCAGCCGGCCGCGGTGGTCTAGCGGTTCTGGCGCTGCAGTCCGGAACCGCGGGACTGCTACGGTCGCAGGTTCGAATCCTGCCTCGGGCATGGATGTGTGTGATGTCCTTAGGTTAGTTAGGTTTAAGTAGTTCTAAGTTCTAGGGGACTTATGACCTAAGATGTTGAGTCCCACAGTGCTCAGAGCCTATTGCCTGCAGAGTCAAAAAAGAAAGCGCGCACAGGCATGTCTCCAGAGCGCCATCTGATCGCAAAAGACCGTGACAAATAAATCACCGGCACTACAGCCCATCCTTATGCACGTAGTATACCCTGGTGCTGCTGAACACAGTCCATGAGTCTCATCTTTTTTCGTCAGTGTAGTTTTAATTATTCCAAAGAGTAAATCAGTGAACGGTCTTTCCAGTTTTACAATCTTTAGATCACTTGTGTCACATTCTCACATTTAGAAATAAAAAATTATTATTTGATGAAAGCAAGAAAACGCTTTGCCTGAATGTTTACTGGTTCCGTACTGTGTAGTCTCTCTGCACAGAGAGAAATTTGAAATACAAGAACAATAATACTTCGCTTCCGTTGCTGTGTAGCAGATTAATCTGAGAACATAAAACTCCGGTTTGATTAGTTCACACAGAGGAATAACGAAAGGAGGATATCCTTTACCTTGTGTTTTATTTTGTTGTTGTTGTTATGGTCTTCAGTCCTGAGACTGGTTTGATGCAGCTCTCCATGCTACTCTATCCTGTGCAAGCTTCATCATCTCCCAGTACCTACTGCAACCTACATCCTTCTCAATCTGCTTAGTGTATTCATCTCTTGGTCTCCCCCTACGATTTTTACTCTCCACGCTGCCCTCCAATACTAAATTGGTGATCCCTTGATGCCTCAGAACATGTCCTACCAACCGATCCCTTCTTCTGGTCAAGTTGTGCCACAAACTTCTCTTCTCCCCAATCCTATTCAATACTTCCTCATTAGTTATGTGATCTACCCATCTAACCTTCAGCATTCTTCTGTAGCACCACATTTCGAAAGCTTCTATTCTCTTCTTGTCCAAACTATTTACCGTCCATGTTTCACTTCCATACATGGCTACACTCCATACAAATACTTACAGAAATGACTTCCTGACACTTAAATCTATACTCGATGTTAACAAATTCCTCTTCTTCAGAAACGCTTTCCTTGCCATTGCCAGTCTACATTTTATATCCTCTCTACATCCTTACATTTGTCCTCTAGCCATCCCTGCTTAGCCATTTTGCACTTCCTGTCGATCTCATTTTTGAGACGTTTGTATTCCTTTTTGCCTGCTTCATTTACTGCATTTTTATATTTTCTCCTTTCATCAATTAAATTCAATATTTCTACTAGCCCTCGTCTTTTTACCTACTTGATCCTCTGCTGCCTTCACTACTTCATCCCTCAAAGCTACCCATTCTTCTTCTACTGTATTTCTTTCCCCCATTCCTGTCAATTGTTCCTTTATGCTCTCCCTGAAACTCTGTACAACCTCTGGTTCTTTCAGTTTATCCAGGTCCCATCTCCTTAAATTCCCACCTTTTTGCAGTTTCTTCAGTTTTAATCTACAGCTCATAACCAATAGATTGTGGTCAGAGTCCACATCTGCCGCTGGAAATGTCTTACAATTTAAAACCTGGTTCCTAAATCTCTGTCTTACCATTATATAATCTATCTGATACCTTTTAGTATCTCCAGGGTTCTTCCACGTATACAACCTTTTATCATGATTCTTAAACCAAGTGTTAGCTGTGATTAAGTTGTGCTCTGTGCAAAATTCTACCATGCGGCTTCCTCTTTCATTTCTTAGCCCCAACCCATATTCACCTACTACGTTTCCTTCTCTCCCTTTTCCTACACTCGAATTCCAGTCACCCATGACTATTAAATTTTCGTCTCCCTTCACTATCTGAATAATTTCTTTTATTTCATCATACATTTCTTCAATTCCTTCGTCATCTGCAGGGCTAGTTGGCATATAAACTTGTACTACTGTAGTAGGTGTGGGCTTCGTATCTATCTTGGCCACAATAATGCGTTCACTATGCTGTTTGTAGTAGCTTACCCGCATTCCTATTTTTCTATTCATTATTAAACCTACTCCTGCATTACCCCTATTTGACTTTGTATTTATAACCCTGTATTCGCCTGACCAGAAGTCTTGTTTCTCCTGCCACCGAACTTCACTAATTCCCACTATATCTAACTTTAACCTATCCATTTCCCTTTTTAAATTTTCTAACCTACCTGCCCGATTAAGGGATCTGACATTCCACGCTCCGATTCGTAAAACGCCAGTTTTCTTTCTCCTGATAACGACATCCTCTTGAGTAGTCCCCGCCCGGAGATCCGAATGGGGGACTATTTTACCTCCGGAATATTTTACCCAAGAGGACGCCATCATCATTTAATCATACAGTAAAGCTGCATGCCCTCGGGAAAAATTACGGCCGTAGTTTCCCCTTGCTTTCAGCCGTTCGCAGTACCAGCACAGCAATGCCGTTTTGGTTATTGTTACAAGGCCAGATCAGTCAATCGTCCAGACTGTTGCCCTTGCAACTACTGAAAAGGCTGCTGCCCCTGTTCAGGAAGCACACGTTCGTCTGGCCTCTCAACAGACACCCCTCCGTTGTGGTTGTACCTACGGTACGGCTATCTGTATCGCTGAGGCACGCAAGCCTCCCCACCAACGGCAAGGTCCATGGTTTAAGGGGGGGGGGGGTGTTTGAGGACGTAAATTATCGGAGTTCCAGAACTGCGCTCATATGTAATACTAAATAAGTTAGGAATCTTTTTTCACAGTATTATTAAGACAAATATGCCTCTTGTAATGGCGGCTAATTACATATGTGCAAACTGATCTTCTGGCATTCTCTTCGTCTCCGTAGAGAGGAAGAAAATTAGAGAATTGTCGTTTTCTCATAATTGTTTCCTGTCCTTATACTATCCACCATCTGATTGCGTCTTCCTCTTTTTGATTCACCGCTCCTTCTGCCGAATCCATTTGTAAACAATCTCTTCTCATCCAATGTCCAAGCCAATTGCATTTCCTCTTCCCGGTTACCATTAAAATCTCTCACTCTTCCCGCACTCTTCTCAACACCTCCTCTCATTTTTATCCAATCCTCCTCCAAACCAACATCTCAAATGCTTCTTCTTTCTCCCTCTTTCCTCACTGTCCACGTCTCAGATGCGTATGATGCCACGTTCCATATAAAGCACTTCGCCAGTCTCTTTCTCAGGTCCCTGTCTATGCACACACACATAGAAGTCTCCTCCTCCTATTAAATGCCTCGCTGGAAATTTCTGTACACGTTTCACCTCCTTATTGCATCTCACGTCTTCCGTAATTAGGCTCCCCAGATATTTGAAAGCACTAATTTGTTCTGTACCTTCCTGTCCTAACTTTATAGTTGTTCTTGCACTTATCATCATACATTTTGTCTTTTTCCCATTAATTCTCATTCCGAGTCCTTCAAAGGTCTTACTTACAACTTCTATTCTAAGGACCCGTAGTGCAAAATATATCGTTTAATGACATTATTATGAATATCAGACAACTACACTGCTCCTTAAAAGATTATTATTTTATGAATCACTCACGATGAGCCCATTTCGGAATATTGCCTCCTCAGATGCTCTATAAGTACGTAAGTAAGTGATGGTCCTAATATAATGGTCTGTAACTAAGATCAGAAAAGTTATAATACTTTAGTTTGGTGTTTTTACCTTACATTTAATATCGTTGGCGTCATAGATGTTCACTGGAGACGTATATTTGACTTCAGTCGGTTTTTATGTATGCTATTTTTCTCTTGACAGATTGGATGATAGTGGATCAGCGATATTACATGTTTACGTAGTTACCATTCTGAGTAGGTGATGTGTGGGAATTCGGTTGTTTTTTATTATTTTTATAGGTTTCACTATAATTATGTTTTTTCTGGAATTTGTTTTCGTTTTATTTGAGATTTTTGTGTTACATTTTTATTTTTTCGTAATAACTTTTTTATTGTCTGTGATTTGTGATGTTTTCTTGGTGATGTATCTGTGTTGTGTTATCTTCATGTTGTTATCGCTGGTACTATGGATACGTATTTATTACCTTACCCGATTTCTTGCTTTATAATGTGAATAAAGTTTTCTATGTACTTTTTGTGGTTTAGGCCTGTTTGTTCATTCAATAAAATGTTCATTCACAAAAATACATACAAGACATTATTCGTATTACAAGGAAGAAAATGGGTAAAGTAATAAATCAGAGACACTAAATAATACATATTGGTAGTAACAACGATAGTAACATGAAGAGTATAGCAGACATAGCACAAAGAAGACATCGTAAATCACAGAAACTAAAAAAAAATATGACAAAAAATAAATCTCAAGTAAAACGAAAACAAATTGCAGAAAAAACATTATTAAAATGGAACCTATAAAAATAATATAAAATAATCGAATTCCCACACATCACCTACTCAGAATCGTAACTACGTAAACATGTAATATCGCTGATCCACTATCATCCAATCTGTCGATAGAAAAGTAGCATACATAAAAACCGACTAAAGTCACATATACGTCTCCAACGTACATAAAAAAAATTACATGTAAGGTAAAAACACCAAACGAATGTATTATAACTTTTCTGATCATAGTTACAGACCATTACATTAGTACCATCACTTACGTACTTGATGAGGCAATATTCCGAAATGGGCTCATCGTGAGTGATTCATAAAATAAAAATCATTTAAAGAGCAGTGCAGCTGGCTGATATTCATAGTAGATCTTATTTAATTATTTTAACATTCCAAACATAGTTCTTTCGCTGTTTCGTGTAACACCATATAATCCGCAGATCGAATAAATCTTATCCTCCTACCAACAATCCAAACTCTCTCGTTTCCAACATTTCTGAATAATATGCTCCAAATTCATGTTAAACAGTACTGGGGAGAGACAGTAGCTTTGCCTCACTCCCAATTGTGATTTCCTTTGTCCGAAGGATAAAGAATATATTGTTGTCTTACTAAAAATCGCAGAGGATGAAATTTTTATTAAAATTTTATTGTAAAAAACACTTTCTACGTTGGAAGCTTAAAAGTGAAACTGAGATAACACAACATTCCGAGGCGTTTAGTTTACTGCAGAGCTTGAGTGATACACAAGCGTGCAATCAGGAGATGTGAATATAAAAATAAAAAAATTCTAACGGCAGCTGTGAAACGATTACTCCTTGTCTTCAAGCACTCTGCTCTGAGTCTCATTACATGTTTGATAAGGTTCGCAGCAAATACGTTCCAATTTGTCGAGCACAGCGAGCTTGTGTTTCATAACACAAAACGCTTCAGTAATTCTGGCAGACGGCTCAGGTCATTTTATAACGGTCAGTGTTGCTGGTGTTACGTTGCAAGTCCCGAGGCGTTGTCCGTATTGGACTGATATTATTTTTGAAGACATTTAAGTACACGGAGCGCCGGATCTATTGCAGAGTTCCTGTTGAATAAATTGTGAGACAGTCTATCTCCCCATTTGTTAGACGAGCCGTCTTCAAAAAGAAAGCTAAACATATCGTCTCACGCTAAGACCATTGTGCAATAAGAGTGGCGCATTGCCAGAAGACTGTAAGTGTTCCGGGTTCCCTGCGGACACAGTTTTGCTGCGGTGCGGATAACAGGTGCGTCACAGTGTGTCAGTGAAATGGCCGAGAAACTGGAAACACCAAATCTGAAGTACGCGAACAGTAGAATTACTGTGAGCAAAACGTTTAAATTGCTCACAGATTCACAGTGAAACTCTGGCAGTATTTGGACCAAATGCAGTGTCTTGTCCAGCTAGAGTGAAATGATATCAACGATTTGACCAAGCCGCACAGAAGTGGGTTATGATAATCGGGAAGGATGGCCATCGAAATGGAGGATCTGATTCGCGGCAATCTTCGGTTTTCCAGTGATGAGGACGTTTACACAGCAGTTCTCAATTTGTTACGTGTCCAATGAGCCGATTTTGAATCGTCGCGGAGTTGAACGACAGATACAGGACCATTACAAATGATTGAAGCGATTTCATAAATTCACTGTAGCTCCATTCATTTACATATGGTCACGACACACTACAGATACGTAGAAAAACTCATAAAGTTTTGTTCGGCTGAAGCCGCACTTCAGGTTTCTGCCGTCAGAGCGCTCGAGAGCGCAGTGAGACAAAATGGCGACAGGAGCCGAGAAGGCGTATGTCGTGCTTGAAATGCACTCACATCAGTCAGTCATAACAGTGCAACGACACTTCAGGACCAAGTTCAACAAAGATCCACCAACTGCTAACTCCATTCGGCGATGGTATGCGCAGTTTAGAGCTTCTGGATGCCTCTGTAAGGGGAAATCAACGGGTCGGCCTGCAGTGAGCGAAGAACGGTTGAACGCGTGTGGGCAAGTTTCACGCGTAGCCCGCGGAAAATTGGCTCATGCCACAACTGGAGACCGACAGCGCCGACTTCACCTTTCAACAGGATGGTGCTCCACCGCACTTCCATCATGATGTTCGGCATTTCTTAAACAGGAGATTGGAAAACCGATGGATCGGTCGTGGTGGAGACCATGATCAGCAATTCATGTCATGGCGTCCACGCTCTCCCGACTTAACCCCATGCGATTTCTTTCTGTGGGGTTATGTGAAAGATTCAGTGTTTAAACCTCCTCTACCAAGAAACGTGCCAGAACTGCGAAGTCGCATCGACGATGCTTTCGAACTCATTGATGGGGACATGCTGCGCCGACTGTGGCAGGAACTTGATTATCGGCTTGATGTCTGCCGAATCACTTAAGGGGCACACATCGAACATTTGTGAATGCCTAAAAAAACTTTTTGAGTTTTAGTATGTGTGTGCAAAGCATTGTGAAAATATCCCAAATAATAAAGTTATTGTAGAGCTGTGAAATCGCTTCAATCATTTGTAATAACCCTGTATAACATTCCGACCGTTGTGTGCAGAATCTTGGTAACTTTTTTGAAAGATAGTGTTATGTATCTGTGTTACTTTGAAGTGTAGTGCAGCATTCCATAAAAGTTACTTTGCTTGTTATAGTGATGTGCAACTTGCTTTTTGAAGTGCATGCGTACTATCATCGAAATTCTGAACCACCAGCACAGGGCGGGTATCTTGTTATTTCACTTCAAGCTCATGGCTTAGGCAGTGCCCTCTTGTAGGCGACTCATTAGGTTGCCTGAGTCGGATTTGGTCTTCGTCACGTCTCTGAATGTCTGTCCAGCGCACAAAGTTTCACACCGACACGATATGTGGTGTACATGCAGCTGTCTTCTAAATCATCCTCCAAGCCGCCGCAGCAGGCTTCTACAATTTAATTGCCAGTACGGCTACGTAAGAGCGTGTTTTGTAGAATCTACTTGCATTACGTTTGTGCCGATTTGGTGCCAGTAGCCAGAGCAAGAGTGAAAGTTTCCTATGTTTGCCAGCTGCGTCCCACCCTCTTCCCGCAAACCAGTCCCCACGCATCCAACTCCTCACTCAACGCTCTGCGTCAAGCCGATTATCACGTGTCAAAAACGAGAACTGTCAATTTGTGTCAGTCGTAATTTGCTGAAGTGTAATCCGAAAGCCCTGATTCAGCTGTACAATTATGAAAAAAGTGGAATGATATATGTATGCCACAAAATATTTCACTTTTGACTGTTGCACGAATGGCGGAAAATCTTTTTTTTTTTTTAAAAAAAAAAAGAATATAAATAAAATTCAAGGGAAAAACTGTTTACTAGGCAGACCGAGAAATCTGCAGAAAATGTTAGTTACCGCAAGCGAAAGTAATAATACACGCAGAGTCGAGGAATTTGGAGTCCTGGTTAGCAAGCTGGATTCTCATGAAGAATGAGGTTCAAATCCCTGTCCGCCCCTTTTGATTTAGATTCCATAATTTACCTAAATTATCTCGAATGAGAGGTTCATTACAACGGCTGTAACCTGTTTCCTACGACACTTTATCCATCTCCTCCATTTCAGATTACCTTCTTGTCGACAGTAAGTTAAATTTCTTCTTCCTTCTTACTTAAAAGCAGAGTAAACTGACAGGTACAGTCTTGATGAGTGTATGTGGATGTGTGAAGATGTATTTTGTGCAGCTCCAAAAAAGACTGAGACAATATTTTCACTTACGATCAGATTCCGAGAACTGAACATACAAAAGATCTTACGTTCACAAGAGACATTTTTTAGAACCATTATCGAGTGTTACGTACTTTTCGTGTAAGATGACAGTACTAACAAGTGAACTTCCCAGACTGGAAACGTGCTTAGAACACACATTTGTATCGGTTTGAATAGCTATCAATGCCATTCATCTGTAAAACCACATTTCCGGCTGCTAGAGCCACGTGAACATGTTTACTACGTGTGCGCTAGGCGCAATAGCAGATAGTGGTTAGCTGTGATAAAGTGAGGAAGCAGTTGTAATGTAATGTTTCAAAGGAAGTGTAATGGAATCTTTTATTTACGTGTAGAGGAATTATAAGGTTTCTTTTCCCTTTTATTATTGCAGCGTCATTTTTTACCTACCTTTCTCATACAATTTTTAATTGATTATGATTTTTTTCAAAAGTAGAAAAGGAACCAAGTGTGTTACGAAAGTACTTCGATTTGCATCTAACAGAGAACTCATTGCACCTCACGAGTGTGTCTGTGTAAATATAGTAAGTTGCAGCTTTAGCATAGCGGCGAGCAAGACAGAGCAGCACTGCAACGCGTTATCCAGATTTGCGCAGAACAGAGTTAAGGACTAAATATTTTGATGTTTTTTTTTTTTTTTTTTTTTATATTCAGTCAGGGCCAACTTATGTCATTCAGAGACAGTTCGATTTTTCTATGTTGTATATCAGTTTTAGTTCTGGGATCTGGGATCAGTTTTGTAAAACTAATTATCTTAGGTTTTATGTAAAAGTTCATTATTCAGGCAGTTTATACTGTTCAAAATTCTTGCAGTCAAATTATTCACTTTACCAGTATTAAACGGCTGACTTCTCATTACTATAGTACAGTTTTCTATTACAATTCATTGTTACTCCTACACAGCTCTTAGTATTCAAAATCAGAATTCGTAAGACATGTTTTTATTATTTAAAGAGAACTTTCAAGCGATGTTAAAACGTGATTGATCGTATTTAATATGAAATGAAGGGGCACTCCAGACGATAGGAATGCCTATGGAAAACTTTCACCAAAAGAATAGACAGTTTAGCCGGAGGTCTTCAATAGCACTTCAAAATAGTTAACCAGGCGCTGGCAGAAGCAGAAAAATGGAAAAATCGTCGAACTCGAGAAAAGTTGGAACATGCAGTATAGATTATTGCGAATGCTGGTTGTCGTAGGCATGCGGAGGTAAAAAAATTAACGCAACTTAAGAACACGTCTCATTTAAAATCGTATTACGAGAATAAAAATGATACATGGCTCTCAAGCTTTATTAGTAACGGTACGGTGGACAAATGTTTGAGTCATCTAGTGCTGCAAAAAGGAGAAAATGAAGTGTACATTTTCTGGTGTGTATAACCTGCAACCATTAATAAGTGATCTTTTTCTTTCCCTTGCTTGGTCGAAAAGCCGCCTAGCTGCGTTACATACGACCAAGCAAGCATTTCTACCTGCATTCGAATCAATAAGCCCGCAACGTGTGGCGCGCCGTAGCGTCCAGGGCTAACGCGCGCCGTGCGACGCCCGGGGTCGATTTCAGACAACCACCGTTTTTTCTGCGAACTGCTTTGTCGATAACGCTAAATGATTCATTCTTTTACAGTCAAAATACGAACACCGACGTCCTACGATGACTTGTCTACGCTAATGGTCGAGGTCGCGTGGGGCTTCTATTTAGCAATCTGCACTCCTTTTTTTGTAAAGTATAATTTTACTTCCATAAAAAACGACAAGGTGACGTCTGATAAGGTTTTATGGCACTAATTGAAGCACCATGATACAACCCACAATTAATTAACGTTTATGCTCCATCCGGCACTAGCCCGAAATTATAATATTCATACCATAATCTAAGCAACATAATCAGCATATTAAAGATACTAAAACAATCTGTTTAACTTACTCTGTGTTAGCTCCATTCACACAGCAAACAAAGTTCATTATCTAAGAATAATCAATCAGTCTAGTATAAAATAAAATTTATGGATCACTACCTACCTAGACAATAGTGAAGAGAACAGCTGAGTGTAAACAGTCAAAACAGTTGGTCAGTTGGAAAAAATCAATTCAGTTGGTTCCAGTTTTACGTATTGGGGCTTTTTACTCAGTCATTTCTTTCAAGTCTGTGGGAACAACCGAATGAAATCAGTCCGTTATAGTTTTGCACATTGAATGGAATACTCATTCTTTCTTTTCAAGTGAAACCAACTGCAGTTTTTCTGTTGGTTGACTCATGTATCTGTTCTTTCAACTGTAACCACTCTATAGTGTTTTAGTTGACTGAGTTGTCTACGCATTCTCCTGAATGAAGCCAGTCTTTTCATCATTTAAAACTACTGCTGTCGATTAAGGTCTTCTATATGCAATTAACCAGTAACTAATTAAACTTCTGTATCGTTGCGGTTACAAAGTTGAGCACAAAAGTTCGCTTAGTGACACCTGAGAAAGAAGGAACATTGCCAAATTTTAGCGACTGACTGCATTCCGGTTTACTGAAAAGGTGTGATGTCCATTATTTAAAAATCATTTGAATTTAGCACTTATTCAGCCATTTACTTGTGTGGATGGTAAATATATTTTGGAGAAAATTATGTTATCGATTACGTATGTACAAATCACACCAACGCACACCAACCTGTTTACATATTACAGCTTTTGAAAAGTAACAGGTATAGTATTTCATGGACATGAGAAAGTACTGTTCACTTTCACACATTGGTAATTCAATTTCAATGTTAGGCCTTTTTGTAGCCATCACTGAAAACAGTCCTCAACCACGTTCACACCCCTTTGGACCGCTGAGAAAGGCAACTAGAGCTGCCTGATTGTCGACGCATTTGCTTCTGTGCGGAAAGTCTACCGTTTTGGCATTGTTAAGTTATTATTGTTTACTGTACTCGGTTATCGCCTGTCCGACATTTCCTTCTTATTGAGGACAAATAAAGAGCTCTTAGTTCAAGTTTACGTCCATATTTATGCATAAGCATTCAGTATTAAATCTTAACTACACTCGCTATTTAGACTGACGTCACTAACTTCTGTGGGCGTTTTCGATCCCAAAAACAAAAATCATCTGATGGCCATTTAGTTCCCTGTTTCCCTAAAGTATTTTTAAGGAATCAATAAAAGAAAAGCTTCTATTTATGAAAATTTAATCTTTGTTAAAACAACAATTAAAGCGAATAAATGATGACTAACTCACAACCTCAGCTTCCGACAGGTGTTGTTGACATACCTCGATGTGGACAGCTGAGAATGTGTGCCCCGACCAGGACTCGAACCCGGGATCTCCTGCTTACATGGCAGACGCTCTACCCATCTGAGCCACCGAGGACACAGATGAATAGCGCGACTGCAGGGACTTATCCCTTGCACGCTTCCCGTGAGACACACATTCCCAACTGTCCACAATTCTACATATGTATTGTACCTTACATACATCGAGGTATGTCAACAACACCTGTCGGCAGCTGAGGTTGTCAGTTAGTCATCATTTATTCCAGGGAAAAGCTGCACGGTCATTAACAGTAACTGTTCTTTCGAGAACAAGTTACTGTCTTCGTATATATAGTTAATTGCCACCCAGCCATTGACCTTCGTCTGTGCGAATACGAACAGGTTGCCCAAACTCTTACGGGAATCGCCAAAGCGTGCGCGAGTAATGAGTGGGTGGGCAAATGTATGTGGACAGTTGGGAATGTGAGTCTCACGGGAAGCGTGAAGGGATAAGTCCCTGCAGTCGCGCTATTCATCTGTGTCCTCGGTGGCTCAGATGGATAGAGCGTCTGCCATGTAAGCAGGAGATCCCGGGTTCGAGTCCCGGTCGGGGCACACATTTTCAGCTGTCCACATCGAGGTATGTCAACAACACCATTTATTCCAGGGAAAGGCTGCACGGTCATCAACAGTAACTGTTCTTTCGAGAACAAGTTACTGTCTTGGTATAAACAATTAAAGCACTTGACCACTCAAATAGAGTTTTTGAAATTAAACTAAGAAATAAAAAATAATGTACTGCAACAATGCTCAGAAATATATTTTGAGATTAAATAATGGTCAATTATGTAAAACAAAAAGACAGAATAAACAATAACTTTCAATTTAAAAAATGACTGTAGGCACGTGAACGAATCAACGAAAACAATGAAAAGTATTCTATTTTAAATGATGGAATTAATTTCCATTGATCACAGTGAAGAGGTATCTTTGTACATAAATGTAACCAGATTTACTTATTATTTCTTGTTTTTTTTTTTTATTGCTATTTCCTCTATTTCACTGTCAGTTTCATGATCAGATAATTCTGTTTCATTGCCGCTAAACTAGGATGCCTCTTGAAAGGACTCTGATGAATCCGATGAATCAGAGTCTTCAAGAGCTAACAATAACTACAATATCTGATCATCGTTCAAACGTCGCACCATTCTGTCTAAAACAATATATGATGCCGAATAAGAAAAGTAACGTGGGGTTGATTTCAACCCCAAAACGTGCATAGCTACGGAAATAACGGTAGCTGATTACTACGCCCCTGCACAGAAGCAGAGTGGCACTGTTACGATAGGATCGGAATTGCATAAAAAAAAGAGCGATGCGTGGGGTAATAAATTACATCACGAATGTAGTTAAGGGTTAAGTAAACCATCTGTCTGCATCAAAATGCTAAAACGCTAAGTTTCATGTAATTGGAAGACTTCATACACCTGGAGAAAAAGTGATCCTCAGGATAAATTGAGTATCATATACTGTATCTTCAAAGATGATTAATATTCAGAAACTATATCAATTAAAGAAATTAACGAATGATGACAAATATTTCTTGGAGAAAAGGAATTTTTCCGACAAGTGACAATATATGCTTTAAAAGCAAGTGATTAAGTCATCAAACAATTTTAAAAATGAATCTTATTCGCTTTCTGCTAAAAAAAATGGTTCAAATGGCTCTGAGCACTATGGGACTCAAGTGCTGAGGTCATTAGTACCCTAGAACTTAGAACTAGCTAAACCTAACTAACCTAAGGACATCACAAACATCCATGCCCGAGGCAGGATTCGAACCTGCGACCGTAGCGGTCTTGCGGTTCCAGACTGCAGCGCCTTTAACCGCACGGCCACTTCAGCCGGCGCTTTCTGCTCACATCATCTTAGTATTCACCGAAAGAGATTATCGGTGACTGTTGCAAATCCGCAGGAAGAGTGAGACAGAGCTTCAATAAATTTATATAAAAAAAGTAATTGTTCGTGTCCTTAAGCAGCAGTTACTAACCTTTTAAAACCAACCAAAAATTCGTATTTGATGCCAGAAGTACGAAAAAAATCGTACTCAGGTAAACAAATATATAATTTTTTTACAATTACCTTGTATTCACCTCTCCTTGAAAGACGACACTTCGTCTTTAAAAAAGTTGGTAACTCTAGTCATGGTGTGCATATCACTATATAGGGTGAAGGAGTATTTAAATAAATCATTCGAACCAGGAAAGTGACTGAAAACAATCATACAGTTGACGTGGCCACAGACAATACTTTCATTCGGTTGTTTCTTTTGACTAAAAACCGGTCGACTGGCTAGTCGGCTGTTAAAACCAGTCGGCTGGCCCATCACATTAAACAGTGTTTAGAAAGTAATTGATCAAGTAACCAGGATAGGCCTAATCTCGTCCTTGTGTCCAATAAGTATCTGTATTAAGGTAACCACTCTTACAGATGTCTGCCATCGCTCGAATCACAGGCGAGCAGGTCTAACAGTTTCCTAACGTTGCAAGAACTGAGTTCTAACAAGGACTTCTATCGCAGTTGAAATTTCCTGGCAGATTAAAACTGTGTGCCAGACCGGGACTACAGAAAAAAGGCACCACGACACTGCCGCGTGAGAGGTTACACAAGACGACACTGGATGTGTGTGACGTACCGTTGTGCCGTCAGATCACTCTCAATTACTACTAGCAGTAATCTGCAATCATACTTGCAGAACCCTTGCTCCACATCATGACACCGGTATAAACACGGCTGACTCTCGAAAACATTGGAAGATTGGGACCTGTGTCCTTGCTGTCGCCATACTCCTCAGCGACTATGCACGTCCGTCGTGGCGCAGAACAGCGATTCACCGCTGAACTCAACGTGACGCCATTCATGAGATGCTTCCCGGTCCCGGCACCACTCCAAACGCATTCATTTATGTCGTGGTGCTAACGACAACCTACGCATGGGACGGTACTTCCCTAGTCCGGCTGCTGCCAGTCTCACACCAGTGGTGCGGGATGAGACAGGATGTTGCGGGGTTCCATTACTGTTTCTCGTATTGCAGGCGCAGGTGTGAACCAGGTATGACCTACTTGGTGTACAATACGGCAATCTTCCCTTGCGGTCGACCGTAACTTTGACGACGTGTATGCATGCCCTCAGGTTCCCATGCAGTCCAGCACTGTCACATTCTAGTGCGCTACAAATGTGGATACTGCACGATTCGAACAGTCATCCAAATGGAAATCCACAATGAGGTGCCTTTCAAACTACACTTAGGGGCCAAAAAAATTGGTACAGGCATGCTTATTCGAATACAGAGACTTGTAAACAGGCAGAACACGGCGGTATGGTCGGAAACGCCTATACGGGGTGTTACAAAAAGGTACGGCCAAACTTTCAGGAAACATTCCTCACACACAAATAAAGAAAAGATGTTATATGGACATGTGTCCGGAAACGCTTAATTTCCATGTTAGAGCTCATTTTAGTTTCGTCAGTATGTACTGTACTTCCTCGATTCACCGCCAGTTGGCCCAAATGAAGGAAGGTAATGTTGACTTCGGTGCTTCTGTTGATATGCGACTCATTGCTCTACAGTACTAGCATCAAGCACACCAGTACGTAGCATCAACAAAAAATGGTTCAAATGGCTCTGAGCACTATGGGACTCAACTGCTGTGGTCATAAGTCCCCTAGAACTCAGAACTACTTAAACCTAACTAACCTAAGGACATCACACACATCCATGCCCGAGGCAGGATTCGAACCTGCGACCGTAGCGGTCGTGCGGTTCCAGACTGTAGCGCCTTTAACCGCTCGGCCACTCCGGGCGGCTAGCATCAACAGGTTAGTGTTCATCACGAACGTGGTTTTGCAGTCAGTGCAGTGTTTACAAATGCGGAGCTGGCAGATGCCCATTTGATGTATGGATTAGCACGGGGCAATAGCCGTGGCGCGGTACGTTTGTATCGAGACAGATTTCCAGAGCGAAGGTGTCCCGACAGGAACACGTTCGAAGCAATTGATCGGCGTCTTAGGGAGCACGGAATATTCCAGCCTATGACTCGCGACTGGGGAAGACCTAGAACGACGAGGACACCTGCAATGTACGAGGCAATTCTTTGTGCAGTTGACGATACCCCTAATGTCAGCGTCAGAGAAGTTGCTGCTATACAAGGTAACGATGACCACGTCACTGTATGGAGAGTGCTATGGGAGAACCAGTTGTTTCCGTACCATGTACAGCGTGTGCAGGCACTATCAGCAGCTGATTGGCCTCCACGGGTACACTTCTGCGAATGGTTCATCCAACAATGTGTCAATCCTCATTTCAGTGCAAATGTTCTCTTTACGGATGAGGCTTCATTCCAACGTGATCAAATTGTAAATTTTCACAATCAACATGTGTGGGCTGACGAGAATCCGCACGCAATTGTGCAATCACGTTATCAACACAGATTTTCTGTGAACGTTTGGGCAGGCATTGTTGGTGGTGTCATGATTGGGCCCCATGCTCTTTCACCTACGCTCAATGGAGCACGTTATCATGATATCATACGGGATACTCTACCTGTGCTGCTAGAACATGTGCCTTTACAAGTTCGACACAACATGTGGTTCATGCAAGATGGAGCTCCTGCACATTTCAGTCGAAGTGGTCGTACGCTTCTCAACAACAGATTCGGTGACCGATGGATTGGTAGAGGCGGACCAATTCCATGGCCTCCACGCTCTCCTGACCTCAAACCTCTTGACTTTCATTTATGGGGGCATTTGAAAGCTCTTGTCTACGCAACCCCGCTACCAAATGTGTAAAGACTCTTCGTGCTCGTATTGTGGACGGCTGTGATACAGTACGCCAATTTCCAGGGCTGCATCAGGGCACAGGGATTCCATGCGATGGAGGGTGGATCCATGTATCCTCGCTAACGGAGGACATTTTGAACATTTCCTGTAACAAAGTGTTCGAAGTCACCGTGGTACGTTCTGTTGCTGTGTGTTTCCATTCCATGATTAATGTGATTTGAAGAGAAGTAATAAAATGAGCTCTAAAATGGAAAGTAAGCGTTTCCGGATACATGTCCACATAACATATTTTCTTTCTTTGTGTATGAGGAATGTTTCCTGAAAGTTTGGCCGTAACTTTTTGTAACACCCTGTATAAGACAACAGTGTCTGGCCCTGTTGTTAGATCGGTTACTGCTGCTACGTTGATAGGTTATCTAGATTTAAGTGAGTTTGAACGTGGTGTTACAGTCGGTGCACATGCGATAGCTCACAGCATCTCCGAGGTAGCGATGAAGTGCGGATATTCCCGTACGACCATTTCACGAGTGTACCGTGAATATCAGGAATTTTCGTCAGATTATGGTTCCCATACTGCAGTTAAGGGAACACTAACTGTGGAAGAATATGAACACTTTTACAGCATTCTGCCCAGAGTACAGTGGAGGAACAGTTCGGAGTCTATGATTGTTTATGTAATAAGGAAATGTGGTTCTGCTTTCAGCAGACACGTTTTTTCTTGTTTGCTCAGGCAGAACGACATTTCCTTATTACATATTAGGAAGCAAACACGGCTAAGGAAACAGCTTCAACCACAAAATGATTGATTGTATCAGCATGAAAATGCATCCTATCATAAAGCAGCGTCTGTGAGGCAGCGGTTTGTAGACTGCCCTGCCCAGAGTCCCGACTTGAGCCCAATGGAACACCTTGGGATGAGTTAGAACGTCTATTTCGCTCCAGACACCAGCGTGCAACATCACTACCGAATCTGTTATCGTCTCTTGGCGAAGAATGGGCTGCCATTCCCCCACAGATATTCAGAATCGTCATTAAAGCTTTCTCAGCAAAGTTCAAACCGTCATAAAGGTGAAGGGTGCACACTACCCATATGGAAATCCACTAATTCGTATAGTTCTGACGTATAGTGGAGATCCCCCTACAGCTTTAGATGAATTGCAATACCGCTCAGCAACAGCAGTGAAAGCAGCAGCTACATTCATGCTCGCAAAAGGATGACAGGAGTTTGACTATCATCTGATTATTTATCGTGTGTCCAGTCGACTACACATCGAAAATTTATGAAATGTAACAGAAAAATTTGATTGTAAACTAATTATAAAAATCAAGACTGTATGTGCATGCATGTGAAACGCCTACCCTTGTAAAATCGCAGATTCCTTTTTTTTTAAAAAAAAAAAAAAGGAAAAAACTACCCTAAGTTTCTATCCTCATTCATGTTGAAGATATAGCCTCGCGAAATCTAATTAATTATTCTGATATAGTGGTTCAAATGGCTCTGAGCACTATGGGACTTAACTTCTGAGGTCATCAGTCCCCTAGAACTTAGAACTACTTAAACCTAACTAACCTAAGGACATCACACATATCCATGCCCGAGGCAGGATTCGAACCTGTGGCCGTAGCGGTCGCGCGGTTCCAGACTGTAGCGCCTGGAACTGCTCGGCCACCCCGGCCGGCTCTGATATAGTGTTTACTGATTTCTAATTAGCTCAGAATAATCTAACATGTGTACGCTTTTGATCGCAAATGTTTGGGACACGTTGTAGACTGACGAGAATGTAAGATGGTGCCTTTAGTTTGGGGAAAGTTAGGTTTGCTGTTGTTGATTTCGACGGGCATGTGCCCGTATCGTCTCCTCTGGCGTTATCGACAGTACCACAGTGGGCGCCAGCCATTCGTCACCTGCGGCCACGGAGTCACCTTGCAGGAATAACAAGGGGCGCCATTTGTGCGCCACTGACTTGTCTGCAGTGGTGGAGGGAGATTGAAACCTGGCGACGGATCAGCTGTGTGCAGGCTCGCATGGAATCAGGGACGCTGTTTCGTGCGCCAAGCTATGCTGTGCCGCGCTGCTCTGTGCCAACATTCGTGGCGATCCGGAACTGTCAGCCGACAAGTGAGTGCGTAATGCGTGGCAGCCAATGTCGCCACCGCGAAGTTCACGGCCTCTCAGATGGGCCGGTGGTGATGGAAAAATTCTCAGACCCACTGTGCCCATTCAAAACAATGTATCAACAGTTTCTTCATCACCCTCTACCTAGTGCCTGTAGAAAACGATCATAAATGGCGTCAAAATATTGTGTCAAACTCTAACTAGGCTCCAGAAAGTTTGTCACTCGTTTAGCAGATTCCGCTGGACAAATCCTGAACTGAAGGGTTTGGTGCAAGAAAGAGGCAGCTACACTTTTTCCAGTTTGTGGCAAATTAAAAAAAAAAAACGTTTTAAAAATTTAATTTTCGCCAAAACGAAAAAGTTGTCCGCCTTGTTTTAGGCTATGGGGTATCCAATACTACTGACGAGAATACATACAAATGCATGCACTCAGGTACGTGCAATAGAGTTTTGAGTTTTGGAGCTGCCTCCGTTTTGCTCCAAAGTGAATGAAAAACTCTTTGTAATTAACCATATTTCAGTTTTTAAAAAATTTATTAATACAGAAAGTACACCATTATTGGCATAATACTTTAATTCTACAGTTCTTATTCAGTCTTCTAGCTCCCCTTCAGTTACCTCAGGATCGTTTGAAGCATCTGACGTCAACTGGTCGTAAAACCACATTTCTTTTTGCTCAACACACTTTCTGGCCAGTTCTTTGACATCTTTAAACTTTTGGCCTTTAAGCGGGAGGAGACAATCATAAGCTTGATGAAGGTGGTCCATTGTTATGAGACTCGCAGGTCCTTGGTTGCAAATTTGCGCATTATCGAAGACAGTCATCCCTACGGTCGCACTGCAGTGAATGATCCCTTTACCGACGTATGGCTGTTCATAGAGGAATACTTTGTACTTGGTGATTAAATATTTTCCTCTTTTCTTGTTCGATAATGATACGTAAGCGTTCTTTACAAAAAATTTCTTCAACGTGTCAGCAAAGTGGAAAATAAATCTCTGGTCCACTTCAGTGACATGAAACGAGCGATGTTTACACCGGTCTGCTGAACAATACGTAACACAACCTCCTTCCTGCTATTGTTTGGAGGAAGAACGAGGCAGCTCCCGGAGCTCCCTCTGTTTTCCTGCAAACTCGGAGTACAGGCAGCTCCATTTTTTTTGTATGTGACAGAATGTTCAATAGAGCCAAAAAGTGGAGCTGCCTCCTTCTTGCGCCAAACCTCTCAATTAGTTGCTATTAAAGGTCCAGCTCTTGTCTTCGTCAACATTTTCTTCTGTCATAAAATATTTATAGGTTATGTAGATCGTTCGTTCGGTGGGCAAGTGTCTGGCTATGGCTATAAAAACCCTGGGTTCAGTTCTAAAACGGTCCTAGCATTTATGTCTGTCACTTATCGCTTGTCTCATCTGTGGCAATTATTGCAAACGTGAAAAATTCGAAGTTCAATTGCAGTTCAGAGTCCACTTTACACTGTAGGTCCTCTTATAACTGCTTGGCTACTTCAGTGACTTGGCAATTTCCCGAACATCTCAATTACCCCTTCTAATGTAGCGCACAACGAAAACATTTTTAATGAACTTTATTAGGTGTTAAGTAGTCTTATTTTATGTTGACTGGCTATTGTATGGGACATTCCAAATTGATCGTCAGAGTTATTTTTCTTTACAAATTATTGAATAAAATACAGTGTTTCAACCAACACTCAAATTATATAGAATCTATATTTTGAGACAGGTATGAGACAGTGATTAGCGTGGTTACGCCCGTGGAATTTCAAGCACAACAGCGACAGACAGCTTTAATATTATAATTCATTTAGTGATCTAAATTTCACTTAGTTGAAATCTGCGTAATATTTCTCATACATTCTGTTTCTTTTTATTGAATATATTTTTGGTTTCTACACTGTGCAACAAAAAAAATGAGGAACCCAGCACGGGTAGAGGAAAATAAATAAAATTTCACTGGTTGAAAGCATATGTGATGTTATACGAGCGATTCAAAATCAAGTCAAGTTTACAAAGAACTTGGCAATATAAGCCCACTTGTAAGTATGATGTTGCACCTTCTCTAGCCCGAATGCGAGCATTGGGAACGGTGTCATTAAATTCACTGTATCTTCTCTGGAGGCAAGTTGGCCCACAACTGTTGTAACTGGTCCTTGGTATCTTGGATATTGGCGCTGGGACGATGTTCGAGTTGATCCCACACAGGTCCTCTCGGGGACAAATCTGGGAATCTTTCAGGCCACGTGAGCATCTCAGCATCACTCACAGTTCATGCAGATGGGTACAGTGTGTGGACGAGCATTGTCCTGTTGAAAATTGGCACTACGACACTTGGCATGAGAGGTAAGACACGAGGACGCAGGATGTTCTTGAGGTACCGCTCTGGCGTCTACTCGTATTATCCCTCAGTTACTACCAGCCGTGACCAGACGTTCTACCCCATGTCTTCCTACACCAAGACGCCATACCTCCCCAAAACAGTGGAAGAATGGGACCTCGCCGTCACACTCGCTGGGATAGTACAGAACCGCGATTCGTCGCCGAACACAACGCGACACCACTCATGAGCAGTCCGTGGCCGAGGCACCACTAGAAACAAAGACGTTTGTTTTGTAATTTTAATGGCAGCCTACAGGTGCCGCAATATTTCCCTAGTTCGGCTACTAGTCTCCGGCCAATGGTGCAGTTTGACACAGAATATCGCAGGGGGTCCATTATCTATTCATGGTTGGCAAGGGTAGATGTGTAGGAGTGCACATTAGCGTGATCTTCTTCCGCGTTGGTCAGAAGTGAACGAGAGGAACCTTGACGGTGAGTTAACCTGCTGTAAAATCTCTGTGATCAGCAGTTGCAAGTGTCTGTGCAGATTTCATGGCAAGAGAAAAGAGCCTTTTATATTTTTGTAAAGCAATGAGAGATGCTGACGCCTCCTAGCAAATTGCAGCTACGTGTTCGGTCCAGTTTATGTTTAAAGGCTACTGATTTTCCCTTGATAATACATGTTTCCGATTGGAAATATTAGGCATGAACTACTGAAAAGTCCCGGCAGCAAGCAGCGTTTTGCAGTGGAGTATTATTAGCATCGGCGGGACATGGACAAGGAAATTGTCTGTAAGATTTTCCGACTAACTAAAAAAAAAAAAAAAATGGTTCAAATGGCTCTGAGCACTATGGGACTTAACTTCTGAGGTCATCAGTCCCCTAGAACTTAGAACTACTTAAACCTAACTATCCTAAGAACATCATACACATCCATGCCCGAGGCAGGATTCGAACCTGCGAACCGTAGCGGTCGCGCGGTTCCAGACTGTAGTGCCTAGAACCGCTCGGCCACTCCGGCCGGCTGGCTAACTAAAAGACCTGAATGTGTAACAATTAGGTGGAGCTGATTGTAGCTCCCTGAATCGAGGGGTTTGTATCACGTCGGGGCTGAGTGAGTCCCAGTGACCGATAAAGCAGTACTGATGGTGCAGCTTGTTACACATACATTGAGGTAACAAAAGTCCTGGGATAACGATATGCACATATACAGATGGCGGTATTATCGCGTACAAAAGGTATAAAATGGCAGTGCATTGGCGGAGTTGTCATTTGCTATCTGTTGATTCCTGTGTAAACGTGTCCGACTCGATTATGGCCGCACGACGGGAATTAACAGACTCTGAAGGCGGAATGGGTAGTTGGAGTTAGAATCGTGGGACATTCCATTTCGGAAATTCATTATTCCGAGATCCACAGTATAAACAGCATTCCGAGAATCCACATTTCAGGCATTACCTCTCACTACGGACACTGCAGTGGCCGACGGCTTTCGCGTAACGACCGAGAGCAGCGGCGTTTGCATAGAGTCCATACTGTCAGATCGATGATAACGTCACCTCACACGAATACCGTCTATCCCCGTGTCCTTCACGGCGGTTACTGAACATCTGACGCTGTTCACGTCTACTACATAGCCTACCTGGGTTGGTAACAACACTAAACACGAACAACATTAAAGCACTCTGGTGGCCACTCTATCTGTCACAGAGAATTGCAACTGTAGTCGTTTACATACCAGCCAGTGTACGAATTTGAGTCGACATCCAACCACGCCAGTTTTTTGTCAGGAAATGTACACTCAAGCTCATAAATTATGGATAATTGCAGAATGTGGTGCCACACAAAGTGGCATTACACACAACTGGCACTAATAGTATAGGCACATAGGGAACACACGCGACACAGATCTGGATGTCCACGTTATTGGTGATAAGTTGAGAAAACCGTCACCAGACACACTGCTACAAAACGCCACTGCTTCCTGCGCATGTACCCCGACATCAATATGGGATATGATCACCATGCACATCTACAGCGGCCGCACAACGGGTTGGCACACACTGGATCAGGTGGTCGAGCAGCTGCAGGGGTATAGTCTCCCATTCTTGCACCACTGCCTGTCGAAGCCCCTGAAGTGTCCTAGGGGTTTGAAGAGGTGCAGCGATACTTCGACCGAGAGCATCCCAGACGTGCTCGATGGGGTTTAGGTCTGGAGAACAGGAAGGCCACTCCATTCACCTGCAAGGTACTCCTCCACGATGGCAGCTCGGTGGGGCCGTGCGTTATCATCCAAGAGGGGGAAGGTGGGCCCCACTGCACCCCTGAAAAGGCGGTCATACTGCTGCAAAATGACGTCCCGATACGCCTAACTTGTTACAGTTCCTCTGTCAAAGACATGCAGGGGTGTACGTGCACCAATCATAATCCCACCCCACACCATCAAACCACGACCTCCATACAGGTCCCATTCAAGGACATTAAGGGGTTGGTATCTGGTTCCTGGTTCACGCCAGATGAAAACCCGGCGAGCGTCACTGTTCAGACTACACCTGGACTCGTCCGTGAACATAACCTGGGACCACTGTCCCAACGACCATGTACTGTGTTCTTGCCACCAGGCTTTACGGGCTCTCCTGTGACAAGGGGTCAGTGGAATGCACCTTGCAGGTCTCCTGGCGAATAAACCATGTCTGTTCAGTCGTCTGTAGACTGTGTGTCTGGAGATAACTGTTCCAGTGGCTGCAGTAAGACCCCGATAAAGGCTACCTGCAGTACTCCGTGGCCGTCAGCGGGCACTGATGGTGAGATATCGGTTTTCTTGTGGTGTTGTACACTGTGGACGTCCCGTACTGTAGCACCTGGACACGATTCCTGTCTGCTGGAATCGTTGCCATAATCTTGAGATCACACTTCGTGGCACACGGAAGGCCTGTGCTACGACCTGCTATGTTTGACCAGCCTCCAGTCGCCCTAGTATTCTACCCCTCATAACGTCATCAATATGTGTTCTTTGAGCCATTTTCAACACACAGTCACCATTAGCACGTCTGCACACGTACTCGCTGCAGCGTACTCTGACATGCACCATCACACCTCTGCGTATGTGGACTGTTGCCAGAGCCACCGCGCGACGACCGCAGGTCAAATGCACCGCATGGCCATACCCCAAGGTGATTTAAGCCTGTAAACCGCCCACCAGAGCTTTGTTTCAGCATGTATCAGCATTATCCTTAACTTATGAGCATGAGTGTAGTTAAGTAGCTAATTGCAGAAGTTAAAATATCAATATTGTTATTGTAAATATCAGTGATTTAAACTATAATGAGACTCAAAAGTAAGCATAAATGCATCATCACTGTAGAAGTGACCAAGTATTGCCAAATTGAAAATGCCTTGCGGTTGCTCTGCTCCCAGGTACTAGGCGATCGTGGGACTCTGATCACTGAACAGTATGGCACATTTGTGACGAGAATTGCAGTGAATTAACAGTCCTGAAAGCTAGTTTAGACAGAATGCTGCGATGGACATCTCGAATGGCTCATTGGTCTGAGGGAAAGGTCCAGCCAGATAGAGATCCGCTCCTAACTGCGTAGTTGGAAGTGTGGACAGCAGTTTCGTAACTGCAACGGTCCGGTAATGCGTCGACTCCGTACTCATTTTACGACAGGGATTACATTTCGACTATGAACTATTAATTTAAAAAAAGCAAAACATGTGTAAGCGTAAAATAATTCACCAGTTTTAACGAACAGTGCATGTGTGTCTATAGGTAACTTTAACAACTGTTATAAAAGAATGCCTGATGAACTTTTGTGAAGGAGATTGTTAAACTAATTAAAAATTTGTAAAATCTCTTTGCACTGCACAGTTTATTCAGGCAGGAAATAAAACGGCGGCATTGCAACAATTTCTGCTAATAATGACTGTTTAAACATATTGATTGACATTATAATACTTTATAATCGCTGTGTGTGTCTGTGTGTGTGTGTGTGTGTGTGTTCGCGTGTGTCATAGAAAAGAGAGAGAGAGAGAGAGAGAGAGAGAGAGAGAGGGGGGGGGGAGAAAGAATGCTGAATGACGCTGCTGACACTAATGTGTCAGCAAATGTGGCCTATTCTATTATCAGTTCTGTTCCATAAAACTGGCGGTTTCTGCAGCGTTATTAGAATGTACAATTTGTGACCGGCTTTGTTGTTTAAAATACGTTATACGTCACTGAAGAAGAAATTTTTTTAATAAATTCCGAAAGCATTGGTATTATTTTGTCGGGAGACTGAATTTACAAACAATGTGTTGCCGTTGAGTTCTACTGCCTATGACTGTTAATTCGTTAGTAATAACCGCTATCAGTTTGACAGCAGCTCGTTACAAATTGGAGGATTAACATTAATGTGTGCCACTGCTCTGCAGAAAAACTCTATTATGGCTCACAAGCTGTGACGACTGCTCCCACAGTTGTTAAAACATAACAGCAGAAATGACGGCATGGATACAGCAATTCTCTCACAGAAAATTTTACCTATAGCAATATTTCCATAACATTTGTGCATCTAACAGTCCTGGGTCTAGTTATCACAGTGGCTACATTAGTTATAGCGTTAGAAGCGTAATATTGTACACTAATTCTTCTCTGTCCCCTCCTATCCATTCACATTACATAGAATCTCAGTCAACTAAATATATGGTTCCATTTGAGCACAGTGGGTAGCGGGCACTTAGGCAGTTTAGTTGTAATTGGAGAACTACGCCTGTGTAAATTCTGTATTACGCAACTTTACTTTCGTATAACTAAAATACAGTGAAATACATTTTCTCTGTACAGTGTTGAGATTCATTGTACTTAAGGAGTGGCATCACGGAACCACCGAAAGCTGCAGTAATGTGCATTCATTCGCAGATAACCAGTTTTGATAAAGCGACCAACTTCAAGTCGCGGTTAAAGAAAGTTTCTTTGACATCAAATACTTATTTGTGTTCTGTTTAAGTACGTGTTATGTGCTTTTGGAAGATGCTGCAGCTGAAAACTGTTGTTTAATTGACGTCAAGAAATTTTTTTATCCTGATGTAACATTGGTCGCTTGAACAAAACTAGTTGTCTGTCAGTAAATACAAATTACAGAAGCTTTTGGCGCCGCAGTTCTTTAAATTAAAATATCTCGAATTAATAACCTAAAATATATTAACATGGCAGCATCCCTCCGTAATAGTAAGAAACGGCGATTGGAATCACCAATAGCTCTGCCAAGGAGTAACAACTCGCTTCAATTTTCACTGCAGTCCGCTATCTGAGCACGTGTTTCTCCACCTCTTCACCCAAATATGTTTCTTTTTCAATACTTCAATACATAAAAATCCACGAATGAAAGGATTCTTTCTGCTGCTCAAGGAAATGTTGCTCTGTATCTTCATATTATGTGTGATTAAATCGATAGCAGGATTTACGAACTCCGATTTCATATTGTGACGGATGATTGCATTCGATATGACTAGTTTCTCGGGGTTTGCAACGTATTTCGTAAAACACTCGGAGGGTCCCAAACCTGCGCGACTGTTATCGATGTTGAAGAACTCGTTGGGCAACGGCAGATGGCAGATGACAGATGAGCTGTTGGCCTTCCCAAGGTTAAAAATACCAAGGGACTGCTATTGACGACACAAATCACGCCAGCTGGCTGAACCCTAACGGCTAGAGCCTTGAACTTGTTTCGATGGTTTGTGTTCGATATGTTGGCGTAGCATTTTGTGCTTCTAGGTCATTTTTTTGAAGACTTATCCATTTTCCATCTTGACTTCATCTGTTGAAGAACGAGCACTTACTTTAAGCACATTTTATTTTAAATAAAAGGGATCAGTTTGTTCACCAATTATTCATTTAAAAGTTTCTCAAATTTTGCCCATTCTATTACAGCACTTTTGTTTTTAAACAAAGTGTGTTTATGTTCTTAAGAAAAAACGAATGTTGTACTGATTGCTGTTCGACTTTGCTAATTTCATTGACGGTGTAATCTGTTGTTACTTGATTGGTCACTGACCCTTGCGAATCCTAAGGTCCCTAAGTGGGATAAGTCTTTACATTATTGCACGCTTGTCTACTAGTGCTGTAGGATTAGCAACATTTTTTCCTATGTTTTGTGGCTGCTAATTCTGGCTAGGCTCGTTTTTCTGAGTCATATATTTTTTTCATATTCTCATTAACATTTGGTCTTTTTTTAAAAAAAGGTCTTATGGGACTAAACTACTTAGGTCGTCGGTCCCTAAGCCTACACACTACTTAACCTTACTTAAAGTAACTTACACCCATGCCCGAGGGACGACTCGAACCTCCGAAAGGGGGGGGGGGGGGGGGACCGCACGGACACGGACTGCGCTGCTACCCCGCGCGGCAACATTAGGCGTTGTTCAGTACTGTTTTCAGCAGTATTAGTGTAACACTCTCACGTTTTATATGGAATTTGTACTACGCCAAGTAACGATGTTTAGTATTAATTGTAAATGTCTAAATTGGTTACTGAGTCACTGAGTAGTACCATATTTATTTACGTACCGAATATTCAGTCAGTGCAGTGCCACAGCTTATGGTTCAAAAGAAGCCTCTCCCCGCCCCAGTTTCCTTTCCTCTCTACCATCCTGTTTTCGTGTTTGTCATTTCGTGCTCAGAATAATCTTGTTGCTTTACGTTTTGTTTCTTTGTACAAGTCTTGTATCGTGAGTGTTCTATTAATTTATCACTTTATTGTCCCTGCCCCCTCTTTCTGTCCCCTGTTATCCTTTCGTCCCCTCCCCTACCGGCCCTAAATGAACATTGAATGTATTCGGCGCTGTTGTGTATGCTCTAGTTTTACTTTTACAATGTATATTTAGGTTCATATTTAGATTTCTATTTCTGTACTATTTTTAATTCCGTTTATATCGGTGGGCACAAATAGCATCACTGTATGTGCACAGTCTCGCCACCTGTTGGCAGTTTCTTGTACTCATGTTTTGTAACTGCGTCCCTCTACCAGTTAAGTACTGATGCTGAGGGCTGACACTTGTACTCCACACTTTGTATGAAGATTTTTGTTTTGGTATGTGCACTTTTTGAACATTCTTTGTCATACCTTTTGTATATTTACTATTCATGACTTTCGTCAATTGTGCTTGTGCTTATGGCTCTGTACTTCTGTTTGGCACACGTTCTGATGACGGGCTGCAACCGAAACGCGTCTGTATATTTTTAAAAAATTTTGAGCAAGTGATCAGTTCATTCTGGTGACCTATTCAGTACTGGAGTAGGTACAATACTGCAGTGCCTTTGTTGTTCGAAGGAACATTGCACCCCCTTCTTAACAACACAGGCACTGCAGTATCGTATTTGTCCGTCGATACCAGACAGCGTTCAATTAAAATGACCTCCTGTGCACGGGAATTACGTAGTGAGTGTACGAGTACACGTTGTGACGCAGGAACCACGACGTATGGAGGTTTGGGTCTAGCGGTGAGTCGTGTACTGACAGCCAAAGGGGATGAGGGGACCGCACGCGTAAAGCGGGAAATCCAGGTTCGAATCCCCGTCTGGCATAAATTTTCATTGTCGTCATCCCCTTATATATCTGATGGTTGCTCGCGTTCGCACCCGCGAATATATTTCATGTATTGGCATAAGTCTCCTCAAGTTCATGTCATTGTCGCGCGCGTCCTGCACGACTTTATTCATCCACTATCATCCGACTTCACCTGAGTGCAAATTTTAACGCCCATAGTGAAATAAAAATAAAATCATCACGAAATGATAGCAAAATTTTTTGCTCGTCAGTAACCAAAATAAATAATCCCATATTAAACAGTCGTTACTACTCGTAAAATAATTATGTAACCCCACGAAATGGTGCGCAGTACTGGTTCTGGCTCGTGATGAATTGATATTTTCCGCTCTGCACATTGTTTCTTCAGACGGTCCTCTCCTGTAATTATCTTGCCTACTGCGGTTTGGTGTCGTTTAATAAGTAACTTGTCCTTCAGCTGCAACAGCAGTCCAACAAAACTGCGCATGTCGCTTGACTTTGCTGCTACAAGTCTGCAAGCTTACGTTCCAGAATCACTTAGCAGTTACCTGCTTTCTCCTTTGCTGCTATGCTACGGTTTTCTACAGACTACGTAATAGTCGATAGTCGCTGCTAGTGGCTGTTTAACGTTATTATTCCGAGAGGCATTCTGCTGCTCCATTAGTGAATGTGTGACAAGCAGTAGCTGTTTCATTGTAGAGTTTATAAATAAATTTTTTTTCGCTCTAAAAAAGCAGCCAGACATGAAGTGCGCCCAAGTTTTATCTCTTGTGATGAATTTAACGTATATTCGAGGAACGCACGGTATATGGCATTTGAAATCATCCAAAAGTTGAGCAAACTTCGAAACCGATACATCTGCCAGCGTCATTAATTCACTGAAGAAGACTTTTATGGCTGTAAAATCTTGATTAAAAAACGCAAAACAGATACCATGTTCGACTTTCCATCAATAAGATCTACAAAGTAGAACTTCCTGAACGGTATTTAACATTAGCAATCGAGTGCTATTAGAAGTTAAGAGTTACATGCACACCAACGTCAGTCACAGCCTGTTCCTCGGCCTCAAGTATTAACAATAAAGTTGTGTTCTGTCCCACAGATCATCTTACGTACTGCTGTTTTATCGAACTCCGCTGGTACAGCAACCACTAAAGCTTCCCGTTTTTCGTATCTGTGGACTTGTACATGAAGCTTTCACCGCCGACAGAAGAAATTATGACCTGTTTATCATTACTCAATTGTTTTCCTCTCGTTGTGGTCGCGAAAAATTGGTTGAAACAAGCTTAGGTTCCGCTGAAACTGGTAAATAGACAAAGAACGAGTTGCACTATTGAAAATTTGTCCCGGACCATGACTGTTTTCAGCTTCCGAAAACCATGTCCAGTTTGGTCCTAGTATGTGTTCAGGTTACCTGAGCGCGTTCCCAAGGGTAAACTTCCTTTGAAGGTGGTATTTCCTCCTGTGTATGTTACTAAAATGTCAAAACCGTCAATCACTATCAGTTACAGGTTCCCTATCTACAGGCTTCCAGGGGCGCCAAAAACTTAATATTCAGAATTTCATATAATTATTGACCAAATTTAAAATGTGTGCATAACCTACTCATGAAGAGGTACGGGTATAAGTTAAATCTAACACACTAAGCCAAGGTTTAAAGTTAGAAACTCTGTGTATGTCCCCCGGTAGCGTACTCATGGGTTGCAAATTACGCAGGCAATATTTTTTTTTAAATTTGTGGTAGTATCTATGGGACGAAACTGCTGAGGTCATCGGTCCCTAGACTTACACACTACTTAATCTCACTTAAACTAACTTACGCTAAGGACAACACACACACCCATGCCCGAGGGAGGACTCGAACCACCGACGATGGGAGCCGCGCGGACCGTGACAAGGCTCCTTAAACCGCGCGGCTACCCGGCGCGGCAGGTAATATTCATCCAGTATCTGAGAATCAAAGCACTTAACGACTTCCAACAAACTTTGTAAGTAATTTCAAAGCTTTTTGAAACTTTTTCACGCTGACATCCTCCATAAAATAATGAAAGGGGAAAAGTTTATAAAGTTTATCGCTTACTAGGTTTTACTGTTCCTGCAGTAAAAATTCAGCACCAGACGTCACATTTTAATGTACACTGACGAAAAAAACTGCAACACCAGAAATAGTTAATGGAGAGTAATGAAATTTCGGGATTACATTTGTCTGAGTAAGATATATAAGCGGTTAACGTTGCAATATCGCAGGTTAATGTAAGCGCGAGATAACCCACTGGAAATTTGAAAACCTGATACAGTAATAACCGGTGTAACCGCCGAAATGTTGAATACAAGCATGCAAACGTGCATGTATTGTGTTACACAGGTTCCGGATGTCAGTTTGTGGAAAGAAGATTCACGATTACTGCAATTGTTCGCAGCCGGCCGTGGTGGCCGTGCGGTTCTAGGCGCTGCAGTCCGGAACCGCGGGACTGCTACGGTCGCGGGTTCGAATCCTGCCTCGGGCTTTTAAGTAGTTCTAAGTTCTAGGGGACTGATGACCTAAGATGTTAAGTCCCATAGTGCTCAGAGCCATTTTTTTGCAATTGTTCGCCCAATACAGCGACGATTAGTGATGTTTGTGGATGAAGCTTGAGTTGTCGTGTGATAACGTCCCACATATGCTCGAATGGGGACAGATCTGGTGGTCGAGCAGGCCATAGCAACAAATGGTTCAAATTGCTCTAAGCACTATGGGACTTAACATACGAGGTCATCAGTCCCCTAGACTTAGAACAACTTAAACCTAACTAACCTAAGGACATCACACACATCCATGCCCGAGGCAGGATTCGAGCCTGCGACCGTAGCAGCAGCGCGGTTCCAGACCGAAGCGCCTAGAACCGCTCGACCACAGCGGACGGCTCCGTAGCAACATGTCGAAATTCTGTAGAGCATATTGGGTTACAACAGCTGTATATGGGCGAGCGTTATCCTTTGGAAAACGCCACCATGAATGCTGTTCATGAATGGCAGATCGAATCAACAGAGTGAGAGTGCTCCTACTGACACACGACATTGCACACCAGACCAGGTGTAGTTCCAGTGTGTCTAGTACGCAGACAGGTTGGTTGCAGACCCTCAACTGGCTTCCTTATAAACGAAACACGGTCATTACTGGCGCCAAGGCAGGACCCGCTTTCATCAGAAAACAAAACAGACTTCCACCCTGTCCTCCAGTGAGCTCTCGCTTAACACCACTGAAGTCGCAAATGGCGGTGGCTTGGGGCCACTGGAATGCACGCTACAGGGTATCTGGCTGGTAGCTGTCCTTGATGTAACCGATTTGTAACAGTTAGTTATGCTGGTGTGGTGCCAACTGCTGCTCAAATTGTTGCTGCAGATGCAGCACGATGCGCCAGAGCCACACTCCGATCACGACGGTCTTCCCTCTTCGTAGTGCCATGTGGCCGTCCAGAGGACAGTCTTCCTGTGACCGTACATTCCCGTAACCACCGCTGCCACCAGTCATGTACAATGGCTACATTCCTGCCCAGTCTTTCTCCAGTGTCGCAGAAGGAAAAGTCAGCTTCTCGTAGCCCTATTACAATACCTCATTCAAACTCAGAGACGTGCTGATAATTACATCTTTGTCGCCTTAGAGTCATTCTTGATGAGTACCAACTCACCACGTCCAAACGCAAGGGAATTAACGCTCACAGCGTGTATTTAAAGTAAACCTGATTTGAATCCTCATACTGGTGCTAGTAGTGCCACTCTTAAGCGACTTCGAAATTTGAATACTCATCATCCTTAAGACGTAAAAACATGCCTACTAAATTTCGTTTATGTCGCACAACTCCTCCTTCTTGCGATTTTCTTCCGTCAGTATGTATTGCTTCCTTACTACTAACTCTACCTGTAATTCAGACGGTATCCAAATGTACCACTGTGTGAACCTGCAAAATTACATCACCGTAGGACATATAGTACAAGATATACGACGTCATAAACATTGAGATACGTGAAAAACTAGCTATTCTTAAGACGTCAAATATTTATCACATTAATTAATTCGTAAAGTAATCAGACGTTTGAAGCTGATTTACACATGGGAATTCGATTCTTTGAAGAATCGCGGTTGGGAGGAAGGGATTACTGGTTAGGTAACTGGTTCTCCAGAGGAACAGTTATGATGGTGAATCCTGGTTTACCCAGTCACATGGTATATAAAACAAGTGATTTAATTTCAATAAAATGAAAGGCTACCGCTAAAAAAGAAAAGCAGGAAATCCGTTTTCCGTTCCCGATCTGGTACAAATTTTCATCAATGACGACGTATTCACCATAGTGGAGTTAAATGCATCGGTGCATTGCTTCAGTGATTACTTCATATCATTGAATCTCCTGTGATTTCTTCCACACTAACTACATTCATTTCATGTCAGTGAGATTAATTCTATTAATAATTAATTCATAAAGTTCTTTTATAATTATGTCAAATTAATATTATACGATAGATTATTTCTACATAGAAAAAATAGCTATGCAACCTGACTGAACCTTGTGGAACGCCGGTAGTGAAAGATGTTGACTGCGTTTGCAATCTGATGTGGGTGCCAAAGTGACTGTCTGCTTCAGTTTGTTAAATATTAATTTAATCGCTGCTTATAGTCAGCATAACAAGAAATTTCAGCAATCGAGGTGCCAGCTAACTAGGTTGCACGGTTCGAAAAAAGTCGCAGATGGAGTCAGAACAAGAGGAGTGAGATAGTGGCAAACAAGTTTGCACTGGCAGAGCGTGAATGAGCGCGCGAACTTTTCAGGCAAGAGCACAGACCGATACTGCCAGACCGCCGGCCCCGAATTCCGCTTCAGCAGCACAGCTCTCATATTCCGCAAAGGTCCACGTTTCTGCTGCTTCTCTCTCGTTTGTTAAGTGCATTCGTGAATTTAAACCTCTACAAAACAACTGTATTTGTTGCATTATGCAATAACACTCAGTAAACAAACCTCTGTGCCCACGCACCCCAACCTTAGAATTGCATCTCCTCAAATAAATGAAAGAGTACGCAAACTATAACGTGAGCATATTGGTTCCCCACTCTACGCAACAAAACAAGAAAACCACGTACTGCAGCAGTTATAAAAACACCGTTTACAAGAATACTGTTAAAGCATTGAAAAATATAAAAGGCTCTTTCCTCTGAACTTTAAAGTTGTACTGGCACTTGCACTTGCAACTGCTGATCACAGCGATTTCATCTTGCTAGGTCTTTCTCATCATATTTCATAATCACAAGTCCAGAAAGAAATGGTTCAAATGGTTCTGAGCGCTATGGGACTCAACATATGAGGTCATCAGTCCCCTACAACTTAGAACTACCTAAACCTAACTAACCTAAGGACATCACACACATCCATTCCCGAAGCAGGATTCGAACCTGCGACCGTAGCGGTCGCGCGGTTCCAGACTGAAGCGCCTAGAACCGCTCGGCCACACAGGCCGGCCACAAGCCCAGATATGCAGCCTATGCGCATTCTGCCTCCTTCACCGTCTCATCAACTTATATGCAGTACCTTTTATTGCTTCTTGACCTTAACCTTTTCTCGGGACAACGCAGCAGAAACACACGTTCCCATTAGAGTAAAACCCTTTCTCTCTCACGCTATCGATTAGCCACTTCCTATAAACTGTTGTCAGTTGCATTAGTCCAATTCGAGAATGATATCTCCGTCATTATTTCAGCGATCTAAATATCATCTCCAGCCTCAAATTTCAGATAGTGACTCTTTTTGTCAGTAGGCTGTTTAGGTTTTTATATTGGTAATGCCACGTAGCGCTCTGTATGAAAATCACTGGCTATGCTGTGTGCAGTCTGTGGCTGGTTGGAATTGTTGTAATATTCGCTATTGTAGTGTTGGGCAGTTGGATGTGAACATCGCGTAGTGTTGGGTAGTTGGATGTGAACATCGCGTAGCGCTGCGCAGTTGGAGGTGAGCCGCCAGTAGTGGTGGATGTGGGGAGAGAGATGGCAGAATTTTAAGAGCGGACGATCTGGACGTGTGTCCGCCATAAGGAGTAAATTTGTAATACTGGATGTCGTGAACTGATATATATATATATATATATATATATATATATATATATATATATATACTATGACTTTTGAACACTATTAAGGTAAATACATTGTTTGTTTCTAACGAAATCTTTCATTTGCTAACTATGCCTATCAGTAGTTAGTGCCTTCAGTAGTTAGAATTTTTTATTTAGCTGGCAGTATTGGCGCTCGCTGTATTGCGGTAGTTCGAGTAACGAAGATTTTTGTGAGGTAAGTGATTCACGGAAGGTATTGGTTATTGTTAGTCAGGGCCATTTTTTGTAGGGATTATTGAAAGTCAGATTGCGTTGCGCTAAAAATATTGTGTGTCAGTTTAGGGTTGATCAGAATAAGTAAAAAGAGTAATGTATGAGTACGTTCAGTTCTGCTCAGCTGTTTGAAAATCAAAGAACGTAAAAGATTTATCAGCACATTAATTCATTAATTTTTCTAAGGGGACGTTTCAATTTATTACAACAACAATAATGTCCACGTTTGTTCTGTACGCATCACACACCCTGCTACCCTTCATTCCCACCAGACCTTCTTCATTTCTCACAGCCCCTAGCTGGTGCATTCTATTTGAATTTCTCTCCCCCATAACGCGCTACGATAATCTTGTACGTCCTGAAACACATTTTTCATCTTGTACTGATATTATTGCTTTTATTACTATTAGCAGCAGCAGCAGCAGCACTAGTGCGTGCTTTTCATATGTTTTCTGCCATTGTATATAATTCACCTCTACTGTACAGGGACAAAGATGAATGAGCGCGCTACACAAATAGTGAATAAGATCGTTGACTCTGTGTTTAAGTTTATCTGTGCTTCGCTTGCTCACCTTTCAGTTGTGCAGCACTGGGGCATTCTTATTTGAGGAACAATAGAGAGCAGCTGCGTTTTTAGAGAAGGAGATTTGATATTTGTGAATACCTGGAACTCTTTATTATGGAGATGAACACTTGTTTGTAAACATGCGTTATTGATTCTATTTATGTAGAAGATTTTTTTGCAGAAATTTTTCAAGAAAAAAACACAGTGGGTGCACAAGAATGAAACGTTTGCTTGTCAGAACTATTAATTGAAGGAAATCTTTGTCCCTCAGATAATTAATAATATTCATAATTAGTGTTACTTTGATCTCTTTGTGTTCATTATGTCACAAATAAATGCAATTAGTGCAAATGTCTGTAACTGTTGTATTGAGAGGATTTCATAATTTATGGGGTCTTCTCATGTTGTACACTCTTTTTTTTTCTTTGCTTTTTTTTACAGTAATCCGACTTTAATTTTTGAAGAGCGACATTCTTTTAAGCAGAACCTTACTCCATCCTTCTTTGTAAAGTTTTGAATATTTTGTAGTGTTTGCATTGCACCTTACGCCCCACGAAGCCACAATTGTTTCTAATAACCAAAAAAATAAATTTTGTAGTGAGCTGTTTATTTTTTCCTTAGCTGCTGCATCTGCTGATTTCTATTTGCTTTCGAGAACGCCAGTACCCCAGACATAAAACAAAATGCTAAGCGCGAGGTAAGTTACTACTATTTCAGGGCAGATCTCACTCTGCATTTTAATGAGGAAACAGTTCGTTTTCAGAATTATCAGGGCTTGTGATACACAAGCAGATTAATTCACAGAGAACAGCATAGGTAATCTCGAACAGTTATTTTTCTTCTAAGTAGAGCAGTATTTTATATTTGTGGTCATCTCCAGTCAAAAACTGCACTTCATGTCACGCAACTTTCACATTGTACTTCAGTACTGAGTTTCACCTAAACAATTTTGATTGATTACACAGTCAGTTACTTTTGTCACTTAATTAGATTAGCTTTCATTATTTGAAATTTAGAATTTCACAAAGTTTAAAGTTTTATGTCAGACTCTGTTCACGTGAGCAACACACGACCAGCCAACAGCCGATGTTGCTCAGCAGTTCAATACGACATCTAAATCACACGTTACACGAGGAGGTCGTTTCTGAAAAAAGAATATTCAGTATTTTCATTTATAGATAAATTTTTATAGAAAGCTTGCAGTAGCATAGTAGAAGTAGTATTGCTAGTATAACTTACTTCAAGAAGTAAGTTATACATTAATATTGTAGGTGAAATAACTGCTATTGAAAGACCCGCTCGGGTAGCCATGCGTGTTAGAGCTTCGCTTCCGGGTACGTTAAGTGCACGGCTCCAGATCGAATCCGCTGGGCCGAATCACGGCGAGGGTCGGTGTGCCGAACAGCCTGGATGAGATTTGTAGGGGCAAATAGAAGTGGCCCAGAGAACAGGTCTAAATGGAGAATTCGTCCGCATGAGCGATGTGATATGCCGGTCTCTTACTTCAGGCGTCGGGTTGATTTGCTAGGGCTCTGAAGCATTTTCTGGTGCGCTGCAAATATATTTTCTGTTGTGCGGATTTGTTCAAAATGGATCCTGCCTGACGCCATTTTCGGATTAACAGTAATCGTTGCATGGCACTATTTGCTGGCACTTTGACACCATTACACTTCTCAGCAAACAACTGACCACACCGTTTCCACAACTTTGTCACGTAACTTTCCACAATGAACACCCGCTGTCCCACGGTGAAAAGCATCGTCCTCCTTGCAGTTCTCCACTCACACTGACACGGCCCGCAGTATTCTCTGAACGGGTGTGGATCACGAGGTGGGCGTAAACGCGGTGTGTTCGTCACAGAGTGTAGTTATGTGCATAAATTCACATCCAATAGTGTCTGCCCGCCGGGGTCACTTTTAATTGCCCCACCCTGTATTTAGAAAACTTTCGCTCATTTATAACACTACAGCCGGCCGGAGTGGCCGAGCGGTTAAAGGCGCTACAGTCTGGAACCGCACGACCGCTACGGTCGCAGGTTCGAATCCTGCCTCGGGCATGGATGTGTGTGATGTCCTTAGGTTAGTTAGGTTTAAGTAGTTCTAAGTTCTAGGGGACTTATGACCACAGCAGTTGAGTCCCATAGTGCTCAGAGCCATATAACACTACAAGCAGGCAGCTGGGGTACAGATATTCCGTCCCGACGGGTAACGAGGTAGAAACAGGAAACACATCCAGCCACCCCGTAAATTAACCATGCCAGATCTGTTAATAACCACACCGATACGAGACAAAGACACAAGAAGAAGGAATAACTAATACTGAAACCGGCTTGTACTTCAAAGTGCAGTGTAACAATTATTGAACTATATGAAAAAAGCGTAAATTAGTTACAAACTACGCCGTGCACACACTTTATTCATGTCCACGCCACTACAGATATTCGGGCTTAGGTTATGACATGTTCGATATGCCTGCCATCATTGGCGATGATGTGGCGCAAACGAATAGCGAAATTCTGCGTGATCCGCTGAAGTGACGGAACATCGATGCTGTCGATGACCCCCTGAATGGCTTTTTCAGCTCAGCAGTTGTTTTGGGTTTATTGCTGTACGCCTTGTCTTTAATATAGCCCCACGAAAAGGAGTCACATGTGTTCAGATCCGAAGAATATGATGGCAATCGAGGTCTATACCAGTGGCCTCCGGGTACCCCATAGCCAGTATGTGCTCCTCCAGAATATCACTCTCCTGTTTCGATGGGATCGAGCTTCGTCTTGCATGAACCCCTTCTTGTCCAATCAGGGTCACTTTCGATAATGGGAACGAAATCATCTTCCAAAATCTTCACGTACCGTTCGGTAGTCACCGTGCCATCAAGGAATATCGCTCTGATTATTCCGTGACTGCACACTGCACACACACAGTCACCCGTTGAGGTGTGAAGAGACTTCTCGATTGCGAAATGTGGATTCTCAGTCCCCCAAATGCGTCCAGTTTGCTTACTGACGAACCCATCCAAGTGGGCTTCATCGCTAAAGCAAACAGTGCATTCGCATGCTAATTCCCATCATGCTCCTCGGTCAACCGTGCAGTTTGAACGTCCTAACTCAAACCGTTCAGAAGTTATGATGATTTTATTCATATAGTTCAATAATTGTCATTCTGATACGTATCCTACCACTATTTTCCAACTTAGTCGATTTCCATAGTACTACATGGAGCTGTAGAGGGTAAAAACTGTAGGGGAACATATCCAACAAAAGAAGTCAGTAAAGCTCTATAAACAAAGGTCTGAACGATCTATTAATTGTCCAGCTCTTCGACGACAGAAATCCTCTCCTTGATCACGGAAGCATTCGAGAACCGCTGTGTGAGCGCCCTCATTGTGGAAGCTCTGCAGCAGCTGTGAATCGGTTCCTCGACTGCTTGGACAGTATCGCCTGCGGTCGATGCCGATGTCCTTCCTTCCCGATCAGCATCACCCAGGTTTGTGCGGCCTCGGTCAAAATGTTGACACCATTTCACTACGGCTGGACGCCCCATTGCATTTGGTCCATATACCCCTAGAATTTCACGTTGAATCTGTCTGGAATTTATAGGGTTTGCTCACAAGAATCGCACTATCCCGCATACTTCAACTTTGGAGTACGTTTGCAGCTGCCGCGCCATTTCAACCGCACACAGTGCTGCACGTATAATCCATAAAACGCCAGAACTACATCTGCATAAATTCTGGAACATCTACTTTCTTCTCATAATCCGCCTCTGTTATTGCTCGACGACATTCTGAGGTCTCTATGCAAGTACCCTTCTTTTTCAGCAGGCTTCCCACATTTTCCATAGCTTCTAGCTGGTGCACTCTATGTGACTTTGTCCCCCTAACATTTCGCTTTCATTCATAAACACATTTTGTATTTTATACTGATATTATTGTTTTTACAGTGGCAACACTGATTCCCGTCAGATTATGGAAGTTAATCGCTGTCGGGATTGACTAGGACTTAGACGGGCGACCAGGTCTGCGGAGGGCTGTTGGCAAGCGGGTGCACCCTGCCCTTGTGAGGCCAAGAGGAGCTACTTAACTGAGAAGTAGCGGCTTTTGTTACGGAAGCTGCCAACGTTGGGAGAGTGATGTGCTGACCATATTCCATTCCATATCCGCAACCAGTGACGCCTATCACCTGAGGATGACTGGCGGTCGGTCGGTAACGTTGGGTCTTCCGAGCCTGTTCCGGCGGACTTAAGTTTTAGTAGTGTTATTGCACGTCACCTCATTACTATGTTTACTATATAAATATTGTTCTATTATTGTTCTTTAAGTAATCACAAGTAATCTCAAGGTTCTAATCTGTTCAAATGGCTCTGAGCACTATGGAATTAACATCTGACGTCATCAGTCCCCTGGAACTTAGAACTACTTATACCTAACTAACCTAAGGACATCACACACATCTATGCCCGAGGCAGGATTCGAACCTGAAGGGCCTAGAACCTCTCAGCCACCGCGGCCGGCTCTAATCTGATCAGCTTAAATGAATAAATGTAGATAAATAAAGAGGACAGCAAAGTAAGCTCAATCGCAACACATTTAGCAGAATTACGGTAAGACCAAGCCATCATCTACAGGCTGAACACAAGCCTCTATCCCCTAGATGCCGGAAACTGGCTCTGGCGTGCACAACAAGAAAATTCCCCGGTGTACGGACAGGACAGTTAAAAAGCATCAGCAACGATTGAGTCACTTTCAGCTCGTATAGATGCTACGTCTGTGTTGAAAATGGCGTCTGCCTTGGACTCTAGGTTGCCATAAATCTTTCGCTCCTATGTGTAAGCCTTCGACAAATTAAATGTAGTAGAGGCGGTTGCGCCAGACAGCCTGTCGACGTGCCAGAATTCCTCGCCGCCGGTCGCAAATAGAATAATTTAGTGCCGCCTCGACAGCCGGGCGGAAGTGTCGCAGCAGATGCGGGGGCGCTGGCCGCTAATTCCGTCCGCCCTCGGGTCGCCTCCCGCCCGCAGGGCAGCGGGCGGTGGTTTATTCGCGGAGCGGTTTCTCGTCGCCTAGCGTCGCTCAGCGACACGTAGCGTCCTATCGATCCCGAGGGCCGCTTTTGGCGATAGCCGACGGCGAGGCCCGGGCCGCGGAACGGACGGTACGGTAGACTGCCGCGGGCGAGCGGCGAGCCGCCAGCGGCCAAGGTCGCAGTCGCGAGGGAGGGTGCACGCCGCGCGCTGCAGGTAGCGCACCCCACAGGCGCTAGCTCTAGAGCAGCGAGTGCAGCATCACACAAGCGGATAATTAAAGCGGTGACCTGGGGTTAAAACAATAAACCTCTGGAAACTCGAGGTTATTTTGATATTCTGTTTATTGGAAGGAAAATACACGTCAGACAGGCGAAAATACCCGAAAAGAGAACTTTTGCGAAGATGCTCTATATGGGGACTATATCAGGTAAGATAAACAAACTGTTGAAGAATTCGGATGCTACGATTGCTTTGTCTACAAATACCATAGCTAATAGTCTTAGGCATAGTATAGGAGATGTTAAAAACAAGATGCTTGCTAAATCAGGAATTTATAAATTGACTTGTAAAGATTGCAGCAACATTTACATCGGGCAAACAGGGAGAAGTTTTAATACCAGATTTAAAGAACTTAATACTGGAACAGCACGTAATAAATCACTCTTCGGACAGCATTTAGATATGGAAAAACATGCAGAAATCACTACAAGGGAAAATCTGAAGATACTGCATGTAACCCGAAAAGGACCTATGATGGATATTCTAGAGAGCCTGGAAATTTTTAAACATAATACACGGAATCCGGCAGCGATGCTGAATGAACAAATAGAGAGTCATGATAAAAAATTTTTCGAGCTATTCTAAAATAATATTTGTACAGAATGATGTTACTTTTCCTTTTATTATTCTAATACTTTAATTCCTTTAATGGGTACTACAAACGTGTCGAAAACTTTTATACTATCTTTAGATTTTTTTGGTTATCCTTGATTGTCGATATTTCCATAACCTCAAATAAGTGACAACTTCTCTGTGGATGAAGAGCCATGACATACCGCTACCACGGCAACGGACGCCGTGGCCAGGGCAAAGATAACACCATACGAACACACCAGCTGCTACCATGACGACGGTGTCCTCGTTACACAGACTAGAGGGCGCCTGATAAACGCTTTATAATCCATAGCAACGGTGTCTTCACCACAAGGAATAGAGGGCTTTGTGGTCCTTCCATATTAGCCGTTTTAGTAAATTGACTCAAATGTTTTCTACGTAAATGTACGAATAGATATAAAATAATACGACACCAGTTTTTGTGTGTCACAAATTGTTTTACTTTATATTATGGCACATAATGTAATATACTTTTACGAATTTTACGAGTTGACTACGGAACATTTGTTATTATTTTATAATTAACACTGTAATTGTAATTCTTTTTAAATGGAATGGTTCCGTTTTCTGTTATTTACTGTTACTTAAATTTATGTTAAATCAAGGTGACTAGTAATGACATATAGTAAACTGTATTAAATGCCATTGATCGCCGCTGGGGGTATTGCTGTCTATTCACGTGATCTCAGCACGCTATTTAAGTCCATACGAAGGGTTAGTCTCGCATAGTTTCCTGCCGTTGTGTAGACAGGAGTGACACCACCAGCAGTCGAACAATGGGTAACACATTTTAGTTTTACGTAATTTTAGCTGTTGTGTAATGGAGTCTTTCTGACGGATATCTAAAATTTCACAGTGTAAACGCCCAGAAGATGACCCCTACGTCGGGTTGAAACCGGTTGGCGGTATAATAATAATAAATGCGATTAAGACTGTTTTTGAATAACTGATTAAAATCATAGCTTAATGAAGGCGGCGACATGCAACAAAATGTCAGATTGGCATGAAGTCTTTGGATATGCAGACTATTAGAATTTCAGCACACAAAGTGTGTAGAGATAACGCCATCAACAGATTGTATAAATTACTCGTATTTAGCGCGTTTCTCAATCATAAATCGCTTTTGAATATTGTTTATCTGTGAGAAGATCACGTTTTATGCCTTGTGTAAGGTACACGTGCATCAACGCGCGTCGGTATTCGACAGTAGTTGGAGCGTACTTTATCGTTGCACGATGTTGCTACTAGAGTTGGTCGGGATCGCACGACTGTAATGCGAATATGCGAGAGGCATAGTCATTGTCGTCAGGATCTGTCATACACTCCAGTATCTTGTGTCAGGAAACTATTTTTTTCCCCGGAAGGACAAGTATTCACATGGACAATGCTTCGACTTGTGAAACACTACGCACTGTCATCTCGCAGACCATTACGACGCTCCCCTTGACACAACAGCAGAGAAAAGCGGGCCGACTGCGGGGTGCCCAATGACAATGCCGGGTGCGGGAGTGACACCACGTCGTTATTTTAGCCGAGTAATGCTTGTGTGTACAACATCACAATGAACGTGTTCATGTGTGGAGGCCCAAAGAGAAGGAACCTTGTCAGAATGCATTCTTCCTCTTCATTTCCGTCTAGCGTCTGGTGTGATGGAATGGTGTTGACAACACGATCATCTCTTATATGAATGCGTGGTGTCTGTTCTTTCGCACATGCCCCGAAGAACAGATACCACGCATTCATATATGATTCGCCTCGATGGTATAACGGTACTTATTAATTCTTCCCCGATTTTAATTAATATGGTGCTAATTGACACGCCTGCCAGCAAAGTACCGTTATAACATTTTCCCCTTTTTAATTCTTCCCCGATTTTAATTAATATGGTGCTAATTGACACGCCTGCCAGCAAAGGGGAAAGTAATACGAAACCTTAATAACTGCACAGTATTACTAAGAAGCAATATAATGAAAAGTAATAAAAAGCAAAGTAGCAAAGACCAAGGCGGACAGAAAGATATAGGGGCGCGTTTGTTTTTTAATACATATAAAAGAACGTGTAACACATTACTGAGCTCTCTGCCTTCAGTTATCGCGATCGAGCTAGTCGATGAAAAAGTGGTACGCGACTGCGAAATTCGTTAAGGAGATTATTTAAAGACTCTTCAAGCACGTTTAAAATACATTACGTATGACGAAGTGATCAGATACGTTTATTGTCGGGTAAAGTGAAAATGAATCCGACAACATAATTCGAACTTTGTGTTAGCTGGGAAAAATACTCTTGGGAAACTATTATGGTTGTGGATCCCACGAAAGTTGTGCGCAACGGAAAGCTATAGTTTACGTAATTTTGCATTTTATAAAATGGTGAAACGCGTGTGCGCGGAACATTAATAGAATCTTATCCTTGGACGGTTGCGGGGGTAACTGATACAAATAACGCGCCAGCATAAAAAATAGTTCGCTTATTAACTACCAGATATTAATCAACGGGGACCTAAAATACTAAGAAAGAAGGATAGGATCATCACCTCCAATCCCGATTCATATTTCATATTTAAGTAGTGAAAAGAGAGGTGTTAATAAACAAACTAGATATCAATTTTATCCACGATTTTGGCTTCATTACGTAGTCTTGACTACATGATAACAATAACTGTGGAAGATGTATGCAACGTATCATAATAATATTTAGCCAACCAATATTGTGGGACACCAAAAATGTAAATGCTTGAAATTGTTCTTACAGCGGATGTATAATGTGTGAGTGCGACGAACTATATTGAGAAACTGAACATCCATTACGTGCTTGCATGTTTATCTGTGAAAATGATCTTTGTCGGTACATCAGCATAGAGTTCGAATAGAATCGCTGGAACATTGCAAACCATTCAGATCAATCGAACGTCTAATTACGCATAATGCTGGTACCACCAGGATGTGTTATTTCTCTTCACCTCCGTGGCAGTAATTGAATTAAGAGCCAGCCGGGAAATTCATTTCAATCAATTGATGACCATTGAGCTAGCGTCTCGAATTTTCAAACGTCCACTGCCGTGTATGAAGGCGAGTGACACCACGAGTGTTAACGTCGATCGAGGGGTGTCGTCGTGATCGTATCGAATGACATTGAGCGGTTACAATGGGCACTGAATCCACAACCTCCAGAGTGGATGTACATTTACTTTCGATCTTCAGCGGGAGTCTAAAATTAGCAAGCGTGGAGGGCACGCGCACGGGCATGGGCAGAGACTGCGGATAAGTGGCGCTGGGTGGGAATGTGAGTCGGCCAGGGAACGTGCCGAGATAGTCCCCGCATTTGCGCTAAACACTGTGACCGAGTGGTGCAGTGGTTAACGTAACTGCCTTATAAGCAGGAGATCCCGGTCTCGAGTCCTGGTCCGGCACAAATTTTGACTCTTCCCCAAAATTCCCCCCAAAGTCCCGATGCAGCTGATCCTTTTCTTTCCTTTTTCTCTCCTCCTCTTTCAGATTACATAACACGAGCATCTCTGTTTTGCATGGCCGGTAATTTGGACAGCAGTAGCTACGGCCATTACCTTTGCCCTGTGTTGCGACATTACCGTTCACCAAAGTAACACAGTATTGCGTGTTGCCCATGGGCAAGACCTGACCTACCTCGATATAGATGGTGCTCGACTGTTGCGCTGTACAGATCTATCGCCTACTGAAAACAACTGGTCGTTGACTGCAAGAGAATGACGCGCCACCGCTCGTCGGCAACTATGATTGATGAATGCTGGCATAGCAGTGACGCAACATGTAATGACCCAACCATATCTGCCATCGAGGCGTAGTTTGATGGCAGTAAGTAAAATCTCATTTGCCATACTTCCTAGCGTTGCAGTTTTATGGTCTTCAGTGAATTTCATAATTTCAGTCACGTTTAGGCTAAGACTGGACAATTTCCATCATGACTTTCGCCACTGTTATTTCATTCTGACTCTCTCTTGCTCACTCTTCTTCCGGAAACACTCGTATTTTGTTCTTGCTTTCTCGTCAGATGAATTCATCACTCTTACTAATTTTGCCGTGAACTTCTTTCTATTTCTTTCATCTTCTTTACTGAATCCATACTTCCCCAGATTCTGAGGACCTCTTCCACCCACGGGACACATGTCCCTCAGCTCCCTTGGTAATATAATATCTCGTCTGTAAGACTTCTTGTTTCATTCTTTTAATGTGTCCATTGAGTGTTAGCCTACTCTTAGTTACTGTATTTGAGATATTTTCAACTTTCTGTATAAGTAATACCAAATTAAATGTAAACTCATCTACTCTTACTTTTACTAGCCCCAGGACATCCTTAAAAATTTCCTTTCCTTTTCCTCTATTCCTGACAGTCCCTTTCTGGCAGTTGTCCCAGTTGCAAATAGTCTGGTTTAACTACGATACTGTAGTGTTTCAATTTGGCTTGATAAAATATGGCTTTGGATTTGTAAGTTTTCTGACATGGTCCGGATGCAGATTTCGTCTTCTACTGCTACCTTCTCATTGGCAGTACAAATGACCCATAATACGGAGCAATATTTTTTGAAAAGAGAAAAGAATCAGCCTACTACTTGTGTTACACAGGCCTATAAGAACCTTTGACCTACTTTTCGACAATTATATATTGTCTTCTTCAGAAGGAGACAATTTTTTAATCATCGAAACCTTGATAAAGGGTTCGAGTAAACCTGTGCTACGTAACAGGTTGGCTGATTCTTTCGTCGTTTCCAATTCTGTCGTTTTAAAGTTGCTGTTTACAGCAATGTTGAATATGGAGCAATATGTTTTAATTAATATCATGTAAGATTAAAGATAAAAGATTTCATACGAAAATTTGAAATTCTTTGTCTACTTTATGCATTTTTGTCTATAAATTTCCCATTTTCTTAGCTGCTGTACAAGCTATTACTGTGAAACCTTTACAGACTTCTCCACAACTATCTGCAAACCCATGGATGTTCTCTCATGAATACAGTTTATTGTTGGAGGAGAACCATACCGTGTATATCAGATTCCCTGGGACCATGGTTTTGCTGTTCACATGAATGATCAGTTTTTTTTTTAAGGCTGATTACATTCCCAACAAAGATGTTTGCTATGGTGTTCATGCGGTGAATCTTATCTGCTAGTCACTCAAGGCAAACGTCCTTATAAGGAGATGTCTTAAGTAGAGATTGCAGGTCCTACCTCGCCCATGTTACGTTTCCGATGTCTAATGATTCTTTAAAGCTATACATTGGAATTTTTTCCGTATGTTACTGGTGTGGCTTTACTCTACTATTCTACTATGATGGCCGGCCGGGGTGGCCGAGTGGTTCTAGGCGCTACAGTCTGGCACCGCGCGACCGCTACGGCCGCAGGTTCGAATCCTGCCTCGGGCACGGATGTGTGTGATGTCCTTAGGTTAGTTAGATTCAAGTAGTTCTAAGTTCTAGGGGACTGATGACCTCAGAAGTTAAGTCCCATAGTGCTCAGAGCCATTTGAATTTTCTACTACGATGGGTTTCCATGGTTATGAAAATGTGTGATCATATATTGTACCGGCGAATTGAGAATTCTTCTCTGCACTCTGACATGAAATGAGATGTAGGTGAATAATGAAACTGCCCCACGTTGGGCGTGGTAGTATGGACCAAAATAAGAAAAAAGTGCCCGGCAAACATGTGCTCTAAAACGCATTCCTTAAAAGTTACGAGCACTTGATCATTAGAAGAGTTGTGCTCCAAAGCAGCAAAGATGAACAAGTGTTCATAGCTCTTAAGGAATGCATTTTAGAGCACATGTTTACTCGACTTTTTTTCTTGTTTTGGTCCATACTACCAGTTCATAAAATATGGAAAGCAAAGAACTTGCAGTAGAAGAGATTTGGTTCACAGTATCGAAAATGAAAAATTGCTCGTAGCTCTTAAGGTATGCATTTTCGACCATATGTTTACGAGACTTTTTTGCTTCTAGTATCGTTTAGTTTCAACTGTACGCGTTTACGCCATCAACTATGATACACCCTGTACACATATAAATTATATTCCTCCAAAACATTGCTGAAACTTTCCAAATTGGAGCCAATCGTAAGATGACGGTTATTATGGAGAGCGACATTCACTCGTTTCGCTGCACGCAGTTCAGGACCCTTCTGTGTAAGTACAGTATGCAGCGTCTGCGTCGCGTGCCACCATGTGATTCCCACGCTAATGGCGTAACGTCGCGGTAAAGCATTTGGCTTTCAGATAGTGCCGAGAATGCCGTGCCATCTAGTATTCGTGTGGAACGAAGTACTGTATGGGGAATTCGTTGTCCCCGAAAGCTGCCGAGCTCGTGGTTGATGCAAACGTAATATCTGTTAACAGAAAACTCTTCGTCCAGACTGGTGTTTAATTTACTACTAAGGATTGGAACTTTTTACATATATATAGTAGTAATTGTACACCGTAATTCAGAAAGCCCAATCGCCCGTTTTAATAGCCTGATGATGCATTTAGCGTGTCGTTGTAGCAGTTCTGTTGTGTCTATATAAAGGGTTACAAATTGTGCGATTTCATACGACTATATTTTACCTTTATCGGTTACTAAACGTAAGTAATATACCTTACTGACACTTCAGATGGGGTACTTTGAAATTACAGTGTTACGATTTAACCGCTTTAACTGCAGAACTACATACTCAACCTACTGTGAAATGTATAAACTTATGTTGTTGTTAATATCTTTCGTCGACAGCATAGAACGATAACTGATAGATCGCAGGTGGCATCCACTTGAATATGAAGACTGTTTTGTAGCATTCCGACGATCCGAAAATTTGAACATCGCGCTGCTGCTGCAACGTCAGAGTTTGGAGCTAACGCTTTCACAGCATAGGACGCATCTGCCGCCATGGGAAAAGACACAGTAGCAGGCAGCTGATCATTTGTGTGAAAATTCCCGACGGTGGAGACACAAACCTGTGTGGAAAGTCAACCGCTATTAGCAGCAGTTACCAGCATCAACAGCGAATAAGATTTTATGGAAGCGATTCCAGTCAGTTGCAATTGATATACGAATTACGGTATAATGATCTCGTAACAAAACAGCTATTGTGCGATAATTAACGGAGATGCGAGAGTTTCCCGGAACGAGTGACTAACTGGAAAAGTCAAAATGGCACAACGTCCGGCTAAGTGAACCCAGAAAACCTGCTCCGTCACAAATATCAAACGAGACCACCCAAAACCAAACAACTTTTTGTCGTTAGTAACGGCTGAGGTTCATTTTTAAACAGAACGAGATTTGATTACAAACGTCTGGGAGCACTTAAATTTACACAATGAGCTGACCAGGTGTCACCTACAACAAAGGTCACGTCCTTCCACTTCTGGCAGGATTTGCACCACCAAGGCCATCAGGAATATCACAACAGCGCTGAGTGAGAGGACACGGTGAAAACGTGTCTAACGTCCTAAAGCCTATGCAAAATTTTGAAACGTCCTACATTGAGCTGATGATAAGATAAATATATTTGAGTTCTACGTTGATGCCAGTTCAGAATTATAAAATTCTCAAATTTTACTCTACTCAGTTCACGACTGTGAAACGTAAATAGTTAACTTAAGGGGAGGTTTACTATCTTTTGGTTCAAAAAAATCGATTTTTTTAAATTGCATTTTTGGACCCACAAAAGTGTTTAGAATCCACCCCTGAAACGGTTTTTCCGAATATCGAACGGAAATATTTGTTATGCTTGGTTGAACAAAAAAAATGCACCAGCCTGAAATCAGCCTTTTTCACGCACCAGTCTTTTTCTTTCGAAGGGCGAGTTATTGTACCGGTGCTTGGGAGGAAACACACAACATTCAAATGAAAGTTAGAACGCGTGTGTTTGGAAGTTAGCCCCCAAGCATTTGCATTCTGGTGCGAAGACTGTGGAGATTGCAACTTTCCTGGCAGTGAGCAGCTTCAGCGAAGGGTATTCAGCAATTCTGAAGACCATGACAACGATGGACGTCACCCTGGGACTCTATTCGACGCAGTTCGCCAAGCATTCGGACGACCACCGGATTCAAGCGGCCGAACACCGATTGTCACCGGCCGTACGAGCGCTTATGGAGCAGCGCAGGATGGCCCAGATCGAGCAAAACGTCCTCTATGAGGAAGAGGAAGGACTAGTTATGGACCCGGAATAGCAGATTGAACGCAAGTTGCATAGTATTGCATTTATAAGTGTCAAAACTTCAAACGCGTTTTTCTCGAAATGACTTTTTTATCGCGCGGTATGGTAACTTCAAATCTACTGAACCGATTGGCATGATTCTTTATTTCCGACGAAGCTAACTAAATTGTCTAGGAGTTGTACCAGTTTTATTCCGATCAATCAACTATAAATATTTTTACTTGGCCGACGAAGTCGAAAAATCGATGAAGAAACTCTATTTTTTTCAAATGGCCGCCATTTTCTTTCCTATGGTCCACATAACTTAAGCGAGGTACAACTTCTAAAGAATCTTATATACTTCGGTAACGTTAACACAATTTTGATTTCAGACGAGCCGGCTGACCTGTGACATACCACGCGTGGAGGTCTACATCGAAATTTTGTTTCATTCCGACGGCCTTTCCGCCGTTGATCTTCGACATTTCTGGTCGAAAAAGTTCCAGTTTGTAGAGAAAATATCAATAAACATTTTGACCAAATTTGACACTGATATCTATAAGACACACTGAGAAAAAATTCTCAAAGAACATGCTTTTTTCGGGCCAAAGACAGTAAACCTCCCCTTAAACAGGACGCATAGATTGGTTTCATTTCATATATGCACTGTCTGATCAAAAGTATCCGGACACACGTATGTAATGTGGAACTGCCCACTAGATGTCATGGGAGGCGGGCCAGCTAGGGAGATAGGAGGCGGGAGTGTTGTGCTGCCAGAATAGAAGCAGTAACGGCAGCATGGGTCGGTCAGGAGGGCTCAGTTACGTCGAACGTGGACTAATCAGTGAATGCCATCCGAGTAACAGCTCCATCAGTAACATTTCACCCCTTCTAAAGCTGCCCAAATCGACTGATGGTGATGTATTGTGAAGTGGAAACGCGAAGGAAGAACCACAGAGAATCAGAGACCAGGCAGACGTCATATACTAACAGACAGCGATCGTCGAGAATTCCGGAGGGTGGTTGTAAAAAAATAAAAAGAAATTGCATGAAATCAGCGGAAGGAATCATTAGTGAGTTCCAAAAGTACTACCAGCAGGCCAGCTAGCACAATCACTGTGGGCGGGATGTTCAGAAGAATGGGGCACAAGAAGAATGGGGCACGTCGGTCAGCAGCTCGCCGTAAGTCACACATTTCTGTGATCAGAGCTGACAAGGGGACCCTCCATACTGTAAATCACGGATTTTGATACGCTTCAGATATGTTGTAGAGGCACTTACCCTAAGTACCTGGCTATCCGGTTTTTCAGCGACGGGCCTTGCTTTTTGAGAAAATCGGTTTAGAAGTTCATTGCGTGCTTTGTATACCCGTAGCACTACTTATCTTCAGAGCAAGCCAGCATAGCGCAGCGGTAAAGGTTCACGGCTACCGCGCTGTAGGTAGCGTGTTCGAATCCTGCTCCATATGCTTTTTTTTTTTTTGCAAGAACCGTCCAGAAAATTTGGTCCTAACTGTCAAAAACGAGTAGACGAATTAACTGGAAAATACAGAAATGTAGTCATGTCCTGCACGAAATACGGGAAGTCCACGAAACTGGTGTACGAAGAATTTTTGCGTTCTGTAGTTCTTCCGTACATGGGGCAGAAAATTTTTTTGTACATTATCGATTCGTGGAGAGGGCAAACCGGTTCAGCTTTTACGATATCCACTCATGAAAGGAAAGGGAGCACCTGCACCCAAAAGTGGTCCCACCAAAGTGCACTCCTTACTGCCAGCCCTGCGATGTTTATTTTTACCGACAGGTGAAAATCTTCACGAAAATTATTCATAATGTTCCCGACTTGATTAAAGACAACAGAGAGATCGCTTCTAGCGAAGATTCTATAAAATTACGTTCGCTAATCCTACATAAATTCAGCGCGCCTAATCCTGAAAGCATGATTAGATACGCATGGTTCGCATAGAAATTAGCGGATGAAAGAGAAATCTTTTTGAATGCAAACGAATTGTGGTTCCCGGTATCGCTCATAAGGAAACCGTGTGCCTGCAAGACCGTTGCTTTCATAAAATGCGCGTGGTGCTGCGAAAATTTGTGCTTCCGTTGTTTCTATAAGTATCACCCACAATATTGTTCTGGCACATCAAGCAGTGTGGAAGATGAAAAATAAGATTTTGTAATATTGTATGACAGAAAAAAAGTAACTGAATATATCTTTATAATTTCGCACACCTCACACTGTTTGTTGATATTATTTGAAATAAAATTGAAAAATTCGGTCTATTTTTTAAAAAAAGAAAGTACACGAGCAGGATTCGAACATGGTACCTCCAGCGCGGTAGTCGTGAACATTTACCGCTGCGCTATTCTGGCTTGCTCGGAAGATAAGTAGTGATACGGGTATACAAAGCACGATATGAACTTCAAAACCGATTTTCTCTAAAACCAAGGCTCGTCGCTAAAAGAGCGGATAGCCAGGTACTCAGGGTAAGTGCCTCTACAACATATCTGAAGCGCATCAAAAACCGTGATTTACACTATGGAGGGTCCCCTCGTGAGTGACACTTGAGGCAGCATAAAGAGCAACGCCACTGGACTGTGGATGAGTGATTTGGAGTGATGCAGCACGCAGGACACTGTGGCAATCCGATGTAAGGGTTTGGATTTTGCGAATGGCCGGACAGTGTTACCTTGTCATCATGTGTAGCGCCAACAATGAAGTACAGAGAAGGTGGTGTTACGGTATGGAAGTATTTTTCTTCGTTAGCGTGTGGTGCCATTACTGCGCTTTAGAAAACGCTAAATGTGGAAGGACGTGCACATTTCTACAGCATTATGTACTGCGTATAGTACAGGGAGAGTTCGGAAAAGATGATTGTATCAGCATGACGATTCATATCACCATAAAGCAACAGCTATGGAGAAATGGTTTGTGCACGATAACATTCGTGAAATGGATTGATCTGCGTAGCGTCCCGACCTGAATCCAATGGAATACCTTTGGCATGTTAGAGCATCGACTTCACTTAATCCAGCGTCAAACAGCATTACCTTCTCTGTTTCCGTCTTTTGAGGGGAAGAATTGGCTGCCGTTCTCCCACAGGCATTCAGACACTTCACCGAAAGTGGCCCCAGCAGAGTTCAAGCCGTCATAAAGGAGAAGAATGGATAATGCCACAATAAAGGAGAAGAGTGGACAATGCCATATTAATGTCTACTAATGTGTCCGGTTGCTTCCGGTTAGATAGTGTTCGTTCTGAACCCTTCAAAATCTCAGAGCGTTATAGCAGTCAAAATTACGCTCGTCGCTCGTCTGAGACGCCTCCATATCGAGGCGTGAACATTTTTATCAGGGACGCCAGTGCGATGGCACTTGACTCGAAGGCAGCTGGTTGGAATCCTGGTGCTGGAAGCAATTTTGACCAGCAGTGGTCTCGAGAAGAATGCTCAGCGAAGATACACAGGACTGCACAGATTTCGACATAGTTGGTTTTCAGGGGCAATGGAACTGAGCTAAATAGTGCCACTTGACGATAGAGAAAGGCATCAGAAATGCAGCGTAATAAAAAAAACGTAAAATTTTATGGCTGGTTACGTTGTCTGTTTTTCACATACCGAAGTTTGTCTTAGTCGATCTAGCAAATCATCTGTGTTACTAAACGGCTAAGACGACGCACGGTGCAAGGAGCATGTTGAGCCAGTGTAACTTACGGTGCGCAAATTACACAGATTATATTCATCCATTATTCCAGAATGAAAGAACTTAGTAACGCCCAAAGAACTTGTCACGTTGTTTCTAGCTTTACCGAATTTTTTTCTCTCTGACACCGCCCAGAAAATAATGAAAGGGAAAAAAGTTCATCACTTACTACATTTTCGTTATTGCTGCAGTGAAACTTCAGCATTAGGGATGCTTGGATTCATTACTTGTTATTACCAGTTCTATATAACACTTGGTTAAAATTAAACAGACTGTGTTCCGAGTGCTGCAATACAGGTTGTATAAATAGCAAAACGCTGAAATATCAGATGTGTTCATCAATCGGTGCTCTCGCGGAGTACACTGAAAAAATAATAGTTCCACTTTCTGCCACCAGGTGAAAACATAGCACTGTAAAGAGTGAGAATGTGGTGTGGGTATAGGAAAATGGAGGAACGATGAAACACACGATAACAGTGGTTCTGACACGTTTGTTAGGATATTTTCACAAGCTACAACATGTGTTCAGTATGGTCTACCCGCTCACCAATATGCTGCATCCGTAACACGCTATGGTCGACAGTTGCTCGCAGCTTACCCAGTGTAAACAGAGCGATATGTTGTATCCTATCCTTCAGATTAGGAAGTGGCCGGATACATCCCAGGTAGACACGATCTTTAAGATATCCCCACAACCAAAAGTCACATGAATTTAGGTCGGAGGATCTGGAAGGCCACACATCTTGAAATTGCCTAGAGACATGGTCGTTATCAAAGGTTTCTCGAAACAAATCTTTCACTTGGAAAATGACGTCTAATGTGTCCCATCTTGCATGAAGATAGGGATGTGGACACAGCTGCCTTCTTGCAAAGCTGGAATCGCGTGTTGCAGAAGAAGGCCATTATAACGTGCAGATGCCACTGCACACCTAGCAGGCCCACAAGGCCATGCAGAAAAACTGACCGAAAATTAAGGAACTTGTGAAGCCGCCCCGGTAGCTGAGTGGTCAGCGTGACAGACTGTCAATCCTAAGGGCCCGGGTTCGATTCCCGGCTTTGTCGGAGATTTTTTCCGCTCAGGGACTGGGTGTTGTGTTGTCCTAATCATCATCATTTCATCCCCATCGATGCGCAGGTCGCCGAAGTGGCGTCAAATCGAAAAACCTGCACCAGGCGAACGGTCTACCCGACGGGAGGCCCTAGCCACACGACGTTTCCATTTCCATTTACCACACAGTCACATAAGCAGAGTGCAGTGGATGTTCCTGCACAACATGTGGCGGAATAGAACCCGATATGCGTCAGTTCTGTGCATTCACAGAGTAAAATGTGCCTCGTCCGTCCTAAGAATATTCCCCAGCCACATGTCATCTATTTCCATGCGTACACAAAAACTAAGGCCAAAGTTACGGCGCTGTAGCCTATCTTGTGGCTCCATTTGAAGCACGTTCTCAGTCTTGCAGAGATACCAGTGTAAAATGCGCAGCAAAATCCTTCAGCAGGATAGCGACTGTTACCGTGACACAGCTCGAGCACTGGCTGCAGACTTTTAGGAATGTGCTGCACGGTCGGCTGTTGCTACAGCAACTTCATCAACTACTGCCGTGGGAGTGGACAGTCTCCCTCTCTCTACTTCACCAGCTAATTCACGTGTTTCTTCAAATTTCTTGATAACATTCTTTAGCTCATTTATTGACTAGGTGCCTCTTTGCAACTGTTTCTGTCGGCGATACTCCCGTAACGCAGCGCTTTCGTTGCTGCCGTTCCGATAAAACAACTTTACTAGGAGTGCAAGGTCTTTGTTCTCGACAGCTGTTGGGTTTTGTACGGGAAATCTCAATCTTCTTACTCCTTACACCATTAGTCACTTCACAAAAGAAATGAACACGCGTCGGCAAGCGACAAACAGCTCCAATATTCAAGAAAGGTAGTAGGCGTAATCCACTAAATTAATGCCCATATCGTTAACGTCGATATGCAGCAGGATTTTTGTAACATATATTGTGTTCAAACATTATGAATTACCTCGAAGAAAACTGTCTATTGACACACAGTCAGCATGGGTTTGGAAAGCATCGTTTCTGTGAAACACAATCAGCTCTTTATTCGCATGAAGTGTTCAGTGCTATTGAGAAGGGATTTCAGATCGATTCCGTATTTCTGGATTTCCGGACGGCATTTGACACTGTACCACACAAGCGGCTTGTAGTGAAATTGCGTGCTTATGGAATATCGTCTCAGTTGTGTGACTGGATTTGTGATTTCCTGCCACAGAGGTCACAGTTCGTATTAACTGACGAAAAGTCATCGAGTAAAACAGAAGTGATTTCTGGCGTTCCCCAAGGTAGTGTTATACGCCCTTTGCTGTTCCTTATCTATATAAACGATTTGGAAGACAATCTGAGCAGCCGTCTTAGGTTGTTTGCAGATGACGCTGCTCTTTATCGACTAATAAAGTCATCAGAAGATCAAAACAAATTGCAAAAAGATTTAGAAAAGATATCTTAATGGTGCAAAAATTGGCAATTGACCTTAAATAATGAAAACTGTGAGGTCATCCACATGAGTGCTAAAAGGAATTCATTAAACTTCGGTTACACGATAAATCAGTCTAATGTAAAAGCCGTAAATTCAACTAAATACCTAGGTATTACAGTTACGAACAACTTAAATTGGAAGGAACACACAGAAAACGTTGTGGGGAAGGCTAACCAAAGACTGCGTTTAATTGGCAGGACACTTGGAAAATGTAACAGATCTACTAAGGAGACAGCCTACACCACGCTTGTCCGTCCTCTTTCAGAATACTGCTGCGCGGTGTCTGATCCTTACCAGACAGGACTCACGGAGTACATCGAGAAAGTTCAAAGACAGGCAGCACGTTTTGTACTATCACGAAATATGGGAGAGAGTGTCACAGAAATGTTACAGGATTTGGGCTGGACATCATTAAAAGAAAGGCGTTTTTCGTTGCGACGGAATCTTCTCACGAAATTCCAAATTTCTCCTTCGAATGCGAAAATATTTTGTTGATATCGACCTACATAGGGAGAAACGGTCACCACGATAAAATAAGGGAAATCAGAGCTCGTACCGAAAGATATACGTGTTCTTTCTTTCCGCGCGCTTTGCGAGATTGGAATAATAGAGAATTGTGACGGTGGTTTGATGAACCCTCTGCCAGGCACTTAAATGTTTTCTGTTTTGACGTCAGTGTCAAACATCGTGGATACTCTGCAAGTCACATTTAACACCCCGACTGCTTACAGCGCCATATTTTCACCTGGCGGCAGAAAATGTAGCTATTATTTTTTTCAGCATTCTGATTAATGAACCTAGCTACGACGTTTCTGCGACCTGCGACGTATACAACCCGCACTGCATCACTCGGAACACCATCAGTTTCATTATATGTTCAAAAACCTCTGAGCACTATGGGACTCAACTTCTGAGGTCATTAGTCCCCTAGAACTTAGAACTACTTTAACCTAACTAACCTAAGGACATCACACACATCCATGCCCGAGGCAGGATACGAACCTGCGACTGTAGCGGTCTCGCGGTTCCAGACTGCAGCGCCTAGAACCGCACGGCCACTTCGGCCGGCTCATTATATATGTGTTCGTGAAATCTTATGGGACTTAACTGCTAAGGTCATCAGTCCCTAAGCTTACATACTACTTAACCTAAATTATCCTAAGGACAAACACACACACCCATGCCCGAGGGAGGACTCCGCCGGAACCAGCCGCACAGTCCATGACTGCAGCGCCTGAGACCACTCGGCTAATCCCGCACGGCAGTTTCATTATAACCACATTGAATATTTTGCAGTCAGTACCGACATGTACAACACAATGTGCGTGCAAAATTAAATCATTCTACGACACATAATGCAAGGATATATGACTTTATACACTGAGACGCGTGAAACGGATGTTTTATTCGTGAGAGTTCGATTCTTTAAGGAGTTTGGGGGTGTGGGGGAGGGGTTGCTGGTGGAAAGCTAAACGGGGAAGTGATCCCTGGTGCAGCCGAGAGCGAGGCCAGTGTGCGCGCGGTCCGTGGCTGAGAACCTGCGAGGTGGCGAGTGAGGCACCTGGGCGCCGGCACGGTGCTTGTCTTGGACGCGACATAAATCGGGCCAGCAGCGAGCTTAAACCTGCTGGCGCGGGGCCCCCATATAAGCGGCGCCCACACAGCCACGCGGCGCGGTATAACGGCCCGCCTCTCCGCGCTACACGCGACCCACTAAACGCCGTCACGCGACGGGCCTAACCAGACGGGCCGGCGGCACGCGGTGGCAACTGCTGCACACGGTGCTAGCTCTGACGAGGGAAGCGTCCACGCTCCAACTGCTAAAACCGAATAAGAATGGTCGTAAAATACGGCGATGCGTGTGTTCTGCACAGAGATGTAGAAACTATCCTTCCAGCCTACATGCCCCTATCTCCGCCGCAACCATTAAAGCAGCCCAACCTACCGCAACGGAGACGCAAGAGTACACGTGCACTGAAGCACAGTGGGTTTCTGCAAGCTTGGCAACCTTCACAGGATCCGTTCAACCTGCTGCACCTACAACAGGTTGCGCTATGTGGATCAACTAACCAGGTATACACTTCAGTAGGTAGTTTCACTGCAGCTCATTTATCACAACGGTGGGAGCAGAAAAATGAACAAACTGGACTTAAATGAGATTGACGAACCGCTCGGAGTGGCCTCGCGGTTTGATGTGCCATGTCGAGGATTCCGCGGCCCCTCCCGCCGGAGTTTGGAATCCTCCCTCGGGCATGGGTGTGTGTGTGTGTGTAGGGGGGGGGGGGGGGGGCGGGGGGGGGTGTTGTTCCTACCAGAAGTTAAAGTAGCGTGTAAGTCTAGGGACCGATGGCCTCAGCAGTTTGCTCCCTTAGGAATTCATACACATTTGAACATTTTTGAGACTGACGAGAAGTCAAGAATTTGGAAATATATACCAGTCACGATACAGAGCCCGAGTCCAGCAGGGAAAAATCTGTCGTTCATGACGCAGCTTCATATAAATCGGTAGCTGTCTCGCAATGAAAAATGTGTAAAAAGTTATTACACACTCATTCGAGAAGCTCGAGTATATTATGACATGTTTGTAAATTTGACTAGTAGTTTAACCCTTTCTGCGTCTGCGATTCCAAATGACATCATTAAGTATTCCTGGCTTTTTTGAGCTTCCCAATGCTTCAACGATACCGTTTGGCATCGCTTCACGTAGTTCCAAGTTTGGCCAACAGATCACAGTAGCGTTTGCTTTCATGACTCGCCGTTCGCTTGAAGTGCAGAACAGAGAAGTGTCGTGAGTGATGCTACTGCATTTGTGAGTGAACAATAACTGTTGTTTGGTTTTATTCTGTGTATACTGAAATTCTTGGTTATGGTACCAACTTCACGTGGTTCCTCAAGGGTAATGGAAAGAAATGCGGTAATTTTGCAGCACAGTTATGTATGCATTTTTTGAGTAATTATTATGTAATTTCTAATGATGCCATTTGGAATCATTATTTCATTTATTAACCAATAGCTTCAAAATAACTTTTGTAATGGATATGGCATATGTGCAAAATGTACAGTAATTATTCATCACAAAAAAATTTTCCCCAATTTTTTTTCTAAATGTGACGCACAAAGGGTTAATCATTCCTTAAATATTTTGAAAGAGGACAAAGACTTGAGGGCTGACAAGTGTGTCGATATGCGTGCTAAGGACTTGAAGCCATTTAGCAGTGGTGCTGAAACATGTTCGGAAACTTCCTAGCGCATTAAAACTATGTGCCGGACCGAGACTCGAACTCGGGACCTTTGCCTTTCGCGGGCAAGTGCTCTACCAACTGAGATACCCAAGTACGACTCACACCCCGTCCACAGGAGAGGCAGGAGAGCTTCTGTAAAGTTTGGAAGGTAGGAGACGAAGTACTGGCAGAAGTAGAGCTGTGAGGACGGGGCGTGAGTCGTGCTTGGGTAGTTCAGTTGGTAGAGCACTTGCCCGCGAAAGGCAAAGCTCCCGAGTTCGAGTCTCGGTCCGGCACACAGTTTTAATCTGCCAGGAAGTTTCATATCAGTGCACACTCTGCTGCAGAGTGAAAATCTCATTCATGTTCGGAAACTTGGAAAAACGATGTTTTGCATAACTGGCGGACCTTACATCCTACAATTTTAACTGCAAACACGCTAAACACAAGGAGCTGCAAATCCAAATGACACGTACCTTAAGTATTTGTACGTCCATCCTTCCGATTGTAGGCTTCAGGGACTTCGGTCGTTCACTTACGTAAAAAAAATGGGACACCTGCAGCCGTCCTTTCGATGTTATTTATTATGTAGCTACCAGTTTCAGGGATTCACCACACCATTTTCAGGCCTTAACTGACACTGAGGAGTTAACTCCAATCGTATACATGACCCCGTCATAGATGGCCACGGATTAGATCGTGTGTAAGATTGGAGTTAACCCCCACAGCGTCAGTTAAGGCCTGGAGATGGTGTACTGAATCACCGAAACTGGTAGGTATATAACAAATAACATCGGAAGGGCGGCGGCATGTGTTACATTTTATTACGTATCTTATGATACCACCTGAGCACATTGGCAGCGAGACACAGTGCTCCTTCCGCGTTGTGAACACCCTCAGGCATTTTCAGCACCTCAGTCCCATTTTTTCCCCTATCTTTAGCAGAACTAAAATACAATTCAATTCTAATTACAGATATATCTATAGGGTGTTTATAAATGAATATCGGTGGTTTAACGCTTTATAGTATTTATTACAGTAAACTTACAGTTATAAATGATATGTCAAATGAAAGAGCAACTTAGGTTTACCAAGAACCTTATAAATGTTCACTGGCATAGCAAAGTACGCGATTGGTTGAACTTCACTGTATCCAAGCGCCGGATAGGCCGCAAGGAGCCCAATGAGAGGGCTTGCTTAGCGTGGCCTCCACGTTCACCCGGCCTAACGCCATGCGATTTTTTCCTTTGGGACTTCATTAAGGATCGTGTGTACGCGCCTCCGCTACCACCAGACCTCCCTGAATTAAGAAACCAGATTGAAGCAGCTGTTGCTAGAATCACTGAAGACACACTTATCAACGTTTGGGAAGAACTCGGCTATAGACTTGATGTGTGCCGTGTGACAAATAGGGCTCACATTGAACATTTATAATGTTTTTAATCAAACTACTTGAGTTGCTCTTTCATTTGACATATCATTTATAACTGTGAGTTTAATGTAATAAATATTATAAAGCGTTAAAACCCCGATATTCATTTACAAACATCCTGTATTTGACGTCACCATGTGGTCACTAAAGTTTCTATCGCGAATCGTTCGATTAGCGAAAACAAGATACTGTCTCATAGACGTCTGCACCACCAATTAAGACGACCGACTGACGCCAGACCTCGTCTGTACGGAGACAGATGTCTTTCAGCCCTACATGCAGTAGCTAACCGATCAAGCAAAGAACGCCGAGCATGCTTCTCCCTTCTATCACGACGTGGCTCGTTCAGTATCTCTTGAGAGCCAAAGGCCTCTAAATGAATGCAGTTACTTCAATTTTCAATGTGTTCTTTTTATAATCTGACAATAATATTGTAGATTAACTTGACTGGCCACTCTCTGTAACAAAAAACTAAGTGAGTTTTCTATCAATGGAAATTGAGAAGCGTCGTCGACAACCGTACGGAAGTGCTAACGAAAAAGTCGAACAAACATACAAACAAAACGAAAAAAATCTATAGCGTATTTGCCCGCGAAAGGCAAAGGTCACAGGTTCTAGTCTAGGTCCAGCATACATTTCAAATTTGTCAAGCATTTTCAAGATAATTGATGTTTCCTACAAATATATTTGCATATTTGCCTACGTCTCGGTACTTGACATGATCTCGTGTTGTACATGCTAACTGAAACAATATGCAATCTAAGACAAATAAAAACGGCACATCATGAAGGAATTATCCAAACGGGACGGAAATCGATAGGTATCGCGTACATGTACAGACAAACAAATAATTACAATTTCATAAAATTTGGATGATTTCTTCATGCGAAAGAGCTTCACAACTTGAGCAAGTCAATAACTTAGTGGTTCACCTCTGGCCCTTATCAAAGCTGTTATTTGACTTGTCACTGACTGATACAGTTGTTCGAAGTCCTCCTGAGGGATAACGTGCCAAATTCTTTCCAATTAGCGCGTTACATCATCAAAATCCCGAGTTGGTTGGAGGTCCCTGCCTCTGATGCTGCAAACTTCTCAATTTTGGGGAGATCTGGTGACCCTGCTGGCCAAAGTAGCGTTTGGTAAGCACTAAGGCAAGCAGCGGAAACTCTCTCCGGGTGTGGGCGGGCATTATATTGCTGAAATTTAAGCCAAGAATGGCTTGCCATGAAGGGCAACGAAGTGAGCAGATGGTAGAGCACTTGCCCGCGAAAGGCAAAGGTCCCGAGTTCGAGACTCGGTCCGGCACACAGTTTTAAGCTGCCAGGAAGTTTCATATCATTACTCACTCCGCTGCAGAGTGAAAATCTCATTCTGGAAACATCCCCCAGGCTGTGGCTAAGCCATGTCTCCGCAATATCCTTTCTTTCAGAAGTGCTAGTTCTGCAAGGTTCGCAGGAGAGCTTCTGTAAAGTTTGGAAGGTAGGAGACGAGGTACTGGCAGAAATAAAACTGTGAGGACGGGACGTGAGTCGTGCTTGGGTAGCTCAGTTGGTAGAACACTTGCCCGCGAAAGGCAAAGGTCCCGAGTTCGAGTCTCGGTCCGGCGCACAGTTTTAATCTGCCAGGAAGTTTCATATCAGCGCTCACTCCACTGCAGAGTGAAAATCTCATTCTGGAAAGTGGGCATAAGATATCGTCGGCGTACCGCTGTGTAGTAGGGGTGCCGCAGATGACAACCAAAGAGGTCCGGCTACAAAAATAAAGGGCGTCCCAGACCATCAGTCCTGGCTGTGGGATCGTATGGCGTGTAACAGTCAGATTGGTGCCCACCGCTGAAAGGGGCATCTCCAGACGGATCAGCGCTGTTCATCGGGGCTTGGTTCAAAGCGGACTTATCGCTGAAGACAGCTCTACTCGTCAGTGATATTTCAGGCCGAAGACGGGACTGGATACGCCCTGGGTAGCGGTGGGATAACAAGCTGACTGTCGCCCGCCATAGGCCCGACAACCAGACATGATGGTCTGGGGTGCCATTTCTTCCATAGCACGACCCCTTTGGTTGTCATCCGCTGCACCATTACATCTCAGCGCAATGTCGACGATATTTTACGACTCGTTTTGTTGCCTTAATGGTGAGCCATTCTCGGCTTACGTTTCAACAGGATAATGCCCGGCTGCACACGGCGAGTTTCTACTACTTGTCTTCGTGCTTGCCACATCTTACCTTGGCCAGCAAGGTCGCCGATCTCTCCCCAGTTGAGAAAGTGTAGAGCATTATGGGTGGGTGCCTCCAGCCAGCTCGGGATTTCGATGATCTAAAGCGCCAATTGGGCAGAATTTGGCATGATATCCCTGAGGAGGACATTCAACAACTCTCTCAATCAATGACAAGCCTAATAACTCCTTGCACAAGGGCTAGAGGTGGACCAAAGCGTTATTGATTTGTTCAGTTTGTGTAGCTATTTCACAAGAATAAATCATCCAGTTTTTCTGAAACTGCAATATTTTGTTTGTTTGTACATATACGTCACATGTACCGACTTCCGTCCCATCCGATTCGGATAATTCCATCGTGGTGCGTCGTTCTGTAAAATGGTTCAAATGGCTCTGAGCACTATGGGACTTAACAGCTGAGGTCATCAGTCATGTACAACTTAGAACTATTCAAACCTAACTAACCTAAGGACATCACACACATCCATGCCCGAGGCAGGAGTCGAACCTGTGACCGGGACGGTCGCGCGGTTCCAGACTGAAGCGCCTAGAACCGCTCGGCCACACAGGCCGGCTGCGTCGTTTTATCGGGTTAGAATGTATTTGTCATTGCGAATTTAATAAATATTAGGAACGTTTATGGCTGGTTCTTACTGTTCCTAAAGGATAAAAGGCGTACAGACGTGACTGCCAGCAGGAGATACAGTCTGATGCGTTACTTATTAGAGGGCGACAGCTAGACATTCAGTACGAACAGATAGCGATATTAAAAAGCCAAGGCCGAGAATATTCATAAACATTAAAACTGGCGCTTATTAAGGCTGAAAAAGCCTGCAAATTTTTTAAAAGAAAGTTTTAACATCTTCCATGGGTTTAGCGGTAAGACGTGTGCCTGGAAACCGAGAGGTTGCGGGATAAAATCCCGCCCGCATCCTTAGAATTTTCAGTCTGCCTTTAATGTAGTATTCACTTCTCAACGTTGTGAGGAATCGCCAGGCATGACACGTTCCTCGGATTCCACGTTAGACTGTAGATCTCCTTTTCCCGGTTGGTTTAATAGGGCCTCGAAAGTCGCTGAAGTGGTGTTCAGTTTAAAGTCTTGCACCATGTCACTAAACGGCACGAAATTTATATTATTATTATTATTGTTATTATTGGTTTAGTTAACTACGACCTTTGATGTCAATACAAAACGTAATGCAAATGTTACACCGTTTCTCTTAAAATAGTTACTAATTTAAAATTATTACAGAATTTATGGCATATCACACATTTGTAAATTCTACTGAATTATAGAACTTACAGAAGTCTTTTGAAAGAGTTCTAACACTGCACCCTCGCTAGTTGGCAGGTTTCCACGTTTCACTAATACACTCTCCAGTAGTATATCTCTCTGCTTGTCGAAGTTGCTACTTTCTAGTACAGATGGTCCACATCTAGATTGGCTACAGTGCATGGACACATTTTTTAATTCATGATTTCATTGATTATTCTGGATCGATGAGAAGTAAGCCTTCAGTTTTCTGTGTCTCGTTAGCATCGTTGTGAAATTAAGTGAGATTGTTAATTTGGTTCAAATGGCTCTGAGCACTATGGGACTCAACTGCTGAGGTCATTAGTCCCCTAGAACTTAGAACTAGTTAAACCTAACTAACCTAAGGACATCACAAACATCCATGCCCGAGGCAGGATTCGAACCTGCGACCGTAGCGGTCTTGCGGTTCCAGACTGCAGCGCCTTTAACCGCACGGCCACTTCGGCCGGCGATTGTTAATTTAATCGCCAGCCTTTGGTGCACCGTAGTCTGTTGTCTTTCTTTCTCCCGTTCTCCTGGACCTGCTTTCGTAAGAATCGTTTCGCAAACGTTTTGGTTCATTCGATGTAGCTCAATTGCTCTTGTGATCTGGATGCATCTTTGGCCAGCTGGTCTACCTATTTGTTTCTGTAATGCCAGTGTGAGCATTAATCCGTGTAAAGTTCGTGACACAGCTGACCTTTTTGCAAAACTATAATTTTATTAGGCTGTTGTGATGATCTGGACACCTCAAAGAAGGTGCTGTTGTTACACTATCGATCTGCATTGCTGTCGATTTTGTAAGCCAACTTTTCAAGAACCTTTAAAATGTCAAAGCACTCCGCCTGATTGTCTGAACATAAATATCCCAGTTTGTATCTTATTAGGCAAGCTGACTTTTAATTTATGAAAATTGATACTCCTGATCCTACTTCTTCTACACTTATATCAAGTATTACGTTCTGTTATTTCTTTCGTTACAAACGACAACATCAGTTGGATGGGCCCAATTTTCATAATGAACAACGGATTATAATGTTTATTTAGTGCATCCAGCTTTAATTTCATTATATTTATTCGCTATTCCTTACTCTTAATAACTGTTGGTGTTGGGCCCAACAGAATACACATTGCTTCGTTTCATAGTGTTCTGTAGGCTTTTTCAACCTTGGTGGTAACTAGTCGTTGTAAACGTTTGTACTTAATGAAATTTTCTTGTTTTGTCGGAATTTTAATTCATGCCATCTATGCGTGTGATAGGATAGATGATATTTTTCCTCTTTAGAAGATTCTCGGAGCCTCATACTTAAACCGCTAGTTACGTCTGGATGTGTTTGATAATGCGTGTATTAACCTTGTACATAGATCCTGTATCTTGTCACTGAAACTGAACTTAGCGTTAGTAATTACTCCAAGATATTTTAGTCAGTCAGTTTGCAGCAGTTGTTAACTGTTCAAGAATATACTAACTTTTGTTTTGTCCCTCTTTCATGTTCTTGTTATTAAGGCGACTTTCTATTTCTGGTCATTGAAGCGAATGTTGTTACTTTTGGCCCAGTCTGGACATTTTGCGTGTCTTAGCGCGACAGGTAGCTGACCATCAATGACGTGGTTCGCGGTGCGCTAAGTGACATCTCTCTGAACAAATGAAGAGCGCCGTCAGCAAACCTGTTCCACCTGCGCTTTGTTAACGCCACTGATTCACACGCAGCGTCCGCTTGGACCGACACTGTGTCACAGAGGAGGCGCGTTGGTGGACAGTTAGCATGCAGTTATCACAGCAACATGTGTCGCAGGCGTTCTGGACAATTATAACGGGTTGTGGCTACACGTGAGGAAGCAGCGTTAAAAAAACATTGCGTCGGGAGTTACTGAACGGAAAATGACAGACTACTGCATTAACAGAAAGGTAACTTCCAATGGTGATCATTTCACGACACGGCCACAACACAAGAGCATACAGGTTCAGTAGTCCGTTGAGATACACTAAGACGTGTTTTGGCTGGTTTAATGCGGTCCGTGTTTTCCTAATTTTAACATTCATTTGACCGCTAAACTCTTTTCTACTACTCCTCGGTACATTTAATCTTTCATGGGTTTGCTCTCAATCCCAGCAGGCTTTTTATTTCTCACGTTTATCATTGTTATGCCGTGATCGAGCGACTTTCTTGTTGAAACCCAACGTTTCGTCAAAATGGCTCTGAGCACTATGGGACTTAACATCTATGGTCATCAGTCCCCTAGAACTTAGAACTACTTAAACCTAACTAACCTAAGGACATCACACAACACCCAGTCATCACGAGGCAGAGAAAATCCCTGACCCCGCCGGGAATCGAACCCGGGAACCCGGGCGCGGGAAGCGAGAACGTTTCGTCCCCGTCTGCTGAAGAAAAGGGGCTTCGTAGCTCTTCTGAAGGTCCGATCAACACTCCGGCTCGCTACTGACTCAGCATCGAGACAAAGTGCGCATCGCACCTTCAAAACAGCAGCAACCCCCTTGTAGGTGTCCTCTGCAGATGGGGGCGAAACGTCTGATCACGGCATAATGGCCCGTAAAATTTTAATAAGTATGACACTTCCAACTGCGAAAATTTACATGTTCATTTCTGTCAATAGAACCTACGATTCTTTCTTTCACATGGGACAGCAATGTCATCGGTGATCCGTATCACTGACAGCTTATCGCCCTTTATTTGATTCCCTCCCGTGAACCTTTCTTGTATTTTCTTTATGGTTCTTCGATGTACAGGTTGTGAAGTAAAGGAGAAAGACTGTTTAGAATCCGACAGTGATGCTGATTGCGTATCTAGCCCGGGTATCAAGAGGGAAAACACGTCAGAGATACACGGGTTACATACGACGCCCGCAGTTTGCGCCCGCACTATGCGCCTTAGCCGCGGCAACCACTTCAGGTGACGCCGCCCGTTGACGTGTGTGTGGGGGGAGGGGGGGCGTGTGTGTGAGTGTGTGTGTGTGTGTGTGTGTGTGTGTGTATGTGTGTGTGTGTGTGTGTGTGTGTGTGCCGTTAAGTACCAGGTGGTTAAACTGACGGTATTCCGAGTGCTGCAGTGCGGGATATATATAGGGCAGGACGCAGAAACATCGTAGGTATGTTCATTAATCAGTGCGCTCACAGAGTATGCTGAAAAAATTAATTGTTCCACTTCCTGAACCTAGGTAAAATATGGCGCTGTAAGCAGTCAGAATATGACTTCAGTATGCTGTATGTCGCTTGGCGATGATTGTTGATTTATTTTGCGAAGTGACTGTTGGTGTAAAACATTAAGAAAGTTGAGGTTTCCCCTACGATGTGCCGTGGCTTTGGGAAAGGAAGACTGTGCACTGCTGGTAAAGGTGTTTTATCACAACAGTAGCAACAACAGTCCTGCATTGCGGAAATACCGCAGAGAGAAACAGCTGTGAAGAGGCCCCATGTCAGTAAAAGGCCTAAGGAATTTGATCAATAAATTTGAAGAAACAGTTGAATTAGGTGGCGCTATAAAAAAATGAAATGTTGTGAGGCGAAGGCCTCCCGACAAGTACACATGTTCGCCTGGTGCAAGTCTTTTGAGGTGACGCCACTTCGGCGACTTGTGCGTCGATGAGGGTGAATGATGATGATGAAGACGTCACAAACACCTAGTCCCTGAGCGCAGAAAAATCCTCAGCACAGCTGTGAATCGAACCCCCCCCCCCCTTACCCGTATGACAAGCCGGCACGCTGTCCACTTTTTTTTCCTTATTGTTCGTTGCATTTGTTCGGGGCGGACGTTCCCTGATAATCGTTGAAGATAATTGTCGATTCATTTCCTCCGTTTTTTTATTACAGACGGCAGCTAACCCTCTGACCGAACACGATGAGCTACCGTGCTGGCAACCACTCAGCTACACTGGCGGACAGCCTGTTCCCATGAAAGATGTTGATGAAGTTGCTAAAGCTACAGCTGACCGTGTTAATCGTTAACACGTGTACTGAGCATTGGTCCGTACTAGCTTGAGACATACCGCTGCCAATTTCTGTAATGCCAAAAGACTCTCCAATGCTTCTCTGTATTTTCTTTTTGCCTTTCTGTGATCGGATCACGCCTTCACTGTTTCTTCAAATTGTGCTTACCATGATTCATGTGCTCTCCTTGTGTGTTGTTTCAAATTGTTAGGGATGCAATTTTCCTGTGGTCTGGGGGTAGCGTCTGTAATTCATAATAAAAACCTCTTCGGTCCCAGGTTCGAATCATGCCGCTGATTAAATTTTGATTAATAATCAGCATTGGCGGCCGAGGACTTTCGGCATAAGAAGTCATCCTCATTCTGGCGAAGAAGCGGACAGAGGTTCAGGGCACCCTCTTGTCTTAGAGGTAGGAAACTGCCCCTAAAGGCGGAATAGTCAGCAATAAACAACGGCAAGAGGATGCAGAAGGAAATGGAAATCATTGCATTAAAGACACGTAACTTGTATCCACAGGACATGTGGCCTGTAATTGAAGAAGTGTCATGATGATCTCTAGATTGGCAAAAGAGTACGGAATAATCCCTCATTCGGATCTCTAGGAGGGGACTACCAAAGGGGACGTGACCATGAGAAAAAAATTGAATAACTAACGAAAGGATAACGTCCTACGAGGTGGGGCGTGGAATGTCAGAAGATTGAACGTGGTAGGGAAACTAGAAAATCTGAAGAGGGAAATGCAAAAGCTCATTCTAGATATAGTAGGGGTCAGTGAAGTGGAAAGAAGACAAGGATTTCTGGTCAGATGAGTACACTGCAATATCAACAGCAGCAGAAAATGGTATAACGAGAGTAGGATTCGTTATGAATAGGAAGGTAGGGCAGAGAGCGTGTTACTGTGAACAGATCAGTGACAGGATTGTTATTATCAGGATCGACAGCAAACCAACACCGACAACGATAATTCAGGTATACATGCCTTGTCGTAAGCTGAAGATGAAGAGATAGAGAAAGTGTATGAGGATATTGAAAGGGTAATAACAGTATGTAAAGGGGATGAAAATCTAATAGTCATGGGGACTAAAATGCACTTGTAGGGGAAGGTGTAGAAGAAAAGTTTACAGGAGAATATGGGCTTGGGACAAGGAGTGAGAAAGGAGAAAGACTAATTGCGTTCTGTAACAAGTTTCAGCTAGTAATAGCGAATACCCTGTTCAAGAATCACAAGAGAAGGAGGTATACTTGGAAAAGGCCGGGTGATACTGGAAGATTTCAGTTAGATTACATCATGGTCAGACAGAGATTCCGAAATCAGATACTGGACTCTGTTAATTGCTGAGGAGAGAGCAGATAGGTGGGAAGAATACACTGAAAGCCTCAGTAAGGGAGAAGATTTGTCTGATGTGATAGAAGAAGAAACGGGAGTCGATTTAGAAGAGATAGGGGAACCAGTACTAGAATTTGAATTTAAAAGAGCTTTGGAGGACTTAAGATCAAATAAGGCAGAAGGGATAGATAACATTCCATCAGAATTTCTAAAATCATTGGGGGAAGTGGCAACAAAACGGCTATTCACGTTGGTGTGTAGAACGTATGAGTCTGGCGACATACCATCTGATTTTCGGAAAAGCATCATCCATACAATAACGATGACGGCAAGAGCTTAACAGCTCATGCATCCAAATTGCTTACAATAATAATATACAGAACAATAGAAAAGAAAATCATAGATACGCTAAATGGCAATGAGTTTGGCTTTAGGAAAGGTAAAGGCACGAGACAGGCAATTCTTACGTTGCGGTTAATAATGGAAGCAGGACAAAAGAAAAATCAACACAGGTTCATAGGATCAGTCGCCCTTGAGAAAGCGGTCGACAATGTAAAATGGTGCAAGATGTTCGAAATTCTGAAAAAAGTAGGGGTAAGCCATAGGGAGAGTCAGGTCATATACAATATCTACAAAAGCCAAGAGGGAATAATAATAGTGGACGACCAAGAATGAAATGCTCATATAAAAAAGGGTGTAAGAAGAGGATGTAGCCTTTCGTCCCTACAGTTCAATCTGTACATCGAGGAAGCAATGATAGAAATAAAAGAAAGATTCAGGAGTGGAATTATAATTCAATGATACGATTCACTGATGACACTGGTATCCTTAGTGAAAGTGAATAAGAATTACATGGTCTGCTGAACGGAATGAACAGTCTAATGAGTACAGAGTATGGATTGAGAGTAAATCGAAGAAAGACGAAGGTAATGAGAAGTAGTAGAAATGAGAACAGCGAGAAACTTAGCATCAGGATTGATGGTCACGAAGTAGATCAAGTTGAGGAATTTTGTTAGCTAGGCTAGGTGGACTGATAAGGTAAGGAATGAGGAGGCTCTGCGCAGAATCGGAGAGGAAAGGCATATGGGGGAAACACTGATAAGGAGAAGAGAGAGGATGATAGGACATCTGTTAAGACCTGAGGGAATGACTTCCAATGTACTAGAGGGAGCTGTAGAGGGCAAAAGCTGTACAGGAAGACGAGATTGGAATACATCCAGCAAATAATTGAGATCATAGGTTGCAAGTGCTACTCTGAGATGAAGAAGTTGGCACAGGAGAAGAATTCGTGGTAGGTCGCATCAAACCAGTCGGAAGACTTATCACAAAAAAGAAAAAAAAATGGATACAAGTGTCAGCCCTAATTGTTCATTTTGTAGCCAAGCACAAATTACATTCGAAAAGTATTTGTTCTCCCGATATGGCTACAAAATTACTGTAATCATTTAAATATGGCCACAGATTTTCAACAGCTGTTGTACTGATTTCCATGAAGTTTCTACAGTCAATCTATTAACAAGAAGTGTTAATTAATGCGAACTCTGTAAAGAAACAAGAATAAACAGGATACACCTAAATATCCACGCTTGCACGAGATTGTTTACATCAGTCGCCCGCACTCCGGCGTATTCACACACCTACATGGTCCGAACTTGTCAGAATATGATTTCCGCGGTCGGCAAGGCGTCATTTTTGTCATAAATAGCAGGTACCTTATGAACGATTAATGGACACCAAGAAAGCTGGCCGCGCGGGATTAGCCGAGCGGTCTCAGGCGCTGCAGTCATGGATTGGGCGGCTGGTCCCGGCGGAGGTTCGAGTCTTCCCTCGGGCATGGGCGTGTGTGTTTGTCCTTAGGATAATTTAGGTTAAGTAATGTGTAAGCTTAGGGACTGATGACCATAGCAGTTAAGTTCCATAAGATTTCACACACATTTGAACATTTTGAAAGAAAGCTGACGGAAGTTAAAGAGTCCTTTAACGTTTCTTTTGTTTTTGAATTAAATTAAAAGCTAATCGGTTACTAACAAAGTTAACTTCGTTAATTACCGATTGACGGATTCAAAGTCTTGTGTTCAGCTATTTGTCGAACAATGAACGGCAGCGTCGATAGACCATGATACCGGTGATGCCCAGTCCAGATATGTGATGATAGAAGTTTCCCCCTGTCACACGAACCACAAGACTATCTTGTCACAAACAAACAACATTCAGCTGCGATTTCTGAATACGAAACCGGCTGTGTGATCTTTCCCGCTAGACAGATTTGCACGGCGTTAATCTTTCGAACTGGAGCGGACTGCTACGAAATATCGCAGCCCGTAGTGCACTTCGTGACAGTCTGGTATTTGTCGCAGGTCATTCACGCTGTTTTGCAAACTTTGATGTCCAGTAGCATATCGTAAACAGCATCAGCTTCCAAATCACAGACCGATACGGAGGAGATAACGCAGATTCGGAAGACAATGAGGAGTCCGCACGGAGTGAGCGTGCGACTTGCGGCGCGCCGCTATCGATCAGCGAATGAGTGTGCCGGGCCGGCACTTTGCGCTGCACTGCCGGCGGCGGCGGCGGCCGGCGTGAAATCGGCGAGAAGGCCAGCCGGCGCCCCCGCAGCCGCAGCGCAGCCTCCCTGCCGCGCGCTCCTCCGCGCCGCCCACGCACCAGCCACGGCCCCTGCTCCAGGCCGGCCATTGTGCCTGCCTGCCTGCCTGCCTGCCCGCCTGCCACGTGACAGTAACGGCCGCACGCGCCGCGTCGCGCCGCACCGTGTTTGGAAGCACCGACCGCATTACCGGTCGCCAGCGCTCCACAACACGCCGTCTCAGCCTGTCATTTAAAACACTGCCAACTCACACAGTAGAATTCCAGGAAACCCGGCGCGGATCCAAGGTTAAGATCTTAGGACTCACAATCTGTTACCAACTGCCCAAATCTAAACTGACGTCAACCCCACTTCAACGTTTCAGAGACTTCTGTGATTATAACTAGCCTTTTTCCCCGTGGGTTTGCTCGCATATGCGTACGGCACATATACTAAACACACCACGTCCTCCTCCTCTCTTTGTCCACCTCTTCTGCCCCCATCTGTCCACTTCATCATTCTACCTCCATCTGTCTCTCCTCACTCTCACTGTATCTTCATCTCCTCCCTCCCCCCCTCCTCTTTTTGTCCATTCCCTCCACCCCTTCTCACCATTCACCATATCTTCCTGTCCCCTCTCTCTTACCATCTCTGGTTCCCCCTTTACCTTTTTCACCTGTCCACTATCTCTCCACCCCTGCCCTCTCTCTGTCCACTTTTTCCCTCCCTTTTCTCTCGGTCGCAGGTTCGAATGCTGCCTCGGGCATGGATGTGTGTCATGTCCTTAGGTTAGTTAGATATAAGTAGTTCTAAGTTCTAGGGGACTGATGACCTCAGAAGTCAAATAGTACTCAGAGCCATTTGAACCATTTGAACCCTTTTCTCTGGCCATCCTCTCCTCTATCCACAACATGTCTCCAGCTGAGCTCATTGGCACATGCAGCTCTTGCAATATTCAATAAAGCAGGCCAATGCTACACCCACAACACATCTGCCAAACAGGGCAGGCTACATATCAGGGGCTTGAAAACCATTTATTTGCCTCTGACATACAGGTTGCTATGCCAAGCCAGTCATTTAACTCTGTCAGGGCCCAGAAAACAGCTTCTTGCCCATAACACGTAGACTGCCCTGAGAAGCTGGTTGTTTTTTGCAACCTGATACTATTCCCACTCAACATGCTTATCAAGTCGTCCTCTCCCAATGGCGTCATTGGGTGCAATATGGAGGGGCAAGTGGTCAAAACACCGGTCTCCCAGTCGTTGTCGGGTTTCTTGACCTATGAACCACTACTAATGGGAGGAATAGTTCCTCACAAGGTTGTGTGCACCTTGCACCAGTCTTCCCACCGAGTAAACGAGGTAAAGTCCCTAGCAGTGACAAGAATCGAAGCAGGGTCCGCCACATGGCAACCAGCTGTACTGACCACTCAGTTACAGAGGCCATAGTTTAATAATAATAATAGTAATAATAAAAATTTCGTGTGGCTCTACAGCCTGGTGCAAGTCTTTCCATTTGACCCCACTTTGGCGACTTGCATTTCCCTACCATACCCCAGAAATCTGATCAGAGAAAGGGGACTTAAAGTTTAACGTGAAATCAGAATGATGTGTCGTTTCTGATGAATAGGTGGCGGTTAGGTTAAAAGTAGACTGACAAATTTCCGTGATTCAAATGGTTTTAATCCCGTGACCCGCGGCTCTCCAGTTTACTATTAGACTACTGGGTCTGACTAATAGTAATACTATTACTACTAATAATAATGAATATACGTAATGAATCCGAATTCCACCAAAAGCTCTGAGGTCGTTCAGGCATATTTTCGGAGTACGTTGTTAAACTGGCTGTCTCCAGTGACTCATTACACAGTAACTGCATTCAGTTCGATTTGTTTCCCCCATTTATCTTTTAGCGGCAGTGTGTTGAAAACATCTGCTCAGCAATGCGAACGTCATCGGTATACGCTGTTTCATTCAGTCACGGTACTCGATTACTCTTCGCTCTCAACCTTGCATTCAGTAGTGCTCAGCTCTGTCTCCGGTTTGTTTTCTCGGCAGTGTTAGTTGTGTATTAATAGTGATAGACAGCCGTGTGGATGAGTGCACTGATGAAGAGTTGACCATTAGTGTATGCGTTCTTTCAATCAAATGAATAAGCGGCACAGCTTCGGTATGATGAGCTATTTCATCTGACGGTTGCTGCTTTACTCTCTGTTTTGTTTTGTATGTTTCTGTGATTGAATTTTACGCGATTTTTTTTACAGACGTGGAGACGTTATAATTTGGGGTAAAGACGGAGAAATCAAAATCGCACCATTACCCTCTAATAAGGCATTGCAGACAACGCATCTCATACACCATAATACTCTGAAAATATCCCCGAAAATACGTAGAATTCTGTCAGTGTAGTTTCGCTTCACTCTGTACATAAAATTTTAATACAATGATAATAGGTTGTTTAAATCAATGCTTAATACATCGATTTAGAATAACTCCAAAGAAAGTGCAGTCCAGAGAAAATTATCATTTGCAAACCACTCATCCGAAAATTTGAGAAATATATGCATCAGGCAACTGTTTTAAGAACTATAATAGTAGCAAACTCTCACAACTTGGACATAATGTCATAATTTATACGACGTAAAATTGAATTGTTTGCTCATTATTATCAGTATTTCACTTAGAACTGTAGACCATGGATAAGCTAACATCTGAGTGTGGAAAATGCTTTTCCTTTTTTTTTTTCCCCCGCCTATATTTGGAAAGGGTCAGTTTGTTTTTGTTCCTGGTGGAGGATCTTTCCATAACTTTCTTACCTAATTCAAATTCTACTGGTTTTTTCTACACGTGAACTCACAAACCGTGCCTGATTTGTTGTTGGAAGCAGATATATCCACCTTGTGAATGGGTGTTTTTACTTGGGTTAAGATTTTCTTCAGCTGGTCGGGCAAGAAGTGCATCCAAATGGACAGCAGAGAATAAATTATTAAGGTCGATCAAAGAGTATAAATAACTAGACTTGTAATAAAATAGTGAGATTTATGTAAGTCCGCAGGCTTTTCTGGCCATTGCCATTGAAGGTAAAATGTTGAAGGTTTTTAGACCACTTGAAACACGACAAGCAATTTCGCATGCATCTTCCATTCAATTTGATGTTGATCAGTTAATTAGATAGAGATAACAGTGCAAATTCCTTGGGCAATGTTTTCATTTGAAGTATATCAAATGAGAGTGACTGGCCATACGGCGCTCTTTCTGTGTTCATTTCCTTTCATTAACATGGTGCTGGGATGGCTTATTGTCAGAATGATTTTTGTGTACATGGGAAAGCACAGCGCGTTGTATTTGAGACAGCTTGGGTAGAGAATGTTACGAGAAAAGCAATCCAAATGCAATCCTTCGCAATCAGCACAGCGTGGAGCGTCAGGTGTCTGTCTTCGTGGATGTCGGGACGCCAGGGCCGAACAGAGGATTCCTGGCTATTGCGTATTTACAACCTGGGCCCCGCCTAGAGGCCGAAATGTGGCTGGGACACCCCCCTCATGTTTTACTGAGAACGTTTTGTAGATAACCACATGGGGAATGCTCACAACTATCAGAGGGGCTACATCCTCAGCACGACAACACTTTGCTAACATACCATCCCACCCCCACCCTCTTAAATACCAGATATTCTGTATTTACCTCCAGTCGGGAACCAAAATTTACAGCTTTTAAATATTTTGTAGAAATTATGTTTTTCCCCAACAGCTTCATTAAAATTACCAGTTTCGATCAAACAACAGATCATGATCGGCTCCAAAAACTTTAACTGCAGAAAACGCAGACAATCAAGATCATGTGTATCTAGATCAACGTTATATATTAATAGCATCAAATCTGAAGAATGCAGGAAAGTACTAGATTTACTGTACTCTTCAGTTTTGATGCAGTTGATCTAGACGCAAATGAGCGCAATTGGACTCATTTCCTGTAATTTCTATTTTATATCTGTTGGTGGTCCGTTGTTTGATTGAAACTGGTAGTTTAGATTTTAATTAGAGTCAGCTATTGTTCTAAAGCACGATTTATCAAAGAGACTATTTTGTAAGTGTATGCTACATTGGTTTTTGACAGTGTTCGGCCACCTGGGGCATTAGAAGTCTTCTGAGAATGATCGCAACATGGTGGTAAAGCATCGAAGTTTAAAAAAGTTTTAAGATGAATATGACAAGTCTTAATCACCTAAAAGATTTTACTTTCAATGAACTGTTTTTCACACATGCCTTGTGGATTTTGCATAGTCAAGACGTCCACATTACGTCTCTTAGGTCGTTCTGGACAGAACTTATGTCTAACATAACAATGTTAGATAGCCACAAAAAGAATGAATGGCAGAGAGAATGAATTACTACTTCAGTTAAACTATGTATTCACGAAATATTTCGAATGCAATGCGTTCTGTTTTCGCTTACCTTGATTCTTACTTCGGACTATCGGCAGAATCTGAAATCACAGCGACAGCGAAAATATTTTCAAGTAGCAGCCGGAACGAACTCGCCCGTAGCTGCAGAAGCACCGAAAGGGAACAGGGCACCCATTCTAAGAGTACTTGATGCTAACTGCTCTCGCGTTCCGTATAGCGTTCAATACTGTTTCCTCGTTTCTTGCGTAGGCTCGGCTAGTTAAAACGAAATACAGTGTGGTGGCTGTCACAGAGCACCAGCATTCTTGACCCTCGTGTTCCCAGGTATCAGGCCCACGAGTTACTGCGAAGTTTACCACTACTCACTGAAACGGTTCCCTCTATTTGTGATAAGTATGAATCTTCAAGCACTGAAAAACGAGAATCGTAGCTCTGTGTTATGACAAAGTTCGTGACGAAAAAAGGCACTCCAGTCACAAAAAGTTCAGCGAAGCGCTAGCAGTCCCGGAAACGTAAACTCTAATTTATAGCAGTAATGAAGGCGGCAATCAAATTTAGTGAAGACTGTTAACCGGGCGAAGTTGGTGGACGAGCATTACACTCGCTAACAAAGCAGGTGACAGAATGAGACAAAATTTTCGTAGCTAAAGGAACGGACCACTGGGGGATTTAGGACGCCGTGGCCGTCGATGTGTTTGTCGAAAGCGGCAATTTAATCATTAAAAGATATTTTTGCCAACGAGAATGTTGAATGTCGATGCTAATGAAAAAAAGATCGCAGGCTTAGCCCAACTCAAGTTACGTCCATATTATTAGTTTTGTGGCGTCTGTCAACTTGATTTGCAAGTTACGATCAGCGACGTACAGCGTGTGTCCGAAAAATAAATCAGATCCTTAAAGAACAATTTATTGAAAAGTACAAATGTTTAGTATTCTTCAAAATAGTATCGTGGGCGTCAGTATACTTTTTCCATTGATTCTGCCAATTCTGACAGGCTTCCTGTAATACGTTGACGGGAATCAATTCGGAAAGGATCAATTAATTGAAAATAAAAGTGCAAAAGTTAAGTATTCTACAAAATATCACCCTTGGGCGTCAATACGCTTTCTCCAGCGGTTCTGCCAACTCTGAGAGCATTCCTGGAAAACTTTGGCGGGAAGCTCCTTCAGATACCTCGTCGCGGTGGCTTTCATGGCCTCTACCGTTCCAAATTGACGGTTCCTTAAACTTCTTTTTATACTAGTAGACAAAAAGACGTCCACTGGCGCCAGATCGGAACTGTGTTGTGACTGGGGCAGCGTTACCACATCGTGCCTGGCTAGGAACTCGCTAACAATGAAGGAGGTATGAGACAGCGATTTATCCGGGTGGAGTCCCCAGTTTCCACTATCTCCTTCCTGAGGCGAAGCAACCTGTTTCAGAACCTTTCACGAACTCTAAAGTAAAGCTGGCTGTTGACAATTTGTCCCAATGGCACAAACTCCGATTGGACAATGTCTTTGGAATTACAAAAGAATTACAAAAGACGATGAACATAGTCTTCACCCGGGATTTCGTCATCCTGGCCTTTCTTGTTGAACACTATGCCATCTTCTGTCGGCCTACTTGAGTATTTCCCTCTGATACGTTGTCATTTAGTAAAATTAGTGCTTGCAGCACGTGAAAAGGAGTTATTCGGGTTTGAACCCTCGTTAATGAATGGTCTTCAACGTGTCAAATGGTTCAAATGGCTCTGAGCACTATGGGACTTAATTGCTGTGGTCATCAGTCCCCTAGAACTTAGAACTACTTAAACCTAACTAACCTAAGGACATCACACACATCCATGCCCGAGGCAGGATTCGAACCTGCGACCGTAGCGGTCACGCGGTTCCAGACTGTAGCGCCTAGAACCGAATGGCCACTCCGGCCGGCAACGTGTCAAAAACGTTCGGTGCAGCATACACTCTGCTGAAACTAATAGAGAATGATTCAGAATTTCTGTTACAGGGGAATTACTAGACGAAGTTTTGATCAGGAATCCTTGTCCGGAAATGTACCGTTTGGATATGAAATAACGTTGAAGACTGAATCACTTTCAAATCGCACAAGTCACGATACGCACACAAGCTGAGAAGACGGCGACATAGTCAGCCCTGTTGCAATTACGACGACGAGTCAATAAATACGGAGCCTATTCAGAAAGTAAGATCCAATCGATCTCAAAGTGGAAACCACTGTGAAAATCAAAAACGTTTTATTTGCAACAGTCAGCTACACCTTCCAACTGCTTTTCCTTTTCCTTTTCCGTTGTCGTAGCGTTGTACCTACTTTCAAATAACTTCGTCATAGCAGTAAGACGCCTGTGCTTCCCCCCAATTCTCTACGCTGTTCTAGAGCTTGTTGTCTGTGCCAGAACGTTGTCTTCATAGCTAGCGGTAAGCCGAGATGAAAATCAGGGACAGTCAATTACGGGCTCTATTGTAGGTGACCAAACACTTCCCATCGGAAACGCTGCAGGAGTATCTTCATTGCCCCTTCAGAGTGCGGCAGAGAATTGTCATGCAGAAGGAAACATATGACTGTTATGTTATGTGGGCTGCATGACATCAGGCCAAATCTCACACCAGACCCTCATACTTGGCCGGAGACACTCTTGTAGCATCTGTACGTGCTCACTGTGGGCACAGAACTGAAAAGAGCGACGTGACGTGATCGACGGGCATACTAGAGACACTGCCCAACACATCTGTGCAAAGGTTCATAGGATTTTCATTGTGGTTTCCATTTCGCACCCCATCGGACCTTACTTTCCGAATAGCCCTCGTAAGTCGCAAACTGGGATAGAGACATCAGAGCTGTGTGTATCAGCCTGGAATTTATTTTGCTTTTCAACATACTACCCTTGCAAACTTAAACACTTATCCCATCGCTCGATAAGGCATTAAAAGCCTGCAGAACTGAATTCTTGCGGCAGCGTTCGCATCTAACGAGTGACCTCTCGGAATATAGTAAGTTTATTTGGTTCCCTATAGTGCTGCAACCCACCAGACCAATGTAACCTGAGGGGTAGCGAAATACTCCCAAACGGGGAAAAAATTCGCTGTCACTGTATAAACAGTGACTTTTTCTTGTCCTTTGCTGAATTCCTGTATCAATTCAACAAAAATTTCCGTGAAATACAGTTCTAACCACACATGGTACGAATTTCGTTACGGACGTGCTTTGTGAGCAGTCCCCCGGTTCCCAAAAATCGCGTTGTTCTAGTCGGTTGTTGGTCTGTCTGCAGATAATCAGTCATGGGCCGCGGAGTACTGTGTCTCGGCTCCCTGCACGCGACATGTGCTGCCACCTTCTACAAAAGTATGGGTGTGAATTTAAAACTATATGTGGTATTCTGGTGTGTACCAGTTATGACGTTGCATAACACCTTCATCTGCATCTACATCTCATCTACATGGTTACTCTGCAATTCACACTTTAGTGCCTGGCAGAGGGTTCATCGAACCATTTTCACGCTTCTTCTCTACCATTCCAATCTCGAATGGCGCGTGGGAAAAAGGAACACCTAAATCTTTCCGTTTGAGCTCCGATTTCTATTATTTTATTATGATGATCATTTCTCCCTACATAGCTAGGTGTCAACAAAATATTTTCGCATTCGGAAGAGAAAATTGGTGATTGAAATTTCATAAATAGATCTCGCCGCAAAGAAAACAGCCTTTTTTTCAGCCACTGCCACCCCAATTCGTGTATTACATCAGTGACACTGTCACCACTATTGCGCGATAACACGAAACGAGCTGCCCTTCTTTGCACTCTTTCGATGTCCTCCGTCAATCCTACCTGGTAAGGATCCAACACCGCGCACCATATTCCAGCAGAGGGCGGCCAAGTGTAATGTACAATGCTGCGTTCGAAATTAGGAGGGTTTGCTGTTGTGCTCCACGGATTCACTTTGAAGAGGACTTCCTTCTTCACGTAGAAGAGAATCCGAGGAAAGTACTCGAGACACTGCCCACGCCATGTGTTTCTACAGCACACAGCTCACTGTCCCCGCTGTGTGCGTACTGTGAAATGAAAGATTTGAAGGTGATCCGATCCTCAAACTGCTCTTACATCCAAACGGTACGATTTCGGACATGGATTCCCTATCTAAACTTCATTTACTAATTCCTCTCTATAAGCCCTAGGAGCCTGCACAGGAGTTTCGAATCACCCTGTGTACAAAGGACTTTTCCCATATATGTTTGGTTTGGATGGCTCTTAAGTTTTTTAACTGCTTAGTGAGGCGTTGTGGTTGTGCTGAAAATACACTTTCGTCCGTGCCTCTGAGCTTCAGTAGCGTCGCACGGAGTCACACTCACGGCCGCGCCCACAACCCACACACTCTTGGCGGTGTGCTTCGCGCGACACAAATTACGCGAAGTACTGCTCCGTGGATTTAATCTTAAATGTTTGTTGGCGGACAGAGATTAACTGTCTGAACTACTACATTACCAAGTAAATACAACGCCTCGCTCTGACAGCATTACACTTCTCACAACTCCAGAGTCAATAATTAAATACCTTGCAGCTACGTAACTACCAGGGTTGCAACTTAAATAGTGGCAACTATTTATTCACAACCGATACAAAAGAGTTACATGTTTGCACATATTGCTGTCCTTCAAAGTAGTCACCAGCGTTGTGTAGAACCCGTTGCCAGCGATGTGGAAGGTGTAGTATACAGTTTGCAGAGCCTGTTCTGTTGATGGTGCGAATGGAGCGGTCTACTGCCTGTCGAATCTCTGGAACAGTTCTGAAGCGAATGCCACGAAGTGTTCCTTGCTCTTCGGAACCAAATCAAAGTCGAAAGGACTTAAGTCCGGGGAGTATGGTGGATGGTGCAGTACTTCCCAGTCCCATCGACCAAACAAAGCAGCCACAGCTTGCGCTGTATGCGCCCGCACATTGTCGTGCAAAATGATAGGTGGGTTGCGCATAAACTGTCGCCTCTTCTTTCGCAAAGCTGATCGCAGGTGATGCTCCAAAAACGAACAGTAATACTGTGCATTGACGGTCTGCCGTGGAGGAACGTACTGCGTTAGGAGAACACCATCAAGTCGTACACGTGACTCACCATAACTTTCACCATACTAGTGCTCTGATCATTTTCGACTTTCGCGGCGACCCATAATGACGCCATTCGTTGAATTGGCGTTTCAGTTATGGCTCGTACGATGTGGCCCATGTCTCATTCGGCGTAAGAAAGGCTCTCCTTCGCGCTCACAGCGCTCCAATTGCGTCTGAGCAGCGTCATAACGCATCCATTACTGCATTTCCTTCAAGTCATGAGGAACCCATCGTGATGCAATTTTTCGCATGCCCAGGCGTTCCTTCAGGATGCGAAGCACAGTCGTATGCGCTAATCCGGTTTCGTGGGCGAGCTTACGAATCGTATGGCGTCGATCACTGTCCACTAAAGCGGCAACAGCATGCACTTCTTCCTAAGAGACGCTAGGATGACCTGCCCGATGCACGTCTGCCACAGTTTGCCGACCTTCGTTGGAGGCTTTTACCCAACGTGCCACTGTTCTGTACGGCAGTGCCGATTCCCGCACGCCTCTTGAAGACCTTGATGACAGTGTCGTGCTGTACGACGTCTGGCATATTCAATTTTGATCCAACTCCGTTGTTCCTGTTTCGAAAACATAGTGACAACGTTACGTTAGACTGCTCGCTCACAAGTGACTGTGTTTCCCTCGATTGTGCGCACGCCGGTGACGTGCGACGGGCGAGTCAATTTGCTCGGAGGTATGGTAGGTATGTCAACAACGTGTGCTATCAGCGACAATGGTACATTCCATTGCACAGTGTCTCCACAGCAGTGTTGCCACAATTTAAGTTCCAACCTATGTACTTTCAGGCAACATTCCTAGATGTGACCACTGCATTGGCATATGTTCACTGCTAACAGTTCTACACACCGCATCCAAATGGCTACCAGGTAAGATGGAGTGAAGCGGGTTACTTGGGGTAAAGCGGATCAAAGACATATTAGTGATCTGAATCAATACCATCTGGGTGATGGGTGAGAGAAACGCAAAAACTGAGACGTATTTTGAAAGATGTGTGCGATGTGTACGTTTATCTGTGTCGTAAGCAACACGAGAAACGGATATTGTGGCAATTATCATGAAGGGCTTCTTTAAAGCTTTATGATTTCAACGAAGACAAACTGTCGCAGCGCCCACAGATGAGAAGCTACATCTGTTTTTCAGCTGAATTATATCAAAGCAATGTAGTACCAGCAATGTATGCGACACTCACTTTCCCTTTGTTATACTAAACGTGACTTATTTCTAATTTTAGGGGTAAAGTGGATGATGCCCCAAAAATACACAAATATTGAATCAGAGGAAAAAAAGACATTATAATGAAGTTCATTTAACAAAGCAATGAGAAAAGAAAAGAACAATGAAATGCCTTTGCGAAAAGCTACCGAAATTCATTATAACAAAGGATACCATGTTCTCGATTCCTTTAATACTCAGAAAAGAAATAGACACTTTTTTCCTTGTCAGTCTTCTGACTGGTTTGATTCCTCTCCTGTGCCAGTCTTTACATCTCAGAGAAGCTCTTGCAACCTACTTACTCAATTATCTGCTGTATGTACTCCAATCCCTCTCTTCCTCTACAGTTTTTTCCCTCCACAGCCCCCCCCCCCCCCTAGTATCATGGAAGTTATTCCCTGATGTCTTCACAGATGTCCTATCACCATGTCCCTTCTTCTTGCCGGTGTTTTCCATATATTCCTTTCCTCTCCAACTCTGCGCAGAACCTCCTCATTCCTTACCTTACCAAAAGATAATAGCACTACATCTCAGACGTTTCGATTCTCTTTTTCCCACAGTCCCTGTTTGACTAACATGCAATGCTGTGCTCCAAACGGACATTCTCAGAAACTTCTTCCTCAAATTAAGAGCTATGTTCGATACTAGTAGACTTTTCTTAGCGAGGAATGCCCTTTGTACCAGTGCTAGTCTGCTTTTGATGTCCTCCTTACTCCGTCCATCATTGGTTATTTTGTGGAATTCCTTAACTTCATCTACTTCATCACCGTTAGTCGTGCTGTTAAGTTTCTCGCTGTTCTCATTTCTACTACTTCTTAATACTTTCGATTTACTCTCAGTCCATATTCTGTAATCATTAGACTGTTCATTTCATTCAGCAGATCATGTAATTGTTCTTCACTTTCAATGAGGATAGCAATATCATCAGCGAATCCTATCACTCATATCTTTTCCCCTTGAATTTTAATTCCATTCTTGAGCCTTTCTTTTATTTCTGTCATCGCTTCATCCATGTACAGACTGAACAGTAGGGGCGAAAGACTACATATCTGTCATATGCCCTTTTTGATGCGAGCCCTTCGTTCTTGAACTTCCAGCCTTATTATTCCCTCTCGACTTTTGTACATATTACCCGTCTCTCCGCTTTTCCTCAGATTTTCGAACTTCTTGCATCATTTGATACTGTCGGATGCTTTTTCCAGGCCGACAAATCTTAAGAACGAGTTTTTATTTCTCTTTAGTCTCGCTTCCATTATGAATTGCAACGGCACAAGTGCCTCTCTGGTGTCTTCACCTTTCCTAAAGCTAAACTGATCATCATCTAGCACATTCTCAATTTTCGTTTCCTTTCATTTATAAGGGCCATTCAAAAAGAAACGAGCCAGAGGCATAATTACAGAAACTAGTACCTCAATATTAGAAATATTGACGCTGGCTGTTGAGACACTTGTCCCACTGTGACGCAAGACGGTGAACGGCTGTCTCATAAAATTCCTGGGGCTGCGATGTTAACCAGTTTCGAACGTACAGCTGGACGTCGTCGGCCAAGGTGAATCGTATGCCCATCACAGCCCTTTAAAAGGGACCAAAAATGCCGTAGTCACAGGGAGAGAGGTCCGAACTGTACAGAGGGTGGCCGAGAACCTCCCATTTGAATGTCTACAGGAGTGCCGTGACTGTGTTGGCCGTATGAGGCTTTGAATGTTCGTGGAGCGGAATGACCCCAAAGGTGAGTAGGTGAGATTGCCTGGTTGTTTTGATTTGATCACTTGGCGAAGAGTGGTCAAGGTGTGCGAGTAACGCTTGGCATTCACTGCTGTCCCGTGCTGCAAAGAAGAAAGTCAGCATAACCTTTCCTGCACTAATGTGGATGGGTTTGGATTCTTTTTTTTGTGGTGGTCACCCTGATTGCTTCCACACGAGACTCTGTCGTTTTGATTCTGGTTTGAAGTTATGACACCATGACTCATCTCCAGCCACCACTCGTGCCAAGAACTTATTCCCTTCCCGAGCATAGCGCTGCAGATGAGCAAGACAGTGGGCCATTCGAAATGCTTCCTGGTGTGGTTGAAGACTGTGGGGCACCCATTGGGCACTCACTTTGGCACGTGCAGTCGTTCCTTCGTAATGGTGTGAACACTTCCGACGCTCAGTTCGACCACGGTGGTCCTGGGTAATGAGTGCATCCACCAGCCAGACGATGTCATCGGTAATGCAGTGCGGTGCTCCAGACCGTGCATCATCGGCTGACGACACCCGCCCTTCACTGAAGCGCTTGTGCCACGCCTTGACCCTTGCAAGGGACATGCAGTGTTCGCTGTACACTTGTGACAATCGTCGATGAATGTCCATTTCTCCTACTCTTTCCGCTGTCAGAAAACGAATGACGCCTCTTTGCTCTTCTGTTGACGCCTCCATGTCACTGTTTGCAATGCGACTGGCAGCGTTGGACGATTGATGCAAGCAGCTGCTAGCTCTGTATAGTCACCTGACGTGCACGCGTGCCCTCTAGCGATGGGCTCTGAACTTCCACGCACTGGTCGGAACCACACCTCGTTCCACACCCCACGATATTACCCTCCTTTGATGGGGTTGCGCATTCCAGACTCCGGCTCGTTTCTTTTTGAACACCAGTTATATACATTACTCTTGTTAGCAACTTGGATGCATGAGTTGTTAAGCTGATTATGCGATAATCTTCGCACTTGTCGGCTCTCGGAATTGTGTGGATGAGATTTTTCCGAAAGTCAGATTGTATATTGCAAGTCTCATACGTTCTACACACCAACGTGGATAGTCGTTTTGTTGCTACTTCCTCACTGATTTTAGAAATTCTGATGGAATGTTATCTATCCCTTCTGCCTTATTTGATCTTAAGTCTTCCAAAACTCTTTTAAACTCTGATTCCAATACTGGATCCCCTATACTGAATTCTGTTTCTTCTTCTAACAGATCAAAAGAATCTTCCCCCTCATAGAGATAATACACTCTTTCCACTTATACGCTTTCTCCTCTAGATTTAACAGTGGAATTCCCACTTCACTCTTAATGTTACCAAAGGTTGTTTTAGCTTTTCTGTGTACTGAGTCAATACTTCCGACAGTTATTTATTTTCCGTTTCTCCATGTTTCATGCAGCCACTTTGTCCTAGTTTCCCTGTACTTCCTATTTATTTCATTCCTCTGCGAATTGTGTTTGTGTACTCCTGAATTTTTCCGAACATTTTTTGTGCTTCCTTCTTTCATCGACCAACTAAAGTATTTCTTGTATCATCCATGTTTCTTCGCAGTTACCTTCTTTGTACCTATGTTTTTCTTTCCAACCTCTGCGACTGCCGTTTTTAGCAATGTCCATTCCTCTTCAACTGACCGAGCGAGGTGGCGCAGTGGTTAGAACACTGGAATCGCATTCAGGAGGACGATGGTTCAATCTCGCGTCCGGCCATCCTAATTTAGATTTTCCGTGATTTTTCTAAATCGTCTCAGGCAAATGCCGGGATGGTTCCTTTGAAAGGGCACGGCCGACTTCCATCCCCATCCTTCCCGAGACCGATTACCTTTCAGTTTAGTTTCCTTCCCCCAAATCAACCCAACTCTTCAACTGAACTGCCTACTGAGCTATTCCTTATTGCAGTATCTATAACCTTAAAAAACTTCAAGCGTGTCTCTTTATTCCTTAGTATTTCCTGTATTGATTCTTCCTGACTAATCTCTTAAACTTCAGCCTATTCTTCACCACTACCAAATTGTGATCTGAGTCTAAATCTGTTCCTTGGTACGCCTTACAATCCAGTATGTGATTTCGGAATCTCTATCTGACCAATCTAACTGAAATCTTCCCGTATCCCCTGGCCTTTTGTAAGTATACGTAATAAGTAAGTATACGTAATAAGTATATGTAATCTAACTGAAATTTTCCCGTATCGTCGGGCCTTTTTCAAGTATATCTCCGCCTCTTGTGATTCTTGAAGAGAGTGTTCGCTATTGATAGCCTAAATTTGTTGTAGAACTCAATTAGTCTTTCTCCTCTCTCATTCCTAGTACCAAGCCCATATTCTGCCGTAGCCCTACCTTCTTCCCCTACAACTGGATTTTAGACCTCATGACTATCAAATTTTCATTTTTCTTTGCGTACTGAATTACCCGTTCAGTATCCTCAAACACTTTCTCTATGTCTTCATCTTCAGCTGTATTCGTCTGCCTATAAATCCTTGGCTTCTTTCCATTTCACTTCAGTTATCACCACTGTATCTAGATTGAGCCTTTGAATTTCTCTTTTCAGATTTTCTAGTTTCCCTAGAACGTTCAAACTTGTGACATTCCACGTCCCCACTCGTAGAACGTTATCCTTTCGTGGGTTATTCACTCTGTTTCTCATTGTCACCTCTACCTTGATAGTCCCCTCCTGATTTCCACGGAGGAAGTTAATTTGATCGAGGTGACGCGAAGCATTTACTGTCGCCACAAGCACCTGTTCACTTGCCGCAGAGGAGCGATGCTTTGCCATCACGTTGTAGGACCTACGAGCCACGGGTCAGCTGCTGACCAAGTGCTATCGCTGTACAGTGGGTCGCTTAAGGTAGCAGCCACTGCCAGCGGAGTGGAAGCTGCGACGCCTTTGGGGAGCAGTCGCAACTTGGTGGTGTTTAGTGGGGACACAAAAGGGAGGGGAGCAAGGGGGGGGGGGTAATCACGTGGGCCCCAGACTTCACCCTTTCTTGTCTTTCCCCTGACAACGCCTCACGGCCTGTAGGAGATTGCGCTGTCTTCAGCTTTCCCGAGCAGTTCGTCGACCTCTCTTTAATTTCCCAAGGCGCTCAGCCTCGCCGCCTCTGACAACTTGATATGTATGAGCAGCTCCCTTGGCATAGCTTAAGTAACTGGTTTCTCTACAGGCGCTACCGCCGTTGAAAATTCGGAAGTAATTACTCAGTTTCAGTTCACCGTACCAGTTAGCTGGATTCCTAGAATTTTTCTCTTACTGCGTCTACATCTACAGTCCGGAATCCAAATAATGGCGTATAGGTAAGTGTTCTTTGGGTACCTCTACTGATTTGCTGTTCTGTTCCACAATGGGACACTAGGAGAACAAATGTTGGCAAAAATCAGTATAAGACTGAATTTCTCCGATTTCCCCGTCCTGTTCATTTCGTGAGATGTGTGCGGAAGGACGTAACGTGTGGTATTTACCATGTCGGTGATGAATTCTTCTCGTAAAATCAACCTAGTAATTTGCTAGTTTCTGGGCGACGTTTCAATGAGTTTCTTACTGGCTATTTTCTGGCGAAGAGAAAGCCTGCATTTGCGTGTATCTTATCAGCACTTTAAGAATAAACCTAACCGCGATGCACAATGCCTGCATGTCCCCAATGGGATTTGGTAAGAATCTCTGACACTCCGGCGCATACTGAACGAATTTGTGTATGACGATTATACTATTTTGATGCTCTCTTTTCGAGTAATCCTACCTGGTAAGAGTCCTCGATGGATGAACAGCACTATAGAATCTGTCGACGAGCGGTTTTGCAAGTACTTCATTCGTAAGTGGACTACATTTTCTTACGATTTTCCTCTGAATCGCAGTTTATTATATGTTTCTACTAGAACACTTTTTGTGTGTTCGTTCCACTTTAATCACTCTGTACGTATGAACCTAGATATTTTAAGGTTGTTAGTATACTTTTTCTAGTGATTAATCGCCAATTGTGTACTCAAATAATGCTGGACCTCTCCGTCTAGTTACTGTCAAAATGATACACTTATTATGGTAGAGTTAACAGTCTGTCCCTGCAACAAGTGTCGATCCTCTGCAGGTATTCGTGTAGAGTGTCCAGCGAAGGAGTCCCTGATTTTGAAGTTCTCGAAAACTAAGATGGATAGACGAGTGTAAGAAATTGCATGTTTATTGTAAAAGTTGTAATCATTTTATATACACTACTGGCCATTAACATTGCTACACCAACAAGAAATGCAGATGATAAACGGGTATTCAATGGACAAATATATTATACTAGAACTGACGTGTGATTACATTTTCACGCAATTTGGGTGCATAGATCCTGAGAAATCAGTATCCAGAACAACCACCTCTGGCCGTAATAACGGCCTTGATACACCTGGGCATTAAGTTAAACAGAGCTTGGATGGCGTGTACAGTTATAGCTGCCCATGCAGCTTCAACACGATACCACAGTTCATCAAGAGTGGTAACTGGCGTACTGTGACGAGCCAGTTGCTCGGCCACCATTGACCACACGTTTTCAATTGGTGAGAGATCTGGAGAATGTGCTGGCCAGGGTAGCAGTCGAACATTTTCTGTAGCCAGAGACGCCCGCACAGGACCTGCAACATGCGGTCGTGCATTATCCTGCTGAAATGTAGGGTTTCGCAGGGATCGAATGAAGGGTAGAGCCACGGGTCGTAACACATCTGAAATGTAACTTCCTCTGTTCAAAGTGCCGTCAATGCGAACAAGAGGTGACCGAGACGTGTAAACAATGGCAGCCCATACCATCATGCTGGGTGATACGCCAGTACGGCGATGACGAATACACGCTTCCAATGTGCGTTCACCGCGATGTCGCCAAACATGGATGCGTCCATCATAATGCTGTAAACAGAACCTGCATTATAAAAAAAAAAATGACATTTTGCGATTCTTGCATCCAGGTTCGTCGTGGAGTACACCATCGCAGGCGCTCCTGTCTGTGATGCAGCGTCAAGGGTAACCGCAGCCATGGTCTCCGAGCTGATAGTCCATGCTGCTGCAAACATCGTTGAACTGTTCGTTCAGATGGTTGTTGTCTTGCAAACGTCTACATCTGTTGACTCAGGGATCGAGACGTGGCTGCACGATCCATTACAGCCATGCGGATAAGATGCCTGTCATCTCGACTGCTAGTGATACGAGGCCGTTGGGATCCAGCACGGCGTCCTGTATTATCCTCCTGAACCCACCGATTCCATATTCTGCTAACAGTCATTAGATCTCGACCAACGCGAGCGCCAATGTCGCGATACGATAAACCGACCTTTATCAAAGTCGGAAACGTGATGGTACGCATTTCTCCTCCTTACACGAAGCATCACAACTACATTTCACCAGGCAACGCTGGTCAACTGCTGTTTGTGTATGAAAACCGGTTGGATACTTTCCTCATGTCACTACGTTGTAGGTGTCGCCACTGGTGCCATCCTTGTGGTGCCATCCTTGTGTGAATACTCTGATAAGCTAATCATTTGCATATCACAGAATCTTCTTCCTGTCGGTTAAATTTCGCGTCTGTAGCTCGTCATCTTCGTGGTGTAGCAATTTTAATTGCCAGTAGTGGAGAAGTTGTACAGAAGTTTTAAAATAGCTCGGAAACTTGCTAACAGATGGCGCTGTAATCGGAATAAGTAGTGCCTATAAAAAGTGGCTGCAGCCCGTAGCGTGGAGTTCCACCGTAGAAACGTGGAAGGAGGTTAACCACCTAAGGAAGAGATTAAAAACATGCAATCCATTGAATAACGTCTTTTTCTGCCACTGGAGTACCACAGTTCAGAACACAGTTCTATGGCAACAAGGCGCAGCTTTAAACACAATTTAATGTTCCGAAATGACCCGATGAGAAAACCATTCGTCAAGTTTCCAGAATGAGATTTTCACTCTGCAGCGGAGTGTGCGCTGATATGAAACTTTCTGGCGGATTAAAACTGTGTGCCGGACCGAGACTCGAACTCGGGACCTTTGCCTTTCGCGGGCAAGTGTTCTACCATCTGAGCTACCCAAGCACGACTCACGACCCATCCTCACAGCTTCAGTTCTGCCAGTACCTCGTCTCCTACTTTCCAGGTCCCGAGTTCGAGCCTCGGTCCTACACACGGTTTTAATCTGCCAGAAAGTTTCATTCGCCAGGTTTTCACCCAGTTCCATCGAACAGACAGCGAGGCTGATGATCTAGTGGGAAGTGTTGGCCCCAGGCAAACTGTAATTACTTCTCAACAAATCGTCCCGATTTCTGGAATTATTCAGCAAAATCCAAGAAATTTCGTCAGAATAATTGCAGCAGAAACTGGTTTAAAACGTTCCAGCAAGCGGAAAGTACTGAGACAGAGTCTACAAACGTTTCCATCCAAAATCCAAAGCCACCTGGCCATACGTGTACGAGCTGAGCTACAAAGAGTTGACCTTGGGAACCAGATTCGCAAACCGATTGATAATCAATGATTTGATGTTGGCTGCATCTGGTTCACAAATGAAGCACACTTCCGCCTGAATAGAGTCGCGATAAACAGAACCGGCGATTTTGGGGTTCCGAAAATCCACGTTTGTGTGAATCCAATCCACTGCATTATACCAAAGTTACTATTGCGGTTGCGGTATGTAGCAAGTACATTGTTGGCCCTTTTTTCTTGCGAGAAACGATCACTAGTGAACGTTAAGTCGCAATTTTGGAACAGTTTGTCGCTCCACAACCAGCATTGAAGGACTGACCAGGCACTGAGTGGTTCATGCAAGATGGGGCCAGACCACGTCGCACTGCACAGATTTTTAGCTTTCGTGGTGAACACTTCGGAGTAGAGTTACTGCGTTGGATTATTGCAAATTTACTGGCGAAGGGATGGATTGGCCTCAATACTCGACCGATATGAATCCATGTGACTACTTTTTGTGGGTACGCTAATTTCCTTTCACGTTTCAACTGTGGAACTGATTGCTATTTATAGGCACTACGTATTGCGATTACAGCGCTGTCTGTGAGCAGCTTCTCGAGATATTTCGAAACTTCTGTATAACTGCTGTATAATATTCTTACGGCTTTACAATAAACTTACCGTTTGATGCACTCGTTGATCGGTCTTTGTTTTCGAGACAATTTTGAAATCAGGGACTCTTTCGCTGGACATTCTGTACGTTTCTTCAGAATTTTCTTTCTATGCATGATTCCTACATATATATATTCCGCAAACAGCCTCAAGGCGCTTTCGACGATATCTGCCAGATAATTTACATGTGGGATGAAAAGTAATGGTCCTAAAAACTCTTTTGTGATAAGCTTTAAGTTACACTGACGGAAACGGTGTTACACTAGGAACACCATAGCCAAACGGTGCCAACTTTATAATTCTGTTGTTTCATGCCTATGGGATACGCTGAGTATACTTACATCCTTATGCAAGCTTATTTTCAGTTCAGAAAAAAACCATTTCTATAGATGGAAGAATACTGTGAGTATGTGACAGCTATAGAAAGTGTTTTATTGGAACTTTTCAGGTGGATCTCGTAGCATAGCTAGCCCAGAAGAAGAGCGCGTGCAGATTTTGGCCACTTTTCTGACTTCGAGAAACGTCGAATCATCGGCGTGATGGACATGGGAGCGTCATACCGACATATCGCACAGATAATTGCCTGAGGTTGCAATGATTGGAGAACAAGGGATGACGACATGGACTCAGGACAACAGTGTGGCAAGAAGAGTACGCACTGGTCCTTCCAGAAGCATCACACCACGAGAAGACCTTAAAGTTGTCTGACTGGCTCCGACAAATAAACGAATCAAAGAGCTGAAATCTGGGCAGAGGTTACTGGTACGAACCATCAAGAACTTATTACTAGAAGATAGGTTGATATTTCAAGATGTTATGGGTTGTTTCCGACTGACACCACACCACAGTTAAAAGAGAACTGCATGATGTAGCGACAGAGTCAACAAGGACATTAAATACCCTTCTGTGGTGTTCAGCGATGAGTTGTGCTTCTATTTATCTTGGTCAGGTAAATGGGAATGAGTTCGTAGACAAATTGGTGAAATGTCATAGGCAGTAGTAATTCTCGAAACCCAGCTCCTGGAATCATGGTGTGGGGTGCAACTGGATATGAGAACAGGACTTATTTGGCAACTATCGAAGAGAGGCCGAAATCTTTCTAGTAGCACGATCAGGGTACCAAATGGCACTCTCCAACAGGATAACGCAAAACCTCACGTTGCAGTTCACACCATAAACGCATTGACGAATGTGTTGCACCCAGCCCTTTCCCCGGGTGGACTAATAAATTTTCGAAGCTATTGCTCGACCAGACGGTAAAGAAACCAAGTCAAACTCGTGATCTAGAGCACGTGAAAAGTGTCAGTACTGCAAAAGCGGGCAACACTTGTAACTAGCTACCACACAGCGTGCAGAGGCACAGAAAGGAGAACAAACGGTGCTGTACGACAGCACCCTGAACGTCGTTCTGCCAACTCTACGATACGGAGTGATATCATGCAATATCCAAGCTCCACGGCATTCTCGTACCGATGAGAAATGCTGGGGCAGAGAAAACCGTCGGCAGTTGGGACACCACCGATGGGACAGGTTAAACGAGGGAAAATAGCCACCTAGCCTCCAACAAAGATGTGATGTTTGGCTTTAAATTCCCCATGTTTCAGACATGTCGTCCTCTACGTCTGTTCATTTCGTCTGAAACACCGATTGCGATGGACTGTCAGTCTCTCTAGTTGCAGGTCAACTCTACTGGCGAACCGTAATGTGCTGCTTGCTACCTGATGGAAGACTTCAAACACGGGACTGCATTCTCCCGTCTGTGGTTGGAATTCACTGCTCCAGGCTGCCGCTGCTGACTAGTCACCATAATGACTGGTAGAAGATGCGGCATGGAGCGGCGATATCCAAGCTCTTTTCGTCCACAAAAAGCCCGCTCGACCCCGAAGGTGGGAAAAGTTATGCTAAGTTCCCTGCTCTTCGACTGGCTACCAGCGTTGCAACACATTGCTGAGGCTCAAACAAGGCATCAACAACAAGTGCAGGGGCAAGCTCTCGAATGGGATAGTCCTTCTACAGGACTACTCTAGGTCTCATGTGACTGAGAAGCTCCTCGATCTCCTTAAGAAATTTTGACGGGTGGTCCTAGAACATGATCCACATAGTCTCGATAACTCCCCATGTCACTCGCATGTCTTCGACCCTTTGAAACAGTCTCTGGAAGGGACAGAGGTTCACCTTTGACAAGGACGTGCAGGACACCATAGAAAACTGGGTCAGTCAGCAACTCATGGATTTCTAAAATGAAGCCATCCACTCCCTTTATACGTGTGGGGATCGGTGAATCAACGTTAATGGTGATTATGTATATTTCCACTGTTGCACATGAACTGTAATTATGATACTGTTATTAAAACTTGTTGACTTAAAACCGTTGACTCATTTGCATTTGGGCACGCCTTATGCGAGGGGCACTCAATAAACAAAGCAAAACATCTCTTTCTTCGGCCAATTTCGGTTGAAAAAATGCGAAATTTGATGTGAGCCATACTGGAATATTCGCGCTTCAGCCCTTATAATTTCATGAAGTTCCGATAGATGGCGGAGCTAGACATGGGCTTCAAAATTGGGTCTGTAACGAAGGTGTCTTCTAAGCTTGGAGCTATCTTTGAGTTTCTTTCGGCGGAAAACCAGAGTATCGCAGATATTCATAGGCGATTGCAGTATTTCTACGGAGACCCGGCAGTGAACAAAAGCACGGTGAGTCGTTGGGTGACAAGTCTGTCACATTCCAACAAGGTCGCGCAATCTGTCCGATCTACCGTATGCCGGCCGGCAGATCACAGCTGTGACTCCTGCAATGTTGGAACGTGCGGACACTCTAATTTGAGGTGTCGACGGACCACAATCAAATACCGCGCTGCACGACTGGCCGTCTCTGTCGGTAGTGCTAAGTTGGTTGGTTGGTTTGGGGAAGGAGACCAGACAGCGTGGTCATCGGTCTCATCGGATTAGGGAAGGAAGTCGGCCGTGCCCTTTCAGAGGAACCATCCCGGCATTTGCCTGTAGTGATTTAGGGAAATCACGGAAAACCTAAATCAGGATGGCCGGACGCGGGATTGAACCGTCGTCCTCCCGAATGCGAGTCCAGTGTCTAACCACTGCGCCACCCCGCTCGGTAGTGCTAAGTGATTAGGTGGGTTACTAAAAGGTATATGCCCGCTGGGTTCCTTGCCACCTAACAGAAAAGTTCCATCTCTTTGGCCAATGAAGGATGCACTACGCGGCAAGCAGTACGCGGATGATGGGGAGGGTATTGATGCAGCAAGAAGTTAGCTCCGACGTCAACTACGTAGTAGAGTGGTAAATGAGGGCATACAGGTCCTCCAAGTGAGGTGGCGTAAGGCCGTCGCTTTGAACGTAGATTATGTTGAAAAAAAAATATTTTGGAGCCAAAGGAGTGGGGAATAATGTGGTATTGGAATCATGAATAAACCAACTTGCTTTCAGAAAATAATATGTCGCATTATTTACTGAACGTTCCTCGAAAAACTTTTGTTAAAATTTCTTCATATATAACTATAGTCTCCTTTTCATTTTGACACGCCTTATTGTTTAGGGCTCTCTACCCTTTGTAAAATTTCGAACTCAAAGGCTTGGGACACACTTTAGTATTTGCTTTCAAAACTATTTCTCCACTGCGGAGAATCAAATGTTACATGTTCCATTGTGACGCTCGTTTCATCAGACTTGTAAACGTATTAATATTATTCATTACGTAAAATTAAATCCCTGCGGTTACTACGTCTCTGACGTTGTTAATAATGCTGAGCGGTCAAAAAAGCTGTTGCATAACCCTCACGACACACTTATCAGCAGTCAGTCCGGCGAAAGAGTACGGTCATATGCCCAGCCAGCACCTCCGCCGGGAGGCACCGCCTAAAGCGAACTTCTCTTATGATTTCTGGCTTCTCAGCGAGCAGCGGTCTGAGTAGCCTGCTCTTCTGCGCTCTTTGAAGCTCTTGCCTCTGGATATGCTGGGCTAGTGGCTAGTGGCACTGTCTCTCTTTGCATACTGCCGCCATCCACAAATGAATCCCCCCCCTCCCCCCCCCCCCCCCTCTCTCTCTCTCTCTCTCTCTCTCTCTCTCTCTCTGTGTGTGTGTGTGTGTGTGTGTGTGTGTACTTGGAAGCCTCTCATCAGTAAAGCAGAAACTGCTGTTTAAATCTGTTCTTGTCTCTATAACCGTGCCACATTTTCCATTGATACGAACTGCCCATTATCCCCATAACTGCACATCATTAAAGTTGGTGTATCCAAATGAGGCAAACGTGATCTAATAAATATCACTAGAGTTTGGCTACTTAAGAGGCACGCGCAAAAGATTATTCTTTATGACATCTTCGTAGGCTGCGACGCTAAAAGACGCAGGAAGACATGCAAAGGACGACGATTGATGTAAAGACATGTAGTTGACTGTGAACGTATATAACTGTCAAGTGCTGAGCGTAAATAGGCGAAGAAATCTGTTACCGTTCAATTTTACACGGTCCATCATTAACAGAGGAGGTTATATGATACATCTCGGGGGTGGGGGTAGAGGGGGTATGGGGTATGGTAGAAAACAGTGCAATTGTTGTCGTAATCTGGCCAAGGGCGAAACCATTTCCGAAACATCTACTTTTGTAAACTTTTTGCGTGTCACAGTGGTTAAAGTGTATCGTGCATGTGAAAACTGCCCTTCCAAAACCGGCGCTAAGGCAATTGTGGTGTACCACAGCCGATATATGACAGGGGTGTTCGACAGCAGCGGAGATGACTACTGCCGAATACACACGTAACTGTCGAGCAACTGCCAGCCAAATGAACCAAGGGGCTACCAACAGCGTCTTCTCAACGAGCGTTCAGCAAACGTTTCTGCGCATGGGCCTCTGCAGCAGGCGGCCGGTTCGATGCTGACTGCTGTTCATCGGTGATGAAGGTTGGAATTTTCACTCCAGTACCGAAAATGGACGTCCACTCAGTGGCGACACGTGGCCTTAAGATAAATCATGTTTTATGCCCAATTGGCGTGTACGGTGTGAAAGACTGATAGCAGACACAGCATCCGTCCTGGAAGGGTCCAGGTCGGATGGTTCAAATGGCTCTGAGCACTATGGGACTTAACACCTGAGGTCATCAGTCCCCTAGACTTAGAACTACTTAAACGTAACTAACCTAAGGACATCACACACATCCATGCCCGAGGCAGGATTCGAGCCTACGACCGCAGCAGCAGCGCGGTTCCGGACTGAAGCGCCTAGAACCGCTCGGCCACAACGGCTGGCTGGTCCAGGTCGGAGGAGGGGGCGTTGTGGTCCTGTAAGTAGGCTGTTTATATTTTCTTATTGGCAACGTTACGCAGCGCTCTGTATATATTTTCTTATTGGCAACGTTACGTAGCGCTCTGTATGAAAATCGCTGGCTGTGCTGTGTGCAGTCTGTGGCTAGTTTGCATTGTTGTCTGCCATTGTAGTGTTGGGCAGCGGCAGCTGGATGTGAACAGCGCGTAGCGTTGCGCAGTTGGAGGTGAGCCGCCAGCAGTGGTGGATGTGGGGAGAGAGATGGCGGAGTTTTGAAATTTGTAAGACTGGATGTCAATTATGAATATTAAGGTAAATACATTGTTTGTTCTCTATTAAAATATTTCATTTGCTAACTATGCCTACTAGTAGTTAGTGCCTTCCGTAGTTTGAATCTGTTATTTAGCTGGCAGTAGTGGCGCTCGCTGTATTGCTGTAGCTTGAGTAACGAAGATTTTTGTGAGGTAAGTGATTTGTGAAAGGTATAGGTTAATGTTAGTCAGGGCCATTCTTTTGTAGGGATTTTTTGAAAGTCAGATTGCGTTGCGCTAAAAATATTGTATGTCAGTTTAAGCACAGTCATGTATAAATTGTTGAAAGGGGACGTTTCAGTCTGGTGAATGTTTTCGTGGCACTCCCTGGGTGATCTAGTCATGAAAGACACAAAGGGGACCATGTCCACCCGTACATGTAGTTTGTTTCCTGTCGGCACAATGGCATCTACCAGCAGGACAATGCAATGTGTTACAAGGCTCGTAGCGTTCGTGCGTAGTATGAAGAGCAGCAGGATCAGTTTGCTTCACTTCCCTGGCCACCAAATTGCCCAGATTTAAAGCCAGTCGAAACTCTGTGGGACCACCTCGAACGGGCTGATCGGTCGATGAATTCTCAACCGAGAAACCTAGCGCAGCTGACCACGGTACCGAAGGCGGCCAAGGCTCGACATCCCTGTCGGTACTTTTCAGAACCTCATTGACTGTCTTTCTGCACGTCTCGCAGCGGTCCGCATTGAAAAATGTTGTTGTTCGGGCTTTTGACACGTGGTGACATTAACATGACCAGACAGTGTACTATTGGCGACAAATCGCCGGAAACGGTAATATCGCAAAATATGTAGAGTTAATCATCTGGACTGACCTAAAGCGGAATGACCACATGAAACATATAGCGGGAAATGCAGATGCCAGGCTGAGGTATATAAGAATAATCTTAAGCAAAAGTAATTCACCCACGAAAGAAGTGACTTGTAAAACACTTATGCGAACAGTTTTCGAATGCTTAACGATAGTTGCTGCTTCCAGTGCCAATAGCGGAGTCGTTGAGTAGCGGTTATCTCCGACTTAAGCGCATTATTCGGTTAGCTAGTGGAAGAGACAGACGATATCGAACGAAGAGCGGAACGTTCCGTCACGGAGCGTTAGTAAGCTGCTCAACAAACTGCAATGGATGACACTACAAGAGAGGCGTTGTGCCTCACGGAGAGGTGACTTGGTGGGTATAAATGTGGAAATAGTTGTAAACTTCAGATTCATACGCCTACAGACAATGAGACACTCTCAGTTTAGCACACGCGTTACCATAAACCGTTCACTGTTGGGTTAATCTGACATCTACTTACTTGCAGCATTTGTATCTACATTTGCTTCTACATATATACTCCGCCACCCACCTCGCGGTGTGTGGCGGAGGGTACTCTCGGTACCACTATTTGACCTGTCACTTCCCCGTTCCATTCGCGAATGGCGCGTGGGAAGAATTATTGTCGACAAATCTCCGCATTAGCTCTAATTTCTCGAATTTTCTCGTGTGCTCCTTTCGCAAGACTTACACCGTCCGTCCAAAAAGTGCTGAGACTGATTTTATTCCTTACGTACAAGCCACGTCAGCACAGTGACTACGGTGCCGGCTGGAATTAACAACTGTAAACAACAGATGTGCTTTCGACCAAGCAATGTTAAATAGTGAACGTACGGTCGTGATGTGTGTCATTGATCTTGTGAAACTAAACGCAATGGAGCAACGAAATGAACATCTCCACATCAAGTATTCAAGGCATTTTTCGGAATAATCAGAAGTATTGGAATGTGTGTACAACGCAATGGAGTAACGAACTGAACATACCTAAATCAACTATTCGAGTGATTCTCCAGAATATTCAGAAGAAATGGAAAGTATGTGTAAAGTTTGACCCGCACATCATGACTCCCGAACGAAAACGACGACTAGGCACCTACCACGCCTTGACTGATATGCAAAATGCGGACAGTTCTTTTCTGGAAAGAAAATCATCATGGGTGACAATACTTGGTGTTGTACGAACCTACCACAAAACGACAAAGTACAGAATGGGTGTCTGATGGTTCGCCAAGATCGAAGAAGATGAAATTGTGACGGGTGATTTGGACAACATCCCAAAGAAGGACTTTTCTCACGGTTTCACATGGTTGTATGAACTCTCAGTGCGTTGTACTGAAGTGAGGTGGGGGGTATCGGTGGGTGGCGAGATTATGTGGAACACCTGAAGCACTAAAACTAACAACTTACTTTTCTCTGTATTTTTATTAATGTAGTCTTGAACCTTTTTGAATTGAAGGGGTATGCCGGTTATTCTAGCCGAGCGGTTCTAGGCGCTTCAGTCTGGAACCGCGCTGCTGCTACGGTCGCAGGTTCGAATCCTGCCTTGGGCATGGATGTGTGTACTGCCCTTAGGTTAGTTAGGTTTAAGTAATTCTAAGTCTTTGGGACTGATGACCTCAGATGTGCTCAGAGCCATTGAACCATTTTTGAAGGGGTATGTGTCAGGCAGTAGTATGTTGTCCTACTCTCCCCGAAATGTATTCTCTCGAAATTTTAATAGCAAAGCTCCCCGTGATGCACGCCGCTTCTCTTAGGCTTCTGGCACTGGAGTTTGTTGAGCAGCTTTCTTGAACCGACTAAACAGTCGCGTAACGAAACGCACAGCTCATCGTTATATCTTCTCTGTTTCTTCTATTAGTCCAAACTGGTAAGGGTTCCAGACTGACAACACTCAAGGATCAGTCAAACATATGTTTTGTAATTTATTTCTTATTTATATTTATTTTGCACGTCTATTCCCGTTGAACCAAACTGAAGAGCAAATCTCTATGGTCACGGAACGAGTCAGTACATCAAATTAACATAAACAAAATATAATGCAGAGGAATCCTGTGCAGAAGACAAGCTGCCATTATGTGTTACCATAATCAACAATGTAACACAGGTATTAGCTTAATTTTTCCTCAAATGTCCCGAGAGAGTAGAAGGTGTGATCTATGAGGAAATTTTTCAGTATAGACTTAAATGTGCGAGGGTTTTTTGCTGAGTTTTTGAATTCCTGTGATAGCCTATTGGAAATGGTGACAGCAGAACACCGCAGGCCTATCTGTAGAAACGTCAAGGAGGTGCTATACAAATACAGATAGAATTTCTGCCTAGTATTAACTGAATGAAAGCTGCTTATTCTTGGGAATATGGTCATACTGTTAATAAAAAACGACATTAAAGGAAATAAATACTGAGAGCCCAAGGTCAGGATTACCAGTCTCTGAAGAGTGGCAGACAAGAGGTTCGCGAACTTACACCATATACTGCTTGAACTGCCCTTTTCTGAGCCAAAAATACCCTTCGAGAATGGGAAGAGTTACCCTAGAATATAATGCCGTACGTCAGAGGCAACTAAAAATAAGCAAAGTAGACTAATTTTCGTGTTGGACCCTCATATATTACAGATACTGTTCTAATGCTGCATATAACTGCATTCAGTATTTGAACAGGATCCTGAACATGTGCTTTCGATGACAGTTTACTATCTGATCACCTAGAAATCTGAATTGTTCAGACTCATTAATCATACGCCTATTCCGTGTAATCAGAATATGTATATCAGCTACCTCAGTAGTCATTAGACATCGTGAGGGAGCAGAATGGGGCGCTCCGCGGAACCCACGGACTTCGAAAGTGGTCAGGTGATTGGGTGTCACTTGTGTCATACGTCTGTACGCGATGTTTCCAGACTCCTAAGCATCGTTAGGTCCACTGTTTCCGATGTGATAATGATGTGTAAACGTGAAGGGACACGTACAGAACAAAAGCGTACAGACCGACCTCGTCTGTTGACTGACAGAGACCGCCGACAGTTGAATGTGTAACAGGCAGACATCTATCCAGACCACCACACAGGAATTACAAACTGCATCAGGATCCACTGCAAGTACTATGACAATTAGGCGGGAGGTGAGAAAACTTGGATTTCATGGTCGAGCGGCTGCTCATAAGCCACACATCACGCCGGTAAATGCCAAACGACGTCTCGATTGGTGTAAGGAGCGTAACAATTGGACGAATGAATAGTGGAAAAACGTTGTGTGGAGTGACGAATCACGGTACACTATGTGTTGATCCGACGGCAGGGTGTGGGTATGGCGAATGCCCGGTGAACATCATTTGCCAGCACGTGTGGTGCCAACAGTAAAATTCGGAGGCGGTGGTGTTATGGTGTGGTCGTGTTTTTGTGGCGGGGGCTTGCACCCCTTGTTTTTTTGCTTTACACTATCACAGCACAATCCTACATTGATATTTTAAGCACCTCTTTGCTTCCCACTGTTGAAGAGCAATTCGGGGATGGCGATTGCATATTTCAACTCGACCGAGCACCTGTTCATAATGCACGGCCTGTGGCGGAGTGTTACACGACAATAACACCCCTATAATGGACTAGTCTGCACAGAGTCCTGACCTGAATCCTATAGAACACCTTTAGGATGTTTTGGAACGCCGGCTTCCGGCCAGTCCTCACCGACCGACATCGATACCTCTCCTCAGTGCAGCACTCCGTGAAGAATGGACTGCCATTCCCCAACAAACCTTCCAGCACCTGATTGAACGTATGCGTGCGAGAGTGGAAGCTATCATCAAGCATTACCGATGGAGGGCGCCACGAACTTGTTAGTCATTTTCAGCCAGGTGTCCGGATACTTTTGATCATATATTGTATGTTAGAAACTGTAAAAACTGAGTTTTAGTGTGATTTAATATTAATTTATTTTCTACAGGCCATGAATTTACGTCTGTAACTGCAGTATTTGATACATTGCCCATGTTGCATTCAACAAATCAGACGCGTCTACATTGGAGCGAGCATAGTTGCACACAGGGGCAACGGGAGCGCCCAACAAACGCTTTTACACTCTTTCATGACTCAAGTTGCTCTGCCTCCTCTCTGCTCGCATCGCGACAAGGACTCTCCATAAGCAAAGATAAACAACGGCCCAGCTACTACCATTTTGTCGTTGATATCGATATATTTCAATAAAGTTCCCCTTGGCTAGTGCCCAGCAATTTACAATATTTTCTTTATAATTACAATCAATTATATACAATCAGAATAAATACACTAGTATATCGATTACGTATTAAATATAGTGTCTGTAATACAGCTTACAGCTCCAGAATCAAAAGTATGGTTTAAGCTATAAACGGATATTAAAGAGCGAAAATTTTGTGTAGTGCAGAAGATATTTTATCTGCATTTTCGGTGTTACAATGTCACTCTAATATTCAACAAACGCAGTAGGAGTAATCTACTAAATTACAGGCCTACGTCATTAACGTCGATGTGCTGCAGGATTTTGGAACATATATTGTGTTCGAACATTATGAACTACCTCGAAGAGAACAGTCTATTGAGTTAGAAAACATCGTTCTTGTGAAACACGACTAGCTCTTAATGCACACGAAGTGTTGAGTGCTACTGACAAGGGATTTCAAATTGATTCCGTATTTCTAGATTCCCAGAAGGCTTTTGACGCTGTACCTCACAAGCGGGTTGTAATCAAATTGCGTGCTTTCAGAATATCGTCTCAGTTATGTAACTGGATTCGTCATTTCCTGTCACAGAAGTAGCACTGACGGTAAGTCATCAAGTAAAACAGAAGTGATTTCTGGCTTTCCTCAAGGTAGTGTTATAGGCCTTCTGTTCTTCCTTGTCTATATAAACGATTTAGGAGACAATCTGTCAGCCGCCGTAGGTTGTTTGGAGATGATGTCGTTTACCGTCTAATCTAGACAAACTGCAAAACGAGTCAAGAAAGCTATCTGTACGATGCGGAAATTGGCAATTGAACCTAAATAATGAAAGGTGTGAGGTCATCCACATGAATGCTTCAAGGAATCCGTTAAACTTGGTTACACGGTAAATCAGTCAACTGTAAAGGCCTTAAATTCAACTAAACACCTAGGAATTACAATTACTGAAAATGTAAATTGGAAAGACTGCATAGAAAATGTTGTGGGATGGAGAAACAAGGACTGTGATTTATTCGCAAAATACTTAAAAGACGCAGCAGATCTACCAAAGAGATTGTCTACACTGCGCTTGTCCATCTTCTTTTAGAGTATTGATGCGCGATGTGGGATCCTTACCAGATAGGATTAATGGAGTGTTTCGAGAAAATTCAAAGGAAAGCAGCACGTTCTGTATTATTCAGAAATAGGCGAGAAAATGTCACTGACATGATACAGGATTCGGAGTGGACATGATTAAAACAAAAGCGTTTTTCTTTACGGTGGAATATTCTCATGAAATTTCAATCAACAACTTTCTCTTCCGAATGCGAAAATAATTTTTTGACGCCGACCTACATAGGGAGAAACTATCATCATAATAAAATAAGGAAAATGAGAAATCGTAAGGAAAGATATAAGTCTTCGTCCTTTCCGCGTGCTATTAGAGGTTGGAATATAGAGAATTATTGGAAAGATGGTTCAACGAACCCTCTGCCAGGCAGTTAAGTGTGATTTGCGGAGTATCCATGTAGATGTCGATGTAGATCCTTCACTACCAAGCTACTATAATCAGCAAACAGAAATGTATTAGAATCAGATGTCATATAGAAGGCGTATCATTAATATGTATAAGAAACATCAGTGGTCTCAGTACTTGCCCCTGAGGCACCTCCGCTTAACTGTGTCCCTATCAGGCACTATCTCATGGCCGTTCTCATTACTGTGAAAAATGACCTTTTGCTGTGTGTTCTTGAAGTATGAGAGGAACCAGATGCTAGCTTCTCCCCTTATTACATAATGCTCCAACTTCTGCAGAAGTATTTTGAGATCATCACAAATGAACGCCTTAGTGAAATCAAAGGAGATGGCTAGTGTTTGCAACTTTTCGTTAAATCCGTCCCGTACCTAGTCGAGGAAAGAGAATATAACGTTTTCAGTTGTTAGACCTCCTCTGAAACCAAAGTGTACGTTTGACAGCAAATTACGTAAACTGAAATGATCAATTAACCTTATTCATGTAACTTTTTCAGTAACTTTTGTCAACAGCGATGGCACAGAAATAAGTCTAAAATTGTCTACATTATCGCTTCTTCTTTTATATAAAGCGGTTTTATTACTGAGTACTTTAATCTCTCAGGAAACTGACCATTCCTAAAGGAAAAATTACAAATGTGGTTAAGTACTGAGCTAACATTTGCAACACTTTTAGTATCTTGCTAGGTACTCCATCACATTCATGAGCGTCCTTAGTCTTCAACGATTTAATTACTGGCTCATTCTCCCCCTTGTCAGTATCACCGAGGTGTATTTCATATAGAAGTCTTGGAAAGCCATTTTCTAAGGGAGTTATATGATTCCCTGTAAAATCTAATTGTAAGTTTTTATTGAATTCACCTACTATATTTAGAAATTTCGTTAAATTAACCGGGAGTACATAGGAGGAGGCGGCAATGAGCGAGGTGTTGGGTTTGGCGCGGTGAGTCAGGCACAGCTATACACGTGGGCAGCATCCACCTGAAATAGTCGGTTCTCCCGCACCGCGTGGGCAGCGCGGACCGTGCTTGCTTTCAAGGTGAAGTGCACGCCGTGTGCGCTGACGTCTAAAAGTGCTACACAGTCGGAAGCGAGCACATCGCTCCTGTAAAATTACAGGCGGCTGCCGACTGCAAATATTAAATTGTCACACGTAAGATAACATTTATGCCTCTGCGAAGTATACGTTCGTTATTTACTGCGCTTACACGATATCTGACAAGTTTGCGGTGGTATATGTTCGTTGGTCGTGTAACTACGTAAAAATACGTAAATTATTTTTTCTTTAATTTTACGTACTTTAATTTAATTTGATACATTTGTCTAGGTAACATTTTTAAGTGATAAAAATTGCAAGATTACAAGTTAATGTGAGCGCGAGAGAGGCCATTGCAAATGTGAAGCGCTACTACATTAATAACCGGTGTAACAGCCAGAATGTTGAGTGAAAGCATGCAAATGTGCATTCACTCTGTTTTACAGGTGCCGGAAGTCAGTTTGAGGGGTGGAGTTCTGTGTATGTCGCACTTGGTCGGTTAATACGGGGACGGTTATTGTTGTTTGTGGACGACGTTGCATCCTGTTATGCGGCCGGCGCGAAGTTTGAAAAGAAATCATCTTTCAGATGTATTAACACGCCTACCAGCTTTCCTTTACGTTCCACAACTCCTTCCCCCTTTTTAGTGTCTGATTTTTTTCTGGGGCATGGGGAGGGGGGGGGGGCGGAAAGGAGAGGCGGAACAGGTTTATACGCCTATCGTCTCACTTCAGTTTGCTTTTGACCCGTTAAAAACATTTTGTAGTCATTTTCTGCTAGACGAACAGTGACCAGGTGCTCATGAAACTTAGGGCAGTGTGAAACTACGTGGCAGATGAAAATTGTATGCTGAGGCGCAACTCGAACCTGGGATCCTTGCCTATCGCGGGTAGATCTTCTGACGATTGAACTATGCAAGCACATAAAGCGCCCTCAGAGCTTTACTTCCACCAGTAGCTCATCTCCTACCTTCTAGACTTCACAGAAGTTCTCCAATGTACCTTGCTGAACTAGCACTAATGGAGGAAATAATGTTGCTGAGACGTGGCTTAGCCATGAATTTTTAATTCTAGAGTGGTGTGTGCACTGATATGATTAAAACTGTATGCCGGGCCAAGACTCGAACCCGGGACCTTTACCTTTCTCAGACAAGTGCGCTACCAACAGCTGTCATAACAGCTTTACTTCCGCCACTACCTCACACCTCATCTCCTATCTTCCAAAGTTCACTGAAGTTCTCCTGCGTAACCTGCAGAACTAGCACTTCCAGAAAGTGTACTGCGGAGACGTGGCTTAGCCAAACCTAGGGGATCCAGCAACTGGAATGCGTACATGACACAAGTCTACGATCAGGTCTTCTAGACGACATGCTACCGGACGAACGTTGCGTTATTCTGATACACTCATGAACGCCAAAATGGAGAGACACCTTACCATACCACTCTTCTCATTAATTTCGGCTCTCCCCAACAGGAGACCTACCTCCTTCAGGTAGGTCCTCAGTTGTACGAGGCAGAGTACACCCTTTTTCCGTGCTTTTAAATCCCTCTTTCGCAAGATTATATACTATACAGGGTGAGTCACTAGCCATCGCCATCAAGAATAACTGCGAAATTATGATAGGAGCTGAAAAGTGCTGGGTACAACGAACGCCGTAGTATGACGTTGGTTCGTTGTTGCTAGGTGGGGTCGCGTCTTTTTTTATTTTTTTTTATTGGATGCTATAGTTTGGTACTTATTTTCTGATAGCGGCTATCGAGGACGAATCCAATGATGTGTAACAGTAAGATCTTTGAAGGTCAACGAAGGTCAAAAAGGTGGCATGGACGTCCATTTACAGAAGGTGTTCGAAGTGATGACCATTGGTATCAATGCGGTGCTGCAATCTTCTTATCATGGATTGAGTGGTATTCCTTATCACTTCGGCGCTTATCGAAGCACATGCTCTGACAATTCTCTCTCGTATATCGTGCAAATAGTAAATATTCGCCGAATACGGCGTATCCATCTAACGTGCCATTGACATGTAAACACCATTCGACGGTTTCGCAATACAACACTAATAGCAACGGTACGACTAGTATCGTCGAATCAAACGAATGTGAATGATGTATTCCCTCGAAGAACAAGTCGATATGCGTCTCATTTACGGAGAATGCCAACGAAATTCAGTGAGAGCTAGAGACTTATACGCTGAAAGATATTCTCAACGTACTCACGCTAAACGTCGTACACTTAAATATGTGTACGATAAAATTGAGAACAACTGGATCTTTAACGCATCGGAAACATGTCCGGCAAAGGAAAGTTACTAACGAGGAAACGGAAATTGGTACTCTTGCCTATGATTCGAGATCCTTCAGTTAGTTCGCGTCAAATCGCAAGGGAATATGGCAGGAGCCAGAGCAGTGTTGCTCGTGTTCTGCATACCAGTCTCCACCAAGAATGAACTGGTACGGAATGTATGCGTCGCATTGAATTCTGCCGATGGGCTCAACTTCAGATTCAGACACATTTATTAATTTGATTTTCTTTACTGACGAGGCTACATTCACGAACCATGGAAATGTTAATTTGCATAACATGCATTATTGTGCAACTGGAAATCCATGTTGGCTGCGGCAAGTTGCACATCAAAAACCGTGATCGGTGAATGTATGTTGTGGGATTCTGGAGGACAGAATTATAGGCTCCTATTTCATCTAAGGAAATCTTAATGGAAGGAAGTACAGCACATTCCTACAAGGAAAATTAGGTCTGTTATTGGAAGAAATACCTTTAGGAACAAGAAACAGAATTTGGTCACTCACCCTGTATATGTGTGCTAGACGACTAAAGGATAGTATGTAATTTTTTCCATAAAAAGTAATGGTTACCTTTCTCTTCTTCGATTACCCTTCTTTTCTGCTTATTTTACTTTCCTTAAAGAGCACAACGCATAGAAACGAAATACATTTGAAATTTCATATTGATATACACTGACTGATACAAAAAGTGAAGCTCGGAAAAGACTTGGTCGGATATCAACGTAACTGTGTTCACGTGCACACCACCAGCGAATATGTAAATGATTGGAGTTTTACTTCTCTGGGACAGGTAAACCGGCTACCAGAGTGCATTAGTTTCGTTCGTGTTTAGCGTTGTTACCAGGCACGCTACGGTATATGAAGTGCACGAACAGCGTGAGATGTTGCGTGATGAGTGTGAAGGACATGGGAATGCCGCGTACTCGTGTGCCACAGCGTTTTCAGGTCTCCATTTGGTCGGCTGGTAGAATCTTGGAATATCCATATTTATGGAGCATCGGAATGTGACAGCTTGATGATACATGAAGGTAGTATCTGTTCCCGAAAGAACAGATACCATTGATGACCATGCAGCTTCCCTAGAATGAAATGATAATTAAATCGACATCCTAGCTGGAAACATGTGTTGATATACATGAGTGGGAACATGTTGGGAATGTGTGCCCTGACTGGGACTCGAACCCAGGATCTTCTGCTGACATGGCAGACGCTCTATCCATCTGAGTCACCAAGGGCACAGAGGATAGTGCGCCTGCAGAGACTTATCCCTTGGACGCTCCCCGTGAGACCCACATTCCCAACATGTCCACACCACTACATTCGTACAGCGGCTATTAGATGTTTGCCCATCACACTCATTACTGGTGGCCCATTAATCAACCAAGTCCCGTACGAGCTGGGGCATAGCGTGCGCATTCGCACAAGGAGGTCAATGGCAGGATATTTTAATTATTTATGAAAGTAGTATCTGTTTCCGAAAGAACAGGTACCAATGATCACCGTGCAGCTTCTATAGAATTAAATGATAATTAAATCGATACCCTAGCTGCAAACTGGCATCTGTTCTTTCAGGAACAGATACTACCTTCATATATAGTTAAAATATGGCTACCCACTCATTGACCTTCTTGTGCGAACACACACGCTATGCCCCAACTCGTACGGGACTTGGTTGATTAATCTGCTACGAGTAATGAGTGTGATGGTCAAACAACTATTAGGGGCACTACGAAAGCAGTGGTGTGGACATGTTGGGAATGTGGGTCTCACGAGGAGCGTGCACGGGATAAGTCACTGCACGCGCACTATCCTCTGTGCCCTCGGTGGCTCAGATGGATAGAGCATCTGCCATATAAGCAGTAGATCTCGGGTTCGAGTCCCGTTCGGGCCACACATTTTCAAAATATCCCCAATGATGTATATCAACGCATGTCTGCAGCTAGGGTGTCGATTTAATTATCATTTCATTCTAGGGAAGCTGCACGGTCATCAATGGTATCTGTTCTTTCGGTTCACTTTTTTATCAGGCTATGTATTATGTGCTATACTCACATTATACGACTTTATGGGTAAGATGTGATCCGTTAAAGTACGTAGATAAGTCTAAAATAAAAAAGGAAGTAGATAACTACATAATGTTGCACTGCTCGTACCAAGACGAAGTCCTTCGGGCTACCTAGAATCGCTCACGGCTGCTGCACTTGGCAGTCAGAGAAGCTGACCAGTCAGAAACAGATGGGCATTGTTGCACGTAATGATAATTAAATACAGTTCGGTGTTTTACAGTTCGATCTGCTAAAATACAAATGTTCAGAATTAAGTAGCTTCAAAAAGAGCTATAAATTAAAAAAATGTAATATAATGATATCTGCAACTATTACCCTAATTTAAAATCAAACGTCATTTACGCCTTTCTGTTCAGTTATTTGCGACAGCTTGTTGCAGTGTATTCAGATCTACTTCCTAAGAAGTGTCATGTATAACAAGTCAGATTCTAAATGTTTTTCCTCCAAATGTAATGGCATCGAACGCCGCGTCCCCTGCGCAGACAACGGAAAGGGGAGGGCCAATCCACCGCGGCGAACAGTGGCCTGCAGATTCTCTCCTCACTGCCAGCATACACCTCGCCCGTTGACCAGCGCAGTGTAAAGAAACTCTGTCTTCGAGCAAACACTGAACACATAAGCTCCGATTCGATTCTTATAAACTGACAGCATTTACTTTCAGGCCCAAAATACCCAAGGCACTATCACTCCTCCAAAGAATAGCAGTGACTCAGAACGAAGAACCTTCTTATCTGCTTCGCAGTACCCATGAGCCGGCTTTACCCAGAAGCTATGACTCAGTCTGATAGATGACGGCATATAGAGTGTGAACCCGAACTCTGACACCCAAACTGAGACAAAATTTTGGAGTACACTCACGGATATTTTTGGAGTTTTTGGTATAAGAAGCACATGTTCTCTGGTGCCTCGTTGCAGACTAATGACGTATTGGTGATTTATTCGGCTTGTTGCTCCAGTTATATTTGTTTCCATAAAATTAGCTACACAACAACGAAAAAAGCATGTAATATCCATTTCCCAAGACTAACAACACAAAACTCGCAGTAATGAAAAAGTACTGTGCTCTGGCTGCGGTTACTATAGGAATAGGTCATGTCCATTATAATTATCCGGGCTGTTATGCTGTGGTCGGTTGATGAATTCTGTGGTGATTCCCAACGTTTCGTCTCCGACTTACATTTTAGTATCAGGAATAGGTCAGCATAGCGTCCTTATACCGCTGTTCCACTGCATTCAGTAAACCAATACACAGAAGCATTTTCGCCAACTGTTCATCAGGAAAAGTGTCAGAACTGCTATGTGTCACTTTTAACGTACAACTAACGTTTCCTGAGATACAAACCCGAGACGGAGCTGTGGAATACTGAATGCAAGCTTGAGGACGAAGAGTAAAGTTGGCATCACTGTTGTCAACATCAAGAAACCTCAGTAAATGGAATATTTTGACCTCAAACAAGGCACACAAGCGCATACCGTCGACATTTGCACTCTTGTGCTGATATTGGCTCTGAGCACTATGGGACTTAACTTCTGAGGTCATTAGTCCCCTAGAACTCAGAACTACTTAAACCTAACTAACCTAAGGACATCACACACACCCATACCCGAGGCAGGATTCGAACCTGCGACCGTAGCGGTCGCGCGGTTCCAGACTGTAGCGCCTAGAACCGCTCGGCCGCCACGGCCGGCTGTGCTGATATTACCAGGACGAAGAGATACATAGGCAAATGGAGATAAGAAGTCATACGGAATGAAATGACTCTGCAACGAGCCACCGAAGAGCACGGCTCACTTACAAAAAATCCATTCATCATCCCTGTCCATCCCTGACATACTCCGAAATATATATTTTCTGCTAGATCACGAATACCATACTCAGTTATATCATTAACGGCACTTTTCACTACACGTGCAAATACATACCTTCGTGTGCTTTTCTATATAACTAACCCTCATTGTTCAGACACTTGTTAAAGTGGCGTCGAGTCTCTGTACACAACTACGTTATATGAATTTGCCGCCCATGTTGATTACATGTAGTTGACAGGGTGTATCTCCTTGTCCCCATCGTGGATCCGGCGTCCTGTAAGAAGAAACGCAGACCACAGGTTGCTAGATTGTATCTGTACGGAGGCAGAGTGTGATGTTTCTAGCGTATAGTTGCCACTTTCGTTTTGAGATTTGGTTTTATCGTGATTCAGACCTAAGGCAATCATTCAACGTTGTTTATAGTGGCTTCCTCGGGAAACCTCTCTGGCTTGATAAATGATTCTTTAAAGCAGAGATTGTTTCGACTCTGCTCATTTCCGTTAACTCCTATGACTATTACAAGAAAAAAAAGCACTTTCTTCTTTCATTGATTATACTACGTGTTTTTCTGCGTATTCCTTATACTACAATAAGCAGAATAGTGGACAAAAATAGTGTTGTTCTCTTCTAATCATTGTGAAGGAGGGGGAAGGAGGAGATTAGTGTTTAATGTCCCGTCGACAACGACGTCATTACGGTAGAGTCGGAGCACAAGCTCGGATCAGGGAAAGATGGAGAAGGAAAGCGGCAGTGTCCTTTCAAAGAAACCATCCCGGCAATTGTCTGAAGCGATTTAGGGGAAATCAAGGAAACCCTAAATCAGGATGGCTGGACGCAGGGGAAGCCAGTGCGAGCTACTGCAGATTTTCTAACGAGCGTGCAATGTAGAATGTTTCAGATATTAAGATGGTTAGAGCAGATGTTTTGATACAGAGTTAATGTTGAAAGGCTGGGAAGAAACACATGAGAAAAAAATCACACATAAATTGTAGCTCGCGCCAAAGTGACTCTGCAGTTTGGGGAAACCGGGTAGTGCGGTGGCTCGCAGCTCCCATCACTGCCACGAGATGTCACCCCTAAGCCAATTAAATATGGAACAGATGACATTAGTGTCTCTGGAGAACTTTCCTGACATGCTCTGCCTAAATCATTTCAGAATACTAAAATGGCGATATTCAATAAACTCACGTTGCTACATTATTAACCTCACGCTGTGACCCGTAAACAAAATTACTGCTACACCAGAAAAGTCATCGAGTTGTAGATACTTAGTGCTAACCATGGTAAGCTGGAGCAGACCGCTAGCTACAAACTGTGAGGCACTACCCGTTCAAAATACACACGGTTGTTCGTAAGTGCCTGTGAAGTTTCGAAAGACGAATGTTTGAAAACTAGAAGACGTACAGGGCGTTACCGTAAAAGCGCGCAAAAACTTAACAGGGCATAGGGCATGCTCCATTGAACAATTTGAAGGAGGGAACCTGCGGTCGGAGAAGCCAGCTTAAGGAGATAATAGGAATAAAATAACATTACTGTGTACTCGATTATTTACATTAGTTCACTGCAAATGCCATCACTGAACGTAGAATTTTTATTGTATCTTACAAAATATGCTGACACTGACGGCCATCAACCTCAATGCAAGCGTGACATCGGCGAACAAGATTCTGACGCGCCCTGACAAATACGAGTATCTCTATCACACCACAGGCAGCTACGGTTCTGGCAACTAATCCCACCTCTGTATCCATTGGGGTCTCATACACAAGTGACTTTAGATATTCGCATAGGAAATAATGAAGGAGATTAGCGCATTCGGGAGGACGACAGTTCAAACCCACGTCCGACCATCGTGATTTAGGTTTCTGTGATTTCCATAAAACGCTTTTTTTCTTTTCTTTTAAGTCAGTACGTACTGCCATTAGACTGTTGTTTATTTACAGTGTTACATTTACACTTACACAATCATGATTTCGGCTTCAAAGTGCCATTATCAAGTGTTTTAAGTGTTATAAATTGGCTAAGATGGTATGCTACATTAGGCAATTTATAACACTTAAAACACTTGATGGCATACCATCTTAGGCAATTTATAACACTTAAAACAGTTGATAATGGCACTTTGAAGCCTAAATCATGATTGTGTCAGTGTAAATGTAACACTGTAAATAAACAACAGTGTTATGGCGGTACTGACTTTAAACAAATATATTTTGACTGTGTCCCGCATTATGAAAAAATTATGCCCTAAATCGCTTCAGGGAACTGCCGGAATGGTTCATTTGAAAGGGCGCGACTGATTTCCTTCCCCATCCTTCCTTCATCCGATGGGACCGATGACCTCGCTGTTTGGTCCCCTTCAGCAAATCAAGATTCAGGTCAGGTGGCCTCGCAGGCCGTGGAATAGGACCTCTCCCCTTCCAGTCCAGCGACCAGGAAATACTGTACCTGTACTGCTCCATCGCATTATAATGTATGTCTCTGAATAGCACTGATTAATGAATGGGTTTGTCGCGCGATTCACAGCGCGTTCTGTCACTGGACAACGTAAATACGATTCAGCAGAGCCACCTTATGGACAAGTACAATGGTTCAAATGGCTCTGAGCACTATTTGACTGATGTCATCAGTCCCCTAGAACTACTTAAACCTAACTAACCTAAGGACATCACACACATCCATGCCCGAGGTAGGATTCGAACCTGCGACCGTAGCGGTTCCAGACTGTAGCGCCTAGAACCGCTCGGCCACCCCCGCCGGCTGGACAAGTAAAGTAAACAAAACTTGCATCGTGGCTACCTCGTAATCAGGCTTGTTCTTCTTGCTTCCTTGCAGGAACTAAGGAATTCACTCGTAAATAAACAGCACAGCACGTGTAAATTTGTACGCTTGTTAGTTGTAAATAAGCTGGAAAGCAGTAATGACAGATACTGTACATCCGTAGACAAGTTCACTTACATATCTGCTTAAGCTGGCTTCTCCGACCCCAGGTTCCCTGTCTCGAATTGTTCAGTGGAGCATTCTTTACGTCCTGTTACATTTCTGCACGGTCTTACGGAAACACCTTGTATATGAATGGACGGAGTACCTCTACAAATTTTTAGTTCACAGTACACGCGCTCACCATGGGCACCATCGTGATGACTGGGTGTTGTGTGATGTCCTTAGGTTAGTTAAGTTTAAGTAGTTCTAAGTTCTAGGGGACTGATAACCATAGAAGTTAAATCCCATAGTGCTCAGAGCCGTTTGAACCATGGGCACCATTTGCAGCGCGGTAACATCAATACGTGTTTATAATCCACTGATCTCATTACAAGCGGAAGCCGTGACGGCAGTCCGCTTTGGATATCCGTTCACTGAGTCGCCTATCTGCAGGTGCAAAGTAGTTCGATGCGACGATACTGAGCGATTTATATGACTGCATGTTCCGACACACTTGCCCCCTAGTGGAACTGCGCCGCGGTAGGTGTTGCGAACCGACACATGAAGAGATGTTCCGTCGACTGATATGTGTCTTTTACCGTAAGCCTCGTAGTTTAGGCGCAGTCGTCATCCGCAACCCCCCGAGGTGCTTCTGAGTGGCAGTGCGCAGGGCCTACCTGCAGGTGGTCGAGCAGCGCCTCGAGGCCGCGGTCGCTGATGCTGCAGCAGCGCAGGCTGAGCGAGTGCACGTGCTTGCTGGCGGCGGGGAAGGCGTGCACCAGGTCGAGCGCGTCCTCGTCGGCGGCGCCGAGCAGCGCCAGCGAGTGGAAGCCGCGCCGCAGCAGCGACGCGTACAGCCGCGCCCGCTCGCCCGGCAGCGCGGCGCGCAGCTCGCGGCACCGCAGCACCGGCACCAGGCCGCTCCAGTAGCGCGCAGACCGGTACAGCACGTCGCGCCACCGGCTGCACACCTGCAACACGCGCCGCCGAGGGCAGCCGTGTACAATCCTGTACCTAAACCTACTAAATACGATTAACACAAACGTCACGCAGTGCGCTTTACATTCAAGAAAACGCATTTGACTCTTGGTTCTTTGTGAGAAGATCGCATTCTGCCTCGTGTATAAAGGTGAAACTTACATCTCCCAGTATAGGAATTCGACAGAGACAGAATCATGGTGTTTCGAGACAATAACTTTTTGTTCCGCGATATTGCTGCTCCCATTGGTTGTCATGTGCCAGAAGTGGCAGTCCTGTGTACTACACGACTGAACATTAAAATTGCTACACCAAAAAGGAATGCAGATGATAAACGGGTATACACTGGACAAACATACTTTACTAGAACTGACATGTGATTACATTTTCATCCAGTTTGGGTGCATAGATACTGAGAAATCAGTACCCAGAACAACCACCTCTGACCGTAATAACGGCCTTGATACGCCTGGGCATTGACTTAAACAGAGCTTGGATGGCTTGTACAGGTACAGCTGCCCATGCAGCTTCAACACGATACCACAGTTCATCGAGAGTAGTGACTGGCGTATTGTGACGAGCCAGTTGCTCGGCCACCATTGACCAGAAGCTTTCAGTTGGTGAGAGATCTGGAGAATGTGTTGGCCAGGGCAGCAGGCGAATATTTTCTGTATCCAGAAAGGCCCGTACAGGACCTGCAACATGAGGTCGTGGATTATCCTGCTGAAACGTAGGATTTCGCAGGGATCGAATTAAGGGTAGAGCCACGGGTCGTAACACATCTGAAATGTAGCGTCCACTGTTCAAAGTGTCGTCAAATCGAACATGAGGTGACCGAGACATGTAACCAATGGCACCCCATACCATCACGCCAGATGATACGCCAGTATGGCGATGATGAATACACGCTTCCAATGTCATTCCCTGCGATGTCGCCAAACACAGATGTGACCATCATGATGCTGTAAACAGAACCTGGATTCATCCGAAAAAATATTTTGCCATTCGTGCACCCAGGCTCGTCGTTGAGTGCACCATCGCAGGCCCTCCTGTCTGTGATGCAGCGTCAAGGGTAACCGCAGCCATGGTCTCGGAGCTGATAGTCCATGCTGCTGCAAACGTCGTCGAACTGTTCGTGTAGATGGTTGTTGTCTTGCAAACGCCCCCATCTGTTGACTCAGGGATCGAGACGTGGCTGCACGATCCGTTACAGCGATGCGGATAAGATGCCTGTCATCTCGACTCCTAGTTATACGAGGCCGCTGGGATCCAGCACGGCGTTCCGTATTACCCTCCTGAACCCACCGATTCCATATTCTGCTAACAGTCATTGAATCTCGACCTACGCGAGCAGCAATGTCGCGATACAATAAACCGCAATCGCGATAGGCTACAATCCTACCTTTATCAAAGTCGGAAACGTGATGGTACGCATTTCTCCTCCTTACACGAGGCATCACAACAACGTTTCACCAGGCAACGCCAGTCAACTGCTGTTTGTGTATGAGAAATCGGTGGGAAACTTTCCTCATGTCAGCACGTTGTAGGTGTCGCCACCGGCGACAACCTTATGTGAATGCTCTGTAAAGCTAATCATTTCCATATCACAGCAACTTCTTCCTGTCAGTTAATTTTCGCGTCTGTAACACGTCATCTTCGTGGTGTAGCAGTTTTAATGGTCAGTAGTGTAAATTTCTTATTACCTTACCATGTAAGTAAAGATTCGCTATTTTCTGTCCTTCATTGTGTTCGATATCAAGGGCCAGCACTATATACGAATATTTCACCTTTTATTCTAAATACGTATAATACTATTAGAGCAAATTTTTAATATGCGTAGGAAAGACAATTTTTGCGATGCTGTTGGTAAAGACACTTTTGTTCCGATGTTAAAGGGGTCTCGATATAATTGTGATATTGCAGTGATGGATGATTTTGTATCGAATGAGGTATTGGAACTTCCCTACCACTACAGATCTTTACTCCGCTCACACATGGAGCAAGGAGAAGATATCCTGTATGCCTTGTGCACTGTGTAGTCTGTCGCAATTGCTGGTTGACCAAATTTCATCAACAGTGCTGCGTTCTTTCCTGAAGTGTTCTCATAACACTGTCACGCTGATCGTATCGACCAGCAACAAACGGTGACATACACTATGTGATCAAAAGTATCTAGACACCCCAAAAACATACGTTTTTCATATTAGGAACATTGTGCTGCCATCTACTGACAGGTACTCCATATCAGCGACCTCAGTAGTCATTAGACATCGTGAGAGAGCGGAATGGAGCGCTCCGAGCAACTCACGGACTTCGAATGTGGTCAGGTGATTTGGTGTCACTTCTGTCATACGTCTGTACGCGAGATTTCCACACTCCTAAACATCCCTAGGTACACTTTTTCCGATGTAATAGTGAAGTGGAAACGTGAAGGGGCACGTACAGCACAAAAGCGTACAGGCCGACCTCGTCAGTTACCTGACACAGATCGCCGACAGTTGGAGGGTTGTAATGTGTAATAGGCAGACATCTATCCAGACCATCACATAGAATTTTCCAAACTCCATCAACGTCCACTGCAAGTACTATAGCAGTTAGGCCGGAGGTGATTTCATGGTCGAGCGGCTGCTCATAACCCATACATGACGCCGGTAAACGCCAAACGACGTCTCGCTTGGTGTAAGGAGCGTAAACATTGGACGATTAAACAGTGGAAAAACATGTGTGGAGTGACGAATCACGGTACACAATGTGGCAATCCGATGTCAGGGTGTGTGTATGGCGAATGCCCGGTGAACGTTATCTGCCAGCGTGTGTAGTGCCAACAGTAAAATTCGTAGGCGGTGGTACTATCGTATGGTAGTGTTTACCATGGAGGGCCCTTTCATCAATTGTTGTTTTTCGTGGCACTATCAAAGCACAAACCTACATTGGTGTTTTAAGCACCTTCTTGCCTCCCACTGTTGAAGAGCAATTCGGGGCTGGCGACTGCATCTTTCAACAAGATCGAGCACCTGTTCATAATGCACGGCCTGTGGCGCAGTGGTTACACGACAATAACTTTCCTGTAATGGACTGACCTGAATCCTTTGGGGTGTTTAGGAACGCCGACTTCGTGCCACGCCTCACCGACTGACATCGATATCTCTCCTCAATGCAGTCCTCCGTGGAGAATGGGCTGCCATTCCTCAACAAACCTTCCAGTACCCGATTGAACGTATGCCTGCAAGAGTGGAAGCTGTGATCAAGGCTAAGGGTGGCCCAACACCGCATTGAATTCCAGCATTAGCGATGGAAGGCGCCACGAACTTCGAACTTCTAAGTTATTTTCATCCAGGTGTCCGGATACTTTTGATTACATAGTGTATGTACACTGAAGAGGCAAAGAAACTGATACGCTTGCCTAATATCGTGTAGGAGCCCCGCGAAGCACGCAGAAGTGCCGCAACACGACGTGTCATGGATTCGACTAATGTCTGAAGTAGTGCTCGAGGGAGTTGACACCATGAATACTTCAGGGCTGTCCATAAATCTGTAAGAATACGAGTGGGTCGAGATCTCTTCTGAACAGGATGTTGCAAGGCAACCCAGATATGCTCAATAGTTTTCATGTCTAGGGATTTTGGTGGCCAGCGGAAGTATTTAAACTCAGAAGACTGTTCCTGAAGATACTCTGTAGGAATTGTGGGCGTGTGGGGTGTGGCATCGTGCGACTGGAGTTGCTCAAGTCCGTTGGAATGCACAATGGACATGAATAGATGTAGGTGATCAGATAGGATGAATACGTACGTGTCACCTGTCAGAGTCGTATCTAGACATGTCATGGGCCCCGTATCAATCCAACTGCACACGTCCCACACCATTACGGAGCCTCCACCAGCTTGAACAGTCCCCTGCTGACACGCAGGGTCCATGGATTCATAGGGTTGTCTCCATACCGGTACAGGTCCATCCGCTCGATACAATTTGAAAGGAAACTCGTCCGATCAGGTAACAAGTTTCCAGTCATCAACAGTCCAATTTCGGTGTTTAAGGTTCCAGGTGACGTGTAAAGCTTTATGTCGTGCAGTCATCAAGGGTACACAAGTGGTCCTTTGACTCCGAGAGCCCATATGTTTCGTTGAATGGGTAGAACGGTGACACTTATTAATGATCCATCATTGAAATCTGCAGCAATTTGTGGAAGGGTTGCACTCCTGTCACGTTGAACGATTCTCTTCACTCGTCATTGGTCCCGTTCTTGCATGATCTTTTTCCTGTCCTACCGATGTCGGAGACTTGATGTTTCACCGGATTCCTGATATTCACGCTACACTAGTGAAATCGTAGTACGGGAGAATTCCCACTTCATCGCTAACTTGGAGAAGCTGTGTCGCTTCACTCGTGCGCCGATTATAACACCACGTTCGAACTGACTTAAATCTTGATAACCCGCAATGGTAACAGCAGTAACCGATCTAACAACTGCGCCAGACACTTGCTGTCTTATATAGGCGTTGTCGGCCGCAGCGCCGTATTCTGCCTGTTAACATACCTCTGTATTTAAATACGCATGCCTATATCAGTTTCTTGGGCGGCTCAGTGTATACAGGGTTATCACAAATGATTGAAGCGATTTCACAGCTCTACAATAACTTTATTATTTGAGATATTTTCACAATGCTTTGCACACACATACAAAAACTCAAAAAGTTTTTTTAGGCATTCACAAATGTTCGATATGTGCCCCTTTAGTGATTCGGCAGACATCAAGCCGATAATCAGGTTCCTCCCACACTCGGCGCAGCATGTCCCCATCAATGAGTTCGAAACGGTAAGGCTTCTGCTTTAGCCTTTTCCGTAAGATTTTCCAAACCGTCGGCTGTGGTACGTTTAGCTCCTTGCTTGCTTTATTCGTCGACTTCCGCGGGCTACGCGTGAAACTTGCCCGCACGCGTTCAACCGTTTCTTCGCTCACTGCAGGCCGACCCGTTGATTTCCCCTTACAGAGGCATCCAGAAGCTTTAAACTGCGCATACCATCGCCGAATGGAGTTAGCAGTTGGTGGATCTTTGTTGAACTTCGCCCTGAAGTGTCGTTGCACTTGTATGACTGACTGATGTGAGTGCATTTCAAGCACGACATACGCTTTCTCGGCTCCTGTCGCCATTTTGTCTCACTGCGCTCTCGAGCGCTCTGGCGGCAGAAACCTGAAGTGCGGCTTCAGCCGAACAAAAAATGGTTCAAATGGCTCTGAGCACTATGGGACTCAACATCTTAGGTCATAAGTCCCCTAGAACTTAGAACTACTTAAACCTAACGAACCTAAGGACATCACACACACCCATGCCCGAGGCAGGATTCGAACCTGCGACCGTGGCAGTCCCGCGGTTCCGGACTGCAGCTCAGCCGAACAAAACTTTATGAGTTTTTCTACGTATCTGTAGTGTGTCGTGACCATATGTCAATGAATGGAGCTACAGTGAATTTATGAAATCGCTTCAATCATTTGTAATAGCCCTGTATATTATATATATATACGTGTGTGTGTGTGTGTGTGTGTGTGTGTGTGTGTGTGTAATTTATGGGCGCTCAACGGCAAGATTCTCAGAGCCCTTACGAAAATGAGTAGAAATGAATGTGGTTAAAATGTTGTAAAACATAATTACAGTCACTCTCTCCCAGTCTCACACAGGGTCAACCGCAGGGTCATCGTCTCACATCCTTAGCGTAAATACGGTCAGATGTTCTAAGTGTCAACTAAAACGCAAGTGATACAGGAAGAAAGCTACAATAATTACACAGGAATTCATATCTGGCTCATCACTTGCAAAAAACACTGATGAGCCAGACACTGATATCACATTAAAAGTGTATCCCTAAAATTTTAGCGAACAAGTTGGCCATTGTGCAGAACCTTAACGTCGTACCACATTACTGTCACTGTCAGTAAAAATAAGACATATAACGGTAAATTAGCCCTACTAGAACATGGCACACTGACTCCTGTACGCCACAAGTACCACACATTGAAGGATCCTCTCATCGGAACAAGATGCCACGGGTCATGGGGCGGTCTCTTACTCTAAAACTAGTGAGAATGACGTTATCCCGTCTGCGTGACAGGAAGGAGATACGCCCTGGACGTGTTGTTGACTTTACTAGGCACAGCTTACTGTGTTACTTCCAGCCACTCTCGTTCCCAACTACACGTGACTCTGTACTAACAAATTCAGCAAAACGTCGCTGAATACCTGCCTCCGTCGCCGAGGTCGCTCACGCACGTCTGTGCGGTGACTCTCGACCCAGAGGTAAGCTGATTCGAATCCTGGTGGTAGAAGAAATTTTCATTGCCGATACGAGGTGCATTCAAGTTCTAAGGCCTCCGATTTTTTTTTCTCCGGACTGGAAAGAGATAGAAACATGCGCATTGTTTTAAAATGAGGCTACATTCATTGTCAATACGTCCCAGAGATGGCAGCACCGTACGGTAGATGGAATTTTACCGCCAGCGGCGAGAATGAGAACTGTTTTAAATACTTAAAATGGCGACGTTTTCCTTACTTGAACAGCGTGCAATCATTCGTTTTCTGAATTTGCGTCTTGTGAAACCAATTGAAATTCATCTACAGTTGAAGGAGACATGTGGTGATGGAGTTATGGATGTGTCGAAAGTGCGATCGTGGGTGCGACAGTTTAATGAAGGCAGAACATCGTGTGACAACAAACCGAAACAACCTCGGGCTCGCACAAGCCGGTCTGATGACATAATCGAGAAAGTGGGGGGAATTGTTATGGGGGATCGCCGAATGACTGTTGAACAGATCGCCTCCAGAGTTGGCATTTCTATGGGTTCTGTGCACACAGTCCTGCATGACGATCTGAAAATGCAAAAAGTGTCATCCAGGTGGGAGCCACGAATGCTGACGGACGACCACGTGGCTGCCCGTGTAGCATGTTGCCAAGCAATGTTGACGCGCAATGACAGCATTAATGGGACTTTCTTTTCGTCGGTTGTGACGATGGATGAGACGTGGCTGCCATTTTTCAATCCAGAAACAAAGCGCCAGTCAGCTCAATGGAAGCACACAGATTCACCGCCAACAAAAAAATTTCGGGTAACCGCCGGTGCTGAAAAAATGATGGTGTTCATGTTCTGGGACAGCGAGGGCGTAATCCTCACCCATTGTGTTCCAAAGGGCACTACGGTAACAGGTGCAATCCTACGAAAATGTTTTGAAGAACAAATTCCTTCCTGCACTGCAACAAAAACGTCCGGGAAGGGCTGCGCGTGTGCTGTTTCACCAAGACAACGCATCCGCACATCGAGCTAACGTTATGCAACAGTTTCTTCGTGATAACAACTTTGAAGTGATTCCTCATGCTCCCTACTCATCTGACCTGGCTCCTAGTGACTTTTGGCTTTTTCCAACATTTAAAGACACTCTCCGTGGCCGCACATTCACCAGCCGTGCTGCTATTGCCTCAGCGATTTTCCAGTGGTCAAAACAGACTCCTAAAGAAGCCTTCGCCGCTGCCATGGAATCATGGCGCCAGCGTTGTGAAAAATGTGTACGGAAAAATGTATACGTCTGCAGGGCGATTACGTCGAGAAGTAACGCCAGTTTCATCGATTTCGGATGAGTAGTTAATTAGAAAAAAAAATCGGAGGCCTTAGAACTTGAATGCACCTCGCATTTCGCCAGCTGGTGGAGGGGAGGTGGTAACGTAAGGTTTCTGATCACCATACCCGGTGTCTACATCCTGGTTTTAATACCAAACGTCTCCACAGTGTCTCATGAAGTGAGGGCATGCGACACTGTTGATGGTGATCCGTCCGTCGGATGGTGACGTTAAGCTCGGCTACCCGCTTCATGGTATTAGTGGGGAGTAGGCTATGTTCCGGCACCGGGTTTCACCCTCTTCCTTCTCTCATCATCTTCAACACGAAAGTGACACTACTCTCCACACGCACCCATTAGTCACCTACACTTACACACAGAGCTCTCACACTTCTCGCCTGACGGCGCGAACGACAGGGAAATCCTTTTCAATTAGGAAGCTAAACCTGTCCTACGTGGTATCTCAGCCATTCATGCCGTATGAATTTACTTTCCCTTGCATATCTGAATAGTTTCGACGCATTCCTTCACTGCTACTTGGTGGAAATCGCAAACACTCGAGCGGCACCAAAGAATGGGGAATACAAGCATTCTGCGCGACATCTCTTTGTAGGTACGCTACACTTTCTGAGAACTCGCACAATAAACTGAAGTCGGCAGTTCGCCACCCCTATAACTGAACTCGTTTCATCGTATGTCGTTTCGTTGCCTTACACTAGGTATATAATCCACGATGCTTAGTCGGCAGCAAATCATCGCAGGCCGACATTCATCACTCCATTTAGAAATTCTGACGAAATATCCCCTTACACAAACGACATGACGCTAAAAATACAACAAAAAGTTTATACACTACTGGCCATTAAAATTGCTACACCAAGAAGGAATGCAGATGATAAACGGATATTCATTGGACAAATATATTATACTAGAACTACATGTGATTACATTTTCACGCAGTTAGGGTGCATAGATACTGAGAAATCAGTACCCAGAACAACCACCTCTGACCGTAATAACGGCCTTGATACACCTGGCCATTGAGTCAAACACAGCATGGATGGCGTGTACAGGTACAGCTGCCTATGCAGCTTCAACACGATACCACAGTTCATCAAGAGTAGTGACTGGCGTATTGTGACAAGTCAGTTGCTCGGCCACCATTGGCCAGACGTTTTAATTGGTGAGAGATCTGGAGAATGTGCTGGTCAGGGCAGCAGTCGGACATTTTGTGTATCCAGAAAGGCCCATACAGGACCTGCAACATGCGGTCGTGCATTGTCCTGCTGAAATGTAGGGTTTCGCAGGAATCGAATAAAGGATAGAGCCACAGGTCCTAACACAAATGAAATGTAACGTCCACTGTTCAAAGTGCCGTCAATGCGAACAAGAGGTGACCGAGACGTGTAACCAACGACACCCCATACCATCACGCCGGGTGATGCGCCAGTATGGCGATGACGAATACACGCTTCCAATGTGCGTTCACTGCGATGTCGCCAAATACGTATGCGACCATCATGATGCTGTAAACAGAACCTGTATTCATCCTAAAAAATGACGTTTTGCTATTCGTGCACCCAGGTTCGTCGTTGAGTACACCATCGCAGGCGCTCCTGTCTGTGAACCAGCGTCAAGGGTAACCGCAGCCATGGTCTCCGAGATGATAGTCCATGGTGCTGCAAACGTCGTCGAACGGTTCGTCAGATGGTTGTTGTCTTGCAGACGACTCCATCTGTTGACTCAGGGATCGAGACGTAGCTGCACGATCCGTTACAGACATGCGGATAAGATGCCTGTCATCTCGACTGCTAGTGATACGAGGCCGTTGGCATCCAGCAAGGCGTTCCATATTACCCTCCTGAACCCACCGATTCCATATTCTGCTAACAGTCATTGGATATCGACCAACGCGAGCAGCAATGTCGCGATACGATAAACCGACCTTTATCAAAGTCGGAAACGTGATGGTCCGCATTTCTCCTCCTTACACGAGGCATCACCACAACGTTTCACCAGGCAACGCCGGTCAACTGCTGTTTGTGTATAAGAAATCGGGTGGAAACTTTCCTCATGTCAGTACGTTGTAGGTGTCGCCACCGGCGCCAACCTTGTGTGAATGCTCTAAAAAGCTAATCATTTGCATATCACAGCATCTTCTTCCTGTCGGTTAAATTGCGCGTCTGTAGCACGTCATCTTCGTGGTGTAGCAATTTTAATGACCAGTTGTGTATCTTTCATGTACTTTGAGAACACTTCCAGCGGCACTCCTGACATTAACTTTATTCCTGATGAACACGCCATGAAGAACAACGTACTGGTTTGTATTTCTCACCAAGTCTGCGAACCAGTCACATATGTGAGAATCTATTACGTTCGCTGGGATCTTCCTTAACAGCCTAAAGTGTGGTATAGTATTCAGATTTTACCGAAAAATCTGTGTATATGTCTGGGAATATGTTTTGGTCGGCACGTAAGGTTGAGATGAAATCATGAGTAAAGAGGGCGAGCTCCGTTTCCCTAAACTGAGTCTTTCTCAATTCATGCTGCTTTATGGACACAAGTTATTCGTGCTGCTGTAGACCCATTACATTCGGTTTAACAGTATGTCCCTGGATCCTGCAGTACACAGCTGTCGAGGATATTGGTCCATAATTTTACGCATCTATTCTCTTGGCCTTCTTGTATACGGGATAAAACTGCGCTTTCTTCCGTACATCGTGCGCAGTTGCGTCAGGTGGCTTCCTGTCCTTGCCAACATTGTCACAGCTTGGCGTGAGGTCAAACGCAAAATGAACACGTTTCATAACAAAAAGATTTTTTAAGACCTGAAGATGACAGCAAAGTCTGTCGAAACCGGTTGTCTTAAATAGAGAAATATTTATGCGATCTAGGCTATCGAATGTTTTTAGCACTGTCACTCAACTGATCCGTAGAAATACTGCACTTACAGAAACGTATTAGTACGTCATAAAAGAACAGGTGTGTTCGAAGTGCATGCAAGCATTCTTTGTAGTGTATTTGTGCTTAATTTTCTTTCGATCTCTGTGATGTAACTCCTATAGGGTCCAGGTCATAGATTAATTTGACAAAAATTACGAATCATTTAATTTGTGATTTAATTAAGTGTGTGGTAAAGTTTTACAACAGAATATACAGGTGAACTCCGTAACGCAGGGAACGTTGGATGGTACTTCGTTCCAACATTACCGATAACATATCTTCTGGTAAACCTTCCGGGATGTAAGGTCATGGTCCATGAAACTCTTCAGCTCCTAACGTTTCGTCCAGAGCTGCGCTGGACATCTTCAGAGTGGTGTTTCTCCTCCGGTGAGTCTCCGATGTCCAGCGCAGCTCTGGACGAAACGTTAGGAGCTGAAGAGTTTCATGGACCACGACCTTACATCCCGGAAGGTTTACCAGAAGATATGTCATCCGGTCGTGAAATCCTTCATACTATGATTACCGATAACCTTCGAATATTGAGCGAGGAAAACATAACAGTCAATATAGATCTCTCATTTCCCTGATGTTTGTTATCTTATTCTAGTAATCCCTAAATCTATATCTACATCTGTATTATACAAGTCAATGTGTAGTGCATGGCAAAGGGCATTATTAATTGTACTATTTATTAACGTTCTTCCCGTTCCATTATTGCACGGAGCGTGGAAAGAACGATTGCTTAAATATCTTTGTATGTGCTGTAATTGGCCTGACCTCGTCTTCGTGGTCCCTAAGGGACTTCCTTTGCTTGAAACATTTTTGCATGTCATACGGATAATACCGCACATAAAGAAACGAGATCTTTTGCACTGGTCGACAGTGTATAAATCGATTGTAATATCCGCTTCCTGTTCGCTATTACATGTTATTGAGCGCGTGGTGCCCCATGTAAGGAGAAAAAAACGTGTATCAGGACGTGACGGAACTCGGCAGCAGCAGCATCATGGCCTTTCGAGACTCCATTTTATCGTTCTGCGATATTGCTGCTCGTGTTAGTGGGATCCCACTATATGGAATCGATGGCTTCAGAAAGGCCATACTCCCAAACTTCGATTTAAGCTGACCCATGAGAATAGTGCCCGAGAGGACAGAAATACTGTTCATTCGGACTTGCGCGATTTTACAGCCACGTCATGTATATTGAGTCAGGAGATCGTTTTGTTCTCACCGTGGACAGTGGGACTGCGCTAGAACTTCACACACTGTCAACAGGAAGAGCAGTGGCCTGGCCTGGCAGCAGTGAGGTTGGCGTGTCCAGCGACAACACTGAACACGGGAGTGACGCTACGTCGTCTTTTTAGATCCCGTGCCATTGCGTATACAACGCCACCACTTCTGGTTCGCATAGCTGGTATTTTGGACAGCAGCCGTTACAACTCAGACGAGTTAAGGACATTGGCTAGGCCCTAACTTCGCGGCCCATGCAACGTTATCTTTCAACAAGATAACGCAAGACCGCACGTTTTTGTAATTCAAGATCAATTTGATCTGATGCCCAGCCGCGTTAGGGTTATCGTTGTTTCCAGTGCGGGCAGCTCGGTATACTAAACTTCGCACCTAAAAATTTAATCATGAAATCATCTTACTATACTGTATACGCACAGTATGTAAAATTTCATTATTTGCTACCCTTCTTGTTGTTGCGGTTTTAATGGCCAGCAGTATAGATATTGAACACATTAGGAGCAATACAGCAGCCTTCGCTAACCCGTTTCCCAATTTTAGTTTAGCCTGTCATCTCAACTCTCATTCTTGCTTGTTGTGTCATATACAGAATGTTCCACTTATACTGAACCATCCCAAATAAGATTTTATCAAGAAGAAAAACAAAGCAAAAAAAATTTTAGCTACCAGGGTGACATTAACACGCATGATTGCCTTTGATGTAACTTTCTTTCATTATGAAGATATTAACAGCAGTACGTTTTTTTTAAAAAGCATCCTATATTTCTAATTCAGTAAACCATTTTCTCCCTTAAATAACTTTCCAGAAACGTATCACGGTGTACTATTCACGTAAACATGAAGTTATTGTAATGGTAATGCGAAACTGACATTGACTCCCCGTAAAAGCAAAGACTGAAGATACTAGGGTATCGTTAAACGAATAGAAACACAAAGAAAATGCACACCGGTCGTTCAGTCAATCGCCTTCAGCTGAAGGTTTGTGAGAATACAATACACACCAACGTAGATACGGTAGGAATGCTACTCATACATGCAGAATGAAGTTTGCATAACAGTAATTGAAATAATGTTAAAATAAAGTTCCGATATTCACGATACGAATACAAATGGTTCAAATGGCTCTAATCACTATGGGACTTAAAATCTGAGGTCATCAGTCCCCTAGACTTAGAACTACTTAAACCTAACTAACCTAAGGACATTACACTCATCCATCCCCGAGGCAGCATACGAACCTGCGACCGTAACAGCAGCGCGGCTCCGGACTGAAGCGCTTAGAGCCGCTCGGCCACAGCGGCCGGCGATACGGATACATGCACACAGTAATGTAGTACTTTTAAATAATATGTTGTGTACAGTAAAGGTAGTCCTTGATTAAAACAGCATCGTCATTATTTTCATTTTATTGTAGTCGAATGCAGGCGTAATGTTACTCAGGCGCAGGAAGTCTAAGAGCTATATCGTGGCAATAATGTACCTTTTTCGTCTTGTTGTGGCGCTTCAGGAAGGGGAAATTTTCAACACAAGACAACGCAGTCGTATTACAACTTGTCCAGATGAACCCGCTTCTGCTACAACAAATCCACATGTGAGCTCACGACTGCTCGAACAGGAAACTGCCACTCCCAAAAACCAATGTACATCACATTCAAATATATCGCCACTTCACTAAGTTCTCCATACAAGAGTAACATTTCTGTCTTGTCTAACACAAAACTTCAACTGAAGACGGTTGATTGAATAACTGGTGTGCATTTTTCTTTTGTTTTCATCTGTTTATTGTCAACTCCAGCAAGTAGACGAGTTACGTTAGCCCGGATATATATCACTACAGAAGAGTCAAAGTCAGTTTTATGCTACGTTTTTAATAGCGTCATGTTTACTTTTTTCCGAACTGATCTCGCGCAGACGATCGCTGGAGCAACGAAGGCTACCTAGCGACCGGAAAAAAATTGCAGGTCATTCCCGTTTTCGAGAAGGGTTGTAGGACAGATGCACATAATTATAGGCGTATATCGTTGACTTCACTCTGTTGAAGAATTATGTTCTAGAATTATGGCGTTCTTGGAGAACGAAAATATCCTCTATAAAAATCAACATTGATTCCGCAAACAGGGATCATGTGAAACTCATTTCGCTCTGTTTCTCCATGAGATCCTTAGAGTTGTAGCCAACCGTGGCCTCGTTGATGCAGTTGTCCTTGACTTCATGGAGGCATTTTACACCGACTCACACAGCCGTTTAGTAAAAATATGAGTTTTCCAAGTGTCGGACCAGATTTGCGACTGGATTCAAGACTTCCTTAGAGATAAAACTCAACATTTCGCCCTTAACGGAACAACATCTGCAGATGTAATTCCTGTAGTATCCAAGGAAGTGTGAGAGGACTGTTACAACGTATATAAATGATCTAGCAGAAGGCTTCGGAAGCTCCTTAACACAGTTCGCAGACGATGCGGTTGTCTATAAGAAAGTAGAAACGCCAGAGCACAGTATCGATTTGCAGAACGACCTGCAGAGTATTGATGAACGGAGCAGGCTCTGGCAGTTGACCCTGAACGTTAATTAATGTGAAATATTGCACATACATAGGAAAAGAAAGCCACTACTGTACAACTACATTATTGATGAGAACTTCTGGAAACAGTATCTGCCATAAAATATCTGGGAGCAACTATCCAGAGGCACTTCAAGTGGTATGACCGCATAAAACAAACAGTAGGAAAAGTAGATGTTACACTGAGTTTCATAGGAGGAATCTTTAGGAAATGTAACTTGTTTACGAGGGAAGTGGCTTTCAAAACACTTCTTCGACCGATTCTAGAGTATTGCTCATCACCCAGGGACCCTTACGAGGTAGAACTAATAGATGAGACAGAGAAGATCCAAAGAAGAGCAGTGCGTTTCGTCACAGGGTCGTTCAGTTGGCGCTAAAATGTTACAGACATGTTCAATAAACTCCAGTGGCAGACGCTACAAGAGAGGCGTTGTGATTCATGAAGTGGTTTACTATTGAAACTGCGAGAGAGTGGGTTCCAGGATGTTGGACAAATTACTTCCTCCCACATACGTCTTGCGAAATGATCACAACGAGCGAATTCGAGAAATTAGAGCTAATACATAGGCTTACCGACAATTGTTCTTCCCATGCGCCATTCACAAGTCTAACAGAAGAGAGGGGGGGGGGGGATCGGTTATTGGCACCAGAGGTACCGTTAGGTCGCTTTTCGGAGTGTGAATGTAGAGAAAGTAGATGTAGAGAAAGTAGATGTATAGAAAGAGGAGTAAAAATATAAGTACTATTAAAAAAAGAAAACGTACTGCTGTTCTTACCCACGAGCATTCACACAAGGTTGGCACCGGTGGCGACATCTACAACCTGCTCGCATGAGGAAAGTTTCCAACCGATTTCTCATACACAAACAGCAGTTGACTGGCGTTGCCTGGTGAAACGTTGTTGTGATGCCTCGTGTAAGGAGCAGAAATGCGTATCATCACGTTTCCGACTTTGATAAAAGTCGGATTGTAGCCTATCGCGATTGCGGTTTGTCGTATCGCGACATTGCTGCTCGCGTTGGTCGAGATCCAATGGCTGTTAGCAGAATATGGAATCGGTGGGTTCAGGAGGGTAATTCGGAACACCGTGCTGGATCCCAAAGGCCTCGTATCATTAGCAGTCGAGATGACAGGCATCTTATCCGCATGGCTGTAACGGATCGTGCAGCCACGTCTCGATCCCTGAGTCAACAGATGGGGACGTTTGCAAGACAACAACCATCCGCACGAACAGTTCGACGACGTTTGCAGCAGCGTGCACTATCAGCTCGGTGACCATGGTTGCGGTTACCATTGACGCTGCATCACAGACAGGAGTGCCTGCGATGGTGTACTCAACGACGAACCTGGGTGCACGAATGGCAAAACGTTGTTTTTTCGGATTAATTCAGGTTCTGTTTACAGCATCATGATGGTCGCATCCGTGTTTGGAGACATTGCGGTGAACGCACATTGAAAGCGTGTATTCATCATCGCCATACTGGCGTATCGCCCGGCGTAATGGTACACATTACACGTCCCGGTCACTTCCTTTCGCATTGACGGCACTTTGAACAGTGGACGTTACATTTCAGATGTGACGACACGTGGCTCTACCCTTCATTCGATCCCTGCGAAACCCTACATTTCAGCAGTATAATTCACGACTGCATGTTGCAGGTCCTGTACGGGCCTTTCTGGATACTGAAAATGTTAGACTGCTGCCCTGGCCAGCACATTCTCCAGATCTCTCACCAATTGAAAACGTCTGGTCAATGGTGGCCGAGCAACTGGCTCGTCACAATACGCCAGTCACTACTCTTGATGAACTGTGATATAGTGTTGAAGCTGCATGGGCAGCTGTACCTGTACACGCCATCCAAGCTCTATTCGACTCAATGCCCAGGCGTATCAAGGCCGTTATTACGGCCAGAGGTGGTTGTTTTGGGTACTGATTTCTCAGAATCTGTGCACCCAAATTGCGTGAAAATATAATCAGGTGACAGTTCTAGTATAATAGAGCTGTCAAATGAATATCCGATTATCATCTGCGTTTCTTTTTGGTGTAGCAATTTTAATGGCCAGTAGTGTATTTTTTGAATTTTATTTCTGGATAAAAAGTGATTTGTGGTGGTCAAGATGAATGCGACTCTTGTAGATTACGATTAGTCTCCTTTCTTCCTAATTAACCCCAATATTCTTCAGAATACAGTGTAATAAAAATGAATTCGAAACAGCGACCGGTTGCTGCAAGTCGCTTTTCAGTAAGTGACGATGTTGTATAATCCACACGGAGATGATCGTGCTTTCGCCAGTGCTTACGGGGGAGCCAGAGAAGCGTGGTGCGGACTGCCAAGGGGATCGTCAGCAGCTGGGGCGGCTGAAAGCCGTGCCACCTGAGGCTGCGCCCCCCGCCCCCTCGCTTCCCACCCCCTACCCGTGGAAGCGTCCCCTGGCGACGCGGCGCAAACACAGCGCGACGCCCCGGTCGATGCCCTCCACAGCAGCAGTGGCGCGCGGCGCTGACAGATCGCTGAACCCACACAGCGCCGCGGGCAATCCTCTCGTCGTATTGCACACATGTCTGTTTCCGCTAATAGTTCCGGGCTGAGAGGGCACGATCTAGTCACTAACGTTTCTTCCACGACTGTGGGCGACATCTGCAGAGATCAAACACTGCCAACTACAACAGAAATCTCCCGGGGCCCCTAACCCTTACCGCTCGACCAACGGGGCAGCCCCGATTGCGTAAATATCGCAATACACTCGCATGTGGGGCGGAATCCGACACAAATTTCAGTTTACCGGCGCTCTCACCGCCGCACTTTTTATACGGCGGTGTTCTGACATCTAGGGGCAAGCGATATAACTACGAGGAAAAACATTTGTCGAACACATGCCGCTGTTGTTTTCACTTTTCTAGTCCAGTTCGAAGGCGCTGTTCAGAACCGTAACAACAAAAAAGGCTAATTTACGTGGTAATCCTAAAACATAATTGGAATTTGAGTGATATGACTGATTTGAGCGGTGACAGCAGTAACAAAACAGTGACAATTGTCAGTGGATCATTCTGTACAACCTGGTGCTACCTCCAACCAGAAATCCAATTTCAACCACAAGAGGTTTCTGAAAGCCCTGGTTGGAACTGTATGGAACACAGGCAAAAGGAAGATGGGAAGATCACCGAATCTCGATGACGACGAGAGACTTTCAAAGCAGCCACTCTTAATTTACGCCAATGAAAAGGATTGTGCTGTGCACAGTAACAGGCGGGTGAAAGGTGGTAGATGGGGAAACTGTGTACTACTGTGCAGAAAAAAAGGAAAATGTAATATGAAGGTATCTTCTCTTGAAAACGTAATATGGAAGTATATTCACTTTGTACGCTTGTCTGCTGCACACATAATTTTTTAAAAAATAATCATTAACGTGTTTCATACGGAATGGCTGTCTTCTTACGTGTTGAGATATTTCTATTCTACGAATCCTTGGATCTTGTTAACCGCTGTTTATAAACTTGCAATGGACACTTAAAAACTCTACAGCACTATAAACTCTGCTTTGAAGTACAAATCAGATGGCAGTCAAAGCGTATGCAAAGTGATACCGCTACCCCTACTTATAGGTTTTATCCTATACACAGTGCCTTCAGATTTCACGCGCAAGATTTTCAGATACTCTCGCTTGCTATGCGGAGACTATTAATCCTACAGAAAAAAAATGAACAGGACATTTTTGCATGAAATTTAGTGTAGTTAAGTTTTCTACTGGGATATGTTTTCTCTAGAGACCGTAGTTTTCGAATTATTCACGAAAAACGTACAAAAATGTTCTTCAAACGCGTCTTTCCTTAAATAACTCGATAACTGTGGCCTCCAGCGAAAACGTATCCCAGTATAAAATTTAACTTCATTGAATTTCCTATCAAAAGGTGATGTTCATTTTTTGTAGGATTAATAGTTTACGCGTAGCAAGTGAGACAATATGGAAATCTCGTGTGCAGTATTTTAAGGCATCGCGGGTTGCATAAAACCTGTCATTAGGGGCAGCAGAATCACCCTGTATAATTATAATTATCATCTCATACAAAACAGCCAAGCTGATTGAAAACACAGATATCAGGATCACTAAGCCATCAACAACAACCTAAGGAAAAGTGGTGCATTACATGTAACATCTTGCGCAGCAGAGTTGATTGTGAGGTCGTGGCCGCGCGGTTAGAGGCACCATGTCACTGACTGCGCAGCCCCTCCTGCCCGAGGTTCGAGTCCTCCCTCGGGCATGGGTGTGTGTGTGTTGTTCTGAGCATAAGTTAGTTTAAGTAGTGTGTAAGTCTAGGGATCGATGACCTAAGCAGTTTGGTCCCCTAGAAATTCACACACATTTGAACATTTTGTGATGTCGTGTTTTAATTGTCCATTGCAAGCTTATGAACAGTGGTTAACAAGAGCTAAGGAACTATAGTAATGGAGACAACCGAACACACCACAGGAACACAGTCATTTCATATGAACGAGTGATTCTTTAAAAATATTTATGTGAAAACACGCAAAGAAATGAAGTAAATATTCCATTATCTTAGGTTATGCTTCTCTTTCTCTGCAAAGTGACCGCAGTAAACGCCAAGACTGTAAAACAATTTTAATAACTTATCTGTGTGTACTTTTGTTAATTGTTGCCGGCCACGGTGGCCGAGCGGTGCTAGCCGCTTCAGGCCGGAACCGCGCGACTGCTGCGGTCGCAGGTTCGGATCCTGCCTCGGCAAGGATGTGTGTGATACCCTTAGGTTAGTTAGGTTTAAGTAGTTCTAAGTTCTAGGGGACTGATGATCTCAGCTGTTAAGTCCCATAGTGCTCAGAGCTATTTCAACCATTTTTGTTACTTGTTTTTGTATTACCAATCTGGTATGAAGAGGTGCTTTGTGCATCGAAACACATTATTTCCTTAAATAATTTAAGTCAGGAAATTTTGTGACTGTTGACGATCTCTGAAAAACCTTTCCACAGAAGAAATTCAAGTTTATTTTACATAGTTTGCTTTTTAAAATTCATCCTTTAATGAATTTAAAACTCATTTGTAAATGTTTCACTGTTTAATTTGTTATTGTCGTCTTTTATATGTATAAACGCTTTGTTTGAAGAGCAGGTTGACTGTACCGCCGACAGTCCTCGTCCTGCCCCTATGAGGCGAGAGGTATGAAACAACAACAAAGGGGGAAAAAAGGGAAGCACAGGCACATTCATGAGTGTGCCCGTTAGACGTAATTTCGCTACGCTCCCACCGCTTCAGCGATGACGACCCTGTCTATCCCTTGGACTCATTACAGATTATTGAATTCTCGCTTACCGTTTACCGATGAATACGTGTGGACAGTAGGTTATGTGCTTGGACCTTTTCTTGCACCATGTGTTCAATAAGCGTAACGTTTGCCACGTCGTAACACACTTTATTAAGCTTAGTAGAAAGAATTACACCTTGATTTACATCAATATTAAGAAGGATACCGGAGTGGAAGGAGAAGGTATTCTATCGAGGAAGTTGTACGCAGAGCTCCACCGGTATGAGATATCGATATCGAGCTGAGTAAGGAGTTCGGAGTTCCTGTAAGTTTATACCTGGAGCAGAGTATTGTATGGTAATAAAACGTGGGCCACCGGATGTGCACAGAAGAAACTAGAAACATTTGAATATGCGGCTACCGAAGATAAAAAATTAGGTTGGTAGCTAAAGTACGAAACGAAGTCCTAAAACGAATCAATGAAGATATAGTTCTATGTAAGGCACGAGATGATAGCAGCTGATGGTGTCACTATATAAATATGCCTTTCATAAAAAATTACCGGAAGAAGGAGCAGGTTGGTGGTGCATTTGCTACCGTAACTAAGAACAGGTTTCTTGGAGGTCGATGGAGCGATGGAGACAAGGAATAAAATACACTTTCCGATAAAAAGTATCCTGCTAACACACCGTAATGCGGAAGTGACCCCCAGATGTCACGAGAGGCGGAATCAAAAGTACAAAGGGAGGCGGGGGTATCAATTGTACATAGGGAAGCAGTAACACCAGAATGGTGGGTCAGGAGGGATGTCACGTGAGTAACAAATCCATCAGGGGCATTTCAACCCTTCTATAGCTGCCCAAATCGACGGCTGGTGATGTGATTGTGAAGTAGAAATGTAAAGGAACAACGCCTGCTAAACGAAGACGAGACAGCCCCCTGTACTAATGAACAGGGAGCGTCGAGCATTGCCTAAGGGTGATTGTAAAACATCACATTAAATTGCTACCAACAACCCACCTAGTAAAATGACTGTCTGCAGGGAGTTAAAAACAACAGTGGTCGAGCAGCTTCTCATAAGGGAAATATTTATGTAGTCAATGCTAAGCGACACTTTAGGCTGCGCAAAGAGCGACCCCATTGGATAGTGAATGACTGGAAACGAGTAATTTGGAATGAATAATCACGCTATACCATGTGGCAATATGATCAAAGGGTTTGAGTTTGTCGAATGCCTGGAGAAAATTAGCTGCCATCGTGTGTAGTGTCAACAGTTAAGTACGGAGGAGGTGATGTTACGGTAATGCGGGTGTTTTTCGTGGCTAGAATGTGATCCCTTATTGCAGTTAAGAAAGAACCAAATGCGGAAGGGTATGTGCACTTTTTACAGTATTGTGTACTGAGTATCGTAGAGGAACATTTCAGAGACAATGATTGTGTCAGCATGACACTGCATCGTCATGTGTGAGCCAATGGTTTGGGGAAAATAGCATTCCTGAAATGGACTGGCCACACAGAGATCCTACCGTGAAGGTCACGGTTAAAGCAGGCTCAGACATGGTAATTGGATGTCTCTATACCCCCCCTGGCTCAGCAGCTGTTGTGGCTGAGCACCTGAAGGATAATTTGGAAAATATTTCGAGTAGATTTCCCCACCATGTTATAGTTCTGGGTGGAGATTTTAATTTGCCGGATATAGACTGGGAGACTCAAACGTTCATAACGGGTGGCAGGGACAAACAATCCAGTGAAATTTTTTAAGTGCATTATCTGAAAACTACCTTGAGCAGTTAAACAGAGAACCGACTCGTGGCGATAACATATTGCCGGTCGAAGTGGCCGCGCGGTTCAGGCGCTGCAGTCTGGAACCGCGAGACCGCTACGGTCGCAGGTTCGAATCCTGCCTCGGGCATGAATGTGTGTGATGTCCTTAGGTTAGTTAGGTTTAACTAGTTCTAAGTTCTAGGGGACTAATGACCTCAGCAGTTGAATCCCATAGTGCTCAGAGCCATTTGAACCATTTTGATAACATATTAGACCTTCTGGTGACAAACAGACCCGAACTATTTGAAACAGTTAACGCAGAACAGGGAATCAGCGATCATAAAGCGGTCACTGCATCGATGATTTCAGCCGTAAATATAAATATTAAAAAAGGTAGGAAGATTTTTCTGTTTAGCAAAAGCAATAAAAAGCAGATTTCAGAGTACCTGATGGCTCAACACAAAAGTTTTGTCTCAAGTACAGATAGTGTTGAGGATCAGTGGACAAAGTTCAAAACCATCGTACAATATGTTTTAGATGAGTATGTGCCAAGCAAGATCGTAAGAGAAGGAAAAGAGCCACCGTGGTACAACAAACGAGTTAGAAAACTATTGCGGAAGCAAAGGGAACTTCACAGCAAACATAAACATAGCCAAATCCTTGCATAGAAACAAAAAATTCGCGAAGCGAAATGTAGTTTGAGGAGGGCTATGAGAGAGGCGTACAATGAATTCGAAAGTAAAGTTCTATGTACTGACTTGGCAGAAAATCCTAAGAAATTTTGGTCTTATGTCAAAGCGGTAGGTGGATCGAAACAAAATGTCCAGACACTCTGTGACCAAAATGCTACTGAAACAGAGGATGACAGACTAAAGGCCGAAATACTAAATGTCTTTTTCCAAAGCTGTAGTTCCTTCTCTAGATTGTCGCACAGATGACAAAATGGTAGATATCGAAATAGACGACAGAGGGATAGAGAAACAATTAAAATCGCTCAAAAGAGGAAAGGCCGCTGGACCTGATGGGATACCAGTTCGATTTTACACAGAGTAAGCGAAGAAACTTGCCCCCCTTCTTGAAGCGGTGTACCGTAGGTCTCTAGAAGAGCGTAACGTTCCAAAGGATTGGAAAAGGGCACAGGTCATCGCCGTTTTCAAGAAGAGACGTCGAACAGATGTGCAGAACTATAGACCTATATATCTCTAACGTCGATCAGTTGTAGAATTTTGGAACACATATTATGTTCGAGTATAATGACTTTTCTGGAGACTAGAAATCTCGTGTGTAGGAATCAGCATGGGTTTCGAAAAAGACGATCGTGTGAAACCCAGCTCGCGCTATTCGTCCACGAGACTCAGAGGGCCATAGACACGGGTTCCCAGGTAGATGCCGTGTTTCTTGACTTCCGCAAGGCGTTCGATACAGTTCCCCACAGTCGTTTAATGAACAAAGTAAGAGCATATGTACTATCAGACCAATTGTGTGATTGGATTGAAGAGTTCCTAGATAACAGAACGCAGCATGTCATTCTCAATGGAGAGAAGTAAGAGTGATTTCAGGTGTGCTGCAGGGGAGTGTCGTAGGACCGTTGCTATTCACAATATACATAAATGACCTTGTGGATGACATCGGAAGTTCACTGAGGCTTTTTGCGGATGATGCTGTGGTATATCGAGAGGTTGTAACAATGGAAAATAGTACTGAAATGCAGGAGGATCTGCAACGAATTGACACATGGTGCAGGGAATGGCAATTGAATCTCAATGTAGACAAGTGTAATGTGCTGCGAATACATAGAAAGAAAGGTCCTTTATCATTTAGCTACAATATAGCAGGTCAGCAACTGGAAGCAGTTAATTCCATAACTTATCTGGGAGTACGCATTAGGAGTGATTTAAAATGGAATGATCATATAATGTTGATGGTCGGTAAAGCAGATGCCAGACTGAGATTCATTGGAAGAATCCTAAGGAAATGCAATCCGAAAACAAAGGAAGTAGGTTGCAGTACGCTTGTTCGCCCACTGCTTGAATACTGCTCAGCAGTGTGGGATCCGTACCAGATAGGGTTGATAAAAGAGATAGAGAAGATCCAACGGAGAGCAGCGCGCTTCGTTACAGGATCATTTAGTAATCGCGAAAGCGTTACGGAGATGATAGATAAACTCCAGTGGAAGACTCTGCAGGAGAGACGCTCAGTAGCTCGGTACGGGCTTTTGTTAAAGTTTCGAGAACATACCTTCACCGAAGAGTCAAGCAGTATATTGTTCCCTCCTACGTATATCTCGCGAAGAGACCATGAGGATAAAATCAGAGAGATTAGAGCCCACACAGAAGCATACCGACAATCCTTCTTTCCACGAACAATACGAGACTGGAGTAGAAGAGAGAACCGATAGAGGTACTCAAGGTACCCTCCGCCACACTCCGTCAGATGGCTTGCGGAGTATGGATGCAGATGTAGATGTAGTTGTACCTAAACCAAACAGGAACCTTTAGGTCTAGTTAGGACGTTGACTTCGCTCCAGAACCCGGTAACACCCAGGGGTGTCAACAGAAAGGGCATCAAGCCACCCTCCACCATTAACATTACTAAACACAATAATTAATTTGCTGACCCGGTTAGACATGATATAAGGGCCAGGAATAAGAAGAAGAAAGCAAGACAAACTTATGGAAAGACATTGAGGGTCGTTTCAGTACACTACTTTCCTACCATCCTTTTTGTTGCAATGTACTGTCATGGCGAACACAATGAAGATCGTGTCGTCAGGTACTGTGGCGAAACGGTGGAACAATCAGTTATCATTCTGCGGCAAATTAGGGCAGCAAATCAATCACGTAGCTCCAGCAAATTTTCTATACTGTATTCGGAAACAATGATTTAACAAACATTCCCAGAATTTGCTGCAAAATGAGAATCCGCTGTACTTCTGAGCAAATCTTAGAAAGACCTTTTCCTTGTATTCGTAACGAACGTCACTTCCTCCACTCCGCGAGCATTATTTTTCAAGTGGATGCTCACCAATTGTAGGACAAAGCTGAAGCATTTATAGTTTTGATGCTCAGAGGGGGACGGTTCCCTCACTCTTACTGCGGGAGAGCGTATTAGGCTGGTGGGAAACGACAGCAGGCGCTGTGAAGAGACTCGGGGGTCCGGGATGGGGCTGTTGCTGTTGCTGTCCCTCCGTCGCTCATTTCCTTAAGTGATCTCGACTTCCAGAGCGAGGGTTCGGAATTGGCTGTTTTCGAGTATGCAAAGAGGGGCGTGACTCAGCACATAGTCTGTTGTATGAATCAACAAAGAACGCAGCGAAGACAGCGGTGTTCACAATCACTGGCAACTTATCATCTAGGATCGTTATAAGACTTTGAAATTCATAAACATACGGTGGTGAACTGACAACATTTATTCCAGGTTACTACCTGTGGTATGATATTCAATTTCTTCATCTGTGTGTTAGGCACAATCAGCACTAAACAACAGATTTTGTACAGCAGGTTTTTTTTTAATTTAACAGAAGATTTTGGCTGTGTGGACAATATAATATTTTTGTATACCTTGGAACGTTATGCGATTAGATAAAAAGCTCAAGAGTAGTTCATATATGGAAGGGAGGAACCAGAAGCTGGTCCTCCACTGTGAACAAACAGGGAAGAAATTTGAATCTGAGTGGGTCATGTAAAGTGGGCAATACCACAGGGTTGTGTTTTGCGTCCGTTGCCTTTCTTTGTATAGAGGGTGTTACAAAAAGGTACGGCCAAACTTTCAGGAAACATTCCTCACACACAAATAAAGAAAAGATGTTATGTGGACGTGTGTCCGGAAACGCTTAATTTCCATGTCAGAGCTCATTTTAGTTTCGTCAGTATGTACTGTACTTCCTCGATTCACCGCCATGATTTCATACGTGATACTCTACCTGTGCTGCTATAACATGTGCCTTTACGAGTACGACACAACATGTGGTTCATGCAACGATGGAGCTCCTGCACATTTCAGTCGAAGTGTTCGTACGCTTCTCAACAACAGATTCGGTGACCGATGGATTGGTAGAGGCGGACCAATTCCATGGCCTCCACGCTCTCCTGACCTCAACCCTCTTTATGGGGGCATTTGAAAGCTCTTGTCTACGCAACCCCGGTACCAAATGTACAGACTCTTCGTGCTCGTATTGTGGACGACTGTGATACAATACGCCATTCTCCAGGGCTGCATCAGCGCATCAGGGATTCCATGCGACGGAGGGTGGATGCATGTATCCTCGCTAATGGAGGACATTTTGAACATTCCTGTAACAAAGTGTTTGAAGTCACGCTGGTACGTTCTGTTGCTGTGTGTTTCCATTCCATGATTAATGTGATTTGAAGAGAAATAATAAAATGAGCTCTAACATGGAAAGTAAGCGTTTCCGGACACATGGCCACATAACATATTTTCTTTCTTTGTGTGTGAGGAATGTTTCCTGAAAGTTTGGCCGTACCTTTTTGTAACACCGTGTATATCAATGACCTACCACCAAACATGGCGTACACCAGGAAAATGTTCTCTGTAGATAATAGAAGTGTTATTGTGAAAGAAATGGACTGTAATGTAAATTATGTAGCTAACAGTATTGTCAGTGGTTTTCAGAGAACAGATCAGCAGATAATTATAGCGCAATACATACATCGGAGAGGCCGTGCGGTTCTGGGCGCTACAGTCTGGAGCCGAGTGTCCGCTACGGTCGCAGGTTCGAGTCCTGCCTCGGGCATGGATGTGTGTGATGTCCTTAGGTTAGTTAGGTTTAAGTAGTTCTAAGTTATAGGCGACTGATGACCTCAGAAGTTAAGTCGCATAGTGCTCAGAGCCATTTGAACCATTTGAGCCAATACATACATTTTTTGACAGAGAGCTGTTTTAACAGTGAAATTCTGTTCTCCCAGGCTGCTCAAATAGTGATGTCGACCATTTTGAATTGTTAGGAACGAGGATAGATAGAAGAATTGCCCCCACTGTTTCTGACGCTGAAACTCGAAGGCTTGTTTGCTTTGCTTACTTTCCCTCTGTTATCTAGTGGTGTACCATACTTGGGCGTAACTTCGAGCACTCACAGACTATATTCTCAGCTCAGAAAATGGAGGACTTACTGACATACAGTGCCATCTTGGAATGTGTTGGTGAACTACAACATACATTCAGCGAATACTAGAAACAATAGAAATTGGCCAGATACGAATAGCACTTGCGTACTAAGGGTTCCGTACAAACTTAGTTATGTATGGGAAAAGTTCATTCATCCGACAATCGAGGATCTCTACGATTTTTGCCTCTCATTGACACTGATAGTAGCAGGATATCGTTTCCAGGGATTCCAAGCTTGAAGTAAGAGAACAAATGACAAAATAAAGTTTTTATGTTATACAATTGCAAATTTACTTGTACTATGAAATCTTGCTTCTTGCCAAATATCATGACTCTACGTCAAGGGGAAGTACCTTATAGCTTTTAATGATTAGCTTTTAATGAGTGAGTCTGGAAGTATCAAAATATGTGACATAAAAGGCCTTATCTTTTGATTGCATTGCCGGCCGCGGTGGCCGTGCTGTTCTGGCGCTGCAGTCCGGAACCGCTGTGCTGCTACGGTCGCAGGTTCGAATCCTGCCTCGGGCATGGGTGTGTGTGATGTCCTTAGGTCAGTTCGGTTTAAGTAGTTCTACGTTCTAGGGGACTTATGACCTAAGACGTTGAGTCCCATAGTGCTCAGAGCCATTTGAACCATTTGATTGCATTGACTCAGAATCTCCACTTTTTTACAGCACCAAGAGACCGTAGATCTTAATATGTGACGTCACTTTCAACTTGATGCGTATACGTATTCCTAATAAATAGGGATTTGAACAGTAAGAAAGACAGACGGACATCTCAGTGATCCCATAAGGATTCCTTTTTCACCGACTGAGGTGCAGAATCCTAAAAATGACGTTTTCTGTGTCATTAGGCTTCTGACTGGTTTGATGTGGTCCGCCACGAATTTCTCTCCTCAGAGTTGCACTTGCGGTCTACGTCATCAATTATTTGCTGGATATAATCCAACCTCTGTTTTCCTCTACAGTTTTTACCCTCTAAAGCTCGCTCTAATACCGTGGAAGTTATTCCCTAATGTCATAAAAGTTGTGCTACCATCCTGTCTCTTCTTCTTATCAGTTGTTTCCATACATTCCTTTCCTCGCCGATGCTGCGCGGAGAATCTCTTCATTCCTTACCTTATAAATCCACCTAAATCGCAACATTATTCTGTAGCACTACATTTCAAAAGCTTCGATTCTCTTCTGTTCCGATTTTCCCACAGTCCATGTGTTACTACCATACAAAGCTGTGCTCCAAACGTACATTTACAGAAATTTATTTCTCTAATTAAGACTTATGCCTGATACTTCTGTTGGCCGGAAATGCCCTTTTTGCCAGAGATAGTCTGCTTCTGATGTCCTCCTTCCTCCGTCCGTCGTTGGTTATTTTACTGCCTAGATAGCAGAATTCCTTAACTTCATCTCCTTCGTGTTTACTAATCCTGATGTTAAGTTTCTTGCTGTTCTTATTTCTCTTACTTCTCATTACTTAGTATTTCTTCGATTTACTCACAATGCATATTCTGTACTCATTAGACTGTCCGTTTCGTTCAGGAATGAGATACATTTTGATAACACTACATCAGACACTGCACAGAAAGGTGGCCACCATTCAGCAGGTTTCATTTTCTATAGACTCCCTGCAGAAATGAAAAACAAAAAAATTGGGAGATGAACCCCAGGTGTTCAGATCCAAGTTGAAAGATTTCCTGTTGCACAACCCTTCTATCTTGTGCAGGAGTTCTTCGCAATAGTTGATAAGTTTTCTTTGTAATGTGTCACTGAATCGTATACGCTCTGTTTTTTTGTATTTTATTAATTCTTTAATCTTGTGTTTATAAAGCTATGTATTGATTCGTTCCATGGCCAAGTAGCTATGGCTCGCATGTTACGAAATAACATAACAAATAAATCAAATTCCACTCTCGATGGATGGCCTGCATCCATTGCCGACTGATTTTGCAGTATCATGACAGTCTAATAAATAAATTTTACAACATTTGCTTTCATGCTTTCAGAACCTTAGTATGTCAAAAATAACACTGAACACCCAATGTGCCAAATATTTAACATTTATTGTACTTCTATTAGGGAAAGATATATTACAAACACAATAATCCTCGAGCCAGAGGCGATGGAAGAATCTTGTCGAAACTAGTCTCGTAGTGAAATGCTACACTGTACTCTCACTGGGGAGGAAGGGGGTTCATATTCTGGTCTGGCCGTCTAAATTTAGATTTTCCTAAAATCAGTTGAGATGAATATTGCGAAGATTTCTTTGAAAAGGGCATGGTTGATTTTCATGGTCTTCCTTCCGAATTCGTGCTTTTGATATATCCATAACTGGCTCACGACAGAGCCTGAAAGCTTACTATCATTTCTTCCATGGATCCTTGATTCTTTCAGAGCTGGCGAGTTGGGGTGAGGCGACGGTGTCGTATAGACTCAAGGAACGCGTAAGGCACCTGGCTACCCACCCTAAGTCCTGAATGAGACTAGTAAGGTTTTACAGTAATTCTTTCCGTAATTGATGATAAATGTCTTGCAATACATTTATATGATAGTAGCTTACAGATATCCTAAACAAAGAAGTCTGTTTCATTTATGTTACAGGTTTTGTACTCATTGGTGGCTTGTGCTTCACTGTGATTAGATAGCAGTTTGACTGGCATGTGATAATTATGAGAAATAACTTCATCCTGAACACGGAGTTTATAATATTTGAGCTGTTTCACTGCAAAAAATAAGGTAACATAGATACAAGTGTGAGTGTTGTTCGAAATCAACAAGTCGCTAACATTCAACAAGGTATTCGAGTTTGAATCCTCCTTGTGGTCCTATCAGGAACTGGTATTAGAATCAACACAACTGTAATTTGTTGTATATTACAGAACTTCTCAGCCGTGTTTTGAATATAGATGGTTCAAATGGTTCTGAGCAGTATGGGACTTAACATCGGAGGTCATCAATCCCCTAGAACTTAGAACTACTTAAACCTAACTAACCTAAGGACATCACACACATCCATGCCAGAGGCAGGATTCGAACCTGCGACCGTAGCGGTCGCGCGGTTCCGGACTGAAGCGCCTAGAACCGCTTGGCCACCGCGGCCGGCTTGAATATAGAAACAGATGCCATATTGTGAATAACTGAGAACTTTTGTACATAGTGTAACACTGATTCGACGAAAAAACACGAAATCTGCGAACAACAGCTCGTTTATGACAGCGTTTTTTCATCTACATAAAGAATGCCACGAAGGTGGCAGCCTCGAAGAAAGCAAATTGACGAGGAAACCTTTTCGCCTCACAAAAGTCGATCAGACGACATAAACATGTTCAGCTATCTAAAAATTATCCTTGTTGGAGCAACGACAGATGAGCGACATGCTGTGAAGTTCCAAAATCAGTGAATGGTAAATACCGGTGTCGTTCCACATACGTAAACATACACCGATAGAAATTAGGAACTGCTTTGTTTAGGTACTTACGATGCATTTCTCGTGGAGCTTTTCATTTGAACTATATAGTGGACAATAAGGTACTAAAATGGGGCACTCCTAACGATACTCTTGTCTCTGATGAACAAGCACCGTCGAGGACAACATACTGGGTTCTATTAAGAAGTCTTCGAGCCAGTCACATACCTGGCAACCTATTCCGTAGGTCCGGACCTTCGTTTACAGTCTGCAGGGAAGCACTGTGTCAATTGCTTTTCGGAATTTTTCGAACATAGAATCTGACTGTTGCCCTTCATCCATAGTTCGCGGTTTATCTGTGGGAAAATGGCAAGCTGAGTTTCATACGAAACATGGTTTCTAAAACCTTGCTGATTCGTGGAAGATCATTGCAGTGTGCACAGTGGAATGAAAATCTGATTATTTCGTATTCAGAAGTACGAGAAATGGAAGAAATAGGAGTTATATAGAAATCATTTGTGCCCAACAGAGGTCTGAAAAAAACTGCTCATTTCTAAAGTCACTCTTTGCCACATTTGCGTTTCGTAAATAAGACACACACAAAATGCATGTAAAAAGAGCGCCAGCTAAGGTTACAGCTCACTGATGTTGTTCACTTTTCACACTGGCTGACAGTATGTTTAATATCAGATGGAGAATCACAGCGATCACCTTATTATTGCCATTAAACTTACTCACATTCTCTTTGGCAATAACCACTTCCGATTTATCACTAGCCGTCCTCAGATCAAAGTCGGCACTCGCTACATATCTAGCCTATCAAAACCGCCTCTGCCAACTCTGTTAGAAACATTATGACAATAAAACAGAATTCCCATACCAGTATCATCAAAAGTATGAACTTCAAATTGTAGGCTGCTTGTGAGTAGCCAAAGGCACTACTTACGATAACCCCTCTCTCGATCTAGACAGCGAATAAATCTGGCACATCGCCCACCCTGATAATGCAGAAAGAGTACTTCGATCATTCCAGAGGGCTGCTATTTTGTGCTCTACGCAGGTGCACCAGCAGACGGCCACAAACAGTCCCCTGTCAGAAACGCCAGCTGTCTAGCGGACGCGAGATATTATCGTCCCTGGCTACCTGTCTGCCTGGTCACTGTTCTGCCTATATCCACTGCCCCTGTGGTCGGACAAAAATACGCCACATGAAGCATACATCTCCGCCACATGCGACTCTTCTCTAAGCCCTTATTTTTGAATTGCAACTGTCGCGATGTTACTTGATGTTGTAAACGTTATGGCAATTCCTGTTTCGTATTCTAACGTGTATAATGTTATTTATCCATTTTTCCTAGGCCTGAGGAATATCATTCGAGCACACAAATGGTATTTCGCTCACGACAACAAAAAAAGAATGCGCGTTTCAAGAGCGCACACTCTCATTTTCAAGAGACTGCACCGTTTAAAAGCCTTCTCCTATTCATCCTAAAATCTACTAAAACGTAGAGGACAAGAAGGAAAATTGCTGTTCACTGCCTACACAACAGGCAAAATCCGAGCCTTACAAACGAAACACGTTTTCTTCTACCCATGCTCGCCTAGGCAGTAATTGCTTGACATTGGGCCTCATACACAGGTAAATATGCCGTAATGCCGAACGCATGGTCCTGTTGGAGGTGCCATGCCCTTGTATTGTATTGTATTGTATTGTATTTTAACCTGGGGCCCAGAAACGACGGAGAGGCTCCGTCCTCGCCGTAGCCGCAGTGGTCCACAACCCCACGACGACTAACGCAGTCCACTTCACCCCTCCGCCGCCCCACACTGAACCACTCTTTCAGGATTATTGTGCGGTTCGGCCACCGGTGGATCCCCCAGGGAACGTCTCACACCACACGAGTGTAACCCCTGTGTTTGCGAGGTAGAGTAATGGTGGTGTACGCGTACGTCGAGAACTTGTTTGCGCAGCAATCGCCGACATAGTGTAGCTGAGGCGGAATAAGGGGAACCAGCCCGCATTCGTCGAGGCAGGTGGAAAACCGCCTAAATACCACCCAAAGACTGGCCGGCTCACCGGACCTCGACACAAGTCCGCACAGGGGGTTCGTGTCGGGGACCAGGCGCTCCTTCCCAATCCGGAAAGCCGTGTGTTAGATCGCACGGCTAACCGGGCGGGCGCCGTGCCTTACTCTCTTTCGACTTTGTCGTGTGAAGTCCCTCCCCCCCCCACCCCTCTCCCTAACTTGGCAGCTGACACTAGTTTTAGTGATGCGTCCTCACACAGTAGCGCACATGTAAAACTACAAAATAGTTGAAACAGCTGACTGGAGTGCCGCAGCGAGATACTGAGTGACCATAAGTGACAGTGGAGAATGGTTGGTGTTGGACAAGGAAGCAGCAACAATTCAGAGCCAGCGCCGGGAGCCGTAGGCAGCAGTGACAGCACAAGACTTGACCTGCAGCACCGGGCCAAGGGCCGCGTGCTGACCGGTCTTGTTCATGCCCCAGAGGGGCTGTCTGAGCAAATTGACGAGCGAATAGCGACACCTGAGAGCACACGTCGAAGCTTGCTGCTGGCAGCCGGTGATAGTAGCCCCGTGTGTATGAAAGACACAGGAGCCACGGTCGTCATGGGGACTGAAGGGAAAGGAGACGTGGAAAGTCATGCAGAGAGCCAGCGAGGAGGCACAACAACAAGCGAGCACTTGAACTGGAGTCAGCTGGACGAGATAGAGCAGCAGGTTTGTGTGGTCAGCACTGGAGGCAGCCTGGAGCAGTCTTGGCTTGAGCTAGCAGGGACGAGTTATGAATATGGCTCTGAGCACTATGGGACTCAACATATTAGGTCATAAATCCCCTAGAACTTAGAACTACTTAAACCTAACTAACCTAAGGACATCACACACACCCATGCCCGAAGCAGGATTCGAACCTGCGACCGTAGCAGTCCCGCGGTTCCGGACTGCAGCGCCAGAACCGCTAGACCACCGCGGCCGGCAGTTATGGATACGAGGCATCAGTTTCTATTCTGAGTGAGTGGACGGTGCCTGGCATCTCGGCTCCAGGGAAGGTTGAGCTGAGATCCAAAGAGAGATTGGTTGTGGTGTGTGCTGTTGGACCATGGTGCGCAAGAAGAGCGTTGAACCACGTGTGTTCTGTGCAAAACTGCCGCCGTGCAGATGCTTGTGTCTGGCTGTATTTCAGCTTAAGCTGTGCTAGTTGTTCCATTTTCTAACGGCGGGGCAGACGTAAGAGCTAGTGTTGCTATCGGCAAATTCTGGGCGAATTATACACTATGAATGTACTTTTTTTTTGTCAGTTGTGCTAACTGATTTACATTCTGACTTCTAGCTGCTGGTCTGGTTTGAATTTCTGGTCTGATTTATTTTGTAGCATGGTCATCATTGTGTAGTCTGGTTCGGTCCGCAGCTCGTGGTCGTGCGGTAGCGTTCTCGCTTCCCGCGCCCAGGTTCCGGGTTCGATTCCCCGCGGGGTCAGGGTTTTTCTCTGCCTCGTGATGACTGGGTGTTGTGTGATGTCCTTACGTTAGTTACGTTTAAGTAGTTCTAAGTTCTAGGGGCCTGATGACCGTACATGTTAAGTCCCATAGTGCTCAGAGCCATTTGAACCATTTTTTGTAGTCTGGTTCTGCGTGCTTTAATTATCTAATTGCTATGATCTGTTGTTGATAATTTGTACTTGTATTCGTTTTGGGACACTGATGTTTCGGCTCAAGGTTGTTTAATTTTTGATATTGTGTCCTGAGCTAGAACCTTGCTATTTTATTTTTCCTTGTGTAGATATTAGTGGTACGGTTATCCATTGTTCTGTACTCTATTATTGCACAGCAAACATTTTTTAAGGGGCAGTAATTTTACCATGTGGGATGTTAGACCATCTGTGAAGTAAATGGATGTTTGTCGAAAGACCGCTGGTTATTTTGTTTGTGATTTACTTTTACACATGCGCTCTCAATTATTAAATTGTGTTGTTAATAAATGTGCTGGAAGCTTATTGAGTATTTACGCCCACAAAGCACCCAGTCACTTTCCACTACCACTGTCACCTGCGCCACGGAACTGACTACAGTTTCACGTGGACTGGGAATTGTTATTCTTAGCGATTAACACTTGTTACGACCCTGCACACTTCTATGCTCGATTCTAAATATAACAGGAAACTGCCTTGCCGAGTCTCGAACCCCTCCTCAAAGATACCAGCCACGTCTAATCAAAGAGCGCTATAATACCTACAGCATATAGGTAGAGTTGTTGAGGTACAGGTAAACTACATATATACTGCTACAAATGTTTAGAAATTTGAGTTTGTGAATCTATAATAAAGGAGCATCTTGACGAAAGGTGCCAGGACACTGTGGCAACTATAATGAAAAGATGGCGTTACACTATCAAACAACCTAGAGAACAAGACCGTAATAAAAAATCCACTGATGATAGCACAAATATGTTGGAACACGTTTGGGTACAGAAAAAAGTAGGAATTGTTTGTACAACGGGCACCCCTCAATTCCCATAATTTAACCTGCAAACACGGTTACTGCTGGAGCTTCAGAACTGACTGAAGGCGAAGTAAATAGAGTTTTCAATAAAGATCTGCAGCGAGCTAGGCGGAATTTGGAGTAACAGCGTCTCTGAGGTAGGAATGGCGTAGCGCAATGGCTTCGGATGCAGATGGCGATTATGTACACCATGCCATGCACAACTTACGGAAGACGAAAGCCGAATATCGTGAACTATTTATCGCTATCGTGCTTACGTATTAGGCTCTAACAGCTTTTGCTGGCCTGGTCAATTATTGGTTTTTCGAGCGTCATTGTTTTACATGGAAGGTGTATGCTGTCCGGTTTCGTCTTCGCGATGAAGCCAAGTTATCAGAAACTTACGTAATATTTTTAATTAAGGAGAATAGCGATTTCAGTGTGAATGGTTGTAAGAAGGAGGAGGAGGAGGAGGAGATTGTACAAGAAGTGAAGTTCAAAAGTTTTATCCAATTAATGCGTCAAAATCAATTTATTTTTATTAGTCCACCTAAATTACGTTCTGCGAAAAAGGTTCGAAATGGACATTGGTGAGAGATTATAATACTTCAATCCATGATGCAAAAAATGGAAATAATAGTATAGTTAAACTTCGGTTATGCGATAAATCACACAAAATTAATGGGTGTCAATTCAAACATGTACCCGGAGACTACAATATAAATTGGAACTGTTACACAAAAAATGTTCTTGAAATAGCGAACTAAAGACTTTATTTTATTAGTGGTATACATAGATCGTGCAACAAATCAACTAAAGAGAGTGCCTATACTACGACCGTCCGTCCTCTTCTGGAGTGCTGCTGCGCGATACGCGATCATTTCCAGATCGGAATGACGGAGGATTCTGAAAAAGTTCAAACACGGCAACTCGTTTTGTATTGTTGTGAAGTAGGGGTGACATTGTCAAGTATGAGATAAGTGGGGTGGGATGGAATCATTAAACCAAAGACGTTTCTCTCTGTGGCGAGATCTCTTCAGGAAACTGCAATCGCCAATTTTCTTCTCCGAATGACAAAATATTTTGTCGTATTCCTCCTATATATGTAGAAATGATAGTCCTAATGAAATAAGAGAAATCATAGGTCGCAAGGAAAAGGTTCAGATGTTCACTTTTCCACATTGAAAGGAATCTGAGTAGTTATGTAGTTTACACAGATCTCGAGAAGGCGTGTGACACTGTACCGCTGAAGAAACTGAAGTCATGAGGGGGAATGATCTTGAAAAGACATATGTTCGAAGTACATGCACCCTATACAAGTTTTCAGTGTGTGTAACAAAAGTGCCGAATAAAATTTAGGGAATAAAGTTCCATCACAGGCTTCATAATTACCAAAGAATTTAAAAAATGAATGCTGTTTATCACCTACGTTGTTTAAAATATACATCTAGAGAGTCTTAGATCTATGGAGCGAGAAATGCGTGGGAATGGGCATTCAGATAACAAAGGATCAACCAATGTTTGTACGCTTTGTTCATCACAGATGATCAGGTAGAGGTGGCCAGTGCAGAAGGTGATATCTCCTTTATGCTAAACTATTGGAAGAAGATAATAAATGAGGATTGAAAGTAAATTTCCAAAAGACTGAACACATACCCAGTGGAGAACACGTAGGGAACATAAATGTGGAAGGCCAGCACATCAAGGCATTTAAAAATTTTAAATATTTAGGTTGCACCCTTTAGGAAGACAAAACAAGTAATTGGAAGATATAATAACGAGTAGCCCATGGGAAAGCAACAATTCAGAAGCAAAGCATTTATGGTCTTCTAAGTTGCAAATTAATGGAAGTATTGAAAATACTCTGCAGAAGTACTGTCGAGCCTATGGATGCGAATGCTGGGAGCTTACTGGGGTAAATAAAAGGAAAACAAAATGAGAGTTGTATGACAATGGAATAATTAACAAAGAGTAAGCTGAAATACAGCCAGATGCAGGCGTCTGCACGGTGGAATTTTTACACCGAACACAAATTGCTCAATATTCCTCTTGTACATCACGGTCCAAGAGTACACCCCACAACTAATCTCTCTTTGGATCTTGTCAGCAAGACATTCCCTGGAGCCGAGATGCTGGGCACCTTCCGCTCGCTCAGAACAGAAACTGATGCCTCGTTTTGATAAATCGTCGCTCCCAGCTCAAGAAAAAACTCCACTAGGCTGCCTCCACTGCTGCCCACATAAAACTGCTGGTCCGTCTCGTCCAGTTGACTCCAGTCTCAAGTGCTCGCTTCTTGTTGTGCCTCCTCGCTGGCTCTCTACATGAAGATCTCGGAAGAAATGACCCAAACTCAAGAAAGCATTACAGACAGAATAGAAGAACGGCAACCCGCCTAATATGGTCATACAATGCGAATGACAGATGACCAGAGAATATCGATGTACTATCCTCAAGGCAGAAGGAGAAGAGGATGGGATAAATAAGGCCATCAGAAATAGAGCACAGAAGACAAGGAAGCATTGGTAGATACCCACCGAAGACGACAGACATGTGGACACTGCGACAGGTGTAGGATCATCGCAGGAGAAATATTTGTCCACTTGTATTTATGGAGCGAAACGGCAGAGAAATAGAAAAGTATTATGTGAACACTCTGCCAAACATTCAAGTGTGGATTACAGAGTAATCGTGTTGGAAGTAGATGTAGGTGTGGCCATGTTTCCAAATTAGTGGAATACAATATTGTGTTAAACGATATGAGTCAACAGGACGGCAGAACACTAAAAAAGTCAGTACTCCAGTAGCTACTGACTAGCGCTGCTGTGTGGTAGTAGCACCTTCCACGCCAGACTCACCCCTTCTCACCTCGCCTAGAGGCCAGTGCCTCGCTCTCTGTTACACCCACGCAACCAGCGCTACTCAGTCACTGCAGACTTTCTTTGTATTTTAGTGTCCCTATTAATACATATCATTAAACTGAATATTTTACTCTAAAGGGGTGCTATCTAATGGGCACCCACAGTTGCATAAAAAAATTGTTTGTAACATAAGAAAAATAGACGTATCCGTTGACATTGAGTGTCGCACGAAACACGCAGTGGGCAACATGTGTTTGATCTGACTCCGTCTACCAATTTCAAAAACCAAATTTCAGATATGTATTGAAAAACCAGCGAAAACGCGCATGAAAATTGTTAGGAGAGACACGCGATATTTGGCAGCTTCATGTCGCTAGTAGTATCGAGCATGAAATACAAGAAGCGAAGTGTCGAGGTTGGATTTATCAGCGCTACTGGTCTAGAGCTTTTATTTCTTTCCATACTTCAGTTTTTTGTAATAGTATTAAAGTAATCACTGCCTTGCTGCCGCAAGAACGTAACTGAAAACTTATCCAATCACATTCACAAATAATACACTCACACACAAACAGACACATTTATAAGTATGATCATACATATAAGTCATTCCCAGAAAACATCACGCCAGTACCGTGTGACAGCGCCTTTTGCCTTGATGATGGTCTGATTTCGGCGAGGAAGAGAGTCCATAAGCGTCTGAAAATACGCCACATACAGCTCAATCCATTGATGATTAAATGCCGTTGCGCTACTAAATTGCGGGGATATTGATTGCCAGGTTTCACATACAGTTCCAGTGAGAGACGTGGCGCAGTGGTTAATACACAGGACTCGCATTCTGGAGGACGACGGCTCAAACTCGCGTCCAGGTATCCTGACTATGTTTTCCGCGATTTCCCTAAATCGCTACAGGCAAATACCGGGATGGTTCATTTGAAAGGGCACGGTCGACTTCCTTCAACATACTTCCCTAATCCAATGGCACCGATGACATCACTGTTTGGTCCCCTCCACAAAATCAACCAACCAACCACATACAGTTCCAAATAGTCCCAGACGTTTGCTATAGGACTAGGACCGCATGATTTAGCGCACCATTCAAGGTGCTTGAAGGTGAGTATTCGTCAAACCAGCAACGTACGTCTCCAACACCGTGGATTCGGCTGATGCCATCTTGGAACACGAAAGTATCCATAGCATACAAGATATAGAGGAAAGGGTACCACTTCGTCATCGAATGTTGAAATGACCGTTCCGGTTCATGTCCACGGTAGCCTGACCAACTGAACACACGTCACGATATTAACACCACCCCAGAAATGCTGCAGAACCACCTTCGGCTTGATCTACAACCGCTACACACTGCGCCTTCTTCGTATATCGGCTGCAACCTGTTGGGAATGCAGGGGAACGGAGTAGGTTATCTTCCGTCAGAACGATTCCCAATAATTGGTAATAAAATGATATTTATTAAACATGAAGAAATACTCGACTTAAATGATGCTTCTTCCTGTGAAGTGTCCAGAACAATTGACTATAGAGATTGTTAGCAATTCCTCTAAAATATTAAAGTCCTGTCATTGTGCCTCTGGGTGATGCTTACATAGGAGTCCAGAGCTGGCCTACGATGCCTATGGAGCCTAAGTCTCGGAGACGACGGATGAACACTGAAGGCTGCAGACTCGGCGGTAACTGGAGACTGTATACGACTCGGCACACTGAAGGGAACCGTCAGCTGTAGCTCATTGCTCCGGTATTTAACGAGGCGTTGACCAATAGGTATCCGCACACGTGATGCCCATGGGTTGGCAGCTGCGGCCCCTGGAGGACCTCGGTATAGTTTGTGCCGCCAACGCATACAGCTGACGCGTTAACAGTGTTTCGAGCGCGGCTTATCGATTGTGGCGCGGTATTCTATGTAGTGAGCACCGACACAACACAACCGACGTGCATTATTTGAAAAGAGGCAAAATCACGCTCTTCAGACCACACCATACCCTTCCAGGGAGCTCCTATCCAGCTTCTGTGTTGTTTGGGCCATTGACGACATGAAGCTTTATGTGCCACAAGTACATAGGCCTGCTGCGAGTAGGTTCAAATGGCTCTGAGCACTATGGGACTTAACATCTGAGGCCATCAATCCCCTATAACTTAAAACTACTTAAACCTAACTAACCTAAGGACATCACACACATCCATGCCCGAGGCAGGCTTCGAACTTGCGACCGTAGCGGTCGTGCGGTTCAAGACTGAAGCGCCTAGAACCGCTCGGTCACACCGACCGGCTTTTGCGAGGTAACTGACTCCAAATATTCATGACTTGCAGCTCCCTTCCCATTGATCACTCGAAAAATGATTGAGATGGACCAGCGTTTACTGACAGCAGCAATTCCTGTCACGTTCGATACAGATCGTCATTGACAAGACGTGACACTCATCGCTTGTCGATGCCGATTCAGCTCTTTTTCAGATGACTGTCCGTCCGCAGCTAGTGGTCTCGCGGTAGCATTCTCGCTTCCCACACGGGGTCCCGGGTTCGATTCCCTCGGGGTCAGGGATTTTCACCTGCCTCGAGATGACTGGGTGTTGTTGTGTTGTCTTCATCATCATCATTCATTCCCATTACGGTCGGAGGAAGGAAATGGCAAACCACCTCGACTAGGACCTTGCCTAGTACGGCGGTGCGGGTCTCCCGTATCGTTCCCCAAGGAGTATGGGACTTCATCATCATAATCAGATGACTGTCCTTGCGCCATGTTAAACAGCTGCTGGTGGCAAACCGTTCCTTATATACACATTGGACAATCCGCGTTGACACGCCATCAAACTGAGGAACTTCATTCATTGTGTGGTCCTGGGCATGTCGCAACACAACAGCTACTTTCTGCCATTCTGTCACGTCTTTACACCTTCGATTTTCACTGCGCTGATCCCAAAAAACCACCTGTCACATACAAACCCCTTCACTGCCGTGACAGTTACTACACACGATCCAAACATCTTACCGGCAGGAATTTCGGAAGTTAATCTTGATGCATAAAACACGGAATACTAGATAAGTTGCCCACTTCCAACAGCTGAGACGCAGTTATCTCCGGGGTTCTCCGTTATCTGCAGCGAACAGCTGTGCGAGCCGGCGGAATTCTCGCGTTCTGCCTCGACCGAAACGGCAGTCGCAGACTGTTTGCGACCAAAGTCGGCGTTATCGCACAGTGTCTGGCTTCTAACAGCCGCCGTCACGGACGTTTTTACGGACGGAATTTTTCTGCATAGCTTGCAATGAGGCGGAAATCGAGGCCGGTTTCTGTCCAGTATCGATGATCTGGCCCGCTTCAAAGCGGACCCTTCAAAGTCTGAAGACGCAGCGATAACTTCAGCCTTACAGACATTTCGTTCGTTCTACACTACTGGTCACGAATATTGTAATATCAGACATGATAACAAATAACAAAATTTTTACTTATTGTGTCTATTCAGTATAGTAAGAATTTTTAGGTGACTTGGGGATACAGAGGGTTCGAAATTTAGTACAGAGTGCTGCCACCTATTACAGCACTAATAGTTCCAACCCGGCTGGACATCGAGTCGAACTCATCTTGCTTGACAGATATAGGTGCGTTATTCAGAGGCGCTTCCACGCTACGTCACACTTCGTAAGTCGAAGTACCTAGGCGGTGATGGCTAGCCAGTCTTAGGGAAGCCCATCATCAGATATTTGCAATGGGTCAGAGATCTGGAAAATGTGCTGTCGAGGCCAAGAGTCGAGGATCTATCATGTATGACGGCAGGTCAGAACAACACGGACAACATGTGATCTTGTGTTATCTTGTTAACTTCGAAGACAGGGCACAGCTTCCGGTATTAGCACGTCTGAAACGTAACAGGTGCTAGACAAGTAACTGACTTTGCGGGCCAGAGGTGATCGGAACACAAGAAAATCGAAGCATTTGAGATGCGGTGCTCCAGGCGAATGTTGAAAATTACGACTGACATGAAAAGAAATGAAGAGGTTCTCCTGGGAATCGGTAAGGAAAGTAATATATGGAGAACACTGACAAGAGGAAGGGACAGAATGATAGGACAACTGTTAAGAAATCGGGAAATAACTTCTATGGTAGTAGAGCGAGCTGTAGAGGGTAAAAGCTGTAGGCGAAGACAGAGATTAGAACATGTCCAGTAAATAATTGAGGATGTAAGTTGAAAGTGCTACTACGAGATGAAAAGGCTGGCACAGGAGAGAAATTCGTGGCGGGCAGCATCGAAACAATTACAAGAGTGACAGGACAAAACGACGATATTTTCCTGTACACAACAACATGCTTAGCGAACAATCTCTGCCTGCCTAACAGATCGTTTATGCATGTTCAGAATATCAGAGATTCTATTATGGTCCCTTGCGACACACTCTATGTTACATACGCCGTCCACTATAAGATATTTGGTTTGGAAGTTAAACATTCATCGAACCTTTCACATATCTGCGAAGGTAACCTAAAAACACGACGATAATCTTCTGCACGTAAGTGCTCCGTCAGAAAACTGTCTGATCACGTCTGATAAATCGTTTAGGTTGACAACATCAGAGATGTTATAATGCTCCCTTGGGCTACACCCCATGTTACATTCACCGTTTATTATAAGACGCTAGGTTCTATTAGTTACATATTCATCGAACTAGTCATGTATCTTCGAAGATAATCTGTATGGTCCTATCTTGGTTAGTAGTCGGCGACGTGGTGTAGTGTTGTAAAGTCACTGGAACTCTAGGGAGTCTGCATCTACGCTTTCGTCTGTGTTGTTTGTGAACAAAGCAAGCAGATTACGAGAAAGTAATACTCCGAACGGGTAGCTCTTTTTTAACATTGGTTCATTATGTGTTTTATGCTGAATGAATGTAACGACCACCTCGGGGCCATGAGCGAATAACCTTCAAATAAACTTGCTGCACATAGTTTTACCTAAATAAAATAATATCTACGTATTTTTTCTGAAAAAAAAGAAGTTTCACAGTTGCTAACTAATTTCCTTAATCTTTCCATTTGAGAACTGTCTTGATGGAGTATAACACGCATCATCTTCCATGACTGTGCAGAAAGTAATAAGTACGAAGCCAATTAGAAAATTTCTTGACCTGGGAATATTTTGTTTCTTCTCAAAAATACAGATATTTTTCGAATTAGTCGCTTTGTTTTTGACTGTACTCTTTTCAATGAAAATGTACCACCAAGAAATGTGATTCTGGAAAACCTGCACTGTAAGCATCGATGGCTGCTCAACGTCTACCTCGGATTAAAATATTTTACCATTACAGCTTACTGAGATACGGGATAATCGAGAGTTAGATTCTACCATTCTGGCAACTGTGACGTATGTTCGAAAAACGTGTGCTGCATATTACTCAGTTTTTGCATTGCCAAACACCTTGTAAGAAAGAAGAAACTTTATGGTCTTACGTCCTGTCGACAGTGTGGTCATTTAGAACGAAAGCTGCCGGCCGTTGTAACCGAGCGGTTCTAGGCGCTTCAGTCCGGAACCGCGCTGCTGCTACGGTCGCAGGTTCGAATCCTGTCTCGGGCATGGATATGAGTGATGGCCTTAGGTTAGTTAGGTTTAAGTAGTTCTAAGTTCTAGGGGACTGATGACCGCAGCAGTTGAGTCCCATAGTGTTTGGAGCCATTTGAACCATTAGGACGAAAGCTCGGGATAGCAAAGAATGGGTACGAAAATCGGCAGTGAGCTTTTCAAAGAAACTGTCCGGTCATTTGCTTTAAACGATTTACATAAACCACGGACCACCTTAAAGCGGATGGCCGGTCGGGGATCTGAAACGCCCTCAACTTGAATTAGAGTCCAGTACCTTTACACTGTGCCATCTCGCTCGGTGAGCCTTTTAGGTTCGGGAGACTTGCGTAATACTAGCCAGTTACTGGTTTGCCCTTTAAAAGGTGCTCCATGAGAAGAATCCCTTTTGTCTGAGTCTTCTTGCAAAGTATGCTCTCGTGGGATTATCAGTAAATCCCTGCGCGGTGCACAAAACCTCTCTAGTCATAACTGTAGTTTGCTGAGCACTTCTATAACGATCTACTGCCTATTGAACGAGCCCACTATGAAACGTGCTACTGTTCTTTCGATATTCGCTAACTCGTCAGTTGATATTACCTAATAAAGTAGTAATATTTTCTTCGGATTCTTCCAGCGGATCTCTGTTAGTGGAATCAGTGTCTCTACGATCTATCTCCCTAGTGACATAGACATTAACAGAACGTTATCATCCATCCCTTATTTTCAGTTCTGAGGGTTGTCAACAAAACAGAAAAAGATCCAGTAACAAAAACAGCATGTATAACAAATGTGAGGAGCACAGTAAAGTTTTTTGTTATTTCCTGAACAGAGAGGAAAAATGAAGAGAAAATAGTCGGCGCTGAACTTCATCACATAATAACAGAAGAGTTTCATGTATCACTAAAAGAAATTAAAAGTAGCAAAGCTACTGGAACCTATGGAATAAATAATACGAGCGTTTGATGCTGTAGTGATGACTATTATACACGACAAATAAATGACGGCAAAGAAAATAAAAAAAATTCGTAACAAACAGCAGAAGTTGTGTCTTTATTCAAGAAAGTAGATCGGGAAGACCGCAAAAATGCTGGAGCTAAAAATCTCGTGAATCCAGTATGTAAATTAGACACAATAATCGCACAGAAAGCTTTAATTAATTTCGGGATATATTACTGGATAAAAACAAAATTATTCAGATGGAAGATTAAATACAGACAATATATTCATCTGACAGTGGCTACTAGAGAAAAAATGAGAATTATATTTTAAAAACGCAGATAGCGTTTACAGAACTGGTCAAAGTACTCGACAATGTCAGTATAAATCAGCAGTGGTCGTTAACAGGAAATTAAAGAATTAATAAAAATCATAAAAAGTCTGGACAGAGCTTCAAATAATGTTACAAGCACATAAAAATAAAGATGAAATATTAATAAACAGAAGTTTACAACAGTATCACCTACTCTTTTCAACATTTGTATAAATGACTTCTCTAATTGCATGCAATTTAAATACATAGGTATTGAAATGTCAGGATTGAAAGTTTTAAATATTCTACTCTACATAAACGATGCCCGAAATTTTCAAGACTCAGAAGACGGTGTACTGTTTGTACCCTACATTTAAATAACTTACTTAGGGAATGTGACGTGGTCTCGGAGCAAACATAATTATTCAGCAAATTGGATTGTCCAACTATATATGTTACTATCAAAGATCTTGAAAGAAAGGTGCCGAGATATGAACATAACTATTTGAAGATCAAAAGTGCAGAGATAGGAGAACAGCATTGTATAAGACTATCTCCCTTGCACTCTCTTTGGATAGTGAAAACTGGGCACAAAATATATAAATGAATAATACTTCTCAAATTAGCTTTAGAATACAAGTTGAATGGCAGAAAAAGTATCGGAACACATAAGAAGTGGAAAAAAGTTTACTTATAAGGAACAGGCTTTGGAGTCTAATCCGTTAACCGAGAGATTGCTGTCTATGTATCGCTAATATCAATCACCTATAATGTTATGGCAAAGGTCATTCGCCTTCTACATACTGTAACACACTTTCACCTTTTTCCCTGAATTAAAAGCCTTGTGCATAATTAGGGCTTCGCTGCATTCCACTGCTCATACTATGTCCAAGGAGACCGTTTCGTGTAATTAATTACAGTGCAGGGAAGCTGGATTTTGTAGCTAATTAAAACTCCCTCTCATTGTTGCGTCTGTTCCTGGATAAACGTTTTAGGACAGTTACTGATGGTGTCAGTATTGCTTCACAAAAGAAGCAGTGTCTGTTTCTCCCCATACCCTTTTTCCTGTCGACATCATTAGCATTTGGATAACACTTTCCAGATCGATTAAAGAATCATAAATGTCAGTTATTTTCTTCAACGTTTTCAGCTAAGAGCCAACGTAATCTTGAAGACCACGTACGTCGATCATTACAAGAAAGGAACAAACGGAAGGGCTGCAAGTATCTTCGTCTCTCATCATTCCTGCTACTACTTCACCGTTTCATCTGCAGTCAGACTTATTTTTATTTCAAAATCCATTCTGAACTTTATAGTAACGTAGGCAAATGAAAATGATCTAAAACGTTTAATGGCTGATAACTCATGTTAAGTAGCAAAGAGTTTCGTTTGTTACTTTTTTCGTAGAACTTTCATTTCCATGCAGATAAAAACCTTACCGAAAATACTGCTGCCAGAGATCAAATTAAAAATACATTCTTCTGCCACATGAACACGTTTCACACAGTATTTTCGTTCTCAAAGGGGAAACAGTTCTCACCTCGATGCTCAGTGTATCAAAGTGACGGGAAAATGCCGGAAGGAAACATTTCAAACAAAATGTAAAATTTAGAGATGAGGCTTTCGCGGCCGAGTAAACACTGTTTTAAATTTTCTTATTTTTTTACATGCTTGCAAACAGGAACGTTTTATCATGCCGTTAAAGATGATGAAAGGGATCCATAATAGAATATCGTTCATGTAACAGAGTTCTAGAATGGAAAGAATTAACTTGTTTCAAGATACGTTAGGTACATATTTCATAAGTAAAATAGTATAGCAAGTACATTTAACAATGGGGATTATTAATGAAACTGTGAACAAAACACCATAACGAATTCAATGCGCTCAGTAATGAATAACGAAAAGAGGGAAGGTTGGATTTAATGCCCCATCGACAACTAGGTTGTTAGAGACAACAGCAGCGTTTTGCACTCAGTAAGGCAGTTACAGGGTGGCTCCGCGAATTCTTATTTAAATCGCCGCCACATAGGCAGCAAGAGCGCCACAGATCATTGTGCGGTTTCTTTGTGGAAACATGGCCGCTGACAAACAGGATGCTCATGGTTCGCATATCGAATGTTTGAAAAAAACTTTCAGAGTTCCTCTTCAAAAGGCGATATGTATGACATCTGTACAATGTTTAGTTCTTGTGCAATAAATTATTGATAGTGTTCCCGGACTTCATGTACAACCTGTATTTCCAAAACATTACAGTACAAAACTTTTCAATGTATAATATTTTTTGAAACACTCATCAGGGTCGAGAGATGGGTTTCGTGTGCATATTTCGCAGTAATTCACAGTTTCACGCCTGCCACCGCTCTTTTTTCTGTCTGTACATGCTGTACCATCCTTATGCTTGTTTCCAGGAAGCTTGTTGACAATGTGCAACCGTCCCATGAAGCGTTCTTCGTCATCAGAAGTTGAACGACATCCTCGTTTCTGCCTTGGAATTCTTTTTTCACCAACGAAGTCTCTTATAAAACTTTCAAAAAACACTTTTTCAGGTTTCTTTCCGCAGTGATTCTCGTGTAGCAAATAGATGTTTACAAGTCCTACCTCCAAGAACCAGAAGTGCCGTTTCCGCCACTTCAGGCTTGTCATCAGAAAACCATAACTTAAAATAAAGTGGTCAGGTCGATCAACTCCACCCATTTTCAAAGTATAATCGATAATCAAATTTGGTTTCATTATTTCTTCCCTCTCCTTTCTGTTCCTCCTTTCTATAAGCGGCACTGACTTATTCGTTTTTGCAGAAAGCATGAGAACAGATCGTTTTCCTTGCCATGCCAGAACCATCATTTTGTTACTGCGGAGGCATTTTATTTTTTGTTTCTTCTGAGGCAGAACACCTTCCTTGATTGCAGCTGGAATGTTTTTGCGACTGGCCTGGATGGTCCCTGTGGGATGCACATTCTGTTTCAACAGTTCATCAGCTAATGAAACACCAGTATAGAAACGGTCAGTGTACAAGCGATACACCAATTGCCCTGTAGCATTTCTGATATTAGCGAGCAATTGAACTATTCTGTCAGAAAAATTCAAGTCTGGATGAACAAATGACTATGTTGTTACAGTGCCAAAAAAGGGTATCAAACTGCATATATAACAATTTGATGAATCAGAAATCACATAAACTATGAGTATCCATTTTGTTGGTTTTTGAAGATTTTGAATAACACACGACCCTTGAATAATACTGAAAATTGATCAGCAGCTAAATACCTATATGGTCGATAAATTTCGAGAAACTTGCGAGACAAGTAATCCAACACATTCATCACTTTACTCAGACGTGACTGAACCGGAGTGTTGACATGTGCAGCACTCTCTGAATTAGAAACATGAAGTGTCCAGAAAATTTGTATACATCGTCTGCGAGTAAAACAGTCTGAAAAGAAGACCAGCCGAGCGGTCTAGGGCGCTGCAGTCACGGAATGTGCGGCTGGTCCCGGCGGAGGTTCGAGTCCTCCCTCGGGCATGGGTGTGTGTGTTTGTCCTTAAGATAATTTAGGTTAAGTAGTGTGTAAGCTTAGGGACTGATGACCTTAGCAGTTAAGTCCCATAAGATTTCACACACATTTGAACATTTTTTTTTTTTAAAGAAAAGAAGTCACATGATTGTAACCTGCGATTTCCTACACTTTTGTAATGCCAAATTCGTTGGCACACAATGAAAGCGTTTCATTTCTCCCTTGGCATCATTTCTCCAGTCCCACCATGCAGAATGTTGTGGAAGTGGTGTCATTTTACGTATTTTTGCAGTAGCGTACCTGTTTCTTTGGTCTGTTGTTTGCTGAAACAGGTTGTCCGTAAAAATTAACTGACGGAACCCAACTGGCGATGACGAAACAGCACCAATTTCAGTGATAAAACGACACTTTGAATCGTCGAAAGGATAATCCGTTAAGACAGAATCATTTCCGCTCCACATTTGCCACGAATCATCTGCTGGATCACTAGAAATACGCACATTTTCACGGTTTTCATCATCACATTCATAGAATTGTTCAGAAATGAATCACTCTCATCATCAAAATCACTCTCACTAACTTAGTCATTTAGAGACTCCTCTAAAAACTGTAGGATCTGTTCCTCAGGAAAAACTGAACGTGAGGAATTAGTCACTGCGCGCGCGCAAACTTGAACGTAGTAATACCAACATTCCTTTCAACACAAATAGAACGGTTTGACACCGAGTTAACACAGGTTCCCCTAGATGGTAGCACTAAGCCCATTGACGTCTAGTACTGTCAGAATCGAGAACTGAGAATGTGAGAGCAGCGAAAAACCGCGTCGAATAAGGCTCGACATCGGAGCGGAAAACAAAAAACAAAATTCACAGTGTGGAGCGCCACTTGACGTTGGAGCGGAAAGGCTCTGAGCACTATGGGACTTAACAGCAGCGCGGTTCCGGACTGAAACGCCTAGAAACGCTAGGCCACAGCGGCCGGCTCCTCCCTTTTCTTTTCCGTTCATGCGAACGGTGACCAACATCTGTTGGTAAGTCTACGTCTGTCATCTGCGACACATGGTACATAGAATAAATAGCGTCGCAAAATATTGACATTCAATAACAAAATATTGTCAAAGAATGGGCCTGTTACATAACGTTGTACATATTGCGAATGATACGTGTTACCCACTGTACAACGTCGCTAACTGTACAACGTCTCTAACCTTCAGTATCAGTATGCATGCGACAGCATGCGTATCTAATCTGTTCGAAAACACCGGGCGTAAGAACGAGATTTTCCGGTGCTCATACCTCGGGACCTATAACTGATTAAAAGGTAGGATCAAGTGTTTTGGATAGCCCTTGGCCTAGCGACCATTATTGTACCTAACGGAAGTATCTTCTTAGTGTCACTATCCTACGGTACAGTGTCTGCTTAGGCAGATGGAGAAAATCGGTTGGTTCTTTATGAATTTGATGTGGTCGACGGTGCGCTTGATGAGAGTTACGGAGGCGTCATTAGTGCATAGGTGATTCCTCTCTAAAAAGGTTTTCTTACTACATATGCGCCGTCAATGGCGGACCAAAAACCTACCTAGGATTTCAAGATGGCTATGCAGAGCAAATGACTGAAATTTTTGCGATGTTTTCCTAAGATCCCGATCTCGAACAGTCTTGAAAATTTTCTTGATGCCTTCATCCGTTACCAAGATATAGAGGTTCAAAGTTACGCTACTTCTACCGCACTTTTCAGTCAGATTCTTCTACATAAACAGGAACATATCCTCATTTTTTTTTACTCCGATCGGAACATTTATCCGCTGGTGCATTAATTCTCTGAACTAATGAATAAAACTATTTCACAGGCAGTCTTGCAGTTACAGAACAGAACTTGTTCGCTACACTGTATTCCCAGTCTCTCTTGTTGGCTTACCTAGCTCAGTAGTTCGTCTTTGTCAGACCCTACGCCAAGTGGAATTCTTGGTCCACACAGCACGGCAGCCATTGTTATCTGACCAATTGAGCTCCGCCATTCTGCAGGTCAGTCACGCGTTACCCTGCAGCTATGTGCTGTGTAGTTCGGCAGCCGAGTGCAGAACAGTGTACAGAAATTCCGTGCTAGCGAGCGGCCAATTACTGCTTCGCGTCATTTGTCCTGCGAAATGATCTGACGATACATCGCAGGTATCAAGTTAATTTTCCGATCAGTCTCTGCTCTCGCATGTAGATTTAGTATGTGACCTCATTTTATCGTACCAATAGCTTTAAAAATGGTTTCTTCTCTAAGCATAATGGCTCCAAAACAAATCATATGTATATACTGTGTAAGCCAGGAGGATAGGTACGTACATGCTATAAGGGGTGACAGCATTAGTGATTCTGAACAAAAAACGTCATATGGACACATGCCCTAATCCGATTGGTTTCCAAGATAGAACACATTTAATGTACATTGTTAGTTATTTTCTATCTTATTCAATATCATTGTTTCCAACATATCACATGAGTGTAGAGGAAGGTGACACGAACAATTTGTTGCAGGACATTTGTGGTCTATCAAGTCGGAAAACTACCTCAGACTGGCTTACAAAAATTACTTAAGCTACAGCACATGCGCATCGTGCAAGATTTTCAAAATAAAATTTTTTTCTATAAAATTTAATGTAGTTTTCGCTGGAGGATACGGATTTCGAGTTATTCAAGAAAAACGTACAAAATTGGTATGAAACGTGTTCTATCTCGAGAACCATTCGAAATAGGGCATATATCCATAAGAAGTTCTTCACTTACAATCACTAATACTATCCCCCCTTAAAGTATGAACCTTTCCTCCTGACTCACTCTGTAGATAGTGATATGCTAATTGAACTGCGCTTCGCCGTATAAAGAGCAACGCGTGAAGTTTTCAACAACTGTCGTACCAGAATCTTATCGAAAGACCATTCACTAAACCGAACGTTGTCCTCGGCACTATTCATGGATAACAGACGAATCTGATTTGATGGTGTCAAAGCAAGAGTAGAAAAAAATTGGTAAAACAAAGCCCAATGGAGTCTCTGCCATCTTCTATATAGAGTTAGCCCCTTTCTTAACGACAATAAACTGTAGACCCCAAGAACGAAAAAGGACACGACATTCCTTCTGGGAAGAAGTGTCACCGACAGACGTGGAATCATCTGAAAGGGAAAAACAACAGGTGTTCAGTCAGGCTTTGAAAAGATTTCAAAGGATACGTCCTCACAATCGAGCCATTGTTCTAGTCAAGGTGTGTCTTATATTTATTTTCTCCCTATTTCATTAGTTGCACGGTCTAACTATCTTATCTTTAATATTCTTTTATAACATCGCAATTCAAAATCTTGTATTCTCTTCTTCTATGAACTGTTTACCGGACCTGTTTCACTTCCGTACAAGGCTGCATTCCAGACAAATACCTCCAGAAAATTTAAATGTGTATTCCGTGATGACAGTTCCTCTTGTACAGAAATACTTCCCTCGCTTTTGCTAGTATGCATATCATCTCAACTTCGACATTCATCAGTTGTTTTGCTGCCAGATAAGGACGTTTATTACTGTAGGATCTTACTTGTAACAGTGTCCACTAAGGGTCGCGTTTTTACACAGTTGTGTGTTTACCAGACTTCCACTCTTCTGTCAGCTGTGCCTCAGATCGACACTTGTTTTGCTTTACGGGACAGTTTAGCATCTGGCGTCCGCATTCTTGGAAGAACCATCAACGTCCAGTATGGTATTGTTTAAACGCCGTTCCGCCTTTCTCGAGATATACGAATGAACAAGAAACATCCAATAGATCTCGTTGTTTCGATGACACTCGTTCCCACCATCGGGTTATCAAATCTACTCATTTTAAAGCCTTCTCTGTAGTGAAAGTAGATGATTTTTTTCATTCGTTTCCCGAATTTCGGGTACCTGTTTTTATATCTGTCATACTTCCTCGTGAACCAGCTTGTTCATTCCGATGGCTGGATGGGTGAGAAGAGGGGTAAATATTTTCTGTTACTCAGTGTATTTTGTCAGAGCCACGGCTTTTCCACACACGTATTGACTATGTTCAGTCGGCTGTATACGCGTTATAGTATCCAGCTGCCCCTTGCAGAGCTCTGTTAATCGCCGTCTCTGTCTGTGCCAAACAACCTGAAACAGCTCTCTGTTTATATACTGCTCTACTGCTCTGTGAATATACGGCTGCAGTTTTCCAACTGAAGCGGCATGGGAGAGCAGCCAACGACTGCAACAGCTCGCTGCAGATACACCTGGAACAGGTCTTCCTGCAATGTTATGCCGGATGGTCATATCCTCATGCATCTGCCGAGACGGTTATTAACAACAGGATCACATTCGCAGATACGACATTACCATCTTGCGAATAAGTAAGACTAGACGAAACGCTTCCCTTTCTACAGTTGCACCTTCTCGCTCGTAGGAAAACAACGATACTGATAGCGACATTGCCGCGCGGGGTAGCCGTGGCGTCTAAGGGCGTCTTGTTACGGTTCGCGCGGCTGTCCCCGTCGAGTTTCGAGTCCTCCCTCCGGCATGAGTACGTGTGTTGTCCTTAACGTTAGTTTAAGTTAGATTAAGTAGTGCGTAAGCCGAGGAACCAATGACCTCAGCAGTTTGATCCCATAGTGTTTACCACAAATTTCCAATTTTGTTAGCGGCATTGGGGATAGCAATGTCGTTCATCATAATGAAAATCATATATCTGGTATCCCAGAAATCTGTCCCTAACTACAGACAAAGCCCCGGCTTTTCCATACACGGATTGACTATGTTCAGTCGGCTGTATACACGTTATAGTATCCAGCATAGGCGTAAAATATGACACACAGACAAATACTTCTTATTTTGAACTGCATGTGACATCTTCAAGTTTTTGTGTACACACATACACTGGTGTCCAAAATCAAAGCAACAAACTGTTATTTCCCCGTCCTGTGTCTGATTCACGATATAATCGTACAAATTGTTAGCAGATGTCGTTACGACAGTGTTTTGCACGAAAGATGGCATTGCGATCAACGGACAACCACGCCAGCAATGACGTCATGGCACCTATCAAGGGGGGAAGGAGGAGGAGATTAGGACTTACATCCAATTCCCGATTCCCGTTCGTATTATAAACGTGTACTTTCTCTTTTCTTTCTTCTCCATTTAAGCAAACTGAGACACAGCAAAGAGTGGCCGGGTAAAGCTAGTTTAACATAAATTTCTATGAAGGAAATCAAGAATTATACAACATGTCAACTCTATCCATAAGTGTTTTAAGATTATGAACATAAAATACAAAATGTTTGTATCCATCGGTGACCGGAGTAGACGCTAAGCTGCAGAGTATGCCAGAAAGCACAGTCGTCGTTGCAGAGTAACGAGTGAGTGACGAGTTATAAAGGCGAAGCAACTGGCGGTATGTCGACAAACTTCGATGTCTGTGTTAACTGACTACGTCCTGTGGGGCACAACTTCCAATGGACATCGATCTTGCCGCAGACTTTGAGCCGTACATCTTCACGGCAACTGTCAACGTCATTCTCGATACATTTGTGCATCGATGTTTTCATTACCTGTATTATAATCTTTGGCGAGACTTCTATGGTCGATTGCTTTTACGTATTGCTCATAGGTGACAGCTATTCTTATCTTAATCTGCTTTTACCTTTTTTTCCTTTCGCTTTTTAATTATTACAAATTTTATTTAAATGCATTTCATATTTGATGGTGATTTTTACCCTTTTTCTTATTCATATTTCCGATGTTTTTTTATGCAAGCAACAATCATTTTTTTTCATTTTCGTTGTTTTCTTCTGCGATCATGCGCTATACGATGGGCGGAGCTTCGCTTTTATAACTCTTAGCAATCACTCGCAACTTAGCAACTGACGACTGTGCCTTCCGGCATACACTACAGTTCTCCTCAACATTTATGCGGGTCACCGGTGGGCATAAGCATTTCGTATTTTATTTCAGCAATTTTGTAACATTTCTATACACAGTTAACATAGCATCTAATTCCTGACTTTCCTAGTAGAAATTTTGTTAAATTCCGTCGATTAGCTGTGGTCTGAAGATGGTCTTTCAAGATTGAAATAGTTCACAACATTTAAAACGTATTTTTCGCCATCAAGACTTAATATTTTATTAAAACCAATTACGATGATGTGACAGAACTGCAAGAAATAGAACGCTTACTGCAAGGTGGAGTATTCGGCTTATCTCTGCATCTACCATCGTTTCTTAGTTTCATGTTAGCTAAAAAAAAGTTATAAATGCTTCAAATCGCAATACCACCTGCTTGTTTCCAGCAACACGGCTCGCAGACGCGCAAACGCTTGCGCATGGTTTAAGTGCCTCGTGAACATTTTACGGCTAGGCCTGTTTAGAGGCCGCAAAGTAATAGCACTTGGAAACTAGCGTTATCTGAGCTACTAATTGCAGAATAAACGGACAAACGGCACTTCGGAGTACTGCTCTGCGCAACGGGTGACAGAAGCTGCCTGAAATCCGCATTTACTTCACAATACTGAGTATCTATTTACCCCGTGACCTCTCAGCAGATGTTGGAAGCACCAACTGGCTGAAGATGGGCTGCTTGATGGCCGGTCGTAACTCTAGCCGAGGCGTATCCTCACATAAACCACGGTCGTCATCTACACCCACCGTCCGGTGACAGCCGAGGAACGGACAGTCACGCCTTATACGACGTACTGCTCTGACAGGAAATTCACGTTCTGTTACCGGCTTTAAGGCTTAGGTTATCGCAAGTTTCCACGGGAATGGAGCAGTCAGTGCACCGATAAAGGCAGTGGCCTTCACGACAGCTACGACAACGCTGTTATCAAATAGTTCTTCACTATTCAGAGTTTCGTTAAGATAAATCTTCAGGCCAGGAATTGGACTGCGAATCACATTCCACAACGCAATTTCGCCCCCACACGTTCTCCTTCCTCCGTGCCGTTCGTGCTGAATTAGATTAACGCCTCCTTGTTGCAAAATATTAGGGAGAAAGCAGCTGCCTGAAACTGAACTTACCTCCTTCTCATTATCTCCTCCTCTCTTCCAGTTTGATGTTTTCATCAGTCCCTGTCATACGCCACATTTTTCACTTCTAAGTAACTAATACATTTAACATCATAACACTCTTTCCACAGCCTGTTACCAATTGCTGGATGATGTCTCAGAAGTCCTACTAAACTGTCCCCTCTGCTAGCAAGTGTCTTCCATAGGCTTTTTTGCTCGCCATTCTTTTTACTACGTCTTTATTTTGTGTTATATCCATCTATTTAATTTTCTACTATATTTCAATGCTTCCAATTTCTTTGGATTTCTGGTGGTTCACGTTCCACTTCCATATAGTGCTGCGCCCCAGACGCATACTTTCAAGAAATTTTCCTAAATTCCCTGTCAGTATTTGATAACATCTCTTTTTATCTGTTCGCCTGTCAGTCTACTTCTAATACATAAAATTAGAGGTTTTCCCGGCGTATAATATGTTTAAACAACTTACGGAAATGAAGCCGATGACGTCTTCGAGAACCTTCGACATTTTGACAGGCAAACGCCCTGTCATTTTCAACGTACAAATGCAGAGAGAAGGGGCTGCACAAGTAAATTAAAAACCTAATAATAATAACAATAATAATAATAATAATAATAATAAATAACGAGGTGGCACCGACGTCTACGGCGTTTTTTTCCTGTGTAGACAGTACTTCCAACAGGATTGGTCATACCAGATTAGAATGATCAGGATGATATCGGTTTGCGTAAGGTGGGTCTCGTGTGTACCGCTTACCGTGCAGGTATGTCATGTCATACATTGATCACATCATTGTACAGTTGAGGACTGCTGTATAAAGCTTACAATAACCGAGTAAATCTGGTACTGCAGAGCATTGCGTTGTAGCAGCCATCTTACGGAACATAACAATACAGAGATTCTGCCATTCCCTTCCAGCTATTAGCATGGTGTTATTAAGGAACCAGCTTAGATTAAACTAGCAGGTGACCGTGTAAATAGAGACGGAGGGTTTTATTCAAATTCTGCTTGGAATCCTGCTCTCCCCCTGGTGTTACAACAGAGGGACAGATTCAATTAATGTTCACCTTCAATAAATTATGATGTTGGTTATTTTTGGTTGTCTGGTTGCGCTGCTTGTTTACGGTGTGTATCGTCTGTCAGCATATGTCAGAATATGATTCTTATTCGACGGTCTGTCGTTGCACTTGTGATTTGGAAATGACGGAGAGTTCACATTTCGACATACCGAAACTTGTCGAAGACTTCACCCGACTTCAATTCCATAAGTACTTCGAATACTTGTAACATCTTCCTTGCTTCAATTCTTCGTTCCCAATTTTGACAATGAGCAGGTCATTATTCTCCTTTGTGTTACTCTCTTTATCGTATTAGTCTTTGTAGTCTTTATCATTCCGTGCTAAGCACGTTGACCACTCCTTTCAGGAGATCTAAGTCTTGTGGGCAAGGCAAAGTGGTACTGAGTGTTTGTTGGGACTGCCATGGCGTGCTGCCGAAATATTATTCTTCTAACGAGCAAATCGTTACGGGAGGAAACTATCTGAGTACCCTGACGAGTTTACGAGAGGTTGCCAAGAGTAAGCATCGCGGGAAGCTGCCCAAAGGGATGCTTTCGCTCGACAACAAGGCACCAGCTGATTCTGTACAGGATTTCTCCCTCCCCCACCGGTAGGGCACCCATTGACTTCTCCTGCTTCCTCGGATGGAGAAATTATTGCGTGCCTTGCCTTTCCAGATTGAAGTCGTGGTGACTTCCAAACAGAAAGTTTCCTGAAAGTCAACATGCAGAATTCTACAACCAAGTTCTCCGTCAAGTCATCCATAGTGGGGGAAAATGTCAGTTTGAAGGGTGAATACTGTTGCTACCCGGCCAGCTGGGCGGGAGGCCGAGCACGGAGTATAGGTGAGTGACCAAGTTCACACCTGAAGGTGTCAGTGACACAGTGGTATCTGGAACAACACTGATTTATCGTGCAAAGTGTATAGAGCCATAAATGTCTTCAGGGCGGCGGTCGGCGCCGGGCGTAAATGCGCGTTCAGCGAAGAGGTGCTGATGCCTTGTCAGCGAGTCGTGACATGGCCCCGCGTATCAGTGCCGCGGCAGCGTGCTGTGCTGGCGACAGCGTAGGGACCAGGAGGCATCACCCGCTGGACGTCCCACTATAGAGTGCAGCTCGTACCTCAGTGCTCTCGAAGGCAGCCCATCGCGCACTGAAGTATCGACTGCTGACTGTGGTCCTCGATGCTGGTTGTCGTCAAGACTAGACCCTGGCCATTCACCATGGATCGATCAAGGCTACAGCGGACGCTCGCGAATTGGCCACGAGGCTGTTCAGCCGCTCCACACCTGGTCGGTGAAGAGATGGCAACTTGCAGATCAGCCGTGAGGCTCCGTTGAGGAGGATGGCTGGCCGCACCCCAGTCTTCCCATTCCCAGTGACCCACTAGGCAGCAAGGGCAGACCATGTCTGTGATCGTAGTACATCAAGCTGGCTGCATCTCCATGTTGAACTCAACAAGCAGATAGCAGGCAGGCCATCGTCGATCAGCTCGTCACGGTTTGGCTGAAAACTCAATATACTATTCTCTCTGGTTCTAGCGACACAGACAGAATGGCAGCACAACTGTATTTGTCTATGAGCTCCGAAAGCTTCCTTATTTAAAAGGCTGAGCCAGTGCCATGACGCGTTGGCTCTCATTTTATGAGTGCACTGGTCCTCCTTAATCAGACCTGTCATCGCTCCTTGCACTGGTGCGGTAATTCAGTAATTATTCCGAGCCACTGAGCTCTGTTTTTTCTGCCTGCGTTTGATTTTGCAGTGGCTCTCGAGCACACTGCCTTGTTAGGTAGCATGGCAACGTTTGCGTATTTGTCTACCTTGCTTGAAGTTTTGTGGCAATGCTGCCCTCTTGCCCTGACGTCAGTTAAATTGGCGGTACGCCTTGTTGACATTCCAATTTCCACACTGGCCCAAAGCTAGCCTCCTCTGTTCTGAGCTGGTCTGGAAGAACTTTTAAAACATTTAAATATGTACAATAAAAATACTCTGCTGCGCAATAAAAAGGGGGTACCAGCATCACCAGGCTGCATGGTCACAACTTGATTTTTTCGAGATGACAAATACAACTTCATTACTACCCATCGTAACAATGCTGAATGATGCACCACCACCAACACTGAACACTAACTTGGTCCGACTGACAACCTCCACACATTACCGAAGTTTATTTGGGTTTTCCACGAGGTTTCTCGTGCAGATTCTCCTACGGTAATAGTTGAAGGATTCACTTACTGCTGTTTTGACTGTCGAACGCGCAGGGACATTCATATCTACTTTATCTTTGATTTGGAATATTTCATGAATAAGAACCGTTTCCAGTAGCGTATTTAACATTCGCGACGTTCAGAGTCAGGACTGACTGAAGCTATCAAATCAAGATTTGACATGTGAACGTAGTTCGAAACAGAAACCATGACATCGGCATCCTAGAGTTTGATCGTCAGTATATCCTGCGGCAGGTTTCGTGCTATGGGGTCCTTCGCCAAGACGAACAACAGCTGTACGAATGCTGAATTTTGACGCAGCCCCTTTGTCATTGGAAAACTGGACATTTCTCTGTCTTTCCTTACACCATTCCGAAGCAATGACGTGCTGAGGCAAAGTGATCTCACGGAGGGAGCACCAAACTAATTGGCGTGGAACATAGACATACCTCCAGTTCCAGAACAGATCCTACAAGGAATCTATGGGACCATCTCTGTAGATAGGCTAAACATAAAAAACCAACCTGTACCACAGGACCAGATAATGACTGAACGGCATCACAATGATAGCGACTGCAACACCGTCTTCCCCGCCACTTTTTGTCGTACAACTGCAGTGTCTTATAGCGCTAAGTTCCACCTGTCAGACAATTCCTTACCCTGAGGTATGATCAAGGTATACCTGATGATTAGGGACAGGAGGATCGGCACTCTACACGCAGCTGGTGGGAGCACTTTACCGGCGTGGGCGGCGTCACGGCGGAGAGGAACGCGGCCAGGGCGGCGAGAAAGGGCAGAATCGAGAGCGCATTGTCCGGAGCCGGGCGTCGCTTTGTGGCGCGCCCAGGAAGCTGCACAAAGGCCGGCTTAAGGCAGACGCCGCGACGGCTTAACAAGCCGGCCGCCCACTTAAACGCGGCTTGCGCCGAGGCCACCTTTTAGCAGGTGGCAAATGGAAAGTGGGTGGGTGCACTCCGCTACCTGGACGTCTATCGTACTGGTAGCGCAGCTACCAAATAAAACTAATCTCTCTCTATCACGAGTGCACGACTCTATAGGGTTCTTTACCCCCTCGGTACCAACGGAACCCTTATAGGATCGTAAAATAAAGAACAATCGCCTTAAGTCTGATTTTATTTCAATATGCAATGCACTGCGAGCCGTGAGGGCTCACCTTCAGGACCTCTGAAACAGCACATCGTTTTCTTCTGAAGAAAAAAAAAAACGATGTAGACTGTGAAAGCACCTGAAGATGAGCCCTTAGGGTTCGAAACGCATCGTGCATTAAAATAAGAACACGATTGTGACGGAAGGCGCTTTTTCTTTATTTCACGGAAATAATACGTTCATGAAAGAAACACTGACAGCAATGGATAAAATTACCTTACAGGATCGTTTTGTTGTCCGTCTTTTAAGAAACCTTTATCTCAGGACCGGGCAGACGTATCAAGTTGAAATTTATCTCACGACGGTCCCGTCGTGATGTAAATAATTTAAGTTTCTACATCAATGCAATCAAATGATATGGCCATTCAAGTCAAATATTTCGACATATTGCCAATATGACACCGTATCACACAAGCGACTCGTAGTGAAATTGCGTGCTTATGGAATATCGTCCCAGTTATGTGACTGGATTTGCGATTTCCTGTCAGAGAGGTCACAGTTCGTAGTATTTGACTGAAAGTCATCGAGTAAAACAGAAGTGCTTTCAGGCATTCCCCAAGGTACCGTTATAGGCCATTTGCTGTTCCTTATCTACATAAACGATTTGGGAGACAATCTGAATAGCCGTCTTCGGTTGTTTGAGATGAAGCTGTCATTTATCGATTAATAAAGTCATTAGAAGATCAAAACAAACTGCAAAACGATTTAGAAAATATATCTGAGTTGTGCGAAAAGTGGCAGTTGACCCTAAATAGCGAAAAGTGTGACGTCATCCACATGAGTGCTAAAAGGAACTCGTTAAACTTCGGTTACGCGATAAATCAGTCTAATCTAAAAGCCGTAAATTCAATTAAATACCTAGGTATTACAATTACGAACAACTTAAACTGGAAAGAACACACAGAAAATGTTGTGGTGAAGGCTAACCAAAGACTGCGTTTTATTGTCAGGATACTTAGAAAATGTAACAGACCTACTAAGGAGCCTGCCTACACTACGCTTGTCCGTCCTCTTTTAGAATACTGCTGCGCGGTGTGGAATCCTTACCAGGTAGGACTGACGGAGTACATCGAAAAAATTCAAAGAAAGGCAGTACGTTTTGTATTATCGCGAAATATGAGAGAGAGTGTCACAGAAATGGTACGGGATTTGGGCTGTTAATCATTAAAATAAAGGGGTTTTTCGTTGCGACGGAATCTTCTCATGAAATTCCAATCACCAACTTTCTCCTCCGAATGCGAAAATATTTTTTTGACACCGACCTACACAGGGAGGAACGATCACCATGATAAAATAAGGGAAATCAGTGCTCGTACGGAAAGATGTAAGTAATCATTATTTCCGGGCGCCATACGAGACTGGAATAATAGAGAATTGTGAAGGTGATTCGATGAACCCTCTGCCAGGCACTTAAATGTCATCTGCAGAGTATCCATGTACATATAGATGTAGAAGTCGCTAATAGCCAAAAATCGTAGAAAATCTCCATTCCCGGGATGAATGAACCATCTATACATAAAATTAATTCTATATGCAACCCTAGGAGTGTGAGTTCTACTCGCACTATTCCGGAATTTTTTTATTTTATTCTTTTTCAAATTTTTTAAATTAATTAATTTATTTATTTATTTTTTGTTCAGATGCGGCCCACAAAGTATTTTTCGCGATCACAGCAAGAAAGTGAGTGACAGTAGAACACTAGTGATCAGACAGTCATTCCTCATCTTAAGAGCAGCTCATGGATCGTGTAGGCGGTTGGGAATCTGAAACCGTGCCGCATTGGTTCACACACACACCCACACACACACACACACACACACACACACACACACACAAACACACACCGCGAAAGGCCTCAGAGACTGTTTCCTCCAGTCCTTACAGAGAATGAAAGGAAGGAATGATGATTAGGATTAACGTCTTGTCGACAGCGCAGTCATTAGAGGCGGAGAACAAGCTTGGATTCAGAGAGAAATTGGCCGCGACCTTTTTAAAGGAATCATCCCAGGATTTGCCTTGAGTAATTAGAGAAAGCACAGAAAATCATCTGGATGGCCGGACAGGGATCTGAAATGTCGTCGTCCCGAAAACGAGTCCACTGTGCTAACCAATGTGCCACCTCTCTCGGTACAAACAAATCCAGAGACCACAGCCATGGCCCAATCGTACGAATATTAAACTAGTCAGAAAATTTATTGTGCAGATATCTATTAAAACATAAATTTTTCTTCCTATTCTGGGATGCACTACTTAGATACAAGGATATCTCTAGAACATATGAATGTCCCAAGATGTCGTAAATCATTAGAGAAATGACCGGTTAAATTCAAACTGAAGATGTACACACGTTACCGCAGAGGAAGACCTTTTTCGTGGGGATGTATGCCTGACCCCACTGTTTATTCACCTACCTAAGCACCAGGGGTTCTTCCACCACCATTCCGGCAGTGGTCAGCTCAGCCTCTCCAGGAAAGTTGGCTGCAGGACCTACTTTTTACCTGAGTAGGCACTTCGCTGTGTCACCTCTGATAAATTAAAACCACGAAGACGTACTCTCCAAGCCCACTGTCAGGCAGATCCTTGATTAATCTATTCCGACACAGCTTTTTGAGGCAGCCCACTGTGACACAGATTCTCCACAATGTACGTACTGACGCAGGTGTCGTTTCAAAGCTAGAAAGAATTAGTGCAGAAGTTGCTACCATCCGTCGTTACCAAGTCATGACTTCCATTACTTTGAAGTCAGTTGTGTATAGAATCACTTCGGTAAGAATCCAGTCGCGCCACGAGAGTACTATTGCCTTAATAACGTGCGCAAGTAGCTTGCCCTTCTAGATGACTGTACCCCTCGCAGATGCTGACTGGCGAGAATTGCAACACTTGCCGCCCTTTGTATTAGAATCTCGTACCTCTCAGCGTTAAAAATATATCCCGTCTACCTCTTAAGAAGATTTCCCACGTTTTACTAGTAAGGACACTCTAGGATCCGGATGAATATTTATTTCTTGTTTGGTCAATATTCTTTCGTAACTTCTAATTCCCATAAAGGGCTACACGGTAGGTAGCTCGGGAAGTGTGAATTGGTGTTGTCCCGTTTTGTAAAAGGCTACCTCAAATTTTATTCTGTTTTAAACAGTCAGTATATTTCGTCAACTGCTTTACTGCTTTTCTGTTGTGTTTGTGGCCTTCTCCCATTCCGTTCTATCGCTCGATACGCTGAAACAACTGCTGCAGGTTCGACCTTCTCTGTTTCCATTGCCAGGAGACAGAAGCAAGATATTATCTGGAGGCAGGGGAGTGTTAGCACACAGGGCAGCAATTTCATTTAAGCTGACTGAGACTCATCACCCTTCGTTCAGCGTTTCATAGACCTCACAGTTTTTGCAGTTTGTAAAGTAAGGATACGACCGGGTTTAGAAAGTATTAAACTGATCTATCGTTAGCGGCTTTGACTAATAATGCACAAGTTCCTGACTTTCGGGTTCGATCACAGCCAAGTTACATTTTGAATAAAATGGTCAGAAATGGCAAACAAAAACTTTCTGTGTAGGAAGTCACCCCCATTTCACCAACGGTCTTGTCAAAAGAGATTGAATTAACGGAAACACCTGAGAATGTGGGACTCCCCTACAAAGGCGGAAGCATCAGCAATGACGAAAGGAATGGGGGGGGGAGGGGGAGAGGGAGGCAGTGCGCTTAAGTCACAAGTGTATTGACAGTCAATCTTGCCTGCAGCTAAATGCTTCTCTTACCATTGGCTAAAACTTCTACATTAGTACCCCTTTCGGGTCTCTCGTAAGGGACTGCCACCGGGCAGAGGACCAGGAGGAAAAGACTGAAAAACCCACATAAGGATAGCACTCTATGAGTTGGACGTAGGCTATCGGAAATCTGAATATAACAGCGGAGCTAGAAAATCTGAAAAGGGAAATGCAAAGGCTGACTCTAGATGCTGTACGTGTTCAATGAAGTGCAGGGTAGTCAGAAACAGTACGAAAAGCTTGTAGGTTGTGCTGAGAAGTGATTGTTGAGCACAGAATTCGATACGGTGCGCCGTTTCCGAGTTCAGTAAAACAGAAGTTAGCCAATCACGCCGTTGGGCGCCTTAATTCAAGCGGCCATCATAGACGGTGTCGTCAAACGTGTGCTTCGTTAGATTTCCTGAAACCGAACAAGGAAGCGATACAAAAATTGGACATCGGACGTTAGTAAGGAAACCGAGCCAAAAGCTGAGCCGCCCCGTAAGCTATCTACTACGGAAATTTGGAAATATGTGGTAAATCCTTATGGGACCAAACTGCTGAGGTCATCGGTCCCTAAGCTTACGCACTACTTACGCTAACGTGACTTACGCTAAGGACAACACACACATCCATGCACGACGGAGGACTCGAACCTCCGACGGGGGTAGCCGCCCAGACCATGACAAGGCGCCTCAGACCGCCCGTCTATCACCTACGCTATAAGAACAAGTGACACTAATTGTGTCTGGCGGGCCGCTTTAATTTGCGCGCGCAACGACCTGATTAGCGAACTTCAACGCTAGGTAACTCGGAAACTGTGTAACGTATTGAATTTTCTTCTTAACAATTATTGCTGAGAACAATCTGCCCTCTAACAACCTTACAAGTTTTTCAGACTGTTTCTGACCACTATGTGTATGGAAAGAATATGTGTGGTGTCACCGCCAGACACCACACTTGGTAGATGGTAGCCTTTAAATTGGCCGCGGTCCGCTAGTATACGTCGGACCCGCGTGTCGCCACTATCAGTGATTGCAGACCGAGCGCCGCCACACGGCAGGTCTAGAGAGACTTCCTAGCACTCGCCCAGTTGTACTACCGACTTTGCTAGTGATGGTTCACTGACAAAACACGCTCTCATTTGCCGAGACGATAGTTAGCATAGCCTTCAGCTACGTCATTTGCTACGACCTAGCAAGGCGCCATTACCAGTTACTATTGATATTATGAATAATGTACCGTCAAGAACGACGCTCATCATTAATGGATTAAAGTTAAGTATTCCACCAGCTACGTCCGTTTTTCTAAATTCTAATTTCCTTGACCTGTTCCAGACCTCACGCCAGCCTGCGTGAGCTAAAACGCGTGCCTTTCAGCTTCCTCTCATAACCCGGTGTTGGCTCTCCTGCCAACCCACAACAATATGCATGGTCAGGGGAACAGTGTGTAATACGAACATCATCAGAAAATTATATCAAGAGAATAGTACTAGTTATGAGCATGAAGGTAGACCAGTTCATCGATAGCATTTATCTCAACAGAACTGAAATCAAATTACACCAACAATTACAGTTCAGGTGTACACGCCGACGTCGCAAGTTGGTGCTGGCATGATAGTGTGCACGAGGGAATTGAACACATAATTCGCTGTGTATGCAGAGAAGAAAATTTAATAGTGTGTGTGTGTGTGTGTGTGTGTGTGTGTGTGTGTGTGTGTGTGTGTGTGTGAAATCTTATGCGTCATCAGTCCTAAGCTTACACACTACTTAACCTAAATTATCCTAAGGACAAACACACACACCCATGCCCGAGGGAGGACACTAACCTCCGCCGGGATCAGCCGCACAGTTCATGACTGCAGCGCCTCAGACTGCTCGGCTAATCCCGCGAGGTGAAAATTTAATAATCATGAGAGACTGGAACATTGTAGTCGGGGAAGAAACAGGATGCAGATTTATGGGACAATATGGACTCGGCAGTAGGAATGACGGAAAAGAAAGACTCCCTGAGTTCTGTAACTAATATCTGCTAGTTACCGCTAACACACTGTTCAAGATTGACAACAGAATAAGGTATAATTGGAAAAGATCATAAGATATTGGAAAAAGCTGGAGTGCATCATGGAGAGAAAAAAATTCTGAAATTAGATATTTGATTGTAAAATGTACTCAGGAGCAGACTCAAATGTAGACTGAAAATCAAGAGAAATCACGGGAAAAATCCTTGACACAATTTTGCCGTGATTTAGTAGCCAACGGCACATTTGGCGTCCCGGCCTGCTCGGCAGTTGGTGCCGGCTCTGATGATGTGTTCCAAATTACTTCGTAGCTGAGCGCAGCACCACTGCAAGGAAAAGGGCAGCCGCGAGTGACAGCCGTAAGCAGTCTGGGAGTGCAGCAAGGCTGCCACAACTTGGCAACCAACGACAGTAGCCGTGGACAGCAGCTGCTCAACAAGACTTCGAGTATGGCACCGGTCTATGGAGGACGCGCCATCAAGTCTTGTTCACGTCCCCGAGAAGCTGGTTCCTGGAGTTGACCGACGAGTAGCGGGACGGCCTGGTCGTAAAGCAGGCGCCTGGGGAGACGTGTCGCGGCAGCAAGCTGACAAGTGATCGGCCCCATAAGCAACGAGCATGGGGCGGCCAGTGGCGTTGGGCTTTCCAGTAGTAGTTCGGGCACCAGCGGCGTTGCGGATTTTGTTAGCGGGCGCCTGGAAGACGAATATGAAGATGGTATCTGTTCTTTCGGACATGTCCGAAATAACAGATACCATCGTCGTATAATTAAGGCTAACCGGCCATTGACCTTCTTCTTCTGTGCTGGATGCACACACATTGCCCGAACTCTTACGGGACTTGGTAAAATTGTCTGCCGCGAGTAATGAGTGTAACGGACAGGGCACTACGAATGTAGTGTGTGGACATTAAGTTGGGAATGTGCGTCCCACGGGGAGCGTGCAAGGGATAAATCCCTGCAGTCGAACTGTGCCCTCGGTGGCTCAGATGGGTGGAGCATCTGCCATGTAAGCAAGCGAGCCTGGGTTCGAGTCCCGGTCGGGGCACACATTTTCAACCGTCCCCGTTGATGTATATCAACGACTGTCGACAGCTTAGCGTCTTGATTTAATTACCGTTTTATGGAAGACGAATGGCTGTTGGCTGCTAGCAGTAGGTGATAGCGTCCCCATATGTATGGAGGACGACGTGACTGTTGCTGTCACGGGGAGTGGAAGCTGAAGTCAGAGGCACTCTGTGGAAAGCTATCGAGGAAGGACGACAAGGGAGCACAGAGACGGCTGTGAGAAGTAAGGCAGAGCTCCATGTTTGTGTGGCCAGCATTGGTGCTGCCTAGTGGAGTGCGGAACTTCAGAACTTATTATCAACGTGGAGACGTCGGTTTCTGTTCCCGACGGGCGGGCGGATGACGACTGGCCTCTTGGCCCCAGGGGAGCCCTTGCTGACGACAGGCAAGTGGGTGATACCAATGATGTGCGCTTTTCAACAACGGTGTATAAGAAAAGTGTCGTGCCAATGGTATTTGATGAAAACATCAGTTGTGCAATCGCTTGTTTTCTGGTTTGACTGGCCCTCAAACTGTGCTAGCTGTTGGAGGGATCAGTGTTTTCCTGTTTACTGTTATCCTAAGGGCTGTGCCACTGCATGGCCTAAGAACATTTGGCTGAAATACCTTTCAGTTGTTAAAGGTTTATGTGGAATATACTATTAGAGTGTGTTCTTACATTTTTGTTAACTTGTGTTTAAATGGGTGATATTCTTATAGCTACATATTCCCGACATACTGCCGGTTGAAACAGCGACCGACATAATCAGAAAAAAATATTTGTTTTACTCTATAGTCGCCCTATTTTTCTCTAACTACCGATTTCAGCACACAGTACCCTCCTCAAACCGTCCAATCATCAGAAGATCACAGTATATAGTTAGTTCTACCTACATACTGCCACGACGATGGTATTGTGTACCGAAACTGGCAGTAAATAGGTAAAATAAAAAATGGCGACTACAAAACAAATATTTTTTTCTTCTTTTATGTAATCGGTTGGCCTAGTGTTTGATTTTGCTCGACCTGTCTATCTTGTCTATATTATATGATGGTATAGGCCTTTATCTGTGTTGTTTATGTTGTCTGTTTCGTGCTGCCTTTGGTTGACTGGTAGAATTAATTTTAGCTTTAGGTGTCTTTGTGTTTGTTCTGTGCTCACTTGTATTTATTTCTGAATTGTATCCTGAACTTATGCCCAGCTATCCTATTCCATTATTGTCCCTTGCAGCTTGTAGTTAGCTGTAGACCTATTGATTTCCCTTGTGCTCTCCAGTTCCTATAAAATTACATGTATTTTAAGAGCCATGGACTTTTTCAAGTTTGCGTTTTCTGTTAATTATTAAGCTGAGACGAATTTGTTGGATTTGACCGCAAGGAATATTTGCTTATGTTTTTATTATGCTCATGCGCTCTGAATTGTTGGAAAGTGTTATTAAGAAATGTTTTTAAACTTTATAATTACGAGGGGTGAATGAAAAGTAAGCCTCCACCTTCGTTAATTGGGTTTGGATGGGAATATTTCAATGAATCAAACACAGAAAAAATCCTTAGAATCTGATCTTTAATTACCAATATTCACTTTCACACATATAATCATCAGCAAATTGGATACATTTCTGCCAGTGTTGAACAAGCTTTCTGAATCCGCCGAGGGAGAAATCGACACTGTTTCCGCAACCATATTCTCACAGTTCTCTCAATGTCTTCATCAGAAGCATAATGATGTCCCCACAGATTGTCTTTCATTATCGGGAACAGATGGAAGTCAGACGGTGCTAAATCGGGACTGTAAGGAGGATGTCGTACGGTGATGAGATTCAGTCTCTGAAGTTCTGCTGTGGTGGCACGTGAAGTGTGTGGTTTGGCTTTGTCATGCTGCAGGAAAACGTTTCCCTTTTCCTTTCGGACACTTGTTAGCCGTCGTCACAGAGTTCGCAGCGTTGTGATGTAACGCTCTGAATTTATTGTTGTTCCACAATCAAGGAAATCAACATGGATAACACCATCTACGCCGCAGAACACTGTGGCCATGATTTTTCCAGCTGAGGGCTGCGTCTCGAATTTCTTTTTCTGGAGCGAGTACTCACATCATCACAATCACCAACTGCTTTCATTCTCTGATGAATCTCCATTGGGGTGACGCTTTCTGCTGTCAAGAATTCAGCCGGCCGCTGTGGCCGAGCGGTTCCAGGCGCATCAGTCCGGAACCGCGCTGCTGCTACGGTCGCAGGTTCGAATCCTGCCTCGGGCATGGATGTGTGTGATGTCCTTAGGTTAGTGAGGTTTAAGTAGTTCGAAAAGTAGGGGACTGATGACCTCATATGTTACGTCCCATAGTGCTTAGAGCCATTTGAACCATTTTTGTCAAGAATTCAATGACTGCAGGTTGCTTAAATCGCATTGACCGACCGTCTGCGCAGGGTTCCATACTTTACACTGCAACAACACAACCGTTGAATGATAAGGCTTCCCGCCAACTGGAGTTACAGAGAAGAGGCTACGGAACAAGCCAGTACGCGCAACATACCAATGTTGCCAACAGTTGAAGAGTTGCGGAGGTGGAGGCATTACTTTTCAACCATCCTCGTAATTTTTACCGCCACAACTCCCAGTCTTTCACCGCTCCAAACGTTTTCTGCACGAAACAATGAAGTAGTGTACTGAAATGCTAAGTGATCATTACGTGCGTTTGAATTTCACCGAAGCATTAAATACTGCGACAATGAACTCTACAGTAGTCCAGTTCAAGACGAATGGAGATTGCTAAAGAAAAGGGACAACCACAGAAGTTCGATAGACGAACAAGAAAGCAAGGAAGGTAAATGTGAAGAAACATTGGATAACAGGGTGAAGAAGGGAGGTAAAAACTTCAGGGTTACAATTTCAAATGCGAGTACGTGGTTCAGGGAGGGGGATGGGACGCGGGTGGAAATTGGTTTGGATCCCTGTGGTGGATGGTCAGTGTCGTCAGTGGAGGACCAGAGTTGAGATTTAGCCTTGGAGGATTGATGGCCATGTCCTGTGAAGTTTGTGTGTAAACTCAAGTCTGTACACAGTACAACAAAATTAAAAGTACAACAAAATTAAAAGATCACTTTTTCGAAACCCCGCAGTTAGCGCCCGTTGTGACTCATAATTTTGAGCCGGCCGCTGGTGTCCGAGCGGTTCTAGGCGCTTCAGTCTAGAACCGCACGACCGCTACGGTCGCAGGTTCGAATCCTGCCTCGGGCATGGATGTGTGTGATGTCCTTAGGTTAGTTAGGTTTAAGTAGTTCTAAGTTCTAGGGGACTGATGACCTGAGATGTCAAGTCCCATAGTGCTCAGAGCCATTTGAACCATAATTTTGAACTTTAGTTCAAAGGTGCCTACGACCTTTCTCCGTAATGGTGCAAAAGTGAGCGCCCTGCGACGTTACCCTTGGGCTCGGCGACGCTTCATACAGCAAGCTGTGGACACTTGTGAAAAAAGGTCACACCTCAGAAGTTCATGTGAAGTTTATTATAGGCACAAAATTTCATACAATTACGCATAGTGTCACTGTGGACATTTCACGTGATAAGAAGGTCGTCACAGCCCCTCTCACCTACATTCGACCCGACCTTTTTCTTCTTCCTTTTCTTTTTTTCTTTTTTTTTCGCGTCTCTGCGATGGAGATCAGAAACACAAGACCTAGAGTTCAAATCACGAGGTTTTCTTATGTGTGGCCGAGGTAAATATTTCAGACACACCACCGCTCAGAATGAGTACGTGTTAGAGCAGCCGTCAGGCTGAAATGCTGTGGAACTTCCTGACAGATACATTTCTAACGTGCTCAACAAAGGTGCGTAGGTGACACCGTGAGTGTTACCAAACTGGCGGGGGAAGGAGTGGGGGGGGGCGTTATAGAGGGATTATTTGACCTTTTATTTACACACATGTTAAAGTTTAGTGTTGCGCTCACGCGCTATCATATCGTACGACTGCGGAAGACGGAAGGGCTGAAAATGGGTAAGTATCCTTCGCTGATTCGGACGCCAGCCAGATTTCGTCGAACGATTATGAACGGTCCTTAGCGGTTCCAACCTGTACACGTGAGCAAAAATTGCGGTCTCGCTACACTCCACAGGCCTGCCATCACGTTCACAGAGGATGCAGCCCCACAAATTTCTTAGAGCAGGGTTGAAACGTCCGGAGGCGTCAGCAGTGTCAAAGATTGTCAAAAACATCTTCCTGTTGCTTATCATACTGTGTTTTCAACAGCGAAATGTATGGTTATCAACGTACCAGGGAAAAGAATGGTTTCACTGACGCCCTTTATGCCGCCACCTTTTGCCTTTTCGTGTCGATTCTGAGCGGCGTTGCGTCTGAAATGCTATGCTCGGACACCAATAAGGATTTCAATGCTGGGTGTTGCGTTTCCGACCTCGCCAAAAAAAGGGGTGAAATGTTGCTGAGAAAGGCTATGACGTTCTTCTTAGCATGTGACACGTCCACGGTCACTGGGCAGAACTTGAGCGTAATTTTGTGCAACTTTACACCTCGCAGTGGCTTTTAGGGCATGTGCGGACATCTTTCTGTTCGAAATGTCGTCGATCCCGAGGGTGACGTCGCAGGGCACCATGCTTTTGCACCTTCACAGAGGAAGTTACAGGCAGCTAAAATTCAAACTTGTGCGTCGTGATGGGAGGCAAGTACGGGGTTTCGGAAGAGTATACCATTAATTCTGTTCCGCAGTGTATTTGGAGGACCATTAGGTTCTGGCATTAGCTGTCGCCCAAGACATTTCACTAAAGGTATCCGTGACTTCTCAGCGGAACTGGTGTGTAGTTGGGCAGAGACGACCAACGACGTCACGTCATCTGGTCCAGTAATTTTCTAAACAAGAGAACATAAATCAATGGTGCGAGAGTGGAAAATATTTAATCCCGTCCTGCGTGTCCAAGAGAGGCTTACAAAATAATTAGAAGTATTATAGCGAAGGCAATTTATTCAGGCTGGCCAGTCAAGTGTATTCTTTGTAGTCGTGGGCGATTACATTGCATAATTAAATAGTGGGTCTTCCTTAGAACCTGTACCACATGCGGTAAGGCACAGAACATTGCTTGATAACAAACATTTCAAACTATAGATATGATCACTCCACACTAACTTATTACTCGTTACTTGGCGCAATATTCTTCCACAGTTATTATGCGTATTTCTTACTCTACAGTTCCAAACTGTTGCAGTTATTATCATCATTCAGCGGGGATGTCTTTATTTGTAGCAGAATATCTGTAGCTGAAATTTTTGGGAGTGGTGTAAAAGACTACCCAATGTGATGTCACACATCAGAGGGGTGGCAATACGACGTTTATGTTAAAAAAAATCACTCAGAATACAGTAGTTCGATCAAAGCAAAAAATTTCGTAAATAATACTCAATCGTAGCTCTAATCGTCTAAAATGTGATCAAGTAGAAAGCCAAGGTTTAACTTCAGCCCGTCAATAGACAAATCTGTAGCGCAGATTGTCAGGCAGTTTCCCACTTTGAGCAGAACTTTGCTAAGGGCGGAGGTCCTAGAGACGTAGCCCCGCCAGGAGCAGAAAAGATTTAAGTCACCGATCACTAAATTATAAGGCCACTAAGTGATTAAATTTCAGTCACTTCCTCACTAACTTGTGAAACGACGACGTAGGACACAGTCGCTAGCGCATCAGTAGGACACTCTCAAGGTTATCTTTAAACACTACCCCAGCTAACAGGACTTCATACCCTCCCGCTGGAGGTTCGAGTCCTCTCTCGGGCATGGGTGTGTGTGTTGTTCTTAGCCTAAGTTAATAGTCAATTTAAGAAGTGTGTACGTCTAGGGACCGATGACCTCAGCAGTTTGGTCCCTTAGAAATTAACACACACACACAAACACACAAACACACACACACACACACACACACACATACACACACAGGACTTCATAGTGTTTCCCAAGTGCACATGGTGGAACGTAGCTTGCAGTTAAGGAAAAAACTACATTTTGACGCAGACAGAGATACTTCTCTTGTATGTGAGTCAGTATTGCGGTCGTCCCAAGTGGTCCTAATCACTACAGACTACTGTATCACAGATGGCTGATGCGGTGGACACAGGAAAAATGCGTTTAAAATAAGATCCCCTATCTACACTCAAGGAAACGTTTGCAGACTATTTATCTCTTTCAGTACAACTGTAAAACTCCACGGCGCTAGGCCGGCACCATTAATAACTCTGTACTAAACGGCTAATCTCGTGACACAGTTGGCTCACTTCGTGCGAACAATTACCAGGAGTCGATGAAAAAGGTGCCAGCACAACTTCCACGAACGTGCCAGGTGCGTTAACGGTGAAATATGTGAGCCACTTTGAAATGCTGAATTGTGTTACTGTTATAAGAGTTTACTTTTCGGTAGTTTTTCTTTTAAGCCATCAATCGTTCGACTTGTTTCATGCTGTCCACCTTTTCCTATCTGGTGCTCTTCGTTTCATCTCTACGCAACTATTACATGCAACATTCTTTCCAATATGTTGTCCCTATACTAGACCTGGCCCTCCTACACTTCTATTCCCCTTAACGTTAACGGTGTGGCCGAGCGGATCTAGGAGCTTCAGTCCGGAACCGCGCTGCTGCTACGGTCGCATGATTCGGGCATGGATGTGTGTGATGTCCTTAGTTAGGTTTAAGTTGTTCTAAGTCTAGGGGCGATGACCTCAGATGTTAAGTCCCATATTGCTTAGAGCCATTTCAACCATTTTTGAGCCACGTTAACTATGCCTGGAAGTCGCGACGTCCCACTAACCTGTGCCGTCTCCTGGTACGGTCCATCCATAGGTTTTTATCACCACGTTTTTAATACATCATTTCGTTCTTATCTGGGCACTTAATTTGTAACTTTCTTCGACAGTAATAAGGTCTCCCATATTCTTCCTGAGAAAGGTGTACTCCGCTTTCCGTCGTGCGATAGTATAGCTCACTACGTTCCAGCTGCGCCGATATGAACAAAAGTCGAAGCAAATAACGTCAGAAATGTTGGTTCAGTCACTACAGCGACTAGCTTCTGTGTCTGGCCGTGCGAGGTAGCGCAGCGGTAACACACTGCGCTCGCGTTCTAATCCACGTCCGGTCATCCAGATTTAACTTCCCGTAGTTTTCCTAAATCACCACATGAAAATGTCGTAATGGTTCCTTTGAAACTAACACGGCAGATTTCCCTCCGTATTTCAAGCTCGTTTTCCGTCTCTAATGACCTCGTTGTCAAAGCGACGTGAAAATCCTAATCTTCCTTTCTACTTTTATACTGTCCTGATAATAAAAATAGCCTAGACGTGGGAGACCTAGATAATTACTGTTAACCTCATAGTAAATGGAAAAATGCTACATTATTTTGTGATAAATATAAGCACTAACATAAACTCTACACGCTTTTATAAGCTGTTTAGAAGCGGCAGTAGTACTAATAAAGTAAAGGAAGCAAAAGGACAATTCTGTTCAGAAAGTAAGGCAACCTAATCTCCATGTTGTGAACGATTAACCCCGATAAAACTGCACAGAATTCTCAACGCCCTGTTTTGTAGAATCCAACTTAGTTGGTTGAGAGTATACAATGTTATAACAAATAATACACTTCTTTTCTCCTGGTCGAGATCATGGCGGCTGAGTCGCCTAACTGGACCAATTAAATTATTTAAACCAATGGCAATTGAGACCGAACCTTTAAAGCGGTAATTTCACCTGAAATTCCCTAAAATAGCTGTACAGACGTACATTAAACGTGAAAGTATCGCACATCTGTTGCATCCTGTCCACGTAATTCTCCCTTTGGTGGTCTCGACAGAATTTTACCTATACATATCTCAGAACCTCGAAATGATACAGTTTAAAAGGTATATATAACACCCGAGAAAACTGTAGCAGTGTAGTGCATTAAAGAAATCCACGAAACATCCTACCAATGGTGGATGTTGGAAAATGATTGATGGGGGACGACTTAGGAGGCAGCGCTTGGTATAAAATTTCAATGCGTTCGTTCCTCGTGTAACACAACTAGTATGTTTGCGAAGCGGCTTCAGGTTAAATTCCAGTAAAATAGCTTCAGTATGTGGCCTTTCGCTATTAAATACGAGCATTATATTATTTCATAGAGCCACAGGGAAATCCGTGGTCATAACCGGACGAGGTGACGCACTCGGGATGAGCGTACGGTGATCCAGATTCAGGTGTAGCTTGGATTCCACACATCGATCACAGCCAATATCAGAATGATTTCCTTGAAATGATGCAGCCAATTTCCTTGTGTTATCCAATATGAAGTTCCGCCTGTAATATCTTCGTCAAGGAACAGTCGTTACTCTAATCTTCTTTCCTGCTCTTAGCATAAACAAATAATAAAAACACAAGCATTCCGGAGTTTTACAGGTAGACTATCGCGCAAGACTTGCACATAGCCCATACTTTACGTTGCTAGCATCTTCGTTAATGTAGTGAACTTTTAATTATTTAGGCGTGAATATGTCTTAAAGAACTGTCTATAAACAATTTAACGTTGATTTAAGGCGCGTAAAACTCTGTTTGGTGTCTAACATCCACACACTTTCGAAAAACAATATGAATTGCATGGGGTTTTCAATGAAAAGCCCCGGCCGCGGTGGTCTAGCGGTTCTAGGCGCTCAGTCCGGAACCGCGCGGATGCTACGGTCGCAGGTTCGAATCCTGCCTCGGGCATGGATGTGTGTGATGTCCTTAGGTTAGTTAGGTTTAAGTAGTTCTAAGTTCTAGGGGACTGATGACCACAGATGTTAAGTCCCATAGTGCTCAGAGCCATTTTTTTTTTCAATCAAAAGCATCATCTAGACCAGCTTGCTCAACAGACTTCCTGTGCGACAAGTGCACACTGTAGTATGCACTCTAAGCCATCCCTTAAGAGCCCTGAAAAAATTGCGTGAAATATCAGAGCCAGATCCCTGAATCCCAGCGTGTCGTTCTGGAGGTAAGCAATGCGTCATCTGCATATAATTTGTGTATGCTTGCACGTCCTCTTCAATTACGAGTATGAATCGAGAAGATTCAAACGGAGAATGATCTCATACTGCATGAGTAATGTCTGGAGAAAACCTGACAGTCAGCATGTGTGCCCAACCTCCTTCGTCGCTGCTGTAAGATCCCGACTAGCGGTAATGTGTATCTTCCCAACCAGTGTACAACATCACAATTTCAGAACGAAAATGCAGCACGCAGAATTTAATTGTCTTGCAGTCACTGTCCAACGTCGTCCGACTATACGACAGCCAGCGGATTTGTAATGAAAGTCATTTGTTTCCAGTAGCTGTTTCGGATGGCACTAATGTTCTCAGTAAATCAGCACAAATGGCATGACAAGGTATATTTGTATTGTACCGAAAATTTGGGGTTTGCTTCGGTTGCTCTAGTGGATGGAACGCGGACGAGTGTCTGCTAGCATACAGGGTATTCCGCGTACGACGGAAGCGGTGTGTCCCGCGTTATACGAGAATCAATATAGAGGAGGCAAGTTAGGGTCGTTGTATGCGCTCCGGCACGTTCGTCGGACTCTGGCAGGTGACATATCAGTTTTAGCAAAGTTTGAGAAACTTCTTGTGCCATTTAGCACTCCACAGTGGAGTGTTAGCAGCATCAGCTCACACAGCTGTACGCATACACAAATCGAAACCTTACAAAGTAACGGGGGCGCATCCACTGACCAATACTGTTCTCGATGTCAGTAATCCAGCTGCTTATCGCACGCTGTGCAATCGTGAGCAGATCGACATATAAATATTTTATTTTGTTCAGTAATTATGGAAGGTACCATAATTCAACCAGTCGGTGGTCTAGTGGAAAAATGCGTGCTTGGAAACCAAGAATTCGCGGCATCCAATCCTAGTCCGATCACAGAAATTTTCAGTCTGTCTTTAATCTAAGCCTCGCCGCTCAAAGGTGTGAGGACTCGCCAGAAACGACATTTGGTTCGTGTTCCGCATTAAACTGTAGGTCCACTTTCCCCGCTTGGATAACTGTGATAGATTGGGGACACACGAGACGCCGAAACAACATACAATTGAAAGACTTGTATCAGGCCATTGAGCCACATGAAATTATTATTATCACGTAACCGAAGTCATTTCTCCAAAATCCAAGCTGTAAGTATTAATTATGCTTAGTGTTTTGCTTTCGATATCACCAAGTATCATTGAACTGAGTACTGCACAAGATTAACAGAGACTGCGTTAGCATTATGGCACATAAAAATACACTGTGAATATCACCTCTTTGGTAAGTAGAGCTAAAACAACGTTTCCTGTTCGTAACGGCTATAGCATGAAATACTCAATGAGTTGGTGGCTATATCCACCAGCACAGTAAAACAAAGAAAGCTGCAAATACCAATACTAGATGATAGGCATTAGATCAATCACAGGAGAGACGCCACGCTTTGGACAAATCAGTTAAAATTAAAATGTAAACTACATCGCAATATAATACCACTGGCGATACAAAGGGTGATGCTGTGATCATCTTAAAAACTTTCATGCGTCATACAGAGGTGTAAATACAAGAATCTGACGTAAGGGACTCGGGTACGGAGTCGAAAGTTATAAGCGAAAATCGTTCTGATACATCTGACAGTGGAACACATGCACCGGTATTATTGCCGCTAAGATTGTAGGGTAGGCAACTTTCAGAGACGATAGTATGCGCTAAAATGAGAAAAAATGTCTAGAAAACATGGGCTGTAAAATGAATACCCTAAGAGAGATGATCACTTGTTCATCTTCGATACTGTGAAACACATTTTTTCTACTGTAATCTCTTTGGTTTCTACACAGTCCAGTCACATTAATGTGAGCATCGCGTGTTGGAAGTCAACGTGCAATAACCACTTACAGACGGCAGGTGTTAGCATTGGCAGTTGAGGGTATATAAAGCGTGTCGGGGGTCGCGAACAAACACTGTAGTAGTTGTAATGCGGAAACGGAGCGATTTATCTGATATCTAAAAGGGCATGACACGAATCTCAGAAATACGAGGACTCCCTTCAAGAGATGCAATGCACTTTCTCAGATTCCAGGTGTCCGTTGCATGAGCATTAATTTGTTTGTTACGCTTGGTTCAAATGGTTCAAATGGCTCTGAGCACTATGGGACTTAACATCTGTGGTCATCAGTCCCCTAGAACTTAGAACTACTTAAACCTAACTAACCTAAGGACATCACACACATCCATGCCCAAGGCAGGATTCGAACCTGCGACCGTAGCAGTCGCGCGGTTCCGGACTGAGCGCCTAGAACCGCTAGACCACGTTACGCTTGGTATTTAAAAGATATGCCACCTTCGAAAGTTTAGGGCTAATGCTTCAATCTGATACTATCGCGTTCTTTTCTTGTCTCTGGGCATTGTGTCACTTACAGTTTCAAGAAGAAATTCCAATCATTGTACCAAAATACAGCCCAAGTAATTCTGCATGTAAATAAATTAAAAGAATTAATAAGAAATCAAATAAAAATAAAGTGTGCCATCAGTCCTAGAGGCCACGCGACGTCACCGGCCCTCGTGTCACCGTACGTCATATGGTGTCAGTCGAATGCGATCTGGAGCAGCATTGTGTCAGTACATCCATCACTCGACAGCTCTCGGCGCTCCAGACTTTGGTGTGGCTATCTCTCAAATAGCTCCGAATTTAGCATAACGAGGCCAGTGACGGCGTTCCATTCCTCCTACCAAAGAAAAATCTCTGACAGTAACGGCAAATGAACACGTGCTGTCAGCATGTCATTCAGACGCGCAAACTGTTCGACTAAGAAGAAAAATCTGAAAATTTTGTAGGGGTGATACAAAGCTGATTGTGCTGAGAAATAAATGTCAGAATTCGTTTGCGAGTTATGTAGCATCGAAGTTAGCCAATCAGTACCTTGCGCATCCAGATTCAAGCGGCCCGCCAATTAGAATTAGTGGCAGTTGTTCTCATAGAGTAGGCGACAGCGCCCTATACTGCTCAGCCTTCGCCTGAGTTTTGATCTTTACTACCGTCCATGTCCAGTTTTTGTGTCGCTGTATTGTCCGTCTTAGGAAATCAAACGAAGAACAGGTTGGCGACGCCATCGCTGCCGGGACGCTCAGATTTTGCTCGCGCCACAGCCTGATTGGCTACTTCAATACTAGTTAATTCGAAAAATGCCCAACATATCGAATTCGTTTTCTTAACAATTATTTCTCAGTACGACCTAACCTCCAATGCCCTTACAAGGTTTTCAGACACTTTCTGACCACCCTGTATAAGGCACTGCTGTTAACTGAACGCATCAGTGGGGATGACATCAATAAAAATGTAATTGGAAAAGCGTAGGTCAGCATCAGTAACAACGAAAGACCAAGTGCAAGTTTTGTGTACAATTAGTAGCGAAAAATGACGCTGTTGAATGTGTACCACGGTGAGGGAAAAGAAGGAGGGTGCCAAATGACACACTATGTGATCAAAATTATCCGGACGCCTGTCTGAAAACGACCAACAAGTTCGTGGCGCCCTCCATCGATAATGCTGGAATTCAATATGGTGTTGGCCCACCATTAGCCTTGATGACAGTTTCCACTCTCGCAGGCATACGTTCAATCAGGTGCTGGAAGGTTTCTAGGGCAATGGTAGCCCATTGTTCACGGAGTGGTGCACTGAGGAGAGGGAGCGATGTCGGTCGGTGAGGCCTGGCACAAAGTTGGAGTTCCAAAACATTCCAAAGGTTTCCTATAGGGCTCAGGTCAGGACTCTGTGCAGGTCAGTCCATTACAGAGATGTTATTGTCGTGTAACCACTCCGCCGCAAGCCGTGCATTATGAACAGGTACTCGGTCGTGTTGAAGGATGCAATCGCCATACCCGAATTGCTCTCCAACAGGGGGAAGAAAGAAGGTGCTTAAAACAACAATGTAGGCCTGTGCTGTGATAGTGCCAAGCAAAACAAGAAAGGGTGCAAGCCCCCTCCACCGAAAACACGACCACACGATAACCCCACCGCCTCCGAATATTACTGTAGGCACTACACACGCTGGCACATGACGTACACCGGGCATTCGCCAAACCCACATCTGCCATCGGATCGCCACATGTGTACCGTGATTCGTCACTCCACACAACATTCTTCCACAGTTCAATCGTCCAATATTTACGCTCCTTACACGAATCGAGGCGTCGTGTGACATTTACCGGCGTGATGTGTGGCTTATGAACAGCCGCTCGACCATGAAATCCAAGTTTCCTAACCTCTCGCCTAACTGTCGTGGATGCTGATGCAGTTTGGAATTCCTCTGTGATGGTCTGGATAGATGTCTGACTGAAACTTCCTGGCAGAGGAAAACTGTGTGCCGGACCGAGACTCGAACTCGGTCCGGCACACAGTTTTAATCTGCCAGTAAGTTTCATATCAGCGTACACTCCGCTGCAGAGTGAAAATCTCATTCTAGATGTCTGCCTATTACACATTACGACCCACTTCAACTGTCGGTGGTCTCTATCAGTCAACAGACAAGGTCGCAAGGTCGGCCTGTACGCTTTTGTGCTGTACGTGTCCCTTCACGTTTCCACTTCACTGTCACATCGGAAACAGTTGGCCTAGAGATGTTTGGGAATCTCGCGTAGAGACGTATGACACAAGTGACACCCAATCACCTGACCATGTTCATAGTCCGTGAATTCCGCGAAGCGCCCCATTCTGCTCTTTCACGATGTCTAATGACTACTGAGTACCGGGCAGTAGGTGGCAGCACAATGCACCTAATATGAAAAACGTTTGTTTTTGGAGGTGTCCAGATACTTTTGATCACATAGTGTAAGTCGTTTGCGTGGAAAAGTACTCTCGAACGGATCCTGTAAATAGAAGAAGAAATCCATTACCGTACAAGTACACCATTGATGACGAATTGCTGGAAACAGTATCTACCGTAAAATATTTAGGTATAACCATCTGACCACATAAAACAGCCCACCTGTGTGACCGAGCGGTTCTAGGCGCTACAGTCTGGAACCGCGCGACCTCTGCGGTCGCAGGTTCGAATCCTGCCCCGGGCATGGATATGCGTGATGTCCTTAGGTTAGTTAGGTTTAAGTAGTTCTACGTTCTAGGGGACTGATGACCTCAGCAGTTCAGTCCCATAGTGCTCAGAGCCATTTGAACCATTTGAACATAAGACAAATAGTAAGACAAGTAGATGCTAGACTGAGATTCCTAGGAAGAATCTTAAGGAAACGTAACTAATGCACGAAAGAAGTGACTTTCAAGACACTTGGTCAACCGATTCTTGAGTGCTGCTCATGACTCTGAGACCCTTACCAGGTACAAGCAATAGATAGAGAACATCCATCAATGAGCAGTGCGTTTCACCACAGGACCGTTCAGTCGGCGCGAAAGCGTTACAGAGGTGCTCAACACACTCCAGTGGCAGACGCTACAAGAGAGGCGTTGTGCATCACTCAGTTGTTTACTATTGATATCGCGTGGGCGTACGCTTTGGGAAGACGCGGACATACTACTTACTCCCACATACGTCTCGCGAAATGACTACAACGAGGAAATTCGAGAAACTATAGCTGATACAGAGGTCTATCGACAGTCGTTCTTTCCACGTGCCATTCACAAATTGAACGTGGAAGGGACGATCAGGTAGGGGTACTAGAAGTAACCTCCACCACACACCGTCAGGTGGCTTGCAGTGTACTGACGTATACAGGGTGGTCCATTGATCGTGATCGGGCCAAATATCTTACGAAATCAGCGTCAAACGAAAAAACTACAAAGAACGAAACTTGCCTAGCTTGAAGGTGGAAACCAGACGGCGCTATGGTTGTCCTGCTAGATGGCGCTGCCATAGGTCAAACAGATATCAACTGCGTTCTTTTAAATAGGAACCCCCATTTTTTATTACATATTCGTGTAGCAACTAAAGAAATATGAATGTTTTAGTTGGACCACTTTTCACTTTGTGATAGATGGCGCTGTAATAGTCACAAACATACGGCTCACAATTTTAGACAAACGGTAACAGGTAGGCTTTCTAAACTAAAATACAAAACGTAGGTACGTTTGAATTTTTATTTATGTTTTTCCAATGTGATACATGTACCTTTGTGAACTTATCATTTCTGAGAACGCATGCTGTTACAGCGTGATTACCTGTAAATACAACGTTAATGCAATAAATGCTCAGAATGATGTCCGCCAACCTCAATGCATTTGGCAATACGTGTAACGGCATTCCTCGCCTTCCGTAATGTTCACACATGCATTGGCAATGCGCTGACGCATGTTGTCAAGCGTCGTCGGTGGATCACGGTAGAAAATATCCTTCAACTTTCCCCACAGAAAGAAATCCGGGGACGTCAGATCCGATAACCGTGCGATCCATGGTATGGTGCTTTGACGATCAATCCACCTGTCATGAAATATACTACTCAATACCGCTTCAACCGCACGCGAGCTATGTGCCGGACATCCATCATGTTGGAAGTACATCGCCATTCTGTCATGCAGTGAAACATGTTGTAGTAACATCGATAGAACATTACGTAGGAAATCAGCATACATTGCACCATTTAGATTGCCATCGATAAAATGGGGGCCAATTATGCTTCCTTCCATAAGGCCGCACCATACATTAACCCGCCAAGGTCGCTGATGTTCCACTTGTCGCAGCCATCGGGGATTTTCCGTTGCCCAATAGTGCATATTATACCGGTTTACGTTACCGCTGTTGGTGAATGACGCTACGTCGCTAAATAGAACGCGTGCAAAAAATCTGTCATCGTCCCGTAATTTCTCTTGTGCCCAGTGGCAGAACTGTACACGACGTTCAAAGTCGTCGCTACGCAATTACTGGAGCATAGAAATATGGTACGGGTGCAATCGATGCTGATGTAGCATTCTCAACACCGACGTTTTTGAGATTCCCGATTCTCGCGCAGTTTGTTTGCTACTGATGTGCGGATTAGCCGCGACAGCAGCTAAAACACCTACTTGGGCATCATCATTTGTTGCAGGTCGTGGTTGACGTTTCACATGTGGCAGAACACTTCCTGTTTCCTGAAATAACGTAACTATCCGGCGAACGGTCCGGACACTTGGATGATGTCGTCCAGGATACCGAGCAGCATACATAGCACACGCCCGCTGGGCATTTTGATCACAACAGCCATACATCAACACGATATCGACCTTTTCCGCAATTGGTAAACGGTCCATATTAAAACGGGTAATGTATCACGAAGCAAATACCGTCCGCACTGGCGGAATGTTACGTGATACCACTTAGTTATAAGTTTGTGACTATTACAGCGCCATCTATCACAAAGCGAAAAAACTGGTCCAACTAAAACATTCATATTTCATCACGTACTACATGAATATGTAATAAAAAATGGGGGTTCCTATTTAAAAAACACAGTTGATATCTGTTTGACCTATGGCAGCGCTATTAAGCGGGCCAAGCATAGCGCCATCTGGTTTCCCCCTTCAAGCTAGACGAGTTTCGTTCTTTGTAGTTTTTTCGTTTGATGCTTATTTCGTGAGATATTTGGCCCGGTCACTATCAATGGACTACCCTGTATATAGATGTAGAAATGTAGATGGAGGTTTCTGCCAGAAACTACGAGAACATCGAAGCCTTTAGCATTGTCTGTAACAACTGTATTATGATATTGTGTCGCGCGAGGTGTTTGAGCAATTGCTGCGCACGTCGGTTGATGTGGAGGAGCGGAGGAACGAGAGAAAGTGGGGAAGCGAGCGAGTGCGGGTATGAGGTGAGGTCAGCAGCGCGGCGCGGCGCGGAGCCGTTGCCCGGGGCTCACACGGCAAACCCGGCCGGAGCGCGCCGATACTCGAACCGGGCCAAGGACGGCCGCAGGGCTCTCGCCGACTGCAGGCCCGGCCGCAGCACTGTCTGCCACAGATAGGGTGGGGCCGTCTCACCATCAGAGGAACTCTGCTCCCGGCGGCTGTCACGAGTGCACGTGTGCTCTGCTTCGGCACTGGGTGTGAGAAGACCGCTGTACACCTACGTGCGGTGAGGCCACCGGTGAGTCGGCAACGCGCGGTCCGCCAAGACTCATCTCAGAGTTTCTGAGCAGCGAAACGAGCGAAGAATTTCAAGAATAGAGAAGCAGAATGACAATATGGGAGAAAACAAGCTTGAATCACCATTTTCTTATGCAGATTAGCATCTATTCACTTAGCTTTCCTTCATTCACCGGTGTTTATTGTCTGTTACTTACTACTACTGTCCATTAAAATTGCTACACCAAGAAGAAATGCAGGTGATAAACGGGTATTCATTGGACAAATATATTATACTAGAACTGAAGAGTGATTTCATAATCACGCAATTTGGGTGCATAGATCCTGAGAAATCAGTACTCAGAACAACCACCTCTGGCCGTAATAACGGCCTTGATACGCCTGGGCATTGAATCAAACAGAGCTTGGATGGCGTGTACAGGTACAGCTCCCCATGCAGCTTCAATAGATACCACAGTTCATCAAGAGTAGTGACTCACATTTGTGACGAGCCAGTTGCTCGGCCAGCATTGGCCAGACGTTTTTAATTGGTGAGAGATCTGGAGAATGTGCTGGCTAGCGCAGCAGTCGAACATTTTCTGTATCCAGAAAGGCTCGTACAGGACCTGCAACATGCGGTCGTGCATTATCCTGCTGAAATGTAGGGTTTCGCAGGGATCGAATGTAGGGTAGAGCCACGGGTCGTAACACATCTGAAATGTAACGTCCACTGTGCCGTCAATGCGAACAAGAGGTGACCGAGAAGTGTAACCAATGGCACCCCATTCCATCACGCCGGGTGATACGCCAGTATGGCGATGACGAATGCACGCTTCCAATGTGCGTTCACCGCAATGTCGCCAAACACGGATGCGACCATCATGATGCTGTAAACAGAACCCACATACATCCGAAAAAATGGCATTTTGCCATTCGTGCTCCCAGGTTCGTCGCTGGGTACACCATCACAGGCGCTCCTGCCTGTGATGAGGCGTCAAGGGTAACCGCAACCATGGTCTCCGGGCACGATCCGTTACGGCCATACGGATAAGATGCCTGTCGTCTCGAATGCTAGTGATACGAGGCCGTTGGGATCCAGCACGGCGTTCCGTATTACCCCCCTGAACCCACCGATTCCATATTCTGCTAACAGTCATTGGATCTCGACCAACGCGAGCAGCAATGTCGCGATACGATAAACCGCAATCGCGATAGGCTACAATCCGACCTTTATCCAAGTCGGAAACGTGATGGTTCGCATTTCTCCTCCTTACACGACTCATCACAACAACGTTTCACCGGGCAACGTCGGTCAACTGCTGTTTGTGTATGAGAAATCGGTTGGAAACTGTCCTCATGTCAGCGCGTTGTAGGTGTCGCCACCGGCGCCAACCTTATGTGAATGCTCTGAAAAGCTAATCATTTGCATGTCACAGCATCTTCTTCCTGTCGATTAAATTTCGCGTCTGTAGCAGGTCATTTTTGTGCTGTTGCAATTTTAATGGCCAGTAGTGTACTAAGTAACAAACTGTTCTTTTGAGGTGCGACGTTAGACATTTGCAATACTACAAGTTCATCGGAAACTTTTGCATCTCATTGGTCCTACACTGACTGCTTCAGGTGAAGTCACGAACTGTGGCAGAGCGCTCGGCTCCATATTGACCTCTGGTGAGTGGACAGTGCTGTGTTGAGAGGGGAGGCATGCTCTTCAGGAGCACATCCCATACGTCGTTGTGGACTGCAGCAATATCCCGCTAACGCCTGTGGTGTCGATATATGCTGCCAACTTTGGACTGGCGCCGTGCTCTCTGGCCGATACCACTCTAATTTATGTCCAATGAATACTTGCTTAAAAGGTGCACCGGTGCCAATCCGCAAAATAGCAACGAGAGCTTCAACGTGTACATTTGGAAACTAGTACCGAAAGGAATCTAATACCTAAATATCTTCATTCATAATAACAATTGTATTTAACGAAGGTTATTCATCTATCCTGAAGACCATGAGCGTGTCAGAAATCCTCATAGTGACGAACAGCAAAAACTTCGCGGAATCACCTGACAGGAAATCTGTGGCCGCCGAGGAGCAAGGAATGCCTCAGTTTGTTAAAAGAACTTTGATTCATAAAAATACAGCCCTAAATTCTGAAACAGAGAATGTTTGAAGAAGACGAAGGATACCTCCGTGGTCATGGAATCGCAGACTGACCCTAAGTTCTGAAACAACGTTTGTCTTCTTACTTCACACTTTAAAAGCGTTTTTCTCGTAGCAACATTTTTCAGCGTGCGAAGCGCTCTGGAGCCTCGACAGATTTTCCACTCATTTTATGTTTTTAAAAAAAAGAGAATTAATTTTAGAGAGTCTTAGCGACAGCTTTTTTTATTGTTTGAATTTTAAATATATTTTTTTCAACATTTGAACTTGACATGTTTTTCAAATATCTGTCTTTTCTTTCGTGGTATTTTTCAAACCCCAATTGTGATGGTCCTCCATATTTATTCTAATTTAAGAATTTTCTGTTTTTGTGAGTTTCAGAAAAAGTCACGAGTTCGTACAACACTTCCCACAACGCTGGACGCGCCGTGAGCGCATGCTTTGAAAAGGTGTGCAACGGCCATTTTCAATTTATTATGAGATAAAAAATGTTTTTCATATACGACTGCGTAAGTAATAAAGTGGTAAAGCCCCCATTGTAATAAAAACAATACTTGTATGAAAAAATTCTAAATTTAACCCATTTTTCGTGCCTCTCGACCAGAACCTCCCCTGTAGTCAAGATAATCTTCGTCAATGTTTCCTTGAAATTAGTAGCAACAGGTGGTACTTTTTGTTGCGCATTATATGATCAAAGTATTCGAGTTTTCTTCCCTTAATGGTACTGAAAATTTCTAAATACTTGTTCATACAGCACAGGGCTAGCAGACTTCGGCACGTCCACATTTAAAACGCTTCTAATTTCTTACGTAATATCGCGGTAAGTTTTCACGGCTCAACTCCATAGAGTAGGGTACTGAACACGTAACATCGAAGTACTCGGCTAGTTAGAATCTTCTTCATTTCCTGGAAAGAACTTCTGGCTTTTGAACTCCGCAGCGAATTTCTTGAGAGAAGTACACGTTAACATTGATTTCGCACCCCAAATATTTATATGATGAAATGCTTTCGATTTATCATTACAGAATGCAAGAGTGCCCTGAATTTCATTTCGGTTTCTGCTGACAAGTATCCATTTTGGCGTTTAAACGTAACCACATAGTGTTGGCGTCTTCAGTAACCATGTTTAGTAGCTCCTGCTGAGCGAGCTTCCAGCCAAGTGCCAAGTAAGACAGTGTCATCAACATATCGCATGTTATTGATCCATTAACCACCATTTCTTAATACTTTCCATCAGAAGCACCTCGCAAAATCTTTTCAGAACAGAGGGTGAGAAATAATGGGGAGAGTATGACCTGGCGAACTCCTTTCTTAATCGTTACTTCTTCTGACAGCTGACCAACGATTGCACACCAGTACTTTGGTTCCAGTACAGTGTTCCAATCAACCGAATGTCACGACCATCCAGCCCCAGTTCACCTAAGGTATGCATCAGTTTCTCATGCTGAAAAGTGTTAAAAGCTTTTCCATAATGGATACAATAATCGTAAGCATCGACAGAAGTATCAAGACATCGATGAATCAATAACCCGAAAACTGAGTAACGACTCCAAAGTCCCGAAACCTGAACAGTTTAAAAGCTATATCGGTTTCAACTGGCCAGATATTATCAATAGCACATAGACATTTCTTAGACGGTGTCTGCATCAAAGAATGTTTAGAATCAACATATCAATGAGGGTTCTACATGGGTCCTCTACAAGGCGCCTAATCTAAATGTTGACTTTTAGCAAGCTTCGAAGCAGCCATTGGCTAAGAAGCGTTTGTGGGTTGTTGATAATGTCTGGACAGGTATATCCGGGTATAACCATAGAACAAGCCAGGTGAGCAGTGACTTAAATCAGGAGAACAGCATAAGCATACAATGATAGCGAGCAATAGCATTAGCCGCCCGTGTGGCCGAGCGGTTCTAGGCGCTACAGTCAGGAACCGCGCGACAGCTACGCTCGCAGGTTCGAATCGTGCCTCGGGCATGGATGTATGTGATGTCCTTAGGTTAGTTAGGTTTAAGTGTTTCTAAGTTCTAGGGGACTGATGACCTCAGAAGTTAGGTCCCATAGTGCTCAGAGCCATTTGAACCAATAGCATTAGTTCGTGTCAACTGAGAGTGACCCTCCTGGTCATCTAGAAAAATTTACGACATGGAAATGTTGTAACGGGGAGAGTTCTGTCACCACAAGATTCTAAGCCAACCTGCAGAACCGAGGTCCCCACTAGAGTAATTGCTCTTCACGTGTGGAACTAAATATGTGAGTGATCACCTCTCCAGTCTCAAGCAATATGGAGAAAGGTGTTCGGTCACCATGACTTCGGTCATTCGGACATCTTCTGTATCTTTCGGATCAATGTGCAAGGGGCGTCGAAAATAAAGCCCGCAACTGTAAAATGAAAACCGCTGAAGGGATCGTGTGGCACTGGCTATGAAAGAAAGTACGATCCCTATAAGAGGGGTCACGGCCCAAAGTCGGCGCTAGAGGGACATGGGCAAACACCCACGTGACGACAGAGCAAGCACGTGCACACGTCGACTGCCCACTGCACTAATTCGTGCTGAAAAAAGGGAAATGGAGGTCACAAAAAGAAGAGCAACAGGACGTAGTGCGTTTCCTTACAGCAAAGAGTATGAGAGGAATAGAAATTCGTCGCAAATGTCGTAAGTGTAGGGAGAGCACCGCATGTCCGTTGCAATCCGACACTCAGTCGGACCCCTGGGGCAATGGCTGACACCGTAACTCAACAGTGAGGGCATCCACTTACTGAACAATGGCACCGTTAATGCGGTGTGACGTTTCAGATCTTGCGTCATCGGCCAACGACATCCGTTCCTCATTGAATCGCTTGACCCACGCCACGACCCTTGCAACGGACAAGCAGAACTCTTCGCAAACTTGTGTCATTTCTTTGACGAAATTCTGCTCCCGCACTTCCTCTGCTGCCAGGAAACACAGTACGACCCCTTCGTTCTTCTTTTGCAACCTCCATTTCTCTGTTTTCCGCACGACTGAGTGCAGTGAGTGTGCGCCGTGTTCCTCTAGCGGAGAGTTTGAGGTCTCAATGCTCACATATGGACAACACCTTGTTCCGTAGGTAATTGCATTACCATCCCTTAATCGGTTTACATTTTACAATCTCCGGCTCAAAAAAATGGCTCTGAGCACTATGGGACTTAACTTCCAAGGTCATCAGTCCCCTAGAGCTTAGAACTACTTAAACCTAACTAACCTAAGGACATCACACACATCCATGCCTGACGCAGGATTCGAACCTGCAACCGTAGCGGTTACAGACTGAAGCACCTAGAACCGCTCGGCCACAACGGTTGGCCACATAAATCAGTTACCCGAAGTTTATTCGATGACTGTGAATTCTTTTGACATCAGTTGTACTAGGTATACATGCACTACCTGTTAGTGACATGAAAATTTGTGCCGGACCCGGATTCGAACCCGGATTTCCCGCTAATCGCGAACAGTCGCCTTAACCCACGACCTAACTAAACCTCCGTATGTAACATTGTCTACACCCTTATGCCACAGCCAACTGTACTCATCACCTAACGCTCGTTAATATTATTAAGTACATTTTCGCGCCTGACTGAATGACACTACGAGAAATCGAGACCAATGACATTATCGCTGTAACATAGCCGAGGTGGTTATGGCGACCGGTCGCGAGAAGCGAGAAATCCCGGTTACGTTCCAAGCGGGACACAAGTTTTTCAGATGTCACTAATAGGTAGTACCCGTATATCTAATACAGACGATGCCAAAAGAATACGCAGTCAGCATATAAACTTCAATTTATTTCATGGAGCTGTGGATCGTCAACAAGATCTGTTCTTTCAGATATGCGAGTAATAAATCAGCTAATACAAAACATGATGCCAGGACAAGAAAAAACATTTAAACCAACAGATGCAATGATGAACCAAGCTTGAAGTGTAAATTTCCAACAGAATCACTATATTCGCTTTATATTTCCTATATGCCGTCGCAAAAAAGCTTCTAAACATCATAGAAGTGGAAATATTAACCAGAAAAGAAATGTACAATCTGTGTTCATTCTACTAGTTCCACTCATTTCAACAAACTTAGCAAATTTATAAGACAGCTTTAAAGGGCTCCAATTTCCAGTACGATTAATGTACAGTATTACTAGACCGTCAATAAAGAACAAGAGCAAACATTGCAACGTTGCAGAGTGAATTCAAAAGACACAAGTTTCTTGCATAGTCAACTACACGTAGCTTGTTCGCGTGTGGACAACCACAAAACGTATTCATCATTGCACCAAAACAAAATGCCGAATTTAGTTTATAAGAATAAGTACCTTGAATAAGTTCGAAGTTACACAAATGAGACGATTAACTGCACTCCGTTCCATTTGTTTTGTGTATTGAATAACTAAATAAATAAAAACAGACCAACCGAAGTCGCACCCTTCAGCTAGTAAATAATAAAGCATGACTAGTGGGGTAGTAATAATGAACAAGAACCATCAACAGTTATGTCAGAAATGCAGGCTGTGAAGTAGCGCGTATGCATAAGCGCGTGCGCTGCAGAGGGGGTGGCGGTTATGGCCGCCAGAATTCGGAGGTCGGTCCGTCTGCCTGTGACTATCATAGCTTTGCGGTAACAGCAGCAACGCTTGCGGGACCTACGATCCGACTACCATGGAAACTCCCACGATCTTGAATGAGATTTACACTCTGCAGCGTAGTGTGCGCTGATATGAAACTTCCTGGCAGATAAAACTGTGTGCCGGACTGAGTCTCGAACTCGGGACCTTTGCCTTTCGCGCGCAAGTGCTCTACCAACTGAGCTACCCAAGCACGACTCAAGAGCCGTCCTCACAGCTTCACTTCCGCCAGTACCTCGTCTCCTACCTTCCAAACTTAACAGAAGCTCTCCTGCGAAACTTGCCAGGAAGTTTCATATCAGGTCACACTCCGCTGCAGAGTGAAAATCTCATTCTGGAAACATCCCCCACGCTGTGGCTAAGCCATGTCTCCGCACTATCCTTTCTTTCAGGAGTGCTAGTTCTGCAAGTTTCGCAGGAGAGCTTCTGTTAAGTTTGGAAGGTAGGAGACGAGATACTGGCAGAAGTAAAGCTGTGAGGACGGGGCGTGAGTCGTGCTTGGGTAGCTCAGCTGGTAGAGCACTTGCCCGCGAAAGGCAAAGGTCCCGAGTTCGAGTCTAGGTCCGGCACACAGTTTTAATCTGCCAGGAAGTTCCCACGACCCTATAAACTATCACCTGCTGTCTGCATGCGACAGTGGTTCGTAAAACCAACAAAAGTGAAGACTGCGTGCTTGCAGATTATAACCTTCAGGCGACAGTCAATCCACAAAATTAGTTTCATTGACTCAAAGTAGAGTTTTAACACATATACTTGTATCATTAACTTCTTTGTCTGCTTATGTTTAATGTGAGCACTGTATCACCAAGCTCCTTGATATAACATCCATGTACGTGCTAATAACTTGTGTCAATATAATCAATCTGTTTATTTAATTTTATAAGTAATGTCCTGAAAAAGTACTGGAATGTTAAAACTATTCTTGTAGAAGAAGCCCTACATAGGGCCCTTAGTATTGTAATGATGTAAAACCGGAGCTCCGTAACGAAATTGGCTTGGCGGGAATAGAAAAGGTGAATTTGGAGGTCGATCCGCAAGGCTCCTTTGTGGCAGGAATTAATCGGTGGCTGCATGCAGAGTGTTCGCATCTAGTGTGCTGAACGAGGCAAGAAGAGCAGTAAGATTTTTTAATGTAACCTCTGATGTGGAGGCAATTTTGCTTATGATTCATGGGATACATTAGTTTAGCTCCTTACTTGCATGGAACAGTTATGTGGTTTCTTATTCAATAATAATTTGTGTTCTTTAAACTTTGTGTCGGCCACACACATTTCATACTTAGTAATTTGTATAGACAGGGTCCTATTCAAAGTGCTACGATATTTCCGAGTATCCCAATTTATTGAACTGAGAAAAAGTAACTGATTTCTGTAACAACATTTACTAATGTTTTAATTCTTTACCGTTCAGTGAATTTTGTTTCTGAAGTAAATCACGTGCTTTTCATAGAAGTACAGTTCAAATTTTCCTAAGGAATGATCGCAAGGAAAGATCTTAAGTGCTTGGCTGTAGTGTTGTTCTTATTGATATCTCAGTACAGCTATTGGAATTATTCAGAATAGTTATTGGATGGTAAACTTGGAATAATTAAGGTACAGGTTTGTAATAATATGAATATTTCATGTGTTTATAGTTAATAGTGTTTGTTTTAAAATGTGTTTTAACAAAACTAGTCAGCCTTGATTTTAGTCACTGACAGAATAGTTTCTGCCCCTTCCCTCATGCTAGTTGTTGAGCCAGTTTTACTTTCCGTAATACGATAACAGTACAAACGAAATGTAACAATCAGTTTTATAACATTTGTGTTGTGTAATAAGCAGATGGCTGATGCTATTCGAACTACCACAGATTCAGGAATTACACATTTATTTTTGCCCTATCTCGTATAAAGATGCGAAGGTTCTCAAATAAGTAAATAGTAATCATAACAGCTAATATGGCTGTCTAAAACCATTTCTGAGTCAGTAATTTAAACATTTATCTACTAAAAGATACTCATGTCCAAGTTAGTAATGCTCCTACATCTGTGACCAATTGCCTATAACAGCAACTAACTTTCACATTCTAATGAAGAGATAGTAAGTGTTATTGAGAACCAGTTGTTGCCAAAACGTTTAATATTATTTGTATGTTGTTCATGTCAAACCACTTGCTTCCTAAATTACGCTACTGTCTCGAGTCCTATTATCAAAAATAGAATTTCAGTATCAAGTAAAGTAAATACTAATAGTTAAATTTCTTTATGAACAGAGCTAGTACTTGAACGACGTTGCCTAATTATTGAATGAAACATAAAGTTTACTGTTACCAGTCACCTTTTATTTACATCTACAATGCGTTTCGAAGGTTTAAACCTTCATCATCAGGTGGATTTATATGTGTTACTACGACATGTTTGTGTTGTGTTACGACTTCTGGGGTGACAAGTGGCTCTGTCTAGTGGAGAAACGAAAACATTACTTCAGAACATGGTTTTGGGCAGGTTTTTGACTAAAAACTAAAAGTATATCTAAAAGTTAAAATAAACTAACTAAAACAAAATGCCTCCAGTGGTGACAGACTCCTTCCTCTGTCGTAATACATCACATAAAAACTGTCATACTTTGTAAACAAAGATGATCTGGAAACTTCCAGGTACAAGGAATACGTGTGTTGAAGTAAATATATCAAGTAGTACACAAATCATTTTCTCTCAAGTTTATATGTTTAAATTTCGTACTTGTTTATATAATAAGGTGACATGTTGCAAACCAACAGTACAATAACTATGTTGCCAACAACAGTAAAATTATACAGAAATAACCATTTTGGCTGGGATTCAGAGATAGAGGATGAAAGGACTGCAAGAAAAAGAGCTAAGTTTTGGATATGGTAGATTTGTGGGTTTGTTAAACTTTATCTGTTACGTGTTATAAGCAAGTAAATGCTGAAGTAACATACTGATACCAAGTTAAAGATAGGCAGATAGATACGCTCTTAGCAATATACTAAGATATATGCTACATCAGGCTGACATGGGGTACAAATTCTTGGCTTTATTTCCGTAGATCTATTGAATTTTGTTAGTTAGGCCAGTTATTCTTCATCTGGAAAATATAAAAAAACATGTAAACAGCTAAATTACTTAATGGAAAATAGGACGGGGAGAATAGAGACAGAGAGTAAGTAACTAGATTAATTCATTTGAAAATCTCAAGGGGAGGTGAAGCGGATATTCAGAAAGGAGTGACTGGAGGAGAGCGAAGTTTTCCACAGAACGGAGTTCTTCAGATTATACCTGCTGCTGGGGGGGGGGGGGGGGGGAGAGAGGATACTCTCACTCCTGTCCTGCCACCTGGATTCAGTTTTTCCTTTTTCCAGGTTTCCCCAAATGGCTTAAGGAAAGTGCTGTTATCCTTGGAGACGGACATTTCTTTTCCTGCCTCAACCTTCCCCTAATCCAAGTGTGTGCCGCGTTTCTAATAGCTCCGACGTTGACGAGATGTTAGATCTTAATTTTCTTTCCTCTATAAGTTACTAATTATTTTCGTTCGACACTGTCAGATGGTGCAAGATGTTCGAAATTCTGAGAAAAATAGGTGTAGGCTATAGGGAAAGAAGGGTAATATACAATATGTACAAGAGCCAAGAGGGAAGAATAAGAGTGGAAGACCAAGAACGAAGTGTCCAGATTGAAAAAGGCGTGAGACAAGGATGTAGTCTTTCTGTTCAATCTATACACCGAAGAAGCAATGACGGAAACAAACTTGCAAACGTGCAATTAAAATTCAAGGTGAAAGGATATCAATGATAAGATTTGCTGATGACATTGCTATCCTTGGTGAAAGTGAAGAAGAGTTACAAGATTTGCTGATTGGAATGAACAGTCCAGTGAGTATAGACTATGAACTGAGAGTAAACCGAAGTGAGACGAAAAAATGAGAAGTAGCAGAAATGAGAGCATCGAGAAACTTACAATCTCATCTGGGGACCACGAAGCAGATGAAGTTAGGGAATTCTGCTACCTACGTACCAAAATAACCCATGACGGTCCGAGCAAGGAGGACATGAAAAGCAGACTATCATTGGCAAAAAGATCATTTATGGCCAGTAGAAGTGTGCTAGTATCAAATATAGGACTTAATTTGGGGAAGAAATTTCTGAGGATGTTCGTTTGGAGCATAGCATTGTATAGCAGTGAAACATGGACTGTGAGAAAATCGAAACAGAAGAGAACAGAAGCATTTGAGATGTTATACTACAGAAGAATGTTGAAAATGAGGTGGACTGATAAGGTGAGAAATGAGGAGGTTCTCTGGAGAATCAGAGAGGAAGAAATGTATGGAAAACACTGACAAGAAGAAGGGACAGGATGATAGTGCACCTATTATGACAAACATAGGGAATAGTTTCCATTGTTCTAGCAGGATCAGTAGAGGGTAAAAACTGTAGAGGAATACAGAGTCTGAAACATCAAGAGAATAGTTGAGGACGTAGGTTGGAAGTTGGCACAGGAGAGGGATTCGTGGACGGCCGCATCATACCAATCAGAAGACAGATGACTCATAAAAATATTCTTCTTACGATATTAATTTTGTTTTGCTAATTGACTGTAATAGCTGCAAGTTCATATGATGCTCTTTTAGCCATGAACGTTTTTCACGAATTTTTTGCTTTATTACGCACTATTGCATTGCTGGTAGCAGTGTACTTAATATTCCTGTATTACTTTCCACACAGCAAGTCTCACGATATTCATTTATCTACAACAGATCAAATGTTAATTGAAAGTTTGAAAGTTGCCGGTTCAGTTACACTTTCATTTTTGCCCACAATAATTATGCTTTCTAAAATCGCGAGTTTATCCTTGCAACGTTTTTCAAGCTCATTCTATGGTCAGCTTCGATTATTTAAGCCAAATTGTTTGGGGGTTACCCCTTCGTGTCTCCAGTGTAGAATGTATCTCTGGCGGGCTACTGGGAACCTCAGCCAATGGAGAACGGTCGAGGGTGACCAGTCACGAGGCCGTATAGTTCGAATGGGTACTCACCATCCTGTTCCTGTGTCTGCTCTCGGCGTGTTTGCATTCCGTTGCCGTTTTCGGTGTAATGCAGCTGGTACTGGTGAAGAGTTTGGATGAGATCTTTACACTTACTCATCTTGGTGAGTAATAGGCGATGTGTAGGTTGTTTCAATCAAGTGTTCAAAATATTCACAGATATTTTGTAATCATTCTGCATACAAAACTTGTGAAATTGTAACGTGAAATGACATCCTTGCACATTGTGACACAAAGGGTCATACACTGGTCACTGGAAGCTGATTTATTGGATCGAGTAATATCTTTTCGATTCGTTGCAATACCGATTCCAACTTATCGTCCTCTCATGCACTGTAAATAGTTTATTGCCTTACTGGAACACGTGTCCCGAACACATGTAATTTCGTGGCTTTTTCTGCAACTTCGCTTCATGTTACATACACTGAAAACTCGTGTCGTCTTTGTGATTTGTTTGCACTGTTTTGAGAACAATATGCCAGTCATTTATATCACTTCTTTCCTTTACCTAATTCGTCCACTTATCACAGGTAAAACCCCTACTGCCATGCTAGAAATGTTGTCTGCACCTGTTGCTATATGCTTCTTCATATCGATGATCAGTCATGATACGAATAGTTAAGTGATTCAGTCCTACACTGCTATTGCAGTACATTAACAATAACTACCCTGTTCTTTGCACGAAGCAAATTACATGCGCAGAAGTGTAGGTCACTGGATGCTGTTACGGAATGCTGATGTTGTGGAAGAAACTGTATTATGCTTTTGTATAGTAGTGTAAATCACGTTACGATCTCATTGGCTTAATGACTGATTAATTATTCTTTTCGAGTCTAAACTCATTGATTACTGATACGAGGAAAGTTTCATTGCCTTGATTTTGGCTATAAGCTGAAATACGCATTATATAACTTGTAGACTTTTTTTTTAATGAATGCTTACTTCATATGCACCGTTTGGGCGTAAAATTGCTTCGAAGATAGGATGGCTTTCATATCTCCCGCTTGACGGTCGCACACAGGGGAGACAATGATCTCTGTTTCACAAGCTGTGACGTGTTCAAAACAAACACTAGTGCTGTTAACAAAATAAGTTTATACCATATTTCATTACGTGTGACGATGCGAGCACTGATTTTGTGTTTATCCTTTGGCGATGCTACTACGACTCCATTATATTAGGACATGTTTTTAAAAGAGGTCTGAAAATGGTCGTTGCTGACCGAAATCACTAGACTGAGGAGCTAACGATTTGTGATCATAGACGTGAAATAAAGAAATTTATCCTAACGAGCTCTGTCCTGGGCGTTCTAAAGAGCCTACGTCATGGGTAACGCTTAGAGTATCCGTCGTTTCCTTCTCTTCTAAGTGACAATGGAAGTCATCTGGAAAGTCGAAAGCCAGTGCGTCTGCGGAGCACCGCAGTCAACTCCCCTACATTCGAACGTACCAATTCCTCGCAGCCGTTGTTGTAGTCGGACGAAAATGGTAGGCCCTGTGTGATGTCATAATTACAGCAGGAAGTCAGGATGTCATGTTCTTCTCAGTTCATATGCGTACCGAGAAGTGGGAGTTTTAAAAGTGATCCGATCTTTGAACTTACTTTATACCGAGCCACCCGTGCGAAACTTTCACACTTTTATAGCCTTCAGTAATTACAGTATTTGGAAAAAGTGTAGTCGTAGGGATAAGGAAACCTGCGGGAATGAAGACGAAACGTCTTTACAAATGAGCCGATCGATATGAAATAATAAATCATAAATTTCTGATACGTCCTTCTATGTACGTTTCCATGCACGTAATTTTGAATAAAATTCTTTACAGAGTAATAAAATACCTCGGTGTAAACGATATTTCATATAAGAATGTAATTTCGTGTACTTTTTATTTTTAATTGTCCTTAAGGCGTACAAAAATGTTAGTTGAAGTGGTTACCCTTGGAAAGACCACTCACAATTGTCCCTGAGTAAAGAAGGTTCAAAATGGCTCTGAGCACTATGCGACTTAACTGCTGAGGTCATCAGTCGCCTAGAACTTAGAACTAATTAAACCTAACTAACCTAAGGACATCACACACATCCATGCCCGAGGCAGGATTCGAACCTGCGACCGTAACGGTCACGCGGTTCCAAACTGAAGCGCTAGAACCGCAAGGCCACACCGGCCGGCAGTAAAGAAGGGATTTGTTAAATACAATCCTGCTCTCTGAAGAGTTTGTACATGTGCCTTATTTATAGTGATCGCAAACGCAATTTTAATAGGAAACTGGCTTCTTCAGTTGAAGAGGCTTGGCTGTATCAGATGGTATTAAGTTTATCCGTGGCATTAAAAGTTTTCCCGGTGCCAGTCAACTGAGCATTAATTGTAAATTCATTTAGATTTGGTACAATTACGCGTGCGCCATTGCCTAAGCCCAATCTAGCGTTTTGGTTTCTTATCAACGTGACAATAGTGTTTTTCTTTAGTGAAGTTTACGTGGCGGTAGCGCTGAGGATCTGGTGATCTGTTTCCTCGGCGGACTGTAAGGAGTCACAACTTAGCAAATCCTTCATTTCCCTCTCCAGTTTTTTCTTCACATCGTTAAGTTGTCCTTTATTGCTTATGATAGTAGTATTTACACCAACCTGTTATTGACAAAAGTTAATAGTTAGTGATCAAATACAAATACACAATAAAAGAAGTAGTGTAGAAATAGAAGTAGAAGAATGTAGTTTACTACTGATGAAATTATTTCAATACCATCAGTTGCTTGTAATTTATAGCTTTCAACCGTAATATTTAAAGTTACTTGTTGCTGAAGAGAAGGTTAATGATAAATTCGAATATAAAATACAAAGAAGTACATAAATGCGAAATTTATAGTTTAGAATGTAGTTTTCGCTTCTTGCCTGGTCTATCACTAAGGTATATCTCTAACCGTGTTTTGAGATATTAGTTGCACTTCGTACTTTATGTAAGCACCTTACACCGTAGTAACAGTAGGTAAATCACAATTCAAGGCGACAATGCCAAATACGTTTGTCGTTTCAGAAAGTATAATCGTTAAGAAAAGTCAACTTGTACAACAGGCAGAGATAATGGAGTCCTGTTATTGTCTATGACAAAGCTGTACAAAAATTATTCAGTTACTAAGTACTTTAAAACAAAATGGTATTTCTAATACGATAATATGAAAAAGGAGTCTCTTATTCGTGGTTAAGTCGCTAAGGCGTCAAAAGCCTTGGAATAGTAATATGCATATGTACAGATGGCTGTAGTAACGCGTACACCAGCAACGGAGGACAGTACACTGGCGGAGCTGTCCGTTGTACTCAAGTGATTCATGTGAAGTGTCCGACGAGGTTATGGGAATTAAGAGACTTTGGAGGCAGAATGAAAATTGGAGCTAGACACATGCAACATTCCATTTCAGAAATCGTTAGGGAATTGAATGTTCCGAAATCCACACAGTCAAGAGTGTGCCGAGAATACCAGATTTAAGGCATTATCTCTCACCATGAACAACGCAGTGGCCGGCTGAGAGCAGCGGAATTTGCGTAGAGTTGTAAATGCTGATAGAAATGGAACGCTGCGTGAAATAACAGCAGAAATCGATATGTGGCGTACGACGACCGTATCCTTTAGGACAGTGCGGCGAAATTTGGCGTTAATGGGCTGTGGCAGCAGACGTTCGAGGCCTACTGCTTTTGCTTAGGGCTATATTCGAGATCGTCTGCAGCGACTCCTGGGCGGCTGGACCGTAGGCGACTGGGAAACCGTGGCCTGGTCTGATGAGTCCCAATTACTGTTGGTAAGAGCTGACGGTAGGGTTCGAGTGTGGTGCAGACCCCACGAAACCATGGACCCAGGTTGTCAACAAGCTGACAAGCTGGTGGTGGCTTCGTATTGGTGTGAGATATGTTTACATGGAATGGACTGGGTCATTGACTACAAATAGCTGCGTTCGTCTACTTGTAGACCATTTAAGCCATTCATGGATTGCTTCACGTTCCCGAACAATGACAGAATGTGTGGATGACGATGCGCCAGGGCACAACTGTTCACGATTGGTTTGAAGAATATCCTGGACATGTCGAGCAAAGGATTTGGCCACCCATCGAACATTTATGGGACATAATCTAGAGGTCAGATAGTGGGCAAAAGCCAGCACCGGCGACACTTCCGCAATTATGGACGGCTGTGAAGGCAGTATGGCTCAATGATTGTGCAGGGGAACTTCCAACGTCTTGTTGAGTCCATGCCATGTCGAGTTGCTGCACTACACCGGACGAAAGGAGGTCCGGCACGATAGTAGGAGGTACCCCACGACTTTCATGTAAGCTAGCTTCGTAAAATAAAGGTATGAAGCTGGGCATTCATTATGCCGTTTTGCCAATGAAGTCTCTTATACTTAAAATTTTTCAAACATAGTTTCAGCCCAAAATCAGTATGCAATTTCAGAAGCGGGTTAAAAAAATTTTTCTAACGATACTTCATTAGTATATCTTGAGAAAAACGGATGGTGACTTGAAGAGTAATACAATATTGGCCATTAAAATTGCTACATCAACAAGAAATACAGGTGATAAACGGGTATTCATTGGACAAATATATTATACTAGAACTAACATGTGATTGCATTTTCACGCAATTTGGGTGCATAGATCCTGAGAAATCAGTACTCAGAACTATCACCTGTGGCCGTAATAACGGCCTTGATAGGCCTGAGCATTGAGTCAAACAGAGCTTGGATGGCGTGTACAGGTACAGCTGCCCATGCAGCTTCAACACGATACCACAGTGACTGGCGTATTGTGACGAGCCAGTTGCTCGGCCACCATTGACCAGACGTTTTCAGTCTGGAGAATGTGTTGGCCAGGGCAACAGTCGAGCGTTTTCTGTATCAAGAAAGGCGCGCACAGGACCTACAACATGCGGTCGTGCATTATCCTGATGAAATGTAGAGTTTCACAGGGATCAAATGAAGGGTAGAGCCACGGGCCGTAACACATCTGAAATGTAACGTCCACTGTTCAAAGTGCCGTCAATGCGAACAAGAGGTGACCGAGACGTGTAACCAATGGCAACCCATACCATCACGCCGGGTGATACGCCAGTATGGCGATGACGAATACACGCTTCCAATGTGCGCTCAAGGGGATATCGCCAGACACGGATGCGACCATCATGATGCTGTAAACAGAACCTGGATTCATCCGAAAACATGTCGTTTTGCTATTCGTGCAGCCAGGTTCGTCGTTAAGTACACCATCGCAGGCTCTCCTGTCTGTGAAGCACCGTCAAGGGTAACCGCAGCCATGGTCTCCGAGCCGATAGCCCATGCTGCTGCAAACGTCGTCGAACTGTTCGTGCAGATGGTTGTTGTATTGCAAAGGTCCCCAATTGCTGACTCAGGGATCGAGAAGTGGCTGCACGATCCGTTACAGCCATTCGGATAAGATGCCTGTTATCTCGACTGCTAGTGATACGAGGCCGTTGGGATCCTGCACGGCGTTCCGTATTACCCTCCTAAATCCACCTATTCCATATTCTGCTGACAGTCATTGGATCTCGACCAACGCGAACAGCAATGTCGCGATACGATAAACCGCAATCGCGATAGGCTACAATACGACCTTCATCAAAGTCGGAAACGTGATGGTACGCGTTTTCCTCCTGACACGAGGCATCACAACAACGTTTCACCAGGCCACGCCGATCAACTGCTGTTTGTGTATGAGAAATCGGTCGGACACTTTCCTCGTGTCAGTACGTTGTAGGTGTCGCCACCGGCGCCAAGCTTGTGTGAATGCTCTGAAAAGCTAATCTTTTGCATAGCACAGCAACTTCTTCCTGTGGGTTAAATTTCGCTTCTGTAGCACGTCTTCTTCGTGGTGTAGCAATTTTAATGGTCAGTAGTTTATATATCATCCAAAAGGTACATGTCTCGTCATGGGTTCCTTATGAAAACTTTATCTAATGAATCCCCTCTGTAGCCCCTAGAAGCCTGTGACAGGAAGTGTGAAACGCCCTCTGTACAAATGTAGAGGAGGCAGGGCGCGCCGTGCTCGGACGGGTCGGCAGCCGTGCGTCACGCTCGGAGTCTCACGCGCGCGGCCCCTCCTGCGCGGCGCGGCGCGGCGCGGCCAGCCGGTCCTAATGAAGTAATGGCCCGGCCTTACGTGGCAGGGGGCCGCCTAATGGAGGCCCGCAGTACGCGCCCGCGACGGCCGTGCGACCTCAGCAGGGGGCGACGCGGCGGCGCGATTGCGTTGGAGTGCGGCCGGCAGCCGGCGGCCGTAATGACTGCGGTTACAGCCCATTACGCCCATCAAGCAATCCCGGACAATCCTGCGAAACTGCCGTAATGCGATTCAACCTACGAGACAGGTCAGATGACGAAATGAATGGCGAACAGTGGTTGATTTGCGAAATCCTGTGTCAGTGTGCGTAATGCCTTTCGTACTGCCCGTCAGGATTGTTTGTTTACGTATTTCGTTTAGGTGTACAGTACACTACTTGAGTGAAAGCATTTAGTTATGTTCAGCTCCGGACGACTAGTTAGTACTCTCATAATACTGTACTTTTATCACCGTGCGTGAAAAGAGGCTGGTGCCCATAATAGTAACTCGCACCTTTATCTGGCCTAGCAGAGGATAATTTCACACCTGTCACTGCCAAAAAGCTTCAGGCTAGTTTGTTTTTAATAAGAAATGGTTCAAATGGCTCTGAGCCCAATGGGACTTAACATGTGAGGTCGTCAGTCCCCTAGAACTTAAAACTACTTAAACCTAACTAACCTAAAGACAACACACACATCCATGCCCGAGGCAGGATTCGAAGCTTTGACCGTAGCAGTCGCGCGGTTCCACACTGATGCGCCTAGAACCGCTCGGCCACACCAGCTGGCTGTTTATTAACAGAATCAAACATTGACTACACCAACACCGCAAGCAATACTTCTTTATTGACCGGTGTAAATATTGTAATGGTACTTGAATTACGCAACCATTACGGCACCTCACCTCAACCTCTCGATACCAGCAATATTCTACTGTGTTTCTGTAAAATACACTCCTGGAAATTGAAATAAGAACACCGTGAATTCATTGTCCCAGGAAGGGGAAACTTTATTGACACATTCCTGGGGTCAGATACATCACATGATCACACTGACAGAACCACAGGCACATAGACACAGGCAACAGAGCATGCACAATGTCGGCACTAGTACAGTGTGTATCCACCTTTCGCAGCAATGCAGGCTGCTATTCTCCCATGGAGACGATCGTAGAGATGCTGGATGTAGTCCTGTGGAACGGCTTGCCATGCCATTTCCACCTGGCGCCTCAGTTGGACCAGCGTTCGTGCTGGACGTGCAGACCGCGTGAGACGACGCTTCATCCAGTCCCAAACGTGCTCAATGGGGGACAGATCCGGAGATCTTGCTAGCCAGGGTAGTTGACTTACACCTTCTAGAGCACGTTGGGTGGCACGGGATACATGCGGACGTGCATTGTCCTGTTGGAACAGCAAGTTCCCTTGCCGGTCTAGGAATGGTAGAACGATGGGTTCGATGACGGTTTGGATGCACCGTGCACTATTCAGTGTCCCCTCGACGATCACCAGTGGTGTACGGCCAGTGTAGGAGATCGCTCCCCACACCATGATGCCGGGTGTTGGCCCTGTGTGCCTCGGTCGTATGCAGTCCTGATTGTGGCGCTCACCTGCACGGCGCCAAACACGCATACGACCATCATTGGCACCAAGGCAGAAGCGACTCTCATCGCTGAAGACGACACGTCTCCATTCGTCCCTCCATTCACGCCTGTCGCGACACCACTGGAGGCGGGCTGCACGATGTTGGGGCGTGAGCGGAAGACGGCCTAACGGTGTGCGGGACCGTAGCCCAGCTTCATGGAGACGGTTGCGAATGGTCCTCGCCGATACCCCAGGAGCAACAGTGTCCCTAATTTGCTGGGAAGTGGCGGTGCGGTCCCCTACGGCACTGCGTAGGATCCTACGGTCTTGGCGTGCATCCGTGCGTCGCTGCGGTCCGGTCCCAGGTCGACGGACACGTGCACCTTCCGCCGACCACTGGCGACAACATCGATTTACTGTGGAGACCTCACGCCCCACGTGTTGAGCAATTCGGCGGTACGTCCACCCGGCCTCCCGCATGCCCACTATACGCCCTCGCTCAAAGTCCGTCAACTGCACATACGGTTCACGTCCACGCTGTCGCGGCATGCTACCAGTGTTAAAGACTGCGATGGAGCTCCGTATGCCACGGCAAACTGGCTGACACTGACGGCGGCGGTGCACAAATGCTGCGCAGCTAGCGCCATTCGACGGCCAACACCGCGGTTCCTGGTGTGTCCGCTGTGCCGTGCGTGTGATCATTGCTTGTACAGCCCTCTCGCAGTGTCCGGAGCAAGTATGGTGGGTCTGACGCACCGGTGTCAATGTGTTCTTTTTTCCATTTCCAGGAGTGTAGTTAACATATTTCTGTGACAACATTCAAATTTGATTTCATTAATGGAGAGGTACTTTGATACATCGATATGTTTATATTGCAATGATATTATTCTTATGTGTATTCTTTCTTTTGTCACTATGATCTTTGGCGTACTTGTACCTCTGAATTTTGGGCGCGTAAGCGGTTATTGGAGAGTCAAGTCTTGGTCGTCATGTTGAAAAGACGCAAATTTTAGTCAGTTTATAAAATGTGAACTTTAACAGTGAGGAAGTATGTTTTATATTGTGAAGTGATGTTGCAACAAAAGTAATAAAAAAGAAGTGTAAATTAAGTTAGGAGTGTTTATTACTTTTTTACCTCATCATTGTCCTAACTTTCAAAAGTTTAATCTTCAAGAATGGTTAATGAAACACATCTATAAAACTTTTGAATATCGCAGAATAACACCTAGGCCTCTTTGCATCCGAGCTTGGAATCATCACTACCTAGATTTTCGACGATTGAGCCATGAGATCACAACGAGACCAGCGTGGGAAACACGAAAAGATGAGTCCCTAGTTTATCCATTATTTCATGAAATGACTTTATTAACTGTGCTCTACTGACACCTGCCACATAATATAACTTTGTTCTTGCCCGGAAATGCCATATTTAGCAACGTGAGCAACACTTCAATCATAATTAATGTTTGTCCTTTGTTGTGGTAGGGTTGTTAGAAGATGTTACAGAAGAACGCTGAAGATTAAACTGATAGAACAAGCAGTTAATCATGAGGTATTGAACCGCGCTGGGGAGAAAAGAGGTTTGTGGCACAACTTGACTAAATAAGGGTTAAACAGACAGGACAAACGCTCACTTCCGGAGATACTCCGCATCATACTTAAAGTGCAGCTACTTACGGAGTCCGATATTGGCTGTAATTATCGTATGGCAGCGAACCTTAGTAGATATTCTAATGCATTAATGCGGGACCGATTTACGCTGGAAAAAAATTAGTACCAGTTTTGGGCAACAGGAGCAAATCCGACGCTGTACAGGACGTTGTCGACATCTCCAGTTCTCATATTGAACAAACTGTGTAAGCGGCTACTAATAGTAATAAAATCAACATTATGCGTTTCTCACTTGTTTGACTTGCTCTGCCCACGTCTTATTCCTAATCCATTACAACTGGAAACGTTTCTGTGTGTCTTTATTCCATTAACTGCGTCAGATTTTCATCTAGTGACCAAAATCGGGGCTAATTTTCTCCAGAAAAAATCTGTTCCGCATTAAAGTACCAGAATATATGCCAAGTTTCGCTGCCCACACTGGACCATTGTGAGTAGCTTCACTTTAATAGTAACCTCCGGTATCTTGGTAGTCGGCAATGTGGCGCAGCGTCGAATGCCTTTCGAAAATTCAGCAAAACAGTATCTATCTGTTCTTCCGTATCTATCGGTTGCGAGATATCGTGTATGATTGAATCGAGTTGTTTCACACGAGTAGTTTCCCCTGAAACCTTGTTGACTTTTAGAGAGAAGTTTTTTCCCCCTTGAATGTCATAACGTTTCATCTTAGAACATTCTCTAGGCTCCTGAAATGGGTGAGTGTCAACAGCTTTGGTGTTTATTTCGTGCGTACAATGTTCCAGCCGGTACTCGGAAATAACAAGGCAGGGGACAGCTATCCTCTGGAGGGTAGAAGATCCGACATCTGAAACACAGCAACGTTGCGAAAACTCCTTTTTCCTCTATACAGACCACCACACACGGTGTATCTTGGATGGTACAAATTTTCAAATGGTGGTGGACAAGTAGAAATGTATCGATGTAATGTAAGCAACCCCAGTTTGGGATATACTGTATCGAAAGTTACGAAATCAGTTCTGAGGTAACTCTGCCAATGGAATAAGAGAACTTACAAATCGTGGTTTGTACGCTATAACAAAAAGATTATTCTGCACCCTGGACACAGCATAGCTGACTGATAATAACCATAAACCACATACCTCAAGCAGGACAGTATAGGGCGACTCCTGTTTTGCTCTTAACCCTCGCTTCCTGAGCATGGAATAGATGATCTTTCGACTTATAAAATAAGATGCATCGGTAAAGTTTGTAATTTTTTAGATAACTTACAGTTCCATCAGTTCATAACAGAAAATGAAAGAATAATCAATTTCACTGCTGCTCCTAAATAATTGTTTCCTTCCTTGCTGTTTCATATGGTCCACTGATGAAAAGTCTTACTGTTGTTTAAAAAAGACTACAAAAAATCGTGTGCATTTGAATACACAGTTTTGATATACCTGTTCTTCTTAATAAATTGAACTGTCATCTTTTTTACGGTACATGATACGCAGTAACGATTTCATTTCATTAACTAGCTCGTGTGTTTCAGATATCGCATGTATGATACTGGATATTTAACTGATTCACGTAACTAAGCACTGCTGATGAAGAACGCATCGAGTCACACGCAGTTTTAAGAAGCTTTATCTTACTGCCAAAGTTATGAAGTACGGTGTATTCTTCTTTCGGACATGTATGAATGTCAGAAGGCGCAGCTACTGCAGTGACTACAGCCATCAAGAAGAACAGGAAATGTGTTCGAAGTTGCAAATATGAACCTCAGTGGGCTCTGTATTGGAATGATGACAAAGAAAATTTGTAGTTGATTAGGGCTATAAGCAGGATTATCCGCTTTATGCGAGCGATCGCAGTAACCGCTTCGGCTATCCGTGCACGAATCACGACCAGAACCAACTTATATATGTCGTCGTCCATGTGTCATAACTTCCTCTCATACTTTACGTATATTCCCGTCCAGTAAGGACATATTTATCGAAAGTCGAGGGCCCGGTATTGGCGAATAAATACGAAATAGCAGTGCTTCTGTTATTGAGAAGTACGATGCAATTTTCCTTCGAACATGCATACATTGTGGAAGGAACGTTGCATCGTCCTCAATAAAACAGGCCTGTTATTTCGTATTTCTTCGCCAATACCGGGCCCTAGAATTTCAATAAATATGTTCTTACTGGACGATGATACACGTAACGTAATGTGTTCGAAGCTGCAAATATGAACCTCAGTGGGCTCTGTGACAAATGAACGACGAGATTCGGAAGTTTGGTTCTGGTCATGATTCGTGCACGGATAGCCGAAACGATTGCGGTGACCACTCGCGTAAAACAGGAAACCCGGTTTCGAGTCTCGGTCCGGCACAAATTTTCATTGTCGTCATTCCAATATACAGCCGGTGGTGGTTCATACCCGTAACTGCGAATCGATTTCCTGTAATCGAATAACAGTTGCGGAGACCAACAACATCCAGAATGGAGAAAACAACTTCACTTAAGATTTTAAAAAGTTAAATGTGATAAGAAAATGCGTCCTGGGAGTTGATCATTCTGAGTACCTAAGAACTTTCTCTGCCTCACCTTTGAGGACACTCTGACGCCTGTGGCAATTTATGTATTGAGTGCTGGTATTTGAGTACTGTATGGCATTTAACAAGCACACTGGGATATCTCTCCTGTCGCGATCCACCGAGTTGTGGTTCCCTGTAAAGTGGCATTATGTGCCGGTGCGGTGTCGACGCTTAACCAAAGCGCCGTGCAGCAGCGCCACAGCGCATGCAGGCGGGCTGCAGCCAGCCCGTGGTGGTTGGTTCCTTTGTGGCTGGGCTGGCACTGCTTGCGCAGCGGCCTTGCTCGTGCGGGCAGCGGGCGGTGCTCTGGTCGCGGGTCGGTGAATGGCGAAACCTGTCAAGAGCCGAGGGAATGCTGGCGTTTTGCACGCCAGGCTTCGTCGTAATTTGCAGCCGTGTGTGTTCCTGTGGCACAGTTTCACTGAATACCCTCGCACGGCATCTTACTCGAGTGCAAGGAAATACTTGCATGTATTTAAAAACAATGCCAAGCCAGCACAAGGAAACGAAGGGAGCGCTGAAAGGTAGAAAGAATATACAGGATATCGCAGGAGGAATAGTCAATATTAAAGTATACGATAGGAACGCTCACTTGAAACAAAAAACTTCTTGTAGACATATGCCTTATTCCAAATGGTTTCCAAGACAGGACACGTGTAATGTACATTTGCTTTTGGACAAGTGGAGCACACTTACGTCATACCAACCCATCCTCTATGACGTTTCATTCTAACCCGACCTACCTCGCATTTTAATTGAATAACAACTTCACCGATACGACATTAATCCTGAGCTTCAAAATTATTACTTTAAGTACGATCGCTTTTCTCACACACATACGCGTCCGGCGCGCGTGATGGATCCGGCGCAACTAACACTCCGTCGCGCCAAACGATCTCTGTTCCTTGTGGAACTACTCTGATCAGCCAGAATATTATGACCACCGACGTACTATCGATATAAACCCGTCGAGACGACAGCAGCTTCACCTGGCGAGAAATGTCTGCTTGTCAGACACATCCGCGGTGCATGTGGTAATACTGAGCGTGCTGTCCGTGTGTAAAACTGGGAAGGCGCACGACATATCTGAGTTTGACCGAGGGCAGGATGTGAAAGCCCGGAGGCTCGGCACTAGCTGCACAACTTGTCGGCTGTCCGATGAGTGCTGTGGTGAGTGTCTTCAACACGTGGCGAAACAGACGTCGTGGTGTTGGACGGCCACCCTCATTACAGATGTCGGACGTCCTAGGCTGGGCAGACTGGTAAAATAGGACAAGCAGAGAACTGTGGCGGAACTAACATCAGACCTCAATCCTGGGCAAGGTACAAATGTGTTTACACACACAGTGCACCAAACACTACTAAGGATGGGCCTCCGCAGCCGACGGCCCACGCATATGCCAATGTTAACACCACGACGTCGTCAACTACGACTGAAATAGACACGTGAACATCAACACTGGACATTGGCGCGGCGGCAGAGCGTTGCACTGTCAATGAATCCCCTTAGCCGGCCGGGTTGGCCGAGCAGTTCTAGGCGCTACAGTCTGGAACCGCGCGACCACTACGGTCGCAGGTTCGAACCCTGCTTCGGGCATGGATGTGTGTGATGTCCTTAGGTTGGTTAGGTTTAAGTAGTTCTAAGTTCTAGGGGACTGATGACCGCAGAAGTTAAGTCCCATAGTGCTCAGAGCCATTTGAACCCTTTTGTCTATGAAACCCCATACCTTCTTCATCATGCCAAGGGGAAGGCGCGATTCCGGCGTCTTCCGGAGCAACGGCTCCTTGACACCTGTACTTCAGGGTGGAGACAAGCTGGCAGCGGCCCCATTACGCTCTGGGGAAGATTCACTTGGGCTTTGGAAGACTTGCGATCATGTAAGGCAGAAAGGATAGGTAACGTTCCTCCCGAATTTCTAAAATCAGTGGAAGAAGTGACAGCCGATTGACTATTCAGATTGGTGTGTAAACTGTATGAGTCTGGAGACACACGATCAGACATACGGACAAGTATTATCCACCAAATTCTGAAGATATCAAGAACAGATGCGTGCGAGAAATATCGCACACTCCGTGCATCCAAATTATCAACGTCGTCATCAAGATAGCCATCCGCATTTTGAAACTCCTCTTCATCTTTGTTTTGGGTATCATCTGCATCCCTCTCCTCAAACTCTTTCTGTTCTTCTCCCTCTTCTCCATCCCCTAGCTGATCTATCTTTCCTAATACTTCTAACCTGGCCGGCCTGGGTGGCCGAGCGGTTCTAGGCGCTACAGTCTGGAACCACGCGACCGCTACGGTCGCAGGTTCGAATCCTGCCACGGGCATGGGTGCGTGTGATGTCCTTAGGTTAGTTACGTTTAAGTAGTTGTAAGCTCTAGGGGCCTTATGACCTCAGACGTTAAGTCCCATAGTGCTCAGAGCCATTTGAATCAACTTCTAACCTGGTAGTAATGTCAACAGCTTTTCTTGCTGCTGCATCAGCAATCGATTTCTTCGCCTTTTCTCATTTTACTCTGTTTTTACACTAAGCCTCAGTTCCAAAGGAAGGTGACAAGAAGGAAAAGTAAGTGGCTGCTGCTTCGAATTGCTTGACACAGCTGCCTGGTAGCGGTCTGAGTAGCACTCAATATCAGAACGAATTGTGTGAGCCACCTGGCAAGCAGCTGACTCATGCAAGCATTCAATGAAATCGCTTCGCAGTTCTCATCTTCTGGCTGCGCCAGAGGGGCACTGGTCTATTCCCCAGTGGTAGGTACAGAGGTAGTGGCTGTGGCACAGGAGTTGACTCTGACTCTGCAACTACAATACAGTTTCTCACTCCCTTTAGCTGGTAGCCGCGACCTCTTCCTCGACCGACTACCGTCTTCTAGGTTAGTTCACTGTCTTTGTAGCAGGTTTTCTGTCGATTTCTCTATCTTCTTTTTCGTATTCTTCATCTTGGATTTTTTCTGCTCATATGTCACTCTAACAATGAGCGAACAACTTCGGCATGTAGCAATTTCTTCTCAAGCTTACAGTTCCTCCTCATTCATCTGGACTCCATTCCCGAAGGACACGAATAAAAGTAAGTTTCTAGCTCTTCATATTCAAAATTACCAATCTCTGCTTCGTCATGTACACCGAAATTCATCGTGGGATTCACGCTAGGCACTACAAATGAAAACACATCATCACCACAATCATTCCTCACACTCACGCTGCAACCAGTGAGCTCAGTACCAAACATTCAGATGGTTCATTGAAATCAGGGAGCGTATACAGGTGATTCAGCTGCCTATACTAAGCTTATGCAACACGCAACGCCTTCAAAAAACACGCCCGAAATTTTCACATTCTCTCACTAGCTACATGCAAACTAATAGTTCCATAGAAGAAATAAATAGAACCTTTTTGTTGGGCATTTAATGTAGTTAAATTTTGATCTGGAATACGTCTTCACTGGAGGCCGTAATTATCGAATGATTTAATTAAGTCATACAAAAGTGACCTTTAAATGCGTTTTTCTTGAATCACTAGAAAAACGTGGTATCCAGTGAAAACGAATCCCAGTGCAAAATGTACATTACATTTCCTACAAAAATTTGCTGTTCACTTTTCTGTACCTAGTGTACGAGAGAACATGAAAATCACGCGCGTGCTTTTTGAAGGCATTGCGGGTTGCATAAAAACCATTCGTAGGTGCAACTAAATCATCCTATATAGGCCTCTGTATAGGCTGTCTAATAGAGATGGTCAGTCTGCATCAAATAGTGGTTCTGTTGATGGTGTCAGTGCCTCAGTATCGCAAACACCTAATCACAAATCTCCAGACGAACAAGATTCTGCAAATGCAAGTATAGAACAGATGTTTCGAATATAGTAGCTACAAGCACTGGCAATTGCGCTGTCCATTCACAATTGCTGTACCTGGACGTATCGAGTCGCTGGCGGCAACCTTCGATCCAAAGGCGAGCTGCGTACTAAACTGTCATTCATCCACAGACTGCAATAGCCAGTAGTGGTATTGAGGTTTATGTGCAAAAGTGAAATAAAACGTTACAGCCTTTGCCACGTGTGCCTAGCTAGGAACAACATCAAACTCAATGATGTTGTTCCTAGCTAGGGACACGTGACAAAGGCTGGAACGTTTTATTTCACTTTCTACTTGAGCAAGCTGCTCTAAATTCTGACCATTGCTTTTTAGCAATGTAATTTCACGATATATCAAAATTTCATTCTGATGAAGACACTCTTAATAGGTGTCGAAACCTAAGTCAACGTACAGGACACTTATTTGCAATCCGTTGGCTGTATAATCCTGTGTTGAAAATAATAGCGTTTACTTACTTTTTTCCGTCTGTTTTCGTTTGACTGCACCCTACAAGAACATTCGGCCAAAATACTCTCAGGATTCTTCGTAAGGTGACTCATTTTGTCAGCTTCCAGGTTTCCCGGCTGTACGGAAACACTGATTTTACTTTGCTGTTGAATGTTCTAAGTTTTGTTCCCATGGAAATCTCATTCCCTTTGCAGATGGGATGCAGTTGGATGAAGGTTGCATTTGCTTTCTTGATCCGGCTGCTAACTGGAAAAAAGTGTCAGAAGAACTCAAGACAGGCATCTTAGTAAACTTTCAGTGGAGGGATATCTGACAAACTGCAATAATTGAAGAGGGGGCACGTGGTTATCCATCCCTAATAAAGTACTGTCACGAATCATCATGCGGATATAGAATTTAGGACTACCTTGAATCCCGCCTGCAAAGGAACGAAGGAATCGATCATGTGTAGTCAGATTAATACACTGCGAATCATCCTGGTGTAGTGTGCATAGACTTTGAAAACACGTTTGATTCGGTGTCAGGAAGAAGAGTGTGGTAAATTATGTCACACTATGGTATACCTGAGAATATCATCAAATTATTGCAGGAAACGTATAATCGACACTCCTGCAAAGTAATGCACCAAGGAAAACTGACATCACCTACTAGCGCGAAGTCAGGTGTAGCAGAGGGATGTGTCCTAGTTCCATCCATCTTTTTATTTGTAATGAACGAAGTGATGAGAAGGCAGCTGATGGCAAAAGAACGGGGAATAAGCTGGAGCATCGCAGATCGACTAGTGGGCATTGATTTTGTCGATGATATATGTCTCCTCTTTCAAATGGTTCAAATGGCTCTAAGCACTATGGGACTTAACATCGGAGGTCATCAATCCCCTAGAACTTAGAACTACTTAAACCTAACTAACCTAAGGACATCACACACATCTATGCCCGAAGCAGAATTCGAACCTGCGACCGTAGCAGCAGCGCGGTTCCGGACTGAAGCGCCTAGAACCGCTCGGCCACAGCGTCCGGCTACTCTTTCAAAACATCAGGCATGTGAATGAGAACGGGCGGAAAGGGTTGGATGAACTTAAGTGTAGCAAAGACCAAATTTCTTAGGCTATAGACGACCATCGAGAGGAAGTTCCAAATAAATGGAAGGAATGCAGAGGATGTTGAAAACTTCACGTGTCTCAAAAGCATTGTGTCTCAACCTTGGAGTAAAAGAACGAATAAGCAAAATTAGAGACGAATATCCTTAACAGCGATTTGCTGCATAATTTTTGAGGATATTTTCAGTTCGGTTACAATAAATTTCCTGGAGATTGAACAGCTTCTTTCTTCAAATCAGCAAGGATTTAGAAAGCATCGCTTATGCTTTTCCTTTTCTTGCACAATATCCTGGGAACCATGAATGAAGGGAGAAGGGAGACAGACGGATTCCATATTCCTTGGTTTCGGGAAAGCGTCTGAGGCGATGTCCTACTGCAGACTTAACGAACGTACGAGCGTGTAGACTAAGGTTCCAGATATTTCAGTTGCTGGAAGACTTCTTGAGTAATAGAACCCAGTACGCCGTCCTTGTCGGTGAATGTTCATCAGAGACAAGGGTACCGTCAGGAGTGCTCCAGGGAAGAGTAACAGGAAGCTCCCAGTCTGTATATACGAGCTGATGGACAGGGTGAGCAGGAATCTGCGGTTCTTTGCTGATGAGACTGTGGTGTACGGGTAGCTGAGTGGCTGTAGGAGGATACAAGATGACTGACAAAATTTGTAATCGGTGTGATGAATGGCAACTTGCTCTAAATGTAGAGAAATTTAAGTTAATGCAGATGAGTAGGAAAAACACTCCCGCAATTTTCGAGTACAGAATTAAGTAGTTACGTCGATTAAATATAGAAGCGTAGCGTTAGAAAGCGATATGAAGTGGAATGAGCACGTATGTGCAGTAGTAGGGAATGCGAATGGTCAACTTCGGTTTATTGGAGAATTTTAGGAAAGTGTGAGTCATCTGTAAAGAAGACTAGTGCGACCCGTCCTTGAGTATTGCACCAGTGTTTGGGATATCCACCTGGCCGGATTCAGGGAGGACATTGAAACCATTCAGAGACGAGCTGCTAGGTCTGTTACTGGTAGCATCAAACGGGTTACAGGATATGTTGAATGGAATGAACAGTCCAAGGAGTACAGAATACGGACTGAGAGTAAACCGAAGAAAGGCGAAAGTAAGAAGTAGCAGAAATGGGAACAGCGAGAAATTTAACATCTTAATTGGGGATCACGAAGTAGAAGAAGTTACGGAATTCTGCTACCTAGGCAGCAAAATAATCCATCACGGACAGTGCAAGGTGGGCACAAAAAGCAGACTAGAAGCGGCAATCAGGCGTTCCTGTTCAATAGAAGTCTGTTAGTATCAAACGTAGGCCTTAACCAGAAGAAGTAATTTCTGAGAATGTATGTTTGGAGCACAGCATTATGTGTGGTAAGACACGGAGTGGGAGAAACTGGAACAGTGGAGAATCAAAGCATTTGACGAATGACGAGAAAAAAGGATAGGATGATAGGACATCTGTAAAGAAATGGAAAGACATGGTGCTAGTGAGCTGTAGAGGAAGACAGAGACTGGAATACATCCAGTAAATAATTGAGCAGGTATGCTGTTGTTGCTAGTCTGAGATGAAAAGGTTGGAACAGGAGAGAAATTAGTGTTGGCCGCATCAGACTGGTCAGAAGATGAAGTCTCAACAAAAAAAAAGTTCAAACAGCACGCAAGTATTACGGCGATGCTTCGTTAACTCAAGTGGCAATCCCTGGAGAGAAGACATTCTTTTCGCGAAACACTATTGAGAAAATATGGAGGACTGGCATTTGAAGCAGATTCTGCAGAACGGTCCTACTGCCGCCAACGTACCGTAAGCCGGGAACACTTAGACCGCTTTTCAGTTCCAAATGTGCTTACCATGACCGTTTTTAACTTCTGTGATACTTATGGTAGTGAATATAGGAGTCTATATGAAAACATCACATACCAATCAGTATAATACCTTTTCTAAAGTGCAAATAAAGTAGTGTAATCCATCATCAAAATTATGTATAACTATAACGAAAGGTACTCGGATGGAGCACCACAAACACAGCTCGAAATTTGTCTGAGCATAATACGTTCAGTTTTATCCATCTTAAACCTAAATCCTCGTTTCAAAACACCCAGCGTAGTTAAAACTACGGTTATCTGTTCTTCGTTTATGTAGTCAATATCTGGTACTTGTGGCCAAACAAAGTACATTCCTTGATTCCGGGGATATTTGATGTTATGTATCATACGGGAATCACTGACTGAAAGCCGGCAGCTTGCAATTTACGCAGTATGACATTTATTTTTCGTACTTTAAGGCACATTTACCATTACAAATGAGTCTTCATCTATATACCGATGGTTAATGTTTGAATTCCTTACTTCAACACTGTTTAATAAATTGTGTATCTGTAATCCTCGGGTATTAATGATCACTGGTCAAAGTAACTCCAAAACAGAGAAATCGCGAACATGACCGCAGAAATTGTATTATACTGGCAGATGTACAAACGTTTTGAGAATTAAATGAAACAATGGAAAATCCAGGATGGAATGTAATAATATTATGAAAAGGAAAGTTGCTACTCACGATGTAGCGGAGATGTCTTCAGTCTCAGGCTAGTGTGGCTATAGTTACCTGATACTGCAGCCATGTGTGTGTGACTTGCGTTTGTGTGAATGTGTGTGTGTGTGTGTGTTTTGTGTTTGTGTGTGTGTGCGTCGTCCATTTTTGACGAAGGCTTACGGGCCGCAAGCTTTATTTGTGAGGGTGTTTTTGTTGTGCCTAATGGCGACCCAGCATCTTCGTTTTGAGAATTAAATGAATTGAGAATTAATCGAGTAACATATGACATAGGCCCTCCCGGTTGGCCGTGCGGTCTAACTCACGGCTTTCCGGGCGGGAAGGAGCGCCTGGTCCCCGGCGCGAATCCGCCCGGCGGATTTGTGTCGAGGTCCGGTGAACCGGCCAGTCTGTGGATGGTTTTTAGGCGGTTTTCCATCTGCCTCGGCGAATGCGGGCTGGTTCCCCTTATTCCGCCTCAGTTACACTATGTCGGCGATTGCTGCGCAAACAAGTTCTCCACCACCATTACTCTATCACGCAAACATAGGGGTTACACTAGTCTGGTGTGAGTCGTTCCCTGGGGGGTCCACCGGGGGCAGAACCGCACAATAACACTGGGTTCGGTGTGGGTGCGGCGGAGGAGTGAAGTGGACTGCGGCAGTCGTCGTGGGGTTGTGGACCACTGCGGCTGCAGCGGGGACGGAGCCTCTCCGTCGTTTCTAGGCCCCCGGTTAACATACAGTACATACAACAGCTTTGCAGTAAATTGATATCGGTGGAATTTGCACAACCAGATTTTAACACACTTTTTCGTATACTGTTGTAATAAGTCGCAACAGGTTCGCCCACTGTTGCATAAGAAAATTAGCACTACATGCCGTCACCTGATGTATACTGACGCAACTTTATCGCTGTACTGTACATACTAAATACTCTGCTGAGAGCGAGCGAAAAGCTGTAAAACATTCGGTGTATGAGTAGTTAAATTTACCACGGGGTTTAATGTATACCCGGTTCGCGTCACATTTAGCTACGAGGAATTAGGGTTTGTACGGAGACGTATAGATAGTCGTCTTTCCCTCGCTCTATTTTCGAGTACGAAAGGAAATGTACACTGTAGAATCAAAACACCTACAGCCGTCTAAATTTCCAGTTTTATTTAAGCATCCAGTTTCAGCGCTACATTACGCTATCGATAGGCCTCCCGACTGGCATGTAGGAAGAGTCTCATCGCTGGTCCAGTCAAAATACGGGCCAGCATTCAGTGACCGGTGTCCGTAGATTTCTAATTGCACCCCGATCTCTTGTATCGACACTTGTGTAACAGTCGGCAATTAATGATCTACTGCTGTGTCAATCAGAAATCTACGGATACCTGTCACTGAGTGCTGGCGCCTCTTTTGACAGGACCGGAGGTGGGATTCTAACCGCACGTCGTTCAGGAGACCTGAAGATGGCGTCATGTAGCGCTGAAACTGGTTTCACATGATATCTTGCGAACCATGGATGAAGGGTATCAGACGGATGCCATATTCCTTGACTTCCGGAAAGCGTTTGACTCGGTGCCTCATTGCAGACTCCTAACTAAGGTACGAGCATATGGGATTGGTTCCCAAGTATGTGAGTGGCTCGAAGACTTCTTAAGTAATAGAACCCACTACGTTGTCCTCGATGGTGAGTGTACATCGGAGATGAGGGTATCATCTGGGGTGCCCCATGGAAGTGTGGTAGGTCCGCTGTTGTTTTCTATATACATAAATGATCTTTTGGATAGGGTGCATAGCAATGTGCGGCTGTTTGCTGATGATGCTGTGGTGTACGGGAAGGTGTCGTCGTTGAGTGACTGTAAGAGGATACAAGATGACTTGGACGCGATTTGTGATTGGTGTAAAGAATGGCAGCTAACTCTAAATATAGACAAATGTAAATTAATGCAAATGAATAGGAAAAAGAAACCCGTAATGTTTGAATACTCCATTAGTAGTGTAGCGCTTGAAACAGTCACGTCGATTAAATATTTGGGCGTAACATTGCAGAGCGATATGAAGTGGGACAAGCATGTAATGGCAGTTGTGAGGAAGGCGGGTAGTCGCCTTCTGTTCATTGGTAGAATTTTGGGAAGATGTGGTTCATCTGTAAAGGAGACCGCTTATAAAACACTAATACGACCTATTCTTGAATACTGCTCGTGCGTATGTGATCCCTATCAGGTCGGATTGAGGGAGGACATAGAAGCAATTCAGAGGTGGGCTGCTAGATCTGTTACTGGTAGGTTTGATCATCACGCGAGTGTTTCGGAAATGCTTCAGGAACTCGGGTGGGAGTCTGTAGAGGAAAGGAGGCGTTCTTTTCGTGAATCGCTACTGAGGAAATTTGGAGAACCAGGATTTGAGGCTGACTGTAGTACAATTTTACTGCCGCCAACTTACATTTCGCGGAAAGACCACAAAGATAAGAGAGATTAGGGCTCGTACAGAGGCATATAGGCAGTCATTTTTCCCTCGTTCTGTTTGGGAGTGGAACAGGGAAAGAAGATGCTAGTTGTGGTACGAGGTACCCTCCGCCACGCACATTATGGTGGATTGCGGAGTATGTATGTAGATGTAGATATACTCAAATAAAGTAGCAAGAGGAAATTTAGGCAGCTGAAAGTGTTATGCCTCAAAATTGTATGCTCAATAGCCGAAGTCGCGCAACCATCTGTATAAAGATAGACTTACAGGGAAATGCAACATACGGTGGCATGCGGAATATGCAGATGTAAATGCAGATGTAGATGAACGGTTTGATCTTCGTAGATACCGTGACGTCACCGGTGGGCACGTGGTCACGGAAGGCAGCGCGCCGACCCACAGGCCAGGACGGGACACGCGCCGACACGGTGACCGCGTCGCGCCGGCCCGGTCAGGCACGCGTTTGCCGGGCGCGGCGCGGCCTGGTTTCCGTAGCGCGACAATCGCCTTGTTTACTAAGCACGGACTGGCGCGCATAATGCTCCGCGAGCCCAGCGCCACGCGCGGCCAGCTGTACGCTCGGTCAGTTCGCAGGCCCCGCCTTCCGTGTGTCCCTACCGTTCAGCACGGCCTAGCTACTGTCGTCACGCTTTGGGCTCTGTGCCAGCCTCTGCGAGAAACCTCGCGGGGCATCCGACGTTACGCAGTACGTCATCAAGACGCGGATGATACTGCTGTCTTCGCCCGAAGTATGGGGCCCCATCTTCTGCAGCAGAGGCTCCAGTATGCATGCGACGATCTCGTCCGTTGGGCGGTCAGGTGGCGTCTCCGCTTTAATGCAGCGAAAACCCAAGGCCACATTGTTACCCGCCGTCGCGTCCCCTTGGACCTCCGACAACCGACATTCGCGAGCAGTGCTGTTCCATGGAGCGACACCGCGCGATAGCTGGGCGTCACGCTCCACCGCCGTCTTTACGTGTCGCCAACATATCGCGGATGTCAGACGAAAGGCATCAGGAAGACTCAGTCTTCTGTATCCCCTCCTTAACCCGAGCTCATCGCTACCTCCTCACCTCGGGGTGACTCTCTTCGAGGCGCTGCTCCGCCCTGTCCTTGAGTACGCCGCTGTGGTATGGGGGAATGCTGCTGACGATCACGTCCAAAAGGTGCAGACCCTGCAAAATCGAGTACTCCGGCTTGCAGTCCACGTGGATCGCAACTTCCCATCGGCGGTTGCACACCAGATGGCCCGAGTCCAACGACTGCGCGAACGTTTCCGCGAGACAGCGCAACTCTTCTATCAGAAGACGCAAGTGTCGCACAATCCGAAAATACGGGCACTTGGGAGGAAAATTCACTTTCGAGCGTCCACCCGATGACCGGACCAGCTAGTCGACTGGTTCGGTTAGCCGGTGACGACCTCCACTGATAGATCGCCCAGGAGACAAACATCCCACGACGTCCCCATATCTCACCAACTCAGACTCGGGAGGAGAAGCCGCAAGGCTGGACCCTCCATACACGCACGGGTTGAAGTCCTCTATTTAAGTTCCAACCCCCGGATATTTTTCCCTCACAAAACAAACGATTGACGTAGCATCAGACCGAATTCAAAGTCGTATCAGAAGAAAGAACAGCAGTGATAGTAACCGTAGCAGTAATAATAAACGAAACAATTTCTCGTATTAGTGTATATACTGAAAAAAAGTAAGACAATGGTTACAGTCCTGGCACGCATAAGCTCTTAGTAATTTTAATATTATTTAATATTAATTTCATTAATATTGATAATAATTTAATTTACTGTACGTAATAATAATGTCATATGACTAGGGCCTCCCGTCGGGTAGACCGTTCGCCGGGTGCAAGTCTTTCGATTTGGCGCCACTTCGGCGACTTGCGCGTATATGGGCATGAAATGATGATGATTAGATCAACACAACACTAAGTCCTTGAGCGGAGAAAATCTCCGACCCAGCCGGGAATCGGACCCGGACCCTTAGCAAACAGTGCAGTTGTTGCCGTAATGCAGTAACGGAGCGATAAATCTGACGTCTGAAATGGTTGTTGGCTGTCTGGACAAGTCTGGAAGCATTTCCGAAATGACAAAGTTTGTAAACGTTTCGAATGCTGCTGTGGTTGATGTATACTGCGCTCGACAAAATGGCGTTAATCAAAACTGCCACAGACTCAAACGTAATGCACCATCGGCCATATATGACACAGGTAAACGACGGCTGCGGAGATGTGTACGTGCGAATCTATATGCAACTGTTGAGCAACTGACGACGCAGACGAACCGAGGGGCTACCAACATTGCCGCCTCAGCTACCGGTCAGCGAACGCTGTTGCGTAACCAACCTCTCCAGCAGGCGCCTGGTTCATTTACACATGCTAGCTGCTTGCTGTTCATCGAAGACGACGGTTGGAATTTGCACGCCAGTACTACAACTGGACGTCTACTGAGTGGCGAAAGGTGGCCTCTTCAGTTGAATTATACACTTTTTTTTTGGTCATCCGTCTACTGACTGGTTTGATGCGGCCAGCCACGAATTCCTTTCCTGTGCTAACCTCTTCATCTCAGAGTAGCACTTGCAACCTACGTCCTCAATTATTTGCTTGACGTATTCCAATCTCTGTCCTCCTCTACAGTTTTTGCCCTCTACAGCTCCCTCTAGTACCATGGAAGTCATTCCCTCATGTCTTAGCAGATGTCCTATCATCCTGTCCCTTCTCCTTATCAGTGTTTTCCACATATTCCTTTCCTCTCCGATTCTGCGTAGAACCTCCTCATTCCTTACCTTATCAGTCCACTTAATTTCCAACATTCGTCTATAGCACCACATCTCAAATGCTTCGATTCTCTTCTGTTCCGGTTTTCCCACAGTCCATGTTTCACTACCATACAATGCTGTACTCCAGACGTACATCCTCAGAAATTTCTTCCTCAAATTAAGGCCGGTATTTGATATTAGTAGATTTCTCTTGGCCAGAAATGCCTTTTTTGCCATAGCGAGTCTGCTTTTGATGTCCTCCTAGCTCCGTCTGTCATTGGTTATTTTACTGCCTAGGTAGCAGAATTCCTTAACTTCATTGACTTCGTGACCATCAATCCTGATGTTAAGTTTCTCGCTGTTCTCATTTCTACTACTACTCATTACCTTCGTCTTTCTCCGATTTACTCTCAAACCATACTGTGTACTCATTAGACTGTTCATTCCGTTCAGCAGATCATTTAATTCTTCTTCACTTTCACTCAGGATAGCAATGTCATCAGCGAATCGTATCATTGATATCCTTTCACCTTGTATTTTAATGCCACTCCTGAACCTTTCTTTTATTTCCATCATTGCTTCCTCAAATGGTTCAAATGGCTCTGAGCACTATGGGACTAAACTGCTGTGGTCATAAGTCCCCTAGAACTTAGAACTACTTAAACCTAACTAACCTAAGGACATCACACACATCCATGCCCGAGGCAGGATTCGAACCTGCGACCGTAGCGGTCGTGCGGTTCCAGACTGTAGCGCCTTTAACCGCTCGGCCACTCCGGCCGGCATTGCTTCCTCGATGTACAGATTGAAGAGTAGGGGCGAAAGGCTACAGCCTTGTCTTACACCCTTCTTAATACGAGCACTTCGTTTTTGATCGTCCACTCTTATTATTCCCTCTTGGCTGTTGTACATATTGTATATGACCCGTCTCTCCCTATAGCTTACCCCTACTTTTTTCAGAATCTCGAACAGCTTGCACCATTTTATATTGTCGAACGCTTTTTCCAGGTCGACAAATCCTATGAAAGTGTCTTGATTTTTCTTTAGCCTTGCTTCCATTATTAGCCGTAACGTCAGAATTGCCTCTCTCGTCCCTTTACTTTTCCTAAAGCCAAACTCATCGTCACCTAGCGCATTCTCAATATTCTTTTCCATTCTTCTGTATATTATTCTTGTAAGCAGCTTCGATACATGAGCTGTTAAGCTGATTGTGCGACAAATCTCGCACTTGTCAGCCCTTGCCGTCTTCGGAATTGTGTGGATGATGCTTTTCCGAAAGTCAGGTAGTATATCGCCAGACTCATATATTCTACACACCAACGTGAATAGTCGTTTTGTTGCTACTTCCCCCAATGATTTTAGAAATTCTGATGGAATGTTATCTATCCCTTCTGCCTTATTTGACCGTAAGTCCTCCAAAGCTCTTTTAAATTCCGATTCTAATACTGGATCCCCTATCTCTTCTATATCGACACCCGTTTCTACTTCTATCACATCAGACAAATCTTCTCCCTTACTGAGGCTTTCAGTGTATTCTTTCCACCTATCTGCTCTCTCCTCTGCATTTAACAGTGGAATTCCCGTTGCACTCTTAATGTTACCACCGTTGCTTTTAATGTCACCAAAGGTTGTTTTGACTTTCCTGTATGCTGAGTCTGTCCTTCCGACAATCATATCTTTTTCGATGTCTTCACATTTTTCCTGCAGCCATTTCGTCTTAGCTTCCCTGCACTTTCTATTTATTTCATTCCTCAGCGACGTGTATTTCTGTATTCCTGATTTTCCCGGAACATGTTTGTACTTCCTCCTTTCATCAATCAACTGAAGTATTTCTTCTGTTACCCATGGTTTCTTCGCAGCTACCTTCTTTGTACCTATGTTTTCCTTCCCAACTTCTGTGATGGCCCTTTTTAGAGATGTCCATTCCTCTTCAACTGTACTGCCTACTGCGCTATTCCTTATTGCTGTATCTATAGCGTTAGAAAACTTCAAACGTATCTCGTAATTCCTTAGTACTTCCGTATCCCACTTCTTTGAGTATTGATTCTTCCTGACTAATGTCTTGAACTTCAGCCTACTCTTCATCACTACTATATTGTGATCTGAGTCTATATCTGCTCCTGGGTACGCCTTACAATCCAGTATCTGATTTCGGAATCTCTGTCTGACCAAGATGTAATCTAATTGAAATCTTCCCGTATCTCCTGGCCTTTTCCAAATATACCTCCTCCTCTTGTGATTCTTGAACAGGGTATTCGCTATTACTAGCTGAAACTTGTTACAGAACTCAATTAGTCTTTCTCCTCTTTCATTCCTTGTCCCAAGCCCATATTCTCCTGTAACCTTTTCTTCTACTCCTTCCCCTACAACTGCATTCCAGTCGCCCATGACTATTAGATTTTCGTCCCCCTTTACATACTGCATTACCCTTTCAATATCCTCATACACTTTCTCTATCTGTTTATCTTCAGCTTGCGACGCCGGCATGTATACCTGAAGTATCGTTGTCGGTGTTGGTCTGCTGTCGATTCTGATTAGAACCACCCGGTCACTGAACTGTTCACAGTAACACACCCTCTGCCCTACCTTCCTATTCATAACGAATCCTACACCTGTTATACCATTTTCTGCTGCTGTTGATATTACCCGATACTCACCTGACGAGAAATCCTTGTCTTCTTTCCACTTCACTTAACTGACTCCTACTATATCTAAACTGAGCCTTTGCATTTCCCTTTTCAGATTTTCTAGTTTCCCTACCACGTTCAAGCTTCTGACATTCCACGCCCCGACTCGTAGAACGTTATCCTTTCGTTGATTATTCAATCTTTTTCTCATGGTAACCTCCTCCTTGGCAGTCCCCTCCCGGAGATCCGAATGGGGGACTATTCCGGAATCTTTTGCCAATGGAGAGATCATCATGACACTTCTTCAAATACAGGCCACATGTCCTGGGGGGATACACGTTACGTGTTTTTAATGCAGTGGTTTCCATTGCCTTCTGCATCCTCATGTCGTTGATCATTGCTGATTCTTCCGCCTTTAGGGGCAATTTCCCACCCCTAGGACAAGAGAGTGCCCTAAACCTCTATCCGCTCCTCCGCCCTCTTTGACAAGGCCGTTGGCAGAATGAGGCTGACTTCTTATGCCGGAAGTCTTCGGCCGCCAATGCTGATTATTTATCAAAATTTAGAATTGCTACACCACGAACATGACTTTCTACAGACGCGAAATTTAACTGCCAGGAAGAAGATGCTGTGATATGCAAATGATTAGCTTTTCAGAGCATTCACACAAGCTTGGCGCCGGTGGCGACACCTACAACGTGCTGACATGAGGAAAGTTTCCAACCGATTTCTCATATACTAACAGCAGTTGACCGGCGTTGCCTGGTGAAACGTTGTTGTGATGCCTCATGTAAGGAGGAGAAATGCGTACCACCACGTTTCCGACTTTCATAAAGGTCGGATTATAGCCTATCGCGATTGCGGTTTATCGTATCGCGACATTGCAGCTCGCGTTGGTCGAGATCCAATGACTGTTAGCAGAATATGGAATCGGTGGGTTCAGGAGGGTAATACGGAACGCCGTGCAGGATCCCAACGGCCTCCTATCACTAGCAGTCGAGATGACAGGCATCTTATCCGCATGGCTGTAACGGATCGTGCAGCCACATCTCGATTCCTGAGTCAACAGATGGGGACGTTTGCAAGACAACAACCATCTGCACGAACAGTTCGACTACGTTTGCAGCAGCATGAACTATCAGCTCGGAGACCGTGGCTGCGGTTACCCTTGACGCTGCATCACAGACAGGAACGTCTGCGGTGGTGTACTCAACGACGAACCTGGGTGCACGAAGGGCAAAACGTCATTTTTTCGGATGAATCCAGGTTCTGTTTACAGCATCATGATGTTCGCATCCGTATTTGGCGATATCGCAGTGAACGCACATTGGAAGCGTGTATTCGTCATCGCCATACCGGCGCATCACCCGGCGTGATGGTATGGGGTTTCATTGGTTACACGTCTCGGTCACCTCTTGTTCGCATCGACGGCACGTTGAACAGTGGACGTTACATTTCATTTGTGTTACGACCTGTGGCTCTATCCTTTATTCGATCCCTGCGAAACCCTACATTTCAGTAGGATAATGCACGACCGCATGTTGCAGGTCCTGTATGGGCCTTTCTGGATACACAAAATGTTCGACTGCTGCCCTGACCAGCACATTCTCCAGATCTCTCACCAATTGAAAACGTCTGGCCAATGGTGGCCGAGCAACTGACTTGTCACAATACGCCAGTCACTACTCTTGATGAACTGTGGTATCGTGTTGAAGCTGCATGGGCAGCTGTACCTGTACACGCCATCCAAGCTCTGTTTGACTCAATGGCCAGGTGTATCAAGGCCGTTATTACGCCCAGAGGTGGTTGTTCTGGGTACTGATTTTTCAGGATGTTTGCACCCAAATTGCGTGAAAATGTAATCACATGTCAGGTCCAGTATAATATATTTGTGGAATGAATACCGGTTTATCATCTGCTTTTCTTCTTGGTATAGCAATTTTAATGGCCAGTAGTGTATTTTACGCTCCGTCGGACAGATGGACATACTTGTATGGCGTGAAACGTTTAAAAGCAAACACCGTGCAACCGTCGTCGGAAGGGTCCAGACTGGAGGAAGAGCGTTGCAATCTGGAGAATACTTATGTGGCACTCCCTGAGTGATCTCGACATTCGGGAAGGCACAATGGATCAACAAAATCGTCCATATATCGTTGGAGACCATGTCCACCCCTTCAGGCAGTTTTTTTTTTCCTCTGCACGATGGCATCTACCAGCAGGACAACACAACGTGTCACACAGCTCGCAGTGTACGTTCGTGGTTCGAAGAGCACCCGGACGGGTTTACCGTACTACCCTGGCCGCCAAACACCATGTATTTCTTTGTGGCCGAGCGGTTCTAGGCGCTTCAGTCCGGAACCGCGCGACTGCTACGATCGCAGGTTCGAATCCTGCCTCGGGCATGGATGTGTGTGATGTCCTTAGGTTAGTTAGGTTTAAGTACTTCTAAGTCTATGGGACTGATGACCTCAGATGTTCAGTCCCATAGTGCTCAGAGCCATTTGAACCACGTATTTCAACCCAGGGACCACCTCGATCGGGCTGTGCGCGCCACGGATCTTCAACGGAGACAAGTAGCGCATCTGGCCACAGCACTGCAGTTTGCATGGCTCCGTATCCCTGACGGTACCTTCCAGAACCTCACTGACTCCCTTCCTGCTTGTCTCGCAGCGATCCGCGCTGCCAGAGATAGTTATTCAGTTTTCTCACAGATGTTCACATTAATTTGACTGGATAGTGTATCTAACGGGTGGCCATATATCAGCTGACCGGAGCACACTTCTGTCCACTGTCAAATTTTAGCTAAGTAATTAACATTACCCACATCACAAAACGCAGTGAAATTTGTTTGAAGAGTGATGGCGGAACTGGTTTGTTATTCAAAGTGACAGTCTCAGTCTTGGTGTCATTTGTGCATTCACTGTAAACGTGAAAAGTGTACATTATGAACAGAAAATTGTTTACAGAACAGCGCGTGCTTGCTTTACAGACGTAGTGAAATTTTGATGAAAATTGTGAAGATGTAAGATGATCTTTTGTTGAAAAGTTCCCACATACACAGCCACCATGCCGATAAACTATCCACGAATTAAATCGAAGGTTGGAAGTGACAGGTACTGTAGCTGACTTACCATTTAGTGGTCAGCCAAAATTCGTAACTACTGAATAAAATCTCCAAGTCGTTGCACAGGCATTCGTTCAATCACCCAAGACATCTGCAAAGAGAGCTTCTAAGGAACTACAATTTTTCGACAGAAGTTTAAGTACTATATTAAAAATATTACATCTCAAGCCTACGTCACTACACGCCCTAAAAGGTTATGGTCCTGATAGAAGACGTGCATTGTGTGAGTGGTATGCGATTCTCAGTGGAAGCGACCTAAATTTTACAAAACACTCATATGGTGTGGTGTAGGAAGTTTTATTTATTTATTTAACCTGATCAGATTAGGGCCATCAGGCCCTCTCTTACATCGGACCAGTGTTCCACACATGCAGCGTTTCACACATCTGAATTACATTATGACAATAGTTTAAATAAGAAAATTAGATTACTCTAGTGACAATATGAATAAAGAGTAATGACTAAGACTTAATAAAGTAAAAGCTGGCAGTATTTTTACAACAGGTGCTATACATACAAATTATGATAAAAGCAATAATAACAACAGTAAATAAAATCAAATAATAATGATAAACATGAGAAAAGTTGGCAATAGTAACGAAGATTTGTGCAGATGTACATTAATATCTTGGTGTGTAAAGTAGATGTTTGCTATTATAGCGAGTTTTGGGAAAAGGGGAAAGATGGAAGTAATGAGATGGAGTGCATTTATGTACAGAGGAAGGCATTTTAAGTTAAATGGAAGAGATACAACTGCGAGTATCGGTCTTCCGAAAATCAGCAATTCGGCCGGTGTGGCGATGTGGCTCTAGGCGCTTCAGTTTGGAACCGCGCGACGGCTACGGTCGCAGGTTCCAATCCTGCCTCGGGCATGGATGTATGTGATGTCCTTAGGTTAGTTAGGTTTGAGTAGTTCTAAGTTCTCGGGGATTGATGACCTCAGATGTTGAGTCCCATAGTGCTCATAGCCATATGAACCATTTGAAAATCGGGCAATTTGTTACTGAGGAGGAATTACATGTTCCTGTAGCTGCAGTCTGGCTGGTACATGCAGCAAATAAGTGATGGGCCCTTATTTTTTCGATGGGACGTAGTCTGCGAAAAGGTGTTTTGAAGTGTTGAGAGAAGCTATTATTGAAGCTGTACGAAATAACCTCATTTGGCGGCAAGGCAGCACTCCACCGCACAGCGGACTGTGCACATCCGTCCGTGTTTGGATGACAATTTGCAAGAGTGGATGGAAAAGGGGGATGAAATCGATGGGCCTCCAAGGTCACCGGGCTTCGCACCACGTGCGTTTTCAATGTAGGGGGATACTGAAACACAACGTTTTCGCTTGTAGCATTTAAGAGATTAGATTTATAAAAAATTGAAAAAAGTTTTGGATGTGATTGGGAGTTGTCTCGGGATATGTATATCAGTATTTAAACGATGTGTTACACACTGGATAACAGTGTAGGAAACTTCGAATAATTTCAGTTCGACAAATTACATTTTATGAACAATTAAAGCTATAAAACACTACGCTGCATTTTCGGTTAACTGCTTTTGCCGCACCCTGCGTGTTGTAAATAGTAACGGCCTCCGATACTCGATAAGTTCACATTTGGTTCACTAAAACACATTGCAGAACAGCTTCGAATACTTTCCGGAAGTCAAGGGACCGAAAAACAGTTGTATCCTGAACAGAAAATTGACTACTGGAAAACTAATCATTCAAAGTAATATACGTTTCAGAGAATGGCAGGAAATGTAAGTTAGTTAGTTAGTAGTTACTCAGTAGAAAGAAGGGAGGATGTATGGGGAAAGAAATCGTCCGTATCTTTTCAAAAGTTATCGTCGCTGCATATGCATTGAAAGATTTAGAGAAACTACTGAAAACCCGAACTAGGCTGCAGGAAGGCTGGTCTCGAACGCAAATCAGTCACGCCCCGTGCCATTAAGAAGAATTTCAGAAAAAATATAACCATTAAACCATGTTCTTTTCTTTTAGTGTTCAAACCTGAGGTTGATTTGCAGCAGAGTGCCATTCCTCTCTTCTGTCTGCCTTCCTCTTCCTTTCCACGTATGTGTTAACATCCAACGTCATTCATGATCTATTGCATGTATGATATCCTTGGTCGCCCCCGCCGATTCCTTACCTCAGTAGCTCCTCCTGCTACTGTTCCAATGATGATGATGTGTCGTAGGATGTGCCCTACAAGTTTGTCTCTTCTTGTTTCGATGTGCCTCCACAGAGATCTGGTTTCCTGTACTCTTCTAAGCACCTCTTCATCACCAGGTAAACCATATACTTTCAATAATTTTGCAGTCATTTCCAGTGCTACTGAAGATGTTATCCAGTCTGACACAAATTCTGTATTACGTACACTACCAACAAAAACGTATGATGTGGCCTCCATTTAAATGTACATTGTATGTTGTACTACTATTGTCTTACAAAATCTCTATCCAGAGAAACAATGAACCATACATTTGCAGTAAACTACTACCTATCGTAGAACCATCTCGACGTCAGGAGTAATTATTGCACTAACGAATCGTGAGAAATAAATGTGGAGACGCTAGAACTTAAGGCTGGCTGTGTACGCGATGCCTTAAGGACTGTGGAAAAGAACCGCGTAACGGCTTCCGTTTCCGCATGCAGGAAAAGCTCTCACCGAACGTTCGTGACCTCCCGCACGTTCCAGCTGCTTGCAGCAGAGCGTAGCTGCAACACGACATCGTGCTGCACACGCTGGCGTACTGCGGCGGCCAGATGGCCGTGTTCCAACAACAAACTCACCACCACATGGAGTGTCGTCATCGAGCCACTACGAGACACTAGTCTTCCTTCCTTGAGTAACTCAGGCTTTCCGACGGTGGAAGTCAAGTATCCCGACAACAACGGTATCGTTAAGGACACCGGGCATCGGGTGAATGGGTAAAAAACAGGGAATGAGCAGTTAGTTACGCTGCATGAGAAACCAGTATGATAGCATTTTATGCGTATTCATCGATTTCTCAACTTGACTTACCAAATTCATGAGTAAGCCATGTGGATATCGGAGAAACAATCAATTTCTGTTTTATTATACGTCGTGTTCAATACTTTGTACTTGAAGAAAAAATTGACAATGAACAATAAATTGACGAAGCAATAATATTTGGAGGAGGACATTATTCCACCAGGCTGTATTTTAAATTATTTTATTTGCACTATTTTATTCGGGCACTGGCCATTCTCAAGTGCCTGTATAGTAACATATGTGGATATGTCATCCTACTTTCGTCAAAAAATCGCATGCCATGCATATTTGTGCACAGCATGATGGCCAGTGGTCTCGTCATCTTGTATTGTCATGTACATATGTGTTTCATGAACAAGTGCATAGAGAGTGATTCAGCTACCTATGGGTTTTAGCAACCTGCAACGCCTTCAAAAATCGCGTGCGAGGTTTTTGTATTCTCTCGCTCGCTATGCTCAAACTATTCATCGCACAGGAATGGTGAACAAGTCCATTTTGTAGGAAATTTAATGTAGTTATATTTTGTACTGGGATACGTTTTCGCTGGAGGCTACTGTTTTACAGTTATTCACGAAAACGCATTTCAAGGTCACTTTTGTACGTTTTTCATGAATAATTCGAAAACTATGGCTCCTAGCGAAAACGTATTTCAGTGTAATATTTAACTACATTAAGTTTCCTATTAAAAGTCCTATTCATTTATTCTGTAGGACTAATAGTTTGCAAGTAGCGAAAACACGAAAACGTTGCGCGTGGTATTTCAAGGCGTTGCGGGTTGCATCAAAGTCATAGATAGGGGCAGCTGAATCACCTGTATAGTGTGATTTGTCGTAAACATTACAAGGTGACGGAATTTTTAGACAAAACCAGGATGATATAGCCATATCTGTTGCTATAGGTAGTTAGTTCCTAAACTTTTTGTGACCCTGAATGAGATCAGAGGTCATCCAATACCCTGATAAAGTTAGGGGCCTAAATAAACATCAGAAGCTGCCGGAGTGGCCGAGCGGTTCTAGGCGCTACAGTCTGGAACGGCGCGACCGATGCGGTCGCAGATTCGAATCCTGCTTCGGGCATGGATGTGTGTGATGTCCTTAAGTTAGTTAGGTTTAAATAGTTCTAAGTCTAGGGGACTGATGACCTCAGATGTTAAGTCCCATAGTGCTCATAGCCATTTGAGATCATTTAACTTCCTTAGTTAATGTTCTAACAACTGTGACTCACGCATTTCTATGTCTTCCCTTAAACCAAGAAATAATGAATCAATGGGGGTATCTAGTTTTGATTATTTCTAATAATCCATTTTTATATTTGGTTTCGTGTCTGCCATTGCACATCGTCAGTCATGACCAAAGTTCAACCAGTCCTTCTCTTTTCTGTGTATTTCTACTACTGTCGAAGGTCTATTTCCACACATGTAAGTCGTGGCAAATAGAAGGAGTTTTTCCCGTAATAACACATTTCTGTTAAATAAAATCGCAGCAGCTGTTGAATACTTCTGTATTAGTACATCTGGTTTTGCAACACAAAGTTGCATCACCAGGTACATCTGAATAGAAAGAAAAACAAAGACTGTAGGAAACATATAAAAATTGACAAGAACTCCAGTGAAATCAATACATAATTTCAACGACGTTTAGATGGTAAATGTACGAAATGAACATTGACCCTTAAGAGAATCGGGAACACAACAACAAGGAGAGTACTCATATTCAGATCACTTCCGGCGGAACGTAGAGGGCAGGTGCTCGAGTGCTCCCCATTTGATTTGGCGTACGTTACGACGTTTGCGATATGGGGGGGGGGGGGGGTGAGGGGGGGGGGCGCTTTGTGTTGAATCGCGACCAGCACGGTACTCGGAGCACTATTTCACAACTGCAATTTTCGACAGATATGTTGCCCCATACACATTCATCATTCTTTGATGGCTGTCTGCAGGTGTTTCCTCTTCGGCAACCAAGAAAACTTTAATTGCACGTTGGTTCAGTTTGGACGCATTTGGTAATAAAGTCACTATAGGTCACGTGTCCTCATTTATCGCACGCACGTAGGAAAGACACGAATGCCACACAAATCATTTGCCTATATGTCGGTGCTTATATACCCGCATCGGACTTTTTCTACGTTGCAAATACGCTGTAGCAAACGGAAGATTTATAATCGACCCCTATGATAGTATGCGACAAAACGACTTTTTAATTTTTTTTTATTTTTTATGAGGCGGACTGATCTGATTGGAAAGTGAGAAGCAATTACTCATGACTTCACCGAAGGACATGCCTTGCCATTCATCTGGCAAGTAATAAGCGTACTGCAGGTATTTGGTCCCTCTTTTTGGGACCTCGTAATGGCGCAAATAATGAGCGTAACAATTTCCCGTACCTCGTTTAGATGATTGAAGGTCCACCCTATTTAATGGAGCAATTCAGCTCAAGAATACGTTCTTCCAACAAAATACTGTCTAAGCTGTGCATTTCCTTGCCCTCCCAACTCGCGCCTAGGGGAACTTAGGATGTGCCAAGCTTGGAACAAGGGTGGCCTCATTTTCCACGGTACGTATTTTGAAGAGGGACTACACAGAAGTCCGCAGCTCGTGGTCGTGCGGTATCGTTCTCGCTTCCCACGCCCGGGTTCCCGGGTTCGATTCCCGGCGGGGTCAGGGATTTTCTCTGCCTCGTGATGACTGGGTGTTGTGTGCTGTCCTTAGTTTAGTTAGGTTTAAGTAGTTCTAAGTTCTAGGGGACTGATGACCATAGATGTTAAGTCCCATAGTGCTCAGAGCCACTACACAGAATAACCAGCAAAATTGAAACACAGTTTGTGTTATAGATTTCTGAAAGTAGGGTACATGTCATGGAATTTAGTTTTATGGTCGGAACTAATTGTATGAATTTGAGGAGGCTCTTGTTCGGAGAATGGGTGTACAGTTCGCTCATGCAAAGCTAATGCCTCATTTAAGAGTCAAGAAACACACTCAACATGCCCAGTAAATCCACGAGCTGTATTCCAAAGCACCATTCTAATTACCTGTCCATTAGTAGCACAGATACCGATGCTAAAAATAGAATCGGGCATACAGACTGGTAGCTAAAAGCTTAAGAACTCGTTTAGTCTCTGTTAGCAGCCGGTGAATGAAGTACATTAGTTACAATCACGTCTTATACTACAAAAAATCATTGATTTCTATACTATCTCGGAGGAGAACTCTGCTCTGTGAGAATGAGACTTCAAAGTGCCTCGAGATTACTGCATCCACAGAGTACCCTAGTAAAAACTGAGTAACCGGCCTGAAAGTGGCAGATTTAAATTTCACGTATAGCACACTTCCCGTATACACTATGATAGATTTGAACGAAATAATTAATGTGCATAATGTCACATTGCTCTCACTTTACTCATTTTTAAAAAAACTTCATAGATAAATAATTGTATTGGAAACCGCCAGAAAAAAAAACAGTTCCCTTAGCGTCCTGTCGCTTGCCGGAAATCTTGTTTTTGTACCATGAACCTTTTAGGAGATACCAGTAACGGCCTCCCCATCACTGATTCTTTAAAGGATCGAACTCGCATGTATGAAGCAGCAGCAAACGTCTGATTATTTTACAAATGAATTAATTTCTTAGGTATTAGATGTTAATATTGGATAATTTGCGCTCCGTTTTAAGAAAAACTAGTTTGAAAAAATTGTCAGCTTTAGTCTGCAGTCGCACTTTTATTTTTCCTGCTGGCTACCTGTTTCGCCGCCAAATACCATCTGGCCATCAGCTGGTGAACAGTCGTCAAGACCGCGTCCCAAGAAGGTGTGTCATGCGATGGTACTTCGAGTGTCCTATGTATCAGATAAAGCTTCTTCCTGTCATGGAGTCCTCATTTGAAAACACTGTTCACAAAGTCTTTGTCTATTTTCGGAAACTGATACTTCTGAGATCTTTAAGATGACATTTAAATCTTTTGCAGAGAAAAATCGCAGATTCTACGACAGTGTTGATCAGTCAGTATTAGTTTCCTGCCGGTTCTTGGTGCAGTTATATTTGACCCAGTTTCTTCATAACGTCTGCAGACTTTTCTCATACCGAACTTCACACCGCCTCCATCCACCCTATTTGCAGTATCTGCGTAAGTATAACCTTCACAGAGCGTTACTCCTTGCTCCTTTTACCCGATGACGCAGCATAATGAATCGGTACAGCAGACATTGTTTTCCATACTGTCTTATGTCTGAACTCAGCCCATTTCGAAGAAATCTGACACAACAACGGGGCCGACTACCACAGTTACAACAATGATCAAAACGGTTTTTCTCAGCGGCTACAGCAATAATAATAGGCATTTACTGTCTGATTTTTTGAAACAGCACAAATAACAAACTCGCTTTGCAGCTGCACAAGCATATAAAATAGTGAAGTCTTCAAATCGTTGTCAGTTAAGTCTATTTTTAGTAAAAATATAACATACACCATTTTCTGAAAATGGTAATATGGGGAGAATCTGAACCCCGCCGACATGCTTTCTGAGGTTGTTCAGGGGTACCTTCTTAGTATTTTGGCATAACGAACACACGGCCTTATTACAGAGGTACTGCATTTCGTTTGGTTTTTTTCCCCAATTAGCTTCGTGTTTGTATTGCACTGAAAATATTGCACAATAGTACAAATGTCGACAGTATGCGCTGTGTTTCTTGTCTCCATTCGCTCCCGGCACCTACTGTGTACAACACTAACGCCCTCGTTTCTTCGTCGTCCTCAAGGTAGCACACAGTACTACTCCGCTCTGTCTTAGGTTTTGTTGTCCGGCTGCGTTAGTTGTGCATTAACAGTATTATGGATAGGTTTCCTGACTAAAAGTTGGCCGTTGTGTACCTCATATATAGGTTCAATGAGTGCAATGGAAGAGCGTCACAAAGACGCAATGCGGAGCTGTTCCGCATCGACGGCAACCACGGCACAGGGTTCTTCCGTTACTATGGTTTGTGTGTTGTACGTTTTGGTTATTGCGTATTACATGCTTCACTGTTACGAAGGATGTTCTACAGAAACAAGGGAGACTGCGGTAGCAAACCGAATAAATTATAACAGCTGTGATATGTTTGCGAATGGAACAGTGATTTAGAAAGAGTGGCATAAATTCTTTTATTCCTGACTATGATCACAAAAGTGTTAGGTCTTTAGTCTATCGGTTTCGGTCAGTGATTACAATCTTCATATCTACAGCAAAACACAGGAAAAAACACAACTACAACTAGTGGACTGTCTACATCTTAATAAAATGGGCTATAATGAAAAGCATTATTGACGTGCATGTGGGAAAATGAGCTTAAAATATAAGGAGGCATACCTGTTTTAAAAGATGTCCTAATACAGTAAAGCCATAGTGGCATCGTCAACTTAGCATCGTCGCATATCTTTAAAACATGGTATGTACTAAGGCCAAAATGTCGGCGGAGTCATCTTGTTAAAAGCGCCACTGTAAGCCTACACATATTCGTCAGTTATATAATTGCAAAAAAAGAAGAATAGAATATTTAAAATTTTTGCCAAGTACGTACATTATTACAGCGAGAAAATGCAATACATTGAACCATGCCGGAAGTTAAATTTAGACTGTTAAAAAGAAAACGGTTAAGTGACAATATGTAATTCTGAGACATTCTTGCGGCGATTCTAGAAAGAAAAAAAGACATTCATAAGAACAATGGCTAACGAGAGCTAACAGGATAATATAAAAATGATAAAAAAATATGGAAAGGAATCAACTGGATAAAACAGGCTCTAGTAAGCGATCAGCGCCCTCTGTTGGCGTGGCCGCAAAAATGCCGTGTAGACGAGAAGTGGTCGAAGGAACTTATCCGCCAGAGAGTCTTTCGTACCGTGCGACACACCGTTCCAAGAAAAGAACGATAAAACACCATACTAGTCAATTAATAAGATTATCTAGTTTTGAAATATACTGGTATTATACAAACAGAGAAAGGACAAGCACACACGAGAGTTACACGCTTAACATAAGATGGCTTGGTTCAAATGGCTCTGAGCACTATGGGACTCAACTGCTGAGGTCATTAGTCCCCTAGAACTTAGAACTAGTTAAACCTAACTAACCTAAGGACATCACAAACATCCATGCCCGAGGCAGGATTCGAACCTGCGACCGTAGCGGTCTTGCGGTTCCAGACTGCAGCGCCTTTAACTGCACGGCCACTTCGGCCGGCAACATAAGAAAATGAGGGAAATATGTAATTCACTATATATTAGGTAAAGACAAAGGCGACGTATACATAATAAGAGGCGTTTAATGGCTAAGCAAGGAAAGTAAATGAGGCATTGGGTACAAAATCGCTCTGCCTACTGAGCACTCTTGCTCGCTGCTTTTTCGCTTTACAAATTTCAACCTCTTCTAACAAGTTAAGAACACGTCATTTTTGGAGCCTATGGAGAATACGCATACCATTCTCAATGCTCCTATCTGATACATGCGACCCCAAAACAGTTTTGTCACGCATCTGTGTAATAATTACATTATTTCTCTATAACGAGCCCGTAGAAACCATGGTTACCTGAACAACCCCTCAAAGTTTGTCGATGGATCCTAGATCACGCTGTATTTAATATACCTGTCGTAAATAAAAAAATCATAATTCATTGATTTAGTATACTACAACTTACATATATCTCGTGTTGTTAAAATGAACGAACATTTCAATCAAGTGTCCAGAATCAATGCCAATACTCTAGATGTCGTTAGCAGTCTAATAACTCCGCGAGAACATTGTCACTGGAGGTGGAGTTCTAGCTGGGTGAAAATTACAGCTGTGGGGCATAACTGCACTAATGCATTCACTAGACATGTTTTATGAAAACACCATGAAAGAAATCCCTTATTTGAGTACATCTTTCACTAGAGTGTAGCCTATCAACTTGATACGGTATTTTATCATTTTCATATACCATCTTTATCACTTTCTACTCGGACCAATGCCTATGAGAAACGATCTGTTGAGTATATGTTTTATTGTAATCCTGACTTTATGATCTGCAGTCTCTATTTCATGAACACTTCCTGTCCTCCGTGAAATCCATTCCATTACTTTGGCTGTGAGCTAAGGAGAATTTTCTTTCTTCTGCAAGCTTAGCAAGTTGAAATGGGCAGGGCTATACTAGTGTGACGGGGGAGGGGGGGGGGGGGGGGGCGGGAGGGGTCGAAGAACAAGCAGAGATGATGGCAGAGGACACCAGCCCTCTCCGTCTTGGCGTACGTGACTTGGTGCACGTAGGTGGAACGATCTTTCCTGCCGAATTCATGGGTGTGTGTTTCCGTTGGTTGCTGGAAGTTCGGGGTAGAAGTTTCGAGATCTTTCGGGAGAGTTTCTCAGTAAAACGGGCGGACAAGGAAGCCATAGGGCGCTCTTTCGACGCGATCCAATTGAGCCGCCGTGTTGGGCCCGGAAGCTAGGGCTGTGACTGGCAGGTAGGTGGGCCGAAAAGTGCGTCCTCTTGCGGGTGTAGAGGAGCAAACGTGGAAGCTGAGGACTCGACGAGCTACAGGCTGGATGCATCGGAGATGCTGTTGACCGGTGTGGACACGCTATGCAGCTGTACCACGAGGCAATGATGGTTGGTGAGACGCAATGCAACCGCTTGCTGGCTTACCATTAATTAACTCGTGATCAGAGCTGGTTAGTAGTCCCAATTCTTTGCACCAAACTCTTTCCGAATTGCTGAAGTCTTTGCCACATGTGTCGGAGCAAAATTATTTCCACCGCCCTGCTTTAGGTTGAACAATGTGTTCGTTCTCTTGTTTCAATAACCATAATTATCACCCACTTTTTTCTCTCATCACGCTCTCAGAAGAGAATAGAAGCTTTCGAAATGTGTTGCTATAGAAGAATGCTGAAGATTAGATGGGTAGATCACATAACTAATGAGGAGTTATTGAATGGAACTGGGGAGGAGTTTGTGGCACAACTTGACTAGAAGGGATCGGTTTGTAGGACATGTTCTGAGGCATCAAGGGATCATCAATTTAGTATTGGAGGGCAGCGCGGAAATCGTAGAGGGAGACCTAGAGATGAATACACTAAGCAGATTCAGAAGGATGTAGGCTGCAGTACGTACTGGGAGACGAAACAGCTTGCACAGGATAGAGTAGCATGAAGAGCTGCATCAAACCAGTCTCGGGACTGAAGACTACAATAACAACAACAACATGCTCTTGTCCTGTGCAAATAGGTTAATGAAGTTTTAAGTTTATTAGCACCGAAAATTTCTGTAAATGAGTAGTAACAACTTTCTCTCGTGTTCTTTGCCCTCATCAGTGCTTATCTCTATTGCATAATTTTGGATCACGCACTATCTTATAAGATCATTTCCCTTGTTCCCATAGAGGCACCCCCCACCCTCCCCCTCCTATGCTGATCACTTCCTCTGCTAAGTTATTGTCAGGTCGGCATTTCGTAATGAACAGTAGCATTTAAGATTATTTGTTATACAATGAAACTTCCTCTGCGTAAAAAGTAACTGTAATAAATCCAGACGCTCAAATTGTCTTTTACTTCAAGCCACCCACGTCATTTTCAGATGCATCAGGCAACGAGTTGAAAAATATACAGAGTGTTTGCGTAAGAGGATGCAAAAATTTAACAGGACATAGAGAATGCTACACTGAACAGTTTGAGGTAGGGAACCTGGGCTCTGAAAAGGCAGCTTACGGAGATGATAGGAATAAAATCAAATTATTGTGTGCTTTTTTATTTACATTAGGTAACTGCGCATACCTTCACTGACACAATGAACGTTCTGTATCTTATAAAATGTGCTGAAACTGACGGCCATCAACCTGAATGGAAGCATGACATCGGCGAACAAAATTCCAACGCACCCTGGTGTCTTTCGAATCACATTACTGGCAGCTACAATTCTGGCAACTAATTTGTTCTCCGTTTCGAATGGTGTCTCACATACAAGTGACTTTTGATATCCCATTCGAACTAATCAAGGGGATTCAGGTTAGGCGACCTCGCAGGCCATGGAATGAGACCTCCCACTCCAATCCAGCCACGAGGAAATACTGTACCGGTGGTGTTCCACCGTATTGTTATGTACATCTCTGAATAGCACCGAGTAATGAATGGGTCTGTGGTCGATTCATAACACGTCCTGTCATAGGACAATGCAAATACAACAGAGGCACCTTATGGACATGTAAAGTACACAAAACCTGCATCATGACTTGCTGGTAAACAAGCTGCTGAACGGTAACTTTAGACAAAGCGATAGAATTTGCTTACTTCCATATCTTCTTAAACTGGCTTCTCCGATCCCAGGTCCCCTATCTGCAATTGTTCAGTGGTGCGTTCTCTATGCCCTGTAAGATTTTTGCACACTCTTATGGAAACACCTTGTATATCAGGTACGGCTAAACAGTGGGTTCGTCTCCGTAAGGCCACACTATGCTCCTTGTTTCAGTTGCGTCAGGGTAAAGAAACTGTTCTACTTGTAACTTCCTGACAGAATAAAACTGTGTGCCGGACCGAGACTCGAACTCGGGACCTTTGCCTTTCGCGGGCAAGTGCTCTACCAACTGAGCTACGCAAGCACGACTCACGAACCGTCCTCACAGCTTTACTTCTGTCAGTACCTCGTCTCCTACCTTCTAAACTTTACAGAAGCTCTCCTGCGAACCTTGCTGAAATAGCACTCCTGAAAGAAAGGATATTGCGGAGACATGGCTTAGCCACAGCCTGGGGGATGTTTCCAGAATTAGATTTTCACTCTGCAGCGGAGTGAGCAATGATATGAAACTTCCTGGCGGACTAAAACTGTGTGCCGGACCGAGACTCGAACTCGGGACCTTTGCCTTTCGCGGGCAAGTGAAAGGCAAAGGTCCCGAGTTCGAGTCTCGGTCCGGCACACAGTTTTAGTCTGCCAGGAAGTTTCATATCAGCGCACACTCCGCTGCAGAGTGAAAATCTCATTCTGTTTTACTTGTGTTCAGAGAAGATATTCTTCCTATTTTTAATTAACCACTGTGTGGCCATTGCACTGATTTGGGGGGGGGGGGGGGGGGGGTTACTATACCTTCGTCAGTGGATGTGATAAAAGACAATACGGATTAGTAGTTGAAAGTGTTCAAGACGAGTTTTTGCCTATTTTTCACCAGAAACACAGATTAAGATCACTAATTAACAGATCACCCGTACTACCGCACATAAAAACACAGCCGGCACCTTGTTAATGGAATATGTCGCAACAGCCGGACGGGAATTTGAACCGCACTCAAATATGAATTAGCCACTGCGCCATCTCGTTCGATCTGGAGATATTCCTTGTTGCTACACGGACGACATTCGAGGGAGCTGGGCGGTGACGGTGTTAGGCAGCGTGCGCTGCCAGCCCCCACCAGCCTGGCCCGCCGAACAAGTGGGCGCCGCGCCGCAGCCGACTCTAGAGTAAGCGCAGCCCACCGCAGTCCGTACTGTAGCGGGATGGAGCTGCCGCAGGCGCCCTTGTCAGCCACGGCCAAGTTTGACCGCACATCTAGAACCCGGCCCTGAGAACTTGCCAGGTCAAACAGTCGGTAGCGAACACACATAAACTGTCCCCAAAGGCGAGTGCGCAACTGCGGCCCGAACTCCCGCGCTACTGGACCCACACCCCGGCCACCTTACTGCTAAGTCATCGGCAATCGACCACGCAGAGTAGCTACATGCTTCAGCTCTACAGCTCTTGATACTCCATCCTTTCTCCACACGCCATTCTATCGAGTTCTTGTATTTATTTAGGACCTGCACGTGTCGTACAAGATCCACATTAAAATCTATTTCTTAGTTTACTTTTAGTATCCTGCTACATTCTTGCTACACTATCATTCTCAGCCACTTCCTGTACGTGTGGCTGAGTGGATAAGTGTCAGTGTGGGAAACGTAATATCCTAATGACGTGGCAGGTTCATAGTTTTAATCTTAACTAAATTACTTACAGCTATATCTATCATATTCATGTCAGTCACATAACAATAGGCACTCGGAATCAGAAACAATCTGACATTGCGTGGCAAAAGTTTCGACTTTGGATCTTCTGATGTTTCTGATTTACGTAAATGATCTTCCACTTCTAGTTTCATAAGATGCAAATTTGGCCCTTTTCGCAGCCAATAAAGGTATACGAAAAAAAATAGTATCTGTCCCCTTATCGAAAATGCAGCAAATGAAGTGTTCGAAAACGTCAGCACTAGGCTTGAGTCAAGTAGCACATACGGTTCGCTACTTGTCATAGAACTCCACAAGTTACAAAAATAAGTCTCTCAAACAATGAAATGTAAATAGTAGAAAGAGCTTTCTTGGAGCAGAGGGGTGGGAAGCTACAGAAAGTGCACAATCTTAATTGGGAAAGACACTGCCTAGAACTATTGAAGCGTCATAGTTCGACAGTGTTTGCAGTACGCGATGGGAATGTAACAGTGCGTGAAGTAAAGACGATATGACAATACTGCAATGATGCCCCAGCCTCCATATTTGTCAGACATGGCTCTGTGTGATCCTTTTGGTTTACAAAATGAAGTAAACCTTAAAGGATTGTCATTTTGCAAACATAGATGAAATTATGAAGGCGTCTTTGAGAGATCTAAAGTCCATCCCGAAATTAGTTCTATTAGTTCTAGAACTGTTTCGGAATGAGATTAAAACGTTGACATAAATGTATATCATACAGGGGCTTGGAGTGAATAACATTATAATGTGTGGATAAAAAGCCTAAGTCACGATCGCAAAACCCCTTTACTGATAACTAGTTGTGCTAATTGACGAGCCATCTTCAGAGCGATTCAGCTCAACAGATTATGACGACGTCTTATGCATGGTGGCTAGTACATAGAGAATTAAGTAATATTTTTTATTGGCATGTATCATACAGGTTGTTTCAAAAAGAATGACCTGATTTTTCGTTGTAAAAATTACGAAACATGGGATGTGCTGGCAAGAAAATGTGTGTTGTCTTAATGGACGTGGCCTAGAGCTTCAGAAAATCGCCATTAGATGTCAGTCAATGCGTCTTCTCAGTTTACAGAGCAGTCAGAAGTAAGATGGCGTCCGCTCAAGAGAAAGCCTTTTGTTTGCTGCAGTTTGCTTCAGCGTGCTTTTCGTAGGCGTTTTGGCACTGATGCACCTGCAACCAAAAACATTCGTCGTTGGTATCGTCCATCTGAGGTGACTGGAGGCTTGTGCACAGTTAAGAGTCCAGGTTGACTTCGCACTTCTGATGGCATGGCGGAAAGAATTCACCAAATGTTTGAGTCCACAGTGTTCCTGACACAGCAACGTAAGTCAGTTTCTCAATAACACACTGCCTCAACGTTGGACAGGGTGCACGGGACCGCCTGACACTGCCTCGCACTCTTGGCCTTCTAGATCGCCAGACATGACCCCATCCGATTTTTTCTTGTGTGGATATGTGAAGAAAAATGTGTTCATCTCCCGTTTACCTCGAGACGTAGAAGAAGTGAAGCATAAGAGCCGCCATAACGTCTGTAAAAGCAGACACATTGTATAACGTTTATGACGAATTTAGCTATCGTCTATATGTTGTTCGTGTTACCGCTGTTGTTGATATTTATAACAGCACAGCTAAAACCTTAAGGTTTATGTGAATATTTTTTAATATCCCAGTTTGTAGTATGTTTATATCAACAAATATGGAGTTTTAAAATCAGGTCATTCTTCTTGCAACACCCGATATAATTGAGTCTAAATACACTACTGGCCATTAAAACTGATATACCAACAAGAAATGCAGATGATGAACGGGTATTCATTGGACAGATTTATTACACCAGAACTGACATGTGATTACATTTTCACGCAATTTCGGTGCATAGATCCTGAGAAATCAGTACCCAGAACAACCACCTCTGGCCGTAATAACGGCCTTGATACGCCTGGGCATTGAGTCAAAAAGAGCTTGGATGGCGTGTACAGGTACAGCTGCCCATGCAACTTCAACACGATACCACAGTTCATCAAGAGTATTGACTGGCGTATTGTGACAAGCCAGTTGCTGGGCCAACATTGACCAGACGTTTGCAATTGGTGAGAGATGTGGAGAATTTGCCAGTGCAGCAGTCGAACATTTTCTGTATCAGAAAGGCCCCTACAGGACATGCAACATGCGCTCATGCATTATCCTGTTGAAATGTAGGGTTTCGCAGGGATCGAATGAAGGGTAGAGCCACGGGTCGTAACACATCTGAAATGTAACTAACGTACACTGTTCAAAGTGCCGTCAATGCGAACAAGAGGTGACCGAGACGTGTAACCAATGGCACCCCATACCATCACGCCGGGTGATACGACTGTATGGCGATGTCGAATACACACTTATACGCCAGTATGGCGATGACGAATACACACTTACAATGTGCGTTCACCACGATGTCGCCAAACACGGATGCGACCATCATGATGCTGTAAACAGAAACTGGATTCATCCGAAAAAATGACGTTTTGCCATTCGTGCACCCAGGTTCGTCGTTCAGCACACCATCGCAAGCGCTCCTGTCTGTGATGCAACGTCAAGCGTAACCGCAGCCATGGTCTCCGTGCTGATAGTCCATGCTGCTGCAAACGTCGTCGAACTGTTCGCGCAGATTGTTGTTGTCTTGCAAACGTTCCCATCTGTTGACGCAGGGATCGAGATGTGGCTGCACGATCCGTTACAGCCATGCGGATAAGATGCCTGTCATCTCGACTGCTAGTGATACGAGGCCGTTGGGATCCAGCACGGCGTTCCGTATTACCCTCCTGAACCCACCGATTCCATATTCTGCTAACAGTCATTGGATCTCGACCAACGCGAGCAGCAATGTCGCGATACGATACACCGCAATCGCGATAGGCTACAATCCGACCTTTACCAAAGTCGGAAACGTGATGGTACGCATTTATCCTCCTTACACGAGGCATCATAACAACGTTTCACCAGGCAACGCCGGTCAACTGCTGTTTGTGTATGAGAAATCGGTTGGAAACTTTCCTCATGTCAGCACGTTGTAGGTGTCACCACCGGTGCCAACCTTGTGTGAATGCCCTGAAAAGCTAGTCATTTGCATATCAGAGCATCTTCTTCCTGTCAGTTAAATTTCGCGTCTGTAGCACGTCATCTTCATGGTGTAGCAATTTTAATGGCCAGTAGTGTACTAATTGTTTTTTGCAGTTGTTCACCTCCTATACGCAATTTTCTGTATCTTAGATCTGAAGATTGCTTGTCAATGAGGTGAAACTGGTCATCAATAACGAAATTTTGCGATACAGACTTCGTAGTTTTATCCATACATTTTAACGCAACATTAACTGCGCTTCAGTCCGGAACCGTGCGAATGCTGCGGTCGCAGGTTCGAATCCTGCCTCAGGAATGGATGTGTGTTATGTCCTTAGGTTAGTTAGGTTTAAGTAGTTCTAAGTTCTAGGGGACTGATGATCTCAGCTGTTAAGTCCCGTAGTGCTCAGAACCATTTGAACCATTTTTTAACGCAACAGATCTCCTTCCTGAATATTCGACAGTGTCAGAAAGTAATAAAATAAAATTAATCTAGACGAGTAAATCAAATTCTATCCAAAAAAACAAATGTTTCCATTATTTCGTAACACACCACGTAGATCATTCGGAAAGAGAGTTTCCAGCGAAAGGCAACACCCTGGTATTGAATCCCGGTCCGGCACACACGGTTTTAATGTGTCAGGAAGTTTCGGAACAGTGCACACTCCGCTGTGGAGTTAATGACTCATTCTGTGAACCTCTGTCCTTTGTCTCTCGCTAGCCTCCAAGCCGCTTTGTAGACGCTCGCCGTGACGCGCGTCATAGCGCGGCGGCCTGCGCTTGCGTGCAGACTGGGCGACGACGGATCGCCGCCCCATCAGCAGATGTCCGCTGGAGATTACGCACAATGCGCGTTACGCACTGCAGCGGCGGCGGCAGCGACCTGACCTTTGCAGAGCCCCAGCCCCCGTCGCATCGAGCTCCGCCCCTGGACGACCTTTGTTGGCACAGAGTTCACGCGACGTCTCTGATGAGCGCGTCCAGCCGCAAATGCAATCGTCCATTGTATCAATGTTTATGGAGAGGTCAACTGTTCTTTGCATATTCACTTAGAACCATATTTTCTTTCTCGTCATTCATTGTGTTAGTGATGTACTGCAATAATTAATCCGTAAGTATCTCACTAAGTTAATAATCATGTGTCTTTCCAGTACGATTAATATAGAGAAGGTTGACAAAAATACAGAAACACCAAAAACACATTACCATCCCTAATATTTGTAAAAAAAATAGTTGGCATTCAAAACTCTCCTGACAGACGAAACTACTTTTGTCAGGCCGTAACTGTGGGTTCTTTGATTGCTCTGAAAGAAGTCTCATCAAACTAGAACAAACGAGATATTAGTTCACTTCATTACACAAATGAAAAAAAAAATTACTTAATTTTGACATGCTTCTTGCCATAGGAGTACTGAATATTTTATAACTGTTAATAACTACGAAAGCATCACCTGAGGTGCAAAAGAACAGCGCGGGTGGACAGTAGTAGCCGGCCGGAATGGCCGAGCGGTTCTAGGCGCTACCGTCTGCAACTGCGCGACCGCTACGGTCGCAGATTCGTAATCTGCCTCGGGCATGGATTTGTGTGCTGTCCTTAGGTTAGTTAGGTTTAAGTAGTTCTAAGTTCTAGGAGACTGATGACCTGAGAAGGTAAGTCCCATAGTGCTCAGAGCCATTTGAACCATTTGACAGTAGTAATCCATATTCACGTAGTTTGGTAGTTCTAGGGAGTATAATCATTATTGAGTGGCCTACCTCAAGAAAATTGTGGACTCTCTTCCTCGCCTAACTGAGGTCTTCATCAAGGCTACATCTACATCTACATCCATACTCCGCAAGACACCTGACGGTGTGTGGCGGAGGGTACGTTGAGTATCTCTATCGGTTCTCCCTTCTATTCCAGTCTCGTATTGTTCGTGGAAAGAAAGATTGTCGGTACGCCTCTGTGTCGGCTCTAATCTCTCTGATTTTATCCTCATGATCTCTTCGCGAGATATACGTAGGAGGGAGCAATGAAGGTATGTTCTCGAAACTTCAACAAAAGCCCGTATCGAGCTACTGAGCGTCTCTCTTGCAGAGTCTTTCACTGGGATTTATCTATCATCTCCGTAACGATTTTGCGATTTTGAATGATCCTGTAATGAAGCGCGCTGCTCTCCGTTGGATCTTCTCTATCTCTTCTATCAACCCAATCTGGTACGGATCCCACACCGGTGAGCAGTATTCAAGCAGTGGGCGAACAAGTATACTGTAACCTAGTCCTTTGTTTTCGGACTGCATTTCCTTAGGATTCTTCCAATGAATCTCAGTCTGGCATCTGCTTTACCGACGATTAATTTTATATGGTCATTCCATTTAAATCATTCCTAGTGCCTACTCCCAGATAGTTTATGGAATTAACTGCTTCCAGTTGCTGACCTGCTATATTGTAGCTAAATGATAAAGGATCTTTCTTTCTATGTAATCGCAGCACATTACACTTGTCTACATTGAGATTCAATTGCCATTCCCTCCACCAAGCGTCAATTCGTTGCAGATCCTCCTGCATTTCAGTACATGAGTCGGAGATATTCTGTGTCAGGATAATGTCTACCTGGGCTGACTAATTTTTTTGTCTTGTTCGCTTATCAATGTGCTTTTTTTGAAAAAGAAAAATACTGTACGTCAGTTGGTGCCTTATTCCATTTATCAAAAAAATGGCTCTGAGCACTATGGGACTCAACATCTGAGGTCATCAGTCCCCTAGAACTTAGAACTACTTAAACCTAACTAAGCTAAGGATATCACACAAATCCACGCCCGAGGCAGGATTCGAACCTGCGACCGTAGCGGTCGCGCAGTTCCAGATTGTAGCGCCTAGAGCCGCTCGGCCACCCAGGCCGGCTCCATTTATCACCTGGCTTGCTTATTGTTACCAGTGTTATAGATCAACATCGATTAAATCACTATTACTAGCCTTAATTTCCGATTCCGAAATGTACGAGAAAAATCTGTCTCCAGCTTCTACACAGTGGTGTCCTGAAACTTTTTGTATCCGCCCGGTAGTAGATTGCAGTGCACACCAGACAGTCCATACGGGCATCTGCCTCTCAGGAGGACGTGCGTAAAGGTTCTCATCAACACCCATATGGGAGGCGCCAACCTCGTCTGTCGCAACAGCTTTGTTAGGCATGGTCCTATTAGAGACGCTATGATCTTGCCTACTTTACTCGGAAACTGACTTTTGCAGCAGGGTAGGTAGAGACTTAACGTTTATTTTGACCCCGTACTACAGTGCAACTTGGAATTTCTCACATATCATATAAAGGGCCGAAAGAAGCAATAAGTGACAGGAAAAAATCTTCGGACCGACTGAAAATTCTTCGTACATCCATATTTAAATAGGATGAAGGTGGGACACAGCTGGTATAATTTTTATTAAAAATGAAATTCCTCCAGCTGTACTTAAGATTTTATATTTACTTCGCTTCTAGTTTCGACGTTGCGTCAATGCCATCTTCAGGCCCGTACACTGTGATGAAATCAGTTATGTGTAGCTCAGTCTAGAATTCCGCTGTGAGACCAACACGTGCTCTACATGGATGGCGGTCAGTAACCAAAAATTGGACCAGAGAGTCTGGCACACACTTACCTAATGAACCACCAACCTGCTAGAAGCAACTGGAAAAGAAAACGGAAGGTGGGAATGCGATCATTGAGACTTCGGAAGTTGCGTTTAGAACACATACAAATACACCTCCTGACAAAAAAAAGGATGCTAAGCACCCAGAAAATGAAACTTCACTGGTTGAGAGGGTATGTGATGTCATTTCAGTGATCACAAAATTCAGTAGTCAAATTTGCAAAACACTTGGTAGTGGGAGCCCACTTATCAGTGTGACATTGCACCGACCCGGGCCTGTTTTGTACTGTTTTGGTGGGGAAAGGTGCTATAAAACCGTTCCTTTATTGGGGTAAGCCGGCCCACGTCTGTTGCGACTGGCCCTTGATATCCTGGAGAGTCACACTGCGACGGAGTTGACGTCCGAACTGGTCTCACACGTGTTCTGTCGGGCAGATCTCGTGATTCTGCTGCCCGACGGAGTACCTCAACATTAGGTGTCCATAGTCACGTACTATATGTGAGCGAGCATTGTCCCATTGAAAAGTGGCACAGTCATGCCGTCGCACGAGAGGTAACACATGAGAACGTAGGAAGTCCGTGACGTACCGCTACCCCCGGTGTTTACTCAGTCACTAGGCTAGCCTCACCAGAGGTCATTCCCCGATGGCTTCCCACACTATGGCTCCAGGAATAACACAGCTGTATCCCTCCAAAGCACTGGAAAAATGGATCTCCCCATGTCGCCGACATATTCACCGACGATGGTCATCCGAGGCCACGCAGAACCGTGTTTCATCGTTGAATACAATGCGACAGTTAGCAGTCCGTGCTTCCCGGTTACGGCACCATTTCAAATGTAGTAGTTTTTGTTGTGTTTATGGGAGCCTACGCATGGGACGGCAATTCCCCAGGCCAGTTGCTGCTAGTCTCCGACGAATGCTGCTGAATGTTGTTTGAAGTTCATTACTTGTTCTTCAATCGTATGAGCAGATGCGAATGGGATGCGCTGCACTTGATGCACAGTATGGCGTTCCTCACTTGCATTGGTTAGACATGGTCGACCAGAACCTTGACGACGAGTATGTCAGCTCTCAAGTTCACATACATACAAATATCGGGCCACTGTCTCACCAGAAAGCCCCAAAAATCTGTACATTTCACGATTCCATCAACTGGCCAAGTGGAGACCCACAATGATGCGCCTTCCAAACTCCACCAGAACCCGATAGTGCTATCTCGGGCGAATACCAAATTTCCGTGTCCTTCACAGCGATCACTGTACGTACGACAGTGATCACGCTTCTTAGTCCTTACATACCCTACCAGGCCGCACTCTGACAGCCTTTCACCTATCACAGAGAACTGCAACTTCATACATTTATACACCAGTCGCTGGTGTGTACGTGTAAGGAGTTAAATTGACGTCCGACCATGTCTTCAGGGTGCTGCACCTTTCTTGTCACGCAATGTAGCTTCAAAACGAGACTGAATCACATACCGTTCAAATGTCCTTCCAAAATTTTAGTCACAGTGTGGTCTGCAGCTAAAATAAATTTTCTGAAGGGCAACGACCTGACGCACGGTTGCCGTTACTTCGATTAAAATATTCTGTTATTTTGTATTCTTCACTACTGTTGTAACAATGTAATCCTCCCGCGCAGGTATTAAAGTACAGTACATTAAATAAGTTAAGCACGTGCATTCTATGCCTTGGGTTTTCTGTGCTGGGCAGGGTTCGTGCAGCGGACGGACAGTGTCGCTACTTGTAGATCAAAGACGACGTATAATCTCGGACATGACCACAGCAAATCACACAACAGAGTAATATAACAATAATTAAAACTAATATTATAAGAGACAAATGGCTTGATTAAGATACAGAAAAGTCTGAGACAATAAAACAGAATTTAATGGTATTAAAAAGTAATAGCAACAGCAGCCCTGTGATTGGCTGATGTTTCTTAAGAGCGGATGACCAAGGGAAGGAGCCAAATGGTTCAAATGGCTCTGAGCACTATGGGACTTAACATCTGAGGTCATCAGTCCCCTAGAACTTAGAACTACTTAAACCTAACCAACCTAAGGACATCACACACATCCATGCCCTAGGCAGGATTCGAACCTGCGACCGTACCAGGCGCGCGATTCCTGACTTAAGCGCCTAGAACCGCTCGGCCACAGCGGCCGGCAGGAAGGTGCCATCTGCCCAGGGCTCTCTCTCATTTCCCAGTGTAGTAAAGCTAACTTCTGTCGGAAACTTGGTAGCATTGCCTTCCCATGTAGACACCGTGGAACTACGAAAGCGGAGCGGCATACCATTTTGGTAGCTGGCAACGATGTTGAAACTCGTTTCCATGCGGAAAACTCAAGACTTTTTCTGTTACAACTGTGAAATTCTTTTGTACAGAATTACTATGAGACCCATGTTAAGAGCAGCAGCATATTAGACGTGCTCACATTTGCAATGCTGTAATAATGCTTTTCTAAAGGCGTTAGCAAATGGATGTAATAAATTTTACTATACGTGTATACACTCTCCTGGTGACCGCGTCATAGTACGAATTTTAGTGTAATTTTCACATTTACTGCCAATTTCTTCCCGTTACGTAAGGGTCATTGGGTACAGAAGCCAACCTAGGTAGGGCCTATAAGTAAATCTACTATGGCTTATCTCGTCCAAGCTACGTTCCTTCACACAGCGCAGTTTAACAGTGTGTGGTATACGAATCACACGTAACATCGTTGAGATATAAATACTCAGTCGACAGAACATAAAAAGAAATTGAACAGAAATAAAAATCACTTACGTAGCATTGCAAGGCTGAGAACGAGGATCTGGGAGGGGAAGTTGCCAGGGAAGCAAAATATTTATTCCAAAGAAACTAGTTGTTTTATTTACTGAAGCCAGTACTGCACCAGAAGAATAAAACTGCACAATCTAATCGACGTGGGATTAACAAAAATCCAAGAGATTGATCACGTGCCAAACTGAAGAATTTATAACATGGTTTTAGCACAGGTAGTTTACAATCGGGAAGATTGTAGACGCGCGGTCCGCCTACCGGCACTTAACACTATCGACACACATTACGAGACAATTTTAATTAAATTAAGAACGAATAAGAACACACAATAATAAAAATTTGGCCGGCCGAAGTGGCCGTGCGGTTAAAGGCACTGCAGTCTGGAACCGCAAGACCGCTACGGTCGCAGGTTCGAATCCTGCCTCGGGCATGGATGTTTGTGATGTCCTTAGGTTAGTTAGGTTTAACTAGTTCTAAGTTCTAGGGGACTAATGACCTCAGAAGTTGAGTCCCATAGTGCTCAGAGCCAATAAAAATTTGAAAACAGACAACTCGACATGTAAAACGACAGAAGTGGCAGAGCTCCAATAAATATTTACGAAAATCTGTAATTATTCAATAATAATCTGTAATTATTCAATAAAAACTATTACCTTTTAAAACTGTAGAACAGGCAATATTTAGAGCAGAAACCATAACATAAATAACATAACACATAATTTAGTGTGGGTATACGTATCCAAATGGCAATATTTGAAACTTTACCAAGTTATGTTAAGAAAAAAAACTAGAGTTAGATCGCACTGTCCTAACACACAAGAAGCAACTTAAATATAGCGAAGATTCGTCTTATGCTAACGCAGCAGTCACTGGTTGTTGGACATCAAACAGCTGAAAGCGATTGTTTTAAGAGGTTTCTCGCCAAATTGACTTCGACGGTGCGCTGGCGGTGCACTGGACTGGTCCCGGCGGAGGTTCGAGTCCTCCCTCGAGCATAGGTGTGTGTGTTTGTCCTTAGGATAATTTAAGTTAAGTAGTGTGTAAGATTAGGTACTGATGACCTTAGCAGTTAAGTCCCATACGATTTCACACACATTTGAAAATTTTTTTTGGTGCACTGGACGCGGTCGCAAACTGCTGGTTCTTTAGAGGCAGCTGGTCCCGCTCTCTCACCAGCCCGACCCTTCGGACTGTAGCACGTCTGTTCCAAAGGGCTAATGTGAACCGCAAGGCCTCGCCGTGCGGCCATCACCATTGATCACTGCACTACCAAGATCCGTGGCAGACAAACCCAGAGCAAGACTGCGCGGACACTAACGGGACACTACAGTACTTGTTGCTGGATTACAGAATCAACGATTCGATCTCTGTCGATAGGAGCTTATACAAAGCTCAAATATAACCTGTCAAACAGACATATTGTGATTACCGTTAGACATTTTTAATTTAATTTTAATTCTGCCCACTAAACAACCAATAATGCATATACAGTGAAGCGCCAAAGGAACTGGTATACGCATGCGTATTCAAATACAGAGATATGTAACCAGGCAGAATACGGGGTTGCGGACGGCAACATCTATACAGGACAACAAGTGTCTGGCGCAGTTGTTGGATCATTTACTACTGTTACAACTGCAGGTTATCAAGATTTAAGTGAGTTTGAACATGGTGTCATATTTGGCGCACGACCGATTGGACACAGCATCTCCGAGGTAGCGATGAAGTGCGGATTTTCCCGTACGACCATTTCACAGGTGTATCGTGAAAATCAGGAATGCGGTAAAACATCAAATCTCCTACACCGCTGCGGCCGGAAAAAGATCGTGCAAGAACGGGACCAACGACGACTGAAGAGAATCATTCAGCGTGACAGAAGTGCAACCCTTCCGCAAATTGTTGCAGGTTTCAATGCTGAGTCATCAACAAGTGTCAGCGTGCGAACCATTCAACGAAACATCATTGATATGGCCTTTCGGAGCCAAAGGCCCACTCGTGTACCCTTGTTGACTACACGACACAGAGCTTTGCACCTTCCCTGGGTCCGTCAAAACCGACACTGGACTGTTGATGAATGGAAACACGTTGCCTAGTCGGACGAGTCTCTTTTCAAATTCTATCGAGCGGATGGATGTGTATGGGTATGGAGACAACCTCATGAATCCATGGACCCTGCATGTCTGCAGGGACTGTTCAAGCTGGTGGATGCTCTGTAATGGTGTGGGGCATGTGCAGTTGGAGTGATATGGGGCCCCTGATACGCCTAGGCATGATTCTGACAGTTGACACGTACGTAAGCATCCTGTCTGACCACTTTCATCCGTTCATGTCCACTGTGCGTGACGACGGACTTGGGCGACTCCAGCAGGACACTTCGACACCCCACGTCTAGAATTCTACAGAGCGGCTCCAGGAACACTCTTCTGAGTTTAAACACTTCCGCTCGCCACCAAACTCACCAGACGTGAACATTATTGATCTTATCCGAAATGCCTTGCAACGTGCTGTTCGGAAGAGATCTTCGCCCCTTCGTACTCTTACGGATTTATGGACAGTTCTGCAAAATTCACGGTGTCAGTTCCCTGCAGCACTAACAACGTTGAGTATCAGTGGAGGAAGTTCAAGAGCATTGTGCAATACGCTCTGGACAAATTTTCGCCGAAAAAAGTTATGAAGGATGGAAAAGACACTCCGTGGTTCCACAACCATGTTAGAGAGCTACTACGAGAGCAAAGAGAGCTTCATTGCAAATTTAAACGTAGCCAAAGCCTCACAGACAAACAAAAACTAAACGAAACCAAAACTACCGTAAGGAGGGCCACGCGTAAAGCGTTAAACGAATTACATAGTAAAATTCTGTCTACCGAGCTCACAGAAAATCCCAAGGATATTTTATCTTACGTTAAATCAATAAACTGATCGAAGCCATCTGTCCAGATACGCTGTTACCGTAATAACGTTGATACGGACAGAGAAATGGCCGAAATGTTAAACGTCTTTTACCAAAACTGTTTCACAGAGGAAGATAGCACTGCAGTTCTCCCCTTTAAATCGTTGCACGAACGACAAAATGGCCAAGATCGAAGTGACCATGGGATAGAAAAACAAATGAAATGACTCAGCAGGGGAAACGCCAGTGGACGTAACTGGATACCAATACGATTTTATGTAGAGAATGCGAAAGAACTTCGTCCTCTTCTAACAGTAGTGTACCGTAGGTCTCTGGAGGAGCGAAGTGCTCCTGATGACTGAAAAAGAACAGGTCTTTCCTGTTTTGAAGAAGGGCCGTCAAACTGACGTACAAAGCTGTAGGTCTATAAAAATCCTTTCGGAGATGATGGTATTGTATAAAGAGAAGAAATGATGCTAGAAAATTGTAGCGAAATGTAAGAGAACCTGCAAAGGATCAGCGCTTGGTGCGGGGAGTGGCAATAAACCCTCAACATGAACAACTATAACTATTGCATACATATAGACTGAGAGACCCATCATTGTATGATTATACGACTACAGAACAGAAACTGGAAGCAGTTACTTCTATAAAATATATAGCAGTTTGCGTACGGAACGATTTAAACTAATTGCAGAAAATGCAGATGTCAGACAAAGATTTATTGGAAAGATCCTCAGGAAATGCAGACTATCAGCAAAGGAAGTAGTTTACGAAACCCTCGTTCGACCAATACTTGAATATTGCTCGTCAGTATGGCACACGTGCCAAATGGCATTGATAGAGGAAACAGAAAAGACACAAAGAAGAACAGCGCGTTTCGTTACAGGTTCTTTTAGTAAGTACGAAAGTGTCGCACAAATGATCAATCAACTCTAGTGGCAGACATTGCAAGAGAGGCGTTCTGCATCACGGTGCGGCTTATTGTTAAAGTTCCGAGAGCGTACGCTCCTAGAAGAGCCAACATATATTTCGCTTCCTCCTGTGTATAACTCGTGAAAAGCCAGATAAAAGTAGAGAGATTCAAGCCGACAAGGACGTTTACCGGAAATCGTTCTTCCCGAGAACCAATTGTAGCTGGAACAGGAATGGTGGGAAGCGACAGTGGTCCACAAATACCCACTGCCACACACCGCAAGGTGGCCAGTGGAGTAGAGGTGTAGATGTAGATGTTATTCTGGAGGAAGATTCATCGAGAGATGTAGAAATAAGTTGAGGTGTGCCCCAAAGAAGTGTGTTCGGACTTTGCAGATCATATTGTATGCCAATGACCTTCGCGACAATATTAAAAGTAACTTCAAACTTTTCCCATATGATGCAGTCATCTATAACGAAGTACTGTCTGAAAAATATGCGCATTTACTCAGTCAGAGCTTGGTAAGCTTTCGAAGTGGTACAAACGATGGATGCTCGTTATAAATGTTCAGAAATGTGAATTTGCGCATTCCATAAAATGAAAATTAGTAGTATCTTATCTGTACAGGAACAAAGAGTCAAAGATGGGATCGGTCAACCTATAAGATATACCTGGATGTAACAATTCATAACGATATGAAATTGAACGAGCACATAGGCTCAGTCAAGGGAAAGCAGGTGGCAGATTTCGGTTTATTGGTGGAATACTAGGGAAATACAATCGGTCTACAAAGGAGATTATTTTTTTTAAAAAAACCACCTCGAGTTACCCATCCTAGAATATTGCTCAATCGTGTGCGATCCGTAACAGATAGGACTAACGGGGGGTGTTGAAAGTATAGAGAGAACATCGGCAAGAATGGAGAAAGGTTTTCTTTTTCCCAGTGGAACAACGTCACTGTGATGCTTAAGAAACTTAAATGGCAGACTTTTGAAGATAGACTCAAACTACCCTGGGAAAGTTTATTTACAAATCTTCAAGAACCGTCTTTAAATCATGACGCTAGAAATGCACAACAACCTCCCACACATTACTGGCGTAGGGATCGTGGGGACAAGACTAGATTATTTACAGCACGCGCGGAGGCATTTAAACAGTCCTTCTTCCGGCGCTCCATTCGTGAATGGAACGGGAACAAGCCGTAATAACTGATACAATGAGATATACCCACTGATGTGCACTTCACAGAGGTTTGTGGGATGTTGATGTAGATGAAGGGGACAATATACTCGCAACCATTCTCCTTTATGCGGTTACACGGTTTGCAGACAAAAACTAAGACTGAAATAAACGACATGTGTGCTACGTGTATCTTAATTTTCGTAGCGGGTTCCCAAACACTCCTGACTCATGTAGGCGTCAGTGATAAGCTTTATCAAGTGGTCGAGGCTTCCGAGTTCAGTGTCTGATAACAGTGGCACTCCTCTTCGTAAAACAGATACCGCAGCGATCTCGGATCCACTGGACCCAATCTCGGCCAGCGGATGCCGACCGACTACAGCGGCTCGCTGTCAACTGTTAGCATTACAACCACGAATAATATTCATGTAGTCTCTCCCACGAAGGAAGCAGTATACATGAAGCTGTCAGCGGCGCACTGGTAATGGAAACGCATAAATCGACGAGTTTCGCAAGTTACTCTGTTACTGGCAACGTTTTATCTCCGAGTGACAAAGGGGACGTGGACGAGGGATATCGCGTAGACTTGCTCACGCTTCTCTGTTTCCAGAGTTAGTAGCTCTCATGAACACAACACTAGGAACTAAAACACCCTGTACCGTCCTTAATTTAAACTTAGCACCACGGGAAGATATAAAAGTAATCGATTTCTTTCTTGTAACTGAATGGTGTTGCCAGACAACGAAAACAAAAAAGATTTAAAAACAAATTTAAATAATTTCTGTTCGATAACTTCTCCCTCTCTTAATTTCTGGGTAGTTACATTTATTAAGTTATATTGTATGTTAATATTAGAGTAAAAACCTAGCTGTGTGAATGGTCATCATGTAGCTACATTTTCATCAAGAAGATCAGTACATATTGTGGATGAATCTGACGATAACTCAAAAGCCACTCACCGCAAATAGTGGTTTTTGTGTCTGGTGCTACCCTCGGTTCTCCTGTTGCGAATACGGTGGTTGTTCGAAGGTAGCTGTTGTGATACTACAGATATGAGTGACCGGAGTGGCAACCACCACATCGTCGTGGTTACATAGAGCAGAGCATGGAACGAGCATAGCCTACGGCGCATAATCTCAACAACAAACCGGGCTGGGTTTCTTTGCGTGATTTTGGGACGACGATGCATATATACCGTTTGCCATAATAGTGAAACTTGAGTATTACACTATTCGCCTTGTTTCATATACGTTTCTGCACGTTTCAGTTTTAGTAACAGCTCTGGTGCAGCAATGTCGCTGGTACGGTTGTAAAAAGAAGTATGTGAAAGGAGGACCAGTTGCTTTTCACACGTATGTACAACAAATCTATAACTGTAAATGTCATATTGATATGAGGCATTTTATATGTTGAAAAATATCTGTGATCTCAACGTCGTGGCCTCCCCTTTAACTATTTCTGCATTAGACAGTTTTCTATATAGTGTCATTGTGTCGTAATTAATTAAACACGTTCGACAAAATTAATCAGTGCAACAGAAAACCTAAAAAGTATTGTTGGCTGTCACTTCTTTTGTTACTCCAAAATTTGAATATTGATCTTGTATTTTTTGTGTATAGTGTATCGTTTTACTTTTGTGATATGATGGCGAAAAAAATAACAGATATTTTACTTGTCTATAAAAGGAGAAAGGTAAATAAAGAAAAACTGAAAATAATAATTGACGCGCAGATGGTGCAAATCGCTTACCGTATTTAATATAACAATCTCATTGTTCCAAATGTGTTGTTCTTTCGTGACACTTCGGCGCCGTATACAGTGTCATTGTAAGGTAATTTGAACAGAGATTCGGAAACGTGAATAAGTGCAATAGAAAACCCAAAAAATATCGTTGGCTGTCACTTCTTATCCCGTTACCGAAAAAACGTAAATAAAATGGAATGTGAGCTATGATACTGTGGCGCAAAAGCCCAGTACCATTTCCGTTCACATCTTTAAGCTCACTTCAGTCCCTGGTGTCAAATTGCCAAATTGTCTGCAAAACGCGTATACAAAGTTTCACGGTACTTCTGAAGGTGATCTATCTGTAGCAGCAAAGTTATAACACTCAATGCGTCGTCCCAAAAACATGTGACTTGAGCTGCAGGAGATATTCTTCTTGTTCGTTTCAATATATTTTTCAACGACAAAAAAATCGAGATTGTTCTAAAATATTTTTGAACTTTTACGACTTTTCTTGCATGTTAATGAATGAGTTCCAATATTTTCGAATGTTCTGCAATACTACGTGGAAACATGACACTGGTCCGCACTCGGGAATAGTCGCCTTAACCGGTGAGTTGTGCAACGTAGGAAAGTAGGAAAAAGAGAGGAACAACTCATCGAAAAAGTGTACCCGCTTATAGAGTGAAGCTACGTAAATGCAGTCGTTATAATAGCAAACAATTTTAGCAACAAAGAACGACGTAGCTCAGCAAACAAGATAGCTACTACATAATACGATACCAGGAAAAGAATAAATATATAAAGCAAATGATACAATCATAAACCAAGACGAAAGAGTAAATTCCCCAACATAATTACTAATTTCGCTTAGTGTTCCCGGTATGCCCTCGCAGAAAAGCTTCAAAACATCATCAAGGAAGCGGAAGTACTACCTGGCAAAGAAAAAGCCACATCAGTATTTGTGCCACGAATTCCATTCATTTCAGCTAACTTACCATTCAATTGTCCGCCCCCGGTAGCTGATTGGTCAGTGCGACAGAATGTCAGTCCTAAGGACCCGGGTTCGATTCCCGGCTGGCTCGGAGATTTTCTCCACTCAGGAGCTGGGTGTTGTGTTGTCCTAATCATCATCATTTCATCCCCATCGACGCCCAGGTCGCCGAAGTAGCGTCAAATAGAAAGACTTGCACCCGGCGAACGGTCTACCCAACGGGAGGCCCTAGTCACACGACATTTACATTTTTTTACCATTCAATTGCAAAAAGATCCAGCTTCTGGTAAGATTAACAGTATGACTGTCAATAAATCACAAGGGAAGACATTTCAACATTGAAACAGCCGTTTATCTCTCACGAAGAACACCCGGCGAACGGTCTACCCGACGGGAGGCCCTAGTCACACGACATTTACATTTTCTTACCATTCAATTGCAAAAAGATCCAGCTTCTGGTAAGATTAACAGTATGACTGTCAATAAATCACAAGGGAAGACATTTCAACATTGAAACAGCCGTTTATCTCTCACGAAGAACACCCGGCGAACGGTCTACCCGACGGGAGGCCCTAGTCACACGACATTTACATTTTCTTACCATTCAATTGCAAAAAGATCCAGCTTCTGGTAAGATTAACAGTATGACTGTCAATAAATCACAAGGTCAGACATTTCAACATTGAAAGAACCGTTTTCCTCTCACGAAAAACTACACGTCATGTGTACACAATACTACATGTATTGTGTTCGCATGTTGGACAACCACAAAACTAATTCATCTTTGCACCTGAAAGCAAAAATAAGAATGTGTTAGATGCTATATGAATGAGCCGCCCGGTCTGAGGCGTCTTGCCACGGTCCGCGTGGCTCGCCGCCGCCGTCGCCGTCGCCGGAGGTTCGAATCGTTCCTCGGGCATGGGGGTGTGTGTTGTCGTTAGTTTAAGTTGTATTAAGTAGTGTGTAAGCTTAGGCTTCCATGACCTCAACAGTTTGGTCCTATAGGATTTTACCTCAAATTAAAAAAAATACCTTATTGAATGACATGATTAAATTCGCCCTTCTTACTAATACAGAAAAAAAATGAAAAAAAGGATGAAGTGAGGCACGTCCATTTCATATGGTGTATAATAGACTACATTAAAGCTAATCCCCACTCAAAAACGAGTAATTCAAAGAACAATAAAAAAAATAGAGTAACTAACCAACCAAACCACAAAAGTGAACAAAAGCCTCGAATCAATTGCACTACTGCCGTGTTATACAGGCCCTATCGACAATATAAATGTGTGGACGGGTGTTCTGTCCCGAATGAGCCACAGAAGACAGCTGAGGGTAGTTCGAACTGGACATGTAAGAAAGGGGTCAAGGAGCCCTGTTATTCCGTATGAAAGATTTCATAACAGGTACGTGTGGACAAGTCCATTGTTAGAGATGTCATTATGAAACTATACATAGTCTGGCAGTTAGGTAAATCGCGTGTTTACCTGAAGGATGTACGATGTAATTTACATGGGTTACGGTAGACCTGATCCAACTGTCCGTCTAGAACAGGTTGTTCTGCATGTACAGCAAATTAATACATAAAATGTGTCGACAGTAATTTCTGCGAGGCGAATTTCACGGACGAATCTGATGCCTCTCGTAATGTAGCACTTTGGACACTACACAACAAGTATGTAAGACTATACGGGAAGCAAGTGGATGGTTTACAGGCAGCAAATGTCGTCATCGCCCATATCTTTACTGCTGTTTCTCAGAGACGCTAGTACAGCTCTTAAGTACTAAAGTGGAGTGCAGAAAGTGACGCAGTGTGCATGTGGATTGTTTTGTATGGCACAGAAATGGAAACGGAACAGACAGGCGCCCATTTAGACAATCAAAATAAAAGAAGACATAGTAAAAAACATGCTCGCTACCCGGCAGTAACGTGTGAGAGGCGCCAGACCGGTGTACACCATATTGCAATTACGTACATACCGTTTTCAACATTGTCACAAGAGGGGAAAATAGCAGGGGTGGGCGAAACTAGACCACGCAAAATACACTCCTGGAAATTGAAATAAGAACACCGTGAATTCATTGTCCCAGGAAGGGGAAACTTTATTGACACATTCCTGGGGTCAGATACATCACATGATCACACTGGCAGAACCACAGGCACATAGACACAGGCAACAGAGCATGCACAATGTCGGCAATAGTACAGTGTATATCCACCTTTCGCAGCAATGCAGACTGCTATTCTCCCATGGAGACGATCGTAGAGATGCTGGATTTAGTCCTGTGGAACGGCTTGCCATGCCATTTCCTCCTGGCGCCTCAGTTGGACCAGCGTTCGTGCTGGACGTGCAGACCGCGTGAGACGACGCTTCATCCAGTCCCAAACATGCTCAATGGGGGACAGATCCGGAGATCTTGCTGGCCAGGGTAGTTGACTTACACCTTCTAGAGCACGTTGGGTGGCACGGGATACGTCCCCTCGACGATCACCAGTGGTGTACGGCCAGTGTAGGAGATCGCTCCCCACACCATGATGCCGGGTGTTGGCCCTGTGTGCCTCGGTCGTATGCAGTCCTGATTGTGGCGCTCACCTGCACGGCGCCAAACACGCATACGACCATCATTGGCACCAAGGCAGAAGCGACTCTCATCGCTGAAGACGACACGTCTCCATTCGTCCCTCCATTCACGCCTGTCGCGACACCACTGGAGGCGGGCTGCACGATGTGGGGGCGTGAGCGGAAGACGGCCTAACGGTGTGCGGGACCGTAGCCCAGCTTCATGGAGACGGTTGCGAATGGTCCTCGCCGATACCCCAGGAGCAACAGTGTCCCTAATTTGCTGGGAAGTGGCGGTGCGGTTCCCTACGGCACTGCGTAGGATCCTACGGTCTTGGCGTGCATCCGTGCGTCGCTGCGGTCCGGTCCCAGGTCGACGGGCACGTGCACCTTCCGCCGACCACTGGCGACAACATCGATGTACTGTGGAGACCTCACGCCCCACGTGTTGAGCAATTCGGCGGTATGTCCACCCGGCCTCCCGCATGCCCACTATACGCCCTCGCTCAAAGTCCGTCAACTGCACATACGGTTCACGTCCACGCTGTCGCGGCATGCTATCAGTGTTAAAGACTGCGATGGAGCTCCGTATGCCACGGCAAACTGGCTGACACTGACGGCGGCGGTGCACAAATGCTGCGCAGCTAGCGCCATTCGACGGCCAACACCGCGGTTCCTGGTGTGTCCGCTGTGCCGTGCGTGTGATCATTGCTTGTACAGCCCTCTCGCAGCGTCCGGAGCAAGTATGGTGGGTCTGACACACCGGTGTCAATGTGTTCTTTTTTCAATTTCCAGGAGTGTAGATTACAGATATTAGTTGTAATATTTATGTAGAGACACACAAGTTAGATAGAGGTGGGAAGAAGTAGAGGACAATAGCAAACTGGTGTCGGAAAATATAATCATAGTTTGTGGTATTTGTAGGTGTGCTGTCTGCATCAGATTAGTTCAAAATGGTTAAAATAGCTCTAAGCACTATGGAACTTAAAATCTGAGGTCATCAGTCCCCTAGACTTAAAACTACTTAAACCTAACTAACCTAAGTACATCACACATATCCATGCCCGAGGCAGGACTTGAACCTGCGACTGTAGCAGAAGCGAGGTTCCGGACTGAAGCGCCTAGAACCACTCGTTCATAGCGGCCGGCTTCAGATTAGTTCAACGGTAATAAATTGCACATACGCGTCTTTCCCCCGTAAAAAGCGATTTGCATCCTTGGAAACGTTCAGACGGATCTTTCCAGCACATTAAACACTGTTGATGTGAGATAAAAATATTCGGTATTGTCAGATGCTAGTAACGTATTTGCAGTTGCAAACTAATTAAAGTACAATACTGCAAGTTTTTGTTTTACTTGTCCGCTCCTGTGAGGCTTTTTATATTATTGGTACAACAATTTACGTTATCGTCTGTCCAAAGACTGGTGTGAAGCAGCTCTCCACGCTAGACTATACTGTGCAAGCCTCTCCATCCGTCTGAGTCTGCTTGCTGTATTCCAGCCTTCCATTCCCATTATAAATTTTATCCGACACTTCTCTCCATTACCAAACAGACGATTCCTTCATACCTTATGACGTGTCCTATCAACCGAATCCTTCTTCTTGTACGGCTGTACAAATTTCTTTTTCCCCCAGTTTGATTCAGTACCTCGTCATTAGTTATCCGATCGACCAATCTAATCTTCAGTATTCTTCTGCAGAACCACATTTCAAAAGCTTCTACTTCCTTCCTGTATCAACTGTTTATCTTCAACGTTTCATTTTACCCTCCAAGCAAATACCTCAGAAAAGACTTCTCAGTATTTAAATTTATATTCGAGATTCTTTTTCAAATCCTTTGCTTACTATTATCAGTGTCCTTTATAATCAATTTTTAACTAAAGTTAATTTCTAAATCCTTTGGTTACCATCCATCTTTTTCAGAATGAACTCACCTGTTGGGAACGAAATACGCCGTCAGAACAATGCATTAACATGAAGTAGATTACTTTTTCTGTTACTCGATGTACGCTATGCACAGACAAACCATGTGATATATTTAATGAAATACGTAATGTTCTATCGTGAACAAAATCTATAATGACCACAGTAGCAAATTACCCTAAGAGCTTCACAGCATCAAAAATCTGACCGAAGGAGCACGCATTTCTGCAAAGCAAACACTGAATTATTTCTGTGCAGCCAGTGCGCACAATTTCGCATTTGGACTTACGAGTTGCTCTCTACCAAAGCTATAGTTCGGTAGCTTTGGCACAATACATAAATGACGTAGTAAATGTAGGATAACTGGTACCGTTGGTAGCATTTGTAGTGAAAGGAACATAAATGAATGTGCGAGCGACGAATTTTATGTTTTATGATTGTCTGTTTTGCACACAGTTAGAATCGCACATCGTTTAGTCCGTTGTGTATTTTGTATGTTTACAAAATGTAAATTACATTATATAAATAATAAAAATTAGTTGACCGCGTAACTTCTGCGCATTCATGTAACCAAAGCAGTTAATTTCGATGCAAGTACAATTTATATGCGCAGACGTAAAAAAATCCATATAATTATTGTTATATTGTACTTTATAGAATGTTCTTCATCAGGATCACAGTCAAGAGTTTCCTGTTGTTGCTGTTAAGTGCAAAAGTTGTTTATAAGTAACAAATGGTTCAAATGGCTCTGAGCACTATGGGACTTAACTTCTGAAGTCATCAGTCCCCTAGAACTTAGAACTACTTAAACCTAACTAACCTAAGGACATCACACACATCCATGCCCGAGGCAGGATTCGAACCTGCGACCGTAGTGGTCGCTCGGCTCCAGACTGTAGAGCCTAGAACCGCTCGGCCACAACGGCCGGCTTATAAGTAACAGAAACATGTTTTATGTAAGGTCAACGAAGTATTGAAGATATGTCTGATATGTTTTTGTTTTACTTTCTTTTAAATTTTAACTTTTTCTGAGGAATTTGATTTTCCTAGCGCTACATGATATATCAATATCATTTTTTATTTTTAGTGCAACATCCCTCATCCTTTACATTATAGGCCAAAAATTTCGGAATAAAACCTAATTTAAACATTGGCACTTTCAATTTTGCTGTAAATACTGTTTATTTTTAAGTAACAGAGGTGGATGACAGTGCAGAACAAAAATATCCCGTAGGTAATGCCGCCCTTTATATAGCCTCAGTCTCTAGACAGTTCACCGCCTCCTGTTTCTACGGGAACCTCCTAAGATACTGATCGCATATGCAAACAAAGCGACCGAAATGAGATAACGTGTGACAGGTATGCAACATACCTAACATACAGGTAATGCAATTATTGTCTTAAGTACCCAGGGCTATTAGGAAAACTACCGTAGTCTCCACTTCTTTATAATAATATACAGTAGCCTACGGTAGTTCTACAACTCTGATTACGACTTTTTTAATGTGAGAGTATTAAATCCAATGCTTAAGGCTCAACACAGTATTTTAGTTCAGTCGAGTTTCAAAATACCTGCCTTTGACAGAACTGTGGTCTTCATGAACTTCCAGAAAAGTCGATGCCCAAAGACACTTTTGCACTATGACTGGGGGATTTTTAAGAATACCAGCCCATAAATGCCAAAGATAGACCGAGAACGCTTCATCAATGAGAGTGCTACAAGAGAGATTAAGCAATCACCACAGAGATCCTTTACTCCTGTTGCAGAATAAAATTAGCGCAGTTTCGGAGCAGCATACTTCACCCAGCTTGTTTGCATCATACGACATTTTTTGCTGTCTAGATAAATGACCTGCCACATTCTGCAAATATTACAATGACCATTACACGGAAATAAAGCCAACTAGAAGGTATTCCACGTACGCCGCAAACGCTATCTACAACATTTCAAGAGAAGCAATGCCAAGGAGGCAGGTTCCGTTCATCAGACCTTTGCGTTAAAAAAAAAAAGTTCAAATGTGTGTGAAATCTTATGGGACTTAACTGCTAAGTTCATCAGTCCCTAAGCTTACACACTACTTAACCTAAATTATCCTAAGGACAAACATACACACCCATGCCCGAGGGAGGACTCAAACCTCCACCGGGACCAGCAACACAGAGACCTTCGTGCGGCGTATCGGTTTTAACCGCCCCATATTTCGCTCACGCTCTCGCTCGCGCTCGCGCTCTCGCTCTCGCTCTCTCCTGCCCGCCCCCTCCCCCCTACCGGATAGCCTAGGGCGTCAAAGCGCCGCTTCCAGGGTATAGGAGACGCGCCTGCCCTGGGTTGAATCTGAGTTGCTGATCAACAACGAGTGCCGCTCAATCTGGATTTGGTTTTTAGGCAGTTTCCCACATCCAGCTACGTAACTAACGGGGGTGGTACAGACGTCCCGCCTCAGATACTCTCTATGCGAACATTTAGAAAAAGTTCTCACAGTTGAATATAGATTTACTCTACACGCAAACAGATGGGGTATGCACAGGATGATCCGTGATGGTGTTACAAACTGTCCAAGAGGATAGAGAAGGGTAAATGTATCAATCTGAGGTAAGGAACCCTGGTCCGGAAACGACAGAGGCGAAAGGTTATAAGCGAAAATCGTACTGATAGCTCTGACAGTGGACCTCTTCCACCGCAAACTCTTTGCTTTCCGTATTCTGGGAGGAGGTACTACGGACTAAAACAAGACAAAGAAAAGTTAGTAAACACGGACTCTAAAATGCATGCCTTAAAAGCTATGAGCACTTGCTCATCTTCGCAACTATGTAACATATCTTTTAGCGAACAAGGGCTCATAGCTTTCAAGGCAGTGGTCGTCAAATGGCGATCCGCGAGCCACATGTCCCCCGAGGCTAGTATTATTGCGGCCCACGGTTCTCAGCCGTATTTTATAATAATACTTAGTGCCCGGCGTTACCCGGGTATGTATTTATTCCAGTTTTCTATTAGTCCATCTCCTTCCCCCCCCCCCCCTCTTTGTCCATCCCCTCCTCCACCCCAATCCACCTCTGCCTATCTTTTCCTCCCAGTGTCTCTGTCCATTTTCCCCTCCCGCCTGTTTGAGCCCATTCCTTGTTCCTTCTTTTCCCACTCGCTGGTTCAAATGGTTCAAATGGCTCTGAGCACTACGGGACTCAACATCTGTGATCATAAGTCCCCTAGAACTTAGAACTACTTAAACCTAACTAACTTAAGGACATCACACACATCCATGCCCGAGGCAGAATTCGAACCTGCGACCGTAGCGGTCACGCGGTTCCAGACTGAAGCGCCTTTAACCGCACGGCCACACCGGCCGGCCCCACTCGCTGTCTCTCCCTCTTCTCCTCCCTATTCTGGTTCCACGTTATCATCTTAACCCCCATAGGAGACTAGTATTTCCTTTTGTATTGTAACTAATACGTTACCGACTGTGGTCGAAATCGTTCCAGGAGTTTACGATGACCTTTTTATCCGTGTCTTTCCCGAGTATGCCCAAGTCAAATATATGTCACATATGTTTAACATATATCGCCTGTATCTCTAACAAATTTAGCACTGCAATTTCGTTTTCAAGCAACTCAGTTTTTATGACAATATATCTCCTGCTCTGTACAATAATATAAATTTGCAGGTACATTCAGTCAATCGGCGTCATATTTGGATACTGTATTCGAAACGTGTTGCGAATAGAGTTGATAGTAGGGAAGTAATAAATTAAAAAGTCAGAATGATGCTGCATTTTTCACATATCTCAGTATTTGACGCAATAAATTAAAACGTTGTGCTTTACGCGGCAGTTTTACTGCATGAACAGCGAAGCGACAAACTTTTTTCCTTTCATTCTTTTGTATGGTAATCAGCGAGAAAAATTTTCGTAAAGGCTTGAAATTATGTCTAAAGTTTTTGCAGGTCGCTAAGTGCCCTCATTCTCAAACACTCGATGAATAAAATATGGGTATTTGCGTGTCTTGCGCTACGTTGCTTTTTCATACTATACCCATCCCTTTGATAGGTACTTGGTTCTCATCCCAACAGCGACGATTTTCAGACAGTTAGAGATATGTCAACCATGTTTCGTTGAAGTCGATCCAGTGGTTTAGAAAGAGATATGGAGCATACACGCATAGATGTATAAATACACACTAACATACATATATCTACATACTCTGATGAGCCAAAACATTTTGACCACCTGCTTCATAATGTGTAGGCCCACGTTTGCAGCGCAACACAGACTCGATTCTGCGTGGCATACATTCGATAAGTCCTTGGTAGGTTTCTGGAGGTATGCGCACCAAATGGCTACGCACAAGTCACACGGTTCCCATAAATTATGCGCCGGTGATCCGTGAGCGCAGAACTGGCGCCAGATAACACGCCAGATTTGCTCCGTCGGGTTGAGATCATGTCAGTTTGGAGGTCCAGACAACAGCGTCAGGTCAGTGTCATATTTCTCAAACCAGTGTAGCACGATCCTGGCTTGTGACATGGCCAGTTATCCCACGACGCCGTCGGAGTAGACATCAAGCACGAAGGCATACAGGTAGACCGCAATAATGTTCACGTAGTCGACAGCTGTCGTGGCGCCTTTATTTACCACCACAGGTACCACTGAGGCCCAGGTCAATGTCCGCCAAAGCATAATCCTCACTGTCCTGCCGTCCGCCTCCGTAGCTTAGTGGCAGCGTTACCACCCATCACGCAGGGGGCCCGGGTTCGATTCCAGGCAGGGGACTGGGTGTTGTGTGTCCATCATCATTTTCATCATCATTGATCAGCAAATCGCCGTTGTGGCGTCACCTAAAAAGGACTTGCAATATGGTGGCCGAACTCCCCCGAATGGATCCTACCGACCAAAAATGCCATACGATCATTTCCATTTTTTACTGTCCTGCCTCTGTGTAGCAGTGCATGCTTGAAAAGCCGTTCCATAGCTGGACACGACCACTTGGTGCAACAAGAAATGCCATCCGTCCGATAAGACAACACGTTTGTATTGACCTACGGTTCACTCTCGCAATCGCAATTGACATTGTCTATGTGTCAACAAGGGAACGCGTGGGGGTTGTCTGCTGCGGAGCCCCACGTTGAATAAAGCGGGCTGTACGGTGTTCTCCGGCACACTCCTTCCTGCACCAGCATAGTGCTGTGCTGTCAGATCTGCCACAGATTGCCGCCTACCTGATTTACAGAGCGGGCAGGACACTTACCTCTACGTTCCGTGACGAAGCGTGCACTCCAGCACCTCGTCGCCGATTCGTTGATGATGATGATGATGATGATGATGATAATGTTTGGTTTCTGGGGCGCTAAACTGAGCGGTCATCAGCACCGGTACAAAATTCCACTTGTTACACTGTCCATCTTTTTACACAGTCCAATCTGGCCACTGTCACGAATGATGATGATGATGATGATGATGATGATGAAATGATGAGGACAACACAAAAACCCAGACCCGGGGCAGAGAAAACCCACAACCCGTCCGGGACCGAACCCTGGGTCGCCGATTCGTGATTTTACTTTCCATTGGTGCTCAAGACAGTAGCATGCCGACAGTCAAACAGCTTAGGTGATTCCGAGATACTCATTCCAAGGCGTCGCACCGTAACAATCTGCACTTCGTAAAAATCCCATGCGTCAGTGCATTTCCCCATTTGTTGTCGGTATCCTCGCTAGAATGATGCCCCTTCCATCCCTGCTCAGTTTATACGCCTTCCTTAAAGCGTCATGTACGCTCGTGCCACCAGGCCTTGCGGTGGGCAGTGATCACAATGTTTTGGCTCATCAGTGAACACACGTAAAATCCATTTTTATAATACCAAGTGATCAAAAAGTCAGTATAGATTTGCAAACTTAATAACATCTACATCTACATCAATACTCCGCAAGCCACCTGACGGTGTGTGGCGGAGGGTACCTTGAGTACCTCTATAGGTTTATAAACCACGGAATAATGTAGATAGAGAGGTAAAAATTGACACACATGCTTGTAATGACATGGGGTTTTATTAGAACCACCCCATATTGCTAGACGCGTGAAAGATCTCTTGCGCGCGTCGTTTGGTGATGATCGTGTGCTCATCCGCCACTTTCGTCATGCTTGGCCTCGCAGGTCCCCAGACCTCAGTCCGTGAAGTTATTGGCTTTGGGGTTACCTGAAGTCGCAAGTGTATCGTGATCGACCGACATTTCTAGGGATGCTGAAAGACAACATCCGACGCCAATGCCTCACCTTAACTCCGGACATGCTTTACAGTGCTGTTCACAACATTATTCCTCGACTACAGCTATTGTTGAGGAATGATGGTGGACATATTGAGCATTTCCTGTCAAGAACATCATCTTTGCTTTGTCTTACTTTGTTATGCTAATTATTGCTATTCTGATCACATGAAGCGCCATCTGTCGGACATTTTTTGGACTTTTGTATTTTTTTGGTTCTAATAAAACCCCATGTCATTCCAAGCATGTGTGTCAATTTGTACCTCTCTATCTACATTATTCCGTGATTTATTCAGTTTTCAAATTTATACTGACTTTTTGATCACCCGGTATGTATGGATGCTTCTCACTACTAACAGCAGGATCGAAGAACGTGAGCTAAAGCTAGCAGCTTCTTAAGTGTAATTTTCTTGCTCAGTAACAAAGAAATATACTTACAGAGACGTTATTACTTTAAGATGTAATTTTTTTAACTGACGCTGGTGAATTCGGCCGTAAGTTTGCCGATTATCTCAGGAACAGAGCGGTAAGTGGCGCGGCCACTGCGCGGATCAATAGAAGTGAGAGGGGGAATATTTTATTGTTTGTCCTCCAATGCTGACAACTCGCGAGCAAGCCAACTCGCACCGGTTAGTTGTTATGGCTTAAAAGTCAAGCGAAAGTAACTTGGTTTCGTGAATGTGAATTACAGAGACGGTCATGTTCAAATGTGGTACATAAATACATATTTGTAGCAAGCAATATAAAATCAAATTAAGACCTTTGTATCGCAGAGCAGGAACTAGAAGAAAAATGACATTCAAAACATTTAGTAATCACTTGTGATCGTTTCTCATATTGCAGTTACTATGATTAGTTAAAATAGCATGCTACTTTTCGTAGATTATCAATTAACAGTGAAATCAGTAGGGAAACTTGTGGTAAAGTGGTTGGGTGGCTTCCGGAGTATAAATGTAGATGTAGAAAGTAACCAGCACAGGAAAAGTGCCCATTCCATATTTTTGCCCGAAAAGCCGTGCTACATGCCCAAAAGTGATCATAGTAGTTCTCATATACATCACCATTGTTGTGATTGAGATTGACAGAGGATTTTGAGTCGTCTGATTAAAGATAAGTCATTTACTGTATATTATTGTTGTTAACTTACTTGTATGTACTTTACTTGTATATCAATGTTTAAAAACTCTTTTGGGAAACAAATGTGGTTTCTTACTATCCCATTCATCTGTGTATCACTAATGCCTACATGGCGACCGATTGGTAAAAGTGACCACACTGCTCGTCGGGAAAACTAGCCAACGTGTTTACCCAAATAACAGTTGGTTACTTCAAAAAAACTGACTTCTAAACATTTTTATGTACAAAGCTATCTTCCTCCATTTTATCGCTTTGTGATAATTTTGAATTATCTCACATTATTTAAAACCGTCTCTGTTCTGTTATATTTGGGCTATTTGGGCTAATGCAAAAGGCAAGTTGAAAACAGTCTGCTGCAGCCGCTTGATATTCTTTCAAATACTAGGCCGTGAATTTATAGAAAATGTGAGCCGAAATCAGAAAAACAAACATGCGATCTTGTTGCTATGGCGCTGATCACATTATGCGCTTAGGTAAGTAAAAATGATCACTATGTAAACCTGCAAAAATGTGTGTAACTCCTATATATTATTCTCTTTTAACTTAAAAATATTTGATGTGACACCTTATGTTACGCAGATTTAAAATATGTAAGTGGTAAGCTTCTGTCAATAACCATAGTTTGGTGAAAACGCAGTTCCCCTTTAAGTGGCAAATTTACTTCCCCCTCCCCCCCCCCCCCAATCATTATGCAGCCAAAGGTGTTGCTCTACAGTGTCAATACCAGCTCTTGAGCAAAAAATTTGACGACCGCTGTCCTATGGCATGCAATTTAGAGGCCTTGTCTACTAGATAATTCTTTTTTTCTTATTTCGTTACATACTACCTCCTCCAAAAAATTTGGAAAGCAAAGAATTTGCAGTAGAAGTGGCCCATCGTCAGAGGTATCAGACTCATTTTCGCTTGTAAATTTCGACTCGGTCGTTCCGGACAAGAGTGCCTTACCTCAAACGATACATTTACCCTTCTCCATCATACCTTTAAGGTTTGTAACACCGTCACAGGATGATGTAGATTTCGTGCCAGGATGACAGGAGGCATTAAGTAGAGTATCTGGCCACTATCTACCACTAACATTGCTTCAACCCATATAACAATGCCGACTCCGTAGACGAAACAGAGGAGGCAGAAGAAAAAGAAGAAGAAGAACATCGGTTTTAACAGAATAGACGAGTTAGGAGCGGCCTTCGCAAAACGTTCGAGAAAATCTTTGTGCCAATGGCAGTTAACACTGATGTCTAACGTACCCACAGAGATGTGAACAAATACTCAAACTGAAACCTTATAACCTAACAGTAACACCTCGACTGACGAATTCCTACACTAATTTCAGGCAAACAACCGAAGAACACACACTCCCAATCCGTGTATGACAGTGTTAGAATGATAGTTCCTATCATCAAAATCATTCTAGCCAGCACCGGTAAGTCAGCTACGAGAAGCCCAAAAACTGGCTGCGGTATATGCAGCAAACTGAGCCTGCCTTGCGGTATTGTAAATATGTGATATCTGTTCTTTCAGCCATGTCTGAAAGAACAGACATCCCAATGCATAATTAAGGCTGACGGCCAATGGTCCCTTCAGTGTAGATGCATACCAAGCTCGAATTCTTATGGGAATCGGAGAGATATCGCGTGTAATGAGGTTAATGAGCAGGGGCACTACATCAGTAGTGTCTGGAGTAAGTTGAGAATTTGGGTCTGATAGGAGGTATGCTACGGTACTCCCGTCTTATTAAAATAAAAAAGATGTGTACCAGTCTTTTACTATGGGGTGAAAGTATCAGTGAAGACAGCAACCGACAACGGCCAACTGCACTCGAATTTTCAAAACATGTGGCAGCACCCCTCTGCAAGGAGCACGCGAAAACGGATTTTACTGCAGTCAGTAATGAACCGGGGCGTTCATCGGACCTCCGGAAAAGCTACAATCCCTTCAAGATGTCCTCCGCAGACGGGGACGGAAACGTTAGGTTTTAACAAGAAAGTCGTCAAAATTCCGTAAGTTCGCAGCCATATCCTGCGAATCAGACCGTCAAGTGATACCTCTGATAAACGTGTTAGAGGAGTGCACAAAATAGATTAAAAACACATTTTATTTCCCTTCGAAAGAAAAGAAATTAAATTACGCATTACACAAGTGTGGAGACAAGTTATTTGATAATCACTGCTACGTCTTTTCGAGATGAAATCCCAAATAGCATAAGTTTTCATTGTTTTCTGATGCTTGAGACATGAAAAAACATGAAAGCGTTACGACTTATTTTCCATGCACTATTTGTTTTTTGAGCATTACAAAGTTACTTCAGCAAACGATCCTGCGACTGACTTTCACATGTTATCTTATCGGAAAAGTTCTTTTGAGCTTTTGATGCGCACTCGCTGTCAATCTAGATGTTCTACAGCCGCAGAAGCCAATACCTGCGATGGAAGAGTGGGTCAATTTGTGACAGTTTCATACACATCACATAGATTAAACATTTGAACTGCACTCGATGGCTCTAACAATTGCGGCACCAGTACATTACGTTAATGTAGCTTTAAACACTTGACCTTTATGACGGGAGTCCACATATTTACATTTCATTCATGCTTTTATTTTTTCGCTGAATGTGAACTGACGACGGTCTCATTTATTTACTCATGAAACACGCGGCCTTCATTATGAAGCAATACTGTTATAGTTTCAGAGCAACGACACTGAATCAAATGGTTCAAATGTCTCTGAGCACTATGGGATTCAACTGCTGTGGTCATTAGTCACCTAGAACTTAGAACTACTTAAACCTAACTGACCTAAGGACATCACACACACCCATTCCCGAGGCAGGATTCGAACCTGCGACCGTAGCAGCAGCACGGCTCCGGACTGGAGCACCTAGAACCGCACGGCCATCGCGGCCGGCCAACACTGAATCAGATGCAACTATTCTGTTCATAGATCTAAAGAACCGAGGTAGATATCACGTTGTTCAACCTAGTTGTTCCAGACAAGAAAATATTCTCGTCGATTACAAATAAGCGTTTCGTTTTAAGTTATTGAGGCATCATCAGCGGCCTGTAACAAACTCATAACCATATTCAATTCAGCAGGCTTACCTTATATATTATGCTAGAAGCTGCAAACAATTCTGATTCTGGATACATATACACAGACGTCTTTCCACCGTCTTAATATGTCAATATTGCCAGCTGTAGAAGCTGTTTCTGTGATTATGGTCAAGAGTTATATTTGTGTGTGTGTGTGTGTGTGTGTGTGTGTGTGTGTGTGTGTTATCTACAATGAGTTGTTGTCTATATGTGTGTGATCACTTATTGATTGCTGCTGTCTGCTTTGGCTTTTTGAATGTAGCAGTGATATTCCTTGTAATTATTTTACTTTGGCTTTTTGGATGTAGCAGTGATATTTGTTGTGATTATTTATTCTGATAATATCCATATCTTGCGTCATGTTTGAGAGGTGATGGCTACGTTGTTTTATGTGAAGTAGAGAATGGAGAAAGAAACGGAAGAGACTGGTGGGAATTCGTGACTTTCAACCGCACGTGACATTGTGGTAATGCAATGGCGAAAATCGAAAATTTGTGCGAGACCAAAACTCGAACTTGGATTTACCGCCGCTCTAGAGCGTTTGCCTTAACCGCTTCGGCCATCCGGACACGGTCCCTTACCGACTCAAATTTTCAACTTAGCGCACGCTGTAATGCAGCACTGTTTTTGGAAATTCAATCACTAAGCGGGTAACATAGGCGATAAGAATTCTTTTAAAAATTGCGATATATTAAAAAAGGATTTAAAGCTAAATCTATGAATATTGGTATTTCACTTCGAGCTTAGATATAAAGAAATACGTGTTAGAAGACGGAGGTTTTGTGGAAATACCATCACAATAACGCAAAAGGCATGATTAACAAAAGCCTTGGAGTCCAACTGCCAGAATCACTTTTCATCAGGCGTGCAGTTCATTCGGAAAAGAGCATGCTTCTATGGCTTTAATAGTAGTGAAGGGTTGAGAATGTGTTGCAATTTGTGAACAACATAAAAATTCGATTAAGAAAGCAAATCATGCACACGAGAGCGAAGCAGCGGGCACTAAGCCAGTTTTTTTTTTTTTTTTTTTTTAACAATAATGTCCGGATTTTCTGTTAAAATCGGCTGCCAGAAATAACATGCTATCCTGTGCTGCGAAAATGTGCAGTTTCATTTTCTTTCTTGCAATCAGTTTTAACTACGATGGCAAGGCATTTAGTATTTATGGCTTATTCTGTAATCTACCCGTTCGCAGATTACAAACTTGCGAGATATTGTCTTTGAAGCTATCATCCTCACAGATTCAGCAGCTGGAAAGTTATCTCACATACTCCGTCTACAAACGATCACAACTGCTTTAGCCATTCATATTAAGCGACTTTAGTTCCCAATCGAGGTATCGTCTGCAATAGTAATAAACGAGGCTTAAGGTCAGAGAGAGTGGGGAAGAGGGGACAGACAGAAAGGAGGGGGGAAAGGAGAGTAAATGGATGTAGAGAGGGGTAGAAAGGTGATAGATGGAGAGAGAGAGGGAGGAGGTGATTAGAAAGTACATAGAATTCCCACATATATTAAGCAATTGGAAAGGACTGCCAGCTTCGCTCTCACTAATAAAATGTAGTGCCTCTGTATTAATGGCACTTGGAACTAAAACTGTCTTCTTATCACTCAGAACCAGTTAGTTTCCTGATACAGTAGTTAGAACGTTCTTAAGTTATTTATTTTATAATGCGTCTCACTGTTCTTTGCAGTGATGCAGTGGGCAGTGTAATTCTGCGGCATCATAATTTTTTTAGTTTCTTGAATACAAATATGTATAAAAAGAGACACTGTTTTCTGATTCCCCGACAAATGTCAGATTTGCTGCTTACAACTTTTTCCCCTTCTGCTCTTCATTTCTTCCTCCACCGTGTCGTGTACCGGTCACCTCTGAATCGGTGGTCACCACATAAGTGCACGTCGAAATATTAAGGTGGTAATTACGGGGCTGACAGCTTTGAAAAAGACGCGGCCGATGTCCGCCTCCATCCTTTCACAATCTGAGCTTCTGCTCTGCTTCTGTAGTTGGAGTCACGAACGATGGCGGTCGAGTTTAGGCTTGTCCTGCGCACCTCGTCACGCATTATCCGACAGCCAATGAGCGTTCGGTATTGTTCTGAGCGCTCAGCTCTGCATGCCGTAGCTAATGTGAGCATTAAACGTGATCGTAGCGATTAGTTTAGTGAATTTTTATTCCATTTCCTGCGAGTTGTCAACGCTCATGGTGGTGGTAGGTGATACATTCCGCATAAGCTAGGGAGGGACATGCACCACTGGCAATTAAAATTGCTACACCACGAAGATGACATGCTACAGGCGCGAAATTTAACCGATAGGAAGATGTTGGGATATGCAAATGATTAGCTTTTCGGAGCATTCACACAATGTTGGCGCCGGTGGCGACACCTACAACGTGCTGATATGAGGAAAGTTTCCAACCGATTTCTCATACACAAACAGCAGTTGACCGGCGCTGCCTCGTGAAACGTTGTTGTGATGCCTCGTGTAAGGAGGAGAAATGCGTACAATCACGTTTCCGTCTTTGCTAAAGGTCGGATTGTAACTTATCGCGATTGTGGTTTATCGTATGGCGACATTGCTGCTCGCATTGGTCGAGATCCAATGACTGTTAGCAGAATATGGAATCCGTGGGTTCAGGAGGGTAATAGGAACGCCGTGCTGGATACCAGCAGCATCGTATCACTAGCAGTCGAGATGACAGGCATCTTATCCGCATGGCTGTAACGGATCGTGTAGCCACGTCTCGATCCCTCAGTCAACAGATGGGGACGTTTGCAAGACAACAACCATCTGCACGAATAGTTGGACGACCTTTGCAGCAGCATGGACTATCAGCTCGGAGACCATGGCTGCGGTTAGCCTTGACGCTGCATCACAGACAGGAGCCCCTGCGATGGTGTACTCAACAAGAAACCTGGGTGCACGAATGGCAAAACGTCGTTTTTTCGGATGAATACAGGTTCTGTTTACAGCATCATGATGGTCGCATCCGTGTTTGGCGACATCGCGGTGAACGCACATTGGAAGCGTGTATTCGTCTTCGCCATACTGGCGTACCACCCGGCGTGATGGTATGGGGTGCCATTGGTTACAAGTCTCGGTCACCTCTTGTTCGCATTGACGGCGCTTTGAACAGTGGACGTTACTTTTCAGATGTGTTGCGTCCCGTGGCTCTACCCTTCATTCGATCTCTGCGAAATCCTACATTTCAGCAGGATAATGCACGACCGCATGTTGCAGGTCCTGTACGGGCCTTTCTGGATAAAGAAAATGTTCGACTGCTGCCCTGGCCAGCACAGTCTCCAGATCTCTCACCAATTGAAAACGTCTGGTCAATGGTGGCCGAGCAATTGGCTCGTCACAATACGCCAGTCACTGCTCTTGATGAACTGTGGTATTGTGTTGAAGCTGCATGGGCAGCACGCCATCCAAGCTCTGTTTGACTCAATGCCCAGGCGTATCAAGACCGTTATTACGGCCAGAGGTGGTTGCTCTGGGTACTGATTTCTCAGGTTCTATGCACCCAAATTGCGTGAAAATGTAATCACATGTCAGTTCTAGTATAATATACTTGTCAAATGAATACCCGTTTATCATCTGCATTTCTTCTTGGTGTAGCAATTTTAATGGTGAGTCGTGTAATTAGCAGGATACACGCTTTCCTCAAGCGGAAAGCACATGCATGCGCATACCGCAATTGTTGCTTGGGAACGTCAACAATGCAATCCTCGTCCGTGACTCGACATGCGCGAATCGCCACCGTTCGTGGACTGAACCATAATGACCTCGTTGGGACGTTAAATTCTGATATTCCATCCTCCCGTCCTCGACGTCTAACTACTTCGTGGAGGAAATACGTCTACAGAACAGTACAGTAGCAGGTCCCGTACTGCCGGCCAGCGCCGGCGTAACAGAAACCGTGGGCCACGAGCCACGCTGGTGGGCAACGGTGTCGCCTTACTGTGGACGCAAAGCAGCGCGTAAACAAGACGGACACGCCAGCTGCCACCACGCATAGCGCTACAAACCGCCACGCTTCTACGTAAACAAGTAGTTCAGCCGCAACGTACCGCACTTCGGGTACGGCTATTTACAACATTTTGTTGACAAACACGAGACTGATTTTCTGTACCGAGTCTTCCTTTCTCGGACGTTATGGTTAACTACGTCACCAATGTGAAATATCGGCCAAAGTTCTATTAGGTTAGTTCATAAGTTCGTAGCGCTTTTGCTTCACATATTGGTGTTCCGATTGCTATGGGTTTATTTATAGGTTGTCATTTTCTATTTGTAGTTCACTGTTGCTGTTTGATCCTACATACTGTCATTTTGTCATTTGCAGATAGTGAGTCGAGCTGTGGACGCTATACAATGGAGTGCCAAGCAGAGAAATCTGAACATTTCCAGTATATTATCCTTTTCGTGTTGAGTAGAGAGATAACAGCAGCGGAGGCAGCCGCAGACATTTGTACCGTGATGGGGAAAATGTCATTGGATACATCACGAGAAGAAAGTGGTTTTCTTGTTTCTCGTTTTAAGAATGATCGTTTTGACATTCACTCTCCACGTTCAGGAAGACTATCGAGGTTTGATGAAGGTCGTTTAAGCATATTAATCCACAATTATCCACGTCACTGTACCCCAGAACTGGCAAATGTGATGAACTGTGATCATTCCACCATCCAGCGACAATTACGTGCAATGGGGACGGTTAAAAAAATTAGTGGGTGACCATAATTAAATGCATTTATGCTTACTCGTCATCAATTGGCTCGTGAATAACACCGTCTATTCCTATCCTGTGTCGCTATTAGTGACGAGAAATTGTGTCTTTATGCTAACTTAAGGAAAATGAAGGAATGGTTCAGCCCAAACAACGCAGCATTGTTTGCTTGTTTGTTTGTGTTAAGTTGCTGTGGGACCAAACTCCTGAGGTCATCGGTCTCTAGGCTTACACACTACTTAACCTAACTTAAACTAACTTACGCTAAGGACAACACACAGACTCATGCGCGAGAGAGGACTAGAACCTCCGACGGAACAAAGCAGCAGCTCCCCGTACAAAGACCTGCGGGCCTCAATAAAAGATGCATTTGCTGGAACAGCAACCATGTTGTCTACTACGATTTGCCTCCCCGAGGTGTATCCATCGCTGCTGACATTTACTGTCAAGAACTGAGCCGTCCTGCTGACGTAATCTAAGAACAACGACCAGGAACACTGCCTGAAGTGATGCTACTCCACGATAACGCTCGATGCATTCCGCTAGACCGACAAAAAACACTGTACACGAGTTGGGTTGGGAAGTCATTCCGCACCCACCTTATTCACCTCAGATTTACATACTTCAACAAGCTCCGCCTCAAAACCATGTGATTTCCACAGTCGTGGAATCAAAAAGTTACCACAGCGCTGGCAGACTGTTGTTAACAGTGAAGGAGAATATATTATTGATGACTAAAGTCTCTGTTATACGTATCTTTTGTGTTTATTAAGCTTACAGGAAGACACTATAAACTAATGCACCAACGCAATAGTATTTCTGTTGCAGAGCAGATAGTACGACGATTTTTCATACAGCTTTCACCTAAAAACCTTTCCCTCGCATCAGTTTTTCGCATAAATTACGGAAGCTCACGTTGAAAACCATAAAGAAGCCAATATATTTCGAGTTGAGGTTGCAAAATTTGAAATTTCCCAGAGTTAACTACACAGAAGTGATTGCAAAAATTTTCGCTTCACGAAGTAATGATGTAGGTCAACTATGAAAGAGCTTTTGTAATGAAAGTGGCCTTTTCCTATCATTTCTGGTGATTATAAACATAACATGATAATGAAAAAGCCGCGTAGGCCACCTTTCTTTACGTATTTTTAAAAAAGCTATTTTTGTCGATTTCAATGATATACGAATAACGAAAACTGTACAGTGAAGGTATACAATAACACAAGACCTAGATAAAGTGACATAACGTATTAACTACACACTGGAAATTAATTAAATTGTTGGAGCATGTTGCCGGAGATCCCCCAGTCGTGCTCAGAAAGCTGGACTTCACACGCCATGAATCAGCGGTACAGCGCCAAATGGGACTGACCCCGCAACACGAAGCAGTTCTAGGAACGGGAAGAAGCCAGTGTGTTAGGTCAGCGAGCAGTTACGGTACACTGTTGCGTGATCATTACGACGTGGACCGAATACAACATTTGGATGACTTCACGCTAGGAAGATTCGTCGGGAAACTGGAAGAAGGACGAACTGTGGTGGATGTCGTTCAGGTTTTTCGTATTACTCACAGCATTGTTTTTACGTGCATGGGGAGCGTTTAGAAGCACAGGTACTGCTGCCCGAAGGAAATAGGCGTCAATCACGGTCAACTACAACAGCAGATGACCGCCATATTGTGCAACAGGCAAGGACAGACCCATGTCAAATATGGTGTATAATTGCAACCACATTTAACAGGAGTGCAAGATACACAATCTCTCACGCTCTACACTGTCACGGTGATCGCATTACCCGACGACCAGAACGCTGTGTTCCGTTGACACCCGCACATCCTGCACTGTTTGCGAGGGTGCCAAGAGCATAGGGACTGGACCAACCAGGAGTTGGGTCGCGCGTTCTAATTTTCAGATAACTGAAGGCAAGTTTGCTCAAGTGCTTCAGAGCAGTAGCTACGTCGTTGTCTGATAACGTTCCTCGACGACAACGTTGCATTACCAGCTCTCAACAACCAAGTGGTATAAATTTATGGTTGGAGTCATTATTTCATATACAGGGCTATTACAAATGATTGAAGCGATTTCATAAATTCACTGTAGCTCCATTCATTGACATATGGTCACGACACACTACAGATACGTAGAAAAACTCATAAAGTTTTGTTCGGCTGAAGCCGCACTTCAGGTTTCTGCCGCCAGAGCGCTCGAGAGTGCAGTGAGACAAAATGGCGACAGGAGCCGAGAAAGCGTATGTCGTGCTTGAAATGCACTCACATCAGTCATTCATAACAGTGCAACGACACTTCAGGACGAAGTTCAACAAAGATCCACCTACTGCTAACTCCATTCGGCGATGGTATGCGCAGTTTAAAGCTTCTGGATGCCTCTGTAAGGGGAAATCAACGGGTTGGCCTGCAGTGAGTGAAGAAATGGTTGAACGCGTGCGGGCAAGTTTCACACGTAGCCTGTGGAAGTCGACGAATAAAGCAAGCAGTGAGCTAAACGTACCACAGCCGACGGTTTGGAAAACAGGATGGTGCTCCACCGCACTTCCATCATGATCTTCGGCATTTCTTAAAAAGGAGATTGGAAAACCGATGGATCGGTCGTGGTGGAGATCATGATCAGCAATTCATGTCATGGCCTCCACGCTCTCCCGACTTAACCCCATGCGATTTCTTTCTGTGGGGCTATGTGAAAGATTCAGTGTTCAAACCTCCTCTACCAATAAACGTGCCAGAACTGCGAGCTTGCATCAACGATGCTTTCGAACTCATTGATGGGGACGTTCTGCGCCGAGTGTGGGAGGAACTTGATTATCGGCTTGATGTCTGCCGTATCACTAAAGGGGCACATATCGAACATTTGTGAATGCCTAAAAAAACTTTTTGAGTTTTTGTATGTGTATGCAAAGCATTGTGAAAATATCTCAAATAATAAAGTTATTGTAGAGCTGTGAAATCGCTTCAATCATTTGTAATAACCCTGTATATCGTGCCCGTTAGATGAAATCTCTAGATTACTTGTAACATTCAAGTTAGGTTCAGTAATGCGAGTGTTAATCAGTGATCCATAGTTAATCATTCCAGATGCCAAACAATACCTATTGTGCAAAGTGCAGGGTGTGTCAAAAAGGACTTCACTATTATGGGATGCTTCCAGAATGAGATTTTAATTCTGCAATGGAGTGTGCGCTGACATGAAACTTCCTGGCAGATTAAAACCGTGTGCCCAACAGAGACTCGAGCTCGAAATCTTAGCCTTTCGCGTTCAAGTGCTCTACCAACTGTTTCCTTTTATCTCATTTTGTTCTACATTGATCGTTGAATTCGATCGGGGTGGTCGTCCGATGACACCCATTCAGCCTCTTCGTTGATCCGTTCACTCAATTTTTTTTAATTACAGAGGGCAACTAACCCTCTGACCGAACACGCTGAGCTACCGTGCCGGCAAACAACTGAGCTACCAATGGACGACTCACGCCCCGTCCTCATAGCTTCAATTCTGCGAGTACCTCGTCTCCTATCTTCCTGCCCGTGAAAGGCAAGAGTCCCGAATTCGAGTCTCCGTCCGACACACAGTTTTAATGTGCCAGGGAGTTTCATATCAGCGTACACTCCGCTGCAGAATGAACATCTCATTCTGGAAACATCCCCTAAACTGTGGCTAAGCCATGTCTCCGCAATATCCTTTCTTCCAGGAGTGCTAGTTCTGCAAGGTTCGCAGAAGAGCTTCGGTGAAGTTTGGAAGGTAGGAGACGAGGTACTGGCAGAACTGAAGCTGTGAAGATGGGTCGTGAGTCGTGCTTGGGTAGCTCAGTTGCTGGATCGAATCCTGCTCATCTCTTTTTTGTCATTTTACATTTTTTTCAGCACTACACATACTACTCGTATTTCGTACGTATTACATTTGAAAGATAATATGTTTTTGAGTGAACTTTTATTGAATTTCCAATTTTAATTGGTTTTTTGGTAATTTTTACTATCACAACTAATATCATGGTCATTATTACCCACAAGTAAACGACCGAACATACAAAAAAAAGTCGGTAGAGCACTTTCCCGCGAGAGGCAGTGGTCCCGAGTTCGAGTCTCGGTCCGGCACACAGTTTTAATCTGCCAGGAAGTTTCAATTATGGAATGATGTGGAAATTTATTGAGATAACTTACAGACTCTGTAGATGTGTTATTTTGCAACAAATAACCTGAAGTTTCCATAAAACTGTCAAGTGTCATTTTGATTCGATGTCACTAACATTCGTGATGCGGCAAACATCCCACTGGCAATCAGTTTCTTCCCACACTCGTTGCAGCATACCGGGTGTAACTTGAGCAGCCAGACCGTAGATTTGATTTTCCAGTCGGCTGAATTGTTTGGTAGGGGAGGAACATACACAGAGTTAGATGGAATCCCAGAGAGAGGAATCCATTGGTGTCGAGTCTGGGGAGCGAGGTGGCCTTGCGATTGGCCCTTCACGGCCAATCCACCGACCTGGGAAACGATTATCGAACTTCCATGAGGGAATGAGTTGGTGTACCCTCTTACTGGTAGTAAACTATCCCATTTCGGTCATCTTGATCAATCTGCGGAGTTAAAAAGTTTTCAAGCACATCCAGATACATAATAGCAGTGACAGCTTCACACAGCGAACATGCTCCACACCACTGAAGCCATTTTAACTGTGCAAAATGGCTCTGAGCACTGTGGGACTTGACATCTGAGGTCATCAGTCCACTAGAACTTAGAGCTACTTAAACCTAACTAACCTAAGGACATCACACACATCCATGCCCGAGGCAGGATTCGAACCTGCGACCGTAGCAGTCGCGCGGTTCCGGACTGAAGCGCCTAGAACCGCTCGGCCACAGCGGCCGGCCTTTAACAGTGCACAGCGCTGGCGCTGCTGGTAGGCGGACTGGGGTGCTGATCCACTACGTTAATCAAATTCGAGGTTGTTTGCTACAAAGTGACATATCTACCGATTTTGTAAGATATCGCAGGAAATTTCTGTATCATTCCAAAGTTGTGAAGTCCTTTTTGAGTCACCCTGTACCGGTCTGTGACGAATGATACCCGAGAGCAGTGAGATTGCGTAAGAAAATTATTTTCTCTTGGCCTCATTCACTTTATAAAGAGGGCATCTTTAATTGTGGAAATTTCAAGTGCAACCTTAACGTCCATCGCAACAAATACTAATTCTCGTCTAATCACAGACGCCATACAATTGTTATCCTGCCAAAAAAGAAAAAGAAAAAAAGAGGGCTGCCTTTTAAATGTAGTTGCATGAGAAGGATTGAAAAATATACATGCACAATAAAGTTAAAACTAAAAATGTATAGATACATATCCTGTAAATTGAATCATCCCAGATCATATCGATAAGAATATGTGATATGCATCCGTCCATAACGTTAACGCCGCCTGCTGATGTAACACAAGAGTGCACTGCCTATCACAGTTTGTATATTGACATTATAATATATATTACAATGTGACAACAGAGGCAAATTCATGGTTTTATAATTTTCTGTTCGCTTAATATGAAGTAATTACTTTTAGGAAGCTGATAATGGCCTGGCGACCGAATCTGGCTGTTAAAAAAAGAATTTATCAACAGCTCTAGGCGGTAATCGTGACATTTTTTAAATACTTACGAGCTGTGGGGTACACCGTCTGAAAAAATAAGAAATATTCAACTGACCTATGGAACATGTAACTGAGAACTAAATTTGCTCAAAAACTCCAGAGTGTCGAGATGAGAGACTGAAAGACATCAGTTTCTTTTTTCTAGTGGCTAACATCCACAGGATCATTTAGTAATTGCGAACGCGTTACGGAGATGACAGATAAACTCCAGTGGAAGTCTCTGCAAGAGAGACGCTCAGTAGCTCGATACGGGCTTTTGTTGAAGTTTCGAGAACATACCTTCACCGAGGAGTCAAGTAGTATATTGCTCCTTCCTACGTATATCTCGCGAAGAGACCATGAGGATAAAATCAGAGAGATTAGAGCCCACACAGAGGCATACCGACAATCTTTCTTTCCACGAACAATACGAGACTGGAATAGAAGGGAGAACCGATAGAGGTACTCAAAGTGCCCTCCGCCACACACCGTCGGGTGGCTTACGGAATATCGATGTAGATGTAGATCTGTGCGAATTTTCATACAGATCCGTGAGTCGCCTTTGTCAGAGTGAAAATGTAGTTTGCCGTGAGGTGCCCGTAGCCTAGCTGCATTGCGCACTGAGCAGAGCCGATGCGAGCAGTAGGTGCGGTGCCTGTGTGTGCAGGCAGGCAGGTCTAGATCGTCCCCCGAGTCCAGCTGCAGTGTCGGTAACGGGCAGTGCCTTTCACAGCCGCAGCACTCAAGGTCGCCGGCCGCCTTCGCAATACATTTCGCGAGCCTGACTTTCCACTCAAACGCCAGATCACAATCATCTCACCACCGGCGCTCTACTGCGGTCTCTGTTGTGAAGTGCCGTTTTGGCAGTGGGTTACAGCTCATATGTTGCACCGATCGCGCGAAACCTACATCAGCATCTCCACAAGCCACTGTAAACTGCCTGGCGGAGAGTAAATCGTTACATCATCATCAGTTTTCTGTCATATTCCACTGGGGAAAAATCTGTATACTTATCTTCGTTTTGTAATCTCTTATCTCATTCTCAGCATCCTTACGCAGCGTAACTGTTCTTTGAATTTATCCAGCAGGGTTTCCCGAGCACTATATCATCTTTCTTTCCAAGGATTTCCATTCAAGTTCGCCGTGCCCTTCCATTACACTTTGTGTAGGTTATATCGACATTTTATGAACCTAGCAGCGAGTCTCTGAATTCATTGGATGTCTGTCATGCTTTCTCGATAATGACCCAAGTGCGTTATCAGCGCTATGATGAACGTAACAAGAAAGATTCGATTTTTCCACGAGTTCCAATGACATTCCATTCTCTGACTCGCCAAGTACTACTATGAAGTACTAGAATAACGAAAACTGAAACCGTCATCTTCTCAGGTCCCTGTATATGGTTCAAATCGCTCTGAGCACTATGGGACTTAACATCTGAGGTCATCAGTCCCCTAGAACTTAGAACTACTTAAACCTAACTAACCTAAGGACATCACACACATCCATGCCCGAGGCAGGATTCGAACCTGCGACCGTAGCAGTCGCGCGATTCCGGACTGAAGCGCCTAGAATCGCTCGGGCACCACGGCCGGCCCTTGTATATGGAAACATACACAGCATAATAGTAAAGTGTAATAAGAGTACTGACAATAAAAATCACAGTTCGTGACTAAAACGTGGATAATTCACATCATAAAATTATATAATATAAATATACTGTCGGTACCCATAGAAAACAAAATTCAGCATCTATATGACGACGTGATGTAAACGAGTGGAGCCCAGGCGTACAACGAATTACGTCAGCAAAGCAATCGAGGTCATATATATCTCCAAACAGAATACCTACGAATACGGGATGTATCAATAATAAAACAGAAACAACCTAATAACATAAAACAAACGGCTGTAGTGAACAAATGCAACGAAAACCTAATGGACAAACTTTATTGGATAATGCACACCCACCGAAATAATATAACATACACTCTAATTACCTTCAATATACAAGCAAAGTAAATGAGAGTCTAAAACCTAGTGTGCAAATAGCGTTGAAGTCAGAGGCCATAAATATGCAATACTTCAAAAGCGCCGGCCCTTGTGGCCGAGCGGTTCTAGGCGCTTCAGTCTGGAACCGCGCGACCGCTACGGTCGCAGGTTCGAATGCCTCGGGCCTGGATGTGTGTGATGTCCTTACGTCAGTTAGGTTTAAGTAGTTCTAAGTTGGGACTGATGACCTCAGATGTTATGTCCCATAGTGCTCAGAGCCTTTTGAACTTCGAAAGCTACAACGTAATACGTCACAAATATTTCTACTAACTCCATGAAATGTACTGAACATAAAACAGTGTTGCCATCTTTAGTAATATTCCCCGTCGATATGTACCCACAGGGTTAAAAGCAACTTACATGATACATATCGACAAATAATTGCCGAGGAGGAGGAGAAGATTGGCGTTTAACGTCCCGTCGACAACAAGTTCTTTAGAGAGGGAGCACAAGCTCAGATTGAGGAAGGACGGAGAAGGAAATCGGCTGTGCCCTTTCAAAGGGACCCTTCCGGCATTTGCCTGAAGCGATTTAGGGAAATCACGGAAAACCATGATAGTCGGATGCGGGTTTGAACCGTCGTCCTCCCGAATGCGAGTCCAGTGAGCTAGCCACTGCGCCACCTCGCTCGGTTCAGTTGCCGAAGAATATTTCAGTCACCAGATCCTCTATTTATATGTAACTATAGCCTAGAAAGTAACCTAGCAGAAGTCAATCAGTAATACCAATAGCGACATACGTATGCCATACACGTACAGTACAATGAACACAGAAACGTCCAAATGGAAGTCCAACGGTATGAAACAAAACGACGCATTCGTATTAATATACGAGAGCAAGACCGTGAACCTCGAAGAGTCCATAAGAATTGGTACTCAGACAAAAACGTACATAAACGTGACAAACGCCGAGCAGATCCTTTCATGTCCGCGCTCACCTAAAAAGATTACACAAGTTATACATTTGCTATGCTAGTATGTTCGTGGACCATAGGGATATGACTGGACTGCTGTGTAGTAATATCAAATGATTCAAATGGCTCTGAGCACTATTGGACTTAACATCTGATGTCATCAGTCCCCTAGAACTTAGAACTGCTTAAACCTAACTAATCTAAGGACATCACACACATCCATGCCCGAGGCAGGATTCGAACCTGCGACCGTAGCGGTCACGCGGTTCCAGACTGACGCGCCTAGAACCGCTCGGCCACACCGGCCGGCATGTAGTAATATCAATGGAGCATGTGACTATACTTTTTTTGCGACGTGAACGCTACTTATGTACTAGGTTTTACACCGTGATTTACATTGTTTATGCATGAGAAGTCATTAGAGTATATGTGATATTTTGGTACGTTGCACCATCAAAAATGGCTCTGAGCACTATGGGACTTAACTTTGAGGTCATCAATCCCCTAGACTTAGAACTACTTAAACCCAAAAAACCTAAGGACATCACACACATCCATGCCCGCAGGATTAGAACCTGCGACCGTAGCAGCAGCGCGGTTCCGGACTGAAGCGCCTAGAACCGCTCGTCCACAGCGGCCAGCCGTTGCACTATCCAGTGAACTTTTGTTAATTAGGTTTTGTTTTATCTTTTTACTCCGGCTGTTTGGTTTTATGTTATCAGGCTGTTTCTTTTTATTATTGGTACATCCTGTATTCATAGGTATTCTGGTGATGGATATACATAACCTCGATTGCTTTGCTGGTGTAATTCGTTGCATGCGTGGGCTCCCCTCGTTTACATTGCATCATTATATACATAGAGAAGTTTGTTTTGTATGGTTACCGATAGTATATTTTTATTACGTAAATTTACGATGCGATTTATTCATATTTTAGTCACAAACTGTGATTTTTATTGTAAATATTCTCACTATACTTTATTATTATGCTGTGTATGTTCGCATATACAGAGGCCCGAAGAAGACTATTTTTCGCGTCGAAACGGGTATCATGTTTTGAATAAACGACGTTTGAATTGCAATGCAGCTGTTGGTTTCAGTTTTCATTTTCACGTACTTCATGCATGTCTGGCTGCTCTCCCATTGTCCTCGATGCATTACCGGACACACTAACAAGGGATGCACCGCAGCTGATACCTAAATCGAACGAGAGAACAGTGTCAAGACTTCTGCGGGAATATCAGTACTTAAGGCAATTGGTCACCTTTTACATGTGCTTAGTATTCCAATATGTTTAGCAGCTTTTGAATGAATGCTCCATATTCTCGTTACAGCGAATGGATTCTCATTCTGGAAGAGCGGCTTATAAAATCCCTTCATACGCCAGGGTTTCGGCCAAAGACTCTAATAGCTAGAGCATAACCACCTATGGCAAGGTAACATACATCCACAGGCGACAACATCGGCAAGCCCCTGCATATCTGCAACATTGACTGGATATACCAGCTGCTATTAAAGCCGACCAACAGGCTACAGCAGGGAAACCGACTAGCTCTCACACTAACGCGCAAACAAACCGTCAACACTACCCTGCACTGTGAATCCGATATATGACCTATCGGACACAAAATGATGATGAACCTAACTGTTACAGGTATGCTGACGCTGACCGAGAAACCAACATCGGCACTCAGCAGCACCCGCCGAGTAACAACTCCGCACAACGTCAGAGGTATCCGCCTCCATGATACCCACTACTAAGCAAGCCTACCCTTGCATGACCTGTCGCATGCAGCAAGAAAACTGCTACTACTCTTACACTCCGAACCAACTATCGCAAAGATTTTTTTCCTCTTGGCTCTTGCCTTGGTACTTTTTTCCCCTCTGCCCTTCAAACCGCTACCCTTCGTTCAACTTTCGATCCAATCTATCTCCCGGTGAGCCCGTATTAATGGTTAACCTTAACCAGACGTACGCATACATCGCAGTCCCACATCCTGTGAGGCCTCACTTGAGTGAAAACCAACCCTTATGCAGAGATGGTAATAGACCTTTTGTGTTGGTCAGCATGCTGGTGTGGACGTGGAGGGGCCCCACCTCTTATAAAAACTTAGGGTTTAGGTTTCCATGAGTTCTCTAAAACCACCACGCGCGCAAACCAATCAGCCAATTCAACTTCTGCCGGAGAGGAATTGATAATGACCAAATAATTCTTTTCCTACTGTTCACTAATGAAACTTCTATCATTTGTGACGTTGTTTTCACCACAAACCAACATCAGCAGCCCTCCACGAGTTACTGCCATCCTTTGTCTGAAAATGTGTCGCGCTGCACGATTAGAAATCGCTTATGTGACATTGTCATCACTTTACAGGGCTTACAATTAGTTGCCTTTAGCAGCTGGGAACGTAACAGAACCTGTGCACATTCTACGCAGGAGGTGATATATCATTTAAGGTTCGCTTACAAGTAAATCGGTTTAAGGTTCGCTTACAAGTAAATCGGCTACAGCTGTCAATTTCGTTGAGCAGCACAGTTTCCAAATCTTTCTCCAAAAAAGTGACATTGTCTCGCCAAGAGAAAAAGGCTTATTGATAAAACACAGTCTAGATCACATATTTTTATTGCTATGGCCGGTTTCGGCCGAATTAAGCAATGTTCATATCTAAATTCGTCAGACTGAAATCTGTCATGCTTAGAGATAAGTAGGAGCGATCCGTAATTGCTTTCGAGAAAATTTAATAACTAAGATCGCATTCAGTTTATTCCTGATTAGCGCTTACAGCGGTTCTGACAGTCTTAACCATTGAGACCAGTCCTCTAAAATAGTCCACCTATCCATCCATTCCGCTGTCCTTCATCCAGTCTATGGAGAGTCGGGACTAGTTTGGAATATTCCAATTACACGGCGAACCAACACAATACAGTGCCGGACATCCTTTTGGCCTGCGTAGTGTAGCATCTCGACGTGGCATGGACTCAACAAGCCGTTGGAAGTCCTTTGCAGAAATACTGAACCATTCTACCTCTAATTGCAAAAGTGTTGCCGGTGCAGGGTTTTGTACACGAACTGACCTCTCGACTGCGTCCCATAAGTGTTCGATGGGAATTATGTGGAGCGGTCTGGATACGAAATCATTTGCTCGAATTATCCAGAATGTTCTTCATACCAAATGTGAGCAAAAATTGCACATTGTCATCCATAAAAATTCCATAGGTGTTTGGGCACACGAAGTCCATAAACGGCTACAAATGTTCTCCAAGCAGCCGAACATAACCATTCCTAGTCAATGACCGGTTCAGTTGGGTCAGAGGACCTAGTCCATTCCATGTAAACACAGCCAATACCATTACGGAGCCACCATCAGCTTGCACAGTCTTTGTTGACAACATGGGTTAATGACTTCGTGGGGTCTGCGCCACACACGTGCCCTAAGCTCTCAACAACTGAATTGGGAATCTGGTTTTCCTGTCGTCTAGGGTCCAACCGATATGGTCACGAGCCAACGAGAGGCAGTGCAACCGATATCGTGCTGTTAGCAAAGGCACTAGCGTCGGTCGTCTGTTGCCACAGGCCATGAACGCCAGATTTTACCGCACTGTCCTAACAGATAAGTTGGTCATACGGCCCACATTGATTTCTGCTTTTATTTCACGCAGTGTTGCTTGTCTGTTAGCACTGACAACGCTACGCAAACGCCGCTGCTGTCGGTCGTTAAGTGAAGGCCTTGGCCATTACGCAGACCGTCGTGAGAGGTAATGCCTGAAATTCGCTATTCTCGGCACACTCTTGACACTGTGGATCACGGAATATTGAATTCATCATCGATTTCCGACATGGAATGTCCCTTGCACCTAGCTCCAACTACCATTCCGCATTCAGAGTCTGCTAATTCCCGTCGTGCGGCCATAAACACGTCGGAAACCTTTTCACATGAATGACCTGAGTGCAAATGACAGCTCCGCCAATGCACTGCCCTTTTGGATCTTGTGTAAGCCATACTACCGCCGTGTGTATACTCGTATGTGCATATCGCTCTTCCATGACTTTCGTCATCTCAGTGTGTAGGCTACTATTACGATGGAGTCGCCACTATCAAAGGCGTTTTAAAGCTACTGGCAGCTAACCCCCATGGGGGAGAGTCAGTGTACCCTCTCTGTCTGCGTCTAGTGTACTTCACGTGATCAGATCTGACAACGGTTTTTCAAAATGTCTGCGAATCGTTTGACGGAGGCGGGCCTTCGAAAAGAGCTCGGTATTTATCTCGCTGGGTGTGAGAAACCGCCTAAAACTACTCAGGCTTGCCTGAACTCCGGCCCATTTTGTTAACCCGCCCAGCGGATTCTATCAGGTCCTGTGTCCCGAAATCAGGCGCCTATAGAAGCTAGCTTATCAGGGCGGGTCTAAAATGCTCTGCATATTTTATATCTTAAGATGGCTTAATTCGGCAGATTCCAGTCACAGCAATAAAAATACGTCATCTAGACTGTGCTTTGTTTTTAAAGCTTTATTCCATGAGATTTTTGCCAGTGGTGACGATGATTCCCTCTCATTTATTTGTTCCCTGTTGTGAACTCGCCTCTGTTTCACTACGTGTTCGCCTGACACTTGTCTGCAAAAACTACTACTAGTTTTCTAAGAACGACAAAGTGAAGTAAAAGTACACGAAATATGAAAATACTTTCAGGGTTTACCGATAAATGAAAGTGTAAAGTCGGAAATGTATTTCTTTGTGTGCCCTCATTCGAGCGTACTGACGCGGCAGAAAAGTCCTTCAGGGGTACAATTCTGAGTCAAAGGCTAGACTTACAGTGATGAGTTTCAGAGTCTTAAGGCTAATTTGTCAGGTCAATCCTGTCAGCAGACATAAACAAGCCAGACAACAGTATGTGGCACCATAATTACTGACTTTCGTAGGTAATAGTATTAGCGGAAGAGGGCAAAGATGAACCAAATAAAACTCTGAACACTACTAGTGTCCATGAGAATGTACTCTCTCCTTGCCAATCAAATGAAATATAATTACAATTCTTGCGCGAAAGAGTAATATAATATTTTGCCCGCCCGGTTAGCCGTGCAGTCGAACGCACGGCTTTCCGGATTGGGAAGGAGCGCCTGGTCCCCGGCACGAATCTGCCGGCGGGCTTGTGTCAAGGTCCGGTGAGGCAGCCAATCTGTGGATGGTTTTTACGCGGTTTTCCATCTGCCTCGGCCAATGCGGGCTGGTTCCCCTTATTCCGCCTCAGTTACACTATGTCGGCGATTGCTGCGCAAACAAGTTCTCCACGTACACGCACACCACCATTATTCTACCATGCAACATAGGGGTTACACTCATTTGGTGTGAGACGTTCCCTGGGGAGGGGGGGGGGGGGCACCGGAGCCGAACGGCGCAATAATCCTGAAAGAGTGATTCGTTTTGGGGCGGCGGAAGGGTGAAGTGGACTGCGGTAGTCGTCGTGGGGTTGTGGACCACTGCGGCTGCGGCGGGGACTGAGCCTCTCCATTGTTTCTAGGCCCCCGGCTAACATACAATACAATACAATATTTTCTCAACCGGAGTCGAGTGTCTTATGAAGACGTATGTGCCTGAGACCAGAAGACATTGTTGCAAGAATGATGAAATACGGTTTTCCATTGAGGAAAGTAAGACTGTACAGAAGTAGCATTGCGCATCGGTTAGCACAATGGACTCGCATTTGGGAGGACGACGGCTAAGATGTGCGTCCGGCCATCCAATTTACATTTCCCGTGTTTCCCTAAATAACAATAGTCAAATGCTGCAGTTATTCACGAGTGATAATATCCGCTACAGTCGTAATAAATTTTTATTTTCCAATAAAAGGAAAGCTCAACCAGGTTTCAGGACAACAGCCCTATCTTCATGTGCACCTCAAAAATTATGCTAAGATTTGACAGCTGTGTAAATTGCAACGTATCTTTTTCTGGTTTCAGTGTGCGGAAATCCTGCTGTCTCGCTTTAAGCGGAAGTATGTTAGTGATACTCTTACGTCTCGATCATTGTAAGTTTGCATTGTCGTAGTGTCGTTTATAGTTTATCTTTTAATTTTATTTGCGGTATTTACGAACTTTTGTATATAGCGTTCTATTTTATATAGGCCCTGCTCTTTTACAGGTTTTCCGTCCGGACTAGTAAGGGTATGAGAGTTGGATTTTCTGCTTCAGTGTCATGTACCAGGGAATCACTATATTAGCCCCGGTTAGAGGACTCGTATGAACAATCTGAACATATGTATAATATTATATTTAGAAAATTACTAAAAGTTCTGTTCGTTTTTTAGAGTCTGACAGTTTGTATAGTCATCACATTTTAGTCGTAATTTTTCAGATGCACCTGTAGATGTGCTTGTCGTCATGAAACCTGGTTGGGCGTTTCTTTTATTGGAAATTGTTTTACGACTGTAGCGGATTTTATCAATAATGAAAAGAAAAGTTATGAATCTCCTATGAAGAGAAATCCCTTAATCGCCTATAGCAAATGCCGGGATGATTCCTTTGAAATGCCACGGCCAATTTCCTTCCCAGTCCTTGGAACATTATGAGCAAGTGCACCGTCTTTAATGACCTCGACGTCGACGGACGTTAAACCCTACTCTCCTTCTTTACTTCTTGAAAGCAATTCTCAGTTGTCGTATATCAAGGATGTACGAAAACTGCAGAGTAAGTATGAGACTCAGCCGGTGACACGGCGAGCAAGTGCCCGTATTAGAAATAAGTCTGTAGCTGAGGGCTGTGCTCACAATGTACGTAAAGACCATGAAAGCTGCCAGAGTTGCAGTGTACTGCATCATTTCACACGACACGGCAACCTCTAAAATTTGTTTCCGGCCGCTGTGGCCGAGCGGTTCTCGGCGCTACAGTCTGGAACCGTGCTGCTGCTACGGTCGCAGGTTCGAATCCTGCCTCGGGCATGGATGTGCGTGTTGTCCTTAACTTAGACAGGTTTAAGTAGTTCTAAGTCTAAGGGACTGATGACCTCAGATGTTGTCCCATAGCGCTTAGAGCCATTTGAAACATTTTTTTAAAAAAATTTGTTAACCAGTTCGTCAGAAGTACTGTTAACCTGACAGGTGTGCAGTGAATTCTGAACGCTAAAAAGACGGAATTGTACTTTCCACGATACTGCGAACTATAGCCCACAATGACCTGAATCGATTCTTTGAATACTGACAGTGGTTTGAAGGCGTGTTCAGCTACAAAATTGGGATCGTGCAAGCAAATAATCGCAGAGACAGGCAGATATAAAAGTATATAAGGCAGATCATCAATCCTGGGTGAATGAGGTAAGAAATTGTTACACCAACTATGTAGTGGGGTAGGAGATAGCCGAAAATTTGATGACGAATATTTGATACTACAATTGTGTATTAACTATTGTTTTTACTTGGTATATTAATAATAGTATCCATTACACAAGATGAGTAAATAAAACACTAACTTTAAGACAGAAAAGCTATTTTTAATGAAATAACGTAATGTCTGTATTTTCTTTGAAAAAGTACAAGCTTTAGAGGTTTAATATTTTTTCGTATGTAACTCGAACAAAATTACAGCTTCTTTGGTTAATTAACGTAAGTATATTATTTCTAATTATAAAAACAGAAAAAGTAACTGAAAGGTCTTATAAGATCAATTAGCGCAGCACCAACATTACATCTACAAACCAACACATGCTCCGCACATAACAGTCGCGTACTCCATACATATTGACTTCTCACACTTCGAACAGCGATGTTTTGTTTTCCTATCCTTTTTTTTCAATACAACTACCACACCTGACATCAAGCAGTCATTTTTTGGGAACTGGCGCTGAAGGTTCTCCCAGTTGATCAGCAACCCTGTTTCGAGTTTCCCTTGGAAAATGTACGTTTTGTTGTCTGATGCGAAGACTATCATTTATCAGATTCAAATCTAAATCACGAATGAAATCTCGGCGCTTCATGCATGTTTCGTCACCTATGTTATTTTCTCTGTAGATTATAATACCATTTATGGCAAGCATATTGAGTATACTTTGAAAAATCGCCATAGGCCAACGTCTGCTGTTTTGGGAAATATCATAAGTGGCACTCATTTCATTTGCGACATCGACATCAGCTTTAGTTGTATTATAATAAGTAATCATTTCCGGTTTTCTTTTATCACCTGTCGATTGATCGAAATTTTTGTTATGGTGTAAACCTGACATAACTATCACAATTTGTTTTTCGGTACATAGGACACCAACGTAGACTCATTCCGGAACCCAAATTGAGAGATATTTACCTCCGCTTTTTGAAAATTTCAGGTTCGCTTGTCTTATTTTTACGGACTTGGCGGACAAAAGTCAATGATTGTTCTTTCACGAGATGAATCACAAGGGGGGATAACCAGTAACAAAATTATCGAATGTCAGATTGCTACTTGTTTTTGTTATCGGTTCCACTAAACGTTTTACGGTATCATGCGCTTTATTATTCGGTTGTTAATGTCCTGGTGATTGTTTTCGCGTGTGTTCTTCCATTTTCAGGATAAAGAACCTCTTTGCATCTACAGTAGCATGTATTTTTATGCCATATTTGGCTGGTTTGTTTGGAATGTATACGCGGAAAGGACATCGCCCTCGAAAAGATAGCAACATCTAATCAATAGTAAGGTTCTCAGAAGGCACATAATGTTGCTGAATATTTTCAACAAAATTATCAAAAATGTCTTTTGTAGTTGCCAGATTGTCAGTCTTTTTCCTTTGGTCCTGGGCGTTCTTATCATTGAATCTCAGACAGTTTTGGATAAAGTAAAACCTCTGTAGTGACATTGTAGTCCAAAAGATTGCAACTCCTTTACCAATTGCACCCCTCAAATCTTTCAAGTTTTGTCTATCTCAGGGGTTTACGCCCGCCATATACATAAATGCCTTCAGATCCTCCGAAGTGGCATCATTCATGTGGGTCTGCACTTTATTTTCTGAGCATTATCCCCTTTTTTCTTATTTATTTGTGTATATAAATATAGTATTCAACGTACTGTTTATAATAAAGAGACTCCAACATTCAGTCTCTGTTTCTGTAAGTTTTGCTGCACCTTTTACGTCTGGAGAATTAGTAATAATATTCTCAGAACGAATTAGAATGCCCTTTGTCTAAGACAGTGCTTCATCCATTTTGTATCATCTTTGGATGTATAAAAATACTCCACGTACATCAGGTGACTGACTTGAAGCCGCCGACGTAGTTTTTGGCTCATCCGAACCATCTAAAATACCTTCTGCTCCAAATCGCTTTCTTCAGGTCTTGGAGAAACGTTGTCAATCTCTTCTTCGCTCTCGGAATCACAGGAACTAGCACTTGAACAGCTTTCCAAAACTTCTTCTAATAATTCTTGTAGCCGACATTCATTTTCTACATAAGGTATCTTGAGATCCATAAAAACTAAAAATAAATCAAAGAATACTAAATATAGCTATATCTCAGAAACTAACTGACAAATCAAAAATGTAACATCGACTACTAGGTGAGTGTGACGTAGTCCAGCCACCTTTACATACGAGTATTTCCCGCTGACGCTGGTGTAACAATAAAGCCAGCACTGCACCTCGTCCTCCTCTCCCTTACGTGAAGCTCCTGTGACAAGATTTGCGTGGCAACAATGACACTCAATAACCGGGACTTAAAACTTTTCGGCACTCACGCCGTGTTCTGATGTAGGATGCAACAACAATGGTGAAATGAAGAGAGCTGGCGACTGAAAGGACCGGAGAAGCATATCAAACCAAACTTAGGTTACACAGCAACTACAGGTGAGTGTCGCATGCGTTACTGGCTACATTTAAAATTTTATAAATGTGCTGTTCAGTGTCATTGTGTTTTCCATTTATAAATATGAAATTCTCTACCAGGCAGTGACGGAAGAGTCGGTTGAGAATTAGTTCCAAATTCACACTGTCATTGCACTGTACCATTTTAACCCATTGTACTTCCAGTAATGTTTCAATATCGTATTGTATTGCTGAAAGGAATACCTCATTTCAAGCATTTTTGCAGCAGTCTACTAGTAGCGCTCAAGCAAGTCGTGTGACATTCGCCATTTGCTAAGGAAACGCTACACCGCAGGAACTGTAACGATATTCCTTAATGTACCCATAATTTTTTAAATGTAAAAGCCAGTATACTACCCCCATGTATATCACCACGAGCGCCATACATGTGGAGGCCTTAAGCAAGACGTAACTCGTTTTGTGATACGTAATATCGCGAACTAAACTGTGGAGTACAGGTAGGTCATAACTTACATGCCTGCGTTACTGGAGTGCTCTCGACAGGCAGAACCACGAGCATAATTCAATCGCTCCCAGGTGAGCAGCTGACGTCTCATTAAGAAATGCAGATACGTGCGCTGGTCACTTGCAGCTGGCAATGCAGTGCACTGCAGAGAGAGACCGTTGCATCGATCCTAGAGTAGCCGCCAAACAGTGCCACGCTACCTACTCTCACACGGACAGACGAAGAGGTATTAAATGCAACTGAATGGGCCACATATTTCATAGTGACCCCCCCCTCTTCCCCCTTCTTCACCAGTTAGTGAAACTACGGGTACAGACTTTTCGAAATGTTTTCTTATTCAGGACAGCTGTCTTTCAAACGATTTGACATCATTATCACTTCTCATATCCCAGGAGCATTTTTGAGTCCCTAGTGTTACGTATATTCAACAACTAACTAAAGTCTAATTTCCATAGTCAGTGACGTTCACATTGTAATACACTTTTAACTAATTGGGTTTGTGAATGGAATTGGTGGGGTAGAGGACGAGAAAAAAAGTCATATAATGAAGTCCGTTACTGTGTTCTGTGTTATGAAATCGACTCACGTGGGAGACGATGCGTAACTTTTAACCCTTACTCATTTTCATCTAACCGCATAAAATTGTAATGGCATTCAATTCCCATATTGCGAATATTGTGCACGTTCTAAAGAGTAATTGGGAACATTCAGTAAAACTAAACTGTCACTTATATGGTTAATCAGTTTACTGACGATTGATCATTGAAGTCAGTTGGTGAACACCTTCCTCAGGAGTCGCTGATGCTTTGTTAAATTCACATACATATTTAGTAAATACGTCAGATTTAAATAATAACGCTTGTTTCCGATACAATTCGCAGCAAATTCAACATGTATCTCTGTTCGTCAGGACACATTTCTTACAGCCACAACCAGCTCCTACCCATTTTGCGTATTTCATAAATCGTACTCTGCTTCGGCATACGACTGCCAGACACGACGTGAAAAGCAAAGATACAGTGAACAATTATATAATATCCTTAAAAGAATTCGTTTACGAAAGCATTCACGATTTTAATATAATCATAGTAACCGAGTCCATAAAATATTTCGTTTTGTTAATTTAAAGTAATTCTTTCTATTACAAGAAGTTTACAACATAAAGAAAATATAGATCGTACCCATAAAAGCATTATTTGGATGCAATATAATCTCACACATTTGTAATTCCAATAAACTTGCTTCTAGAAAATGTAAATGAGCAAATTGAAAGTATATCTCTCGAAAATCACAATTAAACGTATCGACACCACATCGCGAAAATAAGTGAAACTGACGGACACCTCGTTGAACCAAACCTCTGAAAACAGTACAGTCTTCATCCAAGAAACTATGCTAGAATAATGCCTTCAATCTTTTAATGCTGACCGGCTGCTGTCTGCCAAGCATCCCTTGTGAAATATTCCGTTATGCATATTCCCGCGACTCACGACCTTCGCAACAAAGTCGAGCGAGGAAATCAACTCCCGGAAGTGTTTCACATTTTATCTGCTAGGAAAATAAACAACGTCCAATTCACTAACTACTCAGTGCAGAGTTATATAAACAGATTTCCGCGATAGAGCAACAGTTACGTTTCTTACCATTCGCCTATGCATCGAGGCGAAATCTTTTACAACCTTGGGATCTCTGCAACCGACAGATCACTACTGTTGAAACAGGTAACACATTTATGTGCCCTCGTAATCGATCGAACGAATGTTCCGCAAGTAATATGTTAATATTTATTTCTAGGATGTACATGGCTAAAGGAGCTGCCATACACATTGTACCACGCTAGCAGAACATCATTTCTATTTCAGCCTCCAAGAAACGAAAAAATGGTTGTTAGAAATAATCCTATAGCGAGATATGTCGTTCGAATGCCCGAATTCTATCCTACGAGCAACGGTAACGAAACAACGAACCTTGGTTTGGAACTCTGACAGTAGATCTGTTTCAGGTAAAGATAAACCTTCTTAGTAGCTATTGGTATCAGATTGCATTAGTATGATATGCTGATAATAAAACGTGCTCTCAGTATGTATTAGGACGACGTCATTTCTGGAACTACTAATCCCACAGCTACTTCAGAACGTTGCTCAAGTTTGCAGATGATTTTGCGTCCGGAAGTATTATTACCATTGCTCTGATTCACGTCTCATCTCTCTGAACTTTTTCACAACAAAGTTCAGAGTTCTGCGGTTAGCAGCAGGTGATTGCCTGTCGAATACTTCCAGCACATGGTCTAGTTAGTAATTCACCACACTGAACATCAAACTGTGGTTACCCACCATGATAACCGGGCGTGATAACACACTGCTTCCGGGATTCGGGCAAGTGCGTCGGCCCCGGACCGACGAGGCCCGCTATGACAGCCAGCCTTGGTATGGTTTCTAGGCGGTTGCCCACATATGACTAGGTGAATACCAGGCTGCTACCCAAGTCTCACCTCAGGTTCACGATTCGCAAACATTCATAAAACCTTCGCAGGCTTTCACATGGATAACACTACACGTAGGCAGTTGGAGTACACATATTTCCTTCATGGGGTGGTATGATGTGTTTCATGTGGCATTTCACCATACGAGATAATCTGACACATTACTTGGAAATTACAGATAAGCGAGGTTTCTTCTCTCAGTTCAACAACTGACATCTTTTGATTCTCCACCGTAAGCTTTATTCTGCAATAATTCACGAAATTACCCCACTGTCAAAGTAATCGACCAGCCTTCTGTTTGGAAATTATTTTCTACTACCGGAATAAATTATGTTATATCCTAGCCAGTAATGCCAACCGAGCCCGCTGCCAAAAGGTTGGCAGCATCAAAGTCCGGACGCCGTCCGCATAAGCAGCGCCAGCGATACAGGAAATCGCCGCAAGTCTGCGCGCGCCACCGCTGGCTTCTGGCTTCTTAAGCGCTGGAGTCGCGAGCGCTAGGACAGTTCTGTATTCGCCGCTCAGTTGTATACTCGCCACCGAGTTGTGTACTTGCTAGTCAGTTGTGTGTTCATCGCAGCAGAGTTGTTGTTTGTCGTCAGCCGACGCTGACCTAGCCGCTCCGACTCGAACTAGACAGATTTCTGTAGACACGGAGTTCACTACTGTGTTTCTGTATCTTCGTTAATAAAGATAAGTACCGACTTTTATTTAATCAGAGTGTTTGGGTTTTCATCTTTCTGTTCACTGTTCCAGCGGACCGGTCGGCCCGCTATTAAAAGTGTGGCGGTGACTTCGTAAGCCGTTTCTACAGCGAAGTGTTTGTCGCTACGAACGCCGCCACAGAAAATTATGTCTAGCTTTCTTCTCCTGGGTCCTCCTCGCAGATAAACGCCATGTGGCAGACCGAACTCAAACTTAGATCTCTCCCTTTCACTGGGGTTCCATTATCGACTCAGCCTCATACAAGCTTCAACGGAGGTGTAAGGACATGTACTGCACATCATCGGTAAACTTCCACTGCTTACGTCGCTTGCAAGATGGAGGGCATCGTATTGAAGAGATAGAATGTAGGGAAATTAAACGGTGTAAATAGCAGCGGCGGAAGGCTCAGCGTATGTCGGGATGGCACGTGGTCCTCTTATCACGAAGGACCGAAGAAAGGACCGACTCTGGGAAGCGAAGATAGACTTACTTCTTTGTAGTTTTGTTCAAATGCCTTATACTGTTTTCGTGTTGACATAGCGGTAACCCTTACTGAGTAATCTGTATTCTAACAGGGTTTCACAGCTTCGTGTATTGCATCTCCGTTGAGAGAGAATGTGGTGAAACAGTTGTACCAATTACGATCACTGGAACTCTACTAGCAGTCATCCTTGCATTGAAGAAATACATTTCAACCCAAATATGACAAAGATGTATAACTTGTGACTAGGTGATCGCCAGGCCAAGAATAATGTTATCAAACAGTTACAGTTGACAGGTTAACTGAGCTTCTATGCACAGTGGTGAAGTTAGTCACTAAGTAAATCGAGATCGACGCGTGACACGCACAAAGAGGATGGCCTAAACATACCATCACTGACATACATTCACATTTTTCTAGTATAAAAATAACATTTATACTATCAAAAATAAACTGCAATGACATTAGGCGCAGAAGTTGCAGATGACATACTGTGTGGGAAACACTATACGTCAATAACGTTGAGACATGTAAGAGGTAAAAATTAAAAAAACAGCTGTTGTACTAAGAGAAATCAGCATGGAATTAATTCGGACAACAACTCAAATGAAGCTAACTTCTCTGTGTGTCCATATTTTGTGTGTTCCTTGAAATACAATGCCTGAAAAATAAGTGAATGACCATGAAGACACTGTCGGATGTCAATATATTTAACTTTGTACACACATATACCATAGGCGGGTATGTAAATGATTGGAGTTATAATTCCCTGTGACAGGTACAAATGTGTGTGAAATCTTATGGGACTTAACTGCTAAGGTCATCAGTGCCTAAGCTTACATACTACTTAATCTAAATTACCCTAAGGACAAACAGACACCCACGCCCGATGGAGGACTCGAGCCTCCGCTGGGACCAGCCGCACAGTTCATGACATGACAGGTACAACGGCCACCCAGAGTGCACTAGTATTGTTTGCGTTTAGTCTTGTTACCAGGCCTGGTAATGTATAAATGGGGCGTGAACAGCGTCAGACGTTGAATGAACACTGTGAAGGACACGAGGATGCTACGTACTCATGTGACAGCGTTATCAGCAGGTGAGAGAGTTTGATAGGGGCCACAATGTGGATCACCATTGTACGGCTATCCGAATGGTGCACTATATAGATTTGTGAGGCATTCGAATGTGACAGTGACGTGATGTTGGACTGCATGGGAACGTGAGGACAGACTTAAACATCATCGGTCGACCACGAATTATCACCACACGGGAGGACTGCCCTATTGTGCTTCAGGCACATGTTAACCCCTGCGCCTGCATTCCGAGAAGTAATGAGCTCTCTGCAACACTTTGTCTTATGTCGCACCACTGCCGTCCCATACGTAGGCTGCCGTTTAACACCAGGACACTATCGCCCCCGTTTGGAGTAGTATCGCGAGCGGGAAGCACGCACTGCTGATTAATGGCCCTGTTAGGCCAGCGGCCGATTTCCCCGTCCAGTTAGGATAAGGGCAAAGGGCAGGTGTGTTAGCCATTGGGAGCTCCAATGTTAGGCGGGTAATGGAGCCCCTCAGGGAAATAGCAGGTAGGGTGGGAAACAATGGCAGTGTTCACTCGGTATGTTTGCCGGGGGGTCTCGTCTGAGACGTGCAGGAGGTCCTTCCCGTGGCTGTCGAGCAAACCGGGTGCAATCTGGTGCAAGCAGTGGCACATTCGGCACAAAGTTCACTATTGTCATTCTGTGGTTCCTGCACCGTACACAGCCACTGACCGTCAATATGGGCACATCTACGATTTTTAATTTATAGCAGTTTTTAAGTTCTTTTATGTATCAGTTAAAGGTTTGTAGGTCATGACCATGTGGTGATCGAAACAAGTCGCCCTTTGATAAACTTGCTTTTGCGATGTAGACTGTTTTTATAAGTAATTTAGCTACAGAGACGCTCAACAAACTCCAATAGCAGACACTACAAAACAGGCGTTGTGCATCATGGAGAGGCTTACGACTGAAGAGTCAACCAATATATTACTTTCTCCCGCCCCCCCCCCCCCCCCCCCGCCGCCCCGCTACCCACAACCATCTCACGAAATGACCACGATGAGAAAATTCGAAAAATTAGAACTAATGAAGAGGCTTATCGACAGTCATACCTCCCACGCGCCGCTCGCGAATAGATCAGGGAAGAGGGATCAGTTAGTGTATGGCAGACAACGTCAGGTGGCTTGCAGAGTGTTGGTGTAGATGTAGAATGGCATCGCAATGTGTTCACCTATGAATAGCCGTTCTGTACTACCCCGGATGATCATCTTAGGCGAGTATGGCGGTGACCTGGAGGGAGGTTCCAGTCTTCCAATGTTTTAGAGAGGCACAGCGGTGTTACTTCAGCCTTCATGATGTGGAAAGCCATCTTGTATGACTTCAGGCTACGGCCGGTAGTGATTGAGAGTATTCTGACAGCACTTCATTATGGACATCATGTGCCGCCTTTTGTTCTCTCTCACGCGACAGTACCGCAATATCATTTTTCAATAGGACTACACTCGTCTACACATGACTCTATGGGCAGTGCGTGATTCTGAGGTACTCTCGTTGCCAGCAAAAGCCCCAAATCTCTCCCGGACAGAACATGTATCACACAAGCTCGGACGTCAGTTCTGTCCCAGTGGCATTATCCAGATTATAAAGGACTAGCTTGTCTCGGGAGATGATACAACAGCTTTATGACACCAACCGAATCAGTGCATACATCTAGACCAGAAGGAACGCACAATCATACTTATAACTGGGCTCTATCTTTCGGGTTCTTTGTGAATTTGATTCGATTTTATAATAACTAAAATAACACAATATACTCTCTCAAATCGAGAACTTTCGTTTCGTATCCTCCTACATATCGGGGTGCTTAATTTTTTTGTCAGGTAGTGTAAAAACCCTGTGCTGACGGCAAACGAATTGCTTGGAGATAAAAAAAAATTGGCATCAAGGTGGAACCATAAATGGCGCATTATAAAGGGTTTTCACTAAGCAGTGTCATTAACATTAACTAGGGCAATATTTGCAGCGCATTTAGTTTTCCAAGGGTTTATAAGTTTTACATTATATCCATAAGGCAGTGCACTTTTCTCCGATTTTAACTCAGCCTTATGCCACATTGACATATACCTCATGCACCTACCGCTATCAACATTCAAAGTTCGATGACAAATACTCGATAGATATCTGATGGATCATTCCTGTCTAACAGTTCTTTGTATCTCTAACTTTTCACTTATTAGAAGTTGCTTCTGATGTAACATAAAATACACTTTAGCTTATAACACAAAACTGATCGAAATATTTTTTATGGCTTCCATGATTTTAAAGTAGTGTACCAATTGTTTTAGACAATTTCTAGGAACACCTTATTGTTGTAAATGAACTATCTCAATTGAACCAAGAAGTCAAAACACTTATTTATAGATTCTTTCGTTACTTCTTGGTAGTACAGTTCCATATTTAAGACTGAATAACAAATATACTGTTTTTGTTCTACTGCTTTTGTTTATTTCAAACTAGTTTGCGGTTGTTAGGCTATCTTCAGAAACAACTGACTAGCATCTGAAAGGGACACTACTGGTTCTTAGGTAACAGAACAATATAGGCAAAGATATAATAGTCCACACAGAGTCGTGCATCAAACTGGTTTCTTAACGTTGAAATTTCACTTTACACAATGGACAATGTTGAGCTCAATAAACAATTAAACTACATAATATTACGGTTATTAGAGGTTAACTGGTTATAATGCTTTTTTCACGTTTGATACTGGATAATAAACTATTAAACTTAGCACTCTTCATTTTCTGTATGTTGTGCAACAAACATGTTTTTAACACTGTAAATAAAATTTTAGCCAATAGATAGCACTATATATGATAATTAAATTATATAACCTTACAGTATTGTAGTTTATATGGTTATGATGCTATAATTTATAAGATTATATCATTTAACTATTGTATATAGTACTATCCGTTGCCTGAAGTGTACAATGATAAAAAACATGTTTGTTGTTCAACATAAATGAAGAATGCTCAGTTTAAATGTTTCACAACTAATGTCGAGACTTTTAAAAAAAAGCATTATAACCATTTAACCCGTAATATTGTGTAGCTTAACCGTTTATTGTGCTTAACATTGTCCATCGTTAAGAGGCAAGTTTGATGCACAACACTCTATGCATGTGATTGTATCCTTGTTTTATCTTTGCCTATAATGTGAGTCACTATCTCTTTCAAACGCTAGTCAGTTGTTACCTGAAGATGGCCTAATAAGCCGAAAACTTGTCTGAAGTAAACAAAAACCAGTAGAACAAAAACAGTGTACTTGTTATTCATCCTTAATTTAGGTCAAAATACCTCGATTCAAACTGAGATTTTTTGTATAAGACGGTATTTTATTATGTGTTAATGAAAATATTGAATACTTTCCCTTGAAAATACGTGATACCGGATTCGTATCCCACAAATCGAATTTACGACTGTAACGTTCTATTTAATTTTTATTTTGGCTATATTACGGTAATTTTTTTATATTTTATCACTTCTCATGTCAACCCAATTTAAGTAATACCTTGAAAACATGATTCGCACACGTGCAGAACTGATGCTCTGAGATGGACTACCTTGTATTTTACGAATCACTAAATCATAAAGTAAATGGGACTTCAGCGTAAATTAACGATATACAAATCATCAGCTAAGTTAAAAGTCATGTTGTAATCATGACGTATAGCCACTCTGCCGCTCTAACAACGACATCATAAGGCAGTCGTTAGAAAAGAAGCTACCTCAGCTAAAGGTGGGCAGTGTGTGTCAAGTAAATCTTGAGATACTATACGTGTTACACGTGTTATCGGCATAATAGGTGTTAGTCTATTTATGTGATGCTTATTATACATTTATACATTACAGCCTCCTTGCCGCAGTGGTAACATCGGTTCCCGTCATACCATCGTAGTTAAGCGCTGTTGGACTTGGCTAGCATTTGGACGGGTGACCGTCCGGGACCGCCAAGCGCTGTTAGCAAGCGGGATGCATTCAGCTGTCCAAATGCCTCTCCATATCTGCCTATCGGCTGAGGACGACACGGCAGTCGGTCGGTACTGTTGGGTTTTCTGAAGCCCGTTCGGGCGGAGTATATTGACAAAAATTCTTCAGCCGTCCTCAGTTTTTAGGCAATTTTTTTAAGTTGTAAAGAAACAAACGTAATACCCAAATTCGTTCATTTAATTTCCCATTGGCTACATGACAAAGAAACAACTTCAGATTCTGAGAAGAAGTCGCAGACTGCAGTTCTAGAAGAGAAGACTAACTGAGAGATTCAAAAAATAAGTATCCTCGAAGCTCCTGGATTTTTCGTCTACCATTTCACATTGATAAGATACTGAAATATTTGTCAACAACCATTAGCAGATCGAAACAAAGTGACAGAAACAGCCGCGCAGCTCTTCAGCGTGGCCCAGTGGCAGCTTTAACGTACAAACGTTTCGTCTTACACCTACATCTATACTCTATGAAGCGCTTGGAAAAGGGTACTTCCGTTTGTAACTCGTATTATGACTACTTCACGAAGCCATTATGAATGTATAAATGCCTCTGTACCCGTTGTTATTAGACTGACCTTGTCTGCGCGGCCCCTACGGGAGTGGAACGTAGCGGGAGGGGGTTCCGGTGTTTTCCTAGATTTCTGAATAACGATCACTGAAGCTTAGTAAGTACGCTTTCTCAACACATCTGCTGTCTGTTCTCAAGCGTTCTCCAGCTAAGATTTTTCAGCATCTCAGTGTCGCTCTCCCATCAATCAAACCAACCTTTCACCATTCGAATTGCCTTCTTTGTAAGTTCAAAATCCACTGTTAGTCCTATTTACTATGGATCCCATGCACGAGAGAAATACTCTAGGATTCTTTCCGGTCAAACGAGATATTGTGACTAAACCAAAAGAGAAATTAAGTATTCCTAGTCGTGATATGTAGGAATTACTGCAAAACGCGCAGCATTCCTGTCATATTAGCAGGAATTAAGAACAGTGACTAAGTAAAACGTTTCCATGTGAATGACGATACACAATATTAACAAAGGCAATGGAAATATACTCGTGGCCGCTGAAACTTGTCAGATGTTCAGGAAGCTTTCATGTTATTCTGTTCAATAATAGTTAATTTTTAATCTTATAGTCGAATATAGTAAACAATTAGAAATAGATGAACGCTGATTATCTCTAATGACGTGTAAGCAAAGAAAGTAATTATGGCGATGTGTTATAGAAATACTTAACGGGTGGAATATTACTTTATCGCATTAATGTGACTGGAATCGGTGATCACCAGCTTAAAAAACCCAGAAACCACTAAAAATGCGCATAGCGAATGTTGATTGACCATTATCATGTTATCTATTATCTGACTCAGTATTAAAGGTCGCTCACACACGCAAGTGAAGAATCTTTCTATTCGGATGTTGCTGGTCCGAGTCCTGCTGACGGAAAACCGTTCATACTCGATTTATGGACGGCTAAGGAGGAAGAGACAGTGGCGTGCAGTGTGGTGTCACCGCCAGACACTACACTTGCTAGGTGGTAGCTTTTGAATCGGCCGCGGTCCGCTAGTATACGACGGACCCGCGTGTCGCCACTGTCAGTGATTGCAGACCGAGCGCCGCCACACGGCAGGTCTAGAGACAGATCCTAGCACTCGCCCAGTTGTACAGCCGACTTTGCTAGCGAAGCTACACTGACAAATACGCTCTCATTTGCCGAGACGTTAGTTAGCATAGCCTTCAGCTACGTCATTTGCTACGACCTAGCAAGGTGCCATTTATCCTTTGCTATGTATCTAATGAAGCATGAACCATCAGACCGATGTACTCCAATTATGGATTAAAGTTAAGTATTACATCAACTACGTACTTTATTTAGTAGACTCATCTCCTTTAACTGTTCCAGACCTCACGCCATCCTGCGTGAGATTATAGCGTGCATTTCGGCCTCCTCTAGCTATACGGTGTTGGCTCTTCTGCCAACACACCATGCAGTTCTTTATCAGCAGACTTTGCTCCATTGTGCTGTGTTGAACCCCAAACCTATCAGCAGTCTCTCATGCGGTGAGGACAGTGACACTATTTGAAGTTCGTCCATCGACCGCCAGAGGGGAGCGTTGAACTCCGCGGTTGCCTTTGTGCTATGCTATAGAGGTAGGACAGACACGTGCAGTTGCTGCACAGCGCCTTACCCTTGAAAGGTTTTAATAGTATGAGAAGTGGAAGATTTGTCTGTGATATTGGCCACAGATAACATTTTTCCCGAGAAAATGTATAAACAAGACTCTGTGGATTCCCACGTTTATGTTGTTATCAAACAGTCTGTTCGCGTGAGAGAGAGACACGGGTGTCGAATGTTGTAGAAAGCACACGTGTGTAGTGACGTGGAGGCTTAATTTCGGAAAGCTTCTGCTTTAACTTGAAATATGTTGAAGATAATATCAAGATGCGTGCGCTAGCTTTGGAGAAATTGATATCTCGTGTTTAGTGAACATTTTCAGTTTTGCTCTGTAAATTTCGTAACTTACATTGTTTGATTATTACGGTATTGTCATTTCAGTGCCTCGTAAATACATTAACTCTGGAAAGAAATACATCACCCTTTACCCATTTTAATTTTCATTGTACTGAATGTGATGGTTAAACAGTAACCATGAATGTTAGAAGTTTTGTCTAAAAAATTAATTTGAAGACCTTTGTGTTTGGTGCTCACATTATAGTAACAGTGATCAGTAACGCAGTCTTGCCCAGACCTTTTTAATAGCGCTGATTAATATACAGCTGAACTAAGATAGTTTTCAAATTATTCGAAATTGAGCCGCCATATCCCACATGCTGTTTAAAAGTTTCAAAACAGACTAAATCGCACTCGCATTGCAGTTCGCGAGATCCGACTGTTAAATGTGTATTAAGCTGTCTCTTCAACTGCACACGGCAAGAGTCATTTAAACAATTTGCAACGAGGGTCTGCAGCGACAAGCAAAGCTTAGCTATTTGTTGTACAGGTAAGCAAAGGTGATTATAAGGGCCAAAACTGAACATTGCCCTGGGTAAGTAGCGAACAGTGATCGTCTAAGTTAGACATACATCCCCAGCGACCGCTCCGGTCGCAGGTTCGAATCCTGCCTCGGGCATCGATGTGTGTGATGTCCTTAGGTTAGTTAGGTTTAATTAATTCTAAGTTCTAGGCGACTGATGACCTTAAAAATTAAGTCGCATAGTGCTCAGAGCCATTTTAGACATACATCCTGACGTTATTTGGCTGTGTAAATGTTTTTCCCAGGAATTCTGAGCATAGATTGCTTATAAAGTTTGTGCAGTGAGGTACAATGACCAGTAATGCTCTCTAGTATACATTTTTTTTATTTTCGATGATTAATATATAACTGAACCGAAACGGTCTTCAAATTATTCGACATTAAGCTTCCCCATTCCATACAGTAATATAATTTACATAATAATCCACGTAAGAATTTGAAACACAGAAGCTTTATACGCAGTACAAGTAATGGTTCATACAGCCACTGGTGAGCATAAAGTGGCTTCGCCTACACAGTCAGGTTAAAGACTAAAGATTTCACTGTGATTCTAAGAAAAAACTCTTTTGAAAAGTTTGCGCAGTAACTTGCATGCTTTCCTTTCTTTCTCAATTTCACAGGTGCCGCTTTCTAACCTTTCACGGAAACGATGATGGAAATTCTTTCATTATTTTTCTGGGTCGACCGAAGCGTCCGATCCCACCCGTCGGCATTGACCCGTGACGTAAGGCTGTTGTGGTGTGTGACGTCACGACGGCGCGGAATTTAGTTTGTAGGTGTCGTTTTGATGTAAGGGAACAAGAAGAAGTCGTTAGGCGACAAATTAGGTGAAACCGGGCAAAGAGACATCAGTTCGATATTTTTCTCCGTCAAATAAGTAGTCTATATTTCTCAACTAAACTAAAAAAAATAAAACTTTGAGGTTTGCTGATGACATAGTAATTTTATCAGAACCAGCAATGCCGGCCGCGGTGCCGAGTGGTTCTAGGCGCTTCAGTCCGGAACTGCGCGACTGCTACGGTCGCAGGTTCTAATCCTGCCTCGGGCATGGATGTGTGTGATGTCCTTAGGTTAGTTAGGTTTAAGTAATTCTAAGTCCTAGGGGACTGATGACCTCAGATGTTAAGTCCTATAGTGCTCAGAGCCATTTTTTGAAGAACCAGCAATGGACTTGGAAGAGCAGTTGAATGGAATTATCAGTGTCTTGAAAGAAGGATATAAGGCGAACATCAACAAAAGCAAAACAAGCGTAATGTAATGTAGTCGAATTAAAACACAAGCTACTTAGGGGGTTAGATTAGGAAATGAGTCGATGAGTTTTGCTATTTTGGCAGTAAAATAACTGACGATGGAGTAAGTAGAGAGAATATGATACTCAGACTGTAAACGACAAGAAAAGTGTTTCTGAAGAAGAGAGATTTGTCAACATCGAATATAGATTTCAGTATTAGGAAATCTTTTCTGAAAGTATTCGACTATTGCGTAGCCTAGTATGCATGTGAGACGTGGACGATAATCAGTTCACACAAGAAGAGGATAGAAGCTTTTGAAACATGGTGCTACAGAAGAATACCGAGGATTAGATGAATTGATCGTTAGTGAATAGAATTGGGGAGAAAAGAAATTTCTGGCACAACTTGACTAAAAGAAGGAATCGGTTAATAGGACACATTGTGAGACATCAAGCGATCACCGATTTACTATTAGAGGGAAGCGTGGGTGGCAGAAATTATAGAGTGAGGCCAAGAGACGAAAACAGTAAGCCGATTCAAAAGGATGTGGGTTACAGTAGTTATTCGCAGATGAAGAGGCTTGCAGGAAATAGAGTAACGTGCAGAGCTGCATCAAGACAGTCTTCCGACTGAAGACCGCAGTAACAACATTACTAAACTGGTAAACCGGTTCATGGCGCAGGGCATCAGTTGCGGTTGCAGGAGCAACATTAATTTGGTTTTTAGTAGTTCATATCATCATCATCATCATTTAAGACTGATTATGCCTTTCAGCATTCAGTCTGGAGCATAGCCCCCCTTATACAGTTCCTCCATGATCCCCTATTCAGTGCTAACATTGGTGCCTCTTCTGATGTTAAACCTATTACTTCAAAATCATTCTTAACCGAATCCAGGTACCTTCTCCTCGGTCTGCCCCGGTAGTTCATATAATTATAAAAATTTAAAATACTATCATAATCCACTCACTAAGACCTATAATCTCAAGTTACAGGTTTAACACAGCAATAAAACTATTGTAGTTAAACACTGTGTATTTTGCTTGAGGCACGGTAACTCGTAGCGCGCAAATTAATAGACTGTTTTCATCCAGTACTTGACAATGAGAGCTGTCAGGAACTTCCGACAAACTTTGCACATAATTTCGGCCCTTTTCGAAATTTTTCTCCCCGACACCCCCACAAAATGATGAAAGGATAAAAGTTTATCGCTTACTAAATTTTCGCAGCTCGTACCGTAAAACTTCAGCATCTGCCATGACGTTTTAATGTAATATTCTTCACTACTAACACAACTGGCAATACCGCGTAGTATTTGTTATTTGTTTACCTGTGTCTATGTCCCCTTGCCTATTTGAGCAAATCCCGGATAGATTCTAAAACATCCTAATCCCAAATGCAGCGATTGTGTTGGTTCCACATTCGTGGTTATAACAGATTGCTTCATCTGCATAGGAACGCAGGCCTTATGAGCACTTCATGGCTATCTTCAGTAGAATAAAGGCAATAAGTTCCTATTTAGAACGATAAGTGATTTCGTGTTGAGTTCAGTTTTGTATACGTTGACTCGGAATCGTTATAGCGAACATTATTCATTGTCTCTCTCTTGCTGCGAGCGCGCGCGCGCGCTTGCGTGTGTGTGTGTGTGTGTGTGTGTGTATGTGTGTGTGAAGAATTTGTGAAACTTCGCGGTGCTGTAATGTTCTTCAATGACCGAATACTAATGGATAGGAGAGACATTACTGGAATATTTTAGTAGTAGTACTTACATGTTGTTCGAATTACTCACGTCGATTAAATAGCTACGCGTAACGTTTCGAAACGACATGAAATGAAGCGAGCGTATATGAACAGATGGTGGGGGAGGGGGGGGCGGAGGCGAAAGGTCGACTATGGTTAGCTAGGTGAGTTCTGGGAGAGCGTAGCGCACATTAGTGGAGACAGGGCACAGAACGTCTGCGTGATACGTTCTTGAGTGCTACTCGAGCGTTTCGGTTACCTAGCAACTCAAATTACAGGAAGGCAACAAAGCAATTCATAGACACGCTGTTAAATCTGTTCGATCAGAACGAGAGTGTTGTGCAAATTCTCCTTGATATTAGAATCCTTGGAGGGAAGAAGACAATATTTTACTCGAAACGCTATTGCAGCAGTCACGAGAGCCGGGATAACCGACAGGCAGCAGAACGATTCTACTGCCACCAGCGTTTATCTCAAGAGAGGACCATAAGGAGATAATAAACGAGATCGGGGCTTACAGAAGCGTACAGTCACTTTCCCTCGGCCTATTTGCGAGCAGAAGTAGTACTGACTGGAAATGGTAAGCCACGCACTGTACAGTATTTTGCGGAGTATACATGTAGTTGTAGAGTGGTTGGCATTCTCAGACCATTAATTAAATTCTGTGATCGACTAATGCTCCTAATCCTGTGATTATTTTTCTGAAACCTCGGTGTACACGAAACAGAATGCAGTAAAGCCATCGAACACGCGAAAAACAACGCTCGTCACGAAGCTGTTACGAATGGACTTCAAAAAGTAAGTTACACATTATTATTGCAGGCCAAGTAACTTTTATTGCATACTGCCCTACACTTCAAAGTGACGTGGATACATGAGACTATCTTCAGCATAGACACCAAGCCTCTGCTAAAACAACAATCGGAACATTCCACGAATCGTTCAATTTCTCCGCAATAAATAATCATTCGTTCAGCATTCGAGAACCGCTGACTGAATGTCCACATCGTTGGAAAATCTATTTTTCCCTAGATCGCATGGTGCAATAACTGGACTTTCCGAACAGCATCAGCCACGTCTGTGCGGCCTTGATCAAATTGCTGCCACCATTTCACTACGGCTGGGCGTGACATCGCATTTTGTCCATATACCGCCATAATTCTACGGTCAGTCTGTGTGAAATTTAGACGTTTTGCCCTCAAGAACAGTACTTTCCCTCGAACTTTGGAATACGCTCCCAGTTGTCCCGTCATTTAAATCGCACACAGCGTTGCAGCCGTTATTCGTAAGACAGCAGAACTGAGTCTGCAGGAAATCCAGAACATGCAGTCTCTTTTGACAACGCACAGCTGTTTTTGCGCAGTAGTCTTATCGTGTAACAGTTTTTGGAAGCTCCTACGAAGATAGAGACGTCGCGGCTGCCACCAGCGCCTAGCAAGGCCTTACCGACGCCCGCTTTCTGTTAATTAACGACTCATTGTTTAGCGGTTCTTACTCGACAGTTAGATAAATAGACGTAAAGACTTTGACACCTGCCAAAGTCGTTGACGTCACTAAGTAACTGTGATGCAGAAGTGCACTCCCTGCAGGTGCCGACATTAGAAGAAAACAGTTTCTTATAATGTAGCTAATACGCCTTACGGCTCGATGGCATACTGAGTGTCTCTCAACTAAATTAGAGGTTCGATAGTCAGTCCTCAGTAGATCCTAAAATTCTTTGTGTGATTAATTCATCTAAATAAGAGTAAAATGTTAAATAAAATTACGTCTGAAACTGCTTTATTTCCGAGTCATGATTCATAATGTCACTTGTGGTAACTATTACATCGCGGGTCAGCATAGGCCTTTGGCGTTTTGTGGTCTCCTGCATATCGACTGATGTTACTTTCTACACCTCTCCACACTACTCGGTTGATTCTGCCACGAAATGTCTTTGTTTACTTGAGTTCGGTGTGGTCCGTCGTATTCAATTGCGCTGTTCTACTGTAGCGGCACCAGACGTACTACATATATTCAGTCTATAAGAAGAAATAAAAACGTTGAGGTTCGCCGATGACATTGTAATTCTGTCAGAGACAGCAAAGGACTTGGAAGAGCAGTTGAACGGAATGGACAGTGTCTTGAAACGAGGATATAAGATGAACATCAACAAAAGCAAAACTAGGATAATGGAATGTAGTCGAATTAAGTCGGGTGATGCTGAGAGATTAGATTAGGAAAGGAGACATTTAAAGTAGTAAATGAGTTTTGCTATTTGGGGAGCAAAATAACTGATGACGGTCGAAGTAGAGAGGATATAAAATGTAGACTGGCAATAGCAAAGAAAGCGTTTCTGAAGAAGAGAAAATTGTTAACATCGAGTATAGATTTAAGTGTCAGGAAGTCGTTTCTGAAAGTATTTGTATGGAGTGTAGCCATGTATGGGAGTGAAACATGGACGATAAATAGTTTGGACAAGAAGAGAATAGAAGCTTTCGAAATGTGGTGCTACAGAAGAATGCTGAAGATTAGATGGGTAGATCACATAACTAACGAGGAGGTATTGAATAGAATTGTGGAGAAGAGGAGTTTGTGGCACAACTTGACAAGAAGAAGGGACCGGTTGGTAGGACATGTTCTGAGGCATCAAGGGATCACAAATTTAGCATTGGATGGCAGCGTGGAGGGTAAAAATCGTAGAGGGAGACCAAGAGATGAATACACTAAGCAGATTCAGAAGGATGTGGGTTGCAGTAAGTATTGGGAGATAAAGAAGCTTGCACAGGATAGAGTAGCATGGAGAGCTGCATCAAACCTGTCTCAGGACTGAAAACAACAACAACAACAACAACAGTTGTTCATAGACTGCAGTCGTTGTGCACGGAACGATGGCATACTCTAACTGTGAACACTTTGATATGAACCTCCTTTAAGGCGCAGAAGAAGACAGTGCGCGAGCACCAAGAAGACAATATATGGAAATGTTTCCAAACAGAATAGTACCAAACTATTAGACTTGTTCAGCAGTGGACAGGCATTTAAGGAAACATGGCATTCGTGGTGCACCACGGTTGGCTCGACCTCAACTGGATGGAGTGGGTATTGTGAGCAGCCTGGAAATGGTAGACGAAGATCCGACCACAAGTAGCTGCCGTATAAGTGCCACTATAGGGTTTCTTCAATCAACTGTATGGTACCTACTCAGGAGACGGCAACAACAACCTTTTCACCTGCAGGAGGTACAGGAGCTAAGGCCTGTAGATTGTCCTAGACGTCAGAATTGCTGTCAGTCCATTCTTCTGATCCACTGTTCGGTCTTCGGAAACTGTTTACCGGTGAGAGCCGCTTTACCCCTGCTGGTATCGTGAACACCTACAACATGTCGGTGTGATCGTATGAGGATCCTCGCATAACTACATTACAAGGATATCAACATCGTTTTGCAGTGAACATTTGATGTGGTATAATTAACAATCAGTCACTCGGATAGCGTATTATTCCACAGCGCCTAAATGGCAGTGTGTATCAACTGTTTTTGGGACATGACTTTGATTGTCTGATTCATGATGTCCCACCCGCTACACGAACCTACTTAAGTTTATGCACGCGGTGCCCATCACATTTCAATCGGGATGCAAGAGAATGTCTCATTGTTGCTTATCCCGGTAAGTGGACAAGTGGTGCAGACCGCTTACATGCCCCGCCATATTTCCGGATCTTAACCCTTTGGACTTCTACCTTTGATTCCGTCTCAAGCAATCGAGAATGTAACAATTGCAGCAGCGAACTGAAAATGGCTGTGCAACTGTGCATAATGAGATGAATGGAGCCTTCCACATTCCGAGAGCGGTAAGACGTCAAGCACATGTTGCACTTGTGATCCATTGGGGGCCGAACCGCGCAATAACCCTGGGTTCGGTGTGGGGCGGCGTTGGGGTGAGTGGACTGCTGTAGCCTGTTGTGGGGTTGTGTACCACTGAGGGCCACGGAAGGGAAAAACCTCTCCGTCGTTTCTAGGTCACCAGTTCCAAAAAGAAAAAAAGAGAGACTGCATGAGTACAGTTAATGACGATAGCTTTTACTGCATGTTCACCGCTTTTTACGGTTTACATGCTCTGAAGATGTATAAAGCAACCTAAACTGGTTATCGTGCTTTAATTGTTTAAGAGAAAAAATATATGAGGTCTAGGCATTAAAAAAATTAAAATAAAAAAATATTATTTAAAGTGTTGCCGTAAATCCAGTTCCAAAGTAATGGGGCAGTTTTTGCACTGAACGATCTTAACGGGTATATAATGTTCGTAGGTGTATCAATGTGTAATATTGCTTTATATTATCCGCATATTTTATTTAAAAAAATTAAATAAAATTCGAACTGCAGTAATGTACACTACTAGCCACTAAAATTGCAACACCATAAAGGCAGCAAGCAAAGAACCTCGGATTGGTATGAAGTATTCTTCAAGCATCGATATGCAAATGTTTAACAATTCATAGTAACCGTGCAGCGTTAGTAGGAGTAACGCCTTCTAAATTTTGCGCATATGGAAAAACGACGCATCGGTGTTTCCTATTCAGAAATAGCATTTGAATATTGATTGTTCGTGATAAGATCGTGTTACGTTTGACACTGGCAGGTTCGTGGACACTCGACACTCCTGTTCATCGTTCCGTACCATATCTGCGCGCTTTGGCTGGAATGTGAAAATAGAATCGAACTGTTCAGGAAGGCGATAATCAACGCCACTAAGAAAGTCATCGACACAGAGCGGCTAGTGCTCGAAAGGACAGACATATCTTCCACTCGGCTGTGGAGGATCGTACAATTACATTACGTACCTTGAGTAACGAAAGGGACTTATTTGCAGCAAGAAACATATTGACACTGAGAGTGCGACGACGTTTGGAGGGCCACAGACTGTTGTTGTTGCTGTCTTCAGTCAGAAGACTAGTTTGTTGCACCTCTCCGTGCTACTCTATCCTGTACGAGCCTCTTCATCTCCGAATAACAACTGCAACTTACAGCCTTCTGAATCTGCTTAATGTATTCATCTCATGGGCTACCTATATCATTTGTATCCTCCACACTGCGCTCCAATACTAAATCCCTTGGTGTGTCAGAATGTGTCCTATCAATTGATCCCTTCTTCTAGTTGCGTTGTGCCATAAATTTCTTTTCTCCCCAGCTATATTCAGTGACTCCTCGTTACTTGCGTTATCTACCCATGTAACCTTCAGTATTCTTCTTTAACAGCACATTTCTTAAGTTTCTATTCTCTTCTCCCCCGCCGTCCGCTGTGGCCGAGCGGTTCTAGGCGCTTCAGTCCGGAACCGCGCGACTCCTACGGTCGCAGGTTCGAATCTTGCCTCGGGCATGGATGTGTGTGATGTCCTTAGGTTAGTTAGGTTTAAGTAGTTCTAAGTTCTAGGGGACTGATGACCTCAGATGTTAAGTCCCATAGTGCTCAGAGCCATTTGAACCATTTTGAACCCTAATCTAATCCCCTCAGCATCGCCTGATTTAATTCAACTACATTCCTTATTTTACTTCTGAGGGTGTTCATCCTATATCTTCCTTTCAAAACAGACTCCATTCCATTGACGTACTCTTTCAAGTCCTCCTTTGACGCTTACGGAATTACACTGTCACGGTCAGACCTCAAAGTTTTTATTTCTTCTCCCTGGACTTTAATTCCTCTTCCAAATTTTTCTCTGATTTCCTTCACTGCTTGCTCAATGTACAGGCATCAGGGACACGTTACAACCCTGTCTCACTCCGTTGTCAATCACTGCTTCCCTTTCATGCCCCTCAACTCTTATAATTGCCGTACGGTTTCTATACAAGTTGCAAAGGCCTTTCGCTCCTTGCATTTTACATCTGCTAACTTCAAAATGTTGTAACCAATAACCATGTAAAGTAACAGCAATTAAATGGTCTTGATGGTACCAAAACAAACGTGAAGATTTCAACAGAGATTATCACTATATCATGAAATCAAGATATTTGTTTATAGGCTGCGGTGACCAAAGAGGGATATAAGGTAAGGCATGATCGTCCAGATACGCGAGCATTTAGTGGCCCACTAAGAATGAAGAGAAAGAGGCTAGGCGCAGAAAATCTCTTCGTACATATTTCGGAGCACAAAGAACTTGATGCTACTTTCTACATCTACATCTACATCCATACTCCGCAAGCCACCTGACGGTGTGTGGCGGAGGGTACCTTCAGTACCTCTATCGGTTCTCCCTTCTATTCCAGTCTCGTATTGTTCGTGGAAAGAAGGATTGTCGGTATGCCTCTGTGTGGGCTCTAATCTCTCTGATTTTATCCTCATGGTCTCTTCGCGAGATATACGTAGGAGGGAGCAATATACTGCTTGACTCTTCGGTGAAGGTATGTTCTCGAAACTTTGACAAAAGCCCGTACCGAGCTACTGAGCGTCTCTCCTGCAGAGTCTTCCACTGGAGTTTATCTATCATCTCCGTAACGCTTTCGCTATTACTAAATGATCCTGTAACGAAGCGCGCTGCTCTCCGTTGGATCTTCTCTATGTCTTGTATCAACCCTATCTGGTACGGATCCCACACTGCTGAGCAGTATTCAAGCAGTGGGCGAACAAGCGTACTGTAACCTACTTCCTTTGTTTTCGGATTGCATTTCCCTAGGATTCTTCCAATGAATCTCAGTCTGGCATCTGCTTTACCGACAATCAACATTATATGATCATTCCATTTTAAATCACTCCTAATGCGTACTCCCAGATAATTTATGGTATTAACTGCTTCCAGTTGCTGACCTGCTATTTTGTAGCTAAATGATAAAGGATCTATCTTTCTGTGTATTCGCAGCACATTACACTTGTCTACATTGAGATTCAGTTGCCATTCCCTGCACCATGCGTCAATTCGCTGCAGATCCTCCTGCATTTCAGTACAATTTTCCATTGTTACAACCTCTCGATACACCACAGCATCATCTGCAAAAAGCCTCAGTGAACTTCCGATGTCATCCACCAGGTCATTTATGTATATTGTGAATAGCAACGGTCCTATGACACTCCCCTGCGGCACACCTGAAATTACTCTTACTTCGGAAGACTTCTCTCCATTGAGAATAACATGCTGCGTCCTGTTATCTAGGAACTCCTCAATCCAATCACACAATTGGTCTGATAGTCCATATGCTCTTACTTTGTTCAATAAACGACTGTGGGGAACTGTATCGAACGCCTTGCGGAAGTCAAGAAACACGGCATCTACCTGTGAACCCGTGTCTATGGCCCTCTGAGTCTCGTGGACGAATAGCGCGAGCTGGGTTTCACATGACCGTCTTTTTCGAAACCCATGCTGATTCCTACAGAGTAGATTTCTAGTCTCCAGAAAAGTCATTATACTCGAACACAATACGTGTTCCAAAATTCTACAACTGATCGACGTTAGAGATATAGGTCTATAGTTCTGCACATCTGTTCGACGTCCCTTCTTGAAAACGGGGATGACCTGTGCCCTTTTCCAATCCTTTGAAACGCTACGCTCTTCTAGAGACCTACGGTACACCGCTGCAAGAAGGGGGGCAAGTTCCTTCGCGTACTCTGTGTAAAATTGAACTGGTATCCCATCAGGTCCAGAAGCCTTTCCTCTTTTGAGCGATTTTAATTGTTTCTCTATCCCTCTGTCGTCTATTTCGATATCTACCATTTTGTCATCTGTGCGACAATCTAGAGAAGGAACTACAGTGCAATCTTCCTCTGTGAAACAACTTTGGAAAAAGACATTTAGTATTTCGGCCTTTAGTCTGTCATCCTCTGTTTCAGTACCATTTTGGTCACAGAGTGTCTGGACATTTTGTTTTGATCCACCTACCGCTTTGACATAAGACCAAAATTTCTTAGGATTTTCTGCCAAGTCAGTACATAGAACTTTACTTTCGAATTCATTGAACGCCTCTCGCATAGCTCTCTTCACACTACATTTCGCTTCGCGTAATTTTTGTTTGTCTGCAAGGCTTTGGCTATGTTTATGTTTGCTGTGAAGTTCCCTTTGCTTCCGCAGCAGTTTTCTAACTCGGTTGTTGAACCACGGTGGCTCTTTTCCATCTCTTACGATCTTGCTTGGCACATACTCATCTAACGCATATTGTACGATGGTTTTGAACTTTGTCCACTGATCCTCAACACTGTCAGTACTTGAGACAAAACTTTTGTGTTGAGCCAACAGGTACTCTGAAATCTGCTTTTTGTCACTTTTTCTAAACAGAAAAATCTTCCTACCCTTTTTAATATTCCTATTTACGGCTAAAATCATCGATGCCGTAATCGCTTTATGATCACTGATTCCCTGTTCTGCGTTAACTTTTTCAAATAGTTCTGGTCTGTTTGTCACCAGAAGGTCTAATATGTTATCGCCACGAGTCGGTTCTATCGGGGACCTTCTGCGTGTGAAGCAGACAGTGTACAATACAACTCAGACAAGATGAAACTGAGCGAGACAAACGTAGCAGTAAGGAAAGCTGCATATGATTTAGCGTCCCTTCGACAACGAGGTCATTAGAGTCGTCCTTTTCAAAGAAAGGATCCGGGATTTTGCCTTAAGCGATTTAGAGAAACCGCGCAAAAGTTAAATCTAGCTGGATGGGTGGGGGTTTCGACCGCGGCACTGATCGAATGCAAGCCCAGTGTCTTACCACTGCGCTGCCTCGCTAGGCAAAAACTTACCAGTATCTACGCTGCTGACCAGTGAAATTGCAACACCAGAAAGGATAGAAAATAACGTAATTTTATTTATTTTGCTTATACTGCAAAATATGAAGAACAAATGATTAAATTTGTCGGTGATATCCAGATTCGAATTCGAATGAACAAATAGCCTTCATTCTACGACTCGAAAAGGAAAGAAAAAGAAATTCTGTATTCAAGCTCTTGCGCACCATGGAACTTGCAGGGCAAAGGAGGCAAGTATAGCAAAGCATATTTCTTTCGGGAGACATAAGAAATTGTTTTGATTCCGAAGGGCCCAGACATGGTCTCCTAGACGCGGCATAATACTTACAATAGGTAATAAAACACCGCAAACCAGCCAGAAAGTTAGTGAAGTCTGACATTGTCAGGGAGAAGACGGTGGTCTTATTTATGAAATAAAAGCTTTTTTAATTTAAAATTTGTCTGTTGCACTGGTTACTAATGCAACTGGTCATCCTCGTCCTTTATTACCATCATCTTGCGATGTTATACTTTACAACCAGGCTGGCTCACAATGAAGGTTGTAAGTACGTAACATTTAATACAGGATGCGAAATTTAGTACATAGATCTTCCGCCTCTGACAGCAACAACGGCTCTAATCCGGCCGGGGTTCGAGTCGAGATGAGCTTGGATGACAGATACGGGTACGTCTTCCTGTGCTGCTTCTCAACTCTATGGCAGAGTTCAACAACGTCCGTGATTTGCGAATTGTGGCGTGCCAGTCTTCTGGCAACCCATGACTGTTTTCAGTGACTGAGAGATGTTGATAACTTGCTAGGCAAGACCCGAAACCCTCTATACCGAGGTATGTCAGCTCAGTACAGATATATAGTTGAAGAATGTCATGGGGACCTGGAAGATAGGGCACAGTTACTGCGCCTGTCATGCCAAAAATGTAACGGCGCTGTCCAAATTATCAGTTATACGAACCAGAGGTGATCTTGTGTATCTAGTGCGCGCCATACCCATGTGGTCTGATGGGCCTGCCTGACGATGACGAACGGAAGACCTTCACACACATCGGTACTCCACCGCGCTACTGCTATACGCAGGACAGTGATTCGTGTGGAAAGATTACAAAGTGGTAGCCCTGTGTCTCCTCTATTGCCGCGTCAGTGGAAGCGCCAACATTGAAATTTGGAGTTCATCGGTCCCTAGACTTACGCACTACTTACACTAACCCATGCTAAGAACAACACACAAACCCATGCCCGAGGGAGGACTCGAACCTCCGACGGGAGAGGACGCGCAGTCCGTGATATGACTCCTCAAACGTCGCGGCCAAACCGCGTGGCACGTTCTGCTCTCATCTAATAAGCAGCCTTGTTCTTCTGAGACAATGAACGTATCCAAGTTTCAGTCCTCTCTTGGAGTGCTTATTGTGTCCTTTATTTTTATTTCACTCTATTCAGCACAAAAACTACGCGCATAGACTGGATGACAACGAAGGTTGTGCGGAAAGTAGTCATTTATGTTTATCAGTAAAGTCTGTGAATAGTTTTACACACCGTGGCATTGGCGCTCTACAACTTCTTTCCACTAATACAGCGTGTGCCGGCTATTGTAGAGTGGTAATCCATCCACCAGAGTAGATGCTGCGCTGTATGGTATTAACGCAGTATGTGCCAAAAAAGCGAACAGAAATATGGAAAATCTACCTACGAACAACCCACCGACAGATAAAGATACAACGGTAGTAGTGGCTTTTACTGTCAGATCTTCAAAACCACATATTTGTAGGAGAAACGACTCTTTGTAACATAAAATTGTGCTATTAAGCTCAAAATGAAAATAATTTGACAGTAATTCTTTTCATCCTCTCTGACTGAAATATTCCAAGCGCTCCTGGAATTCTTTGCCAGAAAATGCCTCCAAATGTAGCGTCGCATACTACACTGCTGGAAGCAAAATTATAACACTTTAAAAGATGGTGTCGATTTTGATGCGATGACGACCGGGGAGATGTAGTGATAATGGTTTCAGCGTCGCACTCCAGCTGATGGTGTAGTGGTACAACTATCAGAGCGTCATCTGTGTCTGCCCTTTAGAAGGGAATGCTGACAGGCAATAGGCTGAGTGGGGTGCTGACGTGTAGAACAAGCAGGCATCATGCCACGAAGACGCACTCGTGCTTCCTGCAGCCACCTTAAGGACACTGAGAGGGGTCAAACAGCGTCATTTCGAATGACGAGATGGCTGTTTCGGAAAATGCCACAGAAGTTGAGCGTTCCACGTCAGTTGCGCAGCGGCGATGATAACAGTAGATACGTAAAAGTTCCGACACTCGTAGACGATCTTTTGGACGTCCACGCAGCACAGACGCTCGCCAGTACCATCAAACTGTAAGGGCAGCAGTGGCAGATCACAGAAAAGAACAAATGTGAACCCACCCCGTGTGTCAATACGAACTTTTGCGAACGGGATGCCAGCAATGGAGTGCTCGACTGATGCTGTCAGCGGATTACCTGTACGAGGGGCGTTTGAAAAGTCGTGCAAAATTAAAAACTACTTACGTGTTTTGGGTAAACCATTTTTTTTTCGACATAGCCTCCTTTTAGACATAAACACTTCATCCAACACTGTTCTATTTTGTTGATCCCTTCCGAATAATAGGAATTATCCAGGACTGCAAAATTGCTATTAGTTGTTGCAATCATCTACTCGTTCGAATAAAATCTTTGTCCCGCCAGCCATTTCTTCAAATTGGGGAACAATAGTAGTCCGTAGGATCCAAGTCCGGAGAATAGGGGGGATGTGAAACGAGTTGTAATCCTATTTCCACTAATTTTTCGACCACAACTGCTGAGTTGTGTGCTGGTGCATTCTCATGATGCAAAAGGACTTTTTTGCGGTCCAATCGCCGGCGTTTTTCTTGCAGCTCGGTTTTCAAACGGTCCAATAGCGATTAATAATATTCACCTTCCAGATAGTCTATGAGGATTATCCCTTGCGAATCCCAAAAGACAGTCGCCATAACCTTTCCGGCCGAAGGAATGGTTTTCCCCTTTTCTGGTGTAGATTTTCCCTTGGTAACCAATTGTTCAGAATGATGTTTGGTCTCACGAGTATAGTAATGTATCCAAGTTTCATTCATAGTGACGAAACGATGCTTAAAGTCCTGTGGATTCTTCCTGAACAACTGCAAACCATCCTTGCAACACTTCACACGATTCCGTTTTCGGTCAAGCGTGAGCAATCGCGGAACCCATCTTGCGGATAGCTTTCTCATGTCCAAATGTTTATGCAAAATATTATTTACCCGTTCATTCGAGATGCCCACAGCACTAGCAATCTCACGCACCTTAACTCTTCTGTCATCCATCACCATATCATGGATTTTATCAATGATTTCTGGAGTCTTAACCTCCACAGGCCGTCCAGAACGTTCAGCATCACTTGTGCCCATATGGCCACTCCGAAAATTTTGAAACCCCTTATAAAATGTTCTAATCGAAGGTGCAGAGTCACCATAATGTTTATCAGACTTCTCTTTAGTCTCGAGACGCGTTTTGCCTTTCATAAAGTAATGTTTAGTCACCACACGAAATTCCTTTCCGTCCATTTTTTGACAATCACTCGACTTCCTTGATTCACACGAATGCCAAACACAAAGAAATAGACCAATATGGCTGAAACTAGGTGTGCGTTCTTTCCAAAGATGTTAGTAACTAAACATGACCTGGATACGCGCCGGTGGTGCCATCTCTCGGACTTTGCACGGATTTTTCAAACGCCCCTCGTAGGATGGAATGGCGCGGCTTGATCTCCAGAAACGAAAGCGGACTCTGCCCGCATGCAAGTTACGGTTGTTGGCCGCAGTGTCTAACAGTGTATTCGTCCGAGACTCACTGATACCGTCCCATGCCTTATGACCTGGTGTGCGTTAAGCTACGACTCTCGTTAACCTTAGGTGGTTCGTGGAGAGAACATTGACCAGCACTATATGCTATTAAAACTCCCCAGGCCCAACTTAGTTTTAAAATCAGTACTACAGCGTACTACAGCTGCCCTGTGCGGCAGCGATTTCGTCGAGTGTCGTTCGACCAGTTCTTCTGCCATTCTTGTAAAAGGAAGGTGGTGTGCTGCTCCAATGAGATAATGCTCGCCCACACACTGCCCGTGAAACACGCCGTGTTCTGGTAGACGTGCAGCAGGTCCCCTGGGCTACACGCCAGCTGGACGTGTCTCTAATCGAGCACGTGTGGGTCGTGATGGGACGGCAAGTGAATCGCGCGACTCGTCCACCAACAACTCTTACAGAGCTACGCGATCAGGTACGGATTAACATGTTCGAAGAAAGTATTTGTCATCTTTACGAGCGACTGCATACCAGAGTAAGGGCCTGCATTACTGCTCGTGGGGGCTACACTACGTGCTAATAAATGTGTCCCATCGTAGATCCATATTTAGCACCTCACAACCGCTTGAGCTGCTGATCCGTAACAGTAGTCATTCCGTGTGCTCCATGTACAGAGAGTAAATTTTAAATTGACAAACCAGAATAACTCGAAAAATAAGCTTCATACGAAAAAATGTGTAGAATCTAAAGTTGATTATTTTCGAGAGGGACATCTGCTGGTGCTAAAATCAGTCCGCCACCCCAGCCCCCTGGGGGTGGGGCGGGAGGCAAATGTAAAATTTCAAATGGAAACTCCCATTTTTTACTACAGGATCAGGTTCTACATAAAAAACTACGTACATTTTGTCGCAAACATTTGTTTTGATTCTTGGTAGTTGGTGCTGTAATTCAAGAAAATCCATGTTCTCATTTTTGCGTGGAAAATGGTTACGGATAAATAAAAAATACTTATTTACTTCGTAAATTTTCATTCGCTAAAACTAAAACTCTCCGTCTCTCCCCATAGGGTGGGGTTTGAGAGAGAGGAATTAGAGTTTTACAAATGTTAAATTAATATTTGGGTTAAAATTTGTAAAACTCTAATTCCTCTTTCTCAAACCTCACCCTATGAGGAGAGAGGGAGAGTTTTCGTTTTTGCGAATCAAAATTTACGAAGTAAATAACTATTTTTTTTAATCCGTAACCATTTCCCAGCAAAAATGAGAACATGGATTTTCTTGAATTACAGCGCCAACTACCAAGAATCAAAACAAATGTTTACGACAAAATGTACGTAGAATCTGATTCCGCAATAAAAAATGGGGGTTCCCATTTGAAATCTTAAAGTTGTCTCCGCCCCACCCCCAAGGGGCTGGGGTGGCGGGCTAATTTTAGCACCAGCAGATGTCCCCCTCGAAAATAATCAACTTTGGATTGTACACGCTTTTTCGTGCGAAGCTTATTTTTCGAGTTATTCTGGTTTGTCAACTTAAAATTCACACCCTGTACATTGTTTATACAATAAATTTTGAATGAATTGGAAAATTCTCAAGAAGTGTTCTAATTTTTTCTGGTAGTTTATAACGATTAATCTTTTCCCCGTTAATTTAAATTTTAGCTCTTGGAACATTTAGAAATCAATGAATAGTTCAAATTCCTCTTCAAGCTGAGGTTATTTAAGTTCCAGTCTATTTCGACAAGAACAGGAAACGAAATCAGCAATGGCTTGATGAACTATCAACAGTTACCGGCCCTTAATTGTGAAAATCATCAAATATCTAAATGAAAATTAATGGCACAATACGAGCCCGCTGACTCAACTGTTGCGCCATGCCACTCAGTTCTGGAATTCTAGAAATCCGGTCAGGGGTACTTGTAAAGTGAAGGGGTAATTAGAAGGCGACATACATTGCCTGATTGCCAGATTACGGACCAGTACCTCAGGTTAAATTCAAACACTCTCCGCACTGTCGCTTGTAGCGAAGGTAAATACCACTGGTAAGTGCTTCTCGCTCCGCAGCCGCTCCGTGCTTTCCTCTGCCGTCACTTTCCTTTACTTCCTTCCCATGTTCAACCAAAATGTATTACAATTTACAAACGCCCATACTCGCTAATATAGCCGTTCATCTGGTACAGAGATCATACGAAGGCGACGCACAGGGTTATATTGTATCCTCGTCAATAACTAGGACGTATGCTTTACGTATTGTTTCCATCGAGAATGGAGAACAGGCATTGACTCCAGTAAGACGGCAGAGTGTTAATCGTCGTAAGCTGACAGGAAATGCGGTCCTCAAAGAAATCATGTTTTTCCTTAAATGGATTCGGGTTCACGAAATCGATTTGCTACACTTGTATAAAGTAACATTCGAAGAGCTCTAAATTCATCTTATTCTGTCACTATATGTGTATGTATACACATTATTTCAAGCTAATTACCTGACTGCGATTACTTACTTCTCTTAATATTCTCGGCTAGGGAAAAAAAATTCCTCCGTTCTCCAAAGGCATTAGAGCTAAAAATTATAACGTAATAAGAAACATTACCCAGTGTCTTCAGGCAGCTTGTCTGTTAAAATAACTGAAGCTCTGGGGTATGGAATGGTATTTATGACTTACTGGTGCTCAAATCCACTCGCTCAAAGATTAATAAAACTTGTTACTTCTAACGGCGCACGACACCCCACTTCAGGGAAACGCGCCGTAGATACAACCGAGAGTAAAGTGAATTCGTATGTCTGAGGAAAGATTCTGATTTTTCCCCAGTCAATTTAAATTATTCTCAAGAAGGAAAAAAAAATATTTAACTCGCCATCGCCTCTTAGGTCGCTAGAGACAAGGCTGGAACAGCAAATACTCAGTTCATTGTTCAAAAATCTTCCAATTCATTGTTCAAAAGTCTTCCCAGTATGAGCTCCACGAGGGTTAAGGAAAAAATAAACTAAAATATAGAAATCTAATGCAGGTAAGGCGACGGCGGGTGAAACGCAGATCCTGCCGAATTCTGCTTAATCTCCCTCGGTGTCGTTTTGCGTGCATTTATAAGGTCATAGTAGATTCTCTGTGAGCTGTATTGATTTTTGCCTGTCTCTGATGAAATTAATGATGATATGTGACTGGTTTCGCCGTACAGCCGATTCTCTCTCTCCTTGTAGAAACAAAGGTAGCGTTCTGCACGCAACGACCCCGGAGTATTAAAGAGGGACGAAACAGGTCAGCTCTGAAATATACTCGCAACTTCTCTTATTTATCTTTGCCTCCTCTGATGAAGCAATTTTTATATCAAAGAAATAATGTTTTTTCTTTCCATGATTACTTCACCAATATCGGCGATTTTCTTAAGATACGTAACTCTGAATAATTTTGGAGGTAACAGTTAGAGGAACAAACAGCGATCGGTGTCGTAAAGCGTTATGCTCAAATACAGTCTAAATCCCTTTGTTCGCGTACAAAAATTGCTAGTTTCGACTTACGTTAGATAACTTCAGAGGTACTATGCTTCTTTATGATAGTATTCGCATGAACGACCAGTACTAAATGTATGTTGTAACTATAACCCACGTTTTAATGCACTAGTCTGACATGGGGCTGCAACGAGTAGGTTTCTGAGGTAACGGCGAGTGGCCGAAAGAATCGAGTGGTCGACAGCAAAAACCGTACACAAATCGAGAAAAATCCAAAAGGTGAAAGTGATGAATCGTCAACAGCGTACAAAACGAAGCCACAATAACAAATCTAGAGAGAAACAAAGCGAACGAGTCACTGAGTGCCAAGTAACGTCGGCGGTCGGAAAGCGTGGAAACATCAATATAACTGAACGAGGAAAGGGCGTACTCTTTCCTCCTAGGTTACGCCGCCAGAGGATATTACCAACTTACGTGAAGTCCTCACCGCTCGCGGTTCGGACACGAAACGTAACAACTTCGGATGTCCAACGCTAGTATCTCGCTCTCGATGTCCGACTGCAGCGAAGACCAGGTCCTGCTTTGAGCTGCATTACTAGTTGCATATCTGAAGGAGACTAATGTAGTTGCAAAACGATAAGATTTAGATAAGAAAATGAAGTGACTTGACTATATTTGCACCAAAATACCTTGTAACTCTAAATTCTATTTTCTCTGTTCTTTACTTTTTTAATTGTATTGTTCACTGACACGATAAACCTTGTCTTGTGACAAGGGAATTCAAAAGAATCATTCCTTCGGATGCGTTACTACACTGACGACTGAGAATTTCCGAAAAAGAAGGCACAGAATTAATTGTACGAATGTCTTCCTGAAAGTAGCCTTATCTGTGATGCCACTAAAGGCATTCAAAAGAATAATCGCCTTCTTAAGCAACAAAGCATAAGTTACATTAGTCATCGGACCCGAGGAGAGAATTTCCTGGATTGCTTCAAGCGGGAACGTTAATGCAAAACACACTAATTAAAAGATGCACCAAATCCACAATTTTGAAGATATGCCAAAGAATTTTTGTACAATGTTTTACATTAAATTAACACATTTACTCTTAACTTTCTTGAATTATATGCACGTATTTAACATTTTTATGGAATTTAAAAATGTTATGTTCAATAAGTAATATATGTACATTTGTCTAAGAACCTGTTAAAGAGATTTCTACAAAATTTTCTCTGTTTAATCTCTTAACGCTCTCATGAGGTTTTTGGATATATCGAATACGAGAATTTTAATAATTTTTTATTATAATTCTGAAGATATAATATACGAGTAAAATTCATACAAAATTGTAAGCACTTTGCCCCGTATCTAAGCTTACATTCACTGTCGAAATTTACTTTTGAGATAACATTTATTGGGTTTATAGAACTAAGTGCACAAAATTTCATAATTCTAGCCTTCATAGATTCTCAGAAAAAGGTACATAAACTTTAAAAAAAACATAATTTACAGGAAATGTAATTTTAAGTTCAGCCTAATGGTTTTTTTTCTTATTCTACCTCTTCAGAAGGCCCCAGATTTGTACTCAGAGTTCTCTTTCCCTTCAAGGGCTTCTCTGCTGGTTTCTTGTTTCCTGCCTTCTTTCCTTTACCAGGTCTTCAACTGAGTTTTCAGCAGCAAAGAGGCGCTGTAAATCTATTTTTCTCAAGATGACGTGAGTGAGCCGACCGCTGTGGGCAAGCGGTTCTAGGCACTTCAGTCTGGAACCACGCTGCTCCTACGGTCGCAGGTTCGAATCCTGCCTCGGGCATGGATGTGCTCTCCTACGAAGGAGAGCTTCTGTAAAGTTTGCAAGGTAGGAGACGAGATACTGGCAGAAGTAAAGCTGTGAGTACCGGGCGTGAGTCGTGCTTCGGTAGCTCAGATGGTAGAGCACTTGCCTGCGAAAGGCAAAGGTCTCGAGTTCGAGTCTCGGTCGGGCACACAGTTTTAATCTGCCAGGAAGTTTCATATCAGCGCACACTCCGCTGCAGAGTGAAAATCTCATTCTGGAATTTTAAGACTGTTAAGAAAGTTAATATTTCTATTGTTCATATACGATGCATCTACACTGATCAATACACTAGCCGATTATACAAAAAATAACGCGTTTGAAATGTGGACATATCAGATACTACTGCGAATATTGTGGATTCATGAAAAGTAATGTCTTAGGCCTAAAAGAATTAAACGTAGAACCAAGGCTGTCCAGGGTATGCTATCACAGAATCCTCAAGTTCTTTGGCCCACAATTCGGAAATAAAGATATAATTTAGAGAAAGTCAAAGGACATTTAAGGACTATAGTCCAGACAGCATGGACGACGGTTAGGCGAAATGAGATGGAAACAAATCAACAGCCGTTCGACAGGAGAAAGGCCGTGATTACTGAAAAGAAAATCATAACAAAACTGCATGATGAATAGCCAACTTTCATCTCAGAAAGGAAGAATTTACATAATAGCATACTTATTTAAATCAGATACAGTGTTTGTGTTGTAGTTCCAGTTTCAGTAAAATGTAACGTATCGCTCATAAATAGGGGAAAAGACACGTTGGTGTAGGATAATGTGATTGCTGAACACTCTCTAGAACCAATAACAACTGTCACATATATGGGATTATAACAACGGAGTGATTTTAAGTGAAACGACTATATAAAACTAATCGTAAGAAACGCAGGTGACAGACAGATTCAGCGGAAGAATCTTACGGAATTAGTCTACCTACAAGCACGTAGCTTACTAAATCCCTCGTTCGAGCTATATTCTATTATCCTTCGTTTGGCTCTATTACCAAGTGGAATAAATAGAGAAGATCCGAAGAAGAACAGCATGTTTAGTTTAGTAAGCTCGAAAGTGTGACAGAGATGCTCATCCATCGCCGCTGGCAGGCGATAATAGATAGGGTCTGTGGATCGCGGTGTGGTTTGTTCTTAAAATTCTGACGCTCTTGGATGAGTCATCTACGTACTTCTTTCTCCTGCACGTAGACAGCAAAAGAACCACGAAGGTAACACCGGAGAGATTCGAGCTCATAAGGATACTACCCAATAGTCTTTCTTTCCGCGCATCACTAGCGACTGAATCAGTAAGGAAGGGAACCGAAAGTAGTACACGAAATACACTGTCACACAACGTAAGGTAGGAGCTGAGGATAGAGATCGATGCACCCTAGCCTAGCAACCACAAATACTAAATATTTGGCTTCAACATTCCATATTTTCGTCTATTTTTATGTCAACAATACGTGAAATGAATAGCATTACCACACTCAATCGACGACAGCGTAAGAACAGTGGAGACGCGTGAAATCACACGTTTTCCTCGTTTTCCATATTCTTTCGTAACATAATTAGTGTTGTGCTATTATTTCCAAGAGAAATGTATGAAATGTCCACATTAAGCCCATAATTTACTTTATGGTTACCGGAGTGCTTGTAGTCTTTTTTTACTAGGGCACAGAATATAATTTACACAGATGCAGCTGCAGTCAGCAGTGGTAAAACCGACTCATTTCTTCTTCCTGCCCGTAAAAGGTTAACAAATCTACTGAAGAAAGTATCTGCATTACCCTTGTCCATCCTCTATCCTCTTCCGGACTATTGTCACACGAAACGGAATTCTTACTAAATATGCCTGACGGAGAACAACGAAAAAGTTAAAAAAAGGGCAGTTCGTTTTGTGTTATCACGAAACAGGTGAGAGTATGACACGGATGCAGCCGGCCCGATGTCCCCGAGCGGTTCTAGGCGCTTCAGTCTGGAACCGCGCGACCGCTACGGTCGCAGGTTCGAATCCTGCCTCGGGCATGGATGTGTGTGACGTCCGCAGGTTAGTTAGGTTTGAGTCGTTCTAAGTTCTAGGGGACTGGTTACCTCAGATGTTAAGTGCCATTGTGCTCAGAGCCGTTTGAACCATTTTTGACACGAGATCTTTTCATGAAATTTCAATCACCAACTTCCTTCTCCGAATTCCGAAATATTTTAAACATTTTTGGAGGGTGCTATCAACAGTCGATAAGCAATGTATAAAACCCATGTTTTACCAACAGCTGCTTTTATTTCAAAACGAAATATCAACCGGTTTCAGCCTTGGGCCATCAATCACGGGTAAGGGCTAAGATGGTTTAAGCCACCACGTTACATTTGTCATTACTTAAATACTGTGTAGAGAATGTAATGAAAATCATTATACGACACAGTACTTTTAGAAGCAAACATTACGAATACTAAATGTATACAGAGTAGTACTGAAGAGAAAATGAGGGCTATACGTACTACATTCAATGTAATACACACATCAAAAAAAGTTTTGTATCACCCCCGTTCCCAGAACTCCTGAAGATAGACGTTGACTGTGGATATTGTATCACATATACAGCCCTTTGACTGTTCAGAGATGTCACTAAACCCGCCAAAAGATGTAAACAACCATGCACGAGCAGCGCCTATTAGACTGAGGGGATCCGACAGCCGATCAGTTCCAGTCATTCCACCGGGAAAGAGGTACACGGCTCGCGTTGTCTGTAGTTCAACCATGCCTAGACGGCCAATACCCCGGTTCGATCGCGTCTTCATTGTTATTTTGTGCCAGGAAGGGCTCTCAACAAGCTAAGTGTCAAGGGGTATCGGAGTGCACCAAAGCAATGTTGTTTGGACATGGAGGAGATACAGAGAGACAGGAACTGTCGATGACTGCCTCGCTCAGGCCGCCCAAGGGCTACTACTGCAGTAGATGACCGCTGCCCATTGATTATGGTTCGAAGGAACCCTGACAGCAACGCCACTATGTTTATAATGCTTATCGTGCAGCCACAGGTACTCTCGTTACAACTGTGCGCAATACGCAGCATGATGCGCAACTTCACTCCCGACGTCCCTGGCGAGGTCCATCTTTGCAGCCACGACTCCATGCAGCGCAGTACAAATGGGCCCAACAACATGCCGAATGGACCACTCAGGATTGGCATCAGGTTCTCCTCACCAATGAGTGTCGCATATGCCTTCAACCAGACAATCGTCGGAGACGTGTTTGGAGGCAACCCTGTCAGGCTGAACGCGTTAGTCACACTGTCCAGCGAGAGCAGCAGGGTGGTGGTTCCCTGCTGTTTTGGGGTGACATTATGTCAGGCCGACGTACGCCGCTGGTGGCCATGGAAGCGCCTTAACGGCTGTACGATACGTGAATGCCATCCTCCGACTGATGTCTGGGATAGATTGAAAAGGGCTGTTTATGGACGACGTGACTTACCAACCACTCCGAGGGATCTACGCCGAACGCCGTTGAGGAGTGGGACAATGTGGACCAACAGTGCCTTGATGAACTTGTGGATAGTATGCCACGACGAATACAGGCATGCATCAGTGCAAGAGGACGTGCTACTGGGTATCAGAGGTACAGGTTGTACAGCAGTGTGGACCACCACCTCTGAAGGTCTCGCTGTATGGTGGTACAACATGCAATGTGTGGTTTTCATGAGCAATAAAAAGGGCAGAAATGATTTTTATGCTGATCTCTATTCCAGTTTTCTGTACAGGCTCCGGAACTCTTGGAACCGAGGTAGTTGCAAAACATTTTTTGATGTGTGTGTTATATCCAGTAAACATGGGCTCTGAAGTGCATACCTTAAGAGGTATGAACACATGTTGATCTTCGCTAGTGCGAAAACACATATCTTCTACTGAATACGTGCAAATATCTCTGAAGGAATATATTTCAGAGCCCATGTTTAATAGACTTTTTTGCTTCGATTGATCGTTCCTGTCATAGCACTGAATACATACCATTCCTCCTGGGACGCCCTATATAATTCAGCATTTACGTCTTTGTTAAGTAAGAGGAGAGGACCACAGGGGATAGGAATATTACAATTTTCAGTACTGTCGTAAGTTGTAATTTCAGTATCAATTTATTGGGAACCGGTTTCGTCGATTCTCTTCGTCATCAGATTCTCTAAATATATAGTGGGCTCATTTTTCCCGAAAGACATCAATCAGAAAGTTCCTCGTGAAAATAACCGGTATCGGCATCAGCTCTTGTAGAAAGCAACCACACACGGTGAGACCGCAAAAAGGCGTACGTATCCTGGAAACGAATAAAAATGTGAGTAAAATCTTCAAGGTTTTCAAGAGCGGAATCTTAGGGATACATCATAAAAATTACAGCCATTTGCTGTACATAGCCGTCTCGGCATCCGCAGCTGAGTTTTAGTACCCCCAAAAATGTTTTTGTAACGTTCTCGCAAACGGATGAAAATTGTTGAAAACGGGGAGATGGTTCTTCTAGATAAATGTCAAGAGAATCGTTAAAATTTGAGCAATATGCTGAGGTTATTTATTATTTAGATTTCGCCTCATACAGGATTTTGTGTAGAAGTAAGATAACACTGAACCTCCATATCCTTGAAACTTATGGATACATCAAGAAAATTTTCAACGTTGTTCGAGATCGGGTCTTGGGAATATATCGTAAAAATTTCATCCATTTTCTATGCGTAGTCGTCTTGGAATCTTCGACTGGGTTTGGTCCGCTCGTCACGGCGAAAATGTAGTGAAAAAAAGAATTTAGGGGAGGGGGGAGGGGGGGAGTTTTCCGTGTAACTGCTCACGAACTATTGATACCTCCATAATCTCGACTAGAGTGGCCAACATAGTCTCCAGACATGAACCCTATCGAAAATGTCTGGGATAGATTGAAAAGGACTGTTTATGGACGATGTGACCCACCAACCACTCTGAGGGATCAACGCCGAATCGCCGTTGAGGGGTGCGACAATCTGGACCAACAGTGCCTTAATGAAGGTCAAGCCCACCTAAGACCACATCAGATTCAAAACGAACCGACCTCTTTGCTCCATTTGCCTATGCAGAAGGAAGTGTGTAATATTCATACCTCGACCCTGATCTGTAGGACAGTGACACTAAGAAAATGCTTCTTTTGTGTATAAAAAATCGTCCCAGCCCAGAAGCTACCCAGAACACTTGATCCTACCTTTTTATCACCAGCAGAACCCGAGGTATGAGCACCATACCCCATGCATACCGACAAACGTTAGGAACGAGAGAGACTGATATCCAACGGCAGACACTTGATTTGGAGCGCAGCGCAGCTATTTTCGGGCGCTTGGACTTCCTGACTGATGTCTTTCGGGAAAATTGAGTCACTATATATTTAGAGGAACTGATCATAACGAATTGCTTTGTCGAAATCGATTGCCAATACATTGATATTGAAATTACAGCTGACGATAGTGTTAAACATTGTAATACCCTGCATATTAGCCTACCGCTCACGAACAGGGGGGGGGGGGGGGGGACATCGGGAAGGCAGTTATCGCTGAAACAACCGGTTTCCGGTTACACCGGTTCATTTCGTCTCCAGTTTAACCTTACCGTTAAAACCGCGCAAAATAAACTATTTCTGAAAGAATCGATTTTTCAGTGTTTTATTGCTGTTACTTCCTGTAAGGTAAACCTCGAACAAAGGTTGGGAAGTTCTAATGAAGGCGAAGGACGAGTAGTTAATGATCGACATGGGGTTGAGGCTTGGGCAGAAATTTGTCTCATTGTCTCCAGCAAAGACTGAGAAGGTGAAGGATACCGATGTGGCGACAGCGACAGAAAACGGTCACTAGTTGGTGATTTACATTCATCATTACTTTTGGACGGTATCAATATTTCAGCCTGATGCAACCACAATATTAAGCATTCAGTCATTACCCCAAGTTTACAGCACATCAACAAAATTATTGTTACATCAATCAAAGCTAGCCGCGCGGGATTAGCCGAGCGGTCTCAGGCGCTGCTGTCATGGACTGTGCGGCTGGTCCCAGCGGAGGTTCGAGTCCTCCCTCGGGTATGGGTATGTGAATTTGTCCTTAGGATAATTTAGGTTAAGTAGCGTGTAAGCTTAAGGACTAATGACCTTAGCAGTTAAGTCCCATAAGATTTCACACACATTGGAACATTTTTTTAATCAGAGCTATCTTCTCTTCCAAGAAACATTGTGGACGTTTTGTCCTAATATGATGTCGCAAATTTGTTCCGCTGCGTCCCATTTTTGAGTTTATTAAGCAAATAGAACATTGTACTTCATTACTACCGCACTTCGTAAAATACTTCCGCAAAAGTGGGACAGTACCATTTTGTAAGATTACTGATGATTGAAGATGACTACCGTATAGACCGAATGGGAGCAAATCTGGCACACTGCACGTACAAGCGTACCGTTTAATGGGGCACGCTACAGGGCAACAGCAACAGTCCTGTCTCTGCGATGCTGTATCGATTCTTATGACATTTATTTGTTGTTATTTTCTAACTGCAGGCCTATTAAAGTAGTGCTGATCTTTTTTCCAAGTTTCTTTCATAATCCAGTATTCAAAGCAATGGACGTTTTACAAATAAAAGCTACTCGTTTTTTAAAAGAAAGTCCTAATTAAAACCAAAATTTTCAGCACTAGCAAATCGTAATGCCAGTTTTACTCGGTTATTGGTAAAAAATGATAAATCATGTTATAACCGAAACCAGAAAATACCGAAAAACATCCGTTATTTACAACTAAAATACCGGTATCGGTTTTAAACGGTCAGTTTTTCCCATTCCCGCAGTTGGACGCAAATTTTCAGGTAAGCCTTCCAGATAAGCTCTTCAGATCCGAGATATGTGGCATAGCTCCAGGATAATTTTCTCGTGTGCTTATGCACCTGAACTTTTTCTGGTCAGTGGTATCGTCTACGACAGACATCGGGCTTGCGACAGGTCACTTTTTCGTTCTTCTGCTGAGGCACTACGAGGAGTCTGCACTGACTGGAAACTTCGTATTCTGTAACTTTACATCGTGTCTCGGTGAAATAAGGTTAAGATATGTCTTTTTCCAATTACTTTTGTTTTCACATGTTTTCGTATTGCATTAAAACTGTGCAGGCATCCCTCAGTTGATAGACCACTATAAATTAATGTTAAAACGGTTTTATAAGCTTTAATCCTTTGAGTGTCACATGTGATACCTCGAGACCCAATGCCGACATTGTTTACGTCAGCTGAAGTGCAATTACATCTTTCATCCGCTGATTACCAGAATTCACTGACAAGACATCACTGAGCGGATCAGCAGAATTAAGCTAGATGAGTCTGACAAGGAGTTTAATGAAAATGATGATGAAAATGACACTTTGATGCAAAGAGATCAAAGTAAAGAAAGTACATCATGGGAGGAGGAAACTGTGCCTCTTGCTCAAAATCTAGAAAGAAATGAGTTCTGGAAGCATACAAATTCGAAGGAAGAGGTGTTTTATTAAAAGAATCACTGTCTCCCACTCGACAGGATGCTCCTGAGAAAACTTATGTGTCATTTTTTTCGTTTTAATAAGGTTGATACTTCTAGTAACATCCAATACATTATTGCTACCAACAGCCAAGATGTACTCAAGAAACTGTTTGAATATTTTTTCAGATACTTTCTTGCTTCATTTTCTGAGGACGTGTGACAGTTCACAATTATCAGGCACGTCAGTAAAACAGGAAAATGACTTCATTCTACTGTAGAAAAAATGCACAAGTTTGGAGCCAGCATTGTCGCAGCACTTTTAGGAGTACTACGACGAAGAATGTGCTGAGACAGGAAAGAACGTGCCCAGTAATTTCAGAAAATGTTTCGATGGACATGTTTTACCTCCTGTGGAGGTATTTTGACCTAGTTTGAAATCTACAGCAAATATGAACAATATAATTAATGAAACTTCCTGGCAGATTAAAACTGTGTGCCGGACCGAGACTCGAAGTCGGGACCTTTGCCTTTCGCGGGCAAGTGCTCTACCAACTGAGCTATCCAACTCACGACTCACGACCCGTCCTCACAGCTGTGCGGTCCGGCACACAGTTTTAATCTGCCAGGAAGTTTCATATCAGCGCACACTCCGCTGCAGAGTGAAAATCTCATTCTGGGAATATAATTAATGTTTATGACTGCCTTTTGATAATTAAGGAATATGAAAGTGTGAAGTTATGTGTATAACTGCCTTGCGTATCACCCGAGGTGTCATCTATGACACTTGTCAAAAATGTAGCTCACTTGTACTTTTAATATAATCTTTATGACTGCCTTTTGATAATTAAGGAATATGGAACTGTGAAGTTATGAGTATAATTGCCTTGCTTATCATCCGAGGTGTCATCCATGATACTCGTCAGAAATGTAGCTCACTTGTACTTTTTGTGCTCGGAACTGAAGATGCTGTGAGAAAAATTGTATCATTAGCGACAGAAAGAGGAAAGATAGAAGTGACAGTGGTATGAGAAGTACCCCTGCCACACAACGTAAGCGGTAAAAAGAGCAGCAGTGAATGACTGAGATCTAGCTAGAGCCACCGGCGTTAGTAAGGGCAAGCGCACGCTCACACACCTGTGCCAGTGGCCTGCGTTCGGCGGCGGAGAAGTACTGCAGGAAGAACCTGGCGAGGAACATCTCGTCCATGAGCAGCTGTTCCCAGGAGTTGGGTTGTCGGCGGTGTTGCAGCTGCGGCTGTCGGCGGCCAGGCCTGGAGGCCGCGGGGGTGGCGCCCGGGGGAGGCGGGGGCGGCGCGCCGCGGCGGGACAGCTGCGGCGTCCCTGGCGACGCCGCGACGCCGCCTCCGCCGCCGCTGCCGTTGACGACGGCGGGCGACGCCGCGGACGCCGACGCGGGGGCCGGCGCCTTTCCCGACGGGCGCAGCCGCGACGGCTTCTCCGGAGCGCCGGCGCCGCCTCCGCCTCCGCCGCACAGCGCGTTGGTGACGCGCTCCATGACGCTGGCCTTGGCGGCGGCCACCACCACCTCCCCGGCGCCGTTGGCGGCCGGCGCGGGCGACGGCGCCCGGTGGTGCTTACCCGCGGCGCGCAGACCCAGCCCGTTGATGCGCTTGGTGAGCTCCGCGCTGGCGCGCTCCACCACGCCCTGCGCCGAGATGGACGACATGGCAGCTGCCTGAGTCGAGTCGAGCGGAGCGGACACGGGGCGGAACGGTGTCAGGAGCGCGGCAACGGCATCCCGCAGCGCGCGCCGCCGCACACTGCCGGGTCGCGCCGCGCGCCGCCGGCGACCGGCCGCCGAGCCTGCGCCGCCGGCCGCGAGAGGCGCTAGCGGCGCACCCTCGCTCGATGGCGTTCCGCTATCGATTATTTTCGGGAGCGAGGCCACCCCTCGAAAATAAACACCCCCCTGTGAGCCGACGCTGCGAGCCTCGAGCCCGTTCCACCCCCGACCGACGCCAACAGCCCTCGCAGAGGCAGCGCGTATCAAGGTCGGGTCACGCACACTCACAGGGACCGCCGCTCGCGGGCTGCCGCGCTGCGCTACGCTACACGCCAAGTGTCTGCGATGGGGCGTGTCTCTCTCTTTCCTACCGGATATACCGGGTGATCAAAAAGTCAGTATAAATTAGAAAACTTAATAAACCGCGGAATAATGTAGATAGAGAGGTAAAAATTGACACACATGCTTGGAATGACATGATAACAAAAAAAAAGTACACAAAATGTCCGACAGATGGCGCTGGACAGCAAAACGTCAGTGACTGTGCATGACAATAGTGTATAAAAGGAGCTGTATTGAGAGAGAGAGAATCAGTTTCCCAAGGTGGCTTCCATCAACTCCCCCTCCCCGATGATGCCCACTCTCCCTCCATTTATCCCTCCTATCAACTCTGATCCTCACTCCCCTCCTTTCCTCTGTCCTTTTCCCGGGCTCCCTCTCCCCCCCTTCCATCCTCTTTTTTCCCCACCTCCCCTCTCTCTGCCCCCTTCTCTCCCCTGAGTCCTTTTGCATTTTCCTCTTCTGCCTCTTCTCATTCCCTCTCGCATCTGCCATGCCCCTCTCCCGCTTTATGAGTCCTCTCTCTCCTTGGTTCCACCCCCCTTTTCGTTTTTTCCTTCCTCCCTCCTTGTTTTTCCCCCCTCCTCCAGGTCTCCCCCCCCCCATCTGCCTTTGGCTCGGTAGTGTCATCTTTGTGCCGCCATTTTCGTTCAGTGTTTTACAGTGAGTGTTTTACAGTGAGTGTTCCGTGTTGTGTTTTTTTGGGATGTGTTGCGAACGGCCATCATACTGTTGCTGGGTGTGCTTTTTATCTCTTGCGAACAGAAACCAGACTGTCGCCATATTTTTTAATTGTGTGTGTACTATGTTACTTGTCTGATTCATGTGACTTTTATTAACATTGCCAACCCCTTTTGCTTTCTGTTTTAACTTTCCGCATTTTTCCGCCATTTTACACTTTCAGTCACCGTTTTATCGCCTGTTTTTCTTGTTTCTTCTCTTCTTCCGTTTTTTTTTTTTTTTAAGTCTGTAGGCTGTAGAACAGCGTACTAAGCTGCTGCCAGCCCACCCCCTTCGGGGGAATTGAAAATCATTAAAGAAAAAAAAAAAGAGGGAGAATCAGATGCGCCGGCCGTTGTGGCCAAGCGTGTCTAGGCGCTTCAGTCCGGAGCCGCGCGGCTGCTACGGACGCAGGTTCGAATCCTGCCTCGGGCGTGGGTGTGTGTGATGTCCTTAGTTAGTTAGGTTTAAGTAGTTCTAAGTTCTAGGGGACTGATGACTTCAGATGTTGAGTCCCATAGTGCTCAGAGCCATTTGAACCATTTTTTTTTTTAATCAGATGCGCCAGCAGTCGCAGCATGTTGACGTTACCTGAAAAGGCGCTTTTAGTGAAGCTGTATTATCAGAATGGGGAATATACTAGTTTAGCATTACGATCCTGTAGCCATAGGAAGGGGATTCGAACGGGTAAAGGTCCGTTGACGAATGCAGCTGTGGCGAGAATGATTTCGAAGTTCGAAGCCACGGGTTGTTTAGACGATAGACCCCATAGTGGCCGACCGAGCACAAGGCGTAATGCTGCCGAGACAGTTGAGGAAGAAATGGAGACTGTTGCGGGTTTGTCTATGCACGGGGAAGTCAGTGCTCGTGCAGCCGCACGTCGCACCGGCGTTCCATACACTACTGTTTGGTTGGCACTTAGGCGTACCCTCCGATGCTATCCGTATAAAATCCATCGGCATCATGAACTGTTACCTGGCGATTTAGTGAAGCGGACGGCATTTGCGGTGTGTGCGTTTCAAAAGATGGCGGAAGATGATGATTGGTTGAGTAACGTGTTGTGGACTGACGAAGCTCATTTCACGCTCCGAGGGCCTGTCAAACGCCCACAGCTGCAGAATCTGGGCTACCGAAAATCATAGAACTGTCGTGGAAACTCCATTGCACGACGAGAAAGTCGCGGTATGGGTTGGATTTACCACATCTACCGTTATCGGGTCTTTTTTTCTTCGAGGAAATGCGTGATTCTGGTTTTGTAACTGCTACCGTGACGGGTGAGATGTACGCCGATATGTTACAGAATCGCATCATCCCCAGCCTGGCTGATAAACACCTGCTGGAACGTACGATGTTTATGCAGGATGGCGCTCCACCCCATATTGCTAGAGTCGTGAAAGATCTCTTGCGAGCGTCGTTTGGTGATGAAAGTGTGCTCAGCCACCACTTTGGTCATGCTTGCCCTCCCAGGTCCCCAGACCTCAGTCCTTGCGATTATTGGCTTTGGGGTTACCTGAAGTCGCAAATGTATCGTGATCGACCAACATCTCTAGGGACGCTGAAAGACAACATCCGACGCCAATGCCGCACCATAAGTCCGGACATGCTTTACAGTGCTGTTCACAACATTATTCCTCAACTACAGCTATTGTTGAGGAATGATGATGGACATATTGAGCATTTCCTGTAAAGAACATCATCTTTGCTTTGTCTTACTTTGTTATGCTAATTATTGCTATTCTGATTAGATGAAGCGCCATTTGTCGGATATTTTTTGAACTTTTGTATTTTTTTTGGTTCTAATAAAACCCCATGTCATTCCAAGCATGTGTGTCAATTTTTACCTCTCTATCTACATTATTTCGTGATTTATTCAGTTTTCAGATTTATATTGACATTTTGATCACCGGTACTTTTATATGAATTCGGTTTTTTACTCGACTGGTAGATTAGGTCTTACAATACAGAAAAAACTAAGCAGGTGCGAGTAGGACTCACGAACTGAGTGTTCCATACAACCTTAATTATTTATGCAGACAGTTTATCCATTCCAGGAGTGGTGGAATTTAGCAATTTTTGTCTGTTATCGAAATTGACACTGGCAAGATATCGATCCCACAGATTCCAAGACTTACGAGAATGTTTTAATATCACTTTCGAAGTCGGATAACAACGACAAAAATACTTTTTGTGTAATATTGATACAAATTAACAATTTTCTAACTTTTTCCTTGTATCACCAACTGCGACATGGTCGCATATACAAACAGTGATCCAATACAGTCAAATGTTTTTTATTCCAGTCTTTGATCACAATATCAATTCTTCAGACGATGACCAGTTTCAGTCCGTAATGACCAATCTCAGATCTTTTTTACACCATGTCCTAAAGTGATAAGGCCATAATGATTATATTTATATGTTTTGACGATGCCATTATGGCCTTATCACTTTAGGACATGGCGTAAAAAAGATCTGAGGATGGTCGCTACGGACTGAAAGCGGTTATCGTCTAAAGAATTAATATTGTGATCAATGACTGGAATAAAAAATATTTTTCCTTGTACTTGAATTGGGAAACCTTTCTTCTTGGCAAATTTCATGATATACATCAAGGGAACGTACCCTACAGGTGTTGATGAGTGAGTTTGCGAGTGCAAAATACGTGACATGAGTGTCCGTAACTTCTGATTGCACTGACCTAAAGGTTTATAGTACCGCTAAGGGAACACTTACTAAGTGACATAAATTTAAACTCGGCACATGAACCGGATAGTGAGAAAAAGGAGCCTTAACAGATGGACGGACAAATGACAAAAATGACAAAAATTTTTTCCGTGTAACGTAATTACAAATTAACAATTTCAGATTTATACTTTGGCTGTGACGTGAAACGTTGCTGCCTGTCAAACTTCATGATTCTTGTTCAGCGGAAAGTAGCCTTAATGTTTTGATGAGTGAGTTTGTGAGTATCAAAATAAGTGACATATATGGCCGTATCTTTTGATTGCATTAACTCTGTTACATCGCCAAGGAACCGTAGATGTCACATAAATTTCAACTTGATACTTCTACCCGTTCCTGAGAAAAAGGGTTTTGAACATTCGGGCAGACAGACTTACGGAAGTACAACAAAGTGATCCTGTAAGGATTCGGTTTTTATCTGCTGAGGTAGGTAATCCTAAAAACTGCAACCATCCACCTGTGGTTTTTCATGTTTTTACAACAAAGTGATCCTGTAAGGATTCCGTTTTTATCTGCTGAAGTACGTAATCCTAAAAACTGCAACCATCCACTTGTGGTTTTTCATGTTTTTACGTCATTCATCTACAGCTACATCTGCATACATATTCCAGAAGCCACGATACAGCGCATGATGGGGCGGCTTTGTACTACTTCTGGTCACTCTCACTCCACACGTAATTGGAGCGAGGGAAAAACAAAGGCTTTCGTACTAACACTGATTTCTGCTATTTTGTCTTCGCGGTACATGTGCGAGCTGTATGTTGGTGACAATAGGATCGTTCTGTACCCTATAAATTGTCGATGGTGTATAGCATATTTATAGCAGAGCTCTTCGCCCTGTATCAGACCACGCACTACGTCCGGCAACACAGGCTTTTCAATTGCTCCATGTGCTCAGACTCTCTTAGTGCCCCCCAAAGCCTCTGTGTGCTGTACACCACCCATCGTGCGCGGGATTAGCCGAGCGGTCTCGGGCGCTGCAGTCATGGACTGTGCGGCTGGTCCCGGCGGAGGTTCGAGTTCTTCCTCGGGCATGGGTGTGCGTGTTTGTCCTTAGGATAATTTAGGTTAAGTATTGTGTAAGCTTAGGGACTGATGACCTTAGCAGTTAAGTTCCATAAGATTTCACACACATTTGAACAACAACCTCCCAAAATGGCTCTGAGCACTATGGGACTTAACATCTATGGTCATCAGTCCCCTAGAACTTAGAACTACTTAAACCTAACTAACCTAAGGACAGCACACAACACCCAGCCATCACGAGGCAGAGAAAATCCCTGACCCCGCCGGGAATCGAACCCGGGAACCCGGGCGTGGGAAGCGAGAACGCTACCCCACGACCACGAGATGCGGGCTTGAAACTACAACAACACCCATCCCTTAATGCAACGGGGGCAGGTAAGCTGTCACTTGCTCACTCTTGGTGGAGCCACTGTGATGTTTATGTGGGATCCAAGTCACGTCGGTCTGACAGGAAACAAAGCCGCTGACGCTGCTGCCAAGGTTGCAGTCCTCGTACCTCAGCCCGTTAGTTCTTACGTTCCCTCCGATTATCTCTGTGTTGCGGAGTGTCAGCAGGTGGTGTCACTTTGGCAGCACCACTGGTCTTCCCTCCATGTGAACAAGCTCCGGGCTATTAAGCCTCTTCCAGCGGCTTGGACGACCTCCTCTCGGCCCTCTCGCCACGAGATCATTTTTTCAGCTATCTCCATTTGTTAAGTGGTGCTCCCCTACCACTTTATGCACATTGCACACAACTTTTGACGGTGAGCCATTTCCTTACTGAATTCCCCTTTTTCACCGCTTACGTTCCCGCTTGTGTTTGCCGTCTGAATTATCGGTCGTTTTAGCGATCGGCTCGCGGTCTGTCGAAAGCGTTTTACTTTTTATCCGTCGTAGTAATATGGCGAAGTACATTTAATTTTCAGTTCTGGACCTCCGTTTCTCTACAGTGCATTTTATAGACCTTTCTCCACGTCCCTGTTTTTAGCTGTCTTCTCTTCCGGCTATTATATTTGCCGTGTAGTCGTTTTCAACTCCAATCTTTGTCTTCGTGTTCTACAGTTTTGACATGGGCGCGTTTGACCCTAATTGTTTTTGCGCCCTAAAACAAAACAAAACATAAACCAGCCACTAACTGGTTTTAGGTTTCTTTGCTTAAAAAGTACCGTTACCGACTTCGATTTTTTCACAGATCATCATCTGACGGTTTTTTCATACTTCCATCAAAACAAATTATGCATTGGTTTCCTGTGAGTTTCCCTAGGATAAACAATAATTCACAATTATAAACGTGTAACCAAATGTACGCGTTACATATTTGTGTTGGGATGCAACTTTCATGAAATGTCCTTCTGGCGCATTTGTTTTTGCATTTTTGTTGCAATGAAATACATTCTGAAGTATGTTTGTATTTTCACACACATTGCACCACACTGTAAACCACTTCCGTTCAGTCACAAAACGAATTTTCAATGAGCATCAAATGTCCTGATTCACAACATACGAAAACAAATACGTCTTGTAAAGTGGTTATTTGTTTTTGAATGTTGTACACCATCAACAGTTTATTTCAAATAACAGCCACAGTCTCCAACCGTGTCTTTATTTCACAAAATTACGTTCTATAGTATGTGGCAAATTCTGGTTCCGTAAACTTTCTCTACTTTGAATTATTATTGGTTTTTCCATCTTAAGCTTACTGCAACTAAAGAGCAATTTACATCACACGCGTTTCACTTTTGTTTATAAAGAGTCTTCTGTTGTCATTCTGAAAATATGGATGAATAATATGTCTGTAAATTTTTATCTTTACAGATTGAAAACAGTATTTCCTTATAAAGAGGGCGTATAATTTACTTGCCGTCTTTTTATCTCTCGTTTACTTATTCTGCAGATTTAGTTTCAAAGAAAGTTGTTTGTACATTCACTTTGCGCAGTTTTTCGCCTTTTTTGAAATCATTTTTTCTTACGATGCGTTGGCATTATTTTCACTTCACCTCACTTATTAAAGCTTCACAATTTAAATAAAAGTCTACTTTCATCAGTTCCGCATTTAGTACAGTACAAAAAGCAATTGAGTTCATAGTGAGAGAATAAGGTTGTGTTAGATGTTTACAAAACACGACTGTTACACATAGACAGTTGCATTGAGAATGGAATATTTCAAGAGTTTCACTGGTTACTGTAGTTGTGCAACGCATATTAGAATATGGTTTTGATACCCGAAGATAGTGACATTCGTCATCGTCTTTAATAAAAATACAGTAGTTCAATCATGTAGAATGCAATGAAGTTTTTACCTTGACCAAGACTTCCAGCAATACTCATAACATGGTTGTTGAGAAATCCGGGTTAATGGCTAATATTTTACGAAATTTATGAAATATTAAGGTACAAATTAATCAAAATAAAGTTAATACCAATTTAAAGTTTTTATAAAAAGAAGCTTTAATATAAAAATTCAATTAAAACCTCATTCAATTCACGGCAATGTAAAAGTATTTTGATTGATAAATGTCCAAAAAGAAATAAATTACTAAAAAAATTAATGTTCATTCACTCCTGTCTCTCACGCAACATGTGACCTGTGACAGCTGAAACAGGCCAGGAAGCCATGTCAGCAGAGCAGAGTAAAGAGCTGTACGTCATGGCAGATTTGGAAATGTTTCCTTCACAAACGAGAAACTGTTCAAAAACACGTGCAATTTAAAACAGCAAAAGAAGGACTCAAGATATAAATTCTCGTAGTCTACTTGTCGCCGAATAGCAATCATTTCTTGCTAACAATTCTTAGGTTAAGGTTAAGTTATGCAAAGTTATTTTTATGACAGAAGCATTAAAAGTACAATTAAAGTAGCTCATATAAGCATATTCCCTTGTTCCACATTAATTTTTCTGAGCATAACATACTTCTCCTTTTACCCCGCAAGTTCCTGCCATTTGAGCATGGCCAACCAGTATTCTCCAGTTTGGGTCCTCTCGTCACTTCAGTCTCATACCTAATTTTCTCTTTCTGTCACTTCTACCTGTACACATTTGTACACACTTGCCCTCCGAGTTAATAACGAGCATCAAAACCGGTATAGGGATTAGTGAACACAGGGCTGTCGTAGCGAGATTGAATATTGTAATCCCCAAATCCTCGAGAAATAAGCGAAAAATATACCTATTCAAAAAAGCAGATAAAAATTCACTTGACGCCTTCCTGAGAGACAATCTCCACTCATTCCAAATTAATAATATAAGTGTAGACCAGATGTGGCTTAAATTCAAAGAAATAATATCGGCAGCAATTGATTTATACCAAATAAATTAGCAAACGACGAAGCTGATCCTCCTTGGTACATAAAACGGGTTAGAACACCGTTTCAGAAACAATGAAACAAACGTGCCAAATTTAAACAGACGCAAAATCCCCAAGATTGGCGATCTTTTATAAAAGCTCGAAATTTAGCCCGGTCTTCAATGCGAGATGCTTATAACAGTTTCCACAAAGAAACTTTGTCTCGAAACCTGGCAGAAATTCCAAAGCGATTCTGCTCGTATGTGAAGTATGTTAGCGGCAAGAAACAATCAATTTCTTCTCTGCGCGATAGCAATGGAGATACTATCGAAGACAGTGCAGTCAAAGCAGAGTTACTTAAACACAGCCTTCCAAAATGCCTTCACAAAAGAAGACGAAGTAAATATTCCAGAATTCGAACCAAGAACAGCTGCCAACGTGAGTAACGTAGAAGTAAATATCCTCGGAGTAGTGAAGTAACTTAATCACTTAATAAAAGCAAGTCTTCTGCTCAAGACTTTATACCAATTAGGTTCCTTTCGGAGTATGCTGATGCATTAGCTCCATACTTAGCAATCATATACAACCGTTCGCTCGACGAAATATCCGTACCCAAAGACTGGAAAGTTGCACAGGTCACATCAATATTCAAGAAAGGTAGTAGGAGTAATCCACTAAATTACAGGCCCATATCGTTAACGTCGATATGCAGCAGGATTCTGGAACATATATTGTGTTCAAATGTTATGAATTACCTCGAAGAAAACTGTCTATTGACACATCGTCAGCATGGATTTGGAAAATATAGTTCCTGTGAAATACAACTAGATCTTTACTCACATGAAGTGTTGAGTGCTACTGAAAAAGGATTTCAAATCGATTCCTTATTTTTAGATTTCCGGAAGGCTTTTGACACTGTACCACATAAGCGGCTTGTAGTGAAATTGCGTGCTTATGGAATATCGTCTCAGTTATGTGACTGGATTTGTGATTTCCTGTCAGAGAGGTCACAGTACGTAGTAACTGACCGAAAGTCATCGAGTAAAATAGAAGTGATTTCTGGCGTTCCCCAAGGTAGTTTTATAGGCCCTTTGCTGTTCCTTATCTATATAAACGATTTGTGAGACAATCTGAGCAGCCGTCTTCGGTTGTTTGCAGCTGACGCTGTCGTTTATCGACTAATAAAGCCATCATAAGATCAAAACAAATTGCAAAACGATTTAGGAAAGATATCTGAATGGTGCCAAAATTGGCAGTTGATCGTAAATAACGAAAAGTGTGAGGTCATCCACATGAGTGCTAAAAGGAATTCGTTAAACTTCGGTTACACGGTAAATCAGTCTAATTTAAAAGCCGTAAATTCAACTAAATACCTAGGAATTACAATTAAGAACAACTTAAATTGGAAGGAACACATAGAAAATGTTATGAGGAAGGCGAACCAGAGACTGCGTTTTATTGGCAGGACACTTAGAAAATGTAACAGATCTACTAAGGAGACTGCCTACACTACGCTTGTCCGTCCTCTTTTAGAATACTGCTTCACGGTGTGGGATCCGCACTAGGTGGGACTGACGGAGTACATCGAAAAAGTTTTGTATTATCGCGAAATATGGGAGAGAGTGTCACAGAAATAATACAGGATTTGGACTGGACACCATTAAAATAAAAGCGTTTTTCGTTGCGACGGAATCTTCTCACGAAATTCCAATCACAAACTTTCTCCTCTGAATGCGAAAATATTTTGGTGAGACCGACCTACATAGGGAGGAACGATCACCACGATAAAATAAGGGAAATCAGAGCTCGTACGGAAAGATATAGGTGTTCGTTCTTTCCGCGCGCTATACGAGATTGGAGTGACAGAGAATTGTGAAGGTGGTTCGATGAAGCCTCTGCCAGGCACTTAAATGTGATTTGCAGAGTATACATGTAGATGTACGCTCAAAGATCACCTCGGGAGTGGAACCTCACCTCATCCTAGTGAGAACCACATTCACAATAATTCATCAGTACTAGCTTCAGAGGCCCCTAAATAGTCACCGTTTATGCATTTCTGTTATTGTCAGCTGCACTTTTTTTCTGTAACACTACATCTCAAGTGCTTCTATTCTCTTCTGCTACAGTTTCCCCACAGTTCTCCAAATCTACATTCTCAGAAATTTCTTCTCCAAATTGAGTTTTGGTGCTAGTGTACTCCTCCTGGCCAAGAATGCCCCCCTAGCTCGTGGTGGTCTGCTCTTCACGTCCCCCTTGCTCTGTCCACCATGGGTTATATTGCTGCCTAGGTAGCAGAATTCCTTATCTTCATCCGCTTTGCGATTACCAACCGGATGTTTTGTTTCTCGCTATTCTTATTTCTGATGCTTCTCATTACTTTCGGCTCTATTCGATTCGTTCTCAGTCCATATTCTATACTCATCAGACTGTTCATTCCATTCAGCAGATCCTGTAATTCTTCTTCACTTTCACTCAGGATAGCGATGTCATCAGCGAACCTTATCATTTATATCATTTCACCTTGAACCTTTCTTTTATTTCCGTCGCTGCTTCTTCGACTTAGGTTGAACAGTAGGGGTGAAAGGCTGCATCCCTATCCTACACCCTTTCTAGTCCGAGCACTGCGTTCTTGGTGTTCCAGTCTTATTCTTCCCTCTTTGTTCTCGTACATAGTGTATGTTATCCGTCTTTCCCTCTAGCTTACCCCTATTTTTCTCTGAATTTGAACGTCTAGTACCATGTGACATTGTCGAACGCTTTTTGCGGGTCCACAAATCCTATGAACGTTTCTTGCTTTCTCTTTAGCCTTGCTTCCATCATCAACAGCAACGACAGAAGTGTCTCTCAGGTGCCTTTACCTTTCCTAAAGCCATCTAACATATCGTCAGTTTTCTTTTCCATTTTTCTGTGTATTGTTCTTGTCAGAAACTTGGATGCATGAGATGTTAAGCTGATTGTGTGGTAATTCTCACACTTTTCGGCTCTTGCAATCTTCGGAATCATGTGTATGATGTTTTTCCGAAAGTCGGTTGGTATATGGCCAGAGTCATACATTCTACACATCAGCGAGGTCGTTTTGTTGACACTTCCCCCAATGGTTTTAGAAATTCTGATGGAATGTTACCTGTCCCTTCTGCCTTATTCGATCTTAAGTCTTCCAAAGCTCTCTTAAATTCTGATTTCAGTACTGGATCTCCTGTTTCCTCTGTAGAGACCCCTGTTCCTTCACGTCAGACAAGTCTTCCCGCTCACAGAGGCCTTCAATGTGCTCTTTCTACCCATCCGCCCTCTCCTCTGCCTTTAACAATGAAATACCCATTGCACTCTTAACGTTACCGCCGTGCTTTTGACTTCACCGAAGGTTGTTTTGACTTCTCTATATGCTGTGTCAGTCCCTCCGACAATCATTCCTTTTCGATTTCTTCAATTTTTTATGCAACCATTTCGCCTTACCTCGTCCATCCTCTTGTACAAATTGTCCATTGAGGTGGCCCAGTGTAAGCAGCCCGACTGGAAGAACAAACGGGAAGGTAGGCAACAGCAAAATCTGCTTAATGACTGTTGCCTAAACCACCTATGTGAAGCTTCAGTGCGGAATTCTCCTACCTCCATAACACTTTCGTTCGTAGAAACGTTGGAAACTGTGTTACTGGAAACAGCCTTTTATCGCAAACGATTTTTTTCCCTTTGTTTTCTGTCCGGTTTCTGTCAATCACATCAACATCAGAAGCCTCCTATAACATAAAACATAAGAAAACTCTTATGTTTTATTTATTGGTTCAGGAAGACAGACGCATCTGTTTACGATCTTGTATTAACGTAACCGGTCACAAAATAAAGGACAAAAAAGTTTATTGTCAGAAACACTTTTCACTCTTCACATTTTGAACGTTGGGTCGCTCTATTCTTCAGCGTGATTACGTCCCGCTTCAATCAAATACTGAAACACGATTCAAGAGTTCGATGCAGATGAAATGGGTGCTGCAGCAACAACTAAAAGGACTAAACGGCTAACACAGCACACGCTGCACGGTTCTTCTATCTAATGGTTTCCGGCGGCAACAAAAGTTTGACTTTCAATACTTCATTTAAATATAGATCGAACGTAAAAATTTAAATACTGTGTTAATCTAGTCATTAAGAGGTACAATCTTATGTTACGTGTTTAACACAGTAAGACAAGTTGTTGTTGCAGTCTTCGATCCAAAAACTGGTTTGATGTAGCTCTCCATGCCACGCTATGCTGTGCAAGTTTCTTCTCCGAATAACTACTGCAACCTACATCCTTCTGAATCTGCTTACTGAATTCATCTCTTAGTCTCTCCCTACAATTTCTACCCTGCACACTTCCCTCCAACACCAGATTGTTCGTCCCTCGATGTCGCAGAATGTGTCCTACCGACAAATCTTTTTTTAGTCAAGTTATACTATAAATTTATCTCCCCCAATTCTATTCAATACTGCCTCATAAGTTACGTGATATACCCATCTAATATTCAGCATTTTGCTGTAGCACCACATTTCAAAACTTCTATTCTCTTATTGTCTGAATTATTTACCGTCCTTGTTTCACTTCCATACATGCCTACACTCCGTACAAATAGGATTTCAAATCAAACACCTTTCAGCCGTCTAATTTCCAAACTTTCGAACAAATAGTTTAAGAAAAGACTTCCTAACACTTAAATCTATACTCGATATCAACAAATTTCTGTATCTCAAAAACGTATTTCTTGTTATTGCCAGTCTACATTTTATATCCTCTCTACTTCGGCATCATCACTTATTTTGCTGCCCAAGCAGCAAAACTCATGTACTGCTTTACGTGTCTCGTTTCCTAATCTATTTCCCTCAGCATCACCTGATTTAATTCGACTACATTCCATTACCCTTGTCTTGCTTTTGTTGATGTTCATCTTATATCGTCCATTCCGTTCAATTGCTCTTCCAGGTCCTTTGCTGTCTCTGCCAGGATCTCAACGTCGTTGCCAAACCACAAAGTTTTCATTTCTTCTCCCTGAACTTTAATTCCTACTCCAAATTTTTCTTTCATTTCCTTTACTGCTTGCTCAATGCATAGACTGTATAGCGTCACAGTAGGCTACAGTCCTGTCTCACTCCCTTCTCAACCACTGTTTCCCTTCCATGCCCCTCGAGTCTTATAACTGCCGTCTGGTTTCTGTAAAAATTGTAAATAGCCTTTCTGTCCGTGCATTTTGCATCTGCTACCTTCACGATTTCAAAGAGAGTATTGTAGTCAACATTGTCAAAGATTTTCTCTCAGTCTACAAGTGCTGTAAACGTAGGTTTGCCTTTCCTTAACCTACATTCTAAGATAAATCGTACGGTCACCAAAGTGATTTCCCCGAGATCACTTCTACCGGTTTTTGCATTCTTCTGTTGAGGCGGCATAACTTACGGGACACAAATTAGCCAGACTATACTCATACAGTGTTTGGGAACTAGAGTACTTAGCGACTACCAACAAACTTTACACCTCATCTCAGACCTTTATAAAACATTTATCGCTGACACTCCTCACCAAATGCAGAAAACTTCAGCATCAGTATGACTTTTTCATTTATTCCATCTTTACTAATACCTCTACTCGCAGCACATTTTGCAGACAGTAACCGCATATATTACTGAATGTACCTACCAAATTATATCATTGTACGGCGCACACTGCAGGAGATATGACATCATAAACATTGGGAAACTAGCTTTCATTTAAAACGGAGCGAAATTACCCACACTACACTCATTGTTTCATATTGAGAGCTTTTATGACTTTCAACAAACGTTAAAGATATTTTCAGACTTTTTATAATTTTTTTCTCGCTTACTTTTATAACATTAATTCATATGTAAAGAATCAGACGTGTGAAGCTGTTTTGTACATGGGAGTTCGATTCTTTAAAGAATCGAGGGTGGGGGTTTTACTGGTATCAGCTCTGTTCTGAAAATTGTTCATTCACACGTTTGTATTGTTCACACGCCATTCTGATACATAAAACCGAATCACTTTCACAGCCAAACCACGGAAGCCTATCGACCGACATCTTGGGAGCATTATTGAGCTCTTCTTATTGCGATGACAATTTAATTCGTTTTTAAATATAGCAAAAATGCATTCGGGCTCACCATATAATACACAGGACGGTATTTTCACAGTTAATTCTCATTAAACAGTTCGCTATTTCATCTCGTGGCTCATTCATCGGGGTGCAGCAGATGTACACAAATAACACGCGCGAATTGTCTTAAATTGTGCAATCAAACGTATCGTTTCCACTATCACGCCCTCCGTATGTATACGCACCACCAGTCAATCGGTCTTTTACCATTTAAACAAACATTATAACATCACGTTCCACACCATGCTCCGGCTAATGAGCCAAGCCTCGCCTCTTGTGTATTGAGGAAACTCAACATTCTCCTTATTAGCAGGGCGACCTTGTCGATAACGTGTGGCCACCGGCAGACTATCGATAGCTGCCTGCAACGATATGCAGCTTATAACCGGACTCGCATTCTGGAGAGCGGCTGTTCAAACCCGCACCCGACAGTCAAAATTTAGGTTTTCCAAGGTTTCCCTACATCCTATTCTTTGAAAAGCACAAGGCCGATTTCCTTCCCCACTCTGCTCTTGTGCTTCACCTCTAACGATCTCTTCATCGTCTACACGTTGAGTCCTAGTCTTCATTCTTACACACATTTTTAATCTTTTTTCATATTCACATGTGCCCGTTGAGTCTTTGTGAGTGAAAGACAAGTCGAGTGCACCATCACAATGTACGTTTCTGCAGCGAGTAGGTGTATGCCAGGTAGGAACCGAGCAATATGGCTGAGGCTGTTTATCTCTCTACGGGTGGTTCTTGAAACGTGACGCACCGTGTCCAGTGTGGCAAAATGACCGTTTGTAGGACAGCCATCGGTGTTTGTACGCGTCCCAGCTGTCGCAACGGCAACCTTAGGAGGATCTAGATGTAGAGCAGCTGCGAGATGTCAGTGACACGGGCTGATTAATACCGCCGGAGACTCGGGGGAGTGGGGGGGGGGGGGCGAAACTAAATGACGCCCTCAGTCTGATTAGAAATTCATGTATGTGTAATTCATATTTTGTAAAAAAAAAAATGAATAATATAGGTGTGATGGCTGACAAAATATAATGTTGTATTCTGCGCTCTAGTAATTGTAACATACATTCTTAAAGATACAGGCAATAAACTTAGAATACAGATCAGCATTTAGCACAGCAATCATCAGACATAGTGCAAACAAATAATAAAGAATAGAATAAGAAAATTGCAATTTATTTCATATGGTTGCAAATAAAGCTTGTAAATATTATAAAATCAGTTAATTTCGTAACCTTAGTACGAGATGTAGACTGGCAATGGCAAGGAAAGCGTTTCTGAAGAAGAGAAATTTGTTAACATCGAGTATAGATTTAAGTGTCAGGAAGTCGATTCTGAAAGTATTTGTATGGAGTGTAGTCATGTATGGAAGTGAAACATGGACGATAAATAGTTTGGACAAGAAGAGAATAGAAGCTTTCGGAATGTGGTTCTACAGAAGAATGTTGAAGATTTGTTGGGTAGATCACGTAACTAATGAGGAGGTATTGAATAGCATTGGGGAAGAGAGAAGTTTGTGGCACAACTTGACTAGAAGAAGGGATCGGTTGGTAGGACATGTTCTGAGGCATCAAGGGATCACAAATTTCGCATTGGAGGGCGGCGTGAAGGGTAAAAATCGTAGAGGGAGACCAAGAGATGAATACACTAAACAGATTCAGAAGGATGTAGGTTGCAGTAGGTACTGGGAGGTGAAGGAGTTTGCACTGCATGGAGAGCTGCATCAAACCAGTCTCAGGACTGAAGACCACAACAACAACAACAACAGTACGAGTTAGTAGATATTATTCATATTATTATATAGAACATGTTTTCGTGCCTTCATTTCACAGAAATGTCGTTGATATCTAATCCATTTGAAACATTTCTTAAAATTCATAAAACGGGCAAATTGGCTTGATTCGTCATTTTTTATTAGATTCAGTTTAGAAAAAATTATGTCGCATGATGCTACTGAAACACAAATAGTCAAGTAGTAATGGATTATAAGTGATGTAGAGGGTAATAATTCACTTAAGTCTCAATTAATTATAAATTAAAGTTCTAAGAAATCTTCTCTGTTTTCCGATGAAACATCTTCACGATGACCGAGGAAAGTAAGGTTTTGCTCAGCTAAAAATAGTGCAATATATAAAAGATGATGAAAAACTTTCCATTTCTTGGTCTCATCATTAACAATCTTCTGACTGTCGTTGTTAAGTTTCAAATCCATAGAGTATGTTTTCCATTTTCCTAAATCTGATACCTGTTCTCAGGCGATGATTCATGCTTTGATATCGTTGGATTCAATTTCCACCACTAACAAAAGCCAGAGATTTGTCTTTGTTGGTTTTCCCTCAGAGACAAATAACTGACAGCAAAAACAGTACAGTTTCTTTGTTGAGGGGAAGCACGTGTGTAGCATACACTTCCTTAAATATTTATTCGCGTTCGTACGTCAGTAAAACGACGACGAAGTTAAACAACGATATATTCCTTCAGTGTATTCACCTAATCTTTGTGTAGATTCAAAAGGTCTCCCTTTGTTTTGACATATTTCATTATCCTCTTCAATAATCACAATTCTTTGCTGTGAAACAGATATTGGACAATGTGGAGTATCACTCGATGAAGAGGAGCCGAAGTTAGATGCATCAGAAATATATTCACTCTCAGTAATTTTCTCATCATTACTATCTTTGTCATATTTGTTTCAATGTCATTTATGTCAAATTCTTCAGTAAAAACACATGCAGTAGACTTCTCAACTGTGTTTGTAGTTTCGACATTAATAATTATCGGTGTACCCGAGCCAGATTAAACAGTTTGATTACTCATTTCTTCGTCATCTTTATTTCCTCCACGAGTGGAAAGGTATTTGAATAAAGATCCAGCGAGTGATTTAGCCTTTTCAGTCTTTGCTTTTCTCAGCGTTCTATCCTGAGAGCCAAATGGATGAATTCTTTTCACTAACAGAAAGATTCGCAAGATTATTTCGGCGATAGGTTACGGCCTACACGTCCATTAACAGTAAGTTTTTTTCTCTCCATGTAGCCTGTAGGCTAATAGTAGAGAGCAGATAGGTACTATCATGATTCATTGGTATTACTATGATTCATTTTCAAATGAATGGATACAAAGATCATTTTTATTTCACTATTCGCTAAACCATTATCGGTTTGTTAAACATCATGATTCCACAATTTCTAATAAATTTAGATGTTACAACAAAGTGTTATTTGCTGTAAAACAATATAAAGAATTAACGTAATGTTTGCAAAGGATTATAGAACTTTTAAGTTCCGTATATTTCTGATGTTGATAGTATATATTAGAAACTTTCGAGACAGAAATGTAGGTACTTACTTTTTGGGCTCTTTTTATATACATGACAACACGATCACTGTTAAAACTCACACAACAAAAGCAAAAAAGCATTAATTACATATACTTCTAATAAAGTTTTATGAAGAGAGAAATGAAATGAAGTTAACATTAAACTCTTGGTGCTCTAGAGCACATGCGTGATCAGAATGTTGGGTTTTTCATGTTCTGACGGTTTCGAGGACCAGAGACCTGGGGCAGCCCGCCCCTCCGCCCCCTCTTAGTCCACCACTGGTCAATGGATAACATCCATCAAATATTCTCGGATGCTGTGTAATAGATTGAATTAGCGGTCAAACAGGTTATACCAGCGATGAGCTTTAGTCTTCAAATCCCAAGTGACGAGCAATAAAAACACAAGCACACGCAAAAGCGTGCTGTATTATCAGTACATAGTAATGGTAATACAGCATTAGATGTATAATTTGATATAATTATTGAGTTCGGAAATTTTTAACGCCAGTTAAAAATGGGGCTACTCTCTGAACAGAGTAAATCAGGTATGCATCGTGTTGTAGGTTCAGGGTTCGATCCCAGCCACTGCTTGAATTTTGAATACAAATTATCGGCAATAGCGGCAGAGGACTTGGTATATCAAGAGTCACCCTCATTCTGCCAACAGCGGAGCAGCAAATAGAGGTTTGGGCTACCTCCTTACCCTGGGCGTGGGAAACTGCTCCTAAAGGGGGAAGAACCAATGATCATCAGTGACATGAGGATGCAGAAGGCAATGGAAATCAGTGCATTAATGACACATAACGTGCAACCACAGGAGAAGTGGTCTGAGCAAGACTGAAAAACCAGCGAACTGGCAACATTCTAAGAGTCGGAAAGTGAAATCTCAGAAGTTTGAGTATAGTAAGTTTAATAGTTTTCGTTTTGCAGGTATGTGTCTTTCCACTAGTTTCCGCGACGCAGCAAAGATATGTTCTTTTGTAATTTTCCAGCTGCTTATTTTCAATTAATTCACTCATATTTTCTAGAAACTAGTTTTATAGGACATACACATTGCGTATGTCACACCCAACTTATATTTGTTTTGTTTTTGGTAATATCTATATTTTCGTCGTATTGTAAGGTTTCTACAACAACAAAAGTATTTTAAATTTGCAATCGGTGGAAGCCGACTTCGGGGTTGAACAGTTTGGCTTTCGGAGAAATGCAGGAACACGTGAGATAATACTTACGCTACGTCTTGTATTAGATCGTACTTACCTAGATTTATAGCATCTGTAGATTTAGAGAAAGCTTTCGACAGTGTTGAATGGATTACATTTTTTGAAATTCTGGAGGTAGCAGATATAAGACAAAGGGGGTGAAATGTTATTTACAACTTGGACAGAAATCAAATTGCAGTTATGAAAGCCGAGTAACATGGAACGGAGGTAAGAGTTGAGAGGGGCGTGACAACAGGTTTGTATCCTATCGCAGATGTTATTCAATCTGTACAGTGAACCATCAGTAAAGGAAACCAAGGAGAAATTCAGAAATGGAATTAAAGTTCAAGAAGAAGAATTAAAAAAGTTTTAGTTTACTAATAACATTGTAACCCTGCAGAGACAGCAATGCATTTGGAATAGCAGTTGAACGGAATGGATAGTGCCTTGAAAAGATATTATAAGATGAATACCAACAAAAGTAAAACAAGGATAATGGGATGTAGCACAATTAAATGGAGCGATGCTGAGGGAATTAGACTAGAAAATCAGACACTAAAAGTAGTAGATTAGTTTTTCTACACTCCTGGAAATGGAAAAAAGAACACATTGACACCGGTGTGTCAGACCCACCATACTTGCCCCGGTCACTGCGAGAGGGCTGTACAAGCAATGATCACACGCACGGCACAGCGGACACACCAGGAACCGCGGTGTTGGCCGTCGAATGGCGCTAGCTGCGCAGCATTTGTGCACCGCCGCCGTCAGTGTCAGCCAGTTTGCCGTGGCATACGGAGCTCCATCGCAGTCTTTAACACTGGTAGCATGCCGCGACAGCGTGGACGTGAACCGTATGAGCAGTTGACGGACTTTGAGCGAGGGCGTATAGTGGGCATGCGGGAGGCCAGGCGGACGTACCGCCGAATTGCTCAACACGTGGGGCGTGAGGTCTCCGCAGTACATCGATGTTGTCGCCAGTGGTCGGCGGAAGGTGCACGTGCCCGTCGACCTGGGACCGGACCGCAGCGACGCACGGATGCACGCCAAGACCGTAGGATCCTACGCAGTGCCGTAGGGGGGCCACCGCCACTTCCCAGCAAATTAGGGACACTGTTGCTCCTGGGGTATCGGCAAGGACTATTCGCAACCGTCTCCATGAAGCTGGGCTACGGTCCCGCACACCGTTAGGCCGTCTTCCGCTCACGCCCCAACATCGTGCAGCCCGCCTCCAGTGGTGTCGCGACAGGCGTGAATGGAGGGACGAATGGAGACGTGTCGTCTTCAGCGATGAGAGTCGCTTCTGCCTTGGTGCCAATGATGGTCGTATGCGTGTTTGGCGCCGTGCAGGTGAGCGCCACAATCAGGACTGCATACGACCGAGGCACACAGGGCCAACACCCGGCATCATGGTGTGGGGAGCGATCTCCTACACTGGCCGTACACCACTGGTGATCGTCGAGGGGACACTGAATAGTGCACGGTACATCCAAACCGTCATCGAACCCATCGTTCTACCATTCCTAGACCGGCAAGGGAACTTGCTGTTCCAACAGGACAATGCACGTCCGCATGTATCCCGTGCCACCCAACGTGCTCTAGAAGGTGTAAGTTAACTACCCTGGCCAGCAAGATCTCCGGATCTGTCCCCCATTGAGCATGTTTGGGACTGGATGAAGCGTCGTCTCACGCGGTCTGCACGTCCAGCACGAACGCTGGTCCAACTGAGGCGCCAGGTGGAAATGGCATGGCAAGCCGTTCCACAGGACTACATCCAGCATCTCTACGATCGTCTCCATGGGCGAATAGCAGCCTGCATTGCTGCGAAAGGTGGATGTACACTGTACTAGTGCCAACATTGTGCATGCTCTGTTGCCTGTGTCTATGTGCCTGTGGTTCTGTCAGTGTGATCATGTGATGTATCTGACCCCAGGAGTGTGTCAATAAAGTTTCCCCTTCCTGGGACAATGAATTCACGGTGTTCTTATTTCAATTTCCAGGAGTGTATTTGGGCGGCAAAATAACTGATGAGCGCCGAAGTAGAGAGGATATAAAATGCAGACTGGAAGTTTCAAGAATAACGTTTCGAAAAAGAGGAATCAGTTAATATCTAATATAAATTTAAGAGTTACGAAGTCTCTTCTGAAGTGTGACATTTTACAGAAGTGAAAGGTGGATGATAAGCTCAGACAAGAAGAGAATAAAAACTGAACGTTAGAGGAATAGATCGAAAAACTAATGAGGAGATACTTAATCTAAATGAGGAAAAAAATTAATTCATGCCACAAGATGACTAAAAGAAAGATCGCTTGATAAGGCACACAGCCTGAAGCATCAAAGAATAGTCAATTTGTTAATTGAAGGAGCTATGGACGGTAAAAATGGAGACCAAGGCATGAATACAGTGAACAAGTTCAAGTGAATATAGGCTGTAACAGTTATTCAGATATGCAGGGGCTTTCAAGAGATAGAGCAGCGTAGGGAATAGCGTCAGATCAGTTTTCGGAATAAAGATGAAAAAAATATGGAATATTGCAGGAGAACATTTACAATAATTGTATTAAAATAAAATTTGCTTTCGTAAATCAAACTGTGATAAAAAGTTAAAATGTAATTGTGTAGAGCAGAGTCTGTTGGAAGATGAAGCTGTTGCGGAGAGAAATTAATTGTGAAGATTAAAAATAAATTTTGTATTTGCTGAGAGTAAACCAAAAACCGCCTATTATTTCAGTCTGAAATATTTACTCAGGGTACGGGAATTAAGTAAAAAAATCGAGGTGCCAGAGGAAGGAAATCAGCAGCTGGCTACCACGAACTATCATCAATAACAAGACAAACTAGGCAGGTGAAGATTTTGTAAAACTGCTTGCTGTCAATTATTCTTTAGAATGTGCATAACATTTGTCATTCAGAAACTAAGTATGCTTTTAATTGATGATTACATAAACAAAACTGTAAATGTCGTTTTTACAGAATTCTGTATTTCCAAAAGTTCTTCATCGATTGCTCTGAAATTCTCACACATCATTGTACTCATATCCAAGTATGTTTTTAAACACCTACTGGAGCGCCGTATGTATATAAATATATTAATAAAGGAGATACGCTGTTAGCTTCGTTTGTTCAAAATCGCATATTTCCGAAAGTTCTTGACCAATTTCTTTGAAATTTTGACACAGCGTTGCATTCGAATACTCTCGCTTTTTTATACTCCTACTGGCATGCCATGTGGTATATAAATGTATATATTATATACATGACAAATAAAAACGTGATACGTCATATACATGATTATTTACCGTATGGCGCTCCAGTAGGTGTATAAAAACACGCACGTACTCGAATGCAACATTGTGCCAAAATTTCAAAGGAATCGGTGAGGAACTTTCGGAGATTTAAGATTTTGAACAAATGAACATACGATTTTTGCTAACAACTGGTCTTCTTAAGTCCTTTGCGTACTGCTCTGTAATTTTTACAGGTTTCCGCCAAATACGCGTATATTTTTTTGTATACCTACTGGAGCGCCAGATACAATATACAAATATATATGTAATAATTATTGGGGAATTCTCTATAAAATGTAAATGTTCATTTGTTCAAAATCTTAATCTGTGGAAGTTCTTCATAGATTGTTTCGGAATATTGACACAGCTTTGTATTCGAATACGTGCATGTTTTATACATATTTATAACATATAAATAAATATTAATGTATAAAGGGAAAACGTTATCAAAAATCTCGAAACTTCTTGACCGATTTATTTGAAATTTTACAATACTCTAATGAACATTCGGACGGACACAGGCTATATATTTTTAATATATAAACATATATGTAACTGTTACGAAAAATCTCGAAAGGTGCTCGACTTCATTACTTCAGATTTTTTACACATTATTGTAATAAACGTTTGGACAGGTTATCACTGTTAGCATTCAACCGCGATTCTTATACATATATTTTAACAACGCGTTTCAAGAGACAATGCTCCCATCATCAGGTTGTAAAATCTATGTCATGAAATTAAACGGACTAAAAAGACAAAATACCATCACAAATAGTTGGGAAGTCCATAGAGTAAAACAGAATTAAAAGTATATTGGACTGTGAGTCCTCGTCTTACATTGAAGTAGTTGACACAAGTCGATGGCCGTCCCATAGCTACCAAATGTGCTGTCGCACTGTGCCGGCTCGGGAGCTGTTGTGGACTGACGTGCCTAGGTGTTGTGGCGTGGTTACAGCCGTGTGCTTGACGGTAACGCTATGCTATTGGGCGCCTCATTTCCTTATTGCATTGGTCTGCCATCGTTAGTCCCTCGCAGCTCCGTCAGTGACATGCTACAAGTTTAAAATCGCATACCTACCCTAAAATAATTCTAAAAACCCGCTAAAAAATCTCATTTCTTTAAAATTATCTTGTGCATTTAGAATATTGTTATGTTTCTTTTCACGGGTAGCTATCTCGAATTCCTCTAGTAAATCAAGTTTCCTCCCTTTCTTTTCTACATGCAATATTTCTACGTTGTCTTCTATGCTATTAAGGGGATGGCCTATTTCATATACATGGTTCGCAACAGCTGATTTGTCATAATTTCCTAACCTGAACGCATCTTTATGTTCTTTATACCGGATCGCGAATGATCTTCCTGTCTGCCCTATATATTTTGCATGACAAGTTCTGTAAAGTTTGGAAGGTAGGAGACGAGATACTGGCAGAAGTAAAGCTGTGAGTACCGGGCGTGAGTCGTGCTTCGGTAGCTCAACATTCTGCTTTCGGCTGCGGTGGGGCGAGGACGTCCGCTGCGCCCCGCCGTGCGCGACCGTGTGCGCTTGCTTGTGTTTACCTTCTCGCGGCGCGAGTTGTATTTGTTCCAAGTTCAGTGCGACTATGGCACACACATGGCGCCACGATACGATCAAAATTACTTTCCAACCAGATCACGCGCGTCCTCGAGCCTATGAAATAGAACAGTTCATACGCGACGATCTACGTTTAGATCAGGCGACTGTCGTCGGAATACATTTTTCCATAACGGCGAGCGTGGTTTATGTTAAAATGACCAGTGCAGAGGTCTGCGCGACAGTGGTGTCTAAATACTCGAACTCTCTCAGATTCAAACATTCTGATGGGCATATCGATGCAGTGACGGTGGATCATGCAGGCATGGGCGTAAGGACTGTAAGGGTTTTGGAGCTCCCCTTCGAGGTCCCAGAGGAAGTTGTCAAGGACGCCTTCCGACCATATGGCGATGTTATCAACCACGTTGCAGAAAAGTGGCAAACTTTCTCGACGTATAAGGTCTACAATGGTGTACGCCAAATTAAACTTGAGCTCAAGAAATATGTGCCGTCCTATTTGAACATCGGTGGCTGTCGTGCAATCATCATGTACGACGGTCAACCGCGTACCTGTTCCGGATGTGGGCAGGAAGGCCATGTTCGATCGAGCTGCTTACAACGTAGAATTACGCAGATACCAGTGGGAGACTCCGTTTCCCCGACGGGGACGACAATCCTGCCCCTCACGTACGCTCAGACGACGATGCGCACTATAGTTGAGGATGAAACGGGCGATCAGACACACCTATCGACGTCGGAAGTACCAAGGGAGGAAGAGGAAGGACCCCCGATGCCAACCCATATGTCGCCCCCTCCAAAGCAACAACAGCAGCAACAGTCCCACGGACTCCAGACGCAACGTAACATTCAGAACGCGATGGACGTGGACGCGAACATTGTCCCGACCGCGGCCTTCCTAGCAGAAGGTGATACGACGCTGGATTGCCTCCCACATTCGGATACGGATGTCCACGTTCGAAAGCAACGTTCCCCTTGACGACGGAAGCGACGTCGGTGGACCCCTTCTGACGATTGCCTCCTACACACGGCCGGTCAAGAAGGTGACATCTCATCAGACGGCATGGATGCTCCACCTGCTGAGGATCTAAGTGGTGTAGACGGTTCACTTGCCCATACTACGAGTGCCCAGTTACTTCTTGCACCACAGATGCAGCAGGTCACGTCGATGGATGGCGCTCCGTCTACCTCTACCAAAGACGACGTACGTGAGAGAGATTTAGGTGCCGATCAGCTACACAGCATCGTGTTGCAGCCACTGTGGTCTGACGATGTTGAGGAACTTCCTGAAGAGGGCACGGGTGACAGGGGAGGGGGTGGAATTGGGGATGTCACTCCTAGCGTGAAAGACTTATAATTTGTAACGGGTTTGGTGGGTCCGGCATCTCTTGCGGTTAGCTTTGATTGCCATGGCGTCTACCCTGGGTAAAGAGGCTAGGCAGCACACCTTTCGCCTTGCCACAATCAATATCAACGCAATAAGGGCACCACACAAACTGACAATGCTACAACGCATGCTTGATGCGGCGGACGTCAACGTGGCCTTCTTACAGGAAGTATGTGTCGCTAGTTTCCCTGACGTCTACGGATATACCGCCCATATCTCCCACGCCTCTTCTACCGATTGTGGTGTGGCTGTTCTGCTACTGGACGGTTTGGCGGCTACGGACGTACTGTACTTACCGAGTGCAAGAGCCATGGCAGTAACTGTCAACGGTGTACGACTCATCAATGTATATGCCCCTTCAGGATCAGGGAGACGGAGAGATCGGGCCCGCTTTTTTTCGGAAGATATTACGCGTCTATTTATGGGCCGCGTAGACGATATGGTGATCGGAGGAGATTTTAACTGTACATTATCTCCGTCTGATCAGCAGCCACATCACGTCCCGTGTGCGGAATTGGAAATGCTAGTGCGTGACCTCCACCTGATCGACACGTGGCGCCACATCCATAGCCCATGGCCCAGCTTGGTTACACCCATTATACAAGTCATTCATCAAGTCGGTTAGACAGGATTTACGTCACACGTCCCCTTTCGACGGCGACGAGAGGAGCAGAGCTCTGGTCCACAGCATTCACCGACCACACAGCCTATATCTGCACCGTTGCCCTCCAACCTGCACGTGTGTGGCGCAGTAGGCCCCCCTGGAAACTGAACGTTGCCCATCTGGACGAGCCGGCATGTAAAGGTGCCATCGAAGAGTCGTGGAACGCGTCCTTACAGCGTCGTGGTCGTTACCGATCGATCCTCAGTTGGTGGATTGAATGTGCGAAGCCTGCTCTTAGGCGCACTTTCATGGTTTACGGCCGGGAAGCGGCGGCATGGAGGAGGAGCACGGAAAACTTTTATTACACCGTCCTACGGGAATGTCTTGCTATGGATCCCTCACCTGACCGGCAGATCATAGTCAATCGCGCGAAAGCGCAGCTCGTCTCCTTAGCACGCCATCATTTACAAGGCGCTGTTATACGGTCGCGTGCTCCAGACATGATACAATCAGAAAGGCCATCTATGCACCACGTGCTCCTAGAACGCAGGAGGCGCCGTAGGGCACTGGTAACCGACATGATAACGGACGACGGACGATACGTGGCAGAACAAGCAGATATATCAGAAGCCTTCTATGGGCATTACGCTCAACTTTATTCAGCAGTGCTACCTGATATGGCGACGGTAGACACCGTTTCAGCACATGTCCACGGTACAGTTCCACCAGACATGGTACCGACTTTACTGGGAGAAGTGACAGAAGAGGAAGTGCTCGCCGCCATTAGTAAAGGTGCTCCCCATAAATCACCAGGAATCGATGGATTACCATTAGAGTTCTATCGAGCATTTAAACAACTGTTGGTACCGTGTTGGGTTGAAATTTGTCAGGAATTGATGTCCCCGGGTATACCGTTGCCTGCACCGATCTTGGAAGGACTGATTGTCCCCATCCATAAGCCGAAGGGACGGAATCATGTCCGCGATTATCTCCCCTTAACGTTATTGAACAGCGACTTCAAGATCTTTTCGCGGCTGCTATCAGAACGTCTTCGCACGTCCTGTCCAGCGATCAGATGTCCTTGGGGGGACCCAACAACATCAGAACTGCGTTATGTCGTTACAGAGATCTCATCTCCCTTGCACGGGTGAGACGTTTGCCGGCAGCCCTGGCGTCTATCGACTTTAGCCAGGCTTTTGACCGTGTGGGCCACACTTTCCTCACGGCCGTTCTACGGCGTATGGAATATCCCGACCTCTTTATCACAGTGTTGACACGCCTTCTGCATGGGGCTACTTCTCGAGTTCTTGTTAATGGAAGTCTGACGGCACCCATGCCGATCCGCCGATCAGTACGACAGGGATGTCCATTATCAACATTGTTTATTTGCATTGGCCTTAGAACCTTTGTTGAGTGGTCTCCGAGACAGGCTCACTGGGATACAGTTCGGCGGCTCCATCTAGCGCTGCACCGCATATGCGGATGATTGGATGATCGTCATACGTGGAGCTGACGATATGGCCGCGGCGTTGGACTGGATTGCAACCTACGGTACAGCTTCTGGTAGCCAAATCAACGTTGACAAGTCTGTCGCCTTGAGCATAGGGGTTGGGCTACCGCAGGAACACAATGCCCCCTTACGCTTCAGTGATACTGTCCGCTGCTTGGGCTTAGATTTCATGAACGACATGCGACGCGCGACGCGCGACGACGCTCAATTATCGACGCCTTCTTCACCAAATTAGGGCCGGAATTGTAAATCAGCGCTTGCGATCCCTCAACATCGTTCAGCGGGCGTATTATGCCAATGTATACCTTGCGTCCCGCATACCGCATGTCGCCCAAACGCTACCCATTCCGAAACCCTTGGCTCGTAGCATTATGGCAGCGCTGGGATACTTCGTCACCGCTGGTATGTTACTGAAGATCAGATACGTATCTCTTACCCTCCCCAAGGAAAAAGGTGGTCTCGGCCTAGTTAACGTCCATGATAGGGCCATTGCCCTCTATGTTAGCTCACATATATGTCTGCTGCGCCGTTGTCCTACGAGCCTCACGAGTCTGCTTCTGACGGCGCTACGACCTGCTTCACTAAGAGCGCTGGTGCCACTACAGGACATCCCAGAGCCCCTCTTTTATATAGGACGTTTCTATTTAGAACAAAGTTATTGCAATGTAGCGCTGACGACACCACAAATGGCCACGACTCGACGCCTATATCACGACATGCTGCAACGCCGCCCCCTAAATGTGGTCGAACTAAAATATCCTGACGTACGGTGGCGCGTGGTGTGGAAGACTGTACACGATGCCATGCTTGATTCCGATGTTGTTTCTCAATGGTACGTAGTCGTTAATGGGAAGCTGGTGACGCAAGAACGTCTCTACAATATCCACATGGCAGAATCTCCCAATTGTGTGGGTTGTAATACAGTAGATTCTGACGAGCACCGCCTCAGCTGTGGAGAGGCGGAACCGGTCTGGCACCTAGTGCGGCAGATGCTGGCTTATCTCTTGCGAGTTAGGCCGGAGCATATATATGCACGCACGTTATTGTTTCCGGATGAGACATTTTACCCCAAGACTCGAACCGACTCCGTCACCTGGATACGTGGACATGCGGTCCATTACCTCTGTCGTGACGGACACAAGAATCTCCTTGACTTCTGGCTCTATTTGCAAGAAAGACATTATGCTATTTCCGGGCATACCAGATATCGACAATGCTTCGCAAACTATCTATGGAGTGCCTTTCACAGCCCGCCGTGCAGCCGGAATGTTCCAGGCAGTGGCAGATGAGGTCAGAACGAACTGCAAACGAGCATATATTGAACAATCTTTATCAGTGGGCGCAGTCGCTGGGAAGCCTAACTACGATGACGTAGCTTTCTTTTCATGTTATTTATGTTTAATATCTTCGATTGTGTCTTCATTCTGTTTTAGTTTTCCAGGCTTGATTAACTATGACTGTTCGCACATTGATATCTATATAAATAAAAAAAAAGATAAAAAAAGTGGGCAGGAGACCTGCTTTCGAATCCAAATAAATACATAAGAACAAACTAAGAACAAAATGAACAACAAATGGTTCAAATGGCTCTGAGCACTATGGGACTCAACATCTTAGGTCATAAGTCCCCTAGAACTTAGAACTACTTAAACCTAACTAACCTAAGGACATCACACACACCCATGGCCGAGGCAGAATGCGAACCTGCGACCGTAGCAGTCCCGCGGTTCCAGACTGCAGCGCCAGAACCGCACGGCCACCGCGGCCGGCAAAATGAACAACAAATAAAATATAATAAAGTATTATACCCTTTCCTTTCTCCTTTTATTTCCTTTTGTTTATATAAAAAGTTCAGAGGCATATTTAATTTTTGTTCCGTTGGCGGAACCTAAAGTGGTGGCGAACGGCTGTCCTAGTTAGCTTTAGGATGAAAGTGGCGGTGGCACTAGCTTTGTTTTTGTTTTTAGGCTAGATAGGTTTTTGGGGGTAGTATGGGTGATAGGCGCCAACGCCTGAAGTGGAAGAGGTAATTTTCCTTCTTTATTTATATATAAAAAAAGTCTACCCTCGAGTGAAATATTTTCTTTCTTTATTTTCGCAAAGTTAAAAAAATAAATAAATAAAAAAAGAAAAAAACAAAAAAGAACAAACAAGAAATAAAAAATAAAAACAAAGTAAAAAAAAAAGATAAAAAAGTTGGTAGAGCACTTGCCCGCGAAAGGCAAAGGTCCCGAGTTCGAGTCTCGGTCGGGCACACAGTTTTAATCTGCCAGGAAGTTTCAAAGTTAGAATATCTGAAAAATTTCAAAGGCTGAATGTACAGTACTGGCCATTGAAATTACAATACCAGAAGGACAGCAAATACAAAAATTTTGCTTTCTGTACATATACGGCATAGGAGGCAGAATGCATATTAAACATGTAGAGGATTTCAGGATTTATTCGGTATGAAAATTAATACAGACAGCTGCCACTTATGGCAGCAACAGCGACTCTAACCCGACTGAGCATCTAGTGCAACTCAGCTTGGACGACACTTACGGGTATGTCGTTCCATGATGCTTCAGCTCTACGTCTCAGTTCATTAATCGTAATGTCTGGAGAGTGGTGGCGCACCAGGCTCTCGCCAAACCTTGACCATATATTTTCGGCAGGAGAGAGTCCTGGAGATCATATTGGCCAGGGCATCAGTCGAACATTCGCTGTATCGGCGTAGAGCGGGACATCATGCGATCTTGCATCATCTTGTAGAAAAATGCCATCACGGAGATCTCGTTGGTAGACCATAATTGAAGGCCGTTACACGTCAGAAAACGATGACTGCTGTCGAAGTTACCGGCTATGTTGAGCCAGAGATGATTTTTTGTGTATCTAACGGCACTTCACGCCACGAAGCCAATGACGGATGCAGTGTAGCAATGTTCGCCCTTCTCGTAGCCTCCACACAAGGATACGTCCATCTTGAAGCTTTACGCAGTACCAGGACTTATCTGCTGCCACTGCCGAGATCAGCGTTATTTGTCGCACCACTGTAGGTGCACTTCTCTCGTTTCATCGCAGGGGAAGTGGTAACACTGCGCGGCCTGTCGGTAGTCCATGGTTCGTCAGACGTCATTGTACTGTCTATGTGGGTACTTATCCAGTGACAAACGAGCCCATTTACCGATTCAAGGTAAGTGCCGTGGCTGATCGATCCTGCAAGGCCGAACAAACAATATATATGTCCCTTGGGAAGCTATTTACGTAGATCCCTCCTGAACCCATCGATTCCTATTTTCATGCGATTCGTGTAGTCCAAAACAATGCGAGCAGCAATATCGCCGAAAGATAAATCGCTGTTTCGATACGTCACCATACTGCAGCTGCCGAATGCCGATGCGTTCTCGCTGACTTTTCTTCTTCTACTCGTCGCATTACAAGATTTTCCCCACAAATGACCAACAGTTAAATGTGATTTCTCAGTGAAAAGCCTGCCGCTCGTAAACGTATGGCTGTGCCGGCCGAAGTGGCTGTGAGGGTAAAGGCGCTGCAGTCTGGAACCGCAAGACCGCTCCGGTCTCAGGTTCGAATCCTGCCTCGGGCATGGATGTTTGTGATGTCCTTAGGTTAGTTAGGTTTCACTAGTTCTGAGTTCTAGGGCACTAATGACCTCAGCAGTTGAGTCCCATAGCGCTCAGAGCCGTAAACGTATGAGAGCTTTATGCAGAGAATACGTATCACTAGTGGCACAGTACAAGTCAAATTACTTTCCTTTATTGTCCCTGTTGCGCATAACACACTTGCCTAACAGTCATCTTGAGGTTGAAGCTCTTCTGTCCATGTTTGTTTACAATTATACTTTTTGTTTTCGGGGAGTGTCCGCCACGAGCAAAACGCAGTTCTTTTTATTTCTCAGACATATTTCGCCGAAGTTTGAGCATTATCAGTGGTTTCATTATCTTTTATGTAAAACAGGAAAAATGCTCTTTACTGCTTGTACAACAATAACTGCATTAAATAACATAAAAAATCCAGGAAATCAACAAGGTATATATACATCACATTTTGTCTGTTTTTCAAATATCGAAATAAGGTCTCAAATTCATGTGTGTACAAGCAGTAAAGAGCATTTTTCCTGTTTTATAGAGAGATAATAATAAAAACCACTGACGATGCTTAAATTTCAGAGAAACCGGTCTGGTAAATAAAAATAAAAATTTTGTTTTTCTCAAGGTAGACCCTCAAAAACAAAAAGTCTACACCCTAACAATATCTACGGTCATCCAGTCTCGTTTAATAGTGTTTGTTTCACATTAACATTGCAGTAACTAATGCTGTGTCGCGCTTCCAAATTAATTAAACAGCTAACCACTGATCTCGGAAGCCTTTCTATTTACATTCTAATCAATATGTTTATCCACAATTACTGATTGTCAAACTCGATACTGTTTCAACCATAAATCTCTTAAGTAATCCCACACTGCTTTCAGCAGTATAACAGTTACTAAAATACTATTCTTCTACAAACCTACGTTACCCTTTCAATTATTAATCCCACATTCTACCAGATTCTTCCTGCTAGTTATCCACGACGTGATTGCGCGCGGCCGCTCCGAGTGAGAGCTCAACACCGATTCTTTCTCGCAAACCAAGACGGTGTGTGATCACTAGCACTGGGCACTGCTGTCGTCATAGAGGAAGACAATGCTCCCTCAGAGACAAGGTGTGCTCAGCTCCTAAAGTTCCAGAAGCCAGTGACAAGTAATGAGTTCAAAATGGTTAAAATGGCTCTGAGCACTATGGGACTTAACATCTGAGGTCATCAGTCCCCTAGACTTAGAACTACTTAAACCTAACTAACCTGCCCGAGGCAGGATTCGAACCTGTGACCCTGGCAGCAGCGCGGTTCCGGACTGAAGCGCCTAGAACCGCTTGGCCACAGTGGCCGGCAAGTAATGAGTACAATATCAATACGTTATGACTCGAAAGGTAGCAGTACTCCTTCATGAATAATCTTTCCTCACATACAGAATGTGTATGTCTTTTCCCATATACAGAATTTATATGAGTTATTACTGCCTACACTATGCTGTTGCACTGCAACACTAACCATCGCATATCCAGACATGTAGTACTCTCCATGTCAGTTTGATTTTTGTTGCATGTTCCCTTCATGATGTTGCAATTGTAATATCCAGTTGTACAATAGTGGGACTCAGTATAGTGAAATGCAAAGAAGATAAGTATTTCTGATCAGTCCATTTTCTGTAGTCATTAGACCGTTCATTCCGTTCAACACATCCTGCAATTCTTCTTCACTTTCACTGAAGATAGCAATGCCATCAGCGAATCTTATCATCGATATCCTTTCACCCTGAATTTTAATCCCAATCTTGAAGTTTTTATTTTATTTTCGTCATTAATTCTTCTATGTTAAGCTTGAACAACAGGGGTGAAAGACTACATCCCTGTCTTACATCCCTGTGAAAAAAAAGATCACACGTGATCAATTATGATGTTGGGGATTTGAACTTGTGATAGATTTTTGTTATGGATGTAAGGAGAATGTAAGGAGATGTAAGGAGAATGGCTTTCTCACCGAGAAAATCGGACATCTTGAATAAATAATAAATGATAATAATACATAGAAGTACAGTTTTCGAGAGAATATCGTGTTGGAATTTGAATTTGGCGCAATTTTCTAGTGGAGGTAGGCCAATAATAATAAATGATAATGAATGATATTAAATGACAATGAATGATAATGAATGTTAATAAATGATAATGAATAATAATAAACAAAAGTAAGGTTTGCAGCCATTATCGTGTAGGAATTTGAATTTGGAGGGAATTTGCAAGTGGAGGCAGGTCAATAACAATAAATAATAATAAATGATAATAAATAATAATAAATAATAATAAATAATAATAAATGATAATAAATAATAATAAATGATAATGAATGTTAATGAATGACAATGAATAATAATAATAAAGACAAGTACGGTCTTTGCCCGCATTATCCTGTTGGAATTCAAACTTCCCGCCATTTTTTCTTCTGGAGGCTTAGGTTAGTGGACGTAGCACAATTGGACTATTTTCCCGCCAAAATTCGAAATTCGCGTCATTTTTTTCTTGAGGTTAGATTAGTGGACATAGCACAATTAGACTATTCTCCTGAAAAATCCGCCATCTTGGATGACGTCATGCGCTGTTGCCAAGTCTACATGCCGCCATCTTGGTTGACGTCATCGCCGCTATCTTGAATAAATTTTGCAACAATGCAACGTGTCTTGGTGCGAAGGTTGCCCTACTACTCTGCCATTTTCAAGGCAAACTGCAACGGACAGGCAGTGTACATGCAAAGTTAAAACCTCGGTTCTCGGACTGAAGCAGGAAAGATAGCACACACACTGAACGCTAGTGCCAGCAAAGATGACCAAAGTCAGAGCTATCGATAGTGAGACTATGAATTCGCAGGTGAGGTAGCATTGACTCTCTCCCTCTGTTTTTTGACAAGGGAGAGAGACGGATTCCAAACAGAGTTTAAACAGAAGCTTCCATCCCTGTTAACGAGGTTGCTCGCTAATTTAATAAACAAATTTGCGATCACAGGAGACAACGGACTACCCATCGCAACTCCATCTGTCTGCTCATAATACTGGTCATTAAATTTACAGATGGAGTTTGTTTATGGAAGACTTCGAGGAGCGTGCATTGGAGTCGGCGCCTTTGAAACCCGCCTGTTTCTTTAGATACGTTGACGATACCTTCGTTGTTTGGCCTCATAGTAGGGAGAACTTGAATCTCTTTCTAGAACATCTGAACTCGATCCACCCGAACATTCGTTTTACGATGGAGGTGAAAGAGGATGGTTGCCTTCCCTTTCTTGACGTGTTGGTTATGAGGAAGGATGATGGATCTTTGGGACATGCAGTCTACAGGAAATGTACTCACACCGACTTGTACTTACAGGTTAATAGTTGTCACCATCCGGCTCAGTGTGAAGGGGTAATTCGTACCTTGGTACACAGGGCACATGTCGTTTCTGACGCTGAGACTTTGCCAGCTGAGCTGTCCCATTTGAAGTTACATTTCGTGAAAATGGTTATAGTGATAGACAGACTGAACGTGCGTTGCTCTATCGACCAACTGTACATCGGGTGATTGATGATAATTCTGAGTCAACACCTAAGTCTACTGCCTTTTAGCCTTACGTAGGAAACACGTCCAACAAGATCGGTCGTATTTTACGGAAATACAACGTGAAATGTTCCGACCTCCATCGAAAATTAGAGCACTTTTGAGTTCCGTTAAGGATAATCTTGGACTGCGTAAGGCGGGTGTATATCGTATTCCTTGTAGCTGTGGCATGGCATATATTGGTCAAACTATCAGGACCGTGGAGGACCGATGTACTGAGCATAAACGGCACACACGATTACAGCAGCGAAGTAGATCTGCTATTGCCGACCATTGCTTGGATACTGGTCACCCCATGTTATATAATAACACCGAGATATTGGCATGCACGTCCAGCTATTGGGACAGTGTTATTAGGGAGGCAGTTGAGATTAAATAAGCAAGCAATCTCGTTAAAAGGGATGGAGGTTTCTGTTTAGACTCTGTTTGGAATCCGGCTCTCTCCCTTGTCAAAAAACAGAGGGAGAGAGTCAATGCTACCCCACCTGTGAATTCATAGTCTCACTATCGATAGCTCTGACTTTGGTCATCTTTGGTGTTCAGTGTGTGTGTTATCTTTCCTGCTTCAGTCCGAGAACCGAGGTTTTAAATTTGCATGTACGCCGCCTGTCCGTTGCAGTTTGCCTTGAAAATGGCGGGGTGTTCTCCCGCCGAAATATCGGCGTTCGCTGAAAGTGTTACCTGGCTGAATTCCCGGAAGTTATTTGAAAATTCCATGTGACGTTTTCCAAAAGGATAACACTCGACTACATACCGATGTTGGAACCCAACATGCTCTACAGAGTATCCATATGTCTTGGCCTGCTCGATCACCAGATCTGTCTCCAATCGAACACATATGGCACATCATCGGACGACAATTCTAGCGTATCCCACAAAGAGCATTAACCGTCCATGTATTGACCGACCAAGAGCAACAGGCACGGAACTTCATCCCACAAACTGACATCCGGCATCTGTACATCATGTTGCATGCGCGTCTGCATGCTTGCATTCAACATTCTGGACGTTACACCGGTTATTAATGTACCAACATGTCAAATTTGCAATGGCTTATCTCGTGCTCACATTAACCTGTGATCTTGCAATGTTAGTCACTTAAATATCTTACCTAGACAAATGTATTCCCGAAATTTCACTAGTCTACATTAATTTTTTTAGTGTTGCAATTTTTTTCGTCAATGTAATTCACTTAAGAATGAACGCAATGTGAAGTTGAGGAATGCCGCTGGAAGAATATGAGAAAATTCAAAAGTAAATGGTCGTCGGGAGAACTAATTCAGGATGTAGTGAAATTAAAAGCGGCCCTGTCAACATTAAGAGTGCAAAAGGAATTTCAGTGTTATACGCAGAGGGGAAAGTGGAAAATTGGAGAAACAACAATGAGAAACTCTATTGGACTGAGGCCAGTTGATGTCCTTTGGCATGTCGGAAGAGGAAATGAGTGTCGGTGTGGAAGTCATAGGGGCTCTCGTAGTAGAGTTAGAATACAGCTTTGGAAGACTTCCAACCAAGTAAGAAAAAAGTCATTTCTTCGTAATTTATAAAGCCATTAGGGGGAAGTCTCAATCAAGCGATTATTCAAGCTAGTGTGTAGAATGGATGAGACTGGAGACTTTCGAAAGAATATCATCCACACAGACCCCAAGGATCCGCAGAAAAATGCGAAATGTATTGCACAATCATCTTCACAGATCATGCATCCCGACTGATGACAGGAATAATGTACAGAAGAATGTTAGGTGGCAATCAGTTTCGCTTTAAGAAAGATAAAGGTATCAGAAAGGTGGTTCTGGCGTTATGATTGATAACGGAACCAAGACTTTAAAAAAATCTAGACGCCTTCACAGGATTTGTTGACTTACGAAAAAGTTCGAAAATGTGAAATGGTGCAAAATGTTCGAAATTCTGAGAACAATAGGAGTATTTAACAGGGAAAGACGGGTAAAATACAATATGTGCAAGAACCAAGAGGTAAGAATGGAAGATTAAGAACGAAGTGCTCAGATTAGAAAGTTTGGTAATTTCCAAGAAGTGTTACATATCGAAGTCGCGGCCTGTACCCGACTGATATATATATCGAACGTGCGACTCTAGAGGTGGCAAACGGAGTTACAGTTTTATGCATTGACAAAAGAAAGTCGTTATCCGCGATAGTATCGAGTTCGAATAGTCCCACGTGGCGGAAGCTAGTTCCCCGATTGTTTTGTGGAGACCAGCTGTTTGCAGGTTTTTTTCTTTTTTTTTTGGGGGGGGGGAGGTTGTGGTATGGGTTGTTACCAAACAAAAAAATGAGGAATTGTGTCGACTGTCGTGGGGAGACATGTGTCATATTCTCTAAGATGGCCGCCGATGCAGACTTCCCTTTTCAGTTGCACTGCACAAAATGCAAGAAAAGGAAAATCACGTGGTCTGATAGCTCCAAATTGATCGTCGAGGTGAGTTTCGTTATAATATCATGGTGGCTAAAAGAATTCTCGTTACAAGCCACTGCGTCGGAAACTGGTCAGTGAACACTGTTTGCGACTAATACGGTTTTTACCGTGAGGTGAGCTACGTTATTGTCACAAATGAAAGAGTCCCTATCGGTGCTGAGAACAAAGTTGTAAAAGTTGGTGAATCACATATCTCCACTCGGATGTACGGGAGAGGGCATCTTTCTAAAACCGAAATAGAACGTATATGGGTTTTCGGAAGTACTGAAATTGAGTCTAGGAAGTACTTTATACTTATAGTACACTCTAGGGGTAAAAAAACTTTAATGCCCCTTATAAAGCATTTCGTTTTGCCAGGCACCGAAGTTATAACTGATGGCTGGAAGTCTTATAATACATTGAAAATAGAGGGCATAAATCACGAACTTGCGAACCATTCTGTTGAATTTGTGTCTTCGAAAGATCCATCAATCCATACCCAAATTACTGAGCGGTTGTGGAAACCTCTGAAATCCTCAGTTAATGAGAAGGCAGTCCTGGATATTTTCCAGAATCTATACTTTCACAATTTACGGTTGTCTGGTAACATTTTTACGTGTGAGGCTCAGCCGATATTTCTGAGGGACACTAAGAGTGTACCCTGCCTATGGGAAAGAAAGTTTGCTCCCGGCTGCCTACTTCACCCGCAGAATTGTCCACTGAACATGTGGCTGACGATTGAGGTAAGTGACATAACTAATTTCTTTTTTTAGTAACTTTAACTTATAAAATGTTCGTCATTTGTTGTCACTCTTGTCAAATCTGTAAACAGCAACCATATTTCACGCCTCGGGAGTTGTGAGTTCGATATCTGTCGCTGGGAGGCAGACCAGGACTTCGATAACCAATGATGGAAATAAATTAAAGGTTGAGGAATGGGATTCAAATCAGGGTGAAAGGTTATCAATGATCAGATTCGCTGATGACGTCGCTATCCTTAATGTTAAGTGTGGAACAATTGCAGGATCTACTGAAAGGAATAAGTAATCTAATTAGAACATGGTATAGACTAAGATTAAACCAAAGAATGATGAAAAAATGAAAAGTATCATAAATGAGATTAGCGATAAACTTAATATCGAAGTTAAAGTGAAAGGATTGTGCTACTATTGAAGCAAAATAACCCGTGACGGACGAAGTAGGGCGGACATAAGAAGCAGACTGGCATAGGCAAAAAGGGTATTCCTGGCAAAGGGAAGTCTACTAGTACCAAACATAAACCTTGATTGAATCAGAAATTTCTTAGACTCTACCGTACCTCTGGGGCACAGCATTATAAATGTAAATGTATCGTGGGCTGTGGCAAGTCCAGAAAAAAAAGCGAATGGAAGCGTTTGAGGGGTAGTGTTAAAGAAGGACGCTGAAAATTAGGTGGACGAAGAGGGAAAGAAAGACAACGTTCTCAGCACAATCTGCAAGGAAAGAGATTTTGGGAAAACTGTGATTAGAAGGAAGGATAAGGCGATAGATTATGCGTTAAGACATCAGGCAATAGTATCTATGGTACTTGAGAAAATCGTAGAGGGGAACAGAGAAACTGAAATACACTCCTGGAAATTGAAATAAGAACACCGTGAATTCATTGTCCCAGGAAGGGGAAACTTTATTGACACACTCCTGGGGTCAGATACATCACATGATCACACTGACAGAACCACAGGCACATAGACACAGGCAACAGAGCATGCACAATGTCGGCACTAGTACAGTGTACATCCACCTTTCGCAGCAATGCAGGCTGCTATTCGCCCATGGAGACGATCGTAGAGATGCTGGATGTAGTCCTGTGGAACGGCTTGCCATGCCATTTCCACCTGGCGCCTCAGTTGGACCAGCGTTCGTGCTGGACGTGCAGACCGCGTGAGACGACGCTTCATCCAGTCCCAAACATGCTCAATGGGGGACAGATCCGGAGATCTTGCTGGCCAGGGTAGTTAACTTACACCTTCTAGAGCACGTTGGGTGGCACGGGATACATGCGGACGTGCATTGTCCTGTTGGAACAGCAAGTTCCCTTGCCGGTCTAGGAATGGTAGAACGATGGGTTCGATGACGGTTTGGATGTACCGTGCACTATTCAGTGTCCCCTCGACGATCACCAGTGGTGTACGGCCAGTGTAGGAGATCGCTCCCCACACCATGATGCCGGGTGTTGGCCCTGTGTGCCTCGGTCGTATGCAGTTCTGATTGTGGCGCTCACCTGCACGGCGCCAAACACGCATACGACCATCATTGGCACCAAGGCAGAAGCGACTCTCATCGCTGAAGACGACACGTCTCCATTCGTCCCTCCATTCACGCCTGTCGCGACACCACTGGAGGCGGGCTGCACGATGTTGGGGCGTGAGCGGAAGACGGCCTAACGGTGTGCGGGACCGTAGCCCAGATTCATGGAGACGGTTGCGAATGGTCCTCGCCGATACCCCAGGAGCAACAGTGTCCCTAATTTGCTGGGAAGTGGCGGTGCGGTCCCCTACGGCACTGCGTAGGATCCTACGGTCTTGGCGTGCATCCGTGAGTCGCTGCGGTCCGGTCCCAGGTCGACGGGCACGTGCACCCGACCACTGGCGACAACATCGATGTACTGTGGAGACCTCACGCCCCACGTGTTGAGCAATTCGGCGGTACGTCCACCCGGCCTCCCGCATGCCCACTATACGCCCTCGCTCAAAGTCCGTCAGCTGCACATACGGTTCACGTCCACGCTGTCGCGGCATGCTACCAGTGTTAAAGACTGCGATGGAGCTCCGTATGCCACGGCAAACTGGCTGACACTGACGGCGGCGGTGCACAAATGCTGCGCAGCTAGCGCCATTCGATGGCCAACACCGCGGTTCCTGGTGTGTCCGCTGTGCCGTGCGTGTGATCATTGCTTGTACAGCCCTCTCGCAGTGTCCGGAGCAAGTATGGTGGGTCTGACACACCGGTGTCAATGTGTTCTTTTTTCCATTTCCAGGAGTGTATATCCAAAAGCAATTGAGGACACGTTATTCTTGTGTGATTCTTCAATTTCTCCAGGCGTATTTTAAGACGAAAAAAATCTCGGGTGAACAGCCTGGTACGAGTGTGCATAGGACACAATATTTCGGCAATCGACCACGTTGCTATCATCAGGTGCGCTGATACACTGACCGGCGGTGGGCCGGCGCCAAGTATACAGGGTGTTACAAAAAGGTACGGCCAAACATTCAGGAAACATTCCTCACACACAAAGAAAGAAAATATGTTATGTAAACATGTGTCCGGAAACGCTTACTTTCCATGTTAGAGCTCATTTTATTACTTCTCTTCAAATCACATTAACCATGGAATGGAAACACAGAGCAACAGAAGGTACCAGCGTGACTTCAAACACTTTGTTACAGGAAATGTTCAAAATGTCCTCCGTTAGCGAGGATACATGCATCCACCCTCCGTCGCATGGAATCCCTGATGCGCTGATGCAGCCCCGGAGAATGGCGTAATGTATCACAGCCGTCCACAATACGAGCACGAAGAGTCTCTACATTTGGCATCGGGGTTGCGTAGACAAGAGCTTTCAAAAGCCCCCATAAATGAAAGTCAAGAAGGTTGAGGTCAGGAGAGCGTGGAGGCCATGGAATTGATCCGCCTCTACCAATCCATCGGTCACCGAATCTGTTGTTGAGAAGCGTACGAACACTTCGACTGAAATGTGCAGGAGCTCTCCATCGTGCATGAACCACATGTTGTGTCGTACTTGTAAAGGCACATGTTCTAGCAGCACAGGTAGAGTATCCTGTATGAAATCATAATAACGTGCTCCATTGAGCGTAGGTGGAAGAACATGGTGCCCAATCAAGAGATCACCAACAATGCCTGCCCAAACGTTCGTAGAAAATCTGTGTTGATGACGTTATTGCACAACTGCATGCGGATTCTCGTCAGCCCACACATGTTGATTGTGAAAATTTACAATTTGATCATGTTGGAATGAAGCCTTATCCGTAAAGAGAACATTTGCACTGAAATGAGGATTCACACATTGTTGGATGAACCATTCGCAGAAGTGTACCCGTGGAGGCCAATCAGCTGCTGATAGTGCCCGCACACGCTGTACATGGTACGGAAACAACTGGTTCTCCAGTAGCACTCTCCATACAGTGACGTGGTCGTTTCCTTGTACAGCAGCAACTTCTCTAATGCTGACATTAGGGTTATCGTCAACTGCACGAAGAATTGCCTCGTCCATTGCAGGTGTCCTCGTCGTTCTAGGTCTTTCCCAGTCGCGAGTCATAGTCTGGAATGTTCCGTGCTCCCTAAGACGCCGACCAATTGCTTCGAACGTCTTCCTGTCGGGACACCTTCGTTCTGGAAATCTGTCTCGATACAAACGTACCGCGCCACGGCTATTGCCCCGTGCTAATCCATACAGCAAATGGGCATATGCCAACTCCGCATTTGTAAACACTGCACTGACTGCAAAATCACGTTCGTGATGAACACTAACCTGTTGATGCTTCGTACTGATGTGCTTGATGCTAGTACTGTAGAGCAATGAGTCTCATGTCAACACAAGCACCGAAGTCGACATTACCTTCCTTCAATTGGGCCAACTGGCGGTGAATCGAGGAAGTACAGTACATACTGACGAAACTAAAATGAGCTCTAACATGGAAATTAAGCGTTTCCGGACACATGTCCACAAAACATCTTTTCTTTATTTGTGTTTGAGGAATGTTTCCTGAAAGTTTGGCCGTAACTTTTTGTAACACCCTGTATATAGGACAATCCTCCTCCCGCTCCTCCCTCAGGCGATTCCTATGAGTCTGTGTGGTCCGCATCCCGCGCGCGGTCCAGGTGCAGCGTCCGTTCTCCCGCCGTCTGGGCGCTGCGTCCTAGGTCTTCTGGTTCAGGAGGGTCTGCTCACTTCGGGGTGGATGGGAAGAATAACGAGAGCGGTGCCGGCAGACCCTCCTGAACCAGAAGACCAAGGACGCAGCGCCCAGTCGGCGGGAGAACGGACGCTGCACCTGGACCGCGCGCGGGATGCGGACCACACAGACTCATAGGAATCGCCTGAGGGAGGAGCGGGAGGGGGATTGTCCTATATATACTTGGCGCCGGCCCACCGCCGGTCAGTACATCAGCGCACCTGATAATGGCAACGTGGTCGATTGCCGAAATATTGTGTCCTAAGCACACTCATACCAGGCTGTTCACCCGAGATTTATTTCGTCATGTTACTCTTAGATGAAAAGGAAAGAAATTCATAGCGGGCCTCACCAAAGGAGTCAGAAAAGTGGCAAAAGGAAAGATAATGCCTTTCTTCTGCTGTTTCCTTTTTAGCTTTCGCAGTCGTGTTTCCGTGACGTCTCATTGATGGTGTCTTCGATTGTCGTAGGACATGCAATATCACTTATTGAAGTACCACATCCTAAAGTACACAGTCACGACGCTGCTGTTTATTTTCGTTATACGCTGCGACAGCATTATTCCAAGCCGACAGAAAGCTACGCTTCTGAATGCGATACCGAATGAGTGCGAATAGTATCGTCTATAATGATTTGGAACATAGTTTTTAGAAAATGCAGCGTACGTATAGGAATAAAAATCGGCACTTTGTAAATAAATATGCCATATTTGTCTTTATTTAGTTTGCTAAGGACCCTGGGAGATACGGAGCAGTACATTACATGTCAGTTTATTAGTGGTCGTCTTGTTACCCACAGACATCTACTGAACAACGTCGTTTCCTTTTAAGAACAAAAAGTAGCCAGTAAAGAGCATAAGACCTGACCTTTCGCAGAACGACGCCGTACATCTACCCAACAACGTAATGTTTTATTCATTACACTTAGAGTCAAATCAATGCATGTAGAACGTAGGAAACTTGTATGGAATGCAGTACCCACATTATTTAACGTACAGGTACTCAATAACTCACACAACTGTAGCTGACGGCAGAACTACGCAGACATGATAATAAAACGCGGAAACAGTTTACCACTGCAGAAGAAACCAGTTAAACAATGGTCGCTACATCTGAGACACAAACCACAATTATCTTCAACATATTCGCTTTTTAAGCAAAAGTAATTAAATCTACAAATATACTCGTGTATTAGAAAGTGGGATGCAGTGAAAGAATTTGCCAATCATTAGGCTCCGTACAAAATTGCTACGAGTAAATAAAAGTGCCTATCATAATAAAAACTGATAACAACAGAAATATATCCTTCTCGTGCATGAAATGTGTATTTATATTCTCTTGCATTTTGCGGAGTAAGCTGCTGTGATACACATATTAGAGATTGTTTGTGACTAATCTGTAGCACTAAATCAGTGAGATTCGGCTGTTTTTACATTTCTTTCACGATCACTCAAATCTCTTTACAATTTACTAATGCCTGGAATGCAAAAATATGATTATTTTGTTAATTAAATAGAAAAAGAATCAAAAACAATCAATCTTACCTACAGCTTTCTCGCCGCTATGGGCGCTAATGTCGTTCCAACTGACATACGGCAACAACTTCATAGAAGTGAGTGTCGTGACTGTTTGTTGTAATACTATAAGCTGTCATTGAAAGCACTTTCTACAATTAACGTAACAGAAACCAAGCACTATGGCGTTTGCAACAAATAAAGAGGTGGTGCACTACTCTATCGGCATCATTTATATTTTACAGTATGTCTTGAAAAATATGCAAGACACGATTTAAACAGTAACTCGTTTGTTATAGTCAAAGACAAAAATGGGTAGTCCTATTTACTACAGAGATAAAACAATTAAACAATGAACCATAGAGTTTTTATTAACAACCTTCAACACGAAACACGTAAGGACACACTGTATACATGTGTTAATGTTTGGCGTAGAGTGAAAATATCTATACTGAAGAAATGACGTGTAAAGTGCAGTCTTGACGTAATGGCAAGCCTAGATTGTTGATCTAATGTCAAGTTGACCAATAGCGACAGGATGTTAATAGTAAATAGTGACATTGCGTTTTCCACCATTGCTCATTGAAAGTCCAAATAAGTCGCCTTGGATTTAACTATGGTCAAGGAGTCAGCCACAAAATCAAGATATACTTCTGCTCATTAAAACTGCGACACCACGAAGACGGCATCCAACGCCAAACTAGCATGAAATAAGCTGCAGGCTTATGCTTCGATATGCAAATACACGCTCCCAGAATGGGAGGAGAAAACGAAATAAAATTTCAATGGTCGAGAGGGTAGGTGATGGAATTAATGTCCAAGCTGGTACCACACATGTTCTACTGGGGACAGATGGGAGGATCTTATTAGCCACGGAAGTACCTAATCACACACACAGCCCTCACATCGCCATGCATTCCAACGTCGGGCCCCTGTCACCACCTAATACTCCATAAATCTGGATACAGTGCATCTTTCAAATTCTGTCAGATGCTGATAACGCTGTCTCTGACAAATACGTGGCATCTCCGTGTCCTACATAGTGATCACTCAACATCAGATGCTGTTCATGCACCTACATGGTAACAACACTGAACACCAACAACACTAACAAACACTGGTGGCCGACTGCCTGTAACAATGCAACTTTAATTATTTACACACCCGCAGATGGTGTGTGCATGTACATGTTTACATTGACATCCGTCCATGTCTACTTGGTGCTTCACTTTTTTTAATAGGTTGTAATTAGCAGTTCAGCGCAACGGCACAATGTATTAGTTTGGTGCATAACTTCATAGCGCTTTTATTTTGCATGTTGGTATTCTGTTGGCTTATAAATCGATTATCATTTTTATTTGTAGATCACTGTTGCCGTTTGAATTTACATATTGTCGTTTTGTCATCTGGAGATAGTGGATGGAGCTGTGGACGCTATAAAATGGAATGCCGCGTGAGGAATCGGAACATTTCTGACACCTCCTTCCGTTTGAATTCAATAGAGCGGTGAGAGCAGCAGGGGCAGCCACGAATATTTGCGCCGTGTGTGAGGATAATGCCATTGGACAGAGCACATCAAGAACATGTTTTTCTCGCTTTAAGGAGGATCGTTTTGACATTACTGACTCTCCACGTTCAGAAAGGTCTTCGGGGTTTGATGAAGATAGTTTAAACGCATTAATCCACAATGACCACCTCAATGTACTTCAAAACTGGCAGATATGATTTGTCATCACTCCACCATCGTGCGACATTACCATACAAAGGGGAAGATTCAAAAATCTGACGTATAAGTACCGCCAAAAATCACAAAATTCATAGGTTGGCCATATTTGCATCTTCGCTTCCTCGTCATCAGTTGGCTCGTGAACAACACTGACAGTTTCTATCTTGTATCGTTACTGGTGATGAGAAATTGTATCTTTACACTAAAATAAGGAAAAGAAATAACTGGTTGAGCCAAAACAAAGCAGCAACGCCCCGAACAGAGACCTGCGCGCATTACAAACGAAAAAACAAAAGTGTTTTATTTGCGCCGTTTAGCCACGCCTTCCCGCTAATTCTCTACATAGTCGCCCTTCTGACTGAGGCATTTGTTGTAGCCTTGTACCTAACTTTCCAATACTCTTGTCACAGAAGGCAGCCGGCTGTGCTTTTCACCATTTCTGTACACTGGTCTGCAGCTCATTATCCGTGCCAAAATGCTGTCCACGTAGCCGGCGGTTTATATGAGCTGAGATGAAAATCGGAGGGAGCCAAGACCAGGCTATACGGTGGGTGATCAAACACTTTCCATCGAGAACGTTGCACGAGCGTCTTCATTGCCCCTGCAGCGTGCGGACGAGAATTATCATGAAGAAAGAAATTCATGACAGTTACGTTACGTGAGGCTGCATGAAATCAAGCGAAATCTCTAAGCAGGCACTCATACTTACGGAAGATACTACTTTTATGGATCTCCACGTGGTCACTGTGCGCTCAGAACTGAAAAGAGCGACGTGACGCGATCGACGGGCGTTGTAGAGACCCTTCCAAAACATCTGTGCAAAGCATCATCCGATTCTCAAGCCGGTCGCAGGTTCGAATCCTGCCTCGGGCATGGGTGTGTGTGATGTCCTTAGGTTAGTTAGGTTTAAGTAGTTCTAAGTTCTAGGGGACTTATGACCTAAGATGTTGAGTCCCATAGTGCTCAGAGCCATTTGAACCATTTGATTCTCAAGCCCTGTTCACAATATACCTCGTTAATACGCTATTAGATTCACTTCACTTCACTACAATGAAGACGCAAAAAAACTGATACACCAGCAGCCCAATATCGTGTAGGGGCCCTGCCAGCACGCAGAAGTGCCGCAATACGACGTGGCATGGACTCGACTATTATCTGAAGCAGTGCTGGAAGGAATTGACACCACGAATCCTGCAGGGCTGTCCATAAATCCGTAAGAGTATGAGGGAGTGGAGATCTGTTCTGAACAGCACTTAGCAAGGCATCCCAGATATGCTCAATAAATGTTCATTTTTGGGGAGTTTGGTGGCCATCGGAATTATTTAAACTCCTGGAGCCACTCTGTAACAATTCTGGACGTGTCGGGTGTCGCATTGACCTGCTGGAATTGCCAGTCTGTCGGAAAGCACAATGGGCATGAATGGATGCAGGTGATCAGGCAGGATGCTTACGTGCGTGTCCCCTGTCAGAATGGTATCTAGACGCATCAGGGGTCCCATATCACTCCAACTGCACACGCCCCATAGCACTGCAGAGCCTCCACCAGCTCGAACAGTCCCCTGCTGGCATGCAGGGCCCATGGATTCATGAGTTTGTCTCCATACCCGTACACGTCCATCCACTCGATACACTTTGAAACAAGATTCGTCCGACCAGAAAATGGTTCAAATGGCTCTGAGCACTACGGGACTTAATATCTGAGGTCCTCAGTCCCCTAGAACTTAGAACTGCTTAAACCTAACTAACCTAAGGACATCACACACATCCATGCCCAAGGCAGGATTCGAACCTGCGACCGCAGCAGTCGCGCGGTTCCGGACTGAAGCGCCTAGAACCACTGGTCCACCGCCGCCGGCCGTCCTACCAGTCAACATGTTTCTAATCATCACCAGTTCATTGTCAGTGTAGATGGGCCCAGGTGGGACGTAGGGCTTTTGTGTCGTGCAGTGTTCAAGGATACATGAGTGGGCCTTCGGCTAGGAGAGCCCAAATCGATGATGTTTCGTTGAATGGTTCGCACACTGACACTTGTTGATGACCCAGTACTAAAATTTGCAGCAATTTACGGAAGGGTTGCACTTCTGTCACGCTGGACGATTCTCTTCACTCGTCGTTGGCCCCGTTCTTGCCGGATCTTTTTCCGGTCGCAGCGATGTCGGAGATTTGATTTTTATCGGATTCCTGATATTCACGATAAACTCATGAAATAGTCGCTACCTCAGAGACGCTGTGTCCCATCGCTCGTGCGCCGACTATGACACCATGTCCAAAGTCGCTTAAATCTTGATAACCTGCCAATGTAGCAGCAGTAGCCGATCTACCAATCGTGCCAGGCACTTGTTGTCTTATATAGGCGTTGCCGACCGCATCGCCGTATTCTGCCTGTTTACATATCTCTGTATTTAAATACGCGTGCCTATATCAGTTTATCTGGCGCTTCAGTGTACAACAGATCAGCAATTTACTGTGCTAGTGCATCGTTAGTATTTATTTCAATTTTGATCATGTCTTACAAGTACTAGTTCACCTGCACTCATTACTGATTTTAACATCAGTTGGCATGATAAACAATGTAACCTTTTTTTTGCGTCTGACTTAATGGTTCCGATTTAATTAAACACTTCCGCTGGCCATCAAACTCCCCAGACATGAAAATTATTGACCTTGTCTGGGATGCCTTGCAACGTGCTGTTCAGAAGAGTTCTCCACCCCCTCACACTCTTAAGGATTATGGTCGGCCCTGCAGAATTCATGGTGCCAATTCCCTCCAGCACTGCTTCAAGACATTAGTCGAGTCCATGCCACGTTGTGTTGCGGCACTTCTGCGTGCTCGTGGAGGCCCTACACGATATTACGCAGGTGTACCAGTTGCTTTGGCTCTTCAGTGTATAAGGAAAGGCCAACGCTATTGTTGGACACACAGCAAAGGGTGAAGTCCCTTAACTTGCAGTGACTGACTCGCTAAAAGCCGTTCTTCTAGATTAGGAATGTTTTAGCCGAAACCGCCCAGTTATCGCATCGGGCTGTCACCACCTCCACGACACTCATCGCCAGCAGTGTTTACTCAGTCGTCCCTGAGAGGTCAGCTTCCTCTAACGACCGCTGCCTCCAACGTCTGATTGCTAGACAACGACCAAGGCTTCAGAATGAGGATATTCACAGGAACTGCTGGCGCAGCAAGTTCAACCCCAATCTATACAACACCGCCTGCTACCTGAACAACAACACGGGCAACAACTACAAGTCGAACGTCCGCAGGGTCTGTTAACAACACCCCACCAATGGCACCGCCGACCGCCCAGATCACAGCACCATCTCCATCACCGCCAGCTCCTCCAGCTCCAGCCACACAGTAGCCAGTAGCGTCTACAGCCACAGCATCGTCAGCAACAGCAGCAGCCACACCATCACCACGAGCAGCCCCAACGCCGCCAGCCACAACACCAGCTGCAACGCATACTCCGATACCAGCAGATTAACTAAATGTTATCTACCCCAGACATCTCACAACCTCCCTTCTATACCCAGCCAAAAACTAAACAAAAGGCCGAGTACCAGCTATCGTTAGGGTGAAACTGACTCAGCTAATTTTCCCAGATACTGTCGGCTTGCAGGACGAAATCATCCCAGAGCAGCAACACACCTACAACATTCCCCTTCCTTTCTGCTCAGCAAATGTGACCCCAAATTTCTCCTAACTCACATTGAACACTATGTACCATCAATGCGAATCCAACAATTCAACCCATAGGAGAGATTCCATCAGCATGAAAACTGATGATCCTCGTCTCCATTATTGAAGAGACGCATCCACCTGTCTTCATTGTAAGCAAAACCACCTCCAAAAACAATTCCCGAACTTAAACCCCTTGACTATCTGCAACACCTGCGCCCAAGCTCACCCCACCTGCTCCCACAAAGCCGGCCGAAGTGGCCGCGCGGTTCTGGCGCTGCAATCTGGAACCGCGAGACCGCTACGGTCGCAGGTTCGAATCCTGCCTCGGGCATGGATGTGTGTGATGTCCTTAGGTTAGTTAGGTTTAACTAGTTCTAAGTTCTAGGGGACTAATGACCTCAGCAGTTGAGTCCCATAGTGCTCAGAGCCATTTTTTTTGCTCCCACAAATGCAAATCTAAGCCTGTCCCCAGGAGCATGAACTCACCGTCCCAATATGAACTGTTGACCAATCACTCCACACAAACAACTCTCTCCATCCTCCACCCATCGTTGGAGATACACTGAAGAGCCAAAGAAACTGGTACACCTGTCTAATATCGTGTAGGGTCCCAGCAAGCACGCAGAATTGCTGCAACACGACGTGTCATGGGCTCGACTAATGCCTGAAGTAGTACTGGAGGGAACTGACACCATTAATTCTACAGGGCAGTCCATAAATCCGTAAGAGTACGAGGGGGTGGAGACGTCTTCTCAACAACACGTTGCAAGGACTCCCAGACATGCTCAATGATGTTCATGTCTAGAGAGTTTGGTGGTCAAAGTAAGTGTCTAAACTCAGAACAGTGTGTGTTCCTGGAGCATTCTGTAGCAATTCTGGACGTGGGGCTGTCACATTGTCCTACTGGAATAGCCCAAGTCCATCGGAATGCATAATGAAAATGAATGGATGCACCTGTCAGAGTCGTATCTAAACATATCAGCAGTCCCATATCACTCCAACTGCGTACACCCCACACCATTACAGGGCCTTCACCAGCTTGAACAGTCCCCTGCTGACATGCAGGGTCCATGTATTCATGAGGTTGACTCCATACCCATACAAGTCCATCCACTGGATACAATTTGTTTTAGTCGTGAAAAGTCCAATCTCGGTGTTGACAGGCCCAGGCTAGGTGGAAAGTTTTGTGTCGTGCAGTCATCAAGGTACAGTACATGAGTGGTCTCCAAAAGCTCATATCGATGATTTTTCGTTGTTGAACGATTCTCGAAGTTCATCGATCATGTTGATCATGTTGATCGAAGCTCATATCGATCTCCCATCGCTCACATCAAACATACAGTACTTACACAACTATCCCTGAACAGGACTAAACATGCCAACAGGAGCTGATGACATTACACAAACACTCGCTAAAAAACGAAACACTTCGCCTGGTCACGATACAGTTACCTGCTGCTACATCAAGGAATGCTCCAGAACTTATGACGAAACCCTTGCCATTCATTACAATACCATCTTGCACACAGCTTATTACCCAGAGCAGTGGAAAACTTCCAAAGTCTTCCTACTCCCGAAGCCTAATAAACCACCCTCACAGACCTCATCACATCGACCTATCTGCCTTATCTCAGTTTTCAGCAACATATTTGAAACTATTCTTATCCAACGAATCCATCGCACCATGCAACCCACCTACCCATTCCCAATGCCTAATGTGGCTTTTCTCCCAACCACTCCACTGACGATAAATTTCTCTACCTTAGCCACCTTGAAAGGTAGCTTGTTTGGACTGTTTAATTGATTGAGAATTTCGGCAAAATTTAGTGTACTAACAACATTTATTTTTTTTAAACTGGACATAAATTATGCTAAACAAGTCATAGATTGAATTTCCTTAACAACTAACAGATGCTTTAATACTTCACTTGGTGGATCCTGGTTGGCAAAGTACTCTGGCCCTAAAAATGTGGATAACGCAAGCTGAATTGATCTGACACTGAGCAAACTTTGATCGATCAAATCTACTGAAGTTTCTCTAGATAGGTGCAGCTGAGAGCAAGTGGTGATTGAGATTTGTACGCCCTAACAATGCCATAGTGGCAGTATGTTACCCTGTTTACTTCATGCGGCCACGTGACTTGTAGTTGGCGAGATGTGTGTGGCAGAGCAGGTGAGACGTGGAGACGGCACCTGTGAATCTATCGCTCTACCAGAGCCCTGAAATCACGGTAGATTTCAGTGTGTGACACACTCGTTCACTGGTCGTACCAAAGACCAATGTGGCTCACTTATACGACAGAGCGCACGAGGATACAAAACGTCAAGACTGGTAAACCAAACACGAATAAGTGTGCCCTTGGTAAATGAGTAGACAGAGACATTTGAAGTCGCACTATCAGTACAGAAAGAACTTCACCACAGGCTCCCCAGTCTAAACTACTCGCAAGTGAAGTCAGTCTCAGGACAGGTCCCAAATTCCAACCACACATGCCAGAGCTTCGACTAGAAGTGCTTACCAGACGAAAGTCCCACACCCAAGTGCTTCACACCTCTTCAGAAAAAAAATCCCTTTTCCCACAAAGTGCAAAAATGACACCGTCTTCACCCCGTCTTGAGTCAATCACAAGGCTCTAGAGGCGCTAAATCTCCCCTCTCACACGTCAGCACATACTCATGTCGAACCAGGGCAAGAGTTAAGAAACCTGCATCTCTGAAAAAAAAGAAACCGCCAATTACTGGCTTTTTAAAGTTTTTACAGAGGGGTAAGATATGATTTTTTGAAGTCGTGTCTCTTCCCACGGCAAAATGCGAACGGATACAGTCCCAAAGATCTTTATTTAAATCGCCTGTGCCTTGGAGCTTGTTAGTCCTAGCTATGAGGTGTAATCAAGATTCTATCTCTAGACATTTCTCAGATGCTGGAGTTTTCTTATAAAACAGAGGTGGCTGAGGGAAAAGGATCACTGGCCTACTTGCACTATCGGCGAACACGAAAACATGTGAATTGCTATTACGCGTGGCTCCGCACACAATGCCCGGTTTACAACTCCACTGTGTAGACGCTTTCCTTTAGAACGTCGCCCCAACCCAGGCCTCTGCTGGTAACATGGTAGGTATCGCGGCATTCTTCTGCTGGAGCCCTGTCTCGATGAGGGGCTGTTCTGTCTGCCCTGTATGGCTGTGGGTGAGTCCGGCATGATTTACTAAGGGATGGGCTCGCCGCCAAATGCTTTCGAGTCCCATCAAGCCGTTTATACGAGCTAAGAATCTTTAAAGTACCTCACGCTTCTAGCGCTTTAACAGGCTCCATCAACGTTTGCCAGGTCATTAACTTTCTAGATTGTCGCTCAAGGTGCGTCAGGTTGTAATAAAATCTTTAATAATTTTCCGTATGCGAAAAATAGGTGAGAGAGTAGCTTGTCCTCTCTCAACCTAATCTCCCATTAACTGAATAAATGGAAGTCCGCTATACTTTCACCCTTGAGATCCAAAAAGTCTTCGACTGGGTAGGACATTCTGGACTGCTCTTCTAGTTACAAACCTATGCACTCCCAGTTAACTAAGTCCACCTTATATATTCCTTCCTTCATCACCATCCCACATACGTCGCAATCAACCATGTCTACTCCCACATCTTTCACCCTGCTCTTTCCTTCCATCCCTCTTTTACAACCTGTACACTGCAGACATTCCCAAACCGTCACCCTCAACGTACCTCCTGCAACAAGCTGATAACACTGGCTTCCTAGCCACTCATCTCTCCTAAGCCTCCATCCAACGCCACCTAAATCTCGTAGTCGAGTGATGTAATACGTGTAAATTTCAAGTAAACCCCAGAAAAGCCAAGCTACCATCTTTAGTCGTAGCACTCGGCACTTCCGTCGTCCAGATTTCCATCTCCCATCTACAACCAACCCATCCCTCTAACTAACACAGTAAAATATATAAAACCAACTCTCCACAGGAAACTAACATGGAGTGCATAGCTCCTTACCATCCAACACAAAGCCAGCAACGAACTAAAACTACTAAAATTACTAAAAGGTAGCACCTGGGGTTTACATTCTTCTACTATTATCCTCACTTTTACATCCCTCATCCACCCCATTCTAACCTAAGCTAACGTTGCCTAGGTCTCCACCTCGCCTGAATCCTGTAAGTCCCTTGAAATTCTGAAAAGACATGCACTGCCTCGCCTTCTGCATCTGCCCACCTTCCCAAACTGTACCAACTCATCCACTTCCCGGTCCTTCTCTTCCTAGAGCTCCTTCGGATCTGATACATTAATAGCAACACCCAGTCCCAGAACCCAATTTCCTATTCACTAATCATCCTCCATGCACCTCCATGTCTTATCCATCCTCTCCCGTCGGAATTTTACACAACTCCCACTCCCCATCGATGAAATCCGTTGCAAGTATACCCTTCATTCCAACCCAAATAACAACGCTTCACTTCACATCATCCCCCAATTTACTCCTTTCCCCTTCATCCACCATGCTGACTCTTGTTGCTACCTGCGGCTCTATAGGGCCCCATGGTCATCATCGCAACTTCATCATGACCGTTTTTTCGTGTGATACCTGGCATCACCATTACACCATGTCATCATTCACGTTCAAGAGCTTAAGTGTAATATAAAATCGTCAAACGAGTTTGAAAAACCATCAGTGTTTTCATCTATGTGTATTTTACATGTTTATCGTCACTTGTTTCTACGTAAAAATCGTCGCTATCTTCCACTTATGTGTTTTTACAAAAACATCTGTTATTGTCACCTTTCATATGTTTTAAACATTTTTGAATACAGATTTCGTAACTTTTGGGTCAAGAGCGGTTTTGTCCGTTGCCAGCCCGCCCCCATTTTGGGGAACTGAGATAACAATAAAGACAAAAAAAGTTGTTGGACATATCCCTCACGACTCGGCTCCATTTTCTTTTTTAATACGGTGGTCCTCAAACAGCTCCCAAAAGTGGCTATTTTTCATTAACATCTGATTATTAAGCAGGTGGACGCTGGAAGATCTATGATGGTAAAATATCTCGACTTTCCGCGAAAGGTCCATAAGCCCTCCCTTTCAGACTCGATGCAGCAATTCCATATAACAGTCAGATAGAATTTTAATGTCAATGGCTTCTTGTTTCATTGTTCTTGTATGCTTCTTTTATATTTTTAGCGCCATTGGTACTGTTCCAACTATATCTAACGTACTTAGTACCTCTTCTGTGCATAATTCTGATTATGTTCCGAGTCAAAAATTATTAGCCGCACTTCTGTATCTTCGACTTGAAATCGGAACACATCGATCTTCAGACAGTTACTATGGTTATTGCTGGCGTCCTTGCGAGTAGTTTTTGCACTACAAACGTTACGCACAAGTCCCCACAGAGGGCACTTTGGGTCTAGTTCGAATGTTAACGATGTGTTTCTTTAATACGCTTCTTTTAAATGTTCTAGTATTACATTTTATGCAACGCCTATTTCTATATTTACATGACTGTGATCGTGAATTAAATATTTCATATTACAGTAGAATTTTTGACTGATTTTATTCGTATTTCATGGCCACTGGCTATCCCTGACGTGATGATGGAGATTGTGGGAGGATGTCTCGCTATTTAAGCAACGACAATTGTGTGTTATGCAGCAGCACTTTCTCTTTACATCAGCCTAGAACTGATAGTGTACCATGCCACCAGCTCCAGCAGTCAGTACTTATACTGTAGTTACAACGTTTTATACTGTAATGTTTACGTTCACGTGGTCTTCTCATAACTTTCTCGTTATTCCATTTACAGAGTATGTAACGATCTGAGGATGATCAGACACAGACAAACCGGTCACCGTTTTCTAAAATAAAATATTTTATGCGGTATAGACAGTTTTTATTATCTTTTAAGGTAAAGGTAAGTTCGGTAGTACCCCAAGGGGATGCTACGAGACCGTTACATGTACAACTCATATTAATGGTCTAGTGGGTAACGTCGATGGCTCCTTGAGTCTCTTCGCGGACGATGCTGTAGTGTATGATGAGGCTGCAACGTCAGAAGATCATAGCGACATGCAGGAAGACCTATCGATGATAGGTTCAGGAACTGGCAGTCGATCATGAACGTTAATAGATGTAACGTATAGCTCATACATAGGTGAATGTAAGCAGCGGTGTTCGATTACACTGTTGATGAAAAGTCACTGGAAACAAAAATTACCGTAAACTATCTTCGAATAACCACATGAGACAAAATTTAGAAAAAGCAGATGCCAGACTAAGATTCATGGAGAGGGTCGTAAGAACATGTAATCCATATACGAAAGAGATGGCTTACAAAAGACCCCTAAGGCCGATTCTCGTTTATTGCTCATTTGTCAGGGACGCTCACCGAGCGAGTTAATAGAAGAGATACACGATATCTGATGAAGTGCGGAGCATTTTGTGACGGGATAGATTACTCGCCGCGAGAGCATTACGGAGATGCTCAGCAAGCTCCGGTGGCAGACGTTCAAGAGAGGCGTTATACAGCGCGGAGAGCTTTACTGTTGAAATACCGAGTGCTTACGTTTGAATAAAAGTCCGGAAACACACTACTTCCTCCCATATACGTCTCGTGGAATGACCAGGACGAGAATGTCGGATAATTTAGAGCTCATGCAGGGCTTTACCGAGAATCGTTCGTCCCATGCGTCATTCGTTAATGGAAAAAAGTAGGGGATAAAAGATATTACAATTACTTTTAGGCACACTCGGAGAGTATGGACGTAGATGCGAATGAGGAAGTGAAACGTAGTCTACACCAAAATCAGTGAAGAAGTATTAGAAAGAATGCGTAAGGGAGCAAGTCTAGATACTGGAATAAATACTACGGTAACAAGTAACACTTGGCACTACAACGGCCCAGTTCACAGTTCTGTTTTTTGGAACGTACTAGGGTCACTCCAAAAGTCCTGCAAACTTCCCATGCGCGACCATTACGGTGGCGAGATCAAGTTGAAATTCCTGCCAGTTGTGAGCGAGACTTTAGGCGTGTCGGTTGTATATGTGTTTCCTGGTTCGCGTGGCTGTGTCGTGAGTAATTCAGTTTTAAGCCGAGTCAGGTCGAATTACACGTAGTGACCTGCGTTTCTACATCATCATCGAATCCCTACGTGGAAATAAGCGAACGGAAATTTACAACGCTTTGAAAGAGGTGTGAGACAATAGCGTAGAGGATCGTAGCACAGCATCACGGTGGTCTGCTCATTTCCGAGAGGGAAAACACAACGAGAAGTGGAAGGCCACCAACTGCAACAGACTCTACCTAACAAGTCACTGTTAATGACATTGTGAGAGAGGATTGATGAAAAATATGTGAAAAAATTGTATATGAGGCCAGAATGTCCGTCACTTCAGTTTGCAGAATCATAACTGAAAAGTTAAAGATGAGAAGAGTTGCTGTCAAATGGGTTCCTCGTAATCTGAGTGAAGAGAAGATGGTTCAGATCGCTCTAAGCACCATGGGACTTAACATCTGAGGTCATCGGTCCCCTAGACTTAGAACTACTTAAACCTAACTAACCTAAGGACATCACACACATCCATGCACGAGGCAGGATTCGGACCTGCGACCGTAGCAGCAGCGCGGTTCCGGACTGAAGCGTCTAGAACCGCTCGGCCACAGCGGCCGGCTGAAGAGAAGAAGGCAGGTCGCAAAAGAATCGCAGAAGCATTGCTTCAACGTTATCGAACAGAGGGAGAAAAGTTTCTGAAAAAGACTGTTGCATTTGATGAAAATTGGAAAGAGGCTTTCAGCTAGAACTGAAGTCTCAGTTGTCACATTGGAAAAGTTTTGAATCTCCACACCCGAGGAAATTGCGTCGCCAATAAACAACGGTGAAACTGATGATGATCCTTGCGTATGACACGAATGGAGTCATAGTTACGAATAGTGTGTCCAAGGGTACATCTGTAACAGGAGCGTAATAAAATACGTTTCTGCAAAATGTTTTGCGCCCCGAAAATTCATCAAACAAGGCCTGATATGCTTGCAGCTGGTGTCTTCATTTTACACAATAAATGCAAGACTACATATCGGTCAACCAGCGAGAGAAACCCTCGAAAAATACGGATGGGAAATACTTCCCCAACCATCATTTTTTTTTTTTTTTTTTTTTTTGGTCATCAGTCTACTGACTGGTTTGATGCGGCCCGCCACGAATTCCTTTCCTGTGCTAACCTCTTCATCTCAGAGTAGCACTTGCAACCTACGTCCTCAATTATTTGCTTGACGTATTCCAATCTCTGTCTTCCTCTACAGTTTTTGCCATCTACAGCTCCCTCTAGTACCATGGAAGTCATTCCCTCATGTCTTAGCAGATGTCCTATCATCCTGTCCCTTCTCCTTATCAGTGTTTTCCACATATTCCTTTCCTCTCCGATTCTGCGTAGAACCTCCTCATTCCTTACCTTATCAGTCCACCTAATTTTCAACATTCGTCTATAGCACCACATCTCAAACGCTTCGATTCTCTTCTGTTCCGGTTTTCCCACAGTCCATGTTTCACTACCATACAATGCTGTACTCCAGACGTACATCCTCAGAAATTTCTTCCTCAAATTAAGGCCGGTATTTGATATTAGTAGACTTCTCTTGGCCAGAAATGCCTTTTTTGCCACAGCGAGTCTGCTTTTGATGTCCTCCTCGCTCCGCCCGTCATTGGTTATTTTACTGCCTAGGTAGCAGAATTCCTTAACTTCATTGACTTCGTGACCATCAATCCTGATGTTAAGTTTCTCGCTGTTCTCATTTCTACTACTTCTCATTACCTTCGTCTTTCTCCGATTTACTCTCAAACCATACTGTGTACTCATTAGACTGTTCATTCCGTCCAGCAGATCATTTAATTCTTCTTCACTTTCACTCAGGATAGCAATGTCATCAGCGAATCGTATCATTGATATCCTTTCACCTAGTATTTTAATTCCACTGCTGAACCTTTCTTTTATTTCCATCATTGCTTCCTCGATGTACAGATTGAATAGTAGGGGCGAAAGGCTACAGCCTTGTCTTACACCCTTCTTAATACGAGCACTTCGTTCTTCACCGTCCACTCTTATTATTCCCTCTTGGTTGTTGTACATATTGTATATGACCCGTCTCTCCCTATAGCTTACCCCTACTTTTTTCAGAATCTCGAACAGCTTGCACCATTTTATATTGTCGAACGCTTTTTCCAGGTCGACAAATCCTATGAAGTGTCTTGATTTTTCTTTAGCCTTGCTTCCATTATTAGCCGTAACGTCAGATTTGCCTCTCTCGTCCCTTTACTTTTCCTAAAGCCAAACTGATCGTCACCTAGCGCATCCTCAATTTTCTTTTCCATTCTTCTGTATATTATTCTTGTAAGCAGCTTCGATGCATGATCTGTTAAGCTGATTGTGCGATAATTTTCGCACTTGTCAGCTCTTGCCGTCTTCGGAATTGTGTGGATGATGCTTTTCCGAAAGTCATATGGTATATCGCCAGACTCATATATTCTACACACCAACGTGAATAGTCGTTTTGTTGCCACTTCCCCCAATGATTTTAGAAATTCTGATGGAATGTTATCTATCCCTTCTGCTTTATTTGACCGTAAGTCCTCCAAAGCTCTTTTAAATTCCGATTCTAATACTGGATCCCCTATCTCTTCTAAATCGACCCCTGTTTCTTCTTCTATCACATCAGACAAATCTTCACCCTCATAGAGGCTTTCAATGTATTCTTTCCACCTATCTGCTCTCTCCTCTGTATTTAACAGTGGAATTCCCGTTGCACTCTTAATGTTACCACCGTTGCTTTTAATGTCACCAAAGGTTGGTTTGACTTTCCTGTATGCTGAGTCTGTCCTTCCGACGATCATATCTTTTTCGATGTCTTCACATTTTTCCTGCAGCCATTTCGTCTTAGCTTCCCTGCACTTCCTATTTATTTCATTCCTCAGCGACTTGTATTTCTGTATTCCTGATTTTCCCGGAACATGTTTGTACTTTCTCCTTTCATCAATCAACTGAAGTATTTCTTCTGTTACCCATGGTTTCTTCGCAGCTATCTTCTTTGTACCTATGTTTTCCTTCCCAACTTCTGTGATGGCCCTGTTTAGAGATGTCCATTCCACTTCAACTGTACTGCCTACTGCGCTATTCCTTATTGCTGTATCTATAGCGTTAGAGAACTTCAAACGTATCTCGTCATTCCTTAGTAATTCCGTATCCCACTGCTTTGCCTATTGATTCTTCCTGACTAATGTCTTGAACTTCAGCCTACTCTTCATCACTACTATATTGTGATCTGAGTCTATATCTGCTCCTGGGTACGCCTTACAATCCAGTATCTGATTTCGGAATCTCTGTCTGACCCTGATGTAATCTAATTGAAATCTTCCCGTATCTCCCGGCCTTTTCCAAGTATACCTCCTCCTCTTGTGATTCTTGAACAGGGTATTCGCTATTACTAGCTGAAACTTGTTACAGAACTCAATTAGTCTTTCTCCTCTTTCATTCCTTGTCCCAAGTCCATATTCTCCCGTAACCTTTTCTTCTACTCCTTCCCCTACAACTGCATTCCAGTCGCCCATGACTATTAGATTTTCGTCCCCCTTTACATACTGCATTCCCCTTTCAATATCCTCATACACTTTCTCTATCTGTTCATCTTCAGCTTGCGACGTCGGCATGTATACCTGAACTATCGTTGTCGGTGTTGGTCTGCTGTCGATTCTGATTAGAACAACCCGGTCACTGAACTGTTCACAGTAACACACCCTCTGCCCTACCTTTCTATTCATAACGAATCCTACACCTGTTATACCATTTTCTGCTGCTGTTGATATTACCCGATACTCATCTGACGAGAAATCCTTGTCTTCCTTCCACTTCACTTCACTGAGCCCTACTATATCTAGATTGAGCCTTTGCATTTCTCTTTTCAGATTTTCTAGTTTCCCTAGCACGCTCAAGCTTCTGACATTCCACGCCCCGACTCGTAGAACGTTGTCCTTTCTTAGATTATTCAATCTTTTTCTCATGGTAACCTCCCCCTTGCCAGTCCCCTCCCGGAGATCCGAATGGGGGCTATTCCGGAATCTTTTGCCAATGGAGAGATCATCATGACACTTCTTCAAATACAGGCCACATGTCCTGTGAATAAACGTTACGTGTCTTTAATGCAGTGGTTTCCATTGCCTTCTGCATCCTCATGTCGTTGATCATTGCTGATTCTTCCGCCTTTAGGGGCAATTTCCCACCCCTAGGACAAGAGAGTGCCCTGAACCTCTATCCGCTCCTCCGCCCTCTTTGACAAGGCCGTTGGCAGAATGAGGCTGACTTCTTGTGCCGGAAGTCTTCGGCCGCCAATGCTGATCATTTATCAAAATTTGGGCGGTGGCGGGGATCGAACACGGGACCGAAGACGTTTTGATCATGAATCAAAGACGCTACTCCTAGACCACGGGTACCCACCATACAGTCCTGATATGAGCCCACCAGACCTTGAATTGTTTCCCAGATTGAAGGAACAACAACTTAGAAAACGTTTTGACACAACTGATGAAATTCCAATGAGGTGACGTGAGTAATCGGATAGCTCAACAACGAAGCTGAAGGTGCCCTGTCCGGAACACAGAAATTCCGCTAAGCAAGAATGGAGATTATATTGAAGGCCTGCATTTTGTAAAATAAAGACTTCAGTTAGTCTATATCTTACAGTGTGTACTACTTTTGAACTCACCCTCGAGTAAAGTGAAAAAGTAACTTTTGGCTTACATGAAGGCTTCAGAGATTTTTGTCGATTATTTTGGGTATTTATTACTGCAGGAAATTCTATTTGGCTTGGAACTGCGATTCATAATTCTGCTGCAACAAATGTCGGCGCCCCTCCCGACGGGGGTTCGAGTCCTCCCTCGGTCATGATTGTGTGTGTTGTTCTTAGCATAAGTTAGTTCAAGTAGTGTGTAAGTCTAGGGACCGATGACCTAAGCAGTTTTGTCCCGTAGGAATTCACACACATTTGAACATCTGAAATGTCGACTTTCCGTGCCATAAGTAAGCAGCCAGAGCCAGCTAACCTCAGGCCGCGGTACTGCAGTGTCACGTCAGGGAGTCGGACGCAGTTAAGTGACACATAATCTGGCTCGTAACGAGGCAAATGGCTTGCATCTGGCAACGGACTTCCAAGTCCACGTACACAAACCAATGAACTGCCGCGCACTGACGCAACGTGGCTGTTGTAGAACGTATTGCAAGCCACATCAGTGTCACTCGAGTACAGCATGCCCCACTTTACACCATCCACCGCTTTTGCGCCTAACATTTAATGCTGTTAATTTAGGTTTCCTGTTACGAATATGAAGGAGGATTCTGAATTCTCTACTCTGTTCATTCTTGTAGATAAATATCAGTGTATTTATGATCGCGCCTACACAGCGTCACAAACAGCAAAAACAGGACATTAAATTGTAGAGCACGTCAGCACGGATCCTGTACACACAGGGTACTTTAAGGATGACATGCAACGGGTGCATTCGCTTCCAACGTGTAGAATTTTGCAGGCTGGTTTGCAGAGATGCAAACACAGTGCACCAGTGGAATCAAAACGTCATTAGAAATAAGCAATAACAGATAATTCCAGTACCATTTGTTACGCCACAACAATTACAGTGGACCAGGTCATATGTTTCCCTCAGCTCTCCCTTACACCTGTGTTTCTGTAAGAATGTGCTCTATGCTCGTTGCTTCAAACTTAGAAGCCTTTCCCTCATCACAACATCCAATCTACATCTACATCTAGATGATTACACTGCAATTCAGAATTAAGTGCCTGGCAGAGGGTTCATTGAACCAAGTTCAAGCTATTTCTCTTCCGTTCCACTCTCTAACAATGGGCAGGAAAAATGAAAGCTAAAAACTTTCCGTGCGAGCTCTGATTTCTCTTATTTCTATTCATTTCTTATTATGAACACTCTAAGTAGATGGTTGGTGATTGAAATTTCATGAGAAGAAGCTGCCGCAACGAAAAGCGCCTTTCTTTTAATTATTGCCCCCCCCCACTTCTCCTCCCCCCATTTTGCGTATCATATCCGTGGCACTCTCTCCCCCACTTCGTGTCAATATAAAACGAGCTGCCCTTCTTTGGACTTTACCGGCCGCCGTGATCGAGCGGTTCTATGCACTTCAGTCCGGAACCGCGCGACCGCAACGGTCGCAGGTTCAAATCCTGCCTCGGGCATGGACGTGTGTGATGTCCTTAGGTTAGTTAGGTTTAAGTAGTTCTAAGTTCTAGGGGACTAGTGATCTCAGATGTTAAGTCCCATAGTGCTCAGAGCCATTTTCTTTGGACTTTCTCGATGTCCTCCAACAGTTCTGAAGCCGATCCTACACTACACAGCAAAACTCAGGAACAGGGTGCACTCGCATAGTGTAAGCAGTCTCTTCAGTAAGCCTATTGCATTTTCTAAGTGTTCTGCCAGTAAATCGCAGTGTTCGGTTTGCCTCTCCCACAACAATATCTACGTGATCGTTTCAGTTGAAGTTATTCGTAACTTTAATCCCTAAATATGTATTGAACTGACAGCCGTGTGATTTATTATGTAACCGAAATTTTATAGTGTAACTGAGATCCTTTTATTACTCATGTGGATGACTTCATACATTTCACTATTTAGAGTCAACTGACACTTTTCGCATCATGTAGATATCTCGTCTAAATCATTATGCAATTGGTTTTGATCATCTGATGACTTTACAATAACGTAAATAACAGCATCATCTGCAAACAATCTAAGCGGTCTGCTCAGATTGTCTCCTAAATCGTTTATGTACGGTAGCTCAAGAACAGCAGAGGGCCTATAACACTTCCTTGGGCAAGGCCAGATACTACTCCTCTTTTAATCGATTACTTTCTGTCAATTACTATCAACTGTGACCTTTCTGAGAATAAATCATTTCCAGGGGCAGATGTGGACTCTGACTACAATCTCTTAGTTATGAACTGTAGATTAAAACTGAAGAAACTGCAAAAAGGTGGGAATTTAAGGAGATAGGATCTGGATAAACTGACAGAACCAGAGATTGTACAGAGTTTCAGGGAGAGTATTAGGGAACGACTGACAAGAATTGGGGAAAGAAATACAGTAGAAGAAGAATGGGTAGCTTTGAGAGATTAAATAGTGAAGGCAGCATAGGATCAAGTAGGTAAAGAGACGATGGCTAGTAGAAATCCTTGGGTAACAAACGAGATATGGAATTTAATTGATGAAAGGAGAAAATAAAAAATGCAGTAAATGAAGCAGGCAAAAAAGAATACAAACGTCTCAAAACTGAGATCGACCGGAAGTAAAAAATGGCTAAGCAGGGATGGATAGAGGACAAATGTAAGGATGTAGAGGCGTATAGAACTAAGGGTTAGCTAAATACTGGCTACAGGAAAATTAAATAGACCTTTGGAGAAAAGAGAACCACGTGCATGAATATCAAGAGTTCAGATGGAAACCAAATTCTAAGCAAAGAAGGGAAAGCAGAAAGGTGGAAGGAGTATATAGAGGGTCTATACAAGTGCGATATTCTTGATGACAATATTATGGAAATGGAAGAGGATGTAGATGAAGATGAAATGGGAGATATGATACTGCGTGAAGAGTCTGACAGAGCACTGAAAGACCGAAGTTGAAACAAGGCCCCGGGAGTAGACAACATTCCATCAGAACTACTGATAGCCTTGGGAGAGCCAGCCCTGACAAAACTCTACCATCTGGTGAGCAAGATGTATGAGACAGGCGAAATACCCTCAGACTTCAAGAAGAATATAATAATTCCAGTCCCAAAGAAAGCAGATGTTGACAGATGTGAAAATTACCGAACTATCAGTTTAATAAGTCACAGCTGCAAAATACTAACGCTAATTCTTTACAGACGAATGGAAAATCTGGTAGAAGCCGACCTCGGGGAAGATCAGTTTGGATTCCGTAGAAATGTTCGAACACGTGAGGAAATACTGACCCTACGACTTATCTTAGAAAATAGATTAAGGAAAGGCAAACCTAAGTTTCTAGCATTTGTAGACTTAGAGAAAGCTTTTGACAATGTTGATCAGAATACTCTCTTTCAAATTCTGAAGGTGGCGGGGGTAAAATACAGGGAGCGAAAGGCTATTTACAATTTGTACAGAAACCAGATGGCAGTTATAAGAGTCGAGGGTCATGAAAGGGAAGAAGTGGTTGGGAAGGAAGCAAGACAGGACTGTAGCCTATCCCCGATATTACTCAGTCTGTATATTGAACAAGCAGTAAAGGAAACAAAACAAAAATTCGGAATAGGAATTAAAATCCATGGAGAAGAAATAAAAACTTTGAGGTTCGACGATGACATTGTAATTCTGTCAGAGACAGCAAAGGACCTGGAAGAGCAGCTGAACGGAATGGACAGTGTCTTGAAAGGAGGATATAAGATGAACATCAACAAAAGAAAAACGAGGATAATGGAATGTAGTCGAATTAAATCAGGTGATGCCGAGGGAATTACATTAGGAAACGAGACGCTTAAAGTAGTAAATGAGTTTTGCTATTTGGGAAGCAAAATAACTGATGATGGTCGAAGTAGAGAGGATATAAAATGTAGACTGACAATGGCAAGGAAAGCGTGTCTGAAGAAGAGAAATTTGTTAACATCGAGTATAGATTTAAATGTCAGGAAGTTGTTTCTGAAAGTATTTGTATGGAGTGTGGCAATGTTTGGGAGTGAAACGTGGACGATAAATAGTATAGACAAGAAGAGAATAGAAGCTTTCGAAATGTGGTGCTACAGAAGAATGCTGAAGATTAGATGGGTATATCACATAACTAATGAGAAGGTATTGAATAGAATTGGGGAGAAGAGAAATTTGTGGCACAACTTGACTAGAAGAAGGGATCGGTTGGTAGGACATATTCTGAGGCATCAAGGGATCACCAATTCAGTATTGGAGGGCAGCGTGGAGGGTAAAAATCGTAGAAGGAGACCAAGAGATGAATACACTAAACAGATTCAGAAGGATGTAGGCTGCAGTAGGTACTGGGAGATGAAGAAGCTTGCACAGGATAGAGTAGCATGAAGAGCTGCATCAGACCAGTCTCTGGACTGAAGACCACAACGACAACAACAGGAGATGCTGATTCCGATCACATCAGTTCCATTCCCTTCATGGCAAGGCGTTCCCGCACAGAACAGATGTTAGCATCACACGACATTTCATTTCATCACCAGTGTGTGCTTGTGTGCTCCCTCGTAAAAATACTGCATAATTATTATTACGAGGACACAGTTACATAACGGCTGATCTCTTTGTCGATAGACTAGAAAGAGACTTCTATGAAAAAGACCAACAGTTGTAACGAAAGAGGAATATAATGAGGTCTACCAGTCACTGGGTGAAGTAAGAAACCCTGGTGATGATTGGAAGAGCGATAGATATGAAATCCCTATCTAAAAGCCTTCGAAATTTAGATTGCATAAGTGAAATGAAACTAATTTTCATAGACAAATATGAAGCTATGGGAGACATTTATATTGACGTAGTATAAAAGTGCAGGAGTCTCTTAAGAAATACGAATGGACCATTACGAATCTCTTTTCTTGAGCATGAACTGAAGTACTTCTCAGCCATCTAATCTCAGCTGTCAAGATGAAAGATGTTGATGGTTTACTGTAAACTGTTTTTAGAGATGAGTGACAAAATCAAGAGGACCGCAGATGACAAGAAGAAAGATGTATGTAGTTTACTGTAAACTATTTTCAGAGATGGTTGACAAAATCAACAGGACTTAAGATGTTATACACCCACCATTGACGATATACCGATGTTGGTCAACAAAAAAGTAGAGGAAACTGCTTGCGATTGTTTAAAAGAGGCTTCTGGATTATATGTTTAAGTGCAAGAGTAACTCAGAGAAACGTTCTAATAATAGGTAATTCCACTGTTACATCACTGTGTTCTGTCATGGTGATTTGAAATACTTTAAATTATCGCGAAGCAACAATAAAATCATAACTTTCGGTAAAACACTGAATATCAATGTTACAGTTGCCAATTTATAATTTTTTCGTGATTTCACTACATCAAAACGATGTAATATAGCAAGATGTAAGTTATTTTGAAAAAAACTAGATAGTTACTTTTAAAATCATTCAAAGCCGAATATATCCAAATGATTCATCCAAATCAAAACATGCCATATTTAAATGTAACTTTTAAAGGAATATTTTTATTGTAGCTTTGATAAACTGTCTTTTAGCACAAAAGTAGAGTCGTTTGCATTGCAATATGATACTGTATTTTCGGTCATATGTATGACTGAAATAAGTTTCATTTCGATTGTGAAAAATGCATTTAATGGACATGTTCGACTTTGCATGTCACCAAATGTTTTCTTCACCATGGCCTGGAATTTGTACCAGCTATTGACCCTCTCTTTGTTGTGCTCGGACCACTACTGGACTTTGCCGTCAAAGTAAATGTACTCATTTGCCAAACACATGACATAATCCCACCTGTTGTGTTTGGCGACTCGGTCCTTTGTCATTTCGTCGGATGTTGACTAGCGTCTCCGGAAAACATTGATGGATGCCTGATGAGCATCTGACTTGCTGCTGTGTTGGAATCCATATACTACTTGGGTTCTGGTTCCTGTCCTTGTAGGCGGCGGCTTTTACTTTGCGATATTGCAGTGCCTGTGTTATTCTGATTAAGATACAAATTTCCTTTGGACGTGCATCCAAGGCACTGCGGCGACTGCAGCTGTTATGAAATACATAAAATGAATTCGCAATTGCGAATAAAGACAACCATCAGCTGTAGAATGGAATGACGACAATGAAAATTTGTGCCGGACCGGAAATATACATGATGGATGTACGAGTATAGGTCGTAGACACGTGGTTGACGATATATGGAAGATTGGGTCTGGCCGTGAGTCTGGCACGGACAGCCAAATGAAGAGGCGACCGCTCGCGACAAGCGGGAAATCCTGGTTCGTGTCCCGGTCTGGCACAAATTTTCATTGTCATCATTCCACTCTGCAACTGATGAATTGCAAATTCATATAATGGTTTTCACTTTGCCTAATATGAGACACAGTGATGTAGATGTTTTGAACTACCCAGGGTATCCACCAATGTCACGTCGTAACCACACTCATATCCAAAGGCGAAATCAGGGCTGTCAATAAAGCACAACATTTAGCACTGAAAGCGCGTTAATTACCAACATCAACTTACAGACAGAACCTTCTCCTGGACGGGTAGTGCTGATATTTGTACAAAACGTCAAATCTTGCCGAATTTACGAACATTACAAACATTATAATTTCGAGTACCTTCCAGAAATGATGAACACTATATAACAAATAATTAATTGGGGGTCAGGTTTGAACTGGCGACCGGCAGACGGCAGTCAGTGGCAATAACAGCTTCGACATATTGCACAAAGCACAGCACGCAGCAGTATGAATTTTGAAGATCTCGCTTAGGTCCCGACCAGTGAATCCTCTGGCTATCTGGACCCACCGAGACGATAACAATCCTACTTGCCTGACGTCAGTTACGCTTCTTCATCTGTTCAAGTGTGTAGTTCAGTCATATTCATGTGGTGTACTAGCGTGAATCGCTTCTTCATCTGTTCAAGTGTGTAGTTCAGTCATATTCGTGTGGTGTACTAGCGTGATTTGCTAGCTTGCAGTTGAATATGCACATTTAGCATCTTTTGTTGATTTAGTACAGAATGTGGTGTAAGTTACTAAGCTACTGTAGTGAAGCATGGCTCCTAAATGTACTGTGTGCAACACTACAAAAAGCGGTAGAACTAATAATAAGTATTGTGGTGTCACCGCCAGACACCACACTTGCTAGGTGGTAGCTTTAAATCGGCCGCGGTCCATTAGTACATGTCGGACCCGCGTGTCGCCACTGTCAGTCATTTCAGACCTAGCGCCACCACATGGCAGGTCTAGAAAGACGGACTAGCACTCGCCCCAGTTGTACGACGACTTTGCTAGCGACTACACTGACGAAGCCTTTCTCTCATTTGCCGAGAGACAGTTAGAATAGCCTTCAGCTAAGTCCATGGCTACGACCTAGCAAGGCGCCATTAACCATATCTGGAGAGAGTTTCACTTGTATTAACCATAGCGATGTACCACAAGGATGAAGTAAAGTTAAGTATTATAGAAGCTACGTACTTTTCTTATTAGCATTCATTACGTATCCTGTTCCAGACTTCACGCCAGTCGGCGTGTGTGTACGCGTGCCTTTCGGTTACCCGTCACTGTGGACTGGCTGTCTTGTCAGTCCACTACAAGTATAACATTTTCTATAATATTTTGAAACATGAAGTCACACTTGCAGCTTCAGGAAATAAAAGATGAAGTTGTTGCCGTAAAGGAGACTGCTACCTGCAAACTAGAGACCGGCAATATGTAGCAGTCCAACTGAGATAACTTCGAATATTCCTTATCATTCGTCACGGCCTCTCCAGCGAATATCTACGGGCTGGTTGCCAAGTGCCAAGTACACTCAGTCCAAAATGGTGAAGTTGCTGCTGATTAGCGGTTAAAGGAAATAAACGTCTAATGTCATCAGTTTCCTATTCACTCTCCAGGGCGGAATAAGTGTATCCGTCTGTCCGCGAGTAGAGTTAATCCTATGCACAATTGAAAGAAAGTTTTCTGAAATTTATTCACACAGCGTCTGTCTCAGTTGGGACGTGGGTACGAGGCAGGTATTCACCTAATGGGCTGTGGGAAACCGTCTAAAAGCCACATTCAAGTTGGCCAGCACACCAGCCCTCCTCCTTAATTCGAACTGGGGCTGGCGCTTTAACGTGCACGGCTACTCGGGCGGGTTCAAAAAGGTGTAATCCTCTCTTATACAGTAGAGAAAAAATGGGCGCGAATAGTTAAGTGACACTGAGGTAACATCTGTGTACAACTTCCTTTGCCGGAAATTCACAGTACACTCAAAGTCAAATGCGTTTTCGCATTGGTAAATCCTCTCATGGAGCAATCTTTCCGACATAAGGCAACAACACAGTTCAGCCCTGAGATTTTAAGCCAGCAGATGCTTCCCTTTAATTGAAAAAATTCCAAGTGCAAAGATATTCGTACTTGTTAAGTCACCATGTAGTTAGGTAAGAAACGAAGTGCCTCGAGAACCGAAAAAAACGCAAGAAAAAAAACACTTAACTTTCCGTTTCTGTGCTCACCTCAGCCTACTATACTGAATATTGCAGTTTTCTGGAGAAAGCCACTGCTGTGCTGTTTCAAAACCCATGTGTCATATGGATATTGACAGGTTGATCAAAAAATTGGTTCTGCTTTATTTGCGTTATCCTTTTCCCGTTTTTCTTAACTTGTCGTACATTAAAGACGCCTTGGGAGACAGTAGAAATCGGTAACGGCAGTTTGGCAGCTTGTTTGAATAACAGAAAAATATTAAGAGTAAATGTATTGGTCGGTAATGAATACAGCTTATGATCTCAATTCCTGAGTATTGAGGATAATCTCAGGATCAACTGCTGCAGAGGGAAGTTTTTTGTGACTAAGATACTGCCCCTCCTTCAAGTAACTCCACATGCCATATTCAAGCAGGGCAATGCATGACCACTTGTGAAGAGGAATGTGCACGATTTCTCTGAAAAATGACGAATACCACCATTCCCCTGCCTCTACCTCTACTTCTACTGCAAGGGGACAACGGGTTGCCTAATCTGAGAGTATGCTAATTGGCCCTGTTAGCTGGCATGAAGTAATCACACACCTTCCAAAATAATAAATTAGGAATACAATGACTACTAAATGAAACAATAATCACTACTAATTCGGTTTATTACATTAAAATGACTGATAATCGTCTGACAAACGATAGTAATTCTAAGGTAAAATCTTGGCAGATATGAAGGAAGGATCTGGAATAAGATTCTAATAATCATGTATAAAAGTGAAACAATTGCAGCCGCGTAGTTGTATCTTGATTGTCATGATGTTAGTTTAAAAGACAGATAGTACCAGAGAAAGGGATGTGTTGCACCTGCTGGCGTTGGAAGCAAATTGGTCATTCAAGTTTAAAGGCAAATTTTCGTAGTGAAGACTGAAGTTATTGAAATTCTATAAAAATGACTTTACTGTCCTTACAGATCACCTCGCTGTCACTGCTCGATCTCACCACCTGTATCTGTAGGTGGAGGTTGAAGCAGCTGCAAATCAACCATTGGCGGCAAGTTCGAGTCATCCCTATATCCTTCTAAGTCCCTCAGCTCATGTGCTTCGAGGTAGACCCTGACGGTGTCGCAGGTAATGGGAGAGAAGTCTGGTAGTGAGAATTTTACCGACTGACTCTAAAAGGAAAGTTCGTATTTCTGCGTTTTGCGTCCTTTATTCAGATTGGCTCGGCTACGGATATTCCGAGTGCCTGCCAGTGAAAGGGTTTCTCAAAAGGAGCTGTTCTCCTTCCCTGTTTTTCTTCAGACGGTTAACCAGTAAGGCGCTTACTACTATTTAATAGTGATAAAAGGCATCTCTCTCTCTTTCTCTCCATCTATCTTTCTGCGACGAGTCAAAAGGAGCATTGGCATCACGGTCGATTTTCTCGCTCTAGCTTCTAGTTCATTTACATTAGCCAATTCTGGGAGTTCTTATATTGCATTAATATTTCGTTTTATGAACCTGACTTTTGGTGCCATCCTAAACTGAGGGCATTCACTATAATTCCTACATGTTTCCTGTGGTGTTAGCCACATCCCAAAAAACATAGCTTTCTCAGTTTTATTCACAATATTGTGTTTCCTGGATCTTGCTAAAAGCACCATTTCGTCTCTTTCCACCTTCGAGTCGTACTCGTAAAACATTCGCTGCTGAAGGCATTTTACGGTGGGAGATGGTATCTATGTTGCCTGTGGGGTGCCCGGCGTCCAGTTGTGGCAAGTCAAAAAGAAGGTCTGCTCAAGCAAGTGGCATTGACCTGCGGCCCGTCCGGTACATCTTTATGAGAACTCACCACGGTGGCGGTCCCTCTGTCCGGCTACAGACACTCGCTGCTCGCCAGAGTGCTGCAGCCCATCCCAGTATGCTTCCAAATGGCTTCATACTTATTTACATCATGCAAATCTGAATAAAAATGAAAATTACGAGAATTAACTACCAGCAATCGCGATAATACTAATATGCAATTCATCTTTCAGTATTCATTAATTATTCCACTCTAATGGGTCTTTATATTCTCATTTCATATTAGTTGTGGGATAGTTTTGAAAAAAAAAAAGGTTGTGTAACACTATACTCCGCAAGCCTTCTCAAGGAGTTTAGCTTTGATTTACTCCCAAAATTACGTTTCCATCTTTCTATTTCGTCCGGTTAAGAACAATCCGTTGAGTTCTATCGTCTAGTACACTCTAAAACATTCAAAAATCTGATTCAGTATTTGATAAGCTTATAATTTGTTCACTATAATGACGTTGCAGAACTGTATCAAACGTCTGCTAGAAGTCAAGGAACACGGCACCAACCCGAGCACTGCTATCTACTGCACTTTGGCTCTGACGAACGAACAGAGTCAGTTGAGTTTTGCAAAATCTCTGCTTGTGGATCCTCGTCTATCTTTGTAGAGGAGATTGGAGCCCTCCAAAGGCGTCGTAATGTGTAAGCATAAAACACGTTCAATGGGCCCACAATAGTTCCATAACGGTGTTCGTCTTTCCGACGACTCTTCTTGAAACCGGGCATGGCTTCTTCTTCATTCTAATCGCTCAGTACCTTTAATTGCTCCAGTGACCTATGATGAAATGTTTCTGTAAGGAGGCAGGTTCTATCGCACAATTACTGTAGAATCTTATAGGTATCTCATCCGGTCAAGATGGGTTTCCTCTATTTAACACTTTTATTTGATTTTGTATTCCGAGATCACTTGTCATTCCCATTTCGTTCATGCGATAATTGAAAGGGATAATGTTCATCTCATATGTCGTCCACGGAACATACCTGTGATTTGTCTGATCAGCAAATTGTTCGTCTCGCTCCGCAAATAAGCACTGTTCACACTTTGTGGACTCACATACAAAGTGGAAGGAGAGAGATTCCAGGCCCTCTTTGATTCAGTGCAAGGAAATTTAGAAACTGAGGTTGAGGCTCTCATTATACAGAGATAATGTTCAATTTAGTAACCCAAATACTGTGTCTTATCGTGCACATTACTGGCATTATAAAATTCATTTAAGTCCCATCTATTACTTTTGATCTCGAAATATTAACAGACATTTATGTACAGGGTATCCAGAAATTAAGTATCGATATTGTATAAAATGGTAGTGTAGGAGTAAGATGCTATTGCGCTGCAGGTGTATTGTACATGTAAAAGTCGTAGTTATTGCTGAAAACTATGGACTGGCTTCATGTCACCGCTAAACATGTGTTCTGCTGTTACAGGTACATGAGCAAGCTTGGCGTTTACTGAGCAGGAGAGGATAACCATTATGACGTGAAGGTTGCGGTGATTGTCGTGTGGTGAAATTCACGCGATATTTGACGTCGATTTCATAAACCTGCACCTACTGATAATGCAGTTCAACAATTAGTGAACAAATTCAAGCGCACTGATATCGCGATGCACGAGCCCGGACAATGCCGTCCATGAACCTCTGCTGACTGAATTGGATACGTTGGAACATCCACAGAATGTAGTACAAAATTGGTGTGATGATTGTCAGTGGAACTGTAGAATGCACGCTCGACTGTGCATAGAATGTTGTGGCACACACACACTGAAGAAAACACTGTACCATTTGCAGGTTGTCCAACAATTACATGACGAGTATTTGGCAGAATGTAAGACGATGTGCTAGGATTTGCTTGCAAAAAATGCAAATCACATCCTCAATTAGATCCTAGTCAGTGACGAAGCAATCCTCCATACTTATGGAAGAATTAACTGACATAACTGCAACATCAGGGCTGACGCACAACCAGTGGAGCACATGGAATTCCAGCGAAACTCTTCCAAAATTAGTGTGTGGATGGAAATATCCCCAGACAATATATATGGCCCATTCTTCGTTGCCGAAAACTTCCTCAGATGGGCAATGTACCTGGATACGCTGGAACAGTTTCTTTTACCACAGCCTGTACAGGATGAACATGTGCATAATGTTTACTTCCAACAGGACAGGGCCCCATGCCATTATGCCATATATGTGCTTACGTTTTTGAATGATGTGTTTTTTGGAAGATGGATTGGGTGGTCAGCATCCATCAGCTGGGCGGGGCGCTCTCCCAACCTCACACCCATGGACTTCTTCATCAGGGGGTTTATCAAGCGACGTGTGTTTCTCTGACAATGTATCGACTCACTGGCAGAGCTCCGAGACTGAATTAGACAAGTTGCTGCGCCTGTAACACTACAAATGTTCTTGAATGTTTTTGCTGACACATCCAGCAGATCTGAATTGTGTCAGAAAGTCAATGAAACTCATATGAAATGTAACATGTGATAAACTTACGCCACTATACTGAGGTGACAAAAGTCATGGGAAACCTACTCATATCATGAGAGACATCCTTTTGCCCAGCACAGTACAGAAACTGGACGTGGCATGGACTCAACAAGTCACTGGAAGTCCCTGCAGAAATACTGAGTCATGCTGCCACTATAGCCATCCATAATTGCGAAAGTGTTGCCGTGGGAGGATTTTCTGTACGAACTGACCTCTCGATTACGTCCCATAAATGTTTGATAGGTTTCATGTCGAGTAATCCGGGTGGCCAAATCATTCACTAGAATTTCCAGAATGTCTACAAACCAATTGCAAGCAATTGTGGCCCAGTGACATGTTTTGGATGCCAAACATAACCGTTCCAGTCAATGATCGGTTCAGTTGGACCAGAGGACCAGTGCATTACACACAAACGTAGCACACATCATTATGGAGACACGACCAGCTTCCACAGTGCCTTGTTGACAAGTAGAGTCTATGGATTCGTGGGGTCTGCGTCACACTCGAAGCCTACCATCAGCTCTTACCAACTGAAATATGGGTTCATCTGACCAGGCCGCGGTTTTCCAGTCATCTAGGGTCCAACCGATACGGTCACGAGCCCAGAAGAGGCGCTGCAGGCGATATCGTACTATTAGCAAAGTCACTTGCGTCTGTCATCTTCTGACACAGCTCTTTAACGCCAAATTTCGCTGCACTGTCCTAACGGATACGTTCGTAGTACTGCCCACATCGATTTCTGCTGTTATTTCACGCAGTGGTGCTTGTCTATTAGCACTGACAACTCCAAGCAAACGCCGCTGCTCTCGGTCGTTAAGTGAAGGCCATCGGCCACTCAGCTATCCGTGATGAGAGGTAATTCCTGAAATTTGGTATTGTCGGCACGCTCTTGACACTGTGTATCTCAGAATATTGAATTCCTAAAGATTTTCGAAATGAAATGTCCCATATGCCTAGCTAAAACTACCCTTCCGCGCTGATAGACTGTTAATTCCGAAATAATTTCGAAAAAGACGATCGTGTGAAACCCAGCTCGCGCTATTCGTCCACGAGACTCAGAGGGCCATAGACACGGGTTCCCAGGTAGATGCCGTGTTTCTTGACTTCCGCAAGGCGTTTGATACAGTTCCCCACAGTCGTTTAATGAACAAAGTAGGAGCACATGGACTATCAGACCAATTCTGTGAATGGATTGAGGAGTTCCTAGATAACAGAACGCAGCATGTCATTCTCAACGGAAAGAAGTCTTCCGAAGTAAGAGTGATTTCAGGTGTGCCGCAGGGGAGTGTAGTAGGACCGTTGCTATTCACAATATACATAAATGACCTTGTGGATAACATCGGAAGTTCACTGAGGCTTTTTGCGGATGATGGTGTAGTATATCGAGAGGTTGTAACAATGGAAAATTGTACTGAAATGCACTGCAACGAATTGACGCATGGTGCAGGGAATGGCAATTGAATCTCAATGTAGACAAGTGTAATGTGCTGTGAATACATAGAAAGAAAGATCCTTTATCATTTACCTACAATATAGCAGGTCAGCAACTGGAAGCTGTTAATTCCATAAATTATCTGGGAGTAGGCATTAGGAGTGATTTAAAATGGAATGACCATATAAAATTAATCGTCGGTAAAGCAGATGCCAGACTGAGATTCATTGGAAGAATCCTAAGGAAATGCAGTCCAAAAACAAAGAAAGTAAGTTACTGTACACTTGTTCGCCCACTGCTTGAATACTGCTCACCGGTGTGGGATCCGTACCAGATAGGGTTGATAGAAGAGATGGAGAAGATCCATCGGAGAGCAGCGCGCTTCGTTACAGGATCATTTAGTAATCGCGAAAGCGTTACGGAGATGATAGATAAATTCAAGTGGAAGACTCTGCAAGAGAGGCGCTCAGAAGCTCGGTGTGGGCATTTGTTGAAGTTTCGAGAACATACCTTCACCGAGGAGTCAAGCAGTATATTGCTCCCTGTTACGTATATCTCGCGAAGAGACCATGAGGATAAAATCAGAGAGATTAGAGCCCACACAGAGGCATACCGACAATCTTTCTTTCCACGAACAATACGAGACTGGAATAGAAGGGAGAACCGATAGAGCCACCGTCAGGTGGCTTGCGGAGTATGTAAATGAAGATGTGCGGCCATAAGCAAGTCGACATGAATCACTTGAGTACAAATGACAAGTGCGTCAGTGCACTGCCCTGTTACACCTTGTTTGCTCGAAACTACCGCTTCATGTATATGTGCATATCGCTGTCCCATTACTGTTATCACCTCGGTGTATAAATAGTAAGAATGCAATAATTATTTCAACAGAATCGATACTTAATATCTGGTCACCCTGTATTTAAATTACAACAGGCCGAAGTGTCTTAATGGCTACAACAATGGACCGGTAGTCTGGAGGACGGTGGCTCGAGTCCCCGTCTGACAATTCCCATTTAGGATTTCCAAGGTTCCCCTGAGTCGTTTAGGGCAAACTCTGGGATGGTTCCTCTAAAACGTGTACGGCTGACTTCATTCCCCAACGCGAGACGTGCTCTCATAACCTCGTTGTCGACGGGACGTGTCTTGCGTTTCCAAATTAGTGAGCGAGCTCGACGTTGAGAATCAGAGGCGCTCGTCTCACCGCCGTGCGCTGGTGCGCCTCAGCCGGTGACTGCAGCCGTTCGGCAGTTCAGACGGTATGAAAATTGCAGCGGCCGGCTCAGGTCGAACAGGCGCGCCACTCTGGTGCCATGCATACTGCAGAGGTCGCCACTGACAACAAGCTGGCACGGACCGGTCGCGCCGTCCGTGCGCGCACGTCCACGTCACGCGCCGCTCAGCGATACTGCTGTATAAGGGCAGTAGACCGTTTCCAGAACACACGTCACCGTCGCACGTTCTCCGTAGCTCGTGCCTCTCTTCTGCACATTTTATAGTTTAGTATTGAGCCGTGGATAGCATTAACTACGGCCTTAGCGGAATATCCTGAGTTATCACTGAATTACAATCACCTCCAAAACAGGTATACACTACTGGCCATTAAAATTGCTACACCACGAAGATGACACGCTACAGACGTGAAATTCAACCGACAGGAAGATGATGCTGTGATATGCAAATGATTAGCTTTTCAGAGCATTCACACAAGGTTGTCGCCGTGGCGACACCTACAACGTGCTGACATGAGGAAAGTTTCCAACCGATTTCACATACACAAACAGCAGTTGACCGGCGTTGCCCGGTGAAACGTTGTTGTGATGCCTCGTGTATGGAGGAGAAATGAGTACCATCACGTTTCCGACTTTGATAAAGGTCGGATTGTAGCCTATCGCGATTGCGGTTTATCGTAAAGCGACACTGCTGCCCGCGTTGGTCGAGATCCAATGACTGTTAGCATAATATGGAGTCGGTGGGCTCAGGAGGGTAACACGGAACGCCGTGCTCGATCCCAACGGCCTCGTATCACTAGCAGTCGAGATGACAAGTATCTTATCCGCATGGCTGTAACGGATCGTGCAGCCACGTCTCGATCCCTGAGAACTGATGGTGACGTTTGCAAGACAACAACCATCTGCACGAACCGTTCGACGACGTTTGCAGCAGCATGGACTATCATCTCGGAGACCATGGCTGCGGTTATCCTTGACGCTGCATCACAGGCAGGAGCGCTTACGATGGTGTTCTCTACGACGAACCTGGGTGCACGAATGGCAAAACGTCATTTTTTTTTTCGTTTGGCGACATCGCGGTGAACGCACATTGGAAGCGTGTATTCGTCATCGTCAAACTGACGTATCATCCGGTGCGATGGTATGCGGTGGCATTGGTTACACGTCCCGGTCACTTCTTGTTCGCATTGACGGCACTGTGAACAGTGGACGTTACATTTCAGATGTGTTACGACCCCTTCATTCGATCCCTGCGAAACCCTACATTTCAGTAGGATAATGCACGACCGCCTGTTCCAGGTCATGTAAGGGCCTTTCTGGATACAGAAAATGTTCGACTGCTGCCCTGGCCAGCACATTCTCCAGATCTCTCACCAACTGAAAACTTCTGGTCAATGGTGGACGAGCAACCGCCTCGTCACAGTACGCCAGTTCTTGATAAACTGTGGTATCGTGCATGGGCAGCTGTACCTGTACACGCCATCCAAGCTCTGTTTGACTCAATGCCCAGGCGTATCAAGGCCGTTATTACAGCCAGAGGTGGTTGTTCTGGGTTCTGATTCCTCAGGATCTATGCACCCAAATTGCGTGAAAATGTAATCATATGTCAGTTCTAGTATAATATATTTGTCCAATGAATACCCGTTTATCATCTGCATTTCGTCTTGGTGTAGCAATTTTAATGGCCAGTAGTCTAATTTGGGGTGACCCAAAAGTCTGTCAACATTTGATAATGAACTAACTCACATAATAACGTAGATAGAGAGGTAAAGCCTGTCACTAGTGTCTGAAATGATATGGGGTTTTACTGAAACCAAAAAGAGAGCAAAAACTGCCAAAGGATTGTGTTGAACCTGCGGGATGTTGCTTTTCAAACTGCCAGAAAACGGGTTTGAAGTACGCCCATATGTTACAGAATCGTGTCATCCCTATCCTCCTCGATAAACGCCTGCTGCAAAATACGACTTTTATGCAGACTGGCGCTCCACCCTGTATTCCTACACGTGTGAAAGATCTCTCGTGCACATCGTTTGGTGGGGATTGCGTCCTGAGCCACCACTGCCGTCACGCTTACCCTTCCAGGTCCCCAGACCCCACTCCGTGTATTTATTGGTTGTGAGGTTTCCTGAAGTCGCAAGTTTGCCGCAATCGTTCGACGTCATTAGGGATGCTAAAAAACAACATCCAACGGCAATTTCTCAACATACCTACTGATATGCTGTACAGAGCTGTTCACAACATTATCTCTCGACTACAGGTATTGTTGATAATGATGGGCATTTTTTATAAATCAATTGTTGTGCTAATTATTGCTTTTGCATCATGTGAAGCGCCATCTGTTGGTCATTTTGTGTGCTATTTTCGGTTTTAACAATGTGTCGTTTCAAGTATGTGTGTCAATTTTTACTTCTTTACCTACATTATTTCGAGAAGTATTGAATTTTCAAATGTTAACGGATTTTTGAATCACCCTGTAGATACACTGTAGATCATTAAAACTGCTACGTCACAGAGACGGCATACGCCAAGTGTCAAATCCGTACGCAGTGTCTCTTCTTTCATGGAGAATTCCGCTGCTGACAATTCTGTCTCTGGTTCTGTAGGCAGCTGTTGCTCATGTATACTAACACATGGCGTCTGGACCAACAAGGCGCACAACAGCGCTTGGCTGTCCGATTAGGCTTTCCAGAACGTCTGCAGTGCGCATCATCTACAAAAACACGGCGCAGCTCACTAATCGTATTTTGGGATGGAGCGAAATGCCTTCTTGCCCAACAAAGCTAATCTTATTGCCTTGCGCAGCGAAGCTGATGAAGCTACCTCGATGTCACAGCCTATTTGCAGCTTTTATACCCTTAAGGAAAACACATCAGTAGCATGAGCTTTAGCCTCCTCAATCAGCACCTTATTGCGCGTAACATCCAGTCCCAGCACAAACGTGTGACAGAATACAGCTCATATTTGACTCGCAAAAGCTTCGAAATCTTCATTTGGTTTTTGGTGTAGGGATTGATAAACAGTCTCCGTAGTGCGTAATACCCCATTGTCTGAAGAGAGGTTCAATAAACCGCGCAACAGCCCTTCAAATGTTACTGCATCGCGTAATACGTTGACTGATTCTATGTATGCTGATCAGCCCGAATATTATGACCGCCTACATAATAGTCAGTATGTCCACCTTTGGCACAGAAAACAACGGCGACGCACCGTGACATGGAAGCAATGAGGTCTTGGTAGGTCACTGGAGGCAGCTGGCACCACATCCGCGTACACAAGTCACCTATCTCCCGTATATTCCGAGGAGGAGGGGGGAGGGAGGGCATGAGCTCTGACGCCACGTTCAGTCACATCCCAGATGTGTTCCATCAAGTTCAGATCTGGCGAGTTGGGGGGCCAGCACAACAGTTGAAAGTTTCCAATGTGTTACTCGAAGCACTTCATCACACTGCTGGCCTTGTTACATAGCGCATTATCTTCTTGAAAAATGCCACTGCTGTCAGGAAACATGATCGTCATGAAGGGGTATACGTAGTCAACAATTAGTGTACTATACTCCTTGGCTGTCACATCGCTTTGCAGGAGCTCCAATGGACCCATGGATCCTCACGAGAACGTTTTCCAGAGCATAATGGACCCTTTTTTTGTTTTAGTTTTAGGGCGCAAAACTGCTATGGTCATTAGCGCCCGGTCTGTGACTTAGGAAAAGGTAAAAAACGAAAATGGAAACCAGCATCAATGGGAACGAAACTCAAAAAATTGGAGAAACTAAAAGCAGAAGGAAAGCTTAAAAAACCACTACAGAAAGGGGTTGGTTGTCCCCAAAAAGAGCTTCAAATGACTGACGTCATCTCACTGGCACTAATAAACTCGAGAACGCGATCGGCTGAGCGCGTGTCATCTGCTAAAATGGACGATATTGCAGGCGACAGCTGTAGACAGGCGCGTAAAGGAGTAAAATAGGGGCACTCAAGTAAAATGTGTCTTACCGTCCACAGCTGAGAGCAGTGGGGACAGAGTGGGGGAGGACCGCCGCTTAAAAGATGTCGATGGCTAAAAAGACAGTGCCCTATCCGGAGTCTAGTTAAAATTACCTCCTCCCGACGACGCGTTTGGGAGGAAGAGGTCCAAGCACAGGGAAGAGCTTTCACGTCCCGCAATTTATTATGGGGAAGTGTCGACCAATGTGCATGCCATAAAAGAAAAACACAACGACATAAAACACTCCGTAGATCGGCGAAGGGAATCGTGCGAATAGCTGGCCGAAGAACAGAGACTGCAGCCTTGGCCGCTATATCGGCTGCCTCATTTCCACAGATACCAACGTGTCCTGGGATCCAGAGGAACGTCACCGATACGCCCCTCAAGTGGAGCAAGCGTAGGCAGTCCTGAATCCGGAGGACCAGAGGGTGGACAGGGCACAGAGCTTGGAGACTGAGGAGAGAGCTGAGAGAATCTGAATATACTGTATCCGCTGATGGCGGCGGATGTATTGGACAGCCTGGAGAACAGCGTAAAGCTCCGCAGTATAAACCGAACACTGGTCGGGAAGCCGAAATCGATTTTGGGTGTCACCAACAATATAGGCACTCCCTACACCAAACGATGTTTTTGAGCCATCAGTGTAAATAAATGTGGCATCCTTCATTTGTGCGCATAGATCAGAAAATGCCCGACGATAAACAAGTGAAGGGGTACCATCCTTGGGAAACTGACAAAGATCACGGAGCAGGCAGGTCCGGGGACGGAGCCAAGGCGGTGCTGTACCCCAAGTTGTCAAGAAAGTTTTAGGGAAGCGGAAGGAAAGAGAATGGAGCAGTTGACGGAAGCGGACTCCCGGTGGTAGTAGGGAGGAAGGGCGGCCGGCCTGCATACCCTAAATCCAAGGAGGCGTCGAAAAAAATGTCATGGGCCGGATTAGCAGCCATGGAAGACAAATGGCTAGCATAACGACCTAGAAGGACAGCTCGCCGATTGGACAGCGGAGGTTCAGCAGTCTCAGCATAAAGGCTTTCCACAGGGCTGGTGTGAAAAGCTCCAGACACTACACGTAATCCACGGTGGTGGATAGAGTCGAGACGCCGAAGAATAGGCGGCCGACCAGAGGAGTAAACTATGCTTCCATAGTCCAATTTCGAGCGCACTAAGGCGCGATAGAGGCGGAGAAGGACCACTCGGTCCGCTCCCCAGGAGGTACCATTCAGGACACGGAGGGTGTTGAGGGATCGCAGACAGCGAGCCGAAAGATAGGAAACGTGGGAGGACCAGCACAGTTTTCTGTCAAACATAAGACCCAAGAATTTAGCGACGTCCGAAAACGGAAGGTTGACAGGTCCTAGATGTAAGGAAGGTGGAAGAAACTCCGTACGACACCAAAAATTAACACAAACGGTCTTACTGGGAGAAAAGAGGAAGCCTGTTACGATGCTCCAAGAGTGGAGGCGATCGAGACAGCCTTGAAGACGTCGTTCAAGATGGCTGGTCCGTTGAGAGCTGTAGTAGATCGCAAAATCGTCCACAAAGAGGGAGCCCAAGACATCAGGAAGGAGACAATCCATAATTGGATTTATGGCAATGGCAAACAGTACAACACTTAGCACGGAGCCCTGGGGTACCCCGTTTTCTTGGGAGAAAGTACGGGAGAGAGTAGTGTTCACCCGCACTTTAAATGTGCGCTCTGCCATAAATTCGCTAAGAAAAAGGGGCAACCGACAGTGAAAGTCCCAAGAGAACAATGTGCGGAGGATGCCTGTCCTCCAACAGGTATCGTATGCTCTCTCCAGATCAAAAAATATTGCTACTGTCTGGCGTTTCCGGAGAAAATTGTTCATGATATAAGTGGAGAGAGCAACAAGATGGTCAACTGCAGAACGATGCTTTCGGAAACCGCATTGGGCAGGTGTTAAAAGACGGCAATTCACCATACGCTCCAAAACCTTACATACACTACTCGTGAGAGATATGGGACGATAGCTAGAGGGAGATGTTTGTCCTTTCCAAGTTTCGGAACAGGAACGACGATAGCTTCCCGCCATTGTCTGGTAAAAGTACTGTCGGTCCAAATTCGATTATAAAGGCGAAGGAGGTAACGCAGACTATGGTATGATAAATGCAGCAACATTTGGATGAGGATACCATCCGGTCCTGGGGCGGAGGAGCGATAAGAAGAGAGTGCATGTTGGAGTTCCCGCATGGAGAAAACAGTATTGTGGCTTTCGCGATTTTGAGAGGAGAAAGCAAGAGGTCGCACTTCCGCTGCACGTTTCTTCGGGAGAAACGCTGGCAGGTAATTTTAAGAGCTCGAAATCTCAGCAAAGTGTTGACCCAATGAGTTAGAAATTGCGACGGGGTCCACTAATGTATCATGCGCGACAGTGAGCCCAGAGACTGGGGAGAAACTAGGCGCGCCTGATAACCGTCGAATCCGACTCCGAACTTCCGAGGAGGGAGTGAAGGTGTTAAATGAGCCACTAAAGAAGTCCCAGCTTGCCTTCTTGCTATCGCGGATGATGCGACGGCACTGCGCACGGAACTGCTTATAGCGGATACAGTTGGCCAATGTAGGATGGTGTCTGAAAACGCGGGGAGAGCACGTCGCCGCTCACGTATTGCGTCATGGCATGCCTCGTTCCACCAAGGAACTGGGGGACGCCGGAGCAATTCGGAGGTGCGAGGTATTGAACGTTCCGCAGCTGTAAGAATAATGCCTGTAATATGAGTGAGCTCATCGTCGACGCTAGGTAAGTGACGGTCATCGAATGTCGCTAGAGACGAAAAAAGTGTCCAGTCGGCTTGGGCAAACTTCCAGCGTCTCGGGCGCATATATGGCAGTTGTGTCTGCAATCGAAGGACACACGGAAAGTGGTCACTCGAGTGTGTATCAGCAAGGGCGAACCATTCGAAGCACCGAGCTAGCGGAACGGTACCGACCGAAAGGTCCAAATGAGAGAAATTTGTCGTGGGGGCAGACAAAAATGTAGGGTCCCCAGTGTTGAGGCAAACAAGATCCGCTTGGCGAAAGACGTCTAGCAATAGTGAGCCACGCGGACAAGGATGTGGAGATCCCCAAAGCGGGTGCTGGGCATTGAAGGCCCCAACCAGCAAATAGGGGGGTGGAAGCTGACCAAGAAGATGAAGGAGATCAGCTCGTGCCATTGATGTGGACGATGGAATGTATACAGTACAAAGAGAGAAGATGTATCCAGAAAGGGAAAGACGGACAGCGATTGCTTGCAAGGAAGTGTTTAAGGAGATTGGGTGATAATGGAGAGTATTATAGAGAAGAATCATGAGTCCTCCATGTGCTGGAGTGTCTTCAACAGAGGGGAGATCAAATCGGACTGACTGAAAATGGGGGAAAACAAAGCGGTCGTGGGGACGCAGCTTTGTTTCCTGAAGATAGAAGGTGACTGGCGAGTAGGATCGTAAGAGGATCGTCAATTCATCCCGATTGGCTCGAATGCCGCGGATATTCCAATGGATAATGGACATAGGGTGGACAGAAAATGGAAGAATGTGACCAAGGTTGCCGTCAACTCAACGACTGCTCAGAGCTTGCGACCAACAGCGTGGAACGGCACTCAGCCGAAGGCAGAAGATCCCGATCCATAGCTTGTTCAGGAGCAGCTCCTGCCACCAGCGGCGACACAGAAGACGGCCGAGGGTGGTTACCGCCAGGTGGTGCTGTAGATGAGACACGCCGTGGCGGAGAAGGAGAGGAAATGGGTTTCTTATTAGCCTTCTTGGAAACATGATGTTTAGATGAAGGAGGAACCGATGGTTGTGAAGTTAGGGTACGTAAAAAATCTTCACGAGTATGCTCTTTTTTGGAAGTCCGGGTGTCTGACTTTTGGGATCGAGATTTAGCAGAACCCGATGAAGGGTGAACCATAGAATGAGCAGGCGAAAGTGGGGAGGTTGAACGGGCGATCTTTGCACTGGCCGATCTGACGACCATGTCACTAAAGGTGAGATCACAAGTCTGCGTGGCCGCCTCCTTTGTTGGCCGAGGAGAGGCAAGGACAGTGCTGTATTTTCCTGTCTGAGGCACAGTGGGCTTTCGACTGGCGAATAATTTTCGAGCAGCAAAGGTCGACACCTTTTCCTTCAGTCTGATTTCCTGAATGAGTTTTTCGTCTTTAAAAATGGAGCAATCTCGAGAGGAAGCAGCGTGGTCACCCATACAGTTGATGCAACGAGGGGATGGAGGTAGACAAGCACCCTCACGGGCATCCTTGCCACACGGAACACATTTGGCCAGGTTGGAACAGGACTGGCTGGTATGATTGAACCGCTGGCACCAATAGCAACACGTAGGGTTTGGGACTTAGGGCCGAACGGAAATTATCTCATAGCCCGCTTTTATTTTCGATGGGAGTTGAACTCTGTCAAATGTCAAGAAGACAGTACGGATTGGAACGATGTTCGTGTCAACCCTTTTCATGACTCTAAGAACAGCCGTTACGCCCTGGTCAGAGAGGTAGTGTTGAATTTCCTCGTCAGACAATCCGTCGAGGGAGCGTGTATAAACGACTCCACGTGAGGAATTTAAAGTGAAGTGCGCTTCCACCCGGACAGGGAAGGTGTGGAGCAGTGAAGTACGCAGCAATTTTTGTGCCTGGAGGGCACTGACTGTTTCTAACAACAAGGTGCCATTCCGTAATCTGGAACAAGACTTTACAGGACCTGCAATTGCGTCGACACCTTTCTGAATAATGAAAGGGTTGGCCGTGGAGAAGCCGTGACCTTCGTCAGACCGAGAAACAACAAGGAACTGTGGCAATGATGGAAGAACTGTCTGTGGCTGAGACTCAGTGAACTTACGCTGGTGAGCAGACATAGTGGAAGATGAGGAAACCATTGCGGAAGAATCCCCCGTGATTACCGGCGTCTCTGATGGCGCGCTCCTCCCTTGTGGGGGCCCTCTCTGAGGGCACTCCCGCCTTAGGTGATTGTTCACACCTCAGGTCACTCATCCCGAGAAACGGACGGAGGGACCAGTCGGCACTTTCGGAAGGTATCAGCTCGGGTAATCACCCCTCCCTGGGCCTGGCCGTTACCAGGGGATACATACGTGTCCTACCTGTCTACCCGGGGCGGGGAATTACGCATTACCCCGTCACCAGCTACGCATGAAAATGCGTGGGTCGGCCTTCGGACACGCACAGGGAGGAAGAAAGAGAAAGGGAAAACAAAGAAAGAGAAAGGAAAGAAGAAAGGTCTCAAACACCGCAGCAGAGAAAAGGGTAAAGAGAAGATGTAAGGAAAAGAGAAGGACAAAGGAAGGCTGAAGACGTGCAAGCAGAGAAAGCGAAGAATGTGTTACATTTTCGAGCGCCCGTCTCCGACGTAGGCACAAAACATACTCCCAGAGGGGGAGAAAGGGAAGGGAAGAGCCAGAGGTGAGGGGAGGGGGGGCGAAGATGGGGTATAGGGAAGGATGCGGAAAAGGAAGGTATGCAGCCCGGAAAGGAAGGAGGGCCACATTAGCTCGGGGTCCCGTGCTCGCTACGCACGTATCCACAAAAGAGTTGTGGACCTCCTGGGAGGCATAATGGACCCGCTACCAGCTTGTCTCCATCCCGCAGTTCAGATGTCAAGGAGCTGTTTCCCTGGAAGACGATGGATTCGCTCCCTCCCATTAGCGTGATGAAGAAAATATCGGGATTCATCAGATCATGCAACGCTCTGCCAATGTGGCAATGTCCAGTGACGATGGTCATGTGCCCATTTCAGTCGTGGTTGCCGATGTCATGGTGTTAACACTGGCACATGCATGGGCTGTCAGCTGCGAAGGCCCATCGTTGGGAGTTTTCGGTGCACTGTGTGCTCAGACACACTTGTACATTGCCCAGCATTAAAGTCTGATTTACGAGTCTGCCGAGCCAGCAACGTCCGACATCTGCAATGAGGGGTGGCCACCCAACCCCACGACGTCTGGACGTGATTTCACCTTGGTTTCGCCTCGTATTGAAGACACTAACCACAGCACTCCACAAATAGTCGACAGGTCGTGGAATTTGCGAAATGCTCTTGCCGAGTCTCCGAGCCATTACAGTCTGCCCTTGGTCAAACCCAGATAGATCGTGCACATTCCCCATTCTACACATGGACATCACACTAACTGATACTACATGCACTGTGCGTGTGTCTTGACTAGCTGTCATTCCTCACTAGGTGATGCTGCTATCGCATGGACGGGTTTATATCATTAGTAGGTCGCTGGCCATAATGTTTTGGCTGATCAGTGTATGTGCATGTGTTCCCTGACAATCTCAGTTATGTTATAAATAATCGGAACTGGTCCGGCCATGAACACACACGATTCATACAGATGATATTCTGTAAAAAGACGCGCCCATTTTCATGTGCTACACCCTTAAAAGATGAAATTAGGACAACCACCCATAAGCTGTCTACAATAGCCATCTGCTGCGTGATTTTTTTTTTCTGCTCGAGCGCCAGGGCCTTAATATATTCAGATTGCGCAGCGATAGGGTCCACGCTAACATTTTCACTCCAGAACAAGTATCAGGCATGGGTACAAAACACAGGAACACGTACTTAAAGGCCACAAAACTCAACCAATAGCGATCAACGTACTCATATGAAAATTTGGTCCTAACGATACTGACGTACAACGACAGCAGCTCACAGTGGAGCGGCGACAGAGTGCAAGTACGCATGGCTACAGAGACTTATTTTAATTTTCGGCGCGAAAAGGAGCGGCGGCTGAGGCAGTGACATTGCGGTGCGTCGGTGCCGGCGCGTCGACGGCAGGTACGATGGCCAGGACCCTTCGAGATTTTGCTGCAACACGACGTACGATGTGGACCCGCGGCGGCAGCTCTAATTCTCGTTGAAGGCAGGTGTCGCGGCGGTGGCAGTGGCTTGGGCACCACTGGCAACAATGTGCGGCGGCATCTGGCACAGTCTAAAGGTACTAGTGCACGCCTGGCTAGTGCTCGTCAGACTCGTCTGTCTGGAGACTCGTCTAATTTGTCTGCCTCGTGCTCGAGCTGCTACCGTCTTCGTCCACTCTACCCCAGTTGCTTGCCAGGCCGTGACTCGTGAGGATCCGCTCCGTATTCGCGATCGTGACCAGTGGCTGGCTCTGAGCACTATGGGACTTAACTTCTGAGGTCATCAGTCCCCTAGAATTTAGAACTACTTAAACCTAACCAACCTAAGGACATCACACACATCCATGCCCCAGGCAGGATTCGAACCTGCGACCGTAGCGGTCGCGCGGCGTGACCAGTGCCTGATTCCTAGTTTAAAAATGGACGAAATGGTTATAGCAAATGTCAGCTTCCTTGTGGTGTGCTTGTCGGTTGAGGAACAAGACACAAGAAGACAACAACAACAACAACAAGGACCCAAGGACAAGAAGCATATATCACGTAAATAAATATTATGCATTGTCATTTATTAATTATCTACATTTTCTGTCAGCTTTTCCTGCCATGATCACGTTTAATGTGATTCGGCTCCTCTTTTGTCAAAAAAATAAATTCTATGTTTATAATTTTTTTTTAAATCTGTTCTGTGCAGAGCTCATTTTGCCACAAACCCAATATTTTTATCATAATTAGAACTTTTTTAATTTTTTAATTTGGAAACCGTAAACAATTACTATATTCCTAATAGTATTGGTAATAAGCTAAAATAAATATAAAAAAAATATCTTAAGATTGATATGGTTAATAATATATCAGGTAATAACGACAGAAAAATTTAAAAGTAACAAATGAAAAGTGACCGAAACTTAAGCTGAGAAAGACAGCTGGCCCCTGTGGCCGAGCGGTTCTAGGCGCTTCAGTCCAGAACCGCGCGACTGCTACGGTCGCAGGTTCGAATCCTGCCTCGGGCATGGATGTGTGTGATGTCCTTAGGTTAGTTAGGTTTAAGTAGTTCTAAGTTCTAGGGGACTGATGACCTCAAATGTTAAGTCCCATAGTGTTCAGAGCCATTTGAACCATTTGAGAAAGACAAAAAGTCAGATAGCCGTGAAGATAGAAACCAAAAGGTACAGAATCCCATTAAGTTTGTTAATAGTTTTTTATTCTTTTCCCAAAATAAATATTTTACTTCCTTCTGTGTTGATCGTCTTCTGCGGCTGATATTTGCAGTGCAGAAATCAAATACTTTTCAAACGAACAAGTTTGGAGCATTCACTTCTTCGGCCCCAACGCCAAACATCCCATGCTCATTTTTCTTCTGGTGGACTTCCCTATAAATGGTTAAAATGTGGTCTGTCTTTTTTTTTTTTAATTTGTCTACATCCACGCAGAGTTCTGTTACGACAGAATTCCACGCTCTAATTTTTTTTTTTTAAATTTAATTTTACAATGGGAATTTGTGGCATCCCACAACACAGGATATTGTTCATAAATATTTATGAATTCAATAGCATAATCGTCGGTCCACTCCATTTTGGAAGGAAAACTTATGTTCACAACCAGAAAAAAGGAAAAACGAAGACCGAACTGGACAAGTGCAGTGACCCGACTGATCAAGGCTTTTCAAAGACCACACCACTTGTGCACCTTGCTGTACATCCCTTCAATGTACCGAGAACAGGTGGTGTCAGGCAAGCAAGAGGCTCGGGCAGCTTGTGAGCCCGTCTTGCGGAGAGTCCTCGGAGCCTACCTCTGTCCACGTTACTCCTAAGGCTCGTGATCAGCCAAGCACGAGTCACACAGGTAGTGGGGACGCACATTAAGAATGCGTCGGCATGATGGATACGACCGTCTGTGGGTGGAGTGCAGCGGTGTTGCAACCCGCACGCATCTTCATGTAGCGCAGGTTACGTAGGTACATCTAGTAGCCAAATGAACATGGAAAAGGCTTGCATTGTAGTCTGGCTCAGCTCGCCATGTGTCCACGACAGACGGGCGAAGCTACAAGCTGAATGACCTGCAGCCAGCTCTGTCACAAAGGATTTACAATCTGGCAACTACATACAAAGGAAAGCACTTGTATGCTAGACTGAACGGTGTGTTCAAATCCCACAGCTGACACCAATTTTTCAGAACATGGTGAGGACAAGACGACTATGGGATGTGGGCATCGGGAATTGATAAATTTGATAAAAAGAACAATGAAATACGTTTCACCATCAGGCTGGCGTGCAAGGTTTCTCCAGAAGTCTATCTCTAAAGGATACGACATGTGGCACCTGCGAGGCCACCAATAGACTGAGGGGTATATTGCCAGAAAGAGGGATGGGAGACAAGAGAGCGTCAGGTTGTCCCAGGATCGCTCTCGCCAGCCCGCTCTGTGGCCCCCACGTGACTATTCATAGCCGTCTGATTGCTTGTCGAGGGCATGGTAGAACCACAGACTCAGCAACATTTCATTTCATTGATGCCTCACCCAGTCACCATTACTTCCAGTGAGAATGGTAATTACATGAGCAAGGCACGAGTTGGAGGCGACATCCGACTGTAACCGGTACTGGACCAGCCAATGCCTAGCCGCGACTCTGAAGTCAAACACATTCCCTCTGTATACAGAATGAAACATGGAAGTATAAAAAATTATTAAAAATGAAGATTTTCCCACTCAGTTTGTCAGTCCACCTTGCACACGTCCGTATACTGTCTTCCCGTGCCCATTTTCTTCCCAACCTTTCTCATCAGAGATTTTTTCTACCTGCTATTGGGAAAAATCTCATGTGCATAATGGGGCAAACGTGATTCTCAAGTCTCAGTTGTATGATATCCAAACTTGCTTTTGACTGGTATGGCTAACCTCAAATTTGCTGAAAATCACATTCATCGGTAATACTAAATGGCCAACAGTAAAACCTGATCCCAGTTGCAAGTTGCCCTAACAGCTTCCAGGGGGAAACAAAAAATTTATTTTCAGTATTTTATATATTTATTGTCCAAATGCAATAATTTATAATGTTGCCATAATCTAATCATTTTCAACTCATTTTCGTTTCCCCTCTATCCAACATCTGGTCGGCTTCGGGTATCAATGGTACTTCGCCACTTTACTCGGTCTTTCCATCAATCTTCTTCCACAATTTGGTTCCATAGCAGGTTTCTCCTCCTTAAACTCATCTTTATTGTATCATTTCATCTTGTTCTAGGTCTTTCTTTTGGCCTCTTGCCCTCAATCTTGAACTCCATCATTCTTCTTGGTATTCTTCCCTCTCCCATCCTCTGCACATGCCCAAACCATTTTAATCTATTCTTTTCAATTTTCTCAGTCAACTTCTCCACTCCAATGTCCTTCCTAACATCGCCATTTTTCACTCTGTCTCTCCTCGTCTTCCCTAGCATACTTCTCAGAAACTTCATTTCACTGGATTGTATCCTACTCTCCTCTCTTCTAGTCATAGTCCAGGTCTCTGAGCCGTAAATTAGTATGGGTGTGAAGTAAGTCTTGTATAGCACCAGCTTGCACCTCATTGGCACTTCCATTCCCCACACCAAGTCCCTCAAACACTGGTAAAATGTACTACTCTGTTGTATTCTTTTGCTAATTTCTGTCTCCAAACGAGCATTCGCCATTAATACACTTCCCAAATATTTAAAGTTGTCCACTTTTTCAATATTCTATCCCTTAATGTGAATTTGTCCCTTGCCCTCTCTATCCCCTCTGGTTACCACCAAGTTAACCCATTAAGAGATATAATCTTAAGCTAAAGGTTTAACACAATAAATCAAGTATTAAATTTAGAAACTGTGGACATGTGTTGAGGCAGCATAACTCACAGCGTGCCAGTTACATAGACTATATTCATCCAGTATTTAAGAATGAGAGCATTTTAAGATTTCCAATAAACTTTACATATTACGTCAGATCTTTTCTAAATCTTCTCCCTGGTATATCCCCACCAAATAATGAAAGAGAAACAGTTTATCACTTACTAAATTTTCCTGTTTATGTGACAAAACTTTAACTTCAAGCATGGCGTTTTAATTTATTGCTTCTTCACTAAATTTCTTTCAAACGTTTGAAGCTGTTTTATACATGGAAATTTGATTCTGTAAAGAATGGGTGGTGGGGGGTGTTACTGGTTCATTCCTAAACAAAACCATTGAAGACCACTTGAAGACCACTCTCTGTCTCCAGAAGACCGACTAAATAACAGAGTTCCTTATGTTTTAATGAAATGATATTACTTTTTAAACAATATATTTAAAGGTTTTATATGTAATAATAAATTAATTGTGATACTTCAAACGAACTTATAGAAATGCTAAAAACTGTTTTAAAAATAATATATTGTGTAAATGTTGTTCATAACAGCACCAAGCGTGAGAGGCTGTGGGTATTGCCACTTGAGTGTCAATCACGTTACATGGATATTTCCAGCTTGTGCACATCCGAGGCAGCAGCTGCGGGTTCATTATATTTAAAATTCAGAAATAATCGTGAAGAAACCAAACACATGGCATTGCATATGATGTGATTAATTTGAAAACAAATCGTTTACAAAAACAATAATTATAAAATTATGAAAATGTAATGTTTTGCTTTGTTTCTCACAGTCAGTTTTAACAGAAAACCTGTAAACAGCAATGGCAAAAATTTAGAGACTTTTTCTGGAATCTGTTGATCCAAACCAGCATGGCAGGACGTTTAAAATATTATATAGACTGTTTCCTTATATTGATCATGAATTTATGGATTTCACACTCTCTGCTTGCTGACATTGACCTGAGGCGAGATATCTACCATTACTGCACGACTTTAGAGATACTCAACGGAAGTCATTTCATTATTTGCGATTGATAAGCATGAGGAAAATATTATACAAAAATAAGGCGCACTACTGCTCATAGAATCTGATCAGGATGTGAATCAGGCACTGCTCAGACAAGAAAACAGATATACTGCCAACTTGTATCATAGAAATAGAATACATAGGCTGCAGCTTATGCTTACCAGCACCATCTGGGGACTACAGTTAAGTCCCACGTTTCCTTAGTCTTCAGTGGTATGAAGCTGTGTGAACGCCATAGCTTCCACCAGATTTGACATAACAGTTAGCCATACACGGGCGGATTTCTGGAGCAGGCCTCGTTCAGCCAAGTCCATGAATTTTTGGCGAGCCGGTGGCTGATCCACTAAGCCTACTCTGGCAAAACGGCGCGCTAGCGTCGGCTACACCGCCATCTTTTTCAAACGATATTAGAGAAACTATTCGGTGAAAAAGATTAGTTTATAGCTTTATATGTCAGGTTCTCGATGAAGTGCCTACCATTTCTCTAAAGGTCATAGTTATTGTAACATTTCGCGTTTGAGTAACAAAACACTGTATAAAATTCGAAAAGTCTGCAATGAAAAATAGGAGCCGCTATGAATTTGTGTTTGGTGCATATTAGACCATACACACTGATGACCCAAGACATAATGACCACCTACTTAATTGCTTGTTTGCCGGTCTTTGGAATGAAGTGCATAACTAATTTTGCGCATCAGGGATCCGACAGTTTGTAGGTAGGTTTGTGGGGATATGTGGCATTAGACGTCTAAGCACAGCTAATGTAATTCGTGTAAATAGCAGGCCGCTGATTTGCGTACGCGGTGACGGCGCCCGATAGCGACCCAGATGGGTTCCATAGGATTTACATCAGGCGAATTTGGTCGCCAAGACATCAACATGAGTTCTCTATAATGCTCCTCAAAACACTGAAGCACGGTCCTGGCTCCGTGATACGGACGGTTATACTGCCGAAAGGTGACACAGCCGTCGGAGAAGACATCAAGCATGGAGGGATTCAGGTGGTTAGCAGCCGTCACAGTGTCTTCGATTACTACCATAGGCCCCATGCAAGCGCGGGAGAATGTCTGCCATAGCATAATAGTGCTCCCACCAGCCTGCGTCCATGACGAGCTGCACGTTTCGAGCCGCCATTCACCTCGTTGACGGTATTTGTGGATACGATCATAGACCTAAACTCCGCCCGAACAGGCCGTGGAAGGCCCAACGGTACCTACCGCGCGCCGTATCGTCCTCACCTCACAGGCGTCGCTGGATGCCGATATGGAGGGGCCTGTGGTCAGCACACCGCTCTCCTGGCCGTACGTTAGTTTACGAAACCGGAGCCGCTACGTCTCAATCTAGTAGCTCCTCAGTTTGCCTCACAAGGGCTGAGTGCACCCCGCTTGCCAACAGCGCTCGGCAGACCGGAGGGTTACCCATCCAAGTGCTAGCCCAGCCCGACAGCGCTTAAATAAACTTCGGTAATCTGACGGGAACCGATGTTACCACTGCGGCAAGGCCGTTGGTACCATCGACCTAGTGTAGCAGAAATGTGATTCATCCGAAGTGCCGAGACGTTTCAATTGACCGATAATCGAATCTCGATGGTCCCGCGCGCAGTGCAGTGATAATTGCCGATGTCACTGGATCAAGATGTGAAGATATAGGGGTGGTCTGCTGCGGATCTTCATGTTTAACAATGTACGATGATCGGTATGCTCCGAAACATTTGTGCGTGACCAGCAATGTGTTCTTTCGGCAGAGATAAAACAGACCACCATCTATCCTACTTCACATTGCAGACAAGCCTCCGAACCCCATGTTCTGTGTTGAGTCGTAGATGTCCAACCATTTAGCGTCTGGCGAAAGTTTCACTGCCCTTCTACCTCTTTCCGTAGATGCGCATGACAGTAGCACATGAACATTCGACCAGCTTCGCCATTTTCGAAATACTCGTTCACAGGCTCTGGGTAATAACAATCTGCCCTTTGTCAAAGTCACTTATCTCAATGGATTTCCCCACTTTCAGCCCATATCTTCGCTAGGGCGATACTCTGCCTATGTCTGCTCCGGTTACACACTTTTGTTACCACAACACGTGTCCGCAAAGCTACCAGGCGGCATCCACCGTCACGGTGGGCAGTGATCACAATGTTTTGGCTTATCAGTGTATTTTTGCGTATGTAGGGTAGCTAAAACATTGGATTTTTCTTTAGACTTGGAAGGAGGTCTCTATCACAGATCTTGAGAAAAGTAATGTTACGTATCACACTCATTTGCGATTGCACGTGCCAGCAATAAAGCTAGAACGAAATACTACAACACCCCTCATAGAAATGGTTTGAGATACCGAAGTAATATTTTGGTGAATGGCAGCACACATGACAGCACACATACTCATATGGTAAACAAGGAGACCTTCCTTATCTACCACGATAAATGAGCAGCTGCACAAAGGAGTGACGTAGTTTTCAAGATCCGTCGGTAACTGGTGAAATGAGAATTAGTGTGGCTTTGCAACAACATGAATGAAGAAATCGCACGCTTATATTTATACCAAGAATGTGCTTTTTCATAAGATTTTCATGTGATTTCTTCTCACTTCCTCGTTTCATAAGCCACTGTTTCGGAATCCTGTCACATTTCCAACTTCATTAAGATGTTAGTGAAGTGACAGTATGTAAACTCTCCTTTGTTCTGACAAAAGAAGCAAATTTTAACATGGCAACAAGAGAAATGTAGGTGTTACTCTAAATTCGCCACTGATGAATGAGTAATTTTTCAGGTTACCTCAAGGTCTAGTTGCTACAAGTATAGGAAAGAGGGTGGACCAACGACCATATCGAAAAACTTATATAATTGTACCGTGAAATATCTTGCCTGTGGAAACTGACGCATGAACATTACACAAGGAAGAATGTTATAAAATGTGGCGCACAAATAGATGATGGAAACATTTCTAGATAGTATTCGAACTGTGGACCAAAGTGTTACAAAAACTAGCAACTCAGAGACATGTAAGCAGACAGAGTTTCCTGTTGTGAGCGAAAATCGGACGTAATATATCGTAAGTAACATCAATATCTTTTTAGATGCAGAAAGGAAGACAGATTGTAAACATGTTTCATTATAGACCACTGATTCTTTGCTTCAATAAAACGAAAGGCGTTTGGTGACAAAAATACGCAATCCCATATATTCCCAAAGAGGAATTTAAGATACTTTCAATAATTTGTGAAAGAATCTCAGAAATGTGTAGGCCTCTAGAAATAAGTGTAAAAATGGGAGGATGAGTTGTATAAGGATAAGTTCACAAACATGTCCGGGCAGTGTCCATGCCGGGAAACGTCCGAGTATCGGCCGTCACTCAGAGAACGAAATATACCATTAAAATAAATGTAGCAGTCCAGACATGATCAGGCCGTGCTCGAGGAATGTCAATGAGGCAAGAGCGTTCTGGGTGCAATTTTTCTTATATAATTTTTCACGTAACGGACAACGCGACGCTAGAACTGTTTTGTAGGCTGTACAACTGTGCAAGACTCTCTTGCACAAAAAAATTGAAGCAGTTCATAAGTTTCCTGTGCTTTACGAGCAGTCTCCAGAAAGTATCATTTTTTCTCAATTTTGGTTCTAGTTTGTTTGAAGTTGGCACAAGGTGTACTGCGTCGTCTTAAAACATTCATAAAATTTTGTCTCATCATCCATGAGATGAAGAAATAATGTTCTAAATTCTCCCCATACTTGTGCTCTTTTCCAGGCACTGTGGATCCACATATTTCTTCTTTTTTGCCATGCTTCTTTTTCTTCTTCTTCTTCTGAATCAAGTACTATAAGTTCTAATTCATCATTACGAAAATTAGTGATCGTATTTACAACTTTCACAAACAGAAATACAGACAAAATCTTCAAAGTCATTACAAGGAGCAGTAAGAAAGGTCACCCAGGTCCGGGCCCTATCTGGACCGAGCAGCGAAAGAGTGACACCCGCGCTTCAGCCCGTTCCTCTAGCAACCACATGTTACTGTGGCTCGTCTGCGCTCCTGCTGTTCCTTGTAGTGACTCGGAAATGGTGGTCTGTGTTTCTCTTTGTGAAAGCTGTAAACAGGATCGATAATTTTCGTAACAGTGAACTAGGCCGTGTAACACATGCTTTAGGGGAAGAAAAGAAAAAAAATAAGCAGGGCAAAAAGAAGAAGGAATATGTGGGTCCACAGTGCCTGGGGAACAACACCGGTAAGGGGAGAGTTTAGAACAAGATTTCCTTAAGAGATTAATTGCAAAAAAGGTAAGAGAAATTGCAAAACTACACTTATTTAAAAAGGCAGCTAAAAAGTACCTGTTATGCGCAATACATTTTATACATTGAAGGATTACTTAGATAAAACAGAGTATGGGTTTGGTAAAAAAATGTTATACAAATAAATAAATAATAATAATGATTATAAAACATCCAACACTCCCTATAACACCTTCACACTATGTTTTCTTCCTCCTTTTTTCGTTTTCTAGAAAAACTTACCCCCAAGCTATACATTGCACAATACTAACACGTCTTACTTTTTCTGAGCTCAACATCTCACTCATTATAGAGGGATGCTGACTCAGTTCTTCAGTATAGCAAATGGGAAGTTGTGGTACAGAAAATGGGCCAGAGATCACCAGTGTGTGTGTGCGTTTCTGTGTGTGTAGTGAGTGAAGTGTTATGAAAAAACGAGTGTATAGTGCTTACAGTGACTGATAGTGAGATATAAGTGAACAGTGTGGCATTACATTATTTAATAAGTTATTTGTAAAAAAAGTATTGTATACCAGGAGTAAATCTCATGATTGTCTCTAACTAGAAGCCTGTAAATGTATGTATATACTAATTAGCTAATTTTAAATTGGTCTAAACTTGTAAGTACTAAATACTTCGACATGTCCTATATCCTTGTAAAAAGAGATCTACGGATGAATAAAGCTGCTGCTGCTACTACTACTAATCTCACGGATGATGAGGGAAAGTTTTATGAATATTTTAATATGATGCAACACATCTTCTGTCAACTTTTAAACAAACTAGAACCAAAATCAGGCCCGGATCTGGGGCAAAGGGGGGGGGGGGGGGGGAATTCATATTAAAAAAAAAGGCAAACTTGTTTCACAAAGGGCCTAGCATCTAGCATCCAGCGCACTTTGGTCTATTGACTCTTCATAGGGTTGACGGAGGAGATAGAGAAGATCCAAAGAAGAGCGGCGCGTTTCGTCACAGGGTTATTTGGTAACCGTGATAGCGTTACGGAGATGTTTAACAAACTCAAGTGGCAGACTCTGCAAGAGAGGCGCTCTGCATCGCGGTGTAGCTTGCTCGCCAGGTTTCGAGAGGGTGCGTTTCTGGATGAGGTATCGAATATATTGCTTCCCCCTACTTATACCTCCCGAGGAGATCACGAATGTAAAATTAGAGAGATTAGAGCGCGCACAGAGGCTTTCAGACAGTCGTTCTTCCCGCGAACCATACGCGACTGGAACAGGAAAGGGAGATAATGACAGTGGCACGTAAAGTGCCCTCCGCCACACACCGTTGGGTGGCTTGCGGAGTATAAATGTAGATGTAGATGTAGATATGATTCTGAAATTCATCCCTGTTGGTTTTTGAAGATTTTTTGAACACATTCTAAGTTGATTTCTGAACGTCTCATAAGTTGCCTTTTGAATGCGAGCAGAGTGCACGTGATGTCTCTTCCAGGGGAATCCCCGTTGCACCTAGAAATAAAAAAACTTTCCTGCAGACAAAAAGGGACGAGGCTGTATGAGCTGAGCCGAATAAACCCGAAAGGGTTATTACCAATCGCTGTTTATGTGGTTGATTGGGTGTGCGAATGATAAGCGTTATTCCAATTATTAGCGAAATGCATAGGTTCAGTCTACCAGAGTGTAAAATTTACGACTAACAGGAAGAACCTCCCCCCCATGAACCATGGACCTTGCCGTTGGTGGGGAGGCTTGCGTGTCTCAACGATACAGATAAACATTAACCAAAATGGCCTTGCTGTTCTGGTACTGCGAACTGCTGAAAGCAAGGGGAAACTACAGCCGTAATTTTTCCCGAGGACATGCAGCTTTACCGTATGATTAAATGATGATGGCGTCCTCTTGGGTAAAATATTCCGGGGGTAAAATAGTCCCCCATTCGGATCTCCGGGCGGGGACTACTCAAGAGGACATTGTTATCAGGAGAAAGAAAACTGGCGTTCTACGGATCGGAGCGTGGAATGTCAGATCCCTTAATCGGGCAGGTAGGTTAGAAAATTTAAAAAGGGAAATGGATAGGTTAAAGTTAGATATAGTGGGAATTAGTGAAGTTCGGTGGCAGGAGGAACAGGATTTCTGGTCAGGTGAGTACAGGGTTATAAATACAAAATCAAATAGGGGGAATGCAGGAGTAGGTTTAATAATGAATAAAAAAATAGGTGTATGGGTAAGCTACTATAAACAGCATAGTGAACGCATTATTGTGGCCAAGATAGATACGAAGCCCACACCTACTACAGTAGTACAAGTTTATATGCCAACTAGCTCTGCAGATGACGAAGAAATTGATGAAATGTATGATGAGATAAAAGAAATTATTCAGGTAGTGAAGGGAGACGAAAATTTAATAGTCATGGGTGACTGGAATTCAGCAGTAGGAAAAGGGAGAGAAGGAAACATAGTAGGTGAATATGGATTGGGGCTAAGAAATGAAAGAGGAAGACGCCTGGTAGAATTTTGCGCAGAGCATAACTTAATCATAGCTAATACTTGGTTTAAGAATCATAAAAGAAGGCTGTATACATGAAGAACCCCGGAGATACTAAAAAGTATCAGATAGATTATATAATGGTAAGACAGAAATTTAGGAACCAGGTTTATTGTAAGACGTTTCCAGGGGCAGATGTGGACTCTGACCACAATCTATTGGTTATGAACTGTAGATTAAAACTGAAGAAACTGCTAAAAGGTGGGAATTTAAGGAGATGGGACCTGGATAAACTGAAAGAACCAGAGGTTGTACAGAGTTTCAGGGAGAGCATAAGGGAACAATTGACAGGAATGGGGGAAAGAAATACAGTAGAAGAAGAATGGGTAGCTTTGAGGGATGAAATAGTGAAGGCAGCAGAGGATCAAACAGGTAAAAAGACGAGGGCTAGTAGAAACCCTTGGGTAACAGAAGAAATATTGAATTTAATTGATGAAAGGAGAAAATATAAAAATGCAGTAAATGCAGCAGGCAAAAAGGAATACAAACGTCTCAAAAATGAGATCGACAGGAAGAAAAAAATGGGTAAGCAGGGATGGATACAGGACAAATGTAAGGATGTAGAGGCTTATCTCACTAGGGGTAAGATAGATACTGCCTACAGGAAAATTAAAGAGACCTTTGGAGAAAGGAGAACCACTTGCATGAATATCAAGAGCTTTGATGGAAACCCAGTTCTAAGCAAAGAAGGGAAAGCAGAAAGGTGGAAGGAGTATATAGAGGGCCTATACAAGGGCGATGTACTTGAGGACAATATTATGGAAATGGAAGAGGATGTAGATGAAGATGAAATGGGAGATATGATATTGCGTGAAGAGTTTGTGAGAGCACTGAAAGACCTGAGTCGAAACAAGGCCCCCGGAGTAAACAACATTCCATTAGAACTACTGACAACCTTGGGAGAGCCAGTCCTGACAAAACTCTACCATCTGTTGAGCAAGATGTATGAGACAGGCGAAATACCCTCAGACTTCAAGAAGAATATAATAATCCCAATCCCAAAGAAAGCAGGTGTTGACAGATGTGAAAATTACCGAACTATCAGTTTAATAAGTCACAGCTGCAAAATACTAATGCGAATTATTTACAGAAGAATGGAAAAACTGATAGAAGCCGACCTCGGGGAAGATCAGTTTGGATTCTGTAGAAATGTTGGAACACGTGAGACAATACTGACCCTACGACTTACCTTAGGAGAAAGATTAAGGAAAGGCAAACCTACGTTTCTAGCATTTGTAGACTTAGAGAAAGCTTTTGATAATGTTGATCGGAATACTCTCTTTCAAATTCTGAAGATGGCAGGGATAAAATACAGAGAGCGAAAGGCTATTTACAATTTGTACAGAAACCAGATGGCAGTTATAAGAGTCGAGGGGTATGAAAGGGAAGCAGTGGTTGGGAAGGGAGTGAGACAGGGTTTTAGCCTATCCCCGATGTTATTCAATCTGCATATTGAGCAAGCAATAAAGGAAACAAAAGAAAAGTTAGGAGTAGGTATTAAAATCCATGGAGAAGAAATAAAACTTTGAGGTTCGCCGATGACATTGTAATTCTGTCAGAGACAGCCAGGGACTTGGAAGAGCAGTTGAACGGAATGGACAGTGTAGGTTAGGTTAGGTTAGGTTAAGAGAAACATCAACAAAAGCAAAACGAGGATAATGGAATGTAGTCGAATTAAGTCGGGTGATGCAGAGGGAATTAGATTAGGAAATGAGACACTTAAAGTAGTAAAGGAGTTTTGCTATTTGGGGAGCAAAATAACTGATGATGGTCGAAGTAGAGAGGATATAAAATGTAGACTGGCAATGGCAAGGAAAGCGTTTCTTAAGAAGAGAAATTTGTTGACATCGAGTATTGATTTAAGTGTCAGGAAGTCGTTTCTCAAAGTATTTGTATGGAGTGTAGCCATGTATGGAAGTGAAACGTGGACGATAAATAGCTTAGACAAGAAGAGAATAGAAGCTTTAGAAATGTGGTGCTACAGAAGAATGCTGAAGATTAGATGGGTTGATCACATAACTAATGAGAAGGTATTCAATAGAATTGGGGAGAAGAGGAGCTTGTGGCACAACTTGACTAGAAGAAGGGGTCGGTTGGTAGGACATGTTCTGAGACATCGAGGGATCACCAATTTAGTATTGGAGGGCAGCGTGGAGGGTAAAAATCGTAGAGGGAGACCAAGAGATGAATACACTAAACAGATTCAGAAGGATGTAGGTTGCAGTAGGTACTGGGAGATGAAGATGCTTGCACAGGATAGAGTAGCATGGAGAGCTGCATCAAACCAGTCTCAGGACTGAAGACTACAACAACAACAACAGGAGTAACATGTAAGAAAGATTACATATTATCTTCTCGGTGTATCCAAAAAAATGAAATTTTGTCAGAAAATTTTTGCCAGATCGCTACACTACTAAGGGCCAGTTACATAGTCCTCGGTTATCACCCGCTTAAGCTCTATTTTAGGAATAGCGCGGAAACCGCGTCGTACGTACACGTAATAACGTCTAACCGGAGCACAAACGCGGGATAACTGAACCAGAGACTCTGGGAGGGTTAGAGAAGTTACCTGGAGAATAATTTTTGACAATGGCAGGAATAGTTATAGAATAAGTGATGATAAGGTTGTTTTTTAAAACTAGGAAGGAGAAGAAACGGGGACATCTTACAAATTATGTGGAATAATATGACGATTCCACATTTATATAAAAATTTACTACTACTACTTTTCGATCTCATACTTGAGAAACTGGAGCATATGAATGAAATGTAAAACTATTTCCTAACATAAGACCTTTCGCTTCTTGTAGACCTATTAGGCATTTGACATTGGTACTTCGTGAATTACATTCTTATTATTTATGTAAATGAGGTAGATAAAAATGACGATTTTTGCCTAAACAGTCTCGCTATTTGGCGTGTCTTACAACTGGTGCAATATTAGAAAGATCAATTTCGTCTTATCTAGAAGACGGTGACAAAATAGACGTAATTAAATCCAGAACCACATCACCCTTGGGCACTATTTGTATTAACAGCTTATTCTGTGTATTAGACAACGACATTTTGATTTTTCATGTAGCAAAACGTTTGACGAACTTTCACGATATAATAGATTCTTTCGCAGAAAGGAAATCACGCCGTGTAAAGCTGTAGCAGGATTAGAGAGAAAAAAAATGCTAAGACCTAAGGATTGAGAAATGTGTACTGTCTTGTTTCTCTCTTGTCTTTACTACTTTTATGTTTCCTATATTTAATTTTATTTCACATAAGGGAAATTTATTAACTAATAGCCAACAGGGTTCAAATTTTCTGAAGAGCTTTTATTCTACCGGCCACTGATAATCCAGCCCACTATTAATTGTGAGTTCTCTGTAAGGAGATGGGGGTAGCATGTAAAACCAGCCAACTAGTAGCAGAAGAGGACAATTCAATTTCCACTGTCGTGAATAAAGGGTTGAGGGTTTCCATTACACAATACACACGTTTGAATTCCACAGTGCGAAATACAGTTACGTGCCGTAGAAGAATACTGTGTGAAGAGGCGTGGCACTGCACTTCGGCAAACTTAGGACCGAATAAACAACATGCCTTACATTTCCTCGAACATGTAAGTTTTATATATCAAGCTCTTCACAAAGTTGTGCGTTACTGACGTTTCTCGAGCACCTGGACCGCTACATTTAATTTTAATGGCATATTTCGTCCTCCGGGTGATGGCCGATACTCGAACGTTTCTCGGAATGGACACTGCCAGGACATGTGTGAACCTCGGTGCTGGTAGAGAAACGGGCCGGAGTGCGAGAGTCACTCGTTCGACGTTCGGTCCTGACAGAGCTCGGGCATCGTTGACTGAACCTTAAGGTAACACTATAGTGAGCGCCAATAAAATGGAGCTTGTACAATTTTCATTTTTGTACGCTATTACACATGAATCTGTTATGTCCATTATTTAACAGGTAGTACCAATTGCTGTTCGTAGCCAACCCCTTATGTTGTTCAATCTGGAAATTGGAAATTTGTGGTAAGGTCTTATGGGACCAAACTGCTGAGGTCATCGGTCCCTAAGCTTACCGACTACTTAAACTAACTTACGCTAAGGACAACACACAATGCCCGAGGGAGGACTCGAACTCCGACAGGGGGAGCCGCACGGACCGTGACAAGGCGCCTTAGACCACGCGGCTATTCAATCTGTGCACTGAACAAGCAGTAAGGAAACCAAACAAAAATTTGGAGTAGGAATTAAAATCCAAGGAGAATAAATAAAAACCTTGAGGTTTGGTGACGACATTGTAATTCTGCCAGAGAAAGCAAAGGACTTGGAAGAACAGTTGAACGAATTGGACAGTGTCTTGAAAGGAGGATATAAGATGAACATCAACAAAAGAAAAACGAGGATAATGGAATGTAGTCAAATTAAATCAGGTGATGCCGAGGGAATTACATTAGGAAATGAGACGCTTAAAGTAGAAAATGAGTTTTGCTATTTGGGGAGCAAAATAACTGAGGATCAGTTATTTCATCCTGGTAGATGGAAAGTATACGCCGTCGGGGCGCAATATATCATCAGGGGTTTTATTAGAACCACCCTATATTGCTAGACGCGTGAAAGATCTCTTGCGAGCGTCGTTTGGTGATGATCGTGTGCTCAGCCGCCGCTTTCGTCATGCTTGGACTCCCAGGCCCCCAGACCTCAGTCCGTGCGATTATTGGCTTTGGCGTTACCTGAAGTCGCAAGTGTATCGTGATCGACCGACATCTCTAGGAATGCTGAAAGACAACATCCGACGCCAATGCCTCACCATAACTCCGGAGATGCTTTACAGTGCTGTTCACAACATTATTCCTCGACTACAGCTATTGTTGAGGAATGATGGTGGACATATTGAGCATTTCCTGTAAAGAACATCATTTTTGCTTTGTCTTACTTTATTTTGCTAATTATTGCTATTCTGATCAGATGAAGCGCCATCTGTCGGACATTTTTTGAACATTTGTATTTTTTTGGTTTTAATAAAACCCCATATCATTTCAAGCATGTGTGTCAATTTGTACCTCTCTATCTACATTATTCCGTGATTTATTCAGTTTTCAAATTTATACTGACTTTTTGATCACCCAGTATATCAATGGAGCTATTTGGTTCTTTTAAGGTAACCACCAGTATCACCTGCTGGCTAACCAATATTGATGTGGTAACCCGAGTCATCCCATCTATGTTGTCCCTATTCAATGGTGGTGAATGGAAACTGCCGATCAAGACAGATGGCTTTAAACTGATACGTGGTTGAAAGTTCTTTGTGCAACTAAGGGTAGTTTCAAATAGTTACTCACGGCTGGTTCAAAGCTTGTCCAGATTGCTACATGGAATGATAGATGATACTAGTGTTCCTTGATCATCTATCAAACAACATAAATTCATTCAATCCAAATAGTGTCAGTGGGCTAACCAAAAGTAATATTGATATTGAGCTACTTGTTTGTAACTTGACTCAGTCTTCATTTATCAATTTTGATGGGACTTGCTGGCCTCTGTAGCAAACTTCTTCCCATCTCTGCCCTCTGAAGCAAGGGAGCACCAATTCAATTGTATGTGTGCCAGTTGATTAGTGACATGGCTTACCCCTGTATCCTCCATGAACTCCATCTGCTAGTCATTAATAGTCAGTCAGATAACCAGCTTGGTTGGAGTTTTACCACACATTGGCTAGGTGGCCAAGCTTGGAGCATGCATCACATGCAGTGTTTCTATGAGGACGCTGGTGGCATTCGTGCATCGAGTAGCAGTGAGGGCATGATTTCCAGAACTTACCATTACAGAGCCTGGACATCAGTGACGTGGAGGGACAGCTATGACGCACCATATGCGCTGGTGCCCAACAGTGAACTACACACTACTGATCTGAAATGTATATCAACTCAGTAGCAGTCAACTTACTACCTAATTCATGCTGTGCAGGCCAGCCTGAGGATGTTGACCCAGATGAGTATGATGACTGTGACAGGTCCTCAGTTGACTGGCAATGTCAGCCAGTATAAGATACAGAACAAACATCAGTGCTGTCCTCAAATGTTTGCTGAGCAGAAGCAGACACCACCACCACCACCACCACTTCTTCTATTTACAGGAGTTCATCAATGAGTAAAATGCCTAATGCCTTTGCTTTGATGTATTTGTCTGGTATTAACCTAAAAATGACATCTCAAACCAGAGATGGAGCACAGGATACTTTGCTAGATGCACATATAAAATTGGAGGTGGGATAAGCCTTGTAGTTCCACAGTCCAAGACACACACAATTGTACCAGCTGTTTTGCACATTTCTCAAATTTGAGTCTTCCAGTTATAGTGTGACCTGACGACTGAAGTGCAGCAAATTACAGGTAACAGGAAACACTAAGATTGTAGGATCAGCGAATGGTACCAGTTGCTACAAGTAACTATTAGAAGTTAGATATATAGCACATTGCCGTACTTAGTGTGGAGTGCACTTGCTTTCCAATAAAGTATGAAAGACTGTAGACAGAGATCTGCAGAAACTTCAGTTTCACTGAAGGCAGTAGATGTCACTGGCTGTGGTGATACTGCTGTTGTTGCTGCTGAGCTGCTTCTGTTTGAACTGGTCCTACTGGGATCTTCGTTATTGTTGCAGCTCCAACAGCTTTTTTTCATAGTGCAAGAAATAGTGACAGCACTCCACAGAGAGAACATATCACTTGAATAGGATAACTGTGTAGAGCAGCAAAAGTCAATAGTTGTCACAATGAGAGCCAATGATAAGCCAACGAATCAATATGAAGGCCATAGTGTACTAAAGGTGATGACATTGCAATATGTGGTAGTGTACTGTCACTGCTTACCACTACATTCAGTCATAAGGTATAGTCTCTGCTTTGTGACTCAGTTGTCTATATGCTTTAAACACACATCTCAAACGGTACGACTAACAATCTTGGGATAAGACAGAAGAGAGAATCTATCTACCACTAGTGGCATAAAAAGTACTTGGAACTGAAACCTTTACCTGTAACCCCACATCAAATATCCCAAAAATCTTACTGCCATATCTGTAGCAACAGCGAAGGCATTAGACTCAATGATGAAATTAACAACCAAGAACCTTGAAATGGTACCGATTTCAGATGCTACCAAGGTCTAATAAAAGTATTGTTTGGTGTCAACGTCATAGTCTATTTGCAGTAGTCAACATATATACAAAGTACAAACAGGTACTATGAGTTAATCTATCAGAAGAGTATCTTTTGCATTCCATTAACTACTTGCCATACCCTTTCCAGTAGAGGAAATTAAATTCATCTTTTCCGTATAAAGACAACAGTTACTTACCTGGTAATCTGATCGCTGTTTCATTACTGACCTGAATTAGGAGACCCATGTTTCTTTCACAGCAGCAGATCAGTACACAAAACCTATTCAATTTGAGCCATGCACACCTCGCAGCCATGGCGTTTATTGCTCGTCATCTTGTTTTTGTGGTTCTGTCACCTCATTTTTTTCTTTTAATTCAATATACTGGCGTCACTTGGTTGCTGGTGTAGTTGCCCATGAGTGGCAGCAGCAGCACCTATTGATAAGTGCACTGTCGTACCATCTCTGAAGCGACCACTAGTATTTCTGGGTCGTCGACTGTGAGAGTTCAGTCCAGACGCAGCAGCAGTGAAGTCAGGGACAGAGCGCCAGTGAGGTGCGGATAGCCAATGCTCGCCGACTGATGGCGACACACACGCACTGTCCGGCAGAAGGAGACTTGAGCGGGGACGACCATTGGTTGGTCGTTCGCTCGGTCGTCTAATCGGGCGATGTGTATTTGGTCTTTTGACCATTTCTGGGCATCATCAGTTAGTTATCTTGCCAGACGTGGGTCGGTTCCTTCCTTGTGCAGAGATGTCGGGTGGCCAATGGGCAAGTGTTCCTCTGCGTGGTTGGGTCCGAGCCAGTGTGCCCGGGTTGCCGTGTGTCTGAGTTCCCAACAGACATCGAGTTGAGTCGGGTTGGAGCTGTAGTGAGTTCTGGACAGCCAAGACTCAACCGACCGTTGCCAACACACGTAACTTGAGTGGGGACGACCTTGGTTGGTTGTTCACTCATCTCACTGGACATGTATTTGGACGACAACTGGTTGTGGAAACACTCTGTGTATCAAATTGATTCCTTCTTGTTCCACAGTGATTGCTTTTATGATTTTTCGAGTTCTTGTGCAAGTGTGTTTACGTCCAACTGTGTGTAGCTTCTGTGATTTCCACTGAGCACATGAATGCTGTCTGTGTACTGAAATGGGCAGTTCGTCGGTTGCGACAGAGGGGATCGGTTAGGTTGTGGGTGGTTCTTCAGCCGTCCCTAGATCGTGTTGCAACCCAATTGTTTAGTGTTACGCTTAGCTGCCTGTCTCACCCAAACTGTGGTTAGAGTTTCCTCCCCAAGCCGACCCTTGGAACACTTCTGAGCACCACTTTGTTGTTTGTGATTGTCATTTTATTTGGTCGCAGGTACTGTGCCAGGCCTTCAGCCGCATATTAATATTGTCTGCTTTTTGTTTAGTATATGGCCTTCAGCCGAACTTCATGACAACTATTTTAAGATTAGGCCTTCAGCTGTGTTTTATTTAAAATTCTTGTTGCTCTGCTTTTAGGCCGTCAGCTACGTTTGTTTCAGAATCAGTGACTTTTAATATGTAAATCCTTGTCTGTAAGGCTTCTCTTTAATTATCTTGAATTCTTGAAATGGCCTTCAGCCGTATTCTGTAAATGTTTATCTTAAGGTGGTCAATAATTATTCGTGAATAATCGTTACGGCCTACAGTCAACAAGATACTTAAAGTTTTCTTAAGATGTTTTTCTGTTTTACTGTGAAAAGCTTATCTTTAAAGCCTCTCTTAATATGCATTTTTTTTTTTACATTGGGCTTTCAGCCAAAGAATTAATTTGAATTTCCCTTAATATGGCCATAGCCGAAATTTGTAAATGCTTGGCTTTTAAAGACTTTCCTTAGCTAATCTGAAATATTATTTCGGCCTTTAGCCGAGAAGATATTGCAATTTTATTTAAGTAAGGCCTTCAGCTGTTACTCTAAATCCTGCTGTTTTAAAAGTAATCATTCAAATCTCCAGAAGTGACTTGCAGCCTCAGCCGTGAATTGATCTTTGCTGTGTTTTAAAGAGAAAACTGTGCATTCGTTTGAGGAATAAAGTTGTGTGTGTTCTTGTATAACAAACAGTAATTGACCTTGGCCCCTTTCCACAACCTGATCTGCTCTGCCCTGCAAAATCAGATTACACAAGTCATTTTAAAACATTTCAAACATAGATGAGCAATTAGTTTCCTCGATTTTTGTCAAATCCAATAAACTGACCATTTACCTGGACTACACTTTTCTATACATAATTATTTTGGGAAAGTTTACTATACTCACTTCTGACATGCCTATGGCATCAGCTATTTTATACACCAATGTACAATGTAGACTTCCTAACGAGTTCATATATGGTTGCAGTTCTGAGACATACTTCACAGTGATCACCTTCAAAAAGACTAAAGCATATTTTCATCCAGCACCAATTTATTAAAATAAATGAATAATTTCTTACAAACTGTCATCAAGTTTTGATGTACTTTAATTGACAGTTAAGTGTCTAAACAGACTTTTATGACTGCACAGTATACCAGTTGTCTACCTGAACACACACAATATAAAATGAAATGTATCATGTCTGCAACGTCTACAACTCTATATGACTGCAGTCTCTTATGGTATAACCATTTGACAGACCATCTGAACAGCAAACAGGCTATTATATAACAGTAACACATACATTTATTAACCAGTCAACCTACAAAGAAAATCAGAATAATATAAAATACACAAGTAATGGTGGCAAATATGACAATAGCAGGTGATTTCAAAAGATGGAAAGATGTAAATGGAATGACAGTGCATCTAAAATGTCACATACTACGCTACAACAGAAATGACAGTAAGAAAAATAGTAAAATGACACAAGTACTGTGGTTTGATGTCCAGGAAATCCATCACTGGTTGATAAAATGTATTTAAAAGTGCAAGAAATGATAGACTATACAATGTCTGCAAAGAAAACACTTAAATGGACAATAACCATCAGGCAAACTTTTCCTCCAACAGTAGGCCTAATCATCAAGATGGGACTGTAGAGCTGAAGTGAGCCTCTTCCCCCTCCTTACAATAGTAAAGCCCCTCCCAATAACTCTTAATCATTTTTGTACAGGACCCCGTGGAATAATCCTTAAACTCAAGACTGTGCTTAACTGTTAAATGATGCCATCCCCTAGACCAGAACCACCTAAATGATAAAGAATCAGAAATTGTAATGGCTCCTTCTCCTATATATTACACTATTACGCCAACCAAAACCTACTTTGTTCACCTCTCGTCCACCTGAAAAATAGTCAGACGAGCCACCCACAAAACAACTGCCCCATACTCCCACAGCCAGAGACCGTTTCCAATATTTACTTTTCCTGAACTGGGACTCATCTATTTTCACCGTCACTTCTGTCCCCTCCCCCACAGAACTTAATATACTCCCCACAAACTTCATGATGGAAAAAATAGTAATCAGCCACAGTCAACTGACTTAATCCAGTTTCTTGAACACAGTCCACACCAGACAATGGTAACACCAATCATATGTCACATAATGACAGCCTAGAGTGCTCGAACCAGGATCCCCCCCGATAGACCTCTACAAATTATGTGAACGACAATGCCAAATGCAGAGATCCCTAGTCCGAGCAGGACCCGCTGTTGTTAGCTTTATGTATGGGAAGGTGGAGAGAATGCATGGACCAAATGCGAGTAATGTGGTTTTGTGGATTTTTTTCTTTTTTTGGTGGGGTGAGGGGATATGCATTAGGTGTGTGTGCGGTGTTTTCATGAGTCTGTGTTGTATGTTTTCGCGGTTATGTATGTGGTGCCGTTCCTTTATGTGACTACTGGTGTGTTGGGGAGGGGGGGGGGGGGGGGGATTGGGTAGGAGGGGTCTGTATGTTTGTGGTTTTGTATTTTTTTGTTTCTGTTGGTGGAGAGAGAGAGAGAGAGATTTTATTTTTGATGTAATACATTAGAGGTTTTTTATGTATATTTTGTTGCTTCTAGGTGCCGAGTTTTTGATTAATGTTGCTGTGTAAGAGTTTGGGATGCCAGCTTTTGTAGTGTGTGTGAGGGGGGGGGGGGGGTTATTGTTACCCTGGTTTCCTGTTCAGCTATATAGGCGAACTGGAGATTGAGATACTGGGTTTCATAATTGTCAAGGGGGTGGGGGGGCAGAAAGGCAGGGGTGTTGGTATCTGAGGTATCTGATTGCCTGTCAAATGTGTGGGTCATTAACGGTATATATCAAATGTGTGACTAATTAATAAACATTGATCCACTTACCCAGTATGCTCACTCAGATCGATCATTGTGTTTAAGGTTTTCTTGGGTTTTATTTTTTGGCAATTTTGAGGGATTTTTCCAGTGTGTTGTATCTTGATCGGTGTTGTTGTTTTTATTACTGAATTCTTAGTTTGTCCCCATCCAAAACCCCATTCACGCAGTTGTCCCACTAATTTCATTGGGTCTGGTGACTGAAATGGTTCACATGGTATTTGTACTTTCGCGGGTGTTATGATTGATGTTTTGGTGGCCATGTTGGAAATGCTCTATATATGGATTTCCAGCATGGTGATGACATCAATGGTCAAAGCAGATGGGTAGTTTCCCAGACTCTGGTAACCCCAGTTCTGACAATTTGTTAACTACTGAATAGTGGCCGTGTATGTAGAATGCCAATAGGTGCCTACAGAATATGCTACCTCCTAAAATTTTGTCCACATATGAGCTTGATATCAACAAAGTCAACCAGCAACCTCTCACCAGTGCTTCTCAGATGCTTTCTGAGAACTAAATGCATTACTGAGGACAACACTATTCAACTTTACTGTCAGCATCAATGGCCCAAGAGAGAGGACTAACTGGCTCAATTTGGAAGTCACATTCCCTTCCTTTATCACTTCAGCTGTGTATTCAAGCATTTTAAATTTGTTAACACACTGTTGCCCAACTGCCCTCGAAAAGTTCTGAACGTAATTGTATTTCTTCAACTACTGGCTGTAAAAGGAGGTAATGGACTGTAAAAATGAAAAGGCTTCATGATAGCTGATTACCTCTCACTTCACAAATATTTTGATAAATCGAGCAGAATGTACCCATGTGTGACTTGTATAAGTTATGAAACCTGATAAAGAGGCACTTTGCAGCATATCATCCAGATTTCACAAATAACCCAAAAAAAATGGTTCAAATGGCTCTGAGCACTATGGGACTCAACATCTGAGGTCATAAGTCCCCTAGAACTAAGGACTACTTAAACCTAACTAACCTAAGGACATTACACACATCCATGCACGAGGCAGGATTCGAACCTGTGACCACAGCAGTCACGCGGTTCCGGACTGAAGTGCCTAGAACCGCACGGCCACCGCGGCCGGCACAAATAACCCAAAAGAAATTTTTATTGGAAAGCTTTTTATTTTGAAGACACTGTAAATCTACAACAAAACAAAAGAACACTGTCTTCTAAGTCCCTGTCAGCCTCTTACCAGGTTTCATAAATTACAGTTACAAACTGAAGAAATCCCATGCATCTACAGAAACACTTACCTTATCTGTAGAAGCTGGAATGGTTTAAACAACATCTGATGAATCCTCTGCTCATGACTATTCTACTCTTCAACGACATAGTTTCCACAAGAGTTTAAGTACTCTCAAAATATTTGTCAACAATTGGTTGTAAAACTATTTAACAATTGTCATGATCTTAAAAGTGGGAAAATGTTTATTTTGTCATCTTTATCAACATGGAAGAGAATCTTCTCTTGTGTGAGCCTATCTAAAACCAATGGCTGAGTCCTTTTGGTATCATCAATACATTCTTAACCTGAAATGTAATTTTTGAGGTAAAAGTACTGAAACATGTTCGAATGGGGCTTATGCAATGTCTGAAGATTATAGAGCAGCACAACAAAATCTCTACAGCCCAGAAGATATCCATACCTACCACATCATTCTTCAGAAAACCTTGGCAACAAAAGAATGCAGTGGATCACTTCTTAAAATGTTGAAGATTGTAAAAAAAAATTGAGTCATAAAAACTAATCCTCTAATTCTACATCTACATTCACAGACAGGCACTATTCCCCACACCTAGATCTCCATACCACTTCCTCTCACACCACAAATCCTTCAACCACCCCCAAGTACCAGCCACCAAAAGGTACCCCCTTCGTCACCAAGTACCATCCCGGACTGGAACAACTGAACTAAATCCTTCGACAGAGCTTTGATTGATGGACATCCTATCCAAGATCTTTCCCAGCCCTCCTAAAGTGAAGTTCTGCCACCCACCCAAATTCCACATCCTAGACCATCCCTATGCCACTCACAAACCCAACCCCTTACCGCAATTATCATATCCTTGTGGAAGACCCAGATGCAAGACCTGCCCAATCCACTCACCCAGTGCTTCCTATTCCAATCCTGTCAGAGGTTTATCCTACCCCATCAGAGGCCTGGCCACCTGTGAAAGCATCCATGTCATTTACCAGCTCTGTTGTAATCACTGCACAGCTTTTTATATTTTGTGTGACTGCAAACCAGCTGTCCATCAGGATGAATGGCCACCACCAAACTGTAGGTCACGTACAAAGTAGACTTTTCTGTAGCACAACATGCAGCTGAACATAACATGCTTTATGTCACTGGCTGCTTCACTACCCGAGTCATCTGGATCCTCCCCTCCACCACCAGCTTTCCGTCCTTACAACAGGTTCTCCACCCCTGTAATCATCCCGGCCTCAAGCTATGGTAAAATACTGTCCTCATACCCTCCATCCCCTCTGTCCTACCATCTCCTCCCCATTTCGCCTCCTGCACTCTGTTTTCCGTCCTCTGGCAATGCACCCACCCACCTTTCCCTGGTTCTCTCCTTTTTCTCAACCTCCTAACCCTTCGCCAGTTGTCATTCTAGTCCTTGCACACTTCGCCAGACAGCATTCATCTCTCCCCGCACCTGTACACTACTTATTCCTTCCCCTTCCCTGCACAACTGCTGTTTGTGTCCCACGTAATTTGCTTGTCTATATCAATGTTGTGTGCTTCTCTTTTGCTGATGAAGGCTGTGACTGAAAGCTCTATGTAAGTGTCTTTTAATTGTGCCTGTCTGCAACTTAATGTCTTCTTTATAATGAGTAGCACTATCTTTCCCTGCATTGTTGATAATTCTACGTCTACAATATTTAAGATATTGTGAGATGAAATGGATACTAAATACAGGGCTCAGTTATTTTCCTACTGGTGTTACACGAGTTTTAACAGGAAAGGTATTACAGAGGGCGTCTTAACGTCAAGTAAGAAATGTAATCTGTTCTGGATGTGCAAGATCAACCTCTAGCAGAAATTCCAAGAATAAATAGTCTCTATTGCAAATGACTTATCTGAGAGATTATTAGAAAACCTGAAATGGCAACTTAAGACATTTCAATTTAAATTTATAGTTAAGGAAAAACTGCATGCAAAGTAGACTTTCAAGCACATTTCCTAAGTTAGTCTCAATGTGTATGTGGAGTATTTTCAATGGATGTGCAAATGTGTTACTGACCACCAATACATACTGAAAATTCATTCTGAAACCTTTTACTGTTACAATTTTTATGCTTTGTTTTTTGTTATAAATCCTTTCGAAAATGTTTCAGAGTGGAAAGTAAATTTAACAGAATGATTTGACAGTTCTAGCCACATATTGGTACAAAACTCCTGTCTTTGAGTGAAAAGACATTGAAGCTTCTAAGTCCTTTTGCATCTATAAACATGTGGACCTCCCACTAACCACTGACCATACAACAGTAAGATGGTTTGCCTGCCTGAACAATACAGCTAACTGTGTAACCACATTGGAGACATATCTACATCCACATCTACATCCATACTCTGCAAACCACGGTGAAGCAAATGGCAGAGGATACATTCCGTTGTACCAGTTATCTATAGAGGTAAGACTAACATGGGTTTCAGAAGAAGGCAGCAGCAGTAAAGATGATTGACTGATCTGGCTCTGTAAGACAAATCAATACAGCATTGCAACATTGGTATTCTCAACGGCAAACAGCAGCGAGGGAACTATAGTCATTATATTTCGTGAGAATGTACGGGTCGAATGTATGGTATGGTGATAAAAGGATCTGAGGTAAAACAGTCCCCTATTGGGGATCTCCAGATGGGGACTATTCAGGAGGATGTTGTCATCAGGCGATACAGAACTAGCATTCTGTGGACTGGAGCCTGAAATGTTAGATCATTTAAAGGAATAGACTGAATTGAGAAAAGGGTAGGTTTAAGTTAGGTACAGTGGGAATTCATGATGTGTGATAGCAAGAAGAAAAGGAGTTCTGGTCAGGTGAACACAGGATTATTAACACAAAATTAAATGGAGTAATACAGGGGAATGACTACTAATGAATAATAAAATACTAATACAGGTGAGCAACTATGAACAGCACTGTGTAAACATCATAGCCAAGCCAGATACAAAGTAAACACTTACCACTGCAGCATCAGTTAATATATAGACTATTCAACAGACAAAAATGTTGATAGAATGTAATCAACCACCGCTAACAATTGATTTAAGAATCATGAAGTAAGCTTATGTATGTAGGAGAGACCAGGACACATCTGTCTGTCTCACACAACTTCAAAACATTTCATGGAGTAGATGCAATAATTTACTTTGAAATGTGCAGTACTGTGTGATCTCCAGATCTGAAAATACTCATATCGATCTTCCATAAAATAATACATAAAATGCAAAAGCCTGTTCATAATTTTGGAGAAATTGTTTGATTTACGTAATGCAAAAGCATGCTCACAAGATTTCAGTTTAACCTTCTGAGAATGTTTGTGTCATGAAATAATACTATTTTTAGCAATTACACAGTCTGGAATAGAAAAGAGCTCACTGTCTGACCACAAAAACAATCCACTATTTAGCAGAGAATTAGAGGTGCTGCCTAAAAATAAAAATTATTTTTAAAAATGCAATCATTTTTGCTTGACTACTACTTTGCTCCAATAACCAAAAACAAGTCTGGTACTACACGCACAATATAACTTGAAACTTTTCACAGGTCATGCTGGGAGCGTAAGTTCATGACCACCACCTAGCATATTGGCTGCTATCAGGTTACGAGAAGTAAATGTAAGGAGATACGTCCCACTTCCTCTTCAAAAGGCAGGCAGCACACTGGCATCAACACTGCATTCATAATGCCTACAAAAAAATCTGTACAGCACATCACATATATCGTTTCCTAGATAAGGTTGGAAATGGGCATAAACAATGTACTGGCCGAAAGTAAGCAATAAGCATATTGATAATATTACCCATGTTCTTTGTTCCCATGATCCTACATTTTTGGTCTTTAATTTACAAGTTCAAGAGCTAGGCCTATTAAAAAAACTTGCTGTAGATGGCCATGTAGACTTACAATATTATCACTTTATTCATAGTATTTATTATTTCACTGAAAATACAGATTGGTTAGGTAATTAAGAAACAGGCAAGTATAGACTTTTTGAGGTTCTGTCTCAGCTCTCTCAGTTCTCTGTCTCATTTGGTGCTGTCGGTATCTAGTTCTATATGTCCTAGTTCAAACATTTAGAATCCGTTCTGACTCACTCTACTGTATAGACTACTGCATCTGTGCCATGTATAATATCTGATATTCAACAAAGGATACAACACTGCACAAGATGGATGTTAATAAAATCGTAATACTGTGACAGGCAGAATACAGACTTGAAACTGAAATGACAATGGTAAAAATCATTGATATTGTAATTACAAATACATGGTCTGAAAAATTAACTGCATACAACTCAATTGTTATCCAGCCAAACGGCTCTTCAAGCACAGTTCCTAACCTTTTGTGACATGATAAATACATTGATAAATAAGTTCTTAGATTAAAAAGCAGTGAATCAGTCTCTAAAATGTTTCGCAATAAAGATGTAACATGTACCATAGAGATTCATAAAGCATGAGAACACTAACAACAGACTCCATTTAACAGTAGTTTTCCTTTAGTGTTTGCCAGTTGCCTGTGAGGGACTACAGCCAGTCTTACCACAACACTTGGTGTCATCCTTGTCTGGAGTTGTTTTATGATTTGGAGTCCAAGGTCCCAAACTTGTGTTAGCATAGAAATCCATTGGATAGTGATCCTCGTCCTTCTGCCAATGCACAGAACCCAAGGCTACAGCTGCCTCAAAAGGTGTCAGAAGAGGCTGGGCGAATGCATACCCCCAGTCAATGGATAATCGTGGACAAGCGATCTGAATCCATGCTTCTACATCTGGGAACATCTTAAGCTTGTCAGGGAAAATTTCTGATAACAGGACGACAGTGCTTTCTTTCTTCATTAGTGAGATTCGTTCCTGTATTTAAAGTGAAATTTAAACAAGTGTCTTTCAGAAGAAATTTATTAAATGATTATTTCTAATGAGTTAAAAACATACAAAATTCTTCAACATGAATGTATTTTACCTGCAATGTTACCAAAACTTTGGGATTTCCTTGCCGACCTAAAGTTCCCAATATCAGGCCAAATCTAGAAGCCTCACTTGCTTTTTGAATAGCAGCACTTCTTATTTTCAGCATTGCTGAATGATCATAAAATTCTTCAGTAAATTTTTTTTCATATGGATCATACCTGTACATACAAAGTAATGTACACACTAAACGAGCAATAACAAACGACAGACAGCACAACCAGTATATTAAAAGGAGTTACCTGAAAGCCCTGAGTGAAGGATTTGCTATCATGGCTGCTTCAAGATGAAATCTTCCATCTCCTAAATATATCAACACACTGACATCTTTTATTGTTGGGGAAGTGCAGCCCAAAATTTCTCCTGCAGAAAGTGGTCGACTCTGAGGAATAGTTACTTTGTAACCCAGCTCCCTCAGTTCTCTGCCAACAGCATGCAAGGTAGCAACAAACTGAATAGTGCTAACTAAACCAATCTTCTCTTCCTTTGGGAAATTATACTGAATCGTTTCTAAGAAATGCAGTGAATCGATTTTGATGTCAACAAAAATATAAAGAACCTTGATACCAATCGTTTGATCAACAGGAATAAGACAGCTATGGCCATAATGAACAAGTAAATCCACTCGCAACGCCTTCGCAGTGTAATCATCTATGCAGCATGCGCCGTAAGTTACGTCGCCCATTATCACAGTATCAGCTTCAGTAAATTCTTCTATAATGTCACAAATTGTTGTTGCAAACATGAGCAACCCTTCGGGCATTTGAAGAGCAACTCGTTTGGCTTCTATCTGTTTAATGCGCCAAATTGTCTTCGGCAATTCAAAGTTATAATTTTTTGGCAGTACTTGGGTCAACTCATGCGAATTAATCTTATTCGCCAACGCTTCTGGGATTTTATTCACAACGTTTATTGAAGGTTTAAATACTTTTCGTGTAGCTGACGCTGTTACAACGACAGCTTTACTGCTTTCATCCATCTTCTACAAGTACAATAAAAAGCAAATCTATTATTACAAACGCACTCACTGTAAATCTTATTTATTCCAAAGACAATATCCGTCGCCTTTGCGGTTACAATCCTGCTTTTGCTCCTCCGTCCTACAGAACAGAATACAGATGATATAAACACAAAACCACGTGTCGTTGACGCCTCTGCCAAAGACTACGCAGGTCGCAGACTACATTCTTCAAATGCAGTAACTGAATTGCACAAGCAACGAAAACTTGCACATGTATCCCTCAGCCATCCAGAAGGCCCGGCAGTCAGAAAAGTCGACAGCCGTTTAATTTACGGGCCTAGGTCAAAGAAGCATATAGACTGCGACACTCCCGTCTCGTTGTTGTTGTTGTGGTCTTCAGTCCTGAGACTGGTTTGATGCAGCTCTCCATGCTACTCTATCCTGCGCAAGCTTCTTCATCTCCCCGTACCCTCTCTGCAATGTCAATTTCTGAAACTAAGAAGGTTATAATTCTAGTTTTCTTGTTTGAAACGAACGTCTAAGTGACAGAGGGCCAAAAGCCGAGCTCTTCATTTAAACTTTTATTGGCGTGACTAACAGTGGTGTCGCTCGAGTGACCTCATCGATATCCGAGTGTTTCCACATGCAATTTCAGTGGCGCCATTCGCGTGGTAGTCCAGTGTCGTTATTGGTTGCGTTTGGAAGTCCGCTTACGAGTTTCAGATCTAGTCTTGGCATAATTTCGTGGCAAAACAACCGTGTCACACGCTAGTACTAATCACGTCATTGCAAGTGCTAGTGAGTAAGGATTGTTATAGTAAATATGGTTGTTTTCACTAGTCCCGAGAGTGATCACTGTGTGTTTTGGTTTCAAGAATCGAAGCCTGCGGCAACTGTACAACGTAATTTTCATACCAACTACGGTATAGCTTCTCCTGATACGTTTACCATTTATGAGTGGCGTTAGCGGTTTTTTGAAACTGGGTGTTTCTGAAAGTCATGAAAAATCCTCAGGTCAATAGCGTCTCTCTGACGCTGTCACAAAGCAAGTGAGACAAATCCAGGTTTTAGGTGACGTTCCATTCTGAGTGCTTCGTGAGCTCTGACACTTTACAGAAGTTTTGAGACTTGCTTCTGTAGTAAATCGCAATTAATCACTAGTGCACATTGTGATCCTTCTGATAGAGACTGATGACCTTAGCAGTTAAGTCCCATAAGATTTCACACACATTTTAACATTTGAATTTGATCCTTCTGATGCCTTCCTGCCATTTTGCTAAAGAGTATCACAGTTTACCTTTGGTTGGAACTGCTGCCAGTGAATTGTAAGAAGGGTTGGCCTTACATAAGGTCAAGAAACGGATCAAAATCTATCTGATCGCACTGTGATAACATGGGCACCCAAACAGAATTAATTTTCACTCTGAAGCAGAGAAAGCCGTGATTGGAAACCTTTGGCAAATTAAAACTTTGTGCCAGACTGGGACTCAAACAAGAAACCTGGGGCCAAGGCCCCAAGTTCAAGCTCCTGTGTAGCACACAGTTTTAATCTGGCAGGAAGTTTCAAGGCAGAAATAGTCCAAAATATTAAATTTCGTCCTCCAAAAGTGTTTCATTGCAGAAGATTATAACGTGCTTCCTGATTTCAATAATCGCACGACCGCTGCAACTATAGATGTTGGATGTACTATTCTCTACAGATTGCGAAAAGAACTTGCTCCCATCCTAGCAGCAGTTTTCTGTAGGTTGCTGGATCAACAAAAGCTAGCAAGCGACTGTAAAATGGCACGGTTATTTCACTGTAAGTCTGTTGTAGAGTAGAATTTTGGAATATGATCTGTGCTCGTATATAATGACTTTTATGGAGAGGAAAGTCTCACTGATAGATCCCATTTACATGGGGCTCCCACAACCGGATCTTGTACACCAGTTTCCCAATACTGCTTCTGGGTGGTCAAGTAGACACTTCAGCGAAAAACGGTTTCCGAAAAACGGTTTTTGTTCCTTGAAAGATGTGTTGCGTGTTAACGAAGTGGTAGTATTCACCATGTATTCCGCAAAAGAGATCTTGTGCAATTCAGTTCGCTCCACAGTGTAATAAATACAGTCACAACATTCTATGGTGCGAAAATTGCTACAGTTAGACAGCTGGAGCGACACTAGCGTTCCAAGTGATGAGAAAGCAGACAGTCACGTGCGTCGTAAGAATTTTGTTTGTTTTTTTAATTCTTTTCTACTTAATTAACGGAATGGTTGTTATATTTTTGCGTTCCATGAGTTAGGAAGTTACCAAGAGAGATGAAATGTCACGAAATACATGTAAAAACCGCCAAATCACGGTTATTCAAAGACTTATGCTACAGCTCATTCATGATAAAAATGCTTTCGAATATGTTTAAATTTGCAGCTTATTTGCCGAAAGCAAGAGAAAATAAATACATTTCACACACAAGAAGCAAATATTTCTGTTGGTGTATGTTGTTATGATCACATGCTCTTTCCTTGACACTTAAAAAAAAACAAATTATGCAGTCTAATGATTCTTTCTTAAACGTCACTCACCTGTAAATTTAATTACTTTTGCTTCAAAAGAGAATGTGTTGAAGATTCTTGCCATTCGTCGCTCTGATTTAGCAACAATTATGGAATTGGTTTCTCCTCTTCCTGAAACAGTTTTATTGCTTTTGGCGATTTATTATCACGTCTGTGTCGTTTTTCCTCAAGATACAGTGGTACTGGCTGATTTGATACATTAAATAAGGTAATTAATACATTCCACATAGATTTCCTACATTGCACACTCACTGATTTGGCTGAAAATGTAGCGAACTAAACCCTACTTTATTGGATAGATGTACATCTTTCTGTAAAAGGGAAAGTCTTCAGGTGTTTAGTAGCATTTTTGTTATTAAAAGGAAGACGACATCATTTAGAAAATGTCTGCTGTAAATTGTAAATAAACTGTCGTGTAAAGCACCGTTCCATATCTGTCAGGTTCCTTAGGAAACTAAATAATCACAAATATGCTTAAATTTTTTAGTTATTGTCGATTTTTATGGCACTACTTAAACACCCTATTGTAAAAACTATGTTATAAATCAATATAAACATTAGGATTCGCATTCATCCAATATTGTATTCAGAAGTGTCACTTACTGGCCACTTGGAGCACTGCTGTTACTAAGGGTGACAAAAACGAGACGGAGTGTCAAAACTGTTAGACTGTGGTTGGCTCAGTGCGATAACGAGATCCAGAGCCCTTAGATAACGACACTCAGGTTAATGTCTTGTTTTTTGATCACAGAAGGCGTTCAGTTCAGTTCCACAGTGTAGCATTTTCTCGGCCCAAGGACTGGGTGTTTGTGTTTTCCTCATCATTTCATCATCATCCTCATCATTCGTGACAGTGGCTAGATTGTTCCGTGAAAGAAATTGGACTGTGAAAAAATTGGGACTTTGAATGGGGGCTGACGACCGCGCAATTGAGCGCCCCACAAACCAAACTTCGTCATCATCAACACAGTGTAGCAAATACACTGAAGCGCCAAAGAAACTCCACACAACTGCTACGGTCACAGGTTCGAATCTTGCCTCAGGCATGGATGTGTGTTGTGTTCTTAGGTTAGTTAGGCTTAAGTAGTTCTAAGTTCTATGGGACTGATGACCTCAGATGTTAAGTCCCATAGTGCTCAGAGCCATTTGAACCATCTCAGCCCGCCGAAGAAACTGGTATAGGCATGCGCATTTTAAATACAGAGATATATAAACAGGCAGAATAAGGTGCCACAGTTGGCAATGTCTGTATAAGCCAAAAAGTGTCTGGCACAGTTGTTAGATCGGTTACCGCTCCTATAAAGGCAGGTTATCAATATTTAAGTGAATTTGAACGTGATGTTATAGTCAGTGCACGAGCAATGGGATGCAGCATCTGTGAGGTAGTGATGAAGTGGGGATTTACCCATACGACCATTTCATGAGTGTATCGTGAATATCAGGAATCCAGTAAAATATCAAATGTCTGATGTCCCTGCAGCCGGAAAAACATCCTGCAAGAATGCGACCAATGACAACTGAAGAGAATCGTTCAACATAATATAAGTGCAACCCTTCCACAAATTGCTGCAGATTTCAATGCTGAGCCATCAACAAGTATAAGCAATCGAACAATTCAAAAAACATCATTGATAGGGGCTTTTGGAGCTGAAGGCCCACTCTTGTACCCTTGATGAGTGCACAACACAAAGTTTTACACCTCGCCTGGGTCTGTCAACACCGACATAGGACTTTCAACACCGACATAGGACTTAAACCTAACTGTTGCCTGGTCAGATGAGTCTCATTTCAAATTCTATGGAGCAGATAGACGTCTATGAGTATGGAGACAACCTCATGAATCCATGGACCCTACATGTCAGCAGGAGCTCTTCAAGCTGGTGGAGGCTCTGTAATGGTGTGGGGCATGTACAGTTGGATCCCTGATATGTCTAGATAAGACTCTCACAGGTGACATGCACATAAGCTTCCTGTCAGGTCACTTGCGTCCATTCATGTCCTTTGTGCATTCCGACGGACTTGGGAAATTTCAGCAGCACAATGCGACTTCTCACACGTCCAGAATTGCAACAGAGTTGCTCCAGAAACACTCTTCTGAGAGTTAACACTACCGCTGGCCACTAAACTCCCCAAGAATTTTATTGAACATATCCCGGGATGGCTTGCAACATGTTGTCCAGAACAGATCTCCACCCCCTCGTGTCCACTCCCTCCAGCACAACTTCAGACATTAGTGGAGTCCATGCCACTTCGTGTTGTGGCACTTCATCGTGTTTGTGTGGGCCCTATGCGATATTAGGCAGGCGTACCAGTTTCTTTGGCTCTTCATTGTAAGATCTTAAGAATCTCAGACCATGTTTATGACTTGATTCGGGACTTTTTAGCAAGTAGGACTTAAGACATTATTCCCTATGGGTGAAAATCATCAATTATAGAAGTAAGTTTGGAAGCAACGACACAGACTGGGGCCCTATTCTGTACCTTTCCAACATTTTGCCAATCGGTTCGGTACGTGAGCGCACCGTACGGTCTTATTTTCGAAACAGAGCCCCAAAATTATTTAGTAAGCATTTTGTAAGCGATGCCGAACGGTCCTTGCGAACCGAAACGCTGTCGTCAGTTCTCCGCACACTAACAAATGAAAGCAATCTGCCTCAGATCCGCGTATAAGCACTGCAGCGCCACAGCAGCATGAACTCGAAGCAGCTAGCAGTCGACACAGGCATGCCATTCTTCACAGTACCGACTCAGTCTAGACTTAGACTGTGGTACCGAAAAGTGTGGTTAGAGTACGTAATACTGTTCAAATTTCACCGACCACGGGCTTCCATGAATGCATGATAACGATAGAATATTGACTGTTTCCTGTAAACTGTATTAAGTGTCACATTATGTCATTTCATTCCCATTCACATCGACGTCTTGTTTTGAATTTTATGTTTCTGAATATGAGTTAGGAATGGAGTGGAGTACCATATTGTACAAATACATCTATAGAAACACCCAAAAAATTCGTTATTTTTTCTGTTTTCCGTCGTTCCTTAGTTACTTCAAAATTCATGGAGGTACGTTCCGTTTATGTAACTAATTGATGGCACTTTTTTTATTGCCATACGTGTTTCGCTTCTTTTATTCGTGAAGGTGCTTCACAAATAAAAGAAGTGAAACGTTTATGGCAATATACAAACTGCCTTCAGTTAGTTGCATAGACTGAACACATATTCATGACCCCGAAAAATTGTTTAAGAGAGTGTCAAAGAAAAAGAAGATGCATAGAATGTGGTTGTCGATCGCTCCTAGAGATCCATATGATGAAGTAGCCTACTTCCCTAAATGATACATCAACAATTTGGTTCATAAAAACAGAATTTAAAAAATCGCCTTTTCGAGAGCGTGTGACGAGTACAGCTATAGAAGTTCCTTGTACTTTATAACATGCATCTGATGAATCAAAATGTTTCATATATGGTGATATAGCCTTAAAATATTGTGGCGGGAACGTTTCATCTCTGTCTACTGTTGTTAAGGATTCGATCTCAGATAAATAATTGTGACAAGCTAGAGTATAAAGACGATTGCTGCTAGTTTCATTCGCAGTAATTTACCTTGTGCTCTTAGATTCCTGTCTGCCACACTCTCGGAAGTCGCTATGTATTCCGAAAAAGAAAAATGGTGAATTGTTTGTGACAAGAAGTAGTATAAATGTCACTGTCAGTTGCTTCATGCACAGTAATTTCACCTTTCATTTCTTAAACATATGGAAGTCACGAAATCGGAGATACTCGTTACTGACAAAGCGCGCTATTATGTGTAAATTACAACGAATATTTCAGAAAAATGCTTTACTTTGACGATTAACAAAGTCTCAGAATGTGTTGCAAAAACGAAGAGGAAAAAAAGAAAAATCTTCCCATCCAGCAGTACGCGAACCTACACCCTTTGCCACAGGAGTTCATCACCTTATCAACTTTGCTACTACAATTCATATCATGTCACTGTTTTATTTTATGTAATTGTATTCGAGAGAGATGCAGGCTGACTTGGTTGCTGAATGATGCGGGTGTAAGCCATAAATGCAGGAAATTTTTGAAGTTTTCCTCTCTCAGACTTCACAAAATTCCTTTGCATTGTTACTTAAAAGCTTTAAACGCATTTCTATGGTTAATAAGTAAACCATTTGCGGGAAAGAGTACGTGAAGTCACTAGTAATTTCAGCTAACACTCATGTAATATACGTAAGCAGATCCGATGTCTTGGTATTTAATGATCTTTAAACCCTAAATCCAAAGCTAAAACCGCTCAGTATGTTTAAAATAATAAATTATACTTGTAATAAACCACAGATAACCGAACTACAGGGCCATACCGAAATCTAAAATACGGCGGGAGGACCAATCCGTAACAGGTATCAGAAGCTTACTGAATAGGAAATTTGGATAAAAAACCAAAAATGATGTCACTACCGAGATTAACCCACTGCACCGATCGGTATGAACGAAATAGAATAGGGTCCCGGGCAGCTGCAGCATCTTAGAGGGGGTATCTTGGGTACCTCGGCATTCAAGAAGTCTTTGCATTTATGCATCTCCTTCTAACTTCGTTACTAGGGTGAGAAATACAGTGATAATGTGGTCTTGATGGGTTTATTTGCTGCTAATTTACTTCTACAGATACCGCAGGATGCAGTGGTCTGTGTAAACTACGTTATTTCTTAGGACGGTTTTTTTAATTTATGATTGTGAGTGTGATTTAAATGAGGGTGTGCCTTAAAACTAATGATGATGGTGGCGCTTGTCCTAACGACAATTTTGTACTGTGTGAGGCTTGTCGATAGTGACAGCCTAGCAATGATGGGCATAAGTTGATTATATCTCTACAGTGCATGTTATCTTGCATACTATGTTGGGATGGGTGTGCTCTTAAACCTAGTAATTATGGGGAAGAGAGAGGTGCTCTTGACGATTTTGCTTCTGTGGCAGACGTGTGGGTACGTTGAACATCTGGTGTGATGGACATGAAGTATCCTATTGCTATGGATTATGCAGTACAACCTTCCTTACATATTAAGTTGGTATGGGTGTGTTCTTAAACCTAGTGATAATGATGGTGGGTGAGATAGTTATTTAGTTACTAAGGCTGATGGACTTTGGGACTTATGAACTAATGGAGGGATAGACAGTGGAAACGTATTGCTCTTGAGTGGGCAGCTAGGTTGTTTGACTGCCTGGTAAGTAAGCCTAAGAAGGGGTTTCTGTTGACAGGTGATAGGCCTTAGGCGCTTATGGACTAATGGAGGGATGGACTGGGGTGGCCAGCTAGATTGATTGACTACCTGGTAACTAAGCCTAAGGGGGGGGGGTGTTATTGTTGGCTGTTTGTATGGTGTTTTCAGTGGTTTTTTGACTGCCAGAATTGATTGGTCTCACTATGTCTAGCGACTGGGGCTTTTGATTTGCTTATGTCTATAGTTCTACATTCATTCTCACTTTCACATGGTGATCACATGCATGCTTCCTCATTCACACAGGAGATCCAGCCATTTGGTCATGGCCATTCAGTGAACCTGCTGTCCCAGCTGCTGTATAAGCTGATTTGGCGAGTCCCTCATCTTCTTGTAGAAGATTTTTGCAGTCTGACGAATCCTCGTGATGAGCATTTGTATGTCTGCCATCTGGTGCACCTCTACCGTGGGAAACTGGTGTGGGAGGTGCAGAGCTCACTTCAGTGCACGGCTCTGCACTGTCTGGAGTTTCTTGAGGGAGCAGCATTACCCCATACAACTGCGGCGTACATCAGTATTGGCTGCACCTGTGCAAGGTAGATGTAGAGGGCTGTCTTCCGTAGGCCTTCTTCTGAGTGGCCACTATGTGTGGTTTCCATGTTAGGTCCAGTGTTACCCTCAGATACTTTGCTGTGCTCTACAATGGTATCAGGGTGCCCCTGTTGGTAGTTTCTGGGGATACGTCTGGGGCATATGGGGTTGGCCTGTATTTTCATCGCATTGAATGAGAGGTGCCATTTGGTGGCCCAAGTCGTTAGCTTGTCACAGGCTCTCTGCAGTCTTCTCTGAAGGTGTCCTGCGTTGGTACTGAGTGAGTACATGGTAGTACCGTCTGCATACAAGGCTAGGTGGACTTGGTCTATCGTTGAAGTATTGGCTGTATACAGAAGGTATAATAGAGGCCCCAGGACACTGCCCTGTGGTACTCCAGCATTGGAGTGCCGTATAGTGGAGGGGACCTCGTGCGCCCTTACATGGAAGGTCCTCCCTATGATGTAGCTCTTCAGCAACATTATGTGTGATACGGGTACCCCCTGCGTGAGCAGTTTGTACAGGAGGCCCTCGTGCCACACTGAGTCAAATGCACCCGCTATGTAAAGAAATATTGCCTTGAAATATTCACGTCTCTCTCTGGCATCGAGGGCTTGTTTGACAAGTTGTAGTAATTATTGGGTAGTGGAGTACCCACTTCTAAATCCAAACTGAACGTATGGAAGGATTCTCTCATCATTTACGTGCCTTAGCAGTCTCTTGGCGTACATTCTTTCGAATATTTTAGAGAGTGCAGGCAGCAGGCTGATGGGCCTGTAGCTCTCTGGTAACTTGTGGTCTTTTGTTGGCTTGGGGATTGCTATGATCTCGGCATGTTTCCAGGCCTTAGGGTAGCTTCCTGTGCTTATGATGTTGTTGAATGCAAGTGTTAGTAGCGGGATGGCTAACGGTGGGATTTGCTGGATCAGCATGTTGTGAGGAGATCTGGTCTGCTGGCCTTTTCTGTGTTGACCCAGCGTATTTGCGCTGCCACTTCCTCTTCTGATATGCTTTCTGGCTAGCCCTGTTCGTCTCGGTGGGTTAAGAAGGCTGGCAGTCGTTGGACTACTAATTCTAGGTGTATCTTGTCGACTGGTTGATCGATGAGTTGGAAGTTCCCACGAACAAGTCTGCTAGTGCGTTCGCCTTAGCATCAGGTTCACAGACTGTGTTGTTACCGACTGTGAGAGGTGGTATTCCGTTTGTGTGGCTCAGGATGTGCTTCACTGTCTTCCATGGCGACTGGCCCTGCAAGTTTAGCATGGTAACCTTGTTTGCTCACTCCCTGCTTCGGTGCTGCGGTACTGTTGCCTTGATTTCCCTCTGAAGTCTGTTGACTTCCCACTTCCCACTTTGTGGTGGGGAGTCTTGTGGCATGCCATTCCCTGTTGAGCCTATTTTTCCTTGTAATCATGACAAGCACTTCATGGGGTAGTTGTCTATAGTTATCCCTCAATCACTGTTCTCTCTGTGGGGCTGTTGCTGCTGCTGCCTCCATTTCATGTATTGTAATGTGCATTAGCATGGCCTCAGTTCCTGCTGTTGCCATGTCTGGGATTGTACTTAGTGTGTCTTCTAGGGTCTCTTTGTATGCTCGCCAGTTAATTCCTCTGATATTTATGCCCCTGTGCTGCTTTTCTGTTCCATGTAGGTCTATGTCAAATAGGGCGGGGACATGGTCGGAGGACAGTACACACAATGGTGTGGCTGTTACGTGCAGATGCAGGCCCTTAATTACGACTAAATCTATGAGATCAGGCTGCCCCGCTGTTTGTTGGATAGATAGTGGGCTCAAAAGGGGCGACCACACTGGCGTTGTTCCGGATCACAGCTCTGTGTAGTCTTCTGCCACTGACATTTGTTAGGCGACTGTTCCAGCTGGTGTGCTTTGCATTGAAGTCTCCCATGAGGAACACGTTTCCTGGTATTGTGAGCAGCATGTCGAAGTCCTGTGGTTCAGGATTTCCTGTGGGTGGTATGTAGAGAGGTATAAAGTTTATTGCCCCCCATGTTGTCTTGCTAGCTACTCTGGTTGTTGTCAGTTGAGGGAGATTGAAGGAGTACTGCTGTAGTGTTGTACTCATACACACTGCGATTCCTCCTCCTGCAGTTTGTCTGTCGGTCCTGTAGCAATTATAGTTTGCTGCTGTAACATTGATTCCTGGTTTCAAGCTGGTTTCCTGTACTAGGCGGATGTCAACCGTCTCCTCATGCAGGAATTGCCTGAATTCCCCCTGCTGGTTAACCAGCTTGTGCCCAGCATTCCAGGCAACAACAGTTAGTCCTTGATGTTATGCAGTCATTATTGACTGTGGGTACGTTACTCATTGCCCTAGGGCGGCTTGAACTGTGGTGTTCAGCTGTTTAGCTATGTTCTTGGTCATAATTTCCATGGTGGATGCAACTGCGACTGTGACTGCTTCTTTGTGTATACACATGGTGACTAGCCCGTCATCTTCTGGTAGCGTTTGTGGGACGGTTGTTTGCATCAGGGCTGCCTTGGTTGTTGTTGGGGACAGTGGCACAGGTCGATGTGGGATGTTCAGCTGGCGGGTGTCTCTTGTTGCTGTGTTGGCGTACGTGATACCTGGTCACCAAATCGCTGGTGGGCGCCGTTGTCTGGTGATGTGTGCCTTCACAACTTCGCAGCCCATGTGGTTCACATGGTGGTGTTTGTGACAGTGGGCGCATGTAGGTGGGGTGTCGCTTTCCTTCTGGCATTCTGTGGCTGGATGGTTTCCTGCACACTTAGGGCATTTGACCTACATTGTGCAGTGTCTGGCTATATCATCCAGGCCTTGTCACCTATGTGGATCCTTTCGTCTTCTCGGTTTCTCCATAGTAACATCAGTTTTGGCAAGGGAGGTAAGGTTCTGTAGCCACCTGTTCTTGGATATGTCGACAGCCATGATCTCCAGCAGTGGCGTGTCTTCCCCGGTCTTGGGTGATTGACATGCGTGATAGAGTGGGTAGTGATCTGGATCTTCTCTAGTTCTGCTTTAACCTTAGCAATGTATCTCCTAAATGGCAGGCCCCTCATGACAAGGTTTGTGGTGCTACCTTTTACCGTGGAGAATGTGTGGCAGCCCCACTTCCTTTTATTTCAGCTGTTCGGTTGACTTTTCAAAGTCCTCAAGTGTCTGGATGTGAAGTCGATATACATCGTTTTGAACTGGAAGGGTAATGTTGCGACTGCCCTGATGGCCTCTAGTAGTTCGTCATACATTTCCTCGCACTGTACAATGTTCAGTGTGGTTTTTGTGGTGGGCTTGGGAGCTGGGAAGGGCTGGTCTCCTACTCCATCAAACGTTTATAGCACCTGAAATACGTTTGCTGTGGGTGGCGGTGCGGCGGTATGCAGGTGCCTGGGTGGTGCTGTGTGGGTGGCTCTTATGAAGCTGTCCTCGTCTGTGGTGCCTTTGGCATGTTTGCCCCTACTTGTCTTGGAAGCGCTGGATGTAGGGACAGTTGGGGAGTCTGACTTCTTTCTCTTCCTTGACTCCTCCTTGAAGAACGTAAGCTGCTGGGATGTTGAGGCATCTGGTGTCAGTGCTTCCTGCCCTGGAGGTAGTCTGTGCTGCTGCAGGTGTGTTGTCAGTTACTGTGGTTTGCTGCATGTCTTTTAGACTACTGCAGTTGGTGGATCCCTTGCTAGTATCCCTGGCTGCTGCATCTTTCAGTGCCACCTAGAATTCCGCCTGGTCCTCCAGGTAGTTGTGAGGGGAGGGAGAGGTGGTTCCTGATATGAACTGGGTTTTGGTGTTTGTGTATGTGGGTCCAGAAGTGTTAGAAGTGGGAAGAAAGATGACAGATTGCTAATCGAGTGAGCATGGACTGTCCCACGTGAAGGGGTTCCTGACTCACAGCATGCCTTAGTGGTCCCAAAGCACAATACAGATCGATCCAGATCAATTTGTATTGCAGCTAGAAGAGAGTTGTGTGCAGGCACACGGGAGTCTGCGAGTCTGCTGACTCTTGTATGACAATTTTGCTCTTTTTGCTCCTGCTGTAGTGGGCAAACGGTGCCTTCTGCTCGCCAGTTCTCGAAGTTCTTGGCGATCTTCGGGTCTTCTGGTGGCGTGCGTCTCGAAGTCAATCTTTGGCAAACTCGGCGAAAGGTTCTTCTGCCTATCAGGCCTGGAAGCTACTAGAGAGCAGCAGCCTCTGAAGTGACTGCTACCGCTGCTGGCTTGCGACGACTATCGATGGGGTACTTATACCCACGTCCCAGCACAGGATCCCGGCAGGGTGGAGCGTGCCGGAATGGTGGGGGCACAACAACCAATCAGTGCGTGGACCCCTCCTGCACCTTGGTGCAGAGTGTTGGCACTTCGGATGCTGTGAATGGCGGTCAGCAGCAGAGACGTCCTGTCTGCACTGATCCAAGACTCGGAATGCTTGTGGTGTGTGTGTGTGTGTGTGTGTGTGTGTGTGTGTGTGTGTGTGTGTGTGTGTGTGTGTGTCCTAGGCCGTGGAGGTCCCGTTTATATAGAGCACATAGAGGGCACCACCATACGTCACATGGGGCTGACTGTAAGTCTACCTCTGACTAACGTCATTATTCTCGAGTGAAGGTATTTGATTGTCACATCATTGGTGCAAAGTCTACCACCATATCTTGTCTAACTTTAAGCCTTCCTCTTTTCTATTAAAATTATTGTGGTGTTTCTGAATCTCTATCGCTTTCCTATACATATGTGCATAATATTGTGATGTCCTGGCTAGCACGCTTGTCTCACTAAATTCTATTTCATGATCACGGTCTTTAAAAACATGTTCTGCTACAGCTGATTTGTTGTCAGTATGTCCTAGTCAATAGTTCCTTTTGTGTTCGATTAAGAAGGTATTGACACTTCTTTTCGTTGTTACAATATAAGCCTTCCTACAGCTACACAGAATTTTAAACACACCTGGAGTTGCTAAGGGACATCATGCATCTTTCGATGATCTTAAACACTCACTAACTTTCTTGGTGGGCCTAAGATCGTTTCAACTTGGAACTTGGTCAGAACTTTCCCAATATGGTCTGTTATATTGCGAATAAATGAAAGAAAAACTTTTCCAGCTGACTGTTGTTGCTGAATGTTGTCAGACACTTTTCATCTGGGATGAAGTGCTCAATCTATCTCATTGTCAGTGTATCCATTTTTCTTAAAAGCCATTCACAAATGATTTAGTTCATCTTGCAATTAAAATTGCGCACAGATCTTATTAGCTCTGCCCACCAATGTTTTAATGACACCTCTCTTGTGCCTAGGATGATGGTTCGAATCCTTGACGTTGGTGTGTGTATCTTTTCTATACAATTTATGCCCTAGGCTCCCATCTGCCCGTTTAATTACTGATACATCCAAAAAATTTAGCTGTCCTTTGCTCTCTTTCTCCTTAGTAAATTGTATCTTTGGATTAATGCTATTTAGGTGCACCAAGAAACCGCCCAATTCCTCTTCACCATGATTCCATACCACAAAAGTGTCATCCAAATACCGATACCACTTCAAAGGGCCTTTACTGGCAAATTGCAGCGCCAGATGTTCAAAAAATTCCATGAATAGATTAGCTACAGCTGGACTTGGAGGACTGCCCATGGCCTCTCCTTCAGTTTGTTCATAAAACTCATTATCATACTGGAAATAAGTCGTAAACAGGCAATGTCGAAACAGAGCTACTATATCAGTGGGAAACATATGAGCTATATATGAAAGAGCTTCGTCAACAGGAACTATAGTAAACATGGATACCACATCAAAACTAACAAGAATGTCATCTGGGCTGACAGAAATCTCCTTCAATTTTCAATAAAGTGCACAGAATTTTTAATCTATATATGCGGTTGTGGCAAGGAGGCGAGATGTCTAGCCAACTCTTGAGTAGGCGATCCAATAGCACTCACTATCGGTCTCAATGGGACATTAGGCTTATTTATCTTCGGTAGCTCATATAATCTAGGAGGGTAAGCTTCCATTTTACATAGATATTTTTTATCCTCTGTAGGAATGGAAGACTTTTTTATTAATCGATTGGTAGCTCCTAACAGTTTCGTTGTAGGATCCTTATGAAGCTTTTTATAACTGTTAGAATCCAAAAGGTCACTGTTTTTCCTTTGGTAGTCCTCACTCTTCATCACAACGGTAGTTTATCAGTAGTAACTACAATAATATTCCTATCCGCATTAATCTCCCGTAACACCTTCCTTTCTCCTTCAGCCGGCCGGAGTGGCCGAGCGGTTCTAGGCATTACAGTCTGGAACCACACGACCACTATGGTCACAGGTTCGAATCCTGCCTCGGGCATGGATGTGTGTGATGTCCTTAGGTTAGTTAGGTTTAAGTAGTTCTAAGTTCTAGCGGACTGATGACCTCAGAAATTAAGTCCCATAGTGCTCAGAGCAATTTTTTTCTCCTTCAGGCAAAGTACTGCTAGGTGGCTTAGCTTTGTGTCGTATCCTGGCTGTTTCCATCCTGATTTCATCAGCAAAATGTGATGATAACTGCCGAATCTCTGCCTCTATATTAGCTATAATATTCTCCATAGGAGCCTTTGGTGGAGTAATTGCAAAATTTCCTTCTTTCCTAGTATTCTGCTAGCAAAGGATTATATACTTGTTTCTATTACACGATAGCATTCGCTGCTGCCAGTCACAGGAACGACGTCTTTCAGTAAATAATTCTGATAACATTTGTCATGTACTACACCATCTTAAGCGTAAAATATTTGCGATGTGCGAGCTTCTGCAATATTTTGGGGATTTTACTGTAATATCAACAAGCGTATTTTTGTAATTACAGATGTATCTTTCCACATACATACAGACGAATTCGTTTATAACTTTTACACTCGGCTGTGCTACTTCTGATTCGAATGACATTTTACGCTTTGAAGTACCATGTTGTATTTGTATCAGAGGTATTTTCAACAGATTGTTGGTGTTTATAGTAAACGGAAATGTGAATAAACAAATATTTAAAACCTTGCTAAGAATGCTTGTCGTTGTTGTTGAGGAGAAATGTATATATGTAGACATATTTTTGTTGTTGTAGCGTTATTCCGCTTTCGTGTGACTTTGAGCAATTGTAATGGAAGCCAGGGCTGTCATGTTTTATGCCATATTGCGTTAGGATGTTTTTCGGAAAACAGCAATTACGAAATCATGTGTCATCAGTTCATTTAGGTTGTATTTTAATACAAGTGTATAAGCTGCTGTATGATTCAAAACATCCTATAACACACCACAAACCTTATATCAATCTGCTGCTGTCATTGCATAAAAGCCATAATTGTTCATCAAGCAAAACCATTGCAAGGATTATTTGATAATGGATAATATAAAAGAGAAACATATTGTTGTGGATTGAGCTAAAAATACAAATCTCTATCGACAATCTAATATTTCTGTTGAAAAGCTAATCGGAATAAAGAGAAAGGAAATGAAACACGTTTGTGATATACAGTAATTGACAAGTTTAATAATAAATAGCACTTTGTTACCTAGGCCTACAGCCCTTCAGCAATGAAATGTAGCTGAGACCATATTTCTACATTAAGTAGCTCAATTAACAAGAAATACCTATCATTGCCCTTTGAACAACGTTAACTTAGTGTGCACTTGTCATATCTGTTTTCCTCTGTCCTCAACTGATTTAGTTTTGCATAAATATGCAACCTACAAATGAAGTACCAGTAATGTTTTAACTGCTTTTCAGAATAGACTACCAAGTGAGATGGCACAGTTGTTAGGGCACTGACTCGAGAGGATGACGGTTCAGTCCTCGTCCAACCATCCTGATTTAGGTTTTCTGTGATTTCTCTGACTTCTGTTGATGAAAGACATGAATTTCACTTTGAAAAAAGGTGTTGAAATCTGTAAGTAAGCCTAAAACATAAGACATAAATGCCAAATATACCAAGGAAATGCATTATCCACAGTTGAAAGCATATGTTCTGTAGTTGAAGATTGGTCTTCCATGACAACATTCCTCATGTAGGCATTAAGTGCATTATGCTGTTCCAATACTGTGACCACACATTGTTCGACAATCATCGAATTGCACAAGGATGTAGAAAATGGTGTATTTCAATACGGAAAAGTACTTTAAATGTCTTTTCTCTCTCAAAAACATCTACTGAAATGAGAACCTAAGTTTTTCAGCAACTCCTCGACGCTTCTTGGAAGTTTTAAGCATGCTCTTGAAGCATAAATATGATTCATAAGATATGAACAATTAATACATGTGGGAAGTGTCTTTTTAGGCGCGAAAAAGAATCTATCCTTATCTTGTGTAAGGTGTCAGCAGTACACAATGAAATTTCAAACATATCAAAGAAATGTGACCTGAATCTGTATCAAAATACACGACTGTAATGCACATTGTTCAGTGACAGATCAGTAGTTCCATCCATGATCGGTGAAAAAATGTATCTGGATGTCTCAGTTTATCATACGAGGACTCTGAACATGACTTCCTCAACATATTCTTAATAACACTTGAAGATTTCGTACGCTTTAGAGCAATCTTCTGAGCGATTGTTGAGTCAGAAAACACATTCTTACAAAGAGAAATCAATATATCCAGGCAACTGAACGGTAAATTATTGGCCGCAATAAGTGCTGTTAATTTTTAGGTCGTCAGCATTGCTGTTTAGCATAGGCGATATATTAGAAGTAGATTCAACAGCCTCAACATTTCAGATTTATGCACTGTTAAAACATTGTCACATACCTTTCAGTACGCCAAATTATGTACATTCCTCCTTTTGTTCCTCTTCTGTAACCAACCAATGCACTCAGGCGAGCTTACCCAAGAATCAAAAAATCTATTTATTGTGTATTTCTTTGATTTCCTATTCAAACAACACGTGGTAGAGGTTGCATTATGGGTATTTTCAATAAGCCACTTTCTAAATTAGGGGTTTCAGGTAAATTGAGACAGAAAATTTAGGAAGGAGCATGCAGATTATCTACAGATTACGGTACGCACTAACACTTGCTTCGCGCAACCACGTAATCTTTTTAGTGAAATAAAAGCTTTGTAGTTGAATAACTGTACTATTACTGACGACAAGTATAGCCCGCACCAGAATCTTCAATCACTCTTCAATCTAGTAGTGTGGTGAAACTATGAGAAACTACTATCGCAAGCACAACACGCTGACAGTAGGCTTATGAGTTATGACTAGTGGTGGGCAGGAAATCGCGTATCTGTTAGAAATCACAGTGACTGAGAAGTCACAGATATCACAGTAGCAACTTTACAGAATCTAACTGCGATTTCAGACACAGTTAGCAGTCGCAAGTAGTATTTCACATTCAAAGACGTGAGCCATCTATTGGTCGAATTTAGCACTGCTTTCTGCGATTTCAGTGACAAGTCGCAACTAAGAGTCGCAAGTAGCAACTAAAAAGCGCGGTTAACAGTGGCATCTGTTGGCCAAAGTTCGTACTACGTCCATCTCTGCGGTACGCTATGGAGTCCAACTGCGATTTCCGTGACAAGTCGCAACTAAGAGTCGCAAGTAGCAACTAAAAAGTGCGGTTAACAGTGGCATCTGTTGGCCAAAGTTCGTACTACGTCCATCTCTGCGGTACGCTATGGAGTCCAACTGCGATTTCCGTGACAAGTCGCAACTAAGAGTCGCAAGTAGCAATTAAAAAGCGCGGTTAACAGTGCCATCTGTTGGCCAAAGTTCGTACTACGTCCATCTCTGCAATACGGTATCGAGTCTAACTGCGATTTCCGTGACAAGTCGCAACTAAGAGTCGCAAGTAGCAACTAAAAAGCGCAGTTAGCACTGCCATCTGTTGAGCAAAGTTCATACAACGCTATTCGCTACCGAGTCAAACTGCGATTTCTGTGACAAATCGCAACTAAGAGTCGCAAGTAGCAACTAAAAAGCGCAGTTAACATACTTTTCCTAGTGTCATCTGTTGACCGACGTACGTACTTCGTTATGAGAGCCTTGTGCCTCACGAGATCGATGTGCTGTGTGTGCATATGAAGGGCTTATTTCAATAGTGGTACAAGTCCATTTTTGTTCATTTTGAGATACAGAGTCGTAAAGTTAAATGAGCGCTGACAAATCTGCATTTGAGATACCAGAAATATTCAAGCATATGGCTTCTTGCTAGAGATGAACCTTTATTTATGTTTGTTTGGATCACTAATTTCAGTTGCATTATAGACAGAAAAGTGGAGGTAATGGACTTGTACCACTATTGAAATAAGCCCTTCATATTATATGATGACATGCACATTCAGCATCAGTTATGGTTGGTCAAATACTGCTGTGCCTCTGAATGTATTATATTAATAAGAAGCAACATTGCCTTTTTCTCCTGAAAATATCAAGTAACGTAACAAATGTGTTTGATTCTGCTTCCAGTATGACAGTTTTGGTTAATACTCCACATGCCTACAGGACTTTGCAATGTTAACACAGCAGAACTCAGACATCTGTATAAGTGTAGAGAAATGAAAACAGTCATATGAATGCCTCACTTTTGTTCCGACACAGTTCAAAACTCGGGAGAAAAGTTCTACACCTGGTGTTCTACATGGCAACTTCACACACAAGAACTTTTTGCCGACACTACTCCCACCTACATAAGTAAGCTTTTCCTGTGTTACTTTCAAGTAATGCACTTAAGCTACTGCTGATTTAACTGGAAGATCTGTACTCCCCACTTTCATATCAACAGCCTCAAAATGCATATTGTAGACTTCGGGATATGTTACAGTTCAGTGTCACACCAAGATTGTGGAGAAAGGGGGGGGGGGGGCGGCATGTCACTCTCCAACAAGTGTTTACCAATAAGTAAGTGGCGGAAAATTATGGGTATAGGACGGCTTAAACATGTGGAAAATGAGATTTTTAGTATTCACTCACTGTATTTGACATTTATTATTCCTTTAAAATCGCACAACAACTTCAATAAAACACAGTTTAATCATTCACACACTTATTTCACAATTATTTCACTTTTAAACTGCAAATCCTCTAAGAGCTGTCTTGAATCTTCACGAGTCTCTCTCAAAAACAGCCTTGATGTGGATAGATACGTACAGCAACCAGTAATCAGAGTCAGAACTGTGTCTGCAAAAACACAAGGATTATTAAACAATTTTTGCTGTCATTAATTACTAGCAATATAATTGACAGAGTAGATTGCTAATATTTGCTATAATGAATATCACATTTGCAAGAACGATCTCACTGAAGTAATTAAGTCCATCGAAACGCTTAGAAACTAATCTCTCGTCTGACGAAAACGGTCTAAAGACGCAGTGGCAATTTCTTCAGATCTGTTGACAATGATATTTTGAGTTATCACTTTACAGAGTGACTGAAATGTAGTTCAGGTACCTGTGAACATAACAATATGTTAGAATTCATTTTCTAAATACAAACTATTACGGTACTGTACGGCTACTTACATATTAATTACATTATTAATATTTTCACAGTTGTTTCTTTAATACAAAATTAAAGCGAACGGAAGAAAAAACGTAAACATACTTGCCAATGACAGGTTTGTTGAGATGCAATTTTCTGTGTTGACAGATGTAACTTTCTCATACGGTGGTAAGTCGCAGAAATCGCAGGAATCACAAAAATCGCAGTAGTAGCAGAAGTCACAGAAATCGCGGAAGTTGCAGAAATCGGAGAAATAGCAGTGGCGGAGGGATACACGACCTATGTTCCTTAACTGCGACTCTTAACTGCGACAAATCACAGTTAAGAATAACAGATACTGAAAAGTAGCATTCACAGAAATCACTGATATCGGAAAATCGCAGTTTAGCCCATCACTAGTTATGACACATACCAGTTCAAACAAACAGCGGAAGCAAGAGCAAAGATGCCGGGGAATTCCCAGGCTCATTGCACAGTATAACATGTGGCACAATTCTGATATTTTGTAATTACATTTTAAAACGTTCAAGAAAGATTTGAATGTACACAAAAGTGTTTAGTTTCAAAATTATCAAATAAACCGGAAAATACCCGCCTTCTCGTATTACCCTCTAAATTACCCACCGATCAAGGTTTTACCCGAAAATCGGGTAAATGTCCTGCAACTGGCGACACTGCTCTCTACCTCGATTACCGTATATACCTCTTTGTTTGCGAGTACCGTACCGCAAGGGAGTGATATAGAGCCATTACTGTTCACGGAAACATAAATCATGGCCGAATAACGTTGGGATCTGTAGTGGCAGTAGACCCTGAACAAATAAATGAAGAGCGTATTGACTCTAAAGAGGTACGAAGAAGCCTACCACTGTTTGATTGCAATGTTGGCGATAAATCACTGAAAACAGTAACAGGCGTAAAATATCTGCGAGGAACTACCTGGGCCAACCACGCTCATCTTGATGTACATGGACGACTTTGTTAAAGATAGCCCCCCCCCTCCCCCCAGAAAAAACAAAACTAACCTATTTGCCGATGACACCAGCATATTGCTTACTGGATCCATCCCAGAAACCATGCAGTCAACAGCAGAAATTTCTATGAAAAGACTTTCTGAGTGGTTAAAAAAAAAAAAAACTCATTGTAAATACTTAAAAAAAGTCTGTGTGTCAACTCTCATTTATTTCCTCCACCTAACCAAATGTCTATTGAAGTATGATCAAAAAATTACCCCAAAGAAAATGTAATGGTTCGAATGGCTCTGAGCACTATGCGACTTGACTTCTGAGGTCATCAGTCGCCTAGAACTTAGAACTAATTAAACCTAACTAACCTAAGGACATCACACACATCCAGGGCCAAGGCAGGATTCGAACCTGCGACCGTAGCGGTTGCTCAGCTCCAGACTGTAGCGCCTAGAACCGCACAGCCACTTCGGCTGGCAAAGAAGAAGTATCACAAAATTCTTGGGTTTGTGGGTTCAGCAAGACTTCAAGTGGGACACACACATTTATAACATGTCAAGGAAACTTTCATCTGTGTGCTATGGTCTAAGAAAATTAGTCTACAACAAGCTAAACTACAGTACTGCAAGCGTGTTCTGCACAGTGCACTCACTGTTCCGATGTGAGATCATTTATTGGAGACACACAGCATAAAGGTTTTTAGAATGCAGAAAAGAGCTCTAAGTTTGTGGCCTTATAAACGTGGAGTCCTGCAAATATCATTTTCGTGAGCTTGGTGTTCTGAATGTTCCAAGCTTGTTCAATTATGAAACTGTCTTGTTCACTGGATATTAACTTTAAAATTGAACTAAATTTAAAATCGAACTAAAGGCTAGTCTAATAAATAACTACTTCTATTCCATAAAAGAATTTATGAACATGTAACAAAAAATTTACTTGAAAATTATATTGTAAGAATGTGTACCTGATTTTAATTTGCTACTATTGCTAATACTGTGGATTACTTCAACTTTTCTTTGATCTGCCCAAAATAAATTGCACAATTTCTACTGCATGATGTAAATGGACCAATAAAAAATCAATCAGTCAATCAAATGGAGCTGTATGAAACAGGGATGCTAAGCAAATTTGGCTAGAATCCACTAAAGAACTGGCAGGAAATGATGTTGTACCTTCATCCTGGTGCGTTGGTGGGATGATTGCCTCAGTGGTCATGTTGATTTTCCCTGATTGGCATACCGATTCTGGACTGTACAGCCTTCAAATGGAAACTTTTTGATCACCCCTTGTACACTGCCAGTATAGCATTAATTAATTATTCTGTTTTCACAAACAAGATTGTTCATGGTACTGTTTAGGAAACTGTACTTTTGTTACCTATGACCAACTTTTAGATATTTTTGATAGAGTGAAACACATGCACAACAAAATTACTAACAGCTGCCACATCTGTGTTCTAGTGTTGTATCACTGGGAGTACAATGTCCATATATGTGCTGGCTGTCTTGCTTCTTTACTCCTGGTGATGAGCTGTTTGATGTAATCGTGCTGAGTATTGTTGAGTTAAATGGAAATAAAGTATCAATTGTTGTCTCAGACACTTGCTGTGGATTTGTAAAAATGGCTTGAAGCCTTCAGTATCTTGCACTGATATGTCATGTAACTGTCACAACAGCCAGTATTGTATCCCAGTCTTTCTGTTTGACATCAACATGCATCAAGAGCATAGCTGCCAACATCTTAAAGAAATGTTCCCTGAGACCATTTGTTCATGAGAGGGCACAGTTGTAATACTGCAGACAGTGTGGCATAGTCAACTTACCTTTGACACCAGTCAGAATATGACACTTAGAACAACAGAAGTAGTAAAGTCCACCATAAAATCTTTAAAATAAAATAAAATTCTAGTGGTAATAATAAAATATAAAAAAGTTACATAAAGAGGGTCCTCAAAGAGTTTGTTGAGTAGTGTAAAATACCACTCTGGCGAAGTAATGTGTTGCATAAGCATTCTCTGAATCGATAATGAATTAGTAGAACCTACTGTTTGAATGTATGTTTTATTTCTGCACATGTGTTGTGAAATGGATGGACACAGCATACCTGCAAGCTGGGACAATGATAAATATCATACCACATTTGCAGTACCTGCTGGTTGGACGGTTTATTCCATGTCATCGGGCTATGTCTTGCAGATATGGTGCAAGTCACGGAGGCAGAGCATCTCTTACAAGGCCTATAAGAGAAAACTTCGTATATTCCTACTCAATTGGAATCCGTTAAATAAAACAGACCATTTTTGTACTTAGCCCTCATCAATATGATTTTGATGTTCCAAATAATGAAGCAACTTTGTAATGAATGGTCATAGTAAACAAAAGGACAATATATGACACATAAGAAGTGTCATATTTATTTCAAGAATGGTATAATGGATTTGTACTCTTATCTTCCATCATTAACTGCAGAACTCCAAGAACAAAGTTCATTCAGAAGATATTCATAAGTATGTAGAAATAATAAGGCAAGCGAGATTGAACATCATGCAGTCTCAGCTCCCAACCAGACTTTATTTCACCATCCAATATCATGGTGAAGAACCAATGGAACTTGGCAGGTGACATATTAAGTTATTTGTGTAACACGTCATTTAGCACTGGAACATATTCTAGTTGGCTGAAATAAGCTGAAATTAAGGCTCTGTATAGGAAAGGAAATAGAGAAATTTAATCAAATTTTCATCAAATTCATTTCTGTCAGCATTCTCCGAATCTTAGAAAATGTAATACACAAGCGGCTTCTTAACTAACTGATTAGAAATAATGTATTGTCAAAGCTGAAGTCCAAATTTCTGATGGCTTGCAATATTAAGAAGGCCATTTTACATACAGCAAGAAGGAAAATAATTAGCAAGAAGGAAAATAATTTATTAGATGATAAATTACAGGCTGCTGGTGCATTTCATGATGTGTCGAAAGTGTCTCAGTATATCATAATATCTTTTTAGATAAATTAGAATAATATAGTGAAACTGCAAATGCACAATATGGTTGAAACCCTATCTCTTTGACAGGAAACACAGGTTGTCAATAGGAAAGAATCTTGTATTAAGCTGTCAGTCATAATCCATCTGGGAACTACTTACAGGCAGTGTCACAGAAGGTTCCATCTTAGGGAATTTACTTTTTCTGGTGTAAATTAATGTGTGGTGTCACAGCCAGACACCACACTTGCTAGGTGGTAGCCTTTAAATCGGCCGCGGTCCGTTAGTATACGTCGGACCCGCGTGTCGCCACTATCAGTGATTGCAGACCGAGCGCTGCCACACGGCAGGTCTAGAGAGACTTCCTAGCACTCACCCCAGTGGTACAACCGACTTTGCTAGCAATGGTTCACTGACAAAATACGCTCTCATTTGCCGAGACGATAGCATAGCCTTCAGCTACGTCATTTGCTACGACCTAGCAAGGCGCCATTACCAGTTACTATTGATACTGTAAAACATGTACCGTCAAGAGCGACCTTCACCTTTTATGGATTAAAGTTAAGTATTCCACCAGCTACGTCAGTTTTTTCTACAGTCTAATTTCCTTATCCTGTTCCAGACCTCACGCCAGCCTGCGTGCCTAAAACGCGTGCCTTTCGGCTTCCTCTCATACCGGTGTTGGCTCTCCTGCCAACCCACAATATAATGAACTTTAATCAGTAACATTGCCAGACACATTTGTTTTGTTTGAAAATGGTACAAACAATGCAGTTTATAGAAAATCAAATAAAGTTTTAAAGACCAAACAACAGGTTAAGAGACATAGACCACGAAAGGGAAGCAATAGTTGAGAAGGGAGCAGGACAGAGTTCTAGCCTGTGCGTAATGTTATTCAGTCTACACTTTGCGCAAGCAATAAAGTAAACCAAGAATAAATTTGGAAACATAATTTAAGCTCAAGGAACAGAAATAAAAACTTCCAGGTTTACCAGTGACACTGAAATACTGTTAGAGATGTCAAACTTCGAAGAAGAGTTGAAAAGAATGGGCATTGTCTTGAAAATATAAGTTGAACATCAAGAAAAGTCAAACAAGAACAATGGAATGTAGTCCACTCAAATCAGGTGATTATGAGGGAATTGGATTAGGCAATAAGACAATGAAAGTAGTACGTGAGTAATGATATTTGGGGAGAAAAATAACTAACGCTGGTCAAGGTAGAGAGGATATAAAATGAAGACCAATGACTACAACAAAAGTGTTTATGAAAAAGAGAGATTTGTTGACTTTGAATACAAATTTCACATGTTAGGAGATCTCTTATGAAGATATTTGTCTGGAGTGAAGTATCATATGGAAATGAAATGTGGTCAGTAAATAGTGTGTATAAGAAGAAAATAGAAGCTTTTGAAAAGTGGTACTGCAGATGAACACTAAAGATTAAACTGGTAGGTTGGATAACTAATGAGGAGGTACTGAATCAGTTTGGTAGAAAAAGAAATTTATGGCACATTTTCACTAAAAGAAGGGATTTTTTTAAGAGGACACATCATGAGTCATCGAGCAATTGTCAGTTTGGTAAGAGGGGGAGGTGAGGAGTAACAACTACAGAGTGAGACCAAGGCCTGACTGCAATGAGAAGACTGAAATAGAAATAAGTTGCAGTAGTTATGGAGAGATCAAGAGGCATATACAATAAGGTAGTATGGAGGGCATACATAATAAAGTAGCATGGACAGGCACATCAAATCAGTCTTCAGACTGAACACTATGAAAATGATGACAATGACAACAAATAAGTCACTAAACTTTAAAAATACAAACTATATGCAATTTAGAATTTTAAGAGGTTGGACATGTCTAAAATATGACAACAAACAGATAGAAGAGTTTGACAGTGTGTAGTTCATGGAATTACAATTTGATAACAAATTCAGCTGGGAGAAGTTTGCCAGAGAACTGCTAAACTCCCTAAAAATCTTTATTTGCTATGCAGATGTTGGGATACAAGCAACTATTTAAATATAAAAAAGCCAGCATACTTCACTTACTTCTTTTTCATAATGTCATATGGTATCATTTTTTGATGTAACTCATCCAGCCAAGCGAAAATTTTCAGATTCAAAAGCATGTAACATGAATTAAATTTGTGGTGGGACTTTAAACAGATCCTGTAGAGGCTTGGTAAAGGAACTGGGAATACTAATTATTGCTTCCCAATAACATCAATGAAATTTGTGATAAAGAACATATCTCAGTTTTCAAAACAAAAGCTTAGTTCATAAAATCAATACTAGAAATAAGAATAATCTTTTTATACTTATATTTCATACTAGAAGCAACTGGATGTATGCAATTAATATCAAATAACGTGAGTGTTGCATTAAGTCCGTCTTCTGCACACCTTCAGTTTAGTATGTGATCGATGAAAAAAAAATGGTTGAAAACTGATTTTCTCTTTGATGATAGATTGCTGTAAGAGGATAAAAATTATCACATGAAGCTAACATTTATACGTCTTGTGACAAATTTGTTATTGTCTCTTAAATGAAAATATGTTTCAGGTTTTATGATTTATTTCACATTGAGAAACCCATTTCATAACTTTTTATCAAATATATATTATGCAGTCTTGTTTTATGATATGTTCTACATCTTTGAGTATCTCTTCATGAGCATGAGGTTGCAAAATTCTAGTGATGTTTACAGCATCAACACTTCTCATCTTGTCTATCGCGCAACCACAATATTGGCTGTTAATGGTAACAGGGGCCGGGACTGAAGGTACCCAATGATGAGCACAACATGGGGCTAAAGATTGAAGTTGAAGTGCTTTGTTGATGAGTTACTCGCAACAGTGCTACAGTGCTAGTGGTGTTGATACAGTGCAAATCAATGCCACTGATAAACAAAACCAACATTGCATTATATCTACAACAACATTTCATCAGAAAGAAACCCAAGGAATTTCACAGAGTGAGAAAGAAGAGACAGATGAAATATTAGCATTGCTGCAAGATGAATCAGTGGAATATGTGGTGTCATATAAGCTTGACAGTATGGAAAATTTACATGAGGAGTACAATGGTAAAGATACATGCTTAACAAGTGACAGTGAATTGAAACAGGTGTTGAGCCATGTAGTTCACCATCCTTTTCAGACAGGGAGCCACAAATCTGGCCTCCAGTGAAACACGCTAGAGAAAGGACAATTGTTGGCCAAGTAGCAGGTACTGAACATAATTACATACATGGAAGATCATCCACAGCACAGCACAAAGAAAGTGTGCAATGTACATTACAGTGATTTCAAGGGAAGCTGTGGATCGTTGCATAGCTTCAAATAGTGCTACAGAATTGGAAGACATACGGTAACAAAATTTCAAACAAAGCTTCCACTTGACAATGCATAGCAAACAGTGAAATCACCCTGAAAATTTGTAGATGAGATAAACAAGCTTATCCCATCATTCAGCAATGAATATGTTTTCAACTCTGACGAATCAGGATTTGAAGAGGAAATGCATATGAAAGGAACCCTGGAAATTAGAGGTACCAAGATAGTTGTATCAAGATCAACCAACTTCAGTTTGCATTATGCATTCATTTACAATTATGCCTACTGGTAATCTGGAAAGTTATTTACCATGCTTTGAGAAGTTAGATGCTCTGCCCCCATTCTTCTTTCTCGTGTGCATGAGCTTGCAAGGGCAGTGGCAAATATTTACGTCACAGCAAGCAAGAGTGGGAAAACGGGTGTACAAGAACTACAACTATGGTCTGAGTACTGCTTGTGGCCAATATCTGGTCAAAATAACTTTATTTTGCCTGATTGCCAATCTATGTATAAAAATCATACTCCTTTAGAGCAGACTAACCCTTTTGTAAAGCCTGTGACATTGCAGTTCATACCACCTGGAATCAGTGGACAAATTCAGCCTTTGAATGTTTGTTTTCTCACTGTCTATAAAACATATTATCACACTATCTGCATCTATGCCTTAAAGGATAGCCAGTTTCATGGTAAGCTTCATGACAGACTAATTCACATTCAGCTGCATGCCATCACATTCTGTCAGTTCTCAACACCCCATTACACCAATATGATTCTACATGCATTCTTTAAGAGTGGATACCTAGCTGAACGTCCTGCATGGTTTGTAACTCCCAAGGAATTCATCTTCAGTCTTAATGGTGTGAACCTTTGTGATCACTGTGGTGTGTCATTTTTCATTTGGTGTTCATGGTGCAAGTTAATGGTTTGTTTTTCACATTTCTTGAATGTCAACAGTGTCTGTTTTGAAAGTGTAATACATACACCCATAGAGGGTTGATATCAGCACCTCCTGGACACTTATTTTATGTTGCCCTGCTGATGCACATGGTGAGTCATTAGCAGGTAATATTTTTCCTGTCATATTTACTAAAGACTGAAATTGTGACCTCACACTCAAGGGGTTCTTGTCAGTATGCACCTATGGAACAAATAGCATATCAAATTTTTACCATGACCAGAGATCTAACAGGATGCTCCATGTTTCAAAACTATGTCTTCTACAAGAAGAGCTTTGGCAGTTTGTACAGACTGTGTGAAAAGAAGCAGAACAGTCAGTCCACATTTCCCCTTTATTGACTTAGGAAACCACAAACATTAAATTCCAGTCCAAGGAAATGGACCATCTACAGAAGGAATTGGTACCAGGTGTCCTGGGGGTAACTGAGGCACATGCTTCACTGTCACTGGCACTCCCACCAACCTATAGCGATTTATGTCTGAAAGTTTGGTGAAGAGCTGGCAAATGACAACTGCTTCTGATTCTACCAATGGTCATCATGTATGTCAAGGATGACCTATTATCAGAGTGTGATGAAAATGCTTCAGTATGGCTGATGGTAAATGAACTGTGATGACAAGCATCCATTTCGTTTTCTTCAGATCATAATTCCTATTATACAGTGTTCTATCTATGGAGTTCAGTGCCTAGAAGACAATGGAGATAAGTGCAATTTTCAGGCTCTAGAGTTGAGTGCTGTACTGAATGGATATAAGTGTCCTCTGTTCAGAGGATAGGTGAGGTAAGTTGTTAGTCCACCAGGTGCTGAGATCTAGTGCCAGAGGTAGGTGCTAGGGCAGATTTTAAATGTATTGCTTAATAGCCAATGGATATAACTACATAGGCCAGTTGCTCTCCAGTTATTGTCACTCTCAACCAATGCCCCATGATTTGGAAGTGAGAAATATGGATGCTGATAAGGACCTTGAAACTGAAAACATTTCAGGAGAAAATATTTTCAGTCATAACTATGAAGGAAACTATAAACAAACTGTAGCAGTTAAGGGGGAGTGAGCATTATTTGGGTTGGCAAGAAATAATTTTTTTGCTTACTGAAATTCTTGCAAAAAATTACTTCCTGGTGTGAAACACTTTAAGGAACTGTGTTTGCCACTACAAAACCGATGTTACTGCAAAGTTCTGGCTGGTATATTATGAACAAGATTTCAGCATCATCGAGAAAACCAAAACATCACTGTCAGTGATGTACCATGGTTGGCACTGTTCCAACAAGTAGCTTAAGTTGGCAATAATTCTGGCACCTAGCAAGAACCAAATTCTTGCCTAGGAAGTGGGGAACGTACAGAGAGAGGAAAAGTGGGCCATGACTAAATTGTGGCCCATTGTGGCTTTTGCCTTGTGAATGCACTGCCAGCAGCTGGTCTGGAGAGTTGAATGAAGTTTGAGCACTGGTAAACTGTATACTAGGGTCAGCACACTGGTGAGCCTGTGGTATGGAAGAGGGTGCATATGTGGCATGTGTAGCCAGCCTAGCTGCTCGAGCTCGTTGTGTTAGCAGGTACTGCTGTATTTGCTGGGTTCTTGTGTTGGAAGCACACACAGTGTTTTTATTGACTCTGATATTTCTATGTGCTATTTTCTGAATCGAAGTTGGGCTTATGCAATTGAAGTTCAGTTACTTGGATGTGTACTGTTATATTCGCAGGGCCACATTGTAGTGAACCGGAGAAATACTGACTGGCCTTGATAAATAAAGAAAAGTTTTTGCCGGTTATTAATTATAGGTTGTTGCAAGTTTGATTCCGTTGTAAACATATTACTTGAATGAATCAATGTGCTAAATGCCTGCCACATGTGGGATGGAGGGCTATCACGATGCAGAACGCAGTGAGCATGGGACCTAACACGGTTTGTTTATTTATTTATTGCTTATTTAGCCTAGCCAGATTTGGCCTTAAGGCATACTCTTACATCTGATCAAGAACAACAAATACCAAAGATATTGCAAAACATTCACAAGAATAATAATAGTAGTAGAAGTAGTAAAATAATAATAACTGACACTAATAATGATAATAATAACTGGCAATAATAATAATAATAATAATGAAAATAATAATTGACACTAACAATAATAATGATAATAATAGTAGAGGGAATTAAGAATGATACAGATTAGGATAGCACATTTGTATTCATGTTTATTACTATAGAAGCAGAAGGGATAAAGAAAGAGGAGAAGATTGAAATGACAGTGCCAGTGGCTGTTAGGAAAGAACAGAATTTAAATACAGAACTCAGCCAACATGGGGGAGGGAAAAGTTGTGGGTGAGGAGGGATTAACGAGAGCGTCTGCAGGTCAGTATTTGGGAGAGATGGTGCAGTGGCCCAGTGTAATGTTAAGTGTTTTTGTGGACTTACTTGTTGAAGAATGCTGGTTCTGATTTCTTGCAGCGCCGATGTCTTCTGCTAGCACCAGATGCTTCTCCAAAGATTTCACTGTTAGGAAGGGGAAATTTTCACTCTCTCGCTCTTCTTATTTAAAAAATACGCTTCTCTTGGAATATCATTCAATGAACCACAACATATATATTTCCACTTTGTACAAAAAAAAATGACTAAACTTTATGACATAAGCCCACACATTACTGGGCACCCAAGATCAGTTAATTACACATTTTTGAACACAATTAATACATAAGCTTTTATCGTGGCTGACTATCCACATCCAGTCCACGTACTCCCAACAGCAGTTCAACGTCTACTAAACAGTCACTATCTCGAGTCACTCCATTTGTTTTTCAACATTACAAAGCTACATTACTCCTTGCAGCCAGCCATGGAGCTTCCAGGCCGTTTGTTTATTCTTGGCAGGTCGTGCTGAACGCTTGCCAGTGCCGACGAATTATCTCCCTTCCAGTTTCGCCTGCACAAACAAAAAATGGGTGCAGTATCACATGCTCATTCTTACGCCCTGCTTTAAAATAATGTATGTTCAAAATGGCTGGAACACAAGTGTCTCCAGACTTTTGTAAAATTCTGGGGGACTTATCTTGTTACTTTGACTACATAAAAACATTAGGTACAAAAACTCTCTTCCATCTCTGGTATTTCATTAACCTGTTGATAATATCTTTCATAGACATAGTAGTATGATAAATGAATAGTACAACAAGTATTAGCTATTTCCAATAGATTTATCTACTCTTGTTTCCAGGATTGAGCCAAAATAAATTCCTCACCCTTAGCCAGTTTTAAAGTTCAGGCGTTATTCTGAGTCGAGTCTATTTTTTTTATGTTATTTTCTTTTTTTTTAGAAGCTGTTGCAATGATAACCATCGGTTTTTAAGGTCTGAAAAAAATTAGTTGTACTGAGGGTTTTCTCTTTTTTCTATCTCCTCGCGCAGGACTCGTCTTTTCTATTTAAGAGAATTTTAGAATTCAAATTTACCAGGAGAAACTTTCCACGCTTCCTCATCCTTGGGTAGGTATGCCCCTTCCATTTATACTAAACTATGGTACAGGTCAATCCCCTTTTTGGTGCTCCTGCCCTCACAGTATAGGTCTGTCTACCTCTCTGTCTTTCTCTCATTTCATCTATATCAGATGTGCCCTCCCTATCTTCTCTAACAATGAATCCTAGTCTTGCGTCCGCAGCTTGTGGTCGTGCGGTAGCGTTCTCGCTTCCCACGCCTGGGTTCCCGGGTTCGATTCCCGGCGGGGTCAGGGATTTTCTCTGCCTCGTGATGACTGGGTGTTGTGTGATGTCCTTAGGTTAGTTAGGTTTGAGTAGTTCTAAGTTCTAGGGGACTGAAGACCATAGATGTTAAGTCCCATAGTGCTCAGAGCCATTTGAACCATTTGAACCTAGTCTTGCCTCTTTCGTACTCCTCTGCACACTACTTTATTTAAAATTTCCTGGTAAAATTTCTATCTACCTCTCCTTTCCTCCTCCTGAGTCCTTCAGCCAACCCACTTAAATTCTTTGCTTGTTCATTGCTTACAGCTCACTTATATAGCCTTAATAACTAAATATGTTTCATCCATGGTTGTAACTTTATTTCTTTTCATCAGGTTATTCGGCCTGCACAATCCTATTATTCATCAGAAACTTATTTGACTCAATACCTCCAGCTTAATATCTGTACTACTATAGCTATGAACACAGGTGGATATACACTTCGTCCCCTCTTGTTCCTTTAGCTTAAGCGTACTATACCATTTCTCTGGAGATGTGCAACCGTCATTACTTAGCACTGCCTCCCCCCTTATCTGTGATGGTTGTTACATCTCTCTGTGTATTACTTGTTTGTGTCTTTGTATTTAATTGTTTGAGTGTGGAAGTGTGATCATGCATCCTGATTCTTCAGCCCACTAAGGTTCTTAGTTGAAGAGTTTTAGAAATCACGGAAAAGAGAAGGACTTCAGCAATAGAAGTATATGAATGTGGACAGAGGGAAAGATAGATTGGTACTCTTAAGAGAAGTAAGAAAGGAAATAAAAGAATTGGTTGCTAAGATCGAAGAAAGAAAGAAGACAGCCACAAAGACAGGAAATCCTTCCAAGCCCCCTTCCCCAGGATCCCCACTTCGCTGGTACTTAAGTGAGAAGCCGGAAGAGGTATGATGTTCAGCCTCTCCTGCAGAACGGACATTCTCACTGTCACCTTTGAAGTCCCCAAAGAAAAGAACTTAGCAACTCCTATGGAACGGCAAATGATGAAGAACCAGTCATACTTGTTTGCGAGGGCTGTATGAAGGGCGTGGTGTGTAGGTCGTGTCTGTGCCTATGCTACCCACCCCTTTCAAAATTAGATATAAACCCTCCCCAACCACATCACACTTTACAAAAAATATAAAACATTCTATAAAAATAGAAATTATATACACTATAATCAAATAGTTATTCAGCTAGTCACTTCACTTTATATTTCATACACATGTTCAGTTTATGCCATCTAGGTATCATTCTTCCTAAACAGTACCATAATATTATATCTCCTGTTAGAATGTTACCCTGTTAGTTTTATCTCATGCTTAGAAATTACTGTTTATTGTGACTCCTTAAATTAGTCATAATCGTGTAGTCATAATTGGTCTCTTTTATTTCTAATATGATAGGATAGTTTAAGGGCTATAAATAGATTACCTACAGGATAGTCGAAGATTTGAAGGGAGTTCGGTGTAGGAAAACTAATGTGGAAGCAACACCGAACCCAGCTCGGGAACCGGCGGATGTCACTCCGCCCGTTGGCACAGAACGTCAACGTCACTGGGGGTTTTGTACATATCATTTTATACCCTTAACATTATACATTCCCTTTTCCTCTCCCATCATGGGATCTACTAAATATAGGGTTTTTTGGTGTACTATTGATTGAATACTATAAGGTCCTACGTATTTCAGAAAAAAATTGTGTGTTTCTTTTTTCAGTGCTGAACTTCGAAGGTGTTGTTTTACTAATACTAAGTTTCACCATTTTAAGAAATGGGTGGGGTGTACCTCCCTGTCTGGTTTGAATTTAGGAAACTGTCTTGACAAGCCTGAATTTGATCCCCATTGCAAATCAGTTATCATGTCCTCATTTAATATAATATTTTGGGGAACTGTGCCTTTCTCTAGTTTCTCCTGCATAAGCTTGAATTCTTTCCTCAACGTTTCTAAGTCTTTCTTGGTGTTATCTAAATCAGAAGTTACTATAGGCCTAGAGAGATCAACACTTAGTTTCAACCTTCCATCCTATTAATTCTTCTACTTGTTCTTCTAAACCATTCAAATTTATAAGCTCTGCAGTCATTAACTTTTCTTTGAAGTTCTGTTCTACGGTTTCCACCCATGATTTGCCCCCTGAAATTTGTGCCTGTACTAGGAGGAGCAATTTATCTTGTTTCTGGACATTGGTTTTTAGCGAAGTTAATTCTCATTCGACCACGTCAAATATAACATTATATCCATTTTTCAAAGAGTCATATTTTTTGTTAAATTGTGTTTTCAAATTACTACATTTATAGTCTACATCATATTCTAATTTTTGAACTACCACTTTTAGTTTAACATCATTTCTTTGTTCTAAATCCTTAAATAAAATATTTGTCTGTTCACTCAGGGAATCGGGCAATTCTTTTTTCCATTCTTGCATCTGATTACTTAGGATATTAACTTGAGCCTCTAGTTTTGTGTTTTGCAAATCTAACTTAGAATTTAATTCTGCCTTCAGTTCATCCTGTTTTGTGTTCTGTGATTCAAACTGCGCTTTGGTAAACCTTATTAATTTGTCTAAATCTGGCCCCTTTTCTTCAATTCCCATAGTCCCAACAGACTCTATGGATTGATGTTCCTTTTCCATTGTGTTTTGTTTTGCCTTTAATCTAGTTATCATTAAAAGTACACACGCTTATTTCCACAACACCCCACACTTCACAAACGATCAAAGGTCAGTAGTAGCTCACCCGGCGTCGGTGGAAGGTGGCGTCGGCACCGGTGTACTGCAGTGTTAGCGTCGATGGACGGTGGCATCAGCATAGGTGGATGACGGTGTCGGCTTTTGTGGACGGCTGCGTCGGCATTGGTGTGATGCAACGTCTGCGTTGGTGTACGGCAGCAACGGTGTTGATGGATGGCGGCGTTGGCTTAGGTAGACGGCGGCGTCGGTTTTTGTGGATGGCGGCGTCAATGATTTGAGACTAACTGCAGCGTTGTGCAATTTTCTTGATTCCCTTATTCATTTCACCATTTATCAACATTATATTTCTGGATAAGTATCGTGGAATCGCTCCTCAGCCTCGCTGTTATCGGTTGCTATGGCAACTCCAAACTGTGTTTTTCTCTTTTCCTTATGATTTCCTTAATATTTCCCCTTCTTTCTCAGGTCCTGTCATGGTCGCCACATTCTTGCAGTGGCCCGGTGTAATGTTAAGTGTTTTCGTGGACTTACTTGTTGAAGAATGTTGGTTCTGATTTCTTGCAGCGCCGATGTCTTCTGCTAGCACCGGACGCTTCTCCAAGGATTTCACTGCTAGGAAGGGGAAATTTTCACTCTCTCGCTCTCTCTCTCTTCTTATTTAAAAAATACGCTTCTCTTGGAATATCATTCAATGCACCACAACATATTTATTTCCACTTTGTACAAAAAAACAACTAAACTTTATGACATAAGCCCACACATTACTAGGCACCCAAGATCAGTTAATTACACATTTTTGAACACAATTAATACATAAGCTTTTATCGTGGCTGACTATCCACATCCAGTCCACGTACTCTCAACGGCAGTTCAACATCTACTAAACAGTCACTATCTCGAGTCACTACATTTGTTTTTCAACAATACAAAGCTACATTACTCCTTGCAGCCAGCCATGGAGCTTCCAGGCTGTGTGTTCATTCTTGGCAGGTCACGCTGAACGCTTGCCAGCGTCAACGAATTATCTCCCTTCCAGTTTCGCCTGCACAAACAATAAATGGGTGCAGTATCCCATGCTCATTCTTATGCCCTGCTTTAAAATAACATGTGTTCAAAATGGCTGAAACACAAGTGTCTTCAGACTTTCGTAAAATTATGGGGGCACTACAATGGCTATTGTGATAGAATGTGGGCCATGAAATGACTTTTGGAGTTGGAAGGAATTTAATGTCTCTGATTTTTTGAGGAAAATTGTCACAAAGTTGGGTCGCGATACAGAAAATGAGCATGCATGAACTTTCATACAATACAAAAGACCTTGAAGGAATAACTTCACCATGTAGTCAAATATGGAGAGTATTTGCGACTCTACAAGTTTCTTTTTTAGCTCAAAAGGAAATACGTTTTTATATTTTTGTTGTGAGTGAAATGACACTGACACCTTCTTACAGACTGCAGTTGCTTTTTCAGTCCAGTATAAGTGATGGTCCAGGATCAACCCCATGTTCTTTGCAGGTGAGGAAAAGATTTCTGTGCTGTTTAGGATATTAAGGGTGAAAGAGGTTCTCTGAACTATGAGGTAATAAGTCTTTTGTGAGTGACTAAGGTTGCTTGCATTTTAGATGAGTTAAGTTTCAAACTTATGCTCTGCATCCACTCAGATAAAGCAAGTACATCAGCATTTACATGCTGGATGACTGTACACATGTTTGTTGGACTTGCACTTAGATATAACTGTAGGTAGTCAATGTATAAGATGATACAAGGGTGAGTCAAATGAAAACCTTAAATTTGTAATGACAAATTGAAATTTCATGTCATTATCCTGTAAGTTGGTAAGCACACTACAAACAGCGTGCAGAATGGCCTGTAGGTGGCAGTATAATGCAGATGCACACATACCATTACAGTATCAATATAAAGATGGCCACCCCACTTGCGACTTGCACCAGGGAAGAACAGCATTCTGTTATTCGGTTTTTGCATAGTGAAGGTGTGAAACCTATTGAAATTCATCGACAAATGAAGGTTCAGTACAGTGATGCATGTTTGTCACAGCAGCAAGTCTACGAATGGAGCACAAAGTTTGCAAATGGTGTGACTTCAGTGGAAGATGATCCTTCTCCAGGTCAGGCACGAGTTGTGACTCCACAGAACATTGCAGCAGTTGAAACCATAGTTAAGGAAAACTGCCGAGTGACACTGAATAACATTGCAGCATGTTTACAGATTAGTCATGGGTCAGCACACCACATTGTGCATGATGTGCTCTAGTTTCACAAAGTGTCTGTAAGATGGATGCCATGGCAGCTGCCTCTTGAAATGAGAGAACGATGTGTTGATGCTTGTGAAGAACTTCTTCAGCACTTTGAATGAGACGGTGATGGCTTCCTTGCAAGAATCGTTACTGGGGACAAAACCTGGGTTCACTTCCACCAACCACTTCCTCATCCACCATACTCACCAGACCTTGCCCCAAGTGATTTCCATATGTTTGGACCACTCAAAGACGCAATGGGAGGAAAGAAGTTTCGTTCTGATGAAGAGGTACGCCACGCAGCGCATGAGTGGTTGTGCAGACTACGAAAAGAATTTTTTTCTAAAGGAATTTATGCACTTTGTAAGCGCTGGAGGACTTGCATTGAGTGTGGGGGAGATTATGTTGAAAAGTGGTACAGCTTTGTACTACGTCTGCACAATAAATAATATTTAAAAACATATTTAAGGTTTTAATTTGACTCACCCTCATATTTGCAGTGGGAGACAACAGTTGACACATTGATATTAACCTGCAAGGAGAACAGCTGACGCTGGTGAAGAAATTTAAATACCTAAGCTCTTACATGCAAAGTGATGGAGGACTGGAAGCCGAAATACAGCACAGGATAAATAGTGAATGGATGAACTGGAGGAAACTGAGTGGAGTACTGTGTAATAAGAAGGTTAGCTGCAGAATGAGAGGAAAGCTTTACAAGTCTGTAGAGAGGCCTGCGATGCTGTATATTACAGAGACTTGGCCAATTACAAAAGCCCAAGAGAAAAAGATGGAAGTGGCAGAAATGAGAATGTTAAGGTGGGTGAGTGGGGTGACATGAAAGGACAGACTAAGGAATGAGTACATCAGGGGAACAGTGAAAGTGGGGCCCATAGGAAAGAAGATCCAAGAAAGTAGGCTAAGATGGTATGGACATGTGCAGAGAAGAGGGGAGTACTACATGGGGAGAAGAGTTGAAGACCTAGAAATTAAAGGATCAAGGAGAAGAAGAAGACCAAAACTGAGATGGAAAGACAACGTAGCAGGGGACCTATGGGAGAAAGGATGGCTCAGAGAAGAAGCACTGGATAGGCATTTATGGAAGAGATGGATCCAGCAAAGCAGTGCTGACCCCGCATGACGTAGGAAAAGGCTGAGATCATGATGATGATGATGATGACAATAGTTGACACATCACCGACATGTAACAAGAAAAGTAGTGGGCCCTATACTGACCTCTGTGGCCAGTGATCCACTACAGTCTTTTAGTTCCAATTATCACACCCTGTTGGTGGGATGTAATATATGAGTGGATCCATTGTAAAACACTTGAAGAAAGATTTTGACTTCTGAGTTTAGCAAGTAGAATGTCAAAGTCAACAGTGTCGAAAGCTTTGCTGAAGTCCAAAAATTACATAATAGTCACCTGTTGTTTGTCCATAACTTGTTTCAGTTTGTTAGTCACTTTTATAAGAGGGGTCATTGTGCTGCAATTTTGGTGGAAACCTGACCATTATTCATCTCAAAGGTTATTTGATGTTAAACAAATTATGGCATCTTTGATAATGCTGATAAACTGCAGATGGACCTGTATCAGAAGGTTGTTTGTCAGATTCCTTCTTGGGTAATGGTTTTATGAGTTCCTGCTTCCAGGATGTTGGAAAGATGCTGGAGGCCAGAGAATGGTTGAAAATGTTAAATTATTTTAGGTAGTCGAGGATCAATGAGAAATTGATCTTTTGCACTTTTATATTATCATGTTCCGTGGCTGCCAAATGAATACACACAATAGACTCTGACAATGTTGGGGCTTACCAGCCCCAGAAAAAATTTTTCATTGGTACCAACCATTGATACTTCAATGGAGTCTATGGTTTGTGCCCTTATGCTTCATCAAATAAAAATTTCAGTGTGGCAAAGCAATCATTTAAATCCTCAATAGGAATTAGGGGTTTAGCTGCAGATTTAAGTTTACCTATTCCTAGAACTTGTAGATTTTTTGAGAGATGGAAGGTCTGTGAATGTCTTGTTTGAGGTGGTCTGTAAGCCATAGTGCAGGTTTCTCCTTACTCTTACTCTTTTTAGAGGAATGTGTTTATCAAACAAAATTATTAAAGCTCTCCGTGAAATTAGATACTTCATTATTTACATCGAAGTTATTTCCTGCTGTTGTCCACCATGAAATACTATAAGCATCAAGACATATTCATCCACTTAAAATCTCTTAAAGTCATCACTTGCGGTTTTTTATTTGGGCATTGCAATGAGTATGTCATGAATATTACATCATGAGCTGACAGACCAGGTGTGGAGATGTGATCTGTGTGAATTACTCTATTTGGAAATTTGCTTGCAAAAATAATAAACTTATGAGAGTCAGCTGTATGGTAACTGGGCCCTAGTGGAATCAATGAAGATTTGAGCAGTCAAGTTCATGCATAATTTTGCTATGGAAGGACTGTTGTTTAGAAAATTTATGTTCTTGTCTCTGGCTACAATTATGTGTTCATAGAAAGATTCAAGATTGGAGAATGCAGATTCAAAGCTAAAGAGCTGTCTATCTTTAAATGGGTTGTATATTACACAATGAGACACTTACTGTTGAGAGATTTAACTTCCATGAAGATGTATTTGGCCTCTTCGTCTGCATTTTTAGACAGAAGCTTGACTTTTGGGAACAAATTTGTGTGTATATATGCTACCACCCCCTTTTGCCTCCCTCTTGGCTGTTAAATCTGCCATGTCTCTGACCCTAAGTGCATTGTATCCCTTAGAGTAGTATTTTACTCACGTTAGTTGGAAGTATTGGTAAGACAGCTTTTTTCAATGATTACCTCAAGTCAACAAGCAACTTCATCCCCTATCATCTCCCTCTCCCTTTGCCCGTGATACATGTTAGGTTGGAAGGTAACACTTTGGTATGAGGTGGCAAATCTAAAGAATGTGATACTAAAAAACCTGGTTCTGGTGACAGACTGAACTGTAGCTTAGTCCATTTCAAAAAATCGCCAGTAACACCATTTTATAGTCACTATACTGTTTACAATGTTTGTCACGTTTCCTATGTCACTGTTCAAAATCAACAACAAGTATGGAACATTCCTATATATCCCAGGCAGCTATATGATTAAGTTCTTCCTTATTGATCATAATTGTACTCTGAATATTCGCTGGTTGTTGAAGGCAACCTTTTCCAGTGAAGTGGTACTTGCCAGCCTACATTAAATAACTAAAGTATACATTTTCCTCAGTTTGGTGCTGGCAAATCTATTGGAATAACTAAAGGATGTATTTTCTGAAAAGTTTGAATTAAGTGTTACTTGCCAGTCTAATTTAAAGAACTGAAACAAAGCTGTTCTCAAGTAAGTGTAGCTGGAACAGTTGCAGGATATTTTGGCTGTTTTTAATTAAGTGTTACACACCAGCCTGTTTTAAATAACTAAAAGCATAATTGTTTTCTGAATTAAGTGTTACTGGCAAAACTGTTTGAATAACTGAAAGGTCTGTTCTAATGGGATGTTACGTATCGAGTTGTTGAATAATTAGAGACTAATTCAATGTTAGTTGTCAACTTATTGAAATAACTGCAGCATTGATGTTTCTTAATAATCACTGTTGTCATTGGAACACTGGTCATTTATTAAGTTCATTCTTCCTTACACTGGGCTGCGAGTCCATGTCGAATTGAATTTTATGCTCTTGGATAATGGTCATGTTAAATTTTGTTTAATTTTTCAGTAAATGTGGTTATGCAAAATGTGAAATTCTTAGTCTCTTCTCAATTGCTCCACCCTTTTATCCTAATGGTCCAGTAACCTGCAACTATGAGAAAATTTTGTATCAGGACAATGGCAACAGGTAGATGCTGAAGCTTCCAAAAGATTTACTGTTGTGAGTATGGAAAAGACAGATTTCAAAATAGATGACCCTCTGAAACAGAACACATGGAAAGGTCTACACAGCATGTAGTGGATGCTTTTCAAGAAAGGAAAACCGACAAAACTGTTTAATAAGAAGTCACTGAACATAATACTGTATTTTAGAGAATAATTCTGAGCTCACTCGGGAGCAAATTTTAAACTGCAAACCTGTCTTTATTGTATTTAACCTTTGCACTGCTGGTAATTATAACTAGAAAAGATTATAATGTTATTTTAATAAAGCAGTCAAATTTTAAATTTTTATCAGGGTGTGAACCACACAAGGGATTAATATATTAAATGAAATGAGCAGTGTGAAAAGCCACTGACCAGAATGTTCCTTGCTATGGAAGGAAGTGGGGACAGAAGGATGGAACAGACTATGCTAAATATATCTTTTTAAGAAGGCAGAAGTTACCCAGATTGGGTGGAACATAGTATGGACCACACAGCTGGATGTCTACTCTGCTAAAGAAGGTTGTAGAAAACAGTTGATTGGCACACTCACAGTCTTCTCCAAGAATTTATCCCAACTCACAACATTTGTGCCTACAATAACACGAGTGTTGATTTTTGGGCAAAGTCAACTGTCATTTGCAACCATTGCACAGAGGCAGCATACCACCAATGTCTTGAGAAACTTCCCCTATAAAACCAAATTCTTCTGGGAGTATGTTTCTAAATGTCCACAGCTTTCATTCATTATTTCATTTCACTATCTTATAGTGTTTGATAAATATGAGTAACTTTGCATAAAAAGCATGGAGTATATTCCCCAATCCCATCATTAACATCATAGATTCAACTCCCTTTTAAGCTTTTTTCCCTCAAGCTTAGTTGGGAACACCTAGAGAGTAAGAAGGGAGATGTTGAAGGTGCTTCTCTAAATTCAATAACTACAAAGATGTTAAACAGGAAGTGGACGAAATGTTTCTGTAGAACTGTAACCATATAGAACAGTAAGAGACCCTGTCCACACTCTCTTCTGTCCTTTTTGATTAACTAACACTAACTTTAAGTGATAAAGTACTGCTGGAACATATGATCTTTTGCATTATTTTCTTCTCTAGCTTAAGTATTAGTTACTGAAGCATTTAATGTCTCTCATTATAGGTTGTAACTGAACCGCCAACTTCATTAACGATCTGTCACCTTGGTGGTGTTCATGAGAACTTTTAACACGTTAACAGAATCTTCTGTCGGTTCTTGGTAGAACAACATTATAATAAATGAAAAGGACCAGTTTGCTTTTGTTCTACAATATTACTTTAATTGTTAACCGGTTTTTGGCTTACAAGGCCATCTTCTGACATTTACTGAGTATTATCGCCAAAGAAGTTACAGTGTTTGCAAACAACATTGGAAGAGAAGTAACATGTCTAGACTGAAGTAGAAACATACAGTAACATCTTTGACAGTGTGGTGCTAATGCAATGAAAACATAAAAACTGAACAGTACATAAATAACACTGGAGTAGACAGGAAAACTTTTAACACAAAATAGGAATAGCATGCCTACATAACAGTTTCTGTTAATAAACCAAACTAATAAAATAAAATAAAATTAGTGACTTACCAAACGAAAGTGCTGGCAAGTTGATAGATACACAAACAAACTCAAACATACACACAAAATTCAAGCTTTCGCAACCAACGGTTGCTTCATCAGGAAAGAGGGAAGGAGAGGGAAAGACAAAAGGATGTGGGTTTTAAGGGAGAGGGTAAGGAGTCATTCCAATCCCGGGAGCGGAAAGACTTACCTTAGGGGGAAAAAAAGGACAGTTACACACACACACGCGCACGCGCACACACACACACACACAAACACACACACACACACACACACACACACACACACACACAGAGTCACAAGCAGACATTTTCCCTCTCCTTCCCTCTTTCCTGATGAAGCAACCGTTGGTTGCGAAAGCTTGAATTTTGTGTGTATGTTTGTGTATCTATCAACCTGCCAGCGCTTTCGTTTGGTAAGTCACATCATCTTTGTTTTTAGATATATTTTTCCCATGTGGAATTTTTCCCTCTATTATATTCGTAAAATAAAATTAGTATTAGACAAGGCTACATCAGGAGGTATGAAACATGGGAGAGTGATAAACAAACCAATTAAAAGAAGAGACAATTATCAATGTAACTACAGAATACATATGGAATATATCAATAAGATAAACAGAAATAAATAAATGCAGGAAAATGGAGGCATTTGAGGGAACTTACAGTAAATGCAATCTTTGAGAGTGTGGTGGTATTACATTTTAACATTATAATCAAAACAGTGGCTGTGTAACAGTTTGCATTAAATAAATGAGCAAAGTAAAATATGAACAATATTTGATGAGACAACTACGAGGGGTGTTAAACATGGACAGTAATACAAGTACCAGTTAAAAGAAAGCCTTAGCTACTGAAACTACAGTCTATGTGGAATACAAAAACAACTTCAACAAAACAAAAGAACTTAATGAATACAGGAAAAAGGGAATATGTAGACAGAGATGATTATATGAAGGTTAGGAGAGGGGAAGTGTTGAGCTGTTTCTGGTCATTTAGGATTAGATCTGGACAGTGAGCAAGATGTTTGTTATTTTTCAGGGCTTCCAGCAGGTTGAGTTTAAGGCCTTTGTTTGCAAGGTGAAGTACACGGGACACTGGCTGGTAGTTGTGACCATTTACTCAGTAAATGTCTGAAGATGGCATTGTAAGCCGAAATCCGGTTTACAATAAAAGTAATAGTGTAGAACAAAAACAAACTGAGAACTTTCAACTTGAGCATTTTTGATTGCCTTCTCATATTTCTTTGATGCAGTGGACCTGCTATGCAGTGGCACTAATCTTGCCATAGGACTTCATCTCCACCTGGAGAGAACTCACATACGCCAACTCAGTGTGAAATATAGTAACTGCTTTTGTAGAGACCTGCAGCCGATATGGAATCATAAACACAATTTGAGAGTTCATTCTAAATTGAATTTGGCTATTGATTGTTACTGAAGAGCTCAACTTACTATGGCATGAAATACTGCATTGCAGTGTCTGTTGCATGGTGTTGATTAACAGCCACAATCAATTAAGAATCAAATCGCATATTGTGTTGTTGTGCATCAGCTGTAGAATATTTCAGAATAAATTAAAATCCATTCTGGACTGGGACCCAAACCTGGACCTCCTACCTGTGGTGAGCAACTTTATTGTCAATGCATTATCACAGACACAGCTGACGAGAAACATAACCACAATTTGCAAGTTCATTCTTAAGTGAACATAGCTGTTGGTCATCAACACTGTATCTCAGACACTGCACTGCAAATCACATACTGGTTCGTTATCACAGGGCAATTTGTCTATCTGGTGTGCTGTGTCTTTTAAATAATAATAAAAAGGAAACACTTTTTTTGGTGTTGTATACATAACATTTTTTATTGTATGCATTTTGCATCAGGTGTATGGTCCAACCTTTTGTTGGTGTATGCTGTGTGCAAGTTGTACATTGGCCATTTGTAAGTATAGGTGTTTACAAGGCATGTTCAGAAAGTAAGTGTCCTATGACCATAATGGGCTAAGAGGATCTCCTGACCAGAGCGAGCATCGCAGGAACACTGTAGTATGTAAACTCACATTGTAATGTCCAGTTGTGTACAAGATGTCGGTAAGAAATCCCTCCAAGTGTCAGAAATGTGCTGTGACCCGCTTCCTTCTTGTGGAAGGAGAAAAACCTACTGAAATTTTTTCACTTATCAAAATGATTTACAGCAAAGGTGGTACAAACAATGAGTGTATTTAAGTTTTGTAAGGAGTTTCCTGGAAGCAGAACAAATGTTCATGAACCGAGGAGTGGAAGACCTATTTCGATTGACAAGTTGGTGTGTGTGTGTGTGTGTGTGTGTGTGTGTGTGTGGGGGGGGGGGGGGGGGGGGGAGTGGAAACTCTTCACGAAGACTGCCAATTGACTGTGGATGAAATTTCTGTGATTTTCCACGACTTTCTAGTAAACAAGACACTCACAGAAATGCTGGGATACCAGAAACTGTGCACAAGATAGGTACCAAAACATCTGACAGAGCAGCACAAGAAAAATAAGGTCAATAGTGCTTGCAAGATTTTTGAGCAACTTGAATTGGAAGGCAATGATTTTCTGAGCTCTCCTGTAACTGGAGATGAAATGGGGGTAGCTCGTTACACACCTGAGACAAAAAGAGTGTCATCAGTAGCATCACACTGATTTCTTTTATGAAAAAAAAAAAATCACCACAAATTCAGGCAAAAAAATCTTGGACTTAGTGTTTTGGGACTGACAAGGCATCATCTTGATTGAATTTCTACCTTAGGGGGATGCCAGCAATGCTGCATTAAAAAAAAAAAGGGACGAGAATGCTGACGAGAGACGTGTGCTTGCTGTGTGACAATGGGGATCCTCACACAACCTTAGCCACCAACTTGTTCTTGAACTCATTTGGTTGGGATGTTTTGAACCCCCATATTTCCTGGACATGGTGCCTTCAGATTATCATCTTTTCACTTCCCTGCAGGCATGCACGAATGGAATTAAATTTTCAACCAAGAAGCAGGTGCAGAGAGGTTCTGAAGTGGCGGGGGGGGGGGGGGGGGGGGGGGGGGCAGCTGAAGGGAAAGTTCTTTCAGGAGGGTGCCACAGCTCACCACATGCATTGAATGAGAAGACAATTATGTGGAAAAATTTTTAACAAGTATATCAACAATATCCTGTGTTTTTTCGAATACATCTTGTCTAAAAAAATATAAAAATCTAGTACATCGACTTTCTGAACATTAATAGATGGTATTGCAAGCTTTCATTTTAAGGAAGAGTTTTTTTTTATTATGATTGTATATTACACTGATGGAAAAAGAAAATCGCAACACCAAGTAGGAGTTATGCAGCCTAAACGAAAGTTGGTAGGCGTGTTTCTACATATGAAAGATGACATCTATTCAAATTTCACGTCAGTCACATAAGAGTAGCGCTAGTAGTGACACTATGAAAATGCACATTAAGTTTACTGTAATTATAAGCTGTGATGGTCGTGATTGTTAGTTACCTTTGTGATTGGACATGGTGAGTTGATGTTAGTCAAGAATGCCTTTGAGGCAACTAAGAATCCATTATCAACACCTTACTGACTTTGAACGAGGTCATGTAATAAGGCTACGAGAAGCTGGATATTTCTTCTGCAATAATGCAGAAAAACTTTGCGGGAGTGTAGCCACTATACATTAGAGGTGACCACGAGAATGTACGGTTGCAAGAAGGCAGGCTCTGGATGACCACGTGGCACTACTGAGAGGCAAAATCATCATGTTCAGTGTATGGCTCTGGCTCTGAGCAAGGACGCCCTGTAATGTGCATTCCACTGACCCCACACCACTGCTATTTGTGACTTCAGTGGTGTCAAGCGGGAACTCATTGGATGGCAGGGTAGAGGCCTGTTGTGTTTTCTGATGAAAGTTGGTACTGTATTAGTGCTCAGTGATGGTCACGTGTTGATTTGGAGGAGGCCAGTTGAGGGCTTGCAATAATCTGTCTGTGTGTTAGTCAGATCTGGAGTTATGATCTGGGATGCAATTTTCTGCGGCAGCAGCAACTCTCTCAGGGTTATCCCACACATCCAGTCTGCAAATTTGTACATCAGCCTGCTGATTTTACCTGTTGCACTGCCATTTATGAACAGTACTCCATGGGGTATTTTCCAACAGGATAATTCTTGCCCACATACCACTGTTATAACCCAAAATGTGCTACGGAGTGTCAACATGTTGCCTTGGCCTGTTTGATCACCAGATCTGTCTCCAATTGAGCACATATGGGAGGTCATTGAATGACAACTCCAGTGTCATACACAACCAGCATTAACCATCCTTATATTGACTGGCCAAGTGCAACAGGTATGGAACTCCAGAGAGAGAGAGAGAGAGAGAGAGAGAGAGAGAGAGAGAGAGAGAGTGGGGAGCAGACTACTTTTGTGTTAAATTTCTGATGCCGTTAGACTTTCTCTTTTCTAGACAAAGGAACTTCTTGTCTCCACTATTTATGTTATCTGATATTAGCTGCCAGCTGGAAGAAACATTTTTTTCTATACAGTAATATATGAAGTAGGCAAATAATTAATCCAAAATATTAATTTTAATTTTTTATTTAAAAATGAAGCTTCATTCATTCATCACAACAAATGAGATATACAGATATATTGGACAAATGTATTTTATTTACATCAGGCATCTGTCAGTATTCTTTTTTATACATCATGATAGATTTATCAACACATTACGGCTCACAGGATCTTTGTGTTCTATTTTGGGACTAAAGCGCACCATGGTAATAGTGGACACCAGGTCACTGCCCAGACATAACTGAGAAATGCTATTACTAGACACTTCAGTTTATCTTCTGGTTTTGATATTCTTGTGAAATGATAAACAAATAATTTTACTGGAATCACTCTCAGAACAGTCAGTATCCCTCCTCCTGTCTTTTATGTTTTATTCTACAAGAATTTTAGTTTCACATAACACACTTACATGGAATGGTTAGAGTAGTCAATTGATTCACCTTTTCTATGAACTTTGAAACCCAGCTGGAAATTACTACTACTCTGATAATGTAGCTGTTAAGATTGACAGACAGAAAAGTGAGCTGGATACAATCTTAGAAATAAATATTTAATGTAGTTTGTAATGAGTTTGAATTGTGTATGAATAGCAATTAAAAGTAATAAAATGCAACTTAAAAGAATCATTTTCTTTTTAATATTTAAAGAAATGGCAGTGTACAATCATAAAGCATGTTTCATAGTACAAAACAAAAAGAAAAATGTTTGTGCTATGTCATTAACAGCTAAAAAATCATATTACTTTTACATTACTAAAACAGCAGTAGTACTTTTATCTGCACTATTGCAGCCATGACGACTCTGTTGGCGTATTACATAAGAATAATTGTATCCTAATTCAATATCTGCAAATGTTTTCACCAGTTAAACTATCTTCATTCCTTGGATGGCATTCTCCAGCGACTGAAAAAAGTAATAATCAGTTTACATTTGCACTCAGCATATAACCAAAGAACTGTATTAAAAAAGACATATTTTACATAGTATCATAATTTCTTCACGTGCACACACCAAATGCATCAGTTCCCGCAGATTATGGGGGCAGCAAAGGGGGATGGGGGAAGGGGAAGCATCAGGGATGTGTGTGAAGGGAATGAACACAGCAATGAACCAGTACCACAATGAGTAAGAAAAGAAAGTACATGAATTCACATAGTACAGTAATTTAATGTGAAGAAGACAAAACATGCATGCTTCACTAAGACAACACGACACATCACATAAAATTACTTTTGTGTCAGAGAACTTACTATGGTAAACAAGCTAAAGCTCCCATTTGGCAAAAACTTGCATGGGTTTAAATACCTGTAAATCCCAGATAACAAGCTGACCATCTAGTCCACTTGTGCTGACTTTTGTGGCAGCACCCTTCTCTCCAGTGTAAAGGCACAAACATGTTATTGCATTCTGATGAACCGTTTCAAGAGTAGTATCATTTGCCTCTACTCGGGCCTGCCGATCTAGAGACTGAAATTTCTTCATTGCACTGCAAAAGTGAAAGTGTTAATTTAGTAACTAAGTATTATGGTGCTTGATTTATGTATAATCATAATCAAACAAGTGACAAGAAAATATTTTACAGAAACAGTGCTCATAGTGAAACTCAATATATTATGTACAACTGACGTCTTATCTGAAGCTCTCAATATGATTCAAAATTTTCAAAATGCTATGTTAATCAGAGCAAAATACACTCAAGTTAACAATATGCTTTACAGCAGACAAACACAAAGATAAAGTGGATAGCAGATCAAGATTAGCACGGAAGATAGGGCCTAATCAAAAGATTACTTACTAAGAAAACTGTAGGGGTAATATAAATTGCTACCACCGGTGTGCACATACGAACAATCTGCTATCGCTATCAGAATAGTATAACTCCATCCCCAGACGCCCACATGACTGTGCAGTCAATAGACCACAAAATACAGTGAAAAAATTAATTAGCATACACATAAAGATATATTATGTGAGCTGAGTGAATATAAAATGACTTACCAAGAAATATGTTTATAGTGAGATACATACACCTGTCTGACAAGCTGAAAGTGTTATGAAGTTTGTAAGTCAAGAAGTCACTCAAAATATGTTGAGATAAATAATAATACAGGCAAATGACTTCTTAACTTAAGGGGAGGTTTACTATATTTTGGTTTAAACAACAGATTTTAAAAAAATAGCATTTTTGGATCCATAAAAGTGTTCAGAATCCACCCCTGAAACGGTTTTTCCGAATCAGAACAGAAATGTTTGTTATTCGTGGCTGAACAAAAAAATACACCTTCCTGATTCGGCCTTTTACACTTTTTTTTTTTTTTTTTTTTTTTCCGGAGGATGAGTTATTGTACTGGTGCTTGGGAGGAAACACACAAAATTCAAATGAAAGTTTGAACGCATGTGTTTGGAAGTTGGCCCCCAAGCATTTGCATTCTGGTGTGAAGACTGTGGAGATTGCGACTAGCATGGCAGTGAGCAGCTTCAACGAAGGGTATCAGCAATTCTGAAGACTATGACAACGATGGACGTCACCCTGGGACTCTATTCGATGCAGTTCACCAAGCATTCGGATGAGCACCGGATTCAAGTGGCCGAAAACCGCTTGTCACCAGCCATATTAGCAGCTCCGGAGCAGCGCAGGATGGACCAGATGGAGCAGAATGCTCTCTGAGGAAGAGGAAGGACTAGTTTATGGACCCGGAATAGCAGATTGAATGTAAGTTGCATAATATTGCATTTATATGTAGTCAAAACTTCAAATGCAATTTTCTCCAAATGACTTTTTTTTTATCGCGCATTATGGTAATTTCAAATCTACTGAAGCGATTGGCATGAATCTTTGTTTCCGACGAAGCTAACTAAATTGTCTAAGAGTTGCACCACTTTTATTCCATTCCATCAAATATAAACATTTTTACTTAGCCAACAAAGTTGAAAAATTGATGAAAAAAATCCTAGTTTTTTTTTTCAAATGGCCGCCATTTTGTTTCCTATGGCACAAATAACTTAAGCGAGGTAAAACTCCTAAAGAACCTTATATACTTTGCTAACGTCAACTCAATTTTGATTCCAGACGAGCCAGCCAACCTGTGACATACCGCGCGTGGAGGTCTACATCAAAATTTTGTTTTGTCCCGACAGCACTTCCGCCTTTGCTCTTCAACATTTCCGGTCGAAAAAATTCCAGTTTGTAGAGGAAATATCAATAAATATTTTGACCAAATTTGACAATGATATCTAGAACACACCCTGAGAAAAAAATTCTCAAAAAACATGCTTTCTTCGGGCCAAAGATAGTAAACCTCCCCTCAACTCCATCTAAAGAAATTTGCATACTTGATGAATTATCCTAGACAGACAACTTTCCAATTTTATATGAATAATATAGCTCTGCAACTGAACAACTTCTTGCAAAATGTGTGAAACACATTATGACTGTGAGGAAATTCAGCGACTAATGTGCCCTACCATTCATTGTCTGATCACACGTTACCATGTGTCGACATGCATTATATCTGAACTTTGCTTAACAGTTTAAATATTTAGAAACAAAAATTTCTGTTAGTCATGTCTTCTTTTGGCACACTAATTTCCTTAAAACTTACACTTTATGGTGTTTATTTTGGACATGCGTTTCTAGCTTTCCTTCCACTTTAGTTCCTGGGATAAAAAGTAATAGTTTGCTTTCTGAACTGGCATCACACAGTGTTATGTTTCTGGTTGATTGAGGGGTTGAGGGACAAAAAGATAAGGTCACCAGTCTCTCAGTCAAGAGGTAGGTCATCTGGAATTTGTGACATCCGCCAGAAAGTTGATCAAATTATGAAATTGTCTAGGAGTAGTAAAATTGAGGTATTGAAAAAGATATTGATGGTAGAGCGAGGAATAATTTAAAGATACAAAAAAGTAAATAGGCTGGGCCCTTACACAGGTCTGAGAGCAAACAAGAACTCCCCTAGGACTCATCTCTGGTGAGAGACACCTCACCCGCATCTGCAACCGTCGCCCTCCCCCACCAACCTGATTAAGAGCTAACTCACTTATGTAGGAATGAACGCCTTTTAGCCAGAAGATTTGTAATAGTAAGGGAGAGAACACAAAATACATAACTAACATCGCTTGGATCGATAGTGCTAAGATAAAGTGACAGAAATAACCATGTTACCAGGTGAATAGGGCCAGAAGAGGGGCTCCAAGGTCCTGGATGCAACAATGGCTGCCCTCCCACAGCTGTCCCACCCCCACTCTTAGTCCAAATGTTAATGATTGGGAACAGCATCCATTATCAGCCATCAGAAAAAGGTCCAAATGGACATGCTTTTGATGGCACCCTGGAACTGGCAAGAAGGCAGACCTACAAAATGGGAATTAGATCAAATGCAAACATTGCTGAGATACTGTGTGAGGGTGGCCACCGGTCCAACAGAGGTAGCTAGCCCACTGATGGCCACGAGGAAGATAGAGACACTCAACACAGAGGCCTGTGGAACACAGTTCTACTGGACCTGTGGAGATGGCTGAGTAAGTATCAACTCTAACCCAAAACAACCAGCGGAATATAAACTGATAAATAAAAATCTGTAGGGAGCCCTGGCCACAGAGAGTAAATAAAATGTAATGGTGACAAGAGGTGTTGTATGTCTTATGAAGGTAAAAAAACTGCAATGAGATGTTGGCATTCAGAAAAAGATTATTGGATTGTTGCTTCCAACCTAACCATATGATCGATTGTGGGTGCATAATCATTGGGCTACCATATTTGCAAGCAGTTTGCAGAACACACTGGTGAGGCTAATAGGCTGTAACATCCAGATGTTGGACTATCTGATTCTGAATCTAATCAAGGTCTGGGGAATGGAGCGAAGGAGTTTCCGGTCAGTCAGTGAAAGATTCATTATACAATTTAGCATGACAGGAGGTAAAGGATAAGGAGATGTTTTCAACTTGTCTTTCATGCATTCAAAACATAGCCAGGTAAGAAGAGAACTCCAACACAGTCACAAACTGGGTCACAAGGTGTTTAGCAAGAACAGAAGCATCGGTAGAAATACCACTATGAAAGAATAGATCTGGAACAGTTGATCTCTGGTTGCCCAGCAGACTGGGGATGAAGTGGCATACACTTCTGAGGATGAGATGTAGTGCTTCCAGCATTTCTTCTCACACATTTAATTAGATGGTGAGCCTTTGCATGGAGTAACTTAACAGTGATGAGGGTGGTCTGCAAAGGAGGCCACTTGAGTCATTGCAGAGCCCTTTGGTGATCCTGGATAACTGTTGCAACAACTCTGGTCCACTATGGCATTGGACAGTGGAAGAGGGTGCCCTTAGAAAATGGGATAACAATTCCAGTGGCACAAGTGACTGTTTTGGAGATGTTTCCAACGACCTTACTGATGCAATCTGAGAAGAGAGCAGAAGAGGTATACAACTAACAAATGGCTCTACAAAGAGTCCAACATCGTAACAGGTCAGTCACATGGTGAGAAAGAAGTAACAATCACCGGAAAGTGGTCAGTGTCACATGGGTCATTGTATAGTGACCACTGCAGTGAAGTCATGAGTTTGAGAGAAGACACTGCAAGGCCAATACTTGAAAAGATGCCATGGGTGGCACAGGCCCCTACAAGACTATGTGGCACTACTTCTCAGGGGATGGTGTGCATTGAAATCCTTAGGCAGCAGGAAGGGGATGAGGGTGTTTTTGGATTAGGGTGGCCATTTGAAAGTACGCAACTGCACGGACTGGTTTAAACAAATATTACAAATGGCGACTCTTGGAGTTGTTAACACTCACCCTGCTGCTCCTTTCAGTGTGTTATGGAGGGAATCCACTCACTTGACAACATCTATATGAACCAATATACTGAGCCATTCAGATGCTCTCTTGTTACCAGTATAATTCCAAAAGAATTCACAGTATGTTGCTGAAAATTATGTGTGTGCTATTTTTGCTGTTTCACTGAAGATACTCTGTGTTGATGCACAGAACATTTTTTTCCAGTTTCCAGGCAACATGTGAATTAGTCTGTGTCATCCAACAACTTTCAATGAATACAATCTAAGATGCTGTGGAATTTCATTAATGTTAATAACTATTAATAAGAAACTTGTCAATTACTGTACTAGAATTAGTACCAGCAAAAATTCTAATTACTTGTAGATATGCATTCATATTCTTTTTTCAGTTCTAACAATTCACAAGATGAGTGGAGCTACTGTAGCAAAAATGAGTACAAGCTTCAACTATGAAAACCTAACTTCATTCATGTGGTGCCACTCATTAAACTGCATTTATTAAATTTGTGTTACCTTATATAGAAGGTACTGGGATAAATACAAAGAGCAGGGGAGCGGATTGGACGGAGGAGTGACATTGAGCAGAGAGGTAGAGATAGCTAATAACAAATTGAAATTTGAAAATGACTGTGAAAAATAAGGAACTATATTTCTTGGGCTGTTAACAAAATTCCAACAACTCAAACTGCCAAGAGATCATCCTCGCAGAAAGCATTCTTTCAATATTCCCAATATTAAAACCTTTTTTGCCTACATGGAGCTCCATCAGATCTCCTGTGTGTATTACAGACCATGCCAACACAGGATATTTGGAAAAGATAGTCTTGAAAATTTCTTTAGCTCCAGAGAGTCCTCATACAAGCTTTTGGCTCCTATCTGCATCTATCTTGTGTAAACTAGTTTATCATCTACACTTACCTTAAGCCCCCTGCTTCTTTCTTCTGTGACTGATCAAGTTTACAATTTAAATATATCTGCCCAGCATCATTTACTGTGTACAACATTGGGCAACAACTGTGACCCTGAAAGCATAAGAATCACTGGATAGTTCTGTATTTAAAATATTATCCGCTATCTCAACCACTTTAAGGATAATTCAAATTATATCAGCAAACAGAGCTTCCGTAAAAAGATCAAATTAAATACATAACTGTTACAGGATCCAGAAGCAATGAAGAGAAACTATGTCAAATATACACCAGAAAATTTAAGTTTATGAATATGAGAGATATCTTCATAAACATTAAAAATAAATTAAAATATGTAAGAAAAAAAAAACAACAAATAGTAAGAGTACAGTTTTACACCCTGTCAAGAACAAAATCATTACAGAAGGAGCACAAGATCAGATGGGGAAGGAAATCGGTTGTGTCCTTTTTAAGGAAATCATTCTAGAATTTGCCTTGGGCGATTTACTGAAACTGGAACGAACTTAAAGATTGAAGCCATATGGAGATTTGAGTCACCATTATCTCTAAGGTGATTCCACTTCCTTACTAGTGCACCATCTCCTTTGATGAAAAATGCAACAAACTGAGCTAATCAAAACAGAGTGCTAAGTGTCACATTTCAAAAGTAAGACTACAAGGATGTGTCATACAGTAAAATGTCAGCAGCAATGAAGACTGCTACTCACTCTTCCATTTCAGACATGAGTGTGACTTTTTGTTTAGTTAGAGCCTTATTAAACAGTATCAGCCAAGAAGTGACAATCTGCAGTATTCAAACATTCACGTAGCACATACCTGCCCATGAAAATAATTTTGGCACTATAGGGAGTAGTACATCAATTTGCACAAAAATCAACCAATAACAGTGGCACATATTACAAAATTTCAATCAGTGTGAACCATTACATAGGAAGATGCCATGTTTTCATTGCCATCAGTTAAGAAAAACAGTTTGGGGTAAATAATATAGATTGCTTTGAGAAGTGACCTTACACCTAAATGCTACAGCACTGAGAGTTCTCCTGGCAGTAAAGTGAAGCAAACTTCTAGACAGTTACCAAAAATACAACAAACTGCTATCATCCAATTGCTATGACCACAGCTAAACACTCTCTCAAAAAGACTGGGAAAATATCTGTTTAGTAAAAAAGTCTGTTGCAGTTTTCATTCAAGTGATATTACATTATTGGAATGTATTATATTGTAGCAACTATAACTAAGAATATGCAATTTGGCTGAGGAAAATTCTGAAAAGGCAAGTCATTCATCGCTAATACAATGATTTCTGACACACAGATGCCAGCTGTCATCACTCTATATTTAAAATAAATGTAATGTTGGAGCTACTGGCAGAATAGCGCAGTGCCTGATGGTCACTACTTCTGGATAATCCGCTGCAGAACCACGAAATATCATATTTTTACTGTAACATTAAAACTGAAGGTCTTGGCATCCCAGCCCACTTCAAATATTTTATATAAATCTTCAAACAGAGATATGGGGGAAAATTTCTCACTATTACATTTAATATCTAGGGACTTAAAAAATTCACTTTTATGATAAATGGAGTTTATTAGGTAATTTCCCATTTTGAGGCCAAAATAGCAAACTTTATCCAAATGAACTATTTTATCAGGGATAGTTTGAAATACCTTTATTTTCTGCATATAAATATCAAAAGAATTCAACTCATTTTCAGTTTCTGGTATTGCACATTATCTGGCAATGCCCAGTTTTAAAAAAGAAGTGTATAAGAACACGTCTGAAACATAAACAATGCAACTGTGCACAAATGCAACAATATATCGGTGCACTCTCAAGCTATGCTCTAGTGCCTGGTCAACTGTGGGCAGCTGAATGGTCTCCATAAAAATGGCAACATTGGACTCAGATGTGGGACCTAGCATTTTAGAACAAAGAAACAAGTACATTTTTCTGCTAGTTGAAGTTGCTAGTATGTTGAAACATTAAATCTGGAGGTTTTAGATGGGATGGAGGTGCAACCTAAACTATCTCGTTTATGATGATGCCAACCACATCAAGTTCAGTGCACATGACACTTTGCTAGTTCTTTTCTTACTTTAAAATGAGTGATGAGACTAACACTGGCCCATCACGGGGTAGGGGTAAGGCTCCCACATCAGAAGGGATTGGTGATATTATCATCACATGTGATTTGATTAGATTAGATTCAGTTTTCATTCTGCAGACCCAAAAAATGAGATGATTCTAGTGCGTGAGGAACATGTCGGAAAGTATAACATAAAAACATAAATCATTTGAATATAATACTTACTACCCTGACCCTTTGTCAGCAGATAGTCAAAATAGGTTAATACAATGCAGTAAACTGGAACAGCTAATATTTACTGAATGAAACACTGTTATGCACTATTAATAAATTTATCATACACAAAATACCTAATCTTGACTGTTGTGACCAAGTGTTGTCAAAATTGAAATCTAATAGATACATTTACTTAAGCTGGCTTAACAGTCTCTGTTAAGATATTCATCTATGGAATAGAAGGTGTCTAAGTTCTTGCTTGTAGCAGACTGCCACGAGTGACCACACTACAGCAACCAGAAAATATCGGTCAACATATTTTGGCCACACAGAGTTTACCTGTAAAGCACAAGTAACTATTTTTGGTTCTACCTGTAGTCTAAGTACCTTGTCAGTTCTGCCTGTAACACTGTCAGTTATGGACCTCAAGGCTGCACATGCCCATAGAAGGGCTGTGCAATATGCTAATCTGGGCTCATACACTATAAATTTGAAATCAGTGTTCTGTTTTGTTGAGCTGGATGGAAAAGAAAGATAATGTTAAAAACACTTTAACTTAGGGAAATACACTACTCACCAGTGGGAAAATGCTGCTGCTTCTAAACTGAAACAATCATTTGTTGAAAGCTTACATAGAGCCAAAAGAAGAAAACAAGCACGGACCATTTTGGGAAAGAAACTGTTGAAGGTTTTGCAGAAGTAAACATTCCAGTCAGAAACCTCTTATTACAAAGAATAAAAACAATTTATTCCCTCTCATTATTATTTTCCCTGATCACCAATAATTTTTACTTACTGTTTTCCATCAATTTGAAACCACTAACAATGCAACAATAGACAACTGGTGTTGTTAAATCTGCGAAAAAATAGATGCTAATCCTGACAACAGTTGATGCTCGATGCATGTAACTTCAAATTTAAAAAAGGCTACTATGGTTAGGAACTGGCTACTACGGTTTGCAACCCAGAAAAATAAATGAAGACTCGGTACTTTAGACACACTAAAAGGATTTTAGCATGTACAGAGACATACAAAAAGCATATTCTTTCCCTGCTGTCAATGAAATGAATAATGACCATGGAAGGCATAAGGCACCAGATGGTAGCTTGTGGAAATATTTGCAGTTATAATTTAAAACAAGTGAGAGAATTCTATCAGATAATGCCAAACCTCATAAGGCAAAGCAAATAGTCAGCTGAATAAGTGTCCACTTTTTTGTACACTACTATTAACATTTTACTGGGTGAACAAAGTGGTGTCACAAATATGTGAATGACATGTGAAACAAGAACATAATTCAGCCTGAGCTATACAACTCTCTTTATTGTTTGGCAATGCCACACCAATTTTCAAGCAATTGCCAGAACAGGTAGGCATATAATGTTACTTTGTTGAGAACATCAGAACCATAACTCATCATTGCATTAAACTTACTCTTATATACTGGCAATATGCTTGAAAAGGGTGTGATGCATGAAAAATGTTGTACAGTATAAGGATAATACAGCTGAGATCGATTTATTTACAGAATATCATTTTTATAAAACTGCTCATTAAACAAACCTTTGTGTCATGTCCATTATAATTATCCGGGTTGTTATGCCGTGGTCGGTTGACCACAGCAAAACAGCACGGATAATTATAATGAACATGACATTTCTGGCCATGAAAATCTACATTTTAGTATATAAACCTTTGTGTGTTACTGTTGAAACTGAACTGATCACCAGGCAACACAAAATTATTGTACAGCCTATACAGCATGGTGGCGTTAACAATAAAAATAAAATTGTAAGCACACATTCTCTGTTTTTATTGTAGGTGATGAACATTTTTAGGAAGGTTAATAACTGCTTTGTAAAATAATACATAGCTGCACTACTATTTCTACTGAACACAATCAACTGAAGACCAACATCATCACGCCATCTTCAGGACTCAGAATGGAATTCTATCATGCACTCTCACAGTTACAACGCCAAACTTAACTTATAGAATGATCCATTACTATTATTAACTGTCTATGAGTAACCTTTATCTCATGACAACATCAGTTATAGGGGAAACAATATTTTAATGTGGACTCTTGACAATTGGACGACATGACATTTTTCACTTATACAATTTGTTGCCACAGATGAAAGAAACAATATCACCACCACCACCACCACCACCACCACCACCACCACCACCACCACCACCACCACCATTTAAGACTGATTACGCCTTTCAGCGCTCAGTCTGGAGCATAGCCCCCCTTATAAAATTCTTCCATGATCCCCTGTTCAGTGCTAACATTGGTGCCTCTTCTGATGTTAAGCCTATTACTTCAAAATCATTCTTAACCGAATCCAGGTACCTTCTCCTTGATCTACCCCGACTCCTCCTACCCTCTACTGCTGAACCCATGAGTTTCTTGGGTAACCTTGCTTCTCCCATGCATGTAACATGACCCCACCATCTAAACCTGTTTGCCCTGACTGCTACATCTATAGAGTTCATTCCCAGTTTTTTATTTTTTTTTTATTTCCTCATTGTGGACACCCTCCTGCCATTGTTTCCAATCATCCTAGCTACTTTCATATCCGCAACCTCAACCTTATTGATAAGGTAACCTGAATCCACCCAGCTTTCGCTCCCATACAACAAAGACGGTCAAAAGATTGAACAGTGCACAGATAACTTAGTCTTGGTACTGACTTCCTTCTTGCAAAAGAGAGTAGATCGTAGCTGAGCGCTCACTGCATTAGCTTTGCTTTGCTTCCAGTTCTTTCACTATGTTGCCATCCTGTGAGAATATGCATCTTAAGTACTTGAAACTGTCCACCTGTTCTAACTTTGTTCCTCCTATTTGGCACTCAATCCGTTAATATCTCTTTCCCACTAACATTACATTCATTTTGGAGATGCTAATCTTCATACCACAGTCCTTACATTTCTGATCTAGCTCTGAAATATTACTTTGTAAACTTTCAATCGAATCTGCCATCACAACTAAGTCATTCGCATATGCGAGACTGCTTATTTTGTGTTCACATATCTTAATCTCACCCAGCCAGTCTACTGTTTTCAACATATGATCCATAAATAATATGAACAACAGTCGAGACAGGTTGCAGTCTTGTCTTACCCCTGAAACTACTCTGAACCATGAACTCAATTTACCGTCAACTAACTGCTGCCTGACTATTTATGTAAAGACCTTTAATTGCTTGCAAAAGTTTGCCTCCTACTCCATAATCTCGTAGAACAGACAATAACTTCCTCCTAGGAACCTGGTCATATGCCTTTTCTAGATCTATAAAGCATAGATACAACTCCCTGTTCCACTCGTAACACTTCTTCACTATTTGTCGTAAACTAAAGATCTGGTCCTGACAATCTCTAAGAGGCCTAAACCCACACTGATTTTCATCCAATACTCGCACTTTCCTTTCAACAGTACCTGAGAAGATTTTACCCACAACGCTGATTAAAGAGATACCTCTGTAGTTGTTACAATCTTTTCTGTTTCCATGTTTAAAGATTGGTGTGATTCCTGCTTTCGTCCAGTCTGATGGAACCTGTCCCAACTCCCATGCCATTTCAATTATCCTGTGTAGCCATTTAAGACCTGACATTCCACTGTATTTGATGAGTTTCGACTTAATTTCATTCACCCCAGCCGCTTTATTGGACTGCAATCTATTGACCATTTTCTCCACTTCCTCAAATGTGATCCTATTTCCATCATCATTCCTATCCCATTGTACATCGAAATCTGAAACATTACTGATTGTATTTTCACCTACATTGTGCAACTCTTCAAAATATTCCCTCCATCTGCTCAAGGCATCAACAGGATTCACCAGCAGTTTTCCTGACCTGTCCAAAATACTTGTCATTTCCTTCTTACCTCCCTTTCAAAGACTGCTAATTACACTCCCGAATGGTTTTCCAGCAGCTTGACCCAAAGTCTCCAACCTGTTTCCAAAGTCTTTCCAAGATTTCTTCTTGGATGCTGCAATTATCTGTTTGGCTTTCTTTCCTTCTTCAACATAACTTTCTCTGTCTACCTGAGTTCTAGTATGTAGCCATTTTTGATATGCCTTCTTTTTCCTTTTACAGGTTGCCTTGACTGTGTCATTCCACCAAGCTGTTTGCTTCATCCTACCTTTACACACTATTGTTCCAAGACATTCTTTAGCCACTTCTAGTACTGTGTCCCTGTACCCTGTCCATTTCTTTTCCAACGACTGTAATTGACTACATTCAACTAACTGGTACCTTTCTGAGATCACTGTTACGTATTTGTGCCCAATTTCCTTATCCTGAAGTTTCTCCACTCTTATCCTCCTACATATGGACCTGACCTCCTGCACTTTCCGCCTCACAATACCAATTTCAATGCAGATTAAATAGTGATCAGTGTCATCAAAGATTCCTCTGAATACACGTGTGTCCCTCAAAGCCTTCCTGAATTCCTGATCTGTTGTTATATAGTCAATGACAGATCTGGTTCCCCTGCCTTCCCAGGTATACCGGTGAATGTTCTTATGTTTAAAAAAGGAGTTTGTGATTACTAAGCCCATACTGGCACAGAAATCCAAGAGTTGTTTCCCATTCCTGTTGGCCTCCATATCCTCTCCAAATTTACCCATAACCTTTTCATACCCTTCTGTTCGATTTCCAATCCTGGCATTAAAATCACCCATGAGCAGAACACCATCCTTGTCCTTTACTCTAACAACTACATCACTGAGTGCGTCATAAAAACTATCCATCTTATCTTGATCTGGCCCTTCACAATGCAAATATGCTGACACAATCCTAATTTTCTTGCTAGACACTTTCAAATCTATCCACATCAGTCGTTCATTTACATACCTTACTGCAACTACGCTGAGTTCCATTTCTTTCCTGATGTAAAGCCCTACACCCCATTTTGCTATTCCTGCTTTGACTCCTGACAGGTAGACCTTGTATTCTCCCACTTCCTCTTCTTTCTCACCCCTTACCTGAATGTCACTAACAGCTAAAACGTCCAACCCCATCTTACTTGCAGCCTCTGCCAGCTCTACCTTCTTCCCAGAGTAGCCCCCATTGATATTAATAGCTCACCATCTCATTACCATTCGTTTGCCGAGTTGTATCTGAGGACTCCCTGGTTTGTCAATTAGAGGTGGGACTCCGTCACCTCCAAAGGTCCGAGACATTTTGCTCTGATTGTTGCCAGCATCATATTCAAACAGAAGAAACAATAAGGACGACAAAAAATTCTACTAGGACTAACTAGGGATTGGAATCTAGAACAATGGACCTTTAGTCAACATTTACTAATTTATTAAGCCATCACAATTTTTTTTCCCATCGGAAGTAGGGGGGGTGGCGGCGGTGGTGGTGGTGGTGGTGGTGGAGCTTTACTTGCATCAGCAAATAAAGTGTGCACACTTTTTGTTTTCTAAACTTCCCAGTAAAGTCTATGTAAATGCTGTCAACATAAATAATTATTGCAGTATCATTTGAATCATTGAACAATGATCTTTCTGTGAAATGAGCTGCAAAGGATATTCTGCCCTTGCAGTTACTCAAATACTTAGTTTGTACCTTCACCATACAAGTGTGCTTTCCCATTTGGAACAAAGAAGCTAGAATAACTGCATGTATGTACGGTCAAAGTATTCTCTCAGACTGTGCCATTCACTCTCGAAACAACACACAGACTGTAGCTAAGCAATTCTCCAATTCTTTTTTCCAACGGTGCTAGTTCAGCAAGATGTATATATTACACCCTCCGTGTAATTCATGAAATGGGAGTGAGGTACTGCTAAGTTGAAGCTGCAAGGTGGATCATATGGCCTGTCTCAATAGTTCTCCCAGAAACAGCATTCCACAAAAGGCAAGGGTCTAGGTTTGGGACTCAGTTCAGGACACAATTTTAATTACTATCTTGGTAAGTTTAAATCAGTTAGACTGTTCACTTCGAACTTCATGGGACTAATCATATCAGCCACATTTATCAATTTCTTGTATGTAACATACTCATGATCTCATTGGCAAATACAAGAGGTAACAGTAGTGAGCACGACTTCTTTTGTCTGCGCACCTGCAAAAAGTGGGTAACCAACGTGGTCATATAAGCGCACCAACATTTGTTCTCCAATCAACTACTGAATATATCCAAAAGATGACTGACTGAATGACAGCTGGTAAGTTTCAAAATATTCTGAGACACTTCATAAAATTACTTACAGCTGCAACTACCGAGTTTCGACCAACCCATGCACAGCTCAGAAATGGCAGGAACTCAGTACGTAATTTGCTAACTGTCATTTGTTTGTTTGCATCAGCTACGGATATGGAAGAGTCATGCCCCACCCAACAAACTCTGTTCCCATCACCTGAGAAGGCAACAGCTCGCACCCATCCTCCTGTAAATAAAATAGGAAATTTCACATGAGAAAAAGTGGAAAAGGTTTGCAAAATTTTCTTAGATTACAGAGAAACTGTGGTTCACCTAAATACAGAATATTTATGGACATACCTCCTCCTGATGAATTTGGAAACTCTGCAAGTAACTGTCCCAAGGTCATCTTCATTCCCCATGGAGAAGGTTGTGGCATTTCCTCTATGTCTTTGATAAAGGCAGAAAAGATTCTCACCTGGAAATACAAGCACCTTAGATAATATTCTGTTGCAATTATTTACATACATTCAGTGCACCAAGAAAGTTTATAATAAAATGGCAAAGATGCCAGTCACAGTGCAGAACTTGAAGGTGAGGCAACAACATCAATGTTTCAGATGCCAGTGCATCGGGCACAGGGTACGCCAATGCTTTACGCCTGATGTCTATGTCTGCTCACTTCCACATGAAGAGGCACCTAAGTGTACAAACTGTGGTAGAAAACACTCAGCATGTTATTCTAGTTGGGAGAAATTCAAAGCTGCCTTAGCTTGCCAATGTGGAATAACTTACAAGACACCAACCATCCAGCAGACAACTCACTCTGTCTGCACACCGGCATGTTATGTCAGCAATGCGAAGCAGCACTCTGGTTGAGGTCCATGTGCAAAAGCACCACTGAATGTGAGCCTCGTCGGAGGCTTCAACAATGTGGAACTACCACTACTGCTGAACCAAGGCAACAGCTGTGCCCACACCAACTCCCAGTAGGAGGCATGTGTGCTCCATAAACTGCACACTGCAGGTGCAGATTGACATCCCACATGTGCTGGAGATGCGGTGCGGCCCACAAGCAGCAGTGGAGACAGAACATGAGACTACAAATCTCTGTCCCACAAGCCAGAAGACTAGGTTAGATGTCAGCTTCTCGGAAGGTGGCAGCAGCCATGACGGAGCTACCAACTGCAACAACATGGCACTCAGCACCAACTATACTAATGCTGCTAGAAGTGGAGACATCGACAGCTTTGTCACATTGCTCCTGATACTCTTTCATCGTACGATGAACATAGTCAGACAACCTGCTGCTCTAGATGTCTGTGGCACTGCTGTGGGTACAGCCAAGTTGCCAGCTGCTCAACATCTAGCAGCTTAACTTGCCACTCCGCGTGCCCACGGGTGCGAGCTGCAGGACTGATCATCCTGGCTGACTACCGTCATGCTACCAGAACCACAGCCAACAGCAAAGGCCAAGAAGAAGAACCTAAATCACAAATCCTCAAGATAATCAAAAGAGAAAACCACACCATCATGGTAGTTGCATGGTAGGCCAAACACTTTGGTGTTAGAACTGTGTCATATAAAGAGGTTGACGGGTCCTCTGAAGAACCGAGTTGAATGTGCATGGGAATGGAAGAGGAGAGGCCAATCCTGGTATCCATAGTCTTGGCTTCCTCAGCAACTGGCTGGTGTTGGGTCACTGGTCTGCAGACTTCTGGCAACAGGGTTTCCAAAAGGGGTGCCTGTCACTGGTAGACACCAGAGGAGGATGCTCCTTCTCTGGCTGGGTACAGGAAGTTTAGGTCCCTGAACATTGTGCTGCAGGAATCACAAGAAGTCAATAATGTGGGAGTAAATATACAAAGTATTGCCGATGACCTGGTTAAAGTGGTGACGAAAGTCGATATCATGTAGACAGGATATAAACAAATAGTATTTTTTCCACTCTTAAAAATTTGAGAGGCGACTGACTATCTTCAATGCTTGGATTTTGCATTTCTTAAATAATGTAGCACACTATGGGGGCTGGTGAGGCTGGCTGTTTATGCAACTGCCACAGACAAGAGGCAGCTCACATGGTGCATTTTCATGCAGTAGTCAACTGCAGTCTCCACAAATCAGGTCATAAGTACAGTGGGTAAATATGTGCCCGACGCACTGACATTTAAAGCATTGCATTAGGTGTGATCATCACTGGCTCCATTCTATATGCATCAAGCCGGGAAGAGTCTTCTGAGAGGATGTATACAGAAGACAAATACTGATCAATATGATTGTAACCAAGAACCGATAAAATTAAGAGACAGGTGCAAGTAGAAGGGAGGGTGGGCTAAGAGGGTGTAGGTGAGCAAAATGCTCAGCTCAGAAAGCAGCTTGAGAACCCCAGGACATATTATGCAATGGGAGATGCACTTGCTGCATCTGACTCATTCTCTCACCCTTCACTACCACAAGAAAACTAGTAATGTGGACAAGTTTATTGAATCTCAGGAAATGCAACAACAATGATGAGACAGTAAATCAACAACAATGCAAAAGAATAAGAAAAATGGAAAAGGTTGGGAGGACAGGAGCCAGGTCCGGCCAACGAACAACGTCAGTTATGTGCTCCCATAGTAAGAGCAGGCGACAGGGCACGCCTCCAATTCCTCAGTCAGCTGATGAGGCCAATATGTCCTATGTAACAGAGAGGAGGTATTGAGTGAGGGAAACACAGCTTCACATCACAGCAGTAAACCATGATTTTGACCTTCTCCATCTGTCTGGATGCAATCCAGGAACAGAGAGGAGTAAGTCACTTTGTTTTGCTTGCCTCCTAAGACTTTGCCAAGGAGAAAAAGGTCACATGTTTGTAAAAATCTGCACAGAAGTAGTCTCATATGTCTTAACACAGCTGCAGCTACACAGCAACAAGCTGAAAGCTTATGTCTTTTCATGGTGCCCGATATCTGCTGTGGAAAGATTGCCAGAGCCCTGTGACCACCAGATGATAACTTTGGCCAGCTACCCACCATGTTGCTGCTTATTCCAAACAAAGGCTCTTCCCATGGGTGCCACCCAGCCAGAGCAATAGCCGTCTGGCTCAATGGCCATTGCCCATAGTCATAGTGCACCCAAATGGACAGGCACATACTCCTCGACATGAACATGGAGGTGACAGCTTGAGTATTGACAGTGCATTCCCTGTGCATTCAGGTTCTACCACTGTACGAGTACCTGATAAATCTCCACATGGACTGAGTGACCTTCCCTGCATGACCTGCATTTCAGGAAAAATTTTTGAAAGGGTGTAGTTCAAACCTAGAAGTGGGGAGCAAATGTAAGTAAACAAATAGGTGGTGTAAAATAATGAAAGAATGAAGGAAAAGCTGTAGTCCAGTCCAATGTATAAGCTAGGCTGTCAGCAGGGAATCTGTTCTAGGGACTAACAAGGTGAGGGACTGACATGTGGGTCACCAATATTTATCAGTTTTAGAAAGGACATTCTACAGTATAACCCCACTTTTATATTCTTGGAATTAATGTTTTCCCACCATTTACAACACTTTTTTATTGCTCCCGTGAAATATCCTATGTCCACAATGTTAATTTGCACCCAATTTTATGTCAGCATATTTATAATTTTCCCGCGACTTATGCTTTATAAAAAAAGTTTGCGAAGAAAAAAAATTACATAAAATGACGCTGGAATGATGTTGGCCGTCAAGTAGTATTTACAAACATTACATGGTTAAGTTTCTTGACACCTAGGCGCTCTGCTCAGTGGATTTGGAGTGGGAAACATGTAAAAGTTGGAACAATTTGTGCCGTATCTCCTGCTGCTGCGAAGTTCTACTCGGTGTGGTGGCTGATGGGAGTAATTGCACCCCATTTATATGGTGCTCCCAAAATGGATTTCGTAAACTGATGTCCAAATACCGCTTCTGGGCCATCAACGTTAGTTTGAATAAAGATATAATGATGAATCACAGACAGTTCCAAACTGCTTCTACAGTGCTTGCACAATGTCGTGATTGTTGTGTTCGAGGCTACATCTTTGTCGAATCATATTTAGTGCGTTTCACCGTTTGACCGCCTGCAGCACTAGTTGAAACCTTCACTCACTTTATGTTGCTTGCATGTTGGTTAAGCTGAAAGCTTATGTCTTTTCATGGTGCCCGATATCTGCTGTGGAAAGATTGCCAGAGCCCTGTGACCACCAGATGATAACTTTGGCCAGCTACCCACCATGTTGCTGCTTATTCCAAACAAAGGCTCTTCCCATGGGTGCCACCCAGCCAGAGCAATAGCCGTCTGGCTCAATGGCCATTGCCCATAGTCATAGTGCACCCAAATGGACAGGCACATACTCCTCGACATGAACAGGGAGGTGACATGTAAAAGTTGGAACAATTTGTGCCGTATCTCCTGCTGCTGCGAAGTTCTACTCGGTGTGGTGGCTGATGGGAGTAATTGCACCCCATTTATATGGTGCTCCCAAAATGGATTTCGTAAACTGATGTCCAAATACCGCTTCTGGGCCATCAACGTTAGTTTGAATAAAGATATAATGATGAATCACAGACAGTTCCAAACTGCTTCTACAGTGCTTGCACAATGTCGTGATTGTTGTGTTCGAGGCTACATCTTTGTCGAATCATATTTAGTGCGTTTCACCGTTTGACCGCCTGCAGCACTAGTTGAAACCTTCACTCACTTTATGTTGCTTGCATGTTGGTTTAAACACATTGCCATATAATTATGATTTTTTTTATGCTGGATGAAATGTGTTTCGAGAATTTATTCTCATTGTCAGGTGCAGTATTTACGTATGTATTTTATGTGATGTTATACAAACAAACAATGTAAGTGGTTGGTTGGTTTGGGGAAGGAGACCAGACAGCGTGGTCATCGGTCTCATCGGATTAGGGAAGGATGGGGAAGGAAGTCGGCCGTGCCCTTTCATAGGAACCATCCCGGCATTTGCCTGGAGTGATTTAGGGAAATCACGGAAAACCTAAATCAGGATGGCCGGACGCGGGATTGAACCGTCGTCCTCCCGAATGCGAGTCCAGTAAACAATGTAAGTGATAGCTGGCATGTGTGTGGGGGTTTACCTACATAACTGAGGAGGCAAAGTACGTGATAACCTCAAAAAGATGAACACAGTGTTAGTTTTTGAAAAAATGAGGTCAAAGTCGATGATGAAAAATCGAACATTCAATACTATACATAGAAAGAGCATCTAAAAACAAACATCCTTTATTAATATAATATGAGGTGCTTAGTTAATTATGTTTAAGTTATTAATGTTTTTTGTGTTTTCATGCTGTAGCTTGATTACCCGTGATTCTCTGCATCTAGCAGAGTGAGGTTGGTGGTCTGTGTTCACATAAAACTGTCAGTGTTGTTCACGAATTCAGAGAATCGACAACCTTTGACAAGTTTGCTGGCAGAATGTGAAGTTCAAAATGTTGAAGATGTTGCAGATATTGTTGAAAACAAGAGTGAAAAAAGCAAACAAGCACTCACTGACGTGATAAAAGTTCTCAAATTTATTTTGAGACAAGAGCTTTGCACTGCCAACTGTGAGCACATCAATTTCTGAAAGATCTTGTTTTATCCACAGTTTTGGATTATATGGTACGCACCAGGAAGTGACTTTTGTAAAAGTTGAAGAGATTGTCTATGAAAATAAAACTGAAGCTCTTCCAGATTTTGTTGACAGTATTAATATCACCGATGACTCAAGTGCATCAACCGCATCACCTGTAAAATCAGGATGAAAATATGAAGATTCAGTGTATGAACCAAATCAAAGAAAGAAGACCTGGGAGTAAGTAACATTGAGTGTCAAAATAACTGCGAAACAGCATCCTGATTGGGGTCTGAAAACATTGCAGACCAAGGAAGTAAGTTCAAGCTTAATAAGAAAGGACTTAGTGAAGAGATGGGAAGCAGACATCGAAAACGGAGTATCCTGAGGTGGTAAATTAAATGTTGTCAATAAATGGTCATTCAACAGATTCACTGAAGCCACAGAAGGTGCAGAGCACATAGCAGCTTCTCTTCAGCAGTGGGCGATAGCAGCAAGTATGCAGTTTAAATCACAGGCAAGTGATGTTCAGTTCATAGAGTTGTCGTCGCCATCGTCATCCTGTCAAGCTCTTTCAGCGGCAGGCCAAAGCCTCCATTCCAACCTACGACTGAGATTTTGTAATAAAAACTGACCACACAGGATGACAATATTTACGAGAGAGAGAGAGAGAGAGAGAGAGAGAGAGAGAGAGAGAGAGAGAGAGAGATTGGAGTAACACTGAAGAGGGTGGAGCTTGCGCAGTATGCATTTCTGTCGCTAGGCATGTATAGCACAACTCATTGCCAGTTCAGTGCTGCCTGCGTTGTTGACCTGGCTTGTTCTGTTCATCTGTAATGATTGTTTCTGCTAGTGCCACTTCACTTCATTCTTGTTTCATTTTTTATGATGGCAAATTTAAGTGAACAAAGTGTAGCTGTGAAATTTTGTTTTCTACTCAGTAAACTGCTGTTGAAACTATTTTAATGTTGGAAACAGCTTACCAAGATGATGCTATGGAAAAATCTCAAGCGTACGAGTGGTTTTCTCGATTTAAAAATGGCGATATGCCCATTGATGACAAACCTGGTTCAGGACATACATCAACTGCCCAAATCGATAAAAGTATTGAAAAAATTCGACAGCTTGTTGCTCACAGACCATTGAAAGACAACTGATCAACTGTCAGGAATTAGTGGATTATCTTGGAGCACAGATAAGCAGAATTTAACAGAAGATCTGGGAATGAAAAGGGTTGCTGCTGAGTTTGTTCCTTGGGTTCTGACTGATAATCCAAAGCAACATCAAGTTGCGTGCTTTGAAGCAACAGCTTGAAACTGATCAAGATTTTGTGTCAAAGGTCATTATGAGTGCTGAGTAATGGTGCTATGGTTACGACCCAGAAACCAATGGAAGTTGTCATCGTCACCCTGCCAAAAAATGTTGAGTCAAATTAAACATCAAAACAATGCCAAGGGCATAGTTCATTCAGAGTCTGTTCCCCCATGTAAGACAGTCAGTCAAACCTTTTATTTGGAAGTTTTCAGAGGATTGTGCAACAGTGTTCTTCAAAAAAGACCTAATTTGTGGCAGACAGGAGACTGATTCTTCTACCACAACAATGCACCTGCACACACAGCCATCTCTGTTAGTTTTTGGTTACAAATGGCATGGTTCTGCTGCCCGATACATGTTACTCCCACGACCTGGCTCTGTGTGACTTTCTTATTTCCACGCATGAAAAGGGGCATGAAAGGACACCAATTTGACAAAGTTTGAGAAGTCAAGAGAAAAACAAGGGAGGAGCTGTCAGCCATTTCTAAAGATGACTACAAAAAAAATATTTTCAAGCAGCGGAGCACTGGTGGGACAAATATATTAGTTGTAATGGAGAGTATTTCAAAGAAGATAAGTTTGTTTTGTAAACAATTTGAAAATATATAGCTATTAAAAAAATAATTCCTTTTTTTGTACCCTCTTGTACAGTTAGTATAAAACATATGCTGACACACTGAAGCAATAAAAAAACATTTGTTACAATTGGTATTGAGAACTCTCTTACACCATGCAATATTCCATCGCTGCATCTGGAAAACTGATGCTGACAATGTTCTTGTGCTAGCAAGAATACACTAGTACTAACAAAGAGATAGAGGGGCTGGCCAGTACTTACCTCAGCTCAGTACAACCGATAGATACACATAAAACAGAACCGAAAATTTACGTTCCTAGCTTTCGGAACAAATGTTCCTTCATCGGGGAGGAGAGAGGGGAAAGAAAGGGAAGAAGGGAAAGGAGATTCAGTTACTCACAACCCAGGTTATGAAGCAACAGGGAAAGGGAAATAGGGAGGGTAGCAAGGATGGAGGCATGGTTGTCAGAGGGAATATTCTACTGTAAGTACTGTGCCAGCTTCAAACCAAAGAGGATGCATACAGAAGTAAAGAGGTATATACTATAAAGATAAACACAACTATGTAGGATGAAAAGATGCATGAATGGCTAAAGAGGAAAGGGAAAGAGGAGAAGACTGAATGGGAGTGAGGTTGTTTAACGTAGGTTCAGTCCAGGGGGATGGCGGGATGAAAGGATGTGTTGGAGTGCAAGTTCCCATCTCCGCAGTTCAGAGGGACTGGTGTTGGGTGGGAGAAGCCAAATGGCACATATGGTGTAGCAGGTTCCTAGGTCCCTAGAATTATGCTGGAGGGCATGCTCCGCTACTGGGTATTGGGCATCTCCTAGGCAGACAGTTCGTCTGTGTCCGTTCATGTGCTCAGCCAGTTTAGTTGTTGTCATGCCGATGTAAAAGGCTGTGCAGTGCAGGCATGTCAGTTGATAAATGACATGTGTAGTTTCACACGTAGCCCTGCCTTGAATTGTGTATGTTTTACCAGTAGCGGGGCTGGAGTAGGTGGTTGTGGGGGGATGCATGGGGCAGGTTTTGCAGCGGGGTCGGTTACAGGGGTAGGAACCGCTGGGTAGAGAAGGTAGTCTGGGAATATTGTAGGGTTTAACAAGGATGTTACGGAGGTTAGGGGGGCGACGAAAGGCAACTCTGGGTGGTGTGGGGAGAATTTTGTCAAGGGATGATCTCATTTCAGGGGTTGACTTGAGGAAGTCATATCCCTGGCGGAGTAATTTGTTGATGTTTTCGAGGCCAGGATAATACTGAGTGACAAGGGGGGTGCTTCTGTGTGGTCTGGGGGTAGGAACATAGTTGTTGGACGGGGAGGAATGTATTGCTCGGGAAATCTGTTTGTGGACAAGGTCTGCAGGATAGTTGCGGGAGAGGAAAGCACTGGTCAGGTTATTGGTGTAATTGTTGAGGGATTCGTCACTGGAGCAGATACGTTTGCCACGAATACCTAGGCTGTAGGGAAGGGAGCGTTTGATGTGGAAAGGATGGCAGCTATCGAAGTGAAGGTACTGTTGTTTGTTTGTGGGTTTGATATGGACAGAGGTGTGGATGTGAGCTTCAACAAGATGAAGGTCAACATCCAGGAAGGTGGCTTGGGTTTTGGAGAAGAACCAGGTGAAATTCAGATTCGAAAAGGAGTTGAGGTTATGGAGGAAATTAAGGAGTGTTTCTTCACCATGAGTCCAGACCACAAAGATGTCATCTATAAACCTATACCAGGCCATGGGAAGCAGCTGTTGGGTCTTCAGGAAAGCCTCCTCCATGCGGCCCATGAAGAGGTTGGCATAGGACGGAGCCATCCTGGTTCCCATGGCCGTTCCCCTGATTTGTTTGTACGTCTGGCCTTCAAAAGTGAAGTAATTATGGGTGAGGATGAAGTTGGTAAGTGTGATAAGGAACGAGGTTTTTGGAAGATCTTCGGGTGGGCTACCCTCCCTATTTTCCTTTCCCTGTTGCTTCATAACCTGGGTTGTGAGTAACTAAATCTCCTTTCCCTTCTTCCCTTTCTTTCCCCTCTCTCCTCCCCGATGAAGGAACATTTGTTCTGTTTTATGTGTATCTATCGGCTGTACTGAGCTGAGGTAAGTACTGGCCAGCCCCTCTATCTCTTTGTTAGTATTTGTTTCACATCTTTATATGAGATTTTCCAAGAATACACTAGAAAATTCAATCCACAAGTCTCTCAGGAAGTTGAAGCTCTGCAGGGCCAATCTGGAAACGTTTTTTGCCACATGGCAAAATTACCTCCCAACTGCATGAATCGTATCCGGTTTGCAATGTGAAACCTTATGTGCAGCAAAATACAGTCTTTGTGATATTCGATTTATATGGTGGCTGAAACAACATCACACGCCATGAGAGGACTTTCATAGATGAGGATGCTCAACCAACATGCAATGTGAACGAGATGGGTGTGATGAACAACCAAAATGTACTTCTCTGTTAACCATGTGACGTTTACTTTTTCCGAGAGGTAAATAATTTCATCACACGACTTCAAAACCATGTGATATACATGACTTCAAAATTGTACGATACTTAAAAATTGTACGACATCACAGCAAAGCAGATAACTGCATCTGCACACACTTACTGAAGCTAAAATGATATACCAGATCAATGCTATTAGAAGAACCGCTATAAAGGTTTGGAATGCTTTCTATCTTAGAAAAAACAAGGAAGAATGGAGAGTGAACACATTACCTTTCCACAAGTAAGGACAAAACTGGTAAGCCTCACCCTCTTCAAAGCTATGTTGTATTTGTTTTTAAGCAATTTGGGAAATGCACATGACTGGCATTTAAAGTTGTAAACATTATTAAAACTTGCAGCTACTTTGAAAATAATGATTTACGTACAAACACGGAAAAGAAGTTTCTTCTTTATTACATTCATATATAAATACTCACCTTAAAATCTGTTGATCCAGCAACGAGCAACACATTGTTTGGATGCCAATCAATTGCTGTGATAGTGGAGCGGATGGGCTTCTTTATATGTTTTGAAACCCACCAATCATTTTCACTTTCAAAATAGCACACAGAAATCAGTCGTGCTCCGGAACCAACAGCAAACTTGTTTTCTGCAGCACAAATGACAAAAGCATTTGATTCAAAAACAGTCAATAGGGTAACATTTATTAACTGAAGCTCTGAAAAATGGCTTTCATTTGTGTGGAGAGAAATGCAAGTAAAAACTGTGCAAGTACATGAAATTTTTATTTGTTGTATTATTATTGCTATTATTACTAAATTTTCTGGCTGTTGCTTGAGTATGAATAGCTCTAGCTTCTTTCTCTTTTTTTTCTGAAGCTCATATATAACTTGGAATACAAAACAACAAAAGTATTAGTAATAAAAATCCTGAGGATGGTTCTTGAACAAACAAGATGTGGGCCCTACTTGAATTCATCAGTGTACATAATGCAGCAATTATGATACTTGTCCAAATTACTAGCAAACAAAGATATAATAAGGAATACTACAGGATTTAATTAAGGTCGTTACATGACTTCTCACCAAGGATGATGTAATACCATTAGCAAGTGTATAGACAGTCACTATTTCATGTGATACTAAACATTTACATTCTAAAGCCCTTTTGGCAAATGAAGGCTTTTATGAAAAAACACCTTCACAAATATCCAACCTCAAGGAGGATCCCTACTTGAAAATTTCTCATTGTGGCAGTAAATTAAATAATAAGACTTTTACATTTATACTCATACTCTGCAAACAACTGTAAAAAGTGTGACAAAGTACTTTCCACTGCACCACGTATCAGGCTTTCCTCCTGTTTGATTTGCATATGGAGTGTGACGGAAGAATGGCTATCTAAATACCTCTGTGTGCGCTGGATTTCATGCAATCTCATCTTATCACTGAAGAACTTATATATAGTGTACTGTAATATAGGGCTAACAGATGAAATGTATTCTAACAATACCCAATAGTGTAAAACTCTGAACCCCTGAATTGAACCTGAAACCAAGCAATAATTCAGTAACCAGAATGTACATCTTTCATCCTCTTGGTCAATACTTGTAATGAAGAGAGTTCTCCAGGATGAGAACTCAAAATAATTAATCTTGAACCGGGTGCCAATCTCAGTGTCTGGAGGTAACTCACATATTTTTAAATGACATTTTAGGTTTCATATTTGTTTATTCACTTTTTCTTCAAATTATATGTAAATTTTATTTAAAATATCTGTTGTATACAAACTTGCAATGAAATACACTAACTGATTAAAAATCCAATATAATTCGCAACTGACCACTAGATTTCACGAGAGGCAGATTGCCTGTATTAAAGGGGGTAGGGAGTATTGTGTTGTCAGTAGAGAAGTAGTGTCAGCAAAATGAGTCAGTCAGGTGATCTCACTGATTTGGAACATTGGATGTCACCTGAGTAACAAACTCATCAAAGATATTTCAACCCTTATAATGCTGCCCATGTTAACTGGAAACATCAAGGAAGGAAGCATAGCCAACCAAGTTCAGGTAGACCTCGTGTACTGACAGACAGGAACCAGCATTGTGGAGGAGGGTTGTAAACTATTGGACGAAATTAGTGCAAGGTATCACTCGTAAGTGCTATCAGCAGTCCAGCTAGCACAATGACTGTGCGTAGGAAGTTAAAAATGAATGGGATAAAAAGGTTGAGCACACATTTCTGCAGCCAATGCTATGCGAGACTTGAGGTGGTGTAAAGATGTCATTGAAAAGTGAATGACTAGAAACGAGTGATGAATCAAGCTATAACCTGTGGCAATCCGATGGAAGAGTTTAGGCTCGGCGAATGCCTGAAGAACATTATGTACCATCATGCTTAGTGCCAACAGTGAAGTACCAAAGATATGGTGATATGGCATTGGGGTGTTTTCCCTGGTTGGGGTGTAGTCGTCTTATTGAGCTTAAGGAAATACTAAATGTGAAAGCTTATGAACACATAATTTACAGCACTGTGACCTGTGTACAGTAGAGGAACAGTCTTGAGATAATTATTTGTTTCAGCATGACAATGCTAAGCATTAAAGCCATATTTGGTGGACAATAAATTCCTGAAATGGAGTGGCCTGCCGTGCCAGTCTCGACCTGAGCCCAATGGAACACCTTTGGGACAAGTTAAAACACTGACTTGGCTCAAGACCCAAGATCCAACATCACTACCTTCCCTGGTTTTGGGTCTTGAGGAAGAATGGGCTACCATCCCCCCCCCCCCCTCTCTCTCTCTCTCTCTCTCTCTCTCTCTCTCTCTCTCTCTCTCTCTCTCTCACTCACTCACTCACTCACTCACACACACACACACACACACACACACACACACACACAATACTGAGAGTGACCCCAGCAGAGTCAATGCCATCATAATGAAAAAGGGTGGATACAACCCACATGAATTTCCCCTAATAGGTGTCCAGAGAAGTGTGATCATACAGTGTGCTTAATCAGACATATTTTATCCTTCTAACTAATAAGAACAATCAGCAGGCAAGCTATAATGAAACGTATCTTTTGCCATTTCACAACAACATTCTTTTAGATTAGAAACTGTTTCCCTTTACACATTTAAAATAATGTGTCATTGTTAATGCTTGTTTTTTAAAACCAAAACATATTTGAATATTTCATAGCAATGTGGTTTATGCCACAATGTGTAATTACAGTGCTGCAATTTCAACAGAAACATAGGAACTCAAAAAAATGTATGGAAAGTTAATTATTGACTGATGATTTTGGTAAATAACTGAGATGATTGATCAAGGTTCATGAGGAGACTGCACATCATAAAACACACTAACCGAGTAAGAATTATTGCATTGAACAGAATCTGTATGAAATTGTCATAAAATACTACGAGGCGTGTTTTTTTTAAGTAAGTATCATTTTGAAATTAAAAAAGATGTGTTAAGATATCTTAATAATTTTATTTTTACATGAAAACCTGTACCTTAATCTATGCACTGATGCCATTACAGTCTGATTCTTCCTTGTTTACGTTGTGTACTGAGTGTTTAAGATGCCTCCGATAATCGTGAGTCTGCCGATTGCGAAGTACGGGCTGTTATAAGATTTCTTAGTGCTAAAGGCCTAAAAGCAATCAATATTGATCGTGAGATCTGTGCAGTTTACGGAGAAAACATTATGAGTGATGGAATGGTAAGAAAGTGGGTGAGAGCATTTAAAGATGGCTGCACAAATGTGCATGAGGAACAAAGGATTGGGCGTCCTTTCGTCGTTAATGAAAGTTTTGTGCAGGAAGTGGACAATAAGGTGAGAGAAAACAGATGCTTTACGATTTCCTCCTTGCGGGATGACTTTCCTAAAGTTTCTCGTAGTGCTTTGTATGGCATTGCGACCGAGCACTTGAATTACCGAAAATTGTGCATAAGTTGGGTACCGAAAATGTTGACGGATGTGCACAATACCAAACGTTTAGACAGTGCATTGACTTTCCTTGAGTGATACCACAATGACGGTGATGATTTCTTAAGCCAAATTGTTACGGGCGATGAAACATGGGTCGCCTACGTCACACCAGAATCAAAGCAACAGTCCATGGAAGTTGAGCAAGGGCATTATTTTGCTGCAAGACAATGCCCGTCCGCATGTGGTGAATCAGACCAAAGACCTCATCACATCTTTTCGATGGGAAACTCTAGATTATCCTCCGTGCAGCCCTGATCTTGCATCCAGTGACTACCATCTGTTCCTGCACTTGAAGGAACACCTGGACGATCAGCACCTTCATGACGAAATCAAAACAGTGGTGATGCAGTGGTTAACAAGTCAGGTGGCAAACTTCTATGAGGAGGGTATTCAAAAACTGGTACAATGTTATGACAAGTGCCTCAATATTGACGGAAATTATGTAGAAAAGTAGATTAAAAATGTAAAAATAAAATTATTGAGATATCTTAGTATGTCTTTTTTTTTAATTTCAAAACGATACTTACTTAAAAAACAGCCCTGTACTATGTATGAGCTATATAGATCCAACACACACACACACACACACCACACACACACACACACACACACACTTTTTCAGAAAGCTTTTGTTACATAATGTAAGAAACTTCCTTCTTTCACTCTTACACAGTCAATTGTACTGGGTTGGAGTGACCACTTCGAAAGAGGGGAAACAAAAAATACGTTATGGGCCAATGCATTACAGTATTTTTCAAAGCACAATGTGGAGTTGTTATGTACAATTATTAAACTTACAGCCATGAAATTTTAGCACTCCATTACATATTCCTAGTATTAACTACTAAAACAACATGAGTCTAAGCATACCAAGTGGTGACCACTTCACACATGTGGCTGCTCTATTGATCCGCAGCAAGACAAGTGTTGGTTTCCATTTTCCATCTTCACCCTGAGTCCACACATATGCATTTCGATCCTAAAAATAAAGAAATTTTTCTCAAAATGTACTTAAGAGGTATACAAATCGAAAAAAAAGGTTAATATTGTAATGAAATAAAACAACTGCCAATATCCAGAAATTCTGTGATCTCTGAAGATATAAAGAGCAAAATAAAAATATTACAAGATTAAATAGTATATTAAACATACCACAGCACAGGTCACAATCCTATTTGTTTTAGGAGCCCAATCAATACCAGTCACACGTAAATCATGCTGGTTCAACACATCCAGTAACTTCCAGTCATTATCTAGACGTTTATAAATGTGAACCTCGTGGTTGTTAGGAGACAAAGCCACTTCTGCAAAAAATATCATAACAAATTATACAGTCTGGAGTGGAACTACCAGATGCTTCAATGATACTCTAACATCAACTGTGTTCTCGCCCCTCAATGATGAACTTTGGTGTCAAAAATCATCACAACATGGAAAAAACGCATCAGAAGCACAAAAAAATAAAGAATTAGACTGTATATTGTAACATGAAAGTAACAGCTGCAGTAAAGGTACGAGACGTGTTTTTTAAGTAAGTACTGTTTTGGAATTAAAAAGAGACGTGCTACGATATCTCAATAATTTTATTTTTACATGAAAGCCTGTACCTTAATCTACTTTTCTACATAATTTCCGCCAATATTGAGGCACTTGTCATAACATTGTGCCAGTTTTTGAATACCCTCCTCATACAAGTCTGCCGCCAGACTTGTTAACCACTGCATCACCACTGTTTTGACTTCGTCATTGTCTTGAAGACGCTGACCACCAACGTGTTTCCTCAAGATGAAACATGGGTGGCCTATGTCACACCAGAAACAAAGCAACAGTCCATGTAATGGCGGCTTTCTGATTCACCCAGAAAAGTGGAGTTTAAGCAAACAATTTCTGCCCGGGAAAATCATGTGCACAGTTTTTTGGGACAGAAAAAGAGTATTGCTTGTGGAATTTCTGTCTCGTAATGTGACAATCAATGCAGCAGCTTACTGTAAGACATTGCACAATCTGCGCTGTTCAATTCAGAACAAAAGACATGGCAAGTTGAGCAAGGGCATCGTTTTGCTGCAAGACAATGCCCGTCCACATGTGGCGAATCAGACCAAAGATCTCATCACATCTTTTCGATGGGAAACTCGAAATCATCCTCCGTACAGCCCTGATCTTGCGCCCAGTGACTACCATCTGTTCCTGCACTTGAAGAAACATCTGAGCGGTCAGCATCTTCATGACGTAGTCAAAACAGTGGTGATGCAGTGGTTAACAAGTCAGGCGGCAGACTTATTTGAGGAGGGTATTCAAAAACTGGTACAATGTAATGACAAGTGCCGCAATATTGACAGAAATTATGTAGAAAAGTAGATTAAGGTACAGACTTTCATGTGAAAATAAAATTACTGAGATATCTTAGCACATCTTTTTTTAAATTTCAAAACAGTACTTACTTAAAAAACACGCCTCATAATTTAAAAATGCAAGACTATTATAAAGTGATGTAAACTCTAGGTTGAAATATCCACAATACTAGGAAAAGGATAGATTGATACTCACCGTAAAGATGACCCACTGTTGCAGACAGGCATGACATGACTGTTATATATTATAGATTTCAGCCAAAGCCTTCTTTAGCAAAGGAAACACACACATTCACACGAGCAAACACACTTCATGCGCACATGACCACTGCCACTAGGAACTCTGACCGGTTGGAAGTAATGTGTGCATTATGTGTGGTTACTTGTATGAATGTACTTGTGTTTCCTTTGCTGAAGAAAGGTTTGGCTGAAGAGAGATATTCACATTTTCAAAACCCTTCAATTGTCTCCCACTGTATCACATTAGTTTGAAATTTGGCTCAAGGGCGCCTACAATCTTCATTCATAATGATGCAAAAGCAGGATGTCCTGCAGCGTCACCCTCAGGCTCAGCAACACTTCAGACAGCAACGTGTGAACATGTGCAAAAAAAGGTCACAATTCAGAAGTCTGTATGAGGTGTATTGTGGTTTAAGGTCATATTATCACCAAATTCCACCACAATCCTTCCGCATGATGGGAAGGTTGTCGCACCACCTCTTACCCACATTTCACCCCTTCTTTTGACGCATCTCCAGTAGATGACATAACCCCGACAACCAGCACTGAAATTGTGCACTTTTCTTATGGGTGGCCGAAGAAGTCAATGAAACCACTCCTTCCCTGAGGCTTTGATCCCTACAAAATTTCGCAGTTGGAAATGACAGTTTGCAGTGCAGTGTGCCTCTAAGAGACTTCAAAACCCATTCAGCTGAGTGGTGCCTCGTGATTGCTATAGTGTCTGAAGGCAGGCAACCCTTACTACTGTAGGTGGGGGGGGGGGGGGGGGGGGGGCTTTCCTCCCCTCGAGTGCTACAGCAGCAAGGCACCACCCAGCTGAATGGGTCCAGTAGTACCTGACAAGTACATTTTAAAGGCGCTCAACAAACGTTGCCAAATTGGAGGCCTTTCAGGGTCCCTTTGCTATTTTATTGATGCACACATCAATGTTTCAAAAGTTTGCAGCACTCCATTTGGTTTTTTATAGTAGGAACTACTGAAATACAGGAGGTCTGAAGTTGATATCGGTATTAACATACTGGAAACTCAAAATTTACTCTCTAATTTTTATGCAACAGACAGTTGAATCTAACCTCAGTTTCTGACAAGAAATTGGGTAGTCACCTGGTCACAACTGTGACTAACCAGAATGAATCCCTATTTCTACGATAAGCAGTTCAACTATGAAGCCCAATACATTACACAAGCTGCTATAGTCTGTCTGTAAACTCAAGAGCGAGCAGTGCTTTTGGTGGGGGAAGCGGCCTTTCCCAGAAGAACCCTGCCACTGGCCTACAGGGGCACCCAAAATCAGTTGCCCGTTACCTGCCTAGCGGTGTAGATCAGCGAGCAGTGATACACGTCGTTCTGTTCGTGGGATCTTAATTGCCAGTGTCAGACAGTTAATTTTGTATGCTTACTGATATACTTCGGAATCCGGAAGTGATGGATAATCGCCCTGCATTGCAAGAAAATGTGCAGAATATGGAGAAGAGGAGGTATTTATGGAGTAACGAGCGTTCGATTGTCTGTAATGTTACAACATCATGTGTTAAAGAGGCGGCACAAAAGAACTATGGGCTAATATTACCAGTCCCAATCAGAGGGCTGCAATTTATGCAAACATCAGCCTCGCCACAATAGGACGCATAAGGAAGAAACGCGAAAATAAACCGCGTGGTTTACTGGAACCGCCACGAAGGAAAACTGATAATTTTGGGAGGAAACTCTTCGTTATAGGCAGTTTCACAAAATCGGTCATTCGACAAACGATGGAGGACTTTCACATAAACCAAAAAATAATGACGACATTATGGACATTACTTACTGCCGTAAAAAAAAAAAAAATCTGTTTTCTTTGGCAGAAAGATGTTTTACGTAAGACATAGCGTAAAATGGGATTTACCTGGAAATTTCTAGCTTTTAATAGAAACATAAAGTAAGAATAAGGCTTAAATTCTACAGATTGATTGCACCATATGGGGTTCGTTTTACGAATAGCAGTAGAGGGTACATACTTCACATGAACAGGCATTCGGTTCTGTATTTGTAGCAGAATCCTGACTTCCGTTCCTACGTTAATATTACTTACTCTATAATGTTGTGTTTCGGAAGAAGCTATCGTCTTTTGGATTCATTATGGTCTTAACGCATTTGTCTAAAAATAAACGCTGCCAGGACGTATCTGTACACGGCGTCGACAAAGATTTAAAACGCGCGCCGCGGCAGGACCGGTACTAAATTGTGAAACAGCCTGTAGAAGCGCCTCGTGACGTAGCTGGGTAGGCAGAGTGGGGACTCGCTCGCTCGCTCTTCAGTTTACCGACAGACTATAACACCGCGTCATTTACGCCTACACAAGCCATTCTCTACCATTTGATTCACATGTTGCTGTATGGGTCAATGGTCTAGTGATAAATGTCTCACACTTATAGTCTCAAGTCCAGAGTTCAGGAGCATTCACATTAATATTGTTCTCAATTCTATTCTTAAGTTTGTTGTAAGTGTGTGTGCGAAATCAAAACAGTCATAATTTAGTCTGCTGGCATTCTTGTACAAGTAATTCTACAACAGATTGATAAAATATCTTGCAGGGCATATTAAATAGTAAAAGAGATACCATGTTCTCTTATGAGATGGTTGAATGGATTTGCAAAGAAATTTAGCAGTCTCACAGTTATAACATGTACGTATTAAACTAAATTTTATTCAACAGATTATCTTGGATAATCCTTCTGTGCAGCTTGCCCCGGTGGAGGCTCGAGTCCTCCCTCGGGCATGGGTGTGTGTGTTTGTCCTTAGGATAATTTAGGTTAAGTAGTGTGTAAGCTTAGGGACTGATGACGTTAGCAGTTAAGTCCCATAAGATTTCACACGCATTTGAACATTTTTGGAAAATCCTTAGAGTGAAAAGTTGATTGTACCTTCTACTCTTTTCAAAGACATATGGTGTTTGCAAAGCACTTGTGAGTTATACAAAAAACTGAATATCACAACAGGAGATACCTCAACAGCCTTAAGCTGCTTTACTAATTGCCATGCCAACTAATACACAGCTAAAAAGGTTGATACCATAGCTATAATTAACAGCTTTGTCTGTCTAAATTCAGTTGCAACATTCACCTGGCACACAGCTTGTAAATTCATGGAGCAATCAACATTCCGAGTGGCTCGGAACTTATTCTGTATACTGTCAGAGAATGGACTAAAATTAATATAAACATTACTCACAGAGTCATATTCAGCTGCAAACAGAGCACTACTTAAGGTCAGTTCTAAGAAATTACAACTTCGTAACTTTATGTAGTCAGTGGTAAGATATCAGGAACTAAACTAGAACTTAATGTGGCAGCTGCTGGGTGCTAAGCAGAAACTGTGTGCTTAGCTCAGCAGGGTGGTCAGAAATTCCCGTTACAAACTTCTAGGACACATAGAGGTAGTGAGTACAGAACATTTTGAACAGGAACCCATGTCTGGAATTGTATCGTTTCTGCTCTACATCAGTTTCAATTCAGATGGGTACCTCGTCAATGTCTGCTTAGGGCAAGAGAAAAGTCTCAAGAGTTCCCTGTCCTGGTATGCAACAGGGTAGACACGATGACGTGTACTACGTTAAACGATCCCCAGATGCCACTTATTGTCCACTTTGCTGTGAGACCAAGTCAACACCTGTGCATCACATGGTGCATGCTGCATAGAGGACACATGGTGCAGTACATGTTTGGGGAATACACAGACATGCTCCTTGTGTATGGCGAAGCTGGAGCTAATGGAAGAGCTGCTAGTCAGCTGTATGACAAACGTTTTCCACACCGTCACACTCCATCACACAAACTGTTTGCCCAAGTTACACAACGGCTACGAGAAACAGGTACCTTCACCATGAGGAGGCAGGACTGTGGTGTTCCACAGCGGTGCTGCACTCACGAATTTGAAGGTGTACTGCGTCGCATTGAAGATAGCCCATCAACGAGTTTGTGAACAATTGTGTGTACAATGGCTGTTAGTCACAGTACCGTCTTAGACATCCTGCATGAGCAACAATTACATCCGTACCACTTACAAAGGGTACATCCTATGGGTCCAGCAGACTTTCCACAATTTGTCGCCTTCTGCACATGGTTCCTGCACCGTTGCATCGACGCATCTGTTTCCATGTCGAGTTCTCTTCACAGATGAATGTAGGTTCACACGGGATTGTGTTCTGAATGCTCAAAATAGCCATGTCTGTGTGAACGAAAAACCTCATGCCATGCATGTTCAGGGATTTCAAGACAGATTTGGAATTAACATATGGGCAGGTATTCTGGATGGTCATGTGATTGGACCATACCTCCTTCCATCCAAGCTCACAGGTCCTGCATACTTAGTCTTCCAAGGACGGGTCCATTATGTGTCTTAGGAAGCTGTGCCATTGAATGTCCGTCAGGAAATGTGGTTTCAGTATGATGGAGCACCACCTCACTTTTCGCTGGCTGTCCAGACACATCTCAACAGACAGTATGGTGAAAGATGGATAGGCTGTGGTGGTCGAACTGCTTGGCCGCCACGATCGTCGAATTTAACCCCTATGGACTACTACTTGTGAGGTCATATGAAGAGCCTAATTTATGAGACACCTGTAGAGACAGAGGAAGATCTGCTGGCACGAGTTCTGGCCAGTGCACAAGACATTGAAGAGACACCAGGTGGGATGGAGAGAGTGTACCAGAACATACTTTGGAGGTACAATGTGTGTAACAATGTTGGTGGCCGCCATATCAAGCCACTGTTGTAATGCATCGGTACGTTGTGGCTGGTGCCGTAGATGCTGGGTTCTTGTTGTTGTCGACTAATGTAAACCATAAGGTGTAATTTGTAATGCAAATGCGTGAGTAATAACGGAACGAGTCAGTATTCTTTTCAAATGGATTGCAACAACTGTACTGGGTCACGCCTAAGTACATTCCTCATGTGGGTGTGGATGAGATAATCACCTGCATTCAAACTGTCGTAGAAAGGAAATGATACGTTTCCAGACATGGGTTCCTATTCAAAATGTTATGTACTCATTACCCTCTATATGTCCTAGAAGTTTGTAACAGGAATTTCCAACCACCCTGCGTATAGTGTAGGTTGCCACCACCATATCTGAACATTATTCATCACCACTCTTTGGTCCCTTACGTTAATCACAGAGTCGAGAATAAAATATCATGGGACATTCTTTTGGTTTATTGGCACTCCTACAACTTAATGCAACTGTACTTCATCTCTGAAGGCAAGACACTAAGGGCTGTACTTAGCAGTGCAAGAAGTTTGGATTCACTTGAGAAACAGATGAGTTATGGAGACATTCTTCCTGCTGTTGGAGTGCTGTGAATGTTCAAAGTGCATGATCTGGTCTGCACTGGGTGAGGTGGAAAATATTCTGCAACTGCCAGTATGCTCTTTGTTCTGTTCATTGACAAAGTTACTAGTGGAGACAACAGTTACAGCATGTGATGGATACAAACCAGCATGCTTCTAAACTGCGAAATATTAGCTTTATCTTTCTCTGGGCAGAATGCACCATATTTCTGCCTACTAACTTGCATAGCACTAACTGTAAGAAGAACAAGTTTCCAGAGACAGACCAACTTGCAACCTTTTCTAAAATATGTATATACTCTAAAAAGCGCAACTTTCACTACTTTCTTCCAGTAATATCCCACAAAATGTGCAGAACTTATGTTAAGTTTGGGTGAACTGGTGGAGGTAAAGCTGTGAGAGGAACACGAGTCATGCATAGATAGCTCAATCAGTACAGCATCTGACTGCAAATGGCAAAGATTCTGGGTTTGACTCCCAGTTCTACCCATTCCATGTCTTACACTGTGCTGTCTCTGGCAAACCTCAGTTTTTATTTATTTTCCCTAAACTTAATCATATTTTGCAAATTTCTACTCTACTTCTTGCTCAATGTTCAGATTGAATAAAGTCATGAATAAGCAACAACCCTATTTCCCTCTCTTCTCAAGCACTTTTTCACTGTCATGTCTGACTGATAACTGCAGTTTGGTTTCTGTACAAGTTGAAGGTAACATTTCACTCCTGTTATTTTCTCTCCATTATCTTCAGAATTTCAAAGAATGTATTCCAGTCAACATTGCCAATATATTTTCTTCTATGTAGGTACCACTGCAAGAAATTTATTTAAAGAAGGTGGTATTTTTCCACTTCTGTATGTATTTTTATTTATTTATTGTAATGTTACTAGTTTCTGTCTTTGAGGCCATTATGTCTTGTTTAACATGTGTGAATGAAATGAAAGGAACATATAAATTTAAAGACACTTCCATTTTAATAAACATAACAAATTTTTCTACTGCAAAAAATAACTTGAAAATGGCCTAAAAGCCAGAAAGTAGTCAAGTACCAATAAAATAAGTAGGCCTACAACAGAAGAAGAACCAACCCACCTTACTCATATCAGTAATACTGAAATGTCCCAACTTAAGATGAGTGCTTTCGTGTTCTTCACTGACGCTGTAATGACTAGAATTTCATTCAGTAATTAAATCATAGGAAAACCTCTGCATGCCTACTGTCCCCATCTGGTAGTAGTACCAGCTGTTGATTATCAACCACCTACTGCTAATAATAAATTATTAGCCTAGTATACTATCACCACAAATTCTTTCAGGCATATGGTTTGGGCTAACAGTAGAAATTTCTGCTAATTACTTTCTAAATTTCTGTCAACTTCATAGTACCTGTCACCAGAAGTAATGTTCTTCGATTTAGAGCCAATGCGGGACGTTAATTCTATGTTATCATATACGAGGACAAGTTACCAACATAACATACCAGTTAACATTTTCTTGCTTATTGCTATGCAAAGTATCTTTCCATAATGACAGTATTCTGTTTGTTGAAGACTTTGTGTTTCTTGGTATATGCCTGTAATACAGACTGGACAATTTTGTATAATATTTCTTCTTTGTCGTATCCACCTATTTAACCTGAGAAACTAACAAACTTAATAAAGGCCAAGTTTGCATGATTCAGGAATCCAAATGAGGCACTAGTGTGCAGTTCCTTCAGGAGTCATTCCTAGGCAGCTGCTGAGGCAACATTGTGATAGACTTTTGTGATGTGCTTGGTTTGTGTAGTTTTAGAAGGGGAATCAGCGTAGCCTCATTTCATGAGTTGGAATGTAGTACCTACTGGTCAATCTGGTTGATAAAGCTAAAGATGATGTCAACAGATGCACAATTGAGATGGATCAGCATGCAGTACTGAATGTTACTGGATACTAGCAGTGTATACCTTTAGCTACAGATAAACTGAATCGAATTTCTCACACAGAGCAGAATGTTATATACTTCCATGTTTGAGCTGAAGACAACCCCAATTTATAGCCTCCTCCTGCTTTAGAAATATAGTTTCTTTGATGTTCTCCGAGATCTGGCCTTAATTACTTGGAGTGATTAACAGTTCTAGATTGTTCAGTGCAGCTGTGACAGGTGGTTATCTACTGTAGCTCCGTATCAAATGACAATGTGGCGATGAAGAGTTAATGGAATTAAGGAACATGAACAGTTTCTGGCTTTACTCAATTATCTGTAACGTCTTTGTGCCTGTAACACAGAATGCTAATTTGTCCCGTGTCAATAGATTCTGTCTGTACCACTGCAGTGCCACCTACACATTCCCAATGGCAGAGCAATACACGTGTCACTCAAACAGGACACAAGTTGTATCATTGGGTGTCCAGCAAATTTTGGGCTGGGCACATTACTGTTATACATAACAGCTGTGGCTGCATACAAAACTTTATGTACAACAGTAGTAATATGGTGGAGTCATCCCTTTGAGGTGATTTTCACATTCAAATGTCACTAATGTACTTACTGAGTGGTAGATATTCTGAGTGAAAATGAATTATCAAGAATTATATCCCTAGTGCAGAGGTTGTGCAAAGAACAAATTCCATCATCCCATGTGTATTAAAATCTCTTAGGGGAATTTGATGCGAAAGTAGTTGTATTAACTCAGTAAGAGCTGACCAATGGAAATGCTCATTCTGTGCCAAATAAATGTGAATTGTAACAGTGACTGTTCATATGTTGATGTGAAGGGTGATGAGAGAATTGTGGCAGCTGTCCTAGAATAGTTACAAAAAGCCCTTTCCCCAGCAGTCATGTAATTTCTGTTGATATTCACAGAAGGGTCAGGCTGTTTAAATAGGGGTGTCCTGGTAACAATTACGATACGTAACCTAGATGTTAAGATTTTGAGCTCCTCCAAATGAATCCACTCAAACTCCTTCACCTCCGTTAATGTGTTCTCCTTATGTAGGGCCTAATATGTTTTTGAAAGGTAGATGGGCTTTACAGAATGTCTACATCACAATGCACAGTTAACTAATATTCATAACATAGTGTGTGGTCAAATGGTTATTTCCCCTCCATTTTCAAGTTAGGCCTGACTTGCACATGATTGTTATTTTGTTGAGATGACTGATTAATAGTAAGTGTTCATCTTTCATGTTTTGTTGAAACTGCAGTAATCACAAAGGTATGATGGGTTTCTAAATAATGTTCAAATTGCAAATAATTTAATGGGAAGAGCGGGCTTTATGTCAGGTTCAGATACAATAGAGGGCTGTTTCTGGGAATAATTATCAGAAAAAAGTTTTTTTCTTTTTTTACAAGATTTTTTGCAGTTCAATATGTTGGTGTATGTGTATCAAAGGATACGTTTCTGAAGGGTAATATGGTTAGAAAATACTATTATAGTAAAAATAGTATTACAACTACTTCGATCGGATGTGTCAAAGATCACGTATCAGTTCTAAGAATAAACACTAGGAACAAACAGTAGGAGTACCCAGTCAGTTAAGAACCGATTACTGGTCGGTCAGCACACGGTAGTGTGTGAATGACGGTGGTTAAGTGATTGCGAGAAGGAAAACGTCTTTCATTTAAAGCACGCATCCTCAAGACCAGTACTTACCGTTGTAGCACCCGACGGACTTAAATTTCTAATGTTTGTTGCCCACAAGTAAAAACCAAGAAGACATATAGTCTAAAGACGTGTGTATCTATCAAGCTATACTCACGAGTTCTGTCTCTGTTCCAAGCATGACACGTTATGGGATTTACTCCAAAGCTGTGTCTTTCCACCATTTCGTTTGGCTCGGTCTTCACCTGAAAACAGATGCATTTATTTTTCCTTTCAGCTTTTCAACATATCTGCAGGTAACGCCCAGATGAAGCGATAAGCACCACGACCACTTTGAATGTAATATATGTTGAATTAAGGACATACTTGTCCCGGTCGCCGAAAATAAGGAATTCGCGGACTCTGGTCCGTCTACACGAATACCTTCTCCCGAAATTTCTTTTTCCTGTAAGTTTCAAACACCCATCTCTTCACGCTAGCCCATAACCATCAACTTAACGCAACCGCTCAAAGATGATTTCATCACAGTGCGTGTTATCATAACATTCATGTTTACAGGCATCTGAAATTGTATTAGGACTTAAAAATAACTTGTGTGTATGAATTCGCTCTTTTTATTACTTTTTCCTCGTCATGTCCAAACTATTTACAGTATTTAGATCGTGTCCTTAAATATATAAAGGAACTCATGGCTCAAATAACAACACTGCACGAGAAGCAATCAACTGCATATCTTTCCACTATGTTGTTTGAGTTGTATCAAACGTTTTGACAGGTAAACAATTAGCATTTTCGCGGTTACCGAAAGCAGTCATGACTACGCTAGAAGACAAAATTCTGGGTGAGAAAGTTCACTGCTACTGCAGCAGTAGTGAAAGTGAGGAAGAGAAATCAGAAGATGAGAGTGAAACACCAAACGCCGTAGCGGGCGCTGAAGGAAAGTCATCGGATGTACCTCCGCCTGACCCATACAAATGGGAGGGATATTCCACAAACACCGGCCCTAAAGGAGTGGTTCAGGATTGGCGGCGATATAAACAACTGGAGATTGAGAAGCGCGCCGAACAAGAAAAGGAGCGGTTGGACCTGATAAAAAAACTTTCCTTGACGTGTAGATCAGCATTAGATGAAGAGAGAGACAAAAACGAGGAGCTAGATCCCGAACTTGCAGAGCTTTTGAATGACGAGAACATTTTACTTGAATATCAGAAACAAAGGATGCAAGAAATGATGCAGCAGATAAGTTCGCTTCCAAGATTTGGCAAAGTTATAGCTTTGACCAGTGGAGAAGAATTCCTTGATGCAATAGATAAAGAACATAAATCTGTCACTATCGTCGTCCATATATATGAAGACCACGTACCAGCATGTGAAGCAATGAATGGCTGTCTTTTGAATTTATGCCAGGAATATGCGAATGTTAAATTTTGCAAAGTTATTGGATCAGCTGCTGGTGTCAGCAAACGTTTCAAAATCAATGGAGTGCCTGCATTGTTGGTTTATAAAGGTGGCCAGTTGGTAGGAAACTTTGTGCGTGTCAGTGAGGAGTTAGGCGATGATTTTTTTATGGAAGACGTCGAGAGTTTTCTTCTTCAGCACGGCATGCTTCCTGACAAATCATGTGTACCTGCAATTATAAGGCAACAGAAAGATGATGATGACGATGGTAATGCTAGTGACCTTAGTTTAGAGTAACAAGTATTCCAAGAAACTGTCGAAGCTAACTATTTTATCAAAAAACTTTTATGAGTGCAGTTTGTAACTATTTCTAAAGTCACTATATGTTATGTTAACACAATTTAAAAAATTGTTATAGTTGATGCTCTTAATGTGAAATTATATAAATATATATATCTACCTGTGTGTGTGTGTATCATAAAAGAAATGAGATATAATGTAGTGCTTTAGAAGCTACTGTTAAAAATATATTTGTGATCCATAAAATTTATTTACTGAAAATTTTTAACGCAACATTACCTTCTCAGCTCCTAAAGTTTTGAAGAAATTTATTTTTCAAGGTACCTGTGTTTATGCAGGAAAACAAAACGTAATGAGTGAGGTTATAACATAACATTAAAACATTTAAATCATATTTATTTAAAATGCAACTTCATGTGTGTTGAGACTCAACCAAAATTTAGTTAACACAAACAGATCCATTTAATTAAGAACAACACACATTCGGATTAGCAGCTACATTAACAAGTTTCTTGTAAAATACTAAATTGTTTATTACACAGTCTGTACTGCATCTAAAAATAATGAAAAATAAAGTAAAAATTATTTTAAACATTATTGAAGAGGAAAGAACAATGTTCACTATTGAAGTTAACTTCTGTGACTGCAGATCAAGGAAACCTTAAGCTATATTAAGTAATAGTGAAGCTATATTAAATAATATGAAGCTTTACTAAGTAATTTTTCCTGCTGCAGGAATCATTAGCACTGAATATATAAAGGAGATACTTTTGTTATGACACTATGATGCATATGTTCAGTATAATTTGGTCACCATGATGAAAGTGTTTGTGGATTAATTATCACATCTGCAGATTGCAATATTATTCTGAAACTGGTACTGGTAATGTGAATATTTGTAATGTGCTTGTTTACCACTCAACACTTTCTTTGTTTTTATTCTATTCCAGGTTTTCTGTAGTTATGTCATTATCTTGGGCAAATTATTGTGCAGTGTTAATCCCAGATAGAAACTGCTGTATTGAGTATTTTGGTTGTTCTTTATTTGGTAAATGTAAGTCCAAATGGGCTCTTGCTGCATAATCACATACTGAACTATTTGTGACAGTGCTGCAGTTGTTTTTCCTTATGTGCGTAACAGATTGGTAACTGAGCTCACTTGGTACAGTAAGGACACCCATTTTTAAAACATGTCTTTACAATAAACATGAGTGCTACATTTAGCTAATATTCTCAAAACCCTTTTGTGCAGTTTGAAAATAATGTCCATGGTTTGTGTATTGATTAGCACCTCATCTAGGTCTGCAACTTCTTATGTTTCTAATTTCTGTGTTGTCTTCTTGACTTCATGCTTTGTTTTGTTACGGGATGCATTATTGTGCATCATTGTGCTGGCTGTGTAATTCATTGTTGGTGATACAGTTGTTTTAGGGATTTTTTTTGCAGCTTCTTTGCAGTACCTGAGAAATATTCATTGAAAAATATGGAAAATTTGCTATGATGATCAGGGCACTGTAACAGCTCAAGCCAAACATTTGTGATTTCAATTAACGAGGCTATCTTATTTAGATCAACACCTGTTTGTGAGCACTATCCCTCTTCAAGCTTTTCCCTGTCCCACCCACTAGTAGTACATGATTACCTGTCGTAAAATCTTCACACAGAGGCCGTCAGTCTTCTGTCACTTGACTGAGCTCTGCACCCAGCTTGAAAAAGTTGGTGAGCTGATACTCACCTTAACTTCTCCTGCAAGGGGAGCCCTACCCCTCTCTTTTGACTACAGTACTTTCTCCTTTCTAACATTAGTGATGTTCCTAGGTTTGGTGTTCATAAGCATAAAGTCTGCTGCACATTTCCTACCTCTACTCCTGCTTGATCCCCTCTCCACCCAACTCTGGGAGCTGGAACCTGATAAACAAGCAATTACAGATAGCAATTTAGACACATACATAGCATACCACATTAGGAAACATTAGTTTCATGGAAAAAATATGGAGGAGAAAATACACACCACAGAAAAGAAGTAATTGTTTTAAAATATGAAACTGTATTTTACAAATTAGTGAAAATTTATATCCATGCACTCATTTTAAGGAACCCTTCAAAATTAGTCAGTCATTCAATTTGCGTACCATCTGCAAGTTACAATATGATGTGATGGTGGGTATGTGCTGCAAGATATTGTTCCATTCCCTGTAACCCTTCTGACTGCTGAAGAATACTGTGGACCATTTCTGTAATTTTACTGTCTTGGTTTATATAAAATTTGTCTGTAAACTCTACTGAACAGTAGCCAGTTGAAAGTATTGAGGGGAAAGTACAATTTCATAAACAGAAAATATTATCCCGTATGTTGTGACTGCATTTTATGTTGTACCAAGGTGTAATTATAGCGAATAAAAATACAAGATCACAAATTAAAAGCCTAGAGAATAGTTTATAAATGTGGTCCATATTTTTTTACGTGAACTCAACTTCTCAAAATGTAGTTATATTATAAATACTCACTTATACTGTGTTTATATTTGTCTGTCAGATTTTATAGAAGAAGCTGAGAACCATATGGGGAGATCAGTTAATGAAAATGTCCATGATGATTGGGAATATCACAGCTGTTTTCATAAACTCCACTGAAGAAAAAGCTGCTATCAGCCCCATTTTTTGAATGAATAATGTATTTCACTATCATTGATTTTGGGCTGAGTGCCATCTTCAGCCAAGAAATCCACACTACTATCTAACAATGGGCACACACGCAAAAATAGTTGCAGTGAAATAAATCATTCATTCAAATAGTGTACAGTTTTATATTCAGTAATATTTAATGGAGATTACTAAATCAAATTGGGAAGAATCAAACATTTTGTCAGAACTTGACTAAAACAAGGGATAGGTGTCCAGGATGAATTTTTACTTTGCAGTGGAGTGTGCTCTGATTTGAAACTTGCTAGAAGATTAAAACTGGCCAGGACACAAATATGGGGCCTTTGATTTTTGCAGGTAAGTGCTCTATTGATTGAGCTATACAAGGACAACTCACAACCTGCCCTCACAGCTTTACTGAGGCCAGTACTTCATCTGCTACCTTCCAAACTGTCACAGAAGTTCTCCTGCATACCTAACAGGACTGGAACTCCTGGAAGAAAGGATATTGCAGACACATTACTTAGATATGAAATGAGGTGCCGGTGGAAGTAAAGCTGTGACAGCAGGTCATAAGTTGAGCTGGGATAGCTCAGTAAATAAAACACTTGCTCATGAAAGGCAAAGATCTCATGTGTGAGTTGCAGGCCACCAAATGGTTTTAATCTGCCAGGAAATTTCATGGGATGGATTGATAAGACACGTCCTTAGGCATTAAGGAATCACCAAATTGGTAATATCAAGAAGTGTGGTGGTTAAAAATCATGGTGGGAGACCAATGCTTGAATACAGGAACTAGGTTACTGCCTATGCTGGTGCAGACACATCATGCGCTGTGAACCTAACCATATAACAAGAACAGTGCTTGGCGTAAAATAATGGGAAAGAGTCCCCAGACATCCACTGAGTACATGGATTAGGAACCTAAAGAACGACCTGAAAACATTGTAACTGCACACTGAAAATACGACCAGGATGGAATAACAAGACTAGGAGGATGGACCCCAAGAGAGACAGAGAATAAGGCATAAAAGGAGAAGAATTCATTTTATTCCCATATTAAGTTAAAGAGTTTGTTTTATTTTATTTTTAGACTGTGGTTCTTACCTGTTACATTTATTGTCAGTTGGAGGATTTATTTTTTGTTATAGTTATTTTTGTTACATGCATTATGTGGCCGTGTGTCCATTTGAAGAAAGTAGTTGTCACCTTCACTCATCACCACAATATCACATGTACACTGCCAAACAAAAAAAGTAAAGTACCCAGGAGAGGAGGAGGAAAGGTGGAGAGAGTAACTGAGGTTATTTCATTGATTACAAAATTGAGTCAAATTTATAGAGAGCTTGGCAGTATGAGCTCACTGATGTGGCACTCCATCTGGCCTGAATGCATGCACTGACTCAGTTTGGAAGTGTGCTATAAAGCCGCTGTATCCTCTTCTCAGGCAAGCTGGTGTACAACTGTTGTAACTGGGCTCTGATATACTGGCACTGGGACAGAGTTGACATTCGAGCTGTGGGGGCCAGATATATCCGTCTAGATACTGCAGAGCTTTGAAAATACAATAGCAACGAGAGACGTCTGGCATGTATTCATGGTACTAGCCCAAAACATGACTGATCCAGCTCTCTCCTGAAACCATGGGACTCCATACCTGACTGCCTCCTAACTTTTCCGTGATGATCAACAGGTGCTGGATAAATATAAATACTTCATTCACATACAATCTGTATCATCCAACAAATTAATTAGGTAAGTGATGATAAATACAAGAAACCTTTACTTTGGACTAGAGATAGTACTGACATGAAATTTTACATGATGAAAGCTGGATGTAAACTTTCTTGACTGAATCTAACTCAGTGAATGCGTCATTTAGACTGACTGACATGGAACTTTATATAATGAATTTAAGACGCAGATTCACTTCATGAACATTACCTGATGACTGCTTAGTGCAAATTAACTGTGGTTTTGTGCACAGTATCTATTTAAAGATGCACGTAAGACTATTTTTACAACACATTAAGATACAAAGTTGTTATATTTTTAATAGTATTACAAGAGGCAAGAAAAGTAGAGATTGCATGATCAAATTATAGCATGGAGTTACTTTCCCTGTGACAAACAATATGGGTTCTAATATACCAAGCACATAAAATCCCACCGAGCAAGGTGGTGCAGCGGTTAGCGCACTGGACTCACATTTGGGAGAACAATGGTTCAAACCAGTATCCAGTCATCCTGATTTAGGTTTTCCATGATTTCTCTAAATCGCTTAAATTGCTTCAGGCAATTGCTGGGATGGTTCCTGTGAAAGGGCATGGCTGACTTCCTTCTCTAATGTGATGGGACTGATGACCTCGCCATGTGGTCCCCTCCCCCAAATCAATCGCCCAACCAACCAACATAAAATATAACTCGTCCTATGAAGATATTAGGACTGTGGAATCAAGGTTAGAAGGAAGAGCAGAGCAAGCTACACATGACTCCTGAGAGATGCGTTATGGCACACGCTTCAGGTCTAGTGAACTGGGTTTTTCTGAATTCGGGGCAGGTCAGCATCACCAGTCCTCATTAATTGTGCACCTGCTATGGTGACCATAATCTGGAATAACGGTGGAACACTGAGAGTATAACAGAGAATGTAGATCTTCACTTAAACATCCATATCATGGGGTTTTTACAAAACATTTACAGAGTACACTAGCCAGACCATTTGAGACCTCTTATGATACCATGACTTTTTTTAAGATTAAAAACTGGCTTTCAGTATATGTCCCTTTATACAACCCGTGTTTATTATAAGAAAAAGATTGAGTGGAAAGCACATTTGAATTTATCTGTCTATTGTATATTCAAAAAGCATTGGTACAGATACACTTTAAGAAAATGAATATGACATACTGTGAAGGAATTATCCAAAGGAAATGGAAACTGGTAAATGTGATTTATATGTACAGACGAAGAAATGATTTAAATTTTAGAAAAAAACTGAATGATTTATTCAAGAGAAAGAACTTCACAAATTGAGCAAGTCAATAATGCATTGGTCCACTCTGGCTCATATGCTGGCAGTTATTTGGTTTGATATGGGTTGATTGAGTTGTTGGATGTGCTCCTGAGGGTTATCGTGGCAAATTCTGCCCAATTGGCACATTAGATGGTAATAAACCTGAGTTATTTGGAGGGCCCTACCCATAATGTTGCACATGTGTTCAATTGGAGATAGATCTGGTGACCTTGTTTGTCAAAGTAGGGTTTGGCAAGTACAAAGACAAGCAGTAGAAACTATTGCCATGTGTAGGTGGGCACTATCTTACCAAAATATAAGCCCAGAATGGCTTGTCATGAAGGGCACAGAACGAGGCATACAATATCATTGATGTACCACTGTGCTATAAGTGTGCCATGGATTACCACCAAAGGGGGACTGCTATGAGAGAAATGGCACCCGAGACCATCACTATTGGTTGGTAGACCATATGGCAGGCGGGAATCAGGTTGGTGTCCCACTACTCTCCAGGGCATCAGCAACCACATCTTCAGCCTGGAACCTCACTGACTTGAGTACAGTTGTCTTCAGTTATGAGTCCCGCATCCAAGTGAGCCCTAATGATCAGCGAAGATGTGTCTAGAGATGCGCTGGTCAGTGGTGGGATACCAGCCTGACTGTATCCCAACCTATGGCATGATAACCCAGAGTGATCGTCTGTAGTGCCATTTCTTTTCATAGCAGCACCCCTTTGGACATCATCCATAGTCCCTCTATGGCACAGTGGCATGTCAGTGATATTCTGTGCCCTGTTTTGTTGCCCTTGATAGCAAGTCATCATAGGCATCCTTTTCAGTAACATAATGCCTACTTGCACAGGGAGAGAGTTCTTACTGCTTGTCTTCATGCTTGCCAAACCTTACCTTGGCCAGCAAGGTCACTGGGTCTCTCCCCAATTCAGAACCCTCCAACAATCTTGTGAGTTTGGTGATCTAACACACCATCTGGACAGAATTTGACATGATATCCCTCAGGATGACATTGAATAACTCTATCAATCAATGTCAAGCCAAATAACTGCTTCCATAAGGACCAGAGTGAAACTAACACATTAATAACTTGCTAAGTTTTGAACCTCTTTCTTTTGAATAAACCATCCAATTTCTTTCTGAAATTGTAATCATTTGTTTCTCTGTACACATACATCACATACTGATTCTCATCCCATTCGGATAATTCCTTTTAAGTGCATTGTCCTTTATTTTTTTTGCTTTAGAGTGTAGTTGCAACATTGAAATGTGTGAAATGGGTAAGAAATGGTACCTTGGTCATTCTAATACAATGTAGTGAAACTGCAACAATGATAGTATATGAATTTTTTGAAGTGGAAGTTGTTTGTTATGAACAGAAAACCAAATTGATAGCATTCATTGTAGATAAACAAAAAGAAAGCAAATGCAAAGAATATAAACATCCATCAAGTGATAAAATTTGTAGACTTCAGTACAGTCTTTGACCCCAAAATATTTCTCCTTTGTTTTATGACTGTTTTTGATTTGTGTGATCATCATCAGATATGTATGTTTTCTAAACTAGTAACTTACTGATGGTGACCGTACACTGTAGGTCATTTGTGTTTATCTTGGTTTTATTATGTTCTTATATATATATATATATATGTATATATTGATTGTGCCTCCTTTGGATACAATTTTTTATGTTTTATTTACTAGTTTAGAAAGACAGACATATCTGATGATGATCATATAGATCAAAACTGGTCATAAAATAAATAAAACACATTGCAGTCTAAGACTGTTCTGAATTCTACAGATTTTAAACATTAGAGCACTGTGTTTCGCACTATGATTATGTATCATTTCATCATCTAGTGACAGTTATTTTACAGTGTGACACAGGTCTACTGCCAGAGAATCTTTGTGTTAACTCTGGCCACAGAAATATATGCACTTACATAAAGCAATGATGCATGCAGCGGGTGCACATGTTGGATGGCAAAATCTGAAACATGAATAAGAGATTCTGGAAGAGGCAAATGAATTTTGCTATCTGGGAAGTAGAATAGTTAAATAAGGAAGATGCAAAACAGATGTAGCAGCAAGGGTTGTACAAGGCAGAAGGACTTTCTGTAAAATAAATGTGTTGTAGATGTGGCAAGGCAGCTCAGGAAGTGTAAGTAATGTGCTCAGTTCTAGAATCATGCATCAGTTGCTTGGAAGAGCACATTACATGGAAATGAAATTTCAAAATATTATAAGAGGGAAAGAGGATGCACGAGATTAGTCACCAGATGGATTCCTTACACTGAAATGAATACATTAAGCAAATCAATTCAGCCACCTCCATTTATGAGATTGTTCACCACAGTGGCTATGATTTCAATTGCAGAACTTGATATGTCTACTCAGACACAGAAACACATGTCCCTTCAAGTGTAGTTGCAGAGCAACTAATAATTTTGCTCCAATAACAATCAAGTCAGTCATGAAAAGTACCAAGGACACTTCAAAACAAGGTGCACAACGTAAAACTGTGGCATGGAGTACAGTAAGCAGCATCCCAAAACACTCGTCCAGAGCAGTACAGTCATCAAAAGGTAAAAAAACATGTGAATAAACAAAAACAGTGGAGGGCAAGCTGAAAATTATCACCCCATCACATAACTGTTTTACATAGAAATCTGTGGAGGACCCACTCACAGAAGTATTGGAAAATGGAGGATACTGGAAAGAACCAACCAATTCTTTATCAAATGCCCTGATTTACATATATCTGTAATATTGACAGCAAGAAAAAAAGACTGATATAGGGAAGTCTTACAGATAAAATAGCTCCTGCACTTCAGTGGAATCTGAATGGGTGCAAGACAGAGGTAAAAGAACGGAAACTATTAGTACGGGGAATGTTTTCATGCATATGTCTCTAAGAGATACATTTAAAGTTACTGGTATACCTTTTGCTAGGGAATACAGCCTCCTCAAAAGTAACAACCTCACTGTCGTGAGATAGCATGGGCATATTGGTCTGTGACAAATTCCACTCCTTGCCTCTCCTCATCAACATCAACTAGCAAGCGGTTGCTGCAACACTTCATGTGCCATACTTATGATGTGATACTGTGCCCCCTGTAATAAAGCAGATTCCAATTCAGACCTCCATAGACTGGCCATGGCAGGCCATTCAGCTTCCTATACCTGCCTTCTAATGAATATTTAACTCAATGAATATTTAACTCAACAGGCTCTCAGGGACCTTACTGCACAGCTCTCCAGTCCATTCCTCCTATGTGGGATCTTTAATGCTTGTAATATGCTATAGGGTTCCACCATTGCCTGTCCTGAGAAGCTGAGTTATTGAGAGCCTCAAACCCTCAGAAGTATTATGCTTCTTAACACAGAGCAGAGCATGTATTTCAGTGCAGGATCATTCTAAACCAATAACTTTTCAATATGCCCTCCTGTCCTCACGTACACTACTCAGCACTTCAGACACCATTTCATCACCTGGATACAGCTGACAGACCAAGCAATTCCTGAAAGTAAGACACCAAAGAGGATTCTCAGCAACGCTAACAGGACACAGTAGAGCCAGGTGGCTCTTTTTGAACATTGAGACCATCCAGGAACAGGTAGACCAGTTTAGGATACTGATCTATGAAACTGTCAATGCACTCATTGCAAGTTTTCAAGCCATTTAAATAAGTGGCTTGTACCTTGATGAAATGAGGAGTGCCCATCAGTGATCAGCATCAAGTGAATCGTTTTGTGCAGTTGTTGATCTACTATGTACAACCTTATAGTCTTTCAGGTAGCAACAATCAAATTATGCTGTATTATAAGGAAAGTTAAAAGAGATCATATCAAGAATACATTGTCTTAATTGTGTGAACCATTATGTGGATTTTTAGAAAGTATGGTAGGTCATCTCTGGCAGATATAATGAAGGAGGGGTTTCTCCAAATTACACCACAGGCATCACATACAAAATGGTATCACTGTTTGCCTAGACTGCTGCTACTGCCAAGCTGATTCTGGTATCCTGTCACCGTACGGGATCAAGGAAAGGGATGGGTTAAATTTCAAGTGCAGTAACTGCCTCTTCTATATGTGGGAGGTATGTTTAGTTCTATCTGAGACTAGTGATAGTGCACATGTTCATGATGAAATTAATAACAACCGGTGGCAACTTGGAGAGAAATAAAACGAAATTCTTCTTGGAACTTTTAATAGAGTATGACAATAGAACAAATCTCCAATGGAGACAGTTTTGATCCTCCTCCTCAAACTGGAAAGGGACCAAATATGCCCCAGTAGTTATCAAAGTGTTACCTCAATTATTTATGGAAAGTCCATGGAGCATACAGTTAGCTGGTGCTTGGTCTCAAACCTAGAGACCAGGGAGATCATTAGCTGTTAGCAGCATGGATTCAGTAGGTATTGATTCATAATTGGCAACCTGACTCTGCTGGAGGTGGCTACTGTTAGTTAACAAGCATTGTGCTCTCATTTAAATATATGGCCGAAAGAATCAGCCTAAAGTAATTGTGAAATGAACTCCGTCGTCTAGGACCGTTCGATCATATCTATAATAGTTTAGGATTTACTGTTAAAGTGAAATTAACAAGTTTTGTAACAAAGACCTAAATGCTAAAATCTGAACACTTTGGTCGATCTTAGTGATCAACATTTCATATAGAAGCGCATCATTAAAATGATAAATGCTGTAAATATAAACTCTGTAACTTTATTTGTTTAAAAGATATAGTAAATTTAAATTATCAGTATTTTGGTTAAGCATCAGATCATCATTTCCTCCTCACAAAACACATTGAACGATGATGGCATGACACCTTATTGAATCATTAGGTAATAGAATATTTGTTGTAAACTTTAGTGCATAATAGCTACTTTTGTACTTTATTTATTTATCAGAAAACACATTGGTGAAAGGCTACTGGCCATGGCATTCAGAGCTAAGAAGAAAATTGTGTTGGGTTTATGTAAAAGAATTTAACATTCATTATGTAATGGATATTATTGTTACTTTATTTACAACATGAAAGTGGTCAAGCTTTGATTATTTAAATATGTTAAAATGTAAAATAATGTAGAATAAGCTGTAGTCGATCAGATGGACAGCTTAAGGAAAGGTAACTGTGCTATTCAGTTGAGTGATGATGCTCGGCACACCGGAAATGTGGCAGGGGACGGGCAGAGGGACAGTGCTGGGGCAGATGCAAAAGCAGACAGTTCGGATGGAGACACCAAAGGGTACAGTTCAGACTGAGACCTGAAAGCGGACAGTCAGTCTCTAGGCAGCTAGGAAGTTAAATGACTTAGAAATTTCGCGTTGTGTGGTATTGCGGGGATTAGTCTCTGAGCGGTGAGCAGGCCTGGTGTGAACTCTTAACTTTTGCGTAACTTGTATTTTGCGATGAGATTGTGAATGATCAAACTATGTCAAATGGTTGTGCACTCGAGTGTAAGAGTAACCCTAAATATGACCACTTTTGCTATTAGTTTGCTTTCTGAATAAACATTATTCTAACCAAATCACAACTGTGTGGCCTACATCATTTGTGGGTCATTAATTTAGTTCCCGATGTTATTATTACTGTTATTATATGTTGTGTTAACTTTGTATTTCGCAAACTTGCCATCAGCCAGACAATTTAACCAAAGGATCACAGTGTCTAATTTAGGGTGTGTAATGCGGCAAATGTGGTGCAACCCCTAGACAAGTTTGAGCCAAAACATTTCGATAAAGGGGAACCGCATGTGAGCCCAAACATCTTTGGGATGTTAGCTTGCACTACATAGTAGGCTTTGTTATGGGAACAGTGTGGTGCATGAGGCATCTAGGTTCTCCACTGTTTCAGAATCGCTGGTATATGAAACTATTTCTCTCTAAGCTGTGGAAGCAATTTCCTCAAATCATTCCCAGCAATGAGGCCATTTGGGAGTCATACAAAGCATGGCCTAGTGGAATGGCATTTGACAATTCTCAGGGCTATAGTAGATTGTCACCCCATTTATTGAAGCGGCCCAGAGTAATTTTAAGTTATTGAAATACGACAGGGTATATGTTTAACTCAATAATTAATGATATTTTACATTGGCACCACAATTATATGGCAATACGCAGAGGTGTGTTTATATAGGATGAGTATCTTGGCTACTGTGTGGTTTCCAGGATTCGTTTACATCACAACTTTACTGTATTTGACGTAGTATTGGACGCAATCTTGATTGCTCTGGAGCGGATGGGACATATGCTGAGAAATTCCTTATCTGCTTTGACTCCCAATGTGCTCTTAAACCCGTGGAACACCCATACCAAACACATAAGTAAAACCTGAACAGCCATAACTCCTCCATAGACAAAGGCTGGAAAAGAAGGTGGTGCTGTGCTGTACATCACTATATGAGAATTCTGGTAAATGAATTAGCGGATGTGGCAGCCAAGGAAGTATGCACCAATAATCAAAGTCCTGTGGCTCAGTGTTCCTCCCTTACATGCTCTGCTCTTCCTGTTGATCACATGTCATGTAATGCTGGGATGAAGGATGGCTGGAAGTGATGGACTATTAGCTGTGGCTGAAAAAATCAATTACTGTTGTGCTCCAGGTGTAGAGCAGATAGCAGCCACCATCAGGAGCCACCGCCACCACCACCACCACCACCACCACCACCACCACCACCACCACTACCACCAGCACCAGCACCAGAAATCGTAGCAGCAACAGTAGCAGTAATACACTCTAAGGAAAAAAAATGTTGCACTGTGAAGGAGTTATGCAAGTGGGTGACACAATGATACTGATACAGGTATCAGTGAAAAATGCACAACTGTAAAGTCTGGCAGCCAATGGATGAATGTGTGATGATGCAGAGCGATTTTACCACACAGCTGGCCAGGTTAGTGAACAGGGGACATATCAGTACCAGAGCATAAAGTCTTTGCAAATTTTGTTCTGTGTACTGGATGGTAACTATGCCTTATAGACAGTATTAGAGAGAGGATGTGTAGTCGCGCTCAGAGAATGTGGGTGAATAATGGGGAAATTGATTGATATTTGAATAGGAGCAATGCCATTATTCGACAATGTTGATAGGAATGGGTGAACCATGGTCAGACACAGTGTGAAGAAGGAATCGGTCAACTTAGAGATGACAGAACGTGAAGACTGAAAGGTCAGAGAGGCAGTCAGAGCCTCAGATTCATCATTATCATCAATCCAACGTGCTAGTGGTGTTTCAGTGACTACAGGGACCATTAATAGGCAGCTCATAGAAAGGGGGTTGAGCTCACATCGCCCCTGGCAGTGACTGCCGTTGTCCTCCGTACACCAACCAGCCCATTTGCAATAGTGTCAGCCACATTTGGCCTGGACTCTCAATGACTGGAGTAGAATTGTGTTCAGTGACAAAATTTGGACTAATAATTAAAAGAACCTATTGAAAAAATAGGCAACAAAACAAAAATAATAAAACAATTTATATTTTTGTCACCAGATGGCCAGTGAAGACATGTCTGGAGACATCGTGGACAGTGATGTGTACCAACTTAACTGTTGCCCACCACACAGCCTGACAACCAGGAGTGATGGTCTATGGTGCCTTTTCTTTTCATGGCAGGACCCATTGGCTGTCATCTGCAGCACCCTTACAGCACAGTGGTATTTCGATGATATTCTATGCTCTGTTTTATTGCCCTTCATGGTAGGTTATCCTGTACCTGCACTCCAGCAAGACAATGCACAGCCAAACACAGCAAGTGTGCCTACTGCTTGTCTTCATGCTTGCTAAACCCTACCTTTGGTAGCAAAGTCGCTGGATCTCTCTGCAATTGAAAACGTTTAGAGCATTACAGCCAGGGCCCTCCAATCAGCTTGGGATTTTTGACAATCTAATACACCAGTTGAACATCCAAGAACTCTATCAATCAATGCCATTGTGAGTAATTGCTTCCATAAGGGCCGAAGATGGACCAACACGTTATTGACTTTCTCAATTTGTGAAGCGCGTTCTCTTGAATAAATCGTACAGCTTTCTTGAAATTGTAATCATTTCTTTGTGTTTACACCTTCATCACATCTACCAATTTCCATCTCATTCAGGTAATTCCTTCATTGTGCATCTTTTTCTTTTGTTTAGAATATACTTAGTTCATATACAACATTTACAATGATTAGTCATAAGGTTTCAAGTATTATCCCAAAAAATAAAGTTACATACTTAATTTTTTGTTTGCTTGCAGGTACTTGTAAACAGTCCTAGTACACACTGAGTCTCCACACCACAGTAGTATGTTGCCAGATTACTCAAAACAAAATAGCACATCCTACTGATGAACTGGAGAATCATATGCTATTCCATTTACTACTTTCGAAGGGGTATAACATTAACAATCCATACTGAGTTGTTACAAGCATAGAGCAACTATGCACCACTATACGACACTGTGTGGTCAAACAAGTTTGAATAGCGGAGACCAATCGCCGTTAAAAAATCGGCTGGGGTATCACAATCACGTCAACAGTAGAAGAAGCGGAAATTAGTAATGGATCATTTTTCAACCTCTTGCACGACATTTCGAACATGAAAAAGGTCGCCACCCACTGGGTTCTGTGACTGCTCACACCCATTCAACGAGCCCGCTAACTGAGTTGCAGCAGAAATGTTGCGCCTGTGTCAGGCCAATGCAGTTGTCTTCTTTAGTCATGTAGTAACCATGAACGATCGCTGAGTGTATCTCTATGGTCACGAGACAAAGAAGCAAAAAAGGCACTGGAAAGGTGTGGATTCACCATGAATGGAAAAGGTGAAGACCCATCCATCATCGGGAAGTGTGACTGAGTATTTCTTGGGACTGTTGTGGTGCGGTGCTAAGAGGTTACTGGTACGCTCATAGGGAGCCTCCAAGAGAGTACTCTCAAAGCGAGAAAGCAGAAAATAGATAAGAGAACGCCAGCTTCACCTGGAAAACTTATCACAAAGATAACAGCCAGTCCTTCCACCACAGGAACTATCTTCAAGACAAATCAGAATCGAAATAGGCACTTCTGAAAGCCAACTATGACGACTGTAAGCTTGAACGTCAAGGGAATTACAAGGAACAATCAAGACATCTTATAGACACTCCGCTGAACAAATAAATGAGACATATTATGCATTCAAGAAACTCAGAGCCAGAAAAACGAAAAACTCCCGAAACACAAGGAATATGACTTGCTGTGGAAGCACCACATCCCAAACATGGCAGTGCTATATTCGCTAGACCAGACATGATCGTGACATCTATCGATAAAACCAACAATAATGCATTGAAATACTAACAGTCGAAAGTGGAAACCTCACAGTCACATTTCTCCACGAGAAAAACTCGCTTTCCAACCGTCAAAAAAATTTTACAACCAAAATACGAAATTCATAGCAGGTGATTTCAATTGACACAGCATAAGCTAGGCTACAATGAAGTGAGGAGGAGTGAGGGAAACAGAAATTGTCTCTCTATCCTTCATGACTCAAAATTGCTCTGCTCCTTCACGAGTAAAATATGGAAATGTGGCTACAATCCTAATAACTGCATCAACAGCTCTAACTTACAAGACTGTTGTGTTGAAATGATGTATCAGTTCATTCCTCAAACCCAACTGGGATACAGATTTATGCTGCAGTTAATACTGATATGGTGCCGTTCTGTGGAAGATTTAGCTTCAGGGAAGCCAAATAGACGTCTTCCCAGGAGGAACTTTTCCAAGCCATTGCGGACCTCGCCCTGAATCTGAAAATTACCAAGCAACTGTAAGAATACTGCAAAGAATCCCGAGACAACACATACTGCAAGGCTGCAGACAGCATTTCATCCCAGATTTCTCCATAGATGTAAGACACCCTTCGCTAAATGTGAGAAACTAAATCAGAAAGATCCTTTTAATGAAGAAACTATAATATGTGGAATGGCACTGATGGAAATAGTAAGTGAAGCAAGGCAAAATAGAGGGATTGGGACCTCTCAGAGGACAGGCGTGACACACAGTAGCAAAATATCCAGGAATCTTATGCAAAAGCTCAACAATAACTGAAAATGCTCCAGACAGCCTTCTAAGGTAACGCCCAACCTACTATGAAAAACAGTAAAGTGGCTGGGCTGGATGATATGTGCTCAGAACAGTTCAATATTTTGGCCCAAGTGCCAAAATGTGGATCATGTGATTCTTCAACTATTGCCGCAAAACTTGCAAGCTCCCCAAAATGTAGAGAAGGCAAGGAAAGTGGCGCTGCTGAAGCCTGGGAAGGAATCATACTCTCCAAAGAACTATCGACCTATATCACATCTTTGTCACCTGCACATATTGTCAAGATCATTGAGTGTCTCTTACAAAATAAACAATTTTACGTCGCTCTCGATGGAAAAAAAGAGCAGATGGAGAAACCAAAGAAATGGACTGTCCCAGGGAAGCGTCCTTACCCCTTCCCTTTTTAACCTGTATACTAACGACCAGCCGACACTTAATCATAAAAAGCATTTCATATATCTTCAAGACAAATCAGAACCGAAATAGGCACTTCTGAAAGCCAAATATGACCACCGTAAGCCTGAACGTCAAGGGAATTACAAGGAACAATCAAGACATCTTACAGACACTCCGCTGAACACATAAATGGGGGCAATCACAGCCCAGTGAAAGACTTTCGAGGACGTAGAGCAGAAGTGGAGAAAGCATTCAGAGAGTTATCAGAATACTATTAAAATAACCCCTTTAAACCAAACCCTTTAAAGACTCAAGTAAGCGCTTTCTACCTTCGATCTGGGCAAGAAAAAGGAAAGATCAAAGGTTCCTGTAATAACAGAACATTGGAAGACACAAACAGACTACCCTATCTGTGTGTGACGTTGGATAAGTTTATTACATATGGACACCACTGTCAAAAGATCCATCAGAAGGTGACCTCCAGAAAAATTATTTTGTGAAAATTTGTAAACAGCAAAGAGGGAGCAAAACTTACTGTCCTGAGAACTACTGCACAAGCACTATGTTTCTTTACGGCTAAGTACACCTGCCCAGTATGGACCAGATCAACCCAAGAAAGTCGACATAAGACTTAATGAGACATCTCAAAATAACAATGGGCTGTTCAAAACCCAGTCCCCCACCAAAACTTCGCATAGCTGCTGGTCATGTGAATCGCATTCCTGAAGAAAATCTCACGAATTCACAGAGAGGGTCAGACAAACCACTGGTGACAGACATACTCTCTTTGGCATTGAGGACAAGCCTGGACGACTGAGATCCTGTAAAAGGTACTTCAACACATACACCGAAGAACCGCCACCTGCATATCCACTCGCACAGGCAGTGTCTGGCAGCTCCACAGACCCTGAACTGCTTAAGAACAAGGGTCGCCCCAGTGAAAACAAACGTGATCAGGTGGAGTCATAGTAACATGGATGACGGCAAGTGCAATTGTTGTGTCGTGCAAGACATGGAACACCTCATGGCCTGCCCAAACTGTCCCTAAAGATGCATCCTCGAAGGTCTGTGGCAGGAGAAGCCATGGACATGGTCCAATACTGAGCTGAAAGACTGTGATTCCGTTTCTGAAAGTAAATAAGTACACTTGTAATAGGCAAACTGCCACAGGAATATGCTACCTGAATCTCCTAACGAATTTCTGGGAGGCTGTCAAGTTAACGCATCATGAGAGCTGCCCAGGGGTGTGGGTTTACTCCATGACAACACCCCAGCTTATTCTGCAGGGGATACGGTCACATACTCTGCTTCTTTATGCTATTAAATTTTGTTCCATTCCCTCCATTCTCCCCCCCCCCCCCAATCGTATTGTCCTAACATGACACCCAGTGATTTCTTCCTTTTCTGTTGGATGAAAAATTTCCTGCATAGCTAAAATAAAATACACACTTCTTGTCTTCGCCAAGTCACCCATCCTTTTGAAACGTGATCATTGAATGGTGAACATGTGAAATCCTAACACTATCCTCAAGTTTTAACGGCTATCCCGGAACTTGGGACATTGTATCTAAACTCGTTTGCAGTGTCCATCTAATGGCTTCCATGGGCAACAAAAATTAGATTTTCAGTATTTCGCGTAATTATTGACTGAATTTAAAAATTCAGCATGCTGTCATAGGTAATCTACTCATTAAGAGGTGCACTTTTATATTAAAAGTTTAACACAATTAGACAAGTACAAGTTTGTTATAAATGATTGAAGCGATTTCGAAGATTTGTTGTGGCTCGATTAATTGACCTGTTATGACAGAGCTTTGCTCACACATAGAAAACCAAACGAAATTTTTTTTTGGAGATACGGTAGTATAAGTGCTCCTTATGTGCCCCCTACTGATTCTGTAGATATCAAATCGATAGTTAAGTTCTTCTCATGTTCAGTGCAGAATGTCCCTGTCACTTTGTTCAAAGCACAGGTGCTTACCAATCCCTTCATGATCCGTCCATCGATTTCTCAATTTCCTGTTTAAGAATTTACAAACATCATCATGGAACTGAAGTCGAGCTCCATCCTGTTGGTAAACGAGGTCCACTCCAGTCTCCAGTTGTGGCATGAGCCAGTTTTCCAGCATGTCCAGAGACACATGACCTTTAATGGTATTTTTGCAGGTGAGGAAAGGACCATAAACATTAAGCTGTGAGACTGCAAAGAACACATTAACTTTTGATGAATCCCGAGTGTGCTGCATGGTAGTGTTGTGATTCTCTGTCCCCCAGATTCGCACTTTGTGCCTGTTCATTGTGCCATTCACAAAAAGTTGCTTCATCACTGAAGATCAGTTTTTCACAAAAACTATTCTCATCCATAACTGTGCTGAAAATTCAAAGTGTCTGTTTTTGTCATAGGGAGTCAGTGCTTGTAGTAACTGCAACCAGTAAGGCTTCAGTTTCAGTCGTTTCTGTAAGATCTTCCAAACAGTCGGTTGTGGTATCTTCAGCTCTCTGCTTGGTCTGTTTGTCGAGTTCTGTGGGCTATCTGCGAAAGTTGCCTGCACTCAGTCAAACGTTTCTTCACTCACTGCAGGCCAACCTGTTGATTTCCCCTTGCAGATGGATCCACAAGCTTTAAACTGCACAAAACATCACGGAATAATGTGAGCAGTTGGTGGATCTTTGTCTAACTTCGTTCTGTAGTGCCATTGCACTGTTACGGCAGACTGATGTGAAGGCTTTTTGAGCTCAACACATGCTTTCTCCACACTTGTAGCTATCTTGCCTAACTGCTCACTGCTGCATTCTCATGGCAGAAATCTGAAGAACAGCTGCAACAATACAAACATATTTCAGTTTTCTATGTGAGTGTTGATCTTTGTGATAATAAGTCAATTAATGTAGCTACAGTGAATTTATGGAATCACTTCAATCATTTATGATAACCTTGTATTAAAGTTAGGAATTGCCTTGAGGCAACGTAACAGTTGGCACCCAAATCCCCAGAATTTGTTCACTCAATATTTGAGAATGGGTGTGTGTAGTGGCTTCCAAAATTTCATAATCAATTAAAAAACTCCCTACAAAATGATGGAAGGGAAGAAGTTGTTTGCTTACTATGTTTCCGCCCTTCGTGCAGTAAAAAGGCATTATCAGGCATGATGTTTTAATTGATTACTTCATTATCACCAACTCTGTTTGCAACAAAGTTTGTAGACATTATTCACATGTACCGCTGAATGTACCATTCAGCTATAATAAGCAGACCTGTCATGAAGTCAAAAAACTCGAAGTGGATGTCCCCCATGTTAGGTGCCCCAGAAGTTAACTTCTTGTGGAGGTGTTTTGGTAAAAAGAAATGCTAGCCTGCGTAATTTATGGGTGTATTAATCATTCTGATTATAGTCTAAAGCATAAAGGAATCACATTTAATTCGTAAGTGGACTTGTTCAAGCGATATTTTCTTTTATAAGTGCTGAGAAGTAATGCCTCCTGAATCTTTAAGTGAAAACTCTTAAAGCTTTCCAAATAAAACAAATATCTTTATTATTCATGTTTACGTATTTATTTCTCAACATAGTTAGCCTGGCGATGAACACATTTGTCCCAACGAGAGACCAGTTTGTTGATATCATCACTGCAGAATGTTTGAATTTTTTGACAGAGCCATAATCTCGCACTGTTTCATCACTATCAAAGTAAAGTCCTCGAAAATATCCTTTAAGTTTTGGAAACATATGAAAATCAGTTGGTGCCAAGTCGGGACTGTAAGGGGGATGACCGATGGCAGTGAACTCAAGCCATTGTCTTGTAGCAGATGCTGCAGCTCTCGTGCGTGGTCTGGCAGTGTCATGCTGAAAGAGAGGTGCTTCATATGTGGATGAACTCTTTGAATTCGAAACCCAATTACTGCACACTGTTTCTCACATACCGACATAGTTACAATAGACACCGCCATGTTACACACCACAACTCGGAACCCTCTAGTGGCAGAAGGCTGCAAGTATGTAGATATGAAGATGTAGAATGTTAATACCGCTTGCTTTATTTAAAAAGCTTTAACACGTCTCACATAAAAATTTGGAGGCATTACTTTTCAGCATACACTCATATAAATTTAGGTTTCATTGTTTCATGTTATTGTAGTGTTTTATTTCTGTCATTAGACTTCACATTTTCCATCAGTTCAACTCGAAACGCTCTCTGGCAAACGACCAAACGTAGGAAAATATGTTCTCAGCATTTTCGGGACGAAGTCAGAGGAACCTACTTCGTTAGTCCGTATTAAGGAAAATGCTGGATTACAAAGGCAGCCTTCTATTATCACATATTTTCCTTCTTGGTTATTCGAAACATATAACAAAAAGAAAGTTACACTAACAATGCAAAAGCGTCTTATCACTGGATCAAATACTCATTTAAGATCAGAAAAGCTTATGAAAATGCCTTCCTGACGGTGTTTTGCACTGTAAAATTTTCTTTTCAAACAAATGTGGTGCACACACCCGGACATTAAGAACAATGTTTTAGGACATCTAATATGACGGCGCCGGCTTGAAAGCAATGCACAGAGCAAGTCTGTAGCGCCTTCTCCCTTTATTATACATTCATGGAACGCAGCTGCAAAATTTATCATTGTATGACACGCAATTCAGGATATATTACGTCGTAAAGATTGAGATGCGTGATAAACTAGCATTTACTTAAAATGCAACGCAATCACTCAGTTTATATCTATCCAGTGTTTCATAATGAGAGCACTTAGTGACTTGCAACAAACTTAATTTCGAATGTTTTAAAATGTTCTCTCTCTAACAAATATTTAATACATTACCTCATTTGTAATCAGATGTCTTGCTGTTTTATAATGGGAGTTCGATTCTTTAAGGAATCAGGGTTTACTGGAAATTTTCCAGCAATTTGAGTTTTTGCGAATGTTTGTGTCACGTGAACTTAATTTAACGGATAGTTTCACACTGTCATAAACTTCACAGTCGTCTGATCCACTATGAATTTTGTGACCGCTGCAAATAATAAATAGTCAGTTGTGCTCCAGTCGTAGAGCAGCGAGGAGCCGTCGGAAGTAGCAGCAGCAGCAGTACAAAGTACATAATTAGATTTTCCTCTGCTTTCTTAGTGGTGTATATTGCTTAAATTTCATCTCGCGTTTTGTAGGTGTAAATTCAGGCAGTCGGTAGCTCAGTTTGCATTTCTTCTGAACAGTCAGCCCACAGTTCATCAAGGTGTAGCGTGCTTTAGTGACATGTCAGGAGGGTAACAAGTTGTATATCAAGGTATATGTCAGCTTTTATAGTTTACTTCTTCAGTTACTCTTGCTAGGATGGATAGAATGTGTGTTTGGTCGCAGGAGGAGCTGGTCGCATTTTGCGAACAGTTGCATGTTGTTTTCGCTACGGTAAGCTGTCTTGAGGCTGCTGCCTCAGGTGTATCAGTGGCGCATGGGACACCTCAGCTGTCGCTTGTTTCGCCCGCGGGCTCTGCTACCGAGGCACCTCCTAGTGTACCCAATGCGGTGGTTCTGCCCTCATAGCCGATTGAGTGGAGGATGGTAATGCGTACGCGACGTTCGTGTCGGAAGGCTGATGTGGAGGCTGGGTGTCTGGCCTCGCCTATTCGCCCTGTTCAAATGGCTCTGAGCACTATGGGACTCAACTGCTGTGGTCATAAGTCCCCTAGAACTTAGAACTACTTAAACCTAACTAACCTAAAGACATCACACACATCCATGCCCGAGGCAGGATTCGAACCTGCGACCGTAGCGGTCGCGCGGTTCCAGACTGGAGCGCCCAGAACCGCTCGGCCACTCCGGCCGGCTATTCGCCCTGTAAATGAACATGTAGCCGTTCCTTCAGCAGGGTCCAAACAGGCATTCATGGGCAAGCACTTGATAGTTATCAGGAGCTCCAGTGTTTGGCGTGTTACGGTGCCCCTTAGCAAGACAGCTTTCAGGGATGGAAAGAAAGCCAGCGTGCACTCGGTATATTCGCCAGGGGCCTTATCTGAGATGTGAAGGGGGTCTTGCCTGCGGATATCAAGTATGTAGGGTGAAACCGTATGTAAGTTGTAGCTCACATCGGCGCCAACGACGTCTGTCGCAAGGGTTCTGAGGCGATCCTCAGTTCGTACAGGCGACTAGTGGATGTGGTATAGGCTGCTGGCCTCATGCGCGGGGTACGAGCAGAGTTTGCAATTTGCAGCATTGTTCCAAGTGTTGATCGGGGTCCTTTGATTTGGAGCCGAGTTGAGGATCTCAACCAGAGGCTTTGTCGATTCTGTGACGGCCTTGGCTACAGATTTCTAGACATACACTATCGGTTGGGGAATTGCAGGACTCTCCTTGATACGTATGAGGAACCACCTACTGAGGTATTAGTGGTTTTTTTTGTGCTGCATTTTTGGATCGTATGGAGCTTGCGATGGCTGTAAAAAGACCAAGGTTGCCACGCAAAAAAGTGCTCTTTCACTAGGATAATGCACCATCCCGTGCATCAGCGATAACAATGGCGAAAGTGCATGAATTGGATTTTGAATTTGTACCTCAGCCACCCCATTCTCCAAACATAGCCCCAAGTGACTTATTCCTTGTCGCTAATCTGAAACTTTGGCTTGCTAGGAAGAAATTTTTATCACATGAAGAACTGATACTTACAGTCGTCGTGTATTCTGCAGAGTCTGACAGTGCCTGTTTTTCCGATGGGATGAAAAACCTGTGAATTGTTGGCTTCTGACTCGATAAAAAGGTTTTATTTCGTAAGCATTAACATTTCAGCGTATAAGATTTTGTCATTGATTACATATTTTTGTAAACATAATCAGTCCGCCTCGACAGTTGAATGATCTGCACGGCAGAATGCCATGCGAGGGGCCAGGGCTCGATTCCCGGCTAGGTCGGAGATTTTCTCCGCTCGGGGACTGGGTGTTGTATTGTCCTCATCAACACGCAAGTCGCTGAAGTGGCGTCATTTAAAAAGACTTGCACCAGGTGACTGCTCTACCTGACGGGAGGGCGTATATAAACGACATTTCATTTCATAAACATAACCTACTCTCGGTTCAGTGCCATTTCGACCTTGTTATCTGCTTGAAATCCCCCCACACACATTTGTCGTAGTACTATTGTTCTCCGGTCTGTTATATCTGCTTGCAGAAGAACCAACACCGTGCCTGACTACATTCCTTCTATCACATAAAGGTCATAAAAAGATGACAGATCATCCACGTCACAAAGAAATATGGACTGAGATAAAATTTAGTGAAAAGACCTACAAAGAACATAAGCTAACAGTTGAGTGCACGGATACGCTTTTATAGCCTACGCAGGTGGCAAATACCATGTCTCTTGTATCCATGAAGCCTTGGAGCCTGATCTCGATGCAGTATTATGTCACCACTATGTCACAAAGAAATACGAGGAAAAAGGAAACTGCGTTAATTTCCTCACGAAAGAAGTAAAAGAAGGACGTTCAGAGTACGTCATAACAATCCCTGGGTAATTCACCAATTTCCTATGTAACACCTATTCGCTGTCGTCTCTGAAAAACTGTCAGACATTCAATGTATGTTCATTGTTTTTTACCTAAATTTAATTTTCCAGGGGATTATTTGGCATCTTGAGTATATACAGAATGGTAAGATATTGTCGTTAATCGGAGAAACAGCAATGTGCGATGGTAGACTGAAAAACTAATGCACACATGCTTGTAGAACACGAACAAAAGCAATTAGGAAGATCGGGCAAAAAGTACATTAAAGTGCAAATCTTAAGCTTCAAAATCATACACTTATTTTTCGAAACAGCCACCGTTAAGATACATTTCTCTCAACGTGTAACAAGTTTTTTCTTCCGTTACTAGAAAACTCATCCGATTTTTCTCGAATCAAGGATCAAGGCAACCAGGTAGATGTAGTGTTTCTTGATTTCCGGAAATCATTTAACTTAGTGCCATGCTTACGCTTATTGTCAAAAGTACAATCATATGGTGTAACAACTGAAATTTGTAACTGGATCGAGGACTTTTTGGTAGGGAGCATACAGAATGTCATCTTCGATGGAGAATCATCGTCAGATGTGGAAGTAACTTCGGGTGTGGCCCAGGTAAGTGTGTTGGGAGACTTGCTGTTCATATTGTATATTAATGACCTCGCAGACAATATGAATAGTAAAATCAGGCTTTTCGCAGATGATGCAGTTATCTATAATTAACTTGCTCTGAATGTTCAGAAATGTAAAATTTTGTACTTCACAAAACGAAAAAAAAATGGAGTATCGTATGAGCATAATATCAATGAGTCACTCTTGGAATCGACCAACTCGTGCAAATACCTGGGTGTAACACCTTGAAGGGATATGAAATGCCAGCCATTGTGGCCGAGCGGTTCTAGGCGCTACAGTCTGGAACAGCGCGACCGCTTCGGTCGCAGGTTCGAATCCTGCCTCGGGCGTGGATGTGTGTGATGTCTTTAGGTTAGTTAGGTTTAAGTAGTTCTAAGTTCTAGGGAGCTGATGACCTCACAAGTTAAGTCCCATAGTGCTCAGAGCCATTTGAACCATTTTTGGATATGAAATGGAATGACCACATGGGTTCAGTCGTTGGTAAAGCAGGTAGTAAACTTTGGTTTATAGGTAGAATACTGTGGAACTGCAATCAGTCTACAAAAGAGATTGCTGAAAACCACTTGTGCGACCCATCGTAGAATATTGCTCAAGTATATGGGACTTGTACCAAATAGGATCAAGACGGGATATTGAACGTATACAGAGAAGGGCAGCACGAATGGTCACAGGTTTGTTTAATTCGTGGGAGAGTGACACAGAGATACTGGAGGAACTGGACTGGCAGACTCTTGAAGACAGATGTAAACTGTCCCGAGAAAGTCTATTAACAAAGTTTCAAGAACTGACTTTAAATGATTACTCAAGGATATACAAGGTGCGACAATAAAGTAATGAGACTGATTTTCTTTGCAAGATGTGGCAACCCTGCAGGCTTGCTTAGGCACAATATATTTAATTTTAGTCTATAAGCTGCTTCTTGTCCAAGCGGCACATCGATGCAACTGCTCAGTCGTGAGTTGTGCTGTAATAAGTTAACACATGTTTTTGTCTCTCGTCACGGAAATGGAACTGCTTAATATTGCGCAGCGGTATGCCATTTCTTTTTGCGTTAAATTGGGTGAAAACGCGACGACAACTTACGGTAAGCTTCAGAAGGCTTTTGGAGAAGAGGTTATGTTAAGAGCTCAAGTTTTTCGTTGGCATAAATTGTTTGATGAAGCAGAACGAATATTGAAGTCCGCAGTGGACGACCATCAACGTCAAGCACGGATGTCAACTTGGCCAGGGTGCGTGAACTCGTACGATCTGATCGAAGATTATCCGTGAAAATGATTGCAGGAGAACTGAATATCAGTCGAGAAATGGTTCGTCTAATAATAACTGAAGGTCTTGAAATGAGAAAGATGTGTGCAAAAATTGTCCGCGAAAACCTCACGCCACAACAGCGAGAAACACGGAAAAATGTGGCAGCCGATCTGTTGGGGCAAACGGAGTCAAATGGTTCAAATGGCTCTGAGCACTATGGGACTTAACTTATGTGGTCATCAGTCCCCTAGAACTTAGAACTACTTAAACCTAACTAACCTAAGGACATCACACACATCCATGCCCGAGGCAGGATTCGAACCTGCGACCGTAGCAGTCCCGCGGTTCCGGACTGCGCGCCTAGAACCACTAGACCACCGCGGCCGGCGCAAACGGAGTCAATCCAGAATTGATGAGCCGTGTTATCACTGGTGATGGAAGTTGGATTTTTCAGTACGATCCAGAGATAAAACGCCAAAATTCGTTATGGTGCTCAAAGGGATCACCCAGACCAAAAAGCTCGCATGTCAAAGTCAAAACTGAAATACATGCTTGTGTGCTTCTATGATTCCAAGGGAATTTTTCAGAAAGAGTGGATGCCTCCTGGACAAAGAGTTAACCAATATTACTACAAAGAAATTTTAGAAAGCCTTCATAAAGGAGTTCTTCGTGTCCGTGCCAACATTGCTGATAATTGGATTCTGCATCACGATAATGCAGCATCCCATACTGCTCTGTCAGTACAGCAATTTTTAACCTCAAAACGAATTTCAGTACTACCACAGCCACCTTATTCACCAGATATCGCTCCATGCGACTTTTTTCTATTTCCAAGAGTCAAAGCGACAATCAGGGGACACCATTTTCACACAACACAAAATGCCCAAAAAGCTGTGATAAGGGTCTTGGAGGATATTACAGAAGATGAGTTCCAGAAATGTTACCATCAATGGCAGAAGCGCTGGGAAAAGTGTGTGCAATCAGAAGGGAACTACTTTGAAGGAGACAAGACAAAACTTGACTAAAACGCTAAGTAAAATTTTTTTTTCACATCAGTCTCATTACTTTATTGTCGCACCTCGTACTGCAACCCCCTACGTATAGCTCATATAGGGATGGTGAGGATAAAATTAGAATAACTATTGCATGCACAGAGGATTCAAACAGCCATTCTTCCTGCGCACCATACGTGAATGGAACAGGAAGAAACCCTAATAACGGTACAATGAGGGGGCCCTGTGCCATGCACCTCATGGTAGGTTGCAGAGTATAGATGTAGATGTAGATTCAGAATCCAGGATTTGACAGTTGCCTTCATATCATCATCAGAGGTGTAATGATTACGCTTGAGGACTCTCTTGTGTAGAGGAAAAATAAATAAATAAATAAAAATATCAAGGCGCAGGACCGGAGGAATAAGGACGTTGTGGAATCGGTTCAAACTTAAGGTTCTCAGAACCTCTTCAGTTCCGAGCGAGGTGTGTGGATGAGCGTTTCCGTGTTGCAAGATTATTGGCGCCAGGCTGCCTCTGGCACGACAAACTTGACGTCGGAGGTGTTTTAGAGCCTCTGGGTACTGAGAGTAATTTAACGTTGACGCTCGTTCCAGATAATCGGTCACATATACTAGGTGAACACCGCAAAATGCAGTCAAAAGAATTTTTTTGCGGATGGTTGTGTTCGAAACTTTTTCGCCTGAGGAGAAGACGGATGTCGATATTTAGTGCTCTGTCTTTTCTCTTCCGGGTCGTACTGATGGACCCGTGACTTGTCTCCCATCAAAATATTCAAAAGGGAGTCGTCTCCGTCGTCATGGTAGTGCTGCAAAAGTTGCTTGCATCATTCCAATCGACGTTGTTTGTTCTCATCTGTGAGACGGCGTGGTGCCCATCGTCCACAGACCTTGTACAGATTTAAGGTGTCCTAATTGCTCAACAATGAAGCCAACACGTTCCTTGGATATTCCAGTATGGCTTGCAATACACTCGTGAGTGACTCGCCAGTCATTTTGAATGAAATCGTCGACGAGTTTGCAATGTTTATCATCCGTGACAGCGATCGGATGTCTGCTGCGTGTTTCATCAACAATTATAGCGTTTCCAGGCTTGTAACCATGAAATTTTAGTTGCCCATTGATTTACAGTAAACCCATCAACAGCATCGTCACCATAAACAATCCTTAAACGACAATGAATCTTACTAGGAGTCATTTTTTCAGCAGTTAAAAATCCGATAATAGCGCGCTGTTTAACTCGCATCGACATAGCGAGCACATATACTATGTGATCAAAAGCATCCGGACACCCACAAAAACATACGTTTTTCATATTAGGTGCATTGTGCTGCTACCTACTGCCAGGTACTCCATATCAACGACCTCAGTAGTCATTAGACGTGGTAAGAGAGCAGAATGGGGCGCTCCGCGAAAAGCACGGACTTCGAATGTGGTCAGGTGATTGGGTGTCACTTGTGTCATACGTCTGTACGCGAGATTTCCACACTCCTAAACATCCCTAGGTCCACTGTTTCCGATGTGATAGAGAAGTGGAACGTGAAGAGACACGTACAGCACAAAAGCGTACAGACCAACCTCGTCTGTTGACTGACACAGACCGCCGACGGTTGAAGACGGTCGTAATGTGTAATAGGCTGACATCTATCCAGACCATCGCACAGGAATTCCATACCGCATCAGGGTCCACTGCAAGTACTATGACAGTTAGGCAGGAGTTGAGAAAACTTGGATTTCATGGTCGAGCCACACATCACACCAGTGTGAGGAGCGCAATCATTGGACGTTGTGTGGAGTGAGGAATCAAGGTACATAATGTGGCGATCCGATGGCGGGGTGTGGGTATGGCGAATGCCCGGTGAGCGTCATTTGCCAGCGTGTGTAGTGCCAACAGTAAAATTCGGAGACGGTGGAGTTATGGTGCGATCGTGTTATTCATGGAAGGGGCTTGTACCCCTTGTTGTTTTGCGTGGCACTACCACAGCACAGGGCTACATCGATGTTTTAAGCACGTTCTTGCTTCCCACTGTTGAAGAGCAATTCGGGTATGGCGATTGAATCTTTAAACACGATCGAGCACTTGTTCATAATGCAAGGTCTGTGGCGGAGTGGTTACACGACAATAACATCCCTGCAATGGACTGGCCTGGACAGAGTCCTAACCTGAATCCTATAGAGCATCTTTGGGATGTTTTGGAACGCCAACTTCGTACCAGGCCTCAGCGAGCGAGATAGATATCTCTCCTCAGTGCAAAGCTCCGAACCTGAACCCTATAGAGCATCTTTGGGAAGCTTTGGAACGCCGACTTCGTACCAGGCTTCAGCGAACGAGATAGATATCTCTCCTCAATGCAAAACTTAGTGAAGAATTAGTTGCCAATTCCGAAGAAACTCTTCAGCGCCTGACTGAACTTATGCCTGCGAGATGAACTTATGCCTGCGAGAGTAGAAGCTGTCATCAAGGCTAAGTGTGGGCCAACACCATACTAAATTCCAGCATTGCCGATGGAGGACGGTACGAACTTGTAAGTCATTTTCAGCCAGGTGTCCAGATACTTTTGATCACATAGTGTAGCGAACGGAACTCGTTGAGTTTTACGGGCCGTCAGTATCCTGTTGGAACAACTTATCACCTTCCTACTGCAATAAAGACAAAGAACCAGTCTAACAACACTTCGCACGTGCCGAACGCTGCTTAGCGTACCCTCCGAAACACCAGAAGTGAACGAGAGTTGCAGCTTAGCACATCCCAGACCACAAGGCCTGGGATCAGTCGAGTGTTCCTTGGACGAATGCCCTCTACGGGACAGCGCTCACCAGGCCTACGTCGTACGAGCAAACGACCATCACTTGCATGCAGGCAGAATCTACTTTCATCGCTGAAAGCTACGGCGCGCCATTCCATCTTCCAAGTGATGCTCCGACGGCACCAGTCGAGCCGGGCACGTCGGTGATGTGGCGTGTGGGGAAGACGGGCATGAAGGGCGACTGCCCGTAGTCCCACTGATAATAACCAGTTCGCAACAGTTCGTATTGGCACGTCTGGCCTCACAAGCCGTCTTATCTGTGCTGTAGTAGCTGTACGATCTGCCACTGCCGCCCTTACAATACGACGATCCTGGCTGGCGTCTGTGCTGCGTGGACGTCCAGAACCTCGTCTACGGGAGTGAGAATGTCCACGTAACCACTGACACTAGCTTAGTTCCACACCTGAGGCAGCATCTCCAACTTGTGTGGTAATTCTCCGAAAGGACCATTCCACCACCCGGAAGACCACAATTTGACCCCTTTCATGCTCTCTCATTTGGCTGTAAGAAGCGTGAGAGCGCCTCCGTGGCATGGTTGTCTGCTTCTTGCTCCATAAGTTTGCATCACACTGAGCTTTCTGGCTTTGCGCATTCCCTATTAAAGAGTAGACACAGATGGCGATCTGGCAGCATGCCACTACGCAGTCTGTTGGCGGACAAACTTGAAACCATTATCATCAGTACATCTACACTACTGGTCATTAAAACTGCTACACCAACAAGGAATGCAGATAATAAATGCAATCAGACAGAGCTTGGATGGCGTTTACAGGTACAGCTGCCCATGCAGCTTCAACACGGTAATAGAGTTCATCAAGAGTAGTGTCACGAGCCAGTTGTTCGGCCACCATTGACCAGACGTTTTCAATTAGTGAGACATCTGGAGAATGTGCTGGCCAGGGCAGCAGTCGAACATTTTCTGTATCCAGAAAGGCCCGTACAGGACCTGTAACATGTGGTCGTGCATTAGACTGCTGAAATGTAGGGTTTCGCAGGGATCGAATGAAGGGTAGAGCCACGGGTCGTAACACATCTGAAATGTAACGTCCACTGTTCAAAGTGCCGTCAGTGCGAACAAGAGGTGACCGAGACGTGTTACCAATGGCACCCCATACCATCAAGCCGGGTGATACGCCAGTATGGCGATGACGAATACACGCTTCCAATGTGCGTTCACCGCGATGTCGCCAAACACGGATGCGACCATTATGATGCTGTAAACAGAACCTGGATTCATCCGAAAAAATGACGTTTTGCCGTTCGTGCACCGAGGTTCGTCGTTGAATACACCATCGCAGGCGCTCCTGTCTGTGATGCAGCGTCAAGGGTAACCGCAGCCACGGTCTCCGAGCTGATAGTCCATGCTGCTGCAAACGTCGTCGAACTGTTCGTGCATATGGTTGTTGTCTTGGAAACGTCCCCATCTGTTGACTCAGGGATCGAGACGTGGCTGCAAGATCCATTACAGCAATGCGGATAAGATGCCTGTCATCTCGACTGCGGTGATACGAGGCCGTTGGGATCCAACAAGGCGTTCCGTATTACCCTCCTGTACCCACCGATTCCATATTCTGCTAACAGTCATTGGATCTCGACCAACGCGAGCAGCAGTGTCGCGATACGATAAACCGCAATCGCGATAGGCTACAATCCGACATCAAAGTTGGAAACATGATGGTACGCATTTCTCCCCCTTACACGAGGCATCACAACGTTTCACGAGGCAACGCCGGTCAACTGCTGTTTGTGTATGAGAAATCGGTTGGAAACTTTCCTCATGTCAGCACGTTGTAGGTGTCGCCACCGGCGCCAAGCTTGTGTGAGTGCTCTGAAAAGCTAATCATTTGCATATGACAGCATCTTCTTCCTGTCGGTTAAATTTCGTGTCAGTAGCACGTCATCTTTGTGGTGTAGCAATTTTAATGGCCAGTAGTGTACTATATCCCAGGTGCAATAATTATTTCCGGCTGTGTATTTACCTACATCAATGTTTTATAATAACAATGCAGACAGCCTCAAAATATGAACTATGTGTGGTAGGTTAAACAGTTGTGGGGTATCTTGATGTATCTGAGGAGAGTAACTATTCTTGTAACTTATAAGATTATTTAATACGATTTAGCATGTTAACAATAAGTAACATAAGTTGTTAAAATTAATAATCATTAACTGTATAGAACTATCTTGCAGGACAGCACAGCAAAAGCACGTAGACAGAGCCGCATGTTGGCAGGCAGAGGACAAACATGTCAAAAGCTACCTTAAAATAGAAAGGCAGGCGGGAAGCAATAACAGGAAAAGCTCGTGAAGGTAAGAAGGAGGCACCTGATGGAATTTTGAAGACAAGAAAATGAAAGAGTCGTACTGAACCGTGAATTTACTTACTTTCAAAAACTTTTCTTAAAGAATTTACTTTATTTACTAGCGATCCATCAAGAACTTTAACACATTTAATCAAACTAGGTGAGCGTGGAAGTAGTTGCCACGAAGTAACTGATGGAAAATGAAATTACTTTTAACAAATGTGAATTTTATTCCTAAAAGCTTTTTCAAAACAGATTTAAAATTATAACCAGAAAAGCACCCTCGAAATATCAAGTTACGATTTTATTTAGAGGCAGAAAGAACAATATTAACAGTAGGAGCCTTCGGGCTGAAAAGCTTGCCTGCCCCCTCTCAACACGGCCGTAGTCATGACCGCTCACAACCTCTGAAAGAGTACACTGGTGCAAATCTGCAACACACCAGATTACTTTAAACAAACACAAAATTTTTTTTAATAACTCACACAAACTGCAATTTGCTTTTTTTTTTTTTTTTTTTTGAAGGACTCTTACGGTGGAAGGGTGGCAACCTTATAACCTAAAATGACTATTTAAATAAAACCCATAAAACGCAGACTTACATAAAATGTATAACATGCTCTACATTACACATATACCACCTCGCAAGATGATAGGCAGGATAAAAACATATTTCAAGAATTCGGCCTTTAAGCAATAAATTCGTTAACACCGAATCCGACAAACATGACAGAGGCAGCTATTAACGTACGGCAGACAGACACTAACTGCCTAACAAATGCGGGCGAGAGACAATCGAGCAAGCTGGGGACGAGAGACTGACCAAGAAAACAAATCGAATTTGGCAAGTAACTGAAACAACATATCACGAATAACTTAACTCCTAATAAACTGCGATGTCTGGCGAAGACCTGGCGCAGCACCCCCAAAACGCTCTCCCGAACCGTCCTCTGCCAGCCGCTTCAACGGACGCAGGAAGGCGCGCCGATCTCCCGTCTCACGGCGCCGCAGCTCGCACCGGCCAGACCGATGTCGACGGTTGACTCCTGTTGCTCTCGTGTCGGCCGCGAAGCCACTACGTCTCGCTATACGGCGCGGCCGCTGGACTCACGTGGTGACCTCACATGCGCCGACGTTCCAGGCGGACAAGCCATCTTGTGTCCCAGTGTGCGACCGACCAACCGATCGATCCAACCGCCAATACTCATTGCCTGAGCAAACTCGAGCAGACTGGCGGCCTAACACATACTAGCTCTCCGGACGACAGACTGACACTAACTGCCTCACCAATGCGGACGAGAGACAGACCCAGACTAACTTGGCTGACCAACTGACCATACTCGTCCTGATTGACAGACTGACCCCCTGCGGAGCTCATAGCACCCCTTAAATGCACGTGAACAGCCAACCTTTCCCCTTTCACACCAGAGGGATTACCACAGCAGCGCAACCGCCAGAAACGGAGGCGACAGCTTCACACTACGAGCAGCGGCGCGCTCTTCAAAACAGCAAATTTTACCACGGCTCACGTACAACGTTTGTTGGAAGGAGATTCCGAGGTTAGGTTCAGTCAAATAATTGGAATCGGTTTTAATTCCTTCACAGACAATTGCCCATTTTCTCGCAGTATTTGAGAGTTGTGTCTTAAAGTGTCTCTGTTGATTGTAGACCATTCTAAAGGGTGTGTGAGTAGAGTAACATCATGTTAGTGATGTACTGCGATAAGAGAAGGGTGAGGGAGAAACCTGGTGCAGGCACATAGCCTTGTCATCTCGAATAGCACCAAGGGGGCCGTCGATCTTAACATCCTCATCCGACGGACAGATCACCATAAGTAGCGTACCTGCCCTAACTCTGCAAACTATTACGGGGAAAGGTTTTTGATCTAAAGCAGAACATAGGCACAAAGTCTTGCGATCAGGAATTTCATGTCACAGCGCCTTCTTTCCTTTCTGGTCAAACAAATACTGGTGGTGAAGATTTCTTCCACGATCAGGATTCGAAGAAAGTATCTTCGAGTCGAGCGGCGCCGCGTAGCCATTGAGATCGGTTCTGACGGTAAAAATATCAGTACAGCTACATGAGTGCGAGATGTTGTCACTGGATGCAATTGTTGCCTTATTAAGGTCGTTCGTTGCCCTGAAACGTATTTATTTCGTTCTCTGACTGCTTTGTTTAAACTTAAAAAATGAGTAAGTGCAGGGTCTTTTCTCAGTGTCACAACTGACGCTCGAAATAAGTGCACCTTCGTGTTCATTAAACAATACTATTTACTCAATTTTTCGTGAGCGAATTGTCTTGTCAATAAATATCTACTTCCGATTCTTTAGAATCGATCTCCCATGTATAAACGTCATATCTCCCGAACATGATATACGATGATATAATTTTACAGGCGAATTTAATGATGCATGTCAATACTGTCTGCAGAATGTCTTGCGAAAAGATTTAGAAATAAAGAAGTAATAAATTAAAACGTCATGCTTGATGCTGTAGTTTTACTGCCTGAACAGCGAAAATGTAGTAAGCGATAACGTTTTCTCCTTTGTGTGAGAAGGAGGGGGGGGGGGCGAAGAGGGGGAGAGGGGGTTCAGCGAGATACATTTTCGTAAAAGTGTTCAATTGTGGTAAAGTTTGTTGGGAGTCGCTAAGTGCTCTCTTTCTCAATCCGTGAGTGAATGTAGTCTGGGTAATTTGTGCGCCGTGACTTACGCTGCTTCAAGACTATGCGCAGTTTCTAGCCGTGAGGACTGTGCGGCTGGTCCCGGCGGAGGTTCGAGTCCTCCCTCGGGCATGGGTGTGTGTGTTTGTCCTTAGGATAATTTAGGTTAAGTAGTGTGTAAGCTTAGGGACTGATGACCTTAGCAGTTAAGTCCCATAAGATTTCACACACATTTGAACATTATTTTCTGACTGTGAAGTTTGACTTATTGTGTTATTCTTTAACATGAGATTATCCGTCGTCGTCAGAAGATTAAGACTTTTAAATTTTTAAATTCGGAAAATAACACTTGGAAATATTGAAAATCAACTTTTAGTTGTCAGTGGAAGCCATTACATAGGCAGCCTGAAACTGGAACCCCATCTGGGGATAGCCGTTTAGTGACATACGAGGGGCGTTCAGTAAGCGATGCAACACATTTTTTTCCTCGGGCAATTTCGACTGAAAAAAATGCTAAATTTATTGTGGGACATCGTGGAATATTTCTGCTTCAGCTCCTATTGTTTCATGAAGTTCGATAGGTGACAGCTCTATTCGTAGCCTTCAAAGTGGCGTCTGTAATACATCGACGAACTATCGATTAATCGGTAGTACATGCACTTCAGTCACTATCGGTGGTCTGGTTTAACTGTCGATAGTCCTATCGTTATAATATATCTCTTTTTGAATTGGCGCCTGAAAAGTCGTCGGTTCCTATTACCTCCAAGCCGTTTGGAGTGCAGAGGAAAAGTAGATTCTGTGGAGGTATTTAATCTACAACAAATATGGTGGCGCCTTAGCCAGTCTAAGTTGTTCATAAACTATGTTGTTAATAGTGGGGCAGGGTTCGTGAAAGAGGCAAGTTTCTTGTTTGTCATCCAGTGATGACAGCTCACGGTCGTGCCCATCTCATACCGATCAGACGCTTATGGTAAAATCTACACACGTAAATAACATGGATTCGTGAATGTGCATTATACTGATTTTCATCTTCACACGTGTGAGCTTTTTAACTTGTAGCAAGGAACACAAATCTAGATTAGGCTGTTGTAAGATACCGCAGTTAGTAGAGGAAAAAATGATGTTTTAAAGGTTTGATAAGTATTTCTGATTGTTATGTATAATGCATTTTAAAATAAATACAATCATTTTTAAAGATTACCTTCTTGTGGACAATTGGGAATGTGGGTCTCATGGGAAGCGTGCAAGGGATAAGTCCCTACAGTCGCACTATCCTTTGTGCCCTCGGTGGCTCAGATAGATAGAGCATCTGCCACGTAAGCCGGAGATCCCGGGTTCCAGGCCTGGTCGGGGCACACATTTTCACCTGTCCCCATAGATTCATATCAGCAACACCTTGTCGGCAGCTAAGGATTTCGATTTAATTATAATTTCATTCTAGAGAAGCTGCACGGTCATCAATGGTATCTGTTCTTTCGGGGACAGATACCATCTTCATATAGTTAAAGGCTACCCGGTCATTGACCTTCTTCTGTGCGAATGTGCACTCTTTGCCCGAACTCTTACGGGACTCGTCAGCTTAGTCTGGCGCGAGTAATGAGCGAATGGGCAAATACCTATTAGGAACACTACGAATGGAGGTTGTGGACAGTTGGGAATGTGGGTCTCACGGGAAGCGTGCAAGGGATAAGTCCCTGCAGTCGCACTGTTCTCCGTGCCCTTGGTGGCTCAATGGATTTGCCGGCACGGTAGCTCAGCGTGTTCGGTCAGAGGGTGTAGCTACCCTCTGTAATAAAAAAAAAACTGAGTAAACGGATCAACGAACAACCTGAACGAGTGTCATTGGACGTCCGCCACGAACAAATTCAACGAACAATATAGAACAAAATGAGATTAAAAAAAAAAAAAGATGGATAGAGCGTCCGTCATGTGAGCAGGAGGTCCCGGTCGGGGCACAATTTTCATCTGTCCCCATTGATGTATATCAACAACACCTTTCGGAAGCTAAGAGTTTCGATTTAATTATCATTACAATCATTGTCGTTATTAGTTAAACACACCTGCTGCTGTCCTCTTCTGTTTCTGAGTCCTCATTGTACTTACAATAGTTTTCAGTTGTTCGTGTTAATGTGTAAAGTGATTCGAAAACACTAAACACTGACGCAATCCTAATGCCCCTGCGTCACCACTGCTTTTGCAGAAGCAAGAATATCATTCATATGTTAGTTGCCCATGATGTATCGATTAGCGGTGCTTACTCCTTCGTGGTCTCACCAGCTCCCGTAAATTTGAATATACACTCCTGGAAATTGAAATAAGAACACCGTGAATTCATTGTCCCAGGAAGGGGAAACTTTATTGACACATTCCTGGGGTCAGATACATCACATGATCACACTGACAGAACCACAGGCACATAGACACAAGCAACAGAGCATGCACAATGTCGGCACTAGTACAGTGTATATCCACCTTTCGCAGCAATGCAGGCTGCTATTCTCCCATGGAGACGATCGTAGAGATGCTGGATGTAGTCCTGTGGAACGGCTTGCCATGCCATTTCCACATGGCGCCTCAGTTGGACCAGCGTTCGTGCTGGACGTGCAGACCGCGTGAGACGATGCTTCATCCAGTCCCAAACATGCTCAATGGGGGACAGATCCGGAGATCTTGCTGGCCAGGGTAGTTGACTTACACCTTCTAGAGCACGTTGGGTGGCACGGGATACATGCGGACGTGCATTGTCCTGTTGGAACAGCAAGTTCCCTTGCCGGTCTAGGAATGGTAGAACGATGGGTTCGATGACGGTTTGGATGTACCGTGCACTATTCAGTGTCCCCTCGACGATCACCAGTGGTGTACGGCCAGTGTAGGAGATCGCTCCCCACACCATGATGCCGGGTGTTGGCCCTGTGTGCCTCGGTCGTATGCAGTCCTGATTGTGGCGCTCACCTGCACGGCGCCAAACACGCATACGACCATCATTGGCACCAAGGCAGAAGCGACTCTCATCGCTGAAGACGACACGTCTCCATTCGTCCCTCCATTCACGCCTGTCGCGACACCACTGGAGGCGGGCTGCACGATGTTGGGGCGTGAGCGGAAGACGGCCTAACGGTGTGCGGGACCGTAGCCCAGCTTCATGGAGACGGTTGCGAATGGTCCTCGCCGATACCCCAGGAGCAACAGTGTCCCTAATTTGCTGGGAAGTGGCGGTGCGGTCCCCTACGGCACTGCGTAGGATCCTACGGTCTTGGCGTGCATCCGTGCGTCGCTGCGGTCCGGTCCCAGGTCGACGGGCACGTGCACCTTCCGCCGACCACTGGCGACAACATCGATGTACTGTGGAGACCTCACGCCCCACGTGTTGAGCAATTCGGCGGTACGTCCACCCGGCCTCCCGCATGCACACTATACGCCCTCGCTCAAAGTCCGTCAACTGCACATACGGTTCACGTCCACGCTGTCGCGGCATGCTACCAGTGTTAAAGACTGCGATGGAGCTCCGTATGCCACGGCAAACTGGCTGACACTGACGGCGGCGGTGCACAAATGCTGCGCAGCTAGCGCCATTCGACGGCCAACACCGCGGTTCCTGGTGTGTCCGCTGTGCCGTGCGTGTGATCATTGCTTGTACAGCCCTCTCGCAGTGTCCGGAGCAAGTATGGTGGGTCTGACACACCGGTGTCAATGTGTTCTTTTTTCCATTTCCAGGAGTGTAGTAAAAGCACAACCCGTAGAATGCCAAGTTTTTTTTTTTATTTTTACGGTCGCTGGACATAATCATTAAAATGTACAGCTGTATTTACATGCTATCTTTTTTCACAGCATTACAGTGGACATTCATAAGCCATTCGGGCGAAATGTGAATGTTTCAGCGAATGTGAGACAAAACTAATCTCTTCTTGCCAACAGTTGACTGTGAATGTCCAGGAGTGTTTCTGCAAAACTCCAAATCCCGTAGATAATTCTTAAGCTCGTTTCCATTAATGATGAAACCTCTTGTTTGAAGCTTATGTAGCGGGTGAATAAGTTCACCATTATTTTTATTTATTTGTCATTTTTTCGAGTTTACATTATTCTGCAACCTGATTAATAATTTTTCGAGCGTCAGGAGGAAAAGTTCTATCTTTAAAGCTTCTAGCTATACGGGGTATTCGTAGGACGTGACCTCAATGTGCCAACAAGGCTTCTTCGTCACTCATTTCTTTATTTAAAAACCACACAAAAGGATAATTCTTCATCACGCAACTACAGTGCCACAACTGTTGAATCGCTGTCTTTGGTAGCAATGAGACAAAGAGCACAGTAGGGAAGAAGTGTTCCGTATGGGGCCGACCTGAAACGATCAGTACTTTCCGCACGCCACCGATAATCTCTGTTGACTCAGGAAATTTCGCGCTTCCAAATGGTTCAAATGGCTCTGAGCACTAAGGGACTTAACATCTGTGGTCATCAGTCCCCTAGAACTTAGAACTACTTAAACCTAACTAACCTAAGGACATCACACACATCCATGCCCGAGGCAGGATTCGAACCTGCGACCGTAGCGGTCACGCGGTTCCAGACTGAAGCGCCAGAACCGCACGGCCACACCGGCCGGCTCGCGCTTGCAAGATTATTTTGTTTATGTAAGAGGTGCGCAAATAGAGTTTTCTTGTTATTGTTTTGAAAATGAACCGTAAAAATCGATCATCTGTGTGGAATTTTTTCAAGAAAGTGGGGGATAATAGTCGGTTTGTAAAGTATACCATCTTCATTAAAGATTATAACCGTGATCAGGAAATAGGACTAATTTAAGAGACCACTAAAAAAAAAAAGAATGGTGAAAAACTATAGTTCAATTCTTTTATCTTGGCGGCTCGCGCATGCCCGCCTAGACGCGGGAGATTGCTGCGTTGCCAGTTGCACACGACGCACGCGCCAAGAGAAGCAGCGCCATAGTATAGCATAGTTCGCAAGCCTACGTTTAAGGGGGAGCGCGCAGTTCATGAAGTGAAGTCACCACGGCCACAGTAACCCTTTCGCTGCTACAAAGACGTGCTCCCTGCATTCCGCGCTGTGGGCGATTTTGTCACTGCACTGCTCGCCTGTGCAGACACATTGTGTTCCGACTGCTTTGGCACTCTTTATCATTCTATTCCACAAAAACTATTTGGCTCAAAAATTAGATTTTTACCTATCTTCTTGACTGATACCTTCCCCCCATAAATGACTTAATTTTGTTTCGATGTTCAACGCAGCATTAAATATAGTAAACCATTGCACGAAATTTTGAAGACTTTGCAGAGGTTAAGTCCATAGAGTATACTTTCTGGATGGTCGATTTTAGTTGCCACAATGTTGAGAATGAAATGTGGACAAGATACCTATATATTTCATTTAATTTAAGTACCACATAAGTGTCGTATGTAATATTGAGAAATATTCCACCTTTCGCTACTGTAACGAAAGTTTTACTTACACTGGACACGTCTGGCTTTATTTTAAAGCACTTCAATCAATCAAAAGGAAGTAGACAAAATACATTAAACAAAACTGTGGACTTACAAAAACATTAGGACTTGAATATGCCGTCTGTCAGTGAAGTGCTCAGAGCTATATCAAATATAATTTTGTGTGTGGCACACACAAACAGCATTTATTTGCTAAAACACTGATGAGCCAACACAAACGTTGAATATTGTGCTACCGCAGCACAAAACTACGAAAGGTGACTTGGCAATGGAGGACACAAAATACAGTCCTCTTATGATGCTTCAAAAGAGAGAAACGCATCTGGTCTAAATAAGTCGCTTATTACAGTTGCAGAAGAGGGATATATTTCAATACCATTGGTAAAACTGCGACTGTGGAACAAAAACAAGAAATAGAACATGAATACCATTGTGTATGTGCCATAGCTTTCACCGATGGAAGTGCTTTAAAATAAAGCCAAACGCGCCCTGGGTAAATAAAACTTTTATTACAGTCGCGAAAGACGGAATATTTCTCAATATTACATACGACACCTATGTGGTACTTAAATTAAATGAGATATTGTTATACAGTAAATATTATATGAAATTTAGGTATCTTGTCCACATTTCATTCTCAACATTGTGGCAACTAAAATCGACCACACGGAAAGTATACGCTATGGACTTTTACCTCTGCAAACTCTTCAAAATTTCGTGCAATGGTTTACTACATTTAATGCTGCACATCAAAACAAAATTAAGTCATTTATGGGGGGAAGGTATCAGTCAAGAAGACGTGTAAAAATCAAATTTTTTGGCCAAATAGTTTTTGTGAAATCGAATGATAAGCGTGTCAAAGCAGTGGGAACACCATGTGTCTGCACAGGCGAGAAGTGCAGTGATGACAAAATCGCGCACAGCGCGGAATGCGGGGAGCACGTGTCTGCAGCAGCGAAAAAGTTGATGAAGAGGCAAAGCACTAGAAATTTCATTCAAACGAATAAAATTCGTGAAGTAAGGCACTCCAATATTGTTTTAAAATATTAAGCACCCCACAAGGTTTGAACTCATTTCCTTTGGCTTGGCAGCCCAACACCTTAACCGTTCCGCTACCTCAGCTCATCTAATGGTGTGACTCCATAAGAACTCTAACACTCACGCAACTACTTATAAACACTGTTGGTATGACTATGAATTACTCACGCTTCGTCGAAGTACAATAGGAAATAAACAATTACCGCTGTTCGTTATTGCGAAAAAGCAGTTCATGAGATTGAAACAGACACCTTTCCTTGCTATCGCCTGAATTAGGAGTCTTATTGCTTGTTTGATTTAATTAATTAATAGAATATGGAGCAGTTGGTATAAAGAATGCTTTTTCCAAACTTTCTATAAAAGAAAATCTGCTATCAAGATATTGCTTTTGTTCTATTACTTTATTTATGACTGAACGTTTCTAAAACTGAAGACACTCGTCCGTGCTCTGCACTGCAGTCGAGATCTGGCAACGTCGTTCTCCGTTCATTGGCTGACTGTGTTTTGTGACGTCAGATGCGCAGAACGAACCTAAACTCGGCCGCCAAGATATATGACGCGCACTATAGGATCCACGAATTAGCAATAGAACTGAAAGATGAGGGATCAACTTGTGAGCTAGATCAAATCCAAGAGGTGTAACCAAAAGACTTGAGAAGCTCTATAAAAAATTATTTTAACAGAAGCCAGTTGTACGACGCCAGTTCACAAATAAAAAAAAAACTTGATTCTCTTTATGCACAAATGATTGTTACCGATATACTACCATTCAGAACTTCCGGCCACCAAGGTGTAAAAAATTTGTTTATGCCTTAGACATCAGATATGAGTTGTCAGATAAAACCACACTTAAATGTTTACAACTGCAGGTCATCCATCACAACACAAGATCTATGCACAAGTAAATAACATTTTTTAAAACTGTTTCTTTCTTTAACTCGTCGATGCCATACTGAGTTTCGTCTCATTCTTGTGATCAGTACATGTTGGTGTAAGTCTCGTCGGCGTAACTTGTAAGTTATTTCTTGGGAGTTTCAACCTTCCCCTCCCCGCCCCCACTCACCCGCACCCATCTTGTCTTTAGAAATCAGAAGCCATTGTGTCATTTGTGGTTGTTTACGGATACTGCTAACCGTACAAATCATTGAATAGGCTGATGACCATAGATGTTAAGTCCCATAGTGCTCAGAGCCAAATCATTGAATAATTGTGTTACATTAGGCTTAATATATTTTCTTATTTATTAATACAAATAAGCAACACATTTGAACATAGATGTCTTTATAATGGCGCTTTTTCAAAACATTGTTACTTCCGCGACCAAAGCTTTCACACGCTCAAAAAAATTCTGGAAGTACGAAGTGACCTTGGGATTGTGACAAATGAAAGTTCAAAAGCACTGCCTACCTTCACAGCAGAAAATTGCTTAGCTATGCTAGATATAATAGATCTTCGTGAACCTTTTGAGAAACCAACAACAACAAACTCAGTGGAGTAATATATCACTGCTTTCTTAATTATACCTTTTATACGAGGTTTTGTTTCAAAGTTTTCAGAGTTGTAAAGCTTCTTAACAACTAATGAAAGATGATGTGTTCTAGATTCCGTGATTAAATCAGTCAAATAACACATTGACTGTTAATATGCTTGTGACATTATTAGATCCTAGCTTTAAAAAACTCGTTTCAGGACATTTCAAGAGGCAGAGAACGCTGCACAAGTACTTCAGAAAGAGTATGCTGCTACCATAGCATCAACTACAAGAATAATACCTGGAACAGAAGCATCCATGAGCAATGCTAATGCGTCTACTGAATACGTCCAACAGTTTGAAATCGGATGTTCTGCTTTTTTTGCCCAATTAGCAACAGCGTAACGTCGATGTTGTTACACCAGTCAGTGAATCCACAATTCACCTACATCAATATTTTGAAAAACCTGTAATAGACAAGCATGTTTGTGTATTAGAAAATTGTGCAAAATCTAATAATATGTTGCATGTAATGGCCATTAAATTTTTGTGGTGTCCAGCTACTTCAATTCCTGTAGAGAGGGGTTTCTCCAAGGCAGAACAAATGTCCGCGGCTCGTGGTCGTGCGGTAGCGTTCTCGCTTCCCACGCCCGGGTTCCCGGGTTCGATTCCCGGCGGGGTCAGGGATTTTCTCTGCCTCGTGATGACTGGGTGTTGTGTGCTGTCCTTAGGTTAGCTAGGTTTAAGTAGTTCTAAGTTCTAGGGGACTGATGACCAATTATGTTAAGTCCCATAGTGCTCAGAGCCATTTGAACCATTTGAGCAGAACAAATACTTACTTAAAAACGTAACAGACTAAAGGAGAAGAATATGACCACCTTACGGTATCTTTGTGGTGCCACACAATGTGGCACTACGCAAAACTGGCGCTAATAGCACAGGCGCACAGGGAACACACACGACACAGATCTGTAAGTCCACATTATTGGTGATAAGTCGAGAACACCGTCCCGAAACACGTGCTACAAAACGCAACTGTTTCCTGCGCATGTACCCCGACATCAATATGGGATATGATCAGCATGCACACGTACACAGGCCGCACAAAGGTTTAGAATACTCTGTATCAGGTGGTCGAGCAGCTGCTGGGGTATAGCCTCCCATTCTTGCACCAGTGCTTGTCGGAGCTCCTGAAGTGTCCTAGGGGTTTGAAGACGTGCAGCAATACGTAGACCGAGAGCATCCCAGACGTGGTCGATGGGGTTTAGGTCTGGAGAACAGGCAGGCCACTCCACTAACCTGATATCTTCTGTTTCAAGGTACGCCTCCACGATGGCAGCTCAGTGGGGCCGTGCGTTATCATCCATCTGGAGGACGGTGGGGACACTGCACCCATGAAAAGGCGGACATACTGGGCACCAGTCATAATCCCATCCCACACCATCAAACCACGACCTCCATACAGGTCCCTTTCAAGGACTTTAAGGGGCTGGTATCTGGTTCCTGGTTCACGCCAGATGAAAACCCGGCGAGAATCACTGTTCAGACTATACCTGGACTCGTCCGTGAACATAACCTGGGACCACTGTTCCAATGACCATGTACTGTGTTCTTGACACCAGGCTTTACGGGCTCTCCTGTGACCAGGGATCAGTGGAATGCACCTTGCAGGTCTCTGGGCGAATAAAGCATGTCTGTTCAGTCGTCTGTAGACTGTGTATCTGGACACAACTGTTCCAGTGGCTGCGGTAAGGTCCGGAGAAAGGCTACCTGCAGTACTCCGTGGCCGTCTGCGGGCACTGATGGTGAGATATCGGTCTTCTTGTGGTGTTGTACACTGTGAACGTCCCGTACTGTAGCGCCTGGACACATTTCCTGTCTGCTGGAATCGTTGCCATAATCTTGAGATCACACTTTGTGGCACACGGAGGGCCCGTGCTACGACCTGCTGTGTTTGACCAGCTTCCAGTCGCCCTACTATTCTTCCCTCAAAACATCATCAAAATGTGTTATTTGAGCCATTTTCAACACACAGTCAGCATCAGCATGTCTGAAAACGTCTGCACACTTACTTGCTGCACCGTACTCTGACATGCACCAACACACCTCTGCGTATGTTGACTGCTGCCAGCGCCACCGTGCGATAACCGCAGGTCTAATGCACCTCCTGGTTACTTAAACTCGCAAACCGCCCACCACAGCAGCGTTGTTTCACCGTGCATCAGAATTATCCTTAATTTATGAGCACGAGTGTATTTTATACAACAGACAAAAGGACAAGAATTTAAATACCTTACTTTCTATAAAACAAAATTTTTCCTATCTTGTATTGTTGTATTTTAAGCAATAAAAATTTTGAGACAGCTATTTTTCATTTGAAATACCTGTCCAAAGCAATCGATAGTTAATGGCAACATCGAAAGGTATTAGAAATACTATCGGTAATATCGGATGTGTCAACTATCGATGTTTAAGCAACACAGTTTTCATTGTGGATCCAGCTATTCAAGTCTGCAGCATCGAGGAAGCGGCCTTTCTGTGTGATCTGTCGCTCGCGAGGTAGTAAGGGGTCGAGAGGTTGGCCCTTACTTGGTGCGCATGCTCATGGCACGTGTTACTAGTGGGGTGGTGCGGCAGGAGCCAGCGGCGAAGTTGAGTTCTGGCACAACATGTGGTGTTTGGTTTTGTGCTCAACACGCAGTGAGCGTTGAGAAGAAGAGCTTGCCGAAGTGTCGCCTGCTCGTATGTGTGAGTTTGGTCCCGAGTGTGCCATGGCAAGTTAAGTCACACATGCCATGGTAACCGGCTTTAGGCATTCCATCTTGGTTTCTTACTACGTGATAAAGGATCAGTAGATATATGTAAGCAAGACTGGTGAGCTGCTCATTATTAAGTGATTGTATGTTTATGGCGGTGCTAACCGTGCTTCTTAAATACAAGCATCTACACATTAGTGACGGGTAATGAAAGACGATGCTGTCTCGTAAAATCACATAATGTTTCATGAAAATATTGTTTTGCTTGGCTCCGTCTTCAAAATAAACTCAGCTGTTACTATCGCGTGGTGTTACGATGTTTAAATGAATGCTTAAGTTGTTTTTTAGGTGAGCTTTCCTGTTTTAATTGTTATTGTTTTATGTTTCGTGTAGTATGAATGTGTAAATGCAAGTCTGCTGTTCTGGTTGATTTATGTTTCAGTTACGTGAAGCGCAGTGCATTTCGTCCGACAAGGTGGGGCGTGGCATCGGGGCTTGACGTCTTGGCCGTTGCCAGCGGAACTAAGATTCGTTTGACCGGCTCCATGTGGAGGCCCTCTTCCTCGGTCACGTCTTTAAGCTGAGTATTGCTCCACCCTTTGTTTCTGGCTCCGTCAGGTCGTTAAGCTTGGTAGCCCATTCCCCTGCCACTCTGGCGAATGTACTTCGGGCTTGAAGTATGACGTCGATCTTGTGATGTTGAGTGGCACTCTGTCATTAGTGCCCGATCAGCTTCATTAAGGCTCCGCTTGGATAATTGTCCTTTTTTTTATTAATCAGGATGTTGATATTTGTACCTTGAGTGTGAGTTGTAAAGGTTTAAATTTTTATAAAGCAAGGTTTAATGTGTCTATGTTAGCAAGCAATCTTTAAATGCCATGGGTCTCTTTAATTAATTGTTTGTTATTTTAATTAGTGTTTATCTGTACTGGTACCTACTTGATTATTCTTTAGTTAGAAGTTGGGGCATTGGCTGCCTTCAGTAGGGAGCGTTAAGATTTTAGAAGTTACCTTTTAACTCCTTGGGTTTTGTAATATTTCTTCACGTTATTCCTTTGGCATGAAATGTTATTGCAAAGAGAAGTCATTGTATAGCCTAGTCTTATCCGTTTGGGTTTGGCAAGTTAGTTTTATTAAATGTTTGTGCCAGGAGCAATTTTAATTAATGCTTATACATTGGTTAAGTAAATGTTCATAGGGGTTTGAGAAAAGTTTTACTGTAATTGTGGTAAGGTTGTTAAACACCAAGCTATCTTGTTGTATTAAATAAAATTGTTTAACACAAGCTGTGTATGTTTGATATTGTGGCCCTGCTGTTTTCTGTGTAATGCTAGGATGCAAATGCGCGTCCAATTGGGCGACAGTAGATTGGTATCTCATCTCTGTCCTGGGTGTTTCCAGACATGTCTTCGGTCTGGAATCTCATTGACTGGAGTAGAAATACCTTGAGTCCCGCTTCTGACTGAGACCTGATTGATGAACAGCGAAGATGTGTCTGGAGACGCCCCGAATGGTGGTGGGATACCAGCCTGACCGTCACCCCCTATACAGCCAGACAGCCTTGGAGTGATGGTCTGGGGTGCCCTTTCTTTTCATAGGACGACCCCTTTCCTTGTCATCCGCTGCACACTTACAACACAGTAGCACGTCTACAGTATCGCCGATATTCTACCGAACCTCCACTGTTGTGACTTAATTCAACAAGGCACGAGTAGTGAAAACAAAAGACGGTTAGAGCTAACCATGAATGTCTGTATGCGTTACACCTGCAACATTCGCCGATATGATCATGTTAGTGCCTCATACTCCCAACTAGGGTGGCTGCGGCCGGACAAATTGCATGTTCTATGTCTACTTCACCGTCTCCTCGTCGCGCAAGCACCCCAGTACCTTGCTTCAGAGATTAAACACCTTTCATGCCATCATAACCGAAACAGGAGGTCACTGCTATTTGGTATCCTAACTGTGCCCACTCACAAAACAAAAAGTTTTACAAACTCCTTCTCAGTTGCCGCTGTCCGCCTCTGGAACAAACTGCCCCTTACCTTGTTCAAAATTAAATCCCCTGCTGCTTTTAAGAAGAAGTTGAAGCATTTCCTACTATCATCCTCATAACGTTTTCCTCAAAATTAATGTACAAGGCCAATCCTCTCCTCTGTCAAACAGCAAAGCTAGAGTCTCCTATCTTGCTCCTTTCTCTTCTTCCTCTTCATCTATCTCTATTAGCCACGCAATCTTCTTTTCCTTTATATTTCCTAAATTATGTTTCATCATGTCTCTATTCTACGTCTCACTCATCAGTCTCCCTCATACTTCCTGCTGCTAGCAATCCTATCTAAAATCTGTCTCTTTCATAATGTCTAATTATAGCAGTACTTATCATCTACGAATATAAACTGTATATTTATGTATTTTTCCAAGGGTGCCTTTGTAATTGTTTATTTCATTTTTGTAGTAGATGTAGTTTAACATGCCTACTAAAACTTATGGAAGTAAAATAAGTAGAATGCCTGGTTAGATGTAAGAGAGGGCCTGATGGCACTAATCTTGCCAGGTTAAATGAAGAAAAAAAAAATAAAATTGAAATATTCTATGTCCCGTTTTCTTCCCTTCATGGCAAGCCAACCTGGATTTAACATTTCAACAAGACATCTTGGCCAGCAAGGTCGCCGGATCTCTCGCCGAATGAGAAACGTTTGGGGAATTGTGGGTGGGGCTCTTCAACCAGCTTGGGATTTTGACGATCTAACGCATCAGTTGGACAGGACTGACTCGCTATGAGGAGGACATCAAATAACTGTATGAATCAATGCCAAGCGAAATAAGTGCTTGCATAATGGCCAGACGTGGGCAACGTGTTATTGACTTGCTCAATTTGTGAAGATCTTTCTGATGAATAAATCGTCCAATTCTTCTGAAATTATAATCATTTGTCTCTACATTTACGTCAAACCTATCGATTTTCGTCTCATTCGGATAATCCATTCTTGGTAAGTCGTTTTTTTTTTTTTTTTTTTTTTTTGCCTTAGAATGTATTCAACGGTAGTTACTGTTTCCAGCAAATTGTCGTAATATTGCAGTTTTACGGTAGTGGATTTGATGTTCTATGTATGCGCAATGTATTACATTTCTTTACATTCAATATCAACTGCCAGCCCGTGCACAATTCATCAAAACCTCGCAGGTACTTGTGAAAATCGTTACTGTCTTCTGGTGTTGCTCTCTTCTTATAGACAACTGCATCACCTGCGAACAGCCTTTAAGAGCTTCCGGATCATTCTACTACATTATTTATATACAATGTAAACAGTAATGGTCCTAACAAGCTTCTTTGGGGTACTCCAGAAATTCCCTTTAGATCTGTCGATTTTCTTCCGTTAAGAGCGACATGTTGAGTTCTGTCTACGAGGAATTCTTGAATCAAGATGGAAATCTGGTCCGATATTGGTAAGGTAGTATTTTTTTCACTAAACTGCAGTGCGGGACAGTGTCAAAGGCCTTCCTGAAGTCAAGGAACACGTCATCAACCAGAGCGCTGTTGTCTACGGCGCTATGGATCTCGTGGAGGAACAGGGCGAATTGAGTTTCGCAAGATCTCTGATTGCGGAATCCATGTTGATTTTTATGGAGGATACTTTCATTCTCCAAAAACATCATAATTATTGAACATATAACATGTTCCATAATTCTACATTAGATTGAGGTCAACGATATAGGTCTATAATTGAGTTCATCTGCCTACAACCCACCTCGAAAACAGGAGTGAGCAGTGCTTTTTCCAGTCGCTAGGTTCCTTCGTTGCTCCAGTGACCTACGATAAGCTGCTGCTAGAAAGGGAGCAAGCTCTTTTGTGTAACCTCTGTAGAATCTTACAAGTATCTCATCTGGTCCTGATGTCTTTTCACTACAAAACGATTGTAGTTGCTTTGTCTGTTCAGCGATAAGTTACCTTAATATATATCATTTTGAAGTCTGAACAGCCTTTGAAAGGAGGGATCGTATTACGATCTTCCGCGGTGAAACTACACTACTGGCCATTAAAATGGCTACGACGATGACGTGCTACAAACACGAAATTTAACCGACAGGAAGAAGATGCTGTGATATACAAATGATTAGCTTTTCAGAGCATTCACACAAGGTTGGCGCCGGTGGCGACACCTACAACGTGCTGACATGAGGAAAGTTTCTAACCGATTTCTCATACACAAACAGCAGTTGAGCGGCGTTGCCTGGTGAAACGTTGTGATGCCTCGTGTAAGGAGGAGAAATGCGTACCATCATGTTTCCGACTTTGATAAAGGTCGGATTGTAGCCTATCGCGATTTCGGTTTATCGTATCGCGACATTGCTGCTCGCATTGGTCGAGATCCAATAACTGTTAGCAGTATATGGAATCGGTGGGTTCAGGAGGGTAATACGGAACGCCGTGCTAGATCCCAACGGCCTCGTATCACTAGCAGTCGAGATGACAGGCATCTTATCCACATGGCTGTAACGGATCGTGCAGCCACGTCTCGATCCCTGAGTCAACAGATGGGGACGTTTGCAAGACAACAACCATCTCCACGAACAGTTCGACGACGTTTGCAGCAGCATGGACTATCAGCTCGGAGACTGTGGCTGCGGTTACTCTTGACGCTGCATCACAGACAGGAGCACCTGCGACGGTGTACTCAACGATGAACCTCGGTGCATGAATGGCAAAACGTCATTTTTTCGGATGAATCCAGGTTCTGTTTACAGCATCATAATGGTCGCATCCGTGTTTGGCGACATCGCGGTGAACGCACATTGGAAGCGTGTATTCGTCATCGCCATACTGACATATCACCCGGCGTGATGGTATGGGGTGCCGTTGGTTACACGTCTCGGTCCCCTCTTCTTCGCATCGACGGCACTTTGAACAGTGAATGTTACATTTCAGATGTGTTACGACCCGTGGCTCCACCCTTCATTCGATCCCTGCGGAACCCTACATTTCAGCAGGATAACGCACGACCGCATGTTGCAGGTCCTGTACGGGCCTTTCTGGATACAGAAAATGTTCGACTGCTGCAGTGGCCAGCACATTCTCCAGATCTCTCACCAACTGAAAACGTCAGGTCAATGGTGGCCGAGCAACTGGCTCGTCACGATACGCCAGTCATTACTCTTGATGAACTGTGGTATCGTGTTGAAGTTGCATGGGCAGATGTACCTGTACATGCCATGCAAGCTCTGTTTGACACAATGTCCAGGCATATCAAGGCCGTTATTACGGCCAGAGGTGGTTGTTCTGGGTACTCGTTTCCCAGGATCTATGCACCCAAATTGCGTGAAAATGTTATCACATGTCAGTTCTAGTATAAGATATTTTGTCCCATGAATACCCGTTTATCACCTGCATTTCTTCTTGGTGTAGAAATTTTAAATGCCAGTAGTGTATTTGGAAAGACCGAATTCAGTATTCCGGCCGTTGAAGAGCGACTTACATAGCGTCGTTATTATTTGACATTGTGAATAGGGAGAAAGGCGACCTCTTACGTTAAAATGTGTGGATAAAAATCCTAAGTCGAGACTGCAAAAATTCCTTTGTTGATTAGTAGGTTCAGCTCATTGACGGGCCACTTTGACTCAGGAATTTTATCCACATATTTTACAAGGCGTTATACGGATATAGAATTCAGTCTCTTTAGCAGCATAACGAATGTCGTTTCCTGCGTGGTTCTGAACTGAACAAACCGACACAGTAAACAACAGGGTTCAGATTTTACCCTCTCTCAGAATGACGTGTGGTTTTCGAGATAAGTGACGTTGGTGTCAGAATGCATGTGCACCTCCCCACCCTACCTGCTTGCACCGCAGAATCAGGTGAGCGTGCAGATAAAAACAGGCGGCAGGAGGACGCTGTCTTGTTGAGTCAACGGCGCCGTCGGCTCCCGCACATCCGCTCCCTGCAGAGGAGCAGCGCAAGGGCACAAGGGAACAGCAACCATGGCGACAACACCTCAGGACAGCAGCGGTAAGTTCTCATGCAGCCGTTAAGCGGGGAGGAAGGTTAGCGTTTCACGTTAGATTAATAGCGTCATCGTCAGAGACAAAGAATCGGCCGTGACCTTGTTGAAGAAACCATCCTAACATTCATCTCTAGCTATTTAGCGAAACACGGAACGTCTAAATCAGATGATCGGACGGTGACTACACCCACCTCCGGAACATGTGTCAGCATTTCACTCAGTGTGTCACCTTGTTTTCTTCTAAATGGCGAGCACGGAGACGCCACTCTTAGAAATGTGGTACACTGACCTTGCTTGACGGGTGCCACAGAGCCAGGACTAACTTAGTCTGGGGGCTAATGACCATTGTAGTTGTGCGCCCTAAAACCACTAAAAAAAGAGCCAGGACGAACGTGTTGAGCGAATAGAAGGAAGACTTTGCTGAATATCTGGGCTGTGAGCAGCGTGAATTTTGTGGAAGACAACACAATAGTACATCTTGCGTCCCAGCAGGATGTGGTATCTTATCACACTGATAACGAAAATGCACCGCTAAATCCTTCATCAGACTTAACACTCCTGAAAAGGCAGAAATTGTTAACTATCTTCGGGCGATCGTGGCTGTGTTTTCATTTCTGGCCTCGAGTCTCTTTATTGTTTCTTAATACGAGAAGTTTTTCATTTGCAGCTCTTGTGAACAAAAAAAAAAGCAAAAAAAAAACAAAAAAAAAAAAAAACAAAAAAAACCGTAGGGCTCCTGTAACGATATTTCGTGAAGTAAGAATGATACCATGTGGCTCCGAACTTGAAACACGTATTCTGAAGGAAGCACGACAACAGCTGTGAACTGCATTCTATAAAAAGAAAGTGCGTTTAAAATTAGTTGCGACTTTTGACGTTTGGCTGAATAGAGGGGGACGTGACGCCATTGCCCAGGTAACACCAATGGCGAGCCTGTTTTCCCTACCACGCCGCCAGCGGTTTGGCTGGTGAAGTGCATAGGTTGCCACGCTATGAGTAAACAGTACCACGTGGTTTCACGCATCAGACGCATCGTCAGCTCTCGTTTAAAGTCGTATTTTCTGGCTTTGAACTGTTCTGTAGTCCTCGATATTGTGAACAAATGTTTTGTGTTGGCCTTGAATTAACAATAACAGTGCAGTACCTGAATACGAGATTTGCAATAAAGGTGCCGTCCAAGAACACGTTCACCGGCTGGGGAGATAACGTTCTGCTGCAAAACATTCCTCGGAATTCAAAAATAGTAGTGGACGCATAAAGCTCCAAAAATGCATTGGTGGAAAGTGGATAGTTTGCTCTGGATACAAAAAAATGTTCCGTGGTATAAAGTTTAGCAGGTATATGGCGAATTTAATGAAACTTGTAGTGTTGTACAAGCCGAAACTACACGCGTACCAGGTCGACGAACTGGCTAACGGTAAATGCCATAGTTTAATCAGGCTTCCTTTGAATCACGTTCATTTAAATCCGACTGACAGTATACGGGTCTAAGTGAAAAGTAATGTGGCAAAATACAACAAGAAGTTTACGCTCACCGAGACTGAAATGCTGACAAAAGAAGCCACTGCAAATGTTGCACGACGGGTCTGGTCTTGGGTTGTCAGCCATACCAATAAGGTAGTTGAGGAGACATTGATTCATGAAGTACTGTGACGAGTTTTGAGGAGTGCGTAACTTGTCTTGTCGCCATGTTAAAATCTACTTCTTTTGTTTGGAAATATTCATCTCACTAACATTCTAATGGAGCTGAAATTGCGAGAGAATCCTGAAATAGTGTGTGCACTAATAACTGAGTGCACGTCAAGTCAGTAGTTTATGAAATGACCCTTTCTCAGTATAAAAATAAACGTGTAACTTCTTCACTTACGTTGTTAAAAAACCCACAGCAGTTCTCCTTTCACATCTGTAGTCACTTGAATACAGCGGCAGATATGCAAGTTCCGCATATTAATCATATGGCAAAACACTCTCGTCTTTGCACGCTATCATTTGCCAAGATGTTGTTTCGATATCTCAAACCAATTATGAGACTGAGATACGAGGGATTTATAAACGCTTCATTCTCTCTTTTCCTTCTTCTTCTTCTTCTTCTTTTTTTTTTTTTAATTACCCCACAAGTTCGTGACAGAAGCGCTTTAATTAGATTCCATTTTCTCGAGATTGGAAACAGACAGCGAAGAGTCGTTCCAAGTTTAAAGAATAATTCAATGTACTATCTACATTTAATACGAGGCAACATGTAACCTAATCCACACCAAACACAAATTCATAGGGACATCTATTTTTCATTGCAAGCTAAGAATTTCTTGCAGTAGTTTACCTGCTATCGAAATATCACAATAACTAGCATCATTAACGAAGTGATAGGCGGATAGGCGGATCATCACGAAGCTGAAGAATTTAACTATAAGATGGGCGAGAATGAGAATTTATTACTAGGTTTTTTTGTTAAATCGTTTGAGAAAGATCGCAGATGGGCCGGCTCGCTGTTCACTCAGTCAAGCGAGCCTGCCAGGTTCCGCGCCGAGTAGCTCTGGCATTGTTGTAGAGTGGCCACCTGCTGACAAGCTCAGCACATGCTGGCAAATACGCTTCCCTCCACTCGCTCCGTAATGCACTGTCAAAAGTCGCAACTTATTTTAAGCGCATTATAGCTACAAATGGTTATGAAGATACATATGGGGAGGTACATGCCACGGTTGCTGCCGCCTGGGAAGTGGCCGGCTTGTAGGTAGCCTACGCTTGGCTGCACTGGATGGGTCACCACCCGGATCTGCCGAGTGCTGTTGGTAGGACCGTTGCTATTCACAATATACATAAATGACCTTGTGGATGACATCGGAAGTTCACTGAGGATTTTGCGGATGATGCTGTGGTACATCGAGAGGCTGTAACAATGGAAAATTGTACTGAAATGCAGGAGGATCTGCAGCGGTATGGCGCATGGTGCAGGGTATGGCAATTGAATCTCAATGTAGACAAGTGTAATGTGCTGCGAATACGTAGAAAGAAAGATCCCATATCATTTAGCTACAATATAGCAGGTCAGCAACTGGAAGCAGTTAATACCATAAATTATCTGGGAGTACGCATTAGGAGTGATTTAAAATGGAATGATCATATAAAGTTGATCATCGGTAAAGCAGATGCCAGACTGAGATTCATTGGAAGAATCCTAAGGAAATGCAATCCGAAAACAAAGGAAGTAGGTTACAGTGCGCTTGTTCGCCCACTGCTTGAATACTGCTCAGCAGTGTGGGATCCGTACCAGAAAGGGTTGATAGAAGAGATGGAGAAGATCCAACGGAGAGCAGCGCGCTTCGTTACAGGATCATTTAGTAATCGCGAAAGCGTTACGGAGATGATATATAAACTCCAGTGGAAGACTCTGCAGGAGAGACGCTCAGTAGCTCGGTACTGGCTTTTGTTGAAGTTTCGAGAACATACCTTCACCGAGGAGCCAAGCAGTATATTGCTCCCTCCTACGTATATCTCGCGAAGAGACCATGAGGATAAAATCAGAGAGATTAGAGCCCACACAGAGGCATACCGACAATCCTTCTTTCTTTCCACGAACAATACGAGACTGGAATAGAAGGGAGAATCGATAGAGGTACTCAAGGTACCCTCCGCCACACACCGTCAGGTGGCTTGCGAGGTATGGATGTAGATGTAGATGTTGGTAAGCGGAGTCCACTCAGCCCTCGTGAGGCCAATTGAGGAGCTACTTGATTGAGAAGTAGCGACTCCAGCCACGAAAACCGACAACTGCCAGGCGAGTGGTATGCTGACCACATGCCCCACCACCGAGCGAGGTGGCGCAGTGGTTAGCACAGTGGACTCGCATTCGGGAGGACGACGGTTCAATCCCGCGTCCGGCCATCCTGATTTAGGTTTTCCGTGATTTCCCTAAATCGCTCCAGGCAAATGCCAGGATGATTCCTTTGAAAGGGCACGGCCGAATTCCTTCGCCGTCCTTCCCTAATCCTATGAGACCGATGACCTCGCTGTTTGGTCTCATCCCCCAAACAACCCAACCCACATGCTCCACCGTATCCGCGTTCGGTGACGCCTAAGGGCTGAGGATGACCCAGCGGTCGGTCGGTACCGTTGGGCCTTCAACGCCTGCTCGGACTGTGTTTCATAGGTAGCCTACAGCTTTGTTGTTGGTTCCCTCATGGCAAGTTCCGGAACAGAGGAACTGCCGCCTGGATATCGTAATTACTTCGCTGTGCATTGACACTACAGAGACGGCCGCCATTGGGCAGAACTACGGTGTCTCGGTGTTGTGTAATAGGCTTATGTGAGGCAGTGTAGAACTTCAAACAATGCGGCGAAAGCCGGACGGCAGGCAGTTGTCGGGTAACTCACTCAGCTACTATTTGAGTTCTTTTTTTTGTGTATAGTGCTTTTGTGGAAAGTTCGACGTTGAAATCAACACAGACGAATTACTGCGCCGCAGTAAAGGCGTGTGCTGTGGGGCAAGACTACAGACATACACAAAGATAGCAACGCAACAACGAATGCTTAGAGAGAGGTATGTACAGCTTAAGTATGTACAGCTCTTAAACGAAGAATGTGAGTTCATAGGCACGGGAAAAAAGGACACATTGATTAGCTGCATATTTATTAACGTCGTCTACTCATTAGGTTCAGTCTACCACATAAAGCTCTGCCGCCTTTCCATCATTCAGACTCAATAATATTCTTTTGAAAGCTTCTGTTTCCGTCAAATTGTGATAGATATTGCTTTTCGCTACAAATAATCTCCGATACATTTAGTCTAGTGTTAGATGAAAAATGGAAGAAGGTGGGCAGAAATCGTCTTGCTTATTCAACAATATTGTGTACAGAGTTACTGTGTAGATCTAGAATATCTGAAAAAGGGATTAGACGATATTCTACGCATGCCATTTTAAGAAGCATTAAGTCTTGAAAGAAGGAGTTCTGGGAGGACGCATTCATCAGTTTCATGTGAGAGTATTGAACTGGGTACAAAATTTCAAAACCCAAAAACGCTTAGGCCTACCTGGTCAACTAGATACTCACATTCGTTCTCCGGAATGTCAACATTTTTACAACAGTTGCGAGAAATGCACCCTTTTCTGAAATTACGAGCGCCACAGCGTCTTCCTATAAAGGATGTTCACTTGAGGTTTACGAGCAAGAAGAAGATACTGACCCTATCAGCGCATCCCCATATACGAGGGTTGGAACTTTAATAGTGGTAACTATTTATTTACAGCTCGTACAAAATAGATACGTGTTCCAAAGTTTTACTGACCTTCAAAGTAGTCACCAGACTTGTGCATAACCCGTTGCCAGCGATGTGGAAGTCGTAGGATACTCTTAGCAGCGCCAGTTGTGTTGACAGTTCGAGCGGCACGGTCTATTGCCCGACGAATTTGTAGCAGTTCTCAAGCGAATGTCGTGAAATGTTTCCTTCAGTTTAGAAGTCGAGTTGAACTCACGAGGTCTTAAGTCAGGGGAGTGCAGTAGGTGGTATAGCACTTAGCAGCCCCTTCAGTGAAACAAATCAGAACAGCTTGCACTGTACGTGCTTGAGCATTGTCCTGCAAAATGATGGTCAGGTCCTGCAGAAAGTTTCATCACTTCTGTCTCTATGCTGTTCATTTTTGGAACACAACATACGACCAGCGAGACAGAAATGATGACACTTTATGCTGGACCTGACCATCATTTTGCAGGACAATGCTCAAGCACGTACAGTGCAAGCTGATACTGCTTTGTTTGACTGATGGGGCTGCTAAGTGCTATACCAATTACTGCACTCCCCTGACTTAAGCCCTCGTGAGTTCAACTAGATTTCTAAAGTGAAGGAAAAGGTGATAATAAAATCGAGCCAAGTTTACAATGAACTTGGCAGCATGAGCCCACTTATTATGGCGTTATACCCTCTATGGCCTGGATGCAAGCACTAATTCGGTTGCAAAGAGTGTCATAAAGCCGTTGTGTACTTGCCTGAGCCAAGCTAGCCCACAACTGTTGGAACTGGTCCATCATATTCCAGATGCTGTCATTGGGACGCAGTTGACGTCTGACGTAGACACATACGTTTTTCTCCGCGAAAAGCTGTGGGGATCTTGCTGCTGAAAGAAGTATCTCAGCACAACTCAGTTCATAGAGAAACGTTCCATTTGTAGATGACCACTATCCTGTTGAGAAATGGCACCATGGTACTATCGCATAAGAGCGCAAATGTCCGTAATGTACCGTTGTGCCCTTATAGTCCTCTCAGTCACTGACGGTCGTGACCTGAAGTCATACCCAAAGGCTCCCATGACTCCCGGAGTAACACTGCGGCACATCTCCAAAACACTGGAAGAATGAGACGTCTCTCCAGGATGCTGCCATAGTCGCCGATGATGATCATCTGAGATAGTGAAGACCTTTGTTTCATCGCTGGACACAATGCGACGTCATTCGTGAGCAGTACTTGCTTCCCAGTGACGGCACCACTGCAAACACAGCCATTTGTATTATGGCGCTAATGGCAGACTCACATGGCATATTTCTGCTATCTTCTATCAGTGGTCCGGATGACTCAGAATGTTGCAGAGAGTCCACTACTTCTTCTCGGACGACAGGTGTAGATGTGAATGAGTGTGATGTGCTTGGTGCAGAGTAAGGCGATCGTCCCTAGTGGGTCAGACGTGGTTGCTCGGAACCTTGGCTACAGGTATGCCTTCCCTAACATTCCTACGCAGTATAACATCGGGCCACTGGTCCGCCCCAGTAGCTGAGTGGTCAGCGTGACGGATTGCCGTCCTCCGGGCCGGGGTTCGATTCCCGGCTGGGTCGGAGATTTTCTCCGCTCAGGGACTGGGTGTTGTGTTGTGTTCATCATCATTTCATCCCCATCCGGCGTGCAGGTCGCCCAATGTGGCGCCGAATGTAATAAGACCTGCGCCAAGGCGGCCGGACCTGCCCCGCGGGGGGCCTCCCGGCCAATGACGCCAAACGCTCATCATCATCATCATCGGGCCACTTTCACAACCGAATGCCCCACGGAACTGGATATTGAACGAATCGACTAAGAAGCGGAGACCCACAATGAGGCCCCTTTTAAAATGTTTCATTTGATGATAATGCTATCTCACACGAGCACACGGCATATCCATATCCTTCACAGGAACCATTCAACGTTTGATGCTGTTCATAGTCCTTATACATTGACGTGATAAAAGTATACCTGCTAATCTCGTGTCGGACCCATTTTTCCCCGGAGTAGTGTACCAGCTCGATGCCACATGGACTCAACAGGTCATTGGAAGTCTCCTGCACAAATACTGAGCTAAGCTGCCTTTACAGCCGTCCATAATTGCGAAGTCTTACGAGTGCAGATTTTGTGCACGAACTGACCTCCCGATTATGTCCCATAAATGTTCGATGGGGAATGTCGGGGGATCTGGGTGGCCAAATCATTCGCTCGAACTGTCCAGGACCAATCGCGAGCAATTGTGGGCTGGTGCCGCGGCCAATGTCATCCATAAATATCGTTATTTGGGAACATGAAGTACATGAATGGCTGCAGATTGTCTCCACTTAGCCGAACATAACCAGGAGCCAGTGCATCCCATGTAAGCACAGCCCACACCATCATGGCGCTACCACCAGCTTGCACAATGCCTTGTTGACAATTTGGGTCTATGGCTTCGTGCGGTCTGCGCGTCCGCAGCTCGTGGTCGTGCGGTAGCGTCCTCCCTTCCCATGCCCCGTTTCCCGGGTTCGATTCCCGGCGGGATCAGGGATTTTCTCTGCCTCGTGATGACTGGGTGTTGTGTGATGTCCTTAGGTTAGTTAGGTTTAAGTAGTTCTAAGTTCTAGGGGACTGATGACCATAGATGTTAAGTCCCATAGTTCTCAGAGCCATTTGAACCATTTGCGGTCTGCGCGACGCTTGAACCCTATCATTACCTCTTACCAACTGAAATCGGGACTCATCTGACCAAGCCACGGTTTTCCGGTGGTCTAGGGTCTAATCGATAAAGAAAAGGCACTGTTAGAAAAGGCACTCGCGTCGGTCGTCTGCTGCAATAGTCCATTAACGCTAAACTTCGCTGCACTGTCCTAAAGGATACGTTCATCGTACGTCCCACATTGATTTCTGGGGCTATGTCAAGCAGTGTTACTTGCGTGTTAGCACTGACATCTCTACGCAAACGCCGCTGCTCTCGGTCGTTAAGTGAAGGACGTCGGACACTGCTTTGTCCGTCGTCAGAGGTATCGCCTGACGTTTGGTATTTTCAGCACACTCTTGACACTGTGGATATCAGAATACTGAATTCCCTAACGATTTCCGCGTTCAGAGTCTTTTAATCGCCGTAGAGTGGCCAGAATCACGTCGGGAACCTTCTCATATGAATCACCTGAGTACAAATGACAGCTCCGCCAGTGTATTGCCCTTTTATACCTTGCTGTACGGCTGCCATCTGTATATGTGCGTATTGCCACTTCATAACTTTTATCACTTCAATGTGTATTCCATCAAGCCTATTAACGACACTAAACACGAAAACATTAATGCACCCTGGTGGTCGTTCTGCCTGTCACAGAAATTGCAACTCTAATCATTTGTATACCTGCCAGTGGTCTGTACGTGTACGAAGTTACGCTGGCATCTGACCATATCATCTGGGTGCTTCGTAGATTTTGTGGGGCAGTGTTTTTCTTTCTGCGGCAGTTACTGGATTTCTGATAAGAGTTTTGACATTCTATGGTGGTTTAAAAACTTGTAATTTTTCGTTGAAAGTGATCATCCGTTCTACGCTGTAACACTTTCGCTGATATTATTGCTTACCTAATTAAATACAACAGGCACAGTTTCAAGATTTATAGAAAAAGATAACTTCCAGCACCACAATTTCTGCCACATCATGTCACCAAGATATACACAAGAAAGTTGTACGGAACACAGAGCAAACAAAATTCCGTTGAACAAAATAGGCAGGGAGAAGGAATTAGGCATCATTAAGGGACTTACAGTAGCTAATGATTTCCCCAACTCAATGATGTAGAAATAAAGTGCAAAAAAAGAAAGATCTTTGCTTTGTAGAAGAAATACCGTAACTAAATGTGTGACTATTCCAGTAAGAGTTTGGGCAATTTGTGCGCGTTCGCACAGACGAAGGTCAATGGCTGGGTAGCCTTTAACTATATATATACGAGGGCAGTTCAATAAGTTATGCAACACATTTTTTTTCTGAAACAGGGGTTGTTTTATTCAGCATTGAAATACACCAGGTTATTCCCCAATCTTTTAGCTACACAACACTATTTTTCAACGTAATCTCCTTTCAATGCTACGGCCTTACGCCACCTTGAAATGAGGGCCTGTATGCCTGCACGGTACCATTCCACTGGTCGATGTCGGAGCCAACGTCGTACTGCATCAATAACTTCTTCATCATCCGCGTAGTGCCTCCCACGGATTGCGTCCTTCATTGGGCCAAACATATGGAAATCCGACGGTGCGAGATCGGGGCTGTAGGGTGCATGAGGAAGAACAGTCCACTGAAGTTTTGTGAGCTCCTCTCGGGTGCGAAGACTTGTGTGAGGTCTTGCGTTGTCATGAAGAAGGAGAAGTTCGTTCAGATTTTTGTGCCTACGAACACGCTGAAGTCGTTTCTTCAATTTCTGAAGAGTAGCACAATACACTTCATAGTTGATCGTTTGACCATGGGGAAGGACATCGAACAGAATAACCCCTTCAGCGTCCCAGAAGACTGTAACCATGACTTCACCGGCTGAGGGTATGAATTTAAACTTTTTCTTGGTAGGGGAGTGGGTGTGGCGCCACTCCATTGATTGCCGTTTTGTTTCAGGTTCGAAGTGATGAACCCATGTTTCATCGCCTGTAACAATCTTTGACAAGAAATTGTCACCCTCAGCCACATGACGAGCAAGCAATTCCGCACAGATGGTTCTCCTTTGCTCTTTATGGTGTTCGGTTAGACAACGAGGGACCCAGCGGGAACAAACATTTGAATATCCCAACTGGTAAACAATTGTGAGAGCACTACCAACAGAGATGTCAAGTTGAGCACTGAGTTGTTTGATGGTGATCCGTCGATCATCTCGAACGAGTGTGTTCGCACGCTCCGCCATTGCAGGAGTCACAGCTGTGCACGGCCGGCCCGCACGCGGGAGATCAGACAGTCTTGCTTGGCCTTGCGGCGATGATGACACACGCTTTGCCCAACGACTCACCGTGCTTTTGTCCACTGCCAGATCACCGTAGACATTCTGCAAGCGCCTATGAATATCTGAGATGCCCTGGTTTTCCGCCAAAAGAAACTCGATCACTGCCCGTTGTTTGCAACGCACATCCGTTACAGACGTCATTTTAACAGCTCCGTACAGCACTGCCACCTGTCGGAAGTCAATGAAACTATACGAGACGAAGCGGGAATGTTTGAAAATATTCCACAAGAAATTTCCGGTTTTTTCAACCAAAATTGGCCGAGAAAAAAAAGTGTTGCATTACTTATTGAACTGCCCTCGTATATATAACACCGCAGTGTGCGCGAGTAATGAATGGATGGGCAAATATCTATTAGGTGCATTACGTATGTAGATTGTGGACAGTTGAGAAAGTGGGTCTCACGGGAAGCTTGCAAGGGATAAGTCCCTGCAGTTGCGCTCTTCATTTGTGTCCTCGGTGGCTGAGATGGACAGAGCGTCTGCCATGTAAGCAGGAGATCCCGGGTTCGAGTCCCGGTCGGGACACACATTTTCAGCTGCCCCCATCGAGGTATATCAACAACACCTGTCGGCATCTGAGGATTTCAATTAATTATCATTTATTCTAGAGAAGTTGCACGGTAATCAATGGTACCTGTTCTTTCGAGAACAGTTACTATTTTCATATATAGAGGGTGCTACATTGATAGTGACCGTGCCAAATATCTTATTAAATAAGTATCAAACGAAAAAACTACAAAGAACGAAACTCGTCTAGTTTGAAGGGGGAAAACAGATGGGCTATGATTGGCCCGCTAGATGGCGCTGCCATAGGTCAAACGGATGTCAACTGAGTTTTTTAAAATAGGAACCCCCATTTTTATTACATATGCGTGTAGTTCGTAAAGAAATATGAATGTTTCAGTTGGATCACTTTTTTCGCTTTGTGATAGATGGCGTTGTAATAGTCACAAACGTAGAAGTACGTGGTATCACGTAACAGTCCGCCAGTGCGGGCGGTATTTGCTTCGTGATACATTACCCGTGTTAAAACGGACCGGTAACCAATTGCGGAAAAGGTCGATATAGTGTGATGTATGGCTATTGTGATCAAAATGTCCAACGGGCGTGTGCTATGTATGCTGCTCGATATCCTGGACGACATCATCCAAGTGTCCGGACCGGTCGCCGGATAGTTACATTATTTAAGGTAACAGGAAGTGTTCAGCCACATGTGAAACGTCAACCACGACCTGCAACAAATGATGATGCCCAAGTAGGTGTTTTAGCTGCTGTCGCGGCTAACCCGCACATCAGTAGCAGACAAATTGCGCGAGATTCGGGAATCTCAAAAACGTCGGTGTTGAGAATGCTACATCAACATCGATTGCATCCGTACCGTATTTCTATGTACCAGGAATTGCATGGCGACGACTTTGAACGTCGTGTATAGTTCTGCCACTGGGCACAAGAGAAATTACGGGATGATGACAGATTTTTTGCACGCGTTCTATTTAGCGACGAAGCGTCATTCACCAACAGCGGTAACGGAAAATCCACGATGGCTGCGACAAGTGGTACATCAGCGACGTTGGCGGGTTACTGTATGGTGCGGCGTTATGGGAGAAAGGATAATTGGCCCCCATTTTATCGATGGCAATCTAAATGGTGCAATGTATGCTGATTTCCTTCGTAATTTTCTACCGGTCTTACTACAAGATGTTTCACTGCATGACAGAATTGCGATGTACTTCCAACATGATGGATGTCCAGCACATAGCCCGCGTGGCGTTGAAGCGGTATTGAATAGCATATTTCATGACAGGTGGATTGGTCGTCGAAGCACCATACCATGGCCCGTACGTTCACCGGATCTGACGTCACCGGATTTCTTTCTGTGGGGAAAGTTGAAGGATATTTGCTATCGTGATCCACCGACAACGTCTGACAACATGCGTCAGCGCATTGTCAATGCATGTGCGAACGTTACGGAAGGCGAACTATTCGCTTTTGAGAGGAATGTCGTTACACGTATTGCCAAATGCACTGAGGTTGACGGACATCATTTTGAGCATTTATTGCATTAATGTGGTATTTACAGGTAATCACTCTGTAACAGCATGCGCTCTCAGAAATGATAAGTGCACGAATGTACATGTATCACATTGGAACAACCGAAATAAAATGTTCAAACGTACCTACGTTCTGTATTTTAATTACAGCGCCATCGATGACAAAGCGAAAAAAGTGGTCCAACTAAAACATTCATATTTCTTTACGTACTACACGAATATGTAATAAAAATGGGGGTTCCTATTTAAAGAAACGCAGTTGATATCCGTTTGACCTATGGCATCGCCATCTAGCGGGCCAGCCATAGCGCCATCTGGTTTCCCCCTTCAAGCTAGACAAGTTTCGTTCTTTATAGTTTTTTCGTGAGATATTTGGCCCGGTCACGATCATTGGACCACCCTGTATACAATGGATTTAAAGGGGAGACGGAAATTTTTGTACACCACAAAAAAGGGGGAAACGTTCTTATTGATAAACTAAATAGTGAACAGTTAATTTTTTCAAACGTTCCTCCTGTATATAATAATTGTATCAGATTCCGCCGGCCGTGGTGGCCGAGAGGTTCTAGGCGCTACAGTGTGGAACCGCGCGACCGCTACGGTCGCAGGTTCGAATCCTGCCTCGGGCAAGGATGTGTGTGATGTCCTTAGGTTAGTTAGGTTTAAGATTTAAGTAGTTCTAAGTTCTAGGGGACTGATGACCTCAGAAGTTAAGTCCCATAGTGCTCAGAGCCTTTCTTTCTTTTTTTTTTTTTTTTTTTTTTGTAGCAGATTCCATAAATATGTCCACTTCCTCGTAGCCTCTACTCAATATTTGCAGCAAAATAGAATATAAAATGATATAAAATGTAATGGATAATATAAAAGTCAGTAACAGTCAGTAACGGTAAAACAAATTTGTAAGTGATAACTTTATGTAAATAATGGAATTCGCAGAAAATGTAACACCTCGGTCTACATTCAAACTCTTCACGACACTTTCAGCCAAATACCGCAGGTGCAATGAAGACCTTCCTGCGGTATTTTCGCTGGGACGGGTTTTATCATCCACCATACAGTCCGGACTTGGCTCCCTTTGACTCTCATTTCTTCACTCATATGAACCGCCGCGCGGAGTGGCCGCGTGGTTGAAGGCACCATGCACGGATTGGGCGGACCCTCCCGCCAGAGATTCGAGTCCTTTCTAGGGCACGGTTGTGAGTGTTGTTCTTAGCATAAGTTAGCTTAAGTAGTGTGTAAGCCAGGGACCGATGACCTCAGCATTTTAATCCCTTAGAAATTCACACACATTTGAAGATTTTCACATGAACCGCTGGCAATGTGGACAACATTCTTGCACAGACAACAACTTGCAGACCAGCCTAGGGAACAGGCAGCAGCCTTCTGTGACGAGGGTTTTGGAAAGTTGATACCATGCTGTCACAAAAAGTCTAAGTCGGAGTGACGACTATGTGCGGTATAACGAATCGATACCACCCACGGGCATCATAAAGTTGGCAACGGAATTGCAAGTTTCAGTCAGATGCCGATAGCGGTTGTACAGGATCTGGCGGACCCAACGGTGTGCACCCGCTGAACCACGCCTTCAGCAGGTATATAACATGAGCGCCGCCTGCCGCCGCAATATAGGTGGCCGGTGATAACCACATGCACACTCGCACTTGGAGCCTCTTCGCTACTTTACACTACGGAGACGCTGCCTGGTCGGGGCTCTGACACCATTAATAGGGCTTCAATATAGAGAGCCACATCCTTGTTGACATTGAGACGTGGACTCTATTTCTTACTGAGTTTTTTGTAATGAGTTTTCGTACGCTTAGAAAAATACAAGTTACTGTGTTAACTTGTTCGCTAAGCATTTCTGCTTCTGCCCAGCTTTCCTACAACAACAGTTCCCGCACCACTCTGTAGCCCGCCTCCGCTTAGCGTTGTGTACAAAGTCTTACACACCACTTGGTAGGGACATAGTTGGAAGATGTAGCTAAATGTTGCAAATAAAATACAGTTTTGATTTTTTCTATGGTATCTATTTGACGACAATAGCCCTTGTAGTAAAGAGATAGCAATGACACTTGCCATGTCATTTTATGCAAACTCTTCAAAATTCAAATGCGGCAACCTGTTGATGCTGCATAAATATTTTTGTTACTACTTTATCGACGTAAGTGTTTCCTTTTTATAACTTTAATAGCTTAGTGCTCTCTGTTTAGCTCGTGTAGGCTAGAGATGGGCAAAACTGTTCTTTTCATAGATTGAATCAGAACTGTTCACTCCCTGAAATGAATTAGCTCTTTTTCATGACTCACCACTCATTTACAATAGAAAATAAATGGAAGGTACATTGCCCTTTAAACTTGGTTTATTCCAGTACTATACCTGTATTATGATCTTATTTGATCCTATTTTGAAGTAACACAGATAATGAGTAAGAATTTTGTATTGTTTATTGAAATTTCCACGATATGACAAAGTTTTTGATTATTGATTTATTTTGCACTATCGTGGTTTTTTGGGTGCTCAGAAAATGTTGTAACTTGAGATTTACATTAACAATATATTTGGCTATAATGTATTAAAATTTCATTAACCTCATACAAATACATCGCAAGCCATATATTTTTAAAGTGAACGTTTCCTTCCGAAGACGCCTAAAATCGCAAAATCCGTACCAGAATAAGAAAAAAAAATATAAATTTGACTGTAAAACGAAAGTGCTGCACATAGCCTTACGCAGAATAAAACAATGAAAATATTGGTGTATCACATTTTGCGATACGTTTATCGGTTCGCTCGTAATTAAAGCGTAAATTCGAGTGTTCATAATAAAAATCCTATAGTAAGAGGAGTCATCAGGAACTAATCTAATCAGTTTAAACAAATAAAAATAAAATAAAAACAATTGATGTATACATAACATAATAATGTAATATACATAGCGGTATTACTACGAAGAACAATATCCAGTAGGGACGAACTCCGATGCAGAGGCGCTGAGTCAAGCAGGTCGAGCCGCGAGCTGTATTACTGCGTGAGCTAAGACCGCAGAGACCAGAGTGACACCTGAGTCGCTTTGCTCAACGCTCTGGCTAGAGTTGAGAATGGTGGGGTGAGCGTTGAGCGGGCGAGTCCCGAGGGTGGGGGGAGCGGTGAACTCACCCACTCCGAGACAAATCGTCCGTTCCCTTGTGAGCAGGTTGTTGCAAGTAGTTCCTATGTTATCCGCTAGATGGCTCTCTGTCCCGTTGCTTGCATCAACTGCCCAGAGGGCAGGACGTGCGACTGAAACGATCGCCAACAGAGTGCGATGTGAAGTTAAGCTGCGCCAGACACTGCACGCGGCAGACGACGCACAGAGACAGCACGGCATATGTGAAACACAAAATCCAATGGGGCACTGCACAATGCAGGCAGCCAAGGTAGAAGCAGGGCAGAGGCCGGCGCTGGCTGTGTTGTGTGGCGTGCACTGTGCACTGACCAGCAGAGGCGCTGCTGATATGCTCCGTCTCTCTCTCTCTCTCTCTCTCTCTCTCTCTCTCTCTCTGCCGTGGGAAACGTTTGGAGCTACCGTTCTTTTTTTCTGAATCACTGATTGTTCACTCCTTTGAAAGATTCAACTCTATGAATTAGTTCAAGAGCGGATCCCCCATCTCTAGTGTAGGCAGTATGGTCTGCACAGATTTTTTTATGTCTTTCTTTAGTCGAATTTTTATGTTGTTCACAAATTGCAGACTTTCTAAACTTTTCATGCTAAATACCAAAAGCCGAATGTCAAGATTCGAACGGTCCCTTCTTACGATGCTTACAGTATAAGATACATAACCTTTCCAAATTTAAAAAAAATGGTTCAAATGGCTCTGAGCACTATGGGACTTAACATATGTGGTCATCAGTCCCCTAGAATTAAAACTACTTAAACCTAACTAACCTAAGGACATCACACACATCCATGCCCGCGGCAGGATTCGAACCTGCGACTATAGCAGTCGCGCAGTTCCGGACTGCGCGCCTAGAACCGCTAGACCACCGCGGCCGGCTCCAAATTTCAGGTTTCTATCCTTAGCAGTTTGGGCTGGGCGATGATGATTCAGTGAATCAGTCCTCTTCAGTCCCTTAGAGGTTGAATTAAAATAAAAGAAAAAAAGAGAGAGAAAACAAATACTGGTTGTCATAGACATAGCTCTAACAATGCTTTCACAATGAAAAATTTTCATAAAAAATTTAATACCCCTCCCCTTACTTCACCCCTAAGGGGTTGAGTATCCAAAACAGTGTAATATGTATTTTTTATTTCTAACAGAAAATCCAAATACAAATTTTCATAGATTTATCTTCAAAAATGTTTGCGTCATGAAATAATTCCATAAAAATTTTCATCCCCTATTTCATCCCGTAGGGGCTGAATTTCCGAAAACTGTGAAACACGTATTTTTTTTATTTCTAAGTGAGACGTCAAATACAAATTTTCATAGATCTACCTTTAATAGTACTTTAATAGTTCTATGAAAACGATTTATTTTCAAAAAAATTTCATCCATTATTTTACCCCATAGGGGTCAAATTTAAAAACATACTGAGCCTCGTATTTATCTATTTCTGGTCGAGAGCCCAAATATCGATTCTAGTAGGTATACCTTCAAAATTGACTAAATGGTGGCATGTCATCAAAAAACTTTCATCACCTATTTCACCCCATTAGGGGTGGAATTTCGAAAGATCTCTTCTTAAACAACGTCTGCAGTATAAGATCAACACCTGTCCAAATTTCAAACTTCTATGCTTAGTGATTTGGGCTGGGCGATGATGAGTCGGTGGCTGAGTCAGTCAGACGGGAGACTGCTTTTTATGGATAGAGTTTAGAATAAGTCTTTACATGGCGTAAAGTTATTAGGCACTCTTTGGTGACATCTCAGAGATGCGTTTGTTTCTAGTAAATCAGCCAGTAATTTACCATCAGAGGGAAATGATGCGTGTAACCATCTCAGATGAATGAGAACTGGCAGTAAGCGTCGTCAAATAGATAGTGTTCTTACATCTCTTGTGTTCAGTCGTTTTTAACTAATCTTTTTTCCTTCTCCTGAACTTTCTGAAAAAAATGATTGTGTGGAATATGTAGTGCTTTTCCTTGAAATTATATATAATATGTCTGTTTTTCCGGACATGTCTTCTGTTTAGTACGTAGCTGCGCTGATCACTACACCATCCGGACACAGTAGTCATTGTAAACGTAGGGACTACCTTCGTACGCCTCCCGGCAGACCCAAATTGTCATCTTACCCACACACTACTGATGTAGTACCGTTTGCCCTTTACTCTCATTATTCGCAACATCTCGATGATCCCTGTAAGATTACGTGCGTGGTGTTCATCCTCACTGAGGTGCTCAATTGATCGTCCCCACCTTAATTATATATGTGGTGTCTGTTATTTCGAGGAGAGAAAGGATGGTCAATTGACCACTTCACTGTAGATGCACACCAAGCTCGAACTCTTACGGGAACTGAGGAAATGCCGCGAGGATAATGGGCAAGGGATAGTAGAACAGTAGTTTGTGGGTAAGTTGAGAATTTGGGTCTGACATGAGCCGTGCGGGGATTGTCCGTGTAGTTGCGATGACCACTGTGTCCGGATGGCGCAGTGGTCAGCACATCTGTTTAGTAAACGGGAGATCTTCCTTAGAATCCGGTCCGGCACAAATTTTCAACTTTCCCCATTGATTTAGGAGGAAAGTTCAATAATGATTCACTTCACAGCTGGGAAGTAGGAAACAGAAGGCTGAGCTCCAGTGACAACAAACACGGAGGAGATTTGAATCTCACTGGTGTCATGTAAAGTGTATGGTGTCACAGGATTGAGTTATTATAATTTTTATTGTTTGCCATTGATGTATGGGACACCTTGGCTTCAATAAAACTCTGTTACACAGTTACTAAATTCTTGCACTTTTGACGAGAGAGTCATCTCATGTTTGAACAATTGACAGAGGTGATTTGGACGACGGCGTGCCTGTGTCCTCAGGCCTGTGGAAGACGCGCTACACGATGGCGCTGCTGTGCCTGCTGGGGCTGACCTCCAGCCTGACAACACGCGTCAACCTGTCGGTGGCCATCGTGGACATGGTCAACGAGACGGCCGTGCGGGAGCGGGACTCCAACGGCAGCGCCCTCGTCTTCTTCGACCCTGACGCCTGTCCGGGGGAGCTGGCGGTCAGGGGTCCGGGTGGCCGCAAAGTGAGTGAGTCTCTCCCATGGTGAAAACTGTGTCTTGTTTTACCTTCAGAGGCTGCGAATGTAAGTAGCCTTATGAAATGACTTTAGAAGTTTTCCTAATAATGGTTGTAGGAGCCTTGGTACTGGCACACAAGTATTTAACAAGTCTTGCCATCCGGACACAGTGGTCATCGCAACTACACGGACAATCCCCGCACGGCTCATGTCAGACCCAAATTCTCAACTTACCCACAAACTACTGTTCTACTATCCCTTGCCCATTATCCTCGCGGCATTTCCTCAGTATTTAACAAGTCTTCTACTACTTTACTTGCTTTATTTGATAAGATCTCGGCAACTTCATTATTATCCCTTACTTAATCAATTAATTCAGTCATCATGTTCTGTCGATCCTATCTGGAAGAACCTTCAGGAATGTGGAACGAGTCGAGGTATACTCCATCAATCCAATAAGTTTCGAGACTGGATTAATAAAAAACCAGAGAAAAGATAAGATGGTAGCTTCAAACGCTTGAGGTGTTCTACGAGGCCTGTTCGGAAAGTAAGGTCGATCGGTCGCGAAATGGGAACCACAGTGAAAACCCAAAATGTTTTATTTGCAACAATTTACTACATCTTCCAGCTACTTCTCGATATAGTCGCCGCTCCGACTTAGACATTTGGCGTATCGTTGTACCAACTTTCCAGTACCCTCGTCATAGAAGGCAGCCGCCTGTGCTGTCCGCCAATTCCCTACTTTCATCTGCAATTCGTTGGCTGTGCCAAAACGTTGACTTCATAGCCATCGGTTCGTATGAGCAGAGATGAACGTCAGAGAGAGCCAAATCTGGCTGTATGGTGGGTGATCAAAATCTTCCCATCGAAAACGCTGCAGGGGCATCCTCATTGCCCCTGCAGTGTACAGCCAAGAATTATTGTGAAGGAAGAAATGAATAATAGTTACGTTATGTGGGCTCCATGAACGAAATCAGGCGAAATCTCACGGCAGGAACCCATACCTGACCGGAGACACTATTGTTCTAGGTATCCTTACGTGCTCACTGTGCGCTGAGAAATGAAAAGAGCGACGTGACGCGACCGATGGGCATACTAGACACAATACGTAACACATCTGTGCGTCGTCAGATTTCCATTGTCTTTTCCAATTCGCGAGTTATAGGACCTCTGAATAACCCTCGTACTAGTTTCTCCCCATTTGAGAACAACGCAGATTAGATTAGATTAGATTAGTTTTTCGTTCCATGGATCCGTGTTGAGGAGATCCTCGTGGATGTGGAACATGTCTTTTTTTTTTTTTTAAAGCTGAAATAACAATACTAATAGTATGAATATATACAATACATCATTTGTTTCTATTAAAAAATTCGTCAATGGAGTAGTAGGAGTTGGCCACTAGTAAGTCTTTCAGGCTCCTTTTAAACTGATCTTTATTTGTAACTAAATTTTTTATGTTTGCTGGCAAATTATTGAAGATGAGTGTTCCTGAGTCGTGGACCCTTTTTTGAACTACAGTAAGTGCTTTTAAGTCCTTGTGCAGATCATTTTTTTCCCTGGTATTGTATTTATGAACTGAGCTGTTTGTTGGAAAAAGAGATATATTATTTAGGACAAATTTCATTAAGGAGTAAATATACTGAGAGGCAGTAGTTAGTATATCCAGTTCTTTGAAGAGGTTTCTACAGGACGTTCTTGTATTTACCCCACTAATAATACGTATCACACGCTTTTAGAATCTGAAAACTTTTGTTTGACTTGAAGAGTTGCCCCAAAATATTATACCATATGACATTATGGAATGAAAGTAGGCAAAGTATGCAAACTTTTTCATTTTTATGTCGCCTATGTCTGCTAACACTCGAATTGCAAATACAGATTTGTTAAGACGTTTCTGCAGTTCTGCTGTGTGCTCCTCTCTACTGAATTCATTATCAAGTCGCAATCCCAGGAATTTAAGACTGTCAACCTCTTCTATCTGTTCTTCTTTATACTTTATGCATATGCTGGGTAGAAACTTCTTATAGGTTCTGAATTGCATATAGTGAGTCTTTTCGAAGTTTAATGTCAGTGAGTTGGCTTTAAACCATTTATTAATATCCATGAAAATATCATTAGCAGATCTTTTAGAACTACACTCGACATATTATTTATTGCAATATTTGTGTCATCTGCAAACAAAACGAACTCTGCTTCTGGCAGTGTAACTGATGAGAGATCATTAATGTACACAAGAAAAAGCAATGGCCCTAAGATGGATCCTTGTGGGACACCACATGTAATTTCTTCCCATTCTGATGATGACTGATTACTTAATTCACTAGTCCCTTGCACTGACACCCTTTGTTTCCTGTTAGAGAGGTATGACTTGAACCATTTTGCAGTACTGCCCGTGACACCATAGAATTCTAATTTATTTAAAAGGATGTTGTGGTTCACACAATCGAATGCCTTTGAGAAATCACAGAAAATACCTGCTGCTTGTAACTTGTTATTTAATGAATTAAGTACATTTTCACTGTAGGTGTAAATAGCCTATTCGATATCAGAACCCTTTAGAAATCCAAACTGTGTTCTTGATAATGTGTTATTTGTGGTCAGATGGTTGAGAAGCTGCCTTTACATTACTTTTTCTAAAATTTTTGAGAATGCTGGCGAAAGTGAAATCGGTCTGTAGTTTGATGGTATTTCTTTATCCCCTTTCTTGAATAGATGCTTAACATCTGCATATTTTAGCCAGTCAGGAAGTATCCCAGTTATAATTGACTGGTTACACAAGTAACTTAGAATTGTACTAAACTCACAAGAACATACCTTAATTAACTTTGTTGATATTTCATGGTAACCCCTAGAAGGCTTTGTTTTTAAAGATTTTATTATGGAAGTTATTTCTTCTGGTGAAGTGAGTGACATATTCATGTACCTGAAGCTATTTTTAAAGCCTAGTTTCAGATATTCAAGGGCATTATTTTCTGATCCTGACAATCCCATTCTATCAGTCACGGATATAAAGTACTTGTTAAATAGATTTGCCACACTATGCCCATCGGTTACTAATGTGCCATCTACCCTTAGTGCTATTTGCTCCTGTTCCTTTCTGGTTCTACCAGTCTCCTCTTTCACTATATCCCATATTGTTTTTATTTTGTTCCCTGACATTGCTATCTTCATCTCGTAGTGCATTTGTTTAGATGTCTGAATTACTTTTTTAAATATTTTACAGTATTCCTTGTATTTAGCTAAATCATCAGCATTGGAGCTATTCTTGGTCGACAGATACATTTTCCTTTTTGTCTTACAGGAAATCTTTATTCCTTGTGTGATCTATGGTTTTATTATAGACTTCTGTTTAATTTGAGTAACTTTTAGAGAAAAACAGGTTTTAAACATGGTACTGACATTGTTCATGAATGCTGCTATAAATCATTGTTTGGGATGTTATTCAATTTGTGCATCACGTTGGCTTGAATGTTTGTTGTATCGTCAAAGTGTTGACCCTTCACCTGGATTTCTGTACTTTGTCGTTTTATTGCAGCACATTGCTGACAAAAAAGGCTCATCACGTGATGATTTTTTTTAAAGAAGAACTGCCCGCGTTTTGCATTTCGAACGTGTCACGGGAGGCGTCAATATTTTTCAAAAAACGGTTGAAATGGCTTTGAGCACTACGGGATTTAACATCTGAGGTCATCAGTCCCCTAGAACTTAGAACTACTTAAACCTAACTAACCTAAGGACATCACACACATCCATGCCCGAGGCAGGATTCGAACCTGCAACGGTAGCAGTCGCGCGGTTCCAAACTGAAGCGCCTAGAACCGCTCGGCCACCGCGGCCGGCCGTCATTATTTTTGCTCGGAATCAAGGTGTCTGGGAAAAAGTTTTCAAACATTTTTTTCCTCCTCAAAATATTGTCTTGAACACTTGATGCTCCATTGCTTTTTGTAATACAACAACACTTATCACACTACGCTGGCCCGCTGATGCTGAGTAAATGTTTAAGTAGACTCAACAGCTAAAGCCGTCAATTTCCTTTTACCTCCCAGGACAGAAGCAGTGTGTCTAATCTTCTGTGCACAACTGTGAGAAAGTGCTTGGAATATTTGTGTGGCGTGTATCCGAGGCAGATCATACGAAACGCCGCAGTATTCAGTTAGGGGAATGTGGGGAAGCGTCGGAAAGCTACATGCAGGCTAGCTGGGACACCGACCCCTCGTTAACCCGCCGAGTGGATTCGATCCGTGGCTGGCATATGTCTTTGTGCTGAAATCGGTCGCGTCAACACTTGGCCCTACCCGGATGCATATGAGGTGGAATGTCCACTAATTGTACTGTCTGTTGACAACTGTTCGAATGCACATGATCGCACACTTTTACTTAGTCCCTGAGCGGAAGATGCTGACAACGGCAACTTGCGATCGGCTTGTAGCACATTGGCTGACGAGACAATCTCCACCTCCTTCTCTCAGAGTAGCCAGCATACTGCCCGTGAAAGGAATGAAAGTGCAAAAGGTTAGTGTGTTGCAGAAATAACACATTCGTTTATCAGTTGGCAGAGACCGTAAATATTCTGGAATGGCACGAAGTCGGCAGACTTCTACCTATCACAGAGGGGCAAAGTAAAACTACGTTGTTTAAATATTGCGCTGACGTCGCTCATGCGCCAGGAAGAAAATCAGTCTCGGAACTTCTTGGATGGAGAATGTGCACTAATTAGATCTCTAGAAAGCATTAAAAATCTGCTTGATAATATTTGTGTTTATGCCAGGCAAATACAAGCTAGTAAATTTAGAGAGGTGTTACTTTTCAATAACGCTGCTTTTTCTAAGTCGACAAATCCTATTACGCTGAGGTGTCTCGGCTCCATTCTGGCAATGTCAGAACTACCTCTCTGGTGCCTTTGCCTTTCCTAAAGCCAAACTGAGTGTCATCTTTTCCATCCTTGTTCATACCATTGTTGTCAGCAATCTGGTCGAGTGAGCTGTTAAGTTAATTGCATGATAATTCTCGCATACTTTTGGGATTGTCTGAAAGGTATTCTTCGTAAGTCTGAGAGTATGTCGCTAGCCTCATATATTCTACACAATGCCAAAACTTTAATGTTAAATATCTATGAATGCATCAAAGCATAGTGAGATAAAGATATGGGGATTCGTGAGTCATGATTCAGCCATTCTGTTGATTCCCCTTCGTTGTAAGCAGTGGAAAGTGAAAATCATGTGCAGATTCGTAGCACTCCCTTAGGTTCAGGTAGTTGAATTTTTTTGAAGTAAGTAGGAACTGTACTTTACAGAAGCCATTCCCCATATCTCGGCTACGTGGAGCTAACTGACGTTTCAACGCGCATCCTGCTATATGATTGAAAAACATCACTCTAAGAGTGTATCAACAGTTCTAAAAGAAGGTGACTGTCATAATTTAAAATCATGTGGAGAATACGAGCCGCGCCTGGTATACAGACTCACAGAAATTCAAACGTTCATCTTCATCTCCCAACACTTCAGCATCCCACCTCATCACGCAGTGATACTTCTTGGCGATTCTCTCAAACCTCCGTCTCGTCTCTGTCACATCTGAATTGTAATCTGAGTATTACCTGCTTATAGCACACCTTACAATCCAGCATCTGGTTTAGGAATCTCTGTTCCGCCATGACATGATGAAGCTGATATTTTGCCACGCCTGCAGGTCTTCCCCAAGTGTGCCGCCTCCTCTTGTGAATCATGGACAGTCTATTCACTATTACCAACTGTTATTTATTGCACAACTCGTTAAGTTTTTCAACTTTCTCGCTCGAATCCCCCGTCGTTACTATATTGTCACCTCCCTTTGCATAATGAGTTTCGCATCCAGTGCTCTCACACACCCTCTCCACCCATTCATCATATGCTTGTGAAGTTGGAAAGTATAGCTAAAAGGAAGAGGAGGCGAATGTTACAAACTTAATTCTTTAACTGTGTCTGTTTGTTGCAGGATGGCGACTTCACGTGGGACAAGCAGAAGCAGGGTGAGCTCTTGGCTGCCTTTTACTACGGCTACGTTATCGGACACGTTCCTGGCGGCATGCTTGCCGATTACTTTGGAGGGAAGATTGTGTTCGCAGTCAGCATCTTCGTTTCGTCTCTGCTCTCTGTTCTCTCTCCGGCTTCAGCGTGGGCTGGTGACTACGTCCTGTTTGCCAACAGAGTCGCACAGGGACTGGTGCAGGTACTTTTTACATCGTCATGTGCTTTTATGAAAGCACCCTAGGCTACTGGTGACACAACGAGCAGCAGTAGGCATTTTCATACACTAAACAACACCCTCCCTCCCCATGTAAAACCATGGGTTGGTTGCAAACACTTTCATTTCACTTAAATTAATCATAATGATCTGTTCCGTTTGCCCAGCTAAAGGGATGTAAGATTATTTTTCGTTACATTTTATTCCTATGCTATAAATAAGTAAAATACATCCTAAGACAAAAAAAACCTATCTGGGTTCCACGAAGGAATTATCCGGGTGGGATGGAAATCAGTTGATGTGTTGTAAATGTACAAACAAATTATTTCAGTTTCAGAAAAATTGGAAGACTTATTCAAGAGACAAAGCTTGGCAAGTTAATAACATGTGGCTCCACCTCTGGACGTGATACATGTAGTTATTCACCTTCGCACTGACTGATACTGTGGGATATCGTGCCAATTTCTGTCCAACCGATGCGTTAGAAAGTCAAAATTCCGAGGTCGTTGGAGAGATCTGTCCACAATGCTCCAAACGTTCTCAGTTGGGGAGAGATCCGGCGACCTTACTGGCCAAGGTAGGGTCTATGAAGCACGAAGACAAGCTGTAGAAATCCTCGCCCTTTGCTGGCAGGCATTATCTTGCTGAAATATAAACCCAGGATGGTTTGCCATGGAGGGAAGCAAAACGACCGTAGAATATTGTCCTCGTGCCGCTGTGCTGTAAGGGTCTCGCGGATTACATCCAAACGGGTCCTGCTATGAAAAGGATTGACATCCTTGACCATGCCTCCTGACTGTAGCGCTGTATGGCGGACGACAATCAGGTTGGTATCCCACTGTTGTCTGCGGCTTCTCTATACACGTTTTCACTAGTCATTGGGGCTTAATTCGACGGTCTAACCCGTCCGTTGCACAGATCTTGGCACAATGTCTCTCAGGAGGACATCCAACAACTATATCAATCAATGCCAAGCCGAATAATTGCTTGTATAAGGACCAGAGGTGGGCCAGTGCATTACTGACTTGCTCAATTTGTGAAGCTCTTTCTCCTAAACAAATCATCAGTGTTTCTGAAATTGTAATCACATCTGCCTACTTCCATCCCATTCAAATAATTCCTTCTTGGTTAGACACTTTTTTCGGTCATAGAATGTAAATGTCTTGAGGGAAGTTAAAGAAGACGAACCAGGAAATACGACACCTTGCCAGCATTGACAATGGAGTCTGCTCATTCTTTTTTAAGGTTATTTTGTGACGCGTATTGCGGCACATATGGACGTCCTGCACTGGAGGCGCGTTTCCGAGCTCTGTTGCAGTGGCGCGCTATGCAAGAGGTCACTAGCAGAACACGGGAAATTCCGCAAACACTTTTGTGACCGTTGTCAAGAGGAGAAGCAGAGCAGGTTGGAGTACGTTGACGGTCACCAGGGGAACCAGACCATGAGGAAGCAGAGTGCTGCAGTTCCAATGGCAGTGTGCAAACAGCATCAGTGGACTGCAACTGTCTGTATTGGGAGTGGTAGGCTGTAATGTGGATATCGCGAGCTATCGTGGCAGATGGCGTGTTTCTTTCAGAGTCCAGATTGCAGATGGCAACTCATAGACAGGGAGGAAAAAGGGTTGAGAATTTTCGCTTGGCAATAAATTGCTGAGTTTGAAGTGTCGTATGTTCTAGGGTGTGTCTTAATTTCAGTTCGTGGGCACGATAGTCTTCAGAGTTCTGACCAACCAAAATACAGTACTGCGATTTCTGGCTGTATCGATGAAATCAGCCTGGTATTGTCTGTTGTTGTGAAGATGTGCAGCAGGGTCATGGGTAATTTCATAGTGCCATGCTTGTATTTAAGTGAGTTATGTGACGTGGCCGTGGTGCTATCTGAGTGTACAATTATTGTTTTGAATTGGAAAACATGGCGAGGCCATTGTGAGGTCATTCTCTATTAGCGATAAGTCATGATGCCTTTTACTTGTTTATCCATTGTTGTTGTAGATTTTGTAGTAAGTTGTGTATGAGTGTAGTTTGTATTGCTCTGTCTGTTGTCTGTCTGGGAACGGTGGAGGTGCAGGTACTAGTGGACTGTAGATCATTCTAATGAGCAATTCTGCTTATTGCGGAAGGATATAGGAAGGAAACAGAAGTAATCCGCTGAATTACAGACCCATATAACTATCGTCGATTTGCAGTAGGATTTCGCAACACATACTGTATTCGAACATTGTGAATTACTTCGAAGAAAGCGATTTGTTGACAAACAGCCAACACAAATTCAGAAAATATCTCAGAAAATATCTCTTGTGAAACGCAAATACTAGCTCTTTAATCTCACGAAGTAATGAGTGCTATCGACAGGGAATGTCAAATTGATTCCATATTTTTACTTTTCTAGAAGACTTGGTACCGTTCCACAGCAACTCAGTTGTGCGACTGAATCCGTGAGTGGTCACAGTCCGTAGTAATTGACGGATAAATGGCTCTGAGCACTATGGGACTTAACATCTATGGTCATCAGTCCCCTAGAACTTAGAACTACTTAAACCTAACTAACCTAAGGTCATCACACAACACCCAGTCGTCACGGGGCAGAGAAAATCCCTGACCCCGCCGGGAATCGAACCCGGGAACCCGGGCGTGGGAAGCGAGAACGCTACCGCACGACCACGAGCTGCGGACAATTGACAGATAGTCATCGAGCAAAACAGAAGTAATAAATGGCATTCCCCAGGGAAGTGTTATAGGCCATCTGCTGTTCCTGAACTGCTTAAGCAATTTAGGAGACAATTTGAGTAGCACTCTTATTTCTTCTTGTGAAATTTAAATCACCAACTTTCTCCTCCGGTTGCGAGAATATGTTGTTGGCACCCACATACATAGGGAGAAATGATCATCATAATAAAACAAGAGAAATCAGAGCTCGCACAGAAAGATTTAAGTGTTCTTTTTTCCCTCGGCCGATCGGGATGAAACGGTAGAGAAATAGCTTGAAGGTGGTTTGATGAACCCTCTGCCAGGAACTTAACTGTGAATTGCACAGTAATGGTGTAGATGTAGATGTTCCTGTTTTATTTTGGCTCCCCCATGCAAAGTCATCTGCGAACAGAAGCAATATTGTTTTATGTAATGTTTGCCTGTATCTTTTGATAAATTTTTACTTTACATCATTAATGTCCACTCTGATTATTTTATTACTGTGGGGCAAATAATTTTTTTGTTACTCATTTGTTACCTGAGTTTATTATTGCAAGACGTTGAGCACAAGTGTTTCCTGTATTCAGGTGTACTCTGGTATTGTAAATTGTTGTTTCAAAAAGCAACTTGCACGATCTCCAGCCAAACACTAGTCCTATACAAATCCTGAGCAACAAATTGGTTGAAAAGCGAAGTAATGCATTTCGCTGGCGTGGTCCCTTAGTAGAGTATTCTCTGGAAACTGTGTCTTTCACTCCTTTGTCGTGTTTCAGGAGTGGTCGTTAGGGATGTGGCAAATGCCTTTGCCTTTTGGCTACGTAAAGGTGGGATGGCCTATGAGGCAGTCATTCGAGAGAGGCCCCCTGTGAGCACTGTGGCCAAGTTAACACAACAGCTTCGCTAGGTAACGGGGAAGCTCGTTACAGTTGGCACTGGGGGGGGGGGGGGGGCTGCACCTGGACATGACTAATGAAATACTTGGTTGGCGCTGACAGAGGCAGAGTTGGTGCTGAAATTTTTCGTGTGCGAGGCTCCTTCTTGTTTTTTCTTACGTAGGTTACAGGTTATTACTACGCATTACGTAAATAGGCTAAATTATTTAATATTTTTAGCTAAAGGGGCAGTAAGCAAGGAGGTCATAGATAAACTGAAAGGTAAGGTGGCGTGGGTAGATGTTATTACAAGTGGTACGTTGTCAATTACAACCTTGCAGAGCAGTAGAATGATTATGAGGTACCAGAGTTAGAAACAGGAGGAGTAAACAATTTGGTAGAATATCACACCAACTAGTAGGTATAATGAACAACTATGAGCTCTTTGCAGATTCCATACCGGCAATAGTGAAGTGTATATATCACTTGGTAGCCTTAAATGAGCAAAAACAGGAGTTGAGGGTTGATTGATGTTGAGATGCTGCAAATGTTGTAACCACATACACTGGGCAGTTTAGTGCAAAGAGTAGCGGCTGCTATTACTGGAAAGAAAAAACTCTTCCATGAAGAATTGTGTAAGAGAGTAATGCCATTTAGAGCCATAAGAAAATTAGCCGGTCTCATTACGGCCGCAAGCAGGGGATAAGAGAACAGTTCGACAACTACATAAATGAGGTATGGACAGTCACTTATGCGTTTTGCCTTCTAGATACTGAGGCGGAAATCGTAGCTAATATAGTAGAAAGGTTCAAACCTGCAGGTCGGTAGTGCATAATGCTTGCCTCACCCCGTCAAACATTCAATGACTTAGAGGAATTAGCATGCAGTATTGACGGTTTCAGACATATCTCCCAAGGGATGTCGAAGAGAGGAAGCCGCTAAATATGGAGGGAATGTTCCACGGAATTAAGAGGAGACAAGGTCGGATGAGTGTTTCTTCTGCGGCACTACTGGCCATTTTAGATGCGACTGCACACAAAGAAATAAAGATTCAACCATGAACAGATGACAGATTCCCAGGGGTACAGTTGGTAGTGTTAGTTCTGTCGTTGCACAGTGTGGTATTAGGTCGATGTTTTTATGACAGTGAAATGTGAGCACATTTATGTCTTGTAAGATTAACAGTGAGCCATCGTGTGTCCTTCTAAATACATGTAGCTAAGTTATTATGTTAGGAGAAAGTTGTTTCCATACTCAATAGGCAGCATACTGATCGCCAGGGTTAGTCAGGATGTTGTGTCTTACATTACTGCTATTTCGAGTTCAGTGCATATGCTGGGACAGATGTATGAGGAACTGAAGATTCGTGGTTTACGTGGAAAATGAAGATGAGGGTGGCGGAAGAACTTTCCACAGACGTGATTTTGGGGTCAGATATCCTTAGGATGATGGAAATTGTTCCTAATTTGGGTCCTGACTGTTTCACCTTCCAATTCTGTGAAGATGTCCTTCTGCCTGTACTCTTACGTTTCTATAGTCACAATACATCGGGAGCGAGGTGAGGATGTCATAGTTCGTTTGAAACACTTGCCTTGAGCTGGAGAAAAGAGATAAATCAGTTGTGTGGCAATTTAAGGATTTTTGGTGAACAAGCTGGGGACTACCAGTCTGATTATATATCGAACTGAGTTCACTGATATGGTGCTATATCGTTTGCTGCTGCCCCTTTTAAATGAATTAAAATGTTCTAGTGGAGGAGATGTTAGAGCAAGGGATCATTTGGCAGTTTAAGTCACTATGTTCTCCACCTATGTTCTTAGTGCCAAAACTGTCAGTTAAACCCAGCATGGTAGTGGATTATAGAGAACTAAATAAGAACGTAATTCCCTTGTCCATAACACTGCTGGATTTGGAAAAGAAGATCGTTTGCATGTGCCCAGATATAGACAATCTTAGATCTCAACTATCTATACACTCAGATTATTTCAGCTGAGGGGTTAGGCATTTGCTAAGGACTGGAACCTTTTTGAAATTAATTGCTTACCCTTCGGGCTCACAATGCTTGTAGCAATGTTGTCTCCACTATTGTATATAGTATTTTCTAATATCAAGGTTAAATCTGTATATCATTATTTTCACGATTTAGTGACTGAAGGAATAGTTGCGAGGAGCATATTGAGTATTTACAAGAAGTCTTCACGTGCCTTAAGTTGGCAGTAGTATATCTAGGGGCATCTGAACAGCTTTGACCAACACTGAACCTTAATGACATCATGTGGAGTCACTGGACTTGTGTAAATAACATTGTTATGATGACAGATGGCAATATTTTAAAAATGAGAAGAAATTTAAAAGTCAAGGAAAGTGCTACTAGGAAATTTAAAAGTATTTGAGATGGTGGGTGACAAGAAATTTAAAAATAAAAATGAAACAGCCAGTGACAGCAAAGCACATTTTTTTTATCGAAGTCCGCCATGTTCAAAAATATTTGCATTTTCAATTTTTGCACCATACTAAAAAGTATCAAATTATCTTACAATGTTTCCAAAAGCCTTTTGTTGTTTTCACCCGAACTGGGCACTATGTTCAAAAGTATTCGATTATTTATCGTAAATTACATAAGCACACACACACACACACACACACACACACACACACACACACACACACACGCACGCACGTACATATAGGTGCACATATGCCAAATATTGTACCAACTCATCTCTAAACTTAGTCTGCTTCTTTGTAATGTATTAGAGAGTTTATGGGAAGGAGAAAAGCTCAAACAATAATACTACAGATCAGAAATTTGATATTAACATTCCATAGAAAGCTAGATGGACATATTTACTTACAATCTGGCGATGGCAGAAGTATTCAAAGTTTAAAATGTTCAATGTTTTTAACATTCAATGTTTCACATTTTTCTCACACACACAATACAAAAGTATTCTAGAGGCAAAGAAGATTACATCCCAAAGACAGTTACATGCATGCTTGATGGTCTATATACATTCACATACACCAATGAGGACAGCTTATTACTTACTCTGTAGCAAGAATGCAGAATATTCGGAGCAAGCACATCTGATGTTTTTACATTTTTCCACACATGCACAATATAATCTGTCATCATCATGTTTCAGTTTCTTTTTCACATATTCACAATAAAATCGACCATCGAAATAGCAAAACGGTTAGTGTCACTGCTTTTGGTGTGGAAGGATCTGGGTTGGATTCCTGATACATCCTCAGATTGATCTGAGGTAGGGCTGTCTGTAACGGGATTCACTCAGCCTCACAATAAAACCAATCATTTTTCAGATTGTAGTGACCACAAGCTAATATATTCACCTTATCCAGAAGTATAAACCATTTATCGTCTTGTGCTGGTAAAGCTAACTTGTGGTGTTTAACTGTAGAAACTACACACTGCTTTGATTGAATTACATTCTGCATAGTTGCTTTAATTTCCAAATTCACATAAGCTATAATCACCAGTACTGAGCTCCTTTACAAAAGATTGTTTTACATCCCTTGCTCTGTGCTTTATGTGTCCTGACTCGACCTCAAGTGTAAAGATTTTTACTCTCAGTTCTATGAACAAGCATAAGCGTTTAGTCAGTATACAAACATGGAAAAATATCTTATAGAATCGATCAGTTATTCCGGCTTCATCCACGCATTTCCAAAACACTTGCAATGGTGAGTGAAGCTTCAGCAGCATTCTAAAATCAAGAGGCATATTGGTTGGTTGTTGTGGGGGAGGAGACAAGAGGCATATTGCTGAGGTTTTAACTTGCAGTACTAAAGGCCTGTCATCTGCTGATTATATTAACTTATGCTGTCACAGAGTGCAACCACATTTCACTTCACCTCAATGTGTCATCGTTATATCGCAAAATTTTATGAAATTCCTCTATGCATCACTATTTATATCAAAATTGTAACAAATTATCCTTTTATGGCAAAAATGTAACAAACTGACATATTTTACAGCAAAATTGTTAACATATTACAGCAAAATTGAAACAAACTGTCAACATATTCCAGCAAAATTGTAAAAAATTTTCCTCCATGGTACAGCAAAAATGTAACAAACAGACCCATGTTACAACAAAACTGCAATAATTATCCACACATTTTACAGCAAACCAGTATCAGATTGTCCTACAAGCTGTGACAAATATCGCATGTTACAGTGAAACTAACAAATTGATCATTGTTACAACAAAGCTGAAACAAATTTACCAACCATCTTACAGCAAAACTGTAACATTTTCCCCCTCCATGTTACAGTAAAACTGTAACAAGTTTCACTCCACATTACAGCCAAACTGAGCAGCATTACCCTCCACCCAATAGTACTTGTGGGGAGAAGGGATAATGGCAATCAACCCATACTGACAATCCTTGCCCTACTTTGTAAATTGATTATCATTTGCCTTAACTATAAACTGACAACCATTGCCCCAAATCTGCATAAATAGGTGTCATGTTAAAAGTACCTGAATGATCTGGATTTTGTGTAAATTAGTATCATGATCAAAAGTATCCAAAAGATTTAAATTTGAATAAATTAGTGCCACATTCAAAAGTATCAGAATGACCTGATTTTTGGATAATTTAACATCATGTTCAAAAGTATCTGAAAAATCTGAATTTGTGTAGAATAGCACCATGTTCAAAAGTATCCAAATGATTTAAATTTTTTGCCATGTTTAGAAGTATCTGGGCAAATTATGTTTGTAACTGTAAATTTTAGCGTAAGTTCGTCTTTGTGACTGATCTACTGCTTGTCGAGTGAACTCGCAATTGCCAGGAAAATTTGTCCTTATTACCTTGAGTTCAAGTATGATGTGTACTTTTTGATAAAACGAAAATTTATGTAACTTAAAATATTTGCAAATATAAGTAAGCCAGAAAAACCCATCGTAATTTCACAGAAAGTTAATGTGTGAAAAAATGTAAAGCATTCAACAATTTAAACTCTGAATATGATATGTCATAGTTAAAGTGTGTGCAATAGGCTTAGCTGAATGTTGTATGTAAAGATGTGCGTGAAAAATGTAAAAATATGAAAGTAAAATAATAGTGCTATTTAAATTCTGATACTTCCATGTCATAGCTACAGTTTATGTTAATTTGCTCACTCAACCTTAGTGTAATCTTTTTTTACAATAAATTTTATGTCTAGAGTATTTTTCTTGTCTAAGTTTCGTCCTTCACATTCCCTCTGTAAAATATTACAGAGATGAAATTTAAAGATGATTAGGTGAACAATATTGGATCTAAACAGAGAGGTGTAATTTACTGCTGATGAGGCGGTATAGTATTTAATATAAATATTAGTGGAGCATTAAAACAGTGAGAGAAGATCTTTTCTGATGATGAGATAGTACAGTCTTTGACATAAATATTAGTGGAGTATGAGAACAGAAAAAGCTGAAATACACAGGTGGAATACAATATGTGTGTAATTACGAAATTTGTTTGATAAATAATCGAGTACTTTTGAACATGCCATTTGGAGAAACTTTTGAAACTACTGTAGTATAAGTGGATACTTTTAAAAATGAGTCAAAAGTAAAGAATTGAGATACTTTTGAACATGGAAGAGTTTCGCAAAAATTATTCTGTGCTGCTATTTGCTATTTCATTTCAATGAAAATTTTTTCCACACTAACTTTGTTTTTTAAATTACCTACCAATCATCATCGCACACACTTCTGAATTTCCTGTCAGCAGTATTTCTGTTTTTTAAGTTTCTCGTCATCCACCATCTTTGATTTTTATATTTCCCATCATCTGACCTCTTGGATTTTCCGCAGTCTTCTATATTGATGACGTGATGTGTTCACGGTCAATGTCAGCGAAAATGTTCCAGAAGCCCCATAGAAATATCACTTGTTGCTATTTTATTTTAGCGTCCTCTTACAAAGCCAGTTGTGGGCAGAAGTAACGTTACTTTTCAGGCGTGTGTCTGTATGTTAGGATAAGTTTTTGTTATATATTGTTGTTGCCCACTGTGGAGATCAGATTATTTAATTACCATGGCGCGAATAATTGTTTTGCTTTTAGTTATGTTATTAGTTATGAGAAGTTAACTAATGCAAGAGGTTTAGCACAAGTGTTTGCTTTATTCATATGTGCTCTGGTACTGTAAATCATTGCTCAACAACAAAATACTGATTAAAAGTCCGCAACTGCACAACCTCCAGCAAAACCTCATCCCGTCCAAATGCGGCGCCATAATTTATAGTTACTTTTGTAAGCTACAATTTTTATATTTTTTTCTCTAAACTGTAATTGAAGTACAAGCATTGATGTGCACAGTAAGGTTCAGAAGTGATTTTTCTTAAGTGATCTGACATAAAGCAACAGAGTGTTCAGTTGTAGCTATGAATTAGTGGTGTATAATCCAGAATTAGAAATCTGACTTACAAGTGAAGTTAACAATTTATTTTTGTTCCAGGGTGGAATAATACCAACCATACAAACTCTTATCTGCAGGTGGTCGCCAGACCACGAAAGAAGCAAGTTCTCTATAATTTTTCTAGGTAAGCTGCGAAATTTGTAAGCCTTGTGACTTAGTTGCTCTAGATGGTAACGACTCTTCTGTTCCGTAAAGACAACACTGGTTGCCGGTAGAACCGATAATTATGCTGAACTCGTTAGCCTATTGTTATTTTCGTGATACTGATTAAACAATATAGAGCTACGCACTTAATTTGCTCAGTTTTTCTTCTGATCATTATTTTACAAACAACTTTTGCATGTAGTCGCTACAATTGTGTATTACTTATGCTTGTCAGATCCATAAATTAGCTTCGAAGTCATACATATCTGCATTAAGCTTATATACTTACAGCGACCACTTTTAAGGAGAGTATTTTCCTTTGCAGTGGAGAAATAAACTTTGCTTAGTAACTTAGACTTCCTTAGTATTTTTTATGTATATAACACTCACGGCAGTTAGCCAAATAGCACGAAATTTACATTTTCCTTTGGCCTTAGCCGTTGGTCAAAACAAATCGACAACGTAAGAGTAACGCTTCGAAAAACCACAGAAGCGTATGAGTAGATGGCATTAATTGCATCTGATTGTAGACATATGGCGGAACTGCAAGGGTAGATGGCATTAATTGTAGTTGATAGTAGACATATGGCGGAACTGCAAACGGTGTAAGTATGGTTTGTTGAAATATGTTCCAAGGTCGTGTACATACATTGACGACCATGCTATGCGTAACTGTCCATGACTTGTGATTTATCATTTTTAATCCTTTCTAGGGTGGTGTATCAGCATTTATTAGGCATTTGAGAATGGGAAATGCACGAAACTAGCTAGTAGAGTTAAAAAAGTACCATTTTGAAATAACTGTCTGGTGGAGATGATGTTCTTCAAAAGAACGTTTAGGCTCTTAAGGCTGTGGTTATATGAAACACTTTTTCAAATTCTTGTGACACCATCCAGACACCGCATTTTAGTCGAGTTTTCATCAAAGATGACAGTCTATAGTTGCGGTCTCGGTTCACCCCACATTTTTCGCGGCAGCACAATAATTAACAAGTGTTTAGAACATTTATGTACATCTGCACTGCTTTCTGACACACTATTAGGAAGGACCAGTTAAGCTATCTGAGTATACTTATATAGTGATACATTTTTTATTGTGCGTTTTGGGAAGCTTATTTATATGGTGATGGATTTGTCATACAGCCCATGTTTAGAAGCTAATTTACGTTAAATACAGTTTTTATAATTCATAAATGTAATACAGAACTAAATTTACAATCACTAAAAATAACCATATAATTTTGGTAATGCATGAATGTAAATTAGATATAACCTTTTTGTTTTCAAAAATCGTACCGAATTAGACCATAGCTAAATTTGTCACACTTATCATTTAGAAAGTTTCTCTATATCTTACCCTGAAGTGTTTGCACCCAAACAGTTGCCATTTTACACCACACACTAATTCTAAGACTAGAAACACCATAACGTACAATCTATTAATAGTAATCTCAAGGTGTCTTTCCTAGGTCTTGGTTTTAATTTTGAGACAAATGGAGCGTTGGTAGACAGACATTTACTTGGCTGTGTTATACAAATTCATTATGAGGAAGTTCATAATCAATGTTCTGGCACTGGGTGATTTGTGGCTTTCATACTGTGTACATGGGGCAACACCATACTTTAGAGTGGCCATTGTTTGTCGGAAGGCTAAATACAGTTTAGTGGACACCAGGAGTCTTTTTGCGGTGACTCTGTATTATCGTTTGCTTACACTCAATACCTGAATTTTAGGCCACCTTGCAGCATAACTGTCTCACATCAAGTGTAGCGGCAGAAGTCTTCGCCACCCCCTCCCGCTCTCCTCAGGCATTCTGAAAAATTCGTCACGGGTGTCTCCTTATCTTTATTTGGTCAGACTGAATTCCCCCCCCCCCCCCCCCCGCATAAAATCAAGATACTTTAGTAACTTTTATTCTCTTGATCAACGCCCATTTTTCCTACACTTCAGTACGTAAACAGATTGTTAACAGTCACTTCTCATAACACATTCCACAGATCGGGCGAAATTCAGAGTCCCTCTTCTACGACTCTCACTGTATTGTTAGCTTTGGCATCCCATTGACTACCATGCTGAATCTTGAAAAACCTCCAGTCTCGTAAATCTTGGTTCTTGCCTTTCTTCTCTCTTCTAAACCTTCCAATTTGGCTATTCCCCTTCTGCTTCGATTGTCACTACCAGAATTCTTCTCGAAGATTTTGATGGGCTAATGTAACAATGTTGTAGCAATCTTTTTCTTGAAAGTTCTATGTTCTACTCGCTTGCGTACGTTCCTACTGCTTCCGCTATTATTCTCAAATTTCCATTTCAACGAAGGCTGTGTAATCTTCCTGGTTACAAACTGTCACCAGTTAATTCTGTAACTAAGTCCGTCAGACCATACGCTTCTGAGTCTCGACCAAGGCTCTCTATATTTTAAAACTTAGCGTTCTCTTCTTCACATTACTCCAACCATTCAATTCGCCAAGGAAAATACTTCTTCTTAGGAAATATAACAGATTTTTGTGCTAATACAGTGTAATCTCGACACAGGACTTCCGTACATCTCAACACTTCTGAGTGCAGACTTCGACTACTTCATTTCAGTTGTTACTACCGCATTAATAAAATTTATAAGAGAGTAAATTTTCCCTACTGGACCAAAGCGTCAGAGTACACAGAAGTTACATACAATTACATTCAAAGGAAAATAACAAATTCGTACAGCACATTGCATCACAATCCACTTATATTAAGACACGAAATAAAAAAAAGAAATTAAAATGAGTGGCTAATTAGAAAATTTATTACGCACTTCAGCTAAACATTAGACTAATGTAACTACTTGAATATAGAAGAAGCGCTGAAAATATGCCAGTTATACTGCTTGCATTTCGTGCCCTTGGACTCATACAAATGCAGTCTGCTTTCTATACAAGTTGTAAATAACTTTCAGCTCCTTATACACTCCTGGAAATTGAAATAAGAACACCGTGAATTCATTGTCCCAGGAAGGGGAAACTTTATTGACACATTCCTGGGGTCAGATACATCACATGATCACACTGACAGAACCACAGGCACGTAGACACAGGCAACAGAGCATGCACAATGTCGGCACTAGTACAGTACCTTTCGCAGCAATGCAGGCTGCTATTCTCCCATGGAGACGATCGTAGAGATGCTGGATGTAGTCCTGTGGAACGGCTTGCCATGCCATTTCCACCTGGCGCCTCAGTTGGACCAGCGTTCGTTCTGGACGTGCAGACCGCGTGAGACGACGCTTCATCCAGTCCCAAACATGCTCAATGGGGGACAGATCCGGAGATCTTGCTGGCCAGGGTAGTTGACTTACACCTTCTAGAGCACGTTGGGTGGCACGGGATACATGCGGACGTGCATTGTCCTGTTGGAACAGCAAGTTCCCTTGCCGGTCTAGGAATGGTAGAACGATGGGTTCGATGACGGTTTGGATGTACCGTGCACTATTCAGTGTCCCCTCGACGATCACCAGTGGTGTACGGCCAGTGTAGGAGATCGCTCCCCACACCATGATGCCAGGTGTTGGCCCTGTGTGCCTCGGTCGTATGCAGTCCTGATTGTGGCGCTCACCTGCACGGCGCCAAACACGCATACGACCATCATTGGCACCAAGGCAGAAGCGACTCTCATCGCTGAAGACGACACGTCTCCATTCGTCCCTCCATTCACGCCTGTCGCGACACCACTGGAGGCGGGCTGCACGATGTTGGGGCGTGAGCGGAAGACGGCCTAACGGTGTGCGGGACCGTAGCCCAGCTTCATGGAGACGGTTGCGAATGGTCCTCGCCGATACCCCAGGAGCAACAGTGTCCCTAATTTGCTGGGAAGTGGCGGTGCGGTCCCCTACGGCACTGCGTAGGATCCTACGGTCTTGGCGTGCATCCGTGCGTCGCTGCGGTCCGGTCCCAGGTCGACGGGCACGTGCACCTTCCGCCGACCACTAGCGACAACATCGATGTACTGTGGAGACCTCACGCCCCACGTGTTGAGCAATTCGGCGGTACGTCCACCCGGCCTCCCGCATGCCCACTATACGCCCTCGCTCAAAGTCCGTCAACTGCACATACGGTTCACGTCCACGCTGTCGCGGCATGCTACCAGTGTTAAAGACTGCGATGGAGCTCCGTATGCCACGGCAAACTGGCTGACACTGACGGCGGCGGTGCACAAATGCTGCGCAGCTAGCGCCATTCGACGGCCAACACCGCGGTTGCTGGTGTGTCCGCTGTGCCGTGCGTGTGATCATTGCTTGTACAGCCCTCTCGCAGTGTCCGGAGCAAGTATGGTGGGTCTGACACACCGGTGTCAATGTGTTCTTTTATTCCATTTCCAGGAGTGTATTTCATTCCTGCTGCCATCACAGTTCCAATGAGAGTATTTGTATCAACAGTGTCAAAAAGTTTCTCTAAATCTACAATTGCTATGAACATAGGTTTGCCTTTCTTTAACGTGTTTTCTAACGCAAGTCGTAGGGTGCGTATTGCCTTTCGTGTTCCTACGTTTCTCTGGAATGCAAACTGCTCATCCCCAAGGTCGACTTCAACGATTTTTTTTCATTCTTCTGTAATATTTTGCAGCCATACCTTATTATATTGATAGTTCTGTAATATTCATACCTGTAAGTTCCTACCTTTTTTAGTACTGGAATTACTACTTTCTTGTTGAAGTCTGTGGGAATTTTACCTGCGTCATATTTCTTGCACACAGGTGGAACAGTTTTCCTAAGGCTAGCTCTCCCAAGAATCTCATTAATTCTCAGGAATATTGTCTAATCCAAGGGTCTTATTTGGTTATGACTGTCAGTTCTCGGTCAAATTCTTCGCAAAGTACCATATCTCCCAACTCATCTTGATCTTCTTCCTCTTTCCTTTCTATGATACTGCTTTTATTTTCCATATAGCCGTTCGATATATTCCTTCCATCTTTCAGCTTTCCCTTCTTTGCTTAACACTGCCTCGTCATCTCACCCTCTGATACTCACTCAGCTGCGTCTTTTTTCCTCCGAATGTTCCTTTATTTTTCCTACTGGTGGCATCTATCTTTCCTCTAGTGATGAATGCTTCTACCATTCTTCCATATCACGTCTAGCTATTCGGGTTTCTCGATTTTGCACTTCCCGTCAGTCTCCGTTTTTAGACGTCTGTATTCCATTTGGTTCCTTCATTTGCTGTAATTTTATACTTTAGTCATTTAGATCCCATAATTCGTGCGTTAATCAAGAATTTCCTTTGGGCTCTGTATTTTTGTCTGTTTGAACCTCTGCTGCCTTGAGCTCACCTCTCAAAGCCACCCACTTGTTTTCTATTGTATCTCTTATTACTTATTTGTCTTCCATTATATTCCTTACTCGTCATTCAATCAGTGGGTGCCTAATTCTTCCTTTGAAATGCTCAGCAACCTCTGGTTCTTTTAACTTTTCCAAGTCCCATTTCCTTAATTTTCTACCATATGGCAATACCTCCAGTTTTAATCTGCAGATCGTACCAAATAAATTGTTAGGTGTGTCCTCATATACCCTTGCAAAAGTTCTGCAATTTAAAATCTGATCTCTGTATTTCCATTATGCCATCTACTGGAAACTTCCTTTTACGTCCACGTCTCTTTCACGTATACAACCTCCTCTCAGTATTTCTCTATCAAACACTGACGAAGATTAAATTATGCGCTGTGCAAAATTATCGCAGGTGGCGTCCTCTTTCATCGCTTTCTTCCACTCCATGTTCTCCTAATAGTTTTCTTTCTTTTCCTTTTCTTGCTAACGAATTCCAGCCCCCCAACACAGTTCAGTATCCCTCTCCCATAACTATCTAAATAATTTATTAGATCTCTTCGTATGTTCTTTCAGTCTCTTCATCCTCAGTGTTAGGAGTTGACTTCGTGTCTATCTTCGCTAGGAAAATGTGTTCATTGTGCTATTCTTAGTAGTTTACCCGCTTTCCTATTTTCTTTATTACTGTAAAACCTACTATTGCTTTAACCCTATCTGGTTTTGTATTTATAACAATGTACTCAACCTACCAGAAGTTATGCTCATCCTGCCATCGAACCTCCCTAATTCTCACTATATCCAAATTCAGACTATCCATTTCTCTTTTTAAATTCTCTAGCCCACCTAAGCGATTAAGGGATCTGACATTCCACACTCTGACCCATAGAGTGCCAGTTGTTCCTGATGACATCCTTCTTAGTAGTCCAAGCTCAGAGATTCAAATGGATTTTTTTACCTCCGGTACATTTTACCCAAGAGGATTCCACAATCATTTAACTTTAGTAGAACTTCATGCCCTCGGAAAAAATAGCAACTGTAGTTTCCCCCTGCTTTCACCCGTTAGCTACAGCGTATCAAGGTCATTGTAACTGATGTTACAAGGCCATCTTAGTCAATTACCCAGACTATTGACTCTGTAACTACCGAAAAGGCTACTTGCCGTCTTCAGGAACGATATGTTAGTCCAGCCTCTCCATAATAATCCTCCGTTGTCGGTACACCTTCGTACACGTATCTGTATCGTTGAGGCACCAAAGTCACCCCACCTCTACGAGATTCGTGGTTCGTGGGAGACGAATTCTACAAATAAACTCTATGAAAGACTTTTCATAATTGCAGTCATGTTAGACGCGTTTCATAGAATACCAAAGAAAAAAGGATGTTTGGAATATGACATATTGGCCACTAGAATCGACTGTATACATTACAGGACACCCTGTGAGCATATAATAGTGATACATGGTCGATTTTCTCCTGCATGAGATTGTAATTAAAAGCATGCTAGGTTTACTTGCTCTTCCTGCAGGGCAATACGTCGGTACGGTGTTATCAATGGCAGCAACAGGCGCTCTATGCGCTACGTCGCTACGCTGGCCGCTGACCTTCTACGTGTTTGGCGGCGTCGGGCTGCTATGGTGTCTGCCGTGGTGGCTGCTGGCTTCCGATTCGCCGGCACAGCACAAGAACATCGACCCGGATGAGCGTCGATACATCGAGGCCACTATACAATCGAGTGCCAAGGTACAGTTCCTTCTTTTTTTGTATTTCATCAACCTACCGACTGGCTGCACGCGTCCCAACATGACTTCCTTTCCCGTGTCAACCTCTTCATCTCAGGGTAGCACTTACACCAAACATTATCGATTATTTGCTGGATATGTTCCAATTTCTGTCGTCCCCTACAAGTTTTGGCCTTTACGGCTGCTTCTAGTAGAACGAAAGTTATTCCCTCATGACTTAATACACGTCCAATTATCCTGTATCTTCTTCTCCTCGATGTTTTCTATACATTCCTTGCCTCTGTGATGCTGCCGACAACCTTACCATTTCTGAACAGTCCACGTAGTTTTCAGCATCCTGTAGTCTTACAACTCAAACGCTTTTATTTTTCCCAGTTTCCCTAAGCCGATGTTATGCTCCAATCGTCGTTCTCAAAATTTCTTTCCCAAATTAAAGAATATGTTTGATCTAGTATTTTTATTGGCATTTGGCCATCGACATATAGCTGTTTACCACATTTACATAGTACTGTATCATTATTAATAGTTATTCTACTCTGCACTTCGTTAACTGGTATATAAAAAGAAATTAGTGTATGGATAAATGATTGATTCCTGACGCCACTAGAAACTACTTACAAACTAATTATACGTTAACAATAAAGAAACACATATTGCAGCATCATACAAAATATCATGTACACAGTATATCTAGATATTTGAGTCATACATCTTTAACTGGCTGAACATTACATTTAATAACAGTTCACAACAGAACACTACAGCCGGTGTCGGAAGGTGAGCCTTTGCTTTAATCAATGCTCTGTTCAAAGATTTTTTCTGTGTCTTGTGTCTGGTACACGAGAATCGTAGATGGTACTCGTCTTCTTCTTCACTGCATAAACTACATAATGGAGATTCCTTCAGTCCTATTCGTAATAGGTGGGATGGAAATTTGACACAATTTAAGAGCATGCGCAACGGGTTGGCATACTCTGGATCAGGTGGTCGAGCAGCTGCTGGGGTATAGCTCCCCATTCTTGCACCAGTGCTTGTCGGAGCTCCTGAAGTGTCGTAGGGGCTCGAAGACATGCAGCGGTATGTCGACCGAGAGCATCCCAGACGTGCTCGATGGGGTTTAGGTCTGGAGAACAGGCAGGCCACTCCAAGGTGAATCTTCTGTTTCAAGGTACTCCACCATGATGACAGCTTGGTGCGGCCGTGCGTTATCATCCATCAGCAGGGAGGTGGGATCCACTGCACCCCTGGAAAGGCGGACATACTGGTGCAGAATGACGTCCCGATACACCTGACCTGATACAGTTTCTCTGTCAAACACATGCAGGGGTGTACGTGCACCAATCATAATACCACCCACACACTATCAAACCACGACCTCCATACAGGTCCCTTTCAAGGACATTAAGGGGTTGGTATCTGTTTCCTGGTTCAAGCCAGATGAAAACCCGGCGAGAATCACTGTTCAGACTATACTTGGACTCGTCCGTGAACATGACCTAGGACCACTGTTCCAATGACGATGTATTGTTTTCTTGACACCAGGCTTTACGGGCTCTCCTGCGACCAGGGGTCAGTGGAATGCACCTTGCAGGTCTCCGGGCGAATAAACCATGTTTGTTCAGTCGTCTGTAGACTGGGTGTCTGGAGGCAACTGTTCCAGTGGCTGCGGTATGGTCCCGAGCAAGGCTTCCTGCAGTACTCCGTGGCCATCTGCGGGAACTGATGGTGAGATATCGATCTTCTTGTGGTGTTGTACACTGTGGAAGTCCCGTACTGTAGCGCCTGGACACGTTTCCTGTCTGCTGGAATCGTTGTCATAATCTTGAGACCACACTTTGTGGCACACGGAGAGCCCATGCTACCAGCTGCTGTGTTTGACCAGCCTCCAGTCGCCCTAGTATTCTACGCCTCTTAACGTCATCAATATGTGTTCTTTGAGCCATTTTCAGCACACAGTCACCATTAGCACGTCTGAAAACGTCTGCACACTTACTCGTTGCACCGTACTCTGACATACACCAACACACCTCTGCGTATGTGGACTGCTGCCAGCGCCACAGGTCAAATGCACCGCATTGTCATACCACGAGGTGATTTAAGCCCGCAAACCGCCCACCGGAGCGTGGCTTCACCATGTATCAGCATTATCCTTAATTTATGAGCATGAGCGTAGTTATGTTACACATTGTCATGACACACTCTACAATTCGGCACGCCCTAGCCGCAGAGAGTTGTAACCTGCGTCAGCGAAGCGCGACACTCGATCGAGTAATCTGCGTGACATGTAATACTTCAAGCGATATTGAGAACAAAATCAGAAATTCGAAGGCATTACTTTTCAGCAAGACTTCGTAGTTATATTTTTCTGTGTCTGACGAATATTTATTAACCCATTGATTAAAAGATGTTCTGTCTGTGAGATTCACTTCATCACGAATTTATTTTCAAGTTTTTCCATTCTGATACCCACTGGTGGGTATGAGCATTCGTAGATTTGGAAAGCATGGTTCGAATGTATATTCGAATACAGTGATACTGAAGTCTGTCCAGTCTGGATACCGAATATGAATTAACAAATCTCTTTTTGTGAGGAATGTCCCCTTTGCTTATGCTAATCTGCTTCTTACATTCTCCTCGTTTTGTCTCTCATGCGTTACATTGCATCCAAGATAGCAGAACTCCTCCACTTCGTCTGCTTCGAGGCACCCATCTATGATGAAAGTTTGTCTCTAATATTCTTTCCTATTACTCCTCATTAGTTTCAACCTTCTTTAGTTTCCTTTCAATATTCTGTGCTTATTAGACTCTACAAACCGTTCAAAAGGCCCTGTAATTCTTCCTCACTTTCACTGAAGATAGTAAGGTCATAGGCGAATCTTGTCATTGATATACTTTCAACTGGAATTTTAATCCGACGTCTGAAGGTTTCTTTTATTTCCGTCATTCTTTCTTCGATGTATAATTGAACAATAAGGGAAAAAATCGCATACCTTCTTATGCCCTTTTTAATTCCTGCAGTTCGTTCTTGGATTGCCATTCTTAATACTGCATCTTGGTTCTTGTTACATATTACCCATCATTCCCTATACCTTACGCTTATTTTCCTAAGAATTTTACTAATGTTCACTCTGTATGTGACTCACGTATGTGAGCGTAAAACTGATAGTGTCTTCGTTAAGACAAGCTACTTTGTGATTAAGATGATGATCCGAAGATGGACGACACTGCCCGAAACTGGAAAATTTTGAATAATAAAACGGAGATCGACAGACTGAGAGTAAGGAACTTCTTATTTACAATGAAGGACCAAAGAAACTGGCATAGGCATGCGTATTCTAATACAGAGATATGAAAACAGATAGAATACAGCGCTGCGGTAGACAACGCCCGTATAAGACAACATGTGTCTGGCGCAGTTGTTAGAACGGTTACTGCTGCTACAATGGCAGGTTAACAAGATTTAAGTGAGTTTGAACACGGTGTTATAGTCGGTGCACGAGCGATGAGACGCAGCATCTCCGAGGCAGCGATGAAGTGGCAATTTCCCCTTAGAACTGTTTCACGCGTGTACCATGATTACCAGGAATCCAGCAAAATATAAAATCTCTGCTATCGCTGCAGCCGGAAGAAAATCTTGCAAGAACGGGACCAACGACAACTGAAGAGAATCGTTCAACGAGACAGAAGTGCAACCCCTCCGCAAATTGCTGCAGATTTCAATGCTGGGCCATCAACAACTGTCAGCGTGCGAACCACTCAACGAAACGTAGTCGATGTTGGCTTTCGGAGCCGGAGGCCCACTCGTGTACCTTATATGACTGCACAACACAAAGTTTTACGTCTCGCCTGGGCCCGTCAAATCGGACATTGGACTGTTGATGACTGGAGACATGTTGCCCGGTCTGACGAGTCTCGTTTCAAATTGTATCGAGCGGATGGGCGTGTACGGATATGGAGACAGCCTCATGAATCCATGGACCCTGCAGGACAGTAGGGAACTGATCAAGCTGGTGGAGGCTCTGTAATGGTGTGGAGCGTGTGCAGTTGGATTGATATGGGACTCCTGATAGGTTCAGATACGGCTCTGACAGGTGACACGTACGTAAGCATCCTATCTGATCACTTGGATCCATTCATGTCCATTGTGCTTGGGCAATTCCAGCAGGAGAATGCGGCACCCCACGCGTCCAGAATTGCTACAGAGTGGCTGCAGGAACACTCTTCTTAGTTAAAACAATTCCGCTGGCCACCAAACTCCCCACACATGAACATTATTGAGCATATGTGGGACGCCTAGAAACGTGCTGTTCAGAAGAGATCTTAACCCCCTTGTACTCTTACGGATTTACGGAGAGCCTTGCAGGATTCATGGTGTTAATTCGATCCAGCACTACTTCAGACATTAGTCGAGTCCACGGCACGTCATGTTGCCGCACTTCTGCGTGCTTGCGGGGGCCCTACAAGATGTTAGGCAAGTGTACGACTTTCTTTGGCTGTTCAGTGATTTAATTCCTACGTGTGTTATATCTTGTGTTTATGTCTTTCCTGAACACTTTTGTACCCCGTCTCTCATCGGTCAACTGAAATTCTTCTTTTGGTTCAAATGGCTCTAAACACTATGGGACTTAACATCTGAGGTCATCAGTTCCGGACTGAAGCGCCAGAACCGCTCGGTCACAGAGGCCGGCAATTATTCGGTTAGCCAAGGTTTCTTCCCAGTTCCCTGCCTCATACCTACAGTTGTTTGTTCAACTTCTGTGACTGTCCTTTTTAATTATGCCCATTCTTCTTCAACTGAACTGCGTATTGTTGTTTCATTATCCCAGTATCTACCACCTTAAGGAACCTCAGACGCATATCTTCATTCTTCAGTAGTTCAGTACCTCTTTTCGCACTGATTCTTCGGGACGATTCTGTTAAACCTCAGGCTACTCTTCATCATTTTTAAATTTTGATCCGAGTTTATATCTTGTCTGAGTATACTTTACGATATCTGATTCAGAATGTTTGTCTGACCGTGAGGTAATCCACCTGGAATATTTCCGTGTCCTTTGGCCTTTTACAACTATCCGGCCACCTCTATAATGGTGTGCTCCCTATTACCAGCTGAAGTTTATTGCTTTATTCAATAAATCTGCCTCCTCTCTAAGTACTGCTGTGAAACTACTGTTGAGCATTTAGCATACTCTTGATTAACAAGATCTGAACCCAGTGAAAATTACAAAGAAAAGTCCACTCCCCATAAAATCATGTGGAATTCCAAGAAAAAAGTCTCGCAATGGAAACTAATGAACATGGGAAGTTAAACAGGGGTGGACCAAATAAACATGGTATATGGCTAACCCAGCTCAGACAGATGTAATGAGAAAATGAATTAAAAAGATACACGATAATCCCCTGGCATAGGAAGGTGGGATTGTAAAGTAAATGTTATTATTAGCTATGTTCACATAAACCCCCCCCCCCCCCCCCCCCGATGAATGCGGAATTGGTAAACAGAGTAAGGAAAAGACCCAGAAAAGTACATATAAGGACCACATCCCTTGCCTAACCGCGTGTTCAACTAGCTAACTGCATGAATTCATTTAGAAAAACAAGACCAACTCGAATCAAAGGACTTTGCGGTTTCCTCGCCACAAAGCATAGACATGCAGTTCATCAATACCATGGTTTGAAAAACACGAAGGCAGTCGAAGATGAAGTTCCCCTCTAGAGATTCAGGATGAATTTTGTACGAATAGCTGCTCTCCTTCTCAAAATGAGGCTGGTTCTGCCAGCATCAAATTCTTGTTAATCAGTCGCTGTGGACCTTCGAAGTACCAACCAATGACAAATTTATGACAATAGCAACAATCTCCCTTCTCGTAAATAATCGGCTGTGATTAACCAGCGATTCACATTTCCCTTTCAGAATGGGGCAGAAAGCAGAAATTCTGTCCCACTATGAGAACAGTGCTGCACATATACATTCGCGAGTCTTCATCCCCACTACGAGAATACTTTTTGTGAACCAATTCGGAAACGAACTCTCCTACAAAACTCAATCATCGATTACTGCTGCTGTCCTTTGAGTCCAACAGATTCTTATCGCCCTGAATGTGTCGTGTTTTCCCATCCACCTACAGATCTCCATCTTTTTGGAAAGCATTCTTTACGCTGCTTCTGAAAATGGAAGTTTATTGCTTTCCAAAAGCTGCCCCCAGCACTCCGTAAGGCACTTATCGAAACGTGAGGCACTGTCTGTGGCACCACTTGTCCGTTCGTGAGTACTTGCCTCAGGACTGCTTTTCAGCGAGGATCTGTTTTGTGACTCACCTACAGTTCTCAGGCCCTCGCGGTCAGCCGCCGGACGCAGCTTACAGAGTACATTACACATATTACTGGCGTTAGTTTCAGTTACATCCACATTTTCATGCATCACTAGTAATCTGGGTTGATTTAGCAATCTAATACGAATGATGGGCTATTATTTAGGTTATTGAGCAGTTTTAGGAAGAAATCTATTCCGTAAAATTACTACTCAGCCCATATTTTCCTATATCTGTCTCCTATTCCTCTCCCTACCACAGTACGCCAATCGCTCATAATTATTAGATTTTTATCTCTCTTTATACGCTGAATTTGCCGTTCAGTGTCCTCATATGTTTTCTCTAGCTCTTCATTTTCTGCTTGTGGCGTCGGCATGTATATCTGAACTACTGGTATCGGCAGTGATTTGCTGTCGATTTTGATGAGAATAATCCTATGTGGTGTGCGTACTGTAAGACCTACGGTACACACACCATCAGATTATTTGACTTGTCGCTCTAATGAAGTAGGCGAGTGTCAGCAATATGTCTCGTGGTCTTATCGTGGCGTGTTTATCTTCTGCCGTTAGCTCAGACGGTAGAAATGCCACTTGCACGCTTAGAGTAGCAGATTGACGGTGACCAACTTTAAACAGAACTTGATTAATTTTCAAACACATTTATTAAAATAATGACAAGTATAAATCTTACTTAACTTGATTCTGGATGCTATTTACAATTGACAATCTGAAGTTCCTTTGGTCTTGGTACGTTAATCTTATTCTCACATATCTCTGATACTTGACAAAGTGTCTATTCATTTATCTTCATGGCTATGTACAGGAATATGGTAATCTTATTAGGCGCAGACTGAAACTTGACTATAGACTGGTACAGACAAATGCAGACTACAGCAGACTAATGCAGACTGGTACAGACTAAGGCAGACTGACTAATCGGAGGTCTGTACACTCGTTATAATACCTCGAGCGTTCAGGTATCACTGCGCGAGTGTGATCCGCGAGGAGAAAAGGTTCTACGTTAGCATTGGCTGCGTTACATATTAATACGCCGATCAGCGGAAGCAGAATTTGGTCCGTCTGTAAGACAGCTCCATCTCGTAGTGCGGAGACGGACGAGCGCTGCGCCTGCGCTGTTGTGCTTAGCAGGGCGCACTCTAGTGGGAAAATTGTGTACATGCTGATTACGCGGAACTATGTACACAACATCCTAAAACTGAAATGTTCACAGTAACTCATTCTCTGTGCCACCATCCTATCGATAACGCATCCTACTCATGTTATACCATTTTCTGTTGGTGTTGAGATTGTGCTACATTCGTCTGACCAAAAATTCTGATCATTTTTTCGTTTTACTCTATTGACGACACTGTGTGTAGGTTGAAGCCTTGCATTTCCATTTGCAGATTTTGTAACTTCCCTTCCACGTTGAAACTTCTGACATTACACACTCTGTCTCGTAGTATGTTACTCTTTCGTTGGTTGTTTATTCTTTTTCTCTCCCTTTGCAGTCCTCTCCAGGAAATTCGGATGGAGTACTAATCCAGAATCATTTACCAAAGGAGAGATCATCAATTACATGCCACATGTCCAGTGGATACATATGAAGTACCTTTATCGCAGTGATTTCCATTGTCTTCTTCATCCTCATGTCGTTGTTATTTTAAGGCAGTTTCCCACCCCAATGTCTAGAAGGTTCCATGAATCTTTGTCCTTTTATCCACTGTCTTTGACAAGGCCACTGAAAGAACGAGGGTGATTCCTTCAAAATTAAACAGTGCTGGGATCCAACTCGTTACCCGTGTCAGTTTGGCTAGTAGTTAATGAAACTGTCCCTAGACCACAGCGACGAGGAGTAAAAAAAAAAAAAAAAAATGGTTCAAATGGCTCTGAGCACTACGGGATAAAAAGAAAACGTTAATCCAAAACACATTTTTTCCTTTTAGTAGTACACTGTTTTATTTGTTGCCTGCGTACCAAAGTCATAGTTTCACTCCTTTCCGCTGCAGATGTGATTTGAACTGCTCTATAATGATAATCATTAGGTGATTACTGGACACTTACTTCCACAATATCACTGCCATGCACCAGTTTAAGGAGACAGGGTCATAATTTATCTCTTGATTATCGTTTCACTGCTCGTTTGGTTTAGCAAGCTGTTCGTGCAGTAGTGCTTGAGCAATGTAGTGTGGTCAGGAGGAGTACCGTGTGCACTATGTTTCTGATGTTGCAGCAAAAACTGCCCGTGCCCTGGAGAAGCTTGCTGTCGACGCCAGCTATCTGGGCGCTGGTAGCGTACTTCGTGACTTACGACTGTACCTTCTACCTGTTTCTCTCTTCGCTGCCGCTCTATATCGCCGACATCTTGCACTTTGATGTGGAAAGTGTAAGTATAGGAAACTTCTACCAATGTTATTAGCGTAAACATACTCTCCGTGACACATACGCTCAGGTGACAATAGTCGTGAGGTAGCGATATGCACAAACACAGATACTGGTGGTATAGTGAGGACACAAGGCATAACAGGGCAGTGATTTCGGAAATCATTAGGGAATTCCGTATTCCGAGATCAACAGTGTCAAGAGTGCGTCGAGAATACCAAATTTCAGGCACTGCCTCTCACCGCAGACAACGCTGCGGTCGACGGCCTTCACTTAACGACCGAGAGTAGTGGCGTTTGCGTAGAGTTGTCAGTGCTGAAAGACAAGCAACACTGCATGAAATAACCGTAGAAATCAATGTGAGATGTACGGTGAACGTATCCACAAGGACAGTGGGGTGAAATTTGGCGTTAATGGGCTATGGCAGCGGATGACCGACGCGAGTGCCTTTGCTAACAGCACGACATCGACTGCAACATACTCCTCGACTCTTGACGACTGGAAACCCGTGATCTGATCAGATGACTCCGGATGTTAGTTGGTAAGAGCTGATGGGAGAGTTAGAGTGCGTCGCAGAGCCAACGAAGGCATGAACCCAGGTTGTCAATAAGGCACAGTGCAGGCCGATGGTGGTTTCATAATGCTGTGCGCTGTGCTTACGTGGAATAGACCGGGTCGTCTGGTCCAACTGGACCGATCATTGGAAACGTTTATGTTCGGCTGCTTGGAGACTATTTTCCGCCGTTCATGGACTTCGTGATCCCAAACCAACGATGGCATTTTATAGATGACAGTGGGAAATGTCACAGGGCCACAGTTGTTCGCGACTGGTTTGAAGAACATTCCGGGTAGTTCTAGCGAATGGTTTGGCCACCCACATAGCCCGATGTGAATCCCATCGAACACTTATGAGACGTAACCAAGAGTTCAGTTCGTGCACAAAATCCTGCACCGGCAGTACTTTCGCAATTATGGACTGCCCTAATCGCAACATGACTCAGTATTCCTACAGAGGACTTCCTGCTTCTTTTTGAATCCATGTCACGTCGAGCTACTGCACTACTACTGGAAAAGGAGGTCCGTCGTGATATTAGGAGGTTTCCCACGACTTTTGTCATCTCGCTGTACATCCATGTTGGTTCATATTACTGCTGCTGGTGACCGGTTCTTTTTTGTTAACATTCTGTCGTTGTCGAATTCATTAGTTTCTCTTCTAACATATCTAGCGAAACTATGGTCAGTCATTCGACAGCGAATGACGAGAGAAAAGGAAAAAAAGATCTCTTCTTGACAGCGACATTTTTAGACGTTGTCAGTTTATAAATCAATGTACACTGTTAAAAGATACTTCAATGAATATATTCAACCCACAAATGGGGTTGCTAAAGATTCCAAAACTCTTTAAGGTACCAATTACCTTACATGTACAAACGGAAGTCAAAGGGTCCAAATCGTATCTCAGTATCATAAATTCTACACTTCGTGGTTTGTATGCATGTGGCAGCGCTGGAGACAGTTCGTAACAACTTACTAGAGAGGGCGTTGTCGCTGAGCCTTCCGAAACAGTTGTGTGTGCAGAAGAAACTTCAGCTGGTCCCGCCTGTACAGAAGGACGGTGATGCACAATGGAGAAGACAGTCAAAAGTGTTTCACAAGAGTCGCAGACAACACGACATGGGGTTTGCAGATTCTGAAAGAGATATCGCCAAAATACACTGACGAGCGAAAACATTATGACCACCTGCTTAATAGCTTGTTTGTCCTTTTTTGAAACGAAAAGCACCGCAGATTCTGCGTATCAGGGATCCGACTTTTTGTTGGTGGGTTTGTGAAGGTATGTAATACGCGTAAATAACGGGCCGCTGATTCGCGAAAGCGGTAATGGCCCCGCTAGCGACCCAGATGATTTCCATAGCATTTACATCAGGCGAATTTGGTCGCCATAACATCAACGTGAGTTCACTATAATACTGCTCAAACCACTATAGCACTGTTCTGGCTCCGTGACAATTATACTGCTGGAAGATGACATCGCTGTCGGGGAAGACATAAAGCACGAAGGGATGTAGGTGGTTCGCAACTGTCAGCGTGTCTTCGATTACTTCCACAGCTCCCATGCAGGAGAATGTCTCCCATAGCATAATTCTGCTCCCATCATCCTGCGTCCATGGCGGGCTGCACCTTTCGAGCCACCGTTCAACTCGATGACGGTGTTTGCAGAGACGACCATCGATCTAGTGTATAAATAATGTGACTCACCTGAAGAGCCGATACGTTCCCACTGATCGACGGTCGTATCCCGATGGTCCGTGCCCAATTCAATCGTAATTCACGATGTTGATGGGTCAACGTGTGAACACGTAGGGGTGGTCTGCTGTGGAGCCCCATTTTCAACAATGTACGATGAACGGTGTGCTCCGAAACACTTGTGCGTGCACCAGAATTGTGCTCTTCCTGAAGAGATGCCAAAGATGACCATCTATCCTACTTTACAGAGCAGACAAGCCTCCGAACCTCACGTTCTATGAATACTTGTGGACGTCCAACCATTTAGCGCCTAGTAGTAGTTTCACTGTTCTTCTACCTCTTTCCATAGATGCTCACGACAGAAAGACTTGAACATTCGACCAGATTCGTCGTTTTCGAGACGCTCATTCACAGGCTCTGCGTAGAATCTGCCCTTTGTCATAGTCGCTTATCTCAACGGATATACCCATTTGGAGCACCTAATCTTCGCTAGGGTGATCCCCCGATCGTGTCTGCTCCGCTTACATACTTTTGTTACCGCGTCACGTGCCTGCATCGGCACCAGGCAGCATCCAACGTCGCGGTGGGCTGTGGTAATGAAGTCTTGGCTGTTCAGTGTAAGTATTATTCGAAATATTTGAAGAAGAAATGTGAAACGCCCTCTTAGAAAAACTAAGAATGACTGTGCTGGTAAAACTCTTACGTTATCTGATTTTCAAACAGCTGAGCAAAACTCACCGTACTCAAACAGTTTTATCTTTACTTATTCTGATCACCACTAAACTGACACACAATATTTTTAGCGCAACGCAATAACCCCTACAAAAGAATGGCCCTGACTAACATAACCTATACCTCTCATGAATCACTTACCTTACAAAATTCTTCGTTACTCGAACTACTGCAATACAGCGAGCGCGAATACTGGCAGTAAATAAAAGATTATAACTACTGAAGGCTCTAACTACTGATAGGCATAGTCAGCAAATGAAAGATTTTGATAGATAACAAACAATGTATTTACCTTTTTCAAAAGTCATATATATATATATATATATATATATATATATATATATATATATATATATATAATTTTGTGAGATCCAATTAAACAAATTTCCTTTTTCTGACGGACACACGTCCAGATCGTCCGCTCAAAACACCCACCACTGAAGGCGGCTCACCTCCAACTGCCCAACGCTACACGCTGTTCACACCGAACAGCCCAACACTACACTAGCGAGTATTCCAACAATGAGTCCTACCAGCCACAGACTGCACACAGCGCAGTCAGCGATTTTCATACAGAGCACTACGTGGCGTTACCAACATAAAAACCTAAACAGCCTGCTTACAAATGTCTCAATGAACGTGCTAACAGATGGCGTGAAATAAGTGTAACTGTAGTCATTAATAAATAATCGAAGCAGCGGCACGAACAGCTCTAATCTGGCCTATCGAACATGAGAAGATACCACAGACAATTTCTCAGGGCGCTATGGGAGCGAGGCGATTTGGAGATTCCCCAGCTGTGGAACACTTTATTGTCAGGCATTATTTAGGGCACTCCATCTACTGCTGAACGAACGCTCAAGATTTTAATTACTTTAATTCTGAGCATAAGCAATACGGACCACCCCTGGTAGAAATTTGGTCCAGTCTCAATCGGACGCACCTCCACCTAAGAAACGGCGAGCTGTTCAGAAATACAGACTCACAACGTCAGCTCATAATCGATGCATCCCCCTGCGCTTGTCTTGCGTAATACCGGTACACGACTCACGCTGCAGTGTTCGTGAAGCACATTCCTTAAGTATTGCCTTTAAGGTGGACCATTTCATATTTTCGATCAGTAGCTGTGTAAACGCAGCTCTTACCTTTATAGCATGTTTTAAGAAAAGCTAAAAATTAAAAAAAGTTGTTATTAGGTTACTCTGAGTGTCTGCATAGCGTTTAGTGGATTGATTTCGATCTCTGTTACTTATCTTCTGTAATAGTTGTTAGGATGTTACGTTTTGCAGGCGTTCTTCTACTGGTGTAAGAAAATTCTTGTTCAGATTTTTAGTTGGGGGCGGGGGGCTCCAAGCTGTCTTTAATCTTTGCGAACAGCCAAAGGAAATGGTTTGTTAGCTAGCTCCAGCTGCTCATTTAGAATGTATCGTGGCGAATTGAGGGTGTGAATGTATGTTCCTTTTTCGTTTAGGAGGTCTCCTGGCTTCGTCAGAGATAAGTAATATCTGTAAATTATCGTTGATGTTAGAAACAGAGTGTCCATGTTGATTTACGTGAGTGGTGAATGCAGATTCATTTGAGTTTTTTAGTCTAAAGGCACCCAAGTGTCCATGCTGTCTTGTATTAAAGCTTCAGCCGGTCTGCCCAGATAAAAGCTTTGGCAATTGTCTCAAGCAATCTTGTGAATTGCTGATGTGTCGAGGCCTAAGCTGGTTGTAGAGTATCTGTTACATAAACTTGATTGAAATCAGCGCTGCCCCTACGCCGGGAAGAATAACGTTTTCCCTGTTATTGCATTCGGGTGAGGGAAGCAATATTGGCGTTATTTACAAGCAGATCCCTCGCGTAGAATTGAAAACTGAAATCAGGAAAGTCAGCTGGAGATTTCAATCAAGGTGCTTACTACTGTACCTCATTGCTCAGACAAAGATAACATAATATGCACACATCGGGTCTGAAATTCGGGAATATAATGCAAAGTTTTGGTCTGCTTGCTTCAATATGCTTTCCATCAGACGCTTTATTTTGCCTGTACCCGCTTTCAGGAACCCCTCAACATAAGCAAATGTTAAATATGAATATATTGAAAACCTGTTTTCCAGACAGCTGTTTTTATTGTTTCATATGATGTTAAGTAACTGGTTTCAGAACATACAGTCCATTATCACGTGCTTACCATAGGACTTAAGGGGATACGGAATCGGATTTTGGGTTAAAAAATCGAATTTTTTTTTATTGGCGTATTATATTCTGCCATGTTTCCTCTTTAAAATGACGTATCATACATAGCTCTACTACAATTATAACTATTTTATTTTTATATATTTGTGAGATCGGGTATTGCGCTTTAGTTATACACGTCTCTCGTGGCTGACCATGAACTTTTTGGCAGTACCTTTAAAGTGACATGAATTCAAATATCCCGGTTTCCAGCGACTATTTATACACTAGTTGCCCGAAAATGTTTCTCTCTGGTTTCCTCAAGTTACTCTTTGACTTTGTGGCGGGACTGTTTTGTAAACAGTGTGATATAAGAAAGTAGTTGTTGTTGAGTTATTTCGTATTTAGTGCTTCATTTTTCGCAGTGAAAATGCCTAGAGCTAAAGCAAAAGTATTTAAAAAGCGTGTGAACTGGCAAAAGAAAAGAAATAATGATTCATTAGCAAAGCAAAGCAGTTCATCATCATCACTGTTGGAAAATGTGAATCCACTTGTTACTGATTTGCCGAACGAACTTACACCAAATGAAAACAGTGCTTCTCATAAAAAACTAAGAGATCTGGAAGAGAAATATAATTTACTTGATAGAGGGAATGAAGTTTTTGAACTCATTGATACGAATATATTGTGTGAAGCTCTTGAAAACAGTTTGTGCTGCAAAAAATGTCATGGAAACGTTTCTCTGAAAGTAGAATCCCATGTTGGCCTGGCTGCCCAGTTTAATTTAATATGCAGTGTTTGTAAATACAGCTGTAAGTTTCCAAGTTCGGTTTCAGTAACTGTAAATAATGGATACAAGAAAACTGAACTTTATAGTGTAAATATTAGGTTAGTTTATGGATTGCGAGCAATTGGTAAGGGCAAAGCAGCTGGTGATATGCTATGTGGTGTTCTAAATCTTCCAAGTGCACCTTCAAAGTTTGAAGCTTACAATTATGTACTAGGATCTGCAGTTGAAGATGTAGCACAGAAGTCAATGCAGGTTGCTGTGGAAGAAGCAGTGGAAGAAAATGACGGCAGTCGTGACCTCACAGTGGCGTTTGATGGCACGTGGCAGAAAAGGGGCCACACCTCCAACAATGGTGTTGTAACAGCAACTAGTGTTGATACTGGCAAGGTTATTGATGTTGCAATAATGTCTAAATACTGTAGGTGCACAGGCAGGCTGAAAAATGAACACAGTGATGACTGTATTGCTAATTATTATGGTAGTAGTGGTGGCATGGAGGTTGCTGGGGTGAAGAAAATTTTTCATCGCTCTTCACAGTGGTATAATGTTCGCTATGTCAAATATCTGGGAGATGGTGACTCTAAAGCATTCAAAGAAGTTTTGGAAAGCAAACCATATGGGAACAGTGTAAATATAAGCAAACTTGAATGTATAGGACATGTGCAGAAGAGAATGGGTGCCAGGCTGAGAAGGTTAAAATCAGTTATGAAAGGGAAAAAACTAGATGATGGGAAAACCTTGGATGGCAGAGGAAGATTGACTGATTCCATAATAGACCACATTCAGAACTGCTATGGCCTTGCAATCAGGCAAAATACAGGCAATCTTGAAGAAATGAGGAGAGCTATATGGGCTTTATATTTCCACACCGCATCCACGGATGAGCATCCACAACATGGTTTGTGCCCCAAAGGTGAAAACAGCTGGTGTAAATACAATAGGGGACTAACAACAGGAGAGAAATACATTCACCACCACAGTCTACCATCAGTCATCATGGCAGAAATAAAGCCCATTTTCAGAGATCTGGCTGACAGAAGTCTTCTGATGAAATGTCTTCACGGAAAAACGCAGAACCCCAACGAGTGCTTGAATAGTGTGATATGGCATCGTCTCCCAAAAACAGTGTTTGTCGGAATTAATACACTACATTTTGGTGTGTATGATGCTGTGGCAACCTTCAATCTTGGAAATATAACTAAATGCCAGGTCCTTCAAAAGTTGGGTATGTGTGTTGGTTCCCGTACGGTACGTGCTATGTTCTTTTTAGATCAGCACAGACTAAGGCATGCTGATAATATAATCAAGACATTAGTGAAAAAAGCAAGACAGGTGCAGAGGGGTGCCAAAAGAAGACTTGAAGATGATTATGAAGACTGTGAAGGGGGTATTAGCTACGGATCAGGAATGTTTTAATCTTCTTTCTCCGTTTCCCGTAAGTTTACTTTTTACTTCATCTAGGAACATTATCTCAGGTACTGGTCAACCTAGAAGTCTGAAATTTTTATGACGTAGTGACATAGGTCCCTATTACATACTGAAACAACGATTTTTTAATTACTTGATTTACAAAAGACTTAGGGGTGATAGTCTAGTAAAAAGCGATGGAAAAAATTTACTTAAAAATAAATGTACAATATCTCTGTAAGAAAATACTTTGACAATAAACTGTTGTTTCAGTATTGTTGTAACATATGAATGCACATACAGTAAAATTTTTACCTCTCTGTCTCCAGTAGTTTGTGAGAAAATGTTCCCTATAGTAGGCATATATTAACATTGCGGGGATAGGTGATTCCGTATCCCCTTAATGCAGCCAAAAGAAAAATGTTACAATCTTTCTCATAGGACTGTAACTTTTTCCAGACAATTAAACCTGATTTCATGGATTTAATACGGAGCTATATTTTCTGATCCTTTTGTACTATAGAAGGGGAGATAACTGTTTGGAAAACAGATTTTCTATACATCCAAATCTATTGAACTGCAGATACACAACACTTCTTCGCCAAGATTAAGTCCCTAATTTGAGTAATTTACTCACTTCTTATATGTAACAGTCTCTTAGATTTCACAGAAAATATATGATTTTATATCCAGAAAGAAACTGTCAATAATGTACGTGATATTTTGGATTAAAGAAATTTCATTTAAGTATTTTAATGTCATATATCATCCACTGACAATTTTATTAGTTAACGAAGTATTTCGACCTCTGGTAGCTCATTTTCAGACTTAGCTTCCATTAAAGTCGTGGAGTGTCTGTATTGTAGATAAATACTCGTAGATGCGACAGCCATTGGGACTAATCTAACTAATTGTTTATAGCCCCGAGCGCATTGTAAAAATGGTCCTTGTGTTTTGCACAGAATGGCATCCTATCTTCTGTTCCTCACATCACTGGCGCAGCTGGTAATTTGCTGTTTGGCTGGTTGATTGACCTTATTTTCCGGAAGGACTACGTGTCAAAAATGTGTGGATTCCGTATCATAAACGGAATAGGTAAGTTTATGAAATGTACCTATTTTTTGTGCTTAGAGCCTTTTTACTAGAATTTTTATCTAATTTCCTTTTTACCGAAAGTGACGCTGTGTAGTGGAGCAGCCCTGAATAATTATATTTTTATTCATTATTTTACTGTCCACAATGCTCTCGGGAATTCCTGGGCTTCAAACTGTCTTTCGGTAACTGACTGAGGGGACATAGTGGCTATTGATTCACTTAATTTCGTTAGATTAAGGCCTTAGGCCGTTTCTTACATTGGATTACGGCAGTAAAGAAAAAATCCTTTTACATCCCATTTTTAATTAACTATCGTTATGATTATAATACTATTAATAATAATAATAGGTGTTTTGCGGGATATGCTTCCTGCAACCACCCTAAAAGGAAAACAAAGACAGAGGATGAGATGGTCAGATGAGGTTAATCGACACCTCATGTTCTGTTATTACCAAGCAACAAACCTAGGAACCAACACAACTGGATACAGATCACAAATATACACATTTATTACCAGATACCCAGAAATAAAATTTTTAACAGAAGAACGACTAGCTGATCAGGTCCATGTAATAATAAAAAATAACAGGATACCCCAGTCAGAATTAGAAAACATCAAACAACTAGTACAACAAATACTGGAACAAAATAATGTGCAATCAGAAGAAGAAGAAAATACAGTAATGGACTCAAACATCCCAGAGCAAACAAACAAAGACCAACACGCATCAAATAAACAATCAGAGGAAAACGAAATCTTAAGACAGCCACCAGAACAAGCACAAATAGAACCCGAAGTGACACACATGTCAGATATAGAAGAGAAATTTCAGCTGACATATATAGAATACAAAGACACAAATACAGACATTAGACCATTCTTGCATAGACCGCCAAATAACCCACAAGTCGAAACAACAATAAAAACTATCAACACAATCATACACAACAAAATAAATGAAAACACAACTATGGAAGAGTTACAACTACTGGTTTATATAGGAGCACTCACTACTAAATATACACACTAGGCAGATATCAGAACCAACCAACACACAGAAGAAACCCACAAAACCAGCATGGCAACACAGGCTACAAATCAGAATAGAAAAACTGAGAAAAGACATCGGACAGCTAACACAATTCATAAGAAATGAAATGTCAGAAAAAAAACGAAAAAGGTTAGGTAAAATCTCACAACAAGAAGCGATAGAGCAATTAGATGAAAAGAAGCAGAATTACAAGCATTGGCCAAACGACTTAGAAAATACAAAAAAAGTGAAAATAGAAGGATACAAAACCAAACATTCAACACAAACCAAAAGAAATTTTACCAGACAATAGATAACACACACATTAAAATAGACAACCCACCAAACATAACAGACATGGAACACTTCTGGAGCAACATATGGTCAAACCCGGTACAACATAACAGGCATGCACGGTGGATACAAGCAGAAACAGACACATACAAGATGATACCACAAATGCCTGAAATGATAATTATGCAACATGAAGTCACCCAAGCAATTAATTCTACTCACAATTGGAAAGCCCCTGGAAAAGACAAAATAGCAAATTTCTGGCTAAAGAAGTTCACCTCAGCACATTCACATCAAACTAAATTATTTAACAGTTACATTGCAGACCTATACACATTCCCTGATACACTTACACATGGAATAACTTATCTGAAACCTAAAGATCAACCAGACACAGCAAACCCAGCTAAATATCGCCCCATAACATGCCTACCAACAATATACAAAATATTAACTTCAGTCATTACACAGAAATTAATAACACATACAACACAGACCAAAATTATAAATGAAGAAGAAAAAGACTGTTGCAAAGGAGCACGAGGATGTAAAGAGCAACTGATAATAGATGCAGAGGTGACATATCAAGCTAGAACTAAACAAAGGTCTCTACACTACGCATACATTGATTACCAAAAAGCTTTTGATAGTGTACCCCACTCATGGTTACTACAAAGATTGGAAACATACAAAGTAGATCCTAAATTGATACAGTTCCTAAACATAGTAATGAAAAATTGGAAAACCACACTTAATATACAAACAAATTCAAATAATATCACATCACAGCCAATACAGATTAAGTGTGGAATATACCAAGGAGACTCATTAAGTCCTTTCTGGTTCTGCCTTGCTCAGAACCCACTATCCAACATGCTAAATAATACAAATTATGGATACAATATTACTGGAACATACCAACACAAAATCACACATTTGCTATACAGGAGGATCTAAAACTACTGGCAGCAACAAATCAACAACTCAACCAATTACTAAAGATAACAGAAGTATTCAGCAATTATATAAATATGGCTTTTGAAACAGACAAATGTAAGAAAAATAGCATAGTCAAGGGAAAACACACTAAACAAGAAGATTACATATTGGATAACCACAGCGACTGCATACAAGCGATAGAGAAAACAGATGCCTATAAATATTGAGGATACAGACAAAAAATAGGAATAGATAATATAAATATTAAAGAAGAACTAAAAGAAAAATAGAGACAAAGACTAACAAAAATACTGAAAACAGAATTGACAGCTAGAAACAAGACAAAAGCTATAAATACTTATGCTATACCAGTGTTGACCTACTCATTTGGAGTAGTGAAATGGAGTAACACAGACCTAGAAGCACTCAATACACTTACACGATCACAATGCCACAAATATAGAGTACATCACATACATTCAGCAACAGAAAGATTCACATTAAGCAGAAAGGAAGGAGGAAGGGGATTTATCGACATAAAAAACCTACATTATGGACATGTAGACAATTTAAGAAAATTTTTTCTAGAACGAGCAGAAACTAGCAAAATACACAAAGCAATCACTCATATAAATACATCGGCTACACCACTGCAATTTCATAAACACTTCTACAACCCTTTAGATCACATAACATCAACAGATACGAAGAAAGTAAATTGGAGAAAGGAAACACTACATGGCAAGCAACAACACAGCCACACATCGATCAAGACGCATCCAGCACATGGCTAAGAAAAGGCAATATATACAGTGAGATGGAAGGATTCATGATTGCAGTACAGGATCAAACAATAAACACCAGATATTACAGCAAGCATATTATTAAAGATCCCAATACCACAACAGATAAATGCAAACTTTGCAAACAACAAATAGAAACAGTAGATCACATCACAAGCGGATGTACAATACTAGCAAATGCAGAATACCCCAGAAGACATGACAATGTAGCAAAAATAATATATCAATAGCTTGCCTTACAACATAAACTTGTAAAACAACACGTTCCCACATACAAGTATGCACCACAAAATGTACTGGAGAATGATGAATACAAATTATACTGGAACAGAACCATTATAACAGATAAAACAACACCACATAACAAACCTGACATCATACTCACCAATAAAAAAGAAGAAATTAACACAACTAATCGAAATATCCAAATCCAATACAACAAATATACAAAAGATAACAGGAGAAAAAATTGAAAAATACACCCAACTAGCTGAGGAAGTCAAGGACATGTGGCATCAGGATAAGGTTGACATTATACCAATTACACTATCAACTACAGGAGTCATACCACACAATATCCACCAGTACATCAATGCAAAATAGCTACATCCAAACGTATATATACAACTACAGAAATCCATAATTATTGATACATGTTCAATCTCCCAAAAGTTCCTAAATGCAATATAACATATACTGTACACTTAAAAGGAAGTCACGCTTGATCAAGATCCGTGACACTTTCCATTTTTGACCAGACATAACCTCTGAGAAAAGAAAGAAAAAATAATAAGAATAATAAGAATAGGCCTCCGGTATGTTCTGCCAGTCGTAAAAGGCGACGAAAGAACAAACCACTAATAGGGCTAACCCACTTTTAGTGTGATTAGTTGGTTCAGGACAGAACTAAAGAAGCCTCGGACAAGCGCCGTCATGGTCGGGGACGACGCTTGAACCCTATGCCCACCCACAATGGTAACGACACTGCTAGCGAACTGGAAAATGATTTAAATCCGAATAGAGGTGTTTTGCAGGATATGCTTCCTGCAACCACCCTAGAAGGAAAACAAAGACAGAGGATGAGATGGTCCGATGAAGTTAATCGACACCTCGTGTTCTGTTATCACCAAGCAACAAACCTAGGAACCAACACAACTGGATACAGATCACAAATATACACATTTATTACCAGATACCCAGAAATAAAATTTTTAACAGAAGAACGACTAGCTGATCAGGTCCATGTAATAATAAAAAATAACAGGATACCCCAGTCAGAATTAGAAAACATCAAACAACTAGTACAACAAATACTGGAACAAAATAATGTGCAATCAGAAGAAGAAGAAAATACAGTAATGGACTCAAACATCCCAGAGCAAACAAACAAAGACCAACACGCATCAATTAAACAATCAGAGGAAAACGAGCCACCAGAACAAGCACAAATAGAACACGAAGTGACACATGTTGGATACAGAAGAAAAATTTCAGCTAACATATATAGAATACAAAGACACAAATACAGACATTAGACCATTCTTGCATAGATCGCCAAATAACCCACAAGTCGAAACAACAATAAAAACTAGCAACACAATCATACACAACAAAATAAACGAAAACACAACTATGGAAGAGTTACCACTACTGGTTTATATAGGAGCACTCACTACACTAAATATACACACTAGGCAGAGATCAGAACCAACCAACACACAGAAGAAACCCACAAAACCAGCATGGCAACACAGGCTACAGATCAGAATAGAAAAACTGAGAAAAGACATTGGACAGCTAACACAATTAATAAGAAATGAAATGTCAGAAAAAAACGAAAAAGGTTAGGTAAAATCTCACAACAAGAAGCGATAGAGCAATTAGATGAAAAGAAGCAGAAATTACAAGCATTGGCCAAACGACTTAGAAAATACAAAAAAAGTGAAAATAGAAGGATACAAAACCAAACATTCAACACAAACCAAAAGAAATTTTACCAGACAATAGATAACACACACATTAAAATAGACAACCCACCAAACATAACAGACATGGAACACCTCTGGTGCAACATATGGTCAAACCCGGTACAACATAACAGGCATGCACGGTGGATACAAGCAGAAACAGACACATACAAGATGATACCACAAATGCCTGAAGTGATAATTTTGCATCATGAGGTCACGCAAGCAATTAATTCTACTCACAATTGGAAAGCCCCTGGAAAAGATAAAATAGCAAATTTCTAGCTAAAGAAGTTCACCTCAACACATTCACATCAAACTAAATTATTTAACAGTTACATTACAGACCTATACTCATTCCCTGATACACTTACACATGGAATAACGTATCTGAAACCTAAAGATCAAGCAGACACAGCAAACCCAGCTAAATATCACCACATAACATGCCTACCAACAATATACAAAATATTAACTTCAGTCATTACACAGAAATTAATAACACATACAACACAGAACAAAATTATAAATGAAGAAGAAAAAGACTGTTGCAAAGGAGCACGAGGATGTAAAGAGCAACTGATAATAGATGCAGAGGTGACATATCAAGCTAAAACTAAACAAAGGTCTCTACACTACGCATACATTGATTACCAAAAAGCTTTTGATAGTGTACCCCACTCATGGTTACTACAAAGATTGGAAACATACAAAGTAGATCCTAAATTGATACAGTTCCTAAACATAGTAATGAAAAATTGGAAAACCGCACTTAATATACAAACAAATTCAAATAATATCACATCACAGCCAATACAGTTTAAGCATGGAATATACCAAGGAAACTCATTAAGTCCTTTATGGTTCTGCCTTGCTCTGAACCCACTATCCAACATGCTAAATAATACAAATTATGGATGCAATATTGCTGGAACATTCCAAACACAAAATCACACATTTGCTATACATGGAGGATCTAAAACTACTGGCAGCAACAAATTAACAACTCAACCAATTATTCAAGACAACAGAAGTATTCAGCACTGATATAAATATGGCTTTTGAAACAGACAAATGTAAGAAAAATAGCATAGTCAAGGGAAAACACACTAAACAAGAAGATTACATATTGGATAACCACAGCGACTGCATACAAGCGATAGAGAAAACAGATGCCTATAAATATTGAGGATACAGACAAAAAATAGGAATAGATAATACAAATATTAAAGAAGAACTAAAAGAAAAATAGAGACAAAGACTAACAAAAATACTGAAAACAGAATTGACAGCAAGAAACAAGACAGAAGCTATAAATACTTATGCTATACCAGTATTGACCTACTCATTTGGAGTAGCGAAATGGAGTAACACAGACCTAGAAGCACTCAATACATTTACACGATCACAATGCCACAAATATAAAGTACATCACATACATTCAGCAACAGAAAGATTCACATTAAGCAGAAAGGAAGGAGGAAGGGGATTTATCGACATAAAAAACCTACATTATGGACATGTAAACAATTTAAGAAAATTTTTTCTAGAACGAGCAGAAACTAGCAAAATACACAAAGCAATCACTCATATAAATACATCGGCTACACCACTGCAATTTCATAAACACTTCTACAACCCTTTAGATCACATAACATCAACAGATACGAAGAAAGTAAATTGGAGAAAGAAAACACTACATGGCAAGCACCTGTATCATCTAACACAGCCACACATCGATCAAGACGCATCCAGCACATGGCTAAGAAAAGGCAATATATACAGTGAGATGGAAGGATTCATGATTGCAATACAGGATCAAACAATAAACACCAGATATTACAGCAAGCATATTATTACAGATCCCAATACCACAACAGATAAATGCAGACTTTGCAAACAACAAATAGAAACAGTAGATCATATCACAAGCGGATGTACAATACTAGCAAATACAGAATACCCCAGAAGACATGACAATGTAGCAAAAATAATATATCAACAGCTTGCCTTACAACATAAACTTATAAAACAACACGTTCCCACATACAAGTATGCACCACAAAATGTACTGGAGAATGATGAATACAAATTATACTGGAACAGAACCATTACAACAGATAAAACAACACCACATAACAAAATCTGACATCATACTCACCAATAAAAAGAAGAAATTAACACAACTAATCGAAATATCCATACCCAATACAACAAATATACAAAAGAAAACAGGAGAAAAAATTGAAAAATACATCCAACTGGCTGAGGAAGTCAAGGACATGTGGCATCAGGATAAAGGTGACATTATACCAATTACACTATCAACTAGAAGAGTCATACCACACAATATCCACCAGTACATCAATGCAATACAGCTACATCCAAACGTATATATACAACTACAGAAATCCGTAATTATTGATACATGTTCAATCACCCGAAAGTTCCTAAATGCGATATAACATATACTGTACAGTTAAAAGGAAGTCACGCTTGATCAATATCCGCGTCGCTTTCCATTTTTGACCAGACATAACATCTGAGAAAAGAAAGAAAGAATAATAATAATAATAATAATAATAATAATAATAGAAGCGGAAGGATGATCTGCATACATGACCACTTGGAATAACAGTAGGAAAGAGTGTTGCACCTTGAGGATATTATACCTAGGAACACATGGTGTTTCGTTGTCGTTGTTCCGGTCTAGTGACTGATTTTTACTATAACATGAAGAAATGCGCATTGGACACCACCATAAGCAATTTCCGGCATTTTATACTGTTTTTTGTTGTGGGATATGTAGCATTTGTAAATATTACGAGTTCTACATATTTAAGTGCTGTATAATAAATTAAAGCTATTTGTTACAGAGTTTTATGGTGAGTAAAATTCTGTATATTTTTAAAACTAGTTGCATAAGGTTTGGACGTTTGAGCCATGCTTCCTTCGTCGTTCGACATGTTGCACCGTGAAACGGAAGAAAGTGCTCTACTATGGAACACCGACATTTGCAAATAAACTGAGTTTTTGTACTGTTAACAGCTTTCACTGTCTTGAAGATTGAAATTTGTGTTAGTTTCCAATAGCTTCTATTTCAAAATGTTTCTGACCTGTAAATGGCCTTTTATAACACTCCTTATTAGTTTGGTGGGAATACTTCTTATTAATCTGATTTTACTTATTAGTTATTGCTGTGTAGTACACTATTGACGCAAACATAGGCTATTAAGTGCAGTATTTACAAGATTTTCTAAAATGCAACACTATTAATTTTTATCGAGAATATTTGTTCCTAGACACATCACTATGATGTATTTTGGAAAAGTTTTTCACGATTTGAAAAACCTTACTTCTCCAGAGTAATTTTTGAAGTTTTGGGAAAAGACCGCAACGAACATCAATTGAGTTCTATAATTAAAAACGGAATAAGAAAATTTAATGAACCTTCTATTGTAATGCGAAAGTGTGAAAAAGACTGAAAAGTGTTCCCCTTACGGCTATAGTCTGTCCAAAATTCCTTTAGAATTGACACTTCGGAAAGAGCACGTGGAGACGCCGAACAGATTTCCCACGTACCGCACGGAACACAGGCGTAATCTTGAATGTCATTCACTCGGGCTGTCAGGCAAACTATTTACTTTATGACTATGGAAACTGCATCAATATGTTCTGGAAGCGTTATAATAGTTTTGATTTTAGTTTAATTGCGGCAACAAAGACGATATGACAATTTATGAAAGCGCAAGACATGCGGGAAACTCTCTTTATTGAAGTTAGGTGAACACATTATGCGAATGAACTCTTAAGAATACATCATATCATCATAGATTCGAAACCAGAACTCTGTCGGAGATCTCTAATGCGAAATAATTTGACTTAAATGTGACGCACAACTGTCCGCTCTCGCGTCATTTACCAATCGGGCGCCTGTACAGTTTCGACACGAGAAAAAGATCGTTGTAGGTTTGTAATGAAACTGTTATTAATTTTTCTGATTCGCCTACTTAATTCTAACGCAACGGAAAATAAGATTAAGTTTATTTATGATGGTGGGAAAACGTACCTTGAACAGGCCAACCTCTACTGTGTAGAACGAACAAAAGCGCTACAAATAACAGGGTCTCTGTATTACAGAAGTTATATTGTAAACAGTAATATTTATTTTGGGTGATGAATACTAAATTCCTGATATGAACTTCCTCTGGAATTAGTTGCTATTAAGGCCTTCTTATTAAAATTGCAAAGCTTACGACGATATAATTTTGTTACGTATTGCTTACAGATGTAAACTACGCACGCCAGACGTGTAACTGGATTCGCCTGTGCTCCATTTCTACGGGGATAATGGAAAATCTCCACTGTCATCGCTGTGGAGGATTCTTGAAGTGTCGCCGTAGCTGTCACTATCACTGTTTTCATTTACTTAAATTATCATCTCCTCAACTGAATTTTCTAACAGAGCTTCATTCTGCCATGCTCTTTCCATGATTCTCTGCGTACGCTTGACGGCTGTCTACCAATTTTCAGTAGCGACGCTCCTGACAGCTTCTCTTGTGAGTGCTTCGACTGCAGAAAGGGTAAATTTATTATTATTCCTTGGAAAGCAACCTTTAATTTCGGCCTATGTGAACTCTGTTGAGTTGAAAAGGCAGTGATAAGGCTGTAGCCTAATGACTGCATACCAGTTCGTCGATTTCGTGAAGATTTGGAGAAATGTTTTTCCCATAAGTTCCACCTCTTTAAGATGATCACTTATATCGACGTTATTACACCGAAGCCAATCAATGATCCTTTCGATTTGCCATGGTACGTATCTCATTAATAACAACTGAGTGGTAAGGAGCACTGTCTAGCAAAACTGCTGACAGTTTTCCAAGATCTAGTATGAGTGAATCTTCGAACCACTTTGTAAATCTAACGTGGTTAATTTTTTCGGGATAATCTCATGTTTTCCTTGTTTTAAAAAGCAGGAGACTGTTTGAGAGACAATCTTACGTGGTGCCTGCATGAAGTAGAATAGGTCTGCTCCCTTTGCCAGATGGCATTGCCTTTGTTACTTTAGCTGCGTCCTCTGTCCAGCACTACTTGACAACGCGAAAAAAACTGATCTATGTTTCGTCTAGCCATGCCGCTTCGTTGATATTTGCTATGGATGTCCCTCAAAAAATCAGCATTGCCGTGCAGATATAGCCTCCGACTCAAACAGCTTACGGCCACAGGAAAGTCCATAGTGAAAGCCAAGACTGCGCAAAACCGTGGACAAGGATGTACGACTGCCTTGGAAAAGTCTTCATTCTTTCAGTGTGACCAGTAACTTCCTGAGCGTCGGGTGTTTCTTCCTGCGATAATAATCATAAACATGATGACGAATCGCATCCTCTGCAAGTTATTTTTCCAGGGTTATTAGGTTTCGGTGGTTCTTGAGCTTACGGAAACAAGAAAAACGGAAACAACGAATAAGGGTAACAACGAATAACGGTAACAATAAATAAAATAATAACTCCCACAACCGTAAAACAAACACACACAAAGTCACAGGGAGCAACGATTACACAGGAAAGCAAGCTTACTGCACCTTAAGCCCATTCCAAGCAGGAAGTGTTGTGGTGTGGGGTAAAGGTTTGGCAACTTCGGGGATTAGCTGCAGTTGCAGGTAGCGTAGTGGTCCGGGGTATTGATGGAAAATAGTTACGCAACATATGAAGGAGAAGTATTATTTCATACTTCACTGGGTTGGCGCTGCTGAAGTCTGGAACACCAAAACATTTACATATCACATCATCCAAAAGCTATTAAAAGTATAGCTTTGCAGCTGATTTTGATTGTAGATATCAAGTCTATCACTATTACCACACCGGTCACTGGTTCTTTCTTGAATCACTAAAAGATGGCAGTACCTCGGAAATTTGAACTCTTGAAAAACAATATGGCTGCAGCTCGTCACATAAAGATATTTTATGTCTTTCAACGCCGCACTTTCATAATTCATTCCCGTACCATGTCCTTCAGCAACCACTACACCATATTTACTTCGTATGGAAATCTATTCGCTTGTTAAGTTAAATAAGAATGCCATTTGAAATGCAAGCACGTATACATGGATACTGACAATTTAATATTACGTACTGTTATGTTAATAATTACTCATATATGATTCACATCATAGTATATGTTGGTATATAACACAGAGGAATACGTAACATGTGCCACTTTCTCTACCAACACTAACTTTAATGCATGTGAAAGAATGCAAACTAGCATCAGAGATAATGTTTACTTCAAACACAAAATCCGCGATGTCCTTCCCTCCCTGGTTTATCAAGTTATGACCATCTGCACAGGCCTGGTGACAGCTCGTCCATCAGCAGTGGTGAGGGTCACAGCTCGTGATATCCGTCTCGAGCTTCTCCTGTCTATATTTCTATGACCTTCGAAGAACTTGTAGCCTATTTCGCCATAGACAGAAAGTACGTGAGATAACAGTAAATAAAAACAGTATTCACGTCTTTCACGTCTTCACTTTTTGCAGCCAAGTGTTTTAATATACAAGAGCAGCAACTTTCGGAAACTCTAAGCGGCATGTGTCGGGTCCCCCTGAGTGGCGTCCAAAAGGAAATCGCTGGACTCGATAAATGGTACTTTCTGTAGTAATCATAAATTATTCTCTTCCAGTATTAATGATACGATACCAGAGAAATACGTTAGGGTGTAGACGAAATCTCATTAGTATTGTATTTCTGTTAGGAGATTAACGCCGATCTCAAATAGATAACTGAATGAGGGGTCATTCTCTTCGTGTGAAGGTCCGTAGAAAACAATGCACCATTTAACATTTTCCCATCTGTACTTTGTCTGCAAGTTGTGGGGCATATAAAAGATACCTTCTGGTTGCTGTGGTGTGACCATTTCTCCATGCTCTTTTTAATATTGTCTGACACCTGCACTTCGTAGACTCACTTGATACTCCAATTGCGTAGGCTTCCGTGGCCCGAGACAGCTGACATAACAATATCATGGGTATGGTACCACGACATTTTTTAAAAAACCTATTACGTTTCAGTCACGGTTACAGTACCCACCAGTGTCTACCTGTAGACCTAGAAGAAGACCACAGAAAGTGTGGCCAGAACGTTGGTTTCACCAACAGTATTTTACTGCTACTGGGAGACCTAGAAGAAGGCTACTGTAACCGTGGCCGAAATGTCGGTTTCACCAGAAAATTTTTACGAGTATGTCAGTTCTTGATACTGTTCTTCTCAGATCTTTTTTCCAGTGATACAAAACCCGTATATTAAATGAAATATTGTTAGGTACGAAGGGTATTTGCTGCCGCAGTGGGTGAAAAACGCCTCGTTGGCCTTCTAGGGCGTAAGATGTGTGAAATTCTTCCAGTAGTACAGAATGTCTTAGCCTTATAGGAAGATCTTCATCCGGATTTATTCCTATAGAGTCTAGGTTGCAGAAGCTTTAGGAGGCATCTCCAAAGTGGTTAAATACGCTGTTGAGTAGCTTCTACATTTACATTAACGGTTGATAAATATTTAATCGTTCTCCTAAGATCTTAAAACGAATGATGGAGAAATAGATATTGGGGTATCGTACTGAGCTATTTTACAATACTGGTCTGAGGGTACAAATGATTCGATATGAAGATCCAGTTCGTGTCTAGGATCATTTAACTGTAATTTTCGTGTCTTTCTCAGTATTTTTGGATCTTAAAGAAATGTTAAGTGTTGCGGGAAGGAATGTGTACTCCGGAGGGCAGTAAGAGAGATTTGTTGACTGTTATACAGTCTTCACAGGTTTAATGCAACAGCACGACCTGAATCTGATCTCAAGTAATAATTCCCGAAGGCGTGGACTGTCAGCAGTTAATACAATGTTTTTAACTTCAGACTGTCACTCAATGGTTTTCTGATAAAACTGGGTTGACTGCCATCATCCAAACACAGCGGTCAACTTGCTCAAATCTTTACGTTCTATGATGCGTATACGTGCGGTTTGAATACACATTGACGAAAAAAAAAATCGAGTCACCAAAAAATAATTAATGTAGAGTAATGAAATTTCGGGAATACATTTGTCTAGGTAACATATTAAAGTGATAATTAAACTGATAAACACTGCAACAACAATGCGCGAGATAAGCCATTGCAAATGTGCCTTAGTAAACGGTGCGACCGCCAGAATGTTGAACGCAAGCTTCCAAAAGTGCACGAATTGTGCTGTAGATACGTCAGATATCAGTTTGTGGGATGGAGTTCCGTGCCTGCTACACTTGGTCCGTCAATACAGGGACGGTCAATGCTGTTTGTGGATGACGCTGGAGTTGTCGTCCGATGATGTCTCGTATGTGCTCGACTGGAAACTGATCTGGTGATCAAGAACACCAGGACAACGTGTCCTCACTCTGTAGGTCATGATGGGTTACAAAAGCGGTATGCGGAGGAGCGTCATTCTGCTGGAAAACACCGCATGGAATGTTGTTCATGAATGGCAGCACAACAGGCTGAATCGCCAGACTGTTACAAATACGCGGGCAGGGTGCATGGGATAACCACGGGAGTGCTCCTGCTGTCATACGAAATTGCGCTCCAGACCATTACTCCTGGTGTAGTCCCGTGTGTCCAGCATGCACAGAGGTTGGTTGCAGGCCCTCAACTACTCTCCTTGGAACCAATGCACTGACATCACTGATACCGAAGCAGATTCGGCTTCCGTCAGAAAATACGACACACCACCACCCTGCCCTCCAACGAGCTCTCGCTTGACACCACTGAAGTCCCAAATGGCGGTGGATTGGGGTCAGTGGAAAGCACGCTACAGGGCGTCTGTCTCGAAACTGTCCTTGACGTAACCGTTTGGTAACAGTTCGTTGGGTAACTGTGGTGCTAACTGCGGCTCAAACTGCTGCTGCAGATGCAGCACGATGCGTCAGAGCCATACGTCGAATACCCTCTCGGTAGTGCCAAGTGGTCGTCCGGAGTCCAGTTTTCTTGAGACCGTGCATTCTCGTGAGCACCGCTACCAGCAGTGATGTACAGTGGCTACATTCCGGCCAAGTCTGTCTGCAGAATCGAAGATGGAACATCCAACTTCTCGTAGCCATATTACACGACTCCAATCAAACTCTGTGAGGTGTTGATAATGGCGTCTTTATCACCTTAAAGGCAGTCTTGACGACCACCACGTCTAAATGCAACTTACGCTCACGACCATTACAAAGCATATTTAAAGCAAACCTGACTTGCATTCTCATAATAGGGCTACTAGCGCCTCTTTACGTGACTGGTGCGAAATTTGAATAGACATCATGTATCAGATACAGAAACACGACTACCAACTTTGTTTTATGTCGCACAACCCCTTCTTGGTATTGTGATTTTTTTCCGTAAGTGTATTTCAAACTCAAATACACTGGAGCACATTGTCAACCGAGGTAGAATTTGCGGGAGCTATGTGTGAGACACAACTTTCAGTTTTGGTGCAAATGAATTTGTGGTGGTTCTTTTTACAACAGAAACAAAAGACGCTTCCATTCTTTGCACGGTTATTAACTTCTTGAACGCGAATGAACCACAGAAAACAACGGTTATTCGAGTTTATATCGTGATATGTTAATCAGTGTTTGCCATAATCTTACAACCTTATTGCTAATGAACTACTTGTTCACAGACGATAAGGTATATTTTTTGTTTTCTGAACTTGTTGGTTTGGAATGAAAATGAAATGCGGCTGCAGAAGTGGTGTAACCCATGGAATTAGATACCTTTCTGACGATAAGCGCATAAGTTCATCTACATCTACATCTATACTCCGCGAGCCACCTTACGGTGTGTGGCGGAGGGTACTTATTGTACCACTATCTGATCCCCCCTTCCCTGTTCCATTCACGAATTGTGCGTGGCAAGAACGACTGCTTGTAAGTCTCCGTATTTGCTCTAATTTCTCGGATCTTTTCGTTGTGATCATTACGCGAGATATATGTGGGCGGTAGTAATATGTTGCCCATCTCTTCCCGGAATGTGCTCTCTCGTAATTTCGATAATAAACCTCTCCGTATTGCGTAACGCCTTTCTTGAAGTGTCCGCCACTGGAGCTTGTTCAGCATCTCCGTAACGCTCTCGCGCTGACTAAATGTCCCCATGACGAATCGCGCTGCTTTTCGCTGGATCATGTCTATCTCTTCTATTAATCCAACCTGGTAAGGGTCCCATACTGATGAGCAATACTCAAGAATCGGACGAACAAGCGTTTTGTAAGCTACTTCTTTCGTCGATGAGTCACATTTTCTTAGAATTCTTCCTATGAATCTCAACCTGGCGCCTGCTTTTCCCACTATTTGTTTTATGTGATCATTCCACTTCAGATCGCTTCCTTGTCCAAATACATTAACTGTAAAATGTTGCCTTCCTACAATTGCTTCGCTACGCGGGAATTGTTCAGCGCTTGGATAAGTCTTCGGGGGATGCACCAAGAATCGTCGGCACGAATACGTGCCTTTATGCATTAACATTTTTACCCAGCGACTGCAGGCCCTGAAAACGTAGGTTGCACTCTATGAAAGTGGCGCTCATAATTTCTGGAGATGCGATCCGAATGGTTTCTACACTCCTGGAAATGGAAACAAGAACACAATGACACCGGTGTGTCAGACCCACCATACTTGCTCCGGACACTGCGAGAGGGGTGTACAAGCAATGATCACACGCACGGCACAGCGGACACACCAGGAACCGCGGTGTTGGCCGTCGAATGGCACTAGCTGCGCAGCATTTGTGCACCGCCGCCGTCAGTGTCAGCCAGTTTGCCGTGGCATACGGAGCTCCATCGCAGTCTTTAACACTGGTAGCATGCCGCGACAGCGTGGACGTGAACCGTATGTGCAGTTGACGGACTTTGAGCGAGGGCGTATAGTGGGCATGCGGGAGGCCAGGTGGACGTACCGCCGAATTGCTCAACACGTGGGGCGTAAGGTCTCCACAGTACATCGATGTTGTCGCCAGTGGTCGGCGGAAGGTGCACGTGCCCGTCGACCTGGGTCCGGACCGCAGCGACGCACGGATGCACGCCAAGACCGTAGGATCCTACGCAGTGCCGTAGGGGACCGCACCGCCACTTCCCAGCAAATTAGGGACACTGTTGCTCCTGGGGTATCGGCGAGGACCATTCGCAACCGTCTCCATGAAGCTGGGCTACGGTCCCGCACACCGTTAGGCCGTCTTCCGCTCACGCCCCAACATCGTGCAGCCCGCCTCCAGTGGTGTCGCGACAGGCGTGAATGGAGGGACGAATGGAGACGTGTCGTCTTCAGCGATGAGAGTCGCTTCTGCCTTGGTGCCAATGATGGTCGTATGCGTGTTTGGCGCCGTGCAGGTGAGCGCCACAATCAGGACTGCATACGACCGAGGCACACAGGGCCAACACCCGGCATCATGGTGTGGGGAGCGATCTCCTACACTGGCCGTACACCACTGGTGATCGTCGAGGGGACACTGAATAGTGCACGGTACATCCAAACCGTCATCGAACCCATCGTTCTACCATTCCTAGACCGGCAAGGGAACTTGCTGTTCCAACAGGACAATGCACGTCCGCACGTATCCCGTGCCATCCAACGTGCTCTAGAAGGTTTAAGTCAAGTACCCTGGCCAGCAAGATCTCCGGATCTGTTCCCCATTGAGCATGTTTGGGACTGGATGAAGCGTCGTCTCACGCGGTCTGCACGTCCAGCACGAACGCTGGTCCAACTGAGGCGCCAGGTGGAAATGGCATGGCAAGCCGTTCCACAGGACTACATCCAGCATCTCTACGATCGTCTCCATGGGAGAATAGCAGCCTGCATTGCTGCGAAAGGTGGATATACACTGTACTAGTGCCGACATTGTGCATGCTCTGTTGCCTGTGTCTATGTGCCTGTGGTTCTGTCAGTGTGATCATGTGATGTATCTGACCCCAGGAATGTGTCAATAAAGTTTCCCCTTCCTGGGACAATGAATTCACGGTGTTCTTATTTCAATTTCCAGGAGTGTATATCAATCTACAATGACCGACGTCAGCGAACTTGAGAACTGGCAAATGTGATGAACTGTGGTTATTTCACAATCATGCGATATTTGCATGCAATGGGGAAGGCCCAAAAATCGGGTGCGTGGCTACTGCAGGCTCTAAGCCAAAAATCACAAAAATCAGTGGGTGGCCATATGTGCATCACTGCTTGCTCGTCATCAACTGGGTCATGAGCAACATCGACCATTCATATACTGTATCGTTACTGGTGACGAGAAACGGTGTCTTTATGCTAACATAAGAAAAGTAATGGAATGGTTGAGCCCAAACAAAGCAGCAGCTCCCCATACAAAACCTGAGCTCAGCCAGAAAGGTAATGCTACGGATTTGATGGAACAGCGACAGTGTGGTGTACTAAGAATTGCCTCCCTGAGGTGTAAGCAGCACTGCTGACATATATTGTCAGCAACTGAGACGTCTCGCAGATGCAATCCAAGAACAACGACCAGGAAGGTGATGCTGCTCCACAATAACGCCCGCTCGCATTCAGATAGACTGACAAAAAGCTTTATACAGGAATGGAGTTGGGAAGTCGTTTCGCACCCAGATTTCGCCCTCAGATTTCCACCTTTTCCGCCCTCTGTCGAACTACTTTCAAGGAATTTCCTTTCGAGACGAAAATGTGCACCGAACATGGCTCGTCGAGTTCTTCACTTCAAAACCGTGTGATTCTACAGTCGTGGAATCGAGAAGTTACCTAGCGTTGGCAGACTGTTGTAAATAGTGAAGGAGAATGTGCTATTGATGACTAAAGTCTCTGTTACGTGCACACTAATTAGCCGGAACATCATGACTACCGACCTACTATTGATATAAACCCGTCCAAGCGATAGCAGCGTCACCTGGGATGTATGACTGCTGGTCAGACACATGCACGGTGCATGAAGCATCTATGAGCGGGCTGCCGTGTGTAGAACGACGAAGGCACGTCATCTATCTGAGTTTGAGTACGGTAGATTGTGACGGCCTGGAGGCTCGGAAACTGCACGACTTGTCGAGTGTTTGAGGAGTGCTGTGGTGGGCGTCTTCAACATGCGTGGTGAAATCAGGTCCAGATGTCGTGGGGTTGGGTGGCCACACCTTGTTACAGATGTCGGACGTCGTAAGCTGGACAGACTGGTAAGACGGGATAGGTGGTGTACTGTGGCAAAACTAAGATCAGACTTTAATGATGGGCAGAGTAAAATTGTGTCCGAACACACAGCGCATCGAACAGTCCTAACGATGGGCCTCCGCAGCCGACGAACCGTGCTCACGTCAGTGTCAACACCACGACATCGGCAACTACGACTGAAATGGGCACGTGACCATCGAAATTGGACGTTGGCGCAGTGGCAGAAGGTTGCATGGTCTGATGAATCCCAATAGCTTCTTCGTCATGTCGATGGGAGGGCGCGAATCCGTCGTCTTCCAGAGGAACAGTTCCTTGACACCTGTACTGCGGGTTGGAGAAAAGTTGGCGGCGGCACCACTATGCTCTGGTGAACATTTACGTGGCCTTTCATGGGTCAAGTGGAACTCGTGCAACGCACCATAATGGCCAAGGAGTATCGTACACTGGTTGCAGATTACGTACAACCTTCATGAAGATCAGGTTTCCCAGCGGCAGTGGCATTTTTGAACAAGATACTGTGCCATGTCATGAGGCCAGCAATGTGGTGGAGTGGTTCGAGGAACACAGTGGCGAGTTCCATTTGATGTGCTGGTCCCCCAACTCGCCAGATCTGAACCCAATTGAACAGATCTGTATTGTATTGAAGCTGGCGTCAGAGCTCATCGACCCGTCCCCAGAATTTATGGGAATTAGGTGACTTGTGTGCGCAGATGTGGTGCCAAGTCCCTCTGGCGACCTAACAAAGCTTCATTGCTTCCATGCCATGACGCATCGCCGCTGTCATCCATTCCAAAGGTGGATATACTGGCTATTAGATAGGCGGTCACAATGTTCTGGGGGATAAGTGTATCAGTTGTGTTTATTAAACTCACTGAAAAACGCTGCGAATTTATGTAACAATCTAGTATCTTACAGAAACAAAACGAGATCTAATCAAGATGACACACAGGTGTCGAAACTTGCTTGGGTAAAGAAAAAAAATACTTTGTGTTTGACGGAAGATGGAGTTTTTAAAACCGCAGCTGAAGATTTAGTATGACAGTTCCACTGTGCACTGGTTATGTCAGGATAGCCTTGTACCTCTTTACATCGAAAGCTAAATTTTTTCGGTAGAGGAGTTTGTACACTACTGGCCATTAAAATTGCTACACCGCGAAGATGACCTGCTACAGACGCTAAATTTAACCGACAGGAAGAAGATGCTGTGATATGCAAATGATTAGCTTTTCAGAGCATTCACACAAGGTTGGCGCCGATGGCGACACCTGCAACGTGCTGACATGAGGAAGGTTTCCGACCGATTTCTCATATACAAAATGCAGTTCACCGGCGTTGCCTGGTGAAACGAGGTTGTGATGCCTCGTGTAAGGAGGAGAAATGCGTATCATCACGTTCCCGACTTTGAGAAAGGTTGGATTGTAGCCTATCGCGATTGCGGTTTATCGTATCGCGACATTGGTGCTCGCGTTGGTCGAGATCCAATGACTGTTAGTAGAATATGGAATCGGTGGGGTTCAGGAGGGTAATACGGAACGCCGCACTGGATCCCAACGGCCTCGTATCACTAGCAGTCGAGATGACAGGCATCTCATACGCATGGCTATAACGGATCGTGCAGCCACGTCTCGATCCCTGAGTCAACAACTGGGGACGTTTGCAAGATAACAACCATCTGCACGATCAGTTCGACGGCGTTAGCAGCAGCATGCACTGTCAGCTCGGAGACCATGGCTGCGGTTACCCTTGACGCTGTATCACAGACAGGAACGCCTGCGATGGTGTACTCAACGACGAACCTGGGTGCACGAATGGCAAAACGTCATTTCTTCGGATGAATCCAGGTTCTGTTTACAGCATCATGATGGTCGCATCCGTGTTTGGCGACATCACGATGAACGCACGTTGGAAGCGTGTATTCATTATCGCCATACTGGCGTATCACCCGGCGTGATGATATAGGGTGCCATTGGTTACTCGTCTCGGTCACCTCTTGTTCGCATTGAACAGTGGACGTTACATTTCAGATGTGTTACGGCAAGTGGCTCTACCCTTCTTTCGATCCCTGCGAGACCCTACATTTCAGCTGGATAATGCACGACCCTATGTTGCAGGTCCTGTACGGGCCTTTCTGGATACAGAAAATGTTCTACTGGTGCCCTGGCCAGCACATTCTCTAGATGTCTCACCAACCGAAAACATCTAGTCATTGGTGGCCGAGCAACTGGCTCGTCACAATACGCCAGTCACTACTCTTGATGAACTGTGGTATCGTGTTAGCCGCATGGGCAGGTGTACCCGTACCCGCCATCCAAGCTCTGTTTGACTCAATGCCCAGGCGTATCAAGGCCGTTATTACGGCCAGAGGTGGTTATTCTGGGTACTGATTTCTCAGGATCTATGCACCCAAATTGCGTGAAAATGTAATCACATGTTAGTTGTAGTATAATATATTTCTCCAATGAATACTCGTTTATAATCTACATTTCTTCTTGGTGTAGCAATTGTAATGGCCAGTAGTGTAATTTAGCAGTTGAGAGTAATGGTGATGAATGAAGTAACTATGAAAGGATCATCTACAGTGTACTCTTAAGTAATCATTCATACAGCCAGTTCATTTTTTTTGTAACGCTGCATGCTGTGTCTCGTAGATGGCAGAAGAGCGGAGCCGGATACAGCGCCCTCTTGCACACAGGTCTGCTGGTTCCCGCGGTGGCGCTGGTGTTGGTGGCGCTGGTGGGCTGCGACTCGGCCGCCATCGTGGCGATGCTGGCAGTGAGCGGCTTCTGCATGGCCTCTCACTGCACCGGCATCTACATGAACATGCAGGCCATAGCGCCCAACTACGCTGGCACTATCGTCGGCTTCGTCAACACCTTCGCCAATATATCAGGCATCATCGTCCCGTACATCGTTGGAGCCGTCACAAATGCAAATGTACGTCATATCACCGTCACTTGTGGGAAGTAGAAGTGGCTTAGCACCAGGATCACAGTGTACTGCCTTAGGAAAGAAAGTGAAAATAAGGTTAGGGCAGGTTTAGGAACGTGTATTTGAGCAATATTTACCAAATTGCGGTAGTTCGAAAATGCAACGTTGTGGAGCCATGACTACGAGACAGCAGTCAGTCAGTGGCGAATGCACGAAAATGCCGGCGTTTAATCTACCTTGCCCCTGTTATACTAAAGAGTGCAGTTAGTTGCTAAATTAGCTCAAAGTCTTTGTTTAATCTGGACAGTAAAACCTAGAAACCTATAAATTACTATCCACAGTTGCTCCTCGAGAAGTGATGTTATGCATTATTTACTGTCGAAAGCTTGGCTAACCAAGGTACAAGTACCGCAGTGCCATTAATTGCCACAAAGCTGATATTGTTAAAGAAATTATTGGTGCATGTCTGAAAAAGTCCTAGGTTGCAATAAATGATTGTTGACCACTTAATAGCCGCCCTTCTGCAATGGGGCATTTCTGTCTGTGATTATATGGAAAATCCTGTTCAAAGTGAGGTCCCTTGGATTGCTCTTACCTTATTATCACATTTTTTCTATGCATTCCGCATTATTTGCAGACTGAAACAGTTTCTTAACTATACAGTTTGTTTGCCAGTACACTGCAGCAGGGACTCAGCAGCAACTTCTTACCAAGCTTGTTTAGGTCGGTCGGTAAATAAGGAATCCTTATAGTCTCACTTTGTTGTCCATCTGTCTGTCTGTCTGTTAAGACCTCTTTTCCTCTGTAACTTATGTGGGTAAAAAGTTAAAAATTATGTCGCGTACTGCGATATACAGTCCCCTGTTGGTGTGAAAAATTTGCACTTGTAAGTCAATGAAATCAAAAGATACCGTCGTATGTGTCACATATTTTGAGACTTGCAAACTCACTCATCAGAACCTATACATGTTGGACCTGGTGGTCTAGCGCAAAAGTATGTGTCTTGAAATTAATAAGTCACCTGATAGTCTCGTTCGGATCACGGATTTTTGGATCGTTTCAGCCTAGCCTTCACCTGTCAACGATGTGACGATTGGCCAGAAACAACATGTGGTTCGGTTTCTACGTTAAGCTGTAGGTCCCATTTCACCGATTGGAAAACTGCGATAGTTTAGGGATACGTAAGTCGCTGAAGCGGCGCACAATAGAAACACTTGCACTAGGTCATTGAGCCACAAGAAATGATGATTATTGTTATCTACACTCATGCTCATAAATTAAGGATATTGCAGAATGTGGTGCCACACAACGTGGCACTACACAAAACTGACGCTCACAGCATAGGCACATAGGGAACACACATGACACAGATCTGTAAGTCCACGGTATTGGTGATAAGTTAAGAAAACCGCCCCGAAACACATGTGCTACAAAACGCCACTGTGTCCTGCGCATGTACCCCGACATCAGTATGGTATATGATCACCATGCACACGTACACAGGCCTCACAACGGGTTAGCATACTCTGGATCAGGTGGTCGAGCAGCTGCTGGGGTGTAGCCTTCCATTCTTGCACCTGTGCCTGTCGGAGCTCCTGAAGTGTCCTAGGGGTTTGAAGACGTGCAAAATGACGTTACGATATACCTGACCTATTACAGTTCCTCTGTCAAAGACGTGCAGGGGTGTACGTGCACCAATCATAATCCCACCCCACACCATCAAACCACGACCTCCATACAGGTCCCTTTCACGGACATTAAGGGGTTGGTATCTGGTTCCTGGTTCACCTCACATGAAAACCCGGTGAGAATCACTGTTCAGACTATACCTGGACTCATCTGTTTACGTAACCTGGGACCACTGTTCCAATGACCATGTACTGTTTTCTTGACACCAGGCTTTACGTGCTCTCCTGTGACCAGGGGTCAGTGGAATGCACCTTGCCGGTCTCTGAGCGAATAAAACATGTCTGTTCAGTCGTCTGTAGACTGTGTGTCTGGAGACAACTGTTCCAGTGGCTGCGATAAGGTCCTGAGCAAGGCTAGCTTCAGTATTCCGTGGGCGTCTGCGGGCACTGATGGTGAGATATCGGTCTTCTTGTGGTGTTGTTCACTGTGGACGTCTAGTACTGTAGCGCCTGGACACGTTTCCTGTCTGCCGGAACCGTTGCCATAATCTTGAGATCACACTTTGTAGCACACGGAGGGCCCATGCTACGAGGGCACATGCTGCGGAAGCAAAGGGAACTTCACAGCAAACATAAACATAGCCAACGCCTTGCCGACAAACAAAAATCACGCGAAGCGAAATGTAATGTGAGGAGGGCTATGCGAGAGGTGTTCAATGCATTCGAAAGTAAAGTTCTATGTACTGACTTGGCAGAAAATCCTAAGAAATTTTGGTCTTATGTCAAAGCGGTAGGTGGATCGAAACAAAATGTCTAGACACGCTGTGAAACAAATGGTACTGAAACAGAGGATGACAGACTAAAGGCGGAAATACTAAATGTCTTTTTCCAAATCTGTTTCACAGAGGAAGACTGCACTGTAGTTCCTTCTCTAGATTGTCGCACAGATGACAAAATGGTAGATATCGAAATAGACGACAGAGGGATAGAGAAACAATTAAAATCGCTCAAAAGAGGAAAGGCCGCTGGACCTGATGGGATACCAGTTCGATTTTACACAGAGTACGCGAAGGAATTACCCCCCTTCTTTCAGCGGTGTACCGTAGGTCTCTAGAAGAGCGTAGCGTTCCAAAGGATTGGAAAAGGGCACAGGTCATCCCCGTTTTCAAGAAGGGACGTCGAACAGATGTGCAGAACTAAAGACCTATATCTCTAACGTCGATCAGTTGTAGAATTTTGGAACACGTATTATGTTCGAGTATAATGACTTTTCTGGAAACTAGAAATCTACTCTGTAGGAATCAGCATGGGTTTCGAAAAAGACGATCGTGTGAAACCCAGCTCGCGCTATTCGTCCACGAGACTCAGAGGGCCATAGACACGGGTTCCCAGGTAGATGCCGTGTTTCTTGACTTCCGCAAGGCGTTCGATACAGTTCCCCACAGTCGTTTAATGAACAAAGTAAGAGAATATGGACTATCAGACCAATTGTGTGATTGGATTGAAGAGTTCCTAGAAAAAAGAACGCAGCACGTCATTCTCAATGGAGAGAAGTCTTCCGAAGTAAGAGTGATTTCAGGTGTGCCGCAGGGGAGTGTCGTAGGACCGTTGCTATTCACAATACACATAAATGACCTTGTGGATGACATCGGAAGTTCACTGAGGCTTTTTGCGGATGATGCTGTGGTATATCGAGATGTTGTAACAATGGAAAATTGTACTGAAATGCAGGAGGATCTGCGGCGAATTGACGCATGGTGCAGGGAATGGCAATTGAATCTCAATGTAGATGGTTCAAATGGCTGTGAGCACTGTGCGACTTAACTTCTGAGGTCATCAGTCGCCTAGAACTTAGAACTAATTAAACCTAACTAACCTAAGGACATCACACACATCCATGCCCGTGGCAGGATTCGAACCTGCGACCGTAGCGGTCGCTCGGTTCCAGACTGTAGCGCCTAGAACCGCACGGCCACTCCGGTTGGCCTCTCAATGTAGACAAGTGTAATGTGCTGCGAATACATAGAAAGAAAGATCCTATACCATTTAGCTACAATACAGCAGGTCAACAACTGGAAGCAGTTAATTCCATAAATTATCTGGGAGTACACATTAGGAGTGATTTAAAATGGAATGATCATATAAAGTTGATCGTCGGCAAAGCAGATGCCAGACTGAGATTCATTGGAAAAATCCTAAGGAAATGCAATCCGAAAACAAAGGAAGTAGGTTACAGTGCGCTTGTTCGCCCACTGCTTGATTACTGCTCACCAGTGTGAGATCCGCACCAGATAGCGTTGATAGAAGAGAGAGAGAAGATCCAACGGAGAGCAGCGCGCTTCGTTACATGATCATTTAGTAATCGCGAAAGCGTTACGGAGATGATAGATAAACTACAGTGGAAGACTCTGCAGGAGAGACGCTCAGTAGCCCGGTACGGGCTTTTGTTGAAGTTTCGAGAACATACCTTCACCGAGGAGTCAAGCAGTACATTGCTCCCTCCTACGTATATCTCGCGAAGAAACCATGAGGATAAAATCAGAGAGATTAGAGCCCACACAGAGGCATACCGACAATCCTTCTTTCCACGAGCAATACGAGACTGGAATAGAAGGGAGAACCGGTAGAGGTACTCAAGGTAACCTCCGCCACATACCGTCAGGTGGCTTGAGGAGTATGGATGTAGATGTAGATGTAGAACTGTTGTGTTTGACCATCCTCCAGTCGACCTAGTATTCTACCCCTCATAACGTCATCGATATGTGTTCTTTGAGCCATTTTCAACACACAGTCACCATTAGCACGTTCGAAAACGTCTGCACACCTACTCGCTGCACCGTACTCTGACATGCACAAACACACCTTTGCGTATGTGGACTGCTGCGAGCGCCACCGTGTGACGACCACAGGTCAAATGCACCGCATGGTCACACCCCGAGGTGATTTAAGCCCGTAAACCACCCACCAGAGCGTTGTATCAGCATTATCCTTAATTTATGAGCAAGAGTGTATATGCATAATTAAGTTTGTATGGAACACCCGCAGTACGAATCCTACCCGCACTTCTCCAGTTTTTTTATGCACAGATGTAGACAGATTTTTCAGGTGTAATAATATTATAATTTTTATTGCGTCCACGGACTGACACCAGCAGCGACTTTCCAAATGAGATAAGATGTGTAACTCTGATATCTTCAGTTTCATTAAGAGTATATCCTTTTGTCAACAGTGCATTTTATAGTAACATAAGTTAATAATAATTACACATGGAGAGCAGCAGTATTTTGTACAACAGTGTCTTCTAAGGAGGTGGCAGCACACAGTGTAGAGCTACTATAAGAATACATAGAGGATTGGTGTTTAATTCGTGAATTGTTAATTTTTTTCCATCTGCTATTCGAGAGTGAAATATGGGATATGGCTGACTGATATTTGGTTTTGGCTAGAGGTTGTGTATGTCTGGTCTCACTCGGGCGGATGCACATGTACAAACTTGCTTCCCTCTTAGTTTCTTGTAATGGGATGTGTGAGTGACATTGTGCATATACTATCTGGACACCTACCGGTGGAAACACTCACTTTAATTTAAAAGAAAATTGTGACTAGAATTAGAAAAACGTATTATTTTCCCCTACTGCCACTGATTCCTTTGCAAAGGAAGATGGTTACACTGACGTTCTCTTAAAAAGAAGTCATGGATCTGCCATTGCTACATAGTCCATATGTACAAAAGAAAATCGTGATCGGCAGTAGAGAAACATCGTGCACCTGCCTTTGCTATGCAGTCCATAGTTTAAAAAGAAAATCGTGACTGCCAGCAGAAAACAATATTTATTTTATAAACAAATCCATTACTTACATTACAAAGATGGAACTTCTGCTACCTCTATCATTTAATTTCTGCCCCTTTTCCATTCAAGAATGGAGGGTGGAAAGTAGGATTGTCGGTAAACCCCCACAGTAGCACTAATTCTTCAGATTTTCTTGTTGTGGCCATTTTGCAAGATACGTGCAGGAGGAAGTAAATGTCACCTGACTCTTTCTAGAACTTTTTCCCTCAGATTTACGACAGTAATCCTCTCCTGGGGCACAAGATCCCTCTTGTAGCATCTATCACTGGAGTTTGTTTAGAACGTGCGTGCTTCACCGTGTTGGATCTTGTCTAGCTCTTCTATTAATATAACTTGGTAAGGGCCCAAAACTGACGAGCAAACCTCAAAAAAACGGTCAACAAATGTTTTGTAAGCCCCTTCTTTCGTGGATTGATTACATTTCTTTAAGATTCCTCCAATGGAGCTTAACCTGTCATCAGCTTTTTCCCAATTTGCGTGTTATGTGGTAATTTCACTTCAGGTCAGTACAGACGGTACTTGCTGGTATTTCACGGTTGCTTCTGTTTATATTAATTTTTCGTCAATAGTGTAATCATATAGTATTGGATTTCTTGGTCTACTTATGAACATTACACAACATTTACTTACATTCAGTGTGACATTGTTATCTCCTTATAGACAACTACAAATCTGCCACACGATTCATGGAACTTCCGGTGTTGTCCACTGTATCATATATATTGTTCCAGCTACTTCGCAGTTCTGCCACAACCAATCAGTCATGTAACACGATTTAATAAAGATATACAACTACCTAACATCAGCCAACGGCCTTGTCGCAGTGGTAACGCCAATTCCCAACAGATCATCAAAGTTTAGTGCTGTCAGACTAGGCTAGCACTTGAAATGGTGATCATCTGCTCTGCAGCGGGGAGCACTCAACCCTTGTCAGGCAAACTGAGGAGCTACTTGATTGAGAAGTAGCGGCTCTGGTCACGTAAACTGATATATGGCCGGGAGGGCAGTGTGCTGACCACATGCCCCTCCATATACGATCCAGTTACACCTGTGGGCTGTGGATGATCCTGCGGCCGGTAGGTACCGTTGGGCCTTACAAAGATATAGGCAATCACCTTCTTGATTTCATAAAGTGTCCTGATATGTGACTATGAGGAAGTCTTACGTTTTCCTTTGGTAAAGAACAGTATTACGAGACTGGAAGCTACTGTTTACAACTACGGAATGGGTGGTGTGTCTGAACCTGTAGTAGTCTGTTTAACTGTATGAAATGCCAACAAACAGCATTTAAAATGTGCTTCACTGTACTCTATCCCAATCACTTCCATGTAATGTAAATTATTGAATAGCTTACAGAATAGTTGTTGTGTTGTATTTTATAGTAATCTGCAATTTGTTCCAACAGGGACGATACAAGTATTACATATAAGTTAATAATTTCTGAAAGCGTAACTGGAATAACAGCGATCATACACAGATCAAAAAAATTTTTGCATCACCCTGGTTCCCAGAACTCCTGAAGATAGCTGTGGATTTTTTATCACAGGCACAGTCCCTTTGACTGTTCGGACATGTCACTAAACCCGCCCAAAGATGTAAACAACCATGCATAAGCAGCACCTATTACACGGAGGGGATCAGACAGTTGAATCAGTTCCAGTCATTCCACCAGGAAGGAGGTACACGGTTCGACCGCATCCGCATTGTTACTTTGTGCCAGGAAGGGCTCTTAACAAGGAAGTGTCCAGGCGTCTCGGAGTGAACCAAAGCGATGTTGTTCGAACATGGAGGAGATACAGAGAGACAGGAACTGTCGATGACATGTCTCGCTCAGGCCGCCCAAGGGCTACTGCTTCAGTGGATGACCGCTACCTACGGATTATGACTCGGAGGGACCTGACAGCAACGCCACCATGTTGAATAATGCTTTTCGTGCAGCCACATGACGTCATGTTACAACTCAAGCTGTGTGTAATAGGCTGCATGATGCGCAACTTCACTCCCGACGTCCATGGCGAGGTCCATCATTGCAACCACGACACCATGCAGCGCGGTACAGATGGGCCAAACAACATGTCGAATGGACCGATCAGGATTGGCCCCACGTTCTCTTCACTGACGAGTGTCGCATATGCCATCAACCAGACAATCTTGCCGGCCGCGGTGGTCTCGCGGTTCTAGGCGCTCAGTCCGGAACCGTGCGACTGCTACGGTCGCAGGTTCGAATCCTGCCTCGGGCATGGATGTGTGTGATGTCCTTAGGTTTGTTAGGTTTAAGTAGTTCTAAGTTCTAGGGGACTGATGACCACAGATGTTAAGTCCCATAGTGCTCAGAGCCATTTGAACCATTTGAACCAGACAATCTTCGGAGACGTTTTTGGAAGCATCCCGGTCAGGCTGAAAGCCTTAGACACACTGTCCAGCGAGTGCAGCAAGGTGGAGGTTCCCTGCTGTTTTGTGGTGACATTATGTGGGGCCGACGTACGCCGCTAGAGGTCATGGAAGGCGCCGTAACGACTGTACGATACATGAATGCCTCCTCTGACCGATAGTGCAACCATATGGGTAGTATATTGGCGAGGCATTCGTCTTCATGGACGACATCGCGCACATCTTGTGAATAATTTCCTTCAGGATAACGACAACGCTCGACTAGAGTGGCCAGCACGTTCTTCAGAAATGAAGCCTATCGAACATGCCTAGGGTAGATTCAAAAGGACTGTTTATGAACGACGTGTCCCACCAACCACTCTGAGGATCTACGGCGAATCGCCATTGAGGAGTGGGACAATCTGGACCAACAGTGCCTTGATGAACTTGAGGATAGTATTCCACGACGAATACAGGCATCAATGCAAGAGGACGTGCTACTGCGTATTGGAGGTACCGGTGTGTGCAGCATTCTGGACCACCACCTCTGAAGGTCTCGCTGTATGGTGGTACAACATGCAATGTGTGGTTTCCATAAGCAATAAAAAGGGCGGAAATGATGTTTATGTTGATCTCTATTCCAATTTTCTGTACAGGTTCCGGAACTCTTGGAATCAAGGTGATGCAAAACGTTTTTTGATGTCTGTACATTTAGAGGTGCCTCTTAGCATGTGCTCCAGCTCCATACATCGACCCTACACGTCATCAATGGAGATACATACTGGCTTGAAAAGCGTCTACCTATAACAAACTGTTACCAAAAAAATAAGCACCATTTGCTATCTGGAGCGATTGTTTTTTGTTATACAGAAGTGCTACATTAAGGCTAGAGAAACATATTTTTCTAGGACGTTGCATACCATCAAATATAGATTTTGCCGAATTAGGGCTAGATCCCGTTAATAACGTTAATCCATAGATCTTAAGAAAAGGAATAAATGTATCACACAATCTTAAGCCATGCCGTAAATTCGACCTTTAACTACAGTTTATATGTTATGTGTATGAAAAAGAAAATGGAAGAGGTCGAGCTCAAATAACGAAAACTGGAGTATATGTCGAAGACAGTTACCACAAAGTATAAACATGAACTGTTATTGGAAAGTAAGAGAAGCCATTGCAGAGGTGTAATCAAGGTTTATAATTTTCTTTAAACACAGTGTATGCAAAAATCTGGAGACAAGTGGAGAACTTACGATATTATCATTTGCTATAAATAGCAATGGAGCACTGACAAAAATGATAGATTCATGAAAGTTTATTTAGTTAAAGGTAACCCAAACACTCTGTTTATAAAGCGCCTGGCCCATTTGGATCTGCTTAAAAAGATAATTTCATTGAAGCTAAATGTGGTGGACTGAATACTGTGCATCTAGCAAAGAAAGAGTTTAAAATTGACGGAATAAAAACGTTTAACAACCACTCATTTACTAAAATTGTAAACTTTTATAAAGAAATTCTGTAAAAATTTTGGGCAGAATATTTGGTGACTTACATCCAAGAAGATGTGTATTGCAGTAACAACAGTGTATGCAGGAAATAAAGGGCAAATTAAAATTCACAAGGAACTGAATTAATTGTGAAGGCCATGCAAGTGATAGTTTAAAGGAAACAAATTGATTTGTATTAGAATTCCAGAACAAACTTTCCTTGCATTTATCAAGTTACTGGTCGGAGAATGAACTAGATGATTTGGATTTAGATTTAAATTTTAAATTAATAATTACCCTGGATGTTACGAAAACCATAGCATACAAACATAAAAGAGTTATTTTCTGTGTGTAAATATATTACCTTCGCTTTTATTTATGTAAGCAAAAAAAATCCTTGTACTTGTATAATTTCGAGTTTCTTTTAGTTCATGTGCTCAGAAAAAGAGGTTTCTTTATCATCGATGAAAGCGTTATGTAGATTTTGGAAGTTTTCAACAGTGATGACGAAGATAACCAGTTATTGGACGAGGAGGATAAATTTTTTTCTGGAAGGAGATATGGAAAATGGAGGTGAACATCATGTCATACAAGGTCCTGAAAAAGCCAATCATATGGTGTTTCAAAATTGATGCAGGTGTGATTTAGGAACGGATTATGTATGTGATAATGAAGATAATCTGTTACTAGATGTAGACGATAAAATGTTTCTAGAAGGATACATGGAAAATGTAAGTGAATATGTTGTCATAGAAAGTCCTGAAAAAGCCGATCAAATGGGGTTTCGAAATATGGTGCAGATGTGATTCAGAAACAGGTTATTTACGTGAGTTTGATTTATACACTGGCGGAAAAATGTCAGGCTTTGAAGTAGGCCTCAGTGAGTCAGCAGTTCTACAACGGACAAAATTTATACCTGAACTTGGATGTGATGTTTATGTAGATATTTTTTAACTCTCCCGCTTTGCAGTATTACTTTGCTTTAGAAAGTGTGAGAAGGGGTGGAACAGCATGCACCAACCGTAGAAAGATCAAGAAGTCATTCCCTCCAGGCATTTAAATGAAAAGAAGTGGTACATACTGTTTTAGTAGCATTGGGCTGACAATCGTGAAGAGGATGTATAGCAAGCCAGTTTATCTACTAACTAATTTTAATTCCTCAATATCACGTACAGCTGTGACGAGGCGTCAGTCTGAGTCTTCTGAAAAGATCAGTCTCCCTTAATGATAAGAAAGTACAGCAAGTGAATTGGAGGGTTGAATCTCATGGATCGGAAGAAAGTGACTTACGAGACTGACAGAAAGACAAAAATTAAGTATTATCTGTGAATTTCCTTCGCTCTTCTTGACATCAGTGGAAAAATGGGTATGTAATAGGTCCAAAATTGTCAGCAGAAGAAGGATTGAAATAACAATATCATTCTTAGAGTTTTGATAATACATTGCAAGAAGTCTAAATGGCAATTATTCAAGTCGAGAAAGGAATTATGCAGTTCTTATATATACAAATATGTCCCAGAATTCTTTTTAGAACTACAAATAAAAATGTCTGAAACAATAATATATTTCGTTTATAAACACTCCGGTTATCACAGAAATGCATAAATTTCAATCACTAGCGCTTCAATTTTCTTATGTGCCTGAAAGGGCTGATTAAATATTTTCTACTTCTAAATTGTTCAGTGATGGTTGTCAAGTGTCACAATCTTCTCTCAAAGTCTAAAATGTCTACAATAATACGGCGTCATCACAAACAAAACAACATTTGCGTCAAGTATCGTAATGTTATTTTTCACACACGAGCACACACATATATATCCATCAAAATAGGCACCTAAAACGGAACCGTGAACTCTAAAATTGAGTGCCGTAATGTTGTTTACATGGCTAAGCATATGCGGCTAAAAAATAACATCCGAAACAGGTAGTTTAGCTTCCTATTTAGAGCTAAATTAGGTGATGTAGGAATACTAACCTGACCAAGGTTATAACTGCAGAAAATACCTGTTGGCTAATATAATACGCTAAGCAGGTAAGCACAAGAACAAATAGGTAGTCTCAATTACTGCTAGCTACTGAAAGAATGTAATTAATTACTTTTTTACTTCTACACTTGGTCTATGCAAGTTTTCATCTTTCGCCATTGCATTTCCGCGATAGTCTGTGTGACAGCAAGTCACATTTCCCACTGTCCCTTTCCCAAACTCCTACGGGAATCAATAATCTGCGAATAGGAAGAGGGACGCTGAATTGCAAGCATGGGATAAGTTGGAAATTTGGTTCGATCAGGGATCGTGTCTGGATGACCGAACCAGTTAAGGTAACTGCTCATGAAAGCAATATATCCGGGATCGAGTCCCTATTGGGCACAAATTTTCGACTTTCGCCACTGCATTTCCACAATATCCTGTGTGACTGAGTGTCACTAGTTTCCCACCCATCTTTTCCCTTTACTTTCCATTCCTCTACTGCACATACAGCGACCACATCATCTCGACTCATGTTCATAGTGGACAAGCTTTAGTAACGGAGTGAAGTCGAAATCTTTTGCTGTGAAGAAAGTGCATAACATCAAAATTTCGAAGCTTACGAAAATATGCTATTTTTTATACCAGCAGTTCGAGATGTTTAATTATAATCATGACAAATTTGTTTTGTAATCCTTACCTTGATGATTGGTCAGAATATGGTCGCTACTGGGGATTCGTGCTTACGTTCTTCTCGTATGTCAACAGCCGACACGGGCGACGTGGAACATGGTGTTCTACATGGCAGCAGCGGTGTTGGTAGCGGGCTACGTCCTCTACGCCGTCTTCACCACCTCCGAGGAGCAGCCTTGGAACGTCCCACCCACAGGTGAGGGCTGCGGCTGCTTTCTGCTCCTCCGACAGAGCACGACTGCGCTGGCCTTCTTGCTGCTCTGTTCCAGTCTTCGCTGTCAGGGTCCCTGAGGTCTTTCAATGCATGAGGAGAGCTCCTACGACTACATGCTGAAAGCTTCAATTAGTCCCAAGTATGCTGAGTAGGGATCATTTGCTGACCACTTCTATTCTGTGGATTCCTGTGGCACAGAAGAATATGTTCACAAGGTGGACGACAGGCACTCGTGCATTGTCCTCTTGGAAGACAAACCAGCCACCGAATTGTTGAATGTAGAAATGAGGAATATCATGGAGGATCCTGTCACAATACCTCACATACTTCAAATTACCCCCTACAGTGGGGGGAGGCGTCTGACATCTGTATACGATACTGACCTAAAACATAACTGATCCATGTACATGATGAACATGTTGGTCTGTAAGCCTGAGACCTGCAACGGCACCTGTCCGCCGCCACACTCTTCTACGACGCTCATCAGGCGTCAGACAAATCGTTCACTCGTCGGCGAAGAGAATACAGTTCCACTGATAGGTTCATTTCCAGGTTTTTTCTTCTTCGTGTTCCACGATGACAGGGGAGTTCATAATCTTATTTAGTGATGGATATCTAGAGCCCAAATTAATGGTGAACAGACGGCTGCGTATTTTGGGTCGACACAGGCCTCCTAGTTGTCTCCATCGGACACATCGCAACCTATGAATATCCGGAGGATGGTAAAAAAACTGTAAGTACCTAGACTTCTCCGGCATATTAACTGATGACATTCTTGTCGGGTGTGCAACCTGATCATACGATCACCTAGACGCAATATTTCCTCTCGGTCCATCTGGTCACCATCTTCAGGTGTGAACCGTGTTTGCTAGTGTCGCCGGAATTGATTCATACCACGAACGGCGGCCATTTTATACGCCGCAGAAGACCAACAGCACGTCCACCAGAATCCTAAATGTTTCTGGATGTATGCCGATGATGCGTTTATAGTGTGACCATATGGAATAGACGCTCTGAAAAATTGCCTGAATCATTTTAATTGTTCGCGATTGAGATCGAAACGGATTGAAATCTTCGTTTCCAGGCGTATTGGTCAACAGAAAGGGAGATGGTACTCTGTGACACAATGTTTATCGAAAACCTATGCATCCGCATCAGTGTCTATGTGAAACGAGTTGTCATCCATTGTACCAACGCACCGTGGCAAAAAGGGCTTATTCCATCCCAGACATAGGAAGCTGGAACACCTTAAGTTGTGTTCAAGCAGAATGGCTTTCGAGTCTGGATTTTTGTCGGAACCAGTTAATGACACATGTAGATTGGTGGCTTTCCTACCATCGGCAGGCCGCATATCGTAAAAAAGTAGGAAGGATTTTAAAAAGATACAATATTATAACTGTATTTCGTCCGCTAGCCAAGATTAGAGCGCTCCATGGTGGTAATTGACTCGGCCTGCAGAATGTATTGACAATGGTACCCCATAGCGATTCATCGTTTTTGTCCGGTTTTCACCTCTGTAGCGCTGTATCTTCACTTGCCTTAGGAGTCAGCGATAACGAATCCTGGCTCAGGCTCTGCTACCCTTCTACGAAGCAAAGAGATACCACCGTTCATGGTATGAATCAGTTCCACCGAAATTAGCAAATAGGGTTGTCACCCGAAGATGGAGGCCATGTAGACCGCAAATGTTTGTATTATCTGACTGCATATCCGACAAGAACATTTTGGCTGGAATGAGCCCAATACAAAGGAGGTGAGTTTCTGAAATCAAAATGGTTCAAATGGCTCTGAGCACTATGGGACTTAACATCAGAGGTCATCAGTCCCCTAGAACTGAGAACTACTTAAACCTAACTAACCTAAGGACATCACACACATCCATGCCCGAGGCAGAATTCGAACCTGCGACCGTAGCCATCGCGCTGTTCCAGACTGAAGCGCCTAGAACCGCTTGGCCACTCCGGCCGGCGGTGAGTTTCTCTTTCTCTTTTTTTTTTCTTTGTTGACCACTCGTTTTCTTCAATGCACGTCTTTGTTGACCACTCGTTTTCTTCAATGCACGTCTAACCTGCGATTAGCTGTTCCCATTTTGGCAAAACATATCTTTAAGGTATTGAAGCTCAGTTGGAGGCTGTCCTTTGTCACAAATTGCATTTGCCTTTTGAACCACACTTATTAGAACAGTGTACTTCTGCCCCAGATGATGACAGTTCGTTGCATGTATGGCGGTGTGAGTCTTCTTTCTGTAGACTGCATGACATAGGGTACCATCTGCCTTTCTTTTTACCAGAATGGCTAAGAATGGAAGACGTCCCTTCTGTAGTAGCTCTAACAAGTATTGTATGTTTTGATGGACGCTGTTCAGGTGGTTCAGGAACCCACTCAGAGCCCTCTGCTACGTTCCCACACAACGAACGTGTCATCCACATAATCGAAAAAGAGTTTAGGTTGGAGTCGTGCAGTTGTTAGTGTGATCTCGAAGTGCCCACATGTGATTGTCAGCCGCAGGGGCATGTGGCTCAACTTGTCCATGGAGTCAGCCATGGCTTAGGTTTACATATCAAACGCCTACGTAATCTCGACACTTCACCGGAAGATGATCGAGACGCAGAATTTCAGTGCAGCCACTCGGATGGAAGGCCGAAAAGATTCCGCCAGTAGTAAACTTCGGGAAAGTCTACATTCACACATACTTTAATGCTCGAGGGGGTACGTGACAGAAAGCAGCCGGTGGTGAAACTGTCTAATAGCGGACAACATATCCAAGCACGTCTGAAAATAGAGGGCACACTGTTATATAAATTAAAAGAGAAATGTATATGATGGATACATATTTGAAATGAGATAGTTTCCATCGTAGTTTATGTACTAATTAACTTACTAGTATGTACACACATACTTTAGTGTGCTCCGTTATGGAAGATGTAAGCTGGTTCATTTCAAGGCATAAAGAAGGTTCCTTGTGTATAGTTCCGTTCATTTCATAAAGCTATAGCTTTCAGTGTCAACTGAGCTGTCCATCTTGAGGCAGATGCTAGAGATTCGTCTTGTATTCGGTTTCCACACAATATACGAGTATTTCCTAGTTTTTATAAAACGTTAAGCTAAAAGTCCATCATCTCTTTCTTTGTAATTCTATTTCAGCGTATCTATTAACCAAGAATAATAAGCAGTTTTTTTATTGGGTCTGCCCGAGCGGTGGCCTCAGCAGAAAAATATGTAAGGACAATACACTGAGGGGGCGAAAGTCATGGGGTACCTCCCAATATCGTGTCGGCCCTCCTTTTCCCTTGCGTAGAGCAGTAAATCGACTTGGCATGCAATCAACAAGTCGTTGGAAGTCCCCTGCAGAAATATTGAGCCATGCTGCCTCTATAGCCGCCCAGAATTGTGAAAGTGTTTCCGGTGCAGCATATTGCGCACGAACTGAATTCTCTATTATGTCCCATAAATGTTCGACTGGATCCATTTCGGGCGATCTGGGTGACCACATCATTCGCTCGAATTGTCCAGAATGTAACCAATCACGAACCATTCTGGTCCAGTGACGTGGCTCGTTGTCCTCCATAAAAATTCCGTCGTCATTTGGTAACATGAAATTCATAAATGGCTTCAAACGGTCTCCATGTAGCAGATCATAACCATTTTTCAGTCTATGATCGGTTCAGTTGGACCGAATAACCCACTCCATTTCATGTAAACACGGCCCACACCAGCTTGCACAGTGCCTTGTTGACAGCTTGGGTCCCTGGCTTCATGAGGTCTGCGCCACTCTCGAATCCTACCATTAGTTCTTACCAACTCCAATCGGGACTCATATGACCAGGCCATGCTTTCCCAGTCGTCTAGGGTCCAATCGGTATGGTCACGAGCCCAGGAGAGGCGATGTTGTTCTGTCAGCAAAAGCACTCGTGTCGGTCGTCTGCTCCCGTAGTCCATTAACGCCTCATGCCACCGCGCTGTCCTAACGAATACGTTCGTCGTACAGCCCACATTGATATCTGCGGTTATTTCACGCAGTGTCAGTTGTCTGTTATTACTGACAACTCTACGCAAACGCCGCTGCTCTCCGTCGTTAACTAAAGGCCGTCGACCACTGCGTTGTCCGTGGTAAGATGTAATGCCTGAAATTTGGTATTCTTGGCATGCTCTGACAATGTGGATATCGGAAAAGTGAATTCCCCAACGATTTCCAAAATGGAATGTCCCATGCGTCTAGCTCAAACTACTATTCCGCGTTAAAAGTCTGTTAATTTCCGTAGTGCGGTCGGAGTACAAATGACATCTCTGTCAATGCACTGCCCTTTTATACCGTACATATGCGATGCTGCCGCCATCTGTAAATGTCCATATAGCTGTTCCATGACTTTTGTCACCTCAGTTTAGTTAATGTACTGTCATATCTGTTAGTTTTTGAAAAAGAAGTATGTGCTGTGAAAGACTTGTCAACCAGAGAACTGTAGAGAACAAAATATAAAATAAAATCGAAATGAAAAGTTATGAGTCGTTTATGCTGGAAAAATAAACTGATCCAAGCCAGAGAAGAGTGTGAGTGATATTCCTACTAGGGCACGTGTGCTGCTATGTATTATAGCTCCTCAGTTATGCACCATCTGGTAATGAACTGCTATACAACAAAAGTTCATCTGCCAATGTTCTTTCTATCTCAAAGTAATAGCTAATGTCTAGAAAAGAGACCTTGGGATGATTATTAATTGATGGGCTTACTCACCGTTGCTTTTCGAACTTAAAGTGTAAAGAAAACACATTAATTATTTTGTGCATGTTGTGTAAAGGATGTATACAATCGACTTAGCTGTGCTCGAGAATAAGATAAATTTTATAATTATTAGAGGAATTATATTTTGATTATATTTCTACAGCTCATGCATCTTATCTTTTATTTTATAGTAACTAGAAATGTCGCTCTAATTGCAACTTTTACAGCCAATTAATGTAATTAATATAAATTAACTTCTGAAGTGGATTAGCACAGTAAATCAATAACCACATAAATCGATGTACAGGATGGCTCTAAGATATTTATTAAGGGGTATGTTTAATTTATTCCCTTACAGGTTGAATGCCACAGCACTGTTGCAGCGCACTTACAACACTATATCTCCAATTAACTGTGAACATCTTTTATTTAGTAAAAACAATAATTTCTTTACTCAGATAACTATTATTGTTCCAGAAAACGGATTCTCAGTGAAGAACGACAAGGGCATCGTAAATACCACCTTTCACGGGGACGACTCTCAACGCAACAGTTGAAGGTCTACTACACCAGCATACTTTGCAGCCCATCTGCCTCAATCTTAGGTGTTCTTATTTATTGTAATTTCACCGCCTATCTTTCTCTAACAGCTGGTGCTCACGCTAAACGTGTCATGTTACTGAAATTAAATGTCAAAATCGAAATAAATGCCACTTTTTGCTCTCTATTTATTTCTTTATGACAGCCAGTTTGTACCGAGTCTTAGAAGGTTTCTACAGCGAGTCTTTGCTATAAAGACGCTTAACTCTCTGTGAGACAAGTGTCACTGTCACACTGACAGCATTCTGCTGACGGGCTAAGCTAGGGTAAGCACATATCAGGAGTGTCCACAAAGTAAAGTCTTATCACGTATTTTTATTGAAACTAATATATGCTGATCAAAATAATGAAAGGATAAAAACCGTTCTCGGTATCCAGAAACATACCCAACATACAAAACTGCAGATGCTTTCGTGTCCACTTCTTGTCCTGTCGTCTGTTCGCTTCTGTCTTGGGATCTTTGGCCGACGTTCGTTTGGCGTTTTTACAGCGTTTCTGCAGCAATGGTGGGTGAAGCATTTTCAGTGCCAGTAGTACATGCTGTTGGGCCCTCAGGTTTAAAGGGTAGAATCGTCTGATTGACTTTCACATTTATTGATGGCATGCATGAATAGCATCGCACAGATACAGATTTGACTTTATCAGATCAACCACCTACTACCACCGGATTCATAGACAGAATATTTCGAAGATAAAATATTAACTCAACAATAAATTATTAATAAAGGCTCAGATTTAAATACTTTTTGCATCATAATCAAAAAATAACAGCATGAAAAAGTGCCTGTGCCAGGCAACTTCCGAAATATGCTGCCTAAAACATCAAATATTTGTTATAAATACCATAACAATAAGAGCAGTAGCTTCAGTTTTGACTGATCATGGGTGTTTGCCTTCTTAATACTGCCATAAACATGACCTTTGTACATAAACCTCAGCCCGCATATGCACCTACAAGGCACAAGAAATATCACAGAAACCAACCTGAAACATAACTAGCAATAAATAATCCAAAAGCTGTATTTCATCTGATTTGTTTCAGAGGTAACTAGTTCCGGCGTTCCATTATGCCATCATCAGGCTCTCTATGAGCCTGTGGCTGAGCTTATATTTCCAGATGAAATATCGTGCAAAAGCGAACCATTATTCATCTCAGCATATCTAACACAGCTTTAAACTCGTAAACAATATGAGCCATTGTCACATTCAATAAAAAATTTTCTGGGTTTGTGACCGCATTGTCAATATACACTCCTGGAAATTGAAATAAGAACACCGTGAATTCATTGTCCCAGGAAGGGGAAACTTTATTGACACATTCCTGGGGTCAGATACATCACATGATCACACTGACAGAACCACAGGCACATAGACACAGGCAACAGAGCATGCACAATGTCGGCACTAGTACAGTGTATATCCACCTTTCGCAGTAATGCAGGCTGCTATTCTCCCATGGAGACGATCGTAGAGATGCTGGATGTAGTCCTGTGGAACGGCTTGCCATGCCATTTCCACCTGGCGCCTCAGTTGGACCAGCGTTCGTGCTGGACGTGCAGACCGCGTGAGACGACGCTTCATCCAGTCCCAAACATGCTCAATGGGGGACAGATCCGGAGATCTTGCTGGCCAGGGTAGTTGACTTACACCTTCTAGAGCACGTTGGGTGGCACGGGATACATGCGGACGTGCATTGTCCTGTTGGAACAGCAAGTTCCCTTGCCGGTCTAGGAATGGTAGAACGATGGGTTCGATGACGGTTTGGATGTACCGTGCACTATTCAGTGTCCCCTCGACGATCACCAGTGCTGTACGGCCAGTGTAGGAAATCGCTCCCCACACCATGATGCCGGGTGTTGGCCCTGTGTGCCTCGGTCGTATGCAGTCCTGATTGTGGCGCTCACCTGCACGGCGCCAAACACGCATACGACCATCATTGGCACCAAGGCAGAAGCGACTCTCATCGCTGAAGACGACACGTCTCCATTCGTCCCTCCATTCACGCCTGTCGCGACACCACTGGAGGCGGGCTGCACGATGTTGGGGCGTGAGCGGAAGACGGCCTAAAAGTGTGCGGGACCGTAGCCCAGCTTCATGGAGACGGTTGCGAATGGTCCTCGCCGATACCCCAGGAGCAACAGTGTCCCTAATTTGCTGGGAAGTGGCGGTGCGGTCCCCTACGGCACTGCGTAGGATCCTACGGTCTTGGCGTGCATCCGTGCGTCGCTGCGGTCCGGTCCCAGATCGACGGGCACGTGCACCTTCCGCCAATCACTGGCGACAACATCGATGTACTGTGTAGACCTCACGCCCCACGTGTTGAGCAATTCGGCGGTACGTCCACCCGGCCTCCCGCATGCCCACTATACGCCCTCGCTCAAAGTCCGTCAACTGCACATACGGTTCACGTCCACGCTGTCGCGGCATGCTACCAGTGTTAAAGACTGCGATGGAGCTCCGTATGCCACGGCAAACTGGCTGACACTGACGGCGGCGGTGCACAAATGCTGCGCAGCTAGCGCCATTCGACGGCCAACACCGCGGTTCCTGGTGTGTCCGCTGTGCCGTGCGTGTGATCATTGCTTGTACAGCCCTCTCGCAGTGTCCGGAGCAAGTATGGTGGGTCTGACACACCGGTGTCAATGTGTTCTTTTTTCCATTTCCAGGAGTGTATATAAAACTACCGACGTTTCGGTATGTGTTGCAAGCTGCCTTCTTCAGGTTTTTTTTGTTTACTGCTGATTGAGAAAACTTTTTTTGTTATATACTTGCATACATAGCTGTAATCTAATTTTGATAAGCTCTTTAGGATGAAGGGAAGGGATGTTAGAAGTCTTTATTGGTGTTTTCATTATTTCTTTTCATTGGTGGAAACCCGACGTTTTTAGTGGTGTTTGCATTATTGCATGTGATTGTTGGAAATCGGCGAATGGAAAACCAGGCGGCAGCTGTGACTTGGCGTTGTTTTCCTGCTTGCTTTCTAGCACCGGCCGGGGCACGCCAATACTCTAATGTACCTGCGTCCGCTGCGGTCCCCCGCGCGCCTGTATGTGTTGCATCACGTGAGCTATCGTCACTTAGTGCTGTTATTGCAGGCAGCCAACACGTCGGAAGTCGTTACCCGTCTTCTCTGTTCATGTTGGCCGGACGTTTGGCTATTTCTATTGCCTCTCTAATCTTCCTCCTGAGAGTAAGAGGCTGTTTCGCAAGTACGCCTGCTTCACCAAGATCAATCTGTTTGCCGCACTTATCCTGGTGTTCTGACACCGCTGACTTGGTGTGCTGTCTTAATCGGAGGTATCTTTCGTGTTGAGATATCCGTGTGCTGATGAGTCTCAAAATTCTACGCCGCGCAGGTATCAAACCGATGTTCTTCTCACAACGAAAGATTCAGTCGACAAACTACATGCTGATGGAGTTAACGAAATCAGGTGCGAATGTGGCTTAGTGTATGTAGGCGAGACGGGGCGACCCATCAGCACACGGATTCCATTATTCCATCAATAACACAAGCAACTCCTGGTGCATTCAACGAGCATAACAGCAGCGTTAATAATGGTATATAAAACCGTACTGAACTGTCCATACAACTGACAATATACAATCGGTACAAAATCTCTATCCGACACAGCAAACAGAACACACAGAGGGCAGCCGCATCACATCATTAGTTATTAAAATAGTCTGGTGACGCACTGTCTATGGGTAATTGTCAGATAATGCCGGTTTTAGCAAAAACCAGATTACAGTAGCTGTTACATGTAAATTGAGGTGATAAAAGTCGTGGGATACCTTCCACTATTGTGTCGAAACTCCTTTACCTGGTTTAGTTCAGCAAAATGGACTCAACAAGCCGTTAGAAGTCCCTTGCAGAAATAATGAGCTAGGCTGCATCTATAGCCGTCCATAACTGCGAAAGTGTTCCCGATGCAGGATTTTGTACACGAACTGACCTCTCGATTGTGTCCCATAACTGTTCCATGGGACTCATGTCGGCGATCTGGAGAGCCAAATTATTGCTTGTCTGTTAGCACTGACAATTCTATGCAGACACTGCTGCCCTCGGTCGTTGAGTGAAAGCCTTAGGGCACTGCGCTGTCTGTGGCGAGAATTAATGCCTGAAAATTGGTGTTCTCGGCACACTCTTCACACTGTGGGTCTCGTAATACTGGATTCCCCAACGATTCCCGAAATGGAAGGTCCTGTGCGTCTAGCTCCAGCTGTCATTCCGTGTTTAAAGTCTGTTAATTCCCGTCGCGGGGCCATAATAACGACGGAAAGCTTTTCACATGAATCAGCTGAGTACAAATGACAGCACCGCCAATGTGCTGGCCTTTTATACCTTGTGTATGCGATGCTGCCGCCATCTGTATAGATATATATCGCTATCCTATGAATTTTGTTACCTCGGTGTTTGCTATTGCTTGGCACAGCTATGGACATCAAGGACACAATATAGGTCTGTGTGTGTTTGATACGCAAGATGCAAGGAACACCGACGCGCTACCACCAGTATCCGTAACCCACAGGCTCCAGCACCTCAAGTCTACTCAACTCTGCAGACCCACAATAACTGCTGTGCATGCGGGCGACCTCTCATAAACAAGCCCGCTCTCAGTTTGCGGCCAAACTTCTACCGGCAGCCGGGCCGCATCGTCAACACCATGGCACTGCTGAGAGTCCCCACACTCACTCCCCTGCACACCAGAGAGGCACTCCACGCCAGCCAACAGAAAGCCACAGGAAGTAGTGGCAACCTAGGAAAACTAGCCAAAATAATGCCACACCTGGCACACCAGCCGCTTGTGCTGGCAAGACATCAGGAAATACACTAAACAAATGTCTGATGGAGATCCCGAGAGAGAAGCTAACGGACAGTAGGTCATCCTGTCTACATTTCAGATATGAACATGCGCTAACTTGGCCGAAATTGGCCATGGAAATTAAAATAAGTAACGTAGGCTGTGGATCGTTCATATACAGGGTGATCAAAAAGTATAAACTTAATAAACCACGGAATAATGTAGATAGAGAGGTAAAAATTGACACACATACTTGGAATGACATGGGGTTTTACTAGAACAAAAAAAAAAAAAAGACAACAAAGTTCACAAAATGTCCGACAGATGGCGCTGGACAGCAAAACTGCTACCGTGACGGGTGAGAGGTACGCCGATATGTTACAGAATCGCATCATCCCCAGCCTGGCTGTTAAACACCTGCTGGAACGTACAATGTTTATGCAGGATGGTGCTCCATCCCCATATTGCTAGATGCGTGAAAGATCTCTTGCGCGAGTTGTTTGGTGATGATCGTGTGCTCAGCCGCCACTTTCGTCATACTTGGCCTCCCAGGTCCCCAGACCTCAGTCCGTGCGATTATTGGCTTTGGGGTTACCTGAAGTCGCAAGTGTGTCGTGATCGACCGACATCTGTAGGGACGCTGAAAGACAACATCCGACGCCAATGCCTCACAACTCCGGACATGCTTTACAGTGCTGTTCACAACATTATTCCTCGACTACAGCTATTGTTGAGGAATGATGGTGGGCATATTGAGCATTTCCTGTAAAGAACATCATCTTTGCTTTGTCTTACTTTGTTATGCTAACTATTGCTATTCTGATCAGATGAATCGCCATCTGTCGGACATTTTTTGAACGTTTGTATTTTTTTGGTTTTAATAAAACCCCATGTCATTCCAAGCATGTGTGTCAATTTGTACCTCTCTATCTACATTATTCCGTGATTTATTCAGTTTTCAAATTTATACTGACTTTTTGATCACCCGGTAAATACAAAAACGGCTGTTTTCTTCAAGTGACTCTATATTACCTTCCTATATCGTCTGGAGTCGTTATAATTGCAAGGAACAAGCTGATATTATGTGACAGGTGAATATAACTGAAATATAGCACCAAAATCCGGCATTCACGTCTGGGAAAACTAATCTTGGTCGTCGCGATGTCTATGTGAGTAATATCACCCTCAGCATAATGATATTTTTCCACCATGTTCACTGTTGTGCATTTATAATAAGGGTCCGTGGCTGGAAACAGAACTACTTTTATACATTTTTAGCAGTGTACTCGAGTTGATGCCATCATGGGAAATGTTAATCGAAGCTACAGAATTGGCTCTCATGTTGGGCTTTTCCTGGGGCTTAATTAATTTGTAAAGCGGTTTGTGGGAAAGGCGGATAGCATGGCGAAATGATTTATAAATTGTTTTGGAAAACGAAATTCCCTTTTCTGCCACTCAGACATGTTGCACCACAGAAGGAAGTTCTAATCACGTCCCAACTACAGTCAAAATGCTTGAGTGGCGAATGAAAAGTCATGAATCCTAATATCTACTTGTGGGAATCGTTGTTTTCCGGACGTTGCAGATTCCCTATATGCTGCTGTTTTATCATACTGCATGGGTCTCAGGTGCCGCCGTAGCCGACTTTGGTGGTGACTTATTCCCTCCAGCTGCTAAAATGCTGCTTGTCTTTGTTGTTAATAAAACCAAACGGCGATAAACCATTCTTTAAGCGATCTCATATATTGTGTCAGCAGAGCAGAGTGAAGAGCTGTACTTTACGACAGAATGGATAATAGTTCTTCCCTCACAAAGAAGAAAGAGTTATTAAAATAAGCGGCCTAAGAAACGTGCCTGCCCGGTGAAACGTTGTTATGCCTCTTGTAAGGAGGAGAAATGCGTACCATCACGTTTCCGACTTTGATAAAGGTCGGATTGTAGCCTATCGCGATTGCGGTTTGTCGTATCGCGACATTACTGCTCGCATTGGCCGAGATCCAATGACTGTTAGCAGAATATGGAATCGGTGGGTTTAGGAGGGTAATACGGAATGCCGTGCTGGATCCCAGTGGCTTCGTATCACTAGCAGTCGAGATGACAAGCATCTTATCCGCATGGCTGTAACGGATCGTGCACCCACATATCGATCCTTGAGTCAACAGATGGGGACGTTTGCAGGACAACAACCATCTGCACGAACAGTTCGACGACGTTTGCAGCAGCATGGACTATCAGCTCGGAGACCATGGCTGCGGTTACCCTTGACGCTGAATCACAGACAGGAGCGCCTGAGATGGTGTACTCAACGACGAACCTGGGTGCACGAATGGCAAAACGTCATTTTTTCGGATGGTTCAATTGGTTCAATTGGCTCTGAGCACTATGGGACTTAACAGCTATGGTCATCAGTCCCCTAGAACTTAGAACTACTTAAACCTAACTAACCTAAGGACATCACACACATCCATGCCCGAGGCAGGATTCGAACCTGCGACCGTAGCAGTCGCACGGTTCCAGACTGCGCGCCTAGAACCGCGAGACCACCGCGGCCGGCTTTTTCGGATGAATCCAGATTCTGTTTACAGCATCATGATGGTCGCATCCGTGTTTGGCGACAACAGGATGAACGCACATTGGAAGCGTGTAATCGTCATCGGCATACTGGCGTATCACCGGGCATAATGGTATGGGGAGCCATTGGTTACACGTCTCGGTCACCTCTTGTTGGCATTGAAGGCACTTTGAACAGTGGACGTTACATGTCAGATGTGTTACGACCCGTGGCTCTACCCTTCATTCGATCCCTGCAAAACCCTACATTTCAGCAGGATAAAGCACGACCTTACGTTGTAGGTCCTGTACGGGCCTTTCTGGATACAGAAAATGTTCTACTGCTGCCCTGGCCAGCACATTCTCCAGATCTCTCACCTATTGAAAATGTCTGGTCAACGGTGGCCGAGCAACTGGTTTGTCACGTCAGAATACGCCAGTCACTAGTCGTGATGAACTGTGGTATCGTGTTGAAGCTGCATGGGCAGCTGTACCTGTACACGCCATCCAAGCTCTGTTTGACTCAATGCCCAGGCGTATCAAGGCCGTTATTAGAGCCAGAGGTGGTTGTTCTGGGTACTGATTTCTCAGGATCTATGCACCCAAATTGCGTGAAAATGTAATCACATGTCAGTTCTAGTATAATATATTTGTCCAATGAAGACCCGTTTATCATGTGCATTTCTTCTTGGTGTAGCAATTTTAATGGCCAGTAGTGTATATAGCACTATTGCATTCCAAACCCGCTACAGTTCATAGGAGTTCTTACAGTTCCTTTTTTATGCAGTCGTAATGTACAGCAAGGAGCAGGTAGGGTATGTTTATTTTAAACTTTTATATATTGCATGGTCTACTTATTTAAACATTTAGAAACGTTTGTAACACACTGCAAGGAATAGTAGTGGCACTGCATCCAAAACGCGCTTCAGGAGCTGAAGTTCTTACAATTACTTTTTTATGTGGTGCCGGTCGTTAGGTATCGTGGCCCATGTGTCCACGTTCTACAAGAACCATGGGCGGTGCGCCGCGTGTCTCCTGCCTGCCGCCGGTCTTGCAAACTGCGGAGACTGTCTCCTCCAGACACGTTCCGGCCGTCAACTCGCGCGCCTCCAGTTATTTTGCTCCAATTCGCGAAGATTCCTGGAGCAGCACAGCCAGGTTTTCCGAAACGTTATAAAAGCTCAGGTTCAGTTCAGCTTTACGACGTTTTTAAGTTATAAACTGTTGCATGTGGAATGGGTAGACGTGCAGGAACAGACAAGTGTTTACCAGTCGCCACGCTGCCAGCCTAAAGGCAGTGTGTGGGTCGGCCACTGTATGGAGGGACCACTGCCAGCAGTCAGGCCACGTCATTCTGCTAGTCGCCTTTTCTTGTTATACTACGCTTGCTCATAAAGAGGATTAGTGTTCGTATACACTTAATTTAAACACAATATTATGTGTAGTGGTTGCTGTACAAGCTTAGATTTTGCAATTGGCTCTGAGCACTATGGGACTTAACATCTATGGTCATCAGTCCCCTAGAACTTAGAACTACTTAAACCTAACTAACCTAAGGACATCACACAACACCCAGTCATCACGAGGCATAGAAAATCCCTGACCCCGCCGGGAATCGAACCCGGGAACCCGAGCGCGGGAAGCGAGAACGCTACCGCACGACCACGAGTTGCGGACTAAATTTTGTAATTAGCAGTCGTAACGCATCCATATTCCTTCATTTTTTACATGTACAGGTGCAGATAGATTTTTCTGTTGTAATTTTTGTCAACAAAAAGAAAAAAAAAGAATTCTTGTCTCTGTTCGGAGCGCATAATCTCCAAAAGTGAAGACCTGATTTACGAGTTTTTCGCAAAATGATCGGCGTTTACTGGAGAAGGTTTGTAGCTATAGAGCTTTTCCAGCAACAGTACTAGGTTTCTATTAATATCCACAGAGAGAAAGACAGTGCTGTAGTTCTCGACATTTCGTCTTCTATATCTCACCTTAAATACATCACTTTCTCTATAAAACTTTTATCTGTTGACTAGAAAATACAGAATACAGGAAACTAAACGAAATAATTTTGTGCTTTTTTCTTTGTCTTTTTCTTTTTTCTAATTATACAATATGAAAAGAATAACTGGAAACTCTTAATTAACATAGATTAACATAGGAAAAGGAAAAAAACTCCAAAACTCTCCTTATGAGCAAAAACAAATCAGTGGGTACTCGTTTTGAAGGCGCCAGATTCTGGTCAGTAGCATGCCATGGTGTTGCGACACCGAGCCTTCGATGAGTATAAAGCTGCACATTTCAATCCCGCCCTCCGGGGAGGTCCCAAGGGCGGGACGGGTTGGAAAAAGTGCTCCCTAAGTATGTACTTAGAGCTGGTGAAATTGCTGTTTATTAAAACGTGACCTATTTCGCGCCTTCAAGCCGCATCATCAGGTGAACCTACACGGTAAAAAGCAAAGTACCGTTTCACCACATTCTGTGGATATTAGAATTAATAAAGGAATGTCTAAAACATACAACGTTAAAAACTCATAAGCACACCCATCAAAATTTCAGACAGTGTCATCAATACAATGGCGAGGGAAAGGTAAAGAAGAGGTACTCAATTCTTTAAAATTTGCCTACATTTAGAAACCGGTTGTGTTTTGATAAACAACAATTTTACCAGCTGTAAGCGAAGTTCTTCCTAACATAATGCCTTCCAACAGCTGCGGTTGCCCGGAATATAAAATAGCTCCCCAAGTAGTTAACTAAAGTGGACTGATATTCGACGTGTCAGAAAAAACGTTCAAAAAATCGATCACGTTCTTGTGCGCATCTCTGAAAAGATAAAAGACGTCCGTACCCATTATCCCGGTGCCCACTGCATTTTCTATGGTGGAAAATGTGTCGCATCCAGTCAGAGAAGCATATTTGTGTTGGCACCCGGAGATAAAGGGCCAGTATCAGCTGGAGAAGGAACCGTACGTCCGCCGCGGCGCCGCAGAGGAGAAGGTGTCCATCTATGTGGTCCACATTACACCTCAGGCTGAGGGAGTGTCTGCCACGGCGATGGAATGGTGTATATACTAGTTGGGTATGTACACTATTGGCCATTAAAATTGCTACACCACGAAGATGACGTGCTACAGACGCGAAATTTAACCGACAGGAAGAAGATGCTATCATATGCAAATGATTAGCTTTTCAGAGCATTCACACAAGGTTGGCGCCGGTGGCGACACCTACAACATGCTGACATGGGGATAGTTTCCAACCGATTTCTCATACACAAACAGCAGTTGACCGGCGTTGCCTAGTGAAACGTTGTTGTGATGCCTCATGTAAGGAGGAGAAATGCGTACCAACACGTTTTCGACTTGTAGCCTATCGCGATTGCGTTTATCGTATTGCGATATTGCTGCTCGCGTTAGTCGTGATCCAATGACTGTTACCAGAATATGGAATCGGTGGGTTCAGGAGGGTAATACGGAACGCCGTGCTGGATCCCAACGGCCTCGTATCACTAGCAGTCGAGATGACAGGCATCTCATCCGCATCGCTGTAACGGATCGTACAGCCACGTCTCGATCCCTCAGTCAACAGATGGGGACGTTTGCAAGACAACAACCATCTGCACGAATAGTTCGACGTCGTCTGCAGCAGAATGGACTATCAGCTCGGAGGCCATGGCTGCGGCTACCCTTAACGCTGCATCACAGACACGAGTACCTGCGATGGTGTACTTAACGACGAACCTGGGTGCACGAATGGAAAATCATCATTTTTTCAGATGAATCCAGGCTCTGTTTACAGCATCATGATGGTCGCATCCGTGTTTGGCGACATCGCGTGTCGAGGTAGCAGCGACTCTACAGTGTCATAGAGCAACCTACACTGCAGGGTCGACGCAAAGTGTGACATTTGAGTGTAATGTGTGGCTACTAAACACTGCTTCCATCATTATTTTGTGAAATGTGGAATGAGAAAACAGAATTTTAAGTAAGTGTTATGTAAACAAGACCGAATTTTTAATGGCGTTCAGCATTCCTTAAGAAAAGTTGTGAACAGAAGTTCATCGCATACCATTATATTAAAAAGCATTCTCTTATAGTCAGATTTTGAGATTGAGCACAAAATAACACTTTAATGGCATGATTTCATGTGTCACTATAAAAGTATTTATTTCATGAATGGATATAGATTGATACATATGACAAAAGCACTTCGGAATAAAATCTCAGACCAAGGTTTTTGAGAAACGGACGTTATTTTGGGTACCTCTGTCTTACATTATATTATGTCCTTTCTTTAATCTTTACTGTTAAGCAAAATTACTGTTGATCCCGTTGTCTACTATCGGATTTCAAGAATTAATGATAATCGTTGAGGAGAGTGATCATCTTTCTTTGGAAAGGCTTTTGATGGCTAGGGCATTTCAGTTGAATAATTTCACACATGTCACTTCTAATGAAACAGTTCTTTGTAAAAACCACAACTTACTCTACTAGTTCTGACTTTATTGACATCTCTTAGCTTTCATGCTGATTTCCTTCAATTACATGCAAATTTAAATGAATCTTTTTGAGTCACTATTCACTATTGCTTGTATTACAGATCGAGAACAATAGCAGTTGGTTGTATAATAAAACAGAGGGTAGTTGTGAAGGAGTGTGAATTATTTAAGAGCAAAACTGCTTCGTGGTCATAACAGTTAATGTCTTTTAATTATTTGGTAGCGAAACTATAAAGGGGCCATACAGGTGACAGAACAACACGTATTACACTTTTATTAAAAATACACTAATTTATGAGTATCGATCAACTACGGTGTTATTGCTCACTTCTTACACTGCCGTGTCGCTGCCAGTTTTGATGTTAAACAAACCGTTAGTCTCCTTTCCACTACTCTTCAGCAACTACGATTTTCTTTGTTTATCCTTGAGACATTCTGTTCAAAGTATGCAGGAATGGAACAGGTCGGCTTAATCTTCCTTATTCCTAGCCAGAAGGCCTAATGTACGACGCCGATGAACTAGAGATTTGCTAACTATTCCTAGTGCCCTTTTGATTCCCTTCCTAAATTTTATTTAACTTCCTACATTACTTCCATTACGCACAGACAGAACAACAGCAGTGACAAGCTGTTATCCTGTGCTATAATCTTCTTAGCAAGGACTTGTTTTTTTTACCCTTCACCTTTATTATTCTCACTTGACTTTTTAGGTATAGTTAATTACTCGTATGTCTCTGTACTTTAACCTCAATCGTTCAGACATTCTCCAACTGCTTTTCTAGGTCCACAGATGCTAGTAAGATATCGTGATTTTTTTGCAAATTGCTTTCCACGACTAATTCCAAACTCAGCCACAACACAAACACATCTCTACACCGTGAAGTCGCAGTCATCCACCCGCTACATAAACACTCTTGATAATTCATAACAAATGGAGGCACGCAATGGCAAACACCTCCGATGCCCACTTTTCCAGTAGGATGTTTCTCAGGATTGGGGATTCCCACACTATTCCCAAACCTTATTGGCGAGTATGGCACCGGCTCTAAATCTTATGGCACAATTTCAAATCATTTTTTGGCTAAATTCGTGCTTAGAGTAAAAGAGCATAGGAAAATATTGTTAGTACTGACAAGTAAATCATACACCCAAGACGTCATCCATCATGCTAACTGTAGCACACGTATCGAGGTAACAAGTGCTGCCATAGTACAATGCACTAGTCAAGCGTATCCGCGAAATCGAGATTAAAGTTTTTGGGGCCTGTTGAGATCGCCAGCTATCGAGCAGGAAGGTTAGAATTGAGCCGTGGCTGGTTCGCGTCATGCCTTCTTTTTTTAACATTGGTTGCAGTCCAGTGGTGTCTTATTTCTTCTTCGGTTTCCGCCATAACGTTGCTGTCTTCTCTCCGTGAGTGGCAGCAGCAGCGTTTATCGATACTAGTACTGCTGTACTATCTTTGATGTGGCGGATGTGTTTTCCGGGTGTGGTGTGTGTGGCAGTCGGTCGGTTGGGGCAGAGCAGCGAGGAAGTCTCCCTGGCACGTAGTCAGGCTGGAGGGTTACGAAGTTCGTCGCCCACCGATCCTGGACACTTAAGTTGAGTGCTCACTTAACCTACTATCAAGCCTCAGCTGCTATCACATCCATGGGCTAGCAGGATAGAGCGGATGCGGCTATATTTGTGGAAAGGGGCCAAAATAACTTACTGTTAGTTGCACTCAACATATAAACTTTATTTCTTAAAACACACAATCACACAAGCAAGAATCAAAACTCTCAAGGTTTTAACGAAAGACCTCCTTTGATTTAATTTACATCGGCTGAAGGCCACATCGAAAATCCAAGGCACAAGACCTAAGCAAGGGATTGAGGTACAGGAGTTCTTCTGGAGGTTTCACTTCTTTAGAAAAAAATTTATCTTCAATATAAATAGGCTGAAAGCCTTAGCTTAAATTTTTCTCATATAACTCAGATGAAGGCCTCACATTAATCAAGAACAGTGTTACGGCTTACGGCCGAGACACGATTTTCAAAGTGTAATCTAAACAGGCTGAAAACTCGGCTGAAAGCCTAGGAAGAAGAGCTTTCAATTTGAAAATGCTGAAGGCCTTATCTTAAAATATTTCTTGTAAAATTCGGCTGAAGGCCTCACACTAAAGAATAACAATCTTATGACTTAAGAGCAAGACAAGGATTTTGAATGTTTAATTTAAGAGAGATTAAAAACTATGCTGAATGCCACACACCATGCAGAAAACAATTTTACAGCTTAAGGCCTAAAGGTAACAGCTTATAAATTTCAATAAAAATGGACTAAAAGCTATATCCTAAAATGCTTCACATAACTCTCGGCTGAAGGCCGCATATGAAACCCAAACAATCTCATGGCTTAAAGCCCAGACAAAGAAATTTCCAATTTTTAATTTCAGCTGGAAAACTCGGCTGGAGGCCACATACCAACTTGAAACCAAATCACAGCTTAAGGCCTAGAAACAAGGAATTTTCAGTTTAATTTTGAAAGGCTGAAACTCGGCTGAAGGACACATACCATACAAGAAACATTTTTTTTTAGCGGCTTAAGGCCTAAGAAGAAAAAGCCTTGCAATTTTAATAAGCTAGAAACTCGGCTGAAGGCCACACAGAGGACTTAAGACTAAAAAGGAAATCACTATGTAAAACACAAGGAGCGGCGCTCAGAAGGTTCCAAGGGTGGGCCTGGGAATGTAACACTAACACACGTCTAGGTGAGACAGGCAGCCAGACCGACAACCTCTAAATCGGAAGGCAACCCAACCGAAAGTCAGACGACAAACCAACCAACAAGATCAGTTCTGCTCCAACCGACCAGCAAAACGACAAGATGTCAATAGCACAAGGTTCTGGATACTGGTGCCCAATCCTGCCAAGTCAGAATAAACGCCCATAACTACCAACAACAACTCAACTGTCAAACTGCACGCCATGCTGGACAGCATCAACACGACGAGGAAAATACACTGCCAAAAAGTACATCAACGACTAGGGCAGGTCACCGGAACGTCAATGGCCTCAAGGCAGAAGATACGGCTAGCACACTTGATTAATGAAGGAATAAATCAAATTAAGTTAAACATCACACAGGAAGATGGCTGCAATTCTAGCCGACTTCAATGCACACACATTGTTGCTAGCGGGAATCTTCCAGAAAGCGACAACCAGGATCAAACGAAGAGATGTGATAGCAGTTGACGCTTGATAGTAGGTTAAGTGAGCACTCAACTTTAGTGTCCAGGATAGGTGGGCGACGAACTTCGTAACCCTCGCAAGAAGTGCCTCACAACTCCAACAGCGCGTACACGCCGCCAGCGGTTCCGGTCTGACTATGTGCCACCGAGACTTCCTCGCTGCTCTGCCCCAACCGACCGACTGCCTAGGCCCAGAAACGGTCAAAGGACCAAATACAAGTCGGCCGATGAGGCGACCAACAGAACGACCAACCAACGGTCGTTCCCACTCCAGTCTCCTTCCGTCGGACAGTTCAAGTGTGTCGCCAGTGGTCGGCGAGCACTGGCGCATACCGAGTTAGTTTCGCTGCTCGACTCGCTGCGACACATTGCTACTGTCACCGCGCACGTCACGCTATGGCTGTACAGCAGTTTGCCGCCGCACTCGAAGTTCTCCTCCACGCGTTGGGGTTCACCGGCCGCCGCCCACGTCCGCCACGGCGCAGGCGAACGCAGCAGCATCGGATGGGCCTCCAGTGCTACAATTGCCAGCAACTGGGGCATGCCGCGCGGGAGTGCACGAACGCCGTCGCGTGCTTGAAGTGCGCGGCGGCTCACGACACTCGCCGCTGTACGAAGCCTCGAGGTTCGGCCAGCAGGTGCGTGAACTGTGGCGGGTCGCACGCCGCAAATTCGCGTAGCTGCGGCTACCTTCGGGAGTTTCGCCGTCTGTCCGCCGCACCACGTCCTGCGGCGGCGTCCACGACCACGTCGGCCGCCCCGCCCCCCCGCTCCGGCGTGGGGTGCGAGCCGCGCCGTCTTGAAGCCGCCACCGACCACGCTATGGCCGGCTTCCAAGCCGCCTTTGCGGCCGAACGGGCCGCGCTGAAAGAAGAGCTCACGGCCGTCCATCGCCAGCTCCAGCAGCTGCGCGATGAGCTGCGAGCCGTCAAGAAGACGTCGGCGGTTTCCGCCGCCGCCCCCCCCCCCCCGTGCCCCGGCCGGCGGGGGTCGATGCGGCCACGCAGGCACCTGCCGACCCGTCCCCTGCCGCGACGCAAGTGGTTGCGCCTATGGACACCGAAGATGTGCCGCCGCAGCCGTCCCACTCAGTTCCGACGCCTGCCGGCCACCGTGCTGTGACAATGACCGACTCATCCCCTGTGGAACAGCCGCTCCTCAAGAGGTTGCAGCGCCCCAAGAAGACGTCGGCGGTTCCCGCCGACGCCCCGCCCGTGCGTCGGCCGGTGGGGGTTGATGCGGCCGCACAGCCGACCGCCGCTCCGTCCCCTGCCGCGCCGCAAGTGGTTGCGCCTATGGACACCGACGATGTGCCGCCTCCGTCGTCCAACTCAGTTCCGCCGTCTGCAGGTCAGCGTGCTGTGGCACCAACCGACTCCTCCACGGTCGAGCAGTCCATTATCCAGAGGTTGCGGCAACCCCGCTTTCCATCTGACCACGAGTTGCAGCCTTTCCTTCAGGGACTAGTGACATCGCTCCAGGACGGGTCTTACCCCTTCTTTGACCACCCGTACCCCTACTCTCTGACACGTGTTCGGCCTCCCCTCCCCCATCACCCTAATCGCTTTACCCAGTATCAGCTCAGGTGGCTCAATTTCTTGACCAAGAAGGAGTTACTCCTCATTGACAAACATCCCATCTTCTCGAACGATGAATGGCAACTATTGGCCGAACTCTCGGAAATCCATGTGACGGGCCGTCTCCCCGCCAAGTATCGCCAGTACTACGGATAGCCCTGCAGTGCGAGGTCATCATCATCATCCGTCAGCGTGAGTCATTCTCCCCTCCGGCCAGCCATTTCGGCCGTTCGTTTTCCGCCTCTCTAACTATTCCTCTGCCTATTCTTTCGTCTTTCGCAAAAAAAAAAAAAAAAAAAAAAAAAAAAAAAAAAAAAAAACCCAGCACAAGTCACGTAGAAGAAACACCCGCCATGTTCTCCCTTAGCATCACCCCGCCATTTCCGAAGGAGAAGCGCGTACGCGCTAGAACTTCGTTTCCTGAAGAGGGTCCATCCCTCAGCAATGTGCGAAGTGGCGAGCACTGGCTGTCCGCGCCTCACCGGCGCTCCGTCCCCGACTTCACTGCTGCTGCGTCACGACTGAGCTCCCAACACACGACGACCTGGAAATACTATCGGTAGCTCCAGAGATGGTACGACAGTGCACTTATCGATAAGCGCTGCTGCTGCCACTCACGGCAGCTAAGGCAGGAAGTTAGTGACGACAGTAAATGGAATAAGAAAACGAGGCGGCAGTACCGTAAGAGAAGATGACAAACAATAAACAGGATGAACACGAGCCGCGCACGGCTCAACCTCCTCCCCTCCTCACTCCCTCGGTCTCATCTATGCAGAGGGAACACGCCCACTGGCTAACCGATATCCCTGCACCAGGAACGGATCGACATAAGTCCTGCAAGATGACCAGTTCAAGTATCATTGCTAGCCCAACAACGAAAAGCGAGACACCGGCTCGAAGCCAACCAGGCAGAGGAAACACATCCGATAGGCAACCCGACATCCCTGCACTGAGAAGAACCCGAGCTAAGTTTCAGGAGATGACGAACTTCAAGAACTATTCACAGTTGAGAACCAAAAAGCTACTGGAACTAATGCATTAACTATGCCCGCACCCTATCCAATTGACAGTCACTAGGTTGAGTGCCATCCAAAACACAGTGTCCTCAAGGCCCCTAATAGCCTTAAACAAAAATTCAATGGCCGCTCCTGTCTCACCCACCACCGCCGTCGTGATGTCAACCACATGAAGAACGGCAGCACACAAACGGGCCACTAAACCCGGAACACTCTCCTCAAAAGATTGGCGCCTTATTGCGAACTCGTAAACAAGATGGTCCTTTCTGAGTAGGCCGATCCCCGGACACTGTCTGACCACCATTACAATACACCTGAAACAGTCAACAACCAAAACAATATGGTGCCAGGAACAGAAATAAAATTGAAACTGACAGTAATTGGAATGGCAAGAACACAAACGTAACCAAGCTCTGCTACCATATATGGTGGCAGACGAGAAGTATACGTTCTGCGTTCGAGATTCATCGCTTTTTTCCTGATCTTTTATCAAAGACTTGTATCGGTAAAATGCATGAAGTTTCTTCAGAAAGAAACAATAATTATAAAGATAGTCACCTTTTTACATTCCTGGCAAGGTATAATCGAGGTATTATTCCGGACCGCGTTAAATGAACAATTGTGGATCCATTCATGGATGTATTAAAATTTTTCGCTGTGGGGTTATTACTTTTATAATTTTTCATCGTCGTCTGGAGGCCGACAGGGTTTGTTGTGGTAACTTTCATGAAAGGACGCTTTCTGATGTCAAATCTGATTTTATCTCGCAATGCCATCTTCCCGTTTTCAAGAATATTTATCCGTTATCAAGAAACACGAAGACGGCTGTGCACAGCAAATGGCTGAAATTTTTACGATATGTTCCTAAGATCAGGATCTCGAATAGCCTTGAAAATTTTCTTTATATCGTTATTCTTTTCCAGGATATAGAGGTTCAAAGTTACCCTACTTGTACACCTAAAATACGCACGTAAAACCCAGCGTGAGGAGAAAACGTAGTTTATAAAGTGACGTAGAACGGAGAAATATGCTGTAAAGTGTCTCCGGTATCATCATAGTGGTTCTGGGAGTCCCATGTTGTGGTACCGAAGCGCATGCAAAATTTTTGTGCAGCTCGAATCCGGTCTGAGGTATAAAACGAGTTTTGCCTTATTTCATTTTCGCGTAAGTAAAGTATCAGAATTATACTGACTCATAAAGTTGTTTTCTTACGAGTGACATGCCCTGCTGTAGCAGGAAAAAGAAAGGAACTAGTGGAAAAATGCTCCGATCGGAGCAGAAAAAAGGCGAATATGCTCCTGTTTAAAAGACTGACTAAGAAGTCGGGTATCAACCAAGTGTTTCGTTCTACATTCCTCAACACCTTAAAAAACTCTCCCAAAAATTTTGGCGTGCGAACATATTCGCACTTTTTTATTGTGAGAGAGAAGGAGACAGTGACAGTGGAGAAGAGACGGAAAAGTAATAAATACTAAAAGATAGCAGACCGTGGTTGTGGTATTGAAGGAGCGAAGGAGACAATGGCAGTGTGAGGGAAAGAGATGGACTCAGCGGCAGTCGAAGATAGTTGACAGTGACAGAACAGTGCTAGGAAAAGAGTGAAGGGGACATTGCGACCGAAATAAAGAGAAGGAGATAGTGGAAGTGGCCGAGGGCCAGTGACAATGAGAGAGAGTGTTATGACAATGACAACGAGGAAGACAGAGGTAATGATAGTGAGAAGAAACAGACGCAACGGGAAGGAATTAATGAGATAGTAGTAATAAGAGAGACCAAGAGGAAGACAGTAACAGAGAGAGGAGACGGTAGTAGTAGGACAGAACGAAGGAGACTGTGGACGTGAGGCAGGCAACAGTGACAGCCTGAACGAGATAGTGACAATGAGTTGGGCTGAATGAGTGAGTGAGAATGGGCAGGTAAGAGTGAATGGGTGTGAGCAACTTAAGCGATAGAGCAATGGGTGTGAACTAGCTATAGTTAGGGGAACTTGTGAGAGTGAGGTTAGAGCGCGAATGTGTTCGCGTGCCAGAATTTTTGAGAAAATTTTTAAAGGTGCTGAGGAACAAAGAATGAGGCAGTTGGTACCCCATTTTTCAGTCAGTCTTTTAATTAAAAAGGAGCCTATTCGCCTTTTAGCGCAGCATTTTCCCGCTGTTATTGTTGTTATTATTACGATGATGATGATTATTATTGTTCGTTTCCAAAGAAATATGATAAGTTGAAACGATATAAATTTTGGGTGGAATATTTCAAAATCATGACGAGACTGGATCGCAGCACAGGATGACTTCTTGCCTGGCGCCTCAGTCGGTTTCGCTAACGCCACTGATCGGCAGATGGCGCTCTCGTGTTAAACACCCCTGCAAAACTTTGAAACTCGATTCTCGGTAACGCCAGACAAGCGCATCGTACTAGACGAGCATTTTATAAGTCTGACAGTAAGTATATAGAATTACAATTTGGGAAAGATGAGAGAGGTTGGTAATGTGTCTGCTTCATTTGTGAGTGCTGTGGTTACAACTGACAACTGACAAATGGAGCGGCTGGAAGACAGCTAGCAAGAGATAGCTGGTTACAAGAGCCCTCCCTGCTTCCTCGACAACAACGCACTGCATTCGTAAGCTCTGAGCAAATTTACCTTCTTACATCAAAGTATGCGGAGTGTCCCACCCGTGGGTGCTTAAGTTGTCCGTGATGTGCGAATGTTCGTTATTACGGTGCCTTAGCTTCTTTTGTTCGTAGTGACGAACGCATTATTTGTGTGGAGACGGTCAAGTGAAAACAACTTCTGACTTAGTCGACCATGAACGAGGAAAGCCCAAGACGCTTAAATTTTTCCTGCTTAATGACGCTGCCGATTCACTGGGTTACTAGAAAGTTTGATACGGTCAGCCGGCCGGAGTGGGCGAGCGGTTCCAGGCGCTACAGTCTGGAACCGCGCGACCGCTACGGTCGCAGGTTCGAATCCTGCCTCGGGCATGGATGTGTGTAATGTCCTTAGGTTAGTTAGGTTTAAGTAGTTCTAAGTTCTAGGGGACTGACGACCTCGGAAGTTAAGTCCCATAGTGCTCAGAGCCATTGGAACCATTTTTTTGACAAGGTCATGATCCATCTCATTATGTGTGACTGGTCTGATGCTTTACACCACGGGGCCGATTTAAGGTGACGCCGTGGGCCAAGATGCTATATTGTGCAACATATTCTTATATTTTTCAAATGTATTATTTTAACACCATGTAATATCGTACGGTAACTTCTAACACGACTTATTTCACTGTTTTAAGTACTAATAATTCCTATGTTCGTTGTTTTTGAACCAATAACCAACACTACTGAATATTCTAAAACTAACATCACTGTCGACTCTTATTATCCCCACTCAAATATCAAGGAATAATGACTACTTACGGATAATCATAAAACTGAAGAAAATCTATGGACCACCACCTACTTTGGGCTTGTGTACTCTGAAGCTGACCGAGTGACTGAGGCGCTCTTACTTTGGTTTTCACTAAGTGGGAACAGCAAGGTGGCCACTGTTCTAGAATTTTACCATCTACATGTACATCTACATTCATACTCTGCAAACCACTGTGAAGTGCATTACAGAAGATACTGCCATTTTACCATTTATTAGGGCTTTTTCCTCCTCCATTAAAGTATGGAGTGCGGAAGGTATTATAGAAAAAGCGTCCTGTGAGCGCTGTGTTTATCCTAATCTTCACGATCCCTATAGGAGCAATACGTAGGGGGCTGTAGTATATTCCTAGATTGACCATCTACAGTTGCTTCTACTAAGTTTTTAGAAAGCTAGGCACATAGGACATTCCATTTCATAAATCGTTAAGGAATTCAATATGATCCGAGGTTCAGTCTCAGAGTGTACTAAGAATGTCAAATTTCAGGCATTGCCTCTCATGACGGTCAACACAGTGGCCGACGGCCTTCACTTGACGATCGAGAGCAGCGTCTTTTGCATAGAGTTGTCAGTACTTACAGACAAGCAACACTGAGTTAAATAAACGCAGAAATCAACGTGGGACGTACAACGAACGTATCCGTCGGCACAGTGCGGCAAAATGTGGCGACGCGAATGCATCTGCTGACAGTACGACATCGCTTGTAGCGCCTGTCCTGGTCTCGTGACCATATCAATTGGAACCCGAGAAGACTGGAAAACTTTGGCGTAGTCAGATAAGTCCAGATTTCAGTTGGTAAGAGCTGATGGTAGGGTTCAAGTGTGGCGTAGACCCGACGAAGCCGTGGACCTAAGTTGTCGACAAGACACTGTGCAAGCTGGTGGTCGCTCCTTAGTGGTGTGGGTTGTGTTTAGAAGGAATGGACTGGCTCTTTGATCAAACTGAACTGATCATTGATTAGAAATGGCTATGTTCGGCTGCTTGGAGGCCATTTGTTTCAAAACAATACGCCATGTCACCTGTTCACAATTGTTCGCAATTGGTTTGAAGAACATTCTGGACAGTCCGAGCGAAGGATTTGGCGATCCAGATCACCCGACATGAATTCCATCGAACATTTATAGGGTATAATCAAGAGGTCAGTTCGTGCACAAAATTCTGCACCGTCAACACTTTCCCAATTATGGACGGCTGTAGAGGCAGCATGGCTCAACATTTATGCAGGGGACTTCTAACGACTTGTTGAGTCCATGCCAAGTCGACTTGCTGCACTACGTTGGGTAAAAGGACTATGTGACTGTGTGGTGTCGTTTCGCAAGCTTCTTCATTGTCTGTCGTTTTTCTTTCTGGAGATGACACCTTTTCGGCCTGTTAAGTGTACAGTGATATCTGCACTTTATAAGGACCTCCAGCTCTGCAAGAATACAACTATGTCCACACCACAATTTTCATGCAAGATGGGGTGACACCACCTGTCGCTTGCCGGATGAATGATTTGTTTCGAGGAACCTTCGATAGTGGGCGCATCATCTCTAGGCAATATCAAGACGTGTGGCCTTCCACGTCCTCCAACTTAAATTCACGTGACTTCCAGTTGTGGGGAAATCTGAAAGATAGTGTCTATCAGGGATGTATCCGGTTTCATCCTGATGTGAAGGGTAGCATACGATGACATATCTCTTTAATTAGAGTGGACATATTGTGAACAACTGTCGACCACGCAGTGTTATGGATGCTGCATGGCAGAGTCAGGAGAACATATTGAGCACATATTGTAGCTTGTGACCATATTCTAATAAACGTGCCAGAACGACAGTTATCATGTGTCGGACCGTTCCTCCACTTTTACTGCAAGAACACCACATTATGACCGCTCACAGTGTCATATTTTCGCCCGGTGGCAAAAAGTGGAACTATTATTTTTTTTTCAGCACACTGCGTGAGCTCACTCGTTAACGAACATACCTTCGACGTTTAAGAGTCCTGCAATGTATACAGCCCGCGCCGCAGCACTCAGAACACCGTCATTTTAACCACTGGGTACTTTCTACAGTAAGCATGGGTATGATACTTATTATGTCTCTACGCTCGTCGAGGAATACGTGGAGTCTAGGAATCCTACTTGCTCGGTTCGCTAGATAAACAATTCAAACAAATCGTATTAATGAGTTCTATTACAAAAAGTAAATGACAATACTTAACTTCGACAATTACACAAATGTGTCGCAAGTTAAGGGCGACATACAACATAAGCAATCTCTTCAGTATAACAGTTCCCAATTCTGTGTTACGTAGAGTGTACAAGCGAAGTAACGAGCGTTGACACCTCTATCCAAGTCACTAGTTTTGAAGTGGCTATTCAACTGGGCCGTCAGCTTATGTCCTCTTCACATAGGGGCCGTTGCTGTTCTGTTGTCGTCCTGGAGAACAGCCGGTCAGCGTGTGATTGGCTGACGTCTTCTCACAGCCATCTCTTCTCTATGGTTCCTGACTGGCGTGCCGGCGCATGACTTCACGCTGTAACAATACTGAGTAAAATGCGTTTTGGATGTCAAGAAATACTTCATCTACTGGACAGCCTTGGTCCACGGCTTAAAGGCTGTTGTATAAAAAAGTGGAATTTTGGTTCCACGTGATCGATGTTTTCGAATTCCATACCGATGAACTGAGATCATTCTTTTCGAGATGCCTCATTACTTTTGAACTCAGAATATCTATATTACCAAGCGACTTTCCCGAAACCTGGAACACAAGGCAGTCGCAGGTTGCCTATCTAATGGCCTCCAGGGGCAACAAAAATATGATTTTCAATATTTCGTGTAATTATTGACCGAATTAAAAAATTTAAAGCGCTGTCATAAGATGTTCAATAAAATATGTAATTTTATGTTGGAAGTTTAAGACAGTAAGACAAGGACTACAGAGACTGTGTGTCTTTGGGCTGACGCCATTCAAATACCCGGACTTCATTCAACCAATATTTGAGAATGAGGGCACTGAGCGACCTGTAACATACTTTACGCGTAATTTCAAACCTTTTCTGAACTTTTTCTCCCTCACATGCTGAACGTCAAATATTTAATACATTAACTCATTCGTAAAGTAATCAGAAGTTGAAGCTGTTTTACAAGTGGGAGTTCGATTATTTAAAGAATCAATGGTTTTATGAGATTCCAAAAGAAATGGATGTCAAGAAAATTGGAAGGTAGTTCTGTGGACCACTTAAACTGATACCTTTCTTGTAGAAGGGTGTAACCTGTACTTTCTTCCAACCACTGGGCACGAGGTTTTGTTCGAGGTCGCTACGATGTTTTATAGTTAAAACAGGTGCAAACGTAATTGAAAATTCAGAATGGAACGTGATAGGGGCTCCACTTGGCCCTGGAGCTTTCTTCAAGTTTATTGTTTCATTGTTCGAACTGCCATGACTGACAGTCGCTAGTCGTTACAAGTGCCGACTTGTGCACAGTCTCTGAAAAAATTTTTATCAATTATTCCGGGTCATGTAAAAAAAGCAAAAGTGTAGTGTTAAATGTTGACGAATTTAAGGCCTCTGGACAGAACAAAATTTCGCGACAAGCGTCATAATTCTGTGTCACACAGCACAACGCCGCGACACACTTGTATCAAAGCCTAATCTATGTAATGGTTAATGCTGGAAACTGTACACCTCACACAGTACAGCGGCTATCTGAATGGATGAAAATCTTACAGAAATGCGTCGATACATGGGAGGCAAACGTACTGTACATCAACATTATGGCTGAGCTCAAAAGCAACGAAGGGAATATGAGGCAGGGTCACAAAATCAGCTTTAAGGCAAGAAGATTACAACTGACTTTAATTCAGACGAAAAGATGTGAGAATATTTTATGCAAGTTATTCGATTATTTCGCTAACTGGCGTATGTTGTTTGGTGCGAGGGTATATCAACATCAATATTTAGACGAGCTTTGCTTTAGCAGTGTAAAGCAAATAACCTTTGTCGATAATACTGTGGTGGAAGATCATATCGACGCACAGCAGATAATAGTGAAATTGAATGTCTAAAGAAAATTCTTGTACCAACGTGTAATACGTAAAGGGTGACTTCTTAAACGATTTACCCTATATGTCGAATGTGTTCTTCAATCTTCCGGAAGGACACACAATTTTATGTCTGTGATCTGTTATTTCCGACGCCATAGACACACTTGCACAATCATCCGCATATAATACTAAAAAGTTTTATTATTTTCGGTTCAACATCGCTAAAGGTTAATTTTCTCTCCGAAGTGTGGTGCTTAGAGCATAAACCGCTTCCGAAATACTATCGTTTTGTATTCCTGCTATTCCTTTTATCCCTACGTAAATACTACATCTAATAACCTCTACGGTCACTTTTGCACACTCCAAGCTTTATTTACCTGCCATGTTTCTTCTTTACTGCTCCTTCCCGTGATTACTTATTCCTGGATGTCATAGAAGATACCTCACTAATCTGTCCTCTTTTACTTTCGTTAGCACTTCATCATTTCATAATTTATCTGACCACCTCACTTGTCACATTACTCGACTGCATCATATTTAAAATACTTCTAGGTTCCTGATACACGCAGTGGTTACGGTTACTACAAGCCACACCACAAGTTGGGAAACGTTGCCAAATTTCTAGTAGTTTACTGTCGAGTTGAGATTTTTACAAATGTTTTATTCGTATCTTACAGAAACTAGCAGTACGGCAATAAACAGCCTTTTAAACTCGCCGCTAACGGCAATCAAGTAATTTATAGCAATACAACAATTTAAAAAATTAAAGAACATTAGTAAACAGGCTACTAAAGTAAATACAGAACTTTGTTAATAAAGTACGGTGAGGTAGTGAAGCTACCAACACCCCCATTAAAAAAAATTAAACAGGTCTCAGCAAACACACGATTAATGGCAATAGAAGGAATTTACAAACTTGGAGGAATTTTAAAAAAATTTAAACAAAAGTGTCCTGAAATATCATTAGAACATGACGGACCCGTGTAATGTAGCCACAAATCACCCACTCAGAGATGCTCAGGCTAGACAGAATACTGACCAATTTAAATACGGCCGTAAACACAATTGCCACTCTCAGGCTGGTCACTGCACCGATTTTTAGTCAGCAAAAACTTGTTGTAAGATGGCTTAACTTGCTGACAGAATTAGAGCTAACCTCGTGCAAGGAAACATTACACCACACAGTCCTGAATGAGCGACCACATGATCAACCAACAAGAAGCATGAATTTACTCATAACACAAGACAGAATAGCGAAACAGTTAAACTGCCAAAACTACACCTCCCATCGGACAGTAACGAGAGGAGGAGGAAAGATCACTGTCTTCAATTACACCGGTGCCGGGGACAGGGAACCCGGTCGCCGGAGGCCGCAAGGTAGAAGAGACACTGGTTACACAAAATTATTACTTAATGATTAAACCTTCCACGAACTTGACTTGCAATTATGCTCGAACAGGCAGTACACGACCTTCGATGGCAAGGATCCACACATCCGACCGCGCACGTGTCGCCAGCGTACCCAACACACCACGGTCACGCGACAACACGCTCTGTCATCGGAGTTCACGTCTTCTCTACAACGTTGAAGGGTAGTGGCCGCTCCTTCATGTTAGGTGTCTCCTTTTAAACTCCAGTGTTGAAACGAAGGATTTAAAGAAGCTTGTTAACGTCCCTCCAAGGTGAAATGAACAGCAACTACTCGTGGGGCGATTATGTATACAACCAACACGCGGGGAGCTCTTCCGTCAACTCGACCCGCTCGTTACACACAACCGACATACATCACGTGGCGACTCGGTACAACCGACCGCGCCTGCTTCGCGCTGGAGCCACACTTCCCTCCCGTGTCCACCACCCTCTCTGCGCGCAACCCCTACTTCCGCGCCACCACATGAGGTTACAACCGATCAAAGATCTCACTTCCTCCATAGCAGTTTCGCGGAAGCAAGAACGCAGATATTGAAAGCCGAGGAAAAAGACAACTAAGCAGCCACTTAATGACAGACAACATATCAAACAAACATATCAGGGGAAGAAAAGGAAAACCAATGCAATCAAAACACAAGGTGTAGCACGAGTCGATACACGGCTCAGTTCTGCTTCTCCAGATTTTCGATATTCCACGTTTTGCTTCTAAACAGCATCGTGCTTTACACATATACGGCCCTTTCAAAAAGATCCGACACTGGTTTTATTCCTGACGTGCGAGCTACGTCACCCTAGTAAGTAACGCGGCATTTTGGACTAGCAAGAGTAAACAATAGACACGCATTCGATCAGTCAGCCATTGGCAGGCAGCGCTAGGTACTGGACGAGCGGTCTCAGTGTGACAACATTGTTTGTCACAAATTTCAATGGAGCAACGAACTGAGCAGTGGTCAGAAAGAGTCTTAAAAGCTTGTAAGGGTGCTGAAGGGTAGGCTGTTCTGAGAAAGTATTGTTAAGAAGAAATTCGAAATGTTGCGTCGTTTCCGAGTTAATTAGCATTGAAGTTAGTCAATTAGGCCGCACAAGCGTAAATTCTAGCGGACCACCGGAGACAATATCGCCAAACGTATTCTTCATTTGGCTTCCGAAAAACAAACAGGAGGGCGATACAAAAATTAGGCATGGGACAGTAGTAATGACCGAACTCGGGCCTAGGACTCAGCTTTCTCTTGCGCCGTCACCTGGTACACTATAGGAAAAAATGACACTATTGCTGGCGGGTGCCCTTGAATTTGCGCCCTTGACAGCCTGATTGGTTCACTTCAGTGCTAATTAACTCGGAAACGGAGCAAAGTATCGGTTCATTCCTTAATACCTATTACTCAGCGCTACCTACTCCGCAACACTTTTAGAAGCAATCAAACCGTTTGTAACCACCCAGTATAAAGCCGTGAGGACATTCTCCAGAACGTTTTCAAAAAGAGAAAAGTGTATGTAAAGTTTGTCCCACAGACTTGGACACCCGAACAAGAAAAACGACGCGCTGGCACCTGCCGCGACTTGACTGACATTCAAAATGCGGACAATTCTTATCTTGATAAAATCATCAAGGGTGACGAGACTTATTAGTATCAGTATGAACCTAACACAAACGACAAAGTAAAGACATTCACGTGAAGGGTCAGCGCTTTGGCGACATAACCGACACTCAGGTCAATGTGATGTGCGAGCTGAACAAAATCCCAAATAAGGACTTTTCCGCTAGTTTTACATGCTTGTGTGAATGTTTTTGGTGTTGTACTACAGTGGGGGAAGGCTACGTGAAACGTCATATTTTGTCAGTATTAACAATACTAATTCCATACTTTCCATCCCACTGTAGGTATACCCAGCGCTTTGTCTCTCTCCTCTCCTTTATCTCCTATGTAGTGCCAATATGCCTAAATCACCTCCATCAGTCCACATCTTTCAATAAGCAGACGACACCGCTTTTCTCGCCCTCTGTACTACACTCCAGAAATCCTAACGACTCCTCCAGACTCATCCCGACGAGTTTAACTTCTGGTGTAACCAATGGCTCGTTAACCAACGGATTATCAACATTAACCCCTCCAAAACGCATGTAACAATTATGGAACGAACCGCCCGCAACTTCCACCGTTACGAATTGTACCTTACCATTTACGACCGTTATACCCAGTTAACCAATACAGTAAAATATCTTGGACTCACCATCGGTTGACAACTAACATGGAAACCTCACCTACTAACCGTCTCATAGATAGTCCACAGTAGAGTAAAACTACTAACTGGCTAAGGATGTCGTTTCTCTCCCTTCACTGTCCTCCTCATCTAGAAAATCTTGATCCGACCCGTCTTCTCATACGCAAACGTTGTATGGATATCTTCATCATCTTATCAACTATCCACCTTTCATGAATAACATCCACAACGTTGGCTCCTATAATCCTATTGTAATCCCTCTAATTTCCAATGCCAGTACGCTGCCGCTCCTCTACCAACACATCCCGCCAACCCTACACCTGCACAGATTCCATCCACATCCTCTCCCAACGAAATTTTAACCGTCTTCTTTTCCCAGACCATGAAGTTTTTCAGACTGCTGACATCTCCTGGCCAGGTTACAGGAGTCTGTGAAGATAAAGCGTTGCGATAATCTGTCCAAGGGCGTGTTTTTGCTCCGCGACATCGCCCCAGCTCATTCTGTACGAGACACAATCACATCTGTTGCTGTTTTAGGATTATATTGTCCCAATCGCTATCACCGTATTCTCCTGACGTGGTATCAGTGACTAAGTGACTTTTTCTTCTTTTCTCGGACGAAGAAACCATTGTGTGGCAGGCATTTCCGGAATGACAACGAAGTGATTTCCAAAGTGGTCCGATTCCTGAACAGGTAGGCTGCAGATTCCGACAACCAAGGTCTCTGGCATGTCATCCATCCTTGGAAAAAAATTTATAGCATTGAGGGACACATGTGTGGAGAACAGCACCTACGTTTGGGAAGGACAATTAAAACTTAATGACCAACGTCCTGCAACAGGTGTTCAATAAGTTAGGCAACATAATTTTTTCTGAAAACAGGTCTGTTTTATTCCGGATTCCTGTACACCATATTATTCCCCACTCTTTTGGCTACAGTATCGTATTTTTCAATATAATGTCCGTTCAGTGTGACGGCCTTACGTCACCTTACTGGGAGCGCATGTATGCCCGCATGGTACCACTGCACTGGTCGACGTCATGCTACATCAATAACCTCCCCATCAATAACCTCCCCATCATCGCGCGGAGTGCAGCCCTTATTGCGTCAGACTGATGTAAGTCGAAAGGTGCGAGTTGCGAGCTGTAGGATGAATGAGGAGGAAGAACAGTCCAACGAAGTTTTGTGACCTCCTCTCGGGTGCGCAGTGTTGTGTGACGCCTCGCGTTGTCATGGAGAAGGAGAAGTTCGTTTCCATTCATGTGGTGACGAACACGCTGAAATTGTTTTTCCAGTTCCCTCAGGGTAGCACAATATACTTCCGAGGTGATCGTTTCACCTCTTGAGAGGTCCAGAAAGAGATCGGCATGACTTTATCGGCTGAGGGTGCGGCATTGAACTTTTTCTTCAGTGGACTGGTGGTGTGGAGCTTCTCCATACACTGCCGTTTCGTTTCCGGTTCGAAGTGATGCATGCACCCATGTTTCATCATCTGTGACTATTTTTCACAAAATATTGTCACGATCAGCCTCGTAACACGCAAGTAATTCCGCACAAATGGTCCTTCGTTACTCTTTCTGGTCCTCTGCTAGGCTCCGAGGATCAGAGTGGGCATACTGTGTACAATGAATAATAATGAGCGTCTGGCTTCATTGGCCGGGAGGCCCCTCGCGCGGCAAGTCTGGCCGCCTTGGTGCAGGTCTTATTACATTCGACGCCACGATGGGCGACCTGCGCGCCGGATGGGGATGAAATGATGATGAAGACAGCGCAACACTCAGCCGGGAATAGAACCCGCGCCCGTAGGACGGCAATCCGTCACGCTGACCACTCAGCTATGGGGGCGAACCTTTGTATACAATAACTGTGGACGAGTGTATCAGCACTACGAAAAGAGGCGTCCAATTTAGCAGCGAGGTGGTTGATTGTGATATGCCAATCACCGCGAATGAGAGTGTCCGCACGTTCCAATGTAGCAGGAGTAACAGCTGTGTGCGGTCGGCAGGTCCGTAGGGGATTGGACAGATTTGCGCGACCCTGTTGCGATGATGACAGATGCCGCGCCCAACGACTCACAGTGGTTTTGTTCACTGCGAGGTGTCCGCAGTCATTCTGCAAGCGCCTATAAATATCTGCAAAGCTTTGGTTTCCCTAGAAAGGAAAATGACAGCTCCTTGCCTGGAAGCACCTCCGTTACAGACTCCATTTTGAAGGCTACGTACAGCGCCACAACATCTCGGAACTTCATGTAATTATATGGGCCGTAGCAGGAATATTCCACGATGTCCCGCAACAAATCCCACATTTTTTTCAACTGAAACCGGCTGAGAAAAAGAAGTGTTGCATAACTTACGGAACGCCCCTCGTATATAGTTGACCGCTGCTCTTTATGCCACGCTGACCGCATCGAAGTGCATAAGTCCACAGTTTTGAATGCACTGAATTCATTGACGCTACCGATTGGGTCCTGATGATCATTCCCGGAAACTAAACTATCTCGCAGCTTCCTTGAATGAAGCTGAACATGCCACCCATAGCATTTGGGTTGTTGGAGGGGGGGGGGGGGAAGGTGGAGGATTGACGTCGGTTCGAAGAATGGGGCTCTTGGACGTCTTGTTGTTTATGGATTGGCCACAGAAAGTACGGTTTTATACTGCATACAGTGCAGAATAAATGTGGCGACGTCGTCGTGGTCTCGCTGGACACAGACTGTCGCTCGCCTGTGGTGACCGCATACAGCTCACAGCGTCTATAGTCGAGTCGTCGTAAGTTGATTCCTGATAGTTACTGTGGGATGGGTGCCACAGGTTTGCGCACCTGCCTCAACCAGTCACGTAACGCAATTCTGTAAACATTTCTACGACAATGTCACGGTGTTGTCGCAGTTATATAGGCGACTATTGCTTTCATCTACAGCCGTTAGCTGGCAACAGCGATGTTAGCTATCTAGGCTCTTCTTATACAGACTTGACTGTAGGCAAGGCTTACGATCTTGATGATGATAATGATGATGTTTGGTTTGTGGGGCGCTCAATTGTGCAGTTATCACTGCCGGTACAAATTCCCAACCTCTGCTGTGTCCAATCTCGCCAATTTCATGAATGATGATGAAATGATGAGGACAGCACAAACACCCAGTCATCTCGAGGCAGGTGAAAAATCTCTGACCCCGCCGGGAATCGAACCCGGGACCCCGTGCTCGGGAAGCGAGAAAGCGACCGCGAGACCACGAGCTGCGTACTTACGATCTTGAGACAGCATCGTCCCAGTCTTGTCGCAGTTATATAGGCGACTATTACTTTCGCCTGCAGCCGTTGGCGCTATGCAGTTGAAAGCTGGCAACAGCGATGTTAACTGTCAGGGCTGTTCTTATACCGACTTCACTATAGGCAAAGCTTACCATCTTGAGACAGCATCGCATATGCAACCTGTTACACTTCAAGGCAGAACATGCAAATCACACCCTCCAATCCACTTACGTCCTAACATGAAATTAACTGTTAAGCGCCGTACAGTTGATGTTATAGGGTAGGATACCAACGTGAAAAATGATATAGTTAGTATGCCACGCCTCATCAATATGTTACAGAAAAATTACCATTTTCGCCGATTAAAGCCGGAGCCAGGTTTACCGATTCGATTTCTTCAGTCCCTGGCGAGGAAGCGTGTAACTTGGATGCCAGGCGTGCCCTGCTTGACGATCTCAACGGACTGTTATTGCAGCCAGTCAGGCCCTTTATGCCGCTGCAAGTAAATTCACAGTAACTGACATTATTATCAACACTTGTGCTGCCGGCCGAAGTGGCCGTGCGGTTAAAGGCGCTGCAGTCTGGAACCGCAAGACCGCTACGGTCGCAGGTTCGAATCCTGCCTCGGGCATGGATGTTTGTGATGTCCTTAGGTTAGTTAGGTTTAACTAGTTCTAAGTTCTAGGGGACTAATGACCTCAGCAGTTGAGTCCCATAGTGCTCAGAGCCATATGAACACTTGTGCTACTGAACGTAGCATACGCCCATGAATAACTTCACGAGACTTTCAGACGCTCAGCTGCCTAAAACTAATAAAATAGGCTGCGCTAAAATATGGGTTTGTGATCAATCTTGTTTTCCAACAATGTTCTGACTGGTTTGATGCGGCACGCCACAACTTTCTCTTCTATGCCAACCTCTTCATCTCTGAACAGCTCTTGTTAGATACATTCCAGTCTGTCTTGTCTCACAGTTTTTGCTCTCTGCGTTTTCATCTAGTACCATGTCCATCATCCTGTGCCTACCTCACGGCTTTCCACATCTTCCTTTCATCGCACATTCTGCGAAGGATCTCCTCACCTAATATCCCCTTAATTTTCATCTACCTTCTCTAACAACAGATATCTGTTCAGTTTTCTTCTTTCTCGGATTTCCCAGACCCCAAAATGGTTCTAATGGCTCTAAGTGCTATGGGACTTAACATCTGGGGTCATCAGTCCCCTAGACTTAGAACTACTTAAACCTAACTAACCTAAGGACAGCACACACATCCATGCCCGAGGCAGGATTCGAACCTGCGACCGTAGCAACCGCGCGGTTCCGGACTGAAGCTCCTAGAACCGCTCGACCACAGCGGCCGGCTCGCAAACCCCATGATTCACTTCCGTACAATGCTGTGCTCCAGACGTACATTCTAACCAATTTCTTCTTCAAATTAAGGTCTTTGATACTTAGAGACTCCTTTAGCGAGAAATACCCTCTTTGCCTGTAGTGGTCTGCTTCTTATATCCTGCTTGCTTCGTCTGCCATTTTTTATTTTACTTCCGAGGCACAGGATACCTTCAATTACAGCTCGTTTTTTCACTCTTATACACACACGCATGAGAAAAAAAGGAAGTTTTAGAATGAAAGACGACGGTGGCGATCAAAACGTAGCACAGTTGAAGACATAATTTATTACGGCAACTGAAGATGAACGAAAGCCTGAAACACATCTTGGAATAAACTGCTTAAGAAAAAGTGCTTCGTAGCTGTATTTCTTCTTATAATTTAATCCACAGCCTTGGCGCTCAGCCACCGTTAACACGGATAAATTAAAGATTGTTATGTATAAAGCGACATAAACAGGTCATACGGATGCAAATTAAGTCTGTTTACCAACAGAGGAATGTTGTTCGGACTTAAGAAACAGACGTTGTAAGATCTTACCTTCGCCCGGAATGACGTGTGGTTATCGCGACAAGTGACATAGCTCTCATACTACATCTGCCTAATGTGTTTCTCCCCATCGTACCCGGGTGCTCATTTCTTGCCGAATCAGGTGTGTGTGCAGATAAAAGCAAACGGCAGGAGATCACTGTCTAGTTGAGTCAACGGCGCCGTCGCCTTGCCGCACATCAGCTCCCTGCAGAGGCGCAGCACAAGGGAACAGCAGCCATGGCGACAGCACCTCAGGACAGCACCGGTTAGTTCTCACGCGGACGCTGAACGGGAAGGAATGTTAGAATTTCACGTTACTTAAACAGCGCTGTCATTAGAGACAACGTATCGACCGTGGCCTAATTAAAGGAACCATACGGGTATTCGTCTCTAGCGGTCTAGGGAAATACGGAAGGTGTGTATCAGGAATATTGGACACTGAGTACATCCTCCTCCCTAACAGGAGTCAGTACCTCAAGCCATCTGTCACCTCCCTCTCTTCTAAATGCCGAATACTGAGAGGCCAGTCTCAGAAATGTGGTACAGTGGCTCTAGTAGGTATCGCAGAGCCAGGACAAATATATTGTGCTAAAAGGAGGACGACTTTGCAGAATATCTGTGGCTGTATTCAGCATGGTTTTTCTTGTAGACAGCAGTACACTTCACGTCATAGAAGACTATGATATGTTACCGCACTGATAAGAATAAAGCACGTCTAAATCCTTCACGATCGCTGAATAGGCACAAACTATTAAGTGTCTTTGGACGACAGTGGCAGTATTTTAATTTCAGGCCTCGAGTCTCGAAATTGCTACTTTAGGCGAGCTGTTTTTCAGTTAATGTTCTTGTGGATAAAAAGAAAGGCCATAGGGCTTTTGTAACGTTACTTCGCGATGTGAGAATGATAACACAGGGCAACTAAAAATTTTTTGGAAAAACTTTTTTACTTTGATAACTGATCTTTACAGATTTTTATGAGCTGAATCCAAATCTAGCCTTAGTTTTCTTGTATCACCCATAATTTTCGAGAAATATGCTTTTTATTACATAGTATAAAAGTCCCATGCTATACGATAAACGAGGAAATTAATGAAACGCTTTGTTACAACATAAGCGTGGTTTGTGTTTACAATAAGCTACTTAAAACAATGGTATGTGTTAACAGAAGTTTCACTTGTCAGCTGCAACTGGTTTGTTTTTTCATTCTCTTTTTTCTTCGAAGCTTCTTGTGTACCTTTTTCTAAGATGAGTCGCCTGCTGAACTTCTCGGTGAAGTGACCAACAGCAGTCCCACATCATGTTGGTGTTCCAGCGGCCTTGGTAGCGTTTTTCCATCACTAGTTTTGGATGACTCAATAAACAGCCTCCAGTCTTCCTTTTTTTATTCAGTACCAAACTCATTCATCGGATCAGGAATGTCTGAGCAGTACTCTAAATCACCTTCTTGTTGAAAAAACTTGGATAATTGCAGATCTCTCTTTCTACACATGTACATGCTGGTTCCAACTGTCAGTAAGTTCTCTTCTTTTAATCTAGAGCCAAGAAATTCAGCTTTTTCTTCCGTTAAGCCCAGATCCCTAAACAAATCGCCGGCCGGTGTGGCCGAGCGGTTCTAGGCGCTTCAGTCTGGAACCGCGCGACCGTTACGGCCGCAGGTACGCATCCTGCCTCGGGAATGGATGTGTGTGATGTCCTTAGGTTAGTTAGGTTTAAGTAGTTCTAAGTTCTAGGGGACTGATGACCTTCAGTTAGGTTTAAGTAGTTCTAAGTTCTAGGGGACTGATGACCTCAGATATTAAGTCCCATAGTGCTCAGAGCCATTTGAACCATTTGAACCCTAAACAAATTGTAAAGCTCGGTCTGAGTAAACAATTTGAGCTCTAGACTTTCTGTATTACAATGGAATTCATCATCATCTGGTTCATCTAAATCAGATTGTACATCAGAAAATACTTCTGTTGGAATAGAATTTAAATCATGTGTTGGTTCAGGAACCGGCAAATCTACACCATGCCCTACTGGTCGGACGGCGGACGGAAGGTTAGGGTAACTTATTACCTTCCTGTTTTTCGAATTATGACCAGTAATATCAACAATGCAAAAGTACCAATCATCGGAAAATTTCTTGGCTTCCTCCATATCATAGGAACTGCAAATCTAAAGGCTTTTTCCTCCTTTTTGGACCCTTTTCTCAGGTCTTCAACACACATATATCATACCTTATGCGGCGCGCAAGATTCATGTTGATCACCAAGTTTAGATCCAAAGTATGATAAAATAAACCTTTTTTCACAAAGTCTGTAATGTTTCTTTGGTGTTTTTTAATCACAAATTCACCACAAATGTAACAAAAACTGTCAGCAGAGTTTTTACAACCACAATTAGACATTGTACTGAGCACATGTACAGAAAACGAAAGTGTGATTAGGTTGACAGAAAAAAAACCGCCAGGTTGACAGTAAAAAAAACACCATCTATTAACACAAAAATAGAATCGACTTTTCTTTTCCAGCAAACGTTTTTCAGCAGTGCTACAAGCGTCATCTACATTCATGACACCTCTTTTTTAAATTATTGTAACTGTATGAAAGCTGTTATATTCTTTTAAAAAACGCTTAATTTAAAAAGTTAACTGTAAAATGTGGAGAAATGCTGGGTGATACAGTTTTTTAAGTATCATATTTGGATTTCATACCCTAAAAAACCTAAGAATAAGGTGGTTGTTGCTGTTGTGGTCTTCAGTCCTGAGACTGGTTTGATGCAGCTCTCCATGCTACTCTATCCTGTGCAAGCTTCTTCATCTCCCAGTAGTTACTGAAACCTACATCCTTCTGAATCTGCTTAGTGTATTCATCTCTTGGTCTCCCTCTACGATTTTTACCCTCCACGCCGCCCTCCAATGCTAAATGTGTGACCCCCTGATGCCTCAGAACATGTCCTACCAACCGGTCCCTTCTTCTGGTCAAGTTGTGCCACAACTCCTCTTCTCCCCAATTCTATTCAATACCTCCTCATTAGTTATGTGATCTACCCATCTAATCTTCAGCATTCTTCTTTAGCACCACATTTCGAAAGCTTCTATTCTCTTCTTGTCTAAACTTTCACTTCCATACATGGCTACACTCCATACAAATACTTTCAGAAACGAGTTCTTGACCGGTTTTCGGCTATTCGTCTTTTAATGTCTGAAGATGGCCTTGTAAGCCGAAAACCGGTTAGCAATAAAAGTAATATTGTAGAACAAAAGCAAACTGGTGCTTTTCATTTATTATTTTGGGGGATAATTGCTTAAATTATGTTTTGGTATTTATGGGATTCTGTGTGTTTGTCTGGGGTTTTTGCTGGCCTGTGCCCTTACGATTTCCCGTTGCCTCGCCCGGGAGTCGTACGTAAAGTTTAAGGTGAGTGAATTTTGGTAGTTCCCGTCCAGTGGTTCGGTGTGCCCCGTGACTAACTGTTTTTTTTTTTTTTTTTTTTTTTTTTTTTGCACCCCGCCTGTCCTATCTCCCTGGCTTAAGGTTGGCTCCTCTGTGCCCGTGCGCGTGTGTGTATGTGGGCGACGGTGATTGTTTCCTGACTTGTTTACCGATTCTTGCCCACTTCTCTGCATAGACTGCCGAATCTGTAATTTGGTCTATGTCATATTATAGTTGCTTCAAGTTGGTTCGCACACTCCCCTTGGTAATGACATCTGCGCACCTATGAGATCGAATAATGTTTGACCCATTGTAAGTTGTCGGTTGTCTCCGTGTGTGTTAAATTTTAACTTGTATTTGAGGTTTGGTGTAATTGTATTTTGTTAACTGAGCTACTTTTATCTTGTCTACTGCTGCGATGTCAGAGAAAAAAAATTTAACAATCATAAATTTAATCTTACCTGTGTAGCCGTATTTGTGGAGACTTGTTATTTAAATTTCATTGTCTTCCCAACTTGCCCTTTGCTACTGTATTAAAAGTGTTTGTTGTTTTGACTAATCGCAGCTGCTTGCCTTAAAGAACTAAAGCTGATTTGAAACATTGAGAATTAGTGTAACTGTTCACTCCAATAAAGCCACCCTGTTAAAAGAAAAATTTTGGTGCTACCATTTGTTTCCCCCTTGTTCCCCTACCACGGCTCAGCGGAGAAAGACAGATGGTGATTCGTTTTGAAGTAACACACTGAGCCACAACTGATGTTCTTAATATTTTGTGTAGAGTGCTTTTGCCCAAACAGACACAGAGCAGTTAAATACTGTCGTACAAGCAATGCCCATGCTATGGGGCACAGATATACACTAAGACTGCAAGGCTACAGTAAGTGCCTAGAGAGAAGAGATATGTACAGCTCCCAACGAAGAATATGGTTCAAATGGCTCTGAGCACTATGGGACTTAACTTCTGTGGTCATCAGTCCCTTGGAACTTAGAACTACTTAAACCTAACTAACCTAAGGACATCACACAAATCCATGCCCGAGGCAGGATTCGAACCTTCGACCGTAGCAGTCGCGCGGTTACAGACTGTAGCGCCTAGAACCGCTCGGCCACTCCGGCCGGCCGAAGAATATGACTCTCTAGGCAAGGGAATCAAGGATACATTACATTGTTATATACTTAACTCTGGATTACTAAATTTTGAAACGATTGAAGTTGGTATCTCTTGTCGGTTCCCTTCAATCTGGATATATGAACTATATGTGCTCTTGAGTAGCTTCAAAGAAACACATTGTTGATAACAATGGCTGCATTATTTATTACCTGACTCCAGTGGTTTTCTGACACTGGTGCTCTTGTCTTAAATGTTTCAAATGTTTAGTAATGCTTTGTTTTTTTTTTTTTTTTTTGTTGTGGTTTTAGGGCGCAAAACTTCTATGGTCATTAGCGCCCAAGTAATGCTTTGTGTGTCTCCTAATAGTCGGCATGTTTGCTTAATCACTCCTTTATCAATTGGAAGAGTGTAGTTTCCATCACAGTGACCGTCTTCAGTCCAATCTCGTCTTTTGCCACTAAAATTAGCGCAATGTGAATGGTGTAAATTATACGGAATGCTAAATATTTCATTTATAAATGCATATAACATTTATTGCATAAACAGATTTGCAAAAAATGAAAATCGCTCTTCAGAAAAGAGTTCATGAAGTCGCTGGGTCATGATCTGACAGTAACACAAATAGATCGGAGTCCGAGCGTACCAGGCATCTGTGACCTACGACCAGAGGTATGCGAGGCTCAGGACACAATCTAAGCAGCAGTAGCAGAACCTATAACAGCCTCTAGGAAGAAATATGCTCATTTAGTCCTTCGAACAAACGAAGAATGACTTCGATGTTTTGTAACCACAGCTCAAGAGCAAGTTGTGCAGAATACCGAGCTAGGTCTCTCTTGGATTGTAATAATAAGAGCGAAAGCAGAAGACTCTTTACTCTTTTGTGCGAAAAATGCTCTTGGAATTGTAATAATTATAATAACTTTTTTAGTAGGGCATAACATAAATTATGGCTTCTTTCCCAATAATATTTCTAGCAGTAAAACGGTCATTATAGGGTATAAATCAGGACAACTTTGTACTTATTTGGTGTGTAACATACCATTGGAGATCAATAATAGTAATTAACTAGTGTAGAAGTTATAAATTATGACTTCCTTTGCATAAACTTCGGAGTAGTAAAATTTACGATAATTTAGTAGCACTGTCACATCTTCATCCTTGATTGCTCTAGGGTTAATAACATCGTCTGCTCATTGTGATTAGAGTACTTTTACAGCTGTTCGTATTTTCGTCGTTCAGATTCAATAATATTCGTGTTTGACTAGGTTCCCCCAATGAACGGGCACATTTTTTTATATTTTTTATCCAGAAATGTTTCGCTGAAGTTATAGCATTATCAGTGGTTTTTTCGTTGTTTTTTAATTAAATGTCAAAACTTTTTACTGTATGTACATAAAGTAAACATGGTACGGATGACAAACTGTAAAACAAAAAACAGCTATAATGCAAAGTTCGGGAAGCCACAGAAACCACAGCACGTGTTAACAGGGTATATGAATATTTAATAGAAAGCAAATAAAAAAGCACACTGGTGGTGCGTTAACTTCAGCGAAACGTATCTGCATAAAAAAGAAGGAGAAGTTGTAACATTGATATTAAACTGCTATTGAGCAAACCGCAATACGGTGCCATGTGTTACAAGACCTACTGTCTGAGCAGAGGTCAGCGGCGACATTATGGTGGCTCCCGTAGTTACGGCCTCGCAAACTGTCTGGAAACAGAGTTGTAGCTTGCTATTGGCTGAGCAAAGCTCGGCGGTAGAGGGTAGCACGAATTTCCTGGATGGTAATTGGTTGGAACGCTCGAAACAGAAACAGTGTTGTGGTGGCAGAAGACACTCAGGCCTGGGCTGGAACGGTGAGCAGCCCGAATCTAAGAATGAGTAAAAAATCTGGGTTTTTCTCAGGAAGAGGCCCAGGCGTGGGACGAATGCGGATGTGGCCTCGTATGTGGGCAACTATGTTAAACTTTTACCGCGAACAGTCAGGGACGGGCCGGAACCGAGTGCGGCCACATATGATTAGCAAGAGTCTGAAATGGTGCTCACAACAAGATACCCCATGACGGATGGAGGAAGGAGGCCATCAAAAGAAGACTTACGCTGGCAAAGAGGGCAACATGGCCAAGAGAAGTCTACTAGTATCGAACAAAGGCTTTAATCTGAAGAAGAAATTTCTGAGAATTTACGTTTGGACTACAGCATTGTACAGTTGTGAAACATGGTCTGTGGGAAAACAGGAACAAAAGAGAATCGAAGCAATTGAGATGTGGTGCTATAGAAGAATGCTGAAAGTTGAGTTGACTGATTAGATAAGGAATGAGGAGGGTTTCCGAAGAATCACCAAGGAAAGGAATATAAGAAAAACACTGACAAGAAGCAGGGACAGCATGATATGACATCTGTTAAGTCATCAGGGAATAGCTTTCTTGGTAGTAGATGCTCTAGAGGGTAAAACTGTAGGGGAAGATAATCAACAAGTAATCGAGGACGTAGGTTGCAACTGCTATTTTGAGATGAAAAGGTTGGGACAGGAAAGGAATTCGTGGCTACCGCATCAAATCAGTCAGGGGATTACCGACTTAGAAACAAGTTATCAGCAGGGACAATAAAATACGGCGACAGTAGTCAGTGCGGGCCAGGGAGATGCAGTCGCTGCAGCAGTCTTGGTTATTCTTCCTATTAAAAAAAAAAAAATGTTCAAATGTGTGTGAATTCCTAAGGGACCAAACTGCTGAGGCCATCGGTCCCTAGACTTACACACTCCATAAACTAACGTAAACTAACTTATGCTAAGGACAACACACACACCCATGCCCGAGGGAGGACTCGAACCTCCGGCGGACGGGGCCTCGTGATCCGTGACATGGTGCCTCAAACAGCGCAGCTACTCCGCGTGGCTTCCTATTTTACTGCTAATGCATATCGATAAAACCACAATATCGCACTAGATTAATCTCCCGCTTTAAAAACAGTTCTCTGCATTGTAAATAGAAAACAATGTACATAGAATGTGTTCTATCCCGGAAAGCATTCAGAATAGCGCACATGTCCATATGAATTTTTCTACTTCAAATGATCTTTCCTGTCAGATCCCCGAGTATTGACCATTCCTCCTGGGGCACTATGTATAATATTCTTTTGAAAGCTGAAGTTTTTCTGTTTTCGGCTAATTGTGAAACATTTAATCTAGTATTATGTGAGAAGTAAAGGAAAGTAGGGAGAAAACGTGTTGCTTATTTAACTGAACTGCGAACAAATTTACTGCATAGGTCTAGAATATATGTAGAAGGAATCAGACGATGACACCTTTAAGCAGAATTACGTCTGAAATACAAGATTCCCGTGAGAATGCATACATCAGTTTCCTAATGAGAGTTCTCAATTCAGTGAAATACGCAAAAACTCTTGTCATGTCAACCAGATCAGTAGATTTGCTCTGCTGAATGGCAGCATATGTACAACAGTTGCAAGAAATGCAAACTGAAAGTCGCACATCGTGTTTCACATGAGGCATGCTCGTTTGAAATTCAGACCAAGGAGAAACTAGTGACCATATCATCGTATCCACAGATACATGGGGTACTGCATATATTTCTTCTGCGGCTGTTATTGTAGTTTTGACATCCAGTGGTGGTTTACAAACTTGTAATTTTTCATTGAAAGTTATCATCCTTTCAATAATGTAACAACTTTCCCGCTGTTACTGCTTACACTATTGTAATCGTCAAGTTTCAATATACTGAATATAAATTTTGCGTCTTGATAGGGCATCTCTTAAAAAATTGCGTCTGCTATGTCTAACAAATTTAATATTTGCCCATGTTGCTTCTGAGTTATTCAAACATAACTTGAAAAGCACCGAACAACAGTCTTTCTGCATTAATCAGATAAACTCAATAGAGTCATTGCTACCGTTGATGAAATAGAATACGCAGAGTGACTATATTTCGATAACGTTGTGCTTACGTATTAGGGTGACAACTCTTATATTTTGCAGCTAGTTTAGGATATTCTGGCAGGTAAAAGAAACACGACGCACAGAGGAACAAACGAGAACGACTCAAAATTTTTGCGCTACCAGCCACAAGAATTGCCTGCTATCGGTAGTAGAATAAGATTGCGTGGTAAGCGTAATGAACTGCTTTTGGCTGACGCTTTGACGTCACTAAGGAGCAGCGTCTGACTCAGGAACAGTGCTATAACACGTGGTAATCACTACAAGGGACATCGCTAAATATACGTTTACCGGCACCATTCTGCCAGTCATGTTCGATAAGGTTCATGTCTGGAGAACATGCTGACCCATCTCTTCGAGCGATGTCGTTATCCTAAAGGAAATCTTCAAAAGATGTGCACGATGAGGGCGCGAATTGTCGTCCATGAAGACGATTGCCTCACCAATATACTGCCGATATGGTTGCACTATCAGTCAGAGGATGGCGCTCACATATTATACAGCCGTCACGGTGCCTTCCATGACCAGCAGCGGCGTACGTCGGCCCCACATAATGCCACCTCAAAACAGCAGGGAACCTCCATCTCGCTGCACTCGCTGGACAGCGTGTCTAAGGAGTTCAGCCTGACCGGGTTGCCTCCAAACATGTCCCCGACGACTGTCTGGTTGAAGGCATATCCGACACCCATTGGTGAAGAGAACGAGATGCCAATCCTGAGCGGTCCATTCGGCATGTTGTTGGGCCCGTCTGTACCGCGCTGCATGGTTACGTGGTTGCAAAGATGGACCTCGCCATGGACGTCGGGTGTAAAATTGCGCATCATGCAGCCTATTGCGCACAGTTTGAACCGTTACACGACGTACCGTGGCTGCACGAAAAGCATTATTCAGAATGGTGGCGTTGCCGTCAGGGTTCCTCCGAGCCTTAATCCGTAGGTAGCGGTCATGCACTGCAATAGTAACCCTTGGGCGGCCTGTGAGAGGCTTGTCATCAACAGTTCCTGTCTGTATCTCCTCCATGTCCGAACAACATTGCTTTGATTCACTCCGAGACGCCTGGACACTTCCCTCGTTGAGAGCCCTTCCTGGCACAAAGTAACAATGCGGACGCTATCGAACCGCGGTATTGACCGTCTAAGCATGCTTGAACTACAGACAACACCAGCCGTGTACCTCCTTCCTGGTGGAATGACTGATCGGCTGTCGGACCCCCTTCGTCTAATAGTGACATCTCAGAACAATCAAAGGGCCTGTGTCTGTGATACAATATCCACAGTCAACATCTATCGTCAGGAGTTCTGGGAACTGTGGTGATGCAAAACTTTTTTTGATGTGTGTATTAGTTCACTCTGTTATAAAACAGGTAACCAGAATTACTTTGTACAATCCATTTCCACAGGAATGTCATGTATATTTACAACTGTCTCTGGACATTAAAGTATCACTCGACAAAGACAAAATACAGATCTCTCACTCAGAGTACATTTAAAAATAACTTTCTCCTAGAGTTCTGCCTCATTCCTTAATCACACAACTGGCCTACTAGAAGACGACGCTGTCGTCTTACTCCATGATCGCGGAATGGGGTTGAGCGGTACTGTTCTCCTCCGTAAGCGGATGACCCTATGAGGTAGCGTAGCGAAACTCTTCTGGTCATGGCTACCCCGGCATCGCTCAATGTTGATGCAGTTTGCAGCGACTATCTTCTCTTGTAGTTGCGTTGCGAGGTACCACTCTTGCTTTGGCACCTCGCTGTGGGACAACACCACAGTCTAAGATAGACGAACAGCTAGGAGCATATGGAACAGGTAGGAGCATATGCGGCGATCGCACCTGGTCTCCACACTGTTGGTTCTCAAACAGCGGTTGGTTCTCACACAATGGTCAATACAGAGCTTGCGTCCCATGTTTACAGCATGCATTTCCAGTGCAACAAAGTTTTTAAACACCTCAGAGTTATTGGCTTGGGAGGAGCATTTCCTATGGAAAATCTGTTTTACATTAATTACTGCATGTGGGCCCATGAATACTTTGCAAGTGTTCTACTGGCTGGCCGGCCGCTGTAAGCGAGTGGTTCTAGGCGCTTCAGTCCGGAACCGCGCTGCTGCTACGATCGCCGGTTCGAATCCTGCCTCGGGCGTGGATGTGTGTGATGTCCTTAGGTTAGTTAGGTTTACGTAGTTCTAAGTCTAGGGGACTGATGACCTCAGATGTTAAGTCCCATAGTGCTCAGAGCCATTTGAACCATCTACTGGCTGTTGCAAAAGGTCTTCGCGAAAAGCTAGAGTTCCACCGTCACGGTAAACGGGTATTCATTTTCCGCATACTGGGATAGGATATGGCTTCTGTGACGCTCCTTTTCTGTTATGTGTTCGCCCTGTACGTTTGTGGCGGAGCTACTCCCACGTAGAAACGGATGATTTGAAGATTTCTCTGAGCTCTGTACGCCAGAGATAATATGTTGATACTACGGATGCACAAAATAAAATCAGTTGTTTTTCTCCACAGCGATACGTTAACGTGAATTTCGTTGCGGGCAGTATACAGCGTGTTCAAAAAAGTGTCGAATACTTTGAGAGGTGGTGGTACTCATCGAAACAAGAAAAATAAGTGCAATACACATTGGTCCAGAAACACACACTTTCCGAGATAAACAAGTGTTTATAGGAAGGGCTGCGCGACGCTTTGTTGCGGATATTAAGCACAGTCGTTGCACTGGCGCTACGACAAATGTGTCAGCTGGGTTTTACGATGCCTTACTGACAGTACTGTACTTGCCATTAGGTGGTCTGCAATCAGTTGTGTGGTTCGAGTCGTGTTGTAGGCTACGTTACTTTTCGTCGTATTTGTTTGCCTTAGTGTACAGTATTCTCAAACCTGAGTACGTATCATGGTATTTTAGCTTCTTCCAAACGCTGATTCGCTTATGTGTTTACTGTTATGGCCCTCTTTTTACGTATAAATGGTGTAGTATTTTTACATTTTCTCTGTTCCATCACTTGTTAGCAATGGAAACCTACTACTCGACAAGTGAAATTGCGGATATGATATTCTGCCATGGTTTAGCAAATGGACATAGCCTGAGAGCCCTGCCCTCTACGCTGAAAAATACTCACAGCGCAGAGTGCCCTGTGATAAGCTGTTCGGCAGACTTTTCGAGCATCTGAGGGACACAGGTACTCTTGCATCTCGGAAGACGGACAGCGGAAGGCCCCGCACAGTCCACAAACCTGACGTGGAGGAAGGTGTGCTACGTTCGGTGGAAGAAACCCCTGGGACCAGTGTGCGACGTTGAGCAGCAGCGGAAGGCGTGTCTCACTCTCTCATGTGGGGGAGGGGCGGCAGGTACCTCATGAACAATCACTGTACCCATATGATCTACAGCGCATTCAGGACCCAGGCCCTAATGTCACAGGATCATCATGGCAAGCGGCTGTCAATGGCTGTTTCAGAAGTGCGTCGCAGATCCACTATTCACATCCAAGATTTGATTTACCGATGATGGACGGTTCAAAAGAGATGGTATGTGAATTTCCATAACCAGCATATATGGGCAGATGTAAATCCCAGAGCAATTCAGAAAAGAGGGCATCAGCACCGATTCTCAGTCAACGTATGAGCAGGCGTACTTGGCGATAAATTAGGACCTAACGTGCTACCACAAAGATTGACTGGGGTGCAATATCTGGACTTTCTCATTAACGTATTGGATACCTTGCTGGAGGCTGTGCCATTGCAGAAACGAACACAAATGTGGTTTAAGCACGATGGCCCACCAGCACACTTTCGTCACAATGTGTGCGAACGTCCGACGCAGACATTTCAGGACCGCTGGACCCCCCAGGGTCTCAGCATTCATTTGCTGGGTACGGGCTTGGCGACCCCGGGGTCCTGAGCTGGGGACTGGTCAGCGCCGCCAGTCTCCTGTCACCGTAACCCCCGGACATGCTTCAGCGACCACCGTATGGCGCGGCGGTAGAATGTTGTGTGCTGCGGGGAATGGTAATCTTGGCTTGACCGCCTGGATTGCGAGGAAGGCCAACCTCTATAAAAACCCCTCAATCTTCCGGTGTGCTCCGCGCCTATGAGATGCATGGCTGTTGAGGTGGAACAGTCGCAAGCGGGCAACCTCTGGGGCACCTGCCGCACCCCAGTTGTATAAGGCTTACTCAGGCACGCGGGGCTCTGTCTGAGCGGACCTTTAGTTCCCTAGCTGCTCGTGGAACCGCAATGGACCCTTCGACCTCTACATTTCCCCCTACCAGTGGCTTGGGTGGGCCACTGGTAGGAAAACACACCCCATCGAAGAAGCGTCTTCGTGCTGCGAGTCCTCCAGCGCCTAGTGTTGATCGAGATTTATCAGACTGTCGTAACAGAGCACATGCTGATAATCAGAATGTGTTTTTGATTATTAAACGGAAGGAGGGTAGCTTTGAGAGGGTTTCTCCCTTTTACATCCACAAGGGTCTTGAGGGAATTGCAGGAACACTTAAATCTGTGAAGCGACTGCGCAATGGGACTCTGTTAGTTGAGACATCTAGTTCCCGTCAAGTCACTTCTCTTCGGAAAGCAACCTGTCTCGGTGAGTACGCTATCGAGACCGAGCTCCACTCCACTCTGAACTACAGTAAGGATGTTGTGACATGTAGGGACTTGGTGGATATCCCCACAGACGAGTTAAAATCTGAATGGACTGATGAAGGTATTGTTGACGTGCAGCATATTATGAAACGAGTCGATGGGAACCTAGTCAAATCCGACTCGTTTATTCTCACGTTCAGTTGCCCACGACTCCCAGAGCATGTTAAAGCGGGGTTCTTACGTTTGCCAGTAAGGCCATATTTCCCCAACCCAATGCGCTGTTTTAAATGTCAGCGCTTTGGGCATACTACGTTGGGGTGCAATGGGATAGCCACTTGTGGTAAATGTGGTCAGCCTGCCCATGAAGGAGCCGATTGTTCATTGCCTGTGAAGTGCGTGAATTGCTCTGGGAGTCACCCTGTCTGGAGCCGGGTCTGCCCCATCTATCTCGACGAACGGAAGGTCCCGGAGATCAAAACATCTAAGCGCATCCCCTATGGTGAGGCCAGGAAGCTCTTTAAGGCCACGCAACCTCCTGTGTTTACGACATCTTTCGCTTCCGCTCTGAAAAAACCGGTACAAATGGCCACTGTTGCTACGCAAACGGAGGTTGCTAGTGTTAGCACTAACACCTGCGTTTGCCAATGCACTTGTGCTGCTGCGGTTGTTTTGAAACCTTCGGCTCTCCCCGCAACGTCGGACAAGGCCATGGTTGCTGACATTGGGGTACTTCCTGCCTCTCCCCATATGGCGCCTTCTGCCCAGGCGGGTACAGCTCCACCTGCTGCCAAGGCTCTGCCTTCTAAGCCTCCCAAGACAAAGACGCCGAAGGTGAAGGTTTTGCCACCTGAGGAGACTGGTCAGGGTCGGTCCGATGACGAGGCCATCGTACTGTCTGACATCTCCCGTGGGTCGTCATCGGAGCTGATGGACATTGATGTCGACCGGGGGCGATCTTCTCGCCCCAGGAATAAATCTCCGGTCAGTACGGGCTCTCCTCCAAAACTCAGAGGCAGGGTGAAAGTTCAGCCACCCTGATCACTGGCTCCCATATTACAGTGGAATCTGAATGGGTTCAGGACGCATGTGGCCGAATTACAACTCCTTGTACGAGATTGCCCTTTGTGCTTATGTCTCCAAGAGACAAATTTTCAGGCCACTGATGCTCCTTCTTTACGGGGCTATACCGTATATCGGAAAGATGATCTGACGGGGGAAAGGGCAAAGGGTGGTGTTGCGGTTTTTGTCCGTGACATGCACCCCTCATGTGAGCTCCCTCTCGTTACAGACTTGCAAGCAGTTGCAGTTGACCTTCTTGTGGGTCGGAGGCTCACAGTCTGTTCACTTTACTTACCACCTCGGGATGCGATAGACTCTGAGGCTCTCACAGACCTTATTAGCCAACTCCCCCGCCCATTTCTTCTTCTGGGGGACTTCAATGCTCATAATGTCTTATGGGGCTCTTCGACTACTTGCCCCAGGGGTCGCATTCTGGAAAACCTCATGATGTCTGAAGAACTGTGCATCCTCAACTCTGGTGCTCCCACTCATTTCTGTACTGCTTCTGGGTCGTCATCAGCTATTGACCTTTCCTTTTGCTCTCTAGCACTCGTGGATTCTGCTCTGTGGGAGGTTGCTGCTGACCTCCATTCTAGTGACCACTTCCCCCTTTGGATTCGCCTCCTGGCTGAGGCTGTGGCATTACCAGTGCCGCCCCGGTGGCACCTCTGCAGAGCTGACTGGACACTTTTCAGCCAACTGGCTGTTTTGGAACACCGTGCCAGCGTCCACGAATGGGTAGACCATGTTACAGCCGTGATCTCCCATGCTGCTGAATTGTCAATCCCACGGTCATACGGTCATCCCAAGAGGCGTCCTGTCCTTTGGTGGACCACTGAGTGCCGCTCAGCCATCCGAGCCCGCCGTGCAGCTCTGCGCCGCTTCAAGTGCCGTCCCTCAGCTGACAATCTTGCGGCCTTTCGGGTGGCAAGGGCCAAGGCGCGGCGAGTGATTAAAGAGAGCAAACGACGGTCATGGCAATCGTTCTTGAACTCCATCTCCCGTTCCACTAATTCTACGAAAGTATGGGAAGCCATCAGGAGGATTTCTGGGAAACTCGGCCAGCTCCCTGTCATGGCATTGCTGCATCAGGGAAGTCTCCTCACGGCGCCGAGAGACATTGTCCAGACACTGGCCATGCATTTTGCGGAATCTACCGCTACTGTTACCTGTGATCCAGTTTACTGTCGCTACCGCACTACCATCGAGAGGGGTCACTTGGACTTCCGGTCTCCAAATTCTGAACCCTACATCTGCCCCTTCACAATGTGGGAAGTGGATTCGGCGCTATCTGTGGCTCATGATACTGCGCCTGGCCATGATCGAATCCGGTACAGCATGCTGCAGCACTTGTTACTGCCTTCAAAGGAAGTTCTCCTGATTTTTTTAAATATGATATGGTTATCTGGCACGTACCCTGACTCGTGGAGGGAGGCGATTTTGATCCCCCTCCTCAAACCGGAGAAGGACCGAACGCATCCCAGTAGTTATCGAAGTATTGCTTTGACGAGCTGTGTTGGGAAGACGTTAGAACGCATGGTCAACCGTCGCCTGGTTTGGCTGCTGGAAACCAGGCAGCTCCTTAGCCCCTCGCAGTGTGGCTTTCGGAGATGTCGTTCAACTATAGACAACTTGACCCTGCTTGAGGCGGCCATCCAGCAGGCCTTCCTACGTAACCAGCATTGTCTCGGTGTCTTCTTTGACATTCATAAGGCATATGACACTACTTGGCGCCGCCATATCCTCAATCAACTCCATGAGTGGGGTTTTCGTGGCCGTCTCCCCATCTTCATTCGGTCCTTTCTTTCTCACCGCCTCTTTCGATATAGGATTGGTAATGTGCTATCTGATTTGTATGTTCAGGAGAATGGTGTTCCTCAGGGAAGCGTTTTAAGTGTCACCCTCTTTGCCGTCGCCATTAACAGTATCACGTACTATCCGGACTCCTGCCCAATGCACCTTGTTTGTGGACGATTTTGCTGTTTTCTGTTCTACCTCCAGTCTTGTCACTGCTGTCGGCAGTTGCAGCTTACGATGCAGCGATTAGAGGCATGGACTGCGAAGACAGATTTTACCTTTTCTGCAGACATATGTGTGTGTGTTCATTTTAATCGTTCTCGACGTCTTTTTACCTCCCCTGAATTGCGTCTGAGGGACACCATTCTTCCTTTTAGAGACACTGTGAGGTTCCTGGGCCTCACTTTTGATTCCAAGTTGTCGTGGTTGCCTCACCTTAAAGACCTCAAGGTGCGGGCCCTGAAGGCACTGAATATTTTGAAGTGTCTGAGCCATCGGTCCTGGGGAGCAGATCGGGCGCGTCTGCTGCAGTTTTATAGGGCTTTCGTCCTATCGCGTCTTGACTATGGTTGCACCGTGTATGGGTCCGCACGGCCTTCGTATCTGAAGATTCTTGATGCAGTACACCATGAGAGTATCAGGCTGGCCACTGGTGCCTTCCGTACCAGTCCCATCCCCAGCCTGTGTGCTGAGGCAGGGGAACCGCCGCTCGCCATCCGGCGGAAACTCCTCATGGTGCGACGGGTGTGTCAATTCCTTGCCTGTCCTACCTCCCCTGCGTACCTTTCCGTTGCCCGACCGCCTATGGAACGTCTCTTTTCCAGTCGTCCCAGGGCAACGAGACCATTTGGGATTCGTGCCAAGCATTTGCTTAAGTCCCTTGGTGTGGAGCGTGTGCCCCCCAACGCCAAGGTTTTACTCGCCTGCCTCCCTGGTTGCTCCAGAGGCCCAGCGTCCTTTTAGACTTGTCGGAGTACCGGAGGAGCTGCACTCCTGCGTTTGTTTTTACCTCCTTATTTTATGATATTTTAAACCAGCATCCCGACCATGTACCAGTATTTACGGATGGCTCTAAACAGGGGGACTCTGTTGGTTGTGCTGTTGTTTTCCCTGATCGAGTCGTCAAGTTACGGCTTCCTGCGGCGTTTACCATCTTTGATGCCGAATTGTTTGCGATCTTGCGGGCATTGGAGCAGATGAGGTGTGTTTCCTCATCTGTTCTGACTTCCTGAGTGCCCTTCAGACCATGCAACACTTGTACCCAGCAGATACGGTCGTCCAGAACATCCATGATGCCCTCCACCTGCAACGGCAAGGGAAGGAGGTTTCCTTCTGCTGGATGCCGGGGCACGTGGGTATTAGGGGAAACGAACTGACGGATGTGGCTGCCAAAGATGCATGTTCCCTCCCTCACGTTGTTGAATGTGCCGTCCCCATCCATGCTGTTACCTCCCTCCTGCGTTTTCGCGTTATGCGTCAGTGGGAAGAGGAGTGGCTGGCAGTCGGTGAAAACAAGCTGCGTCTGGTCAAGGCTACCACGCGGCCATGGCGTACGTCCTACCAGTCATGCAGGCGGGATGAGGTTCTCCTCACTCGCCTCCGCATCGGGCACAGTCCCTTAACGCATGGTTTTTTACTCCGGCGGGAGGACCCCCCAATCTGCAGTTCTTGTGGCGTCCAGATTACTGTCCGCCACATTTTACTTGACTGTCTTTTATTCTCCGACCAGAGGGCGGTGGTTTCTTTGCCACCGGATTTGCCCTCTATTTTACAAGATGACTCAACGACTGTAGTTAAGGTCTTACGGTTTTGTGTCCTGTCCAATTTGTTGCCCCGGATTTTAGGGAGAGGGTTTTAATGTGCTGCTGGGTGACTGGCTCACCCAGGTTTTAGGTAAGAGGTCAGCCAGTCACGATTACCTCCTTGTCTCCCTTCGGTTTCTGTTCTCTTTTCCTTGTGTTTCCTTTCCTTTTTAGTGTGTCCCTACTCCTCTTGTTTTGCCTCTGTATGTGAGGATTTGGAACTGCGTCAGGTCTGTGTCTTTTAGCCGTTCTCCTTGTTCGCTGTTTGTCTTAGTCCCTTCACTGCAAGTGTTCTTGTTTTTATGCGTTTGGGCGCTGATGACCCCGCTGTTTAGCGCCCATAAACCTCAAACACACACACACACACACAGGACCGCTGGATTGGTAGGAGGCAGAGTGGGCAGGGTTAGGGCATACCTTGGCTTGCTCGTTCCCCACACCTAAATCCCCTAGACTTTTGGTAATGCGGACTCTTGAAGGAATTGGTCAACGTTACGCCAAACAACGATGTGCGGACAATACACGGTCACGTCTTCACTGCGTGCCAGCGGGTACAACAACAACCGTGTATACTTGAAAGGGTGCGTCATTCCTTACGGCGGAGGGTTGAGGGCTGCTTTGTCATGAATGGACGCTGTGTTGAACACCTCCTGTAAAACGTGTATATCGCAGAAAATACGCATTTCGGGACAAGTGTTAACTTGACGAATTAGTTTTAGAGAATCAAAATATGTGACATAAATGACTGTATCTTTTAACGGTGTAGACTTAGAAGCTTAAAAGTTTTACGCTGCCAAGTGACTATAGACTCTAGTATGTGACATGCATTTGAACTTTACACGCCAACCTCTTCCAGAGAAAAAGGGTCTGAACAGAGGGACAGACGAACAGGCAGATAGACAAACAGACGGGCAGACGGACGACAAAACGATCCTATAAGCGTTCCGTTTTCGTAGACTGAGGCACGGAACCATAAAAAGTAAGTAAATTGTTTATTATTTCAAAAGTAATCGCCATATTTGTTAATACATTTATCACACTGTGATAAGATGGTAAATGCCTTCATGGAAAAATGTTTGCCGTTGCCTTTGGAACCATGATTGTAACCAGTAGTGCACCTCTTCTTCCGAAGATTATCTGACGCTACGAATGCCTTACTTCAGGGCTCCAAAAATACGGAAATCGCGAGGGGAGAGATCGGGACTGCATGGAGTATGTGTAAGGGCTTCCTAGCGAAATTTCTGCAGCGTAATCAAAATAATTTAGGCAAATACGAACACTTTACAGCAATTACTTTTGAAATAACAAACAATTTACTTGCTTCTTTTCCATATATCTCGTTTTCATGTGACTGCCCCTCTATAGTAAAGTGATCTAGTCACCTAGCACTGAAGTAGAGAATGCTTTTCTGCTCTGGGGTAAAGTCACTTTATGCGAGGTAAACGTACGGAATTCAAATGCATCAGCCGGCCGGAGTGGCCGTGCGGTTCTAGGCGCTACAGTCTGGAGCCGAGCGACCACTACGATCGCAGGTTCGAATCCTACCTCGGGCATGGATGTGAGTGATGTCCTTAGGTTAGTTAGGTTTAATTAGTTCCAAGTTCTAGGTGACTGATGACCTCAGAAGTTAAGTCTCATAGTGCTCAGAGCCATTTCAAATGCATCAGCCTGTTGGTGTTGCACGAAGATTGTTCTCTACTTGCTACTAGGTGTTCAACACTTATGTTGGATTCAAATACTGTACTTGCTTTCCATAACTTTACCAGAAGGTATCTTCACACATCTTAAAGCTATTAGACATTGTATTGGCGGCTGCTCCACCTCTTGATGGTGATTATGTAAATCCTCCCACTTTATGGCAACGGTGCAGCAACATTTTTTGAGTCAACTTCCTAAACAAGTTTTGAAGATGCCTCAAAACAGCTGTCAATAAAGCTTCTCTTGGCATTGCAGCGTAGTCTGTTTTTCCTGTTGAGAAGTGTCGATGATGTTTTTGCTTGCAGCAAATCCGCTAGCGATTTACAAGATAGCAATGATATGGGTAGCGTTCTCAGATGACTGCAGATCGACAGTGAGCGACATCAGGCAGTTAATTACCTTATATCTTGCCTGTGCAGCAGTTTTTAATAATTCGTTCTTCCGTCTCCTGTGCTTACTGGAACAAAACTCTTCGATTCTGTGGACTATCTACATCTACGTCTTCATTTATACTCCGCAAGCCACCCAACGGTGTGTGGCGGAGGGCACTTTACGTGCCACTGTCATTACCTCCCTTTCCTGTTCAAGTCGCGTATGGTTCGCGGGAAGAACGACTGCCGGAAAGCCTCCGTGCGCGCTCGAATCTCTCTAATTTTACATTCGTGATCTCCTCGGGAGGTATAACTAGTGGGAAGCAATATATTCGATACCTCATCCAGAAACGCACCCTTTCGAAACCTGGACAGCAAGCTACACCGCGATGCAGAGCGCCTCAATTGCAGAGTCAGCCACTTGAGATTGCTAAACATCTCCGTAACGCTATCACGCTTACCAAATAACCCTGTGACGAAACGCGCCGCTCTTCCTTGGATCTTCTCTATCTCCTCTGTCAACCCGACCTGGTACGGATCCCACACTGATGAGCAACACTCATGTCGAACGAGAGTTTTGTAAGTCACCTCCTTTGTTGATTTTCTAAGGACTCTCCCAATGAATCTCAACCTGGCACCCCTCTTACCAACAAGTAATTTTATATGATCATTCCACTTCAAATCGTTCCGTACGCATACTCCCAGATATTTTACAGAAGTAACTGCTACCAGTGTTTGTTATACTATCATATAATCATACAATAAAGGATCCTTCTTTCTATGTATTCGCAATACATTGCATTTGTCTATGTTGAGGGTCAGTTGCCACTCCCTGCACCAAGTGCCTATCCGCTGCATATCTTCCTGCATTACGCTGCAATTTTCAAATGATGCAACTTCTCTGTATACTACAGCACCATCCGCGAAAAGCCGCATGGAACTTCCGACACTATGCAATACTTTTAGATAACAAACTTTAAGGGATTAGTGGAGAGTTCAGCAAAGATGCAGTTCACAGTCGGAAAGTAGGAAGCAGAAGGTTCCCCTCCAGTGACAACAAACAGGGAGGAGGTTTGACTCTGAACAGGGTCATGTAAAGTGGGTGGTGTCCCAGGGTTATGAGTTAATATCATTTATATTGTTTTAACACGAGTATGTACGCATTTAAATGCCACAAAACTCTTTTGCACAGTAGCTAAATTCATGCAGTTTTGTCAGCTGAGATTCAAAGTTGCTAGAGTTCATTTGGTGACTGCAGCGTGCCTGTGTGCTCAGGCCTGTGGAAGACGCGCTGCACGATGGCGCTGCTGTGCCTGCTGGGGCTGACCTCCAGCCTGACAACGCGCGTCAACCTGTCGGTGGCCATCGTGGACATGGTCAACGAGACGGCCGTGCGGCAGCGGGACTCCAACGGCAGCGCCCTCGTCTTCTCCGACCCTGACGCCTGTCCGGGGGAGCTGGCGGTCAGGGGTCCTGGTGGTCGCAAAGTGAGTGAGTCTCTCCTATAGAGAAAACTGTGTCTGGTATCTTTTCCTCAGAAATGACTTCCGAAATTTTCATAATAATGTTTGCAGAAGGCCTCTGAATGGGGACATGTGTACTTATCAAGTGACCATCTTCTATTAATTTATTCTTCTTTTATTGAAAAGCTCTCGACAGTTTCATTCGAAACTCCATCCGAACTGGTCTCGGAAGGCCCATCGGTACCGACCGACCCCCGTGTCATCCTCAGCCCATAGGCGTCACTGGGTGTGTGTGTGTGGAAGGGCATTTGGTCAACACATCGTCCTCCCTGACATTGTCAGTTTTTCTAACCGGAGCCGCTAGTTCTCAGTCAAGTAGCTCCTCAATTTCCCTCACATGTGTTGCCTGCACCCCGCTTGTCAAAAGGGCTCAGCAGACCCGGGTGGTCGTCCATCCAAGTGGTAGCCAAGCCCGACGGCACTTAACTTCGGTGATCTGACGGTAACCGGTGTTACCACTGTGGCAAGGCCGTTGGCCTCGACGGTTTCATATTTACTCTTAATTAGTCACACCACGTGACATAATACGTGAAGCACACAGAAGACATAGTCTGAAATCAAAGTAACTTCGTACATGATTAAAGTTGCAATTCCTTAGGTAGAATAGCCGCCAGATTGCACTAGTATTGTTTCTGTTTAGTATTGTTATCAGGCACGGTAGGATATTAACAGTGTCAGATGTTGAGTGATCAGTGTAAAGAACATGGAGTGCTAACTCCACTCACATATCTGAATCTTCATACACGGTTCTCAGGTCAGTCACGATTCCTTAGAATGTGGTATACGTGACGCACGGTATACTGGCTAAGCCTTCCCACTAGAGACTGGGCTAGTTAAGATGACCCTTTCTTGGATTATCTTAATGAAACTCTCGTAGATGATGTCCACAAAAAAAGATCTGGCAGCACTCTGGATTCTTCCCAGAGTCCGTAATATGTCCATGGCCTCGTATATTCTACACACTATCAGAACATTAATGTTGAACGTCGATTAATGCATCAATGAAATATAGACACAGGGACGAGTGCGTAAAGGTTCAGCCATTCCTTTCAGTCCGCTTCGTTAAAAGCAGCGGGACGTGCGTAGTATAGTACGGCTCCCTTAGGCTCAGGTAGTTGAGTTTCCTAGCAGTCCATAAGAGTTGTACTTACATAGCAGCCATGTTCCATACCTCCGCTGCCTGGAGCCAACTGACATATCAAGGCACGGCCCTAAGGCTAGGAACTACCTGTTGAAAAGCATCGCTTCTAAAAAAAGGTAACTGTCATAATTTAAAACCATGTGCAAGATATCCAAATTGCTTCACTAAAATTTCAGTTCTTTAATATGTAACAGAAAAAAACATATTTTACTCTCTCTGTTTGGGCAGCTCCGCCTCGGACTTTAACTGTCAGTAGCGCCTGATTTACACCCTCAGAGAATGTCAGACGTATATCATCATTTCACAGTACTCGAGCATCTCACTTCCTTACACAATGATACTTTTTGACAAGTCTCTGAAACTTCGTCGTACCCAAATTGTGATCCGAATTTACCCAGTCAGTACCAAAAGTTTCCAGACTTAAAAAGAAAGTTAAAATGGTGATTTTAATGCTCCCAGTGTTCTACACAGGCTCTACTCTGCCCCCCCCCCCTCCCTCCCAAAATTAAATGCAAAGCACAGAACGTTCATAAAACCACGTGTAACTGCCAGAAATGTCCTCCTTTGCAGTGTTATTCAACTCGCTTGTCACATTAGCTTGAATGTCGGCTATGTCGACAAAGCGTAGAACATGTGAATTTCTGTACTTCGTCGTTTTGTAGTAGGTTAGTATTTATAACACCATCCACCACGATTTATTCCAGAAAAAGTTATACACATTTAACATTTCGATTGAGTCGTGGCAGACGTCAACAGTGTTTGCACACACCTTTCTCCCCTTTATTCTCGACAATTTCTTAAACATTTGATTTAGGTATGTGTTTTCAAAACGATTTGTGACACAATTAAGTTTAGGTTCTATGGTTACACGTCCACTGTTTAAGACTGCCTGTTCACAACTGACTGGTTGAATACACACCTGTTGTTTCGTTTACATTTGTTAGTTCAAGTTACCACCGTAATTACTGTTATACCGGAGCCAAGGTAGCCCCTGAGGGCCGGCAACCCATATTACACCACAGAGGAGGAGGTTGTCTATGCCCAAGGCGTACCAAAATCACCATGGCAAACACCGGCTATTTACATACAAGATAATGGAAACAGACATTCCGAGCACTACTTCCTGCAGGGGAAGCTCGAGCCACGGCCTACAGGAAGTATCGCTACGCCAAAACCTGATTGGCTGGAGACAGCTATTTACGGGCGAGAACTAGCTCCGAAGTTAGTTCACGCCGGATGCCGACCTAGTGTACTGCGATCGTTGAAGATCACGTCTTACTCTCGAAATTGGACTGTTACTAGTGTGTGAGTGTGTTACCACGAAACTTTGTGGAAAATTAGAAGTCAACTTTTTTTGCCCCAATTAGGAGACTTTTACTGGCTTCGTTAATGTTACCTTTCATTTGTATGTCCAGTAATCAACATTGTGCCGGCCGCTGTGGTCTTGCGGTTTAGGCGCTGCAGTCCGAATCCGCGGGAGTACTACGGTCGCAGGTTCGAATCCTGCCTCGGGCATGGGTGTGTGTGATGTCCTTAGGATAGTTAGGTTTAAGTAGTTCTGAGTTCTAGGGGACTTATGACCTAAGATGTTGAGTCCCATAGTGCTCAGAGCCATTTGAACCATTTCATCAACATTGTGAACTTACATCAATAAAAGTTGTGTTTGTGAAACATTGCAATTTGACAGTCACAACAGTTATTGCGCTGACGCCGCTTATACGCCAGTAATAAAGTAAATAATAATATTTTGGACGGACGCTACCTGTCGGCATCTAGGTATGCCTTGCAATATAGTATCTGCTTTCAGAATCTCTGACTTGCCATGACGTAAACCAGTTGGTAGAAGTCCACACACGATATGGTGGCCGGTGCACAGTAACTAATTTTCGTCCGAACTACTGGGCGAGTTCATTCGTTAGCTTCGAAGGGGACGCCGACATTGTTTTTCCCACTTTCAGGTGTTTAGCGATACGCTGCTCTGACAGAATCGAGCCACATATTCTCTGTCTCAAGCTAAACTGGTGTCCAAAAACGGAAATTTTGCAAGGTTTAGTTTATTTTCCCAAGAAACAGTAGAAACAGGTGATAGTGAAGTAGAAACAGTGTAAAGAACACAGAACGTAAACAAACTGCAATATGCATATCTGTAGATAAAAATGAAACGTCCCGTAAGATTAAAACTGTGTGCCGGACCGAGACTCGAACTCGGGACCTTTGCCTTTCGCGGGAAAGTGCTCTACCATCTGAGCTACCCAAGCATGACTCAGGCCCCGTCCTCACAGATTTATTTCTGCCAGTACCTCGTCTCTTACCTTCCAAACTTTACAGAAGCTCTCACTCTGGAAACATCCTCCAGGATGTGGCTAAGCCATGTTTCCGCAATATCCTTTCTTTCAGGAGTGCTAGTTCTGCAAGGTTCGCAGGAGAGGTTCTGTAAAGTTTGGAAGGTAGAAGACGAGGTACTGGCAGAAGTAAATCTGTGAGGACGGGGCCTGAGTCATGCTTGGGTAGCTCAGATGGTAGAGCACTTGCCCGCGAAAGGCAAAGGTCCCGAGTTCGAGTCTCGGTCCGGCACACAGTTTTAATCTACCAGGACGTTTCATTATCAGCGCACACTCCGCTGCAGAGTGAAAATCTCATTCTGTAAACAAAAATGTTGTTCGTTTTTTCCTACTTACCGGATTTGCAAACATATTCTGACAAGTGGTTATTGTGCTCAGTATAGGATGTGACCATCTCTGGCAGCAATACAGGCGCGACAACGACGGGCTATATTGTGAATGATATCATCAATCTCATGTTGAGGCAATAACGCGCATTCCTCTTGCAGAGTTGCTCGGAAGTCTTGGAGAGTGGTTGGTGGAAGCTGACGTGATGCAGCCTGTCTCCCCGTGAGTCCCATACATGCTCTATGAGATTCAAATCTGAAGAGCTATCAGGCCAGGGTGCAATATTTTCCGTTTCCAAGAGAACATCAACGACCTGTGCTCTATGAGGTAGAGCATTACCATCGATGATTAACTAGTCTGGGCCCACAGCAACTCTCAACAACTGCACGTGAGGTCCCAAAATCTTGTCATGCTACTTGACAGCAGTTAAACCTTGCCGATAAAGCCATACAACTTCATCAAGAGCTGTTCGAGTGGTCAGCATGATTCCCGCCCACATCATTAGGGATCCTCCACGGTATCGATCTCTTTCCACAGTGTTTGGGTCCCGAAATCGAGTTCCATGTTCCCTTCAGATGCAAATCCGTCGAGAATCACTGTCCAGACCAAATTGAGACTCATCTGTGAAAAGAACATTGGCCCACTGTTCGTCCGTCCAGGTGGCAAGCTGACGACTCCACTCCGGACGTTCTCATCAGTGAAGACGCGACAGAGGTACTCAAACAGCAGGTCTCCGACAATAAAGGCCACTTTGCTGACGACTTCTGTACACCGTTTGCCTCAAGACAACAGGTCAAGCGGATGTTGCGGGGTTAGATGCCAGTTGCCACGCGGTACTAAGACAGTACCGTCATGTCCTTACAACCAAATAACTGTCCTTTCTTTGTTATGTCACATATGAGAGGCCATGTCCTGCTCTTCGGGATACTATTTCAGTCTCTATAAACTGTGGACACATCCGAGAAACAAGAGGACGATTCACAATAAGCCATCGGGCCACACCAGTTTGTGACTGTCCTGCTTCCATTCTTCCTATGGCCCACCATCGCAGAGAGTCTGATAGGCGTCTTCTCTGTGCCACACTGCACCATCCGTCGCTGTCTACACAGGAATTGTGGATGAGGGACTACCTGGCAAACACTACCCCGTTTCATAGGTGCCCTGACGTCATTGTTGGTGCGGTTGTCCGTTGACCGGAAGTTTGTATGATTACAATGTGAATTAGACACAAAACGGGGAATTAGCGGTTTTTGGATTTTAGCTTTGGACCCAAGTGTATTTTAGAGAAACTAATCGGTAAGAAAAAATCATTTTTGCGTTACTTATAGCCTCATATGTCAGCTTCATGGTTAAGTGCCCATCATTTCGTTGATGGTCATAGGTATTGTGATATTTGCATTTAAGTAAGACACTTCGCGAAATTGGAAAATGTTTGCAATGAAAAACAGGCCTCGCTATGATTTTGCGTTTGGTGCATATTAGATAATACGTTACTGTGCATGAAATGCAGGTAACACATTAAATTTTTCTTCAGACTTGGGTGGGTGATCTGCGATCATGGGCGCCAGAATGAATTATCCACAACATTCTTCATATATCATGAACGGTTTGAGACACCTAAAAGAGATGTTGGCCACTAATAGCACACAAAGAGGAGAGTATTATGTCATACGGTTTTGTGTGGCTTATTCCACTACTAAAGATCTTTTTGATGAAAGAATGTACCCTGGATGTGCTTTTTCATAAGCTGTTAACTTTACTTGTCCTAAGTTCCTCACTTAACATACCACTTTTTCGTAATTGTCTCGCAGTTGCGTCCGCTCAATATGTTAGTGAGGTGGTATTGTGTAAACTCCGCTGTTTCTTGGCGAAATAAACAAATTTTAACGTGATAACAATAGAGAAATGCAAGTTTCATTCAAAATTCGCTTGTCTGAAAGTTACAAATGGTTAACAAGTCAGGCGTAAATCAACCGCATTGAATTTTCAACAGAATTCTGATGTCACTACGCAACTCTGGGTATGGAAAGGCTCCACTTATTATTTACAAGAGCTATGCTTGTAGGCTTCGTCCATAACGGGTATTTTTCTTCTAGGGTTCGATTTTTGCCTTATAGCGCGCTGAGGGTCTACCTGCAACCCCCATCAGTACCACTCTCCACCGCCGACTGTGCACCTGTAGGCCACATTATTCTGTGCATACTCAATTTCCCACAACCGCAGGCCTTCTCCAAGTGTACCTTCTGCTCCTATGAGTCTTGAACAATGTATTCGCTATTACAAGCTGAAATTTACTGCAGAGCTGCTGGCGTCGTTCTCCTCTCACATTACTAATACAAAGCCCTTATTCTCCCATGTCCCTGTCTTGTATTCCTTCCCCCACTATAGTATACCAATCCCTAATGGTTTCTAGAATTTCATCTCCCTTTACATACTGAATGATCCGTTCAGTTCCCTGTTATACTCTCCACACCTCCACGTCACATGCCTGCGAAGTCGACAGGTATAACTGAAAGACAGAGTAAATAAATGCTCTGTTTTTGTTTGTTGCAGAATGGTGACTTCGCGTGGGACAAGCAGAAGCAGGGCGAAATCCTGGCCGCCTATTACTATGGCTATGTAATCGGACACTTCCCTGGCGGCATGCTAGCAGATTACTTTGGAGGGAAGATAGTGTTCACAGTTGGCATCTTTGTTTCGTCTCTGCTCTCTATTCTTACTCCGGCTTCAGCGTGGGCTGGTGATTACGTCCTGTTTGCCAACAGAGTCGCACAGGGGTTGGTCCAGGTATGTCTTGTGCTCCCATGTTTCTTTCCTGTCTGAACACTTATGAATTAAAGTGCAAGTGAAAGCGCCCTAGGACACTGATTCGTTGGCAGACAGTAATAATCATGGACTTTGTTGTATATACTTTCCTTTTACATAAATTACAAGTCACCGAAGTGGCGTCAAATCGAAAGACTTGCACCCGGCGAACGGTCTACCCGACGGGACGCCCTAGTTACACGGCATAAATTACTCATAGAACATTTGTGCCATTGGTGATATGGCGTTAGATGAGAAAGCGATATAACATGTATATATTTATGCTATGTATAAACGAAACAAATGTCTTCAGAGAAGTTAAAGAGAACGAATCAGCAAATACGACATACACCAGAAGTGCAGCTGCATTCCTGTTGAAGACCGTAACTGCATTTTTTTTAAACTTTTTGTTAATTCTGTAAGCTGACATTTGTTTTAATGTTTTTCTAAAATGTAATTTGAAGTCCAGGGATTGGTACATACATGATGTAACTTTCATAATCGGTGTTCCAAAAATAACCTTTCGTCAAGCAACATGGATTTCACTTGCAGCCAAGTATCAATGATATATATTCCATAATTACAATTCCGAATTAGAGGTACAGTTAACATGATCTCTTTGTTCCAGGCTGGAATAGTACCAGCCATGCAAACTCTTATCTGCAGATGTGCGCCAGACCACGAAAGAAGCAAATTTTCTACAATATTTGTAGGTAAGATGTGAAATGTGTAGGTGCTGTAATGTAGCTAACTAGATGGTACAGATCCTTCTTTTCCCTAAAGACGACACTCCTTGTCGATATAATCGATAATTTCACCGAGCTCTTTGTCCTCTTATCATTTTCGCGATACTGCGTAAGCAAGATAACACAACACTATGCTATTTATCTGCTCATTTCTTCTTCCGGTCATTATTTTACAAACAGTGTTTGTGTGTAGTCTCTCCAGTTGTATATTACTTAAGCGTGCCGGAGGTATAACGGAAGTTTGAGGCCATACAGATCTGCATTACGTTTTTGTACTTATAACCTCCGTCTTTGGAAACAGTACTTTTCCATACGCAGTTTTCGTGGCCGGAGCTGCTACTTCGCATTCAAGTAGCTCCTCAATTGCCCTCACGTGAGGACGGTCACCCAGCCCAGTACTAGCCAAGCCCCCCAGCACTTAATTTCAGAGGTCGGGTGGGAAATGGTGTTACCACTGCGGCAAGGCCGTTGGCACTGTTAGTTCCGCTCTTATAAAAACTAAAGATTCCTATGTGTCGATAGCAATAATTGTATTCCATCGTAGTTATGGGGCGGGACTGTAAACTGCTGATGTAAGCGTAGTTTGCGGATAGACATTCCCATGTCGTGTACATACGTGGTGGGCAGAAGCAGACTAAAAACTTGGAAGGGTCTTGCAGGGTAGACCGTACTGAGAAATAAGTGTTAAGAAAAAAAATTCGATACATTGCACCGCTTTCAATTTATTTAGCATTGAAGATAGGAAATCAGATCGTTGCCGCGCTTAAATTTAAGCATTTGCACGCGTTAAAATGCTGCGATAATGCAAAGACATCTGTGGGTCCCTGAATTTTCTCTTGTTCAAATGCTTACTACCAATCAAAATATCCCTTTTTCGGTAGTGATAAATTTAAGCTAGGTGAGCGAAAGATACGTTTGTTCGTTTTGAGGAAACCAAACGAACAAAGTTTCGCGACACAATCTGTGGCAGGCTTCTTGAATTTGCCGCCCGCGACGACCTGATTGACTAAATTCAATGCTAAGTAACTCAAAGACATTGCAACGTATCGATTTTTTTCTTACTAATTATTGTCAGCGCAAACTCCCCTGCAACACATTTGCAAGCTTAACAGACTGTTTCTGATCACCCTCTATACTGAAGACCATACCATACATACCTGTGCATGGCACGTTGGTATAGTACATTTGGAGGAGGTTGACTTTAAATTTATATGACCATTAGTTGCTTAAAGGCGTTGATAAATATCAACGAGGTCAGTTGAAAATGTGTGCCGTGAGCGGGACTCGACCCCGGGATCTCCTGCACTATCCGACTGAGCCATTGAGGACACAGGATAGTGCGACTGCAGGGGCTTATCTCTGGCTTGCTCCCCGTGGAACCCACACTTCCAGATTACTGTCCACACACTAAATTTGTAGTGCCCCTGCCCACTGTACTCTTTACTCGTGGCAGTCAATCTACTGATTCCCGTAAGAGTTTGAGCAATGTGAGTGAATCTGCATTGAAGAAGATCATTGGCCGATAATTCTTATCTATATGAAGATGGTATCTGATCTTTGTATATTAAATTTATGTGGTAAACTGTAACGAAAAGCAAATCTTGAAGCCACCCTGCCCCTACTTTGCCCCTCTTCCCCCTCCTCCCCCCCCTCCTCCCCGCCAACTGAACAAGCGTGCACCATAGTTAATTACGTGACTCCTTACTTAGTAGGGGGGGGGGGGTTGTTGATGTATTCTGTCGCGTGTTGACGCACGTAACACTATGAAAATTACAAAGTTAAAGAATTAACAAATAATGGTAAAGCAAAAAGGAACCCCAGGGATAGACAATATTGAGGAAGCACTGAATTAATGTTAACCTACGTTGTTTATCACAGGTAAAGAAAACCAATCAAGTCGTGTACAAAATGTGGCCATACAATTCTGTTACGGTTAAGAACTTCTACATCAATGACAAAGTAAATATCACAATAACAGCAAGCAGAGCAGTAGGCAACGTTTCGTACGCTGTCGTTCGGGTTCGTACTACAGTAATCATCAGCTACGCATGGTAAGTTCTATCCACACTCAAAAATATGGAGTGCTCGGAAATTCTCTGTTAGTTGCAAATGGAAGAATTTTCCGAACACACTTGATTCCATGGTCGATCAAAAATATTATAAGAGAAAGGTTGGTAAAAAACGAAATATGTGCATGAATGACAACATTAAGTTTTTTTATATGTGCTTCTGAACACCCAAACAATACACTTTCCTATCTCTCAAATCTAGCAATTCTCAGTGTAATAACCAAGTAAGTCCGATGGCGCAGCAATAGTCAGTTTCTAATGCAGCGGCCAGGACTCGTGCCAGCAGATCTTCCTCTGTCTCTACAGGAGTCTCGTATATTAAACTTTGCATAGGACCCCACCATAAGAGTTAAGTCGCGATCGGGCGGCCACCCGGTTGGGCCTCCTCGGCCTGTCTTTCACCATATCTGCTGAGATGATTGCGAGCTACACGTGAGAAGTGAGGTGGTGTACCATCATCCTGAAACCAAATTTCCTGACGGACATTCAGTGGCACAGCTTCCAAGAACGGGTCCAATACGTTTTGTAGGAAGACAAAGTATGCAAGACCAGTTAGTTCTCTTTGAGGAGGTGTGGTACAATCACATGACCATTCGGAGTACCTGCTCACACGTTAATATCAGACCGGTGCTTAAATCCCTGAACATTCGTGGCTCGAAGGTTTTCATTTGCCCAGACTTAGTTATTTTATCAGTGACCAGAACTCGACGTGGAAACAAGGGTGTGTCAAATGGTTCAAATGGCTCTAAGCACTATGGGACTTAACATCTGAGGTTATCAGTCCCCTAGACTTTACTTAAACCTAACTAACCTAAGGACATCACACACATCCATGCCCGAGGCAAGATACGAACCTGCGACCGTAGCAGCAGCGCGGTTCCGGACTGAAGCGCCTAGAACCGCTCGGCCACAGCGGCCGGCCCAAGGCTGTGTCGATGCAGCGGTGCAGGAACCACAGGTAGTAAGTTACATGTGATGGAAAGAAGCTTGGACTCATAGCGTGTGCCCTTTGTAAGTGGTACAGATGTAATTGTTGCTCACGCAGAACGTCCCAGACGATAATCTGACTAACACTCATTGCAAGCCAAATTGTTCGAGTACGCTTTGACAGATTCTCTTCAACGTGATGCAGTACATCTTCTTCAAATTCTGGCTTATGGCGTTGCCATGGAGCACCACAGTCCTGCCTCGTTACGGTAGAGATACCTGTCTCTCGGAGCCGCTGCGTAACTTGGCCAAAAAGGTTGTGCGATGGCGTGCTACGTTCCGGGAAACGTTCGTGATACAATAGACTAGCAACTCTTCCGTTACCTCGAGTTTCGCCACACACATGGATTATGTTTATGCGTTCCGAAAACGGGTACCGAACAATATTTACTGTATCGGAAACGCACAGCCACTGAACAGGTCTTGCAGCAATTCAGACGTTAAGCGACATCAGGTGACCGTCTGACATAATACACGTTATCCTGTCTACCCTACTGCATGCCAGGACAAGCAGCATGGATACTTTTCTCTTTCCATCAGCAGATGACATGTGAATTGAAGCCGTCGTATAACGGAAAGGGTACGTCTACAAGTCCTTGAAGTTTGTAACGGGAATTTCCGAACACCTTGTATATCATCAGGGTCTTAAATTAACAACAGTTCTACGTCTGGTCGCGGAGACTTTAAAATTCCAGTGCGATAGCTGAAATTTACACAAAGTCCGAAACGCGTGAACACTAGGCACTCTATACACGTGGGGAACTCTCGGCGCCCAAAATCTCACAAATCTTACAGCAAATCACGAGCGACAGGGCTCAGCGAAACTCTGCCAGTGAATAGGCCCCAAGACTCACTGTGCCTGGTTACTCAGAGACTCCGTCACCTGACCTATTGCTGTATACAAGACACAAACTTTCTTACGCCACATATATAAAACAAACATTTTCACAATTTCTTACGTATCTACATCACATTTATTATTCACATAGCTGTAAGTTTTCGGCGTAAAAAATATAAATTACACTTGTAGTGAGAGGATGGCTCAGCTCGAGTCAAATGGGTGACTGACCTGTGCGTGTCGTGGTAGCATCATACTTGTCAATCCAAATATTAGGTTGGTGCCTAAGTTCGTAGCGATTGTGTTTTGCATATTGGTATTCAGTTTTCTATGCATTTATTTATCGATTGTCATTTTCTATTTGTAGTTCACTGTTGCTCTTTGACTTTACATATTGGCATTTTGTCATTTGGAGATAGTGAGTGGAGTTGTGGACTCTAGAAAATGGAGTGCCAAGTGGAGAAATCGGAACAGTTCTTGGAATATTGTTCTGCTCGAGTTCGATAGAGGGGAGACAACAGCGAATGCAGCCAGAAACATCTGCATAGTATATGGGGATAATGTCATTGGACAGAGCACAGTAAGGAAATGTTTTTCTCGTTTTGAGGAGGATCGTTTTGACATTAGTGACTCTCCACGTTCAGAAAGATTTTCGGGGTATGATGAAGATCGTTTAAACGCATTAATCCGCTATGATCCACATCTCTGTTCTTGAGAACTGACAAATGTGATGAACTGTGATCATTCCACCAACGTGCGACATTTGCATGCAATGGGGGAGGTTAAGAAATCGGGTGTATGGGTATCGCACGCTCTAAGCCTAAGTCACAAAATTAGCGGATGGCCATAAGTGTATCTCTGCTAGCTCGTCATCAATTGGCTCGTGAACAACACTGACCATTCCCATCCTGTATCGTTACCGCTGACGAGAAATGTTCTCTTAGCGATAATATCAGAGAAAGAAAGAATGGTTGAACACAAACAGAGCAGCAATTCCCTGTACAAAGAATTGCGCGCGTCCAAAAACAGACAGTGTTATGTAACTCGTGGAACAGCGGTAGGTGTAACCATCACTACATTTATTGACATTTATTGTCAACGACTCTTGCAGGGCAGTCCAAGAACGACGCCCATAAGACTTCGTGAAGTTATGCTATTCCACGATAACTCCCGCCAGCATTCTGCTAGACCGACAAAAAACACTATACAGGAGTTGGATTGGGAAGTCATGCCACACCCACTTTTTTCAGCTGAACAGATTTTCACTTTTCCGCTCTCTATCGAACATCATTAAAGGAATTTCCTGTCTGGATGAAAATGTACTCATGACATGTCCTACGAGTTCTTAGCCTCAAAACCAAGTGATTTCTGCAGTCACGGAATCGGAAAGTTACCCCAGCATTGACAGACTATTGTAAGTAGTGAACGATAAATTTACAAAAAAACCCTATGAACTTATGTACCAACCAATTTTGTTCTTGGTTTTCTTTATTGGTTGTTTAATGTACAGTTTGAATCACGTCGTGGATCCTGCCTCACTTTCTTCTCACCTACTCCTTCCCTTTCATGCCCGCTGACTTTTATAACTGCAATCTTGTTTCTGTACAAGTTGTGAATAACCATTCGCTCACTATTTTTTATCGCTGCTACCTTCAGAATTTCAAAGAATGTATTCCAGTTAACATAGTCAAAAGACGAACTTCCAGCATGCTGGAGTAATTACAGGACAGCAACTTGTGTTAATCACTACAATGGAAAAACAGCCAAAGTTTCAAATTTCATTTTCATTTACTAGATGACTAGTTTTGGGTCGGGAGCTCTTTTCAAATCATCCAGATAGCCAAATGGTATTTCCCAAAATATGGGAATCATGTCGAGATAAGAAACATATACGTATAACAAAGTGCAATGTTTTGTTAGAGGCGTTTCACCGTATACGCGATGGAAAAAGTATATTTAGAATATGACATCTGGGCCACTAGAGTCAACCACATACATTGGAGTCCAAACAAAAGAAGTGATAAGTGTACGTAATCCCTGTGAACGATACCAGCGCCATATGACCGCTGGAGTGCTTTCTCCCCAAGATTTAATTTAAGAGCGTTACCTGTTTGTCCTGCAGGGATGTACGGCGATGTACGGTATGGTGATATCGATGGCAGCAACGGGCGCTCTATGCTCGACGTCCGTAGGCTGGCCGCTGACCTCCTACGTGTTTGGCGGCGTCGCGCTACTATGGTGCCTGCCATGGTGGCTGCTGGCTGCCGACTCGCCGGCGCAACACAAGAACATCGACCCGGCTGAGCGTCGATACATCGAGGCCACTATACAATCGAGTGCCAAGGTGCAGTGTCTTCTTTTTTGCGTCGTCAGTCTACCGACTGGTGCCACGCGTCCCATCATCGCTTCCTCTCCCATGTCAACCTCTTCCTCTCAGAGTAGCACTTACAGCCAACATACTCAGTTACTTATTGGATATGTTCCAAACTCTTTCGTCCTCTACAAGTTTTTCCTTCTACAGCTGCCTCTAGTAGAATGAAAGTTATTGCCTGCTGTCTTAACCTATGTCCAATTATCCTGTATGTGAGTGGCTCGAAGACTTCTTAAGTAATAGAACCCAGTACGTTGTCCTCTTTGGTGAGTGATCATCGGAGGAGAAGGTATCATCTGGAGTGCCCAAGGGAAGTGTGGTAGGTCCGCTGTTGTTTTCTATCTACATAAATGATCTTTTGGATAGGGTGGATAGTAATGTGCGGCTGTTTGCTGATGGTGTACGGGAAGGTGTCGTCGTTGAGTGACTGTAGGAGGATACAAGATGACTTGGACAGGATTTGTGATTGGTGTAAAGAATGGCAGCTAACTCTAAATATAGATAAATGTAAATTAATGCAGACGAATAGGAAAAAGAATTCTGTAATGTTTGACTACTCCATTGGTAGTGTAGCACTTGACACAGTCACGTCGATTAAATACTTGGGCGTAACATTGCAGAGCGATATGAAGTGAGACAAGCATATAATAGCAGTTGTGGGGAAGGCGGATAGTCTTCCTCGGTTCATTGGCAGAATTTTGGGAAGATGTGGTTCATCTATAAAGGAGACCGCTTATAAAACACTAATACGACCTACTCTTGAGTACTGCTCGAGCGTTTGGGATCCCTATCACGTCGGATTGAGGGAGGACATAGAAGCAATTCAGAGGCGGGCAGCTAAATTTGTTACTGGTAGGTTTGATCATCACGCGAGTGTTACAGAAATGCTTCAGGAACTCGGGTGGAAGTCTAGAGGAAAGGAGGCGTTCTTTTCGTGAATCGCTACTGAGGAAATTTAGAGAACCAGCATTTGAGACTGACTGCAGTACAATTTTACTGTCGCCAACTTACATTTCGCGGAAAGACCACAAAGATAAGACAAGAGAGATTAGGGCTCGTACAGAGGCATATAGGCAGTCATTTTTCCCTCGTTCTGTTTGGGAGTGGAACAGGGAGAGAAGATGCTAGTTGTGGTACGAGGTACCATCCGCCACGCACCGTATGGTGGATTGCGGAGTATGTATGTAGATGTAGATGTAGATGTATTTCCTTCTTCCTCGCTCAAGCTGTCGGCAACATCCGCATTTCTTATCTTACGAGTCTACGTAATTTTCAACATCCTGTAACATTACGACTCAAAAAAGATTTTACTATTTTTAGATTTTTCCATAGTCCATATTGTGCTTCAAACGTGATTTTTCAGAAATTTCTATCTCAAATTAAGTCCGATAGCAACAGACTTCTCTTTGTGAGCAATTCCGTCTTTAGCAACCTAATCTGCTTCTTACATCTTCCTTGCTTTTTGCTTTGTCCGTCGTTTTATTTTGTTTACAAGGCAGTGGAAGTGCTTCACTTTTTACTGCAAGGGTTGGACAAAATTATGAAAAAAACCACTTGAAATACATGCTTGAACATAAATGCAGATGCTTGTCAAGCCTTCACATTTCCCTCTCATATATGACCACGGAAGATACCTGCGCAATGTCCTCAATATACGGCAAGTGTCAGTTGTGGTCAGAACAGTATTCAGTAGTCGCGAGTGCATTATATCGGAGCTAAGAGAATTCGAACGTGGGTAGATTGCTGGTACTCCTTGGTGGATGCTTTCGTAAGCAAGGTTGCCGAGGTGTTTGGTGGTGGTCCAAGAAGAACCTTATCGAAGATATGCAGGGTGATCCTTTGATAGTGGCCGGGCCAAATATCTCACGAAATAAGCATCAAACCAAAAAACTACACAGAAAGAAATTCGTCTAGCTTGAAGGGGGAAACCAGATGGCGCTATGGTTGGCCAGCTAGATGGCGCTGCCAAAGGTTCAAATGGCTCTGAGCACTATGGGACTTAACATCTATGGTCATCAGTCCCCTAGAACTTAGAACTACTTAAACCTAACTAACCTAAGGACAGCACACAACACCCAGTCATTACGAGGCAGACAAAATCCCTGACCCCGCCGGGAATCGAACCCGGGAAACCGGACGCGGGAAGCGAGAACGCTACCGCACGACTGCCATAGGTCAAAGGGATATCAACTGCGCTTTTTAAAATAGGAACCCCCATTTTTTGTTACATATTCGTGTAGTACGTAAAGAAATATGAATGTTTTAGTTGGAACACTTTTTTCGCTTTGTGATAGATGGCGTGGTATCACTAACATTCCGCCAGTGTGGACGGTATTTGCTTGGTGATACATTACCCGTGTTAAAATGGACCGTTTACCAATTGCGGAAAAGGTCAATATCGTGTTGATGTACGGCTATTGTGATCAAAATGCCCAACGGGCATGTGCTATGTACGCTGCTCGGTATCCTGGACGCCATCATCCAAGTGTCCGGACCGTTCGCCGGATAGTTACGTTATTTAAGGAAACAGGAAGTGTTCAGTCACATCTGAAACGTCAACTACGACCTGCAACAAATTAAGATGCCCAAGTAGGTGTTTTAGCTGCTGTTGCGGCTAATCAGCACATCAGTAGCAGACAAATTGCGCGAGAATCGGGAATCTCAAAAACGTCAGTGTTGAGGATGCTACATCAACATCGATGGCTCCCGTACCACATTTCTATACAACAGGAATTGCATGGCGACGACTTTGAACGTCGTGTACAGTTCTGCCACTGGGCACAAGAGAAATTACGGGACGGTGACAGATTTTTTGCACACGTTCTATTTAGCGACGAAGCGTTATGCACCATCAGCGGTAACGTAAACCGGCATAATATGCACTATTGGGCAACGGAAAATCCACGATGGCTGCGACAAGTGGAACATCAGAGACCTTGGCGGGTTAATGTATGGTGCGGCATTATGGGAGGAAGGATAATTGGTCCCCATTTTATCGATGGCAATCTAAATGGTGCAATGTATGCTGATTTCCTACGTAATGTTCTACCGATGTTACTACAAAATGTTTCACTGCATGACGGAATGACGATGTACTTCCAGTATGATGGATGTTGTATTGAATAGCGTATTTCATGACAGGTGGATTGCTCGTCGAAGCACCATACCACGCCCCGCACGTTCACCGGGTGTGACGTCCCCGGAGGCCTTTCTGTGGGGAAAGTTGAGGGATATTTGCTATCATGATCCAGCGACAACGCCTGACAACCTGCGTCAGTGCATTGTCAATGCATGTGCGAACATTACGGAAGTCGAACTACTCGCTGTTGAGAGGAATGTCGTTACACGTATTCCGAAATGCATTGAGGTTGACGGACATCATTTTGAGCATTTATTGCATTAATGTGGTATTTACAGGTAATCATGCTGTAACAGCATGCGTTCTCAGAAATGATAAGTTCACAAAGGTACATGTATCACGTTGGAACAACCGAAATAAAATGTTCAAACGCACCTACGTTCTGTATTTTAATTTAAAAAACCTACCTGTTACCAAATGTTCGTCTAAAATTGTGAGCCGTATTTTTGTGACTATTACAGCGCCATCTATCACAAAGCGAAAAAAGTGGTCCAACAAAAACATTCATATTTCTTTATGTACTACACGAATATGTAATAAAAATGGGGGTCCCTATTTAAAAAATGCAGTTGGTATCCGTTTGACCTATGGCAGCGCCATGTAGCAGGCCAACCATAGCGCCATCTGGTTTTCTCCTTCAAGCTAGACAAGTTTCGTTCTTTGTAGTTTTTTCGTTTGACGCTTATTTCGTGAGATATTTGGCCCGGTTACCATCAATGAACCACCCTGTATACTGCATGCAGGGAAAGCAGAAAAATATCATCTGCTAAGTTAAAACATGGCCGGAAGTGAGTTACGAGTGTTCGTAGCTTGTGTTAAGTAGAGAATTGTGACGAGGAGTAGAAGGCTGGCAGCTGCAAAAGTACTGCAGAACTGAATATCGCTCTCGCGAACCCTGTCAGCACTAAAATAAGACGACGGCAGCTACATAAACTGGGAACTGCAGGCCGAGATGGAATTCCAAAACCTCTCACCAGTGTGGAAATACCCTCAGTAGAAAACGTGGTGCTAAGCCACAAAACCGGGACTGTGGAGCAATGGAACAATGTCATTTGGTCGTATGAGTGTTGTTTCACACCGTTTACTACTTCTAGCCGAGTTTACAGCCCAAGAGTGAAAGAACATGGCAGAGGTTCGGTGATGGTTGAGGGAGCCATATCGTGGTATTGCATGGGCCCCTGGGTTACTCTGCGAGGCCACATTACTTTCAAGGATTTAGCTGATGAGATCCATTCCATGATAAAATGTTTATTCCCCAATGGTGGTTGTGTGTTCCAGCTAGACAGGGCCCCTGTGATACAGCTCACCTCATCCAGGAGTGATTTTTTTAGCTCAAGTATGTACTGTCGCATCTCCCCTGGTCAACACAGTCACCAGATCTAAACATTATTGAGCCTTTGTGGCCTACTTTGGAAAGAAAGGTGAATGATCGCTATTCACTTCCATCGTCGTTATCTGAGCTTGCCACTATTTTGCAGGAAACGTGGTGTTATAGTCAGCGCTCGAGCGATGGGATATAGCATCTCCGAGGTAACGATGAAGTGGACATTTTTGCAGGAGATTCCCTTGAAAACCCTACAGGAACTGTATTTGGCCAATATGAAACGACTGGAAACTATTTTGAAGTCCAGTGGTTTACCTACATCGTGTTAGTCATGGTAATTCATTGGGTTTGTGGTATCTTCGTATCTATATGTTGCCCCTCGTTTTTACGCAAGTTTGTCGCTATTCCCATTTCTGCCACAAATTACCTACGTCTTTCTTTGGTTTACTGTCAATATTCTGTACTCATTAGACTCTATAAACCGTTCAAAAAGCCCATTAATTCTTTCTCACATTCACTGAGGAAAGAAAGAACATAAGCGTGTCTAATCATTGAGCCGTTTCATCTGGAATTTTAATCTAACACCTGAATGTTTCTTTTACTTCCATCATTCCTTCTTCGATGTGTAAATTCAACAGCAGGAATGAAATACTATTTTCCCTGTCGTATACACTTTGTAATCCGTGCACTTCGTTCTTGGTCTCTCACTCCTACTGTTGCCTCTTCGTTCTTGCACGAACTGTACACTGAAACGCCAAAGAAACTGGCCATGCGTATTCAAATACAGAGATATTTATACAGCCAGAATATGGCGCTGCGCTCGGCAATGCCCATATAAGACAAGTTTCTGACGCAGTTGTTAGATCGGTTACTGCTGCTACAATGGCAGGTTATCAAGATTTAAGTGACTTTGAACGTGGTGTTATAGTCAGCGCTCGAGCGATGGAATATAGCATCTCCGAGGTAACGATGAAGTGGACATTTTCCAGTACGAGCATTTCGCGAGTGTATCGCGAATATTAGTATTCCGGTAAAACATCAAATCACCGACATCGCTGTGGCTGGAAAAAGATCCTGCAAGAGCGGTATCAGCGACGACAGAAGAGAATCGTTCAACGTGACAGAAGTGCAACCCTTCCAGAGAACTGGAAATAAGCAACAATAATACCATACTGAATATATCAGGTATTTACAGGACTTATTTCAAGTAAGAAGACAAAAGTAATTGGGAAAACACTAGGTCCATCTCTGTGCTAAGCGCTGGGTATAAAATGTATTATAAGTAGAGACCAGCACTAATTGTTGAAAACTTTCTGTTAGAAGAGCAAAGAGGCTTTAGAAAAGACAGATCGTGCACAGACAATGCATTAGCCAGAACCAAATCTTTGAGAACACAACGAGTTCAATAGAATGACGCATCTACTCTTTCTAGACTATGGGAAAGCTTTCCATAAAGTAAACAGAGAAAAGCTTTTGGGAGTTACCTCTGCAAGCAGAAAGCACGTACCAAGAATCAGAAAGCGAAATTGCAGGAAATCGAAAATCGTTGACGAGGACAAATTTGAGAGTAAGACAAAGATGCAGTCTCTCTCCGATTCTTCTTAATATTTATACTGACGTCATGCTGAGGCAATGGGTAAGTAAATTTAAGCTTTTATGCGTATGAATTCAACAAAAGGAACTACTGTGTGAAACTACCCTTTACTGATGATAAAGTCGTGATTACTGATAGCGAGAGCACACCCTAAAGTGCTGCCCGCATCTCGTGGTCGTGCGGTAGCGTTCTCGCTTCCCACGCCCGGGTTCCCGGGTTCGATTCCCGGCGGGGTCGGGGATTTTCTCTGCCTCGTGATGGCTGGGTGTTGTGTGCTGTCCTTAGGTTAGTTAGGTTTAAGTAGTTCTAAGTTCTAGGGGACTGATGACCATAGCTGTTAAGTCCCATAGTGCTCAGAGCCATTTGAACCTAAAGTGCTGCTCATATTTTATCCACAACAGTTAGGTTATGTAATCTACTAGTGTCTTCAAAGAAAACAAAAGTATGGCTTTCGGAGGGCGGGAGCTATCCCAGCAGAAGAACAGAAAATAATCAGAAAGTAGGAAGAGTAAATTCGCTCCAGTTCTTAACTACCTCTTTTATGACAGAAATGAACGCACAAAAGAAAGTACTCATTTTTAATTATATTAATGGAACACTACACAGCACCTTCAGCATTAAAGTAAGGAAGGAAGATCTACTCAAGTTCTGTATAACGATATCGGTACCAGCTGCGACATATGGAAGTCACTAGTCGACTGTGACAAAAAGAAATGAATAAAGAATACAGGCATCGGAGATGCGATTCCTAAGAAGAGTAGGTGGGTACACAACCCGACGGGAGGAGAAATGCCGACATCAGAGAAGTGCTAGCACTGAAAATCTTCGTCCGCAGCTCGTGGTCGTGCGGTAGCGTTCTTGCTTCCCGCGTCCGGGTTCTCGGGTCGATTCCCGGCGGGGTCAGGGATTTTCTCTGCCTCGTGATGACTGGGTGTTGTGTGATGTCCTTAGGTTAGTTAGGTTTAAGTAGTTCTAAATTATAGGGGACTGATGACCATAGATGTTAAGTCCCATAGTGCTCAGAGCCATTCGAACCATTTGAACTGAAAATCTTCAATGAACAGATCAGTGAATACAGGAACAGCTGGAAGGACAGTGTCTTAAGAAGGGAAGACGACAGAATACCAAACATAATAAAGAAATATTACTTAGTGGGCAAAAGATCTTTAGGAAGACCGCAGAAAGAAAAACAAGACTTTTATTTACAATTTAGCACTGAGTAGGATCGGCTCCGGGAGCTAGGTCGTTTTGAATAGAGGTCAATGAACCTACCCCTAGAACACAATGACAAGCAGTAAATTCTCCCTCCTTCGCAAGCATCGGAAATTCACGTCTCGTCACCTCCGTAATGCCCTTTCTCGAATGCAACGGTTACATCGCTTTGATGCAGGTGAAATTGATTAGAAACCTTGTTTGTCGTATAAGTCGGTTCTGGCTTTGTTAATTGGTACTGATTTGGTCTCGCCTCAGTTCAAAGATAAGGCCTGAGAGACAGGGCCATAACTTCTCTCTTGACTGTCGTTTGACTTCTCGTCTGTTTTGGCAGTCTGTCTGTGCACTAGCCCTTGGACAATACAGTGTAGTCAGCAGTTGTAACCTGTGCACTACGTTTCTGATGTTGCAGCAAAAACTGCCTGTGCCATGGAGGAGCCTGCTGCCGACGCCAGTCACCTGGGCCCTGGTCGGCTACCTCATGGCCTCGGACATTGCTCTCTACCTGCTACTTTCTACGCTGCCGCTCTACATCGCCGACATCTTGCACTTTGACGTGGAAAGTGTAAGTATAGAAAACTTTTACGTACCAATGTTATCATTGGGAACAGATTCTCAAGACACATACAGCAACACTTGTTCGTTTAGCTTCGCCTGTGACTGGTTCATTTTTGTGATAAAGACATTAAATTTCTTTTGTTACCCCACTAACGAGATTAGGGTCACTCGTTTGACGTTAGTTGATGAGGGGAAAGGAAAAAGTTCTCAGCTTGACAACGACATTTCTCGAAGTAGTCTCCTTATCAATCCATCTACACTGTCCAAAGATATTTCAATGAGTAGATTCAAGGAGACGTCACGTCAATACACAAGGAAGCTATAAGTGAGCTCCCTCAAATAATTTTGTGGGCAGAAAAAAGTTCTGCTGCACCCGCCTGAGCTGGCCGCTGGGACCGAACGGTTCTAGGCGCTTCAGTCCGGAACGGTGCTGCTCCTACTGCCGCAGGTTCGAATCCTGCCTCGGGCATGGATGTTTGTGATGTCCTTAGGTTAGTTAGGTTTAAGTAGTTCTAAATTATAGGGGACTGATGACCATAGATGTTAAGTCCCATAGTGCTCAGAGCCATTCGAACCATTTGAACTGAAAATCTTCAATGAACAGATCAGTGAATACAGGAACAGCTGGAAGGACAGTGTCTTAAGAAGGGAAGACGACAGAATACCAAACATAATAAAGAAATATTACTTAGTGGGCAAAAGATCTTTAGGAAGACCGCAGAAAGAAAAACAAGACTTTTATTTACAATTTAGCACTGAGTAGGATCGGCTCCGGGAGCTAGGTCGTTTTGAATAGAGGTCAATGAACCTACCCCTAGAACACAATGACAAGCAGTAAATTCTCCCTCCTTCGCAAGCATCGGAAATTCACGTCTCGTCACCTCCGTAATGCCCTTTCTCGAATGCAACGGTTACATCGCTTTGATGCAGGTGAAATTGATTAGAAACCTTGTTTGTCGTATAAGTCGGTTCTGGCTTTGTTAATTGGTACTGATTTGGTCTCGCCTCAGTTCAAAGATAAGGCCTGAGAGACAGGGCCGTAACTTCTCTCTTGACTGTCGTTTGACTTCTCGTCTGTTTTGGCAGTCTGTCTGTGCACTAGCCCTTGGACAATACAGTGTAGTCAGCAGTTGTAACCTGTGCACTACGTTTCTGATGTTGCAGCAAAAACTGCCTGTGCCATGGAGGAGCCTGCTGCCGACGCCAGTCACCTGGGCCCTGGTCGGCTACCTCATGGCCTCGGACATTGCTCTCTACCTGCTACTTTCTACGCTGCCGCTCTACATCGCCGACATCTTGCACTTTGACGTGGAAAGTGTAAGTATAGAAAACTTTTACGTACCAATGTTATCATTGGGAACAGATTCTCAAGACACATACAGCAACACTTGTTCGTTTAGCTTCGCCTGTGACTGGTTCATTTTTGTGATAAAGACATTAAATTTCTTTTGTTACCCCACTAACGAGATTAGGGTCACTCGTTTGACGTTAGTTGATGAGGGGAAAGGAAAAAGTTCTCAGCTTGACAACGACATTTCTCGAAGTAGTCTCCTTATCAATCCATCTACACTGTCCAAAGATATTTCAATGAGTAGATTCAAGGAGACGTCACGTCAATACACAAGGAAGCTATAAGTGAGCTCCCTCAAATAATTTTGTGGGCAGAAAAAAGTTCTGCTGCACCCGCCTGAGCTGGCCGCTGGGACCGAACGGTTCTAGGCGCTTCAGTCCGGAACGGTGCTGCTCCTACTGCCGCAGGTTCGAATCCTGCCTCGGGCATGGATGTTTGTGATGTCCTTAGGTTAGTTAGGTTTAAGTAGTACTAAGTTCTAGGGGACAGATGACCTCATATGTTAAGTCCCATAGTGCTTAGAGGCATTTGAACCATCTAGGGAAGTGATGACCTCAGATGTTAAGTCCCATAGTGCTTAGAACCATTTGAACCATTTGAGCACCCGCCTGTAGACCAGGACGATGATGCGAAAAGAAGGAGACAATCTAAAATATATGACAAGATTCGCAGCTCAACACGAGATGGGGTTTGCAGATCAGAGACAGATGTCATCAAAATAATCATTATTCTGCAATACAATGTGTTACAAAAATGTACGGCCAAACTTTCAGGAAACATTGCACACACACAAATAAAGAAAAGATGTTATGTGGACATGTGTCCGGAAACGCTTACTTTCCATGTTAGAGCTCATTTTATTACTTCTCTTCAAATCACATTAATCATGGAATGGAAACACACAGCAACAGAACGTACCAGCGTGACTTCAAACACTTTGTTACAGGAAATGTTCAAAATGTCCTCCGTTAGCGAGGATACATGCATCCACCCTCCGTCGCATGGAATCCCTGATGCGCTGATGCGGCCCTGGAGAATGGCGTGTTGTATCACAGCCGTCCACAATACGAGCACGAAGAGTCTCTACATTTGGTACCGGGTGTTGCGTAGACAAGAGCTTTGGTTCAAATGGCTCTGAGCACTATGGGACTTAACATCTGAGGTCATCAGTCCCCTATAACTTAGAACTACTTAAACCTAACTAACCTAAGGACATCACACACATCCAGGCCCGAGGCAGGATTCGAACCTGCGACCGTAGCGGTCTCGCGGTTCCAAACTGACGACAAGAGCTTCCAAATGCCCCCATAAATGAAAGTCAAGAGGGTTGAGGTCAGGAGAGCGTGGAGACCATGGAATTCGTCCGCCTCTACCAATCCATCGGTCACCGAATCTGTTGTTGAGAAGCGTACGAACACTTCGACTGAAATGTGCAGGAGCTCCATCGTGCATGAACCACAAGTTGTGTCGTACTCGTAAAGGCACATGTTCTAGCAGCACAGGTAGAGTATCCCGTATGAAATCATTATAACGTGCTCCATTGAGCGTAAGTGGAAGAACATGGGGCCCAATAAAGATATCACCAACAATGCCTGCCCAAACGTTCGCAGAAAATCTGTGTTGATGACGTGATTGCACAACTGCATGCGGATTCTCGTCAGCCCACACATGTTGATTGTGAAAATTTACAATTTGATCATCAGAATCGAGGAAGTACAGTACATACTGACGAAACTAAAATGAGCTCTAACATGGAAACTAAGTGTTTCCGGACACATGTCCACATAACATCTTTTCTTTATTTGTGTGTGAGGAATGTTTCCTGAAAGTTTGGCCGTACATTTTTGTAACACCGTGTATATACTCTTTGGGGAAGTGAGCATCTCATTTAGCGAGGGAACAGGTGGTGTAAACTAAGTGTAACAACGACTTTACAGTGAATGTGTTATTCCGAATTACAGCCACTGCGGTGACTACAGCCGTTATAAAACACATTAAATTTATTAGCAATTGCGAATTTCGACAACCATCGGCTGTACAATGGAATGACGACAATAAAAATTTGTGCCGGACCGGACTCAAGTCCGTATATCCCACTTATCGTGAGAGGTCGCCTTAACATTTGGCTATTGGCGCATGACTCACGGCCAGGCCCAAACTTCCATATGTTGTCAACACAGGCACTGCAAAATCGTATTTATCCGCCAACACCAGGCAAACGACTTCCAAAAAATGTCTCGCCTGTACTGGAATAGACGTAATGGATGTATGAATACAGATTGTAGACAGACGGTTGAGGGCATTTGGAAGTTTGGGACTGTCTGCGAGTCGTGCACGGATAGCTAAATGGTAAGGCGATCGCTCATAATAAGCGGTATACCCGGGATCAAGCTCCGGTCTAACACAAATTTACATTGTCGTCATTCCAATCTACAGATGATGGTTGTCCATATTTGCAGTTGCGAATACGTTTAACGTAAGTGTAACTATAGTCATTAACAAATAAACGGACCAGCAGGACGAAGTATCCTTACTAGCTTATGTGACACAAGAAGATACCAGGACGCTGTGGGAGAGAAGCGGTTTGGAGATTCTACTGCTGTGGAACACTTGGCTGCTGGACGTTATTTGAGGCACTCCATCTGCTGGTGGGAAGTCGCTCAAGACTTTAACTCTGAGCGTAAGTAGTGCCGATCAGTTGCGGTAGAAATCTGGGCCAGTCTCTCTCCGCCACACCCTCTGTGTAAACAACGACCAGCTGCCCAGTAATGGGGTCTCACAACTTCAACTAAACATCGGTGCACCTTCGTGAGATTCCCGTGCGTAGTACCGAGCTGGATAATGTCTCAGACACATGACACACCCTCCAGTGTTCTCGAGGGATTTTACTTAAGTATCGCGTTTGTAACATGACTAGCAGTAACGAGATCGGAGGTGGTTTCATTTGGTTTGAGTGTGGCAGCCCGTCAGTGTGCCTCTGTTTTGAGGTTTGACGGAAGGCGAAGGAGGCCTGATGGCTATGCCAGGGTGGCCGCTCTGCCCACACCGTCTAGACGTGACGTCACACGAACAGATACGACTCGCACAAAGACTAGACAGCTTTGTAAACGTTTACGTGCTTCATAATTCATAAAACTTACGGCGGGTTGAGACACATCAATTTAGAGAGCAGAACAAGAGATTTAGTTGGCACTTGGACTACGCAAATTATATGCGTAATTAGTCATAGTCGGGAAGGTTTCCGTAACGGACTATTCCCTAAATATTTAATAAAAATTGAAAGTACTTAACTACAAGAGAGGTCGACTCATCAGATTAAAGCCCTCATCGAGACGCATTCATGTTTGCTTTTATTTTTAAATGGAAAGAGAGAGGGTTGTTTGGTAAAACTGAGCTTAATTAATGAACCGAGAGAGAATCACGATCACCATGCCCATGTGTGTTAGTGAAAGTAAACATGCTTCACATACAACATTCAGATTGTAAGTTTTATATGTTTAATTATATATTTCAGTTATTTAAGCACACTTTTTCGTAGTTTAGCCCATAATTTAAACGTGGTTACGTAAATTTTGATTACAGGTGTGCAAAGAGCAGCTCATTTCCTTCAAGATAGATGTGTCATTCAAGGATGTACAGTAATTACTAGAGGCACGGTAAGAAATGATCAATTCTTTTGAACTCTGTCATCATTCGAATTAGATTTGTGGGCGAACTATTTGATGTATTATTAAGTAATTATATCACATCAGTTAGGTTTTCATCGCACTTCTATCGTCGCACGTAGCTTTAAGACTGAACTTCCGTACAAAAAGGTGTTATCTGAACTAGTATTTACTCTAATATTAATTCATGGAATTACCGGGATCTGGGAAAACCCACTTATAAATGGGGGCTTCCGTTTTGCCACTGCCACAATCGATCGGACATAGCGGAAGACGCAGGTTCTGCGCTGGTCTGGGCGTTGATCTGGCCGCAAGCTTTTAGGAACTTTGGAGTTTTTTTCGGGACGTTAGGCACTACACACAGAACTATTTTCATGGCGCTTCACTGTGGACTCTGAAAATTTCACGGCGGTCACTTACAATTATTTTGTCTCAGGTTAGGTGGAACTGGTGATTTTCGTGTGTAGAACGGGTTCGGAATAAGAGCAATGTCTTACCGAGTTGGACTCGTTGACTCAGACTCTTTAGTGTGGTTTCTATTATTACGTCGAGTGTCGGATGGGCTATCATTTATTGTGATTAGTAATGAGCTGAATATCGAAGGTTTTCGTCTGTGAACACATGCTTTATTACTGGTTCTATTTTAAATTTATAGTGAGTTTCTAATAATGATATCGGGACTCACGCTACTTTAGATGCATCAATTGAAGACATAAAGTCTGAAAACGAGTCGGTGATCATATTTTGAAACTTTATTTTACAGATCTTTCTTAATCATACAAACTTTCACACTTCACTACTACGGTTTCGGCTACTGCCATTTTCTGATCTGTTTTGTTTGTAACAGACCTGAAGATGGGAGTAGCCGAAACAGGTAATAGTGAATTGTGAAAGTTGGTGTGATCAATACGGACCAGTAAAGTAAAACTTTAGATCCAATTAGCAACAGTGAATAGATTAACCACCAGTCTGGTATTTAATTTCTGAAAAAGTTGAATAAACTGTTAATTCTGAACTTTAAACTCGCATCTGGGACAATTGATTACTTTATTCGGAAAGCATCAATTATGGTAACAGCATCCTCCACAACGATGAGCAAAAGACATTATCATTCATAAAACTTTTGATCAGTAACTACGTAAACACAACTAAAACGAAATGTAACTCCACGTATCAAAATCTGTCAATGATCATCATTGTGGATTTGTGTCATTACTACTTGAGTCTCTGTACACATCCATAGGTAGTAGTGCTAGCATTTCAGCACTCACAAATGTGTTTGTGGTGTATAAGGTGGAAACACAGGTAGGGAGCGGTGCTTACGTATTCAAAAATGGTTCAAATGGCTCTGAGCACTATGGGACTTAACATCTGAGGTCATCAGTCCCCTAGAACTTAGAACTAAGAACTTAGAACCTAACTAACGTAAGGACAGCACACACATCTACGCCCGTGGCAGGGTTCGATCCTGCGACCGTAGCGGTCGCGCGGTTCCAGACTGAAGCGCCTAGAACCACTCGGCCACAGAGGCGAGTGCTTACGTATTGAGGAAAAATATAAGCAAACGAGTCATCCACGGCATACGGAAATCAATGTACTTGATTTTTGATGGTTAACTGTGTTGTTACATTATGCCTAAAGGAAGACTGCAACAGAACCGAACATCTCAACGTGACGAATGCAAGAAGGACAAATATTTCCTTTTCCCTTCATTCTCATACTTAAATTAATTAAAAAAATGCGCTTAGATATATTCAATCAAACTGCAAATGTTCCATTTAATTTCTCAGTCAAATTTCCTCCAATGAACCACCATATGTTCAGTTCGAAATGACTTTTTATTTTGGGGAAATACAGCTATTGCTGACTTTTGTCAGGACCATAAATAATCTGAATGATGGCAGATTTTCTTGTAAGGAAACCGTCCACCACACGGCGAATTCAAAGAGGTCGTGGCGAGTCGCCTACCAGGTAGCTACTCCGCCTTTCCAGTAGGAAGAGTCTACGTATGCCATGTGCACGATTTCACACAACCCCGCTAGTTCCAAGGTACTCTGACAATAGGTGGATCTGTGCAATGTGCTAGCGCCAAAGGAGAAACACAGAACGAAGTGCCCCAAGTGGAGCAGTACTGTGTGGACCTTGCCTCCTAACATTGAAATGCCCGACATCTTTCCCATAAGAGTCCACCTGCCAAAGTTTTGTTTATCTGGCAATAATAAATAAAGCCTAAGGAATTGACCCTGAGATGCTAATTAACACAATGAGCATAATTTTGCTGTATCTTTAATCGTATTGTGTGGTGGGAGCTTGCAAATTTTTCAGAATAAGCTCTGTAACGGGATGACTCTGTGATCAGTTTAGCCACAGACTAGAATGAGACAAATTTTATGAAAAATAAGTAGTAATAAGATAGTTCAGTTACATTTTTGCAGTTGATGCACTAATCTTTTCACCTGATGTTTAATACAAATGCGGCACGCAAGTGCAGTTTGCACGTTTAATACATGTAGTTCAAATGTTCAAATGGCTCTGAGCACTATGGGACTTAACTTCTAAGGTCATCAGTCCCCTAGAACTTAGAACTACTTAAACCTAAGTAACCTAAGGACATCACACACATCCATACCCCAGGCAGGATTCGAACCTGCGACCGTAGCGGCCGCGCGGTTCCAGACTGAATACATGTAGTATTATTTTTAAAGCTAGGTTGTACAACATATCCACCGCCATAAAAACAAGGTTCTCAAAGTGACCTTAATAAGAGTTGTAGGACTATACACAGTAGCTTTCCAGTGTGGGCTGACAAAGTGTAACTACAAAAAAATGGCTCTGAGCGCTGTGGGACTTAACTTCTGAGGTCATCAGTCTCCTAGAACTTAAAACTACTTGAACCTAACTAACCTAAGGACATCACACACATACATGCCCGAGGCAGGATTCGAACCTGCGACCGTAGCGATCGCGCGGTTCCAGACTGTAGCGCCTAGAATCTCTCGGCCGTGTAACTACAGATTCGAACTTCGTACATTCCATTATTCCCATTGACATAATAACTTGGTGAGCAGATGCATTGTCTAGATTTTTCTTTTACAATCTAATTATGTTGTCACATCCTTTATCCAGTCGGTCGTCTGGTTGGTCCAGGACAGTTATGAAGTATTGTTCAGCTACTGGCCTCCCCGCCCCCCCCCCCATAACGTAATAAATACAAAGAATATCCTTTGCAATGATGAGTGAAGTTGATGAAAGTAAAATGATCCTGGAGATTAGGCTACGCCACTTTCCCCAGCGGCTACAACAACATGACGTTTCGAACACTGCTGAGATTCCGTTCAGGATTCTTCAGATGAGTTTAGGAATTAGGTAATGGATCCCAGATCTCACCCACAATAACAAATAGTAGCGTAAAATTAGCTTATTTTTGTAAAGGATCCATAGATCGCAGAAATCTTCGTTTCCGCAAATGTGGAAACGAAGTCCATCCCCGCTGTAGTGGTCTACATATGACGTCCACTGTTTCATTCATCCTCATCATAAATCATTGAGTTCTACATAGGACATTTTCTCGATGTTTTCGTCGTCTTCAAGAGAAATATGGACACATTCCTACACAATTCTTCGTTTGTGAAAGACTCGGTGATCTGGCCTAGAGGACCACGCGATTTTTACCGGCCTGTGTGTCATTCTGACGTCATTTAAAGATGTAGGTTTGACGTACCACTCTCGAAGCTGTTGTCAGCTTTCCAGACTGCTGCTTCTCATTCAAGTATCCCTTCAGCTGACCTAACGAGAAGAAGTGCCTCTTATTCCAGTAGCCCCACCTACAAAAACAATCCCTGGCAACACTGGGAGCTCAACCTCGGACCTTCGCACGGCAGTTAGACTTCCTGACCGCTCAGTTTCTTCCCTTTTTTGTATCTGTCGAATATATAGTTCTTATGTACGAGGGCAGTTCAATAAGTAATGCAACACATTTTTTTTCTCGGCCAATTTTCGTTGAAAAAACCGGAAATTTCTTGTGGAATATTTTCAAACATTCCCGCTTCGTCTCGTATAGTTTCATTGAATTCCGACAGGTGTCAGCGCTGTACGGAGCTGTTAAAATGGCGTCTGTAACGGATGTGCGTTGCAAACAACGGGCAGTGATCGAGTTTCTTTTGGCGGAAAACTAGGGCATCTCAGATATTTATAGGCGCTTGCAGAATGTCTACGGTGATCTGGCAGTGGACAAAAGCACGGTGAGTCGTTGGGCAAAGCGTGTGTCATCATCGCCGCAAGGTCAAGCAAGACTGTTTGATCTCCCGCGTGCGGGCCGGCCGTGCACAGCTGTGACTCCTGCAATGGCGGAGCGTGCGAACACACTCGTTCGAGATGATCGACGGATCACCATCAAACAACTCAGTGCTCAACTTGACATCTCTGTTGGTAGTGCTGTCACAATTGTTCACCAGTTGGGATATTCAAAGGTTTGTTCCCGCTGGGTCCCTCGTTGTCTAACTGAACACCATAAAGAGCAAAGGAGAACCATCTGTGCGGAATTGCTTGCTCGTCATGTGGCTGAGGGTGACAATTTCTTGTCAAAGATTGTTACAGGCGATGAAACATGGGTTCATCACTTCGAACCTGAAACAAAACGGCACTCCCCTACCAAGAAAAAGTTTGAAGCCATACCCTCAGCCGGTAAAGTCATGGTTACAGTCTTCTGGGACGCTGAAGGGGTTATTCTGTTCGATGTCCTTCCCCATGGTCAAACGATCAACTCTGAAGTGTATTGTGCTACTCTTCAGAAATTGAAGAAACGACTTCAGCGTGTTCGTAGGCACAAAAATCTGAACGAACTTCTCCTTCTTCATGACAACGCAAGACCTCACACAAGTCTTCGCACCCGATAGGAGCTCACAAAACTTCAGTGGACTGTTCTTCCTCATGCACCCTACAGCCCCGATCTCGCACCGTCGGATTTCCATATGTTTGGCCCAATGAAGGACGCAATCCGTGGGAGGCACTACGCGAATGGTGAAGAAGTTATTGATGCAGTACGACGTTGGCTCCGACATCGACCAGTGGAATGGTACCGTGCAGGCATACAGGCCCTCATTTCAAGGTGGCGTAAGGCCGTAGCATTGAATGGAGATTACGTTGAAAAATAGTGTTGTGTAGCTAAAAGATTGGGGAATAACCTGATGTATTTCAATGCTGAATAAAACAACCCCTGTTTCAGAAAAAAAATGTGTTGCATTACTTGTTGAACTGCCCTCGTACCTAAAAGAAATTTGTATGAATATTTGTTGGATATAATGCGCTTGAAAGAAAGAAATTTGTCATAGCATGGTATTCCTTACTATCCATTCGACTTATCAAGTCGACACTTGGCTCATTTCACAACACAAATAAAATAAATTTTTGGGGAAACAGGGCCATTCCTTTTCTAAGAAGAAGATCTAAAATTTATTTTCGCTTTTAAGAAACAATGAATATGAGAAAATGCTAAATATGAATATACTCGTATTATAAAAACTGTTTCCCAAACAGCTGTCTTTACTGTTTCACGTAATGGACAGTACGGTTTCTGAACGTACGGTCCATTACCATTGATTTCCACAGTCTTTGTCCAAATGTTCAAATGTGTATGAAATCTTATGGGACTTAACTCAAAATTGGTTCTGAGCACTATGGGACTTAAACATCTTAGGTCATCAGTCCCCTAGAACTTAGAACTACTTAAACCTAACTAACCTAAGGACATCACACACATCCATGCCCGAGGCAGGATTCGAACCTGCGACCGTAGCAGTCGCACGGTTCCTGACTGAGCGCCTAGAACCGCGAGACCACCGCGGCCGACTGGGACTTAACTGCTAAGGTCATCAGTCCCTAAACTTACACACGACTTAACCTAAATTATCCTAAGGAGAAATACACACACACACCCATGCCCAAGGGAGGACTCGAACCTCCACCGGGACCAACCGCACAGTCCACGACTGCAGCGCCTTTGACCACTCGGCTAATCCCGCGCGGCCCCACAGTCTTTAATGCAAAAGAATATGTTACGTCTTTTTCATAGGAGTATAACTTTTTATAGATACATTAAACCTGACTGCTTGCATTTGTTAATGGAGTTATATTTTCTGAAGCTTTTTTGCTCTAGAAGACGAGTTGATAAAGATAACAGTTTGGAAAATAAATATGCTATACATCCAAGTTTATATAGCATCTGACCCACAACACTTCGACGCGAAGATGAAGAAGCTAAATCAAATATTGACTAATTTCCTAACTCCTTATTTAAAACAGTGTCTTAGATGTCACAGAAAACGGAAATCTTTTGTATCCAGAAAGGAACTATTCACAACAGTCACAATGTACGATTGTTAAAGAAGTTTAATTTTTTTACGTCAAAAAATTTTATCATTTTTATTGATTTACGACGTATTTCGACCTCTGGTAGCTCGTCTTTTACATTGCCCCACAATGGGGGCAATCCATGGAAGGAGTGCTGAAGTGAAGAGTGATGGATTTTTGTGTCACAGTAAGAAGTATCACGCAGATTTTGTGGTTGTGCCTAGACTGGCTATTAATGTTATATTGGCAGTTGATTTTTTGTTTACATGCCAAGATATGATGGACTTGGGTCATAGTGAAGTGCTGTTGAAGTGTAATGCATCTACACTGAAGTTAATTGTTTTTGAGTGTGTGATTAGGGAGAAGAGCTCAAATGACTGTCTTAAAGTTCTCACAGGGGCTATGTTGTCTTTTGAATTGAGGTCTGTGAGAGTATAGATAATGCAGTTCTATTACTAGATTGCCAAAGATGTGTTAGTACTGAATAAGACAGTATGAACTGGGATGACTGTATTTAGGAGGCAGATAAGGAAGTAATACGAAATATGTTTGAGGTACTGCATCATCGTTCTTCAGTGTTTTCTGAACACCCTGGTGCTATTAAGGGATTTTTATACCAGTTCAAATTTAAGGAACAAAAGAGATTCTTTGTGAGACAGTTTCGTACATCAGTAATATACAAAGAGAGAGCTATAGCAGGAGTTGAGAAAATGTTGTAGCAAGAGGTAACTGAATCTTATGTCATCTCATATAATAACCCATTGTTAGTTGTGCCAAAGACGGGAAGTAGTTTTGGGTTGATGTTGGATTACACAAGCACATTAACACAATTGTTGCGCCAGAAACATGACCATTGGTGCGAGACGAGTTACTGAATAAATTTCAGAATATTAAGGTCCTGTCTTCAATTGACCTATAACTAGCTACTGGCAAACTTAACTGCATCCTCGATGTTGAATGTTCACAGCATTCTTATAATATGATTGTTACTATTAGTTTTGCAAGTTACCCATTGGGTTGAATCTCATTTCAGCTGCATTTACTGGAGGTTTTAATAACACTCTTCCATCATATCTCAGAAAGACATTGACCATATAAGTTGAAGTGTGAATGGTAGAAGAGAATTGGGGGAAATATAATAAAAAGTTCTGGATATGTTGTTGAGTGTCTACAAACAGTTTGGCGCAACAGTCAATTTGGAGAAGTTATAGTTCAGGCAGAGACAATTAAATTATTGTGAAACTTTGTGACTGCATGAAAGATTTCATCTTTAATTAGAGATTTTCCCATTGTGACAAAGAAGCAGCATCATCGATTTTTGGGATCGATCTGTTTTTATAATAGGCTTGAATCTGACTGTTCTGGCTATGCCAGATTTGTGTACATTGATGGGTAAGAAAACTACTTGTGAGAGGGATGCCCAAGCACAGACAGTATAAAACAAGTTATTTTTGGAGGCTCCTCTCCTTTCTCATCCAGAGTTGAGTGAGGATTTTTACCTAAGCAAGGACATGATAGAAGGTTGTATACATGGAAGAACCCTGGGGATACTAAAAGGTATCAGATAGATTATATAATGGTAAGACAGAGATTTAGGAACCAGGTTTTAAATTGTAAGACATTTCCAGGGGCAGATGTGGACTCTGACCACAATTTATTGGTTATGACCTGTAGATTAAAACTGAAGAAACTGCAAAAAGGTGGGAATTTAAGGAGATGGGACCTGGATAAACTGAAAGAACCAGAGGTTGTAGAGAGTTTCAGGGAGAGCATAAGGGAACAATTGACAGGAATTGGGGAAAGAAAACAGTAGAAGAAGAATGGGTAGCTTTGAGGGATGAAGTAGTGAAAGCAGCAGAGGATCAAGTAGGTAAAAAGAAGAGGGCTAGTAGAAATCCTTGGGTAACAGAAGAAATATTGAATTTAATTGATGAAAGGAGAAAATATAAAAATGCAGTAAGTGAAGCAGGCAAAAAGGAATACAAACGTCTCAAAAATGAGATCGACAGGAAGTGCAAAATGGCTAAGCAGGCATGGCTAGAGGACAAATGTAAGGATGTGGAGGCTTATCTCACTAGGGGTAAGATAGATACTGCCTACAGGAAAATTAAAGAGACCTTTGGAGATAAGAGAACCACTTGTATGAACATCAAGAGCTCAGATGGAAACCCAGTTCTAAGCAAAGAAGGGAAAGCAGAAAGGTGGAAGGAGTATATAGAGGGTCTATACAAGGGCGATGCACTTGAGGACAATATTATGGAAATGGAAGAGGATGTAGATGAAGATGAAATGGGAGATACGATACTGCGTGAAGAGTTTGACAGAGCACTGAAAGACCTGAGTCGAAACAAGGCCCCCGGAGTAGACAACATTCCATTGGAACTACTGACGGCCTTGGGAGAGCCAGTCCTGGCAAAACTCTACCATCTGGTGAGCAAGATGTATGAAACAGGCGGAATACCCTCAGACTTCAAGAAGAATATAATAATTCCAATCCCAAAGAAAGCAGGTGTGGACAGATGTGAAAATTACCGAACAATCAGTTTAATAAGCCACAGCTGCAAAATACTAACACGAATTCTTTACAGACGAATGGAAAAACTAGTAGAAGCCGACCTCGGGGAAGATCAGTTTGGATTCCGTAGAAATACTGGAACACGTGAGGCAATACTGACCTTACGACTTATCTTAGAAGAAAGATTAAGGAAAGGCAAACCTACGTTCCTAGCATTTGTAGACTTAGAGAAAGCTTTTGACAATGTTGACTGGAATACTCTCTTTCAAATTCTTAAGGTGGCAGGGGTAAAATACAGGGAGCGAAAGGCTATTTACAATCTGTACAGAAACCAGATGGCAGTTATAAGAGTCGAGGGGCATGAAAGAGAAGCAGTGGTTGGGAAGGGAGTAAGACAGGGTTGTAGCCTCTCCCCGATGCTATTCAATCTGTATATTGAGCAAGCAGTAAAGGAAACAAAAGAAAAATTCGGAGTAGGTATTAAAATCCATGGAGAAGAAATAAAAACGTTGAGGTTCGCCGATGACATTGTAATTCTGTCGGAGACAGCAAAGGACTTGGAAGAGCAGTTGAACGGAATGGATAGTGTCTTGAAGGGAGTATATAAGATGAACATCAACAAAAGCAAAACGAGGATAATGGAATGTAGTCGAATTAAGTCGGGTGATGTTGAGGGTATTAGATTAGGAAATGAGACACTTAAAGTAGTAAAGGAGTTTTGCTGTTTGTGCAGCAAAATAACTGATGATGGTCGAAGTAGAGAGGATATAAAATGTAGACTGGCAGTGGCAAGGAAAGCGTTTCTGAAGAAGAGAAATTTGTTAACATCGAGTATAGATTTAAGTGTCAGGAAGTAGTTTCTGAAAGTATTTGTATGGAGTGTAGCCATGTATGGAAGTGAAACATGGACGATAAATAGTTTGGACAAGAAGAGAATAGAAGCTTTCGAAATGTGGTGCTACAGAAGAATGCTGAAGATTAGATGGGTAGGTCACATAACTAATGAGGAAGTATTGAATAGGATTGGGGAGAAGAGAAGTTTGTGGCACAACTTGACCAGAAGAAGGGATCGGTTGGTAGGACATGTTCTGAGGCATCAAGGGATCACCAATTTAGTATTGGAGGGCAGCGTGGAAGGTAAAAGTCGTAGGGGGAGACCAAGAGATGAATACACTAAGCAGATTCAGAAAGATGTAGGTTGCAGTAGGTACTGGGAGATGAAGAAGCTTGCACAGGATAGAGTAGCATGGAGAGCTGCATCAAACCAGTCTCAGGACTGAAGAACACAACAACAACAACAAGGACATCTCTAAGATGATTTTCGTTTTTAAGCTATTCCAGGAATTTTAGGTAGATGGAGTTGTATAGTAGCATACAATCGCTTTTGCAAGCTAGGTGCACATGAATTGTGAACTATTCAATAACTGGACTTGAGAGTTTAGCGATTGTATTGGCCTTTGTGAAAGTTAGGTGCTACTTATTTGGTGGGACAACCAGGGTTTGTACTGAGCACAGAGTGTTGGAACTTTTAATAGTGTGAAACTGACTCATGGTCGCTCTGTCAGATGGTTACTGTGTCCTCAAGAGTTCAGTTTCACGACTGTCTGCATTCGTGTTCGATATAACATGGTTGCTGGCGTGTTTTTGAGGTCTTTTATAGGATCTCAAAGAAAACAATTTCAGTATCATGTATTTGGAGAACGTCGCATTTCGTAATGTCACTATGCTTCTCTTGAAAATATTTCCAAGGGGCAAGAGAAGGATGTGATATGGAAGGAGATAAAATCAAAGTAGAAAGATCACAACAATGTTTCCATTTGGCACTTATACTTAGTTAGAAATTCCACCTTGCTCAAGCAGAGAGTTGGAGTACATTCACAGTGGCCGGCCAAAGTGGCCGTGCGGTTAAAGGCGCTGCAGTCTGGAACCGCAAGACCGCTACGGTCGCAGGTTCGAATCCTGCCTCGGGCATGGATGTTTGTGATGTTCTTAGGTTAGTTAGGTTTAACTAGTTCTAAGTTCTAGGGGACTAATGACCTCAGCAGTTGAGTCCCATAGTGCTCAGAGCCATTTGAACCATTTGAACATTCACAGTGGACGGTGTGCATTCCTAATGAGCTGGTCAATAATTTGACTTCGCATACTCTTTCAAGCTATACTTGCAGTCATATTAAATAAACAAATCAATAGACAGTGTGATCCCCAATTGGTTACCGAAAACCCAACTGGAAATCTAGAAATTGTTAAACAGACCCCGAGAGCATTCTGGATAGTAAAATAATAACTAAAAATAATTATTATTAACGCCTTTTTTAATATAACGTGTCATTTTCTGCTATCACTCACTACTAGCGCACTAGGTAAAAACTCTCGTAAAGAGGGTTTAAACACAAAAAATAGATACAATGCATAAACTTACCTATTCCGTTTATAATACGGAAGCCACTAATTTTTGACACGTATCGCTTCCGGTAAATGAAGTCAACCAACCATCCAAACAGCAAATTGCCAACTGCGCCGGTGATTTGAGGAACAGTAGACAGGATACCATTCTGTGTGAAAAACAGGTACATCGATCATTTTTGCAATATTATACAGACTATAAACAACTAGATGGATTAGTAACAGTTGTTGTCACATCTGTGTATTTGTGCTGCATATACACTACATCATTAATAAAAACAAACAAGGGGAAGGCCTTAGATAGTGGCAACAGATTCGGCCCAATTTGGCAGGTTGCTTCTGTATTAACTAAAACGAAGGACTCCAAGATATTTTGGCTCAAGAACCGCTAGCTTTGACGTACAATTGACTCAGAATTGATGCGATTGATAGATAATTGAAAACCGAGCACTTTTCATCAAGATATAATGCGTTCGCAAACGCCTAATTTCACAGAAGTCGAGAAAAGAAACTTTTTCGGCTGCTGTTTACGTACCCATAAGCTAGGAGGTGTTAAACAGAGCCGCTGGCGTAGCTACCAAGTTATCTGGCTGCTGAGCGGAGACCTGTGTTTGGTTGCCAGTTTTGTTTTTTGTTTTTTTTTTCCATTTCCAAATTGATAGGTACAGGATAGTTAATGAGGTAATAAATTAATGGAGAACAGTAACAAGGTAGGCAAATAAGTTTGTCAAATGAGTTGGATTACTAAGAATTAAAATTTTAGTCCTGGTCGCTTTACAATGACTCTGTCTCTCACTCTGTTACATGTCCTCAGTTTCCTTCGAACAACTAGATGGATGGTAGGTCTACTTGCCCTGTAAGCATTCGACGCAAATATGCTGTCGGCACCAAAAACATCTAAGGAACGCAATCTTCGCGCATCTGCATCATTCCTTTCGAAGATTCAGAGGAAAACAAACGTGATTTAATTTTAGAATATCTCTTTTTCGGAAGTTAATTTTTGAAGCATACAATTCATACGATAACATTGTCCGAAAAATCGTTGCTGTAAGTTGATCATAAATCATGCTGTGGATTGGTATTGCATCCACTCAGCTGTGGAATTCCCGCTGGATTTCCAGAAACAGAGTGCAATTTTAAATCCTGGAAAAAAAGTTTTTAACTTGGCGATAAAAATAGACATCACATAAAATGGCTCTGAGCACTATGCGACTTAACTTCTGAGGTCATTAGTCGCCTGGAACTTAGAACCAATTAAACCTAACTAACTTAAGGACATCACACACATCCATGCCCGAGGCTGGATTCGAACCTGCGACCGGAGCGGTCGCTCGGCTCCAGACTGTAGCGCCTAGAACCGCACGGCCAGTCCGGCCGGCAGACATCACATAGCTGGCACAAAAGTGCGCAGTTTGACGGTATTACTTCTACCGTGCGTCGGTTGACCCTCGTCATCTATAAGCATGTTATCACACATGGCGGTGTTAGTTTGTCCACGCCAATAATACAGTATCGGACAAAAATTGTTATAAGCAACGTACGGTTGTAAAATTTCCTCAAGGTGTGTTTTCTAAATAGTGTTTGTCAATTTCTCAGGTTTTGAACTGGTAACGCACACATTTTTTAACGATGGAAAATCCAGGATGGTATGTAACAATATCATGAAAAGGATAGTTGCTACTCCTATATAGCGAAGATGCAGAAAGGCACTACAAAAAGACTGTTGGAGAGTTAGTTTTTGGCCAACACAGTCTCTGTCAAAAGTAGACAACATACACATAAGCACACACTCACGCAAATGTAACTCACACACACACATGACCACAGTCTCTGGTAGCTAGAGCCAGACCGACAGGCTAACTCTTAACTGCCAGAGATTGTGGTCATATGTTTGTGAGTTGCGTTTGCGTGCGTGTGTGCATGTGTGTATGTTGTCTACTTTTTGTTGCACATTTTTTTAACGAGTTGGTTAAACAATTGGCCACTACGAGGTGCATTCAAGTTCTAAGGCCTCCGACTTTTTTTCTAATTAACTACTCACCTGAAATCGATGAAACTGGCTTTACTTCTCGACGTAATCGCCCTGCAGACGTACAATTTTTCACAACGCTGACGCCATGATTCCATGGCAGCGGCGAAGGTTTCTTTAGGAGTCTGTTTTGACCACTGGAAAATCGCTGAGGCAATACCAGCGCGGCTGGTGAATGTGCGGCCACGGAGAGTGTTTTTCATTGTTGGAAAAAGTCAAAAGTCACTAGGAGCCAGGTCAGGTGAGTAGGGACCATGAGGAACCACTTCAAAGTTGTTATCACGAAGAAACTGTTGCGTAACGTTAGCTGGATGTGCTGGTGCGTTGTCTTGGTGAAACAGCACACACGCAGTCCTTCCCGGACGTTTTTGTTGCAGTGTAGGAAGGAATTTGTTCTTCAAAACATTTTCGTAGGATGCACCTGTTACCGTAGTGCCCTTTGGAGCGCAATGGGTAAGTATTACGCCCTCGCTGTCCCAGAACATGGACACCATCATTTTTTCAGCACTGGCGGTTACCCGAAATTTTTTTGGTGTCGGTGAATCTGCGTACTTCCATTGAGCTGACTGGCACTTTGTTTCTGGATTGAAAAATGGCATCCACGTCTCATCCATTGTCACAACCGACGAAAAGAAAGTCCCATTCATGCTGTCGTTGCGCGTCAACATTGCTTGGCAACATGCCACACGGGCAGACACGTGGTCGTCCGTCAGCATTCGTGGCACCCACCTCGATGACACTTTTCGCACTTTCAGGTCGTCATGCAGGATTGTGTGCACAGAACCCATAGAAATGCCAACTCTGGAGGCGATCTGTTCAACAGTCATTCGGCGATCCCCCAAAACAATTCTCTCCACTTTCTCGATCATGTCGTCAGACCAGCTTGTGCGAGCCCGAGGTTGTTTCGGTTTGTTGTCACACGATGTTCTGCCTTCATTAAACTGCCGCACCCACGAACGCACTTTCGACACATCCATAACTCCACCACCACACGTCTCCTTCAACTGTCGATGAATTTCAATTGGTTTCACACCAAGCAAATTCAGAAAACGAATGATTGCACGCTGTTCAAGTAAGGAAAACGTCGCCATTTTAAGTATTTAAAACAATTCTCATTCTCGCCGCTGGCGGTAAAATTCCATCTGCCGTATGGTGCTGCCATTTCTGGGATGTATTGACAATGAACGTGGCCTCATTTTAAAACAATGCGCATGTTTCTATCTCTTTCCAGTCCGGAGAAAAAAAATTGGAGGCCTTAGAACTTGAATGCACCTCGTACTATACGAGAACCAAATTAATCACTAGTTTCTTATAAGCAGGTGGAATCTTTAGGCAATAGTTTTCCAGCGCTATGATACAATACTGCGCCCTGTACGAATACGTTACTTCATGTATACTACCAACTGCGACAAGGGTTAGTTTTTCCTTATGCGAAAAAGTGCGTCTAACGCTCGCCTTCGCAGCAATCCTTTGTTTTCTTACAACGAGGCTTACGAATTCCTTACTAGGCCAAGTCGTTATACCTTACTGACGAACTTATCTAATTAATCCTCCTAGTCCTACCAGTTTCGATTCGGAAAAGAATACAAATGAAGAAAACTGCGGACTACAACTGCGAATCGAACACAGGTTCTCTGGTTCCCTGCCAGATGCCTTGGTCGTCGCTCCAATTACGCTTTCGTTTAACAACGCATACCTTATCGGTTCATGAGCGGCAGTCGAAAAAGTTTCTATCTTCGTTTTCTAGGAAAATATGCTTTTGCGGACCCCATCTCCGTTGATGAAAAAATCTGTTTTCAATTATCCGTCAATTCTGAATCGAATGCGCGTCAAAACCTTTAGGGGGGTACTTTTCTCGAAAACGGGGTTACTGCGCTAAGACATATCAGAGGTTTTCACTTTAGGTTGTAAGCAAGCGACCTGCCAAATATGAGCCGAATCGGTTGACCGTGTCCGAGGCCTTCCCTCCATTGTCCATAACTAGTGTTCACCATATTCACATCACCCAATCAGTTGCTGAACGCATTTTTCAGTCATGTGGGGGTGGGCTCACAGCACACACATTATTCCAAGGCTCAGATGATCACACCTACACAATGTGCAGGCCTAAATCTCTATCATTCCCATTGCCATTTCTGTAATTACTTTAAAGTCTAGCATTCCAATTACTACTGCTTCTCCTATAATCACTTTTCACATTGTAATCTGATCTGTTGTCCTGATGCCTCCAACTGTCATTGCCATACCTGTCCCACTATGAATCATATCACTGATGACGGTACTTTCTATTTTGTTGTGTCCTAGGATCAGCATAAACGATTATTGTTCCCATCACAGCTATTCTCATCCCCACTGTTATTCTCCAATTCCTGTAGCAAACTCTGAAAACCATCCAAGTCATCTCTCATATAACCAGCAAGAATATTTGGATGTAAGCGTGAAGGAAGTTTCATAAGACAAATATAAATGAATTAAGCTGTACCGCAAGAATTATATAGGAATCGATTTTTTTACAATGTGTATTCAAAGGATTTTACCAGACCCCTAAATCCAGAACAGTTAAAATTTTGCATACATAGAATAGAATATTTGACCCTATCCTGGGCTGCCTCAGACGAATATCCAGACAAGAGTAAGTACCAAAACTCTTCATATGATTTACAGTTTATAATCATTGTACACAAATGTACAGCAGTTCACCTATCAAGTAATTCAGTATTGTGACCAAAAGGCCAAATAGGTTGGAGTGAAAAATCGAATTGATCCAGTCAAGGATGAGTGTTGTTGGTTGAATTTCTAACAAAACTGAAACTATTTGACAGTTAAAAAATGATTATGATCGAAACTATACATGTCTTCACCATGTACAGTGTCTCTATGAAGATCACTACAACCAGAATGAGTTCTTCTCAGCTCATAATGAAACAAAGGAACTGGCTCATCTTCATGCCTTGAGTCTTCCTCATCATTAGGTACATGGCCCTTACTATGCTATGGACCTTCAACATCTTTAGCCATCTTATCTTCAACATGTAAATCTTTCCTTCAACTTTCGTTCTTATTCCCTTCTCTCCTATTAATTTCCGTTTGATCCTTTTTAAGTCTTAACAGTGACCTTACTTCCTCTGACCCACCAATCCTGATAGGAACTACACCACTTCAATTCAGCTCAGCATTAACCACTAAATGAACATCTGAAGAATGTAGCTCATCAACCTGTTTTACTACTTATTTGTTCTGTTGTTGTAGAAAGCTTTTATTCTTCAAAATTGTTTTATAGACCTTCGAAAATTGTGGCATCATTTAAAATCTGTTTTTGAATTTGTGTAACAACTTGCTGATCAGGTTCTCTCAAATATATTTGAAAACTCTGTTGCATACCTCTCATATTCTTGTGTTAATATTTGAAAATTATTTTGCAAATGTTTAGTTCATTCATCAATAACCAACTGAAACTGACTCTTACCTCCTTCCTTAGCAATAAGTTTACCTTCAACATTAGAAATTCTTTTATCAAACTACATATGTAACTCTTCCTTTAATTGTGTGGCCAACTCAGTATGTTTCCCTGCACCTCTTCACTAACGTTTTCAACCTATTCTCTTATTCTGTCAGTAATTTCCTTATGTTCCACAGCACTACTTTCTATTTTCACTAATAAAACCTTATCCAATTCTCTATTATTAATCTTGCTACTGGCTTCTGACTTTATGAATTGTACTTAATTAATCTCTAGTTTTTTATCTATTCTTTCAAATAGCTTTTCATTGATCCATAGTCTTTTATCTAGCTTTTCAAACTGCTTCTCACTAGCAAGTATTCTATTGAATCCTCTTGCAATTACCCTATTTTCATCCATCATGTTACTCCAAGACAGACTGACCAAACATCAGTTTTGTAACTGACCTAACACTTGCTGTTCAACCTGAACAGGACAAAGTGTAGAAGCAGAAGAAGGATCTGCTGATGCACCACAGCTATTAACACATTCACTTTGCTAAAGAGCATCACAAACGGGTTCATTCTCTCATGACAATACTCTCTGAAATGGTTATTAACATCACCAAAAAAGTAAACAAGCAACAATCTTGAAGTCACCCCACAAATCTCTGTCAGAAAAGATTCTACATCTACATCTACGTGATTACTCTGCTATTCACAATAAAGTGCCTGGCAGAGGGTTCAACGAACCACCTCCATGCTGTCTCTCTACCGTTCCACTCTCGAACGGCATGCGGGAAAAACGAGCACTTAAATTTTTCTGTGCGAGCCCTGATTTCTCTTATTTTTCAATACATAGAAAAAGTACATTTCGTACGGCGTTAGACACGCAATGTTTGTTTCTGTGTATTCCTGTGTATTTTAATCAGTTAATAAATATGTGATATTGAAAATTAGTGTAGGTTACCGCTTTACAATTGAACACTCACAGTCCAATTTTTTTTGTAAGAGTGTTCTGACTCTCATCTGGAAAAATGCACAGTCTACTTTTACTATGTCTCTTTCTATATTAATAACCACATAGTCTCTTGGTATACACAGAATTGTACCTTCTATATTTCACTCACTCACTTATTCAGTTCTTGTACAGTTTTAAGTCCATTATGTATCATACTCCATATTTCCTTTTCGATTTAGGAAAAATCAGGTATTGGGGATTCTGTGAGGTATATCAGTCACATTACAGCGTCCTAAGTGTATATACTAAAACTTAAAAATTTCAGTAGTAATTTCTTTTCATTTTTCATGTGACTTAAGCAACACCAGTTCTCCTACCTGTATCTTAGTTAGTTTTCACTTTTCCCGTGTCTTTTCTTACAGGTTTGCTGTTGTATGTGGTCTCTGCTAACCATTGCTTTTCTATTAATGGGAGATCACTGTTGGAAGGGAATTTGACATTCTCCTAAATAACATTAGGCTCTTTTATTCCTTCCACAATTTGAGTAGCTGTACATCCTGTACTTCTGAGCCCAATATTAATGTACTTGTCTTGCCTATTTGCTATCCTTATCATGGCAAAAGTCTGACAAAATCTCCCTATCTTTCTCTTGTATAGCATTCTGCATAGTAAGTGGCCATGTACTTTAATTCGACTTCCTGAATCTGCATAGTAGCTTCCGATTGCTTGGAAATAAATTATGAGCCATTATTAAATATTTATTTGCGTATTTTTACATTTATCACTTTATCACACAGAGCTTTATCTTTGCATTTTCTCATGAAGTATAATTTAATGAATTTAGAAAACAGTTCAAGGGCTACTAGAATATAATGCAAACCTCTTGGTGTTCTTGATAATCGGCCAAACAAATCTAATTCTACTAGTTCTAATACTTCATTTGGTACATGAACCACATGGGGCATCTACTTTTTTTTAACTCTTCTAGATATTTTATTAAAACCACATAGTACTGACACTTGTTTTGGCAAAGAAAAGAAAAAGAAATACTTTGCATTTTGTAGAAGATGGAATTTTTTAAAACCCAGATTGAAGATTATGACAGTCTTTCCAGTGTGTTGGCAATCTTCAGCACAGGCATGAATCTTTTTATGTTGAACAGTAATGTTCTCAGGTTGAGGAATTTGTAATAATTGAAACTGGACTTGAAACTACACAGCCAGACTAATTTCAATAATGTGATGATTCAAAAATTGATATCAGTAGGAAGTGATGGATGAAGTAACTACGAAAGGACTGTCTACAGTGTACATTTAAGTAGCCGCACTTGCAGCCAGTTCAGGTGTACTGCAACTACGTTTGCGCTGCACTCTGTGTCCTATGACTGGCAGAAGAGCTGAGCCGGCTACAGCGCCCTCTTGCACACAGGTCTTCTGGGTCCCGCGGTGGCGCTGGTGGTGGTGGCGCTGGTGAGCTGCGACTCGGCCGCCATCGTGGCGTTGCTGGGGTTCGGCGGCTTCTGCATGGCCGCGCACTGCTCCGCCTTCTACATGAACATGCAGGCCATAGCGCCCAACTTCGCCGGCACTCTCGTCGGCTTCGTCAACACCTTCGCCAACATATCGAGCATCATTGTCCCTTATGTCGTCGGAGCTGTCACCAATGAAAATGTACGTGATATCATTATCACTTGTGGCAAGCAGAAGCAGCTTGACACCTGGTCCACAGTGTGGAAGTGATTAAAAAAAAAAAAAAATACCACTTTGAATCTCAGAGCAGCTTAAGAGACGTAGAAGTTGAATCGAACATTATTTGCCAAATTTCTGTAATTCGAAAATGTAACAGTGTGGTGCTATGACATACGGCCGGGAGAGTGGGGTGCTGACCACATGCCACTCCATATTTGCATCCAGTGACGCCTGTGGTCTGAGGATGATACGGCGGTCGGTCGGTACCGTTGGGCCTTCATGGCCTGTTCGGATGAAGTTTAGTAGTTTAGTGGTGCTATGGCTATGACACAGCAGTCTCCAACGAGGAACACACGAAAATGTTATACTGTAGAATTCAGTTACTGTGAGCATATGCTTCTGTAGCCACTGTCACAGTAAATAAAATTCTTCTGGATTTGTGACCGTGTGTGTAAGACGGCCGACGTTTGGGGCACTATGGCAAGTCGCCTTGCTCAGGGCGTTCCCTCTCTCTCTCTTTTATTTTTTGCTGGCTACTGAGTGAGAAAAGTTTGGTTCTTGTATACTGGCGGAAGATGCAGTTGAAAGGCTACATGCTGCTGGAATTTACGAAATCGGGTGCGAGTGTGGACTAGTTTATCTAGGCGAGACCCATTAACACACGTGTATCTGAACATGAAAGATATATCCAACTAAGGCAGCACGACAAGTCAGCAGTGAAGAATACAAGGATGAGAGCGGCAAAACAGCCTCTTAAGTTCAGGAGGAAGATTAGAGAGGCGATAGAAATAGCCAAGCGATCTGTCAGCATGAATAGAGAGCACAGGTACCGCCGACATGGAACGGCAGCTCACAAGAAGCAACACACACAGTCATGCGTGAGGCCACAGCGACCGTAAGTGCGAGGAGTACTGGCACACTTCAGCCGGCACTACGCAGCGAGTAAACAGCACTACGTCACAACGACCGCCAGTTCCCCATTAGATTTTTTCCAGCGGTGGCAAACAATAAGGCAAACACTAATCAAGAACGTCTACTTCCACCAAAGAAAAGAGATAATGAAAAATCCAATAAAGGGCGTCTAACACCCCTCCTCCTCATACTCAAACGCCTCTCAGAGTTCGATAACAGCCTCTTCCGCCAGTACATAAGAACCAAACTTTACTCCTTCAGCATTTAGCACTTGCAATAGTGGCTGAGATGTCGGAACTTTTACACATTGACCCAGAAGAATGTATCGATAGTACAGTTACTGATTAAACTAGCTCGAGGTAATTGCTTAAGCTGAGCAGTAAAAATCGAGGCAAAGTTTCAATTGATATCCATAGTTGCTTCCATACATGCGATTTTTCTGCTTTGTTTACAGACAAAAGCTTGACTACTAAATAAATTACTGTAACGCCACTAAATTGTTGCAGTAATAAGCTGCACTATACATGCATTATTACTGTAAGGTGTTCGACATGAGTTGCTGGGAGGTCTGTTGGTTTTGATGATGAAATCTTAAAGCCGAGTGTTCAATTTCTGTTAATGTGTGGAGAACATCAGACAATTTCTAACACGTATATCAGTAACTAATTTTTATTCTGAGGATTACAACAATGGAGTAAGCTACTGCTGGAAAGCAAACAGGAAATTAGATCTGAACCCTCTTATTATTCTTAAACCAATTAGTATATGCTCGAAATATCTGCCCCCGACACTGCTACAAAGTCGACATCTTTAAAGAAATTTTGATGGAATCCTCGAAAAAAAAAAAAAAAAACTAACAGCTTGTCACAAACGATCGTTGCCTCGAAAATTCTTGCATCTCGGTCGTGAAAAATGTTGACTTCTGTGTAGTCGTCTTTGATTGGCTTGCGTTAAATAGCCGCACTTCTGCAACGTTTCATGTATGAGCTATAGCATTATGGCAAATTTTGTTCGAAATGAGATTTCTTAGCTCGCTCTTACCTAACTATCACATTTTTAACGTGAAACCTGAATAACTTCCGAACAGAAACAATTTATTAACTGTGTACCTTCTTTTCCAGCATACTGCAGCAGGCATTTGGGAGCAACTCCGCTCCCACGCTTCTTTCTACATCACTACTGCATCAGCAAGCTCGTTAACTCTTACATAATATAACTATGATAAACGCATGTTTGTTAAGATTCATTGTCTCCCAACACCAATGTAAAGGTCGCTACTGGGAAGGGAACCAACATGTAGCCGTCAGTGAAGATACAGTGGCTATACATGAGTACCTCCAGAGTTTCAGAAGATGAGACATACAAAAAAATGGAATAAATCACTGGATAGGAGATCTCTCCAAATTTCGATTCGTAATACACGACATGGCATAGTTGCGTTATGGGAAAGACATGTCAGAAAATCTAGAGAAATCATCTGCTATGTATCAAATCACTTCAAGCCTGCAGATAGGCAATCCAGTGAACAGATATCCAAAGCGGGCTGCTGTCGCTTCTTCCTGGGCAATTTGTGTCAGCGACTTCAGTGAACTGCACGACGTACTGACGTTTGTTGCATCACAAATTTTGCCCATAATGAGCACCTACAACGTGAGTTCTTAACTTGGAGAGAGGCCCTATCCACTGAAACAAAGTTATTTTCTGCATGTCTCGTAGTTTCTGCACACTCGTCTCCTGAAACTGTAAAGATACTTATGAATAATCCTGAAAGAGTAGATTAATTTCGCTGGAATGCTGTTTGCGGTGGAACTGGTACCTATGAGACCCATGCAGAAATTCTGTTGCCATGACTACTGACGTAACCCACCCGTTCGCCATCACTGATGAATGTACAGTGTGCCTAGAGCCATAGTACGCTTCCCAACGCTAAACGAAAGAGGCAAGCTGTGGTTGTTATGGTTGAGTTGTCCTTTATAACATCACACTACGTTAGGAAAGTGAATAGTGGTAATTTTGACGTCAAAATTGGGGTGCACGAAATATACAAAGTAGCAGAATTCTCCTACCTTCGAAGCAAAATAACGCATGACAGACGAAGCAAATATGGTATAAGATGCAGACTAGCATGTACCTCATATATAAAGAATATTTAGTGATAAGAGAAGTCTACTTGAAACTTGAAAGGACTGGAAAAATTGAGCGGAAAATAACACCCAACCAGAATGAGATTTCCACTCTGCAGCGGAGTGTGCGCTGATATGAAACTTCCTGGCAGATTAAAACTGTGTGCCGGACCGAGACTCGAACTCGGGACCATTGCCTTCCGCGGGCAAGTTCTCTACTAACTGAGCTACCCAAGCACGACTCACGCCCCGTCCTCACAGCTTTTACTTCTGCCAGGTCCGGAGTTCGAGTCTCGGTCCGGCACACAGTTTTAATCTGCCAGGAAGTTTCAACACCAAACCTGTTGCAGAATTAAAGATTTACACTGAAGAGCCAAAGAGACTGGTATACCTGCCTAATATCGTACAGCCCCCCCCCTCCCCCCCCCCCCCCGCGATCTCGAAAAAGTGCCGCAACACGACGTGGCATGGAAGAAACTGAAACCATGAATTCTGCAGGACAGTCATAAATCCGTAAGAGGCCGAGGGGGGTGGAGATCTGTTCTGAACAACACGTTTCAATGTATCCCAGATATGCTCAATAACGTTCACGTCTAGGGAGTTTGGTAGCCAGCGAAAGTGTTTCTCAGAAGAGGGTTCCTGAAGTCATTCTGTAGCAATTCTGGACGTGTGGGGTGTCGCATTGTCCTGCTGGAATTCCCCAACTCCGTCGAAATGCACGATAGACGTTAATGGATGCACGTGACAAGGCAGAATGCTTAAATACGTGTCACCTGTAAGAGTCGTATCTAGACGTATCAGGGATCCCATATCACTCCAACTGCACACGCCCTACACCATTACAGAGCCTCCACCAGCTTGAACAGTCCCCTGCTGACATGCAGGATCCATGGATCCGTGATTTTGTCTGCGTACCCGTACACGTCCATCTGCTCGATCAATTTTAAACGAGACTCGTCCGATCAGACAACATATTTTGAGTCATCAACACTCCAATGTCGGTATTCATGGGCCCATGCGAGACGTAAAGCTTTGCGTAGTGCACTCATCAAGGGTACACGATGTTTCCTTGAATAATCAAAATATCCACGGGTGTACTGCCGGTCTACAGTGTCCAACGGGCACAATATTTCGGCGATCATACATGTCACCATCATCAGGTGAACTGACGGACTGAGCTCCTGTGAACGTGCCGGCACGGAGATCCGTACGCTATGGCTGCTCAGAGGGAACTGGTTTCGATCGCGGCGGCGGCCGATTTAAATACCCTCCGCCCGCGGCGCGCTCCCTCCGCCGTCCATGCCCCGCGCCACGGTCGCGTGGTGGAACAGATTGCGACGGCGTCTGAGATGACGTCGGTGTGATGGCTCTGTCCGCCGTGGTCGTCACAACTATACGTTTGCTCGATTTACTCTTGATTAACCCAAGCGCTGGTTCCCAAGCCTTGCTAAGATTATAGCCACAGTCACGGTTTATGAGGTCGTCATTAGTGCGAATTTCGATGGCCTCTCTAACAACGCTGTCCCAGTATCTCGACGTCTGTACCAGAATCCTCGTGCGTTCATACTTCATAGCGTGATTTTCCGACAAACAATGTTCAGCGACCGCCGACTTACTCCGATACATCAGTCGAGTGTGCCTCTGGTGTTCATGGCATCGATCCTCGACGGTACGCATCGTCTGACCAATATGCGACTAGCCACATTGACACGGAATCTGGTACACGCCGGCCTTACTCAAACCGAGGTTATCTTTGGCGCTCCCCACCAGTGCACGAGTTTTATTCGGAGGACAAAACACAGTTCCGACCCGGTGCATACTGCATTCTGTAGTTCGTAATAGCAAAGAGCTTTCGACAGAAGAGAAGTGTTTCACAGTAGCGAAAATGAACAAGTGCTCACAGATCTTCAAGCATTCATTTGAGAGCCCATGTTTACTGGCCATTTCTTTCCTGATTTGGTCCGTGCTACCACCTCTCAAAATGTGGAATACTTTTCTTCAAAATTCTGTATATGACGTTTGGTTATCATCTAGAAAGAAAAATACTCAGTAATGCGCAACACTCCGTAGGTAAAAAGCTCGTAGCACAAGATCCTCGTGCATGATATGCTGCTTTTGACGGATAGAGGGTTCGGGAAAATCACGAAAATTGTAAGCAAATTTAATGATTTACTCGATAAAATTGAGTTCGCAGTCAAACACAAAGGAAATAATGAAGTGCAATACTTTGATTTAAATATCACGAAGCAAGATGGTACGCATGCCTCCAAAGTGTACAGAAAGCCCACAACGCGGAAAGTTTAATTATAACCACCCTGTATTTGTTATAAATTAAGAATCGTATATTAATATTATTCTCTTAGTGACGCTACAGGTGGAGAGCTATCTGTCTACTGTACCTAGCGTACCTCCAGACAGAGGAGTTTGAATTTCCTGGTTGTCACAACAGCATTTCCTGTACTATATGAGGCGGAATGTCAGAATGAGACAGCCTATTTCACACAGTCAGTCACGTTGTAACTCATACGTAGGGACTGCGTCATTTGAAGTTGACCATTGATGCGGGCACACTTTTTGACATCTGCGCTTCGTTCATAGCTATTTCTCTTCATTACGTGGGTAAAACATTCAATAATAAAGCCGCCAATAGAAAGATGAATCCTTAAAGAATATGTACCTCTTCTCTCTGCAAAATTAATCATTCATTCACTTTTCCGCACATCCTGTTAATCTGAATTCACTCATGCCATTGTTTCTGGGTTTTACAATTTTTGGCGCCGGTCGTTGTGGCTGAGCGGTTCTGGGCCCTTCAGTCCTGAACCGCGCTGCTGCTACAGTCGCAGGTTCGAATCGTGCCTCGGGCATGGATGTGTGTGATGTCCTTAGGTTAGTTAGGGGTACAGATGACCTCAGATGTTAAGCCCCATAGTGCTCAGAGCCATTTGAACCATTACAATTTTCACACACGTTATTTCACGGCTAACATCTCCTCCGCTGTAAATGGGACACTCCCTCAATACTTACTAAGATGTGATTGATAAAAGAATGTCGTAAATTTCCTTGTTAGATTACTTTGCTCGTGTTAGAAGATTTCGCTGATAAATGTTCCAACACCCAGTAATAAATACATAACGATGCTTGAAGGCAGCTGCCGCAGTGACATTACAAAGTAAATCCATTTAGCCTGTCACAACTAAACTGCTACTATTTTCTTTCTTCTCTTCTTTGTGGACAAGCGTTGACAATGAAGTGAAGCCGAATCATTTGGTGTGAAGACAGCGCAATACATTAAGTTTTCAAAGCTCCCGCAAATAAGTAAATTTTTGTATCTGCAATTCCTTAGCCGAGATTACAGTCAAGACAACAGAGGATTTTTAATTCTTGCCTTGAAGACTGGTGAGAATACATTGAAAGAAAAATCGCAACCTCAAAAAATATTTAATTTCGAGGCAATACATTTCTTTGGTAACAGATTTAAGTAATTAACGTTGCAGGATCACAGGTAAATGTAAGCACGAGATAAGCCATTGCAAATGTGAAATACTGTTTCATTAATAACCCGTGAACCGACAGAATGTTGAATACAAGCATGCAAACGTGCATACATTTTACAGATGCCGGATGCGTTTGTGGGATGGAGTTCCATTACTGTGGCACTTGGTCGATCAACGCAGGGACGTTTAATGCTATTTGTGGTGGCACTGTATATGTCGTTCGATGATATCCCATATGTACTCGATCAGAGACAGATATGTTGATCGGGCAGGAAGAGGCAACATTTCGACACTTTGTAGAGCATGTTCGGATACAACAACGTTTTTTGGGCGAGCGTAATCCTGTTAGGAAACACTCTCTAGAATGCTGTTCATGAATGGCAGCATAACAGGTCGAATCACCAGACTGGCGTACAATTTTGCAGGCAGGGCGCATGGGATAACCATGAGAGCGCTTCTCCTGTCATACGAAATGGCACCCCAGACCATAACTGCAGGTGTAGGATCAGTGTGGCTAGCACGCAGACAGGTTGCTTGCAGCCGACCGCTGTGGCCGAGCGGTCCTAGGCGCTTTAGTCGGAAACCGCGCTGCTGCTACGGCCGCAAGTTCGAATCCTGCCTCGGGCATTGATGTGTGTGGTGTCCTTAGGTTAGTTAGAACAACTTAAACCTAGGGACTGATGACCTTAGCTGCTAAGTCCCATAGTGCTTAGAGCCATTTGAACCATTTTTTAGGTCATTTACAGGCCCCGAACTGGCCTCCTCCTAACCAAAGCTCTCTCCTTCTAACCAACAAGCGCCAGTCACTGGTACCGAGGGAGAACCAGTTTTCACCAGAAAACAGAATAGACGTCCATCATGGCCCCCAATGAGCTCTCGCTTGACACCACTGAATTGGCGGCGGTTTGGGCTCAGTGAAAAGCACGCTGCAGGGCGCCTGTATGGGAGCTGTCCTTGAAGTAACCGATTTTCACCAGTTCCTTGTCTGACTGAGGTGCCTACCGCAGCTCAAATTGCTGCTGGAAATGCAGTACCATGCGCCGAACACGATGATCGTCCCTGTCAGTAGTTCCACGTGGCCGTCCGGAGTCCGGTCTTCTTGCGACCTTGGACACTCATGACCACCGCTGCCAGCAATCACGTACAATATCTCTGTTCCTGCCAGCTCTTTATGCGACATAGCAAGTAGAACATCCAACGTCTCGTAGCGCTAAACTCAGTCCTGATGATGGCGTCTTCGTCACCTTAAACTCACATCAACATTCCTGTCTCAAAGATAAATACTTTCACGACCGTTCCAGCGAGTATTTTAAGCACATCTGATCTGGATCCTCACTGTGACGCTACTACCGCCACTCTTATGCAACTGTTGCGAAATCTGAGTGGACATCATCTTTTAGATGTAGAAATAAGCCTACCAATTTTCGTTTATGTGGCCCAACTTCGTTTGGTGATTTGTTTTCCCTCAGCGTATGAACGCTACTGGGTATCAGTATGTGATTTCTTCTCTCAGGTCGACAGCCGACGCGGGCTTCGTGGAACTTGGTGTTCTACATGACGGCAGCGGTGGCGGCGGCCGGCTACGTCCTCTACGCCGTCTTCACCACCGCCCAGCCGGCCAGAGTGGCCGAGCGGTTCTAGGCGCTACAGTCTAGAACCGCGCGACCGCTCCGGTCGCAGGTTCGAATGCTGCCTCGGGCATGGATGTGTGTGTGATGTCCTTAGGTTAGTTAGGTTTAATTAGTTCTAAGTTCTAGGCGACTGATGACCTCAGAAGTTAAGTCGCATAGTGCTCAGAGCCATTTTGAACCACCGCCCAGGAGCAGCCTTGGAACGTCCCACCCACAGGTAAGGGCGTGTGGCTGCTTCTGCCACCGCCACCGACAGAGCGCGCCACTGCTGGCCGTCACACTGCTCTCTCTGCCTCGGATCTGTAGGCTATATAAGCTTGTTTCACCCTTCGGTGCCGGCCCTGCACAGGTCAAATTGCGTGTCAGGAGAGTTCCTACGATGACACACTGAAAGTTTCAACTGGTCCCAGGTACGCTCAGTTAGGATCATTTCAGCAGCTGCCGCAGGCCGTTTCTGTTCGGAAGAGTCCTGCGTCCTGAAAAAATACGTACATGAGTTGGATGAGGTGTGCTTATGTTGAAAGACGGACTGGTCGCCGAATTGTTGAATGTAGGCATGAGGAATAGCATGGGGGATCCTTTCAAGAGACTGCACAGACGTATACAGGCCAGAAATATGACTGATCCATATACGTAACATGGGACTGTACGCCTAAGATCTGCTATTGTACCTGGCTGCTGCCACGCTCTTTTACGACCATCACCAAGAGATTGACAAATCGTGCACTTGTCAGTGAAGAGAACCCAATTCCACTGATACAGGCGTTTGCTTCTCCGCACTCCCCAGTGCTACTGGAAGAGGGGGAGGGGGGAGGGATTTCTTAATTTTTCTATTGTTGGATACCTAGAGGCCAAAGTAAACGCGTTGAGACAGTTACGTATTGTACAATTCTACACAGGCCTCCTAGTTGCCTCCAAGAGGGCAGTCATTGTTATATTGCGTTCTCCTAGGGGTACCTACAAACCATAATTTGTAAGTAGAGATGAAATTGGTATACTTCACCAGAGGCTATTTCTATGAACAAAGTCTTCATCGTTTCGTGTCTCACGAGTGCACTTGAATGTCAGGCTGAGCTCGCCGTGCTGTATGCCACTTCTCGTGTTGATAGCCATTCTTACCGTAAAGTGGCATTTGTGAACGGTCTAACCTTCAAACAATCCTTCAAGGTAAGTTAACATAGTGAACAGTTGCACACAAGCCACGCTATCCCGTGCTCTACAGTACTACACTTAGATAGTAGCGTATTGCTCGGGTTGTTAAAGCCACTTGGTCACATAGAACAGGAGGATGGCCAGCTGGCGTCACCCAGCATAGGAGTACGGCCATCTGGCCGTCAGGATATCGAGTATGTGTGAAAGGAAACGATCCGGGTAAATTATCTAGAACACCATTACAGAGAAGAGTTTCAGTGGTATTCCTACCAGGACACCTTTGCTGATATGCATCATAGCTAGCGTTGCGCTCTACCAAGGCTACGGTTCGATAGTTGTGGTACTGTACATTAATGACGTAGTAAATGGTAGGATTAAGGTAGCAATGATAGCACTGGCAAGAAAAGTCAAGTTAATGAATGCGTAAGAGAGAAGCTGGGGGCCGGCCGCGGTGGTCTAGCGGTTCTGGCGCTGCAGTCCGGAACCGCGGGACTGCTACGGTTCGAATCCTGCCTCGGGCATGGGTGTGTGTGATGTCCTTAGGTTAGTTAGGTTTAAGTAGTTCTAAGTTCTAGGGGACTTATGACCTAAGATGTTGAGTCCCATAGTGCTCAGAGCCATTTGAACCATTTTTTGAGAAGCTGGGAGTTGATGACTTGTCTTTGTATTTTTGTTTTTTTTGTTTCTTTAGTTGTTTGTTTTACACATAATTCGAACCGCCATCATTCAGTGCTAGTCCACTGTGTATTTCATATCCTTACAGAATATAAATTGCATTTTATTAGGAATAAAAATTAGTTGATCGCGTATCTACGTTCATTTTAAGTAACTAAAGGAATTATTTTTTATGCAAGTACAGTCTACATGCACAGATATGAAAAAAATTGGGTAATTATTTTTGTTATTTTCATTCAATATAATTTTCTTCATTATGATGAAAGACAAGGCTTGTTTATGAATAACAGAAATATGTTTCATATGAGTTCGACGAAGTACTGAAGCGATGTTTGATGTATTTTTGTTTCGTGTTTTTTGTATCTTTTTCCGAGAAAATCGCTTTTTTAGCGCTATATGGTAGATCTGTATTTTTTCTTTATCCAGTGTTTCACTTTACGAATCAACAGTTTTCCAATAAAAGCTGAATTAAAACTTGAAAATTTCAATTTTGCTATTTACACTTTTTATTGTCACGTAAAAGACAGGGGGATGATCATGTAGAACAAAAATTTTATGCAGATTACGCGTCCTTTTATATATCTTCACTCAGTTTCTAGGCGTTTCATCGCTTCTGGTTTCTAGGAGAATCTAGTAATGGTAATGGACTGTAGTACCGCAGTACCAAAAAGTGTATTTGCCAATGTTTGTTTGTCTCAAAGTAGTAACTAACACCTAGGAAAGAGAACCTGACATAATAATTGGCAAAGTCGGCTTACTATTTATTTCTTTTCGAACTTAATGTGTGATGGAAAGACTAGTTGTGTCTGTGGAAGTTATGTAAAGGGCATCTACACTGAACTTAGCTGTGGTGCAGAATAAGATAAATTTTGTAACATTAAGAGCAATACATTTCCATTATCTTCATGCAGCTGATGCATCTAACCCTTTTGTTTGGTATTAGTTGCAAATGTCACGCTCGAGTACAGTTTGTTCATCCAATAAATTTATTAGTGTAATTAGCGTCTCTAGCAGGTTAGCATAATAAATCCATCGCCACATAAATTAATGTACAGGATGGTCCTAAGAAATTTATTACAGTACTGTTATTATTTTATTCCCTTAAAGTTTGTACGCCACAACACTGATCACATTTGTAATGCAATCCAAATAAAGCTCTCCAGTTAACTGTGCGTAATTTGTATTCAACAACAATCAGTAGTTTACTTACTCAAGAATTTTCTATTTTTGTTCCAGAGAATGAAGCCACAGCGAAGAATGACAAGGGCGCTGTGAACACAGCATTTGATGCGGACGACTCTTCGTTCAACAGCCGAAGATCTAGACTCTAAGTGTCTTTCTGTATCAGGTTACGTTACGGCCCATCTGTCTCAATCTTATAAATTCTTATTTATTGTAATTACATCTCCTATCAACCCGTGTTCTAATAGCTGAAGCTGATGCTAAATTTGTTATGTTACTAAAATTACATGTCAAACTCCAAATAAATGCCAGTTTTTGCTCTCTGTTTATTTCATTGTAACAACTCGTTATTCTGTCGAGCCTTGGTATGTTTCTACAGCGAGTCCTGGCTTTATAAAAACGAGTACCTGTCTGTCGGACAAACGTTACTGTCATACTGACCGTTAGTTGCTGACACTAAGCTATGGTAAGCACATAGTCGGGTATATGAACAAAGTACAGTGTAATTCACGTTTTGTTATAGCAATGTGTGTATTAAGATAAGTAGAGGCTAATAGCTCTCACCGGTGACAGAAAACATCCTCTACATGCAAAATTATTGAGAATTTCGTGTCTCCTTATCGACGTATGGCCTGTTGCTTCCTGTCTCAGGATCTCCGGCAGACTTTATTTACCGATGTATCCAATGTTTCGCGAGCACGTGTGGCTGGAATTGTCAAAGGCTCACTCTGAATCGCTGGTGTTCACCAGCTGGCCTTTCACAATATCTACCAGTCGTGCTGGCAGAAGTAAAAAAAAATCGCTTAACAAACACCGGCCGAGGATTTCTACACAGAAGCCAACAAGGTATAGCTCATCCTGCCATATTTCAGAAATGTGGTGTCTTAACTCGAATGGGACGATCATACCAATTAAATAATCTAGACTGTGCGTCGTTCGTACAAATACGAAGCAAGATGACTGTTCTCTTCAAGTGACTCATTTCTGTACAGTCTGGAGTCACTGTAATGACAGTGGATCTAGCCCTAAGAACGGAACCCGAGCTTACAAGTAGGGAAAATAGTTTTCGATGTGATAATGCAAAAGACAGTAGTGACGATAGTAGTAGTAATTTTTTCAACGGTAGGTCTCTTTCACAAAGATACTTGACATGTCTTGCTAATGAAATCTAAGAAAACATAAATAAAGTGGTTCACATATACAGACATTTTTTGACTTAAAGGTATAGTGTGTCAAGGATAGGACTGATAGCCGGCCGTGATCTTGTAGTAGAAAGCATCCCGGCATTTGCCTGAAGTAAATTAAACAACGGCTGGATGAAGACTGGAGCCTTTATGCTATTGTGGAGCACCTGTACAACTGTCCTCAGTGCCCAGCGTGGCAGGGACAATGCCGGCGAGGTTGCTAATTTTTGGTCTAATTATATTTAGTATTTGTTATCTGTTTATATGTAACTAATATTGTATCACTGTAAGTGCCTCACATTTTATCTATGTTTTCTTTGTATACACTAATTTTATATATGTAATATGTTTTTATCTCTTTGTCTATTTTGTATGCAATGCTCTTGAAACGAATAAATAAATAAATTCTTCGTTACTAGATACATATTCTGTTAGTAAAAGGATGAATGGCCTTTCAGAACATGTTGCACGTATTTTAACGCTAAAAGGGTTCTGTACTCAAACAAATATTATATATAATTACAAACTGTGTGAAAAGGCTAATACAATAGCAGTAGAGAATTTTTTAAACCTCGTTAAGGAACATCAGTCCCAGGCTTTTTACAATGCTGATAATGTGGATGACAAATGTAATGCTCTCCTTAACACATTTATCATGCTCTTTGAAAGCTGCTTTCTATTACAACGCTCAAAACAGGTCACTAGCAGTAAAAGGCAGCCTGGGTGGCCGACAAATGGGATAAGGATATCATGTAGAACAAAGTGGGAATTATATCAAAATATTATAAGTAGTCACAATCGAGCTAGAGGATGCTTGAGGGCAACATCTACTTAGTAACTCTACAGCCCCACCAGATATAAGACGAGAAGATGCCGCGTACACACAGAGACTGTGATGCACTGTGAATGACGGAAGCTCTTTCTAGATTTTAGCCTTATTAGGGGAGGTTGGTGTACATGCAACGAGTCAGCAGTACAAACAGTTCTGAAAGGCGCCTAAAAATATTATTAGGAAGGCAAAGAGTATGTGATATACAAATAGATTAGCTAAATCACAGGACGAAATTAAAAACATATGTCAGTAGTGAAAGAAGTGTGATCAGCAGCACAAGTTCGAGGATATAAAGAAAGACGCTGTAAAACTGTTTCTGTTACTGATAAGTCAAATATATGTACAGTGTTGAACAAGCACTTTCTGAAAATAGCTGGTGAATTTAATAAAACTTCGTTTCTACTGGGAATCATGTAACTATCTTGGAAAATAACTTTCCGAAACTAACATCTGAAATACTCCTCCGTGATACTGACAAGGAGGAGACTGGGGCAATAATTAAATCACTGAAGATTAAGGACTCTCTTGGATGTGACGGAGTATCTAGCAAAGTGCTAGAGTACAGTGCCGCACATTTTAGCCCTGCACTTAGCCATATTTATAATTTTTCCTGTAGGAATGATCAGTTTTCTGAACGATTAAAGTACTCGGTAGTAAAGGTGCTTTATAAAAAGGGGGAAAGGGGTGATATAGACAATTCTAGCTCTATATTTATGCCATCAGTATTTGCTAATGTTATTGAAAAGGCTGTGTATGTCAGGATAATTGATCATTCATTTCACATAATTTGCTGTCAAATGTGCAGTTTGGTTTTAGAAGTGGTTTAACGATTGAAAACGGTATATTTTCTTTTTGAGATACTGGATGGATTAAACAAAATGTTTCGAACGCTAGGTATCATTTTTTTCTATTTAACTTAGGCGTTTGATTGTGTTGATCACAAAATATTGCTCCAGAAGTTTGACCGTTATAGAATAGAGGGAGCAGCTCACGATCGGTTCACCTCTTACTTTAAGAACAGACAGCAAAACGTCATTCTCCACAGAACTGAGAATGGCTATGATGTGCGGTCCGAGTGGGGCACGGTTAAATGCGGGCTCCCCAGCGATCAGTGCTGGGGCCAGTACTTTTCCTTATTTGAAGAAATGATTTGCCTTCTAATATTAGAGGCGATTCTAAAATATTGCTGTTTGGAGATGATACTTTCTTCGTAGAAAAAGATATTGTGCGCAACGTTGATACTGTTCCAAATAGTGCAGCTGAAGACATGAGTTGCCGGCCGCGGTGGTCTAGCGGTTCTAGGCGCTCAGTCCGGAGCCGGGCGACTGCTACGGTCGCAGGTTCGAATCCTGCCTCGGGCATGGATGTGTGTGATGTCCTTAGGTTAGTTAGGTTTAAGTAGTTCTAAGTTCTAGGGGACTGATGACCATAGATGTTAAGTCCCATAGTGCTCAGAGCCATTTGAACCATTTGAAGACATGAGTTCATGGCCAGTATAAATTAACTAACGCTAAGACACAGTAAGACACAAGTTTAACAATTTCTAACACACATTTCAACAAAATATGATGTTTTAATTACGCAGGAGAGCATATGATTAGTGAGACTGAACAGTTCAAATTTCTAGATGTTCAGATAGATAGTAAACTGTCGTGGAAAGCCCATCTTCAGGATTTTGATCGATGACTTATGTTGCCATTGTTACTATTAGAACAGTATCTGAAGTAACAAAATCTGATGTTTTAATTACGCAGGAGAGCATATGATTAGTGATACTGAACAGTTCAAATTTCTAGATGTTCAGATAGATAGTAAACTATCGTGGAAAGCCCATCTTTAGGATTTTGATCGAAGACTTATGTTGCCATTGTTACTATTAGAACAGTATCTGAAGTAAGTGATAGTTCGACACTAAAAGTAGTCTACTTTACTTATTTTCATTCACTTGTTACGAATGGTATTATATCTTGTGGGAAATCTTCCAATTCTGAAAGGTTATTTTTGGCCCAGAGTCGGGCGGTTCGGGAAATAAGTGGTGTAAGTTCAGGAACCTCTTGTCGACCCCTGTTCATTAATTTGGGCATCCTGACATTCGCCTCTCAATATACATACGTATTCTTTAATGTCATTTGGTGTTGACAATATCAGCTTATTCCCGAGAATTAAGCTTTCACTCATTTAATACCACGCAAATTTCTAACCTGCATTTGTATAGCACCTCCTTGACTCTTGTACAGAAAGGCATAAGATATTCTGCTGCACCCACTTACAATAAGCTACCACCAGAATTAAAAAGCTTAGAGATAATTCACTCGCTTTCAAATCTAAAGACGACAGCTTGTCGTCTTTTTATGATTCATGAACATTTTATTTTTTCCTATTATTACTTTTCTTTTGTAATTTCATCTATTGGCACGTTCCATGGTCATAGATATTTGCTCTTCAATTTGGTTCTGCAGTACTAGACGTATAAAATAAAAAAGAAAACAAAAAATATAGTGTGAAATTGTTGCATGGAATGTTATACATTTTATTATAGTTATTATCATTTATTTGCGTAAAATTTGTGTAATTTTTTTTTTTACCAAACCCCTAATCTGTGTTATCAGACAAGGGGAAGGCGTCAGACGCGGCCAACCAGTTCGGCTCATATTTGGCTAATCGCTTGTGTACTCCTTAAAATGAGAGCCTCTGCGATATTTTGGTTCAACGTCCCCCTCCCCTCCCCTCCCCTGCCCACCGTGTGTTTGAGAAAACTACCCCTAAAGCTTAGGTGATCACTCAAAGTTGATGCAATAAATAAATAATCAGAAAAGTAGCATTTTTCATCATATATGAAGTGCAGGGAAGCTAACACAACTGGTCGGTATCCCTTACCTTTCCCTTGGGGAACCAAGAAGGTAGTGGCCGCATAAGACGGTGTGGGAGGCCTAATGTCACCACCCTCTAACAACTGATTGATGATCTGCTACAACTTCGAAATATTGGGTGGGAAAAGTTTATAAGGCTCCTACTGTACTGGCATCTGACGAATTAATTTAATGATTTTGTTGAATTGTGTGTTAGAAATTGTAAAACCTGAATCTTACTATGATTTAGCGTTAGTTTATTTTATACTGTTTGTAACACTCATTCGGTCAGTTAAAACATCAGTGATTTGATTCAGCAAATTCAAAATCTCCGAAGCTTTTCCTGGTTAGAACATGTTCCAACTGAATTTTACTTCCAGAGTTAATACTGCAGACCCGATACGCTCGCAGAGACTACACTTGTCCTCAGGGCGAAATTGAAAATGGTTCAAATGGCTCTGAGCACTATGGGACTTCACATCGGAGGTCATCAGTCCCCTAGAACTTAGAACTACTTAAACCTAACTAACCTAAGGACATCATACACATGCATGCCCGAGGCAGGATTCGAACCTGCGACCGTAGCAGTCGCGCGGTTCGGACTGAAGCGCCTAGAACCGCTCGGCGAAATTGAAACTTCTGGAATCCAAAATGCATGTGTTTTCAATAAAATCGCAACATAAAATAAAGCTTGAAGGAAGACCTCTAGAGTTGTATATGGAGGGATAGGCCCATGCCTATTCAGCCACCACATACGTGGATATGATTCGCAGGCCAGACACGGACCCTAAATTGTCTCAGGCAGCTGTTTATTAACAGATGCACTGCAATATCCACTGCCAAGCCACCTGTAACTGCCACAGTGTGCGGGGGCGCAGGCAGTGCCACTGTGTGGCTTGCTGATTGCAGCAAACCGCACTGCAGTTGCGGGGGACCTACTTTCGTTCGCCCGATCACGTGTCCACATGACCGCGTGCCTGTGTTCCTTCGCTGCGAGTACTTGAGTCTCCGCCGAGCCCCTCTGGCGTCCAGATGGATCGCCAGTCACGCCTTGAGACTAGGCTGCCTACCACGACGCCTGCCAGCACTGCAACCCAACCAACAGTGGCGTCCTGCGTGTTCACCAGGCTCGCAGTCGTTGCCGCGCGATCACCGCTCTCGAAGACCTCCACTTCCACAGCTCCTCGCCTCTACCGATTGTCGGGACCTCGTCCTTGTGGGAATTTTCTATGTATCTCTCCAGCAGGTCATTTCGTTGTATATATTTAGGAATACACATTGCCGAAAGACTTTCAATTTGCAGGCCAGACTGACAAATGGCAAAACGACGAAACTGATGCTCAAACTTGGGAGTCTAAACACCATGCAGTGCAGACTACCTGTGAGGACACTACGAATGTATCACCAAGCTCTCTTGGAAGCCACAATACGCTTTGCAGCAAGTACATGGACGCACCGACTGTTTCTAGTGACACACAGAAACACATAGAAGAATACTACTCAGGGCGTAGAAACCTTGTGTGTTTCAGGGACCTTGCCCCGCTGACATCACTATCTGCTCCTGAGCTGAGGCACATTGAGTAAAGAGGTACAGAGACGACAAGGTTCGTGAAATAACAGGGGAAAACATTGTAGACATGTTTCAATTAAACAACTGGCGTCTTGATACACGGAATCGGGAGGGGGAAACGACCGCAAAGGCAACCTCCTTCCCCAATATACGACTGAAGCTGAAGCATGTGGTTCAAAGCCGTGACATGGTTCACTTTGGGATTGGGACAAGGCAAGGAATGAGAGAAGAGAAAGGCTAATTGAGTTCTGTAATAAATTTCAGCTAGTAATAGCGAATACTCTGTTCAAGAATCAACAGGGGGGAGGTATACTTGGAAAATGCCTGGTGATACGGGAAGATTTCAGTTAGATTTCGTAGTCATAAAGAGATTCCGAAATCAGGTACCGGATTTTAAGGCTCACCCAGGAGCAGATATAGAGTCAGATTGCAATGTAGTAGTTATGAAGAGTAGGCTGAAGTTTAAGAGATTAGTTAGGAAGAATCAATACCCAAAAAAGTGGGATACGGAAGTACTAAGGAATTACGAGATACGCTAGAAGTTCTCTAAGGCTATAGATACAGCAATAAGGATTAGTTCAATAGGCAGTACAATTGAAGAGGAATCGGCATCTCTAACAAGGGCAATCACAGAAGTTGGAAAGAAAAACGTAGGTACAAAGAAAGTAACTGCGGAGAAACCATGGGTAACAGAAGATATACTTCAATTTTGATGGATGAAAGAAGGAAGTACAGAGATAATAAGGGAAACTCAGGAATACAGAAATATAAGTAGCTGAGGAATCAAATAAACACGAGGTGCAGGGAGACTAAGACGAAATGGCTACACGAAAAATGTGAAGAAACCAAAGAAGAAATGATTGTCAGAAGAACTGACTCAGCATATAGGAAAGTCGAAACAACCTTTGGTGAAATTAAAAGCAAGGGTAGTAATATTAACAACGCAATGGGAATTCCACTGTTAAATGGAGTGGAGTTATAGGATAGGTGGAAATAATACATTTAAGGCTTCTATGAGTGGGAAGATTTGTCTGATGTGATAGAAAAAGAAATTGGAGTCGATTTAGAAGAGATAGGGAATCCAGTATTAGAATCAGAATTTAAAATAGCTGTGGAGGAATTAAGATCAAGTAAGGCAGAATGGATAGAAGCACTCCATCAGAATTTCTATAATCATTGGGGAAGTGGCAACAAAATGACTGTTCACGTTGGTGTGTAGGAAATATTAGTCTGGCGACATACCATCTGAATTTCGGAAAAATATTATTCACACAATTCCGAAGACTGCAAGAGCTGACAAATTCGAGAATTATTCACAATCATCTTAACATCTTATGCATCCAAGTTTCTGACAAGAACAACGTACAGAAGAATGGAAAAGAAAACTGAGGATACATGAGATGACGATCCGTTTGGCTTTAGGGCAGGTAAAGGTACCAGAGAGGCAATTATGACGTTGCGGTTGATAATGGAGCGAGACGGACACGTGCTAGGATTTGCCGACATGGAAAAAGTGTTCGACAATGCGAAATGGTGCAAGAGGTCCGAAATTCAGAGAAAAGTAGGGGTAAGATATAGGGTGAGACGAGTCGTATACAATATGTACAAGAGCCAAGTGGCAATAATAAGAGTGGATGACCAAGAGCGAAGTGCTCGGATTAAAAAGGATGTGAGACAGGGATGTAGTCTTTCGCGCCTACTGTTCATTCTGTACATCGAGGAAGCAATGATGGAAATATAATAAAGGTTCAGAAGTTGAATTAAAATTCAACGTGATAGGATATGAATGATACGATTTGCAGATGACATTGCTATCCTGAGTGGAAATGAAGAAGAATTACATAATCTTCTGAATGGAATGAACAATCTAATGAGTACAGAATATGGATTGACAGCACAGCATTGTATGGTAGTGAAACATGGAATGTGGGAAAACCGGAACAGAAGAGAAGCAAAGCGTTTGATATGTGGTGCTACCGACGAAAATTGAAAAATTAGGTAGCCTGATAAGGTAAGGAATGAGGAGGTTCTGCGCAGAATCGGAGAGGAAAGGAATATGTGGAAAATACTGACCGAGAGAAGGGACACAATGATAGGCCTTCTGTTAAGACATCAGGGACTGAGTTCCATGGTACTAGAGGGAGCTGTAGAGGACAAAAACTGTAGAGGAAGACAGAGATTGGAATACGTCCAGCAAATAATTGAGGACGTAGGTTGCAAGTCCTACTCTGAGATGAAGAGGCCGCCACAGGAGAGGAATTTGTGTGTGTGTGTGGGGGGGGGGGCATCAAACCAGTCAGAAGACCGATGACACACACACAAAAAAGCAGCCGGTCTGTATCTAGAACATTTGAACAGCGTGAGCCCTAGTTATGTGCCCATTGGGTCTCCTGAACACGTGGCATTACACTTCAACAACCTCACACACGTAAGACCTGTAGCAGGATACAATGACATCAAAGAAACATGATACGCTCTAGGCAACATCAGTGATAAGGTTCAAGAACACTGCATGATGTCGACAGATAAGAAAATCCATACGACAGATCGCGAACAGACAACAACAAACACGACAGCAGTAACGTTGGGAGGACACAAACTCAGACACAGCCACAGACACTGTTGCAGTTCCAGGCACAAAAAATGACACAAACACAACACCGTGAGCCGTTAGACGTAGGCTAATAACATATTTTGTTGCAACAGTAGAAGAGAATTTGCAGGTCGTACCTTTGCTATCTTCCTACTATTTTCTTACAAATTACTAAAATTTATGATTTTAACACTCCGTTTCATACAGCTATATTACTTTTCTTTGCAGTTCATTGTCATTACCCTTTTTTATCTATCAAATCAAATTTTACTAGGAACAATGTGCTACTACATGTAAAATTGTGTAATATACGACCTGCTTTTTAAAATATCAGGCAACAGGTCTTCAGTAAGCAATAAATGAAATGAAATATATTCTTCATCCCTCACAGAAGAACATTTTCAGTTTATTTCGTTTGTGTAATTCCGTTCTTGAACTGTTCTGACCCAGTTAATGTTCCGTAAACGACAATGATATGTAAAACATGCCAGTCAATCACTACCTTAATCCACTATTCGGTATTTTACATTACTTAGATATCACAAAATCCAGTAGTCAAGACAAATCCTGTATTTTCATGTGTATCTGCACCGTACTGAGCAAAGACAAATTTTTCCCCTTCACTATACGGCATTGTGGTTAACTGATGGCAGTTCGTAGATATGCGTATTCCCTTCCATTCTCTGATTCATTGGCTTGGCTGCTGTTAATTTTAGGGCAGTTGAACCCCTGTTTCCATCGCTAAAGCGAAAGATTTTCTTGGTCGCCTTAAATTAATCAATTTCTGCACTATTCTTAGGCTACTCTGCGAAAACTACTCAAGAGCGGTCCCAATGGCGCGTGCCTTTCAAAGTATTGTTAACTTTGGTATTTTGAGTAGCATCTACACATAGTGACAAAAAAATGGTTCACATGGCTCTGAGCACTATGGGACTTAACATCTGAGGTCATCAGTCCCCTAGAACTTAGAACTACTTAAACCTAACTAACCTAAGGACATCACACACATCCTTGCCCGAGGCAGGATTCGAACCTGTGACCGTAGCGGTAGCGCGGTTCTAGACTGAGCGCCTAGAACCGTCGGCCACACCTTCCGGCCATAGTGACACCTGTGGATATCCTCTACATAGTGGGCAGAACTTTCAACTGAACTCTGAAATAATTCTTAGTAGTTAATTCATTTCTGCACCTACACAGTAGGTTTTCATGAACAATTTTCCATTTTAATCCCTCCAAGATAATTTGGTCATCCAGCCCACTCAATCTGCATCTGCCCAGAGGGCAAATCACTTAAAGTATAGGAAGGTGTGAAAACTGGAGGACATCAGCTTCATGCTACAGTATAACAGCTAATCACAAAAACTGCGCCATTTCCACACTGTACTCGAATAGACAGAACCTCTGTCCCCTAACTATTGTGTTTATTAAAGCAACGGCACGCTCCCATACCACTACGTTCCGGTACGCGCCGTGCTCTGCACTTAAATTTGCACCGTATTCCAATACCTTCCGCTAATGCAAGCTATTGCTTAGAAGTTGAAGTTACAACATATTACCTCGTAATTTTCCAAGAATTGTGGTTTCTTCATTACCAGTATTAATCTGGAACAGATCCTGTACCCAAATAGCCCAGTGACTTTGTTGATATTGCGTACACAATATTTGTGTACAGGCAGGACTGTTGCCCTGAAAAAATTCAGTATTGGTTTGCACCACGGAAAGATATTTCGAGCTCAGCTTAGCAGCTGCACCTACCATCACCTGCATCCTGTTTACTCAGCTGAGGTGGACAGCTCAGTGCACCTCCAAATTTCTGTGATAGTTACATACCACTTACCTCAGTAGGCTGACCCCGTACACGAAGTTCGTATTATAAAAACTTTTTGAGTCGGAAGTGCCAATCACTTATTGGGTGTGGGTCAGGGATTTTCTCTGCCTCGTGATGGCTGGGTGTTGTGTGCTGTCCTAAGGTTAGTTAGGTTTAAGTAGTTCTACGTTCTAGGGGACTGATGACCATAGATGTTAAGTCCCATAGTGCTCAGAGCCATTTTGAACTTATTGGGTGTTTACGCTTTCCGGTGGAATAAACCGTAGCACAACACAAGGAATAGTACCAAGCAATGGAATTCCATTAATTTCCTCCATTCCCCAAAAAGGTTTCTTCTGTGTTTTCTGGTATAAAATATCGCGCCTGTCACGCAACCGCACTCTGCTACCAGTGAAATGATAGCAGAGCATAGAGAAGGAAATGAGAGATATCACGTCATAAAATATAAAATTCCTCCACAAATTTAATTTGCTTCCCAGAGGAACAACTTTTGAAGAATTTCGTTAAACAATAGCACATGGATTTCAAGTAATTTAACATCAATGTTTCAGTTGAGCTCAAGCTTAAGTAAAATCAGTATTTAATAATAATTCCAAACTATACTTTTATAATTTTTTGATTTAATTAACAAATAAAAGAAAATGCGTACATTAAAGAGTGACCTCCTTCCCTTGACTAAACACGCCAATACAATGGTTTGGAAATTCATTTACGGGAGCCACCCAAACAGTGCTATATTGCGCCTCACGATCAGTGCGTTTTGGCTAGGTGTTGGCAGCTGTGCTACATTTACATCCAATTTTAGAACACAGAACGATATGTTATGTCATGATCGAATAGATAGATATGACCTAAAATCGACAGAATTGCGAAAAATGAGGAGGGAATAGGTATAAATTGAGAGAATATACACCGAAATGCTATGAAATTGAGGAAGTACTTGCGTATCTTCTGGTTCGCGCTGAACAATTTTTACATGGGACCAAGTATGCGGCAACAGGAGAAATCCGGGAAAACGTCTACATCTAAACGAAGGGAAACAGGGAGGTAGTCAACTTTTTTCCAGCGAGGCAGTATTATACTGTATATTTGTTGAGCTACCAGTGATACACGCGACTTGACTATTGTATTCGATGATTTTCAGGACGACATAGGCCCATTCACCTCTAAATTTACTTGCATCTGAGTTAAAGAATAACGGAGTGGACGGAGTGATCGATTGAGATAGAGCTTTAACGTGGTACGATTTAATGGTTGACTGATTTGTTGCAGAGAAGGAGAAGTTGCTGCAGGTCAATTTTTTTCTAGTGTGCTGTCCGGATGCATCAGTCATGTGACATAGCCTGTGTTCTACTCGTATACAGCCACGTGTTCTGTATGCGGTTTAAAGCACTGTCTACTTGGGATCGTTAACGGGAAAACTGTCGGTCATCAAAGGACTTCCATCTCATGTGTGATGAAACTTGACAGATTACTTTAAATGAACTTTGATTTATGTGATGTATTCCATCCCCCCTGTCGCATCTTGGGAGTAAAATCGAGATTTCAACGTCATAACTAATTTAGCCATAAAAGCTTGTGAGGTGTTGCAATCCCCGTGTACACATGTGCCGGATAGATGTGCTGTTTACAGAGTTAGTGACGGAATGGCTTGTAATTTTCACATGTCGGACGCTGCCGCTATGCGTTTATTTGGTTCCTTGTAGGATGTATCCCCCGCTACTAACGATCATTTTCTACAAGTCTGATGCAGACATCGTATAATTTCTGAACGGTGTTCGGATGTGTACAGTGGACACCATACGTCTCTGGAAAGCTATATTGTTCTCGTATCAAGCAGAGCAAGTGTTTTACGGTTCGATACCATAGCTTTTGGTAGAGAAACCGGGAAGGAGAAAGTATGACATGCGCTTGAAATACATTTCTCACAAAGCAATATTAACAACGCTACATTCCATACGTCTGATAGATCGGAAACGCCTGTGATCTAACATTTTTTTTTGGTCATCAGTCTACTGACTAGTTTGATGCGGCCCGCCACGAATTCCTTTCCTGTGCTAACCTCTTCATCTCAGAGTAGCACTTGCAACCTACGTCCTCAATTATTTGCTTGACGTAGTCCAATCTCTGTCTTCCTCTACAGTTTTTGCCCTCTACAGCTCCCTCTAGTACCATGGAAGTCATTCCCTCATGTCTTAGCAGATGTCCTATCATCCTGTCCCTTCTGCTTATGAGTGTTTACCACATATTCCTTTCCTCTCCGATTCTGCGTAGAACCCCCTCATTCCTCACCTTATCAGTCCAACTAATTTTCATCATTCGTCCCTTCTAACAGCCGTGTACCGCAAGTCTCTAGAGGAACAGAAGGTTCCAAATGATTGGAAAAGAGCACAGGTAGTCCCAGTCTTCAAGAAGGGTCGTCGAGCAGATGCGCAAAACTATAGACCTATATCTCTTACGTCGATCTGTTGTAGAATTTTAGAACATGTCTTTTGCTCGAGTATCATGTCGTTTTTGGAAACTCAGAATCTACTATGTAGGAATCAACATGGATTCCGGAAACAGCGATCGTGTGAAACCCAACTCGCTTTATTTGTTCATGAGACCCAGAAAATATTAGATACGGGCTCCCAGGTAGATGCTATTTTTCTTGACTTCCGGAAGGCGTTCGATACAGTTCCACACTGTCGCCTGATAAACAAAGTAAGAGCCTACGGAATATCAGACCAGCTGTGTGGCTGGATTGAAGAGTTTTTAGCAAACAGAACACAGCATGTTGTTATCAACGGAGAGACGTCTACAGACGTTAAAGTAACCTCTGGCGTGCCACAGGGGAGTGTTATGGGACCATTGCTTTTCACAATATATATAAATGACCTAGTAGATAGTGTCGGAAGTTCCATGCGGCTTTTCGCGGATGATGCTGTAGTATACAGAGAAGTTGCAGCATTAGAAAATTGTAGCGAAATGCAGGAAGATCTGCAGCGGATAGGCACTTGGTGCAGGGAGTGGCAACTGACCCTTAATATAGACAAATGTAATGTATTGCGAATACATAGAAAGAAGGATCCTTTATTGTATGATTATATGATAGCGGAACAAACACTGGTAGCAGTTACTTCTGTAAAATATCTGGGAGTATGCGTGCGGAACGATTTGAAGTGGAATGATCATGTAAAATTAATTGTTGGTAAGGCGGGTACCAGGTTGAGATTCATTGGGAGAGTCCTTAGAAAATGTAGTCCATCAACAAAGGAGGTGGCTTACAAAACACTCGTTCGACCTATACTTGAGTATTGCTCATCAGTGTGGGATCCGTACCAGATCGGGTTGACGGAGGAGATAGAGAAGATCCAAAGAAGAGCGGCGCGTTTCGTCACAGGGTTATTTGGTAACCGTGATAGCGTTACGGAGATGTTTAACAAACTCAAGTGGCAGACTCTGCAAGAGAGGCGCTCTGCATCGCGGTGTAGCTTGCTCGCCAGGTTTCGAGAGGGTGCGTTTCTGGATGAGGTATCGAATATATTGCTTCCCCCTACTTATACCTCCCGAGGAGATCACGAATGTAAAATTAGAGAGATTAGAGCGCGCACAGAGGCTTTCAGACAGTCGTTCTTCCCGCGAACCATACGAGACTGGAACAGGAAAGGGAGATAATGACAGTGGCACGTAAAGTGCCCTCCGCCACACACCGTTGGGTGGCTTGCGGAGTATAAATGTAGATGTAGATGTAGATGTAGATCTCAAATGCTTCGATTCTCTTCTGTTCCGGTTTTCCCACAGTCCATGTTTCACTACCATACAATGCACTCCAGACGTACATCCTCAGAAATTTCTTCATCAAATTAAGGCCGGTATTTGATATTAGTAGACTTCTCTTGGCCAGAAATGCCTTTTTTGCCATAGCGAGTCTGCTTTTGATGTACTCCTTGCTCCGTCCGTCATTGGTTATTTTACTGCCTAGGTAGCAGAATTCCTCAACTTCATTGACTTCGTGACCATCAATCCTGATGTTAAGTTTCTCGCTGTTCTCATTTCTACTACTACTCATTACCTTCGTCTTTCTCCGATTTACTCTCAAACCATACTGTGTACTCATTAGACCATTCCGTTCAGCAGATCATTTAATTCTTCTTCACTTTCACTCAGGATAGCAATGTCATCCGCGAATCGTATCATTGATATCCTTTCACCTTGTATTTTAATTCCACTCCTGAATCTTTCTTTTATTTCCATCATTGCTTCCTCGATGTACAGATTGAAGAGTAGGGGCGAAAGGCTACAGCCTTGTCTTACACTCTTCTTAATACGAGCACTTCGTTCTTGATCATCCACTCTTATTATTCCCTCTTGGTTGTTGTACATATTGTATATGACCCGTCACTCCCTATAGCTTACCCCTACTTTTTTCAGAATCTCGAACAGCTTGCACCATTTTATATTGTCGAACGCTTTTTCCAGGTCGACAGATCCTATGAAAGTGTCATGATTTTTCTTTAGCCTTGCTTCCATTATTAGCCGTAATGTCAGAATTGCCTCTCTCGTCCCTTTACTTTTCCTAAACCAAACTGATCGTCACCTAGCGCATTCTCAATTTTCTTTTCCATTCTTCTGTATATTATTCTTGTAAGCAGCTTCGATGCATGAGCTGTTAAGCTGATTGTGCGATAATTCTCGCACTTGTCAGCTCTTGCCGTCTTCGGAATTGTGTGGATGATGCTTTTCCGAAAGTCAGATTGTATATCGCCAGACTCATATATTCTACACACCAACGTGAATAGTCGTTTTGTTGCCACTTTCCCCAATGATTTTAGAAATTCTGATGGAATGTTATCTATCCCTTCTACCTTATTTGACCGTAAGTTCTCCACAGCTCTTTTAAATTCCCATTCTTCTACTGGATCCCCTATCTCTTCTAAATCGACTCCTGTTTCTTCTTCTATCACATCAGACAAATCTTCACCCTCATAGAGGCATTCAATGTATTCTTTCCACCTATCTGTTCTCTCCTCTGCATTTAACAGTGGAATTCCCGTTGCACTCCTAATGTTACCACCGTTGCTTTTTTTAATGTCACCAAAGGTTGGTTTGACTTTCCTGTATCCTTAGACTGTCCTTCCGACAATCATATCTTTTTCGATGTCTTCACATTTTTCCTGCAGCCATTCCGTCTTAGCTTCCCTGCACTTCCTATTTATTTCATTCATCAGCGACTTGTATTTCTATATTCCTGATTTTCCCGGAACATGTTTGTACTTCCTCCTTTCATCAATCAACCGAAGTATTTCTTCTGTTACCCAATGTTTCTTCGCAGCTACCTTCTTTGTACCTATGTTTTCCTTCCCAACTTCTGTGATGGCCCTTTTTAGAGATGTCCATTCCTCTTCAACTGTACTGCCTACTGCGCTATTCCTTATTGCTGTATCTATAGCGTTAGAGAACTTCAAACGTATCTCGTGATTCCTTAGTACTTCCGTATCCCACTTCTTTGCGTATTGATTCTTCCTTACTAATGTCTTGAACTTCAGCCTGCTCTTCATCACTACTATATTGTGATCTGAGTCTATATCTGCTCCTGGGTACGCCTTACAATCCAGTATCTGATTTCGGAATCTCTGTCTGACCATGATGTAAGCTAATTGAAGTCTTCCCGTATCTCCCGGCCTTTTCCAAGTATACCTCCTCCTGTTGTGATTCTTGAACTGGGTATTCGCTATTACTAGCTGAAACTTGTTACAGAACTCAATTAGTCTTTCTCCTCTTTCATTCCTTGTGCCAAGCCCATATTCTCCTGTAACATTTTCTTCTACTCCTTCCCCTAGAACTGCATTCCAGTCGCCCATGACTATTAGATTTTCGTCCCCCTTTACATACTGCATTACCCTTTCAATATCCTCATACACTTTCTCTATATGTTCATCTTCAGCTTGCGACGTCGGCATGTATACCTGAACTATCGTTGTCGATGTTGGTCTGCTGTCGATTCTGATTAGAACAACCCGGTCACTGAACTGTTCACAGTATCACATCCTCTGCCCTACCTTCCTATTCATAGCGAATCCTACACCTGTTATACCATTTTCTGCTGCTGTTGATATTACCCGATACTCATCTGACCAGAAATCCTTGTCTTCCTTCCACTTCACTTCACTGACCCCTACTATATCTAGATTGAGCCTTTGCATTTCCCTTTTCAGATTTTCTAGTTTCCCTACCACGTTCAAGCTTCTGACATTCCACGCCCCGACTCTTGGAACGTTATCCGTTCGTTGATTATTCAATCTTTTTCTCATGGTAACCTCCCCCTTGGCAGTCCCCTCCCGGAGATCCGAATGGGGGACTATTCCGGAATCTTTTGCCAATGGAGAGATCATCATGACACTTCTTCAATTACAGGCCACATGTTACGTGTCTTTAATGCAGTGGTTTCCATTGCCTTCTGCATCCTCATGTCGTTGATCATTGCTGATTCTTCCACCTTTAGTGGCAATTTCCCACCCCTAGGACAAGAGAGTGCCCTGAACCTCAATCCGCTCCTCCGCCCTCTTTGACGAGGCCGTTGGCAGAATGAGGCTGACTTCTTATGCAGGAAGTCTTCGGCCGCCATTGCTGATTATTTATCAAAATTTTGGCAGTGGCGGGGATCGAACCCGGGACAGAAGACTTTTTGATTATGGATCAAAGACGCTACCCCCCTTTTTTTTTTAAATCTCATTTTGTTCTCTTTCGTTCGTTGTATCTGCTCGGGGCGTACGTCGTAAGACACTCGTTTTGGTTCGTTGTTGATCGGTGAACCCAGTTTTTTTTATTACAGAGGGCAGTTAACCCTCTGACCGAACACGCTGAGCTACCGTGCCGGCATTACCCCTAGACCACGGGTACTCCTCTAACATCTAACATCTAACATTATAGACCCGTTTTAAGCGCAGAACTTTGTAGCCTTAGGCGTGCGTGTGTGTGTTTATGTTCTCTCTCACTAATACCTTGCAGGTACTCTCGAACAGTACTTTATAGTTGATAGCTTGGTTGATTTACGTAAAAATGCGTCGAATCCCATCCATCTGGAGCTCCATCGCCCATAAAAATAATTCCTTTATTGTTCTTCTTAACTATCTGCTATCAAATCATAGCACTTTGAAATCTGTTACTATACATTGATAAGGAGTGCTAAGCTCCTTGGCATGGGCACATTTCCAGAAATCTAATGCACTTTGATCGATGAGGACTCGGAAAGCTCAATTCATTCAAGAGACGTGGAGTGCAGAGGTCTTCTTCTGGAGGGTTGCAGATTAATTCGGCAACGGTGCTTCACGGCTGGTTGGTCAATGACAGTGTGAGGAGGGTCCTTCACTCTCTAATTTTACCCTAAGATAGCGAGAATGCTCTGTGACTCCCATACACAGAGAGATAGATCGTAAATTAAACACTGTGCTCGAGGTGATAGAAGTGTGTGGAGCGGTGTCTGGTATACTTTGATGATTTATGTGTTCGAGAATTAACGCTGAATGGACGTACTGACAGTCATGTATCCATGTTCGCAGTGATACTAGCAAAGTGGAGAGGGGCTGGTTTAGGTATGATACTGAAATTGGGGAATCTTGCTGTCACATGATTGGCCAGTGTTGAAGTTATTGTAAAATTCTTCGCGCTATCAAATGTGAAGCTTATTGTTAGAGTACACAGATGGTGTCTTTTCCATCCCATCCGTGCACTGGTTACCACATAATGATTGCCTGATATCGCTTGTTTGAGTTGGGGAACAAGTTTTGGTGGATGGGCAGCAACTTCCTAAGGGCTGCTAGCAGCGAAACAGTGATCGCGTACATGAGTGCAATATGAGGAACCAGTCGAAAGGGAACGCTGAGTCGTCAGCTATTCCGTCAGTGTGAAAGACGAGTCTAAATGTAGAGCACGTGAATCACCTTCGGACTGTGGTTTGGAAACCTATGCAAACGCCGTAAAACTCTTCCAGTTTGCTTATGTTATAACTGTCTTTTATTTAAAATGTTACAGTTTTATGCTATTCGCCTAATAAAATGATTTATACAGTGCAATGTCTAGTTTCCTGCGAAAGGCCGTGGAGCAGAACTTCTTAATGTCAGTTTAGAATCTGGAGCAGGTGTCAAAATCGTGGCAGAGAAAAGGAAAGGTCTGACATTGTACAAAGGCGTGTTAGAAAAAAGTGTTTGAAGCAACTAAACAGGACCAGAGGAAGCGTCTCATACGATCACTCGCCTAGAGTATAGGTGATCAAACTTTAAAGTGGCCTCTGCGGTGCCCGTATTATTTACGCTACTGGCCATTAAAATTGCTACACCAAGAAGAAATGAAGGTGCTAAATGGGTATTCATTGGACAAATATATTATACTAGAACTGACATGTGATTACATTTTCACTCATTTTGGGTGCATAGATCCTGAGGAATCAGTACCCAGAACAACCACCTCTGGTCGTAATAACGGCCTGGGCATTGAGACAAACAGAGCTTGGATGGCGTGTACAGGTACAGCTGCACATGCAGCTTCAACACGATAACACATTTCATCAACAGTAGTGATTGGCGTATTGTGATGAGCCAGATGCTCGGCCACCAGTGACCAGACGTTTTCAATTGGTGAGAGATCTGGAGAACGTGCTGGCCAGGGCATCAGTAGATCATTTTCTGTATCCAGAAAGGCCTGTACAGGACCTGCAACATGCTGTCGTGCATTATCCTGCTGAAATGTAGGGTTTCACAGAGATCGAATGAAAGGTAGAGCCACGGGTCGTAACACATCTGAAATGTAACGTCCACTGTTCAAAGTGCCGTCAGTGCGAACAAGAGGTGACCGAGACGTGTAACCGATGGCACCCCATACCATCAGGCCGGGTGATACGCCAGTATGGCGATGATGAATACACTCTTCCAATGTGCGTTCACCGCGATATCGATAAACACGGATGCGACCATCATGATGCTGTAAACATAACCTGGATTCATCAGAAAACATAACTTTTTGCCATTCGTGCACCCAGGATAGTCATTGAGTACACCATCGCACGCGCTCCTGTCTGTGATGCAGCGTCAAGGGTAACCACACCCATGGTCTCCGTGCTGATAGTCCATGCTGCTGCAAACGTCGTCGAACTGTTCGTGTAGATGGTTGTTGTCTTGCAAACGTCCCCATTTGTTGACTCAGGGATCGAGACGTGGCTGCACGATCCGTTACAGCTATGCGGATAAGATGCCTGTCATTTCGCCTGCTAGTGATATGAGGCCGTTGGGATCCAGCACGGCGTTCCGTATTACCCTCTTGAACCCACCGATTCCATATTCTGCTAACAGTCTTTGGATCTCGAGCAACGCCAGCAGCAGTGTCGCAATTCGATAAACCGCAATCGCGATAGGCTACAATCCGACCTTTATCAAAGTCGGAAACGTGATGGTACGCATTTCTCCTCCTTACACGAGGCATCACAACAACGTTTCACCAGGCAACGCCGGTCAACTGCTGTTTGTGTATGAGAAATCGGTTGGAAACTTTCCTCATGTCAGCACGTTGTAGGTGTCGCCACCGGCGACAACCTTGTGTGAATGCTCTGAATAGCTAATCATTTGTACATCACAGAATCTTCTTCCTGTCGGTTAAATTTAGCGTCTGTAGCACGTCATCTTCGTGGTGTAGCAATTTTAATGGCCAGTAGTGTATCAGGCGGTAGTAGCAGTAGTAGCAGTTGGACTTAGTAAACCGTTAGAAATGCGTGGATGGCTGCACGCTGTGGTATTCTGGGGGAGCATTGCGAAATCTCTTTCTCCACGCTGGAGCCCCTCCACAGCTTTGCGTAATTGCGTCAGCATCGGTGTCTAGATGAGTTATATATCGGATGAAGTTAGGGGAAGTTCTATAGTTCGTAATTTTTCTCTGTTTGGGGGATAGAGAATAACGATGATAGCATGTTGGACTGATTGATTTGAATGGATGCGGATCTCTAGTATTTGTATGTAGTTTGGGAACGTAGCACATTGCACGCATTTCCGTCGAATGGTCAAAACATTGTCCTGTTGCACTAACTCAGGTGTTCTGTTTCTACACTGGGTGCAGAAGTTGGTGGGTATGGTTTTCTTCGACTTCTACTCAGTTCCGACTTAAAATGGAACGATGACATGCGCGAAGCTGTAGAAATGGAATCAGGTGCAAGATGCGTACTGGCTGGCTAAAACAGGTTGGTTTTTTACTGTAGCAGCTAGGTTCGAAGAAGGTGACTCGTTTCGAGATATGGGAGTTTGAGAAATATGATTCACTTGTGGGTGTGATCCGATGCAGGTATGTGCTTGAATCGAGAGGCCTGATTCAAAATCATTGACATCATTTCTAGCGTATAGCGAAACACTAGATATCTGAGAAGCTAGTGTACTTTTTCTTCTTACGATCTCAATCGGCACATCATCTACTATTACTGTTTGTGCTCCTTCTCAATCAGTCGATATATCGCTGAAGCTCTGATATTGTTTCGAGAGAGAATACACCATAAATACTATAGAATTATCTGGTTGGGGCGTTGTGAGGTAGTTGCAAATACCGCTTACATACCACGTTCCTTAGCCGAATCACTTTCAAAGTTCACTGATTTTATCATGAGGTTGCATCATAGATGGGTAATACGCATTCGTACGATCATGCTGACGGTACTTATCCGAAAAAAAAACACCTCATTCAGAGGTCATGTCGTACCTCGATTTGTAAAGCGGGTATAGCTTTTAACATGGATACTTGAGTGCACCTGTAGAACCAAGACTGCTTGTGATAGTAAGGTACAGTAGTTGGTGCGATCGGTTTTTTCTTTAACGTTTAGCCGATTAAGTCTCTCTTTTTAAGACACAGTGGTAGGACTCGCAAGAAAAACCTAAGAGACATGCTCACCAATCGTTGATTTTCGTTCAGTATTATTTCGTATCGTAGACGATCAGTTATTGATGCACTCCTTCCTTACTCTCCCCAGCAGCCCAGCGCAGCCTGAGTCATTTTCGCGCCATTTTCCCCTTAAAGACCACCATTTGGGGTTCTATGATGTAGAATCACGTGACTAATGCAGTAGCCAATAGGAGTGCAGCATTCTAGGGGTGGGGTGGGGCGGTGCTACATCATGAATGAACGAACATCGCACTCGTAGTGGGGAAATGTGAAAATTCTGATTTCATAATTGAATATCGAAATAGTACATTGATTTATGGAATATAATTAACTACTTAGGTAATTGCTACATTAGATGCGCTATGTGGGTGTCACATGTGTTCATTTACATTCGTTAGGGTATTTGCAGAAGACTATCTGTGGCACGAGTATGAACGTGCTAGCTGGAGACTATGACGTCATCAGTCGCGCACTCGCTGGCCTTACACATGCCACGTATCCCGTTATAAACGTGTGAGAGAGAGCAGACGATCTTGGATTACGTAATGGGAGAGTGCTGTGGCTGTGTCCTAGAGCACATGGAGAACAAAATGTGTGCACCAATCTTGAATAACAGTCCTTGCATCATCACCTGACATCACAGTAGCGCCCTCTGGTGGCGACTAAATGTACTAAGTGAGTTGGGGTCTCGACCTCGTGGTGAACACACTGGGTGGTGCCATCTTGAATATCGGTACTTGCGTCATCATCTAACGTCATGAGAGCGCCGTCTGCTGGTGGCGAAATGATCTAAGCCAGTTGGGCTGTGGACGCAGTGGCGAACACACCTGCATGAAATTGTTTAAATAATAAAGACAAGTCCTTTTTTCCCACGAATCCTTAGGAGGAGGTGTCGGTCGGCGACTGAGATTAAGACAAATGAACTATCTTCCCACAGTTTTTTTAGGTTGTTAGCGAAACCCCAAGTGATCTATCTTCCCGCCAAAATTCAAACTTGGCTCCAGTTCATAGGAGGAAGTGGCGGTCAGGTGACTTAGGTTAGTGGTGGTAGCCCAAGTGACCTATCTTCCCTCGATTTTCTTTGGTTAGTAGGGATAACAGTGGTGTGATGCATTATCCTGTTGGAATTTGAACTTCTCGCCATTTTTTGGGGGGACGGGGGTTAGGTTAGTGGAGGTAGCCCAATTGACCTTTTTACCGCCAAAATTCAACCTTCCCACCAAAAATCAGCCATCATGAATGACGACATAGCCGACTTCTTGGATGTTGTCATGTGCTGGTGCCAAGTCTACATGACGCCATCTTGGATGACGTCATCGCCGCCATTTTGGATACATCTGGCAACAATGCATCAGTGGACTTGTATGCAGGTTGTCCCAATACTGGGGGGGGGGGGGGGGCGGCGTTGGCTGACACTGCTGTTGGTGGTATTTCATGATGATCCTGTCTTTATGGTGAACAGAGCAAGAAAGATGCACCCAAACATTTGCTTTAGTAATAAAAGTGGGAGGTGTGGAGGAGATGATTAATTCTTAATGGTCCAAAGAGGGGTGGGTGGAGGGGAGGATTCTCTTGGGTGGTAGGGTTCTGTCAGAGCATTTCAAATTGTGGCAGTCTCTCTACTGAGCAATACATAATAGGTGTGAATAGTAATGGAGGGATGTGGTCATCATTGTGCTTACGGCAGTTGTAAGCAGAGGTGTGTTTCTCATAAATAAAAAAAAGTGCATTTATCTCCTTTTCCTATTACATGATGGAGAGGTGGGCAGACAGGGGACCGGCGTGTGTGGCCTGGGCTCAGTGGGAGCAATGTGAAGTACTGCCTACCACACAAACATATCACTTGTGTTTGGCATGTAGCAGCAGTCTTCACTTTGAGCAGCAATAGTACCTGACTCTGGCAGTATTGGTTGTCTGCAAGGTGGCATGTGTGTGCTGGGACTACCCCTAATATTTTTCTTAGTTTTGTTTTAAATAAAGTGTGATGCCAGTGGTGGAGGCGGTAATTATTTAAAGTGCAAATTTAGGGAATAATGTACATACTTAGACTTTTTTCCACAATTGTTTTATGATTATATTATTATGCTAGATTGGCATAATCTGCATAAGACAACTAATCACACATCAATAATGCAGGGGTGAGTTCCTTATCATATTTGTGCGTATTTGTGGCAGTGTGATGTTTGTTAATACACTACGGGCCATTAAAATTGCTACAGACGAGAAATTTAACCGACAGGAAGAAGATAATGTGATATGCAAATAATTAGCTTTTCAGTGCATTCACACAAGGCTGGCGCTGGTGGCGACACCTACAACGTGCTGACATGAGGAAAGTTTCCAACCGTTTTTTCATTAACTAACAGCAGTTGACCGGCGTTGCCTGGTGAAACGTTGTTGTGATGCCTCGTGTAGGAGGAGAACGTGGTAGGGAAACTAGAAAATCTGAAAAGGGAAATGCAAAGGCTCAATCTAGATATAGTAGGGGTCAGTGAAGTGAAGTGAAAGGAAGACAAGGATTTCTGGTCAGATGAGTATCGGGTAATATCAACAGCAGCAGAAAATGGTATAACAGGTGTAGGATTCGTTATGAATAGGAAGGTAGGGCAGAGGGTGTGTTACTGTGAACAGTTCAGTGACCGGGTTGTTCTAATCAGAATCGACAGCAGACCAACGCCGACAACGATAGTTCAGGTATACATGTCGACGTCGCAAGCTGAAGATGAACATATAGAGAAAGTGTATGAGGATATTGAAAGGGTAATGCAGTATGTAAAGGGGGACGAAAATCTAATAGTCATGGGCGACTGGAACGCAGTTTTAGGGGCAGGAGTAGAAGAAAAGGTTACAGGAGAAGATGGGCTTGGGACAAGAAACGAAAGAGGAGAAAGACTAATTGAGTTCTGTAACAAGTATCAGCTAGTAATAGCGATTACCCTGTTCAAGAATCACAAGAGGAGGAGGTATACTTGGAAAAGGCCGGGAGATACGGGAAGATTTCAATTAGATTACATCATGGTCAGACAGAGATTCCGAAATCAGATACTGGATTGTAAGGCGTACCCAGGAGCAGATATAGACTCAGATCACAATATAGTAGTGATGAAGAGTAGGCTGAAGTTCAAGACATTAGTCAGGAAGAATCAATACGCAAAGAAGTGGGATACGGAAGTACTAAGGAATGACGAGATACGTTTGATGTTCTCTAACGCTATAGATACAGCAATAAGGAATAGCGCAGTAGGCAGTACAGTTGAAGAGGAATGGACATCTCTAAAAAGGGCCATCACAGAAGTTGGGAAGGAAAACATAGGTACAAGGAAGGTAGCTGCGAAGGAACCATGGGTAACAGAAGAAATACTTCAGTTGATTGATGAAAGGAGGAAGTACAAACATGTTCCGGGAAAATCAGGAATACAGAAATACAAGTAGTTGAGGAATGAAATAAACAGGAAGTGCAGGGAAGCTAAGACGAAATGGCTGCAGGAAAAATGTGAAGACATCGAAAAAGATATGATTGTCGGAAGGACAGACTCAGCATGCAGGAAAGTCAAAACAACCTTTGGTGACATTAAAAGCAACGGTGGTAACATTAAGAGTGCAACGGGAATTCCACTGTTAAATGCAGAGGAGAGAGCAGATAGGTGGAAAGAATACATTGAAAGCCTCTATGAGGGTGAAGATTTGTCTGATGTGATAGAAGAAGAAACAGGAGTCGATTTAGAAGAGATAGGGGATCCAGTATTAGAATCGGAATTTAAAAGAGCTTTGGAGGACTTACGGTCAAATAATGCAGAAGGGATAGATAACATTCCATCAGAATTTCTAAAATCATTGGGGGAAGTGGCAACAAAACGACTACTCACGTTGGTGTGTAGAATATATGAGTCTGGCGATATACCATCTGACTTTCGGAAAAGCATCATCCACACAATTCCGAAGACGGCAAGAGCTGACAAGTGCGAGAATTATCGCACAATCAGCTTAACAGCTCATGTATCGAAGCTGCTTACAAGAATAATATACAGAAGAATGGAAAAGAAAATTGAGAATGCGCTGGGTGACGATCAGTTTGGCTTTAGGAAAAGTAAAGGGATGAGAGAGCCAATTCTGACGTTACGGCTAATAATGGAAGCAAGTCTAAAGAAAAATCAAGACACTTTCATAGGATTTGTCGACCTGGTAAAAGCGTTCGACAATATAAAATGGTACAAGCTGTTCTAGATTCTGAAAAAAGTAGGGGTAAGATATAGGGTGAGACGAGTCGTATACAATATGTACAACAACCAAGAGGGAATAATAAGAGTGGACGATCAAGAACGAAGTGCTCGTATTAAGAAGGGTGTAAGACAAGGCTGTAGCCTTTCGCCCCTACTCTTCAATCTGTACATCGAGGGAGCAATGATGGAGATAAAAGGAAGGTTCAGGAGTGGAATTAAAATACAAGGTGAAAGGATATCAATGATACGATTCGCTGATGACATTGCTATCCTGAGTGAAAGTGAAGAAGAATTAAATGATCTGCTGAACGGAATGAACAGTCTAATGAGTACACAGTATGGTTTGAGAGTAAATCGGAGAAAGACGAAGGTAATGAGAAGTAGTAGAAATGAGAACAGCGAGAAACTTAACATCAGGATTGATGGTCACGAAGTCAATGAAGTTAAGGAATTCTGCTACCTAGGCAGTAAAATAACCAATGACGGACGAAGCAAGGAGGACATCGAAAGCAGACTCGCTATGGAAAAAAAGGCATTTCTGGCCAAGAGAAGTCTACTAATATCAAATACCGGCCTTAATTTGAGGAAGAAATTTCTGAGGATGTACGTCTGGAGTACAGCATTGTACGGTAGTGAAACATGGACTGTGGGAAAACCGGAACAGAAGAGAATCGAAGCATTCGAGATGTGGTGCTATAGACGAATGTTGAAAATTAGGTGGACTGATAAGGTAAGGAATAAGGAGGTTCTACGCAGAATCGGAGAGGAAAGGAATATGTGGAAAACACTGATAAGGAGAAGGGACAGGATGATAGGACATCTGGTAAGACATCAGGGAATGACTTCCATGGTACTAGAGGGAGCTGTAGAGGGCAAAAACTGTAGAGGAAGACAGAGATTGGAATACGTCAAGCAAATAATTGAGGACGTAGGTTGCAAGTGCTACTCTGAGATGAAGAGGTTAGCACAGGAAAGGAATTCGTGGCGGGCCGCATCAAACCAGTCAGTAGACTGATCATCATCATCATCATCATCATTTAAGACTGATTATGCCTTTCAGCGTTCAGTCTGGAGCATAGCCCCCCTTATACAGTTCCTCCATGATCCCCTATTCATTGCTAACATTGGTGCCTCTTCTGATGTTAAACCTATTACTTCAAAATCATTCTTAACCGAATCCAGGTACCTTCTCCTCGGTCTGCCCCGACTCCTCCTACCCTCTACTGCTGAATCCATGAGTCTCTTGTGTAACCTTGCTTCTCCCATGCGTGTAACATGACCCCACCATCTAAGCCTGTTCGCCCTGACTGCTACATCTATAGAGTAGACTGATGACAATAAAAAAAAAAAAGGAGGAGAAATGCGTACCATCACGTTTCCGACTTTGATAAAGGTCGGATTGTAGCCTATCGCGATTGCGGTTTATCGAATTGCGACATTGCTGCTCGCGTTGGTCGAGATCCCAATGATTGTTAGCAGAATATGGAATCGGTGGGTTCAGGAGGGTAATACGGAACGCCGTGCTGGATCCCAACGGCCTCATATCAATAGCAGTCGAGATGACAAGCATCTTATCCCCATGGCTGTAACGGATCGTGCAGCCACGTCTCGATCCCTGAGTCAACAGATGGGGACGTTTGCAAGACAACAACCATCTGCACGAACAGTTCGACGACGTTTGCAGCAGCATGGACTATCAGCTCGAAGACCATGGCTGCGGTTACCCTTGACGCTGCATCACAGACAAGAGCGCCTGCGATGGTGTACTCAAATACGAACCTGGTTGCATTTCTTCGGATGAATCCAGGATCCGTTTACAGCATGGTGATGGTCGCATCGGTGTTTGGCGACATCGCGGTGAACGCACATTGGAAGCGTGTATTCGTCATCGCCATACTGGCGTATCACCCGGCCTGATGGTATGGCGTGCCACTGGTTACACATCTCGGTCACCTCTTGTTCGCATCGACGGCACTTTGAACAGCGGAAGTTACATTTCAGATGTGTTACGACCCGTGGCTCTACCCTTGATTCGATCCCTGCGAAACCCTACATTTCAGCAGGACAATGCACGACCGAATGTTGTTGGTCCTGTACGGGCCTTTCTGGATACAGAAAATATTCGACTGCTGCCCTGGCCAGCACGTTCTCCAGATCTCTCACCAATTGAAAACGTCTGGTCAATGGTGGCCGAGCAACTGGCTCATCACAATACGCCAGTCACTACTCTTGATGAACTGTCGTGTTGTGTTGAAGCTGCATGGGCAGCTGTACCTGTACACGCCATCCAAGCTCTGTTTGACTCAATGCCCAGGCTTATCAAGGCCGTTATTACGGTCAGAAGTGGTTGTTCTGGGTACTGATTTCTCGGGATCTATGCACCCAAATTGCGTGAAAATGTAACCACATGTCAGTTCTAGTATAATATATTTGTGCAATGAATATCGGTTTATCATCTGAATTTCTTCTTGGTGTAGCAATTTTAATGGCCAGTAGTGTATATTACACTATGCTAATTGTGTTGTTGGTTGACAGTCTTTGAAAGTGGGAGGAAATTGGTAAAACTACAATGAGTAGTAGGAGTGCTTGCAGAAGTTGCTGTGAAATCATTAATTCATACTCAGTGTATTGTCATACAATCTCATTATAATTTTTGTTATTATTTACTGAGGCTTTGCAGAATCTGTCATGACATCATCATATTACAGGATTTCTGGCACTGGGCAAAATGTGCTTTTTTTACAACATACTTTATGTCGTCACACACACACACACACACACACACACACACACACACACACAGACGCACACACACACACACACACACACACAGATACTAGCAATACAAGGATGATGCAGGTCTGGTGCTTACAAGTCACACTGTGGTATTTATTTAACACTTTAAGGCAATCAATGTAATTTGTTAAATAATACATTGTTATAGTTGTTTAACTGAAGATAGTTACGTGATTTATTAAACAATTCCTAGTGGCAATCAGTAAAATTGCAAAAAAAATTAATTTACGATTGAAAAATAGCAGTTATTGTTAATTATACCTACATGTCTTCTTATTCAGCCTGGGACTGGAGTCTGGTCTCTGACATCTCATGAGGCCACGTGGACACGTTCACTGTATGAACAGACCTCAAATTATGTTTCCTATGCATCTCTTCTCGTTATGAGGGATGAGGAAGGGGAGGGAGAGCTTCAGTCTTCTTGATCCTGTGCGGGGGGGGGGGGGGATCTGATGTTGTCTGATTGGTCTGTGGTTCACATGGATGTCCTTGAATATTACTAGACCAATTTTCTCAGGTGTAACATGATACCAGCTCTCAAGGTCACGTGTAACCTCACACTGCAACTGTAATCTGACAATCAAAGTTGAGGTCGTCGAGAATTGTTATACAGCAATTGATAAGACTACATTATTTATTGTCCCAATCAGCATTCTTAAACTGCAGTTTACTGGAGTCAACCAAATAAATGCTCGGAATACGAGAGATGTCTGTAAGGAATAACAAACTGTAGACAGGTTTGCAGGCTGGGAGAAGAACCCCTTTTTGCCCCCCCCCCCACCTCCCACGTCCCCCTCCCTACCACCCGGAGACACTTATGAATTATAGTCATAGTTTTACATTCTTGGCGAGGTGTAATATGGGACTGTGACGAAATAATTTATTTATACATACACTTAAGAATGTATTAAAAAGTTATTGGTGTGGAGTTATTACATACATAATTTTTCACGGGCACTGGAATGCCAACAGCATTTGTCGTGGTATCATATCGTGAAACAAATTGTTCAGACCTGCAAAGAACTCTTTATAAGTATGCCACTTTCTGCCATGCACATTTGACTTGTAATAATAATGGGAGCCGCAAACACAGCTCATTTACATTTGGAAAGAAAGGCCATTCAGAAACTTTTTTTGATGCAAACCGTCCCTATTTCGATGTAAGTATAAATGCTGGAGCTGTAACTAATTATTTCCAGGTAGTGGAAAGTAATACAGTCTTCGCTCTGGTTCTGCGACAATCGCTTCGGAAAGTGACTGTCTTGCCTGTAAAAGTATACATAGCGAGGTAAACGCAACGGCGTCACGTCGCCTTACTATACCTCGCTGTCCACCCCCGGTAGCTGAATGGTCAGCGTGACGGATTGTCAATCCTCTGGGCCCGAATTCGATTCCCGGCTGGGTCGGCGAATTTTCTCCGCCCAGGGACTGGGTGTTGTGCTGTCCTCATCATGAACCTTTCATCCTCACCGACTGCAGGTCGCCGAAGTGGCGTCAAATTGAAAGACCGGCACCCGGCGAACGACCTGCCATTCGATTAAATAAATAAACTATACCTCGCTAGGAACGATGAACTATAATTATCATTACTATGGTTGTTCCTTTCCGAAGAAATATTATCTGTTTAACAACACATGTGTTTGGTAGAAAACAGAAAATAATGGGGAGACTGGAATGCAGTATGGGCGGACTTGTGGTCTGCTACCCCAGCTTGTTGCGCTAGCTTCCCTCGTGAGTGCTGTGGATGCGGCTGGCTACTAACAAAGGACCGATGACCTCTCAGTTTGGCGGAGCAGCTGAAGGCAGCCTACATGAGACAGCTGGGCGGCTGATTACACCAGATCTTGCTGCTTCCGCAGTGACTACGCACTGTCTTCGTAAGCTCTCGGCAAATTTACCTTCTTATATCAAAGTATGCGGAGTGTACCATCTGCAGCTGCGTAAGTTGTCTGTGAGGTACGAACGCGATATTTGCTCTGACTCGCTTGGGTGAAAACAACTGCTGGCGTCGTCGACCTTGGAAGAAGAATGCAAGTACCCCATCTATCATCATCCCATGACACTTGAATCTTTCTCGGCTAACGTCGAGGTACGAGAACTCTTGACAGGGTCTTGCCCTATCAATCTAGGTGACTGGTCTGAAGCTATACACAGGGCCCAGCATCACTGATGAAGCGCCAGTATTCTGCAATATATTCTAATATTTTTTCAAATGTATATTTTTACTTTGAAATAATACCTGGCGCTAACACCGAAGCGGACCCTAATTCACTATTTTAACACTAAAAATTGCTATATACCTTATTTTTGAACCATTATCTGAGCAATGTCATCAACACCAGTTACTATTCTAAAACTAACCGTTATGTAGATTCTTATTAACCCCATTCAAATCACAAGGACTGATGACTATTTACGAATAATCATGAGACTGTATTAATATTTTTGACCTACTACCTGCTTCAAGCTCATATACAATGAAACTGGCCAAATGATGAAGGTTTAACTAAAAGGAAATAGTAAGGTTAGCCACTGTTCTAGGTTTTTCCCATCTAAAAGAGGCTTTCAGTAAGCAATGTAATATTTTTTTCTCGGAAAATTTCGGTTGTAAAATGCGGAATTTATGGGACATCATGGAATGTTTTCGCTTCAGTCTCTATAGTGCAATGAAGTTCTGATAGGTGGCAGCCCTATATGTCGTCCCCCAAAATGGCCACTGCTTTCTATGCAGAGAGAGTCATTGAGATTCTTTTTGTGAAAAACCAGAGCATTGTAGGTATTCATAGGCGCTTGCAGAATGTCTACGAAGACCTGCTGGCCATGAAAACACTGAGTTGTTGAGTGAAGCGGCTGTCATTATCTAAACGAGGTGGCGCAAATCCATCCGATCTCCCATGTACCAGCCGGCCGCATATAGGTGTGACTTCTGCAATGGTGCAACTCAAGGCATGAACCCGTCTCTGTCTCCTCAAACTCCTCTCCAGCCGAACATGGGGTCTGGACACCTCCACAATCCTCCACACTTACTAGTCCCATCCTTTGTTATGCCCACCCCGCCTGGATATCTGTCCCTCCCACCTACTTTAAGTCCCTTCAAATCCTTGAACGCCATGCGATCCGCCTTTCCTATCGCATCAGCCTCCCATCCCCCATGCGGATCCTTTACGACCTCATTCCTTTCCTGCACCTCCTCCTTTTCCTTGAACAGATGGTTCAAATGGCTCTGAGCACTATGGGACTCAACTGCTGAGGTCATTAGTCCCCTAGAACTTAGAACTAGTTAAACCTAACTAACCTAAGGACATCACAAACATCCATGCCCGAGGCAGGATTCGAACCTGCGACCGTAGCGGTCTTGCGGTTCCAGACTGCAGCGCCTTTAACCGCACGGCCACTTCGGCCGGCCCTTGAACAGATATGGATCCTTTACACCTCCTGCAAGCTTGATCCTCCCCACCCACTTGTCTCTCCCATCCTCTCCCACCCCAACCCACTGCCACACCTGTAATCTTGCGTTCCACCTGCTCTCCATCTTCACACTCTCCACACCCTTTCCCAAGGTGGCTTCCGCCAACTTCCCCTTCCTGATGGTATTCTCGTTCCTTGCATATACCCCTTCTATTAGATCTAATTCTCCTTTTCCTTCCCCTGTTCCTCCAGAGCTCCCTCTGTCCCTTCTCCACCTCCTTTCTCCCTCCCATCTCCTCGCTCCCAGTTTCCCACTCCCTCCCCTCCCTCCCCAGGCTTCCCCACATAACACTACCCTCTCCCCTGCCCTCTCCCCTCCCCTCTCCCTTCTTATCTTCCATTGGCTACTTCTCCTTCCCCCCCCCCCCCTGCTCGTCCCCTGCACTCAGTGGCAGCCCCCCCACCCCATCTCATCAGTGTGTTCAGTGCGTCGAAAATCATTACCAATGTGCTACAGTGTTCTCTTCACCTACGTGAGTCAGTGTCCTTCTTCAGTGTGCACCTCTGTTCACGTGTGAAACAAACGTGTGCTCCTCCGTTCACGTGTGTAACTGTTTGTCTACGTTTGTGTGCGCTGCTGAACTTACTCGTACAATCAGTGCCTTAAGCGAACGCCCTCAATTCATTTCTTATGTATGTATCCTGTTTTAACCATTCATGTATGTCTGTTTTTCTGTCTCCATGTTGTCTATCTGTTATTCTGTGGCCGCAGAGTGGCGCAGATAGGACGCTGCCGGCCTACCTTTTGTAAGGTATTAAAATAACAATAAAGGAAAGAAAATGGTGCAACATGCGCACGCTCTCATTCGTGGTGATCCACAGATCGTTGTCAAACACCTCGCTGCTCAAGTGAACCTCTCTGTTGATAGTGCTGAGACACTTGACTACCAGTTGGGGGCACTGGAGGCGTGCACCCGCTGTGTTCATCGCCGCCTAACAGAAGACCATGCAGAGCTAGGAAGGATCATTAGTGCGAAATCGCTTGTGCGTTACGAGACTGATCGTTGCGATGTTTTGTCGAACATCGTCACAGGCGATGCAGCATGGGTTCATCACTTCTAACGGGAAACAAAACGGCAATCCATGGAGTGGCGCCACATCACCTCTCCTCCGTCAGAAAGATCAGAGCTGCACCCTCAGCCGGCGACGGTCTCCTGGGACTTACGGTGTTACTCTGTTTGATGTCCTCCCTCACGGTGCAACGAGCAATTCTGAAGTGTATTGTGATACTCTCAGAAAATTGAAGAAACGGCTTCAGCATGTTCGTCGCCACAAAAGTGCAAACGAACTTCTCCTTCTTCATGGTAAAGCAAGATCTTGCACAAGGCTGCGCATCTGGGAGCAGCTCACAGAACTTCATTGGACTGTTCTTCCTCATCCGCCCTACAGCCCCTACGTCATACCTTCCGATTTCCATCTGTTTGGGACCATGAAAGATACACTCCGAGGGAAGCAGTAGGTATATGTTAGGAAGGTTACTGATGCAGATTGACGTTGGCTCCGACGTCGACCAGTAGAGTGGTGCCATACGGGCATACAGGCCCCCCCAGTAAGGCGGCGTAAGGCTGTCGCATTGAACGGAGATTATGTTGAAAATAGGGGTTTGTAGCCAAAAGAGTGCGAAATAATATGTTATATTGGAATCCTGAATAAAACAAACTCGCTTTCAGAAAAAAAATGTGTAGCATTACTTACCGAACGCCCTTCATGCACCTACATCCACATTTATATTCTGCAAACCACTGAAGAGCACTGCCGAGGACACTTCCCGTTGTACCAGTTATTAGGGTTTCTCTCCGTTCCATTCATGTATGGAACGAGGGAAGAGTGACTGTTTAAACGACTCTTAATGCGCTGTAGGTAGTTTCATCTTGTCTTTGCAATCCCCATAGGAGCAATACGTGGGAGGTCGTAATATGTTTCTACACATATTTCTAGACTCATCATGGCTCTAGAAAGTTCTTTTTTCGTGGGAAATTTTGCATTTATATTCAAGCATCAGCTAGATTAGTTTTTCAGCATTGCCGTGACACACTCCCTGGGTCGAAAAAGCCCATGAACATTCGTACTGTTCTTCGTTATATATCTCCAATATCAATACGTCAAAAATCCGCCTCAGTTGCGAAATGTTACTGGTCTTTACCCAGGTTTCAGTTAGAGTAATCTAGCCTTCTTCAGAACCATTAAATAAACTAATACATGCCAGAATAAGGCACGGTCAAGCATAAAATTCTTAAGTACCGTGGCAACATGTCAAGCTACGTTACTTAGCTGAGGAAGAGCCCCGGCCCCACTTTGTGGGAAGCGGTCGGGTAGCCGCGGACGCTACGTTGGAACTGAGTCAGTTATGTTTGACCGTGCCTTATTCTGGCTTGTATTAGTTTATTTTATGTTTCTGAAGAAGGCTAGATTACTCTAACTGAAACCTGGGTAAAGACCAGTAACATTTCGCAACTCAGGCGGATTTTTGACATATTGATATTGAAGATATTTAAAGAAGAACAGTACGAATGCTCATAATCTTTTTCGACCCAGGAAGAGTGTCACGGCGATATTGAAAAACTAAACTATTTTAAGCTTCTGAAGAAGGCTAGATTTCTCTAGCTGAATCCTGGGCAAAGACTAGTAACATTTCGCGACTGAGGCGGATTTTTGACCTATTAATTTATCACAGTGACAGGGCTGCAAAATGTTAAAAATTCTTATCTTCAGTATCTTCTGTTATTCTTATTTGAGGCGGGTGCCATACACTGAAGCAGTATTCTAGGGTGGGCCGCATGAGTGTTTCGTGAGCAGTCTGTTTTACAGACTGATTCAATTTCTCTAATAATACCATCTCTCTAGATCTAGTGTAATTATGCCTCCGATCGCCACTGGACAGTTGGACCCTTATGTTGACCACTAGATGTAACGAGAGGCGGACCCGCTGTTATAAAAGGAGGCAGGGAGTATTGTATTCTCACTAGAGTAACAGTAACAGCTGAATGGTTCGGTCAAGAGAGCTTTGTGACTTCGAACGTCGCCTGGTCACTCGAGTTCGCCTGAGTAATAAATCCATGAGGGACATTTGAACCCTTCTAAAGTTGCCCAAGTCGACTGTTGGTGATGTGACTGTGAAGTGGAAACGCGAAACAACCACAGCCAAATCAAGACCATGCAGACCTCATTTACTGACGGATAGCGACTGTCGAACATATCGGAGAGTGACTGTAAAAAAATCCCCGAAATCAGCGAAAGAACCACTCGTGAGTTTCTAAGTGCTTTCAGCAGTACAACTAGCATAATGATTATGCTATGGAGTATGATGGTCTAGTGGCTCCTAATAAACCACAAGGTTCTGTAGTCAACGAGGTGGGGTAAAGAGCGACGCCATTGAACAATGGATGACTGCAAACGAGTGATTAGTGGAAGTGTTTGGGTTCGGTGAATGCCTGGGGAAAATTACCTGCCCATGTGTAGTGCCAAAAGTGAAGTACGGAGGACGTGGTGCAAAGTAATGTGTGTGTTTGGTGGTTAGGATGTGGTCTCCTTATTGCGTCCAAAAAAGCGCTAAATGCGGGAATATATAAATTCATTTTAGAATATTGTGTGATGTGTAAAGTAGAGGAAGTCTGAAGATGATGGTTGTTTGTATCAGCGCGAAATTGCATCCTATGATAAACCAGCATCTGTGAGACAATTGCACATGGACAATAACATTCCTGAAATGGACCAGCCCGCCCGGATTCCCAAGCTGAACCCATTGGAACAACTTAGTGATGAGTTAGGTGATGAGTCTGCCATTACTTCACAGATATTCAGACATCTCACTGGAAGTGTTCCCAGCACAGATCAAGCGGCCATAAAGGCAAGGGTTGGACACGTCCATATTAATGTCCACTAACAGGTGTCTGAACACTTTTGCTCTGATGGTGAACTCGTGTACACATTTGCTTAACCACAAAAGCAATCATACGGGCATCAGAGAGCATTCTTCGTTCCAAACCGTACTACAACGGTCTGTCACTTGCTTCCATAGACAGCAGCGAAGCAGAAAGCCCTCTAGGCGCCAACTGTTTCAGCACTACAAGGCAGTATTCATAAAGTTTTCCGAATCACCTCTAAAGAATATATTTACGTAGTTAATTTTTTGGCTCTTTGCAGGAACTTGTATGCAGTCCTCGTACATACTGAAAGTTACATGCAATAGTACCGTAGGAAGGCGCCAGAGGAGAGAAAACAAAATGTGACAGCCCATTTGAACGAGAAAAAGGTTACAGCAGTCCTTCTTATACAGGATGTCTCAAACCTTTGGGATCAAATTGCAACAGGTTATAGTGGGGGACCAGTGGTCGGTACACAGCGTAAATGGCGTAACAATGAGATAGCTCATGGTAATTCTTCAAGGCGACAACCACCAGTCTCAACGCATGTACTGCAACGGCGATTACAGTTATGCCTCACTCTCCTAAAGGTTCTGAGTGTCTTCGGTACATCGGAACTGTCAGCGGGTGATAGATGCGTACACCCCTGACCACCGAACAGACAGCTCATATCACGTGTGTCATGCGATTACCACATGCACCACACCCGGGAATTAACCTGTGCCGTATGCACACCACTACCCCTGCTGTCAATTGTCCACTTCATCAGCCAGCTTGCAATGTGTCCAGGATGGAGTGTGTTAGTATGTACAATACATGACGGGTGGTCAAGGATGGAACATTATTGGTCACGAGAGTTGGTGGACGTGCATTCACTGCACGGTGCGGCAGGATGTAGAGCCCGTAATGCGGCACGAATGTACAGAGAAAGCTTCCCCAACTGGCGTCATCCTAATTGAAAGAAGTTTATTCCTGTGGATACCAATTTTCAAGAGACGGGGTAGCTCACGTCACAGACAGCCTGCCAGTGTTCCCGCCAAAGACATGTCCGAAGATCAGACTTTAAGGAGATCATTTTTGATCGTGGGGCCGACAACCCAACAATAAACACCCATCAACTTGCCCGTGAAACGCACACTTGAAAGAACATGGTGTGGAGAGTGCTGGTATAACAGGTATTATACCTCTATCATAAAAAAAAACAAGCACAGGGACCACCGGATCTTGACCCCACTTTCACTTCTGTCAATGGATTATTCACTATAGTGCTGTAGTGCAGAACTTTATAGAGTTTATGCTGTTCACGGATGAGGCACATGCCTTCATCGCTGGATTGGAAGAGAGGTCCTGTCCCATGGCCAGAACGTTCGCCGGATCTCAAACCTCTAGATTTTTTCCACTGGGCTTACGTCAAGGCGTTGGTGTATGAAACTCGGTAGAAACGGAGAAAGACCTGCTTGCTAGGGTTCAAGCTGCCAGTCTCTTGCTGCGATAGACACCTAGGATCTTTCAGAAAGTTCGGCAGAGGTTCATGCGCCATTCCCAGGAATGCACTGAGGGTGACGGTAGTCCCATGAACAATTACTATGAGCTATGTACTTGTTACACTGTGTCCGCTGTGTATGTCCATAACACAATAACCCTTCAAGACCCAATGGCTACAACTGTGTGCATTAAACTGTACTGTCTCTGAGTTGCAGCAGAAATATTTTTCCCAAGTGGGAATCTCATTTATACATTTGTGAATGTTCTATCGTTTTATCATGTACAATTGTTGCCAAATGTTGGGCTTCCCTACAAAGATATCAACAAGCCAATGTAGCAGTGTCAACTTGTCACAGCCAGAATATACAGAAGTGTTTAGTTTGTTATAGACCATTGTATAAATGAATATTATTATTTTTATTTTGCGGGATAGTTATTGAATGATCAGTTTATTTATTATAACAGTGAATATATCAACATTAGTTATTTTCGTCCATGAAAGGAAGCCAAACGTTCAAAGTACGCTTTGGAAACGGGTACATTTTTTGTTTAGCAAATCTTGCGTAAATTCATTAAAAAATCACCTAAGAGCATTACGGTATAAAGAAAAATTTTAATTCCTCCAGAAAAAACTCAACTCTGAAAGAGATAAATATGCATTTTGATCACTGGTTCCCTCTCTCAATGTAATCGGTTGTGGACCCACTATCACCCGTTTCAATTTGACCCAAAAGGTTTGAGACACCCTTTATACCGTAGTGGTTACCTGGCGCAGACACTTCCAGTGCCATTAAACAAGTCTCAATGACGAAGAGGGAAGTGGCAGAGCAACTCTCACTCAAGATCTGGGTTTCGCAAGAGAAGTGGAGTTGTTGGTTCTCGAAGACCGGCAAGTCACAACCGAAGTGACTGAAGAAAATCTGAGACTCATTCGTGGATAAGAATTCAGCATCTTGGACTACGTTTTGCACGTGACATAATTCGCCTCCTCTCTTGATTCCACAGTTGGTCACACCCAGTCGAAAAGCCCACACATCCTAGTCTGCAGCGGAAATGTTGGAGCTGTGTCACGCTAATATAGATAAATTCTGTAGACGTCTAATTTCGATGGACCATTGTTGGGTGTATCGCTATGTCCCCGAGAGATAAATATAAAGCAAGTAGTGTGAGCATGTCGATCCATTTCACCGAAAAAGGTAAAGACCTAACCAGCAGTGGGCAAAGTGATAATGTGCGTGTTTTGGATCTGCCGTGGTGTGATTCTAACAGATTATGCTCGTAAGAGGCAAACCGCCACGGATTAGATTGGCGAAATATTCTGTCGGGGTTACGGGAGGCTGTCTATATGAAGCGTTGCGTTAAGCTGTGCATAGGAGTGTGTTTGCTCTACGACATTCGTCCCAGCTCATTTTATACGGGACATTCGCGCCTTCTGCTTCTTTAGCCTATCATGCGGCCAACATATCCCCTGTCCTCATCCTCGTATTCTCCTGACATGTCATTCAGTGAATTCCACCTCTTTCCTCGTATGAAGAAACCCTTGTGTTGCAGGAATTTCAAGAATAACGACGAAGAGATTTTCGAGATGGTACGTTTCCTAAACAATCTTGATTGAGACGTCTACAACCAAGGTTTCTTCAATTTATTAATCATTGGAACAAAAAGTCTAGCACTGAAGGACGGATATGCTGAGAACATCACCTCGTTGCATGGCCACAGCCTGATTTTTCCAAGGTGATAATTAAAACTTCATGATTATGTCTCGTATATGGCCCACTGTTTCTCTTACTCACACAGTCACGTGACCATGTGTTTAAGTTCACAGGTTTAAAGGCGTTCAAGTTGCTGATAATACCGTCAGGATTCTCACGGCCGCTTCTGGAAGTCGCTCGCGGCCGTAAATCTTCCCGAAGGACTCTCTTGTTGCTGCCCTTTTGTTGGTTCGAGGGGGCATGGACGTCGGTTGGTCCGAAGAACTGGGCCATTCGACGTCTTATCGCACATACACTGGGGTGACGAAAGTCATATTATACCTCCTAATATCGTGTCGCGCCTTCTTTTGCTTGGTGTAGGGGCGTGGACTCAACAAGTCGTTGGAAGTTCCCTGCAGAAATATTGAGCCATGCTGCCTCTATAGCCGTCCGTAATTCCGAAAATGTTGTCAGTGAAGGATTTTGTGCACGAAATGAGCCCTCGATTATGTCCCATAAATGTTCGATAGGATTCATGTTGGGCGATGTGACTGGCCAAACAACTGTCTCGAATTGTCCAGAAATCCTTCAAACCAATCGCGAACAGAAGTGGCCCAGTAACATGGTGCAGAGTTATCCACAAAAATTCCATCATTGTTTGGGAACATGAAGTGCATGAATGGCTGCAAATGGTCTCCAAGTAGCCGAACATAACCATTTAAAGTCTATGATCAGTTCAGCTGGACCAGAGGACCCAGTTCATTCCATGTAAACACAGCCCACACCGCTATGGAACCACCACCAGCTTACACAGTGTCGTGTTGATAACCTGGTCCATACCTTCGTGGGATCTGCCCCACGATCGAACCATACCATCAGCTCTTTCTAACAGCACAGGCGATGTCGTGCTGTTAGCAAAGGCATTCGCGTCGCTCGTCTGCTGCCATAGCCCATTAACGCCAAATTTTGCCGCACTGACCTAGCGATTTCTGTGATTGTTTCACGCAGTACTGCTTGTCTGCTAGCACTGACAACTATACACAAACGCCGCTGCTGTCGGTTATAAGGTGAAGGCCGTCGGCCACTGCGTTGCCCTTGGTGAGATGTCAGAAAATAGGTATTCAGAATAATGAATTCACTAAAGACTTCCGAAATGGATTATCCCATGCGTCTAGCACCAGCTACCATTCCGCGTTCAGAGTCTTGTGGTGATAATCACGTCGGAAACCTTTCCAGCCGGCCGCGGTGGTCTAGCGGTTCTAGGCGCGCAGTCCGGAACCGCGCGACTGCTACGGTCGCAGGTTCGAATCCTGCCTCGGGCATGGATGTGTGTGATGTCCTTAGGTTAGTTAGGTTTAAGTAGTTCTAAGTTCTAGGGGACTGATGACCTCAGATGTTAAGTCCCATAGTGCTTAGAGCCATTCGAACCATTTTTGAAACCTTTCCAGATGAATCACTTGTTTACAAATGACAGCTCCGCCTATGTACTGTCTCTTGATACCTTGTGTACGCGATATCACCGCCGTCAGAATGAGTGCATTGGCTACCCCATGATTTTTGTCACCGCACTGTAGAGTGACCACTGAAAGCATCGTCTTGTATTGCATACGGTACTAAATAAATATTCTGAAGTCGTCATCTCTAGCTGGACAAGTCGGTCCTGAGACCCCAGCCATCTCAACTTGTTTGCAGCCGAATCTGCCGCCACCGCCATAAGCGTCTTCTCATTTGGAACTGCTCACAAGGATCAGCTGACATGTGACCTCCAGACAGCTCAAAGGGTCTAGGCATGGCTGACTATCCCGACTCATCATCACCTACATAACTCGTTACAGTACTTCAGGCACCATATGTAAATTCTATTCTACAATCTACCTAAGTCCTACTGATCGCACCTCATCAACGTGTTATAGTCGTGTTACTAGATTCTAGGATTAAGGCGGATCCAGTGTGTAAAGTGGATGCCCAGCATGTCCTGCTTGGCGATCTCAACGAACTGTCCTAGCAGCCAGTCAGGCCCGCTACGCCGCTCCGATTTAACTCAGAGTAATTACACTTATTCTCGGTGCTTCTATTAATGAAAACAGCATCCGATCATGACATATCTGGACGAGGGTTTCAGGCAATCAGTTCCACAAAACTAATAATATACGCTGGCCTAAACAATATTTTAACATATAAGTGGCAGGTTTATCATCGATCATTTTTTTCCGTCAGTATTCTGACTGGTTTGATGCAGCCCGCCGCAACTTCCCCTCCTACGACAAACTATTCTTCTAAAAGTAGCATTTGTTGGATACGTTCCCATCTCTGCACTGCACTAGGTTTTGCTCTGTACGATTTCCTCGAGTACAAAAGACGTTATTACCTAATGTTTTAACAAACTTCCTTATCGTCACGTCCTTCCTCCCAGTCAGTGTTTTCCTCATACAGTGTACCTTTCATTCCATAAAGAATCTCCTCTTTGCTTGTTCATTTAATTTTCAACGTACTTTTCTAACAATAGATTTCGGTTCTATTATATATGTCTTTAATTTTCACCTCGTGTATGGCATCCCAGTCTCCCGTTTAAACTCCAGACCTATGCCCTTCCTATCAACTGCGTCCGTCTGATTGCCTCCTTCCTCGCCCGCCAACCCTCCTACGTTATCCATAATGGCGATTCCCGCACCTTCTACCTCTCTGCAGGTGTGCTCCAGCTTTCTGTCGTCTCCCCTCTCCTCTACATCCTGTACAAGGCAGATATGCCCCAACCCCCCCCGCCCTCCCCCTCCAGTCCACCTCCTGCAGTATGCCGATGACACTGCCTTCCTTGCCCTCGCTCCTACCCTTCAACAGTCCCAACGCCTTCTCCAGAATCACCTTGACGTTTTTGCTTCATGGTGTAACCATGGGTCCTTAAAATAAATCCTTCCAAGACCCAGACAATCATCATAGGTCGTACCATTTGCTCCTTCTGGCTCCTGGATTTTTCCCGTAACATCTGTGCTCGTCCTCTCCACCTCTCCCCTACCCTCACCTACCTTGGACTCACCATTGACCGTCACCTCACCTGGATCCTTCATCTCTGCTCTATCCAATCCAAAGCCCACAACCACCTCCATCTCCCTAAACTCCTCTCTGGCCGGACATGGGGGTCGAACCCCTCTACCATCCTCCACACCTACAAATCCTTAATCTATACCATCCTCTGTTATGCCAGTCCCACCTGGATATCCGACTCCCCCCCCCCCCCAAATTCTATGTCCCTCCAGATCCCCGAGCGCCATGCACTCAGCCTTGCCTTCCATATACACCTCCTGTCTCCCATGCGGATCCTCTATGACTTGATTCCTTTCTCTCATCTGCTCCTTTTCCTCGAACATATCCACGTCCTCCAGACCTCCTGTCGACTTGATTCCCCGGCCCCCTGCTGCGCCTTCACCGTTGTGTCCCCCCCCCTACCATCCACCTCTACACCCTTCATCTCCTTTCCCAAGGTGGCTTCCATCAACTCCCCCTCTAGGATGATGCCCCCACTCCCTCCATTTATCCCTCCTATCAACTCTGATCCTCACCTCCCCCACCCTCCCTCTGTCCTTTTCCTGCGCTCTCTCTCTCCCCCTTCCATCCTGTTTTCTCCCAGCCTACCCTCTCCCTGACTCCATTCTCTCCCCTGCACTGCCTTCCCCACTCCTTCTGCGTCCACCCTGCCCCCCCTTTTTTCTATGTCCTCTCCCTCTATCGGCTGCCCCCTTTTGCCTCGCCTCCCCCCCCCCCCCCGTTTTTTCCCTCTCATCGGTACGGGTCCTCCCCCCCACCCCCATCTGCTGCTGTGTCGCCTCTATAGTACTGTTTAAAGTGAATGTTCAGTGCTGTGCATCCGCTGTCAGGGTAGCAAACAGCCACCATACTGTCGCTAGTTGTGTTTTTTATCTCGTCCGAACAGAAACCAGACTGTCACCGTGTTTTTTTTTAAATTGTGCCTGTCTACCTACTGTGTGTGTCCTCATCCGCATCGTGAACACCACGTTTTTATATTTTAAATTCTACAACTTTCCGCCATTTTACAGTTTTTTACAATGTCACCGTTTTATCACCTATTTCTTGTTCGTTTATATCCTCATTATGTTTTTCATCTTTTATGTATGCTGTAGAGCGGCCTATTACACTGGTGCCCCCCCCCCCCTCTGGGGGGAATCGAAATGCAATAAAGAAAAAAAAATTAATTTTCAGAATTGTGAATTTATATCGGCCATACGATAGTTAAGTCACACCAGGACACATTGCAGGAATTCTTTTCGAATTTAACTATGATGTAGATTTTATCTATTCTACATTAGGACACAGAATGAATGTTTGGGCAAGCATAGGCACAACTTGTAGTGACTTGGTTGTGCCACCATTGACTCAGTTGCCTGATGTCATTACTTCTCATAATTTTTATCAAATGTGTGGTCATAATTCCCATAATATATTCTCCAATTGATGTTTTACATTTGAAAATGACGACATAGTTTCTCGAAACCGGTAATGTAAACCTTTCTTTTCAAAGAAAAAAAAATTATAAGCTGTGACTATGGCTTCACTATTGTTGTGTCAAATAAACTTTTAAATTACATTTTAGTTACACCTCTTATGACAATCATGTCAGAAAATAAAGAATCCTCCTTGCTTCGAATCTCATGCGTTATTTTACGTACAAGGTACATAATTCTTACACTTACAGTTCCTTCCTTTTATAAGCACGAGAGAAAGGGATTACAGCTACAGAATAGAAGACAGTCACAGTGGCAGCATGTGGATGAGGGTATAAATGTATTAGGCTAATTGAAGATGAGTGAGCGCGTGAAACACGTCGTGGAATAAATGAAGATGTATAGAAAGTGTCAGATTGCTGTATTATTTCAAGTAATTTAACCGACGGTCTCGGATCTCAGTCACCATTGACGTGGGTAAATTAAAGGTCATTGTTTTTAAAAGCGAATTGAAAGGCAATATACGGTTGCGATCCCTTTAGCGGCACAATGAAGTCTTTCCCTGCGCCTAAATATGCATCTCCCCACCCTGTCTCGTTACCCCTTTCCCGCCGAATCAGGAGAGTGGGCAGATAAAAGCAAGCGTCAGGAGCCTGCCGCAAGATCACGTCCTAGTTGACACAGCGGCGCCGTCGCCTTGCCGCACATCAGCTCCCCGCAGAGGCGCAGCACAGGGGAACAGCAGCCATGGCGACAGGTCCTCAGGACAGCCCCGGTAAGTTCGCACACAGCCGCTGAACAGGAAGGAAGGTTAGAATTTCACGTTACTTAAACAGCGCTGTCATTAGAGGCAACGTATCGGCCATGGCATTGTTGAAGGAACCGTGCCACGATTTATCTCTACCGATGTAGGGAAATACGGAAGGTCTGTATCAGGATGACTGGACGGTAAATACATCTTCTCCCGAATAGGAGTCAGTATCTCAACCTGTGTGGCGTATCACTCTTTTCTAAAATGAGAGTTAAGGAAAGCGGTATGGCATTGCTGGCTAGGAGATCGAAAGACGTGTATGTTAAGAGCTATGTACCACCGAGCAAACTGGCCGCTGTCTTTTGCATACGTGAGTTGTTTCGTATGTCTATCTGCTCAATGTGAGTGTATAGATGTGTGCATGGTGTGTTATGTTTGTGTTGTATGATGATGATGATGATGAGAAAAAGGGGAGGGTGAAATTCCTTGCCGGCACACAGCCGAAGGGGACCGTCTAGTTTATCGTCCCCATCCGACGGACGGATCACCATCAAGAATGTTACATCCGCTCACTTCATGTAACACTGCAGAGAAATTTGGAATTTAATACAAAGTTTGGTGATTGGGAAAATTAATCAATTCCCCCGGAAGTCAAATACCGGCAGTGAAAATTTCTCCCACTACCAGGATTCGAATCGGCTTACATCCGAGTCGGCACTACCGCCAAGGCGTACATTAGAGACCTCGTCTATGGAGAGTGAAGTGAAGAATACAGAGTAGACAGAAGTGTGGTACAGAAGCTCTGTTGCGTACCGCAGAGACAGAACTAATGTACTGTTCCAAAAGCAGTATGAGCCTGCTGATTATATGCTACAAGCAGCACGATTTTTCTGGTAGGCAGCACAGTAGTACACTATGCGTCATAGGAGAATATGATATCTTATCTCACTGATAACGAGAAAGCGCCGTTGAATCTGTCATCAAACACCCTGAACAGGCACAAACTAGTTGTGTCTTCGGGCGATGGTGGCTGTATTACAGTTTCAATCCATGAGACTCAAAATTGTTACTTTACGCGAGTAATTTTTCAGTTGGAGCGCTTGTGTATAAAAAAAATAGACCATAGGCATTCTGTAATTCATGAAGTAAGAATGATACCGCAGTGCCTTGAACTTGAAACACGTAATCACAAGCAAGCAGAGCAAAAGCTATGAACTGCTTGCTAGCTACCAACGGGTCTGAGGCCACAGATGGGGGGCTGTTTCACACGCTACTCCTGCCGCCGTATGGTAAATGTCCGGTGTGTAGATAATTAACCTACATTGTGTAATGTAGGTTTTCACATGCTACAGCAATTTACAGAAAAAAGAAACTGCAGTTTGGCGACGTCACGGTGCCTTGTCACTGCAGAGGTGAACGTCGTTTCGCAGAACTGCCGTGTCTGCATGCACTAGGATTATTTTTAAATCGACACAGAGGAATTAGTTAAATACTGTGATACAGGAAATGACTGCCTATGGGGTATGACAGCAGATATGCACAAGGCAACGGTCCCGAGTTCGAGTCCCGCTCCGGCACACAGTTTTAATCTGCCAGGAAGTTTCAGATGTGCACAATGTTTGCACTGCCACAACGAAGTCCTAGAGAGAAGAATTTGCAGCTCTAAACGAAGACTTTGGAACTGTAGGCATAACAAGAAGTGAGTGCATTGCGTAGTTACGTATCGATTAACACCGTCTACTCACTAGATTCCACGTACCATATAAGATTCTGACGTATTTCCTTAATTCGAGTTCAGTAATATTCTCTTGAAAACTGAAACTATTCTCCTTTCGTCAAACTGTGGTAATTACTATTAGAAACAATCAACGTCACATTTACTCTAGAGTAAGGTAGAGAGAAATCTTGTTGATTGTTTAACTGTACGGTGCACATAGTCTATAGGTCTAGAATATCAGGAGAGGAATCAGACAGCGATCTCTGTATGTCACTTTCTAGAAGCGTTAAACCTTAAATATAAGATTTCAGTGAGGACGCATTAATCAGTTTCATAATGGTGGTACTGAACTCAATACAAAATTTTAAAACGTAAAAACTTTTGTCAGGTCAACCAGACCAGCAGATTCGTTCTTCAGAATGGCAACGTTTTTACAACAGTTGCAAGAAATACAACGTTTCCTGCAACTGTGAGTCCCATAGCGTCTTTCACACGAACCATGTTCACTCGAGATTTAGGCGTAAGACGGAACTATCAACGTATCGATAGATACGTTGACTACTGAATCTAGATCTTCTGCGACAGTTTGAGTACTTTTTATATCAGATGGTGGTTTACAAACTTGTAGTTTTTCACTGAAAGTGATCACCCTTTCAATACTGGCGCAACTTTTTCGGTATTATTGCTTGTTGTTGTTGTTGTTGTGGTCTTCAGTCCTGAGACTGGTTTGATGCAGCTCTCCATGCTACTCTATCCTGTGCAAGCTTCTTCATCTCCCAGTACTTACTGCAACCTACATCCTTTTGAATCTGCTTAGTGTATTCATCTCTTGGTCTCCCTCTACGATTTTTACCCTCCACGCTGCCCTCCAATGCTAAATTTGTGATCCCTTGATGCCTCAGAACATGTCCTACCAACCGGTCCCTTCTTCTTGTCAAGTTGTGCCACAAACTCCTCTCCTCCCCAATACTATTCAATACCGCCTCGTTGGTTATGTGATCTACCCATCTAATCTTCAACATTCTTCTGTAGCACCACATTTCGAAAGCTTCTATTCTCTTCTTGTCCAAACTATTTATCGTCCATGTTTCACTTCCATACATAGCTATACTCCATACATATACTTTCAGAAACGACTTCCTTACACTTAAATCTATACTCGATGTTAACAAATTTCTCTTCTTCAGAAACTTCTCCTTTCAAGACACTGTTCATTCCGTTCAGCTGCTCTTCCAGGTCCTTTGCTGTCTCTGACAGAATTACAATGTCATCGGCGAACCTCAAAGTTTTTATTTTTTCTCCATGGACTTTAATACCTACTCCAAATTTTTCTTTTGTTTCCTTTTCTGCTCGCTCCATTATTGCTTACCTTAAGTTATTGGTTGCCTTAAGGTATTGCTTACCTTAAGGTATTGCTTACCTTAAGGTATTGCTTAAGGTAATTATTGCTTACCTTATTGTAATAATACATTCTTTTTCAGGAATTGTCAACAGCATCCATACACTTGGAGAAATGCATCGTACACATTGTGTTGTCTTGCAGTACATTCATTCACTAGCGGTTTCAATCGTGAACCATCTTCACAGAGGAAAGATTTGTGTAGTAATAAATTGTTCAAATGACTTTAAGTTATGGTCCTATGTGGTTGTTTTCTGACGTTCCCTTTCTTTTTTTGTTTTGCTTCTTTATGCTGGATGCATCACAAGGGCTTCAAGTACTGAGGGTAAAGGTGCATCACCTTGGGAGGCAATTCACAACATGAGAAAGCTGGGAAATATGTCAGAGTAACGTAAGATTAGGTCAAAAGCTTAATAATGTAGTGGAGGAGAGAAGGGAACGCTAAAATCATAGCATACCCTTACCTGTCCTTAATGCTAGTGCTGCCTCGTTGGTAGCCCCATTTTCTGGTAGAACTGCGAAAGATATTTTTGTTTTCTTTGATAATTTGTTCAAAAATGGTTCAAATGGCTCTGAGCACTATGCGACTTAACTTCTGAGGTCATCAGTCGCCTAGAACTTAGAACTACTTAAACCTAACTAACCTAAGGACATCACACACATCCATGCCCGAAGCAGGATTCAAACCTGAGATCGTAGCGGTCGCGCGGTTCCAGACTGTAGCGCCTAGAACCACTTGGCCACACCGGCCGGCTGTGTAGTAACAACTTCACATAGCATACATGTTGTTTAACCAGTGAAGTACACACCATTGTTGACAGGAAAACTTAAGAATGTTGGTACTGTATTACGGGGCGTTAAGTATTAGTTTTCTTACGATTTCAAGTCAGCAAAGGTGTACACGTTCCTAGTTAAATGGCATGTACGCCATGTGAAGTTGTTACAGTAGATATTCTTCCACTGTGATCTCGGTCCGTGATCGAAACCAGTAGTGAATAAATGTACTAGAACTACAGTGCGTGTGATGCGTTTCTCTTAGCGTATTTTAACGACTAGCATTTCAAAAGGTTGAATATAATCCCTCATTTTGGAATTCTGGATCTGGACAGTGCATCTTTTCGAAACTTGCAGCAGACATGTGATAGAAATTTGAAAACTAGTTCATGTTGTTCCGTAGTTATTCGAACTTAATCCGTAAAGTAACGAACGATACTGGTTTTTCATTAATCCGATGAATCCAAGAGATTTGAATCCCAGCATGAAAGGAGGCATGGTGTCGGAATGATGCCAGCCCTGATGTGCACTTGTTTCATAACAGCTGACAGTCCAGGTCAGTGGCCTGGCTATGTACCATTCTTTTGCGCCTACACCAGTACGTCCGATGGTGAGTATTCTGCAACTCGGTCCAGCCGCACTGCTAAAAGATTTCCGTGATCGATTTACAACATCAAAAACAAATACGTTTGGCCGCAAAGTGCTTAGATTCAAGCGAAAGTTGGATCTTTAAAGCGTATAATGTGTTTCAAGGCTGCATGACACGATATTACCTTAAAATGTCGCCTGTACAAGAAACAACGAAAATACGAGACGCTGTTGTCCAAGCATTTCCTTTTGCATTGTGAATTATTGAGATGACTGGAAGCATAATCCATCCAGAATTCTCCATCCACTTCTTGGCTCAATACTCATCATAGGCCATGATTGTGATAGTCTAGGAAAGTGAGGAGAGGATAAGAGGTCAATAGGCCGTTGAATCACACAAAGGCTGCGTCACAATCCTGAATCCAGTGAAATTTCGCTCCATTTTTGAACAGAGTCCAGTGGAAAAATCTGGTAAGTCACAATTCTCATTTTTTTCAGGAGCGACATATAAAGTTTCAAGTTAAATTCTTTATTTTTGTTTAACGTGATAACATATGTTCCAGAGAAACGTCACAGGTGAAATTACACACATCTTATTAAGTTTTACAACTATATGATGCATTTTATAATGAATGGAGCTCATACAGAGGAAAAATATGCAAGTACATGACATATTGCGTTTAGCTACAAGGTTTCAAAGACTTAACACTTATTTAAATTCTCATTATAACAGATAATCTATTGCTATCTTCTCATAATACACTATGAAATAGCCTGTACTTTAACAATGAGTGGGGCAAATGCCGAACGCCATCGAAATACAGGTCCATTCATAGTGACCGAGCCAAATATCTCACGAAATAAGCGTCAAACGAAAAAACTACAAAGAACGAAACTTGTCTAGCTTCAAGGGGGAAACCAGATGGCGCTATGGTTTGCCCGCTAGATGGCGCTGCCATAGGTCAAACGGATATCAACTGCGTTTTTTTAAAATAGGAAGCCCCATTTTTTATTACATATTCGTGTAGTACGTAAAGAAATATGAATGTTTTAGTTGGACCACTTTTTTCGCTTTGTGATAGATGGCGCTGTAATAGTCACAAACGTATAAGTACCTGGTATCACGTAACATTCCGCCAGTGCGGACGGTATTTGCTTCGTGATACATTACCCGTGTTAGAATGGACCATTTACCAATTGCGGAAAAGGTCGATATTGTGTTGATGTATGGCTATTGTGATCAAAATGCCCAACGGGCGTGTGCTATGTATGGTGCTCGGTATCCTGGACGACATCATGCAAGTGTCCGGACCGTTCGCCGGATAGTTACGTTATTTAAGGAAACAGGAAGTGTTCAGCTACATGTGAAACGTCAGCCACGACTTGCAACAAATGATGGTGCCCAAGTAAGTGTTTTAGCTGCTGTCGCGGCTAATCCACACATCAGTAGCAGACAAATTGCGCGAGAATCGGGAATCTCAAAAACATCGGTGTTGAGAATGCTACATCAACATCGATTGCACCCGTACCATATTTCTGTGCACCAGGAACTGCATGGCGACGACTTTGAACGTCGTGCACAATCCTGCCACTGGGCACAAGAGAAATTACGGGACGATGACATATTTTTTGCATGCGTTCTATTTAGCGACGAAGCGTCATTCACAAACAGCCGGTAACGTAAACCGGCATAATATGCACTGTTGGGCAACAGAAAATCCACGATGGTTGCGACAAGTGGAACATCAGCGACCTTGGCGGGTTAATGTATGGTGCAGCACTATGCGAGGAAGGATAATTGGCCCCCATTTTATCGATGGCAATCTAAATGGTGCAATGTATGCTGATTTCCTACGTAATGTTCTACCGATGTTACTACAAGATGTTTCACTGCATGACAGAATCGCGATGTACTTCCAACATGATGGATGTCCGGCACATAGGTCGCGTGCGGTTGAAGCGGTATTGATAGCATATTTAATGACAGGTGGATTGGTCGTCGAAGCACCATACCATGGCCCGCACGTTCATCGGATCTGACGTCCCAGAATTTCTTTCTGTGGGGAAAGTTGAAGGATATTTGCTATCGTGATCCACCGACAACGCCTGACAACATGCGTCAGCGCATTGTCAATGCATGTGCGAACAAAACGGAAGGCGAACTACTCGCTGTTAAGAGGAATGTCGTTACACGTATTGCCAAATGCACTGAGGTTGCCGGACATCATTTTGAGCAATTATTGCATTAATGTGGTATTTACAGGTAGTCACGCTGTAACAGCATGCTTTCTCATTAATGATAAATTCAGAAAGGTACATGTGTCACATTCGAACAACCGAAATAAAATGTTCAAGCGTACCTTCGTTCTGTATTTTAATTTAAGAAACCTACCTGTTACCAACTGTTCCTCTAAAATTGTGAGCCATATGTTTGTGACTATTACAGCGCCAACTATCACAAAGCGAAAAAAGTGGTCCAACTAAAACAATCATATTTCTTTACGTACTACACGAATATGCAATAAAAATGGGGGTTCCTATTTTTAAAAAAAACGCCGTTGTAATCCGACCCCGTTCAAGCTAGACGAGTTTCGTTCTTTGTATTTTTTTCGTTTGATGCTTATTTCGTGAGATATTTCGCCCGGTCACTATCAATGGACCAATCTGTATATTTGCACTTCACTGCAGCAAAATCTTTTCTAGTCCTGCAAATCTCTTTATTTCTCAGTAGATACTTCGAGATCGCCTGTAAAGTAATCAGAACATGGTTATAAGTCCAATATTAAAAAAGTTTACTTTAAGAAATGAAAGTACTTCAACACTTATTGTTGTGTAGAAATTACCGTACCTTCATATCGAGCAGATGGGGTTTTGAATTCGCCTTCTTTCAAGATTTTAACTCGCCTTATCTTTCATGGAATAAGTAACGAAGCTTCTCATACGCCCCATTGTAGCTGCTTTTAAGTTGCCCTAGTGCTGGTAAGAATCACCTCTTATGGGGACTGTCATATTTAGAAAGTCCAATCGTTTTTCTGCACAGACTAGACGGTGAAGGAATCTGATTTCAATTCTTGTTTCACTCTCCTTAGGAGTCACGGGAGATCTCGAGTTGGAACTATAAAACTGTGTACAAAATGAAAAAGGAACGATGATACTTCGTCTGGCCTTTTTGGACTGTGATCTCAGCATACATATAAAAATAACTAGCCCTTGTTGCCAAAACATGATAACTGAAAATAAATATTGACAACTGGCGTTCCTAATAACCTTCTTTTGTATTTATATTTGGACAAGGGAAATTTTTACTGTATTCCATCGTTATTACAACCGTTGATGGGTCTTTATGACATTCCTTCTTTGGTTTTTGCTTCCTGTCATAGGTGCAAATCATGAGCTGTTTCATTGGATCAAAGTTCAGACTGAAGTCTTACTTAATTTTCAGCAGGCGATGTTAAAGTCAGTTCCTTCCGCAAATTTTTCTTCTTGGCTAGATACTCATCGCAGGAACCACAAGTATCAGATCGTGGATATTTAAAACTTATATATCGTGGAGTATGTTTGATACGATACAATCTGATCCTTAAATTTCTTCTTCAAAATAATGAACATTTTTTTTAATATTCAAAGACTTATAGGTAAATTTGTTCTGTCTTCCTCAAGGTGTAGTGGCTGTTACAACCTTCAAACGATTTAAAGTACCCTCTTATTTCACATGTTTCATCCGTTAAAGCCTGTGGGCAGGTTTTGTGTTTTACTCAGCCGGCTTGCAGGAATTGGTCTCCATATTTAACTTTCTCAAGTAAATGACCTATCTTGCCCCTCTTTATACAGTGTAATGAAATAAATGCTTCCAGAATGAGATTTTCACTCTGCAGCGGAGTGTGTGCTGATATGAAACTTCCTGGCAGATTAAAACTGTGTGCTGGACCGAGACTCGAACTCGGGACCTTTTGGAAGGTGGGAGGCGAGGTACTGGCAGAAGTAAAGCTGTGAGGACGGGAGTCGTGCTTGGGTAGCTCAGTTGGTAGAGAACTTGCCCGCGGAAAGCAAAGGTCCCGAGTTCGAGTCTCGGTCCGGCACACAGTTTTAATCTGCCAGGAAGTTTCAAATAAATGCTTGCTTGCAGACATGTATTTCTCGGTCAGTTCCATTAAGCGTAGTACCATAACTTCTTACAAGTGTAGCAGATGGCCACATCTATAACATATGAAGACCACCTTACTGTCCTTCGGCTTGTTCACTATGTTGACCGCAATCAAAGCAATCACAAGTGCTACACTCTTGTCTAGGGGTCTAGGGTTTATGGGAATCCCATGTGTAATGTACGTGACCATCAATCTGGTAGACCTCACAAAAATGCATCAAGCGCCCTTTGCTCCACTTCTTGCAAAATGGCGCTATTGGAGCTGTCGTTATCAGTCACCTCATATTTATTAACACTCATTCTCCTGTTACGATCTAAGAAGCTTTCTTCTGATTCCCCTTGTTTTCGAACTACACCTTGAAACTATTATCGATAATATCTAGATGTATTTTTCCTTCTGTAATCCTCTACTAACGCTTTCTGTAAGTTCTCGAAGGACTGAGCATCTGGTAAGATCTTGTCACATCTCACATAAGCCCTAACGTCCCTGATACCTTTCAACGAGCCCATACTTAGCAACTACTTGTCATACGAGTTCCCTAACTTTGTGGCTGTATACAAATTATCAGCCGGCCGGAATGGCCGTGCGGTTCTGGGCGCTACAGTCTGGAACCGAGCGACCGCTACGGTCGCAGGTTCGAATCCTGCCTCGGGCATGGATGTGTGTGATGTCCTTAAATTAGTTAAGTTTAATTAGTTCTAAGTTCTAGGCGACTGATGACCTCAGAAGTTAAGTCGCATAGTGCTCAGAGCCATTTGAACCATTTTTGAACAAATTATCAAAGAAAACAAAAATATCTTTCGCAGTTCTACCAGAAAATGGGGCTACCAACGAGGCAGCACTAGCATTAAGGACAGGTAAGGGTATGCTATGATTTTAGCGTTCCCTTCTCTCCTCCACTACATTATTAAGCTTTTGACCTAATCTTACGTTACTCTGACATATTTCCCAGCTTTCTCATGTTGTGAATTGCCTCCCAAGGTGATGCACCTTTACCCCTCAGTACTTGAAGCCCTTGTGATGTTACCACTGAAAGCATCCAGCATAAAGAAGCAAAACAAAAAAAGAAAGGGAACGTCAGAAAACAACCACATAGGACCATAACTTAAAGTCACCACTTAACTTATATTCCATTGCCTAACATAACTGTTCCTGAATCAATGCCACTGCTGCCCTCCATTGACCAACAAATTCAACCTGCAACTTGTTCTGCTCCAAATGTAAAGGGTGGCAGAATGGACAGAGTGAACGAATGGCTCTCTACTGGAGTATGTGGAGCCATGCACAATTAAGACAGCCAGGTGTTGACAAAGTTATTTATCGTTAATCATAAACAAACATAGTGTACGTACTTGCAGTAAGCAAGAAAGGCAGGCGACGGCCATTGAAACCTGGATCCAAATGCGCCATTGTAGATATGTCCCTCAAAGTCAGTAGAAGCAGCACGTAGCAAGTGGCATTGCTATCAGCACATTACCATGGCCGACATAGTCAGGATGGCATGACAGTATCTCAATGTCGGCTTGCCAGCATGAGACAGGCAGATGGCATACCCAGCAGATGACTGTGGCGTTGCCCATGAGGTCGAATCCTGGACTGACGGCTGGAGAGCAGCAGGTGGCGCCGGCGGGACCCCAAGCATGGAGCTGGAAGTATCTCAAATTGTACCTTGGATCATGAGGTGCTAGGATCTCCAGCAGGCTGTCTTGTCGAAATGGTGGCAGAATGAAGGCATCCTGATGGTGGGCCATCAGACAACGGTCGTTGGTTCTCATCCTGGCTGTGATGATGATAGTTGTCTCGAAAGTGTTGGCGACACCGTGGCAGAGAGTACGGGGACTCACAAACTACAGGCGTTGATGCATAGCCATGCTGTAACGATGACTGCTCAACCGGCCCGGGAGTATACGAGGTGTGTGAGGAAAGAAATGAGACTGACAACACTGAGATCGATGTGGCAACGCTATGTTGTTCTAGTTGTGTAGACCGATGTGTTCATCCCATATGATCAGTCCGAGTTTCGGTTCTGTATAGCCATCACGTGATTTTTGAGAGAGTCATCAGTGAAGTTGTGTTTGTGTTTTTGTTGTGTGTCCCGAAAATGGAACAGCGGAATTTAGAGCAATATTATGCCATCACGTTTTGTGTTAAGGTTGAGGAACCCGCGAGTATACCTTTCAAAAGTTGAAACAGGTCTGTAGGGAACATTCATTATCAAGAGTAATACCATTTTTTGGCTGACACAAATAATTTTAGAAGACTGAGAACACGTTCTCGGAGAGACCTTCAACTTCAGAAGCCGTCGAAAACATCGAACGCGTGCGTGCTCTTGTGAGATCAGACCGACGCTTAACAATACGGATTAAGGGTGAATGTTAAACACTTGCACCATACATAAAATTTTGACCGAAGTTTGGCACATACGAAAGGTTTGTGCCAAAATGTTGCCCAAAAATCTCACAACTGAGGAGAAAGACAATGGAAGAAGCGTGCTCTTGTGACATCAGACTGACGTTTAACAATAGGGACAAAGGATGTCATTTTTAACTGAAACGCACCACAATCAAAGAAATGTTTGCGTTGATCTTCTTGAGAGGATTGCCAATGACCACAAATAATAAATAACATGTTTCAGATGCTAATCACTTCTGCAGAATATGTACATGTCCTGTGAATGAACGACCTATTTGTAGTCATTAAAGCTGTTCTGTTCTTTTCTGAACGTGTGTGTATTACGTTGTAAAATGAAGCTGGAGGCTTAAGATACGTTCTTTAAATTGACCAAAAGTAGGAATTGGGCAATCGCATGAAAGAATGCAGCCTACTTGGACCATCTCTCCGTTCTCAGAAGGATAACAGGTATGAAAATAAATTTCTAGACAATTATGATTGGTAAAGGATTAAAACTTTAATTATGGTCGCTTTACAATAGCTCTTTCACTCATCCTCTTATATGTCCTCACTTTCCTTCAAACACTTAATACTTCTTTTTTTAGAACTAATTTTCATGAGTATCACTGAAGTTTCCATCAAAATATACACTCCTGGAAATTGAAATAAGAACACCGTGAATTCATTGTCCCAGGAAGGGGAAACTTTATTGACACATTCCTGGGGTCAGATACATCACATGATCACACTGACAGAACCACAGGCACATAGACACAGGCAACAGAGCATGCACAATGTCGGCACTAGTACAGTGTATATCCACCTTTCGCAGCAATGCAGGCTGCTATTCTCCCATGGAGACGATCGTAGAGATGCTGGATGTAGTCCTGTGGAACGGCTTGCCATGCCATTTCCACCTGGCGCCTCAGTTGGACCAGCGTTCGTGCTGGACGTGCAGACCGCGTGAGACGACGCTTCATCCAGTCCCAAACATGCTCAATGGGGGACAGATCCGGAGATCTCGCTGGCCAGGGTAGTTGACTTACACCTTCTAGAGCACGTTGGGTGGCACGGGATACATGCGGACGTGCATTGTCCTGTTGGAACAGCAAGTTCCCTTGCCGGTCTAGGAATGGTAGAACGATGGGTTCGATGACGGTTTGGATGTACCGTGCACTATTCAGTGTCCCCTCGACGATCACCAGTGGTGTACGGCCAGTGTAGGAGATCGCTCCCCACACCATGATGCCGGGTGTTGGCCCTGTGTGCCTCGGTCGTATGCAGTCCTGATTGTGGCGCTCACCTGCACGGCGCCAAACACGCATACGACCATCATTGGCACCAAGGCAGAAGCGACTCTCATCGCTGAAGACGACACGTCTCCATTCGTCCCTCCATTCACGCCTGTCGCGACACCACTGGAGGCGGGCTGCACGATGTTGGGGCGTGAGCGGAAGACGGCCTAACGGTGTGCGGGACCGTAGCCCAGCTTCATGGAGACGGTTGCGAATGGTCCTCGCCGATACCGCAGGAGCAACAGCGTCCCTAATTTGCTGGGAAGTGGCGGTGCGGTCCCCTACGGCACTGCGTAGGATCCTACGGTCTTGGCGTGCATCCGTGCGTCGCTGCGGTCCGGTCCCAGGTCGACGGGCACGTGCACCTTCCGCCGACCACTGGCGACAACATCGATGTACTGTGGAGACCTCACGCCCCAAGTGTTGAGCAATTCGGCGGTACGTCCACCCGGCCTCCCGCATGCCCACTATACGCCCTCGCTCAAAGTCCGTCAACTGAACATACGGTTCACGTCCACGCTGTCGCGGCATGCTACCAGTGTTAAAGACTGCGATGGAGCTCCGTATGCCACGGCAAACTGGCTGACACTGACGGCGGCGATCCACAAATGCTGCGCAGCTAGCGCCATTCGACGGCCAACACCGCGGTTCCTGGTGTGTCCGCTGTGCCGTGCGTGTGATCATTGCTTGTACAGCCCTCTCGCAGTGTCCGGAGCAAGTATGGTGGGTCTGACACACCGGTGTCAATGTGTTCTTTTTACCATTTCCAGGAGTGTATTTTCGTTTGATTTTGACGTCGTACTGGCTTGGATGGTTGGTTGGTTGTAACATTGCTGTTGTTCAGCTTTGTGTGACTTTGTGCATTTCCAGCTGCGAGAGAAACCAGATGCAACTGTCTGCGATAATACAACATGAATTTGGACCTGTTTTCTAATCTTTCTAAAAATGTGGAAACTGATAAAATCCTGAACTTTACTATTAATCTCCCTAATTAAACAAAGTGGTCTACGTGCGTTAATGATCTGCCTTATAATGCTGTTCATGAAATAGTGCCTGTGCTTTGATAATTTTCGTAGCAAACTGATCCTGAAACGAAAATATGTTACCTCGCAATGTAATTGCTTGGATAAACTATGCTTCCTGCTTGCTGCTCGCCACCTGCAAATTTCGAACTACAGTTGCCGACAGCTTAGCGCAATGCTCTAGACAACAAGTACACTATTTTATACACATCATTGACTGAGAGACTTTTTAAATAAAAATGACTTTTATCGAAGATGTGGACAATGCTCTTAGGTGAAATATTTCCATAATAAACTGTTTTTAAATTATCTGATATATTATTAATTGTGTGAAATTCGTGTTACAACACTCATTAACAAAAGCAAAGGGCAACACTGATATCAAATTCTTACTCTCAGAAATGTTAGACAAATAATTGTTAAATATAAAAAATACTTTACAATGAACACTACTGAATTTTTAATGAAAAATCTTAAGTTCCCTGATATGGATGTCTCATTCAACAATGGCTCCAAACTACGCGCGACTGAAACGCAACTAAATAAAAAATAGTACCTTCGTTCCTCTTCATATGCTTTTCTAATCTCATTTATTTCATTCTAAATCACTAATCGAATCTTTCTTCTCTGTTTCACAACATTCAAACACAAATGATTTTACTTAAACACAGATGCACTTAACCTCACGTCCAGACTGCCACGAGTCCTCTGCTCGGCGTCTGTCTAACTACTGCTCTAACGATGCAACTTCCGCTCTCCTTGCTGCCAAGCAGCGATGACCGAAGAAGCACACCTTCCAGCGACGCAGCTACTCTGGCCAAAGACTGCGTGCGTATAATAAGCTATTCAAGTTTGTCGCTTCGCTTATGGGACATCCAAAGAATGTATAAATTCCAGAAAAGCAAATAACAAACTCCCAATAGATCTGTTTCACCACCCATCACATCGCCTGAAAATTATAAACTATGCTATGAATCGTTATTGTATCCATGTGGTTGTGACCTTAAATCGACCTATTTCTACCAGTTTCAATACGAAAAAAATGCAAATGGGGAAGAACTGCAGAGTGCATTTAGTAAATCTAACAGAGGGTGTTTGTCCCCAGCCAGATTTCTTGGTCGCTATACCAGCGGCAAATTCGTTGAACAGCATTTACCTCAGTGATACTTTACTGCCAACTGTAAAAATTTGTTTCATCGATATCTAGGAAAATATGTTTGGAGACCCCCGTATATGATGAAATATGTTCAGTTTTCAATTATGTATCGATTGCGTGGATGGCTTCACGAAAACGGTGCGTGGTTGTGTATGTGTGTGTGTGTGTGTGTGTATGTGTGTGTGTGTGTGTGTGTGTATTGGCGTGGGTGGGAGGGATTACTGTCATTCATTATGGATGGTACAGCCAAGCGTCAGTCCAAATATGAACTGAATCGGTTGGCTGTGTCTGAGGCTTTTCCAGTTGCCGAGCCACTGGTGCCTGCCAGACAGACAGACGCCGAGCTGAGGTTTGTGCCTCAGATGCCTACACCTCTGTCACTTGCCACGGCTGGGCGGGTCCCGGCCACCTCGCTAGTGGCATTGCAACTCTGCGCCGGCGCTTGACACAGCGCCGTCAAGATATACACTAAGTGATCAAAAGTTTCCAGACACCCCCAACCCCCAAAAACATACGTTTTTCATATTAGGTGCATTGTGCTGCCACCTACTGACAGGTACTTAATATCAGCGACCTAAGTAATCATTACACATCGTGAGAGAGCAGAATGGGGCACTCCGCCGAACTCACGGACTTTGAACGTGGTCATGTGATTGGGTGTCACTTGTGTCATACGTCTGTACGCGAGATTTCCACACTCTTAAACATCCTTAGGTCCACTGTTTCCGATGTGATAGTGAAGTGGAAACGCGAAGGGACACGTACAGCACAAAAGCGTACAGGCCGACCTCGTCTGTTGACTGACAGAGACAGCCGATAGTTGAAGAGGGTTGTAATGTGTAATAGGCAGACACCTATCCAGACCATTACACAGGAATTCCAAACTGCATCACAATCGACAGCAAGTGCTATTACAGTTGGGCAGGAGGTGAGAAAACTTGGATTTCATGGTCGAGCGACTGTTCATAAGCCACACATCACGCCGGTATATGCTGAACGACTCCTCGCTTGGCGTAAGGAGCGTAAACAATGGACGATCGAACAGTGGAAAAACGCTGTGTGTAGTGAAAAATCACGTTACACAATGTGGCGATCCGATGGCAGGGCGTGGGTATGGTGAATGTCCAGTGAACGTCATCTGCCAGCGTGTGTAGTGCCAACAGTAAAATTCGGAGGCTGTGGTGTTTTGGTGTGGTCGCGTTTTTCATGTTATTTTGCGTGGCACTATCAAAGCACAGACCTACATTGACGTTTTAAGCACCTTCTTGCTTCTCACTGTTAAGAGCAGTTCGAGGATGGCGACTACATTTTTCAGCACAATCGAGCACCTGTTCTTAATACACGGCCTGTGGCGGAGTGGTTATACGACAATAACATCCCTGTAATGGACTGGCCTGCACAGAGTCCTGACCTGAATCCTATGGAACACCTTTGGGATGTTTCAGAACGCCGACTTCGTGTCAGGCCTCACCGACCGATATCGATACCTCTCCTCAGTGCAGTACTCCGTGAAGAATGGGCTGCCATTCCCCAAGAAACCTTCCAGCACTTGATTGAACGAAGATTGAACGAATGCCTGCGAGAGTGGAAACTGTCATGAACGCTAAGGGTGGGCCAATACCATACTGATTTCCAGCATTACAGATGGAGGGCGCTACGAACTTGTAAATCATTTTCAGCCAGGTGTCTGGATACTTTTGATTACATAGTGTACCTACCACGGAAGGCCGCCGCACCGCTGAGCCGCGCTGGGCATAGCAGCTACGGGATCTTCACGATCTTGTTCACCACGGAATTCATTGTGCTCAATACCCACACCCAGCACCACGAGATACTGGTTTGAGCTACTAATATAAACTGTTGAAATGTAATAAAGGGTTTCTGCTGCGCTGTTTCACTCTGGTCCACTATTCTCCATAAATAGCACACACTCCCTTTAGACTTGTGTTCAAAAACTTCAGAAAATTTAAGCAAGACATGTTTTAAATATTCAGGCACATTATGTAGTGTCTGATACAGGTTTTTATGACACCTGTGTTCTACATAAAATACATTTTTTCACTTTGAAAAAAAAATCAGATTAATATTTACGTTATCAGGTTCAGTTGCAGTAGACGCTGTGATCTTATTTCCTGAAAATGACTATGTAGCTGCACTCTAGCTCTAGATCCAGAATATGTTAAAAAAGAAATTGAATGACCTCTGCTACGGCTATTTTGCCAGTGCTCTCAAACAATATTTCCTTTTGTGAGGAAAGAAATGAGTTTCACTTTTGGCAATAGCTCTAAATGACCCACTTTTCCACTCTTATACACATGTTAACAACTCTCATATCAGGCAACTGTGTTAATACTCTGGCAGTATAAAAGCGCTTTCTGGCCACTTCGATCATAAATTTCTAAAGAAACGATACACTTAAAATTTCTGGCAAAAAGTACATCAGCTTCTCAGCAGCTGTGAATAGGAGTTTGACCAAACTAGGTAGAAGCGCTTTTCGTTGTCATCACATTTACGACCGTAAACAGCTATCTTCTGCTTAAAGTTAGATCCAGAGTCAGGCAATACATTTCGCTTCCCTGGAACCAGGAGCAGTTTTCCTTTCGCAGGCATTGCGCAGTCATTGCAATAATTTAGCATACACTAATATATAATTACCTTAATTACTGCTGCCTACACAAAATAACTTGGTCTGTACCTGCGCAAGTGGCACAGTAGAAGAGTACAATATTGGCGGGTGGGGAGGATTCCATTGTGGACAGGCACAATGCCCTAGGGATGGTGATTCAAATGGTTCAAGTGGCTCTAAGCACTATGGGACTTAACATCTGAGGTCATCAGTCCCCTAGAATAAGAACTACTTAAACCTAACTAACCTAAGGACTCCACACATATCCTTTCCCGAGGCAGGATTCGAACCTGCGACCGTAGCAGCAGCGCGGTTCCGGACTGAAGCGCCTAGAACCGCTGGGCCACAGCGGCCGGCGGGGTGGTGAAGTTTGACCACCCAAGCCTATGCAGGAACACCTAACTCTCGTTACTTGTAAGCTATGGCTAGCGACTCTGCAAATGATCATTTTAACAAGTTAGGACGACCTATAATTCGAAAAATATAGACTTTCAAAGTCGACAGTTTCTCAATTAAGTACAGAAAAAGAAAATTACCGCAAATGGCTCTAAGCACTATGGGACTTAACTTCTGAGGTCATCAGTCGCCTAGAACGTAGAACTACTTAAACCTAACTAACCTAAGGATATCACACAAATCCATGCCCAAGGCAGGATTCGAACCTGCGACCGTAGCGGTCACGCGGTTCCACACTGAAGCGCCTACAACCGCTCACCGCATAAGCACCAGTCCAATAAAACAACGTAGTACAGAGGACAATCGCACTTCCTATAATATGGACAATGTGAAATAGATGACGTGAGTCACATGGAAATTATATCCCCGAAAACTTAATCAGCAAGTTTGCCTTAAATAAAATTTTCTGCTCATTCTTGCGTGTTTCTCTAAAGAAGCGCAGCTTTGGGAATTACCTGTAGCTGTATTTTCCCACTCCTTTTTTATTCTATTTATTGTGTGATTTGAATCGATAGCGAGTGATACCTGCATCCATCACACGGTTTTGAATGAGACTTTTGGTTCTTTATTTGCCTCATCTAATATAAATCTAATGGCATTGCATATAACTACATGTGCCTTATCATGAAGAGTTCACCTGTTCCAGTGGTGCGCCGAGACTGGTGCGCTGCTGTGTACTGTGTAGTCAAGAGCCGGCAATGAAAACAGTTGAAGTGCACAGGTTGGCAGGCGAGAGTCAACTGTGGTGGCCACCCCTTCGGATATAAAAGATGAATTCACCCAGCACGCGGGCACAGAATGCATTTCTGCACCGGGACCACGACATTTTGTGCAAACTCTACGAAATTAAAATGCATCTCTGCGTTGCTACTGTAGATTTTTCTCTGTTTGTTACAAGGTGTTCGACACTTCTATTGGGCTCAAATATTATACTTGGTTTCATAACCTTATCAGAAGACACACGTCATAAAGCTATTGGGTACAGCATTGGCCATTGCCCGACATCTTGATGAGGTGTTTGTTTGCAGCAAATCAGCAAGCGATTTATCGGAGAGCAATCATATGGGCAGCCATCTCAGATGACTGCAAATCGGCAGTGAGCCACATCGCACAGATAATAATCTTGCATCTTTTATGTGCAGCCATTTTTAATTGTTCAGTCTTCGTTCTCCTGTGCTCTCTAGGACAAGAGCATTTGATTATAGGTACTATCGTATTACCGTTACTCGAATGATAATAATTTCTGGCGCAGTCACTTGATGGATGACAGAGCTCTTCAGCAACGTAAACGATGTATTTTGATATTTTTAACGGTGTACATCAATTATTTTTGGAGCGTTTCATTGAAGTGTAAATATAATACACTTAATACACATCAGTGGTTAGCACACTGGACTCGCATTCGGGAGGACGACGGTTCAATCCCGTCTCCGGCCATCCTGATTTAGGTTTTCCGTGATTTCCCTAAATCGTTTCAGGCAAATGCCGGGATGGTTCCTTTGAAAGGGCACGGCCGATTTCCTTCCCAATCCTTCCCTAACCCGAGCTTGCGCTCCGTCTCTAATGACCTCGTTGTCGACGGGACGTTAAACCCTAACCACCACCACCACTTAATACACATATGTTCTAACGTTTGAAATAGTCTGTGCAAGAATTTACTCAGTTGTGTATTTCAAAATAACGATTTTACATGTTTTTCCTTTAAACAATGAAGTAGGTATAACAATAGCTACGTACCCAAAGAACATGAAAATGTTTCTTTAAAACCAAGGTCCTGTGAAATAGGGAACACATTATTGGAGTACACAGTTTATTCATAATTATGTATTTCAGATAAATCAGTTGTTGCATGCTGTACCCCATCTACCGGTTGTTTCATTTCGCGCCCTTCCATATACACAACACTTGCCACATGCTTTTTCTGGATGTTCCACATTTTAATGGGTGCCTAACAGTAATTTAGTCCTTCGGATTTCATCTGAAAGGCTTTCAATAATGGAACTCGCTCTGTTTGAGGGTTTGTTAGTTCCCAACTTTTTTGAAAAATAAAATTAGCCGCCCTACTACCTGATCTGAAGCCATGCAGTGGCATTTATATACGCATAAAGCATTATAGTTGCAATGTTTAAAATATTGTAAAAGAGTACCATGAACTATCTTCTTGTATTAAGTGGGACGCTTCACATATTATAGAAGATAATCGTTTCAGGTTTCTTTTGTTTCTTTGTTGCAGATTTATGGCATCACCGACATGCACAACACTGTCTTTTTTTGGATAGTATGAAATCAATGCCAACCTTGTTGAAATCCGGAGACAGATGATTTTGACTCTCTTCTATTTCTCGGTAGTAGTTCTTCCTGCACTTTTCTCTAGTTTTTTCGTACTGTTCCGGCATCTGTTAGTTTCTTGGACTAGAGTTTCTCGACTAAAGACATACAAGCAAACCAGCTGTCACCAGTAATATTTCTATTTGCTCCAAGTACTGGTTGGATCACACGAAGAACAGTATCTTGGCATTGTACACCCCCTCTGGTTTTATACCAACGTACAGTCCTAAACTGAGAGTTGAGGCCCTTTTTAAATCAACCATAACAAAAATTCCTAGCCCGTACTTTGCAAGTTTTTCTAGGAATGAATTGCCTCAATGGGCAATATTCTCTGAAAGCGAAAAGCTGTTCGTCAATAGTAAGGTATAGATTGAAAAAAAAAAAAGAAAGAAAGAAAACGCGAACACCCTCCGAACAAGCTTTGAAGGCTCATCGGTACAGACTCGCCATCGTGTCATTCTCAACCCTTAGGCGTCACCGGATGCTGATACAGGGTTCAGTGAGAAATATCTATGGCAGTTGTTAGTAAATAGTTCCAGTACTGCTCTGATAGCAGCTTCCTTATCAGTCTATCTGTGAACACCTCTGTCCAGCATGTTAGCAAACCTGAGATGTCTCAAGAGAAACGTGAACAGGTTTTGACTCATGCGTAAGTAACATGATTCAAGTCTCTTGTCTTTTGTTGTTATATTCGATAAATTCTTTCTACAACATATTACAGATGTACACAGATATAAAATAACAATGAAAGCTCTGGTATTTGTAATATCTCTTCCTTTAGCATCCCTTTACCTAGAAAAGTAACCACGAACTTCATTGATGTAAATGTAGTTCACGTTGCAACAATGCATACTATATTCTCATACAATAATAATTGCAGAATACCTGTTTTTGTCTTTATTAAACGAGCTTTATTTTTGGGTTCAGATAAATGTTTGGTAATATTACAAGATAGTGCTCTACCACTAATAGGATATTTACTTTTCTTCTGTTTAGTTATTCTGGTATTTTAGAAAAACAATACTTCTTGGATTAATTCTTCCTGTGATTCATGGTCATCGTTTCCCGGCACTTGTTATTCTGTTCCTGAATCATGAGGTCTTTCATGTAGGCCTAAACAGTCCTCTTTCTCTGCGCCAGCAATATTACTGACAGTATCTTCACCTCTCAGCTCCTGGAACCAGTACAGCCGAACATCAGCATCTCTACTAAGCTCTCTCCTAGGTGTACACACTCGTCCAGACTATTCAGGCAGAAATTGGACAATGCCATGATAAGAGCATTACATTTTTGTTTTGTCCTTATATATTTCGTTTCGCTACCCCTGAGCCTGAGCCACAAGCTTGGCCCGCAGAAGCCTGATGCTCTGCTGCATCCACAGGATGAAAAATTGGTAGACGATACCCGCAGCAACACCGCCTACGTACTGTCCCATCCAGTACACCTAATGGTTTGTCCAAGATTCAGTAACGAAAGCGGGTTCGAAAGATCGAGTATGACTCATACTAGCACCAGTACACTGCATCGTGAACAAGTAGGAGGCTGTGATGGAGAGGCCGATAGTGTAGGGCCCACTTTGGCAGCGCCTGAGATGGTACTGTTCATGGGCATCGCGAGCACGAAAGAGACGATCATTTCCACGAAGCGGCCCTGCGTCGCCGACATGTGCCGATTCAAGCGGTAACGCCCAGTGTCGCTACTGTGTCGTTAGGTGTCAGGGCCTGAAGCACGAAGGAGCCAGCGGTAGCGCCCTCGCACTGCGTCTTCGCGTTGAGCAGAGCCTCCAGCGGGCCCAGGAAGCCGCCCCCCACCAGACACACAGTCACTGACGGGTTCACGTTGAAACTTTATTTATCTACATCTACATTTATACTCCGCAAGCCACCCAACGGTGTGTGGCGGAGCGCACTTTACGTGGCACTGTCATTACCTCCCTTTCCTGTTCCAGTCGCGTATGGTTCGTGGGAAGAACGACTGCCGGAAAGCCTCCGTGCGCGCTCAAATCTCTCTAATTTTCCATTCGTGATCTCCTTGGGAGGTATAAGCAGGGGGAAGCAATATATTCGAAACCTGGCGAGCAAGCTACACCGCGATGCAGAGCGCCTCTCTTGCAGAGTCTGCCACTTGAGTTTGCTTAACATCTCCTTAACGCCATCACGCTTACCAAATAACCCTGTGACGAAACGCGCCGCTCTTCTTTGGATCTTCTCTATCTCCTCCGTCAACCCGACCTGGTATGGATCCCGCACTGATGAGCAATACTCAGGTATAGGTCGAACGAGTGCTTTGTAAGCCACCTCCTTTGTTGATGGACTACATTTTCTAAGGACTCTCCCAATGAATCTCAACCTGGCACCCGCCTTACCAACAATTAATTTTGTATGATCACTCCACTTCAAATCGTTCTGTAAGCATACTCCCAGATATTTTACAGAAGTAACTGCTACCAGTGTTTGTTCCGCTATCATATAATCATACAATAAAGGATCCTTCTTTCTATGTATTCGCAATACATTACATTGTCTATGTTTATATGTGTGTGTCTGTACTTAAACTGCTAAATGACTGAGAAGATGAAACTTCTACGTTATTTTATTCTGAAACAGCTGAGTAAAACTTAATGTACTGAGCCTACTTTCTCTTTACTTTTTCTTATCATTTCAACACTGACCCACAATATTCTAGCGCAACGTAATATGACTGCTCAACAAAAATTACAACCTGACTTCAAATAATTAATTCAAAAGAATGGCCCTGACTAAAAAGAAATCTTAACAATAATGTATACATTTCATTAAGCACTTACCTCACAAAAATCTTCATTACGCGAACTACTGTAATACGGCGATTGTCAGTAGTGCCAGCTAAATAAAAGATTCTAACTACTAAAGCCACTAACTACTAATAGGCAAGTTGTTAGCAAAGAAAAGATTTTGTTGGAAACCAAATAATGTGTTTTTTACTTCAATAATGTGACATCCAATTCAAAAACGAATATAAATCGTCATTGACATCCAGAACAAAGATGTATAGTCATGAATAATTTTCGATCTCCAAGTCGGATACTTCCAGATCGTTAGCCTTCGCTAACACTTCAGACCTCTACCTTCCATCAATGCTAACTTCTCACATCTAACATCCATCACTGCTGGCTGTTCACCTCCAACTGCCCAACAGCACGTCCATCACTACTGGCAGCTAACTTCCAACAGCCCAACACTACTGGTGATTAACATCCAACAACGAGTCCAACCAGCCACAGAGTCTCTTACAAAGGAAGCGCAGTCAGACATCCAATGCAAAGCGCTACACGGCGCTGCCAATACAGAAGCAGCCCACTTACAACATCAGCGTCGCTTACGTAGCCTAGTATCTGCATGATGCATGCGTGCGACAGTAAGCCCAAACGTCAGGGCGGTCTGAACAGTCGCCGACTGGCGGCCTTGCGACCGTGCCGTTGTAGTCGAGCCACACCCCACGAGCACGAGCAGGACCATACCGAGAAGCTCGGCAGCCAGCTGTACCACATCTTTTTTCATCTCACCTCGTCTAACATCATCAAGTACAGGACGCATTGCGGAGTATAGGGATGCTTCAGCGCGTGGTGCTCCACGATAACAGCGATATCTGCATTGTTGGCAGAATCGCAATATAAACGGACGGGATAGCTAGTCTCACATTAACCTCTAGTAGACCAAACACTTCAACTTTGGCATTTCTTCCACAAGCTACAAGTAAAGGGAATATTTACTTCCCTTCGGAAAGTATTCTAGATAATAACAATATTAACTTAATTAGTTTCGATACGTCTAAAATTACGTAAAATAAAGTGAATTGAATCTCGGATTGCAGTAAAGTAACATACACCGATTTTCTTTTGAACTGTAGTAGCAGAGCTCGCGTGGATGACCAGTGCCCTGCAAGCTATAATAGCGTTTCATAAATAATGTAACTTTCGTAACCTAAAGCCAGTAATGGTTGAAATTAACAGATGGAGAGTTAACGGAAAGGTACAGAAAATGGCGCGAACTCCAGACCAGTTGGATGAAACAGAGTGTGACAATTTTGTGAATCACAAGTGTCATCCGCAAGAGCAATGAAAAGTTGAGGGATTAGGGAAAAATTCAACAGTGGTACATTTCACATCTGGAAAGTAGGAAGTTGACTGGTGCCCTCCAGGGCCAACAAATATGGACGAGTTGTAACTCTGAATGGGGTCATGTAAAATGAATAGTGTCACAGGGCTATGAGTTAATATAATTTATATTGTTTTCATATAATTATGTAAGACTTTGAGTTCCACAAAACTCTATTGCACAGTTGCTAAATTCATACACTTTTGTCATCTGACACCTGAAAGTTCAGAGCGCTAATTTTCACGACGGCGTGCCTGTGTGCTCAGGTCTGTGGAAGACTCGCTACACGATGGCGCTGCTGTGCCTGCTGGGTCTGGGCATCAGCCTGGCGATGCGTGTCAACTTGTCGGTGGCCATCGTGGACATGGTCAACGAGACGGCCGTGCGCGAACGGGACTCCAACGGCAGCGCCCTCGTCTTCTTCGACCCTGACGCCTGTCCGGGGGAGCTGGCGGTCAGGGGTCCGGGTGGTCGCAAAGTGAGTGAATCTATCCGATAGTGACAACTGTCTCTGCTTTCTGCTCTCAGAGACTGCGAATATAGTGAAATGACTTTCGAAATTTTTCTAATATTGTTTCCAGAAGACCATAGAACTGGCGCCTGTGTTTTTAACGAGTGACAATCTTCCGTTAATTCATTTGCTTTATTTTACGAGTACACGATAATTTTATACAGTTGCAGGGGTAATATACAGGGAGCGAAAGGCTATTTACAATTTGTACAGAAACCAGATGGCAGTTATAAGAGCCGAGGGGCATGAAAGGGAAGCAGCGTTTGGGAAGGGAGTGAGACAGGGTTGTAGCCTGTCCCCGATGTTATTCAATCTATATACTGAGCAAGCAGCAAAGGAAACAAAAGAAAAGTTCGGAGTAGGTATTAAAATCCATGGAGAAGAAAAAAAAATTGAGGTTCGCCGATGACATTGTAATTCTGTCTGAGACAGCAAAGGACTTGGAAGAGCAGTTGAACGAAATGAACAGTGTCTTGAAAGGAGGATATAAGATGAACATCAACACATGGAAAATGAGGATAATGGAATGTAGTCGAATTAAGTCGGGTGAAGCTGAGAGAATTAGATTAGGTAATGAGACACTTAAAGTAGTAAAGGAGTTTTTCTATTTGGGGAGCAAAATAACTGATGACGGTCGAAGTAGAGAGGATATAAAATGTAGACTGGCAAGGGCAAGGAAAGCGTTTCTGAAGAAGAAAAATTTTTTAACATCGAGTATAGATTTAAGTGTCAGGAATTCATTTCTGAAAGTATTTGTATGGAGTGTAGCCATGTATGGAAGTGAAATGTGGACGACAAATAGTTTGGAGAAGAAGAGAATAGAAGCTATCGAAATGTAGTGCTACAGAAGAATGCTGAAGATTAGATGGGTAGATCACATAACTAATGAGGAGGTACTGAATAGAATTGGAAAGAAGAGAAAGTTGTGGCATAACTTGACAAGAAGAAGGGACCAGTTGGCAGGACATGTTCTGTGACATCAAATCGTAGAGGGGGACCAAGAGATGAATACACCAAGCAAATTCAGAAGGGTGTAGGTTGCAGTAAGTACTGGGAGATGAAGAAGCTTGCACAGGATAGAGTAGCATGGGGAACTGCATCAAACCAGTCTCAGGACTGAAGACCACAACAACAACAACAACAACAACTCTTAATTCGTCACACTACATGGTTCAAAATGTAAAGCAGCAAGAAGACACGGTTTAATATCAATGTAATTTCGTGCACGTATACATCTTTGGTGCGTATGTAAATTACTAGGGTTGCAATATGCTCTGTAAGAGGTAGGATGGTCGCCAGAGTTCATTAGTGTTGTTGGTGCTTAGTGTTATTACCAGACCTTGCAGGGTATATAGGGGTCTTGACCAGCATCAAATGTTGCATCAACACCGTCAAGGACACAGTGATGCCACGTACTGATGTAACAGAGAATTATCAGTATATGACAGAGTATGAAAGGGGTCTAATTGTGGAAACCATTTAGCTTGTTGATGGTATCATCCAATTTCTAGACCTCTACGGCATTTCTGTGTGACAAAGGCTCAATGTTCGGCTGCAAGGAACTTGACGACAGGCAACTCGTCAAGGTTCCGGTCGATCATGGCTGACCATCACAAGGGAGGATCACTTCACTGTGCACCGAGAAAGTCATACCCCTTTACATCTGCGTCTGTCGTACGAGAATATGTAATGGAATACCTGCAACACTCTGTGTCATCCTGCTTCAGCAGCGAGACGAAGGAATAAAAGTGGCACATGTAGGCCGACGTTAATACAGCACAGATGGCTCCGTTTGGAGTGGTGCTATGACTGGAAAGAGAGTACCGCTGATGAACGGCTTCGTATTGTGCTCAGCAATCAATCCTAGTTTTTAACATACCCTGGATGACCATCGTCAGCGAGTATGGTAGCGACGTAGGGAGAAGGTCCAATTCTTCCAATGATTTGGAGAGGCACAGTGGTGTTACTGCTGGTGTCATGGTATGAGGAGCGATAGGGTATGACTTCACGTCACGACTAGTAGTGATGAGGGAGTTATGACGGCACAATAATACATCAGAGGCATGCTCATCCTTATGTGTTGCCTCACGTGCGCCAGTATTGCGGTCCCTATTTCAACAGGACAATGCTGGTCTATACGTCGCACATGTCTCTCTGAACTGTTTGCTTGGTGTTGAAGTACTCCTTGGGCAGTGAGATGCTCAGATCTTTCTCCAATAGAACGTGTGCGAGATTAGCTCGGAAGTCAACTCAGTCCCAGTGTCAGTATTCAGAATATCAAGGACCAGTTACAACAATTGTGGGTCACCTTGCCTCAGCAGAGAATACAGCTTCGTTGGTCATTGACACTTGATGAGACGTCCGCCCCCTGTAGCTGAATGGTCAGCGTGACGGATTGTCTATCCTCTGGGCCCGGGTTCGATTCCCGGCTCGGTCGGGGAATATTCTCCGGCCAAGGACTGGGTGTTGTGCTGTCCTCATCTTATCATTCTCTCGACTGCAGGTCGCCGAAGTGGCGTCAAATTGAAAGACCAGCACCCTGCGAACGGTGTGCCCGACGGGGGGGGGGGGGGGGGGGGGGGGGGGGGGCCCTAGGCATACGATTAAATAAATAAATTAATAAACTTGATGAGACCCTTAAACTTCAGTCTGGTGTCTACCATATCTAAATTGTAATGTGAGTTTATCCTGTCAGTCGTAAACGTTTGAGACTAGACATAGACAAAAAGTATAGAAAATTTAAGATGATAGTTTTAACACTTCTGTTCTACACACTCCCCCCGCCCACCCCACTCGCACGTTCCAATGGCTTGATTGTCAGTTATGTAGTCAAAGCGTTGGTCTTTCATGTCAGATCTGCGCTTTGTCATTTTGTGATGGATTCATACTGACATCACGCAGACTCGTCACCAGTGATGATTTTTTCAGAACAAAAGTCCACATTCTGCATTTCACTGAAGTCGCCGGAGGCCTTTGTTTGTTCAAAAAATGTGTGTGAAATCTTATGGGACTTAACTGCTAAGGTCATCAGTCCCTAAGCTTACACACTACTTAATCTAAATTATCCTAAGGACAAACACACACACCCATGCCCCAGGGAGGACTCAAACCTCCGCCGGGACTAGCCGCACAGTCCATGACTGCAGCGCCTTGGCTTTGTTTGCATGCACGTTTTTCGTCTTCAAAACGTCATAGAGAATATCTTGAACCCTTGATTTAAATATATGTTTCCGCTGCGATTTCTAACACAGCAAACGTGAAACACTACAACCGGACCGCCACTACTTAAAAGGAGACCGCTCCTAGTCGTCATCACCGATTTCGACCAAATTTATGGTATTCTTTTCAACCTTTGTTGGATGCCTTCGTTTAGGACAGGAAAATAAAAGGACTAATAAACGGCGAAAATGGGTTGTTATTGCAGTGGTAGCCGCCATCCCTAGTGTGCTGTAGGGTGGGGGGGGGGGGGGGGACGACGGCGATGATCTGTGCTGCGTCGATGCCTCTGAACATGCAGATGGAGCTCCAGACAGCCAATACTTCCGAAAAAAAGAAAAACAGTATTTTAGCGCTGGTCGGGCGAGGCGTCAACCATTTATGTTAGAGTGGTTGCCAGTCAGGGGTTAGCCCAGCGGGAAGTGAACAGATAGGTAACCCGAGGGGCGTGGAATTGCGTCTCTATTCGAAAACGTTTTTATTTATTTTCATTTTCAATTTTGACGTTACTTAAACTGCAAATGAACCTAAATAACGCTCAGTGTATTGTATTTATTAATAATTTCATAAAAGGATTGGAAAGGAAAGGCAGAGGAAAATTTGGGTTTATAAATTTCCAAGGCAGGAAGGACACTATAAAAAACTTTCCACGAAGGGATTGCAATTAAAGTGTCCGATCAAATAGGTAAGTCGAGAATTCTCATTCGTCGACCTTCAACTAAAATACTTCTTTCAACGTCACGCAAAATTTATCATTTACTATTGTATGTTCTCTTTCCAGACTGCCGGTATGAGTCGTCATAACTCGAACCTGGACCACCGAGGGGCGAAAGTAGTTGTTGTGAAACGATTGGATATGAACATAGTAACCCACTCGTATACACTGCAGTATGCTATAACTCTTCTGGAAAATTATTGTCAACAGTCTATTTAGGGCTGCAAGAGAGTAGTGGCTCATTTGGACTGAGAATACGGAAAAGAGTGGTTCAAATGGTTCAAATGGCTCTGAGCACTATGGGACTTAACATCTGAGGTCATAAGTCCCCTAGAACTTAGAACTACTTAAACCTAACTAACCTAAGGACATCACACACATCCATGCCCGAGGCAGGATTCGAACCTGAGACCGTAGCGGTCGCGCGGTTCCAGACTGAAGCGCCTAGAACCGCTCGGCCACAACGGCCGGCGGAAAAGAGTGGATGAGTTCGCAGGAAAATATAGGAATCTCGTCGTTACTTCATCAAAATCTTGGCAAGTTTTACACAAAGCCTTTTTGGCTGATATGAAGAAGGCTTAAGAGCAAGAGAGCAAATTTCTTCTATCATTTGACGCGTGGGGAGGACAAAGAAATCCACGATTATAAGACGAGATTTCTCGAGATGACGAAGGATTGCCACCGTGCATTTTTAGAGTGATTCCAACCAAATGCATTCCGCTAGAGCAACGCTGCAACGTCTGTTTTTATCGTGAGGTACGGGCTCCGTCCGAACAGACCTCTATGAAGGTCCAACGGCACCGACGGACCGCAGTGTCATCCTCATCCGATAGCGTCACTCGGTTGCGGATATGGAGGGCACGTGGTCAGCACACCACTCTCCCGGTAGTTGTCAGCTTTGCATGGGGCCGAAACTACTTCTCTGTTCGCCTCACAAGGGCTGACTGCAACGCGCTTGCCGTCAGTGCTCGGCTGACCTGAACGGTCATCCGTACAAGTGCTAGCCATCCCGACAGCGATTAACTTCGGTGATCTGACGGGAATTGGTACTACCACTACGACAAGGCTGTTGACATGTGAGGTAACAGATTTGATAAAAAAATCTACAAAACTGCGCTTATCACGTCGAGAGAGCAAAAGAAATCACATCACAAGAAGAGTGTACATCACACGCGTTTAGCTACCAAACTGTGCGATTAGAGAGAACAATTTTTTGTCATTATAAACCGAGCTTGTTTTTCTATAGCAACTCTAAAACAACAGTGTAAGTGTTAAAATTTGGCGTTTATGACGTGTGCAAGATGTCGAGAAAATTAGTGCTTCCCCGTTTTTACGATGAATATCGCTGCAGCATGTGTGTGTCATCAACTGTAAAATAACAGAACTACCTTATTTTACATACGAAGTTCTCGTGTATGTTCTGCAGTTCCATCCTGGAAATGTATTTGCATCCGAAATTATATTTTGCATTTCCTTTTCGTTCTTTTATGAAAATATTTAAAAATACAGTATACTGAACATTGTTTCAATTTATATGCAGTGTAAGTAACGGAAAAATTGAAATTAAAAAGAGAGTTTCTGCGTGGGGAATCGATTTCACGACTTCGGATTCTGAATTGTTTTCACTGCCCCTTCCGCTGCCTGGAAACTACCTTAACATAAAAGATTCATGCCACGCCTGACCAGCGCTAAAAATAGTAGTTTTTTTCTAAACGCATGACCATCTGGAACTCCCATTTTCATTTCAGGCCAAATCTAGCATATACCATAAATCTGAAGTGAATCGGTGATGACGCGTAGGCGAGATAACCTTTTTAACACTACCTGCTCACAAGTGACTGGTCTAATGCGCATCAGGTGTTTACAGCTGTTTGTTCAAGATGCCATCGTAGTTACTGCGCTGACGTCGCTTATACGTCAGGATTAAAATATGTCTCTGAACTTTTTTGACGGTGTATATCTCCTTTTAGGTAGGCCTTACAATCCCGTACCTCGCTTCGGAATCTGTGTCTGGTCACGACATAAACCAGTGGATTTTTCCCACAACCACAGGCCTTTTTTAAACACGTCGCCTCCTCTTTTGAGTCTGGAACAGTTTATTCGCAATTTCTAGCTGAAGTTTATTCCGGAGCTCGGAGAACCTTTCTCCTCCCTTACTCCAACTACAAAGTCTTTTTCCCCTTAACTTTGTCTTGTATTTCTTCATCCGCCCTAGTTACTGTACTTTCGAGTCCCTTTACACACGGAGTTACCCGTTCGATGCCCTCTTATAATGTATCTCTTCATCATATGCTTTTCATGTCAGCATGTACAGCTAAATGAAAGAAGAGGTTGGTGCTGCAAACTTAGTTATTTCACTCCGTCTGTTTTTTGCAGGATGGCGACTTCGCTTGGGACAAGCAGAAGCAGGGTGAGATCCTGGCCGCCTATTACTACGGCTACGTAATCGGACACTTCCCTGGTGGCATGTTGGCAGATCACTTCGGAGGGAAGATCGTATTCGCAGTCGGCATCTTTGTTTCATCTGTGCTCTCTATTCTAACTCCAGCTTCAGCGTGGGCTGGTGACTACGTCCTGTTTGCCAACAGGCTGATTCAAGGGACGGTGCAGGTATTTTTTCTACTCTTTTTCTTCCTCTCTGAGAATTTACTAATTGAAGCGCTAATGGAAGTGCTCTAGGGCACTGATTTGGAAACGAGCAGCAACAGGCATTATCATGCACTAAAGGACTTCCTCCCCTTCTCTCCCCTAGAAAAGACAAGGAATTTATCGCAATCACTGCCCTTCAACATAAATTAGTCATGTACTCTGATCAGCCAGAACATCATGACCAGCTACGTAATAGCCGGTACGTCGACCTTTGGCACAGATAACAACGGCGAGGCATCGCGGGATGGACGCAGTGACGCCTTGGTAGGTCGCTGGAGTGAGTTGGCGCCACATCTGCACGCACAAGTCACCTAATTCCCGTAAATTCCGGGGAGAGGAGCGATGAGCTATGACGCTACGTTCAATTTCATCCCAGATGCGTTCCAACGGATGCAGATCTGGCGAGATGGGGGACCTGCACGTCAATTGGAACTAGCCACTGTGTTCCTCGAACCATTCCATCACGCTCCTGGCCCTACGACATGGAGCATTATCTTGTTGAAAAACGGCACGGGGAACGTGATCTTCATGAAAGGTGTACGTGGTCTGCATTCAATGTACGAAAGTACTTGGCCGTCGTACCGTAGTACAGGTGGTAAGGAGCTGTTGCCCTGGAAGACCATAGATTCGCGCTCTCCGATCGACATGATGAAGAAGGTATCGGGGTTCATCAGACCATGCAACGATCTGCCACTGCGGCAACGTCACACGTCCGTTTCAGTCGTATAGTAGTTGCCGATGGCGTGATGCTAACATCGGCACACTCATGGGTCGTCGGCTTCTGAGGTCCATCGTTAGGCGTGTTCGGTGCACTGTGTGTTCAGTCACACGTGTTCTATGCCCAGAATTAAAGTCTGTTGTCATTTCCGCCACAGCTCGTAGCCCGTCCTGTTTTCCAGTCTGCCCAACCTACAACGTCCGACATCTGTAATGAGAGGTGGCAGCCCAAACCCACGACGTGTGTACATGGTTTCACCTTGTTTTCGCCAATTGTTGAAGACACTCACCCCAGCACTCCTCGAACACCCGGCAAGTCGTGGAGTTTCCGAAGTGCTCATGTCGAGCCTCTGAGATGTCACAATCTGCCCTCGGTCAAACTCAGATAGATCATGCGCGTCCCCCATTCTACAATCGACAATACGCTCACTGATATCACATGCACCGTGCACGTGTCTGACTAGCAGTCAATCCTCGCCAAGTGGCGCTGCTATCACCTGGAAGGGTAGGTTTAAAAATGGTTCAAATGGCTCTGAGCACTATGGGACTCAACTGCTGTGGTCATCAGTCCCCTAGAACTTAGAACTACTTAAATTTAACTAACCTAAGGACATCACACACACCCATGCCCGAGGCAGGATTCGAATCTGCGACCGTAGCAGCAGCGCGGCTCCGGAATGGAGCGCCTAGAACCGCACGGCCACCGCGGCCGGCCAAAGGGTAGGTAGTAGGTAGGTGTTCTTAATCTTCCGGCTGATCAATGTACATCAACGGCATTTGCAATACTATAGTGCTAGATTAAATTTCGTTAAATATGAATGTCTATAATGTACATAAACGAAATAAATGTCTCTTGGGAAGTTAAAGAGGACGAAGAATAAATAGACAGAAGGGCAGTTGCACTCAAATTGATGACGGAGATTGCGCAGTACTTTTTTTGTCAATAATATTTTTAGTTAATTCTATATGCTTCAATTTGTTTCCCGAACCTAGAATTTGAATTTCACGCTGCACAGTGACATAACTTTCATGAGTGGTGTTTCAGAAACAACCTTACGTCCAGCAATATACAGTCCACTTGCATTTGGATATCATTTTCTCTTTGTTCCAGGGCGGAATAGTACCCACCATACAAACTCTTATCTGCAGGTGGTCGCCAGACCACGAAAGAAGCAAATTCTCTATAATTTTTCTAGGTAAGTTAAGAAATTTGTAGGCACTGTAATGTAGCTCACCTAGATGGTATAGATTCCTCTGTTCCGCGTAGGAGACACTCCTTCTCGATAGAATGGATAATAACTCCGAGCTCGTTGTCCTGTTGCCACTTCTAAAAAGCGTAACATTACGCCGTTAATTTGCTCAGATTTTCTGCCAATCATTATTTTATAAACAACCGTTGTGTGTAGTAGCTACAGCTGTGCAGTCAACATGTACACATGCCGGAGCTATAACTAAACTTTGAAGTAATACGGATCGGCATTATGTTTATGTACTTACGATCTTCATCTTCGAAGAGCGTGTTTTTGCTTTTCAGTTGGGGAATAACCTTCACTGAGTAACTCAGATTTGCTTAGTATTTCTTTTATGTATATCGTACTCACAGCAGCTATACAAACAGTACCAAATTTTCAGTTTTCTTTGTATTTAGTCGTTGGTCTTTTAATTAACAAGCCATCCAGGTAATGTAAGGAGGACTCATAGGCAACAAATGGAACATGAACATAGATTACAGTAATTCTATTCGATTGTAGACATGTAGCGGAACTGCGAATAGATGCATGTGAATACGATTAATGGACACATATTAAAAGGTCGTGCACATTCATTGATGACAATGCTATGCCTAACTGTGAGTGGCATCTGATTTCTGATTTTTACTCCTTTCTAACATGGTGTATCGGCATTTGTTATGCACTTGCGAACGATGAACGCTGGAAACTAGCTATTAGTGCTTAAAGAAGTAGTATTTAAAAATAACATCATTGTGAAAATGAAGGCTGTGGTTGTACCAAAAACATTTTTAAATTCTTCTGAGGTCTGTCTGTTCAGACAACACTCACACATTAAGCGAATATGGGTGGAAGATGATAGCCCGTATTTGTGGTTTATGCTTTAGCTCATATTTTGTGTTTGAGCTTACAGCAAAAAGCACTATAATGAGATCTTTTTTTCTTGTATCAGTAATTTCTGGGTACAGACGCGAAAGAGTAGTTACTCAAATGCTTCATTAAACCTATAATACCATTATGTAATTTAAGAACAAAACCTTCAGATTCTGCTGAAAATAGAGTTCCTCACTAGCTTATGTTCCACGAAATATCCCACTGTTGTACATCAACACAACGCATGGTCTTCCTAACTATCGGCATTCCAGTACAGCAACCAGTGAGCTACCTTCCTCAAATCTGTAATGCGGAGCAATATTTATTATTACTGGGCAGCAAGAAGCGTAGGATCGAATAATTTCACTAATTAAGTGGTGAGTGCTCACTGATAAGACGAAATCTGCAACAAAATGTCATTACTAGATGGTGGCACGGGAGCATGGAACTACTTTACATACGAAAATAAAGAAATAGTTCGGCGAAATATTACAAATAACTTGTATATTGTTCTCAAAACTGAGGAGACAAATCACAAGGCCATATCGCTTCTCAATATATATAATTCGAAGAGAGATTCTAAAAAAGCGACTGAATTACATATATCCAAGACACGTGTTCCACTAAGAATATAAAGCATATGTAATTCAGGAGAGAGTAAGTCTGAACCTGTTATGCAATACATTGAAAAAATGTTACTAGATTCTATAAATCAGCTTCCATTTCACGAAAAATGAGCATTCTACGAGCCTTTGTACCGTCACTTGCAATGGTTCCGTTTCTCGTTGTAATTCACTGAAAGTTCTGCACGCGGAATGATTGCAAGAAAACTGTGCGATTATTTATATCACACGGCTGAAATAACCTACACACCTACACACACCATGACAAGGAACTGTAAAAATATGACCCAGGATCTTCATCATTCCAGGACTCCAAGTGTAGCACACCGAAGACAGAAACCGACAGAACCAGATAAAGAATAGCGAGTGCCTACTCGAACTACACTCCTGGAAATGGAAAAAAGAACACATTGACACCGGTGTGTCAGACCCACCATACTTGCTCCGGACACTGCGAGAGGGCTGTACAAGCAATGATCACACGCACGGCACAGCGGACACACCAGGAACCGCGGTGTTGGCCGTCGAATGGCGCTAGCTGCGCAGCATTTGTGCACCGCCGCCGTCAGTGTCAGCCAGTTTGCCGTGGCATACGGAGCTCCATCGCAGTCTTTAACACTGGTAGCATGCCGCGACAGCGTGGACGTGAACCGTATGTGCAGTTGACGGACTTTGAGCGAGGGCGTATAGTGGGCATGCGGGAGGCCGGGTGGACATACCGCCGAATTGCTCAACACGTGGGGCGTGAGGTCTCCACAGTACATCGATGTTGTCGCCAGTGGTCGGCGGAAGGTGCACGTGCCCGTCGACCTGGGACCGGACCGCAGCGACGCACGGATGCACGCCAAGACCGTAGGATCCTACGCAGTGCCGTAGGGGACCGCACCGCCACTTCCCAGCAAAAGGGACACTGTTGCTCCTGGGGTATCGGCGAGGACCATTCGCAACCGTCTCCATGACGCTGGGCTACGGTCCCGCACACCGTTAGGCCGTCTTCCGCTCACGGCCCAACATCGTGCAGCCCGCCTCCAGTGGTGTCGCGACAGGCGTGAATGGAGGGACGAATGGAGACGTGTCGTCTTCAGCGATGAGAGTCGCTTCTGCCTTGGTGCCAATGATGGTCGTATGCGTGTTTGGCGCCGAGCAGGTGAGCGCCACAATCAGGACTGCATACGACCGAGACACACAGGGCCAACACCCGGCATCATGGTGTGAGGAGCGATCTCCTACACTGGCCGTACACCACTGGTGATCGTCGAGGGGACACTGAATAGTGCACGGTACATCCAAACCGTCATCGAACCCATCGTTATACCATTCCTAGACCGGCAAGGGAACTTGCTGTTCCAACAGGACAATGCACGTCCGCATGTATCCCGTGCCACCCAACGTGCTCTAGAAGGTGTAAGTCAACTACCCTGGCCAGCAAGATCTCCGGATCTGTCCCCCATTGAGCATGTTTGGGACTGGATGAAGCGTCGTCTCACGCGGTCTGCACGTCCAGCACGAACGCTGGTCCAACTGAGGCGCCAGGTGGAAATGGCATGGCAAGCCGTTCCACAGGACTACATCCAGCATCTCTACGATCGTCTCCATGGGAGAATAGCAGCCTGCATTGCTGCGAAAGGTGGATATACACTGTACTAGTGCCGACATTGTGCATGCTCTGTTGCCTGTGTCTATGTGCCTGTGGTTCTGTCAGTGTTATCATGTAATGTATCTGACCCCAGGAATGTGTCAATAAAGTTTCCCCTTCCTGGGACAATGAATTCACGGTGTTCTTATTTCAATTTCCAGGATTGTATATGGCCTCGTGGCTAGACACCCGCATACGTTGCCTAATGGCTGAGGGCTTGGGCTTTACTCTGAAGATACAAACGTGCTTCAGTGGAGACACAGAAAGAGGACTCACAGAGCTTGGCTCGGCTAATCGAAGCATTATGGTATGAGCTTTCAAAAATATTATGGGCAAAGGGAAAGTAAAATTGAATAGGCAACTTTTACGCTGCTTTCTGACGCAGCGTTGGGAAGGACCTCTTAAATTATTGCTCAGATCGACAGTCATGCTTTGTTGTCCTCACACTATTTTTTAAGTCAAATGCAATTTTTGTGGCTAATAAACGTAATAAAATACAAAAGTCGCAGTCAGTAAATATAAACATATAAAAGTAGTAGATAGATCAATGTAATTAAAATACATCATAATTATTTTTATTTTTCAAATTTAGACTTGTAGCTAGATATATGACAGTTATCATTTAGAAATTTACTTTATAACTTTCCCTGAAGTGTTTGCACCAAACAACTAAAATTTTACGCTACACACAAGCAGTAAGACTGGTAACAACACTACTGTTTTATTAAAAATAATTCCAGTTTCATTTGCTTGGGATTGTTAGACTTTCAGAATTAGGATGTTTATAGTCAGTGTACTGATACTGAGTGATTTGTGGCTTTCGCAGTGCATAAAAGGCAGAGCAGTATATCCGAGGGTGGCTGATGTATGCCTGAAGGCTAAATACAGCTTAAAGGACCTCAGGAGATCCTTGCTGCTCATTTCCTCATTTTGTGTGTAAATCGCCTGGCAGCCCATATTAATGGCGAAGTTAGGTGTTTTGCAGATAATACATTGTCTAGTACGAACAACTATTTTTTAAGAAAAAGCTTTAAAAATATCCAGTCGGATACTGATATCATTTCAGGGCGGCGTAAAGAGTGACAATGTTGTTCACATGCCGAGAACTGTAAAACTGTGCACTTCACAGAACGCAAAAAAGTATTTCCTGGGGCTACACTATCAATGAGTAATAGTTGGAATCAGTCAACTCATACAATACCTGCATGAAACAATTTATAATGAAACTGAAACAGTACAATCACATAGGCTCTATACTATGTAATGCAGGTGGCAGACATCTGTTCATTGCTATCTGTGTACAAGACTGCTTACGAAACAATACCGAGTCACCTCTTAGAATATTGCTCAAGTCTATGATACTACACCAATAGCACTAACAGGAGAAATTAAAAGTGCACAATTTGTTTGACTAAGGGAGAGCCTCACAGAAATGCTGAAAAGCCTGAACAGTCGTACTCTTAAAAATATTCACTTCTTTATGGACAACGACGACCAGGTCAGATTAATTCCAGCACGGAAAGAGGAATTCAGTCACTTTTGCGACGCTCCGTGCGTCAGGGGAACGGAAGGAAGACATAAAATTTGGTACAATGGTAAGTATGTACGTAGATTAACTCAGTTTAGGTGCTAAAACCACACTGTTTGGCACCGTTCAAACAAACGGGAAGATATCCATTCTATTGTCAAAGATGGGCGCTGAATCTTCCAGTATGCTATTGCAGCAGTATTGACTTTCACACTAAGTTCTTACATACAATATGTTCTGTACATCTAATACAAGTGTCATTCCAATTACATCGCTACTGAAGTTGTGGACAGCAGTCCAAATATTGATTTGAAGTAGCTCTCCACACTACTCTATCCTGTACAAGTTTCTTCATCTCCGAACCTGCATACTTTTGGATCTGTATTCATGCCTTGCTCTCTCTCTACAATTTCCCTTTCTCCCAATCCCTACGTTACCAAACTGACTATTCCTTGATGCCTATCAACCGATCTCTTCTCTGAGTTCCGTTGTGCAATAAATTTGTTTTTACCCCAGTTGTGTCTAGTACGTCCTCATAAGTTACTCGAACCACCCTTGTAATGTTCAGAATTTTCTAATAGACATTTCAAAAACTTCTATGCCATTCTAGTCTGAACTGCTTATCGTCCACGTTTCACTGCCGTACAAGCCTACAATTGAGACAAATATCTTCGGAAAGACTTTAGATGTTAATGAATTACTATTTTACAGAAATCTTTTTTGTCTAATAGACAACCTGCATTTTACATCCTCTCTACTTCGTCCATTGTCACTTATTTTGCTGCTCAAATAGTGAAACCCATCGACTACTTTTAATGTCTCATTTTCTAATCTAATCATTTCACCGTAACCTTATTTTATTTAACTACATTCCAGTACCGTTATTTTACTTTTGTTCATGTTCATTTTATAATCCATTTTCAAGGCACTATCCATTTCATACAGTTATTATTTCAAGTCCTCTGCAATGTTCTCCTTGGAATCCTTTACTACTTGGTCAATGTACAGACTCAGTAAAATCGGGGGTAGGCTGCAACTGTGTCGATGGCTGCTCGCAGCCAATGTATGTCAGGAAAGCGTTCGAGCCTGGTGTGAAACTGCACAGAAGAGATCATTGGCCATCTCGTCTTAATTGATTTAAATCAGTGCACGCTTTGCGTTGTAATTGATAGTGGCTGCTGGATCAAAATGGTGTCTGTTTTTTAGGACATGTTCGAAAGGAGAGACACTACACACACACACACACACACACACACACACACACACACACACACACATTTTATATTCCGCAGTAAATAATTTGTGTCAGTATTTTGCAGCCATGACATTTAAACTGAAAGTTCGATAATATTGACAAGTTTCAGAGCCTGCCTTCTTTGGAACATAAATTATTACATTGTTCTTGAAGCCTAAAGATATATCGTCTGCCTCACATGTCTCGTACATCAGAAACAATTTTGTTAGGGCTGCCTCTCCGAAGGTTCTCATCAGTTTTTGAGGAAATGTCGTCTACTTGCAAGGGCTTTGTTTCGACATAGGTCGTTCAGTCCTCGGTGAAATTCGTTTCAATGTATCATGTCTCCCAACTCATCTACATTTGGTTCCTCTTTCTATAATATTGCTTTAATTTTTCTTGTATAGCCCTTCTATATATTTCTTCCAGATTTCAACTTTCCCTTATTTGCTTGGCACTGGCTTGCCATCTGAGCTCTTGATACGCATTCAGCCTCTACTTCGTTCTCAAAATTGTTCCTTTAATTTTCCTGTAGGTGGCACCTATTTCTTCCCTAGGTATGCATGCTTCTACGTCGATACATTTCTCGTCTAGCCATTCTTGTTTTTCCATTTTGCACTCTCTGGCAGTCTCATTTTTATAGGCCTGCATTTAATTTTGTTTGCTTCACTACTGTCTTTATATATTTTCTCCTTTCGTCCATTAGATTCTATATTTCATGCGTCGACAACGGATTTCTACCGCGGTTTGTGTTTTTACCTGTGTGATCCTCTGCTGCCTTCATTTCAACTCTCAAGCTATCCATCCGTCTTCTATTGTGTAACATACCCACGTTTCAGATAATAGTTGCCTAACGTTCCCTCCGAAGCTCTCCACAAACTCTGTTTTTTTTAACTTACCCCATCTCCTTAATTTTCTACCTCCCTGCAGTTTTTTCAGTTATAATCTGCATTTCACAACAAAAAATAGTAGCAGGGTTCTCATCTATACCCGGAAATGATTTGTAGTTAAAAATCTGCTTTCGTACTCTCTGTTTCATACTTTCTCGTGCCTCTTTGTCTCTTCCACGTATATTACCTTTGTACATGATTTTTTACGCCGAACAGACGACGATTAAATTATTCTTCATGTAAAATTCTGTCTCGCGGCTTCCTCTTACATTACTTTCTCCTAGTTCTTTTTCTCCTACTGCTTTTTCTTGTTGTCCTTATCCTACCATCGAATCTCAGTCACACATCACGGTTCAGCTGTTTACCTGAACCATCTCAATAATTTCTTTTAGCTCAGCACATCCTTTCAGTCTCGTCATCTGCGGAGCTAATTATCACATGAAATTTAACTATTATGGTGGGTGTTGGCGTCTTGTCTATCTTGGTTGTGGTAATGCCTCCACCATGCCGTTCATAAATATTATCCGCATTTGTATTTTCTCATTCAGCATTAAACCTATTCCTGCATGACCCCTATTTCATTTTGTATTTGTAACCCTACACCCAGATGACCAAATAGCCAGTCCTTTCCACCAGACTACAGCAATTATCACTCTATTTAAATTCAACCTATTCATTTCCCTTTTTACATTCTCTGGCCTACCTACCCTATTAAGGGATCTCACTTTCCACTTTAGAACCTGGAGAAAGCCCGTTGTAGTTCCCGCCCAGAGATAAAAGGGGGCGGGGACTATTTTACTTATGAATATTTTTTACTTATTCCACCGTCATTAAACTGCAAGGCAGTGCTGCATGCCCTCGGGAAAAATAACGCTTGCAATTTCGTCTTGCTTTCATTCGTTCGCTGTAGCAGCCCAGCAAGGTCGTGTTGGTTGATGCTACAAGGGACAGCAAATCATCGAGGTTGTTGCCCCTTAAACTACTGATAAGTCTGCTGCCCTTCTGCAGAAACCATAGGTTAATCTGGCCTCTCCACAGATACCTCATTTCATAAATGCAAGAAACTCTTTCTGTAAAAATAATCATATTAGAAGAGCTTCACAGTATAAGCGACGAAAAGAGGACATTTAGAATATCCTCAGACATTGGAGTCCAAACGCAAGAAGTGATAACTAGGTCTTTATATGTACACCCTGTTAGAAATATTAGTGACATGTACGCTTGAATTTTTCTGTGGTTTAGAAGTGGCCTAGTATTAATTGTTTTTTCCTGCAGGGCTGTACGGTGGTATGGTGGTATCGATGGCGGCAACGGGCGCTCTGTGCGCAACGTCGGTAGGTTGGCCGCTGACCTTCTACGTGTTCGGCGGCATCGGACTGCTATGGTGTGTGCCATGGTGGCTGCTGGTTGCCGACTCGCCGGCGCAACACAAGAACATCGATCCAGCAGAACGTCGATACATCGAGGCCACTATACACTCGAGTGCCAAGGTGCAGTTTCTTTTCCTTCTTTTTTTTATTTTTTGTGTCATCAACTTGAACGTGGTAGGGAAACTAGAAAATCTGAAAAGGGAAATGCAAAGGCCCAATATAGATATAGTAGGGGTCAGTGAAGTGAAGTGGAAGGAAGACAAGGATTTCTGGTCAGATGAGTATCGGGTAATATCAACAGCAGCAGAAAATGGTATAACAGGTGTAGGATTCGTTATGAATAGGAAGGTAGGGCAGAGGGTGTGTTACTGTGAACAGTTCAGTGACCGGGTTGTTCTAATCAGAATCGACAGCAGACCAACACCGACAACGATAGTTCAGGTATACATGCGGACGTCGCAAGCTGAAGATGAACAGATAGAGAAAGCGTATGAGGATATTGAAAGGGTGATACAGTATGTAAAGGGGGACGAAAATCTAATAGTCATGGGCGACTGGAATGCAGTTGTAGAGGAAGGAGTAGAAGAAAAGGTTACAGGAGAATATGAGCTTGGGACTAGGAATGAAAGAGGACAAAGACTAATTGAGTTCTGTAACAAGTTTCAGCTAGTAATAGCGAATACCCTGTTCAAGAATCACAAGAGGAGGAGGTATACTTGGAAAAGGCCGGGAGATACGGGAAGATTTCAATTAGATTTGTAAGGCGTACCCAGGAGCAGATATAGACTCAGATCACAATATACACTCCTGGAAATGGAAAAAAGAACACATTGACACCGGTGAGTCAGACCCACCATACTTGCTCCGGACACTGCGAGAGGGCTGTACAAGCAATGATCACACGCACGGCACAGCGGACACACCAGGAACCGCGGTGTTGGCCGTCGAATGGCGCTAGCTGCGCAGCATTTGTGCACCGCCGCCGTCAGTGTCAACCAGTTTGCCGTGGCATACGGAGCTCCATCGCAGTCTTTAACACTGGTAGCATGCCGCGACAGTGTGGACGTGAACCGTATGTGCAGTTGACGGACTTTGAGCGAGGGCGTATAGTGGGCACGCGGGAGGCCGGGTGGACGTACCGCCGAACTGCTCAACACGTGGGGCGTGAGGTCTCCACAGTACATCGATGTTGTCGCCAGTGGTCGGCGGAATGTGTACGTGCCCGTCGACCTGGGACCGGACCGCAGCGACGCACGGATGCACGCCAAGACCGTAGGATCCTACGCAGTGCCGTAGGAGACCGCACCGCCACTTCCCAGCAAATTAGGGACACTGTTGCTCCTGGGGTATCGGCGAGGACCATTCGCAACCGTCTCCATGAAGCTGGGCTACGGTCCCGCACACCGTTAGGCCGTCTTCCGCTCACGCCCCAACATCGTGCAGCCCGCCTCCAGTGGTGTCGCGACAGGCGCGAATGGAGGGACGAATGGAGACGTGTCGTCTTCAGCGATGAGAGTCGCTTCTGCCTTGGTGCCAATGATGGTCGTATGCGTGTTTGGCGCCGTGCGGGTGAGCGCCACAATCAGGACTGCATACGACCGAGGCACACAGGGCCAACACCCGGCATCATGGTGTGGGGAGCGATCTCCTACACTGGCCGTACACCACTGGTGATCGTCGAGGGGACACTGAGTAGTGCACGGTACATCCAAACCGTCATCAAACCCATCGTTCTACCATTCCTAGACCGGCAAGGGAACTTGCTGTTCCAACAGGACAATGCACGTCCGCATGTATCCCGTGCCACCCAACGTGCTCTAGGAGGTGTAAGTCAACTACCCTGGCCAGCAAGATCTCCGGATCTGTCCCCCATTGAGCATGTTTGGGACTAGATGAAGCGTCGTCTCACGCGATCTGCACGTCCAGCACGAACGCTGGTCCAACTGAGGCGCCAGGTGGAAATGGCATGGCAAGCCGTTCCACAGGACTACATCCAGCATCTCTACGATCGTCTCCATGGGAGAATAGCAGCCTGCATTGCTGCGAAAGGTGGATATACACTGTACTAGTGCCGACATTGTGCATGCTCTGTTGCCTGTGTCTATGTGCCTGTGGTTCTGTCAGTGTGATCATGTGATGTATCTGACCCCAGGAATGTGCCAATAAAGTTTCCCCTTCCTGGGACAATGAATTCACGGTGTTCTTATTTCAATTCCCAGGAGTGTAGTAGTGATGAAGAGTAGGCTGAAGTTCAAGACATTAGTCAGGAAGAATCAATACGCAAAGAAGTGGAATACGGAAGTACTAAGGAATCACGAGATACGTTTGAAGTTCTCTAACGCTATAGATACAGCAATAAGGAATAGCGCAGTAGGCAGTACAGTTGAAGAGGAATGGACATCTCTAAAAAGGGCCATCACAGAAGTTTGGAAGGAAAACATAGGTACAAAGAAAGCAGCTGCGAAGAAACCATGGGTAACAGAAGAAATACTTCAGTTGATTGATGAAAGGAGGAAGTACAAACATGTTCCGGGAAAATCAGGAATACAGAAATACAAGTCGCTGAGGAATGAAATAAATAGGAAGTGCAGGGAAGCTAAGACGAAATGGCTGCAGGATAAATGTGAAGACATCGAAAAAGATATGATTGTCGGAAGGACAGACTCAGCGTAGAGGAAAGTAAAAACAACCTATGGTGACATTAAATGCAACGGTGGTAACATTAAGAGTGCAACGGGAATTCCACTGTTAAATGCAGAGGAGAGAGCAGATAGGTGGAAAGAATACATTCAAAGCCTCTATGATGGTGAAGATTTGTCTGATGTGATAGAAGAAGAAACAGGAGTCGATTTTGAAGAGATAGGGGATCCAGTATTAGAATCGGAATTTAAAAGAGCTTTGGAAGACTTACGGTCAAATAAGGCAGAAGGGATAGATAACATTCCATCAGAATTTCTAAAATCATTGGGGGAAGTGGCAACAAAACGACTATTCACGTTGGTGTGTAGAATATATGAGTCTGGCCATATACCATCTGACTTTCGGAAAAGCATCATCCACACAATTCCGAAGACGGCAAGAACTGACAAGTGCGAGAATTATCGCACAATAAGCTTAACAGCTCATGCATCGAAGCTGCTTACAAGAATAATATACAGAAGAATGGAAAAGAGAATGCGCTAGGTGACGATCAGTTTGGCTTTAGGAAAAGTAAAGGGATGAGAGAGGCAATTCTGACGTTACGGCTAATAATGGAAGCAAGGCTAAAGAAAAATCAAGACACTTTCATAGGATTTGTCGCCCTAGAAAAAGCGCTCGACAATGAAAATGGTGCAAGCTATTCGAGATTCTGAAAAAAGTAGGGGTAAGCTATAGGGAGAGACGGGTCATATACAATATGTACAACAACTAAGAGGGAATAATAAGAGTGGACGATCAAGAACGAAGTGCTTGTATTAAGAAGGGTGTAAGACAAGGCTGTAGCCTTTCGCCCCTACTCTTCAATCTGTACATCGAGGAAGCAATGATGGCAATAAAAGAACGGTTCAGGAGTGGAATTAAAATACAAGGTGAAAGTATATCAATGATTCGATTCGCTGATGACATTGCTATCCTGAGTGAAAGTGAAGAAGAATTAAATGATCTGCTGAACGGATTGAACAGTTTAATGAGTACACAGTATGGTTTGAGAGTAAATCGGAGAAAGACGAAGGTAATGAGAAGTAGTAGAAATGAGAACAGCGAGAAACTTAACATCAGGATTGATGGTCACGAAGTCAATGAAGTTAAGGAATTCTGCTACCTAGGCAGTAAAATAACCAATGACGGACGGAGCAAGGAGGACATCAAAAGCAGACTCGCTATGGCAAAAAAGGCATTTCTGGCCAAGAGAAGTCTACTAATATCAAATACTGGTCTTAATTTGAGGAAGAAATTTCTGAGGATGTACGTCTGGAGTACAGCATTGTATGGTAGTGAAACATGGACTGTGGGAAAACCGGAACAGAAGAGAATCGAAGAATTTGAGATGTGGTGCTACAGACGAATGTTGAAAATTAGGTGGACTGATAAGGTAAGGAATGATGAGGTTCTACGCAGAATCGGAGAGGAAAGGAATATGTGGAAAACACTGATAAGGAGAAGGGACAGGATGATAGGACATCTGCTAAGACATGAGGGAATGACTTCCGTGGTACTAGAGGGAGCTGTAGAGGGCAAAAACTGTAGAGGAAGACAGAGATTGGAATACGTCAAGCAAATAATTGAGGACGTAGGTTGCAAGTGCTACTCTGAGATGAAGAGGTTAGCACAGGAAAGGAATTCGTGGCGGGCCGCATCAAACCAGTCAGTAGACTGATGACCAAAAAAAAGAAAAAAACGTATCATCAGTCTTGTGATTGGTTAGATGCAGCCCATCACCACTTCCTCTTCCATGTCAACCCCTTCATCTCAGAGCAGCACTTGCATCCAACATTCTCAGTTATTTATTGGATAAGTTCCAGTCCTTGTGTTCCCTACAAGTTTTGCCCTGTACGACCCCCTCTAGTAGTATGAAAATTATCCCCAGATGTCTTAACGTATGTCCAGTTATCTTGGCCCGTTCTTCTTCTCATTGTTTCCGAATGTTCATACCCTCGCTGGCGATGCTGAGAACCTCTTCATTTTCTATCAGTCCACCTACTTTTCAACATCATCTATCATTACAACTTCAAGTTTTCTATTATTTTTCGGTTTCCCACAGTACATGTTCTATTACAGACTCCATTCTCAGAAATTTCTTCCTCTAATTAAGGCCAACGATTTATAGCAGTACACTTCTTTTTGTGAGGAGTTCCTCCTTTGGCAAAGTAGTCTATTTCTTACATCCACCCTGCTTTGTCCGTCATGCGTCGTTTTATTAACAAGATAGCAGAACTCGTTCACTTATTCTAATGTGTGGCCCCCAGTTTCGATGCAAGTTTGTCCCTAATCTCATATCTGTCAGTCCTTATTACATAAGTTTTCTTTGGTTTCCTCTCAATACTCTGTGCTCATTGGACACTTCGAAGCATTCAAAAGAACTTATAATTTTTCGTCACTTTCAATGTGGGATGTAAGGTCATAAGAGAATCTTATCATTGATTTCACCAGGAATTTTCATCCCACACCACGACATATTCATTATTTCCGTTATTCCTTGGGCGGTGTGTAAATTGAACAGTAGGGGTGAAAGAATATAAACTTGTCATATACCCTTTTTAATCCGTTCACTTCGTTCTTGTTCTCATTATTTTTGTCTCTTGGTTCTTATAGATGTTGTTTCCCTATAGCTTACATCCATTTTCCTGAGGATTTAGAACATATTCTCGTCATTCTCGCAGTTACAGGGTAATCAGTCTCAGCTGAAACGCTACCAGTTCACTGTCATATATTCATATCCCTGTGACATTAAAACTAACAGTGTTTCCGTTAAGCCATATTACTCTGTAACTACGAGAATTATCTGACGATGGGCGACACTATTCGAAACTGGTAATTCTGAGATAATAGAACAGCGCTCGACAAACCGCGAACCGAAAGTAATTTGTACTTGCTTTTTATTTAATTCCGAAGTGACTTACGTTACTGCATTTTTGTCCATTCCTGAACAGTTTTGTACTTCCTTCTTTCGTTGATCATTTTAAGTATTTCTATGTTATCCAAGGTTTCTTCGCAGTTACCTTCCTTATACCTATATTTGTCTGTACAACTTCTCTGCTTACCCTTTTCAGAAATGTCCATTACCTTTCACCTGGACTGCGTACTGCGGTTTCATTATGGTAGTATCTACCGCCTAAAAGAACTTCAGATGCAGATCATCCTCCTCAGTACTTCAGTACCCCATCTCTTTTCACACTGATTCTTCAGGTCGATTCCCCCAAACTTCCGTCCACTCTTCGTCATTATTGAATTGTGATACGTGTCTAAGTCTGATCCTGAATAAACCTTACAGTACGGTATATGATTTCAGAATACCTGTCTGGCTACTGTGTAATTCACCTTGATCTTCTCGTATACCTATGACTTTTACAAGTATACCTTCTCCTCTTGTGGTGGTCCAGTAGTTGTATTTGCTGTTGCTAGCCGAAATTTAATGTGCAATTCAATTAATCTTTATTCTCTCTCATTCATTGCTACGATCCCATTTCATTCCGGATCTCTTTCTTCTATTTCTTTCTCTTACAAAAACTTGCCAATTCCCCATGTCTATTAGATTTTCAAATCTTTTTCAATCCTGAATCAGCCATCAAACGCTCTCACGTATTTTTTCCAGCACTGTGACGACGGCATGTACACTTCAACGGTATGGCTGTTGCTTTTCTGACTATTCTGATGGGGACAATTCTATGGCTGAACTGTCCACACTAACCCACTCTCAGCCCTACCTTCCTACCCATAACGCATCCTACTCCCATGACACCACTTTATGTTGCTGTTGATAGTATGCTATATTCCTCTGTCCACAAGTTGTCGCACATTTCACTCCAATGACCCCATTATATCTAGGTTGAGACCTTGCATTTACATTTTCAGATTTCCTTGCTTTCCTGCACTTTTTTCCTTCTTCCTGTCATGTTTCTTTCCTCTCCGATTCTGCACAGAACCTTCTCATTCCTTTTCTTATCAGTCAATCTAATTTTCAATATTAGTCTGTAGCACAAAATCTCAAATGCTTCGATTCTCTTTCGTTCCGGTTTCCCACAGTCCATGTTACACTGCCGTACAACACTGTGCTCCAATCATACATTCTCATAAATTTCTTCCTCGAATTAAGGCCTATGTTTGATACTAGTAGACTTCTCTTGCCCAGGAATCTCTTTTTTTTTGCCAATGCTAATCTGCTTTTGATGTACTCCTTGCTCCGTCCGTCATGAGTTATTGCGCTGTCTAGGTAGCAGCCTTGCTTTTCATCTAATTCGTGAGCACCAATCCTGATGCTAAGTTTCTCGCTGTTCTCATTTCTGCTACTTCTCATTACTTTCCTCTTTCTACGATTTACTCTGAATCCATACTCTGTGCTCATTAGATTGTTCATTCCGTTCAGCAGATTCAGTAATTCTTCTTCACTTTTTCTGAAATAGCAGTGTCATCACCGAATCTTATTATTAAAATTCTATCACCTTGAATTTTAATTCCACTCTTGAACCTTTCTTTTATTTCCATCATTTCTTCTTCTATGTATAGATTGAACAATAGGCGCGAAACACTACATACCTGCCTTACACCCTTTTTAACCGAACACTTCGTTCTTGGTGTTCAGTCTTATTGGCTCTTGTACATATTGTATATTACCATCACTCCCTATCTTATCACTATTTTCCTCAGAATTTCGAACATCCTGCACCATTTGGTATTGTCGAACGCTTTCTCCAGATCGATAAATCCTATCTTGATTTTTCTTTAGTCTTACTTCAATTACTGCAACGTCACAACTGCCTCTCTGGCTCCTTTGCCTTTTCTGAAGACAAACTGATCGTCCTCTAACACATCCTCAATTTTATTTTCCCTTCTTCTGTATAATATTGTTGTAAACAGCTTGAATGCACGAGCTGTTAAGCTGATTGTGCGATAATTCTCGCACTTGTCAGCTCTTGCAGTCTTCGTAGCTGTGTGGACGATATTTTTCTACAAGACAGGTGGTATATCGCCAGACTCATACATTCTGCACTCCCATGTGAATAGTCATTTTGATGCAACTTCCCGCAATGATTTTAGAAATTCTGATGAAATGTTGTCTATTCCTTCTGCCTTATTTGAGGTTAAATCTTCCAAAGCTCTTTTAAATTCTGATTCCAATACTGGATCCCCTATCTCCTCTGTATCGACTCCTGTTCCTCCTTCTATCACAGCAGACAAGTCTTGCCTTCATAGAGGCGTACGATGCACTCTTTTCATCTATCCGCTCTCTCCTCTGCTTTTAACAGTGGAACTCCCAGTGCACTCGGTGTTACCATCCTTGTTTTTATTTTCTATACGCTGAATCAACCCTTCCGACAATCATTTCTCTTTCGATCCTTCACATTTTTCATGCAGCCATTTATCCTTAGTTTCCATTAAATTCCTGTTTATTTCATTCCCAAGTGACTTGTAGAGAAGTACTCCCGCATTTCGCTGAACATTTTTGTGCTTACTTCTTTCCTCCATCTTCCGTTACTCGTTGTTTCTTCGCAGTTACCTTCTTTGTTTTTATTTCTAACTTCTGTAATTGCCCTTTTCAGAGATGATCGTTTCTCTTCAACTGAACTGCTTATGAGCTGTTTCTTATCGCAGTATCTGTAGCCTTAGAGAACTTGAAGCGTAGATCTTCATTCCTTAGTACGTCCGTATTCTACTTCTTCGGTTATGGTTCTTCCTGATTTGCCTCTTAAACTTCAGTCTACTCTTCATCACTACTAAACTGTGATCTGAGTCCATATCTGATCATGGTTACGCCTTACAATCCAGTATCTGAATCGCAATATCTGCCTGACCTTGCTGTAATTTAACTGAGATCTTCCCGTACCTCCCGGCTTCTTCCGGATATACCACCTCCTCTTGAGATTCTTGAACAGAGTATTCGCTAGTACTAGCTAAAATTTATTGCAGAAATCCTCTCTCATTCCTAGTACCAAACCCACGTTTTACCGTAACCCTTCCTTCTACTCCTTCCCCTAGAAACGCATTCCAATCCCCCATGACTATTAAATTATCATCTCCCTATACGTTCTGAATTATGTGTTCAATATCCTCATATACTTTTTCTATCTTTTCATCTTCGGCTTGCGACGTAAACATGTATACCTGAATTATCGTTTTCAAGTCTTGCTGTCGATTCTGATGATAACAAACCGATCACTGTACTGTTCACAGTAATCACTCTCTGCACTACCTTCTTATTGATAACGAATCCTACTCCCTTTATACCATTTTCTGCTGCTGTTGGTATTACCTGATGCTCATCAGGTTTAAAAATACTTGTCTTCTTTCCAGTTCACTTCACTGACCCCCAGTATATCTAGAGTAAACTTTAGCATTTTCCGTTTCAGATTTTCTAGCTTCCCTACTACGTTCAAAGTCTGACATGCCATTCCCCGATTCGTTGAACGTTAGCCTTTCGTTGGTTATTCAATCTTTTTATCATAGTCTCCACCGCCCCTGCAGTCCTTTCCAGGAGATCCTAATGGGTGACTACTTGGGAATATTTTGCCAGTGGAGAGATCATCATGACACTTATCAATTAGGGGCTACACTTCCTGTGGATACTCATCATGCGTCTTTAATGCAGTGGTTTTCATTGCCTTTTGCATCCTCATGCCACTGTTCATATCTGATCTTCCGTCTGTAGGGGCAGTTTCCATCTCAAGGGTACGAGAGTGCCCTGCACCTCTACCCACTCCGCCGTCCTCTTTGAAAAGTCCGTTGGCAGAATGAGGGTGACTTCTTATGCCGGAAGTCTTCGACCGACATTGCTGATGATTTTTATTCAAAGTTCGATCCCGGGACCGAGGAAGTTTGATCACTAGTCAAAGACGCTACCCTACTACATTCAAACTGCTGACATTGCCCCCTGCGGCTCGTGGAATGCTACCCTTTCGTTCGTTATTGAAACTTTTTATGGTCCTAACATTGCCTTTTGTAGGAAATTCGAATAGAAGATTAATCCGGAATCGTTTGCTAAAAGAGGAAGCATTATGACAACTTATCTGTTTCAGTATGCAAGTGCAGTTGTTACACATTATACGTCTTTAATGCAGAGATTTCTGTCGCCTTCTGCATTCTCATGCCGTTGGTCATTGCTGATTCTTCGACCTTTTAGGACAGTTCCCCACCCGCAGATGAAGAGGGTACCTTGAATATCTGTTCGCACAATGCTCTCTCTGACGGTGTCTCTGGCAGAACAAGGGTGACTTCTTAAGTCTGAAGTATTCGATCGATTCTGCTGAAGAGTTTTATTCAGAAATTCGCTCATGAATGGGGTCAACTCCAGGATCCAGGTCGTTTTGATTGCTAATCGAAGAATCTCTCCCTAGAGAATAGTGACAAACAATGAATTCCCTCTCTGTCAGGAACATTGGCAGTGCTTGTATCGTCATTAAAACCCTCGTAACGCCGATTCTCGAATCCAGTTTTACCTTTCTGCAACTGGAGTTGATTTGGAACTTTGTTTATTGCGATCCCTGATTAGGGATCGAATTCCTCAGAGTCTCTCAAACAAATTCAGGGTACAGCAGTGGGCACTGTCCTATGTCAAGCTATTCATGAGACTTCTAAAGGAAACCCTTCTAGCCACACAAACTCCCAAATCCCTCACCTGGTTCAGATTCACTCATTACAGCTTCGTGATCTGGACTCAGGATGAGGACATCCTATCCATGTTCCTCCAGAACCTCAACAACTTCTATCTCAGTCACTTTACCTGGTCCTCCTCAGCCCAACAAGCCAGCTCCTCGATCCCATCTAATAGATGACTACACCAGTATCTCCATCCATATCAAACCTACAACCACCAGCAATATCTCCATTTCGACAGCTCCCTCTCATTCCATGCCACGAAGTGCTTTGCGTACAGCCTAGCCACCCATGGCCTTCGCATCTGTATTGATGAGCAGTCCCTCTAGAAATATACTAAGGATTTCACTGAGGCCTTCACAGACCATAACTATCCTCCCAACCTTGTACAGAAGCTGATGTCCTGTGCTTTATCTCTCCAGCCACCCACCACTTCCCAAATTCCCATGGTCCAGGCACAGAGGAGCATTCCCCTTGTGACTCAGTACCACCCAGGACAGGAGCAACTGAATCTCATTCTCTTCCAGGCTTTCGATTACCTCTTGTCGTGCCCTGAAATGAGGCATGTCCTATTCTTCCCACCCCTGCCACATTGGATTTCGCCACCCACTGAACTTATATCCCAACACAACCCCTGCTCCAAACTCCTTGTCTCACGGCTCATACACCTGTATCACATCTAGTTGCAAGATCTGTCCCATACGTTTTCCCACAACCACCTACTTTAGTCCAGTGACAAGCATAGCCAAGCCCATCAAACGCTTGGCTACCTGTGAAATCAGACATGTGATCTACAAGCTAAGCTGCAACCACTGAGCTTCATTTTACGTGCGCATGACAAGCAACACGCCGTCTGTCCACGTGAATGGCCACCGGCAAACTGTGGCAAAGAAACAGTTGGACCACCAAGTTGCTGGGCACACTGGTCAACATAACGGCCTTCATGATAATGACTGTTTCACAGCCTATGCCATATGGATCCTTCCTACCAACAACAGCTTTTTTTACTTATACGAGTGGGAAATCTCCCTGCAATGTATCCTACGTTCCCATAAACCTCCTGGTCTCAACCTTCATTATCCTTTGTCCTTCACCTGTCTGTCCCCTTTCCTGTTTCAACATTACACAGCCTTCTATCCCCAAGCACACCCATTGTCAGTTTACTTCGCTTCTTTTCTGCCTCCTTCTCCCCCACTCTTCATCTTATTTCCCGACCACACCTAGCTGCCCTACTCTCTCTCCATTTCACCCCTGTATGCCTCCACAAAGAGCACTTTACGGTGCCCACCCATACCCCGCTCTCCCTCCCCCTCCAAAACTCAGCCTCCTTCTTACCCTTACCTCCCGCATCCAGACTGCTTCTCCCATCCTATGCAGTTGCAGTGTGGACCCGGCAGCCAGAGACAGTGGTCATTAGTGTGTGAGCTGCTTTGTCGTGGATGACGTCTATTTCAGAAGTAGGCCTCCTGGCTGAAAGCTTACGTGTTTAGTAGTCTTCTTGTTGTGTCTGTTAGCGACTCAACATTTCCACTATTTGGTGAGTAGCAACCTATCCTTTCCTTAATATTTTCATTAGTGTCTCCCTATGGATTTTTCGGCTGTCAATCCAAAATACACTCTTCCATTTAGTGGTAAGTATACTGTCTTACTTGTTGCCTGTGTGGCAATGAGAGAGTTTCGTAACTTTCATGTTGCAGATTAGATTTGAACTGCATCATCACAGTGAACATTAGGTGATCAACCGCGATTAATTTCACATTCCCCCACTAGTTGAAGGATAAGGCCTAGGAGAAAGGACCATAATATCTCTCTTGATTGTCCTTTCACTAATTGCTTTTAGCAAGATATCTGTGCATTAGTTCTCGAAGAATATAGTGCAATCAGCAAGTGTAACCTTCTGATGTTGCAGCAAAAACTGCCTGTGCCCTGGAAAAGGTTGCTGTCGACGCCAGCTATCTGGGCCCTGGTCGTCTTCCTCGTGACTCTGGACGTTACTTTCTATCTGCTACTCTCTTCGCTGCCGCTGTACATTGCCGACATCTTGCACTTTGACGTGGAAAGTGTGAGTACAGAAAACGTCTACCATTATTACCATAGGGTACACTTCCCTTCCTCAATCACATATAGGACTGATGACCACAGGTGTTAAGTCCCATAGTGCTCAGAGCCATTTGAACCATCAATCACATATACAGCCTCGCTGGTCCACAATGCTTCTGCTGCTGCCTGGTTCTATTTAGTGAAGATTCTACTGCTATTGACGACATTACGTTTCTTTTCTCATGAAAGTAGAATATCTAGTTTGATGTCCATTGACTTGTAAATCAACGTACAATGTTCAAAGATACTTCAGTCAACAGATGCAATCCACAAAAGCGATTCTAAAAGATTCCAAATCTTTTTAAAGTAACAAATTTCCTTGCATTTGAGAATGAGTGGAAGTCAAAGGTAGCAAATCTGGTATCGTAAATTTGTTGTTTATATTCACGTCGCCCGACAGGAGAATCATCTCGCCAGACCAGGACGTTATGGGTGAGTCTTCCGAAACAGCTGTGTGTGTGGAACAAACATCTGCTGGTCTCGCCTGTAGATCAGGACGATGATGCACAATAGAGGAGGCAATCTAAAGCATCTGAAAAGATTGACAGCTTAACATGACATGGGGTTTGCAGATTCTGAGAGAGATGTCACCGAAATAAGTATTATTCTCCAACATTTAAAGAAAAATGTTTTTTGTGAGTGATTTTCTGATTTAGCGTGGGAACTGATGGCGTGAAGTAAGTGTAACTGCAGTGATTAACAAATAATCCATTTTAATATGGGATGTCGAACATAACAAGACAACCAAGGCAAATTCTCAGAACGCAGAGGGGGAGAGGCTGTTTGGTGATTCTCGCACTGTTGATCACTTTACTGCCAGGCGTTATTTGGAGTACTGTATCTACTGCTGGAAGGTCGCTCAAGGCTGTGATTTTGAGAGTGAGTAATGGCGATCAATCCTAGTAGAAGTACGGCCCAGTCTCAACCGGTCTTCGCTCTCCATGTAAACAATGCCCAACCGCCCAGAAATATAGACTCACAATGTCAACTCGTCATCGATGCACCCCTATGAGATAGCTCTGCGTAATGCAGAGGTGGATAATGTCTCAGGTACACAGTCAACCTCCAGTGTTCTCGAGGGGCATTCCTTAAGTATTGTGTTTCTAACACCACGATCAGGAACGAGATCAGAGATGGTATGATTTGATATGAGTGCGGCAGCCCGACGATGACGTTTGACGAAAGGCGAAGTTGACGTGATGGCTGGCCACGTGGTCCAGACGTGACGTCATACGAACAGATACATCTCGAATAAAGGCTAGATAACTTTTTATATTTTTGAGCATGTGGTGATTAAACCATGAAGCTTACAGTGGAATGGGATACACCAATTTCGAGAGCGTAGCAAGACGATTCAGCTGATACTTATATAGGCTATGAGAATGATATTCGCAATTAGTCACAATACAGAGAAGACATCTGCAACGGATTTTTCGCTAAATATTTGTCATTATTGGATATACTTTAAGTAGAAGAGACATCGACACGTGAGATTATAGCACTCATCGAAACGCATCGACTGACTTATCTATCTGTTTGTTTACATTCTTATTTGGCCAGAGAGAGCCAATTGAATCAAGTGTTTAAGAAAAATTATTTTAATTAATGAACCAACACAGATACACGATATCATGTCAGTATGTGTTGATGAAAGTAGACATGCATCATATACAACATTTAGATTGTAGAATTAGTTATCAATTATTAGTTACTACTCAGAATTTTTCGTAGTTTCACCGGTAATTTAAATGTCGTTACAGATACATGAATCTGTATTGTAGCAGTGGAAAGAGCAGGTCATTCCCTGCAAGACAGATGTGCCATTCATGTGTGTACTTCATTGTATTATTAAGTGTAATATGTCTCATTAATCAGGGTTTGAAGCGTGCATATAATGGCGCATCTAGATATAAGATTGGAATTCTGTATAAAAAAGTATAATTCAGACTGGTGATTACTCTGATACGTTAAGTGACGTAAATTCATGGAATTTCCGGGAGCTGGGGAACCCCACTTATAAAAGGACGGCGTCATTTTTTCCTCCTACGTAGTCGGTTGAACGCAATTGAAAATGCAGCATCTATTGTGCTCCGGGCTGTGATTTGGCCGCTAGCTTTCGTGACCTTAAATTTTTTTTGGGGTGTTAAGCGCAAGACTTATTTTCATTTCGCGGTTCAGTTTGGGCTCTGAAACTTTCACAGTGATCAACACGAGTACTTCTCCAGAGGTTCGGTGGAACTCGTAATTTTCGTGTGCAGAGCTAGTTCGGAATAGGAGTATCAACGAATTATTTCGTCGAATACCAGATGGACTTGAATTTATTGTGGTTAGTGTTGATTTAAAAATAAAACATTTGGACTATGAACACATCCTATGTTACCAGTTTTACTTTACATTTATACTGAGTTTCTAATCGTTACATGAGCGCTCACGCCATTTTAGATCAGATCAGCAAGAGTGAATAGATCAATCACCAGTTGTTACTTAGTTGGTGAAAAAGTTGAATAAACTGTTAATTTTGAACTCATAATTGATAAACACAATTTTCCATGCACCATGAATCAACAATCTAATGTTCTGATTTGTACATGAGGTGTAATTAATTATTTTTACTCAGAAAGCCTCCTTCACTACGACAACGACTAGCCAACACAGTACCATCTACGAAATCGCACCGTTGCATGTTGTAGGGAGCCCATTTCATATTCTCTATCAGTAACTGTGGAAACACAACCAAAATTAAACGTTCGTCCACGTATGTCCATGTATACAGATCTGTCGATGGCCATCATTGTGGATTTCCGTCACTAATTCTTGAGTCTCTGTATTTGTCTGTAGGTGATAGTTCTTCTTGTAGTTTTACTAGTAATTCTGCACTCATAAATGCGATGAGTAAGTGCAAGGTGGAAACAGTCAAAGAAAACAGGAACTATGTTATGGAGGTAGAAAGTGGTGCATACATATTGAGGAAAAATATAAGTAAACGAGTGTAACATGGTACATGCAAATGTACTTGATTTTTGATGATTAAATTGCTACGTAATGCAAGAGGGAAGACTGCAACAGCTCCGAACTTCTCAACCTGACGAACACGAGAACGATAAATATTTTCTTTGTTTTTCATCCATATAGTTATTATCTTCAAAAAATGTGCATGAATTTAACAGAGTCAATTAAACTGCACAATTAAGTGTCATATTCTTGCTCCCGAGAATAGTAGTCCAGGTAGACACTAACAATTGTCGAAGTTCGTCCCTGGAAATGCCAGAAGCAGTGCAGAACAGGTCACTGAGCGGCGGAATGCCAGCAAGAGACGCATGCTGACCGAGTAGCATTGAACGTGGAAGACACTGCTACACTCCGAACTGGCCAAGTGCCTAAGCATGCGAACGCAGCACAATGGAATCACTGCGATAGAAGGATGCCGTCATAATGTGGACTACGCAGAGTGTCACAAGAAAGCCTAGATCTATCATGACAGTGACTATGCTGTTACCGACGCACGAGTAAAGAGAATTTGAAAGGCAGAGTTGAGGAATCCTGAAGTGACCGAGAGAGCTGACCAAACGGAAAAACCAGGATGCATGGTGTCATTGGTGCCTCACTGTACCAGAGCACACGAGCGCTCCCAGGAGAAATATCACTCCTGTCAGGTTCAGTCGCGGCAGTCCTGCCGGGAGTGGTGCCTTATATCGGTCGACCCTGTACTCGCCTAGCCGTCTTCGAACTTCCATGAAGCATAACCTGTTGGAGGGACTTCGCTGCTGTGAGCTGCAGCGCCTACAACCGAGCCGAGACTAATGGGGTTCTGTGACTGTCACCATCCAGCTGGCCTTCATTCTCAAGGCCTGACCAGCCGGGTCTGGGAGCAGATCTCCATCCATCAGCGTGAGACTGAGCCACTGCTGCCTCTCTCAATGGTTCCTACAGAGGACACCAACGCTTCCAGTCTCTCTCTCTCCTAACGGGAGGCCGCACTTGGGTGTTGGTCTTCTACGTCAACGAGAACGCACTTAAGATCAATTATCTAAGCTACAGACCACCGTTGGTGGCACTAATGGCCTCGTCGCTCGCCCAAGACGTAGCAGCTTGCTCTGTGAGCAGTCGCTGCTGGGGAAGACAACTTTGTACTTGCGATTAATAAATATATAACTGACAGCAATGGTTTCTTTTCCTCACCACTCTGCACCGCTTGGCTCTGAGCACTATGGGACTTATCATCTCAGGTCATCAATCCCCTAGAACTTAGAACTACTTAAAGCTAACTAACCTAAGGACATCACACACATCCATGCCCAACGCAGGATTCGAACCTGCGACCGTAGCGGTCGCGCGGTTCCAGACTGAAGCGCCTAGAACCGCTCGGCCACCAGCGCCCGGCTCTCTACCGCTTGGAACAATCCTGACGACCGTAGGGCCCACGGATTAGCCCTCCATTATATGTTTCATTTACTTTGGAAGTCCAGTTTTCACCAATCATGTATTCACTTTAAAATGACTTTTCACTTTGGGTAAATCAAGCCGTTTGTGAATTTCATTGGGACATTAACTCATCTTCTTTTACTTAAAATTGTTCACTGCACGGTCACCTTAAAGAGTTTGTTGATACCCCACCTTCTCAGCGGGAAGTGTTTGCTATGCCAAGTGCACGATTTCAGACTGCCCGGTCAGTACCAGGGTACCCTGACAATAGTTGGAATTCTACAGTATCTGAATGCCAAAGCAGAACACAATACGAAGAGCTACGAACACTGCTTAGTGTAGTACTATGTGGATTCTGCCCACTAACGTGGAAATGCAGTACAGCACTCCTATGAAGTTCATCTGCAATGTTCTGTTTATCTGAAAATATTAGATAACATTTGAGAAACTGATCCTGAGATAGTAGTTCTCATAATGGGCATATTTCTGCTGGCTGTTTAATACTATTGTTTGGAGGAAAGTTGATAATTTTTTAAAAAATGTTTTGTAAAGGGTAACTGCTGTCACATTAGCCATAGTCGAGAACAAGACAAAATTTGTGAAAATAAAAGCAGTCACAAAATAGTTCACTTACGTTCCTGAAATTGGTGCATCTAATCGTTACATCTGATGCTGATTGCAAATGAGGCACTGAAGTACAATTTTTCCGTTTAATAAGTGTAATTAATATAAACTAATTTCTAAAGCTAGGTACTGTGATAAAGCCACCACCATGAAAATAAGGTTCCCATAGTGACCATAATAGCAGACTATGATTACATACATTAGGCTGCTAATGTACGCTGTGTACGCTGACAAAGTGTAACTGCGAATTCGAATTTAATATAATAACTTTGTGAGCAGACAAATTCTCTACCTTTAATTTTACAATCCAGTCTCGTCACCTTCTTTATGCAGTCACCTCTTGGTTCAGGACACTTATATTGTCTAGGTATGTTAAGGTTCTCTCCCGTAAATGTAAAGACTATCCTTTGCACTGACAGATAAAATTGATGAAAGTGAAATCATTTTGATGATTAGACTACACCACTTTTCTCTGCGACTATTTGCCGAGATACTCTTCAGGAGTCTTAACACTTAATGCAGTAGGACAGTATTTCAGTGTTAAATAACGGATCCGACATCTCGTCCACAGGACGATTGTTTCTGAAAAGGAAATTGTGAACAAATGCAACATCCACTTTGCGGTTTCATAGTAAGTTCCTCATGTAAAATGTGCAATCCTCTCTGTCCTGGTGTACATCCACTGACCAGCCAGAACATTATGATCATCGACTTACTGTTGATATAAACGCGTCCAGGCGCTAGCCGCGTCACGCGGCTAGGAATGACCTCACCATGCCCAGACGTCGTGGGATTGGGCGGTCACCGCTCATTGCAAATATCGGACGTCGTAGGCTGGGTAGATTAGAAAAACAAGACAGGTGGCGAACTATTGCAGAACTAACGTCAGACTTTAACGCTGAGAAGATTAAAAGCGCGTCTGAACACACAGTGCACCGCAGACTACTAAGGATGGGCGCCCACAGCCGACGACCTATGCATGTCCCAATGTTAACACCACGACTGAAATGGGCACTTAAGTGTCGACAATGGACGTTGGCGAAGTGGCAGAGCGTTGCACGGTCTGAGGAATCCCGATACCTTATTCATCATGCCGATGGGAAGGTGCGAATCCTTTGTCTTCCAGGACAACAGCTCCCTGAAGCTGTACTGCGTGTCGGAGACAGGCTGGCAGCGGCTCCATTATGCTCTGAGCAGCATGCAGGTGAGCATCCGTGGGTCCAGTGGAGTCGTGAAAGGCACCATGGCGGCTAAGGGGTATCGTACACTGGTTGCAGCCCGCGTACACCCCTTATGACGATCATGTTTCCTGACGACAGTGCCATTTTTCAGCAAGATAATGCGCTATGTCAGAAGGCAAGGAGCAGGATGAAGTGGTTCGAGGAATAAATTGGCGAGTTCCAATTGATGTGCTGGCCCCCCAAAATGCCGGATCTGAACCCATTCGAACACATATGTGCTGTGACTGAATATAGCATCAAAGCTCATTGCCACCTCCCTGTAATTTACGGGAATTAGGTGACTTGCGTGCGCAGATGTGAGGCCAACTCCATCCAGCGACCTACCAGTGCATCATTTCGTCCATGCCACGATGCGTCGCCATTGCTTTCAGTGCCCATGGTGGTCATGCCAGCTACTAGGTTGTTGGTCAATAATGTTCTGGTTAATCAGTGATACGACTTTGAAGTTTCGTTTAAACAAAATATTTGTATATATTTAATCGATACTTACAACATTAGAAGAACATAATTTTACTCAAATCAGCGTCACGCCTCTACTAATGTTTTCCCTGTCCTTGCATTCGAAGGAAGAAAGAAATACAGGATGTCCAGAAACTCCATTATCATTTCAGAAAATCTTAACCTGGAAACTGTTACAGATAAGGAATCGTGGTTTGTTGTAAAACGTTTAGCAACTCTCGAAGCTTTTACTGTTATGCCAGAATTTCAGTGCGTGCCTCACTTATCACTTAGAAGACATCAAGGCGATATTCGATTTCTGCCCACGTGCGGGTCAGCACTGTCGTATCGATAGCTCTGATTGCTTCACTGATTAGGGCGCGAAAGGTAGCTATGTGATTCACTGTGATGTGTACATGTTTTCCTCGAAGTAACCCCACAAAACGTATTCTAATGAAGTATCACTGGGGGAGAGGGGGGACCTTGCGATGAGACCATCACGACTCACCCACCTCTCAGGAAATGTGTCATCCAGTACACCCCGCACGTTCAGACCCCAATGTGGGTGTGCACCACCATGATGGAATAAATTAAACCTATTCGCCATTGCTGGGCAACCATCAGCTGTAGAAAGGAAAGACGACAGTGAAAATCTGTGCCCGACCAGAACGCGAACCCGGATTTCCCGTTTTCCGTGAGGGGCGCATACATGACTCGTGACCAGACCCAAACTTCCATATGTCGTCAACCATGTGTCTACAATCTGTGCTCGTACATGCATTATGTCTACTGCAGTGCCTGTGTTATTACGGATTACGATGCAAAGTTCCTTTGGACATACGTGACGTTTGGGTCTGGCCATCAATCGCGCTCGGACAGACTAATGATAAGGAGACCGCTCTTGCAAACAGGAAATCCCGGTTCGAGTCACGGTCGGGCATAAATTTCCAATGACGTCATTTCATTACACACCTGATGGTTGTCCATATTCGCAATTGCGAATACGTTTAATGTATTTCATAATAGCTGTAGTCGCTGCAGTGCCTGTTCCATTGGACCAGCATGCGTGCACAAAGGTACATTGCATCGTTATTCGGAATAACACAGGCACTGAAATATCGTATCATGCTGGAAGATGATAGACGCCTGCGGATCTTCGATCTGCGGTAGCAGCAACTGTTCGATCATACCCAGACAAATGTTTACCATTATCGTTTCACTTACGAAGAGAAGTGGACCTGTCGCGCTATCGCACATTGGAACACACCAGACATTAAGCTTAGTTGTGGTCACGTTTGCTGTGTATGTTTTAAGAGCAACAAATCCTGATGTCCTTCCTGGCCTGTTGCCACATTGATGTATTCCAAGTCAAATCTGCAATGAAGGACAAAGGAAAAAGCTTACAACAAATCACGATTCTCCATCTCTAATAGTCGAGAAATTATGATTTTTTGAAATGATAGATCCTGCATTACTCTGACGTTCTGTCTGTGTACTGGTCATTAGCGATGACTCATCAGACGGAGTAAAATGTTAAGGGAGAAAATGTTTCGTAGCAATGTCGGATGTACCGTCGCCTCACGTGGCTTATGCAAAGTGTGGGAAACCTAAATCAGGAAGGTCAGCTGGGGATTTGAATCTAATTCTCTAGAACACAAATTTATTGTCCTTAGTACTGTCCCATACTGTTCAGACAAACGTAGCTTAACAGCCCACACTGGGTTTCAAATCTGCCTGTAACTGCTTTAAACAACCTTTCATATGAACAAGTGCTAAATGTCAGTACATCAGAAAAATTGCGTTCCAAACAGATTACTTTACTGTTTCAAGTGATTGAGAATAACTGATTTCAGAACATTTAGTTCCATTATCATGTGCTTACCATAGGTGTCAATGCAGCCAAAAGAATGAAGTTACAGTCTTTTTCATAGGACTGTAACTTCTTTCTAGAGAAGTTAAAACTGACTGCATGCGTTTGATAATGAAGCTATATTTTCTGAACCTGTTCTACTCTAGGAGACAAGACGAGATAGCAAAGGTAAGTGTTTGGAAAATAGGTCTTCCATACATCCGTGTTTATACAGCTGCGGATCTAGGCCGCACTGTCGCCAAGATTAAGACACTAAAGCAAATGTTGCCAAATTTACTGACTTCTTATTTAAAACAGTCTCTTAGGTGTTACAGAGAAGTGGAAGTTTTTTATATCCAGAATGAGACTATACATAATGTATTTGATATCTTGGATTACAGAAAACTAATTTAAGCAGTTTATTTCCTACAGTTTTTATACTTTTTATTGATTTACGATGTATTTCGACCTGTAGTAGTTCATTTTCAGATTTAGGCTTTATTAGTGCAGTAGAATATCTACAACTTATATAAATAGATGCGACAAAAATTTTGACGTAACTGGTTAGTTGTTTATACTGTCAGATGTATTGCAAAAATAGTCAAGGTTCCTGTATTTCACACAGAATGGTATCCTGTCTGCTGTTCCTCATATCACCGGCTCAATTGGCAATTTGCTGTTTGGATGGTTGGTTGACTTTGTTCACCGCAGGGGCTATGTGTCCAAAATTAGTGTGTTCCGTATTACAAACGCAATAGGTAAGTTTATTCATAGTATCTTTCTTTTCGTCTTTATTGCCTCTTTACAAAAATTTTTACTTATCCTCATTACCGAGTGAAAGCAGAAAGTGATGCTGTATACAAAAGAACGCCTTAATAGTAATTATTTTTAGTCGTTATTTTACTACCTAGAATGCTTTCGGGATCTATTTAAGGAGTTTCTACTCCTTCAATTGTTCTTTGATAACCCACTGAGGGGACACAGTGATGTGTATATTTAATTTGATCAGATAAATGCATCATGCTCTTCCTTACATCGGACCGTGGTTACCTACATTTACAGCTACTTACATATTCCGCAAGCTACCGTATGGTGCTTGGCGGAGGGTACCTTGTCCCACTATTAGTTATTTCCTTTCCTAGAAACAGAAGTAGAACTTCAAACAGCTAAGATCGCTACTGTACACCGTTTATTGTGATGACCGGTTTCAGCAAACAACGTTTTCATCATCAACTCTACTTCAATACATTTAATTGAATCTTGATATATCACGGAAAGATATTTCATGAACATGAGAGCAATCACTATAATCAGTGCAATATGTACGTGGTTTTATGTCATAGTTATTTTACGCTTGATGTGCTGATGTACTATTGTTCTCATTTTCATGAAATATCACTCTGTGATATGACACGGTATAATATGCATTTGATCAAGATTCAGTGAAACGTACTGAACAAGATCTGATAATGGCAACATAGTTTGCTGAAACAGGTCATCACAATAAATGCTGTAGAGTAGCAATCTTGGCTGTTTGAAGTTCTATTTCTGTTTCCAGGAAAGGAAATAACTCGTAGTGGTACAAGGTACCCTCCGCCAAGCACCAAACGGTGGCTTGCGGAGTATGTGTGTGTAGATGTAGATGTAGGTAACCGCGGTTTTACATTAAGCTATATCGCCCCCTAACTTGATAATGCCAAGGATATATGATTTCATTTCCTGTCCAGTCGTAAACAGAGCAACGGAGAAAACAACTGCCTCCTTACGAGCCCTAACCTCATCTTCATGGTCCTCACGCGGAACGTACGCTGGCGACAGCAGAATCATTCTGCATCCAGTCTCAAATGCCGGTTCTATAAATTTTCTCAATAGTTCTCCTCGAAAAGAACGGCGCCTTCCCTCAGTGATTTCCATTTGAGTTCCCGAAACATCTGCGTAATACTTTCCTGTTGCTCGAACCCACTCGTAAAATAATCTATCAGATCGCCTCCGAATTACTTTAATATCTTCCTGCCTTCTACATTGAATCTTAATTAAATAATGATAAGATGATAGTAATAACAATAATAATTATTATCATTATTATTATTATTATAGAAGTGGAAGGATGATTTGGAGATATGGCTATTTGGAATAACAGCAGTGAAGAGCGTTGTACCTGGAGGATAATATACATGAGTACACATGATGTTTCCTGGTCGGTGTTTTAGTCTAGTGACTTGCTTTAGAATCATGTGAAGGAACGCGGACGGGTGACCGTCATAAACACTTTCCGGTAATTTCTACCGTTTTTGTTGTGTGTGAGACATGAGGTTGTAGTTTGATGACTTTTATAAATATCACATTGCATATTTAAGGGCTGTAAATCAACTTTGAGGTTACAGTTAATTCTTCAGTTACAGAGTTTTATGGTGAGTAAAACCTGCATTAAAATAAAAAAAAACTGGTTGCATAACTTATGGAATATTCAGCCATACTTCGCAGGTCCTGCACCGTCTTGTAACTTGAGACGGAGGAAGGTCTTCTAACATGGAACTTATTTGGTGAGATCCCGCCACCCAATCCTCCGTAGAAAAAGACTCAGTGAATTTGAACCACATCACTGTAAACAATTCAACATTCCTGCAATAGTTGATAAACTATATACAGGAAAAAACATGAGTCGCTGAGCACGGAGGTCTCCCTGTCTCGCTGTTTTCGAGACCGAAATTTGTGAAGATCCCGTCTGTAGGGAGTTTCTCTTATGATTTGTGTAAGATTTTTATAAACCAAGATTTACGTGTTGTTTTTACTACTGGTAACGAGCTTCAGCATCATTACATTCACCAATGAACGCCCCTATAATGATAAGTAAGCAGGATCAGGGGTATACAAATTAGAGTGTAGTGACTGTGATACGTCATATATAGGGTGTAACAAAAATGTACGGCACAAACTGCAGGACACATTCTTCACACGTAGACAAACAAATTATGTTATATTTGAACATGGATCTCGAAACGCTTTGTTTCCATGTTACAGTTCATTTTCTGCAACGAGTTTCATCGAAATCAGATTGTAAATTTTCAAAATCGGCATATGGATGTTCATACGTTTATATATAGGTAGACGTCAATCATCACGCAACTGTTGAAGCAAGTAATAAACAAAGATTTTTTATCAATGTTTGGGCCGGCAATGATACTGACTGTTCGGTAGGGCCTCACTTTCTTCCAACCAGACTCAAGGTCCTTCGCATAACAAAAGCATCTGATGTGCTTTCTGCAAATACCACAACAGACTTTATATCTTCGTGAAAAGTCCTGACCGTCTTCTGGAGTTCTGGAGGACACTCCACTAATTAAGTGTGCAGCACCTCCCTGCCTACTGTCTCAAATGCGTTATTTAGGTTGATGGAAGTACTGAACAAAGGAATATTCTTCGGGAGGCATTATTCCTGAAATATGAATAGTAGATCGCTAAGCTTGAAACCCACGTTGAAACTCACGGTACCTGTGCTGGGTGGGCACGCTTTTCCAGTGTGCCCAGCACCCCACAGGCAAACGTTTTTCCGACGACACTCGTCAGTGAAACTACGCCGTAGCAATTGCAATCACAGGTATCGCCTTTGTGTAGAGCGTCGATGTTGGCATCGCGTATATCTTGTGGCACAGTACCCTCGGCCCAACATTCAACAGATGATTGTAGAGCACTGGTACGGGCGGTGTCAATTACGTGCGGATGTTGTTCCCGCATTTCAGCTGTGCAACAACTCTCTGTAGCTCCTCCTTAACAGGCATAGCGTCCAACGCGTGACAAGTACACAATCGAGAAATTGTTCCACAAAATTTCGGCACAACTACCGGATGTCTGCAAATTGCTGCTAGGATATTTCAGCGCAGAATCTTCTGGCCATGCCACCTGAATACTGACAGGTAAGGCACTGAGATCACGTGTCTAAGACCCGGACTGCAAATGCACGGTGTGTCCTGTTGGCGTTGAGATAGTGTGTGAAATATGATAATTACGGACTCTTAATTAGCCAGGTAGAAAACCCAAGAGGGACTATACCAATGGGGATTTTACTCACTTCATTCAGTGGTGGAACACAAATTTATTTTACGCAGTTTCAATCACATAACAGCAGTTAAGCCCTTTTTTAATTAATTAAAAGCCAAAGCAATGAGACTCATTTAAAATTCAATACCAGTTTAAATAATTTGTCGAAAATTTAACGTGAACTTTAACCAAAGACTACTTAATATTCTTTAAAACAAGACACGTCCTAGTAATACACGGAATGAAATAAGGACCGTGCGGCGTAGCCGTATGCTGTAAGGCACCTTGCAACGGTTCGCGCAGCTTCCCCCCGTCGGAGGTTCGAGTCCTGTCTTGAGCATGGGTGTGTGTTGTCCTTAGCTTAAGTTAATTTACGTTAGATTAAGTTGTGTGTAAGCCTAGGGACCGATGACCTCAGCAGTTTGGTCCCATAGAACTTACCACGATTTTTCCAATGAAATAAGGATGCCGGCCGCGGTGGCCAAGCGGTTCTAGGCGCTTCAGTCCGGAACCACGCGACCGCTACGGTCGCAGGTTCGAGTCCTGCCTCGGGCGTGGGTGTGTGTGATGCCCTTAGGTTAGTTAGGTTTAAGTATGTCTAAGTTCTAGGGGACTGATGACCTCAGCAGTTAAGTCCCATAGTACTCAGAGCCAATTGAACCATTTTTGAGCCGGCCGCAGTGGCCGTGCGGTTCTAGGCGCTACAGTCTGGAACCGAGCGACCGATACGGTCGCAGGTTTGAATCCTGCCTTGGGCATGGATGTGTGTGATGTCCTTAGATTAGTTAGGTTTAATTAGTTCGAAGTTCTAGGCGACTGATGACCTCAGGAGTTAAGTAGCATAGCGCTCAGAGCCATTTGAACCATTTTTTAACCATTTTTGAACCAACCATTTTTTAAATAAGGGTTAAGTCAAATAAGGGTTAAGTCGTAACAAAGGCAGTCGTAAATCTAAACAACAGTACCAGAACACCTCAGAAGCGCCTTAATTACCGAATGGTGAGAATAAAACATGATTTAAACCTGACTGATAAAAAGACTAAAACCATAATCAAGATAATGAAAAATAATTTAACAGCAACATCCAGGCAAATTAATTTTCAGCCCAGAAGCACACATCAATAGATTTAACAAATTTTCCAATAACAGAAGAATAATTGAGTTACAACAGATTAAAGTGTATGTTAAGACACGAAGCACAGCGAAATGTGCTTAAGGTGAATGCCACAAACTAACGGAAAAAAATAGTATAAACTTAACTTGAACAGGAACATTAATTAGTGTATGCAATCCAAATGACTTAAACACCCGGCTAAGCAAGCCCACGGGCTTTTAGTAAGTGGGGCCCGATTCTGGGTAACACGTACCAGCAACTGAGTACAAAAGATTAAGACAGTTCCCTGCAAGACAAATAATTATAATTAGAACTGCAACACACAGCCGCACATCACATAAATAACTTTTAGGGTAGAATTAATTAATCTGAGCTCACCAAAAACCATGACAATCAGAAGAATTACGAAACTAGCTACAAATATTTTTTTGTGGGCAACCAATGTAGAATTAATTAATCTGAGCTCACCAAAAACCATGACAATCAGAAGAATTACGAAACTAGCTACAAATATTTTTTTGTGGGCAACCAATTAAAGCAGCGACAAGGACATTCGCATGACATTCAAAGTGTCCGTGCACACATCAGTCCACAGCTATTCGGAGAGAACAAATGCGGCCTGGAACGACCTAAAATTTATCTGAGACACTTAAATAGGAGAGAAGCACTATATAATTTCTTATACAGCATACGTCGTTAGCATTAGCTTCAAGGAAATCATAACTACAAAAGCAGACTATAAATGGGCCAGTAAAACAGCAAAACCGTCACACATTCTCACATAAACAATAAAATATCCGTGGTAACAAGTGATACCAAACTGACAAGAACAGGTAATGTATACACTAGTGCACACCGCCAATCTTCCGAATAAGCTTTCTTCTGGAACACTGCCAAAGGTTCACAAGCACCACGTATACCTAAGATTAACACACAAAATAAATTATAACAGGATATAAGCCAATGAATCAGTCAAACATGTCTACCAGACCTTGGAGTCTCATTGCCCTTCGAGTACCATCGAGAAGCGGGCGTCCGTACCCAACAAACAGAAGGAAGACAGACCAAAAGAACGGAGAACACTACCCTGACAGCTCGGTGCCCTTCTGATAAACCACAGCACAAGCCATGTCGGTACCCAACAACTTACACGGACTGACATGACCCTAGCTCGTTGCAGCTTCATTCCTCAGCTCATACTGCCGATCAAACCGGCCACCACGCCAGGAGTCGCCACACCAGAGGGCGCTGTGCTCCAACAGCAACATGTTAGTCAAAGAGCATAGGAATGGTGTCCTCCCCGATAGCTGAGTGCTGGACAGTCTGCCTTCGGCGGTGCCACGGCACAGACGTCTGTTTACGTCCCTGCCGGGGAAGTTCGCGCTCGCGCAGTTGTTTACCTCTTCGGCGTACTCGCGCGTTTAGACGACTCGATATAGAATGGCACATGCATACCGAAGGTCGACTCTCAAGATTAGTTTTTCGAATGAATATGCGAGACCGAAAGCCTACAAAATCGAAAGGTTCCTACGAGACGAAGTTAAACTTGACTACAACGAACTTATCGGAATACACCTCTCCATAGTGAGCAGTGTCGTTTACGTCAAATTGATTAACGATGCAGTATGTGACAGAATCATCCGAGATACTAAACATGGACTCAAATTTTGTCACTCTGATGGACATGTTGGAGAAGTAACTATTGATCACGCAGGACTGGGCTTACGAAACATACGTATTTTCGAACTTCCCTTCGAGGTTCCGTCTGACTTGGTCATTGACGCCTTACGCCCATGTGGAAGAGTGCTTAGCCACGTTGAGGAAAAATGGTCCAACTTCACGACTTACCCCGTTCACAATGGGGTGCGTCAAATCAGAATAGAACTGACACAACATGAACCCTCGTACTTGTTCATCGGCGGTTGTAGAGCTATAGTCATCTACGATGGACAACCCAAAAACATGCTCAGGCTGCGGGAAAGAGGGCCACGTCCGTTCCGAATGTATGCAGCGGAGAATAGTGCAAGTTCCAAACGGCGAACCCGTGCCTCCGTCCATGTTGACGCCGCTGACACTAACGTATGCGGACGCGTTTCGAACGGATCCCGTCCCGAAGAATGACCAGCTACAGAATCCTGACAGTTTACGGCAAACGACTGGAGCAGAGACCGCCTCCAGTGACGAAACAACGCACACTTCTGCCGCTCCGGCGCCGACGACGCCCTTAACCGAGCGGAAAGGATCGGTAGGAGGTATGGAAATTGATCCTGCTGTTGTGCCGACAGCTGCTTTCGTCCCTGAGCACCGGGAGTCACTTCCGCACTCGGATACGGAGGCGCACACGCGCAAACAACGATCGCCGAAGCGCCACAAGAAACGACGGCTAGCGCCGTCGGATACCTGCTTACTGCAGTCCACGTCACACGGACTTGGGTGTAACGTCGATACAGTGTATCCGGATGCGCAACGGGAGGTTCTACCTCCCACACAGCAGTATGACGCGAATCATGCTAGACAGGGTTGAATACAGACACATCGGACGGAAAGCCGACGGAAGGAGTCCCTCCACCCACCGCAGCAACGACACCGCCTTCGGTCAGCCAGGCCGGAGAAACACGACGGGAGCCGTACCTCCAGCACAGGAACTGGGCCGACGAATCCGATACTGACCCACACAGCGACGACGCACCCGCAATGGCGAGTGCTGCGTCCATCGGATGTTAACCACGCACAAGATGCAGACACCCGCTCAGACAGCATGTCGCCGAGCAGGAGCACACAAATTAACATAAGCGTTCATGTGCGCTTTACGCACTGAGGAACAGCGGCAGGCATATCGAACAGCCTCTACTAATATTAATACGATCAGAACGCCTGTCAAATTGCAATTACTACGAGACATGTTGCGTTCGTCAGACGTCGACATTGTTCTTCTGCAGGAAGTATGTGTTGAGAGCTTCCCCGACCTCTATGAGTGTGATACGTACATTACACCTACTACCGACGGCGGCAGCGGAACAGCGATACTTCTACGTAGCGGCATAGTAGCCGAGGACCTGGTGTACCTGCCGTCAGCGCGAGGACTGGCGCTCACAGTGCTGGGAGTACGGGTAGTTAACATTTACGCACCGTCGGGGTCCGACAGACGGCGCGATCGATCCCGATTTTACGCAGAGGAGATTGCAACTCTATTCCTGGGTCGATATGAACAAGTCTTATTTGGACGCGACTTCAACTGCGTGCTCGCACCAAGAGATCAACACCCCCGTTATACTTCATGCCCGGAGCTGCGGCGATTCGTACAGGACATGAATCTCATTGATACATGGGAGACGATACATGGCGACAGACGTGGATACACCTACGTCACGAGTCACTCTGCAAGTCGTCTCGATCGCATTTACGTAACACGTCGTCTCGAACATGCAATCCTCGATGAAGAATTGTGGCCTGTCGCCTTTTCAGATCACATAGCATATATATGCACGGTCTCACTGAGTCGTCAACAAGTGTAGAGGAGCCGCAGTGTTTGAAAACTGAATACAGCACACCTCAGGGAACCTGAGTGCAGGCGCTTAATCGAAGACACTTGGCACATGTATGAACGACGCCTCCCGATATATCCGACGACGTTGCAGTGGTGGTTGAATGCGTTAAGCCTGCGTTGCGCCGAGCGTTAATTGCATACGGCAGAGAGCAGATGATGTGGAGGCGACACACGACGGAATTTTATTTCATGATGCTCCGCGAACTTTCTGTACAAGCACCTTCACAGGAGCGTCGTGCTGGCATAAAACGAGCACAGGCCCAAATAATTTCCATAACGCGCCGCAGTCTGGAGGGTGTCGCAATCCGTGCAAGGGCCTTTGAACGAGTCCATGGAGAATCACCGTCGATGTATCACATTATCAGAGAAAAACAACGTAGCCGCAGACGGTCGTACTACCAGATGGTCGCCGTATGACAACGCAAAAAGACATTGCCAACGCTTTTGTGGAACACTACGGTCATCTCTATGAGGAAGCGGAACACGACCAGGCAGCCTTTCATGAGGTCCGACGAACGCTCTCCGCGTGTCTCGACGAGACGGCCAACCGGGAGTTAACAGGTGAAGTCACAGTTGACGACGTAATGGAAGCGATTGATAAGGGAGCGTCTCACAAATAGCCGGGGCCCGACGGGTTCCCGTTAGAGTTTTATCGTACATTTAAAGATCTCATGACTCCACGATAGACTGCCATGTACTGCGAATTGATGTCTCCCAACGTGCCTCTTCCACCCTCCTTCGTGGAGGGAATGATCATCACCATCCACAAACCATCCGGCGGCACAGGGATACAGGCCTACCGGCCACTGACCCTTCTTAATTGCGACTACAAGATCTACACCAGGATACTTGCAGCACGCTTTAAACGCGTAATACGCCAAGTGATATCACTCGACCAAACCCAGCTAGGAGGAGATAGCAATATACAAACGGCACTCAGCGACTATCGCGATGTTATCGCACTGGCATCAACATGTCGTCTCCGGGGTGCATTGGTATCGATAGACTTCGATCGTGCATTTGACAGGCAGAGCCATGCTTATCTCACGGACGTTATGACGCAAATGAAGTTTCCGGAAAGTTTTGTCACCGTCGTCATGAGACTACTCCACGGAGCCGCATCGAAAGTGCTCATCAATGGACGCTTGGTGGGGCCCATCACCATCTCACGATCGGTCAGACAAGGGTGCCCACTGTCAACGATATTGTATGCCATCGCTGTCGAGCCGCTGCTCTGCGGGCTCCGGAATCGACTCCAAGGAATGACCATAAGGCACAACAACTTTATATGCAGAACATACGCGGATGACCTAGTGTTTTTAGCACGGTCAGGCGACGAGGCAAGAGCGGCCCTGCATTGGATTAATTTGTATTGTATGGCTACGGGAAGTCGCCTGAACATGGCAAAGTCGGGAGCGATGAACATCGGGAGAGAACTCCCGACAGGAAGTGTAGCACCATTACAGCCGATCAACAAGATGAAATGCCTAGGAATTATCTTCACTACAGACGTTCGACGCACGGCGGCACTGAGCTACAGACATCTACAAACAATTCGTCCGAGTGTCCGAAGTCACAGGTTAAGGGCACTCGATATGATACAACGGGTCACCTTTGGCAACACTTATCTAGCTTCTGGCAAAGGTGACCCGTTGTATCATATCCAGTGCCCTTAACCTGTGACTTAGGACACTCGCACGAATTGTTTGCCAACACTTATCTAGCTTCTGGTAAGTACCCGTGGTCTAGGGGTAGCGTCTTTGATTCATAATCAAAACGTCTTCGGTCCCGGGTTCGATCCCCGCCACTGCCTAAATTTTGACAAATAATCAGCATTGGTGGCCGAAGACTTCCGGCATAAGAAGTCAGCCTCATTCTGCCAACGGCCTTGTCAAAGAGGGCGGAGGAGCGGATAGAGATTCAGGGCACTCTCTTGTCCTAGGGGTGGGAAATTGCCCCTAAAGGCGGAAGAATCAGCAATGATCAACGACATGAGGATGCAGAAGGCAATGGAAACCACTGCATTAAAGACACGTAACGTGTATCCACAGGACATGTGGCCTGTATTTGAAGAAGTGTCATGATGACCTCTCCATTGGCAAAAGATTCCGGAATAGTCCCCCATTCGGGTCTCCAGGAGGGGAATGCCAAGGGGGAGGTTACCATGAGAAAAAGATTGAATAATCAACGAAAGGATAAAGTTCTACGAGTCGGGGCGTGGAATGTCAGAAGCTTGAACGTGGTAGGGAAACTAGAAAATCTGAAAAGGGAAATGCAAAGGCTCAATCTAGATACAGTAGGGGTCACTGAAGAGAAGTGGAAGGAAGACAAGGATTTCTGGTCAGATGAGTATCGGGTAATATCAACAGCAGCAGAAAATGGTATAACAGGTGTAGCATTCGTTATGAATAGGAAGGTGGGGCAGAGGGTGTGTTACTGTGAACAGTTCAGTGAGCGGGTTGTTCTAATCAGAATCGACAGCAGACCAACACCGACAACGATAGTTCAGGTATGCATGCCGACGTCGCAAGCTGATTATGAACAGATAGAGAAAGTGTATGAGGATATTGAAGGGGTAATGCAGTATGTAAAGGGGGACGAAAATCTAATAGTCATGGGCGACTGGAATGCAGTTGTAGGGGAAGGAGTAGAAGAAAAGGTTACAGGAGAATATGGGCTTGGGACAAGGAATGAAAGATGAGAATGACTATTTGAGTTCTGCAACAAGTTTCAGCTAGTAATAGCGAATATGCGGTTCAAGAATCACAAGAGGAGGAGGTATACTTGGAAAAGGCCGGGAGATACGGGAAGATTTCAATTAGATTACATCATGGTCAGACAGAGATTCCGAAATCAGATACTGGATTGTAAGGCGTACCCAGGAGCAGATATAGACTCAGATCACAATATAGTAGTGATGAAGAGTAGGCTGAAGTTCAAGACATTAGTCAGGAAGATTCAATACGCAAAGAAGTGGGATACGGAAGTACTAAGGAATCACGAGATACGTTTGAAGTTCTCTAACGCTATAGATACAGCAATAAGGAATAGCGCAGTAGGCAGTACGTTGAAGAGGAATGGACATCTCTAAAAAGGGCCATCACAGAAGTTGGGAAGGAAAACATAGGTACAAAGAAGGTAGCTGCGAAGAAACCATGGGTAAGAGAAGAAATACTTCAGTTGATTGATGAAAGGAGGAAGTACAAACATGTTCCGGGAAAATCAGGAATACAGAAATACAAGTCGCTGAGGAATGAAATAAATAGGAAGTGCAGGGAAGCTAAGACGAAATGGCTGCAGGAAAAATGTGAAGACCTCGAAAAAGATATGATTGTCGGAAGGACAGACTCAGCATACAGGAAAGTCAAAACAACCTTTGGTGACATTAAAAGCAACGGTGGTAACATTAAGAGTGCAACGGGAATTCCACTGTTAAATGCAGAGGAGAGAGCAGATAGGTGGAAAGAATACATTCAAAGCCTCTATGAGGGTGAAGATTTGTCTGATGTGATAGAAGAAGAAATAGGAGTCGATTTAGAAGAGATAGGGGATCCAGTATTAGAATCGGAATTTAAAAGAGCTTTGGAGGACTTAAGGTCAAATAAGGCAGAAGGCATAGATAACATTCCATCAGAATTTCTAAAATCATTGGGGGAAGTGGCAACAAAACGACTATTCACGTTGGTGTGTAGAATATATGAGTCTGGCCATATACCATCTGACTTTCGGAAAAGCATCATCCACACAATTCCGAAGACGGCAAGAACTGACAAGTGCGAGAATTATCGCACAATCAGCTTAACAGCTCATGCATCGAAGCTTCTTACAAGAATAATATACAGAAAAATGGGAAAGGAAATTGAGAATGCGCTAGGTGACGATCAGTTTGGCTTTAGGAAAAGTAAAGGGACGAGAGAGGCAATTCTGACGTTTCGGCTAATAATGGAAGCAAGGCTAAAGAAAAATCAAGACACTTTCACAGGATTTGTCGACCTGGAAAAAGCGCTCGACAATGTAAAATGGTGCAAGCTATTCGAGATTCTGAAAAAAGTAGGGGTAAGCTATAGGGAGAGACGGGTCATATACAATATGTACAACAACCAAGAGGGAATAATAAGAGTGGACGATCAAGAACGAAGTGCTCGTATTAAGAAGGGTGTAAGACAAGGCTGTAGCCTTTCGCCCCTACTCTTCAATCTGTACATCGAGGAAGCAATGATGGAAATAAAAGAACGGTTCAGGAGTGGAATTAAAATACAAGGTGAAAGGATATCAATGATACGATTCGCTGATGACATTGCTATCCTGAGTGAAAGTGAAGAAGAATTAAATGATCTGCTGAACGGAATGAACAGTTTAATGAGTACACAGTATGGTTTGAGAGTAAATCGGAGAAAGACGAAGGTAATGAGAAGTAGTAGAAATGAGAACAGCGAGAAACTTAACATCAGGATTGATGGTCACGAAGTCAATGAAGTGAAGGAATTCTGCTACCTAGGCAGTAAAATAACCAATGACGGACGGAGCAAGAAGGACATCAAAAGGAGACTCGCTATGGCAAAAAAGGCATTTCTGGCCAAGAGAAGTCTACTAATATCAAATACTGGCCTTAATTTGAGGAAGAAATTTCTGAGGATGTACGTCTGGAGTACAGCATTGTATGGTAGTGAAACATGGACTGTGGGAAAACCGGAACAGAAGAGAATCGAAGAATTTGAGATGTGGTGCTATAGACGAATGTTGAAAATTAGGTGGACTGATAAGGTAAGGAATGAGGAGGTTCTACACAGAATCGGAGAGGAAAGGAATATGTGGAAAACACTGATAAGGGTAAGGGACAGGATGAATGGACATCTGCTAAGACGTGAGGGAATGACTTCCATGGTACTGGCGGCACTAGGATATTTTGTGAGCACACTTCCTTGTAGTTGTGGAGGCCTTGGACTAGTCCACGTACGAGACCGAGCAGTGGCTATTTATGTAACCACAATGATAAAGATGTGGACACGACACCGGACAAGTCTGACGGGCAGCTTGATAGACGAACTCGCTCCACCTTGGCGTTCGGCTCCGGTAGCGGTGTGTCACATTTCACCATCGCTTGCCCATATGCGAATCTTTTTTGTGGAACACAGTCATATACACATGGAACTACCGACTACCAGGACGGCAACGGCACGTGATATATATCGCATCTTGACTCGACGACGGCCGAATAATGCCGTAGAGCGCCGCCAACCAACCTTTTTTGTGGAACACAGTCATATACACATGGAACTACCGACTACGAGGACGGCAACGGCACGTGATATATATCACATCTTGACTCGACGACGGCCGAATAATGCCGTAGAGCGCCGCCAACCATCAGTTACGTGGTCAGTGGTATGGCGTACAGTGCACCACCCACCCCTTGATACGGGAACGCGCGCACTGTGGTATCAGGTGGTAAATGGGAAATACGTGACTCGTTCCAGTTTGCATACAATTCATATGACGGACGAGCCACTGTGTCCGCAGTGCAATGTTATAGACACAGAGGAGCATCGTCTGATATGTGGGCCTTCAGCGGACGTATGGTATTTGGTCAAAAAAATGATCGCCTTCCTCCTTCGGGTGGGGCCGCAATCAATAGAACCACGGATATTACTTCGCCCAGGTATGACATATTATCCCCGAACAAAGACAAACGCAGTGACTTGGATTCGATGTTTGACTGTGTGTTATCTTTTCCGAGACGGCAGTAAGAATGTGCTCGACTTTTGGGCCTTACTACAAGAACATCACTCACAGCTTATGAGACATCCGAGATATCGAACATATTACGCTCATTTTTTAGGGAGTGCCTTGCTTGACCCCCCCCCCCCTTCCAGTTGGGGTGTCCCGGGTAGGAGAATGTAATTATTGCCTATAAGTATCAGAACAAGAAAGGACCAGGATAGTGGAAGGATCCACCAGCGCACGTGAAGACGTACCCGACACCAACGCGAGGTATAACGGGACTAGCGAGGTACGCACCCGAAAGAGGAACGTGATCCGTTATTGTTTTGTACTGACAGAAGCAGGATATTTTTTAACTGTTATGTAACAAAAACAAGTCCACTTATTTACGTTTCCCAGAAATATTTATTTTATAAAGGTCATCGTCTTATATATTAAAAAAATGCTAGAAGCAGTTTATGTTAGCTATTGTTACACCATTATGTAAAAAAAGTCCACTTCTAAAAAAAAAAAAAGTGGTCAGCGCGACGGATTGCCGTCCTACGGGCCCGGGTTCAAACCGAGTAAAATTCGATATTCCTCTCTACGTTACGAAAGAAATCTGATCATAACTTTTACTCATGTAATTACACATATCATTAATCTGTTCTTCAGCTTTAAAATTTATTAGAATACCCATTCGTTTCCTCATAGGTACGTTATTGAAAGCAAGTAATGAAGTCTTTTCATAGCCGTATTATTCAGTCTTGAGTGGAAGCCGGAACCCTTAGTACAGTATCCAGTTTTTTCGGTTGTAATATTCATATAAATGCATTACACATTGCGTTGCAATTTAATATCGCGTATGTGGCAAGATCACGATAAGTGAAAGATTAGCTTAGTTGTGTAGAAGACGAGAAGAATTTTTGTATTGCACATGGTATCGGCAATATGGAATATTGTGAGGCCTACCATCCCAGTCTGTGCCTCCGCAGTCTGACGTTGCTGCACCGTTGTTTCCCTTCGTCACTGCAAGCGGAGGCTAAGATGATACCATAAATGTTACGGCTTCTTTCGTATATCCAGATTTAATACGTTCTTCGCTTAGTTTCTAATGATCCAATGTCGATAATACAGAGTGGAACCGGTATACGTGCAGGTATTTCTGTTGGTGATTGAGGAATGTCTGCTGAACAACATTATATCAGTATTTACGTCATCTGCGGATTAGTAAATATACACTACTGGCCATTAAAATTGCTACACCAAGAAGAAATGCAGACGATAAACGGGTATTCATTGGACAAATTGCTACACCAAGAAGAAATGCAGATGATAAACGGGTATTCATTGGACAAATATATTATACTAGAACTGACATGTGATTACATTTTCACGCAATTTGGGTACATAGATCCTGAGAAATCAGTACCCAGAAGAACCATCTCTGGCCGTAATAACGGCCTTGATACGCCTGGGCATTGAGTCAAACAGATCTTGAATGGCGTGTACAGGTACAGCTGACCATGCAGCTTCAACACGATACCACAGTTCATCAAGAGTAGTGACTGGCGTATTGTGACGAGCCAGTTGCTCGGCCACCATTGACCAGACGTTTTCAATTGGTAAGAGATCTGGAGAATGTGGGCAGGGCAGCAATCAAACATTTTCTGTATCCAGAAAGGCCCGTACAGGAGCTGCAACATGCGGTCGTGCATTACCCTGCTGAAATGTTGGGTTTCGCAGGGATCGAATGAAGGGTAGACGCACGGGTCGTAACACATCTGAAATGTAACGTCCACTGTTCAAAGTGCCGTCAATGTGAACAAGAGGTGACCGAGACGTGTAACCAATGGCACCCCATACCATCACGCCGGGTGATACGCTAGTATGGCGATGACGAATACACGCTTCCAATGTGCGTTCACCACCATGTCGCCAAACACGGATGCGACCATCATGATGCTGTAAACAGAACCTGGATTCATCCGAAAAAATGACGTTTTGCCATTCGTGCACCCAGGTTCGTCGTTGAGTACACCATCGCAGGCGCTCCTGTCTGTGATGCAGCGTCAAGGGTAACCGCAGCCATGGTCTCCGAGCTGATAGTCATGCTGCTGCAAACGTCGTCGAACTGTTCGTGTAGATGGTTGTTGTCTTGCAAACGTCCCCATCTGTTGACTCAGGGATCGAGACATGGCTGCACGATACGTTACAGCCATGCGGATAAGATGCCTGTCATCTCGACTGTTAGTGATACGAGGCGGTTGGGATCCAGCACGGCGTTCCGTATTACCCTCCTGAACCTACCGATTCCATATTCTGCTAACAGTCATTGGATCTCGACCAACGCGAGCAGCAATGTCGCGATACGATAAACAGCAATCCGATAGGCTACAATCCAACCCTTATCAACGTCGGAAACGTGATGGTGCGCATTTCTCCTCCTTACATGAGGCATCACAACAACGTTTCACCAGGCAACGCTGGTCAACTGCTGTTTGTGTATGAGAAATTAGTTGGAAACTTTCGTCATGTCAGCACGTTGTAGGTGTCGCCATCGCCGCCAACCTTGTGTGAATGCTCTGAAAATCTAATCATTTGCATATGACAGCATCTTCTTCCTGTCGGTTAAATTTCGCATCTGTAGCACGTCATCTTCTTGGTGTAGCAATTTTAATGGCCAGTAGTGTAGCTATTACAGCTCATATATTTTTAGACTGATTAGTATCTCCAAGTATGTGTGGCAAAAGCAAGCCATTATGCTTATTTTCCCCTTGGCAGCAGGTCAGGTGTTGAAGTGGGGACACTTGGATGCAAAACAGTTAGTCTATACCGACAGATGTAGTCTATTTAGTTGTGCAATTACGACACTGCTGGAAAGACCAGGTCGTCAAGTTTGTGATGTGTTTCTGGGAAGACTGTTCGACAGAAAAAAAAAATAACCACCACACTGATGTGTGTACGTATTAAGGTACCAAATAAAATTATCTAGGCTTATGCCTGTTACACTCTGTATTTTAAAATAGATCCAAGAGGCAAAGAAGAGAAGCAATAAATCTATAACATGGAGAGGAAGGATGAGGTTCAAGGACTTATACGGGAGAAACTATTCTGTCATTTGTCTACAGTATGTACGTAACCTTAAGCAATCAAAATGAGATTGTCTACGTTTGGTTTCCCATTGTCTCCACATTAGTGACAGTTTCTTCTTTATATTCACTTAATTTATCTACTACAGGTTAGCAACTGCTGGTAAATACAATACTGGCCATCTAAAATGTAATACCAAGAACAGGAGATATCACAGCCAAATTGATTCGGGAGATAACGCGCTGCACAAAGATCACATGACTGAAAATACAGCTCCATTTGAAGTGTGGAAGATGATGAAATGAGTACTGAGTGTTGCCGCCATTGCCGGCTATGCCGCTACTACACGCCTCGGCATTGACTCAAATAGGCTCTGGTTGCGTTTTTGAGATATAGCAGTCCATACTACTTCCAGAATTGCCAAAGTTGGTCTGGCGTAGCAGCGGGTGGTACCCCGTGCCAGTCATTCCACAGTCATTGGCCAGACGTTTTAGTCAGGCGACAGATCGGGAGAACAGGGAGGAATTTTTGAACACTGCGAGCCACGAGTGATCGCGCATTTTACTGTAGCAATGTGGCCGTCGGCAAGCTCCATATGTGCGGGAGGGCAATAGGCTCCAACAATTCAGAGATGTAACATTGGCTGGTTAGTGTACCCGCAGTGTCTACTAGCGGTTGTGAGAGTGGAATCCAATACAACCCCAAACCATAATACCAGGTGTAGGACCACTATGGCTATGCATAAAGCAACAATTCCACAGTCTCTCACCACGGTGTCTCCAGACTCTAATTTGACCATCGTGGTGGTGCACGCATAATCGCGATCCCTCGGTAAGAATAATGTCGTTCCATTCGGTTGGCCATGTCTGTCCATTCATCGTACCATTTCCGGCGCAAACGCCTGCGGCGTTGACGTAGTGGTAAACGTAGCAATGAACGCGTAGTGGAGAGTCCACTGTGCTGCAAACAACGTCTAATGGTACGCTCGGACATTGTTTGTTGCGCAAGAGACATAATTTGTTGTGATACAAGTCCCGAAGTGGCAGAGCGACCCATTACTGCCATGCGAACAATATGCTTGCCATCACGTGTAGTGGCGCAATGAAGTAAAAGCAATAGGTCCCGTCGGTCCGTCGTTCCCTCCTGCATCCAGCGATTACACACACACACACACACACACACACACAGAGAGAGAGAGAGAGAGAGAGAGAGAGAAGAGAGAGAGAGAGAGAGAGAGAGAGAGAGAGGGAGGGAGGGAGAGAGAGAGCAAATAAGTTCTCCTTTACCTTGCGCGCTATAAAAACTTGAATCAAACATCACCACACTGAAGAAAAAGAAAATTATGAACAACCAAGCGATAAAAAAACGCTCTCTATGAGAGTGGTCAGATAAGTTTTTCGTAAATCTTGAATAGTGTACGAAAAGTTGTGATGACAGGTGAGAGTGAAATGAAAAACGTGTGAAAAACAGTGTACATAACTACAACCCACACACACGGGTAGTATGTGCATTATGACAGCCCATACACTGTCGGAAAAATATTTTGAAAAACCACACTTTGAAGAAAGAAACTTATTCCTCCTACTGTTTTGAAGATGACACACTGTCATGCCAGTGATCTAATGAAGATGACACATAGGCACCGACACTAGTCTGGGGAAGGGAAAGAAAAAAGTTATCTTTTGCAGAAGACGGCATTTTCAAAATCACAAATTGAAGATTTTAGTATCATAATCTTCACAATGTGTTGGCTATGTTCAGAATGGGCACGTACCTCTTTACCTTTTTGGTTTGAGGAATTTTCAAAAATCGGAAACTGGATGTGAAACTATATGGCCAAGCTAATTTCAATAGTATAAAGATGGAAAATTTTAACAGTATTAACTGATGAATAAAGTGATTACAAAGTGACCATTTACAGTGTACATTTTAGTAAGCACTCCTACAGCCAGTTTATTTTTATTTATTACAACTCTATCTGCACTGTGCACGTTTTGTAGAAGCGCAGAGCCGACTACAGCTCCCTGTCGTGTACAGGTATACTGGGTCCCGGCACGGCGATTCTGGTGGTGGCGCTGGTGGGCTGCGACTCGGCCGCCATCGTGGCGATGCTGGCGTTCGGCGGCTTCTGCATGGCCGCGCACTGCTCCGGCTTCTACATGAACATGCAGACCATAGCGCCCAACTTCGCCGGCACCATCGTCGGCTTCGTCAACACCTTCGGCAACATGTCGGGCATCGTCGTACCGTACGTTGTTGGAGCCGCCACCAAGGCAAACGTACGTTACTTCACCATCACTTGTGACAAGTAGAAGTGGCATCACTCGTGACAAGCAGAAGTGGCTCACGCTGTACCCTGTGCAGATATTATTGCCATGGCGGTTTACATTTGTAACCTTGGGCGATAACCTTGGCCTGGTTTCTTGCTCACTTTGTTCAAGTTAGTGGCCTAGGCCACTAACGTTTTGATGATATCACAGGGAATCTCCAGAACTTATCTTGCTCCGAATACTTCCCATTAATTCCGGATCTTCCTGCCGATTCAGCAAATGATGGGCAGGGAATTTTCTGGAATTTCTTGTCTCATTGCGAATACTTCTGAGTAGTTCTGACTCTTCCTGCTGAATCATCATTCACTTAGAGAAGTTACCCAGTTGCAAAAATGATGAAAATTTTCTCAATTCTATTTTCGTTATTGACTTAAAAAATTCGTTTATGGCCTGGCTCACTAGTCACATCGGTAAATTTCATTGAAAGCTACAAAATGCAGTCAGAAATTGCCTGAAAAGCTTGTAAGGGTATATGAAGGTAGTAACTGTTCCCGAAAGAACAGATACCGTTGATGACCGAGCAGCTTCTCTAGATGTTTGCCCTTCACACTCTCATGAGGAGCGTGCAAGGGATAAGTCGCTGCAGGCGCACTATACTCTGTGCCCTCGGTGGCTCAAGTCTGCCTTCGGCAGTGACACAGTGCGGACCGTGTTGCCTGCCGGCCGCGCTGTGGTGCGCGCGCCTGTTTGTTTACGCCGGAGCAGCTTCGCGTGTGCGGTATTTTGAGTCTAGAACGAGATGGCACACTAGTGCAGAAAAACGACTTTGAAGTTCAGTTTTGCGAACGATTATACACGACCAAAGGCACACGAGATTGAACGTTTTTTTAAGAGAAGAGGTAAAAATCGATCCACAGGAAATCGTGGGAATCCATATATCGATCGTTTCAAGCGTCGTCTATGTCAAGCTTGCTGACGAGGCTGCTTGCGAAAGACTTCTACAACGAACAGGTATCGTTTCTGTCATGCCGACGGGAATGTTGGTGCGGTTACGGTCGATCACGCGGGAATGGGGATCCGCACTATACGAGTCTTCGAACTTCCGTTTGAGGTCCCGTCTGAACTTGTCGCCGACGCCTTTCGATCATACGGTACAGTTCTGTCCCATGTGGCCGAAAAATGGACAAGTTTTACCACATACCCCGTCCTAAATGGGGTGAGACAAATACGGATCGAGCTGCGAAAGCACGTCCCCTCTTATTTGTACATAGGAGGATGTCGAGCGATTATAATCTATGATGGACAACCTCGCTCTTGCTCGGAGTGCGGGAAAGAAGGTCACGTCCGCTCGGAATGCCTCCAGCGACGTTTAGTGCAAATCCCACGGGATGACGTTTAGGCGCCACAACAGATGACTGTATTGCCGTTGACCTTTGCGGAAGCCCTGGGACGAGACGTGAGGGAGATTTCCGATTGGCACCAGCAGCTGCGCCCTATAGAGAACATGGACACCAACGGACTGGAACTCCGACCATCGGATCCACCACAGCAGACACAGCACACCATACAAGAGATGCAGCTGACGGCGGCTCCAGGCTCATCCGTGGTGGCTGCCAGTGCTTCCACCGAGAGCGTGATAGGCCAGGCCCAAGACGGAGGATACGCAACCCAAACAGCCGATGCGGAAGCAAGCCAACGGAAACAGCGTTCGCCGAAGAGAAGAAAAAAGCGTCGACTGACTTCTGCCGACGATAGCCATAGTCCCGAGGGGACAGTGGACAACAACGACAGTATCGACCTGAGACCAGTGGATTCAACAGATACCGGGATGACGGTGCAGGAATTGCACAATGACGATAACTTGAACTCTCCTTCTGGTGGCCGGAAGGCAGAAGTGGAGATAACAATTGTCCAACATCAGAGCGGTGACAACGTTGCCTACCATCCTTCGGCCAGTTCCGGAAATATGCTGGGGGACTGGGCCCAAGAAATGGACCAACAGGAACAGAATGAAAATACGAACGCGACGATTGAGGATAGTCCTGGCCAGACGCCGGGAGGGGCCGGGGAATGTTGAACAACTAAGTGTGGTGAGGAGCGCCGGGGGTGCAGATAGACGACAGCAGTCTGGTTTTCAACACCATCGCTTGATGACACCCCCCTACAACTGATGAACACACGCCAGGCGTACCGCATTGCAACGATAAACATTAATGGCATTCGGACACCGCTTAAAATACAAATGCTGAAAGATATGTTACGCGCTGCGGACGTGGGTATTGTACTCCTACTAGAAGTGCGTTTCACATCGTCGCCAGAGTTCTACGGCTACGAAGCACATTATTCAGTGCACGATGAATGTGGATGCGGTGTGGCGATCCTCACCAGGGAAGGAATAGGACTGGAAGCAGTCATGTCTCTCCCTTCGGTCCGTGGCATACCGATCACTGTCGACGGTGTTCGTTTCATCAATTTATACGCGCCATTTGGCTCCACAAAACGAAGAGAAAGGGCGACCTTTTACACCGAAGAGATAGCACCGTTGTTCGCTGGACGCTATGATAACTATGTAGTGGGCGGCGCCTTAATTGTGTCGTCGACCAAAGGGACCAAGTACCTCATTATGTGCCATGCATGGAACTGCGTGCTTTGATTACCGAAATGGCGCTTCTGGATACCTAGGAACTGCAGCATGGCGACAGACCGGGTTATACGTTTGTAACGGGACACTCGGCGAGTAGACTTGATAGAGTGTATGTGACATGAGCTCTACGGACGGCGATACTGGATGCCGCAATCTGGCCAGCGGCTTTTACGTATCATATGGCGTACATCTGTACGATTTCACTAACGCGTCAGAAGATATGGCGGAGTAGGGGTCACTGGAAAATGAATTGTGCACTTTTACGTGACGCTGCATGTCGCCGGTCGATAGAGGCGGCCTGGGAGACCTGCGTTCGCCGACAACGAGCATACACCTCGGTTCTCCAGTGGTGGATCAAATGCGCAAAACCAACGTTACGGAGAACGTTGATACGATACGGGCAGGACAAATCGCAGTGGAACCGCACGACGGCTGATTTTTATTTTACAGCCCTGAGGGAGCTAATGAACCAACAACCATCGCCTGGAAGGCACACGGCCATGCGCAGGATAAAAGCCAAGTTATTACAGCTGACGAGACTAAGAATGGAAGGTATAACGGTCCGGGCGAGATAGGCGGACACAGTTGCTGCCGAAACCCCCTCCATGCACCACGTAGTACGTGAATGCCAACGACGACGAAGGACGTTGATCAGGGAACTAATATCTGAAACTGTCCAGCAAGTTGTGAACCAGCGTGATATTGCGCATGTGTTTACTGACTATTTCCGCCAGTTATATGGACCTGTACAAGTGAACCACGAGACACTACATGATGTCATCTCGGAAATGCCAGATAGAGGACCGCCACTGGATGCAGAGACTTTCATCACAGCGATAATGGAGGACGAGCTGACAGACGAAATTGCCAGGGGGGCTCCGAACAAGTCCCCAGGACAGGACGGCTTCCCAATTGAATTTTCCCGCGCCTTTGCATACCTCATGGGACGGACCTGGATTCAGATGTACAACGAACTCCTGTTACCGCAGACTGAGATACCTACCGAATTCACGGAGGGTATCATCATCCCAATACCCAAACCACGCGGTGGCAGAAGGCCAGGAGATTATAGACCACTCACTCTCTTGAACTGCGACTATAAGATTTTCGCGCGCATCCTTGGAACTCGCCTGCGGTCTTTAATTTCTGATAGACTCCTCATAGATCAAACTTGCCTCGGCGGTAAGAGTAACGTACATACGGCGCTCGGTGACTACCGAGATATCATCGCATTAGCAGCGGCATGCCGAGTGCGGGGGGCACTAGTCGCTATTGACTTTGATCATGCGTTCGACAGAGTGGATCATACCTTTTTGCATGCGGTGATGGGCAGATTGGGAATCCCACAGGCCTTCACTCTAGTGATCATGCGACTGTTACACGGCGTGCGATCGAAGGTCTCAGTGAATGGGCGGGGCACTGACTACATTGTTATTTCAAGGTCAGTTCGTCAAGGTTGCCCCTTTTCGAGATTTTTGTATGCAATGGCTTTGGAACCCTGTCTATATGGTCTCCGAAGACGGCTGGAGGAGTGCCGTTGCCACAACTGACCTTTCATTGCCGCGCTTATGCTGACGATGTGATACTGGTGGCAAGGACAGGCGACGAAGTACGTACGTTGTTGGCATCGATACAGCGATACGGGATGGCGGCAGGAAGCGTACTTAATCTACAGAAGTCACGCTGCATGAATGTCGGTCGAGGATTACAACCGGGGTAGGAAGGCCCTCTCATGTTAGTTAAGACCATAAAATGTCTAGGTGTTACGTTCCACACGGATGTGCAGCGGACAGCAGCGGATAACTACCGGTGCATATTCAGGCTGATGCAGACAATGGTGCTGTTACAGACATTAAGAGCGTTGGATAAGATTCAGGGGGTGACCTATGTTAACGTATACCTAGCACCGAGACACACTCACGTAGCGCATGTCCTGCATTTAACGCGCACAATGGCATCACGGATACAAGCAACTTTCGGAACCTACGTGAGTGTGGGGCACCTGTTTAAGATCCAATACACAATGCTTACGCTACCACCTGGAGAGGGTGGACTCGGTCTAGTGAACGTATATGAAAAGGCACGGGCGTTATTCGTCAGTACGATTTTACGACAGTGGCGCGGTCAATTTCACAATATCTCGGGTGCGTTGGCCGATGTACTAGCGCCCACTTCAATGCTGCCCCCCAGTCAATGTGGCCCATATTTCACCGAAGATGTCACATTTCAAGTTTTTTTTTCTTTTTTTTTTCTTTTTTGGAGCTTAGCTATGTCAGAGCTTCCTTCCCAACAACACGACTACCGACGACGCGAGATGTATACCAACACTCACTGCGCCGGTGCCCAAGGAATACCCTGGGAAAGAAGTACCCAGACAAGAACTGGCGACAGATATGGCGCGTTATACTGAACGCTTACCTCCCAACGTCGGTACGCTCAACATGGTATGTGGTGGTAAATAGGAAGGTCGCAACGAATCAACGGCGGCACGCGATTCATTTGGCACACACTCCACTATGTTTAGGCTGCGCAACAGTGGACACTGATGAACATCGATTAGCATGTAGTGGGACGGCTCCAGTGTGGCACTTGGCACAACAGCTATTGGCGTTCCTGTTACGCTCCGCCCCTCACACAATTTCATCACACACACTTTCCTTCCCAAAAGAATCTTATTTTCCGGTCCAAAAATCCAATGCATCGTGCAGCCCGCCTCCAGTGGTGTCGCGACAGGCGTGAATGGAGGGACGAATGGAGACGTGTCGTCTTCAGCGATGAGAGTCGCTTCTGCCTTGGTGCCAATGATGGTCGTATGCGTGTTTGGCGCCGTGCAGGTGAGCGCCACAATCAGGACTGCATACGACCGAGGCACACAGGGCCAACACCCGGCATCATGGTGTGGGGAGCGATCTCCTACACTGGCCGTACACCACTGGTGATCGTCGAGGGGACACTGAATAGTGCACGGTACATCCAAACCGTCATCGAACCCATCGTTCTACCATTCCTAGACCGGCAAGGGAACTTGCTGTTCCAAGAGGACAATGCACGTCCGCGTGTATCCCGTGCCACCCAACGTGCTCTAGAAGGTGTAAGTCAACTACCCTGGCCAGCAAGATCTCCGGATCTATCCCCCATTGAGCATGTTTGGGACTGGATGAATCGTCGTCTCACGCAGTCTGCACGTCCGGCACGAACGCTGGTCCAACTGAGGCGCCAGGTGGAAATGGCATGGCAAGCCGTTCCACAGGACTACATCCAGCATCTCTACGATCGTCTCCATGGGAGAATAGCAGCCTGCATTGCTGCGAAAAGTGGATATACACTGTACTAGTGCCGACATTGTGCATGCTCTGTTGCCTGTGTCTATGTGCCTGTGGTTCTGTCAGTGTGATCATGTGATGTATCTGACCCCAGGAATGTGTCAATAAAGTTTCCCCTTCCTGGGACAATGAATTCACGGTGTTCTTATTTCAATTTCCAGAGTGTATATCAACTCTTGTAAGGGTGTTGCAGGTTAGGTTGTTCTGAGAAATAATTCTTAAAAAAAAGTCGATACGTTGCGCCGTTTCTCAGGTTATTAACATTTAAGGTAGCCAACGAAGCCGTTGCATGAGGAAATTCAAGCGCCAAGGACAGTATCGCCAAACGTGTTCTTCGTTGTTTCCATAAAACCGAACAAGAGAGCGATACAGAAGTTGGACACGGGTTGGTTGTAGGGATCGAAACCGAGCCAAACGGTGACCAGTCTCGTGCGCTGTCATCCGCCCTATGAGAACAACGGACACGCTTCTAAGCTTGTCAGACTGTTTCTGTACACCTTGTATGTCATTCGCTACGAAATATTATGAGTGTATAAAATGTACACCATAACTAGTTAAAAATCAACATATGTCTGTCTAATGTACGAGGGTAACCCCAAAAGTAAGGTCTCCTATTTTTTTATAAGTAGACTGACCTGTTTATTTCTACAATGGTTTACATCAGTTTACAGCTTGAACATTTAGCTATTTTTCGACATAATCACCATTTCTGTCGATGCATTTTTGTAGACGCTGTGGCAGTTTTTGTATGCCAATGTCATACCAGCTCGCCGCCATGCTGTTCAGAAAGTTATGAACCTCTTCTTTCACCTCGTCGTCGGAGTTGAATCGCTGGGACCATAATTAACGCTGACAGGTACTGTGAGACTCTGAAAAAACTCAAACGGGCAATTCATAACCTGAAAAGAGGAATGTTGAGCAAGGGCAAATCGTTGCTCTCCTGCAACAGTTTCAGTGGAACATAATCAAATGTTCAAATGTGTGTGGAATCTTATGGGACTTAACTGCTAAGGTCATCAGTCCCTAAGCTTACACACTACTTATCCTAAATTATCCTAAGGACAAAAACACACACCCATGCCCGAGGGAGGACTCGAACCTCCTCCGGGACCAGCCCCACAGTCCGTGACTGCAGCGCCTAAGACCGCTCGGCTAATCCCGCACGGCGGAAGATAATCACCCACCCTGACCTGGCGCCCAGTGACTACCACCTGTTCCCTAAGTTAGAAGAACATTTGGCCGGAAAGCGATACAGCTCCGACGACGAGGTGAAAGAAGAGGTTCATAACTTTCTGAACAGCATGGCTGCGAGCTGGTATGACATGGGCATACAAAAACTGCCACAGCGTCTACAAAAATGCATCGACAGAAATCGTGATTATGTCGAAAAATAGCTAAATGTTCAAGCTGTAAACTGATGTAAACCATTGTAGAAATAAACAGGTCTACGTACTTTTAAAAAATAGGACTTAAAGTACTATTCCGCAAAACTTCAAAAACCCGAAATTACATCAACTGCTGCTTTTCTCCTCCTGTTGCTTGTCTTTGCCAACAGATGGGTGTACTGGTAAAAGTTCACAGTTCGGTAGAAGCACCATGGTGTAAGGCACAACAGAGCCTCAAATTAATTGTTTATTGTACATGATCTTTGTCAAATATCACAATGTTCTTTCCAAGTTACCAAAAATGCATCAGAAACGCAAAATGGTACCACGTCTATATCAAATTGGGGTCAACAATATCATTGCAAACTCTTAAGTACGTCCAAACACACGTGGCGTGCTAAACAGGCAGGTAAAACCACTATGGAATATGAGAACGAGAACTCTCCATAAATAGGTGAAACAAACACTTGCTTATGCAGCGTAATTAATGAATTAGTTGAATGTAGTTGTTGAAGGTGAGTTTTACCTTACGCACTATTCCACAAAACTTCAAAAACGAGAAATAAAATCAACCGATGGTTTAAACTCCTATCGCTTGTCTCACGAACAGGTGGTAACCTTCACAGTTTAATCTGATTACCACGCTTGGTTTAGGACATAACAGAGCCTTAAATTAAAATAAATGTAACTATATGGTTCCAGAGACCTTTCAAGTCTCAAACATCTATGATGCATATACAAGACTTAAGGGATGAATGAAAATTTGTAAGAAGCGTGATTCACACCTCAGCCCACTCGGCATGTCTCTAAACTCGAACTGCACTGCAGGGGCTCTCCAACTGTATTGGAATAGCATCTCAGCATCGAACGAATACCAAATGCCTAACAAAGAAAAATTGCCAAGGAGATGTAATTTTTTAGAAGGTATTTTATGTAGACGGCCAGTTTCGGCATTTCATTAACGTCATCTTCAGGTGCCTATGCACTCCATGTATAGACAATCAGATATACCGATGCATTTATAACTGGAGCCATCAATATCTGCATTCCATGAAGTTGTTATCAAGTCTCCTATGCACGCACTCCACGATCAGATTCATGGAATCCAGATACTGATGGTTCCAGTTATGCATACAGCGATGTATATGATTGTCTAGACATGTAGAGCACGGGGCCTAAAGATGGCATTAATGAAATGCTGAAAATGTTGGTCTAAATAAAATGACTTCTGAAAACATACGGCTGTTTTGTGATTTTGCTTTGGTAAATGTTTATTGGCTGTTGCACTATATCCACGGTGGATCAACAGAGACTGAATACGAGATGAGGCGTGAATGAGAATTCGGATTCAAAAGGGAAGTGTGGCAGAATACCCAGTGCTGCTGCGTAAAGCCGCTATGTCATGGCGGCGTAGCGGTTAGCGCATCTTCCAGGTTATTAGGAGGCTTGTGTTTCAATCCTGGCCTAGGTACAAATTTTCTTTTGTCGTTTCAGTCTGCTTATATACACCATAGATGTCCGAGACTTGAAACGGTTACTGGAACGATACAGTTCCATTTGATTAAACCACCGATGCGTGGGTTTCAGGCAGGATCTGCCATTTCGTCTGAAGCTGAGATACTATTCCAGTACATTTAGATATCCTCTGCAATGCTGTTGGAGTTTATGGGGAACACCAAGTGGGCTGAGGCGTGAATGAGAATTTGGATTGATGGGGTGTCAGGGTAGCCCTGTGCAGTTGTGGAAAGTCACTGTCCCAGGGCGGTTCAAATGGTTCAGATGGCTCTAAGCACTATGAGACTTGACATCTGAGGTCATCAGTCCCCTAGAACTACTTAAACCTAACTAACCTAAGGACATCACACACATCCATGCCCGAGGCAGGATTCGAACCTGCGACCGTAGCGGTCGCGCGGTTCTAAATTGAAACGCCTAGAACCGCTCGGCCTCACCGGTCGGCTGTCCAAGGGTGGCGCAGTGCCTTGTGGGCAGGGGACGGGGTTTGAATCCAGTCCTTGGTACAAATTTTCATTCGTCCCTTCATTTTGCATATATACATCTCAAACTAAATACTCACCATACCTACGATGCTTGTTAAGTGTCATAAGTTCTATCCAAGAAAATACGTCAGCAACACAGAAAGTGTAATGTTTATTTCAAATATCGCCATTTTAGTTCCCACATACACACGTATCCGTCTGTGCCTAAAACATGATGGTGAAGTCTAAGCTAAGTAACCCTGTGCTATTCCCAAGTCTAAACAGTTGCGAAGGACATGATAAACTAACAGTTGACGCTACAAATTAGCTCTAAAAGAGCCACGTCCTCGAACGAATGTGACCAGATTTATAACAGAGAAAATACAGGTTACCTAAAACACTACGCTAAGCAGCCAAGCACACAACTGTGCCATTATCTTTGGTTGTGAAATGTGTCTAAACGTAAGAGAAGCAGCGACAGTGCAGTCCACTAAAATTAGGTTTCGTCGAGCTGTAAAAGGTCATTCTATGAATGAGATGGTCATAAATAACTACATAATATGTGAGGAATCAAAAGCAGACACCGTAAAAAACAAAGTAAGGGAAAACAAGAAACGCTGACTATTTTGACACAAAATTCCATAAACAAAAGTGAGCATTTTTGTAAAGAGAGTGATATCAACGGAGGAATAAAGTTGTTCACTAATGAACAAACTATATCTTTCTTTTTACTCTTACTCAGTAGTCTGAAACACAGTTGGACTGCTCAAAGCGCAATTAAAATTACATCTATAACTTAATTACGCTGATCATGTCCAGCGTTTGACTGTGTAAAAAGCCTTGTCATTTGCAGACACAAATCTTCTACAGAATATTTTTCAGCACATTGCTACAGACCAAAGGGTGTTTGGAATTCTTCATTTCACCATAATCACATATTTCGCCTTCTTCAGCATAATCGCATTTCCCCATGTTAGTCTTGTGCCGCGTCACTCCCGTTCTGTTTGTTGAGTGCCTCCTATGTCCCAAACTGGAGGTGGTAAAAAGTTTTACGAGTATCAGTGGCATCCCTGAATCCGCCAGATGTTCTGTCACTCCACAGGTCGTTATGGTGGGAATCAGGTAAAGGAGCAGGTCGAATTGGTACTGATTTCTACAGGAGACTCTGAAGGACGGAGATCGTCCAAACAGCAACTGCTGTCGATCTGTTTTCTGTTTTTCCTTTTCCCATTTTGCTGCTACAGTTCTCATATCTGAAGGTTGTATGCCAATGAACGGGAAGATTCTATTATGTGGATTTCGTTTTAAGAGGTCCGTTAATATTCAAACTCTCTCATCACTAGCTAGATCCGTATGGGCTGAGTTGGAGCTGCTTAGGACTAGTGTGCGAAAGATGTTGGTATGTGCACCCCATGTGGTATTTGTTATTTTCTGAAAGATGACATTCTTGGTACTAATCTTCTGGTCAGTGTTCTAGCATTGGTGTCTGAATGTTGGAATTTAGACCAGTTTCACACCCAAATATTTTTTGTTCTGGCAGTGGGGAAAGTGTTGTCCATTTCTGCCCCCATGTTTCTCAGATGAAATGCGCAGATAGGAGTTTTCCCAGGATTTAGTGTAAGATGGTTGTTTTGATACTACCAAGGGTACATTTCCAAGTGTCAATAAACGATCTTGATGAAACTTGGCATGGGTGTAGAGCGCGCAAAATAGCAGAATACATTTTTTTGATTGTGACCATTTTCACTTTAAGCGGTAAAAAATATCTAGAAAGGTAATTGGCATTTTAGATTTAGAGGGAATATCTTCGAAAAGATTATATATAAATATATTTCCCATATAAAAGTTAATATGTAAGTAACGTTCTTGAAAGCTATATGACCAACTTTTGTAATAATTTGAAATTTTGCAAAATACCCCATCCCCATTAATTAGTTTTAAAAAATGAAGACTTTTGTTGCAACATAAAGAAACTTTCATGCTACATATATCTCTGTGTAATAAAGCAAGCCTGCGGGACTGCTACGGTCGCAGGTTCGAATCCTGCCTCGGGCATGGGTGTGTGTGATGTCCTTAGGTTAGTTAGGTTTAAGTAATTCTAAGTTCTAGGGGACTGATGACCTAAGATGTTGAGTCCCATAGTGCTCAGAGCCAGCTAATAAAGCAAGCTTCTGAAATACTGTTTTTCGAAAATAAGCTGTACACAACGTGCTCTCGGAGTATTTTCAACATAACTAATCAAAATATCTAAACATTCCTTACTATTCTAATTATTTACTTATGTTTGCGTTATGTTTAAGTTGTTATTTTACGTTTTTTGTTTTTAAGTGTTTTAGTTTACCGTTTCACATACTTGTATTTCGTTAATAGTGAGTAATAAGTAGCTCTTTAATATGATAGAAGATAACTACAATAATTTTAAACTGTAAAGAAATTCTTAACACATACCTTTTTTACACCATACACACAAAATGAACGAAATTTTTCGTGTAGTACACTATATACGACAAACAAAACAATATAAAACAAAACACAACAAGATTTCAAATTCCCAAGGGTGGCCCTCTAAATATCCTGATTTATAGCAGTCATATTTCAGAAGCGTTGGCCAAGAGAATTGATTATGTACTGATGACTAATGACAGTTTGATTATATTGTTTCTAAACTGGAGATCGACATCATAATCATTCAACAGACCTAGATTTGAAAATCTTCTCACGAAATTCTTCCAACATAGAAAGTTGTATACGTCTAACTGCTGTACCTGTGCCATCGAGCCCTTTGGGATCACCAGGTGAGCAAATTCCTTGGTCTCAGTTAGGATGCTCTTAACGGTTGTTTCACATTGGCCTCTTCAAGAATGTAACAACACAGCATATGTTTCTCCCTTACTGGAAAAGACAACATCTTTCATGCATCTTATGACCTATTCAGGCGTTTGTTTACCAATTTTCTGTGCTATCACTAGGACATTTAGGGCTTAAAAAGAGATTCTCGAATTCTCCGTCCAAACTCACCATTAGTTTCTTTTAAAACTATGGAAAGGCCGGTGATCAGTGTGAAACAATCGTTTTGAGCGTCGTACCCGAGGACAAGAAACATCTGCTGATCCAAAGAGCTCGATGCTCTGATGCAGGCGTGGAACGTATACAGCTTTCGACGGTGGAAGAAATTTGTGGGAAGTTCATCAACATCGTTTATTGACACTCGGGAATGTTCCCTTGTAAGTGGATAATTCCGCAGTGACATGGACAAACTTGTTTTCTTCCTCCTCGAAAGTCACTGCTGTGTCATCCTTACGTATGAATTATACGTATCGATAAAGCACTGATCTAACATGCCATATGAACATAATTATACTGTTTTAAATTATATACGTTACGTTAATATGTTTTCCAAGAGATGATAACAATAACACAGCGAATGGTTGTTAATAGTTTTACAGCGGTGTGCTATACATCTGATGAAGCACGATCTCTTAAAAACGGGGAAGGAGGCTCTGGAGAAACTGATCTGCTCGAGGTAACAGCTCATGAGCGCCACGCATCTGCATGGCAACGACCGCATGGCTTTGGACAGGTAGCTGTCACAGGCAGCCATATAAGGTGACGAAATGCTTTGCTAATATTACACCATCTAGGTTGGCTTGTTACATAATATTAGCATGTTTTAAGCCATGTCACCTGTAAACGAGATAACGAGAGCACAGCCCAACAAAGCAAAGTGTCTGTGTTTGCGCCTGACGTAGAGAGTAGCATTGTATCGTGATGCGTTTCGGAGAGAAGCAGCTGGAGCTGCTTGTGTGTTAAGGGTAAATGTAGAATAAAACTCTAAGTATACGCTCTTATTATTCTCTTCTGAGAAGAAAACAACAGAGTAAAAAACTGAGCTATCAGAGTCACAGTGCTTGACAAGTAATTGCAAAATTAATCGCTAATGTTCAGGGTATACAATTCGCTTTCAAAGCTAACGCAGGAAACTAGTTCGTGAGCGGAAAAATGTTCTTCTTCCTTCCCTGGATCTTGAAAATGGGTTTTATCGAGTAAGACGCTTTGGTACCCTTTCTAAACTACATATATGTGGACTTGATCAATGACCAGTGTTCGCTTATAGCTTCCTTTCCGACAAAATGCTCCACATTTGTTACCATCAAACTTAAACAAACACATATCGTGCATCTGCTCGCAGAAGTGGCCCAAGAGTCAGTTATGTCATCACAACTGATTTTGTCCACGCAGTGCCACCATCCGTCTGCTCCAGTATTCCCTTCACGCAATCCTAATTATCGATGAAAACAACCGCAGAAGTAGGCCACATGGGGAATAGTGCGCTGTCTCAGAGAAGCTAAAAGTATATGTGCTGTCCATATAAATGCGAAACATGGAACTATAAGTTACTGAATGGAAGGACGTACACAGAAATATTAAACGCAAAACTGCCACTCGCGTAACGTTGGAGCTAAAAGAATTGTTATTCTACACACTACACCAGCAGCACTCCAAATGAAGTCGATAACGTAAGGTACACAAAAGGTTGACGGTTGCCCTATTAGTTTTACTAAGTGCATCCGCATGTCTCTCCCTTTTACTGATGCATTTAAAAAGCAGCCGTATAAGACCTGACACAGTTTACGTGAATTATTATTCTCCCAGCACGTGTGCTTGGTGTCGTCACAATTGTACCTCTTTATGACACACGGAGATAACGGGAGCACTTAGCAACACATGTGTAGGGAACGTCCTTCAGAAGGTCCGAACAAACAACGTTCGGCGCTACTATAATCTCGACGCTAGGCTAGGTAATTCCGCTTATTCCTCCACGTACGTGGATTCGACTGCTTGCGTTTCTGATGTAACGTGTGAGAAACATCTGATGAAAGTAACTGTGTTTCAACACACATTATAACGCGTTACGCCATTTACGTATGGGGTAATGTTAAACCACGGACAGCTTTATTTGGAACTAGTAAGGTGAGTTGCAAAGCCACAGCCCACTGAGCCTTCTCACAGCATTCGACTGCGAATTTAGTAACATTTATAAAAGACAAATGGCTGTAAATTACCGGTACTGAGTGGAAAACCTATCTCCTGATGAGAATTTTTACCTCGTATTAAAATGCAGTAAGCTTCCCAATATATGAAATAAGTGGCTATCGAATAAATGCTCATATCTGGACTAGTACTTCCGAAATTTTATAAGAGTACATTTAATGGCCGCAGGCCGCCACAGCGTCAGTTTCGACTGAGACGACGCTCAGATCAGGTATGAAACAAACTTTACTGATAATGTAGAAAAACGTCTGTATCTTTGCAGTATACGAGTGGCATGGTAGGAAATACAGAGTAAGAGAGCCAGGATAGGCGATATTTACATCAAATAAATCCATAATGAGAAAATGTAGGTTGTTAAAAAGTGTTGCACGTTTTGAAATGGTCAGTAAACATGGGTTCTAAAATGCGTTTTTTAAGAGCTAAGAGCACTTATTCATTTTCGCTACTGTGAAACACATCTCTGTTACAGCAAGACTAATAGGTCCTTCCATACTTCCAGACATGTTGTTTGGTACACGATATATTCGGATGCTATCAGACGACTTGCCTATCCTGTTACAGGAGGTAACTTACCAACAACGGCTTGAGATTTGGTTCGTGCGCGATGGAGCACAGTCCTTCTCTACGAAGCGTCCGGGAACAGTTCACACATTTTAATCTGCAATGGTTGTGTCGGGGAGATCCACCACGTTGTCCGGTTCGTTCTTCCTAGTCTTAATCCCTTGGACATTTTGTTTGTGCGGACACTTCACTACTTGTTGCTGTTCTAGCCAGTGCTATAATTCTGACTACTTACGTTTTTCAAGTCATCAGTTTTTATTATTCCAAATATATTGATGCTGTAAATAGTTTCCAAAAAAATTTGTTTCCATTGATTCAGTTTATTTCCATGTCGATTATCGGCGAGCATCTGCTACGGTAGAATGAGAAACAACAATGGACCTAATATTGAATCTTGTGGATCCCCATAACAGATTTCTCCCCAGTCGTAAAAATCTGCTTTGCTTACATTGGCTGAATTATTAAGAACAACTTTCTGCACTCTTGTGGTTAGATACTACATACCTCCATTAGTTAGCTGCACCATCAGTTCCATGAAACCATAGTTTATTTAGGAGGATATTGTGATTCATACAGTTAACCATTTGATTACGTCGTCGACGCCAAGTGTAGTTGGCGTTTTTCATTTAGTAGCGGGTTTAGATTACTTTGAATATTAATCAGCAATAAGGCACCCAGCTATGGGGCGGGGTTATAAATTTGAAATTAGGTGTAGGAAAGGGAAGGAAAATGTTGACCGTGTCTTGTCTTTTCCAAAAATCATTCTGACATTCCTCATGAGTCTTTTAGGGAATGACAAAAAATTAAAATCTGTATGGCGGACGGGGAACTGAACTGCTCGTTTGAAGAATGTGAGTCCACAAATTCGAGTGGTGAGATAAATTTGAGTGAATAGTATTTAGATTTGACAAAAACTGATGTTGTCAGCACAGCACAAAATGACATAAGCATAGAAGTGTCATTGAAGCGTGTAGGTAATGCAGATGATCATAAAATATTTTAACCAGTTGCTTATTATAACAGAAAATCACATAACGTGGAAATGCGGGTGTACTAGATCTATGCACCAATATTACTCGCGTAATGTCCCATAAAAAGCTGAAGAGAATATTTCTACTAGCAATTTAAGAAATACATGTACTGAAAATTGTCCGGCAATTTCTGAAATAAGCGCTCCCGAACGACCAGATCACAACGTTTATTTTTAAAGCTTACACGTCCTGTCTTCCTCAAAATTGATTTATACACATCTATTTACGAATTTTCACAACGGAAAAAAATATCCTTAACAAAGGTAACATCACATGCCATTCATGATGTTAAACATAAGACGAAGAAAACCGGTGACTTGAAAAACGTACGAAAACGTAAGTACTCAGAATTATAGCATAGGAGATGAGACAACGACATAAAACTGCATACCAAGCAAACACAGACAAATACAGTACCACTACACAATATGGAATTTATAAATGATTAATTTTCTTTAGTTCTTAAATTTTAACGGTGCTTAGATCGAAGACGTAATGTCGTTCCTGAACGAAGTGTATTTAATGATAATTACGTAACACACACACAAACACACACACACACACACACACACACACACACACACACACACACACTCGCGCGATAAAACGATGGACCATGGAGGTATTATCCGAATGGGACGGAAATCGGTAGAGCTGATGTACATGCGCAGACAAACAAATGATTACAAAAAAAAAGTTCAAATGTGTGTGAAATCTTATGGGACTTAACTGCTAAGGTCGTCAGTCCCTAAGCTTACACACTACTTAACCTAAATTATCCTAAGGACAAACACAAACACACACACACACACACCCATGCCCGAGGGAGGACTCGAACCTCCGCCGGGATTAGCCGCACAGTCAAATGATTACCATTTCAGGAGCCGGCTGTTGTGGCCGAGCGGTTCTAGGCGCTTCAGTCCGGAACCGCGTTGCTGCTACGGTCGCAGTTTTGAATCCGGCCTCGGGCATGGATGTGTGCGATGTCCTTAGGTTAGTTAGGTTTAAGTAGTTCTAAGTCTAGGGGACTGATGACCTCAGATGTTACATCCCATAGTGCTCGGAGCCATTTGAACAATTTTTGAACAATTTCAGGAAAACTGGGTGATTGGATCAAGAGGAAGAGCTCCACAAATTGAGCAAGTCATTAATGCGTTGGTCCAACTCTGGCCCTTATACATCTGTCTACTACATCTACATCTACGTGATTACTCTGCTATTCATAATAAAGTGCCTCGCAGACGGTTCAATGAACCACCTTCAAGCTGTCTCTCTACCATTCCACTCTCGAACGGCACGCGGGAAAAACGAGCACTTAAATTTTTCTGTGCGAGCTCTGATTCCTATGTCGTTAATATAGATCAGGAACAACAGCGGGCCTATAACACTTCCTTGGGGAACGCCGGATATTACTTCTGTTTTACTCGATGACTTTCCGTCTATTACTACGAACTGTGACCTTTCTGACAGTGAATCACGAATCCAGTGGCACAATTGAGGCGATACTCCGTAGGCACGCAGTTTGATTAGAAGATGCTTGTGAGGAACGGTGTCGAAAGCCTTCTGGAAACGTAAAAATATGGAATCAATTTGAAATCCCCTGTCGATAGAACTTATTACTTCATGAGTAGAAAGAGTTAGTTGTGTTTCACAAGAACGATATTTTCTGAATCCGTGCTGACTATGTGTCAATAAATCGTTTTCTTCGTGGTACTTCATAATATTCGAATACAGTGTATGCTCCAAAACCCTACTGCAAATCGACGTTAGTGGTATAGGCCTGTAATTCAGCGGATTATTCCTACTTCCCTTTTAAGGTATTGGTGTGACTTGAGCAATTTTCCAGTCTTTAGGTACGGATATTTCTGTGAGCGAGTGGTTGTATATAATTTCTAAATATGGAGCTATTTTATCAGCATACTCTGAGAGGAACCTGACTGGTATACAATCTGGACCGGAGGCCTTGCCTTTATTAAGTGATTTCAGCTGCTTTTTTACACCGAGGATATCTTCTTCTATGTTTATCATCTTGGCAGTTGTTCTTGATTGGAACTCAGGAGTATTTACTTCGTCTTCTTTGATAAAGGAGTTTCGGAAAACCGTGTTTAATAACTCTGCTTTAGTGGCACTGTCATCAGTTGTTATCGAGCAGTGAAGGTATTGATTGCGTCTTGCCACTGGTGTGCTTTATGTATGACCAGAATATCTTTGGGTTTTCTGCCAGATTTCGAGACAGAATTTCGTTGTGGAATTATTAAAAGCATCTCGCATTGAAGTACGCGCTATATTTCGAACTTCTGTAAAACTTTGCCAATCTCGGGGATTTTGCGTTATTTTAAATTTGGCATGCTTTTTTCGTTGCTTGTGCAACAACGATCTGACCCGTTTTGTGTACCATGGGGGATCAGTACCATCAGTTATTAATTTATATGGTATATAGCTCTCAAATGCTGCCGATACTATCTCTTTGAAATCATTCCACATTCAGCCATGGGGGATCAGTACCATCACTTATTATTTTCTATGGTCTATAGCTCTCAAATGCTGCCGATACTATCTCTTTGAAATCATTCCACAACTATTCTACCGTTACATGATCAGACCGGAAGGAGCGTTAAGAGCATTTTTATCATTTTTAAGTAGATATACTTTGGTTTCTTTTTGGTGGTTGTAGGTGTTACGGTATTCAGCCTAGCAGCAACTGCCTTGTGGTCGCTAATCCCTGTATTCGTCAAAATACTCACTATTTGTCCAGCATTATTTGTTGCTAAAAGGTCAAGTTTTCTTTCGCAACCATTTACGCTTCGAGTGGGCTCATGAACTAACTGTTCAAAATAATTTTCTGAGAAAGCTTTCAGTACAATTTCGGATGACGTTTTATGCCTGACGCCGGCTTTAACCGCATAATTTTTCGAGCATATCGAGGGTAGATTGAAGTCACCACAGACTATAATTGTATGACCGGGGTACTTATTTGAAATGAGACTCAAGTTTTCTATGAACTGTTCAGAAACTATATCTTCTAGTCTGGGGTTCGATAAAACGATCCAATTAATAGTTTAGTCCGATTGTCAGGTACAACCTCTACCCATACTATTTCACACGAACTACTTCAGTTTCGGTACAAGGCAAAGTACCTCTGACAGCAATAAATACTCCACCACCAACTGTATTTAATCTATCCTTTCTGAACACTGTAGATCGTTTGAAAAACTTTCGGCTGAACTTATTTCCGGCTTTAGCCAGCTCTCTGTACCTACAACTATTTGAGCTTCAGTGCTTTCTATTAGAGCATGGAGCTCTGGTTCTTTCCCAACACAGCTACTCACAGTTTACAATACCAATCGTTTCTACAACTACCTTAGTGTATTTTACCTGCTCACTTTTAGACAGACGTCCCTTCTGTGGTTCCCTGAGACCCTCTAACCTAAAAAACCGCCCAGTCCCTTCCACACAGCCCCCGCTACCCGTGTAGCCGCCTCCTGTGTGCAGTGGACTCCTGACCTATTAAGAGGGAACCGGAAACCCACCACCCGATGGCGCAAGTCAAGGAATCTGCAGCTTACACGGCTACAGAACCGCCTGAACCTCTGATTCAGACCCTCCACTCGGCTCTGCACCAAAGGACCACAGTCGGTTCTATCGACGATGCTGCAGATGGTGAGCTCCGCCTTAATGTCGCAAGCATGACTGGCAGTCTTTACCATTTCCAGTAGCCGCCCAAAACCAGACAGAATCTGCTCCAGTCCAAAGCGACACACGTCATTGGTCCCGACATGAGCCAACACCTGCAGTTAGCTGCACCCTGTACTCTTCATGGCATCCGGAAGCACCCTTTTCACTCCCAGAATGACTCCCCCCTGAATGCACACTGGCTTCCTTCCTTTCCTTGGCAGCCATGTTCCTAAAGGGCCCCATTACGCGCCTAGCGTTGGAGCTCCCAACTAACAGGGAACTCACCCTCTGTGATTGCCCAGACCTTGCGGGCTGAGAAGCTTCCTCTGGAACAGGATGGACGACTGCATCCGGCTCAGAGGCATCGTCAGCCACAAATAACGCCCGAAACCTGTTCGTCAGAGGAGCCGGGGAGGCCCTACGATCGGCCCCTCGGAAAGCTTTTCGCTGCCTGCCAGACTTTGGAATGATCTCCCACTCGACCACGGGTGAGCGATCAACCTCAGTGCAGGCAGTACCCGGGGCGGTCACAGCAGTGGACCGATCAGAGGACACGTTGGACGTGCTCGACGTCCCTCGCATCACCGCGTTCGATCCCCCACAGTGACGCCCCTTGGCAGCAGCCTCAAGCTGTGTGACGGAAGCAGTTATTCGGCCTGGCTTTGAGTGATACGGTTGTTGGCTGTCCTAATGAGGGATACTGTGTCAAATTCAATGCAATTCTTGAGTTACATCGTCAAAATCCCGAGCTGGTTGGAGAAACTTGCCCATAATGCTCCAAACGTTCTCGATTGGGGAGAGATACGGCGACCTTGCTGGTGAAGGTAGGGTTTGGCAACCACGACTACAAGTAGTAGAAACTCTTGCCGTGTGCGGGAGGAGATTATCTTGCTAAAATGTGATTCCAGGATGGCTTGCCACGAAGGGCAACAAAACAGTGCGTAGAATATAGTCGACGTACCGCTGTGCTGTAAGGGTGCCATGGATGACAACCAAAGGGGTCCTGCTATGAAAAGAAATGGCACTCCAGATCATCTCTCCTGATTGTCTAGCAGTACGGCGGACGACAGTCAATTTGGTATCCCACGCTGTCCGGGCCTGTCAAGGCACTACTTAGGGTTCGATTCGAGGCGAGACTGAAGACTGTTCTAGTCCAGTCAATGGGATTCCAGGCCGGGCATGTGTCTGGAGACGTCCGAGACAGCTGTAGGATACCAGCCTGACTGTCGCCCGCCAAACGGTCGCCAAACAGGAGCACAACGGCATGTCGACGATATTCTATGCCCCGTTTTGTTGCCCTTCATGAGAAACCGTCCTCGGCTTACATTTCAGCAAGATAATGCCCTCTCGCACACTATAATAGCTTCTATTGCTTGTCTCCGTGCTTGCCAAACCTTAACTCGGCCATCAACTTCGCCGGATCTCTCCCAATTGAGAACGTTTGGAGCATTGTGGCACGACCCTCCAACCATCTTGGGATTCTGACGATCTGACGCACCAGTTGAATAGAATTTGACACGGTACCCATCAGGAGGACATCTAACAACCCTATCAATCAATGCAAAACTGAACAACTGCTTCCATACGAGCCAGAGGTGGACCAACGCTTTATTAGCTTGCTCAGTTTTTAAAGTTCTTCCTTTTGAATAAACAGCCGAATTTTTCTAAAATTGTAATAATTTTTTTGTCTGAACATATACATCACATCTACAGATTTCCGTCCCATTCGAATAATTTTTCCGTGTCCATCGTTTTCTTATTTCATTCTTCTTTTTTCTCCTTTTTCTCCTTTTTTTCCTTGCCGTGTAATCTTACAGTGATATTCTACACATTATCATTATGTAGATATAAGAGCAGATCTATTACAAACAAATACATCATTTACTGACTGAGAATGCCACATGTATCTACAGTCTATTTAAGCCGCCTTTCGTACGCAGACCGTATAGAGGAAAATACTGTTCATTAAATAGTGGCGTAAAGTCGATGAAGACGGCAATGTTTCTGTGAGACCTTTTATTTCACTGGCGCTTTTGTTCTTAGGCGCAGCGGCTTGTTGTAATTGTTATAAATCTCGCCAGGATTATCACCCGGATCGTTGCAAGCCACTGAATATAAAGGAAGCAATATATCGAAATTTGCAAAATGTCTGCTCGTATCCACTTACGAACACTACGTGCTTCATCGTGTCTTCGTAGCCAACAGGGAAGAGGTGCCGGAGCAGGACATGTAGAAGGTTTTTTACGCTTTTTATTTAAAGCATTGAAAGGAACTCTGCTTCTGTAATTGCATCATAATGTGAAATTACAAACAAAATGTTTATATTGTAATGCATATGAGGAATGTTTGTGTAGATGATAATTAAAAAAAATGTTCAAATGTGTGTGAAATCTTATGGGACTTAACTGCTAAGGTCATCATTCCCTAAGCTTACACACTACTTAACCTAAATTATCCTAAGGACAAACACACACACCCATGCCCGAGGGAGGACTCGAACCTCCGCCGGGACCAGTCGCACAGTCCATGACCGCAGGGCCTTAGACCGCTCGGCTAATCACGCGCGGCAGATGATATTTAAGATACCGTACATTTGTACATACAGTTTACACGGACAGTAAAAATGAGACTCAACATGAATGTCTTCAAGAAAGGAAAAAAGTACGGGGTATATCACACGAGTCGTCGGACGTTACAACAGGACACAAGTGCGCTGTCTACTATGTACTGGCTCATCTCCTTCCATGAATTAAAGCCTAAGAATGTAATTTAGAATGTAGTAAAATACCGAGAATTTAAATTGCTTGCAATAATGACCCTGAAGAGATTACAATTTATTTTTTATAGAGGATATGCGTTCCCTCGATTTCAAAACTCAGTTATTTAGTCCTTCTTGAAGAAATCACAGCCAAAGACATTCAGTTTTGAAAAAATAAATTAATCCATTTATTATAATTTTCTTAGTTATCACTATGTTATTTATTGTGCTATATCATTTTAGTCTCGACAAAACACGTCTTTACCTCTTAACATCTTGGTAGAAGAAGAAGATGCTATATTCATTTTCACCTATGATTTCACCTAGAGTAAAGGTGCCAAGCACAGAAGTGATTTAGATTGCCGTTTGTATCTTTGGACCAGGAAGCGTACAGATCATACCAGAGATGTATTACTCTCCTAATTAGGCGTCGAGCAGAACAAACACTGGTAGCAGTTACTTCTGTAAAATATCTGTGAGTATGCGTGCGGAAAGTCACAGTTTGGATTTCTAAAAGGTTCTGATATTGAGAAGGCTATCTTCACTTACAGTGAAAATGTGCTTAATTCATTAGACAAAAAATTGCAGGCAACTGGTATATTTTGTGATCTGTCAAAGGCATTTGACTGTGTAAATCACAATATCCTTTTAAGTAAACTAGAATATTATAGTGTAACAGGAAATGCTGCAAAATGGTTCAAATCTTATATCTCTGGCAGGAAACAAAGGGTGTTATTAGGAAAGAGACATGTATCAAGCTATCAGGCATCATCCAACTGGGAACTAATTACATGTGGGGTCCCACAAGGTTCCATTTCGGGGCCCTTACTTTTCCTTGTGTATATCAATGACCTTTCATCAGTAACATTACCAGATGCCAAGTTTGTTTTGTTTGCCAATGATACAAACATTGGGATGATCATATAAAATTAACTGTTGGTAAGGCGGGTACCAGGTTGAGATTCATTGGGAGACTCCTTAGAAAATGTAGTCCATCAACAAAGGAGGTGGCTTACAAAACACTCGTTCGACCTATACTTGAGTATTGCGCATCAGTGTGGGATCCGTACCAGATCGGGTTGACGAAGGAGATAGAGAAGATCCAAAGAAGAGCGGCGCGTTTCGTCACAGGGTTATTTGGTAACCGTGATAGCGTTACGGAGATGTTTAACAAACTCAAGTGGCAGACTCTGCAAGAGAGGCGCTCTGCATCACGGTGTAGCTTGCTCGCCAGTTTTCGAGAGGGTGCGTTTCTGGATGAGGTATCGAATATATTGCTTCCCCCTACTTATACCTCCCGAGGAGATCACGAATGTAAAATTAGAGAGATTAGAGCGCGCACGGAGGCTTTCAGACAGTCGTTCTTCCCGCGAACCATACGCGACTGGAACAGGAAAGGGAGGTAATGACAGTGGCACGTAAAGTGCCCTCCGCCACACACCGTTGGGTGGCCTGCGGAGTATAAATGTAGATGTAGATGTAGATGTACTACCATTATTCTCATAGTAACGCTTCAGATTGGTTGCTAGCCGTTTTCTGTACCTCGTTTTTCTCCAGACAGAGGAAGTTTATGGTAACAGTATTTCCTGCGCTATATGGGGCGAAACGCCACAGTCATTTCGCACAGAAAGAAGATACTGTCACGTTGTAACTCTCATATTGCGTCATTTAAAGTTGAAGACTGACGTTGGCACACTTTTTCACCTTTGCGCTTCTTTCATCACCATTTCTCTTTATCACTCGGGTGAGACACCCAGTATTAAAGCCGCCATTGAAACGGTGTTTCCTTTGGGAATGTGTACCTCATCTCTCTGCAGTCGCAAACACTCATTGACTTTTCTGCACATCCTTTGAATCTAATTTCATTAGCTCTTTTCTTTCTGGGTTTTGCAATTACCATACATGTTATTGCACGTTTAACACGTCGTCCACTGTGAAGGGGACACCTCTCCAAAATTTGCAACTAAGATGTCAGTAATTATAGAATGCCATAACTTCTTGGTTAGCTTACCTTGCTCACACTCCAAGGTTTTGCTCACAAATGTTCCGACACCCAGCAATAAGCACATAACGATGCTTGCCGACAGCTGCCGCATTGACATTAAAAATAAAGTCCATTTAGCCTGTCACTGCGGAACTACTGCTACCCTCCTTCTTCACTACTTTGTGGACAAGCTTTAGCAATTCAGTGAAGCCCAATCATATTCTGTAAAGAACTGAGTTACACTAAAATTACGAAGCTGTTGAAAATAAGTAAATTTTTATACCCAATAACGTTAGAATGATGACAACACATGGTTTTTAATCCTCGTCTTGATGACGCTACTGGTGATCAATGCGTACAACCTGTTCTTATGTCAACAGCCGACGCGGGCGACGTGGAACATGGTGTTCTACGTGGCGGCAGCGGTGGCTGCAGCGGGCTACATCTTCTACGCCGTCTTCACCACCGCCGAGGAGCAGTCTTGGAACGTGCCACCCACAGGTGAGGGCTTGTGGCTGTCTTCTGCCGTCTCCGACAGAGCGCGTCTCTGCTTGCCTGCTCACTCCTCTCTCTGCTTCAGATCTGAAAGCAGTTCAAACTTGGTCCACTCTTTGGTAGCGGGTCTCGTGAGGTCTTTTCGCGTATGAGGAGCATTCCTACATATTGAAACTTTCAACTGGTCGCAAGTATGCTCAGTTGGGATCTTTTCAGCAGTTGCCCCAGACGATCTCCATACAGGACATTCCTGCGTCCTGAAAGAATATGTTCACGAGCTGCACGAATTGTGCTCGTGCATTGTCGTACTGAAAGATGGACCGCATGCCGAATTGTTGAATGTGGGAATGAGAAATAGTATAGAGGATCCTGACACGATATGCACCCAACTCACCCTCTATAATGATGAGAGGCGACAGACACATTTACACGATACGGTCCCAAACCAGTACTGATCCAGCTAAGTACTGAGCACGCGGGAACGTACGCCTAAGACTTAACCGCCGCCACGCTCTTATACGACCATAATCAGGAGTCAGACAAATCTTACACTCGTCAGTGAAGAGAACCCAGTTACATTGATAGAGGTCCTATTCCACGTGTTTGCATCTCCGCACTCCCCACTGCTATTGGGTGAGGGACAGAGAGTTCTTCATCTTTTTATTGATATTTGTTTGTTGGAACCCTTACGTATTGTATAGTTCTACACGGGCCTCCTAGCTGCCTCCAAGAAGGCAACCTTTCTTCTATTGCATTCTCCTAAGGGTACCTAAAAGCACTAATTTGTAAGCAGAGATAATGTATTAGTATTCTTGGCCAAGGGCTCCTTCTGTGAACAAAATCTTCATCATTTTATTACTCACGACTGCAGTTGAATGTCAGACTGACCTCGTTGTGGTGTGTGCCATTCTCGTGTTGATAGCTCTTCTTACCGTAAAGTGATAATGTAGGCCCGGTCTAAGCTTGAAGTAACCGTTTGAAGCATGTTAAAAAAGTGAACAGTGTACACAAACCGCACAGTCCCGTGCTATTCTGAGCTAGCCTGAGACTGTAGTGTAGCGGTCTAGGTTGCTGACTGCTACATACTCAGCCGGGGACAGCGAAATGGCCACCTGGCCATCTGGGCGTCGAGTAATGCCTGGACCGTGGCTACAGCGAAACCTGACAGAGTGCTCCCAGAAGATAAACAGCTTCTGTTGGTAGCTCACTCTATGCGGTAAAGTCGGCTAGTTACCGCAGTCGGGAGCCGCTGAGGTGCCAGAAAGCGACGACTGCAGTGCGGCAGCAGCCGTCTGGGGCAGGCTCTCTGATGCAGGCGGCGTCAAACAGCCGAGGCGAAAAGGCCAGCAGCGAGTGCTTTCGGCAGCGCTGGAGGCACAAGCTGGCTACTGACTGTATCGAGCAGCCGGTCTGGACTGAGGAGGCAGCCGGCTGGTTCATCGTGGTTGATATTGTTATCGAAGTCAGGACCGAAATTGGAGCAGAGCACAGTTCCAGCAATACAAAAGAATCTGGCCCAATTTCTCGCTCTGCTACGGTACGTAGCAGTTTATTCTGAATGCTTTCACTGCAGAAATACGAATAGGGCTCTTAAGTTGAAAAGTCCTTTATTTACCCGAGTATGACAACACAAGGCCCAATAAAATAATTATATTCATTCTGTAGTAAGCATCCCAAGCTGAAGGCTGAGCAGTGCCCTACCATCTAGCTTCCGGGGCAACTGACTTTGGGTTGTATCTAGCTGGCAGACTGAGTTTGCGTGCGCAACAGACTGATTGCCTAACTTCTGTGCTAATTAACTCGGAAACGGCACAACGTATCGACTTTTTCTTAAGAATTATTTTGATAAATAACGTACTCTGCAACACCAGGCCGCCCCTATAGTCATATTGATGGAGTAGCCATGGGCTCACCACTTGACCCTGAAATTGCTAATCTCTATATGGAGGAATTTGAGGAGATGTCATGAAAAACTGCTACATGGATGACACCTTCACTGTGTGGGAACGTAGCAGAGAGGCCCTTAATATGTTCCTGGATCATATGAACAGTTTACACTGGAGCTAGAATAGACCGCATGTCTCTATTTTTAGACATTATAATAAGTAGAAAATGCGATGGTATCCTTAGACATGTAGTCTACAGAGAGAATACCCCTACATATCTGTGGCAATATGCCATGAGCTGACATCGTTCGGTGCAGCGATACACTGTTTTAACTGCTCCACAGGACATACGACAGATACAGTCTGCCAGGTGAGTTGCATCACTTTAAAGAAGTGATTCAAAAACTGGGTACAGTGAAGTGCAGATTAGACGTATAGTGAAGAAAACGAGCGATACAGCTGCGGTATCGGCCGTTATCTAGGCGGCCGCACTCCAAATACGTGCGCCGCCAACTGCGCCGCCGCGTTTTCTACAGTCGCCAACGTGGTACGAGGACGCTGCCACAAATGATTATGCCGCTGCCAATGAGATGCACACCCACAGCATGCCACACTCCACACATATGATTTCAAATTCATTTTCCTGATTTCAAGGCTGATGCTCTTAGATGTTAAGATGTTTACCTTCTTGTTAAAAGCAGCCTTTGCTTGAGCAATTCTGCTTCTCACTTCTGCCTTGCTCCTTCCATCCCTGGTAATATTACTGCCCGGATAAGTAAGTTTATCAACTTGCTCAAGCAGTTCATTGCCTTCATGAACTTGGACTTTCACTTGATCTTTTTTGTCGCATGCCATTACTTTTGTTTTTGCTTTATTAATTCTCATATTATATTCTTCCCTCATAACTTTATCCATTCTATTCAGTAGGACTACAAGATCTTCTTCACTTTCAGCCAGGACAGCTATATCATCGGCATATCTTATCATATCTATTTGTTGGCCATGAATTACTACACCTGTCTGTGAATTTTCCCTTACTTTTTTCAGCGCCTCTTCAATGTATAGTGCGCAACCTTGTCTGACACCTTTCCGTATCTGCACCTCTTCCTGTTTTGTCCGTCCACGAATAACTATCTTTACAGTCTATTCCTACTTTTTTGAGTACCTCAAACATCTTACCCATTTAAAATTATCAAAGGCTCTCTCTACATCTACGAAAGCTATGTATGTTGTCAGGTTCTTATCTAGTCGTTTCTCTATTATCAGTTTCAGAGCAAATATTGCTTCTCTGATTCCTCTATCTTTCCGGAATCCAAACTGGTCTTCGGAGAGTGTAGCTTCGACTTCTTGTTCTACGCGTTTTAGGATAATTGAGGTTACTATTTTAGAGGCGTGAGTAACTAGGAGTTGGCATGCTATGGTGTGGAACATGGACTCTCGGTACAGAGGAAGACCACATTTCTTTTGAAATGTGGTGCTATACATGCATGCTCAAAATAAAATGTATCGACAAGGTCACACACGAAGTGGTTCTGGAAAGAGCAGGTGAGAAGAGAAGCTTCTGGAGTTTCATTGTTAAAAGAAGAGTGCAATTTACAGGCCATATATTAAGACAAAGGACTCCTGAACGCAATCATAGAGGGATATGTAGAGGGAAAAAGACCAAGAGGAGGACCAAGACTGAGGTACTTGGATCAAATCGTGAACGATGTAACACCTTCAAGGAAATGAAGAGAAAAGCTGAAAGACGCACAGAATGGAGACAAGCTGCCATTGTATCTGTTGCAAACCAATCCTTGGATTGACCACTACAGAAGAAGAAGAAGAATGAGATGCAAGCATCCTCTCTCCAGAGCTCCAGCGGCGGGTCTACTTAAGTTCGAACATTCATGCACTGCCTCATTTTGTGTGTTGGCCAACTGAATATCATTTACCGACTTTCAAAGTGCCCAGGGTTCAATGTCCTCTGAAGAGACATTGTACTGAAGTGTGACAAATTTATACATCTTTTGCATATCTGTATATCGCTACATTTAAACCTCCTGTTAGCAACTGTCGTTGAAAACTACTGTAACAAAATTATGTTTCATTTTCACTGTTTGATATTAGATTTACAAGTTAATACCTGGATTCTCTGTTCATGAACCGCATCTGCTCCTCGCTCCTGTATCCACTAAAGAACCACATACCTTGCAAAGGAAGACATAACAACAGCCATTCTCAAAGAAGACGTAGAGGAAGAGAAACACGCCTTTGTCCCCTATACTAATCCTACTTCATCCAGAATGGAAAATCCTCGAAAAAGAAGAACATCAGAGCCATCTCTCGATTTCCACAAAAACCTAAGAATGTGCTTCAAGGACAAACTGCGCTGCAAATACCTGGTATGCACAACATCCTTTGTGAGTGTGGCCTCTAGAACATTGGACAAACACAGCTGTTTATTTCGCAACGCTGCATAGTTCATATTAGAGGCCTACCTTTAGGGCATAAATAAAAGTTAGCAGTGGCAGATACAGCCTCAACTTTAACATTTGAAAAAACAAAATTGTTATGCTAATCTATTGGCTTATGGAAGAGCATCATCAAAGAATCAATTGATATAAGGCTCCATGACAATCTTGTCAACAGGTACGAGGGCTACTAAATAAGTTCGACACGGAACTACGGACTAGCAGCTATAAGCCGATACCGCACCCACCAGTTGACTCTTAGCGAATCTGCGTAAGACTGTGCGGGCTGAGGATCGAACGGCTTCTCCTTTCACACGACGCCGACCACCACTCTAGGGCGAAGGAATAGGAAGAGGCGGCCTCCGCTGGGATATATATATATATATATATATATATATATATATATATATATATATGGGACGCTCGCAATCTCGACCTTTAACCAAGGACGATGAGAGTAACATTCGTCTAAAAGCCGAGAAATATCAACGCAGCCAATTAGATGCAAGATTTCGCCCTCTTCAAAGCAGCCTCGTCCCTGCTGACAGCAGTGACTATACGTGACATACATCGCCGAGACACTGAAACTTTGAGGACCCATCCTAATCCGCGGCTGCTCAGCCGCCACTTACAGCTCACAGAAATCGATCGTACTTGGGTTCCTCTCCGAATGTCTAAGATAATGGGGCTAAGGGCTGATGTTCTAGCAGATCAAACAAGCACACTAGAGACCGTTAAGGGATCCTCGAACCTGTCACAGTTCGATAGTGACGCAAAATACACAGTTTCTATCCGCAGATGAAAGTCACCTGCTTGCATCTGTAGGTGAACAAACGGATGTCCGTTATCTGACAATAGCTTCTTCTATTATTTGCGGATAAGAGACGATGGTAGACGCATCAAGAGCTCCATTTCATGGCTTATAAACCTCTCTCAACCGAAATTAGCTCCACCACCTGCCTCGACAATTACCTTTTGGCAAGTGGAATGTGTAGCTTCATAAGGTTTTAGACGTAATCGTACGTTTCCTTTGCTGTGCACTGGTGTGCACAGAAACCTATCATCACAGGATTATGTCCCAGGAGGCTCTCAAAACGCCATTGTATGTCTGGAAGAGACAGTATGTTGTTAGGCTTCAAGTTCACCAGCAATTGCACAATAGGCAAGGCTGAAAGCAGTAAGATATACAAGTTTGCAGACCTAGGGTAAATTGAATACTATGCAAGGAGTGCTTTTAGAAAGATATATCCTTGCGAAGTATATTGTTTAGTGTGGGAAAGGGACACGGCACCCAGTGGCAACCGAAATTTCCAATACACAATTCGACTATAGGGATGAATCTGAATTGGGCAGTCAAATGCAAGAATTCCAAGGCAGGGAAGAGTCTGAATAGTAGTCCTACTAGGATACGGTTGCTGCTATGTGTTATTAGTCATAAACCACCTGGTAATGAACTGCAGTACCAGAAAAGTCCAACTGCCAATGTTCTCAGAGTAACATTTAACAACTAGGAAAGATGCCTTGAGGTAATTCTTTATAGAATCAGCATACTGCTTGTTTCTTTTCGAACTTAATGTGTGATGGGAAGACATTGTGTTTGCAGAAATTATCTAAATTGTATCAACGATCAGTTAGCTGTGCTCCAATGTAAGATGAATTTCATAATAATAAGAGGAATTATATTCTGATTATACTGCTGCAGCTGATGCATCTCATCCTTTAATTTTATATTAGTTTCAAACATCGCAGTCATGTGCAATTTTTACAGCCAATAAACATAATTAATATAAATCAACCTCTCAAGGGGATTAACATAATACATCCATCACCAGCTAAATTAACTTACAGAATGGTCTAATAAATTGATTACAATAATATTATTTCATTTATTCCCTTTAAGTTTGTATACCACAATTGTGTCTCCTCACATCTGCAATGCACTTCAAATACTCTCTCTACAGTTAACTGCGAGTGAAATTTATTCTGCAACAAACAGTAGTTTCCTTATTCAGAAAACACAATATTTTTGTTCCAGAAAACGGATCCTCGAAGAAGAACGTCAAGGGCGCTGTAAACGCAGCATTCGAAGAGAACGACTCGCAGCTCAACAATCGAATATCTTCTAGACTTTAATTTACGTTCTGCATCAGGACACATTGCAGCCGTCTGAATAAACCTTATAAATTATTATTCACTATAATTTCGACTTCTATCAGCCAATTCTCTAATAGCTGACACTGATGTTAAAGTTTTTTTGTTACTGAAATTACATATTAAAATCCAAATAAATGCTAGTTTTTTTGCTCTCTACCTATTTCATAGTAACAGCTCATTATTCTGTAGAGTTTTCATATGTTTCTACAGTGAGTCCTGACTATATAAAAACACGGTACTGACCATGAGAGTAGCGTCACTGTCACACTGGTAGCTTTAACGCGAAATCTGAGCTACGGCAAGCACTTAGTGAAGTGTATGAACAAAGTAGCTAGAGTGTATTTCACGAACTTTTATTGAAAGAATAAACGCAGATCTAAAATTGGAAGATGATAAGAACTGTCATCGGTAAAAGCAAAAGTCCTCTATACAAAAAGCTGTAGAGGCTTCTGTATCCATTAAATGGCCTGCAGCCTGTTGGTTTCTGTCTCGATATCTACAGCGGATGTTCGCTTAGCGATTTTGCTGACATTTTTTCAGCAATGTTGGGTAAACCTTTGGTAATGTCAGCCACTTGGACTGCCAAAACGTCAGCAAAATCGCTAAACAGATATCGGCTGAAGAACCCCAGACAGAAGCCAACAGACCGTAGGTCGTCCTGCCCATATTTCAGATATGTAGATGCCCTAAATTGGTCGAAATTGGACAATTAAACTAAAATCAATAATCCAGATTATGCACCGTCCATATAAATATGAAACGAGATCACTGTTTTCTTAATGACACGTTGCCGTCTTCTGTATAACTAGGAGTCGCTGTAATTACAAAGAACAGGCAGAAATTATGTGACGTAAATATAAACGATATACTTCAGTCCTGCTAGCACTAACATCCCCATTCACACCTATGAAAACTATGCTTGGTCTTTACGATGACCATTTCAGTAACTTCATCCTCAACAAAATGATCTTTTCTGCCATGTTCACCATAGTTTAATTGATAACTATTAGCGTGGTACTGAATTTGATGTCATCATGGACATTCGGGTTTGATTCCCTACGGAAACAGTTGCGCCCAGCTACTCTATCCATTTCTAGTAAAGGTTACAGCAGTCAGCCGCAATGTTGTTATCGCATATCTAGATTTCGGTCACTGTTTGGCGTGTTCAGCGCACTCAAGTGTCAGTTAAAACATAATGTTGATTTGAAAATGGGTCTTATCCCGAAACTAGTCATCGAATGAATAAAAAATTAAATATTTGCAACTTGGACTGGTTTTTAGTTCTGTTGGTATATAAAAAACACTTTTGCTTGCACATAGCTCCAACTGGACTATTCATGTCAGACGTTGAGCTAAAACCCATTCTAATAAGAATAGTCCAGTTGGGACTACGTATGAGTATGAACCCATCGTCTGAAATGAACAGCATAGTTGAGTATCTGTATACGCAAGGAGTTTTGGTGTTTCAACTTACATTTACTGCGTTGAAGATGGCCACACTGTGACCGAAATCTAAATATGCATTAAACATCACTGCGACTGGTTGCTGTACACTTTAGTACTTGTTAACATGGGTAATGTGAATGGAAGCAACAGAATTATTGTGTTGAATATTGACTTTCATGGTGGGTGTTTTCCTAGGGCAAAATTAATTAACAAAGCGGTCTATAGGACGGGAGAGTACCATTGCGAGTTATGAACCTTTCTTGGAAAAAATAAGTTCCCTTTCTGCCACCTAAATGTTGTAACACAAAAAGGAATACAGTAAACTTTCAACTTAGTCCTCAACTAAAATCAAAGTACTTGAGTAGTGAATGTAAAATGTCATGAACGCTAACATCTCTTTGAAAGAAACTTTATTTTCTCGGACTCTGTGGATTCCCTGTGAGCTGCTATTCTACCATATAGCATGTGTCTCAGATGTCATCTTATGCGCGACTTTAATGGCTACTCATTCTCTCCAGCTGTTGATATGCGACTCGTTTATGGCATTAATAAAACCAAACGACGACTCGCAATCCCTTAAACCGACTGAGTTAATGCCTTAGCAGTGGAGTATGAGCACCTATACTTTATTTCAGACTGGGTAATGGTTCTTCCTTCACAAAGAAGAAGATGTTGTCAAAAACGAGAATTATAAAGAACTATTCAGGTTCACGACAGTACACCTAAAAATGACTTAGTGGATACTTCCATGTTGATAAAAAAGGAAATAGGCTTCAGAGCGGAACTCGACCTTACAGGTGGGAGGCACTGTTTCATAAGGCGCGTTATATGACAGCTGTACACACGTGTTATTTGGTTATTCTCCTTTGGCAAAGGGACCGAAAGTTTGTTGTATTAATGAACGAAATCGATCGTCTTTCATAAATATAAATAGTTCAGCTGCATATTATGCAAGGAAGTTTTTAATCTTTTTCGTAACTGCAGCAAAAAGAGAGAGGTCATAATGGATCAAATTTCCTGTGATTTCAGTTGCTCTTGAAATACACTAATAGGCAAGAACGCTATACGTTACCCGGTGTTATCAGACAGTCGACTGCACCCGTATGTTAAATAACAGTACGTACAAAGCGACGAATACTTCAGCAGCAACGGCGTTGCCAGTCTCAACGTTCAAATTATTTGCACCACTATAAAATTATGTGGAAGTGTTACCGCAAACTAGTCTGGATAGGTACACAATTCAAGAATATGGTGAATTCTGATGTATGCAGAGTCATGGCTAACAATTGAGCAAAAACACACTTTCTTGGACATGCAGGCAATAGAATTACACTATGGCTTACGATGCCTTACGAGAGTCCTTGAACTACAGCACAAACGGCTTACAGCAGATATGTCGCACAGGTATGTGTTAAAATTGTTCTCCAATCAAAAACAAAATTGGTCACGAAGATAGTGCAGTCCATTAAATTCTTGCGTATTGATCCGCCCATTGTAGCTGGTGTAACACATTGAAGAGAAAATTCTAAAAGAGGAGGAAGGCAAGGAGGAAAAATAAGCAGCAGCAGATGCATTCCAGTGCCAGAATCGCTTTCTCGTTCGTTTCCCGACAATTTGTATACTTATAATATCAGAAAGTATTTTTGGAATTATAAGCAGGGACTACTGAAAAGAATTATATAGAACTTCAAAGTGACTTCTAATGAAATTGCGTGCCCGTGGACTATCGTCTCAATTGTGCGACTGGATTCGTGATTTCCTGTCAGAAGGTTCACAGTTTGTAGTAACGGACGGAAAGTCGTCGAGTAAAACAGAAGTAATATCTAGCGTTTCACAAGGAAGTGTTATAGGCCATCTGCTGTTCCTGATGTACGTAAACGGGTTAGGAGACAATATGAGCACTCTTAGATTATTTACAGATGATGCAGTCATATACGGTCTTATGAAGTTAACAGACGATCATAACAAAATGCAAAACGATTTCAAAAAAAGAAAAAAAGAAAAAGGTTCAAATGGCTCTAAGCACTATGGGACTTAACAGCGGAGGTCATCAGCCCCCTACAACTTAGAACTACTTAAAGCTAAATAACCTAAGGACGTCACACACATCCATGCCCGAGGCAGGATTCGAACCTGCGACCGTAGCGAAAACGATTTCCACAACATGTCTGTATGGTGGGTAATGTGGCAGTTGCCTAAATAATGGAAAGTGTGAAGTCATCCACATTAAGTACCAAAAGCAGTCCGCTAAATTTCGGTTACACGATAAATCACTATTAACTCAACTAAATACTTAGCGATTACAGTTACGAATAACTTAATAATAACCAAAGACTACGATTTATTGGCAGAGCACTGAGAAAATGCAACATGTCTACTAAAGAGACTGCTAACGTTATGCTTGTACCTCCTATTCTGCAGCATTGCTGTGTGGTGTTGGATCCGCATCAGACAAGATCGACGGAGGACATCGGAAAAGTTCAGAGAAGGACAGCTCGTTTTGAACTATCATGAAATGGGGGAGAGATCGCCACGGACATAATACGTGAATTGGGATCGCAATCGTTAAAACAAAGGTGTTTTTCGTTGCAGCAGTAATTTCTTACGAAATTTCAATCACCAGCTTTCTCCCCAGAGTGTGAAAGTTTTTTGTAGACGCCTACCTACATACGAAGGAATAATCATCATAATAAAATAAGAGAAATCAGAGTGCGCACAGAAAGATTTAAGTGTCCGTTTTTCCCGACTCGCTGATCGAGAGTGGGACGGTAGGGAAATAGCTTGAAGATGGATCGATGAACCCTCTGCTAAGCACTTAATTGTGACCTGCAGAGTAATCATGTGGATGTAGATGTAGATAATGCGACCAACGACAACGAACAGTGGAAAAAAGCCCTGAAGGCTTTAGCCAGACTAGAGAAGGCAACATACGTACAACATAATATCGTTCCAGTACCAAAGGCTACGTATCATTAGAGAATCTGCTGGTCTACTCGTCACTGTGGTGCAGATAATACGCCTCGAACAATTTCCATGACGCACACTTGAAATTCGGAGGTTTCTTCAGTTATTGCGATATTCGAATTAGCAGCACATTACTTCTGGAGTGAAACGTTCGACTGTTTGCTTCAAAGCCCGAATAAAACGGGAAGAACTGCGGGCTGAGCTAAGTTTCTGATTTCCAAAGTCATGGCTTTGTCAGGAAGGGAAACTGTTATCGACTCTGTAGTGGGGCGGGCAAAAGCCGGCGTCTGACTGAAATCCAGGAGCTTCCTGACACTCGCTAGCTCAGCACTCACTGTCACCGTTAACATCACTGTGGACGATTTCGGTTCACTAGAAGTAGAGCTATCACAAGGTGCACTGGTAGCTAAATTAAAATTACACTACTGGCCATTAAAACTGCTACACCAAGAAGAAATGCAGATGATAAACGGGTATTCTTTGGACAAATATGTTATACAAAAACTGACATGTGATTACATTTTCACGCAATATGGGTCCACAGATCCTGAGAAATCAGTACCCAGAACAACCACCTCTGGCCCTAATAACGGCCTTGATACGCCTGGGCATCGAGTCAAACAGAGCTTGGATAGCGTGTACAGGCACAGCTGCCCGTGCAGCTTCAACACGATACCACATTTCATTAACAGTAGCGACTGGCACATTGTGACAAGACAGTTGCTCGGCCACAATTGACCAGACGTTTTCAATTGGTGAGAGATCTGGAGAATGTGCTGGCCACTGCAGCAGTCGAACATTTTCTGTATCCAGAATGGCCCGTACAGGACCTGCAACATGCGGTCGTGCATTATCCTGCTGAAATGTAGGGTTTCGCAGGGATCGAATGAAGGGTAAAGCCACGGGTAGTAACACATCTGAAATGTAACGTCCACTGTTCAAAGTGCCGTCAATGCGAACAAGAGGTGACAGAGACGTGTAACCAATGGCACCCCGGCCATCATGCCGGGTGATACGCCAGTATGGCGGTGACGAATACACGCTTCCAATGTGCGTTCACCGCGATGTCACCAAACACGGGTGCGACCATCATGATGCTGTAAACAGAACCTGGATTCATCCGAAAAAATGACGTTCAGCCATTCGTGCACCCAGGTTCGTCGTTGAGTACACCATCGCAGGCGCTCCAGTCTGTGATGCAGCGTCAAGGGTAACCGCAGCCATGGTCTCCGAGCTGATAGTCCATGCTGCTGCAAACGTCGTCGAACTGTTCGTGCAGATGATTGTTGTCTTGCTAACGTCCTGATCTGTTGACTCAGGGATCGAGACGTGGCTGCACGATCCGTTACAGCCATGCGGATAAGATGCCTGTCATCTCGACTGCTAGTGATATGAGGCCGTTGGGTTCCAGCACGGCGTTCCGTATTACCCTCCTGAACCCACCGATTCCATATTCTACTAACAGTCATTGGATCTCGACCAACGCGAGCAGCAATGTCGCGATACGATAAACCGCAATAGCGATAGGCTACAATCGGACCTTTATCAAAGTCGGAAACGTGATGGTACGCATTTCTCCTCCTTACACGAGGCATCACAACGACGTTTCACCAGGCAACACTGGTCAATTGCTGTTTGTGTATGAGAAATATGGTGGAAACTTTCTTCATGTCAGCACGTTGTAGGTGTTGTCACCGGCGCCAACCTTGTGTGAATGCTCTGAAAAGCTAATCATTTGCATATCACAGCATCTTCTTCCTGTCGTTTTTTCGCCTCTGTAGCACGTCATCTTCGTGGTGTAGCAATTTTAATGGCCAGTGGTGTAATAGAGGAGGAAGAATTAGACCGAGATTTCGTGGAAGAATATTCAAAGCCAGGACAGTCTGTCGACTTAGCCACACCGCGGGCGAAACGTGTTACATGTTGGATAGGAAAGGGAGGAGATGAAGATATGATTTCAAGAATGCGTGGAGTTGTTTAACCCATACCGACCGTTGCAGCTCTGCTGCTAATGTGGTGTATAGAAAACCACATCAAATTCCACACAACCTGCTATGGACGATGGAGGAATTTGTAGCCATGCAGGTCCTTGATGGGATTATAGAGAGAGTACCAGCACCTGGGCAAGACCAGTAGCAATGGTACCAAAAAAGAAAAATGGTTGAAATGGCTCTGAGCACTATGGGACTTAACATCTATGGTCATCAGTCCCCTAGAACTTAGAACTACTTAAACCTAACTAACCTAAGGACAGCACACACATCCATGCCCGGGGCAGGATTCGAACCTGCGACCGTAGCGGTCACGCGGTTCCAGACTGAAGAGCCTAGAACCGCACGGCCACACTGGCCGGCCACCAAAAAAGAACCAAGACACAATCAAGGCTTAAATATTTTGTTGCAATTTCAGGTATGTATATCAAAAGATGCCGTTTGGTATTTCGTGACAACAGATTTGCGAAATGTATACCATTATTTATTGGTAGAACGAGAGGATCGACCCAAGACAGCGTTTACAGTCCCATTCGATTAGTTTCAGTACGGACTGCTGCCTTTCGGGTTGAAGAATGTGTTGGTGATTTGAAACCGAAACAGTGCCTGGAATACCCATACGCTATTATAGACCTTCCTAAGGACGTCCGGGAACGCATGGTATGGTTATGTAACGTCTTTAGTCAGTTACAAGTGGAATAAATAACATTGAGTCGGTAAAGCTGAAAGCATAATGTTTGCTTATTATGCGTTTATGCTTGACTGTTATTCAATGACAGATGTGCTCTGTGTCGTACTGATAATTACTTGGATTTACTTTTATGGAAAGGACAATTAAATTATCTGATACACAGGTCAATATAATGATAATGCAAATTGATATGAAATTAACTGAGAATGTAACAGATAACGCAAGAATGGGAAGCCACCAAGGAACACCACATTCAATAAATGGGGCATGTACCTCTTCCTTTTATAATTATGGATTAATTCTTGTACCTACACTCTTTGATTTCCTTGTTAAATCAGTAATCATACTATAAGACAGAAAACGACACACAAGGAAGGAATTATCCAAACGGGATGAGAGCAGGTAGGTGTGATTCACATGTACAGACAAACAAATGATTACAATTTCAGAAAAAAATGTATGATTTGTTCAAGAGAAACAGCTTCACAAATTGAGCAAGTCAGTAACGGACTGGCCCACGTCTGAACCTTAGGAAAGCAGATTGATAGAGTTGTTGGGTATTGTGTCAAATTCTGTCCAGTTGGCATGTCAGATGTGTCAAAATCCCGAGCTGGTGGGAGGGCGCTTCCCGTAATACTCGGAACGTTCCCAGTTGGGGAGAGATCCGGCGACCCTGCTAGCCAAAGTAGGGTTTTGCAAGCTCGGAGCCAAACATTAGAACGTCTCCCTGCATACGTGCAGTCATTATGCTACTGGAATGTAAGCCCAGGATGGCTTACCATGAAGAGCAAGAAAACGGGGCGTAGAATATCGTTGACGTATCGCTATGCTTTTAGGGTACCGCGATTGACATAGGGGTCCTGCTGTGAAACAAAATGGCACCCTGGATCATCACTTCTGCTCGTGAGGGCGTATGGCGGGTGACAATCAGGTTGGTATCCTACCACTGTCCTGGGTATCTCCGAACACGTGTTAAGCCTGGATTCTCTTTCACTGGAGTATTGACTTCAGTTGATGAATCCTCTTCGAATTGTGCTCCGATGATTATTTTGAAATTAGCAAGTAAAACAGATTTACATTTAAGTGACAAATGGGTTGAACGTTCAAATCCACAGCATCACTGGTAATAACTTCTGTGAAGTTAAATTTTGTTCTCCTAGCGAATGAAAGATATTGAATAAAATATATTGTCACACGGGGTTAGCAGCTAGATCTGGTTATTACGTTCATCAATACCATAAGTTTGCAATCTCACAATCGAGCACCAAGGACTATGTAATATCACGAGCAAGTTAAGCAAATTCATGACGTCTAAACACGTGCAGGAAATTGAAAAAACGAATATTGAGTAAGTGTGTTGTTGGTCACAGCATCCGGCAATATACATACAGAGGGAAAACATGGAAATTAATGAGTTTAAGCTTCCAGTTGACGTTAAATAATACAGAATATTCTTCCGATTCATTAACGACATACAACATGGAGGTACACAGCAGATTCTTGGCCACATTGGCGCATGTATGACATTACATCATGAGGGGGGGCGGGGGGGGGGGGGGGGGCACGTTGATTGAATGATGCAAAAACTACGTGAAATTATTACCTGGGCATCTATTAATTAAATTTCTCATCTTTACAAATAAACACCATGCAAGAGGTTCCACAGCAATCACACGATTAATACCAAACAGATAATTCACAAAAAGGACGGGGATACATGGTCGTACATCACATACAAAGAAAGGATGCTAAAACTGATAAAATTCTTAATCGAAACGAGAACACTTTCAGTAATTTTCATTGAAGTGAACTCTAACTGCACAGGAAGTGAATCAATTCGTTCTGACTACGCATGTCTACTTCATGGGAAATGTCAGGCACATGTGGGTGGACACTACTTACAAATAAATCACAGAAAACTCGGTAAATTCTCACACAAAATTATTATAGCCACTCTCATATTCACTTAATCAACCTCACAATGCGAGAGAGATCACACGAAAACGTAATTTGGACAGGATCAGTCCAACAGGAGCCTAATTGGGGGCACATGTGGTTGAACATTACTTACAAAGAAACTATCACAAATTAAATAAATTAGGGCCTCATTGATATTCAATTGTACAAGCTATTACCACAAGCAAATCACGCGAAATTGTAATCTGAACTTAGGAAAGGACACATACGGTTGAACACTACTTACAAGGAATCAACTATAAATTCAGCAAAATTCATCTACATCTACATCTACATGGCTACTCTGCAAATCACATTTAAGTGCCACCAAACTGGTGTAGCCCATTCATTTAAGTAAACGTCCGATATAATAGAAACAGCCCAAAAATATATTGGACATAGTTAAGCTAAAACTCGACTAACGGTCGGAACAAGTGGCCAAGTCCAACGTACAAGGAAGTATCCTTAAATTTAAAAAAGTCAACCAAAATGATACTATCTGAACAAAATCACTAGATTTCACACCTGCTCCAACACTTCGCAACCGCACTGGATGATCACGATCGAGTCTCCTTTTACCGTTCAAACCACCAACATGATAATAAATATAATAAATATCACTCTAGAGGTTTCTGGGACTATGTGGATTCCGAACAGACCAACACATTCCAAAACATTCGTTTTTAGCGTTACGTGACGAGCCTTGACAGGACGTCCGCACACCTCTACAACTGCAATGTTGTGGAACTGAAGGTACGGTTTATTGTTCAAACTGAATGGAGGATTAATTTTTTTTTAATTTTTATTAATCCTCGTTATTGTGGAATCAAGGTACATGCGGTTACGTAATACTGAATCGCACTTTCGGGTAACATTTGGCTGGATTACATTAAGCCATTAAACCAATACCACCGCCCATCGTTCTATAAAACTTATATCTTGGTATCATCACATGTAATCAATGTTGAAAGATGCATCAATAATCTTAGTTAATTAGGGTCATCACTGACGGACATTCTGATTTGTACCAGTGTTGAATCCCTGATTGCACTTAGAAAAACTGCGAACTCGGCTGCGCTGAAGAAATGATAACATCGTGTGCAGACGCAGGCGCTAGTAAGTCATAGCGGAACAATTTGCGCCGTGACTTACCAGCGACTGCCTTCTTCTTTTGCACCCTTTCTCAAACCTTACCAAATAACCACTCTTCCACCCCCACCCCACATCCTTTTCAATTTCAGACAGGTCACAGCTCACCAAATAGAGCGCCTCGGTTTTCCGATGAGTCACAACTAGCGAGTCGGGTCTCAGCTTTATTAGGACACTCCCTTGTGACATATATGAGTAAAGGGAGTGAGTCTAGCGTTCTCGTTCTTTAATTTGCTTAAACGGTATCGAAAGATTTTTCTCTGGAATAGATGAAAATGTGTCGTTTGCTTTCCTAGCCAATAATGCGTTTTCATTACAGGAGAATCTGTCATACACCATATGATAAGGTTAGCCACAAGAGAATTTGCAACTACAGATTTTTCAGCTCATTCGGTGTGGTTGCAGGCCACATTTGGGAAAGTATCACTAATTTTTAGAGTTCTACAGAAACCAATGTTTCTGCAGCAACGAAACACTTCTGCTGTTGTCTTAGCAGACCATTTCTGCAAGGTGTCAACGTTCTTTTACGCTGCTATAGAGAAAGGCGATGAAGAAGTAAAAAATACTGTGTAACAGCAAAGGCAGCCAGCATCGCGATGAATGATGATACTCAGGCGGCCGAAGCGTGCAGCGAGGAGGCGCTCCCACCGCGTTATCAGAAGGCAGCTGCTAGGCCCAGAGTGCGACCTGCTACCCGTGGACAGGAGTTCGGCTGGTGGTGTGGTGAGGAACCAAGTCCAAATGGCGGACTTCGAGCAGGAAGCTGGTTCTGTGATTGAGACTGCTGCTGGTGGCTCCACGTCGCCCTCTCATCTGATGTGTCCGCCGCTCGTGGTCTCGCGGTGGCGTTCTCGCTTCCCGAGCACGGGGTCCCGGGTTCGATTCCCGGCGGGGTCAGGGATTTTCGCCTGCCTCGAGATGACTGGGTGTTTGTGTTGTCCTCATCATTTCATCATCATCCAGGACAGTGGCGCAATTGGACTGAGGAAAGATTGGGTAATTGTACGGGCGCTGATAACCACGCAGTTGAGCGACCCACAAACCAAACATCATCATCATCTCTCATCTGATGTAGTCACTTTGTTCTGGTTGACGGCTGGGCTGTGAGTGATTCTGCTACAAAACAGACTACTCCAGATAGTAGCGCACCTGTTATGCCAATGCTCTGCTTCTGGTCACGTACTCGACACCACCGAAACCCTGATAATGGAGATTTTTGCGCTGCCTGTGCTGTGCATTACGGCTGTGCTGGCGGGTTGCAGTGAGCGAGAGTAACCAATCTCACAATCAATCAACACTGTTGTTGCATTAGTCCATGTAACGACACACCATGCCCACCAGCTATCGGCGGCTAATGCAATATTACACTGCACCTTCTCACAGATTTTGCCCTGTACATGGCATCGGCGCTACAAATTGTTCACTATGCAAGTACTGAGTGATGTATCTGCGTTTTGAACACAGAACATATTCGACAATACATTACCAAAATTCCGGTGCGGATTGAAGGGCAGCCATGGCGCAGCTGCTAATTCTGTCGAACCAGATGGAGGAATTGTCTGTACAACCCGTGAGAAAGCGACGAAAGTTGCCAGTGGCACTGGTGGGGCGGCTTCAAATATGTGGATTCCGACAAAACATTCGCTGTTTGGAGTCGGTGGCGACACATACAACGTGCTGACATGAGAAAAGTTTCCAACCGATTTCTCATACACAAACAGCAGTTGACCGGCGTTGCCTGGTGAAACGTTGTTGTGATGCCTCGTGTAAGGAGGAGAAATGCGTACCATCACGTTTCCTACTTCGATAAAGGTTGGATTGTAGCATATCGGGATTGCGGTTTATCGTATCGCGACATTGCTGCTAGTGTTCGTCGAGATCCAATGACTGTTAGCAGAATAAGGAATCGGTGGGTTCAGGAGGGTAATACGGAAGGCCGTGCTGGATACCAACGGCCTCGTATCACTAGCAGTCGGGAGACAGGCATCTTATCCGCATGGCTATAACGGATCGTGCAGCCACGTATCGATCCCTGAGTCAACATATGGGGACGTTTGCAAGACGACAACCATCTGCACGAACAGTTCGACGACGTTTGCAGCAGAATGGACTATCAGCTCGGAGACCATGGCTGCATGACAGACACGAGCGCCTGCGATGGTGTACTCAACAACGAACCTGGATGTACGAATGGCAGAACGTCACTTTTTCGAATCAATCCAGGTTCTGTTTACAGCACCATGATGTTCGCATCCGTGTTTGGCGACATCGCTGTGAACGCACATTGGAAGCGTCTATTCGTCATCGCCATACTGGCATATCACCCGGCATGATGGCACGGGGTGCCATTGGTTACACGTCTCGGTCACCTCTTGTTCGCATTGACGCCACTTTGAACAGTGGACGTTACATTTCAGATGTGTTACGACCCGTGGCTCTACCCTACATTCGATCCCTGAGAAATTCTACATTTCAGCAGGATAAGGCACGACCGCATGTTGCAGGTCCTGTACGGGCCTTTCTGGATACAGAAAATGTTCGACTGCTGCCCTGGCCAGCACATTCTCCAGATCTCTCACCAATTGAAAACGTCTGGTCAATGGTGGCCGAGCAACTGGCTCGTCACAATACGCCAGTCACTACTCTTGATGAACTGTGGTATCGTGTTGATGCTGCATGGACAGGTGTACCTGTACATGCCATCCAAGCTCTGTTTGACTCAATGCCCAGGCGTATCAAGGCCGTTATTACGGCCAGAGGTGGTTGTTATGGGCACTCATTTCTCAGTATGTTTGCACCCAAATTGCGTGAAAATGTAATCGCATGTCAGTTCTAGTATAGTACATTTGTCCAATGAATACCCGTTTATCATCTGCATTTCTTCTTGGTGTAGCAATTTTAATGGCAAGTAGTGTAGTTTAATTATAAAAGCGTCTGATATACTGGTGTAGAAAGTTTAGAAGGATGAATTGGCTGAAAATAGACCATACAGCTGAAAGTGGTCCAGTCCCAGTGGTACGACGAGGTAAATGGGTAGTTCACCTTATGATGGAAAGTGAAAGCATGTATAATCAAGTGGGAAATGACTTCGATTGGTACTCAAAAGTTTTATTTTGAGTGGTGACAATAACTACAAACTTGAAGTGGCTATATCAGGATCATGAAGCTTATGTCAGGTTACTACCTCATGTCTCCCGCCAGTGAGGAAGTAGTCCCGCGCTCACTATCTTGCTGTATACACGGTGAAGAAAAAATGCCGCATTTGGCAAATATTCCTCATTACAATCCAAGTCAAAAGTGTATCTAGCAACCAGTAGGCTTAACAGAAATGCGATATAAAAAACGAGGTTCTGGCAACGCTGTAACTCCGTGCAGTGCGGCCAAGAACAGGTAGCATGTACTCTGCGCTGTGGTGGAGCTGTCCCACAAGCTCAGTGAGACGAGGAAATGTCATGGGGAACGGATAGGCAGTCTCGTCGATGTTCTCATCGCGCTTCCGTCAAATTCTTTTTTTTTTTAATTAAAGTATCTAACTTCATCCAGTTTCCACCTCCACAATTCGGCATATTGTCTATTCATTTCTTTTGCTGTTGCCTTTATTTAAATACAGGGCTATTACAAATGATTGAAGCGATTTCATAAATTCACTGTAGCTCCATTCATTGACATATGGTCACGACACACAACAGATACATTGAAAAACTCATAAAGTGTTGTTCGGCTGAAGCCGCACTTCAGGTTTCTGCCGCCAGAGCGGTCGAGAGCGCAGTGAGACAAAATCGCGACAGGAGCCAAGAAAACGTATGTCGTGCTTGAAATGCACTCAGATGGTATGCGCAGTTTAAAGCTTCTGGATGCCTCTGTAAGGGGAAATCAACGGGTCGGCCTGCAGTGAGCGAAGAAACGGTTGAACGCGTGCGGGCAAGTTTCACGCGTGGCTCATGCCACAACTGGAGACCGACAGCGCCGACTTCATCTTTCAACAGGATGGTGCTCCACCGCACTTCCATCATGATGTTCGGCATTTCTTAAACAGGAGATTGGAAAACCGATGGATCGGTCGTGGTGGAAATCATGATCAGCAATTCATGTCATGGCCTCCACGCTCTCCCGACTTAACCCCATGCGATTTCTTTCTGTGGGTTTATGTGAAAGATTCAGTGTTTAAACCTCCTCTACCAAGATACGTGCCAGAACTGCGAGCTCGCATCAACGATGTTTTCGAACTCACTGATGCGGACATGCTGCGCCGAGTGTGGGAGGAAGTTGATTATCGGCTTTATGTCTGCCGAATCACTAAAGGGGCACATATCGAACATTTGTGAATGCCTAAAAAAACTTTTTGAGATTTTGTATGTGTGTGCAAAGCATTGTGAAAATATGTCAAATAATTAAGTTATTGTAGAGCTGTGAAATCGCTTCAATCATTTGTAATAACCCTGTATTAAGGCACAACATGAAATTCTTCCAGAAATAAACGACAATTTTGTTTCGTCCATGACACAAATAAAGGCAATAGAGAATACTAGTGGAGACAGTAACATCGTCCGCATACAAGGAGGTACAGAAAACACCATAGGTAAGCTACTAGGCTACACTAGATTGAACATTATGCTACGCAGAGTAATTCAATTCTGTGTGTTTGACGTCCACGCTTACCGTCACAGAGCCATTGCGTATACGTACGAGCAACGTTCACATTAGAGAAGATGTTCAAAGTGACCACCTGTAACGTCTCCTGGCAAAACACATAATATATGTGGTAAAAAAAATAATTGAACTGGATGATTATAATTTTATTTCTGCGTGGACAATGGTTGTGTGAACTTTATGTAATAAAGATTAACCATTATGTGTCATATTTTACACTTGTATAGAATCATGTATCGATTGTTTCAAGGTAATATCTGTGTCGGCAAGTACTGGAACCGCCACAGACGATACTTATTAAATATCAAACAAAGATGTATATGTATTAAACCGAGTATAAATAGCAGTGACCGAGCGTTAATTTCTCTGTCGTCTTTTGGGAGTTACGTGAATAGGAAGAGTCTGTGGCGCTTTATTGTTTGCTTGTATAGCATTCTTTTGTCAAGATTGAGAGAAGGACGCCATTAGGCATTGATTTGTAAAGGTGTGTAAGAATTTAATCTGTCTAAATGTTTTGAATAGAGTTACTTAGTGAAAACTTGCATTATGATTTGTAATAAGCTTGCCTGGTATTTTATCCTATCCTTTTAAGACATTTTCAGCTATTTAAATGTTATTCGTGGTGCAGAACTGCGCTACGAACGAACGAGCTGCTGCCGCGGCGCATTCAAACTGCATTAAATGAAACCAATCATACCGCAAAGAACCGGACAGGTAATAGTGAACTAAAATTAGTTCCTTCAGCTTTCGGGATTGCAGGGCAGAGCAGCAGATTTTATGATGTATTTTACAGGTGGACGCGGGCTGCGGATGATGTTATATTATTAACAGTGCAAAAAGATAATTTCCCTTCATGACATAAGAAAAATCTTGCTGTGCGTAGTTCTAGTCTGGCAAACATTATCGTAAAAACATAGTCTCATGTTCTCATGTTAGTCGTGGTACTTACTGGTGTTTTAATGTTAACAAAAATCGACTGCAAAATTTTCATGTTGAACAAACATTGCGTACTGTAACATCGGTATTGATAACGAAGTAATTTTCAGTAACCTTTTCAATAACTGTAAAATAAGAAAGATATGTTGAACTTTATAGCGAGTTACAGTAATGAAACAATGTTCCTTTTATAGAAAGCCAGATCCAGAATAATAAGAACATAATATATTTTGTTTTGTTGAAAATTAATGATCCAAAGAAAGTCACAGCACAGCATCTCTAAAAAGTATTTCAGGGCTCTTTTCGCAGCAGAACATTTTATCTCATCCATTTATCAACATATTAGTTGTTACGCGATCAATAACAAAGAGAGTGAAACTGTCTCCCAAAAGCGTGGGGCTGAATGTGCAGTGGCCACGAAAATAATAACAGTTTTATGTGTTTTCTTTCATTGTCTATTGTTATATATATATATATATATATATATATATATATATATATATATATATATATATATATATATATATATATTGAAAGGTGGCTACACTGAGCCACAGCGCCAGAGATCGCACCAGAGAGTATTGTTCCGCCGCCTCCACTGGCAGTGATTATTGAGAAGTAGCGGCAGGCAGTTCTTGCCAAGAAGTTGTGGTGGACACTGCTTGTCGTGAAGTAGGAGTGGAGATGTGGTAGTAGGGAGTGTTTGTTCCATGTTTTATGCAGTTATTTGATGGGAGAGATAGCAGATGTTATTCTAATGGAGATATTGTAATGATCAGAGTGCTTTTCGTCAATATATATGAAGGTAACAAATTCCCTGTTTTTTCTTTTTATTATTTCTGTATCTCAAATAATGCATCATTACAGGTTCAGGCAACAAAGCATCTGGCTTGTGTTCTTGTATTAGTGTGTAATTCTGGTTTTCTTGCGCAATTATAGTATTTCTAATTTTCTTTTATCACGTCAGTATAATTGGTATTTAAAAATTCTTGTCTTGTTGAAGAAGAACCGTGCCATATGTGCGTTGAGTCATACTACCACATACAGAACAGCTACACTTGTGCTTTGTTGGTTTCGTAGATTTTATAGTTGCTGGGGACTTAATTAATTAACTGTGTTAACGAAAATTTTCTTTCATTGTTTGTTGTTATTCTATGCAGTCAGATTGCGTGCTAACACTAGTCAGGGCCATCCGTTTACGAGACTTGCGTAATCGGACTTACAGCTACTAAAAATATTTGCATTTTATCTAAATTAAGCCCCCATGCAATATATATATATATATATATATATATATATATATATATATATATATATGTGTGTGTGTGTGTGTGTGTGTGTGTGTGTGTGTCTCATGATTAATGCCATGTATTAATGAATGTAAAAAATTTCTTTCATGAAAAAACGCACCTCTGCAAGCGAGTCAAATGAAAAGATCCTGATACTAATGGGCTACATAATCTGGGGTCAGCCGAACCCCGAAATCAGATAAACTAAAAGTAAGACTACAGTGTAGTTGTCCTGTTCGTGAAAGCTTAACTCCAGTGAAGTGATCTCATATCGCTAGTGTTGTGCGTAGTTTGAAGCTCGGTTTTATGACAGGGCAAAATTGAGTGTAGATAGTAATTTTAGTGTGCAGTGTATTATAGATAAATTACCATATTTTGTGTGCAAGTGGCAAAAATGATAGATCCTATTTTCGAGTAGGTAATTTATGAATATGGTTAAATTGCGTAGTCAACGTCCGAGGAATATGGATACTGAGGAACAGCCATTAGTTAGTGCAAGAAATGTAGAAAGGGTGCATTAAGCAGTACAAGTACTCTCTTTGAGGATATACCACGTGAAAATGATGGGGCGGAGACACAGGAAGTGGTGCCACCGCCCACCAGTTTTCAAGGAGATGTAGATAAAGAAATTGTACCACCCCCAGAAAAGCAGGAACCATAGAGTGGTAATCTGGCTGATGGGTATTCACTTCAAGCAATATTAGAGCACGTGCTGGATTACCAGTCAAAATTTGCGCAAAACAAGCTGAAAAGGACGAAAGAATTGAGAGCTTTCTTGCACAGCAAGCTGAGCGAGATCTCCAGCTAGCGGGAAATTTCCTTGCACAACAAGCAGAGCGAGATCAACAGCAAGAGGAAAAGTTTCGTGCCCAGCAGGCTGAGTGGGATTGCCAACAAGGTGAGCGTGACTAGAAGCTTGTGCAATCGTTAGAAATTATGAAAAAGGGGATTATTAGTCGATGCCTAAGGCCGTGCAGGAGTTGACTGCACAGGTCAACAACCTGCAAGTAGCAAACACTAACATTGTAGGCGAGATGGGTGTTTTGGCCAACCTATTAGAAAAGCTAGAAATAGATTCTACACAGCTTGTAGAGCAGAAGTTGAACGAACAAGCAACTAAAATTGAAACCGTATTCAACTCATGGCTAGAAACGAAGGAGAGCGAGATCGACAAAAATATTGATTCTAAGGTACAAGCAACCATGGCAGATAGAGATTCCGAATCGTCCAGTACCGCAGTAAATAGTCAAGTACAGAACGACGTGCAAACCATCAAACAAATACTCAATGATGATATTCCGCAGTGGCAAGTGAATATCACCAAACGGATATCCGACTTGGAAAAGGGTTTAGCACAGAGCAGCAAACATCTCGAACATGCAACTAAGTCGCCAACAGCCAATGTTTTTGGCAATGCACAAACTTATGTGCGACGCAACAATGGTGAATCTTTAGGTGATAATGCGAAAAGCTGTATCTTCGGTTCGGAGCACACAGGTGCAAAGCAGTATAGTCCAAAAATATTGGTTGAAGAAAGTTTGATAAAAAATACGCAGATTCAAACGTTGACTACCGAACGGAAGTCAGTGCTTCCAGTAGTAGTCATAAAATGCTTTAAAAATATCTTGTTTAGTGTGTGGAACGAAGAACAGAAAATTCAATACGTAATGTCATACATTCAGGGTGATGCAGCGTTGTGGGCTACAGCTGCATGACATATGAACAGTTCGAAAAGGCGTTTTCGTCGAAGTACTGGTCGCCTTGTATGCAAGTGCGGCTGAGAAAAGTATACAGTCCTGAACCGTACTCAGCCAGTCTTGGGAACCTGAGACGGTATTTCGAGACGTATATAAACAAGACGCGCTACTGGGATGAGCCTATCTCACCAAGAGACATAATAAGACTCCTAAAATCACATTTACCCATTCATATCAAAGAGAAACTAATACACGTACCAGAGAAGGGCATGGAACATTTCCTGTCTGTTCTAGATTCAATAGACTTAATCCAGGAAGACGCAAAAGCAGTGTGTGATTACTCACGGAAAAATGGATCAGTGGGTAAAAATGACAGGAATAATAGTGTACCAAACCGCGACCATGGAAATGGGGGGGGGGGGGGCGGTAACAAACAGCAAGAGCACTGGCAAAACGGTAATAATGGTAGAAGTCAGAACGGCTGTGGGCAGCCGTTCCATAATAAAATCGTCGATCTGATGAACGGTACGATTCCGGACCGCCCGGGACCAACCGCTGGAAAAATGGGCGGGGTCAGTGGCATAGCAATTACAGCGACAGCAATCGCAATTGGAGTCAGAATCATTGACCAAGCCCAGATCGGCAAGGTAATGACCGGTACGATAACAACAGACCACCGCTGCAAAACGCGCCTATTGCGCAGTCGTGGCGACCTACAAATCAAAACGTACACATAGTAGAGGTCACGGACAATAGCCGTCCAAGTATCTCGCAAACAAGCCATCCAACAAACTAGAATCGGCCACGATATGCTCTCCGTCGCAGGCCGAGGGGTGGAGTGAGAGCAACACGAATGATAATAATATGCCTGGAATACATATGCTGCGATACAACGACGGTATCAGTATTGAGCAAGATCTACTGACCGAACACCATGAATGTAATAAAGATAGCAACGAAAATGTGCAAGCCATAGCAGAAGCGAAAATCATTAATGTTCCAGTGAACATAATCATCGACACAGGTGCCTCAGTGAGTGTAATGAGTACAGAATTGCTTAAACCCGGGGAAGGAACGTGACATACCGACTTTCATGGTTAATAATTGCAAGGTGTCTGTAGCTATAAGTGCACAGAGCCAATTAATTAAGCACCAAGTGCAGGTGGAGATTTGTAAGGAGGGCGAAGCCATAGTGATCTCGTTCCTCATTGTTAAAGGGTTAAAGGTGGCCTGCATTCTGGGAGTAGATTTTCTCCGTGAGAGGGACGCAGTTATCGAACTGTCCTCGGGAAAACTAAGCATAGTTAATAAAGGTAGGAGGATTGAGTTGTCTACGATGAAATCAAAGGAGGTACTTGTGCCATGTTGCAACCGAATTAATATCAAATGTAGGAACTCCTGAGTACTACACTTAGACGATTAGTCACATTTGACAGATCTTTATTATCCTAGTATGGAAGACAGAAATTTTGAAACAAATGTTGATGCATTTCAAAGCAAAGTACAGGAATCTGAAAGTTTAATCAATGTACAAAAGCAACAGTTAACTCAGTTGCTATCGGAATATACCACGGTATTTGCCGACCGACCAGGAATAATCAAGGGGTACCGCTATCACATAGAGGTGATGCCCCACAAAACGTACTGTCACGCATCTTACTCCATCCCTTGGTCGAGGAGGGAAGTAGCGGCTAAACAGATTCGGAAGATGTTAGAGTGGGATATTATTGAGCTCTCTCTCTCCCCATACAGTAGTCCTCTTGTAGCAGTGGCGAAAGCCAATGGAAAAATCCGGCTAATATTAGATGCACAAGACATCAATGAAATTATTATCTCTGTCAAAACTCGTCCAGAAAATTTAAATGTGCAGATACAAAATTCCACGGAGCACACTACTTGACCTCGGTGGATCTTTAAAGTTCGTACCACTTACGCCAGACTCAAGGAAGTACACAGCTTTCATATTCGGAGGGCGAAGTTACCAATTCAAGGTACTTCCCTTCGGGTTGAATGTAAGTGCTGGAGTATTTATTACTGCTCTCGGCACGGTACTGCGTCCAGACTTGTTAGAAAAATCACCGTATATGTTGATGACCTGGTAATCGCTACAGCTACTTGGGACGAACATATGGAATTGCTGCATAGATTATTAGAGAAATTTAAACAGGCAGGCGTGATAGCATATTTAGAAGAGTCAACATTTGGAAGCAATAAAATTAAATTTCTAGGACACCTTATCACGCCGCTTGGTATCAGCCCAGACAACGAAAAACTATAGGCGATCCGAGAATTTCCGAGCCTGACAATTAAAAGCGTCCATTGGACTTACGTCTTTTTTCAAGAGGTTTGTACCTAATCAGATGTTAAATGACGAATCATTTTTAAATCTACTGCGAAAAAATGTGCAGTGGGTTTGGACTGACAAGTGTCAGCAAACTTTTGAAGCAATTAAAACCGCCCTGGTGAATGCAAATATTTTGCAACCCCCGCCCTATCAAAAAATTTTTGTCTTGCGATGGACTCTTGTTCCTATGGCTTGGGAGCGTGCCTGTTCCATTGGGAGGAAGGCAACTACCCGGCAATAATTAAGATTATCGGCTTTGTAGCAGGACTTTAACTAGCTGCGAGAGAGCCTACTCGTCAGCCGAACCGGAAGCGCTCGCCGTAGTCAGGGCTGTGAAAAAGTTTAATTATTATTGGTATGGGAAAGAGATTAAAATGTATAGTGACCACCAGGCGTTAAGTTTTCTGATGTTATGCAAGCTATTCCATATCCGACTAAGGAGATGGGTGCTTACATTACAAGAATACCGAATAAAGATTATGTATATAAAAGGCCAAGATAAGATAGTAGTGAATGCTTTGTCGCGACTGCCTGTGGGATTACCGTTGTTAGCAGAAATGCTAGTACAATCCGCCGAGTATAAAGTACCTTTAGTACAAGACAATGCGTACAGGAAGGATTTTCTATCTATATGTGTAAAAATAAGTCTGAACTACAGAGATCAGATCCGATGTGTGCAAAAATCATTAGCAATAAAGATGAGCAAGGTTTTAAAATTATGGACTACTTTTATACCATAAACTTAGCACGAAAGAAGACTACTGGGCAGTATGCATACCTAAGCAGTCACTCAAAGTCGTAATATGGCACACGCACTTGGCATGGGGCCATGCAGGGATTGGGAAGTGCACATAACTCATTGCGAGATACTGCTACTTCCCCTGAATGAAACACGAAATTCAAGTAACAGTTAGGACTTGCGCTATATACAAGAAAGCAAAACACTATAATAGGTCCACAAAATTTGAACTTCATCCCATAGTTCCACTCCAGCCGCTTCAATTAGTATCTTTGGACGTAGCAGGTCCCTATCAGATGGCCAGGGGACTTATGTAATATATACTGGCAGTGTAAGTAGTAGGGCAAGGGGCGCGTGGCTCACTTTCCATTGTTGCCAAATTTATTCAAGATGGCGGCGCTGACCTCATCCAAGATGGCGGCATGTAGACTTGACAACAGCACATGACGTCATCCGAGATGGCGGTTTTTGGTGGGAAATTAGGCCAATTGTGTTATGTCCACTAACTTAACATCCAGAAAAATGGCAGGAATTTTGAATTTTGGTGGGAAAATACACTACTTGGGCTACATCCACTAATCTAAGCCTCCAGAAAAAATAGGCGCGAAATTCAAATTCCAACAGGATAATGCATGCAAATCCTTACTTTTCTTTATTACTATTCATTATTATTCATTATCATTTATTAACAGTCATTATCATTTATTATCATTCATTATCATTCATTATAATTTATTCTAATTTATTATCGTTGGCCTACCTCCACGAGAAAATTCACCCCAAATTCACAATCCAAAACGATAACGGCTGCAAAACCATACTTGTCTTTATTATTATTCATTATCATTTATCATTTATTATTATTTATTATCATTTATTTTTATTATTATTGGCCTACCTCCACTAACATAGAATATCGCGCCATGTTCAAATTCACACTCCATAATCTCTGGAAAACCGTACTTCTATTTATTATTATTATCATTTACTATTATTTATTAGCATTTATTATTATTTATTCGAGATGGTCGATTTTTGCGGCAAGAAAGCCAATTCCCTTACTTCCATAACAAAAAATCTCTCACAAATTCAAATTCAAACACAATAATCTGTCACACCTACGAAAAAAAAAAAAAAAAAAAAAGGAAACCAATTGGGCCATATGCACTAACCTAGGTCCAACTCATCCTACGAAGTTTGAATTTTTCGTTGTCAATTATTGTTTCGCTCCTAAGCAATGAAAATCGCGTCAAATAGTAATAAGGTGCACTTTTACTAACGTCACCTCCTGTGAATTCGTGGGAAAAGGACTGAAGTCTTTATTTCAAACAGTACCGTCATCACTTGTTCTCCAACAGAGTTAGTACACATTCTAGACATCGCAGTCCAGCCGCCACGAGGTCCCCAGTCCAACTGAATTAGTTCATATGGTCGCCGCCGACCCACACCGGACCGCGCGCCACCGGCAAGCGAGCGGCCGCCTCACGTGACGGCCGTCGGATGCGTCAGTGTCGCTGCCCGTCCAGCGGCCGCTCACGTCAGAGTCTACTGCCGCCGACTCGCTTCGCAGGCCCGCGTTGGTCCAGCGATGTAAACATGTTTTCGTGGACAGTGGAGTCCGCCCCCACCGACCAGTTGGCGCCAAAGCTGTTCGCTGGACAGGTTGGAACCTGCCGATGCAGCACCTGGTTGACAAATAATGCCCTGCCACGCGTTTGGCGCCAAAGTTTGCTCGAAAGTGGAATCCGCCATGACGTCAGAACAGGTGGTCCAGCACATGTGCTCGCCAGGACGTCCCTCGCTAAGTTAACTGATCACCCGACTCTCATTATTCAATCCACATTCTGCACTTACCTAATCCAAGATCGTTGCGAAAACACACGCCCGTACACGTGAGCCTTCGCGCGCGCCGAGCTTAGTACCTCCGCAAGTGAATGTAACAAAGTTAGCATGATTACTTAATTAAATTGATCAATTAATTGACCTCTCTGATTTGGATAACTGCCACGTCCACCTAGACTTGGGCCGGCCGAAGTGGCCGTGCGGTTAAAGGCGCTGCAGTCTGGAACCGCAAGACCGCTACGGTCGCAGGTTCGAATCCTGCCTCGGACATGGATGTTTGTGATGTCCTTAGGTTAGTTAGGTTTAACTAGTTCTAAGTTCTAGGGGACTAATGACCTCAGCACTTGAGTGCCATAGTGCTCAGAGCCATTTGAACCATTTTGAACCACCTAGACTTGGAATCTATTTTCGCCAGTGCCACGCCCACCTGGACTTGGAATGAAATAGTTAACGTCCCTACCGACCACCACGGCCCCTTACCGACCCATGTTTGTTGGCTAACATGTACTAATGTGTACTGCCGTTTACTAACGTGCACTAGCCTACATTAATCTATATCATATTCTGTCTATACAAATAAGCAAAGTTTGAATTCTGATGGGCAGTTCGTGTTTCGCTAACAACACAAGAAAATTGTGGCAAACAAAGCCACTAACCTAAGTCACCTGTCATGATTCAAAATCGTCGGCTTTGCCTCTCTCACACACCACGAGCGCGAGACAGCACACGTCACAGCCTGGACCTTTATACTCGCAGCCGGACATACTCCTCTGTAAATATTCCAGCTAAACTATGACCCGAATACTGTTATTCAATCCACACGGTCTAGGACAAGGCCAGAGCACACCCCAAGTACCTAAGCCGAGAACATCGCTCGCCCCACCTGTAGTGAACCGCTGACAGACGGAGATATGCTGCAATCACTTCCCTCGCGCTCTCGTAGCTACTTGCCTCAACAATTCGACCTAACAAAACCTCCAAGTAGAAAAAATAATAGCCAACTCGAACTCTCTCATATTCTATATCGTCCCACAAATACTTAACGTACATTTTCTTTAGGCATCGAGTATATCTATCACTCTCAAACAAAAAACACTCGTCCTGATGTACCTGGTGTCATGTTGCACAGTCGGCAGACACGCAAACAGCTCCTAATTTCAGTGCACAATATCAAACTGCTCCTACATAATGCAGTACACACAACTGTAAACATCATCAGTACTCGTAATCTGTCCAAATAACGCATAGCAAAATAACTCAACAGACACGCGCGGTCAACCTGTCCCACACTAAGTCACACGTCCGACAGCTCTCAGTTCACTCAAAGGTCTCTGTTCGACCCCTCAAACATGACTTGAAGACAGCCGCATTCACACCTAACACCTAGAAATTCATATCACCTAGACGCCGAACATGACTATCCAAGCCAGCCCGCGCGCGTCGTCTGTCACCGTCCTAACTCAGTGTGGTCCAACACACAACTGTTGTCAGAACAGCCGAGAGCGAGTTCACACACGCACCGTCCACACACATCCCAGTGCTGCCCTCCCCTCACAATCTAAAACGATCATCATACTATGTAAAAAAAAAAAACAGAACTTGTTCACGAAAATAATACTGCATGCGCTCCTAGCCTCATACCCTTCCATACGCAAAAGTTCACAACCCTCCTATATCCCAGAACAACCGATTAATCATTCTTATTCCTTCTTATCGAATTTACAGGCCTAATTTCCTAAGGACCCGTTATCGAAGTACCATCCTGCTTATTTCTGAGGCTTCCTGTGCTTACTTTTACAGAGATCGCTAAATTACCTCCACAGCCCCCTCAATCTACACGCACACACACACACACACACACACACACACACACGCGCGAGCGCGCGCGCGCGCGCGCGCGCGGTCATCCTTCTACTCATCCCATAACATAAGCAATACTAACTATACATTCCATTATATACAAACCCTACACAATGTAAGCCACAGTAACTTTACAATGTCGACTATATACCCCAATGCTCTCCATTCCTAAGGAAGCGCTGTGAACCTGCTCTTTCTTTCTACACACCTGACACTCAGCGGTAATCAGCCCTTCTACATCAATGGAAAAGATGTCCCTCTCAGAATTGTTCCACAATTTCGGCGATCGCTTCTCCTCAACACAAATGCGTTACTTTCTCTTCTTCCTTGCATTCTCGCTTTTTTTCTAGAGACGTCTCCACACTCATAGACTACAAGAACACACCGAAATTTTTCGAAGTACAGCATCCTGTAAACCACTGAGTAACTAGAGACAAACAGACCAAAAAATGATATTCGCACTCTCGAATACCGAAGTCGTTGATGTCATTATACACTCCTGGAAATTGAAATAAGAACACCGTGAATTCATTGTCCCAGGAAGGGGAAACTTTATTGACACATTCCTGGGGTCAGATACATCACATGATCACACTGACAGAACCACAGGCACATAGACACAGGCAACAGAGCATGCACAATGTCGGTACTAGTACAGTGTATATCCACCTTTCGCAGCAATGCAGGCTGCTATTCTCCCATGGAGACGATCGTAGAGATGCTGGATGTAGTCCTGTGGAACGGCTTGCCATGCCATTTCCACCTGGCGCCTCAGTTGGACCAGCGTTCGTGCTGGACGTGCAGACCGCGTGAGACGACGCTTCATCCAGTCCCAAACATGCTCAATGGGGGACAGATCCGGAGATCTTGCTGGCCAGGGTAGTTGACTTACACCTTCTAGAGCACGTTGGGTGGCACGGGATACATGCGGACGTGCATTGTCCTGTTGGAACAGCAAGTTCCCTTGCCGGTCTAGGAATGGTAGAACGATGGGTTCGATGACGGTTTGGATGTATTCAGTGTCCCCTCGACGATCACCAGTGGTGTACGGCCAGTGTAGGAGATCGCTCCCCACACCATGATGCCGGGTGTTGGCCCTGTGTGCCTCGGTCGTATGCAGTCCTGATTGTGGCGCTCACCTGCACGGCGCTAAACACGCATACGACCATCATTGGCACCAAGGCAGAAGCGACTCTCATCGCTGAAGACGACACGTCTCCATTCGTCCCTCCATTCACGCCTGTCGCGACACCACTGGAGGCGGGCTGCATGATGTTGGGGCGTGAGCGGAAGACGGCCTAACGGTGTGCGGGACCGTAGCCCAGCTTCATGGAGACGGTTGCGAATGGTCCTCGCCGATACCCCAGGAGCAACGGTGTCCCTAATTTGCTGGGAAGTGGCGGTGCGGTCCCCTACGGCACTGCGTAGGATCCTACGGTCTTGGCGTGCATCCGTGCGTCGCTGCGGTCCGGTCCCAGGTCGACGGGCACGTGCACCTTCCGCCGACCACTGGCGACAACATCGATGTACTGTGGAGACCTCACGCCCCACGTGTTGAGCAATTCGGCGGTACGTCCACCCGGCCTCCCGCATGCCCACTATACGCCCTCGCTCAAAGTCCGTCAACTGCACATACGGTTCATGTCCACGCTGTCGCGGCATGCTACCAGTGTTAAAGACTGCGATGGAGCTCCGTATGCCACGGCAAACTGGCTGACACTGACGGCGGCGGTGCACAAATGCTGCGCAGCTAGCGCCATTCGACGGCCAACACCGCGGTTCCTGGTGTGTCCGCTGTGCCGTGCGTGTGATCATTGCTTGTACAGCCCTCTCGCAGTGTCCGGAGCAAGTATGGTGGGTCTGACACACCGGTGTCAATGTGTTCTTTTTTCCATTTCCAGGAGTGTACTTACAGTTAAATGTTACGATCGCGGTCTCAGTTGACTGGCATTCGACAATGAGCTAAGTATCGGAAATACACTCTCTTGACCCCTGTTACTCTGGAAATATCTCTACTGTTCTTACGACTTCCTCTCTACTCGTCACATAACATAAACAATATTAACTTTACAATGCCATATATACAGGCGCTACACAATGTATACCACATTAACTTTACAATATAGTATATACACATTTGACACAAAACAGTGTACTTATCCAGTATATCTCAACAGCATGCGAAAAAAAAATTCCTATTCCTACAGCGTCTATATACCCCAATGCTCTCCAGTCTTAGGAAAGCACCGTCAACCTGCTCTTTCTCTCTACAGACCCGGCACGCAGAGCTAATCTCCCCTCTTACGTCAACGGGCCTAAGGATTGTATCCACGTAAAGATGTGAAATTATTTATTCAATGATCTGTCAGATGTAAATAGTAGCAGTATGAAGATTTCAGTTCTGTTTTAGAGTATAAGTATGTTAGCTTTACGAAAGAATTTGTGTATATTTAAAATTTTGAGAAAGCCAGACATTTAATAGGTAAGCACAGCATGAAAGTAGAACAATAAACTCGGCAATAGCATGCAAACTGAAGATTTTGATTACAGACAATTAGTGCTCATCAAGCAATGAACAGTTTTTTTGTTGACAAAGTAATGAATAATTTCTTGAATCATTTTTCATTTGTAGTAAGTATGTAGAATTAATTATGTGATTTCATATAGTAATGTCATACGTGTAACTGTGTTAGAATTAAGGAACCCGTAGAGAGTCTCTACTGGACAAAAAATGACTTTGTAGTACAAAATAATTATGTGGAGTAATGTTAATGCCAATAGTGATCTGACAACGACACTGGAGCACATTTCAATCAAAGACAAACCCGTTTCGCGTAACCTACACTTCGTACATAACGATGCCTGAATTGAAACCCGTGTACTTGTTACACCTCCTTGAATATTAATCATGCGCTACGCAAATCAAGTCAGTCTACGCGGAAACTACACTGTAGTTCCGTAGGACAGATCATTAAAAATTTCTTATGCTAAATGAAATATTTATTGTGCAATATGCCCAAGTTCAGTTGTCATGCACATGGTAAAATCTGTTTGCTAGATGGGTGATAACCTGGTAAGCTACACCGAAAAAGGAAAACTATGTACCAAAAATCACACACCTTTAAATAATTACAAACAAACCATATATGCCTAGTAACAATACTAAAAGTGTGTAACGAACATGGTAAGCACAATGGACTCAATATAGACGATAGCGATTATGCGAAGAATAGTTGATATGCATTAAAAATAAACTGTGTACATAAACAATCTAGGAAAGGACGGAATATTGTGTGTACCAGGGATAGAAAATGACTGTTCGAACTGCACTAATATATACGTCGGGATAAGTCAAGTGTTGAGTGACTGTCATAGTGCAGTGCCCAACGAACAATAAATTTACTGTGTATAAAATTGGTAGAGTGTGATCCGTTCGGAATCGATTATAACAAACATCGCTCGATGGAAACATTATCGTGTGTGATCCGAAACATTTTAGCGTGTAGAGAGACGCTCTGGCAGCCTAACGACCGTGAGAACAAATGAAAATGTGTAGTATAACGTGCGTGTGACGAACCCTAAATAGCAATGTCACAGTGCGATTCAGTTGTGAAGCCACAAGAAACCTGTTATCACTCCAAAACATTCTGTGCAGACCAGCGAAACGACGGCTTACAAAACAATAAACGCTTTTAACCAAGTTGCATTTTCTTCCACAGCTATACAGCTTATACTTGTCCGGCAATAGACAAGGGCCCAAAAGCACTGCTCCCACGATTACAGCTCACAGGTTCACACCAAAGCGTGCCTGAAAGCCAAGTTCACGGGTGATATTTAGGTTGTGTTTCGACCACTAATGGCTAATGTGGAGGTTGATTCGTCAGCTCATATAAAGTTATCTGTAAAATCTTTATTATCTTCCACTTTGTGCAAAAGCCATTCACAAAACTGTACTCGTCGTATGCGGTAGTCTGGCCGCTAGTGTTGGTTTAACATGTAATGACGTGGATGCAGTTTTTCATCGTGGCCACTAATGGCTAATGTGGAGGTTGATTCGTCAGCTCATATAAAGTTATCTGTAAAATCTTTATTATCTTCCACTTTGTGCAAAAGCCATTCACAAAACTGTACTCGTCGTATGCGGTAGTCTGGCCGCTAGTGTTGGTTTAACATGTAATGACGTGGATGCAGTTTTTCATCGTGCAGCACTTCAACAACCAGTCTTTAAGAGATCTGGACCTGACTTGCAGTATCACAGCTGCTTCGTCGAGGTGCGAGGTGACTGATTAACGGTTTCAAGAATCGCGTCCTCATTTTGTGGAATACGTGCAGTCCTTGGACGACCTAAGTCCACTATTCTTGGGCGAAGAACACCAGTTTCCCGAAGGCGACGAAAAACATTCTTATCAGAATGGCTTCTTTCTGGGTACCAAGCAGCAGCAGCAGCAGCAGCAGCAGCTTGGTTATCGGATGCATCCAGCGCCAAAAGCATACCGACGCATTCATCGATTGTGCACACCTTCGGGAAGCCGTCCTACATGAACTTGACAGGACCAGTTATGGTTGTGTACTGAGCGGTTAGAAGAGACAAGCATGCATTTTCATGGACTCTGTCCTGTTATAGGCGAATGTCATTTGGTAAAAAGATATCCTGCTTATAAACGAAGAGAACCAGGACATCTAAAAAATGAGGAAGGAGCATGACAAGGAATCGAATCGTAGCTCCACGGTGTAGGTGGATTTGATGTCCCAGCAGTCTACTCAGTGAGCTACGACGGCTGCTACGGTACTGCTTGGTGATAAACGTTCCTCTGTACATTGGATGCGGTGCACGGCGTGACAATGCTGCCAACTCCTCGTTTTCATACATGTGTTTCCTAAATGCACCCTGTCTGATTTTTCTAAACTTTTTCTTGAATCTGGATGAGGAATCACATGCCGACCTCCAAGAGCGGCATTTTTTCTTCACCTTGTTTTTTCTCACTGTTGTTGTTGGTAATTACACTTGGTTTTCTGATCGTAATTGATTAGGTAAAATTAATAATCTGGCTTTGATCAGGATATGATACTGACGTATACCAACTTAACTGGAGGACACAACTCAGTGTGATTTTACCAGATCAGTAGGCAATCTAACGTTTTCTCAGGCCTATAATGTCATATAAAGTTTGCATAAACCGACATGAGTGCAACTCCGGAACTGGTGCAGTGAAGGTAATGCAGATGAAGTTTTTCAAGCTGCAGTGTCGCTGACTGATGCAGGCCGGCTGGCAGAAACCTATCGTTGGATGTGCTTTAGCGCCGAACTCAGCCAGCCGCCACTGCGGCGTAGAGACGTTGTCCGTTTTGTGATCGTCACCTAACTGGTAGAAATCCAGACATACAATTGACTGTGAATGCATACAAGAGCATATTATGAAGGCAAATGGCTTTCGTTATTAAACATTGACAGCATTTTGTGAATAAAATATTCTAAATAATTGACTTGAGCGCACAAAGGAGATTTTAGATACCATATCTGCTCGTGAAAACCTCTGATTGAGATTAGTTATCTATTTGTATGCGTAAACGTTGTTAGTTCAATATGATTTCGTCAAATGAGTTGACAGTTGGAAAGCTTTGTCTCCCGTAGTTACGTCTGGTGACATTAAATCATCTCCTACACGTTGATCTTGTAGCTTTTTTCCTACAATTCAGACCGAATATGACTGCTCGATCTATTTCAAATCAAAGATACTTTCGACAATCTCATGAAATTATGCATACCTTCCCATATCGACATTTTTACTTGAATTTACTTTATTAGCCTTCTTCGCATGGTTCAAGCTTTCTTATTTGGTTTGTCTTTCAAAAATTATCCCCCAGTGTATTGGGAGTTTTATTCACAGTGATACGTGTATAATAGGTGATATTGACGATAGTTTCCGTGAAATAATCCTGCAAAGCCAGATACTAGAACACTGCTTATTTTAATTTAGACACTCTTTTAGAAAAGTTTTTTGAAGCAATTAAGGTTAATTTAATCGAAGCACGAAGTCAAAAAACCACGATTCTAAGTGCTAGCTTTACTTAAAAGATGATATTTTGTTACTTCAATTACTTAAGATATCGATAGAGATACTTTGATAACTTCCATAACATTTTGCTTGGACAAATTCTGTTTTAGTTAAAATTGCAGAGTATCCATATGTCACACGTAATTATTTCCTTATTTTGACATGTTTCACTGTGCCAAAGTGAGAATCTTCAGAAGGTGGGAATACTATACGTTACACCGTCACACAATAACAAAATCACAGATTCAACTTATAAAGTGATAACGTACACTAATTAGAAATATCAGGTTGTGTGTAACACCGTCGTAATACATAGTGGAGTAAGTTTGTTGTGTACAGATAATGCACACAGGTATATTCTAAGATTAAAAAGCAGTACATACCATTTCTAGTTGAGCGAATTAAAGACCTATCGATACGCACTTTTGTTGAAGTTACCTCATGAAGCTTATTGTAAAGGAATGTAATGCAAAAAATGACGTGGGACACAATTTATATGGCTCCTCCGTCGAGGAATGTCCGGTTTGAGTGGCCCTGCTGCCAGATACGCCACTGTTGGCATAGCCCACAGCTTCCCTGATACACTCAAACCCTCCCGATCGACACTGAAAGTGTCTTCTATAAGGTCATCGCCCATGGGAGGGACATGGGTACGAATTTGTGAAATTTATATACATTTAGGAATACTTACACTAATAAGCCAAACCATTATGACCGCTGCCCACCATGACATTGGATGCCGCACAGTGGCATTGCAGACACGTGACGCGGCAAAAAAAGGTATGTAAGTGGGGCAGAAACGGACGGGGGATCACCATAGGGAAGATACGGGCTGCAAATGGGGAAATCCGTTGATATAAGTGATTTTGACAAAGGGTAGATTATTATTACCCACAGCCCGTGAACGATGATCTCGAAAACGTTGAAGCTGGTCGTTTACCTGCTAATGTCATGAGCATCTACGGAAAGAAGAAGGGCGACAGTGAAACTACCGCTATGCGCTAAATGGTTGGACATCTACAACTCTTCACGGGGCGTGGGGTTCGAAGGCTTGTCTGCTCTATAAAGTAGGATGGATGGTGATTTGCGACATCTCTGCCGAGAGAGCACAATGATGATGCATGGACAAGTCTTCCAGAGCACATCGTACATCGCGCATTGCTGAACTTGGAGCTTCGCAGCAGACCATCCCTAAGTGTTCACATGTTGACCCAACGACGTCGTCAATTACGATTTCAGTGGGCACGGGATCATTGAGATTCAACCGCTGTTCAATGAAATCTTGTCGGTTCCTCGGGTGAATCACACTTTTGCTACACTAGGTCGATGGTCGTCTCCACAAAGCCTTCATAGAGGTGAACGGCGGCTCTCAACGTGCAGCGCTCCACGGGCGCAGGCTGATGGGAGCAGTATTGTGCTACGGGAGACATTCTCCTGCGCTTGCATGGGACTTGTGGTAGTAATCAAAGACACACTGACAGCTGCGAACCACCCGTATCCCTTCACACTGGATGTCTTCCCCGACTGCCGTGTCATCTTTCAGCAGTATAACCATCCGTGTCCGGAGCCAGACCGTGCTTCATTGGTTTGAGGAGCATTATAGTGAACTCAGGATGAAGTCTCGATGGCAAAAGTCGCTCTATGTAAATCTTGCGGAAACCACTTCAGTCGCTATCGGGCGTCATCACCGTGTATTAAAATCAGTGGCCCTTTATTTACGCGAATTACATGACCTGTGCGTAGACAAGTAATTCCACATGCCTCACAAACCTACCAACAAATTGTCTGATCTCTTATTCGTGAATCAGTGATGTACTTCGTTCCAAAGACGGACAAACAAGCCATTTAGTAGGTGGTCATAATATTTTGGCTCGTATGTGTATATTCACGTAATACACTTTTACCTTTAGTCGTTCCAGAGTTTTAAGATCGTATGAAATGATAATTAAATCGACACCCTAGCTATAAACAGGCGTTGATATACATCATTGGGGACATGTTGAAAATGTGTGCCCCGACCAGGTCTCGAACCCGGGATCTCCTGCTTACATGGCAGACGCTCTATCCCTCTGATCCCCTGTTGTCACAGAGGACTGCAGGGACTTATCCCTTGCACGCTCCCCGTGAGACCCACAATCCCAACATGTCCACACGACTACATTCGGAGTGCGCCTAATAGATGTTTGCCCATCACACTCATTACTCGTGGCCGATTAATCTACCAAGTCCCGTACGAGTTTGGGCATAGCGTGTGCGTTCGCACAAGCAGTAATGAGTGTGATGGGCAAACATCCATTAGACGCACTACGAATGTAGTGGTGTGGACATGTTGGGGATATGGGTCTCAAGAGGAGCGTGCAAGGGATAAGTCCCTGCAGGCGCACTATCCTCTGTGCTCTCGGTGGCTGTCCTCAATGATGTATATCAACGCTTGTTTGCAGCTAGGGTGTCGATTTAATTATCATTTCATTCTAAAGACGCTGCGCGGTCGTCAATGGTATCTGTTCTTTCGGGAACTACCTTCATATATATTTTAAAATCGTATTGTTCTGGTTATTGTTTTTAATTTGGCCTGTCATAGAATATTTAATTGGTAAGTGTCCTTTTATTTTAAAACGTTGTGGTTTACCTTGTCAGAAAACAGGTAACGCAAATGAAGGACAAAGATGTAAAGAGGATAAATATAACAAACATGAACATTTAAAAATGAAAAATGTGCTTGACATAAGACTTCCCGTGCAGCAACACGACGTGGCACGGACACGACTAACGTCTAAATCAGTGCTGGAGGGAATTGAAACCATGAATCCTGCAGGGCTGCCCATAAATCCGTAAGAGTACGAGTGGGTGGAGATCTCTCCTGAACAGCACGTTGCAATGTATCCCAGATATGCTGAATAACGTTTATGTCTGGGGAGCTTGGTGGTCAGCGGAAGTGTTTAAACTCACAAGGGTATTCACGGAGCCACTCTGTAGCAGTTATGGACGTGTGGGGTGTCGCATTGTTCTGTAGGAATTGCCAAATTCCGTTGTAACGTACAATGGACATGAATGGATACAGGTGGTTAGACAGGATTCTTTCGTACCTGTCACCTGCCAGAGTCGTATCTAGACGATCAGGGGTCCCACATCACTCCAGCTGCACAGACCACACACCATTACAGAGCATCCACCAGCTTGAACAGTCCACTGCTGACGTGCAGGGTCCGTGGATTCATGAGGTTGTCTCCATACCCGTACACGTCCATCAGCCCGATGCAATTTCAAACGAGACTCGTCCGACCAGACAACATGTTTACTGTCATCACCAGTTCAATGTCGGTGTAGACGGGCCCAGGCGAGGTGTAAAGTTTTGTGTCGTGGATTCATCAAGGGAACATGAGTGGGCCTTCGGCTGCGAATGCCCGTATCGATGAAGTTTCGTTGAATGGTTCACACGCTGACCCTTGTTGATGGCCCAGCGTTGAAATCTGCAGCAATTTGCGGAAGGGTTGCACTTCTGTTACGTTGAACGATTGTCTTCAGTCGTCGTTGGTCCCGTTCTAGCATGATCTTCTTCCAGCCGCAGACATGTCGGAGATTTGATGTTTTTCCGAATTCCTGATATTCACTTACACTCGTGAAATGGTCGTACTGGAAAATCCCCACTTCATCGCTACCTCGGAGATGCTGTGTCCCATCACTCGCGCGCCGACTATGACACCACCTTCAAACTCACTTAAATCTTGATAACCTGCACATTGTAGCAGCAGTAACCACCCGCAACGCCGTATTCTGCCTGTTTCCATATCCCTGTATTTGAATACGCATGGCTATTCCAGTTTCTTTGGCACTTCAGTGAAACAGCCTACTCAATAAATGTAAGAAAAATGTTTGGATTCATTTTCACAAAGTGGTATGTTATAAAAAGCAATTGCCAGGGTAAACCTACAATACCAAACATCATACCTATGGACAGAATGAAAGATGTAATGTTGCCTAGTACAGATTCACAGCTGATCAGGGGTGTTATAGGATCATTAATTTTCACAGTATATATAAGTAATCTCGTGGATAATTTTTCTTGGTCGATGCTGGTGTATACAGAGACGTGGGAACGTTATAAAACTGTAGTTAAATGCAAGAGGACCCGCAGAGGAACGACACTTGGGGCAGGCAGTGGTAACTGACCCTCAACATAAGAAAATGTAACGTATTACAAATAAAGACGCAGAAAGACCCATTATTGTGTGATTACAGGAATGCAGAACAATGACTGGAAACAGTTTCATATATAAAATACCTAGCAGTATGCGCACGGCGCAATTTAAAGTGGAACGAGCGCATTGACACATCACAGCTAAGGCAGATGACAGACTGAGAGTCTGTGGAAGAATCTTCAGGAAATGTGGTCCACCCAAAAAGGAAGCAGATTGCAAAACCCTCGTTCGGTCAATACTCGGATATTGTCCGTCAGTTTTGGATCCGTACAAGATATGATTGAGAGAGGAAATAGAGAAGATCCAAACAAGAGCATACATTTCATTTCAGGTTCATCTAGTAAGCGTAAAATTTGACTTTTCCAGGAACGTACACTCTCGGAACGTTAACAGTAGACCACACCGCGATGCAGAAGTTTCTCTTCCAGCGTCTGCCACTGGAGTTGCCTGAGCATCTTCGTGACGACGTAACGCCAGCATCGCGGTGTGGTCTACTGGTAAAAGTTGCGAGCGCTTGCGTTCCTAGAAGAGACAGGCAGTACATTGCTTCCTTCTAAGAACATCTCACGGAGAGACCATGAAGGTAAAATTAGAGAGATTTTACCACACACAGTATACATGCAGATGTAGATGTAAATGAGATATTACATCTCCAAAACGAAAAACTCTCTGTCTAAAGTCTTCAGTTACAACTGACGACTGATCGACGAGGGACTGTATTTCGAAAGTTCTTCCAGTTACTAGTTGCATTTAATGAGCATGTAGCAGCATCTAGGTTGCGTAAGGGAGGTAAACTTGCTCTAGCAAAGCACCTCGGTTACACAAGGCACATACTGCAAGAGGTACGCAACTCTCTTACCATATTACGCAAGGAGCAAAATGTAGCAAAGAACAACACAATGAAAACACTGGAAATTTACATTTATGTCTACACGCTGCTAACCACTGTGAAGTGGATGGCAAACGGCACGTCCCACTGTACAATTTAGAGTTTTTTTCCGGTTACATTCGCGTGCGGAGCGGGAGAAGAATGATTGTTTAAACGCCTCCGTGCATGCTGCAAGTAATCTAGTCTTGTTCTCACAATCACTGCGGGAGCGATACGTAGGAGGTTGTAGTATATTCATAGAACAATCATTTAAAACCGTTTCTTTTTTCGTGACAGTTTACGTCTATCTTCAAGAGTCTGCCAGTTCAGTTTCTTCAGAATGTCTGTGACACTGTCCCTCGTATCAAATAATCCTATGACAATTCGTGCTGCCCTTCTGTGTACAGGTTCAATAACCGCTGTTAGCCCTGTTTGGTACAGGTCCCACACATTTTAGCAATGTTCTAGGATGGGTCGCACGAGTTGTTTGTAAGCAATCTCCATTGTAGAATGACTGTACTTCATCAATGTTCTACCAAAAATTGCCACGTGCTTTACCCACAACTCAGCCTATGTCATCATTACATTTAAAACCACTCCAAACTGTTACACTTAGGTATTTGTATGAACTCACCGTTTTCCAACTGTGACACATTGATATTAGATTTATAGGATACATACATTTAAAGCAGGTTGCTGTTCTTTGCCCAATTTGAAATCTCATGAAGAACTGAGTGAATATTTATGCAGGTTCTTTCAGACGATGCTTCATTATAAGTAACTGCCTCATCTGAATAAAATCCGCAAGATCATTAATATACAACACGTATAGCAAGGATCCAAACATACTTCCCTGGCGCACAGCTGAAGTTACATCTACTCCTGTCGGTAACTCTCTATTCAAGATAGCTTGGTGCGTCCTTCCAACCAAAAAAATCCTCAATATGGTCACAAATTAAGCTTGATACTCCATACGACAGTACTTTTGTTAATAAGGGTCGCTATGGTGCTGAATCAACTGACTTTCGGAAATCAAGAGGTATTGCATCTACGTGACTGCTTTGATCCAAACCTTTCAGTACGTGATGTGTTAAAAATCGTGCTTGGTCTCACGTGATTGATGTTTCCGAAATGCATGTTGGCTGGCACGGAGGAGGGCGTTCTGTTCGAAATATTTAATTATGTTTGAACTCAGAATATTCTACAGCAAATAGATGTCAAGGAGATTATGCAGTAGTTTTGTGGATCACTTCTACTAGCCTACTTGTAAACCGCTGTGAAATGTGATTTCTTTCAAGTACTGAACACAGTTTTTTGTTCGAGGGAGTTAAAATAGATTATAATTTTTTAATAGTTAAAAGAGAGGCTAACTCACAAGGGTGTGGTGCGTACTTGCTCTCACCGATAAACATATGCAAATAACAAGCCACAACTATCAACAGTTTTCGAGAAGTTTTAAAGTTTTAGGCTTTCATACATATATACACTAATGTGTGGTCGGTAGAAGGCAAGGAGTTCGTAGCCGACCGAGGTAGTCGGCCCTTGTTCAGCGTGGCGTGCGGAAGTGAGCCGTGTTTACGTCCACGCTGCTAGCGGCCGTGTGCTGTTGTTGTCGGTGAGTGTAACGCCGCAGAGCGTTCGTAACTTATTCGCTCAGTGCAGATCCGATTTCTAATGGTAGAAACTGTAAGGAAAGATACTCTGAAGCTTACGTTTGACAACAATTATGCATGACCTAAATTGTTTGAAGTAGAGGACTTTCTGGAAGAAGTAGTTAACAGCTGAAGATATAATTGGAATTCGTCTGTCGATCAGTAGTAGTACCGTCTATCTTAAGTTAAAGAATCCCGAAAAAAGTGACCAAATTGTAGAATTATATGGGAAAAACTTAAAGTTCAAACATTGTGACGGCAATGTCGGTAACTTTAAAGTTACTCACGCTGGACTTGGAATCAGAACTATTTCAGTTTTCGAACTGCCATTTGAAATAACTGCAGAGCAGATTAATACTGTATTGGAGCCTTATAGCACCATTCTATGTGACATTGCTGAAAGTGGTCCGATGCACGTAAATTCCAGGTCTTAAATTGTGTGCGACAGGTTAAAATTCATAAATCATATTCCCCCTATGTTAACGTCTGTGCATATAGGGCCATTGTTATTTATGAGGGGCAGCCTAGAACATGCCCTGGATGTGGCTCCACAGGACACGTAAGCGCTCACTGTCTGCACCGCCGAGTGACTAAACTATCGACGGGGGAGGCAACTGTTCCACCCGCCCCCGCCATGCCGCAGCTACCGATAACGTACGCCGGCCGCGGTGGTCTAGCGGTTCTAGGCGCTCAGTCCGGAACCGCAGGACTGCTACGGTAGCAGGTTCGTATCCTGCCTCGGGCATGGATGTGTGTGATGTCCTTAGGTTAGTTAGGTTTAAGTAGTTCTAAGTTTTAGGGGACTGATGACCACAGATTTAAGTCCCATAGTGCTCGGAGCCATTTGAACCATTTGATAACGTACGTCGCAGCAGCTCGTGAAACCACAGCTACGTCATCAGAGGCAGTTATTGATAACACTACGGGCCACGTCGAAGAGGACACTCGAATGAGAACGACCACTGCTGAAGAAACTCTAGAAGATGCAGCTACAGTTCATCCCACCGACACTGAACGAGGCAGCGAGGCAGACATTGTCACGACCGCAGCTCCGAACAACGAGAAGCAGTCTTCACATGAAACTGAAGCACAGATGACAAACGACATAACACCAGCAAGCTCCACCAACGAAAATGAAAACAAAAAACGCCGGATTGCCCATCAAGGAGCTGAAAAAATTGCGTCCATCTTGAGAGAAAAAGCACAGCAGGAACGACAGAAACTACACTACTGGCCATTAAAACTGCTACACCACGACGATGACGTGCTACAGACGCGAAATTTAACCGACAGGAAGAATATGCTGTGATATGGAAATGATTAGCATTTCAGAGCATTCACAAAAGGTTTGCACCGGTGGTGACACCTACAACGTCCTGATATGAGGAAAGTTTCCACCGGTTTCTCATACACAAACAGCAGTCGACCGGCGTTACCTGTTGAAATGTTGTTGTGATGCCTCGTGTAAGTAGGAGAAGTGCATACCATCACGTTTCCGACTTTGATAAAGGTCGGATTGTAAAATCGCGATTGCGGTTTATCGTATCGTGACATTGCTGCTCGCGCTGGTCGAGATCCAATGAATGTTAGCAGAATATGGAATCGGTGGGTTCAGGTGGGTAATACGAAACGCCGTGCTGGATCCCAACGACGTACCAGTCGAGATGACAGGCATCTTATCCGCATGGCTGTAACGGATCGTGCAGCCACGTCTCGATCCCTGAGTCAACAGATGGGGACGTTTGCGAGACAACAACCATCTGCACGAACAGTTCGACGACGTTTGCAGCAGCACAGACTATCCGCTCGGAGACCATGGCTGCGGTTAACCTTGACGCTACATCACAGACAGGAGCGCCTGCAATGGTGTACTTAACGACGAACCTGGGTGCACGAATGACAAAACGTCATTTTTTCGGGTGAACCCAGGTTCTGTTTACAGCATCATGATGGTCGCAACCGTGTTTGGCGACATCGCGGTGAACGCACATTGGAAGCGTGTATTCGTCATCGCCATACTAGCGTGTCACCCGGCGTGATGGCATGGGGAGACATTGGTTACACATCTCAGTCACCTCTTGTTCGCATTGACGGCACTTTGAACAGTGGACGTTACATTTCAGATGTGTTACGACCCGTGGCTCTACCCTTCATTCGATCCCTGCGAAACCCTACATTTCAGCAGGATAATGCACGACCACATGTTGCAGATCCTGTACACGCCTTTCTAGATACAGAAAATGTTCGAGCTCTGCCCTGGCCATCACATTCTCCAGACCTCTCACCAATTGGAAACGTCTGGTCAATGGTGGCCGAGCAACTGACTCGTCGCACTACGCCAGTCGCTACTCTTGGTGAACTGTGGTATCGTGTTGAAGCCTCATGGGCAGCTGTACCTGTACACGCCATCCAAGGTCTGTTTGACTTAAGGCCCAGGCGTATCAAGGCCGTTATTACGGCCAGAGGTGGTTGTTCTGGGTACTGATTTCTCAGGATCTACGCACCCAAATTGTGTGAAAATGTAATCACATGTCAGTTCTAGTATAATGTATTTGTCCAATGAATACCCGTTTATCATCTGCATTTCTTCTTGGTGTAGCAATTTTAATGGCCAATAGTGTACATGACATGCCAATGGACAGCCAGGAAGAACATGAACGAATCTCGAAGAAATCAAGAAGGTCGCTACACTCAGATCGAGGAACGGGAAAATTAGAGGAACCCACAAAGATCATAATGATTCAAAAAGGTGCAGCAAACACGAACAATCAACCTATAGAAGCACCGAAGGGGAAAAAAGAACCACGGAGAGCTAACCTCCTAGGTGCATGGGGGGAGGATAAGGAAGTCGGTATTCAAAACCAAGCAATGGCAGCAACACCTGAAGGCAAGGCACGAAGAATGAGAGGGACACGGTCCACGAGACCCCCCATCGCAAGCAGCAGACGCTTAATCTACCGGCTCTGGAGCAACGTTTCCTAACAAATCGCAAGGCAACGAATCCGCGACTTTTGGAACAGAATGGACGTGTCTGCACCCCCATAGGACAACTCACCTTGGCATGATAATATGGAGGAGTGTAATCCGCCTGCAACACACGGTGGCGGACGCGAGCCGTTGAAGCTCGCTGGAACTGATGCAGACATGGAAGATAACTTCTATTAACACACTACTGTGAATCGAAGCCTGACAGAAATGTGTAGTACCTCTGATCTACAATCGTATAGTATAGCTACAGTTAAAATTAACAGAATCACTAGTTTGACAAAAATTGAATTCTTACGTGATTTTATATATGCTTTTGATATAGACGTAGTAATGTTGCAAGAAGTGCGTACGGACAGAGTGGAACGTATCGCAGGATACAATGCTATCCTCAATAGAGGACCTGAAATCGACACTGCCACGTTATTCAAGGACGTTATTATACTTAGAGGTGTAAAGAAATTAGCAAGTGGAAGAGGAATTTATGTGAAAACAGACACAGCTCCGCTTATAAATATTTAGGCTCCGTCCGGTACTCAGGCCAGACTGGGTCGATCTGCCTTCTTTCAGGAAATTACGGTTGAGTTAATCACTCCCGCGAACGAGAACATCATCCTTGATGGTGACTGTGTTCTTTCAGCCGCCGACCAAACGCCCAATCCTAACATATGCCTGCAACTGGTAGACTTAGAGAACGGACTGCACCTCATCGACACCTGGCAAAACCAGCCAAGAGCGAACCCAGGTTTCACTTATATTGCTATCCATTCCATGAGTGGAATAGGCCACATCTACGCCTCTCGTCGCCTTAAAAATAGTGTTCTCAGCGTTGAAACATCTCCAGTGAGTTTTTCTGACCATTTGGCAGTTGTGGCTACGATTAACATGCCCAGGCAAAGGACATTTCAGGGTAGGGGTGTCTGGAAATTCAGTATCTCACACCTGATGGAACTGTACTTGAGCACGAGTTAACGCGAGGTTGGGAAATGTGCTTAAGGAATATACGGTGCTGCAGAACTAAAATGGAGCTGTGGGTAAATGCGAAACCTAAAATACGAACTTTACTCAAACGCTACGCTTTTGAAAGGAAACAGTGGGAAAGACACACAAGCAATGTACCACGTCACATCATGAGAATAAAACGGATCAAGGCCAAAATAACCGATCTGAAACGCCAGCAAATAGAGAGAGTTAAAATAATATCGAGAGACAACAGCGGCATTGAGAATGAAAAAACTGCGCTTTTCCACCTTCTCCCGCCGAATTCAAAAGAGGACGCCGGCTGCACATAAGTTCTCTCCGAAATGATGATAGAGTCCAACTTATCCATCAGCAGGACATCATTCACATTATTTCACGAAACTGTATGCCGAAGGGGACACTGGCGACAACGACAATTGTGAGGCCTTTTTTAAACTGTGTTGACCTGACTGTGACGGATATGGAAAACGCAGAGCTGGAAGCTCCCATCACTATAGAAGAACTGTACGAAGCCTTGAAAGGAAGCTCGTGGAACAAATCCCCTGGACCCGATGGGTTACCGTTAGAGTTTTACCCACAGTAATGGAATTTCCTCGGTAGTACGCTGACTGGAGTGTTGGACGAACAACGTACGTCTGCCACTATTCCATGTGAGTTTTTAGAAGGGCTTGTAGTGTTTCCTAAAAGTGCATGTACTAATGATTTGACAACCATGCGTTCTACATCGCTCCTAAACTCTGACTACAAGATAGTTGCTAGGGTATTGCTTCATCGATTGAACATCATTGCTGGTCGCCTTATCGGTCAAAATCAGTCGTGCGGCGTCCCTAGGAGGACAATACAGCAAGCGCTAGAAGAATACCGGGATGCAACGGCTGTCGCCTCGGCGTCCAACTGCGGAGTGGCCATCATGTCGCCAGACATGGACAAAGCGTTTGACAGGGTCTGTCGCAACTACCTGCTACGTGTCATGTCGAAAATGGGAATTAAACCTTCTTTCGTCGATATGATCAGGAGATGATATGCAGCGTCAATAATTCTTGTCAATGGGCAATTCACAGCGGGATTTCCCATCCTAGTGTCGATACGACAAGGCTGCCCCCTCTCGATGCTGCTGTTCTCGTTATCAATTGAGCCTCTTCTACGATCATTACTTGTCAAGCTCCGTGGAATTGAAATTGGACGCAACAAATTTGTCTGCAGATGTTAGGCAAGTATTTTCCCTTTGCCTTCAACAATAGGGAAAGAAATTGAATCTGCTCTAACGTGGTTCATATGGAGAGGGCGAATCCTTAGGGTAGATTATCAAACCATGACTCTACCCAGAACGAGAGGTGGTGTAGGTCTCACCAACGTTAGAGGCAAATGCAGAGCTCTGTTGATATCTCGGACGGCAAAGGCCATAACAGCAGGTGATGGAAATCTCACAGCTTACGTTGTGAATGCAGTGTCTCCTCCAGACAACAGGGTGCCAGTTATGGTCGGTTATATAGATTATAGGTTGTCGCATATTAAAACATATATTATTGAGAACAGCTACATCAGACCAAGGGTAAGGAACTACACAAGCAAGGAAGTTTATAAAGTACTTACGGAAGGTAAGTGTATAAGAAAATTAGCGAAGAAATTCTCCACAATCACTTGGAGTAGAGTTTATCAAAAAATTCATGTTACAACCTTACCGTCACACGTAAGAGCTACATGGTATTGCGCTTTACACAACACCATAAGCACAAATGAGCGCATCTTTGAGATCTGTCTGTCAAATACCGACTAATGCTTGGACTGTCAGACGACTACTTCGCCGTTTTACTTGTAGCACCGCTAACTAGGTATGGCTATGGACACGACATAAACTGGCTATCATGAACCGCACGACTGATGACAATATAGCTCTGGAAGAACTGCTCGCTCCCACAAGATGGCCTTACCCAAATCAGAAATGACTTTCAACCTATTGGCTCATGGGTAAATTCGTAGAGTTCTACTTGGCAAGGAAGAGCAAATCTCAAGTCGAATTTCAATACGGCGTCATGCGAGAGTACACGAACATTTCCCAGCAAAGAAAATGGAAGGTCCAGATGGGTAGTTATTTGCCAGCAGTTTTGAACACAGTGTGACAAAGCAAAGAGCGCGTATGTAGTCGTGTCTCACTGCGTTCTCGCACTACAGAAGGAATCTGATTTAACACAAGCACTCTTATCCTAAATGGAAGAGGTGTATCCTAAAGGTTCTTTATATTCACATCTCTGTTTCAATTTTCAGAACGTTTGTTTATTTATGAGTGCACGGCGCAAGGTTAGTGCCTTTAGAATAACGTTTTGTGTTTTGGAGAGACATAAAGGCACATTTAGCTCTTAGGCAACAGGCATGCCCGAAACCACCATTTCTGTTTGAGTTAAATTCTTAAAAAAAAAAAAAAGGAAACAGGAGAGTTCCTTCGTCATTATCTGGGAGCAACAACGATTTAACTTCAAGTGTGCAACGTCAGGCGAGTGGAGCGCTCCAAGTTACGAGAAGCCGAAGTAGTAAACTTAATCTGAATAACAGCGCACAGGACAATCCGGACATGAATCCAATTCTTTGAGAATACAAACTTGAAGCCGTCACTAGGCTGCAATTGTTTCCATGTAGCGAAGGTCGTCTTATATTTAGAAAAAACTGCCTATTCCCTTCACTGATCCTAGAGCAAAGAGCAAGTTGTGTGGGTGTGGCGACGGGCTGGCCAGGCCTCGAGTATCGACCCCTGCCCTACCCGTGCCTCTTTCCTCGAATAGAAAAGAAAAAATATCTACTAAACGGTTGGTTTCATAAGATGAAGAGCTCTGGATCGAACCTCGCTGCTGCTAGAGTTTTCTATCTTCTTCCTTGCCAAGCAATTTTAATGACTGATTTATTCTCATTATTCAAATTATCAGAAACATTTGTTGTTAACATAATCATCATCTTGAAAATTTGGGTTTTTCTCTAATATTTTGGAAGTACATCTTGGGTTGTCGGGTATTCTGCCGGATATCAGGTTCGTTCTTGCACGATATTTCGGTAACGTAGCTCGTAACCTTCAACCTTCATCAGGTGCGACCTGAGACTCCTCCTCCAGTTTTTGTTTGCACTTTTTGCCCTGAGGGGGCAGAGCGGGCTGTCTGAGGGTTTGCTGTTTGCTCTTTCCAACCATAGGTTTTAACAATTTTATTTTTAAGCATTTATTACATTTTTCTTGCTCTACAGTGCAAGTTTTCTTTGGTTCTTTTACATTTAACAATGATATTATTAACTAATTTTAAAATGCAGTTTGTTCTTTTTACTAATTTTACTATGCAATTTGTTCTTTAACATTTATAGTTCATATTTATAGCTAGTTTACAATACAGATAGTTCCTTAATATTACAATACATATACACTACTGGCCATTAAAATTACTACACCAAGAAGATATGCAGATGATAAACGGGTATTCATTGGACAAATATATTATACTAGAACGGACATGTGATTACATTTTCACGCAATTCAGGTGCATAGATCCTGAGAAATCAGTACCACCTCTGGCCGTAATAACGGCCTTGATACGCCTGGGCATTGAGTCAAACAGAGCTTGGATGGCGTGTACAGGTACAGCTGCCCATGCAGCTTCAACACGATACCACAGTTCATCAAGAGCAGTGACTGGCGTATTGTGACGAGCCAGTTGCTCGGTCGCCATTAACCAGACTTTTCAATTGGTGAGAGATCTGGAGAATGTGCTGGCCAGGGCAGAGTTCGAACATTTCCTGTATCCAGAAAAGCTCGTACAGGACCTGCAACATGCGGTCGTGCATTATCCTACTGAAATGTAGGGTTTCGCAGGGATCGAGTGAAGGGTAGAGCCACGGGTTCTAACACATCTGAAATGTAACGTCCACTGTTCAAAGTGCCGTCAATGCGAACAAGAGGTGACCGAGACGTGTAACCAATGGCACCCCATACCATCACGCCGGGTGATACGCCAGTATGGCGATGACGAATACACGCTTCCAATGTGCGTTCACCGCGAGTCGCCAAACACGGATGCGACCATAACGATGCTGTAAACAGAACCTGGATTCATCCGAAAAAATGACGTTTTGCCATTCGTGCACCCAGATTCATCGTCTAGTACACCATCGCAGGCGCTCCTGTCTGTGATGCAACGGGCAAGGGTAACCGCAGCCATGGTCTCCGAGCTGATAGTCCATGCTGCTGCAAACGTCGTCGAACTGTTCGTGCAGATGGTTGTTGTCTTGCAAACGTCCCCATCTGTTGACTCAGGGATCGAGACGTGGCTGCACGATCCGTTACAACCATGCGGATAAGATGCCTGTCATCTCGACTGCTAGTGATACGAGGCCGTTGGGATCCAGCACGGCGTTCCGTATTACCCACCTGAACCCACCGATTCCATATTCTGCTAACAGTCATTGGATCTCGACCAACGCGAGCAGCAATGTCGCGATACGACAAACCACAGTCGCGATAGGCTACATTTCGACCTTTATCAGAGTCGGAAACTTGATGGTACGCATTCCTCCTCCTTGCACGACGCATAACAACTACGTTTCACCAGGTAACGCGGGTCAACTGCTGTTTTCTGTGTGAGAAATCGGTTGGAAACTTTCCTCATATCAGCACGTTGTAGGTGTCACAACCGGCGGCAACATTGTGTGAATGCTCTGAAAAGCTAATCATTTCCATATCACAGCATCTTCTTCCTGTCGGTTAAATTTCGCGTCTGTAGCACGTCGTCTTCATGGTGCAGTAATTTTAATGGCCAGTAGTGTATTTTACAGTTTTAATTGTTACAAACGAGACTAGGTATAATCATAACATAGGAAACTGAGATTAAAAAGAGCAATAGTAGCAACTATAATAGTAGTAAGATAATATTATACTCGTGATAGGTGATTGGTAGGATATATGGGAGTACACAGTACTATTTATCTTTCCTGTTTGTCATCTTTATTTGTACATTATATCTTGTGTTTACAGTCAGTTTTTCCCATTTTTATTCATTAGAATGCAGAGCGGGGAAGGGTTGAGTGGAAATGAGTCGGGATTTTATTTGGTATGTCTTGGCGGATCTTTTAATAGGGCATGTTGTTGTGTATATCGTAGTGTTTGTGTTTTATTCGTGTGTTCTTTCGTCTAGGTGCGGGTGGATGGTGGCATTTGTTGACAAGATGGGAGAGAGAGCGGGGTACGTCTTTGCTGTGTTGTGTGCGGTTGTATGGGAGGGTATTGTGTATTTGAATTTAGATTCCATGTGTATTCTGTGGTTAGCTTTGATAGTGCGTTCCATGACTGGTCTTTTGTTTAGGATATGATCGCGGTATCTGGCTCTCAGCCTGGTTAGTCTGGTTTGTTGTGGTTCCACTCTGCTTGTTTCGTGGACTTCGTTGCTGGGTGTTATATAAGGTAGCCTTGCGATATTGCGTACGAGTCTGCATTCTGTGCTAAACAGTCTTTTCGCAATTGGTGCATTTACGCCTCCCAGGAGGGGCTGCTGTGTACTCTAAAACTGGGCAAATAAAGGTTTTATATGTGTGCAGTGCGGTTTGTGTGTTGCAGCCATGGAAGCGTCTCTGTATCCTGTCGTATTAGGTTTTGTCTGAGTCGGGTTTTGTTATGGAGGTGCATCAGGGGAGTCTTCCAGTTGAGATGTTTGTCTAAGCATACTCCTAGGTATCTGTCTCTGTCGTTTAGTTGTAGAGGACTATTCCAGAGTGTTAGTAGTATGTCGTGTTCGTTCTGTTGTTTCGTCTTTGTTAGGTGTCTGTGTCTGAAGAGGACTGTCTGTGTCTTGGTTGGGGTAGGTCGTATCCTCCATTTTTCCATCCAAGTTTTTAATCGGTGGAGGCTTGGATGGAAAATCCAATTTTTAGTAGGTGGAGGCTTGGATGGTAAAATGGAGGATACGACCTAACCCAACCAAGGCACAGACAGTCCTCTTCAGACACAAACACCTAACAAAGAAGAAACAACAGAACGAACACGAGGCTCTTAGAGTGGACCTGGTTCAGTTTTTATGTTGTGGCCTTCCCCCTCCACCCGCGGCTGCAGGCGTTCCCTATGTGGTCCGCGCCCGTTCGTCGGGACCTGCTGCAGGTCTGTCGTTCCGTTTTCCGTCTGCTGCGGTACTGCACGTTCCCTCTACGGTCCGCACCTACCAGACCCACTCCTGGGTGTTCCATCTTCGGTCTGGGTTGCCAGGCGTTCTCCCTGCGGTCCTCTCCCGCTCACTGGGATCGTCTCGAGCGTCGTCGTTCCATTTTCGGTCCGCTACGGTTCTAGGGGTTCCCTCTGCGGTCCGCTCCCGTCGGATCCGCTCCCAGACGTTCCATCTTCCGTACGGAGAGCCTGGCACATTGTCTGGGGATCTCTTTCTATATCCACGACTTTAGTTCTTCTATTTATGGAGTTCTGCAGCTGTCTCCGTTCCAGCAGGTCGCGGCGAGCGGGCGCGGACCGCAGAGGGAACGCCTGTAACCGCCGGTGGAGGGGGAAGCCACAGACATAAATACAGGACCAGGTCCACTCGAGGAGCAGTCTCAGGTCGCACGTTAGCGAAATATTGTGCAAGAACGACGCTGATACCCGACATAACACCCAACAATCCAAGAAGTCATTAGATCGCTGGGAAGGCCTGAAGAGTTACATTTTGGAAGTAGTTTACCACTGTAGCCGTATTCCTGCAGGTACGTTTCAATCCATCATGATCACATTTTTCCGGTATAGGTACAGTACAAGTATGGTACGACTCACCGCATGAACCCATTTTCCCAATAATCCTACAGTTAGTTTTGACCCACCATAAACAGGTGAATGTGCACAAACAGGTTCCAGTTGGTGGAGGGAGAAACGGAACGGTGTTTACAAGCGGAAGGAATACGTCATTCGTATGTTAGCCTCCGCTGTAAGACGTCTGACATTACGAGTACAAACATGTACCCGGCGTTTCAACAGCAACAGAACGCGCGCTTGATTGTTTAGCCAAATCACTTTACACTGAAGTTTCAAAACTACGATTAAAAACGGCGCTTGTGTACAATAAACGCCTCCTTCTCAAAAACAATCTCGTCGCTTCGAAACCTTCTGCACTAATAAAACAAGAGCACATGGAAATTGGAGAAGAAATATGTCGCAGAATTTTCGAAATGCTATCGGAGAAACAAGTCGTGGTACAAAACGAACTAATTGCCCATCAATACATCGGTGAAGAGGATGTGTTTCAAGAAACTGAAAAAGTCGTTTCATCTTCATGAGACTTTTACGAGACCGAAGAGATGCAGACGAAAATGGACAGCGATTACTTTCTGCAGTATTACAAGATTTCAAGTTGTCAATCTAGCGAGAGAGCATCTAGGATGGCCACTCTTCATAGGAGAGCTTCACGCCTCAAAAGCATGAAAGGTTCTAAAAGATGAGGAGAACATATAAAACATGACGGAACAAGGCATGAACAATTTAAACAATTGATTGGTGGACCTATGATTGTTTCATAGAAGCTCGAGAATGTTATCAGCAGGTGACGGCGAGAAGTCTGCAGCAATGGGCTCTTGCTGGTGTTAACAGTTTTCTGATTCAAATTTTCAAGCCTTCAAACGAAGACATCGGATTCGTCAGAGAAAAATAATCATATTTGTATCCGCGAGGCAAAGCGCTTCCCTGCAGCAAGTCCTTGATGTAGCAGCAAATTTCCGAATGCAGACTCGAGCCCTCATACCAAAATACGATAAGGATTTTGTTATTAACACTTTATGAAACAGCTATTACAGATAAAAGTACCTGATTTGTTTACACCAATTGCAATATCAATTTTATAGACTATATGATGCTAATTTGTGAATGTTTGTGCTAGGGTGCAAATACGAGGGCTGTCCAGAAAGTAAGTTACGATTGATCGCGAAATGAAAATCACAGTGAAAATCAGAAATGTTTGATTTGTAACAGTTAGCTACACCTTTCAGCTACTTCTCTACGTAGTCGCCGTTCTGTTGTACCAACTTTCCAAAACCCTCAACACAGAAGCCAGCCGCCAGTGCTTTCCGTCAATTCTCTACGCTGGCCTAAAGCTCGTTGTCTGTGCCAAAATGTTGTCTTCATAGCCAGCGGTTCGTTTGAGCAGAGATGAAACTCAGTGGGGGACAATTAGGGGCTGTATTGTGGGTAACCAAACATTTCCAATTGAAACGATGCAGGAACATCTTCATTGCCCCCGCAGAATGAGGCTGAGAATTGTCTTGAAGAAGAAACCGCACGACAGTTATGTAATGTTGGTTGCATAGCTTCAGGGGAAAATTCTCACCTGCCCCTCGTACTTGGCAGAAGACACTATTTTCTATAACATTTTTACGCGCTCACTAAGAGCTCAGGAATGAAAAGAGCGACATAATTCTACCTAGAGTCATACAAGAGACACTGCCCAACACATCTTTGCAAAGCTTTATCGGATTTTCATAGTCGTTTCCATTTCGCGACCGATCGTAACTTACTTTCTGGACAGCCCTCGTATCAATCAACTTATGACAGAACCCTCGGCGAATGTGGAACAAAGGTGGTTGTTCTGCAGCCAAAGTATATGCACAAGGTGACACATTCGTTCACTGCGCAATACGCTGCCACCTCTTCTGGAAAATAACTACCAACGGTTGTCATTTACTTGCACGAGACCACTGGCTCATTTGGATCATGGGTGCAAAAAGCAGCTGATGAGTACGCACACAAATACAAAAACTTCATGATAACGTGATCAGAAAATTTCTGGCAGATTAAAACTGTGCTCGGCCATTTGCCTTTCGCGGACAAGTGCTCCATGACTCACGACCCGTCCTCATAGCCTTACTTCCGCCAGTACCTCGTCTCCTACCTTCCAAACTTCACAGAAGCTCTCCATAGAAACTTGCAGAACTAGCACTCCTGGAAGAAAGGATACTGCCCGCAACAGGTAAAGGTCAAAACAATTTCTTTTGGTCATTGAGTCATGGGAGGGCAAACGAACGTGGTTTTGAACGACAAAATTTTTCAAATTAGAGAGGGTCTGCCAACGTGCAGTGTTAAAGTAATTTTTCCAAAATGTGCTCAGGTGGTGTAGCCTTACGACAGGTGAAAAACCTCATAATCATGGAACACAATACAGAGATAGCTTCAAGAGAAGACTGCATAAAAATTCAATCATTTGTAAGCCATCAGTTGACTGAACCAATATTCGATAATATCATCAAGTATGCGTGGTATGCCGGGAAACTGTGTGATGATCGAGAACCGTTTATGAACGTAAAACATTTTGTATTGCATTAGAAAGATTTTAAAAAACCATTCTCATGCAAAAACTCGGCGTTCGTTACGTGTGCTGTATGCCACACTAATTATTGTTTTACATGTTTGTACGATCAGTATCATCCCGATTCGTGCAGTGATCCGTACGTCTCACAAATGTAGTTACAATAATGTCAATAGAGAGACTGTACTGATTTTATTCAAAGTGGTCGTGTATCCTTTTTTATTTCTAATGTCATTACAAAAATACTCGAATTTTGTTTTTGAATTTTTCAGTAAACCATCAGTAGGGAGATTCGATCCAGAGACCTTGCGCTTATGAAACTAAGCACTTAATGACTTGGCTACGGACGCCTGATCTCCAAACGACAGCACTGTTGTATATTTACACATTCTTAAAACTCTGAAACTCGATCTTCTCCAAAACGCTTGGGAGTTGCTCCTTCCTCTTTCCGTAAGTTGAGGTCCTAGCTATGTTCAGCCGGCCGAAGTGGCCGTGCGGTTAAAGGCGCTGCAGTCTGGAACCGCAAGACCGCTACGGTCGCAGGTTCGAATCCTGCCTCGGGCATGGATGTTTGTGGTGTCCTTAGGTTAGTTAGGTTTAACTAGTTCTAAGTTCTAGGGGACTAATGACCTCAGCAGTTGAGTCCCATAGTGCTCAGAGCCTAGCTATGTTCCACACACGTCAACACGAATCAAATCGGTGAGGGCAAGTACATACAATTCTCCTGTCACCCCCAAATTCTGTATAGAATCAGACAGGGATTCCATCAGGCCCTGGAGGTTTGTCCAGTTTTACCGACTGCAGCTTATTTTCAACACCACTGACACTAATACTTATTTTACTCGAAGTTCAGTGGTACAAAGATTAAACTGGGGTAATTTTTCTGTGGTCTCCTTTGTAAAAGAACATTTGGGACCTGAGTGAAGCGTTTCTGCTTTGCAGAATATCTTTGAGTTTTGTGGAAGATTATTTGAAAATATCCTGCTACGGTGGTCACTGCAAGCTTCAGGCATTGCTCTCTCGACAGCCAAACGCTTTTCATTCATCATCATTTTATGTATAGCCCTATTCGTTGTTTTCCGCCTTTTATGCAATACTCTCTGTCTCCTCAAAAGTTTGTTTATAATGAATGTATACTATGAAGTGCCCCTCCCATCAACAGCTGTACTACTGGTTCATATCTATCCAGTGCACGGTCAGTTATTCTTTTGAACTTGAGCCGTAGTTCCTGTACGTACTTCTATCTGTGAGTCCCAAGTTCCTCACTGACATATGACACTACTGCTTTTTATCTATTTTACTGAACATGTGTATCTTTCTGATAGTTTTCGCTGCCCTTTGTACTTAGTGAATCATAGTTGCCACAACCACCTCATGGTCGCTGATGCCATTTTTGGAGTTGAGATCCTCATAGATGTCAAGTGTATTTGTTGCCATTAGATCTAAGACCTTTCCATAATGAGTGGGGTTCTGAACCACCCGTTACAAGTACTTTTCTTTCCACAGGATATCTTTTCAAGCTCGCCACTAACAAAACTTTGATTTTCAAAATTTATTGTTGTATGATTAAACTCTCCAATTATGATTACTGTATGATTGAATAACTTACTTACAAGCTTAATGAAGTTTTCTCTAAAGTTTCCTGTTACATTACAATGTGAGTCCGGTGATAAAGTTCCAATTACAGTTTTATGGCAAACGCCGATGATGGATGATGAGTATTGCCCAAACAATCTCACACTCAGCTTCTATTTCTATTTCGGTGGATTTGAATGACTTACCCACTGCGACAAATAAGCACCTCTGTTTCCCATTAGTCTTCCCTACACTTAAATTTCCCCCAACAGGTATGGTCGTGAAGTCCAGAAGAGGTGCTGCAGCCGATGTCCTGCTATTAGCAAAGGCACTCGCATCGGTCGTCTGCTGGCATAGCTCATTAATGACAACTTTCGCCGCACTGTCCTAACGTATCGTTCGTCGTACGTCCCATGCTGATTTGTACTGTTATTTTACGCAGTGTTGCTTCTATGTTAGCACTGACAACTATAGGCAAACGCCGCTGCTCTCGGTCGTTAAGCGAAGGCCGTAGGCCATTGCGTTGTCCGTGGTGAGAGGTACTGCCTGAAATTTGGTATTCTCGGCACACTCTTGACACTGTGGATCTCGGAATATTGAATTCCCTAATGATTTCCAAAATGAAATGAGATGGAATGTTCGATGTGTCTTGCTCCAGCTACCATTCAGCGTTCGAAGTCTGTTATTTGCCGTTGTGCAGCCATAAGTCGGACATCTTTTCACATGAATCACCTGAATAGAAACGACAGCTCCACCAATGCACTGTCCTTTTATATCTTATATAAGGGATACTACCGCCATCTGTATATGTGCGTATCGCTATCCCATGACTTTTGTCACCTCAGAGTACAGTTATTTTGTTATTGGCTTAGTATGATGAGTTAAAATATGTTTACACTCTTCCTCGTCTTCTTTTTGTGCTTTGCCTTTTTTTCACATTTGGAATTGGCAATACATCGCTTAGTCACTGTACACAGCACCCATTATCTTAGTTTTATTAAGTTCTGCCGGACAATTATTTCACCTCTAGTACTTCAACATTTTAAATGTTAGGGACGACTGTCCAGGTACGTAAATGATTACATTTGCAGTTCCCTGTAAGACGAAGAGCAACTATCAGACTGCATTAGTATTATTCGTGTTTGGTGTTGTTACCAGGCCTGGTGAACACTGCCTGATGTTGTATGATCGCTGTGAAGGAGACGGGAATGTCGGCACTCTTGGGAAACAGCACCATCAACACCTGACAAGGGTATGAAAAAAGGTCTCACTGTGGGTCCCATGTTGTCCAGTTGACCTAATCGTTCAGTATCCAGATTTGGGGGACATTCGGATGTGGCAGTGGCCCGACATTGCAGTTCATGAGGACATGAGCCCAGGCATACTCATCGTCAGGGTCTCTGTCGACAGCGTCTGACAACCAGAATGGAGGATAGCCGTGTAGTGCATCAAGAACATCGTAAACATTTCACGCCTGCGCCTGCCATCAGAGAATAAGTAATAGACTCCCTGAAACATACTACACCAACCCGCACCATTGGTCGGAGACTGGCAACAGCCGGTCTAGGAAATTACTATTCCACTCTTACTGATCCGTTAACATAATAACACAAACGGCTACGTTTGCAATGGTGTCGTGACCGTAAAGTATGGCTTGCTGATGAATGACATCGCATTATGTTCAGCGATGAATCGCTGTTCTCCACTACCCAAAATGACCATCGTCGCCGAGTATGGCCACGAATTGGGGAGAGTTTCCATTCTTCCAACATTTTGGGGAGAGAGAGCGGTGTTATTCTTGGCGTCATAGTGTGGGGAGCCATCGGGTATTACTTCGGATCAGGTTGGTAGCGTTTAAGGGAACCATGATGTTTGGTTTGTGGGGCGCTCCATTGCGCGGTCATCAGCGCCCGTACAAAGTCCCAATTTTTGCACAGTCAAATTCTTTACACAGACCAATTGAGCCTCTGTCACGACTGATAAGGATGATGAAATGATGAAGACAACACAAACACCCAGTCTCTGGACAGGGAAAATCCCCAACCCGACCGGGAATCGAACCCGGGATCCCATGAAAGGGAACCGCGACGGCACAACGTAACGTCACAGGCATCCTGGTTCCTCATACGTTCCTCTCATGCAAATGTCTCATGTTGCCATTTCTCAACGGGCACAGGCACATGCTTGTCCAAACATGTCACCTTTCCCTATGAAGAGTCCGCGTGATTTCGAGCTAATCGTACTTCCGTGGCCAGCCACGACAGAACACGTATGGGAACAGAACGGACGTCAACTCCGTTCCAGAACCAGTATTCATGATATCAAGGTACAGTTATGGAAACTGTGGGCCATCCTGCCTCACAAAAGGACAAAACGGATTTACGACACCTTTCCAAACCGAATCAGTGCACGCATTCATGTCAGAGAGGGTTCAACGTCATACTGACAAGTAAGCTCGTACTGCCAAGTTCTTTGTATATTCTACCCGATGTTGTAATCACTGAAATAACGTCACATACTGGCTCCTACTAGAAAGTTTCATTTCATTTCCTACATCCCTTCCAAGTATTTCAGTTTTTGGTCGGGTAGTGTAGATTTAAATTATTTGACTATCAATTCAGACCGAGACAGACAGATGTCTGCAGAACTAGAAAATTAAAACTAAAACTTTTTGTTGTCTTCAGACGGAGACCATGTCTGATGTAGCTCTTCACGTTAGACTCTCCTGGGGGAGCCTCTTCATCTCTTCACATCTACTGCAACCTACATGCATTTAATTTCAATCTACATCTACATGGATACTCTGCAAATCAAATTTAAGTGCCTTCACAATTCTCTGTTATTCCAATCTCGTACAGCGCGCGGAAACAATGAACACCTATGATTTCCCTTATCGTTCCTCCCTATGTAGGGTGGCGTCAACAAAATATTTTCACATTCGGAGGATAAAGTTGGTGGTTGGAAATTCGTGAGATGATTCCGTCGCAACTAAAAACGCCTTTCTTTAAATGATGTCCAGCCCAAATCCTGTATCATTTCTGTGACACTCTCTCCCATATTTTGCGATAATACAAAACGCGCTTCCTTTCTCTGAGCTTTTTCGATGTACTCCGTCAGTCCTATCTGGTAAGGATCCCACGCCACTCAACAGAACTCCAAAAGAGGACGGACAAGCGTAGTGTAGGCAGTCTCCTTAGTAGGTCTGTTAAATTTTCTAAGTGTCCTGCCAATAAAACACAATCTTTGGTTAATCTTCTCCACAACATTTTCTATGTATTCCTTCTAATTTAATTTGTTCGTAATTGTAATACCTAGCTATTTAGTTGAATTTACGGCTTTTAGATTAGGCTGATTTACCGTGTAACCGAAGTTTACGAGTTCCTTTCAGCACTCATGTGGATGATCTCACACTTTTCGTTATGTAGGGCCAACTGCCACTTTTCGCACCATTCAGATATCTTTTCTAAATCGTTTTGCAGTTTGTTTTGATCTTCTGATGACTTTATTAGTCGATAAACGACAGAGTCATCTGCAAACAACCGAAGATGGCTGCTCAGATTGTCTCCAAAATCGTTTATATAAATAAGGAACAGCAAAGAGCCTATAACACTACCTTGGGGAACGCCAGAAATCACTTCTATTTTACTCGATGACTTTCCGTCAATTACTACGAACTGTGACCTCTCTGACAGGAAATCACAAATCCAGTCACATAACTGAGACGATATTCCATAAGCACGCAATTTCACTACGAGCCGCTTGTATGGTACAGTATCAAAAGCCTTCTGGAAATCCAGAAATACGTAATCGATCTGAAATCCCTTGTCAATAGCACTCAACACCTCATGTGAATAAAGAGCTATTTGTGTTTCACAGGCACGATGTCTTCTAAACCCATGTTGACTGTGTGTCAATAGATCGTCTTCTTCGAGGTAATTCATAATGTTAGAACACAATATATGTTCCAAAATCCTGCTGCATATCGCTGTTAACGATATGCGCCTTTAATTTAGTGGATTACTCCTACTACCTTTCTTGAATATTGGTGTGACCTGTGCAACTTTCTAGTCTTTGGGTACGGATCTTTCGTCGAGCGAACGGTTGTATATGATTGTTAAGTATGGAGCTAATGCATCGGCATACTCTGAAAGGAACCTAATTGATATACATTCTGGACCAGAAGACTTGCTTTTATTAAGTGATTTAAGTTCACTACTCCGAGGATATTTACTTCTACGTTACTCATGTTGGGAGCTGTTCTCGATTCGAATTCTGGAATATTTACTTCGGCTTCTTTTGTGACGTCTTTTCGGAAGGCTGTGTTTAGTAACTCTGCTTTGGCAGCACTGTCTTCGATGGTATCTCTACGGCCATGGCGCAGAGAAGGCATTGATTGTTTCTTGCCGCTAACATACTTCACATACGACCAGAATCTCTTTGGATTTTCTGCCAGGTTTCGAGACAAAGTTTCGTTGTGGAAACTGCTACAGGCATCTCGCATTGAAGTCCGAGCCAAATTTCGAGCTTCTGTAAAAGATCGCCAATCTTGGCGTGTTTGTTTCGTTGTTTCTGCAACAGTGTTCTAACCCGTTTTGTGTACCAAGGAGGATCAGCTCCGTCGCTTGTTAATTTATTTGATATAAATCTCTCAATTGCTGCCGATACTATTTCTTTGAATTTAAGCCACATCTGGTCTACAATTATATTATTAATTTGGAATGAGTCGAGATTGTCTCTCAGGCAGGCGTCAAGTGAATTTTTATCTGCTTTTTTTGAATAGGTATCTTTCTGTACTAATTCCTTGGCCTCCCTCTACAATTTTCGTCTCTACTGCCCCCCCCCTCCCCCCCACCCCCCGACTTCTCTTCTCTCTATTAAGAAACTGACGCGGTTCCTTGAAGCCTCATGACGTTTTAAATCAAACGATCTCTTCTTTTAGCCCTATAAATTTTGTTTTTCCTCGGACTGATTCAGTACCTCGTTATTAGTTACACAATATACACTTCTAATCTTCCGTAGCACCAGATTTCAACAGCTTCTACTTTTTTCTTATCTGAACCGTTTATTACCTACTTTTACTTCCGTACAAGGCTGAACTCCAAATATCTTCATAAAATACTTCCTAAGATTTAAACTCTTATACTATGTTAACAAAGGTCCATTTTTCAGAAACGCTTTCATTGACCTTGCCACTCTACATATTATATTGTCTCTACTTCGGCCATCCCTTCCCAAACAGAAAACTCTCCTACTACTTCTCTGTCTCATTTTCTAACCTAATTCCACCATCACTGCCTGGTTTATTTCTGCTACATTCCATTAACCTCTAACCTTGCTACACTTTTGCTTACATTCGTATTTGACCTGTTTTCAAGACACTGTCGATTCCGTTCTGCTGCTCTTCCAAGTCTTTTGCGGTCTCTCATTGAATTACAAAGTCGTCGACATACGAGGTTTTATTTCGTCTCCCTGAACTATAATTTCCTGATCCTCATTGATTGTCTTTACTGATTGCACTATGTACAGATTGAAAAACATCAGGAACAGGCTACACCACTGCCTCACTTCCGTGTCATGACCTTCGACTTGTGGGGTGGCGGGTGGAAAAATTAAGTTATATTTTCTATTATTTGTTCCCGTTCTTAACACAGGCTCTCTAACTATAATGTTGGCAACCAGAAAGTGATTAGCAAAAACTTGATGCCTGCGCAACATTCGTGACGTCATAGCTAGTTACAGCGGACTAGGCTGGCACACAATGGAAACCATATGAATTCTATATGACATGAGTAGGTTGCTTTCCTACAGACTTCTTATAAAAGCAGTGTGGTCCTGTAAAAGTTGTGAATAATATTTCGCGTCCTATATTTTATCTTTGTAACCTTCAGAATTCCAATAGCGTATTCCAACAGACGTTCGCCTCTGTAGCTGATCGGCCAGTGTAGTTAGCTGCCAGGCAGAGAACGTGGATTCGATTTCCGGTACTGCTAAGGAAATTTTCGTTGATCGGAAGACTGATACGGGTTGCATTTACCTCGTGAATCCAGGTGAGGAACGGCTCGAAGGACTGGGAAGTCGGTGAAACGGCCGTGAGACCGGTGCGCCGACCCCACGCTCCTCCATACCGATTCCGCATAACGCCGCATGGCAGATGATTACCCGCCGGCCTGTCGTTATCCCTGGTGCCTTCATGGCCTGAACGAGGAGCTCGTTTTCACTCCAATCAACATTGTCAAAAGCTTTCTCTAAATGCACAAATGCTACAAAAATGCCATTCGATAATCCATCTTGTAAGGTAAGGCATAGGATCAGTATCCAGAAACCAAACTTATCTTCGCTGTAGTCGACTTCTTCTAGTTTCCCATTCTTGTGTGAAATATTTGACACACCTACTTGGGAAGCGAGTGTGTCGACTGCGTGTCAAGTGTCAAGTGCGTCCCGAGAATGGTACTGTGTACCCAAACCGATAGCCAGGAGGCAAAATATTTAAATTGCAACTACGGACTAAAACAAATTTCTTCTTCTCTAAATATTTCGTGTCAGTATTTTCGATCCACGGCTTATTAAACTGTTAGTTTGGTAGCATTCACACATACGCCTTCTTTGCAATGGGAATTAATACATTCTTCTTGAAGTCAGAAGGCATTTTGCCAGTAATTTGACATAAGTCAAACGAAAGACGTTATCATAATAAAGATGGTTTCCTTAACATTCATAACAAAATTTTCAAAGCAATGTCCAGCACCGGAAGGCCATATGCTCTGACTGAGTTACAAAGTGTTTTACTGGCACAGGCGAAAAATAAAATAAAAATAGTGTTTACTTGATTTTTCTGTTTCAAATTTCGCAATAAATTAATTTTTTATGTATATTGTAGTCATTTTCTGAGCTAACCGATTTATTTATGTAAATAATGTAAAATTATTTTATCTATTTGGTTGGAGAACACCGCAGCTGTTTTCGTGAATTACACTGTAGGAAATACTGCGAACAGCCACAAGTTTTTTGAAATGATTTTATTGTACCGCTACCGTTTTCGTACCTGAGCTTATGGTCAGACGTTAACGTTGACCTCTTCGCAAGTTTTACATTTGTGACCTAAAATATAACAAAGGTTTCGTCACTGCATATTTTACAACAGGTTTTGCATTTTCGTCCTAAAGTATAACAAAGTTTTTGTGATTACATAGTGGTTCCGTTATTTTCTATAGTGTAATAATGTAAAACATATTTTCCGTATACACTGGATGCCAAATAGTATGGTCCTCAAAATTAACGCCAAATCGAATTATAATTAACGCCAAATCGAATTATCATCTCGACGCTACGAATACGTGTATTTTTCCTCTCTCTTCCAGAGAGTAACGCGTTTATCGCTGACGATACGGAAACTAAGGACTGTCTCCCAGTATTAAAATGAGTAGCAGACGAGAATGAATTTGAACCAAACTTACTAGAATGAACATATAAGAAAGTGAAACATATATACAACAGAGTAGTAACACACAAAATAATGACTACTAACAAAATATATTATTATAAAATGAATTGTACTGTATCGGATAAAACTGTGCTCATATTTCGAAAAAAGAAATAAAGATTGTGGTCAGCACCATAGAAAATTCAAAATTTTGTCTTTGATATCTCAACAAGACCATAAATATAAACTCCTGTGTTTACGGTATTACATGCAGTAACGGTGAGAAAAGTTACGTCGGCCAGAAGGAGAGAAATTTTTTGGTACATCACAAAATAATATACACATGTCAGTGGAAAGACAGCATTTGGTTTACACTTGAAGATGGAAAAACATAGTACTACAAACAATGATGAAAACATAAATCCTATGTAACGTAAAGCAAGAAATCGGGACTCCCTACCAACTAATACAAGGTTTAAATATTCGTGAATGCTACAGGGCAAGTAACAAATATTATAATAAAGCTACATGACAAATAGCAGAGTTTCATAAACGGGCATCTGTTGTCGCGGATGTATGCATCTATTTTATTTGTAAAACACAAATGTAATCCATTACATATTAAGCTGTCGACAAAATATTAACAGCAGGTACTAAATGTTAATGAGGAAGTGCAAGATTTTTTTCAAAATAGCAATTTTCCAAGTCAGAAACCAGACTGCACCTACGAAAGGGAGTAAAATTTAGACTAGAAACAGGAAGAAAAGCGTTGGTGAAAAACATAAATTTGGTAACATCGAATATGAAGAATTAGAAGGCATTTCTTAGTAACATTTGTCTGGAGTGAAGCCTTGTCCGGAAATATAACGTGTACGATAAACATATCAGACAAGGAAAGAATAGAAGCTTTTGAAATACGATGCTACTGAAGAATACTGAAGATCAGATGGATAGATCGTATAACTAGCGAAGAGTTAATGAATCTAATTAGGGAGAACGTACATTCATAGTAACTTTAGGAAAAGAAGGACAGTGAAGTGGGGAGGGGCGAGGAGTAAAGTTTTTATCGGGAGTTCAAGATTTGACTGGAGTCAGTAAATTCAAGAGGATGTAGTTTGTACTGGCTGTACAGAGATGATTTGCACAGGACAGACTAAGAGAGCTGCATTAAACTAGTCAGCAGACTGCGGATTTCCTTGTAATTTACTATGTTATATTCAGCTGGCGCAGTTGCAAATAGCATTAAGCATTGTAGTTACAGGTTATTATTAATGTCGTGCATAATATAAGTTGATTGTGTTTTGTTAATGAATGCCTTGACTCGTTTCACATTCTTGAAGATTCTCTTTCTTGATGGGTTCCAAGAAACGATATGTATAAATGAAAGAATGTATCTTTGAACTAGAGATATTTCTGGTAGACGAATGTATCTCTATCGTTGTTGATATATTATTGTCAGGGCCTCATACGGAGGGAGGAGCCGCGGCGGTAGCAGAGATCTTTTACCCAGGAGTGATCTGGTGTTAATACTTTAGAATGTTACTAATCACATTGTTTATCTTTCTCAACAAAACATGGATTAACCACACTTTTCAAGAACACCACATTCACTGACTCACGCGCATGTGTCTCAGTAACTAATCTAGAGTCAAAGTGACCTATCAGACCCCATATAAAAAGGATGGAGCATGAACTGAGGAATAATTGAAGCCTGCTCACTCTACAGTTAGTATTGTGAGAAGCTAGCGTGTACTCAGGAAACTAGACTGTTTCTCACTGTTCTGTAAAAGTGAGCCACTGTTGTTCGTAATACAGCGGAAATAAAATTGAGACATGGTTTTGAAACACGCACTACCTCTGAGACGCTTCATGATGGAAAAAGACTGAAGCGGTCCGTACACATACGGATGACCTTGTCTGCTGCAGCTGGCATCTCTTCAACTTTACGGGGAAATCATAATTGCGCTGACGTCAGCGAAACTTCACTGAGTGGAATAAAACATTTAATAATAACTGTTTTCTGTTTATTCGTCTCTGGAGGATCAGTAACAGCAGTCTGCAAGCGTTTAACGCACTCAAAACGATTTAACTGCGAAACAGAATGTCCTGCATGTGCAGGAAGTTTTTGAACGGTTCTTCTCCATGAAATACTGTCAACTGTCTAGTGTGAAAAATACAAATGCAAGGCCACGGCACGTAAAACCAACCTTCACTAAATAGACTAAGAAAATTCTCTCAGCCATTAACTTATATTCCAGCGATAGATAGATTCCTTTATTGACGCACTAAAACCGATCATTTTCGTTACGCATATCATATTGAGAAAAACGTCTTGACTTTAATAAACTATAAACATGTAACAAATATTTCCTCTGTTTGTATGGACTTACACACAAGAAGTAAATCTTCTTTAAATATTACAAAACAGTTTTAATGAACACTTTTCATGCGTTATACCTAACTGTTAACAAATAAGAAGAAAACAAATATCGTCAGTTGTGATTTAAGTAATTTAAAACATTGATGTTATACTTTAGTGGAGTTGTTGTTAAGACTCACTATGGGAAATTAAAGCATATAGTGCTGCCATCTACCGCCTAAAATTAAAGCTTGCAGAGGACTCAATGAAATTGTTCGGATGTGCTTCCTTTATTAAGAGGATAGGTTCCCAAATTTTCGTATCTACCGCCGCCTTTCCGAAAAACAGTATTCTCAGCTCCCCATTTTCAGAAAAAAAACCACAGGAGCAGTAAGCTAGCTCATAGTTTTCCAGATGTTTTGGGCCATAGCACATGTCCTGCTCTTGGGTGTCGAGATAAGATTTTCAAACTACCTTTATTAAAGATTATATCATTATTGCTTTGTTACTCAAAAACTATTAAAAATCAATGTATTAATAATGTAGTGAGAGGCCTGAGATGATGCAATGATACTAATCATCCAATATATGTTGACAAACTTCTCAGCACCAGTCAGTCACGTTCTACTACTGTGTCAATAAATTGCTCACTAAACTAAAGTCTCTTTCGGATAGATACGATGATGGGGAAACAGTAAAGAAAGGGCTTTGCTGCAGCCCATAAAGTCTGTATGTAATACTGGCATATGCTTTGGAAGCAAAAATTCTTCATGTAAGTTTTTTAATTTCAGTTTTATCTCGTCATTTGTTGAAAATTCTTTCATCTTTTCTGAAGTAATAATCCTGGTTTCTGTTGGTTTGACAAAGCTTCTGGTACACCAACTTGATTGGATATTCTGAAATTTCTTTGTAATGTTGGCTTTAAGTGCTTCCAAATACTGGGAATATACAAGAATGTAATCATCATTTGTTTCCACATAGGAAAGATTTAGAAAGTGATAGTCGTCTCCTACCTACAATTTGTTCCTATAAGAAAATATTTGACATGAAAGTAGAAATACTTGCATTTGCTTTGATGAAATTATAATCATCCATTTGCAACAGTAGATGTATTTCGTTAAATTTATTATTTAATCAGCTAAATAATTTACATTATTCTCAAATGTCAATGAACTCCTTCTTCAGGAGTCATCTTTGTTAGCAAAGTACGTCATAACTGAGTCGAAGAGGTAATAAAATCTTTTTAGGAAAGTGTCCCTTGATTGAAAATGAACTGCTGTGTGCAACAGTAAACGATTGTGATCTTCCTCATTTGATTCCCAACTTCGCCAAATTTGCCATGAACCGGGAACGCCCACCGTTACCGCTCCCATTGGGAATGACAGATTTAGAGAAATATGGAAAATATGAGCAGTCCATAGTTTGTGGTTTATTGCGGATAAATGCGTAAATGCTCAAAGTTGAATTAATCCTGACAGTCGTTAACGCCATATATTTTAAATTAAGCAGACTCTCATCAATATTTTTTTCAAATGTATTACCTTGTTTTTAAGCGTGTTGTCTTTGTTAACAAAAGGCATAATAGTAAGAATATTTAATTTGCAAATAAAATTTTTCAAGCCACATAAAATGATGGCAGATATATTTGCCTTCGTTTAGATTATATTTTTTGTTCAGTTTATTGGATTTTTTATCAATTCTTAGAATGTTGTTCAGAAAATCCGAAAACCCCAAGAATTTGATCTACTACTAAAGATGACAGCGAGCACGGGGGTGGCTAGTGTCAGTGAAATTTGTAGATTTTCATAGTACTAGTTTCACGTCATAATAGCACGAACCAACTTTTTGGGATTTCGAGATGACAAGTGATGGTATAATAGGTACATTACGGGAATAGGTGCGAACTTTGTATCGAAATGTAAGCAGCGAAAACTTACGCTCGTATCGCCAAAGCACATCTATTAACGCGAAAAAGAATGATTTAGTTTTCCTTACCAGACACTCTGTCAGCGCGGATGGTAAATACGTCAAGAACAAACTTTACGGTGCTAGAAATTCGAGAAAAGTTTAGACGAGAGTCGAATCGGTTCTCGAAATACGGAAGTCGGATAGACTCGTACTCCTCATAAATAATGATGGATACAACAACATAACTACGGCAGTTTTCGGTTGAACTGGTCTCTCTTTGACGCATTCAACGTTGCTAAAGATCATAGTTTATGACTCGCCCTTTTGCTGTCCCACTTCCAGTACAACTTCTGATATTTAACATTTTCTGCCTGTATACCGTTAATGACGTCAATTTTTGCAGATTCACCTCATTGAAGGAAGAATACATAAGAAAGAAAGAATCTATTCCATATGCTGTACCAGAAACAGTTGTGATATACACTCCTGGAAATTGAAATAAGAACACCGTGAATTCATTGTCCCAGGAAGGGGAAACTTTATTGACACATTCCTGGGGTCAGATACATCACATGATCACACTGACAGAATCACAGGCACATAGACACAGGCAACAGAGCATGCACAATGTCGGCACTAGTACAGTGTATATCCACCTTTCGCAGCAATGCAGGCTGCTATTCTCCCATGGAGACGATCGTAGAGATGCTGGATGTAGTCCTGTGGAACGGCTTGCCATGCCATTTCCACCTGCGCCTCAGTTGGACCAGCGTTCGTGCTGGACGTGCAGACCGCGTGAGACGACGCTTCATCCAGTCCCAAACATGCTCAATGGGGGACAGATCCGGAGATCTTGCTGGCCAGGGTAGTTGACTTACACCTTCTAGAGCACTTTGGGTGGCACGGGATACATGCGGACGTGCATTGTCCTGTTGGAACAGCAAGTTCCCTTGCCGGTCTAGGAATGGTAGAACGATGGGTTCGATGACGGTTTGGATGTACCGTGCACTATTCAGTGTCCCCTCGACGATCACCAGTGGTGTACGGCCAGTGTAGGAGATCGCTCCTCACACCATGATGCCGGGTGTTGGCCCTGTGTGCCTCGGTCGTATGCAGTCCTGATTGTGGCGCTCACCTGCACGGCGCCAAACACGCATACGACCATCATTGGCACCAAGGCAGAAGCGACTCTCATCGCTGAAGACGACACGTCTCCATTCGTCCCTCCATTCACGCCTGTCGCGACACCACTGGAGGCGGGCTGCACGATGTTGGGGCGTGAGCGGAAGACGGCCTAACGGTGTGCGGGACCGTAGCCCAGCTTCATGGAGACGGTTGCGAATGGTCCTCGCCGATACCCCAGGAGCAACAGTGTCCCTAATTTGCTGGGAAGTGGCGGTGCGGTCCCCTACGGCACTGCGTAGGATCCTACGGTCTTGGCGTGCATCCGTGCGTCGCTGCGGTCCGGTCCCAGGCCGACGGGCACGTGCACCTTCCGCCGACCACTGGCGACAACATCGATGTACTGTGGAGACCTCACGCCCCACGTGTTGAGCAATTCGGCGGTACGTCCACCCGGCCTCCCGCATGCCCACTATACGCCCTCGCTCAAAGTCCGTCAACTGCACATACGGTTCACGTCCACGCTGTCGCGGCATGCTACCAGTGTTAAAGACTGCGATGGAGCTCCGTATGCCACGGCAAACTGGCTGACACTGACGGCGGCGGTGCACAAATGCTGCGCAGCTAGCGCCATTCGACGGCCAACACGGCGGTTCCTGGTGTGTCCGCTGTGCCGTGCGTGTGATCATTGCTTGTACAGCCCTCTCGCAGTGTCCGGAGCAAGTATGGTGGGTCTGACACACCGGTGTCAATGTGTTCTTTTTTCCATTTCCAGGAGTGTAGATTTTGATTCTTCTCATTCCACGATGTTTAACCAGACAGTAGTTCAAAAACTGTGAATCGCTCGGTTTTCGACTAGCAGCTATACTTGAAACCGAAAACTTTCTTCGTTAACACTCTTTAGCGTTACTTTCAAGTAATCGGAATAAATGTGTTTCATCCTCATAGAGTTTGTATCTCATTTTGTTCTTTTAAACACTAAAATACGGTTGTGCAAGTGCATGTCGGCGAAGTACTTTAAAAACAAAGATATGATTTCGTTCTTGTAGCACATCTCATAGTTTAAGACTTTGTCAAATATATATAATCATTCTATTACAATTTTCATAGCAGGTAGAACTGAAGTAAACTGTTTCGTAGACACTTCAGGTAATACGGGTGACCCAATGACTATTAATAGTTTTTATCAACGCATTTCCTGGGTTTAGTTCCACTGGAAATAAACAATAGTATGTCACGCATTAAAAATCTCATTTCCTTAAAACTGAACTCGATTCTAGAGTGACCGATAAGAGACTGCGTATAGTATTAAAGACATCCACTACACGCATTAGTTATTCAGTTATTCCGTTATATAATGATAATCGCCGCTGACGGGAGAGTACAACTTCAGACCTCTGGGTTGCGATGGACGATTCTCGACCAGTTTAGTACTGAATGAGGAGACGTTTTAAATTCTAGCCGCGAAAACAGCAGCCTTCAGAGCTCTAAAGATCTCCATGACGCACTTGTAAAAATTTAAGAAGCAAACAAAGTAATTTATACTTTTCATTAAGCACAAGTTTTATTATAATAAAATTTTGAAATTAATTATACAGTGTGAGGCAGCTAAGACAGGCCACACCAAATACATCCAAAATGATTAAATACGTCCAGGTACGGTTTCTGCCAAGTTTTAGCAGGGAGTATGAAGGATTTCTTGACGTTCAAAGTAATTTTTATTGTTTATAGTCGCGAATTACAACACCAACTTTTTCTTCTAAAACAGAAGTATATACTTTTTTCAGTGGCTTTCGAAAGAAGCTTCTAAGAGAAATTCAACGCCCTAGCTGGTATCAAATTGTATCAAGACACCAGTGCCGCTGTCCCGCCGTCAGACAAGAAGTTCACAAACGTCTGCCCTTATATACCAAATACAAGCATACACGTAAGTCATGATCCTTGTGTTCACTTGTGCGTATCAGAACAATGGTGCAGTTGTAGGCTGACGAATCTTTGAAAACATTATAAAAAAGTGTTGTAAAAACTGAAAAACTGAAAGTGTGGAGAGCAAAATAATCCAAGGTAAAAGAAGAACCACTGATGAAAAAAATGAAACCAACATTTTAGGAGCAGTAACACACAGTGCAAATGTCACTAAGAGGCTTCTCGGAAGAACGCGAGGGATCAACCAAACGAGTGTTCTGCGGACACTGTGTTACGTCGCATTTCATCCTCTTCATGTTCCGCTGCAAATATAGCTTCATGCTAGTGATTTCCAAAATTGGTTATAGTTCCCCGTATGTTATCCACGAAAAGTGCAATGTGATGTGACATATCAATGCAAAACGTTGTTTATGGAAGAAGCATCGTTTACAAACCATGTGCAAGTCAATCTACGCAATGTCCACTAATCGTCAGTTGAAAATCCACGGTGACTCAAAGAAATGGATGAAAACAAAGCCCTTGGCCTCTGAATGTTTGGTGCGAAGTTTTTCAAGCCCGACATCTTTAGCCCCTGTTTCATTGGTGGAAATCTAAATACAGTCACGTATCTCGAGTTCCTAAGATAGTCCTAAGACATGACGCTGCTGAAGTCATTAGAAGACATCCCACTGGACACGAGGCAGTCAGTGTGCTCCAACATGATGAATGTCCCTTACACTCCGCACATATAATGACATCTAAAGAGAACATTTGGAGAGCACTGGGATGGCCATTCTGGAAATGCCAAATGGTCCACACTCTCACAAAACACTTCTATACTTTTATCTGTGGTGGGAATTGGAACGATAGGTCTATTAAGAAACATGTACGATTCCCGAAGACATGAAATGCCTTATAACACGGGCCTGTGCTGCCGTTAACTCCAGCTGAAATTCAACAAACTATTGTTTCTCCAGAATCACTTTATAGCGTGTAGGAATGCTCAAGGTCAACATTTTGAGGACTGGGTATGGCAGCTATGATAATAGACACACGAACCGTACCTGAGCTATGAATTTGCTTACACTTGGTATAATAGAGTACACATTTGTGGAACCTGTTCTCCTATCGGTGGGAAGGCGGTTCGCGACGCTATAATCTTGATGTTGTTTAATCGAGTGTCATGAAAGTTATGTTGTTGAAGTTCTCTTAAAAGCTCTTTCAAATGCCACAGGAAGAAGTATACAGATACATTAGAAGAAAACGAAGTCGGTGTCGTAATCCGGTGACCATTAACGATAAAAAATACTTGCGAACGTCAGGAAATTCACAGTATTGTTCGCTTTAACGTCGCAAAAACCATACCTGATATATTTCATCATTCTGGATATATTTGGGGTGGCCTGTCTTTACTGCCTCAGCCTGTATCCAGTACCAAACACCGTGCAGTCTGTAAAGTTCTAGGCGATAATGCGTAGCCGGCCGAAGTGGTCGAGCGGTTCTAGACGCTACAGTCTGGAACGGCGCGACCGCTACGGTCGTCGGTTCGAATTCTGCCTCGGGCATGAATGTGTGTGATGTCCTTAGATTAGTTAGGTTTAAGTAGTTCTAAGTTCTAGGGTACTGATGACCTTAGAAGTTAAGTCCCATAGTGCTCAGAGCCATTTGAACCATTTGATAATGCGCAACTTTTGGACGGGTACAGGTTTCCTACAACACGTACACTGCCACAACTTGAGCTCTACTACCATAACAATTCTGAGAAAACAACTTGTTGTTGATGTACTCTCAGATTGTTTTTTTCGTATGTAAACATATCTTGAATAATTTGAAATGCCTTACAAACTTTGAAGCTATTTATTACTAAAGAATTTTTACGTTTTAAATGTTTACTATATAACGTTGCAGAAACCAATGTGGCGCAAAATGCAGTACCGTGAGGTTCAACTGATAGAGCAATCAGGAAAGATGTCGTGGTGGTCTTACATTTAGTGCGGGAAAATATTGAAAATAGCGTGAAATAACCGTTCTGACATTTCATCGTCGGCGTGCAGCACTAGCAGAGGGGGATCCCACTTCCTCGACTGAGGTCGCCAGTTTACGATAGCGCTGTGTCACTCAACCAGAACTTAGTCACTTCCAGCGCGGCGCTACAACACATTTTTATTTTAGTTACGACCGCAGAGAGGAGGAAACATGCTGGTCTTGGTCACGAGATTATACGTCAGTTTCTGTATTAAGTCTCAAACTTCTTTCTGCGTATCACAGAGTAATGGCGTGTCGCATTATTGACGGTTATTCCTCCTTCACCAGCGTTTTGTTTATTTATTTACTTTTAAATGGTTTCTTCCTGAAAGCTACTCAGTCAGCTACATTGTTATTTTCTTGTATCTAATAACTACGTAATTATTTGACAAATGTGCTGTGGCTGTTCAGAACTGATAATTGCGCTCACCTGTGGTTACTTTTGTGGGTTACATCATTAGAGATAATTAACTAATAAAGACTAGGGATTAAATGCGTGAATAAAAACAACCATTTAATGTATAAATGACTATAGGTAGTATCTTCCTTTGGTATCAGTTGACTTGTTTTGGAGGCAACGAAATATTATGGAGTCTTCACATCTTGGAATTTACTGTCGAATGCCCGTTTTGTGAAATTTTCGTGCGATGTTGATGTAGATTGTCAGGTGCCGAGCATTGTCCATGACATATGTGAATAGAGGAATTCCCATTTTGACGAATTCCTTATGGTGCTTTGTCTGCTGAGGAACGCCCGGCAGTAGGAGATATAGGTCTGCCATTTCTGGTCTTCGCAGTATGGGGAGATCACAAGTTTGATTCTGTGTAGGTACGAAAGGCAACATCATTGTACATGTCACGTCCTTGATATACTGATGAATTAGACCCTCTACATGAAAGACTTTTCAGAGTTCCACGAACAATATTCTAGTTGCTGTTATATGATGTCGAGATAGCTTGAACTCTGAATAACTTGTTCTTTTAGCAATGAATGGTTGAATCTTCGCAAAGCGTCATCCTCTCGTCATCTGAGGGATTTCCCATAATCGGTACCATTAAGCGAACACCTTATTCTTTACCGCAGCGCTAAGTCTGAATAAGGTAGACATACAAATTCAAGTAGAATCATCCTTTCCGTGAAATAACTTTCTGTTGACAGGTTGATTGTTTCTTCGTCTGCTTTTATGAATCCCTCTTTGACCCAGAAAAGTTGTACTCCCTTCTGTTACTTGATACAATGATAGACATTGCGTATAAAAAGATACGTTAGAAACTTAAGAGGGTTATTCTTGGCCTAGAAACATTACAAAAAGTTCATAAGGAAGATGGGTCTGCCCGCATCTCGTGGTCGTGCGGTAGCGTTCTCGCTTCCCACGCCCGGGTTCCCGGGTTCGATTCCCGGCGGGGTCAAGGATTTTCTCTGCCTCGTGATGGCTGGGTGTTGTGTGCTGTCCTTAGGTTAGTTAGGTTTAAGTAGTTCTAAGTTCTAGGGGAGTTATGACCACAGCAGTTGAGTCCCATAGTGCTCAGAGCCATTTGAACCATTTTTTTTTAAGATGGGTCTGAAATTCCTTCGTTAAAGTGCTATGGAACGAATTCCTTGTTGAGACTCGTGGTTGAGTAATTTACCGCAAATTTTATTTTTACTCACTTTCTTCTTTACATTTGCTCATGGAATTTCTTTTGTTTTGTCTGATTGTCGTTTGTCCTGCTTTAGAGTTACTTCCATCACAATGTATCACAACGATGTCATGCACTGCACATCCGGCGTAGCAGGTGTGAATGCGGAGGCAGCCCCTCAACTTTATGCTTAACGTTACCCTGGGAGGCAATTACCTTGTGCAAAAACGTTTGTGTGATCCACCAAAGCTTGCCACGGACAGGCTCAGTTGAGAAGAGAGTGGCAGATGTGGGAGACCACGCGATATACGAACGAGGCAGGTGGAGGCGAGGGTAGGATTGCAGTGGTGATGGCAAGATGAAATCATCATGCCCCTCCCCACTCCCAGGCCACGCTCCTTCCTTGAAAATGGCCAGTCAGAGAGTTTCTAAGCCAAAACATGCATATTTAGATATCTCAAATACAATGTGGTATTTTATTGTCAAATAACATTTTCAGCTACCTCTTAATCAACGCCACTACATGGGAAGTAGGCCAACCAGAGAACTTCTAAGTCAAAACTGACATCTTTTGCTCTCCTCCAATAACATACCTGTATTTTACACTGTCCGCCCTCGTGGTCTCGCGGTAGCGTTCTCGCTTCCCGAGCACGGGGTCCCGGGTTCGATTCCCGGCGGGGTCAGGGATTTTTCCTGCCTCGAGATGACTGAGTGTTGTTGTGTCGTCTTCATCATCATCATTCATCCCCATTACGGTCGGAGGAAGGCAACGGCAAACCACCTCCATTAGGACCTTGCCTAGTAAGGCGGTGCGGGTCTCCCGCATCGTTCCCCTACGCTCTGTAAAGAAGCATGGGACTTCATTTCATTTTTCATTTTACACTACTGGCCATTAAAATTGGTACAATAAGAAGAAATGCAGATGATAAACGGATATTCATTGGACAAATATATTATACTAGAACTGACATGTGATTACATTTTCACGCAATTTGGGTCCATACATCCTGAGAAATCAGTACCCAGAATAACCACCTCTGGCCGTAATAACGGCCTTGATACGCCTGGGCATTGAGTCAAACAGAGCTTGGATGGCGAGCACAGGTACAGCTGCCCATGCAGCTTCAACACGATACCACAGTTCATCAAGAGCAGTGACTGGCGTATTGTGACGAGCCAGTTGCTCGGCCACCATTGACTAGACGTTTTCAATTGGTGAGAAATCTGGAGAATGTGCTGGCCAGGGCAGCAGTCGAACATTTTCTGTATCTAAAAAGGCCCGTAAGGGCCTGCAACATGCGGTCGTGCATTATCCTGCTGAAATGTAGGGTTTCGCAGGGATCGAATGAAGGGTAGAGCCACCGGTCGTAACACATCTGAAATGTAACGTACACGGTTCAAAGTGCCATCAATGCGAACAAGAGGTGACCGAGACGTGTAACCAATGGCACCCCATACCATCACGCCGGGTGATATGCCAGTATGGCGATGACGAATAGACGCTTCCAATGTGCATTCACCATGATGTCGCCAAACACGGATGCGACCATCATGATGCTGTAAACAGAACCTGGATTCATCCGAAAAAATGACGTTATGCCATTCGTGCACCCAGGTTCGTCGTTGAGTACACCATCGCAGGCGCTCTGTGATGCAGCGTCAAGGATAACCGCAGCCATGGTCTCCGAGCTGATAGTCCAAGCTACTGTAAACGTCGTCGAACTGTTCGTGCAGATGGTTGTTGTCTTGCAAACGTCCCCATCTGTTGACTCAGGGATCGAGATGTGGCTGCACGATCCGTTACATCCATGCGGATAAGATGCCTGTCATCTCGACTGATAGTGATACGAGGCCGTTGTGATCCGGCGTTGCGCATTACCCTCCTGAACCCACCGATTCCATATTCTGCTAACAGTCATTGGATCTCGACCAACGCGAGCAGCAATGTCGCGATACGATAAACCGGAATCGCGATAGGTTACAATCCGACCTTTACCAAAGTCGGAAACGAAATGGTACGCATTTCTCTTCCTTACACGAGGCATCACAACAACGTTTCACCAGGCAACGCGGGTCAACTGCTGTTTGTGTATGAGAAATCGGTTGGAAACTTTCCTCATGTCAGCACGTTGTAGGTGTTGCCACTGGCGACAACATAGTGTGAATGATCTGAAAAGCTAATCATTTACATATCACAGCATCTTCTTACTGTCCGTTAAATTTCGCATCTGTAACACGTCATCTTCGTGGTGTAGCAATTTTAATGGCCGGTAGTGTACTTCTCATTAAAACGAAACAGGCAATGTGTACCTCTTGCCCAACAACTTGTCAGCATTCATGTAGCTTTGTCAGCCAACAAACACATCAAATATCGACATATCTGAGACATTGCCGACATCGCAAAATACCTGATACACTTTTGTCTGCAGAACTCACTCACACACAAATATATATGTATCTTCCAATAATACACTCATACTCAGAAATTAAGTATAATGCTGATACACGGTGAAACAACGCTCTAGTGGGCGGTTAGCGGGTTTAAATCACCTCTAGGTATGACCATGCGGTGCATTTGACTTGCGGTCGTACCACCGTGGCGCTGGCAGCATTCCACATACGCAGAGGTGTGTTGGTGCTTGTCAGAGTACGGTGCAGCAAGTAAGTGTGCAGACGTTTTCAGACGTGCCAATGGTGACTGTGTGTTGAAAATGGCTCAAGGAACACATTTTGATGACGTTGTGAGGGGTAGAATACTAGAGCGACTGGAGGCTGGTCAAACACAGGAGGTCGTAGCACGGGCCTTCCGTGTGCCGCAAAGTGTGAACTCCAGATTATGGCAACGATTCCAGCAGACAGGAAGCGTGTTCAGACGATACAGTATGGGACGTCCACGGTATAGAACACCACAAGAAGACCGATATCTCATCATCAGTGCCCGCAGACGGCCACGGAGTACTGCAGGTGGCCTCGCTCGGAACCTTACCGCAGCCACTGGAACAGTTGTCTCCAGACAAACAGTCTACAGACGACTGAACAGACATGGTTTATTCTCCCAGAGACCTGCAAGGTGCATCCCACTGACCCCTGGTCACAGGAGAGCCCGTAAAGCCTGGTGTCAAGAACACAGTTCATCGTCATTGGACCAGTGGTCCCAGGTTATGTTTACAGACGAGTCCAGGTATAGTCGGAACAGCGATTCTCACGTGGTTTTCATCTGGCGTGAACCAGGAAGCAGATACCAACCCCTTAATGTCCTTGTAAGGGACCTGTATGGAGGTCGTGGTTTGATGGTATGGGTTGGGATTATGATTGGTGTACGTATACCCCAGCATATCTTTGACAGAGGTACCGTAACAGATCAGGTGTATCGGGACGTCATTTTGAATCAGTATGTCTGCCTTTTCAGGGGTGCAGTGGGTCTCACCTTCCTCTTGATGGATGATAACGCACGACCGCACCAGCCACGGTGGAGCAGTACCTTGAAACAGAAGCTATCAGGCGAAAGGAGTGGTCTGCCTGTTCTCCAGACCTAAACCCCATCGAGCACGTCTGGGGTGCTCTCGGTCGACGTATCGCTGCACGCCTTCAAACCCCTACGACACTTCAGGAGTTCGACAGGCACTAGTGCAAGAATAGGAGGCTATACCCCAGCAGCTGCTCTGCCTCCCGATCCAGAGTATGCCAACCCGTTGTGCGGACTGTTTACGTGTGCATGGTGACCATATCCCATACTGATATCGGAGTACATGGGTAGGAAACAGTGGCGTTTTGTAGCACATGTGTTTCGGGACGGTTTTCTCAACTTATCGCCAATACTGGGACTTACAGATCTGTGTCGTGTGTGTTCCCTATGTGCCTATGATACTAGCGCCAGTTTTTGTAGTGCCTCATTTTGTGGCACCATGTTGTGCAATTATCCTTAATTTATGAGCATGAGTGTAGCTCAGTATTCTACCGATCATTGGAAACAACCATTTGTGCACAACAGTTACATATCATGTTCACTGTACTCCACTTGGCAATGATTTGAGTTCGATATTGGTTCCCACTTGGTGCAAGACACAATTAACCCTCGAATTAAATGCCACAATGCTGTTCCCACGTATAAATCGTCTGTTTTATTACTATACAATTATACGAAACACACAGGGCTAAAATATTATGCTAAATTGGCAGGGTTACTGGTGGTACAAAAGCTCATCATTTCCTCGTGCTTCTGTCCCACTTCAACGTGGGGTAGGCCTTGTTCCTACAGATTTGGCGTTGTTAATGTCAGATGGTGGCCAGATGCCCTTCCTGTCACCACCCCATACCCCCAGGGACGGAATTTGTCCTCGCGACCGCTACGGTCGCAAGTTCGAATCCTGCCTCGGGTATGGATGTGTGTGATGTCCTTAGGTTAGTTAGGTTTAAGTAGTTCTACGTTCTAGGGGACTAATGACCTCAGAAGTTAAGTCCCATAGTGCTCAGAGCCATTTGAACCATTTGAACCGAATTTGTGTACCCCAGCTGTCTGTGTCTAATGTGAGCCATATAATAATGCGAAGATGTTCAGATGTCTGCGAGTCGTGTAACTGAGGCGGGACGTGGGGACCAACCCGGTATTCACCTAGTGGGATGTAGAAAACCGCCATAAAGCCACATCCAGGCTGGCCCGCACGTCGGCTCTCGTCGGTAATCGGTCAGGCGGATTCGATACGGGGCCAGTGCGCCTACCTGAGTCCAGGATGCAGCGCATTAGCACTCTCGGCTAACGTCGCAGGTCGCTGGTGGTACAAAGGCTAACTTATAAAAACATAATTGACGTTATTTACTGGTTACTACAGCATTGTTACTGCCTTATGTTATGTCCCATTGGTGCTACAAAAACGAATTTTCAGGAAGGCCGCGACATTTACCGTTTGGAAAATTAAAATGGTATCTCCTTTCCTTTTCATACTCAACTACTAAGTAATAACAAGGTGTATAGCATGTTTATCGAACAAGATCACGATTTCCAACACCGAAGCTTGCTAAAAATGATGTGCTTTTCAGAGATCTATAATGCAGTGAACCACTGAAGTTGTATATTTTTTTTAATTCGCAAGTATAATTAAAAAAAGTGTCAAATTAGATACAGTATGTGATCAAAAGAATCCGGACACCTGGCTGAAAATGACTTACAAGTTCGTGGCCCTCTCCATCGATAATGCTGGAATTCGGTATGGTGTTGGCCCACTCTTAGCCCTGATGACAGCTTCCACTCTCGCAGGCACACGTTCAGTCAGGTGCTGGAAGGTTTCTTGGGGATTGGCAGCCATTCTTCATGGAGTGCTACACTGAGGAGAGGTATCGATGTCGGTCGGTGAGGCCTGGTACGAAGTCGGCGTTCAGAAACATCCCAAAGGTGTTATATAAGATTCACGTGAGGTCTCTGTGCAGGCCAGTCCATTACAGGGATGTTACTGTCGTGTGACCACTCCGCCACAGACCGTGCATTACGAACAGGTGCACGATCATGTCGAAAGATGCAATCGCCATCCCCGAATTACTCTTCAACAGTGGGAAGCAAGAAGATGCTTAAAAAATCAGTGTAGGCCTGTGCTGTGGTAGTGCCACGCAAAACAACGAGGGGTGCAAGCCCCATCCACGAAAAACACGACCACACCGTAACACCACCGCCTTTGAATTTTACTGTTGGCACTACACACGCTGGCAGATGTTCACCGGGCTTTCGCTATACCCACACCCTGGCATCGAATCGCCACATTGTGTACCGTGATTCGTCACTCCACACAACGTTTTTCCACTGTTCAATCGTCCAACTTTTACGCTACTAACACCGAGCGAGGCGTCGTGTGGCATTTACCGGCGTGATGTGTGGCTTATGAGGAGCCGTTCGACCATGAAATTTCAACTTTTTTCACCTCCCGCCTAACTCTCATAGTACTTTCAGTTGATCTGATGCAGTCTAGAATTCCTTTGCGATGGTCTGAAAAGAAGTCTGCCTATTACACATTACGACCCTTTTCAACTGTCGGCGGTCTTTGTCAGTCAACAGACGATATCGGCCTGAACGGTTTTGTGCTGTACGTGCCCTTTCACATTTCCACTTCACCGTCACATCGGAAACAGTGGACCTAGGGATGATTAAGAGTGTGGAAATCTCGCGCACAGACGTATGACACAAGTGACCCCCAATTACCTGACCACTTTCGAAATCCGTGAGTTCCACAGAGCACCCCATTCTGCTCTCTCACGATCTCTAATGACTACTGAGTTCGCTGATATGGAGTACCTGGCAGTATGTGGCAGCACAATGCACCTAACATGGAAAACATATGTTTTTGGGGGTGTCCCGATATTTTTGATCACATAGTATATGTTAGCTCCGTAGACACTTGGATCTTCTGTTTACTTCTGTCAAAGGCAACGATGGACAGGCTTCGACACAGAGGAATGTCGGTCTTTTCACTAAAATAAAATAGCAGTATAAATAGTCTGTACTATTCATCAAAATAAATCAAATTATTTCTTGTATAACAGTAAAAAAACACGCGTGGCTCACTTATTGTCACTACTGACCCAACTTACATGTTTAGGTGCATTTGTCGATGACAGTAGTTCCATCTTTGTACCCCATCTGGTTCAGTGGACAATGACCCCCAAATTAAATATCACAGTGTTATTTTCGACATCTAAATTGTCTGTATTATTGTTCCATACAAGTGCAAAACACTCTTGGTTTGCTTGCTGTTACTGTTGATCTAATTTTCAGGATATGGTATACTTGGCGAGGGCCGACTTACGCTGCCATATTGTGGGAACTAAATGTCATTTCGATGACATAACATACTGAACAGTCGCTTTGCCGACATTATTTAACACACATTTCTATAAGTAAGAAGCGAGTGTTTCCAAGCTTTCTGCCATCCACTCTTCCTTCCCAGCAATTGTTTTCGCCCATTGCTTCACGTTTTCTGTCTTCGACTTCTTCCGTTTTCAGTTTTCCTTTTACGTACACATAATACACTCCTGGAAATTGAAATAAGAACACCGTGAATTCATTGTCCCAGGAAGGGGAAACTTTATTGACACATTCCTGGGGTCAGATACATCACATGATCACACTGACAGAACCACAGGCTCATAGACACAGGCAACAGAGCATGCACAATGTCGGCACTAGTACAGTGTATATCCACCTTTCGCAGCAATGCAGGCTGCTATTATCCCATGGAGACGATCGTAGAGATGCTGGATGTAGTCCTGTGGAACGGCTTGCCATGCCATTTCCACCTGGCGCCTCAGTTGGACCAGCGTTCGTGCTGGACGTGCAGACCGCGTGAGACGACGCTTCATCCAGTCCCAAACATGCTCAATGGGGGACAGATCCGGAGATGTTGCTGGCCAGGGTAGTTGACTTACACCTTCTAGAGCACGTTGGGTGGCACGGGATACATGCGGACGTGCATTGTCCTGTTGGAACAGCAAGTTCCCTTGCCGGTCTAGGAATGGTAGAACGATGGGTTCGATGACGGTTTGGATGTACCGTGCACTATTCAGTGTCCCCTCGACGATCACCAGTGGTGTACGGCCAGTGTAGGAGATCGCTCCCCACACCATGATGCCGGGTGTTGGCCCTGTGTGCCTCGGTCGTATGCAGTCCTGATTGTGGTGCTCACCTGCACGGCGCCAAACACGCATACGACCATCATTGGCACCAAGGCAGAAGCGACTCTCATCGCTGAAGACGACACGTCTCCATTCGTCCCTCCATTCACGCCTGTCGCGACACCACTGGAGGCGGGCTGCACGATGTTGGGGGGTGAGCGGAAGACGGCCTAACGGTGTGCGGGACCGTAGCCCAGCTTCATGGAGACGGTTGCGAATGGTCCTCGCCGATACCCCAGGAGCAACAGTGTCCCTAATTTGCTGGGAAGTGGCGGTGCGGTCCCCTACGACACTGCGTAGGATCCTACGGTCTTGGCGTGCATCCGTGCGTCGCTGCGGTCCGGTACCAGGTCGGCGGGCACGTGCACCTTCCGCCGACCACTGGCGACAACATCGATGTACTGTGGAGACCTCACGCCCCACGTGTTGAGCAATTCGGCGGTACGTCCACCCGGCCTCCCGCATGCCCACTATACGCCCTCGCTCAAAGTCCGTCAACTGCACATACGGTTCACGTCCACGCTGTCGCGGCATGCTACCAGTGTTAAAGACTGCGATGGAGCTCCGTATGCCACGGCAAACTGGCTGACACTGACGGCGGCGGTGCACAAATGCTGCGCAGCTAGCGCCATTCGACGGCCAACACCGCGTTTCCTGGTGTGTCTGCTGTGCCGTGCGTGTGATCATTGCTTGTACAGCCCTCTCGCAGTGTCCGGAGCAAGTGTCAATGTGTTCTTTTTTCCATTTCCAGGAGTGTACATTAAGTGCGCTGAAGGTGTAAGGAAATGGTTTAAGTCTGTTTGATACATTGCTTCTAGTTCTTAAGGCGTGCATAATATGACTGTTCTTGGGAGTCATTCCTACTTTGGCTACGTCTATACTTGATGAACGATGTCCTGGAAGAGAAAGCAAGACTTGACTCACAAGTGCATTTCTATCGACTCGGCGAAATATAACATGCATGGAGATTGTGCAAGTCTCTACTTGTGCGAGAAGAAAGAAATTTGGTACATTTGAAATTATGTCAATGCACATGCACAGACGTCAGCAATCTAGTACCAGAAGCTCACAATGTGTGTGCCATAACCTGATAGAGCGTGTCCCCTAATGGATAGTAATGTACACCAGTTTTCTTGTAGCTGACATGGTGTAGAACTCAGGTAGTATTCTAACACCTGAAGCTGACAGTGTATGTGGCATAATCTGACGAAGGGTGCTAGCTACTAGGGTTTAATTTATACTAGTTATCTAGCAGCTGACATAGTGCAGAACTCAAATGGTATTCTAGCATGGCAAGCTGTCAGCTACTTCTGTTAGAATATTATTTGAGTTCTGCACCATATCAGCTACTAGTTATTACACCAGTGCATATTCGACTTTTAAATATTTGAAATGCACAACCCATACAAATATGTTCAAGAATACTATTATGATTACAACACGCTTTTTCAGAGTACTGTGCCCCTCCCTCATCACACATAGCTGGTGAGGAGAAAGGGGTGGATGTGTATCGCATGGGACTGTGCCTGTGCTTTGCAAAGCATATTAAGCTCATTGATGATATCCTTGAATGGGTTTGTGTGAGTTCTGTTTCTAAAAGTAGAATTTGTACTGGAAGAATAGCTAATAATTGACATAGTGCAGAACTTACTGGTTCCTTTAAAATGCTGTTTTACTTTGGTACAAAGATGGAAATGTTGTCATCGATTAATGCACCTTAATTTGTAAGTTAGATCAGTAGTGCGCATAAGGTAGCCTCATGTGTTTTGCGGTGCACCATAAGAAATCTTTATGTATTAAATAATACAGAAACTTTTTAGTTCCCTTATGGTGCTATTTTTCTTTGGTACAAAAATCGATCTGGTTTCGTTGGTAAGTACACCTCAACCCCCAAGTTAGATCAGTAGTGCCGATAAGCTAACCATATGTCTTTTGTTCTGTTGTAGCATGAATCTTTGCGTAATTTGCTAAATATTGTGGACAATTCCATGTAAGCAGTGAAAACATTGTGACTGTCTAAGGGTTTATTGTTTTTTGCCCTAAGAAGCATACACAGATCGAATTTTGCTCATTGCCAAGTGTTCCTTAACCAGTGAGTTAATCAGTAATACCACATGTATTTTGTATTCCTGTAACAAATAACACGAACAATTAGAGATGGAAACAACATTGTGATACTTAATTTGAATGTCCATTGTGTGTTGCACCAGGTGGGGTACAAAGATCGACTCAACTTGTTGCCAAGTGTGCCCTAAACTTTAATCTAGATCAGTAGTGCCACAAGCAATTTAGACTCTTGTAGCACAATAATACAAATAATTTAAGCTTAGAAATACAATATTGTGTTTAATTGTAAGAACTATTGTGCCTTTTATCAAGTGGGGTATAAGTATCGACCTTTACACGTTGCCAACTGGAGTACAGGGAACAAGATGTGGTAAATGCTGACTGGATGTTTCGTTTTAATCGCTCGTAAAATACTGTGCTGTGATTAGGAGGTCAAAATATGTGTGTTTTTGTGACAAAGTTGTCACTGTCTCTCTTACTGTGTGTGTGTATGTGTGTTTCTGTGTATGTCTTTTGTACTGTGTTTATCACTATATCGATTAGGTTTTCTGAGTTGGCTTGTGCCTAGCTGTCAGTGAGTGTAGTTATCTCTCGCTGGATAGCGAGTGTTCATCATGAGCGCAGGCAGTGCACTTAGAGGACAGTCACTCTCATAGCAGCCACAAAGAAGGAAGTGGTTGTGCTTGGCAGTCTGCCCACGAGTTGAGACCAGGTTGGTAGTACTCGGCCTACCAAGGGAACGAAGTTGTGCATAGCAGTCTGCTGGTAAGTGGAAAGCGGGTTTGTAGCTGCTTGGCTGTTTGTATGCTTGGAGTCATTATGGACCTGTTAGAGAAAGTGAGTAGAGCTTTGAGGGAGGTGTTATGCTCAATGGTTGGCCTGTGAGTTGAGAGTGAGTTATTTATGTGGCTGCTTCCTTACATGGAATTATTGTGAGTCTGTTAGTTCAGAAGTTTCGACATGTGGTAATTTTTGGCTGATGAATTTCTTGATTGTATGGCTAAGTTTGTTCTATATCTGATACACGCAATTATATTGTGGCCATGATGTGTGTGTACATGTGGCGATGAATCTTCAGTCTGAACAGGAACTCCAATCTTTTTAGAGACAATACCGCAAGTAGTTAAGACCTAGTCAGTGGATCAATATAGTGCTTAATATAATAATGTATTCTGTACACCGAGGTCTCCCACAATTTTTATGAGTGTTTTATAATCCTATGCTCCTTATGCAAATACAGGTTCTAAGTGGACAGCTGTCTTACAAGAAACTGTCTGTCACAAGTATGTTGATAATTTATGTTACTAATTTGGTTTATTCAAGAGGATTCACGTTGTTTTACACTCCTGGAAATGGAAAAAAGAACACATTGACACCGGTGTGTCAGACCCACCATACTTGCTCCGGACACTGCGAGAGGGCTGTACAAGCAATGATCACACGCACGGCACAGCGGACACACCAGGAACCGCGGTGTTGGCCGTCGAATGGCGCTAGCTGCGCAGCATTTGTGCACCGCCGCCGTCAGTGTCAGCCAGTTTGCCGTGGCATACGGAGCTCCATCGCAGTCTTTAACACTGGTAGCATGCCGCGACAGCGTGGACGTGAACCGTATGTGCAGTTGACGGACTTTGAGCGAGGGCGTATAGTGGGCATGCGGGAGGCCGGGTGGACGTACCGCCGAATTGCTCATCACGTGGGGCGTGAGGTCTCCACAGTACATCGATGTTGTCGCCAGTGGTCGGCGGAAGGTGCACGTGCCCGTCGACCTGGGACCGGACCGCAGCGACGCACGGATGCACGCCAAGACCGTAGGATCCTACGCAGTGCCGTAGGGGACCGCACCGCCACTTCCCAGCAAATTAGGGACACTGTTGCTCATGAGGTATCGGCGAGGACCATTCGCAACCGTCTCCATGAAGCTGGGCTACGGTCCCGCACACCGTTAGGCCGTCTTCCGCTCACGCCCCAACATCGTGCAGCCCGCCTCCAGTGGTGTCGCGACAGGCGTGAATGGAGGGACGAATGGAGACGTGTCGTCTTCAGCGATGAGAGTCGCTTCTGCCTTGGTGCCAATGATGGTTGTATGCGTGTTTGGCGCAGTGCAGGTGAGCGCCACAATCAGGACTGCATACGACCGAGGCACACAGGGCCAACACCCGGCATCATGGTGTGGGGAGCATCTCCTACACTGGCCGTGCACCACTGGTGATCGTCGAGGGGACACTGAATAGTGCATGGTACATCCAAACCGTCATCGAACCCATCGTTCTACCATTCCTAGACCGGCAAGGGAACTTGCTGTTCCAACAGGACAATGCACGTCCGCATGTATCCCGTGTCACCCAACGTGCTCTAGAAGGTGTAAGTCAACTACCCTGGCCAGCAAGATCTCCGGATCTGTCTCCCATTGAGCATGTTTGGGACTGGATGAAGCGTCGTCTCACGCGGTCTGCACGTCCAGCACGAACGTTGGTCCAACTGAGGCGCCAGGTGGAAATGGCATGGCAAGCCGTTCCACAGGACTACATCCAGCATCTCTACGATCGTCTCCATGGGAGAATAGCAGCCTGCATTGCTGCGAAAGGTGGATATACACTGTACTAATGCCGACATTGTGCATTCTCTGTTGCCTGTGTCTATGTGCCTGTGGTTCTGTCAGTGTGATCATGTGATGTATCTGACCCCAGGAATGTGTCAATAAAGTTTCCCCTTCCAGGGACAATGAATTCACGGTGTTCTTATTTCAATTTCCAGGAGTGTATGTTTGTTCTAGGTTACAACTATGTTGATAAATTGAGTTAGTAATTAGTTATCTTCACAGGGATCCACAATACATTGTGGATATTTTGCAGTCTTACAGAGCCTGAATAGGGTAATGTGTTCAGCGACTGCGGGGCTTGTTAGATTTTTTATGTTAGAAGTAATGTGTCTGTGTACTGGACAGTTGCATCTGTGATAACTTCTCTTGCTTATAGAAGGCACAGCTGTCTCCGTTGCTAATGCTAAGCTTTTTCAGGTTACTTGTTGTGTGATTTCTTGTGCCCTGCATTTGCGGACAGACTGAGGCTCCAGTACCTTCGAATAGCATGCTCGTTATGAAAGTGCTCCTATAAGCAGAACGTTCTATTTGTCGTTGATAACAAGTGTCTTTATTCATTTGAGTGATCTTACGAAAACTACAGTCTGCTTTAAACGAGTATCTAAGCAACTTGATGCTCTTCTCATAACACCATTCTACAGTGTACTTGGTAAACTCAACTACTACGCAAATATTTGCTCAACTACAGAAATTCTTTAAACTACCTATTAAAGCTTACAATGCCATTTCGTTTCATAAAATCGAGTTAGCATCACACACAAACTTAATGACGCTGTATCTTACCTCACCAGACGTCAAGATTTAGTAAAAGCTACGTCTTTGCCAGTCTAATAGTGTATGTCTGAGACTTTATCTACAGCAAATCTAAGATATAAACGTCTTTGTCTAGATCAGTTCCCAACAGCAACTAAGCCCTCTTCAGACTAAAGACCACAATAAGAACAACATCCTGTGTTTTCAGGGCATACTTCACTATCCACGAATTTCCAAAAATTCTGTTCTGATCTGCCCATCAGGTCTCCTGATATTTCAGTGTACTGAACCATTCATGAATTGTTAGGAATATAATCATTATGTGGGTTACCCTTTACGTAACGACGGGCGAGAGCATGTGTCTTCCTTGTGATATGCTGCTAATTTTAGTTCAAAATAGATCTCATGGAAGTCTGGAACGTACGTGTCACTACTGCTTCGTTCATTTACAGCCTGTTACGGGAAATATAAACGAGTGTTTCTTATAATAGTGCAAAATGCTTAAAACTCACTTTTTTTCCAGACACCATCATTCTCATTAGACACAGCTGACTGGCAACTCGCGAAATTAGAACGAAAGATTGCTTTCTTATACTGCACGGCATACCGCAGACACGTAGACCGGTAACGCTAAGTGATTTAACGTACGAGATTCGGTCTGCAGTGCGCCTTCGTGTGAACATAGATGTTACAACTCATACTATTTTTTTCGTCGGCAAAATACGGGAAACTGTCAGATACTTCAGCTTATTGTTCCTTCATCGAAATTTTGCCACAGCGCTTTTAATGAAGGTGTCATTAAGCAAGAATGAAATCCTTTATTGTACATAAAAATTCATAAACGCTGAAGTTCGGTAATAGCTATCTGTAACAGTTATCTTGCTGCTGCTCTGCATCACGCTTGATTTGGACGTGTATTACTATTTATACGTGTAACCCGACATCATCTTGCTGATAAATTTTCTTTCCGTCGAGATGAAAACTGAAACCCGCAAGTAGAGGCTTGTGGATGCAGATGTACGCTCCTTTCTTACGACACGCAAACCACCAGTGGCATCTTGTTTCGCCGTGCCTTGTTTCGCCAACAAAAGAACACGAGTTTCTTCGCCATAACCAAGAATGAAGTGTCAGGTGCAAAAGAACGCAAAGTGACAGTTACACGATTCCTGGCAGCGATAGAGGTACCGGGTAATAACTCCAGCGCCTCAGCTGCTGCTGAAACACAAAACACGATATGGAAACATACCTCTTGCGCTTCCCCTTCGCTCCTCTCCTAAACACGTGTTGCAGTCGACAAAACGAATAGAAGGAGAGACGCGGAAAAGGCGCAAGCGCCGTGCAGTCAGGGGCAGGCCATTCGCGCAAGAACTCTTCAGCAGGCAAGTGGTTTATTTCAGCACCAGAATGTCCACAGATGTAACGAAGCCGCCGCGGGATAGCGAAGGTGAGCCGTTGTTTACATTATGTTCAGATCGCAAATTTTTGCTTCCTTCTTTGTTCCTTTGTTTGTTTTGTCCGTTTAATCAGTGCTTTTTAGTTCGTTAATCAGCCTGACTCAATGTTTATGCCCTCTCATCAGTTCAGACGTTTCTCATGGAAGTACCGTCGTTTTCTCACGTTCTTCTGATCATGTAGTGGTAGCTTTCTTTTTAAGTTTCGCCGTGAATCTGTGCACTTTTACCAGTGTATCAAAAGCTACAAGATTTCTCATGTCTTTCGTGGTATTCATTTCTTGTAAGGCTTCCTTCAGTTTTCTAACAAGTTACTCAGACCTTGTTTCGACTGATAATGTCGCAAGGCTATGATGAGTCTGTTGATGCCCATTCTGTAAATACGTCCACAGAGTGCTGAAGGTCTCTCAACAGTGTGACACTTGTTTGTTAGGGTGTAGAATCATACAAAAATGATATGGCGGGCAGGGTGGAAAGCGATCTGCGGCTGTCTGCTGATGATGGTGTGGCATATTGGAAGATATTATCGTTCATCTACATGTACATCTACATGGTTACTCTGCAATTCTCACTTAAGTGCCTGGCAGAGGGTTCATCGAACCATTTTCATACTATTACTCTACCATTCCACTCTCGAATGGCGCGTGGGAAAAAGGAACACAAATATCTTTTCGTTCGAGCTCTCATTTCTCTTACTTTATTATGATGATCATTTCTCCCTACGTAGGTGGGTGTCAACAAAATATTTTCGCGTTCGGAAGAGAAAGTTGGTGATTGAAATATCGTAAATAGATCTCGCCGCAAAGAAAACCGCCTTTGTTTCAGTGACTGCCACCCCAACTCGCGTATCGTATCAGTGACTGTAGGAAGATGTAAGATGACTTAGAAAAAATTCTACTCGATGTGATGAATGACAACTAAACCTCAATGCAGAAAAATGTAAATTAATGCAAATGAGTAGCAAAACCAGACATGTAATGTTAGAATACATTAGTAATGCGCTGCGTGACACAATCACTTCCTTTAAATATCTGGGCGTAACGTTGCGAAAAAATATGAAATGGAACGAGCATGCGGGATTGTAGTAGAGAGAGTGATTAGTCGACTTCGGTTTATTGGGGGAATTTTAGGAAATGTAGGACATTAGTGCGACCTATTCTGGAGTACTGCTTGAGTGTTGGAGATCCGAACCAGCTCTGATTAGAGGAAGACATCGAAGCAATTCAGACGCTGGCTGCTAGATTTGTTACCGATAGATTCGAATAAGACTTAAGCTTTACGGAGACGCTTCGGAAATTCAAATGGAAATCCCTGGAGGGAAGGCGACGTTGTTTTGAGGAACGCCATTAAGAAAATTTAAGAACCAGCTTCTGAAGCTGACTGCAGAATGACTTTTACTGCCGTCAACGTACACTTCGCGCAAGGACGTCGAGAATACGATGAATGAAGGCTCATACGGAGGCATACAGATAGTCATTTTCCTTTTCGCTCTGTGTGAGGGTGAAGCAGGAAAGGAAATGACTGGTAGCGGTACAGGGTACCCTCCCTCCCCCCCCCCCCTCCCCCCCTGCGCCGAGCACCGTAAGGTGGCTTGCGGAATATGTATAGATGTAGATGTATTCTCCTCTCCATTCAAATTCATTTTTTGTGTGTGGAACCAGATATTTTATGTTTTACTAATAATTGCCCCCCCCTCTTTCTTTTTTCTGCAACGTTATGGTGTCCACAAATACAATATATATTTATTATGCATACAGATGTTAAGCAAATCAACTGGCTTTTAGAGTCACTATTTTGACATGTGTGATACTTTTTTTTTATTCATTAATTTATTTTGTAATATGGCAGTTCTTCCTGTGTTGGCTTACGGTCCGCTTATTAGCAGCATGACGTTGCAAAACTTTTGGCGGAGGGTGCCTGTGAAATTGTTTCATATTCCACTTGTAATTAAATTTTTTTGCGGTATAGACGATGATTACACACATAGTGGGTCTTTTCCTTAGAAATCTGCAGGTCTGCCTTGGGCGCTAACTTGCGTAGTTTTTCTGTGAGAGGCGATGCATTTGACACCGAATTCGTATCAGATTCATCTCTTTTTAGTCTTTTCACCCATTATTCCCGTTGTCGTACTCCTGTACAAGTTTCTTTGGTGTCAGTAATTTCAACATGGTGTTTCACTTTTGGTACTGTATACGAGAAAGTGTGACAGATCATTTTTATAGTGTTCAGTGTGAACGCAAAACTCTCCTGAAGTGCTAAAAACGAGCTATCTTTCTCACAGCTGAGAATGTATCCAAAGTTGTCAATTCACAATTGTAAATAGAACGGGCTCTGGCTACAATGATGGGTTTAAAATATCTGTAATGCATGATCGATTTCGACACTGGTAATACCTTCTTCAGGTGCACCATAAAGTGTACATATAATCAGTATTAGGTACTATTTTTCCAGAAAACACAGCTGGCTGTTATCAACGAACAGTATTGCTGTCAGCGACATACCGGTATCTTAGATCCATAGCTCAAAACACCTGGATTGGCCTAAATTATCCAACGCCTCAGTAATGTTTTAGATGGGATATATGTCAGTTACGTTCCGGTATCGTTAATCGCAGAAGAATATGTATTCCTTGATACTATCTGGTGATTTTTACGGTTCAATGACGACACTTGCCCTCCTTGGGCTAACACTACGTTCTGTTACAACTTTTGTCAGTTGCTGATTAATAAATTCCTCCATTAATAATTGCAGATGGGTCGGCACGTGGTATGGTATGTATGGTATGGGTTACTGTAGACTGGAGTATTATTGCCAGTAGTGCCATCGCTTGTCGATCACCCCCTTGCAAATGATTCACATTTTTAAACAACGCAGATGCACTAACGGTCTGTTGGTGACTCTGCTCATTTCATAACCTATCAATACATTCTTCATACAGAACATCTAAAGTGGCAATTATTAACTGCTTTGGTAGACTGACCTCGCCCACGCCACAATTATCCAGGCTAATAGGAAGTACAAACTCATCGCTTTTATATCGGTAATACACGCCGTGCTGTTGCGCTCAAAGCTATACATTTCATCCAATTCCTCATTACTCAAAAGTGGCTCTACAACACACAATGCCTTTTGTGGTAAATCGGTACCTACAGAAATCAAAACTAACTTTCCTGTATTGGGTGGTGCATTGTTACGGGAACCAGTTCTTAGTATACGTGTTCGTAGTTCAGTTAGCAACACCTTCACAATCAGTGCAACTTGCGTCATTGCCTCGCCTGTGGCTGTTCTTCCCTACGGAAAAAAGTTCCACCTAGCTCAATTATATACCGCAAAAGATCGATTTTAGCGCGATGTTTACCATGGAAGTTCAGTCCGAGAATTGCAGAATAACTTTCACCAATATTTGAGAACACTTACATGTGCTCACGAAAGCTCTTTAGACCCAGTGCTAAAGTCGAGCAGTATTGTTCCTAATGATTTCAGTTATTGTCACCTACGCCACCTAACCCGTAACGTTGAGATCTACATCTACATCTACATACATACTCCGCAATCCACCATACAGTGCGTGGTGGAGGGTACCTCGTACCACAACTAGCATCTTCTCTTCTTGTTCCACTCCCAAACAGAACGAGGGAAAAATGACTGGCTATATGCCTCTGTACGAGCCCTAATCTCTCTTATCTTTGTGGTCTTTCCACGAAATGTAAGTTGGCGGCAGTAAAACTGTACTGCAGTCAGCCTCAAATGCTGGTTCCCTAAATTTCCTCAGTAGCGATTCACGAAAAGAACGCCTCCTTTCCTCTACAGACTCCCACCCGAGTTCCTGAAGCATTTCCATAACACTCGCGTGATGATCAAACCTACCAGTAAAAAATCTAGCAGCCCGCCTCTGAATTTCTTCTATGTCCTCCCTCAATCTGACCTGATAGGGATTCCAAACGCTCGAGCAGTACTCAAGAATAGGTCGTATTAGTGTTTTATAAGCGGTCTCCTTTACAGATGAACAGCATCTTCCCAAAATTCTACCAATGAATCGAAGACGACTATCCGCCTTCCCCACAACTGACATTAAATGCTTGTCCCACTTCATATCGCTCTGCAATGTTACGCCCAAATATTTAATCGACGTGACTGTGTCAAGCGCTACACTACCAATGGAGTATTCAAACATAACAGGATTCTTTTTCCTATTCATCTGCATTAATTTACATTTATCTATATTTAGAGTTAGCTGCCATTCTTTACACCAATCACAAATCCTGTCCAAGTCATCTTGTATCCTCCTACAGTCACACAACGACGACACCTTCCCGTACACCACAGCATCATCAGCAAACAGCCGCACATTGCTATCCTCCATATCCAAAAGATCATTTATGTAGATAGAAAACAACAGCGGACCTACCACACTTCCCTGGGGCACTCCAGATGATACCCTCACCTCCGATGAACACTCACCATCGAGGACAACGTACTGGGTTCTATTACTTAAGAAGTCTTCGGGCCACTCACATACTTGGGAACTAATCTCATATGCTCGTACCTTAGTTAGGAGTCTGCAGTGGGGCACCGAGTCAAACGCTTTCCGGAAGTCAAGGACTATGGCATCCGTCTGATACCCTTCATCCATGGTTCGCAAGATATGTGAAAAAAGGGCGAATTGCGTTTCGCAGGAGCGATGCTTTCTAAAGCCGTGCTGTCTCAAGGAAATTCATTATATTCGAACTGATAATATGTTCGTGAATCCTGCAACAAACCGATGTTAAGGATATTGGTCTGTAATTTTGAGGATCCGTCCTTCTACCCTTCTTATATACAGGCGTCACCTGCGCTTTTTTCCAGTCGCTCGGGACTTTACGTTGGGCAAGAGATTCGCGATAAATGCAAGCTAAGTAAGGAGCCAATGTAGTAGAGTACTCTCTGTAAAACCGAATTTGAATCCCATCAGGACCTGGCAATTTATTTATTTTCAACCCATTCAGCTGCTTGACAACCCCATGGATGTCTATCACTATGTCCTCCATACGGGAATCCGTACGAGACTCAAACGGCGGTATGTTTGTACGATCCTCCTGCGTGAAAGATTTCTCAAATGCTAAATTTAAAATTTCAGCTTTCGTTTTCCTGTCTTCCGTTGCCAGGCCAGACTGATCAGTGAGTGACTGGATGGAAGCCTGCGACCCGCCTACCGATTTTACGTAAGACCAGAATTTCCTTCGGTTTTCAGCAAGATCTTTTACTAAGGTATGACGGTGGTAGTGGTTGAATGCTTCGCGCATCGCTCTTTTTACAGCAGCACGAATATCTACTAACTTTTGCCTGTCCTCATTCTCCCGATCTTTCTTGTACCGCGAGTGCAACTACCTTTGCTTCCTGAGAATTCTCCGAATTGCGCTGTTAAAGCACGGTGGGTCTTTTCCGTTCGTAACTCACTTTTTCGGCACATACTTGTCCAATGGGTGATTTACAATGTGTTTAAAATTTGTCCATAATTCTGCCACGTCCATCGTACTGGAAGTAAATGAAGTCGATTCATTTACTAAGTGGGATGCTAACAACTGTTTATCTGCTCTTTCTAGTAAGAATACTCTCCTAGCCTTCTTGACCGACTTTTTAACTTTTGAACCATAGTCGTAATGACAACATCATGATCACTAATCCCTGTCTCAACACTGACACCGTCGATGAGGTTTGGTCTGTTCGTGGCTACGAGATGTAAAATATTTCCATTACGCGTTGGCTGTCGATTTAGCTGCTCAAGACAGTTTTCGGATAATGTGTTCAAAAGAAATTCACACGACGGCTTGTCTGTACCACCTGCAATGAATCTATAGACATCCCGGTCTATACTAGGTGGGCTGAAGTAGCCTCCGACTAATATAGCATGATCCGGGTACTTCTACGATACAGAATGTAGACTCCCTTGGAATGATTCTAGAACTGCCACGGTGGAACCTGGTGGCCGGTAATAACACCCCACAATTAACTTTATTTCCCCTAGCCCTGTTAAACGTGAACAGATAACTTCACAATCACACCCTACTTCCACCTCAGTAGACACAATATTTTTGTCAACTGCAATGAAGACACCACCTCCTACGGTGTCTAATCTGTCTTTCCGATACACGTTCCAACCCTCACTAAATATTTCAGAACTTCCTATCTCAGGGTTCAGCCAGGTCTCAGTCCCGAGAATAATTTGCGCGCCACACGATTCCTGGAGGGCAGTAAATTCAGGAACTTTATTCCGAACACTCTGAAAATTTCCTGCTAATATCTTGATAGCTGAAGTGTCTTTACACTGAGCGCGTCCTGATTTCCCTGCCTGCACGTCGACTGGTGAGTGTTCGTTAGGACACCTCGCACTACTGCCTAGCCTAAAAAAACCCATGTGCACGCCACAAGTACGCTGCTACCAGAGTAGCCGCTCCCTTTGTGTAGTTCACCCCTGACCTATCTAGGGGCGTCCTACAATTCCCCACCCAACAGCGCAAGTCTAGAAATCTGCAGCCAAGACCGTCACAGAGTCGACGAAGCCTCTGGTTGAGACCCTCCACTTGGCTCCAAACCAAATGACCCCGATCCACTGTGGTAACGATGCTGCAAATAGAGAGCTCTGTTTGCACAATGCGTGCAAGGCCAGCGGTCTTCACCAAATCCGCCAACCGCCTGTACGAACTGAGGATTGCCTCAGAACCCAAGCGACAGGCATCATTGGTGCTGACGTGAGCAACTACTTGCAGACGACTGCACCCCGTACGCTCGATAGTCGCAGGCAAGGCCGCCTCCACATCTTGGATGAGGCCCCCCGGCAGAAAAACCGAGTACACGTTGGATTTCTTTCCAGACCTGTACGCTATTTCCCTAACGGGCTCCGTCACTCGCCTAAAGTTGGAGCTCCCAATAACGAGCAAGCCTTTGCCCCCGTGTGCCTGCTCGGGCCCTGCTAAAGGAGCGGCCACCTGCCCACTGATAGGATGAACGGGCGAGGCCAGCCGGGCAACCTCCACATTGGCCCTCCGCCTCGAGCGACGCGAACGCGTTGCAGTCCGCCACTCACCCTGAGGTGAGGGCGGCCCCTACGCGCCGGGTACATTAGAAGGTGCCTCGGCGTCTGAATCAGCGAACGCAGCAAGCGACACCTGGGGTGTCTCAAGCGACGCGCCAGACCCTCCGCCGTCGCTGCACCTCGAGGCAGCAGCCTCAAGGCGGCTGACCGTGGCCAACAGCACGCTCAGCTGCTCGCGAACCGCGGCCAGTTACTCCTGCGCCCGCACACAGCACGCACACACCCTATCCATCCTACTGCTAATATCTAACGACTCAGCGAATTTATACTCTACGGCTATCAATGAGCAATATTACTCCTCTCAAATACGAGAATAAGCAAGGATTTTATGTAATTAAATATGCAAGCGCACAAACACTCGGAAAGAAATTAAGAATCAAACTACAAAACAAATATGAAAGCTAAATATGCGACTCGCTACTGCACTGCTGCTGCACTGATACTTCACCAGCGGCTGCTCAAGGCTGAATAAGAGGTCTAGACTAACGACTGAGACGTGCCCACCTGTGTCCACTAAAAGTATGTTCCTTGACCTGTATTAAGCTCAACAAGCAGCATTCCGTCTCTGCATACTTCTGTGGAACATCATGGTTCACGACGGGCGATGCCTTCCCGTTTGTATTTAACGGAGGCTTTTTCGGTTGCTGTTTTCCTCGCTTCTTACTCCTAAATTCTCGTGCCTTGTAACTGACTCAATCCCGCTCGTATCACCCCTGTTGGCGACATTACTTTTACAGATGGTCTTACGTCCACATCTGTAAGAGTTCACATCAGACACGAAGACCCGACGGTCATTGCGTCCTTTTGTAGCAATACTGATTTATACTACCTATGTGGTGATCCTAATAGCTGCGGCCAGATCAGATGAGTTCTCCATTCTGACTCCGTGTGACATGTCAGCCGAGATACCCCGTAAGAAGATACCGGGAGCCCTATTGTCAGCTTCATGTAAGGTGACTGCATCAGCCTCTGCACTCTGCATCATTTCATATCTTTGCGCATCGATCTTTCGGATTGTACCAGAGAAGGATTTCACCGATTCCTGTGCTTCTGCACCAAATAACTCACTTTTTCCCTGAAGAACCTCATGCTATTCTGTTCCCAGTAGCGCTGGGCAGGGCATTAGCTAGCTGCTGGAACATTTCTGCCTTAGTAAATGATACATCAGGTATGTTTTAGCCTTGCCCACTATCCATAACTTATCCATACGTAAATATGTTTCATCTGCCAAGTTGCTCAATTTCGCGGTAGCTATTACATTATTAATGAGTACAATTCAACCCTCCACTGATTTTCTGGAAAATTCGTTATCAAGCTGGCTGCTAACAGATTCACAGAAGGACAGGGTACACTCAACACTGATTTTACTTCTCCTGATTCTTACCAAATCTGCTGCTGAATAGCTTGTAGCGCTTCTACCTGACTACATACAGGGTGTTTCAAAAATGACCGGTATATTTGAAACGGCAATAAAAACTAAACGAGCAGCGATAGAAATACACCGTTTGTTGCAATATGCTTGGAACAACAGTACATTTTCAGGCAGACAAACTTTCGAAATTGCAGTAGTTACAATTTTCAACAACAGATGGCGCTGCGGTCTGGGAAACTCTATAGTACGATATTTTCCACATATCCACCATGCGTAGCAATAATATGGCGTAGTCTCTGAATGAAATTACCCGAAACCTTTGACAACGTGTCTGGCGGAATGGCTTCACATGCAGATGAGATGTACTGCTTCAGCTGTTCAATTGTTTCTGGATTCTGGCGGTACACCTGGTCTTTCAAGTGTCCCCACAGAAAGAAGTCACAGGGGTTCATGTCTGGCGAATAGGGAGGCCAATCCACGCCGCCTCCTGTATGTTTCGGATAGCCCAAAGCAATCACACGATCATCGAAATATTCATTCAGGAAATTAAAGACGTCGGCCGTGCGATGTGGCCGGACACCATCTTGCATAAACCACGAGGTGTTCGCAGTGTCGTCTAAGGCAGATTGTACCGCCACAAATTCGCGAAGAATGTCGAGATAGCGTGATGCAGTAATCGTTTCGGATCTGAAAAATGGGCCAATGATTCCTTTGGAAGAAATGGCGGCCCAGACCAGTACTTTTTGAGGATTCAGGGACGATGGGACTGCAACATGGGGCTTTTCGGTTCCCCATATGCGCCAGTTCTGTTTATTGACGAAGCCGTCCAGGTAAAAATAAGCTTCGTCAGTAAACCAAATGCTGCCCACATGCATATCGCCGTCATCAATCATGTGCACTATACCGTTAGCGAATGTCTCTCGTGCAGCAATGGTAGCGGCGCTGAGGGGTTGCCGCGTTTGAATTTTGTATGGATAGAGGTGTAAACTCTGGCGCATGAGACGATACGTGGACGTTGGCGTCATTTGGACCGCAGCTGCAACACGGCGAACGGAAACCCGAGGCCGCTGTTGGATCACCTGCTGCACTAGCTGCGCGTTGCCCTCTGTGGTTGCCGTACGCGGTCGCCCTACCTTTCCAGCATGTTCATCCGTCACGTTCCCAGTCAGTTGAAATTTGTCAAACAGATTCTTTTTTGTATCGCTTTTCGGTCCTTTGGTTACATTAAACCTCCGTTGAAAACTTCGTCTTGTTGCAACAACACTGTGCTCTAGGCGGTGGAATTCCAACACCAGAAAAATCCTCTGTTCTAAGGAATAAACCATGTTGTCTACAGCACACTTGCACGTTGTGAACAGCACACGCTTACAGCAGAAAGACGACGTACAGAATGGCGCACCCACAGACTGCGTTGTCTTCTATATCTTTCACATCACTTGCAGCGCCATCTGTTGTTGAAAATTGTAACTACTGTAATTTCGAAAGTTTGTCCGCCTGAAAATGTACTGTTGTCCCAAGCATATTGCAACAAACGGTGTATTTCTATCGCTACTCGTTTAGTTTTTATTGCCGTTTCAAATATACCGGTCATTTTTGAAACACCCTGTAATTCCTCATTGTACGCCTTCTGCTGAGTATTTACTGCTAATAACTTAGTCATTTGTTCTGATGAAGCAGCAACAGACCCACATGCAGTGGCTGCACGTATGTCTGGTATTTTGCGTATTCTACAACTGGCATTACAATAACAGAAGTAATGGGAAAAAACTACAATTATAACACTTACTCCGGGTCATGCCCCAACGTGAATCACAATAGTCCTGATATAAATGAACAAATGTCAGATATAATTGGCATAGTATCTCATGGCCTGAGACATTACAAAATTTACACCTCACTGACGTTAAATATGTCGCCCTGCAATAAGCTCTAAACTATGACAAGTCTGCAGACTCATACAGTTAAACAAATGACACTCTTGAGAATGCTACTGATGCCCCTACGACTCGACATGGCAACACAAAAATAAACAGAACCAGAAAGGCCAAAAGAACAATGCTCACGTATCACACACCACTATCCCTGTCTTGAAGTACAGACAGTGTCGATGGCTGACGCTGCAGGCGTGGTTCCATTGCCACCACAGTCCTGAGGTGACAGCAAATTCTGTCACCAATAGGTTTAAGGTTCGGTTGGCTGTGACCGTTATGGATGCAGGATAATGAAGCGTGGAGCACCGTGGTGAGGGACTGTGAGGCACACTGTATGCTAATGAGACAGCATTAGCTAATTATATGTTTAGCAGCTGTGGTTTATAAATGGAATCTATTCTCTGTTGTGATAGCAGCGAGGAGAGCAGCGAACGTAGCATGCAGGAGTATAAAACGGTGATTCATTCAGCTCAACAGTCTCTTGAGGCTGTCAGCAAGGTCACAGCAGCAAGAGCGGCGTCTTATAGAATAGGTGGGCCGGCTGGCAGCAGACGTTACTCATCCAGCAGCGTTTCTCGACAGTGGGACAGCACTTTTTACTCGAGCACACTTCTGGACGTCGAAGGGAGTGCCCTAGTAAGCTTCCTGCGTTTCTGCATGGGACGGCGATGATGGTGCAGAATTACATCATGGGCTCTCCAACAGAGGAAGGCCATGGACACCATTAGCTCACAGATGGGGGCCAGCAGCAGCTACCGGTACAGCAACAATGTGATACTTCCTGGCAGATTAAAACTGTGTGCCCGACCGAGACTCGAACTCGGGACCTTTGCCTTTCGCGGGCAAGTGCTCTACCAACTGAGCTACCGAAGCACGACTCACGCCCGGTACTCACAGCTTACTTCTGCCAGTACCTCGTCTCCTACCTTCCAAACTTTACAGAAGCTCTCCTGCGAACCATGCAGAACTAGCACTCCTGAAAGAAAGGATATTACGGAGACATGGCTTAGCCACAGCCTGGGGGATGTTTCCAGAATGAGATTTTCACTCTGCAGCGGAGTGTGCGCTGATATGAAACTTCCTCGCAGATTAAAACTGTGTGCACGACCGAGACTCGAACTCGGGACCTTTGCCTTTCCGGGCAAGTGCTCCGCTGCAGAGTGAAAATCTCATTCTGGAAACATCCCCCAGGCTGTGGCTAAGCCATGTCTCCGCAATATCCTTTCTTTCAGGAGTGCTAGTTCTGCTAGGTTCGCAGGAGAGCTTCTGTAAAGTTTGGAAGGTAGGAGACGAGGTACTGGCAGAAGTAAAGCTTTGAGTACCGGGCGTGAGTCGTGCTTCGGTAGCTCAGTTGGTAGAGCACTTGCCCGCGAAAGGCAAAGGTCCCGAGTTCGAGTCTCGGTCGGGCACACAGTTTTAATCTGCGAGGAAGTTTCATATCAGCGCACACTTCGCTGCAGAGTGAAAATCTCATTCTGGAAACATCCCCCAGGCTATGGCTAAGCCATGTCTCCGCAGTATCCTTTCTTTCAGGAGTGCTAGTTCTGCTAGGTTCGCAGGAGAGCTTCTGTAAAGTTTGGAAGGTAGGAGACGAGGTACTGGAAGAAGTAAAGCTGTGAGTACCGGGCGTGAGTCGTGCTTCGGTAGCTCAGTTGGTAGAGCACTTGCCCGCGAAAGGCAAAGGTCCCGAGTTCGAGTCTCGGTCGGGCACACAGTTTTAATCTGCCAGGAAGTTTCATATCAGCGCACACTCCGCTGCAGAGTGAAAATCTCATTCTGGAAACATCCCCCAGGCTGTGGCTAAGCCATGTCTCCGCAATATCGTTTCTTTCAGGTTGCTAGTTCTGCTAGGTTCGCAGGAGAGCTTCTGTAAAGTTTGGAAGGTAGGAGACGAGGTACTGGAAGAAGTAAAGCTGTGAGTACCGGGCGTGAGTCGTGCTTCGGTAGCTCAGTTGGTAGAGCACTTGCCCGCGAAAGGCAAAGGTCCCGAGTTCGAGTCTCAGTCGGGCACACAGTTTTAATCTGACAGGAAGTTTCATATCAGCGCACACTCCGCTGCAGTGTGAAAATCTCATTCAACAATGTGATAGTGCACCAGGTACCATCAGCTTGGGCCATAGTGATCTGGTGATACAATGCATCCAGTCTTCACATCAGCAGAACAGGGGTTGGCAGCTCACAAGTGTAAGTCCACAAGACTAGCTGGCTGTAGTCTCGAACGCAGTAGTTACCTGGTGAAAGGTAGTCTGCACATCTATAATAGGAGGACCGGAGCAGGTGACGTGGTCGGAATTGTAGGGTGTGGCTGGGTAGAAGAAGGTGGCTGTTTTTGGCAATCTTCCTCTTTATTGTTAGTTCTCCCAATACATTTTCCGGTAGCTCAGCCCCACCGCTTGTGTCGTGGTGGAGACGTGCTGATGCACACAGTCCGGGGAACGCGACGCCGGGCTCGGTCAGTGGCTGAGTAGGCGGTAGGAGGTTAGCAGTACGAGGCCCGGCCCAGCGCGCCTCCTGCAGACGCGGCCGCGGCGGCTCGTGACGACGCCGGGAGTCACTGGTGCAGCAGCGGGCAACGCCCTCCACCGCCGACCGGTCCTCAGGGACAGTGTCACTGATGACGACGACGAGACAGCGACTGAACGCCCAATCGGTCGAACCGAATGCCGACGCCCACCTCCGACGCCCTTAAATAGTGCAGACCGCTGCTGAATCCGCCGGTTACGCGGCGGCGTGTTTATTAGAAGGTTCTCGATGAGTTGGCTAACGCAACCGCGCCACACGCGGCCGGCGCCTGCATAATTCTGCTAAAGCTGCGTTCTGATGGCTGCCGCGCACATACACACATACCGATGCTCGTTGCAAAACTGTGTCACCTGCATAACGCGCTGGCCAGCCTTCGTCCGCCGTTTGCCGTGAGGCTGGCTCATCGCGCACTGAAACACACTAAATCACAATTTCGCACTGTATTTGCTAAAAATAACCCCTTGTCCTCTACAATTCCTCCCGGGTACGAAAAGAATTCGTCCCCAAATTCAACCACAAAGTCAAAACAAGTACAGTTCACTTCGCAAACACCACAAAATGCGATTGATTCACTATTTACACTTTCATTCACTTCTACCTCAGTCTAATCTTTGCCCATAAACATTATTCAGTGTTCTGCTTCAGTGCCTCACAACTGTTCAGTGATTTTGTCTGGACCCTTAGGTTAAAGGTTGGAAGGGGCAGGATTTGGGCTACCTTGCTCTTGAGCCGATCCTACGACAAAGATAAAAATACATTGGCGGTGGTTGATGATCCAATAACTGGTAAGCGTTGCTTATGCTCATTATAGTACTCATGCACTCGTTGAAAAAGATGTTCCATAGTTATACGTCCATCCTGAGCTGCTAGCATCCGGTCCAAAGAGGCGAGCAAACTCGGGTCTAATGTGCTATTCAAAAGAGTGAGATTTTCTTTCATGACGAATTGCACCGGTTGTTTGGGTACGTAGATCAATGTGCGTGTTATGTTCATGATTGTAGCTCCAGTAATCACGGCTGGTAAACGGAAAGTTGGCTCTGAAATGTCACACTGTGTGCCATTAATTAGCAGTCCCTGCCCCTGCAATTCTATTCATTGCGTACTCCCTTGCTTACCCTGCTCGTAACAAACGCAAATAATGACTGTGTTTTCCATTACTGAAAATACCCAATGTGGACGCAATTGCTGAAAGAACTGCACCGTGCCTTCTATAATTTCCTTAGAGCACTCCACGACTGGTTCTTGAGAGCGGAATAGAGAATACTCACAAGATTTGGGAACAATCTGTAACAATTTCACGGGGCAGATGGTAACGGGACCTGTTTGACAACGCAGCAAGTCTTGTGCAGTGAGGAATACATGAACTTGTCTGTTACGTGCCATTAACGGTATTTCCCGTATTTCTGCAAAATTTCCCACTTCACTGGATATGCATGCAAGGCGTAACCTTCAAATTTACAATCCTTACATGTTAATGGTATTATGATATGAATTCTCAGCAGGGTACCTGTCCGCGTACTGGTAACAGTGGCCATTTTATAGTACAGGGATAAGGGTTCGTCTGTTAATGTCATCAGTAGCTCCAGGGATGCGCATAATTCCGATTTAACTTTCTGTAATCCTTCCCAAAGTTGTTCTGAAGGTAACAGTACCGGGGTTAGGTAACCGCGCATTGCGTGCAACAAAGCCTCCTGTAGTTCTGTGGCTTCTATGCATGCTTCCGTAATACTATCAGCAAGAAAACGGAGCAGCTTAGCGATTATCAGCTGTGAATCGATGTTATCCAACCGGTACTTGATTATACCCAAGTCGTGATTGGTTGTGTCGGCTGTGGCCTTAATGTTTGAACATCAAGGTCGCAGCAAAAGCTCGCAATTGGCGCGTATTATTAACTACATCTTTCTCCAAACTCTCTAATTGGGTTGTGTGAAGATCTAGCATTCCCTGGTTGCTATTCACATTGTCCTGTACCTGCTGTAGCGTTTCATTAATACTTTTAATATCTTCCGCGTCAGCGGTCCCAAAAACAGTTTTTAGGATATGGCCACCTGCGTCTAACTATCCTCTTTTCCTAAGGACGCACGGGATTAACCCTGCAGTTTGCCGCAACTGAGCTTGTAAGCGTGCAAAAGCTGATCGTAGTAGCTGATATTCCCCCTGTGTGTCATTAAACCTTGACTGATTAGCCACCATGGAATGAAGTTCATTAAATGTATCCTCGAATTTGTTTTCGTCTTCAACCGCCCAAATATTATAGTCCACCCTTAAGGTCCATTGATGTACAGACATAAGTATGTCCCGTTGTCGCAAGAACAAAACACCACTTGATATAGGACGTACCTTCAAGGCTTTAGCTAAGTTGCATCAGCAAAACAGAATAACTATGCTGAGAGATAGTGCACACCTTCCCTCTTCCCTCTTCAGCACAACCCATGACGCTGGAACTGCTGTTCTTACCAGAACGTCACGCCTCCTGAGAAACAAAAGAAAAACAACCCACACTAGCTCTTCCTTTTTACGCATCACCTAAGAGCATAATAGCGTGTCTGATCGCTTCCACAATTAACTTGGTTCTCTTGTTTATCTACTCCTTTCCTATTCTTTTTCTTAGATTCATCTTTCTCTCCACTAGAAGTTACTGCAGACAATGAAGGAAGTTCCTCAAAATTCCCCTTGAATGGCCTAATTCGGCTCACATGCACAACAGTAGGGCGAGTTGGAAGATGTAATTTTACATTCACCAGCAATGTCATCTCGATCACCTGGAAAGGACCTTGGTAACGGGATACAAATTTTTTCGTTTTGCCTTTTGGCACATACGGATTAGTCATCATCACCCATTGTCCTACATGATATTTGGGTAAAGCCGCCTTCCTATTGTGAACTTTGTCCTGTCTCTCTAACGCTTTAGTGTTCAGTTTTTTCACCTGCCACCAGATTGTTTTCAACTTTGTGGATAAATCCTTAACAGCCGAAATATCGGTTCCTGGTGGGGTCTTGAGCAATTCAAATAGAGATGGCATCTTCCAACCGAACTGTACTTCACACGGAGACAATCCTGTACTTTCATGCAATTTTGACTTATATGCCACAGTTACAAACGCCAATGGGGTATCCCAAATGTTGTACTGAGAATTTACATAATAACTTAACATCTTAGCTATTGTACGATGAGCTTTCTCGGTCCAACCTTTAGCCTTCAGGTGTAAAGCGCTCGTTCTCAATTTCTTTACATGCAACAACTTGCATAACTGTTTCATCAAATCGGACATAAAGTTTGACCCTTGATCTGTAATTATAGTTTCAGGTGTTTTTAATTTCAATATCCATTGATGTACCACTGTTTCGGCTCACTGCTCCGGAATAGCTGTCATAGACACATAGCGCGAAAAATGATCTATTATTGTTAAAACATAGCGATTACCCACTGGTGTTTGCACAAACGGTCCCAAGACGTCTACGCCCAGTGATTGGAGAGGTCTATTCGCTTCCGGTAGTCGTTGCAACACAATTTTCTGATGACTGAATTCCGCCCGTTGGGCACATGGAATGCAATTCTTTACATACTGATCGACACCTTGCCTACGCGTTAACTCTGTGCTGCCCTCCTTTCCGTTGCTCTTCGACCAGAATGAGCAGAAAACATTGAATTATGTGCTTGCCTTAAAATTTCGCTTCACAGTTTTTCTGGTACGACTATGCGTGGACAGTTCCTAGTTTTACGGTACACTATCCCGTCTTCCACGACGAACTGTCGCTGCGAGGAAAATCGTTGACAATCTGTGTCGGCTGTTTGTGCCTCCACCCATTCGTTCTCATTTATTCCTATGCATTCCACGGCGCATACTTTACGACTCACACCATCTGCGTTTCCGTGTGACTTACCTGGTCGATGAATCACTTCAAAATGATACTCACTAAGATGCAAAGCCTACTTAGTTAATCTACTCGTTGGGTCTTTAAGCCCTAACAACCACTTAAGTGCTGCATGGTCAGTAATCACCTTGAAACATCGTCCATACAAATAACACCGGAAATAGGTTATTCCGAAAATTAATGCCAATAACTCCTTCTCGGTTGTTGAGTAATTTGTTTCTGCATTGCTTAGCCGCCTGGAAGCATATGCTACCGGGTGTTCATGCCCATCTATTCCCTGAGATGATACAGTACCCAAAGCAAAATTGCTAGAGTCACAAGACAATATAAACTGTTTACTAAAATCTGGAAAAGCCAACCCGTACTAGACGTTAACAAATTTTTTAACTTTTGAAAAGCCTCTTCGCATTCTGATGACCAGTGAAATTTGGCTCCCTTCTTCAACAACTGTGTGAGGGGTCTTGCAATTTCCGCAAATTTTGGAATATACCTCCTGTAAAAAGTGGCGAGACCTAATTAGGATTGCAACTCTTTTACTTTTGTAGGTGTCCGAAAATTCATTACCGCCTCTACAAGTTTTGGATCCATGCGGACACCTTCCTGTCCTATAATATGACCTAAATAACGGACTTCTTGTAACAAAAAATGACATTTTTCCATATGAAGAGTTAACCGCGCTGTTTTCAGACGATCGAAAACTTCGCGCAAACGGCGCACATGTTCTTGCGCGTCCTTTGAGAAAACAATTATGTCGTCCAAATATACCATACACTCATTAGGTTTCAGCCCTCGTAACACGCTATCTAGTAACCGTTGGAAGGTTGCTGGAGCATTTTTGAGTCCTAAAGGCATTCGCCGATACTGAAAATGACCTGTAGGTGTTGAAAAAGCTGTCTTCGGTCGGTCTTCCAGGGCGACCTCCAACTGGTGGTACACGCTTCGGAGATCCAAAATCGTGAAGTACCAACACTGACCCAAATTATCCAGAGTTTCAGTGATATTAGGCATTGGGTATGCATCCGATACAGTTTTTTGATTCAGGAAACGATAATCACAACAAAAACGATATGCCTTGCCCCCATCAGGTGATTTTTTACCCACTATTACGACAGGCGCGGACCAGGGACTACTACTGGTTTCTATTATCCCATCCCTAAGCTGTTGATTAATAAATTCTTCCATGACAGGCTGCAAACTTTTTGGAACACGATATGGACGTTTATACACCGGTGCTTCATTCCCAGTGGGGATGTAATGCTGAACTAACGGTGTGGCGGGCAGTGGACCATGAGAATTAAATAACTCTTTATATTACGTTAAAAGGTTCTCCATGACTTCTCTGTCTTGCCCTTCTAAATGTGCTACTTTACCCCTTAGTGCGGACCAGCTGACTGACTCTCCCGGTATTGTGTAATCTGCTGCGAAATCCTTATCTACTTCATCTTCACCTATTATCTCCAGATCCGCTATTACGGTACCCCGTGCTAACTGCACCTCTTAAAGGCCAAAATTATCAACACTGACAGCCACAACCTTTTTTCCTTCTATCTACCGCACGTAGGACATGCTACGGCGCGTAAAACACTTCATTTTATCCAGCGGCTCATTCTCAGACAAAGGTTCAACGACACACTACGAATTTACCGGCACGCTAGCTCCAACATCTGCCCAGATTATTTTCCCTGTACCCTTCGGTATAGTATCTTGCGAGTTTACCCTAAGGGACCTTGTATGCAGTTTAGGTGGCCCACCCGACATCTGGGCGGTTCCTTGCAACGGTAATGGTTTTTCGGCCGCAGAACCTAGGCGAAATTGTATTCCGTCCAGTTCTACTGGATGCTGTTCCAGGTTAAGTTTTGCGTGATGCGCAACCAGGAAATCCAATCCGAGTATGACATCATAGCTGCTGCCAACAACTGGAAGAACTTCTACCTTCACTTGGAAGTTCTTCATTTCCACTCGGAAGTTTAACACCGCTGATCCGAGTGACTTCACCTGTCCCCCACCCACGCCACTTAACGCCCAGAGTGGTGGTTTTAATTCTACTTGACCGAGTACGTTTCTATTCGCCATGGATACCTGAGACCCGGTGTCCAATAAAAATTTGCACGGTCTGCCTTTCACCAAGCCTGTCAGAAAAAAGTCTGCCACTGATTCTGCACTAGCATTAATCCTTACCGGGGGTGTTGCACAGTGGACACACCACCCCCTGCCCCGTTTGACTAAGGGGGGTGAGGCCCACCTTCCGGTTTCCTATCATATTTCTGCCAGGACCCATTGAAATTACGCTCCCGAAGACCCCAACGTCTGCATTTCCTGCACTGCACTTCCTTGCAATCGCGTCTAATGTGTCCCATCCAACCATCTGAAACATTTTATTTCTGCATTAAATACTGCTTTCCTGTCCCACGTCTTTGTTACTGCTTCAACTTCCTCTAACGCCACAACGATTCCGACTGCCTCATTGAGAGTCTTAGTGAATTCCATCCTAATCTCGCGGGAGGTTTCGGGTTGTATTCCCCGCAAAAATGCGTGTAGTGCCCTCTGCTCAGCTTCCTGCAGAATGGCTTCATTAACCCTATCGGAATCCGTTAGCTCATAGGTATTAACATTAATTTTTCGAATTCGATCTACAAAAGCTTCTATTGATTCCCCATTCTTTTGATACATTCTATTCAATTGTTCCCGAAAATATGTAGACGTATTTTTCCTCCGATATCTTTCCAGCAACCCTTTTTTGAATACTTCAAATGTTCGAGCATCCCTTAATTCTTCATGGCATGTAACGTGCGCTCTGGCATCCCCAGTTACTTTCAACTTAGCCACATGCAAAAGTGTTTCTGCACGCCAATTTCCCAATTTAGCGGCCGTGCTAAGGTTCTAAAAAAAAATCATAACATCCTCCCCAGCTTTTCCCGAGAAAGGGGTGACCAAAGATGCAGCGTTAGTGTCAAGAATTACTGCATTAATAGGAAACCGTCCCTCGCTCGCTTCTTTAGACTGAGCAAGCCCTATCTCTAATTCCTACACTCGCTCAAGTAGCTGCTGAATAGCCACCTCAGCTGACACAGACTGCTTCATCACTACCAGCTATCGAATCAAGATTACAGTAAGCCCAAAAAGAAGAACAGGAAGGGAAGATGGACTATGCTACAGGTTCAGACAAACCGCCAAAAGAAAAATTGGCACTTACTTCAAATGGCTCTAAGCACTATGGGACTTAACATCTGAGGTCATCAGTACCCTAGACTTAGAACAACTTAAACCTAACTAACCTAAGGACATCACACACATCCATGCCCGAGGCAGGATTCGAACCTGCGACCGTAGCAGCAGCGCGGTTTTGGACTGAAGCGCCTAGAACCGCTCGCCACAACGGCCGACGGAGTGTGAGAAAAATAACTCAGTTTGAGGTTCGTGTGTTTAATATGATGATTGCACATGAAGTGCTGAAAATGTTGATCCTGAGCATTTATACGTGATATAAAGTGGTTCTAGGATGACAGTTCTACAAGTTGAGTTTCCTCTCGACTTATCACAGAAACACTACCATATTACACCGTGTTTCGTTTTTACAGCGGTCGTCGATGTTTTGTTGTAGACCTCCACGTACAAAAGTCGTGACGAGAAAGACATTTTATGTTCCCCAAACGACCGATCTAGTTGATCTCCAAATATCTGTAAGAAGATCTAGTGTTATATACATGCAGAATGGGAATGTCTAGTGGGACGTATTCCAATAAACACTGCAGCTTATTTGTTGGGAACTGCTTATATCCGTGGATATTTAAAGTTCTATCAATAAAATGGGATCAATGATGTTATTCTCAAAAAGCCCACACTACTCGGTGACAGATCAAGGACATTGTTTATCCATTGTGTGCAGCCATTGTTTTGGTAGAACAAATGTGGACAGTTATAACTGATTCTGAAAGCCATTGTCATAAAGCAGTTGGTGGAGCAAACTAAGGAAAGGATTAAATGCGTTTATTGTAGTACTTGGGGAACCATTCTCTGACTGCTCGTACACATATAGTAATAGCGACTGTATTCGACCATTGCTAAAATAATAGTTGTATTCCTCTCAGCTGCTATACTTTTACATTGGTGTATTTTTTTCCTCACACTTCAAGGTTCTTTAATTATTCTGTACTGTTTGCAGAGACGAATCGTCTGGGCTGCTGCTCTAAAAGTTTGGTGACATCCACCATAAACGAATATCATGTACAACACAGACTAACGGGCTTCAAGTGCAACGGTAAACACACAAATCGTACGTGAATTATGTGCTTGTTTACATCTCGTAGAGCAGGGCCGAATTTTCCTATTTGTCTGCTACGAAATAGAGAAAATCACTCCTCCTTATATTCGATCTTTGACGATGTATGTGAGGATGGGCTAACTTAGTTAGCTTACCCTGTATACAGTAAAAAAAAAAAGAGGACCTAAAAAATAGCGCAAGATTTGTGGCAGTTTAATGAAACTTCCCAAACTACTGTCAAGGACTCTTATTCATAATGAGTTGAAAGTGTTGAAGACAATCCTTTCCAATTGTATTTGAAAATCAGTGATTTACCTTCTGCTTTTTAACCTTTTCCGGCCGCGGTGGCCGAGCAGTTCTAGGAGCTCAGTCCGGAACCGCGTGACTGCTACGGTCGCAGATTCGAATCCTGCCTCGGGCATGGATGTGTGTGCTGTCCTTAGGTTGGTTAGGTTTAAGTAGTTCTACATTCTAGAGGACTGATGACCACAGATAATAAGTCCCATAGTGCTCAGAGCCATTTGAACCATTTGATCTTCTATGAGAAGGCTTCTGAAAATTTAATCTGCAGACTGGAGCACATCTTACAACAGCATTGTAATAAGAATATCAGCGCACACTCCGCTGCAGAGTGAAAATTCATTCCTGCATTATAATAGCATTACAAATTATCAACCTTTGTTGCAAGTGCTGTTTGGTGCGTAAATTCAACAGTTCATTTTGAATGAGTCACATTATTAAATGCAAGTTGCATAAAAGAATGCGAATACTGTATGATGCTGTTAGAATCCCTAGGCACTAGAACAGCGATCAACAAGAAGTTCGTGAACTGATACTGCTGACAGATTTGATCCATTGTAGTAAACTGAGAATATTTATTGATTTATACCTTGGCCCATACCACCGAAAAGAGTAGCTTTCTGCTATTGAGTTAGTTCTACACTCTGATGACGACACTACCAGGCTTGATTTCTGTATACTTTTACGTCTTCCATTCACCTGCCCCAACACTGATTTCTCATGGACCTCCATTTCATGCAGCTCATATCAAAAAAGCAGTTTGCAGTCTTGGTGTAGGATTGAGTTGAATTTTGGGTGCAGGTGCACAATAATTAGAGCTGTTTGACTTTTATACTTACATAACCTGAGGTTAGGCCACTGCAGTCTAGGTCAGTTTCTATCAGTTATATTTATCAACATTAGTACAAAAGAACCATATGGGTACAATATTTTCATATTGTTGATTAAAATTAAGTAGCTACTGCTCTGAGGCAGTAATGTGGTGAACTTAGAATTCATTTATATAAAATTTTTCTACAAATGATTTTGATATTTAATGGTTTACTTATAGGTATTTTAATTTTTTTCTTTTCATTATTTGCGCTTATGTTAGTTCAGACTTTTTTAACTCTATTAGAACAAATGGTTTTAGGTAATTCAGATTTGTGAGAGGGTTAATAATGTGAGTTTTGTTGAACCATTTAGTGATGAAATTTAATTATTGTGCAAGGACTGATGTATTTATATATTAACAAATTATTTACTTTATTTTTTTTTAATTTGATAATTTCTTTAGCTGTCTGGTCAATTTTTCGTTATTTAACTTTTATATCGTTTTTGTTACACTTTTTTCTCTGTTTCATTAGATTAGTAATAACTGCTTGCTGGTCATGAAATACAAACTATTTTTATTAGATTCTTTATATTCTGTTGCTTGAACTATTTCATATGATGTTAGATTAGCTTTAATTTTACTATCTTTAATTATTTTAAATAGTACCTCTAATATATTTAATTTAATGTTTTAACAACTTTATTTCCAGTTTGATGTTTTTTCCTTTAGGATTAACCTGTTTTTCTGTTTTTTGTGCTGAAAACAGTCATACTTATATAGATTTTCCTGAAGAGTATTCTGAAATGGTTTCTGGGTTTAATGTTGAATATGGTGCAGACTGTTTTATTTAAATTTTTTTAGTACAGTGTGCTAGAATTGTTTTATAGGGCTTTCATCTATTTATTGGATGATTCTTAAATACATATATATTTTAGTTACATGATATCTTCTCTTTTCGTTTGGGTTTGTGGAAATTTGCCTCAGTTTTGTTGCTTCAAATTAATGTATTTATCTTGAAAGAAGTCTTTACCTTTGTATTTAATTTTTTATTTTCTTGTCTTGTTTAAAGGTTATATGGATTTCATGTATTTAGTGAAATTGTTTGAGAACTAGAAAGCTTAAAGAAATGTTAAACTCCTGCTTGTTTAGAAACGTATCATTTTCCTAAGCTAACTAACTATATTCAAATATATTATACAATTAGTTTATGTCACAGATTTGTTACATGAACAGTAATTAGGAAATAGATCAAATGAATAATTGTTTGAATGTGCCCCATTTTAACATAAAGTTCTTCTAGTAGTCATTTCAAGTGCATGTTAATAAACATACAACAATTACTAAAATTTGATTAACAGGATAAAATATATTACCTCCAAATATTATTAGAATACCAATTTATAAACAATAACACTTCCTAGCTAATTTGGAATTGATCATAGAATGTTGTTGTTTTGGTCCTCAATCCAGAGGCTGATTTGATGGAGCTCTCTCCATGCTACTCTATTCTGTGTAAGCATCTTCATTTCCAATTAACTACTGCAACCTACAGCCTTCTGAAACTGCTTACTGTATCAGCTATTGGGCTCCCTCTGCGATTCAACCCCCCACACTTCCCTCCAGTACTAAATTGGTGATTGTTTGATGCCTCAGAATGTGTTCTACCAACTGATCCCTTCCTCTAGTCAGGTTGTGCGACGAATTTCTCTTCTTCTCAATTCTATTCAGTATCTCCTCACTTGTTACATGATGTACCCATCTAATCTTCAGCATTCTTCTATAGCAACACTTTTCAAAAGATTCTATTCTCTTATTGTTTAAACTGTTTGTTGTCCATGTTTCACTTCCATGTATGGCTACACACCATACAAATACTTTCAGAAAAGGCTTCCTGCCACTTAAATCTATACTCGATGGTAACAAACTTCTCCTCTTCTTTTCTTGCCATTGCGTCACATTTTATATCCTCCCTACTTCGACTGTCATCAGTCATTTTTCTTCCCAAATAGTAAAACTCATCTACTACTATAAGTGTCTCATTTCCTAATGTAAATCCCTCAGCATCACCTGATTTAATTTTTATCCTCGTTTTGCTTTTGTTGATGTTCGTCTTATACCATAATTTCAAGACACTGTCCATTCTATAAAACTGCTCTTCCAAGTCCTTTGCTGTCTCTGAGAGAGTTACAATGTTGTTGACAAACCTTGAAGTTTTTATTTCTTCTACCTAGTCTTTAATTCCGATTCAGAATTTGTCACTTGTTTTCCTTACTTCTTCCCCAATGTGCTGACTAAATAAAGTAGGGGATAGGCTGCAACCTGTCTCGCTCCCTTTTCAATAACTGCTTCCCTTTTGTGCCTCTTGATGCTTATAGCTGTCAACTGGATTCTGTACAAATTGTAAATAGCCTTTTGCTCCCTGTATTTTATCCCTGACACCTTTAGAATTTGAAAGAGATTATTCCAGTCAATGTTGTCAAAAGCTTTCTCCAAGTCTACAAATGCTATAAACTTAGGTGTGTCCTTCCTTAACCTGTCTTCTATGAAAAATAGCTCATACATCTTGCTCACAGATTGAAGAGTTTTGTCGTGGCTGGCTCTCCCAAGGCTATCAGTATATCATCTACTCCTGGGGCTGTGTTTCGATTTAAGTCTTTCAGTGCAGCATCATATCTCACTTCTCAGCTTCATCTATGTCATCTTCCATTTCTATAATGTTGCCCTCAAGTACACCTCCCTTGTACAGAGCCTCTATATACTCCTTCCGCAGTTCTGCTTGTCCTTCTTTGTGTAGGATTGGTTTTTCATCAGAGCTCTTGATATTCATACAGGTGGTTCTCTCTTTTCCAAAGGTCTCTATAATTTTCCTGTAAGCAGTATCTATCTTACCCCTTGTGATATATGCTTCTACATCCTTAAATTTGCGTGTAGCTGTTCCTGCTTAGTCATTTGGCACTTCCTGTCGATATCGTTTTTTAGACGTTTGTATTGCCTTTCGCCTGCTTCATTTATTGCATATTCACATTTTCTCCTTCCATCGATTTCATTCAGTACCTCTTGTATTACCCAAGGATTTCTACTAGCTCTCATCTTTTTACCTACTTGATCATCTGCTGCCTTCACTATTTTGTCTCGCACAGCTACTCGTCAACCTCTAGTGCTTTCAGTTTATCCAGGTCCCATCTCCTTAAAATACTGCGTTTTAGCAGTTTCTACAGTTTTAATCTGATGTTCTTAATCAATAAATTGTGATCAGCGTCCACATCTGCCATGGAAATGTCTTACAATTTAAAACCTGGTTCCGATATCTCTATCTTAACATTACATAATCAATCTGGAACCTTCCAGGCCTCTTCCTCATATAAAGCGTTATTTCATGATTCCTAAACCAAGTATTAGCTATGATATACTAATGTATACTAATAGAATGACTGATAGCAGTGAGTATTGTTCTGTTCGTACATTCACTGATATACACTCATGCTCATAAATTAAGGATAATGATGATGCATGGTGAAACAACACTCCGGTGGGTGGTTTGCGGGTTTAAATCACCTCTGGGTATGACCATGCGGTGCATTAGACCTACAGACGTCACACGTTGCCGCTGGCAGCAGTCCACATACGCAGAGGTGTGTGTTGGTGCTTGTCAGAGTACAGTGCAGGGAGTAAGCGTGGAGACGTTTTCAGACGTGCTAATGGTGACTGTGTGTTGAAAATGGCTCAAAGAACACATACTGATGACGTTGTGAGTGGTAGAATACTAGGGTGACTCGAGGCTGGTCAAACACAGCAGGTTGTAGCACTGGCGCTCCGAGTGCCACAAAGTGTGATCTCAAGATTTTGGCAACAATTCCAGCAAACAGGAAACGTGTCCAGGCCCTACAGTACTGGACGACCACAGTGTACGATACCACAAGAAGACCAATATCTCACCATTAGTGCCCAAAGACGGCCACAGAGTACCGCAGGTACCCTTGCTCAGGACCTTACCACAGCCACTGGAACAGTTGCCTCCAGACACACAGTCTACAGACGACTGAACAGACATGGTTTATTCACCTGGAGACCTTAAAAGTGCATTCCACTGACCCCTGGTCACAGGAGAGCCCATAAAGCCTGGAATCGAGAACTCAGTACATGGTCATTGGAACAGTGTTGTAACGTTGTTGCTACTTTAATTTGCTATGAAAGCGGTGCTGATTGACAATAAAAGCGGGTTAAAAGCTGTGAGCTGTCTGAGGAAGTTAATCTTGCACTACTGACCAACTGTTTCACCAGGTATCCAGTCTAGCTTACCAAATTCCCAACCAGACTAACGTTAATTATAATCTTGTAATAGTCATACGACAACCGGTGATATATATATATATATATATAAAAGAGAATTTAAATAAAAAGAAATAGATCAGTTTATATTTGGAAATTTATTTTAACATTGATCATTGAAATTTCAGCATATTAAACGTGAGTCATAACTAAGCTGGTGCCTTATTTAGGACTGTGAAAATGTGAGTTTGTAATCTTACGGAACCCATCAAATATGGAGCCAAGATTGGGAGACTGCATACAACACTGCATTCATAAAATAACACATGAAGAACGTTGAAACATATGCAAGAGGAAATTAACCACAACCAACCGATTCAATTTTCACCCAAAGAAGTTACCTTCGTAGCGCAATCCTGTCCATCATGTAATTACCACACACCGGTATACTAAATTCATACTAACTCTCTGTGAAATCTTCCCGTAAAGAATAGCTGAGGGCTACTTTGATGATTACACACGTGGTCAACATGGTTTACACAAAGAGTGTAACTCCACAATAATTTTGATAATTAAAATAAATTAGATCGAAAAGCAATTTACAAAAGAAAAACCTCGAACTGGTTACTCTCGTCTTACTATTAACCTGATGGGTCAAACAATTGTATAAGCACGTGGTACTGGTCTCACAAAGTACACCCCACGTGGGTTGAACAGAAAGAAAAGTTGCTATATTGAAAAATACTGTCAAGACGAGACGTTATAATCTCACGCACATTCGCACTAAAGATTGATGATGCTAGTTAGAGTTACTGATCAACACGTGGTTCCACTTTACTCACAAAGTAGTGACAAAGCAACTACCGGAATATATTCTGAACTGTACACTCGAATCACACTGCGTTGCAATTTAAGATAACATTAGATATTTTAGAGCTAAACCTGAAATAAAGGTGATTAAATTTTCAGTTAGGCTGAACTTAAGAAATCCATTGTCCTACGGACTTAGCAGAGACGCGCTTAGCCGGAGATCTTACCACTTCAGACGCTCGCCACGGACAGACTGCCCTGGGCTCCTACCAAGGGTGCTTCCCTACACAAAACGGAAGTGACCAGAGAGGCAGCTTCCTATACCAACATGACAAGGGACGGACAGGACCATACTAAGGATAGAAACCTCTTTGCTTTTAGAAAACGTAGCTACCTGTTCCGACGTTGGTCCTACTGTTCTCTAGCAGACAGGCTTGTCTGCTACCATAAAGCATGCAACTAGAAATACATTTGCTCATTCATTCTTTCACACAGAAGGGAAGGGGGATGACAGTATCTTATCATATACAGTATATAAAAGAAAGCGGATGTAGGTTACGTATGAGACTGTGTGACATGAATTACATATAAACTGTGTTTTAAAGTGTAGTATTGTGGCAGACCGTTCTTGTTTATGTGTAAAAGTAACACGTTTCACAGCTCAGTCTCCTCCCAGATAGTCAGAAACACCACAGTAAATTTAGAAGAGGAATTTATGCCTTAAATGACAACAGATTTAAGAAATTAACATGAAAGGAATCCAACAGAGACCTTTCAGTGTCCCAGGTTATGTTCTCGGACGAGTTGAGGTACCGATTGAACAGTGATTCTCGCCGGGTTTTCATCTGGCGTGAACTGGGAACCAGATACCAACATCTTAATGTCCTTGAAAGGGACCTGTGTGGAGGTCGTGGTTTGATGGTGTGTGGTGGGATTATGATTGGTACACGTACACTCCTGCATGCCTTTGACAGAGGAACTGTAACAGCTCAGATGTATTGGGACATTATTTTTCACCAGAATGTCCGACTTTTCAGGGGTGCAGTGGGTCCCACCTCCCTCCTGATGGATGATAACCCACGGCCCCACCGATCTGCCATCTTGGAGAAGTACCTAGAAACAGAAGACATCAGGCAAATGTAGTGGCCTGCCCGTTCTCCAGACCCTATCGAGCACATCTGGAATGCTCTCGGTCGACATATCGCTGCACGTCTTCAAACCTCTATGACACTTCAGGAACTCTAACAGGCACTAGTGCAAGAATGGGAGGCTGTATGCCAGCAGCTGCTCGACCACCTGATCCAGAGTATGCCAACCCATTGTGTGGCCTGTGTACGTGTGCATGGTGATCATATCCCATATTGATGTCGAGGTGCATGCGCCGGAAACAGTGGCGTTTTGCAGCACATGTGTTTTCTCAACTTATCACCAATACAGTGGACTTAAGGACCTGTGTCATGTGTGTTCCCTATGTGCCTATGCTATTAGCGCCAGTTTTATGTAGTGTCACGTTGTGTGGCACCACATTCTGCAATTATCCTTAATTTATGGGCATGAGTGTATATCACTGAGGCACACAAGCCTCAGCAACAAGGGCAAGGTCTATGATATATGGAGGGGGAGGGGCAATAATAGAATAGCATAAGAAAAAAAGGATTATTATTATGGTCGTATATTGTAAGAGGATTTGGTGTTATTAAATTGTGTGGATCTTCTAGAAGATAACGTGCCAGTTTACATAATGTAATTAATAATGATGTTATTAATACAAATGCGACTTCTTAAAAGTGAACTTGCAGTGAAATGGAATTTTTTCTATACTTTCCTAAAGTGTTACATTTATCCTTTTTTGTGTAAAATGAGTAAATTCATTGTAGTTAAAATTGTAATGAGAAAGAGTAATATAAAATGAAATGTGAAAAAGAGTTTTTGCAGATCAACTTCACCTAAATCAGTCTTCCTTCGAGAAAGAATCTACGTCTACATCAATCCTCTGCAATCCACATTACGTCGCGTGGCGGAGAGTACTACTAGTCATTTCCTTTCCTGTTTCACTCGAAAACAGAACGAGGGGAAAACGAATCTCTATATGCCTCCGTACGAGCCCTAATTTTTCGTATCTTATCTTCGTGGTCCTTACGCGCAATGTATGATAGAGGCAACAGCATCGTTCTGCAGTCAGCTTCAAATGCCGGTTCACTAAATTTACTCGTAGTGTTCCTCGAAAAGAGCTTCGCCTTCCCTCCAAGGATTCCCATTTGAGTTCCTAAAGCATCTCCGTAACACTTGCATGTTGTTCGAACCTACCGGTAACAAATCTAGCAGCCCGTTTCTGAAGTGCTTACTTGTTTTCCTTTAATCCGACCTGATTCCAAACACTCGATCAGTGCTCAAGAACAGGTCGTATTAGCGTCCTATATGCGGTCTCCTTCGTAATATGACACTGTCCCCGTACTCTCCCAACAAACCGTATTCAGCCATTCGCCTTTCCTACCACAGTCCTCACATGCTCGTTCCATTTCATATCGCTTTCCAACGTTACGTCCATTTATTTAAACGATGTGATAGTATTAGCAGGACACTACTAATGCTGTAAGCGAACATTACTGTTTTTTTTCCTACTCATCCCCATTAACTTACATATTTCTACAATTAGAGCTAACTGCCGTTCATCACACCAATTAGAAATTTTGTCCAAGTCATCTTGTATCCTCCTACAAGCACTCAACTTCGACACCTTGCCGTACACCACAGCATCATCAGCAAACAACAGCAGATTGCTGCCCACCCTATCTGCCAAATCATTTACGTACATAGAGAATAATAGCAGTGCTGTCACACTTCCCTGGAGCACTCCTAATGATACCGTTGTCTCTGATGAACACTCGCCGTTGAGGACAACGTACGGGGTTCTATATGTCAAGAAGTCTTCGAGCCACTCACATGTCTGTGAACCTATTCCCTATGCTGGTACCTTCTCCAACAGTCTGCAGTGGGGCGCCGTCTCAAAAACTTCCCGGAAATCGAGAAATATGGAACCTGCCTGTTGCCCTGTGTGTCATTTGAGAAAAGGGCAAGCCGAGTTTCGCACGAGCAAGACCGTGCTGATTCATGGACATAAGCTTGTCAGTCTCAACAAAGTTTAATATATTCGAACTGAGAATATGTTCAAGGATTCTGCAGCAAACCGAAGTTAGGGATATTGGTCAGTAATTTTGCGGGTTCATTCTTTTGCCATTCTTATACAGAGGAGTCACCTCCGCTTTCTCCAGTCGTTTCAGACTATGTGCCGGGTGAGACATTCATGACAAATGCAAGATAAGCAAGGAGCCAATGCCGTACTCTTTGAAAAAGCGAACTGGGATTCCATCCGTGCCTGGTGACTTACTTGTTTTCAGTTCCTTAAGTTGCTTCTGCACGTTAGGGAGCTTATAACTATGTCGTCTACAGGGCAGTCTTTTCGATGGTCAAACGACGGTTTGTTTGTACGATTCTCCTGCGGGAACGATTTCTTGGCCGTGAAATTTAAAATTTCGGCTTTCGTTTTGCTATCTTCACCTGTCACACCACACTTGTCAACAAGTGACTGGATGGAAGCCTTAGACGCACTGAGCGATTTTACATAGGCCAGAACTTTCTAGGATTCTCTGCACATCTTTTGCTAAGGGTATGGCAGTGGAGTAGTGTATACTTCACCCATAGATCTTTTCACAGACGCGTGAAACTTTACTGACCTTTCTGCCTTTTCTTTTCAACCGAGAGTGCAACAGCGTCTGCTACCTCAGCATATTTCGAATCTCATTTATTAAACCATGGTGGGATTTTTCTGCCCTTAATACACTTTCTAGGCACATAATCCTCCAGACCACGATTTACAGTCTCCTTAAACTTTGTCCATCTTACTGGAACTAGGATATGTCAGTTCACTGTTTAACAAGGAGAAGACGCCTACTCATTATCGTCGAATTCGTCCAAATTTATGGTACATGTAGGGCGTGGTGAGACATGAAAGTGTCCCAAGTAGGAACTTCAAATGGCCAAGCATTTAGGAAATAAAAAGGAATTCTGATGCGGATCTATCACCATGTGCATCTTATCAATTGTCCCTGTGTCAGTGTGTTCAGGAAGCGGTGTTTGATTGTGCAGTAGCCGACACGGTAGCTCAGCGTGTTCGTGTCCTCTGTAATAAAAAAAAACTGAGGTAATGGATCAACGATCAACTTGAACAAGCGTCATGGGACGTCCGCAGCTATCAAATCCAACGATCATTAACGAACAAAATGAGATTAAAAATGAAAAAGCGTTAAGGGATCGGATTCGCATTGAAAGGGTCGCAGATTCGACTCCACTCGGTGATAAATATTTTTGTGCTCCTTGGCAGTGCGTACACTAATGACATCACAATTAAATGCAACATGATATAGGTTATTTTATTAACTTATATAAGCACAAAAAGTATAGGCATAGGATGAAATTCGGGACTGCAAACATTTAAAAAGGAATTGCAGTTAACACGTACATGGGAACGTCGTTTCTGTAAATCGATGCTTCTATTCTTTTGCAACTGATCTATTACATGTACCGAGGTGATATTTATCAAAGAAACAGGAAATGCAATAGTTTTGACCATATCTCGCGCACGTCATACAGGTAAACGCTGCCTTTCCGCAGTGACATGGTTTTTTTAATGTCTCCATAGAAAAACAAACTTAATTGACGTTCTGAAAACATCTTCTGTCATCGCACAGTCTAGCAGCGAACCATGCGTAACGCAGCATGTCGCTGAGTACCTGCAAGGATGGCTGGTGATGTATAATGGAATGTAGTTTGATCCAAGCTTCTTGGGAAGTGATTTCTTCTTTCTCGATGAGGTAAGCGCAGTTTTGACATTTTTAGTAGGTTTTTTACCTGACAGGAAAAATATACATCGCAGGGTTGCACTGGTGGCGCGTACATTTGGGGGGAATTACTTTGATACTGCACGTTGGTAATCCGTCTTCATCTTGGAACAGTTCGTCATATATTTGCCAAGGAGCATTAAAATATTTGCCGATGGGTGGAGTCGAACCCATGCCTCCTCCAATACAAATCCGTTCTCTTACTGCTTTTCTTTTTTTTCACATAAACAGTAACAAAAATGGCTAGCTTACAAGTAAATGACATAAATAAGGTGACAGATAATTGCAGTTATAATTTACAGCATTCACAGAATGAGGAATGATATTCAGTCTTTAGCAGCGGCACACATTTAGCATCTTCACTTTCACCTTATACTGGTGGCAGTTCAGCATGCACATTTTCTTATTGTAGTGGATGGGTGCCAGGAGTTGCCGTATTAAAACTCGGCGAGAACTTTCCAAATGATTTATTCGTTTCCACTACAGAGCTTCATTCACCTTGGTCCGCATCACAGGCTCCGCATTGCTAAGGAAGTACCCCCAGCGGCCTGTGCAATGCAACGCTGTGTCGTGCCGGCCTTGTTCGCCAGCTGTAGAGTTCCGATTACGTCAGGATGACTGCGCCAGCAGCCGACTCAGAAGCCACCGTACTCGCTAACTCGCCGCTGCACCGCCAGGAGCCGTAGGCCGGCCCCGCTGCTGCTCCTTCCTCGGCTGGCGTAGCTGGGAACGCGGCGGCAACGACCGCCCCCGTTCCGGCGTCCGCACCTGCGGTCCTCGCCTTGTAAGTCTCCGGCGTGTGTTGGAAAACGAGACAACTGCCCGCCATAGCGACCCGAAGAGTGGCCTGCCCTGGCTGGCTGCGGACCCCGCGTCGGCCTCAGAGGGTCGAACCAACGACCCGCCGTGGACTGGGACGCTGTCGCCCCATATGTCGTTGCGTGCAGCCTGGCGGAGTGACACGCCCCGCCGTCCAGGAGAGCTGCCACACTTGAATGAATCTCGTTAGAAAACAACACCTATTTATACTCGGCTGCGCGCCTCTGTTTCGCTAACGCATCGCTCCGAGTCACTTACGCCCCACACCCCGGTTGCGCCAGTGGGCCCCTTCTTACTGTAACTTGCGACATGCAAACCGCTGCGTTTACGCTTTTCACCAGTTCGTTGGCCTCCAGTTCACTTCGCAACCGCTGGTCAGCATAACTGACTGCAATCCAGCCCGCACCTGGCTGTAACTTGTGCTCAGAACATCGCACAAAACTAACTTTCCCTATTTTAATCTGTGGTGCCGCTACATTATTCTGCAGCCTGAGCTTCCTCATAATCATTTCACAGACCCGAATTAATCATTCAGTAAATCCTTGATGTGTGTGCCTTTCAGTGTAAATTACGTGGACGAAAGAGCAGTCCCGAACAGAGTAATCGCAAAGTACTTCACTGCCTTGTAATTTTTTCTCAGTTCCAGCCTTCTAAACGCATCCTTAGAGAGTTCAGGATCTTCCTTTATAACAGACACCAGATGTTTGCTGTCACATTCTTGTATCTGCTGTACTACTGATTTATTTTTCATGTGTGACTTGCAGGTGACGTTAGGGTCGGGAAGGTGACCCACTCCATCCCCTCTCCACGAGGAATCCATGTGTTGCTAACCTATACCCTTTCTGTTGAAGACAACTCGGAGAATTCTACCATATTTCTTATTGAGATTCTGATACTTAAGTATTTTCTCGAACTCATTTTCGGTATACATCTTGTATTCAATATGTTCATCGCTCCCAATATTATAAAAAATGTAACTTATATATTTTCCCATTAACCAAATCACTGCGTTATTTTTTGCCTGGACTGAAGAAAATGTTAGTCGGTACATTGTTTGCTGAATTCTAGTTATTTGAGGAATTTTCTCCCCGGTCCACCTCCAGTTGATAATACGATCTCTACATATAAAACGATGAAGCACACTATCAACGAGGTTGCATTTGCTGCAGAGGTTAGTGTCACTTAAACCTATGGCAAAAAGACGCTCATTAGTGCTGATGATGTTATTGACTACCTTGTACCACGCTGTTCTGAAACACGAAAGAACATCACTACTGATGTTTTTTCAGACCACATTCCATGCTATTGCAGCATATTTAGTTTCTATGTTATTTTTCCTTTCATGTTTCCGTCTTTCAGCTAAAATCGCCTTTGCTGTAATGTTTTTGGAGTTTAAAAGCTTTTGCAGAGACATTAGCTCAAGATGATACTCCCTAATATGTTTTACAGCCAAACACTTCATCCATAACACATTGTCACAGGAACAATTGATAAGGTTGACATGGTGATAGATGGTGATGTATCCGTATGAAAATTCATTTTATTTCCTAAACGCTTGGCCATCTGAAGTTCCCCCTTTGGGCACTTTCATGTCTCACTATGCCCTACATGTACCATGAATTTGGACGAATTCGGCGATGATGAGTAGGCGTCCTCTCCTTGTAAGTGAGATGCTAACAACCGAACAACTGCTTACCTGCTCTTTCTAGCAGAAACACTCTCCTAGCCTTCTAAACTGATTTATTAACTCTCGTAACCATAGTTGCTATAATGATTTCATAGTCTCTAATCCACGTTTCTTTTCTGACTTTGTCGATACATTAGCAGACCTTAGATATATTGCAATTAGCGATGAATACAACAGTAATTTATAGATGATCTTTCTCAAGAAAAAACCAATCCTGATGAATCTACACTTACACTAGATCTGTTACCCACTGATACTGGATTTATCAAAAGCTCTTTTTTAGGCACTTTGTAGTATGACCTCGCAAATCTATTCAGAAAATTCGGCATACACGTCGCCTTTTCGTTGAGAGTCCACCAATGACCCCGAGTTTCATGGAATAAGTGCCTCAATTGTGAAGTTTCATATGTGGATCAGAGTAGTATGAAATTTCGAACAATATTTAGTCAATATTAACTTAAGAAGAAAGAACAGATTAAACGTCATTCGGCTTTTACTGAGCACCTAAAATCTGTTAGACACGGTCCCCAACGTTGTAGAATTTGCGTATACTCTACACCGCCTGCAAAGGAAAAAAGCTGTTATTTAGAGGAAATGGAAATTATGAAGCACTCCGGTGCAGGACAGGTAGATCAATTGATTAGCAGAAATTAGTTTTTTATTATGTTATAATACGCGCTATAGTAACCCATCAATATTTCTTTATCATGAATTTGATACTACTTTATTCATTCCTTTATCTTCTAACTATTTTTTTAATGTTCTGACTTGTTATGTTTTACTTTCATTTTAGGTCTTTGTTTGTTAGGCAGGTTTTGACAATTTCATAATTTATTGAGGTCATGTTACCCGCACACAGCCCGTGTCTCTGCACTTATTTTATCACGGTGCCTATACCAATTTAATTTTTAATAACTCTGCTGTTTACCTAATTTATTGATTTCCGCATATGTAATTTAGCTATGTTTTTTGCCATAGTTCCTCTTTCCAAGAGATATTGTAGTTGTACTTCGGCATTTTATTCTCGTTTTCAGGTCCCTTGTTCTTTTATTCGTCTGATGGCGATAGGACTACGTTTCCTTATAATTTTTATCTTAAGGCCACATGCTGGCTTTAAAGCACGGATGTTGCTCACCATACTACTTCCTACGTATAAGTTCATAGTCATTGTTAGTTGTGCAGATGGCTACCCAGCCCAGAACTTTGCCTCGTACTAATGCCATCCCCCCTTTTTTTAATGCACCTATGCCTTAAAATGTTATATTACACCCCTAGGTTAATCTGAAGGTGCCCCACAAGGGCAAAACGCGTCAATGCCGATAAAGAGATAAAACATTTGCTGACAAAACTGTTTTACTTCGAGAGATTTAGTCAGTACCAACGGGCCTAGATGGGCCTGTGAACGGAGTTTATATTAATATTAAACAAGTGAAATCATTTAGCTAGTACTGACACTAGCACTATTGCCCCAATTGTTCCTGTTAATTGTCTACGTCTATAAAACACTAAGTGAAATTGGTGATTTGAGTTAGTTGTCAACATAAGCATAATATAACTGCTTAGTATAAGCGCTTTTAAAATGGAGAATATGTAGGGCTGAATTACTCCTACTGCAAAAATATTGTGAAATAGCAAACCACTGTCTTGGGAAATCTCGATTCTTTCGCTTTCGATTTCCGACACATGCCTGTAGGTGTTTCTCGTTCTTACACGAGGCATAACACAGTCTACTGGTAAACAAACAATATTCACTGGCATTTCTGAAAGAGAAACCAAATTCGTAATCTTTCCTTATATACAGAATGTAGATGGTGTTACTCCTACCTATTACGTGCAACTGCACTGGAATGCTAATCATTGGCATACCTAATCATGTGGTACACTTCGTGTCAGGTTGGCGTTTGTAGCAGACCACCTTCGTGGTGTTGCAAATTTTAATTAGCAGTAGTCTGGTTTGAATGATTCCAGCTTTGTGGAAGACTAAGCAATGCAGATATACTGCAGAACAGCGGCTCATTTCGATCAAAGTCGGGATGGTCTATTCCTTAGGGTTCTGGAAAACGCGCTACACGATACTGGTGCTGAACACGCTGGCAATGGGCATCAGCTACGCGACGCGCGTCAACATCTCGGTAGCCATCGTCGACATGGTCAACGGGACTGCGCTGAGGGAGAGAGAGGCCGCTGAAGGGATCCAGCTGGTCCGTGATCCGGACGCCTGTCCAGGGGAGCTGGTGGTGCTCGAGGATGCCACAGGCCGCAAGGTGAGCAGACACACTGAATACCCGTTGCTGGACCAGCAGCAGGGACTGAGATCCGTGATTTTATCCATACTGGATGAGAGGTCGTGGTTGTGAATGTCAATGTTAAAAATATATCGGCTCAACCACTTGTTTATAGTGTAAAACACTAAGATTGACGCGTTTCGGAAGTCAAGCTTCCATCATCAGAATAATAAAAAGTAAAAGAACCTGTTAAAACTCGGTAAAATGGAACATGCACCAGGCACAATAAAACTGATAATAAAATTAAAACATCGTGGCTACTTCCCTTGTTGCAGCCGTGTCTTCCAAGGTGCATCTCCACACAGTATTAGGAAACAAAATGGTAGGCATGTTTTAAAATATTTAGGAAACCAACCACAACTGATGTGTTGATACAAAATAATTCCTGCCATCCTAATACCCAGAAACTTTCTGCTATTGGATCTTTGATAGACAGAACTTTTAGAGTCCCTATGGATGAAAAAGACAGAATGACTGAGCTGAACATCGTGAAACAACTAGCTACAGCTAACCGATATCACCAAAACGTTGTCAATAAATTAATACGACAGAAACAGCTCGCGACTGCAAGGAAGAATACCGCAAATAATATTACGAGAGTCACAATACTATATTTCGGTGATATTTCACAAAAAGTGGCTAACATTTTCAAACCTTTTAAAGTCGATACCGCTTTTCAGAACAATAATACGCTGCAGTTTAAACTAAGAAATAATTTGCAGCAGGAAAGCGATAAATATGAGAGAGCTGGGGTCTATAAAATTCAGTGTAACACATGCAAGGAAAGCTATGTAGGGCAAACTGGTAGGTCCTTTAAAGTACGTTACAAAGAATATAGCGATGCTTTCCGGCTTAAAAATTTCGAAAAATTAGCTGTAGTCACGCATATTTGGGAAACGGGACACCCCATGTTGGGAATAGATCAGGATCTCGTTATTTTACATAGGACATAGGCAAAAATCTGGATCTACTAGAACAGCTGGAAATTACGATACATAGCGTGGATAATCAGAACACACGGAATGAACAGCTAACTGGTGATACAAATAACTTTTTCAAACATTTCACTGGTTTCTTTTAGTAACTACATTTTTAGCAATTGGTAGGGTACCATCATTTCACGAGGTCCTTGGAACATGTATACGTTATCTGTTTGTATAGACATCTCTGCGACTTCCTTGTTTACTTGCGCGTGAGCTCACTCGCGTTTCAGTGTCGTGTTTGGCTACGTGGTGTGTGGTATCAACGAAGACGCACGGGAGGTTTACGACAATAGAGGAGAGAGCCATGTGGTTAGATGTTGAACACCATAGGCGTAACCATTTTAGAGTTTTTTTATATTTTGAGGACTATGTGGAGATGCACCTTGGAAGACACGGCTGCAACAAGGGAAGTAACCACGATGTTTTAATTTTATTATCAATTTTATTGTGCCTGGTGCATGTTACAAAAAATGGCTCTGAGCACTATGGGACTCAACATCTTAGGTCATAAGTCCCCTAGAACAGAACTACTTAAACCTAACTAACCTAAGGACATCACACACACCCATGCCCGAGGCAGGATTCGAACCTGCGACCGTAGCAGCCCCGCAGTTCCGGACTGCAGCGCCAGAACCGCACGGCCACCGCGGCCGGCGCATGTTCCATTTTATCGAGTTTTAACAGGTTCTTTTACTTTTTATTATTCTGATGATGGAAGCCTGACTTCCGAAACGCGTCAATCTTAGTGTTTTACACTATAAACAAGTGGTTGAGCCGATATATTTTTGAACACTGAAATCCATTTTTATATGGTTTGGTTCAAATGGCTCTGAGCACTATGGGACTTAACTTCTGAGGTCATCAGTCCCCTAGAACTTAGAAGTACTTAAACCTAACTAACCTAAGGACATCACACACATCCATACCCGAGGCAGGATTCGAACCTGCGACCGTAACGGTCGCGCGGTTCCAGAATTAAGCGCCTAGAACCGCTCGGACACCACGGCCGGCTGGTTTGGTTCAAATGGCTCTGAGCACTATGGGACTTAACATCTGTGGTCATCAGTCCCCTAGAACTTAGAACTACTTAAACCTAACTAACCTAAGGACGTCACACACATCTATGCCCGTGGTAGGATTCGAACCTGCGACCGTAGCGGTCTAGCGGTTCCAGACTGAAGCGCCTAGAACCGCTTGGCCACACCGACCGCTATATGGTTTGAATACAAATTTTTGACTCCAGGCTGTGCGAGTTCCACACAAATACTTGATATCTCTGTACATCTTTTATTGTCTTCATCGACAGGGGGAAGCACTACCCCCCCCCCCCCCCCCCCACCCCGCCTTCACCAAGAAACACTAGTTTGTTGTTGCTGTGGACTCTCCATCTATCCAGAATATCTTGTTAATTTGTAGGCAAATTTCACTTTTTATTCTCGTTGTTGTTGGTGCTCCAGTCTGAAGACTGATTAGATGCAGCTTTCCGTGCTAGTCTACGCTGTACAAGTCTCTTCATCTCTAAATAACTAGTGCAACCTAGACCTATTTGCATCTGCTCGCTATGACAACGCTTGGCCTCCCTCTACCCCTCTACAATTTTTACCGCCCCTCGTTTCTTTCCATTACCACACTGACCCCTTCTTATTGCCTAACAATTTATCTCTCAAGTTTTGTCATAAGTTTCTCTTCCCCACGATTAGATTTTGTATATCTTAGGTTTTATGTCCCCCATGCTATAAGTACATAAAAAGCAGACTAGTACAGGCAGAAAGGCCATTCCTATGTCTCTACTATCATGAGACATAGTGCTTAATTTGAGGAAGAAACTTCTGAGAGCGTACGTTTCGAGCGCAGCATTGCATGGTAGTGAAACGTGGACTGTGGGGATATCGGGACAGAAGAGAATCGAAGCGTTTAAGATGTGGTTCTACAGAAGAATGCAGAAACTTAGGTGGACTGATAAGAAATGAGGTGGTTCTCCGCACAGTCAGCGAGTAAGGAATATATGGAAAACACTGATAAGAAGAAAGGGCTATATGGTAGGACATCTGATAAAACTTCCATAGTACCAGAGAGAGCTGAAGAGGGTACAGACTGTAGACGAAGACAGAGTGGAATACATGGAGCAAATGGTTGAAGATGTAGGTTGCAAGTCTTACTCTGAGATGAAGAGGGTGGCACAGAAGAGGAATTCGTGGCGGGTCGCATCAAACCAACCAGACAACCGATGACTCTGGAAAAAAGTTCTTTATTAGGTATCTGATAGCCATCAAACCTTCGGCTCTCTTAATGAATAACTTCCTCCTCAGTAGATCACACATGGATATCCGAATGCAGGACTGTTTTACATCTCCAATATTTTACAGGTCTAGTTCATAGTCGCACTTTTCTTCAGTGTTTAAAAATTGAACTTAAGTACGAGGGTTGTCCAGAAAGTAAGTCCCGATCGGTCGCGAAATGGAAACCACTGGGAAAATCCGGTAGAGCTTTGCACAGGTGTGTTGGGCAGTGTCTCTAGTATGCGCGTCGAACGTGTCGCTTGGCTCTTTTCAGTTTTCAGTGAACAGTGAGCATGTAAAGATGCGTAGGGAATAGCGTCTCCCACCAAGTATGAGGGCCTGGTTAGACATTTCGCCTGAGTCATGTAGCCCACATAACACAACTGTCGAGCAGTTCCTTTTACATGCTAATTCTATGCCGCACACTGCAGGGGCAGTGAAGACGCTCCTGCAGCGTTTCAGATGAGAAGTGTTTGATAACCCACAATAGAGTCCGTAGTTGGCTCCCCCTGAGTCTCATCTCTGCTCACAAGAACCGCTGGCTGTGAGGAGAAAATTTTTCCACAGACAATGAGCTGCAGACCAGTGCAGAAAACTGGCCGAAAGCACAGGCAGCTGCTTTCTATGACGAGGATATTGGAAAATTAGCACAACACTACGACACCACTCGAAGCTGGAGCTGCGACTATCTAGAGAAGTAGGTGGAAGGTGTACCTAATTGTTCCAAATGAAACGTTTCTGGTTTTCACTGTGGTTTCCATTTCGCGACCGATCGGAACTTACTTTCTGGACAACCCTCGTAATAGTGAGAGACTGATATACAGGACTGAAAAGATATACAAATAAGTTTTGTTTGAGAAAGTAAGACTGGTAACGCTGTTTATAGTGAAAGAGGGTTGTGTGTCGCAATATTCATCTGTTCATGGTAGAGGTACAAAAGTTGAAGTATGGTTGAAAAAGAAGGAAGGTCATGTTTTTGGGAGGTTATCAGCAACTTGACGTTGTTTCTTACGGTGCTGTTGTGATGAGAGTCGAGGATGTAATAGGGGTTGGAAATTAGGAACCAAGCGTTTGCACAGGTATGTAACGAGACCGCGTTCTGTGGAAAGATTAGGTCAGGGAAATAAATACGTGTTGAGGGCAGGATGCCTTATGGAACAACAAGCAGCTGTGAAACAGGGTGCGTACTGGTTAGGAGGAATTATTTGGTGGACAGTTTATGGTGTGATTCTGTTTTCTCCCAGAAGAAGTGCCAGAAGTACTTAATCCCTTTCCATTGCTGCACTGTCTGGTGAGGAGTATTTTGAGACGTATTAGTGGACATTGATAGGTTGTGGATATTGGTAGGTTGCATTGTCGTGCTGATAAAATCAACCATCGACTCCGAGCTTTTCCTCTACTATATGCAGTACAGTGTGCTGTATATTGTGTTAATATACGTCCTCATTTAGGGTTTGCTTAAGTGCAATAAGGAGTCCACACGCTAACCACATAAATATCCCGATACCACAGCATCACTTTCTCCATATATGACTGTTGGCATTAGATGTAACGCTCTTCAGGCTTTTTGCCAAACCCAGACCCTTACATCAGATTTCCAAAGGGTATTGGCGATTCATGGCTCCAAATATCTCGTTTCCAGTTATAGGATGGCCAGCGGCGACGGTCTTGACGGCACCAAAAGCGTCATTTAGCACTGACCACAGAATTGTGTGGCTTATGAGGAGTTCTCTACCATTGTATCCCATTCTTTTTATCTCATTACGCACAGTCATACCACTAGATGGACTGCTGGGAGCACTTGTGAATTCGGGAGTGATTCCTTCTGCTGATTTCATGTTTTGCAACCACCCTACGCAACGCTTAACGGCCTCTCTCCGTCAGTAAATAAGGTCTGCCGGTCTTGGTTTAACTGTGCTCTGTTCCTCAAGTTTTGGCTTCATAGTAACATCACCAACAGTCGACTTGGGCATATATGGAAAGCTTGAGACGTACCAGATGGATTTGATACTCAGCTGGCATCCGATGACTAGTCCACATTGGAAATCGCTGAGCTTTCCATTTTGATGTTACTGGTTCTCCACTGAGCTTCAGTACTGGATACTCTTCGGTTTCAGTTTTGGATGAAGTCTCAACACTTGAAGTTTTACGTTCAATCTTCTTGCGTGATTTTATAACTGTTCATTATGTGTGCCTGCCATTACTTGTTTCAAAACTTGTCAATACATGTAGAGGTCTGACAACACTATGCGAAGTGTTTCCTTTTATTATGGCGGGTCTGCCTCGTGACATCTTGTGATCTGTTCCGCATTACGTAAAGGTGTGCGGCTACTTTTGAATATGTACCGTATATTAAATACGGAGAGATCGGTATCAACTTCGCCGTATCCAATGGAATTGTAGTAATTCTGCTGATAGTATCGTAGTTATAATAGATACGAATCCAATGGCGATTCGCGCTTGAAAATCTGATTAATATTTCCGGAATAGCTTTAATAATTAGAACTGTGAATTTATCTGTTTTGAACATGAAACCGATCGCTGTCTTATGCCTAAGTTCGTGCCTCGATACCCAAATAAGGAAATCGTCACGTCGCATAAGCTGGAATCATAGTCACACCGAAATAATAACGGCTTGAAAAGGTGCACAGAGGAACTGTTTTAAGGCAACTTGGTCCTTTGCTAAATATTGAGCCCGTTGGACGCTAAAACCCGGCAGCTCACCCGCGATCTATTTCATCAGAGGAATTATAGCTCACATTCAGTCTGTGTCATTTAAATGTGTCGAGTGCTGAATGTATGTGCGTCAATTCCTAAAGGACCAAACTGCTGAGGTCATCGGTCCCTACACTTACACACTACTTTAACTTAAACTAACTTATGCTAAGAGCAACACAAACACCCATGCCCGAGGGAGGACTCGAACCTCCGGCTGGACTGGCCGAGCGGTTCTATACGCTACAGTCTGCAACCGCGCGACCGCTACGGTCGCAGGTTCGAATCCTGCCTCGGACATGGATGTGTGTGATGTCCTTAGGTTAGTGAGGTTTAAATAGTTCTAAGTTACAGGGGACTGATGACCTCAGAAATTGAGTCCCATAGTGCTCAGAGCCATTGGAACCATTTGGAGGACTCGAAGAATAATTATTGGAAGTGCACTGGAATACTAGGTAAGGTGCAAGCCTGCAACGAGCGGTGCGAAGGAATTACGAGGGGCGTTCAGTATGTAATCTGAACATTTTTTTCTCGGCCAATTTATGCTGAAAAAGGCGGAATTTACTGTGGGACATCGTGGAATATTCCCGCTTCAGCCGCTACAGTTTCAAGGACTCTCGATTGGTAGCGACGCTAAACTTCGCTTTCAAAATGGCCCCTGTACCGGAGGTGCGTTTCTAGGAGAGAGCTTTCATTGAGTTTCTTTCGGCAAAAAACTACAACATCGCAATTATCCATAGGCGCTTGGCGAATGCTTACAGAGACCGGGCAGTGAGTGAAAGCGTGGCGAGTCGTCGGGCGAGGCGCCTATCATCACCGCAACAAGGTCGCGCAAACCTGTCCAGTCTCCCGCATGCCGACCGGCCGCACACATTTGTGACTCTAAAATGTTGGGATGTGCGGACATTCAACTGGACGTCTCTGTTGGTAGTGCTGACATTCTCGTCCACCAGTGCAACGATTATGTCTGAAGTCTATTGTGCCACCCTCAGGAAGTTCAAGAAACGATTTAACGTGTTCATAGCCACAAAAATGCAAACGAACTTCTTCTTCTCTGTGATGACAATGCAAGGCCCATCACTAGTCTTCACATCCGAGAGATGCTCACAAAACATTGAACTGTTCTTCCCAATCCACCATACAGCCAGTATCTCGCACATTCTTACGACTATCTCTTTCGCCCAATGAAGGATACACTCCATGGGAAGCAGTACCTGACTGTTGGGGAGGTTATTGATGTAGTACGACGTTGCCTCCAAAGTCGACCACTGGAGTCGAACCATGCAGGCATACAGCCCCTACAAGTAAGGTGGCGTAAGGCTGTCGCATTAAACGGAGATTGTGATTGAGTTACATTTTGCTGGAGACTTATTAGTCTGAACTTTATCTTCCATAAGGGTAGAAGCTGAAGCAATGAATTAAAATTTGTGCTCCAGATGGGACTTGAATACAGGTTTCCTGTTTACTAGGCAGATGTGCTGACCACTATATCAACATAGCATTGTGGCAATCACAGCTGCACAGACTATCCTAGCCCAGTTCCCTCCCTAATGATGATTATGCTGAACACTAGTCTTTCGTAGCCAGAAGAATTGGGAATAATATGCTGTATTTCAAGTCTGAATAAAAACAATCTGCTCTCAGAAAAAGATGTGATTCATTAGTTATTGAACGCTCCTCGTACCTATTATGGCAGCTGTTGACTCCAGAGAAACCGCAAAAACCTCTGGAATAAGTTATCTCAACATTGTTCGCATTTTTGACGTAAACTGATTCCATTCAGATCATGTGTCACTTGACCAGCAGAAGAGAAGGAGACAGACGGTTGACAGCATCTCTTTTCTCAAGAAGTCTCTTTAATTTTCCTACAGGCATCATCTATCTTTTCCCTAGATATGTATGCTTCTACATCCTTGTATTTCCCGTACAGCCATTGCGCCATTGTGCACTTCATGTCAGCCTCATTTTTTAGACGTCTCCACACCATTTTGCTTGCTTCATTGACTACATTTTTGTATTATCTCCCCTCGTCAATTAGATCCAGTATCTCGTACCTTATCCAAGAATTTCTACTGGGTTTTGTACTTTCGCCTCTTGATCAGCCATCTTCAGTAATTTATGTTCAGAGTAGACAACTGCTCCTGGAAATGTGTTATAGTTTAAAAGCTGGTTTCGGAACCTTTGTCTACCATTACTAGTCTGCCTGAAACCTTTCTGTGCCTCCAGGCCTCTTCCACGTACATTTAGTGATTTTCAAGCCAAGTGCTATGGATCATTAAATTATTCTCTATGCAGAGTTCTACCAGGTGGCTTCCTCTTTTATTGATTTCGTCCAATCTATGTTCTTTAATTTTTTTCCTTCTCTCACCCTTTCCTACTATAGAGTTCCATATTGTCAACACAATTCAATTTCCGTCTCTCTCAGTAATTTCTTTTATCTCATCATATATTCTTTCAATTCATCACCTAGTAGGCATACAGCGTGTTCCAGGAGGCATAAAGGGTGTTCCAGGAGGAATGATCAGTATACAGCAAAAAGCCTAGTAAACATAGGCTAGAAAATGCATACGTTTAGAGCCACGAGCACTTGTCCAATAGAAGAGAAGTGTTTCACAGTAGCGAAGATGAACAAGTGCTTATAACTCTTAACATACGCATTTTAGAGCCCTTGTTTATTAGACATATTCTCTTCGAATGGTCGTTGACTATTTCTCCTGGGACACCCTGTGTAAGCCGGCGGTTCTGGGAGCTTCAGTCTGGAACCGCGCGACCACAACGGTCGCAGGTTCGAATCCTGCCTCGGGCATGGATGTGTGTGATGTCCTTAGGTTAGTTAGGTTTAAGTAGTTCTAAGTTCTATGGGACTAATGACCTCAGATGTTAAGTCCCATAGTGCTCAGAGCCATTTGAACCATTTGAATCCTGTATAATCTTGTCCTATTGTGGTACGTATTGGCTTAGTGCCTGTCGTGGTTACGATAATGCATTCACTGGGTTGTTCATGGAAGATTACCGACAGTTCTACTTTCCTATTCCTTATTAGACCTACTCCTGCAGTACTCCTGTTGGATTTTGTATTTATAAACCTGTACCCATCTCCCTTCCCATGCACATCGCTAATTCTCTCACTAATTGCCTCTGTGTCTAACTTCAATCTATCCATTTCCCTTATTAAATTATCGAGCCACCCATGTTCCAACCCATAGAATTCCAGTTTTGCTTGTTCTGATGACGACACAGTCGTGATTGCCCCCACTGGGAGAACCGAACGGAACGCTATTTTACCTCCGGTATATTTTATTCAAGAGGATTCCACCATCATTTGACTGTACAGTAGAGCAGCATGTCCTCGCGAAAAATAACGGCCATTCGCAGTACTAGCATAGCAGGGCCGTGTTGGCTGATGTTAGACGGCCATATCACTCAATTATGCAGACTGTTGGCCCTGTAACAACTGAAAAGGCTGTTGTCCCTCTTCAGGAACCATAGCAACTCCTCAATACCTACTGTACGGTTATCTGTGTCAAGGAGGCACGCAAGCCATCCCATCTCCATAACATCCATGGCTCAGAGAAGGCTGTAATTAATATAGCTATGTAGATTATACCTTATTTCGTGATGACTGTTCCACAGTTTGAGTGAAAACAGAATTACGAAATACTAAATGCTCCAGGAATTATCTCAGACCAATAGCTTAGCACGTAAAACTGGCCTGTAAAGTCAACACATGAACATAAAATGAAATGTAATGTATTGAATATGATTACTCACCTTTCAAAGTAGGTGCTGAAAGTGTCCTCCGCTCACTTCAGCGTAAATGTGACCACTCTTGAGGAGATTCATATATACGTTTGTCAGTTTTTGTGTTGTGATGCTATTGATGACATCCTGGATCCTGGTCTTGAGTTCTCGAATTGTGTGTGGATTTGTTTCGTTTACTCTTCCCTTTAACAGCCACCAAGTAAAAGTTAGAAGTGGACAAGCCTGATGACTGAGGAGGTCACAAGTCTTTACTGATAGTCCGTCTGGCGTAAAAGTCTCATGCATACGAGGCAATGAAGCAACTGATGTGTGGCATGTTGCACCGTCCTGCTGGGAGTAACACAACTGGCGGTCCTCTTCTGTCAAGTGCGAATAAAACTCGTCCATGATTCCCAAATATTCGTTACTCTTCACTGTCGTCTCAAAGACTATGGGTCCCATAACGCGTATGGCGGAAATGGCACAAAATGGCACACTAAACACCAATCTTCTTGTCATGCAAGGGTATCTGGTAGATCACGTTTGGATTTTCTGTCGACCGATATCGGTTGTTTTGGGAATTTATGTACCCAGACAGATGGAACGACGTCTCGTCACTCATGATGAGCCTTAGCGGGTCCAAGACACCACTGGTAACATTTATCAACAGCCATGAACAGAAATGCACACTGTTCTGCAGAGCAGACTCCTTCAGTTCTTGCACAACATTTATCCTGTACGGTTCTAACTTCAGTCCCCTTGAAACACGTCTGCAGCTTCTCTCACTCACATGAACTTGATGAATCAATCTCCTGGTTGACTTACGAGGACTTCTTGTCATTATCTCCTGCACCTGCCTATCTAATTCAGGCGTGCAGGCAGGTGGTGGTCTAACGAATACAGTATTATCACACACTCACACTAACCTGACTTCTCACAACGAGGCATTTTTCTCAAATAGTTTCGACAAGTTTCACTGGCTGCGGCTGCAGCTGCCTTACACAACAAAAAAGTTCCGTACAGTGTCCGTACATGAGAAGAAAATGGTTAGTTCGTAAGCGACTGCTTGCACGACGTTTCTGGTTTTCCATTATTATTGAGGTGCACGCACGAACTGCAACATTATCGTTGCGTACGAGGAGCCGGTTTTACGTCCCGCATTCTGTATATCGACAGAAACGTGAACGGCCCATTCCTATGCGGAAGGAAGAAGATGGAATTATTATGTTGAAATTTATATGTTGCAAAACATATTCTTTGTTTTGTAGGACAGAAGCTGGTAAGCCTAGACGGTCAAGATGCCGAGCGTAATATTTTGACTTTTCCGTCTATACCCTGTGCAAACAATACAGATAGGAGCAGAAGTTACTGGAAGCAATTGGATTTGCGACGAGACAAGAATATTTTACTAACATTAGCATGTTGTAGAAGCGTCATGTAGATGTAATATTCGGCCTATGAGCAGTATTATGGCTGGATTTAGATTATTCTGGTGTCCAACTTGTATAAACAGAGTAATGAAATATTTAGAACTTTTCAGAAATGGACACAATGTTTGCAAACAGAGGGAGACGAGTTGCATTCCAGGCAGTTGCGGTTTCACCGTAGGAGTACATTCATACGGGTTCTCCCACATAATGTACATCACATTTTTATATCATACAGTTTCCAATAAAATTATAATACCTAAGTACCCAGTGATTCACAACTTAAAGTATTTGTTTTACAAAGCAGTTAATCTGCTTATATGTTTCACAGCACCTAATTTCGCATTTGCGGTAAAGAGGGGTTATGAGCACATATGGATTAAGTCCTGGGAGTGGGAAGAGAGGGGGGGGGGCTGTGGTTGGAGAACTTCGCAGTCGCAAACTATAGCTGACATGATGGAAGTCAGTGAGCCGTGTTAAAGAGATGGGCCTGTATTCACAGCCGCAGGACGTTCATGGGATTGCAGCCATCCCTCATGATATACACCCCTGGAAATTGAAATAAGAACACCGTGAATTCATTGTCCCAGGAAGGGAAAACTTTATTGACACATTCCTGGGGTCAGATACATCACATGATCACACTGACAGAACCACAGGCACATAGACACAGGCAACAGAGCATGCACAATGTCGGCACTAGTACAGTGTATATCCACCTTTCGCAGCAATGCAGGCTGCTATTCTCCCATGGAGACGATCGTAGAGATGCTGGATGTAGTCCTGTGGAACGGCTTGCCATGCCATTTCCACCTGGCGCCTCAGTTGGACCAGCGTTCGTGCTGGACGTGCAGACCGCGTGAGACGACGCTTCATCCAGTCCCAAACATGCTCAATGGGGGACAGATCCGGAGATCTTGCTGGCCAGGGTAGTTGACTTACACCTTCTAGAGCACGTTGGGTGGCACGGGATACATGCGGACGTGCATTGTCCTGTTGGAACAGCAAGTTCCCTTGCCGGTCTAGGAATGGTAGAACGATGGGTTCGATGACGGTTTGGATGTACTGTGCACTATTCAGTGTCCCCTCGACGATCACCAGTGGTGTACGGCCAGTGTAGGAGATCGCTCCCCACACCATGATGCCGGGTGTTGGCCCTGTGTGCCTCGGTCGTATGCAGTCCTGATTGTGGCGCTCACCAGCACGCATACCACCATCATTGGCACCAAGGCAGAAGCGACTCTCATCGCTGAAGACGACACGTCTCCATTCGTCCCTCCATTCACGCCTGTCGCGACACCACTGGAGGCGGGCTGCACGATGTTGGGGCGTGAGCGGAAGACGGCCTAACGGTGTGTGGGACCGTAGCCCAGCTTCATGGAGACGGTTGCGAATGGTCCTCGCCGATACCCCAGGAGCAACAGTGTCCCTAATTTGCTGGGAAGTGGCGGTGCGGTCCCCTACGGCACTGCGTAGGATCCTACGGTCTTGGCGTGCATCCGTGCGTCGCTGCGGTCCGGTCCCAGGTCGACGGGCACGTGCACCTTCCGCCGACCACTGGCGACAACATCGATGTACTGTGGAGACCTCACGCCCCACGTGTTGAGCAATTCGGCGGTACGTCCACCCGGCCTCCCGCATGCCCACTATACGCCCTCGCTCAAAGTCCGTCAACTGCACATACGGTTCACGTCCACGCCGTCGCGGCATGCTACCAGTGTTAAAGACTGCGATGGAGCTCCGTATGCCACGGCAGACTGGCTGACACTGACGGCGGCGGTGCACAAATGCTGCGCAGCTAGCGCCATTCGACGGCCAACACCGCGGTTCCTGGTGTGTCCGCTGTGCCGTGCGTGTGATCATTGCTTGTACAGCCCTCTCGCAGTGTCCGGAGGAAGTATGGTGGGTCTGACACACCGGTGTCAATGTGTTCTTTTTTTCATTTCCAGGAGTGTATTAACGGGGTTCCTTCCCTACAATGTTGGCAACAACGTTTATAATCAATCATGTAAACGCGTCGTACAAACAGTGATTTGTAGTTTTCGTATTCTACTACGAAAGTTAACCCGCAACTAAACCGTTTTCGGATCTGACTTCTTCTTCTCAAAGTGACACATTTCCCCCTCTCCATAATACCTGAAATGTTGTATGATCATCACGGATACATTCTGCCTACATATGGAGAAGAAAAGGGGGTTCATACGATTCAGCCTGTATTCGTCCCATTGTGTAGAACGTTTCTTCAATCAAGTCAGCGTACTACATCTCAGTTCCCAGAGAATCTCATTACTGCATTGATGTGTAGACCATGTTTTTTGGAGGGGACTGTACTTTTCACAGTGACAGTTGATATACCGATACAGCTGAAAAGATCCAAAATAGTTTGGTGAACATGCGAATGAAAGACCTTCTCTTCTTCGACCTTTAAAATTTAGGTTATCATATTAGTGCGTGACTTAAACCTGTGTTGGAAAACAATTAAGAGGTAGTTTTTGCTGTGATCTTGTGTCATAAGACCAATTTGATGCAGCTCCCCACGCTATTCCATCCTATGCAAGCCTCCTCATCTCTGTGTAACAAATGGTTCAAATGGATCTGAGCACTATGGGACTTAACTTCTGAGGTCATCAGTCCCCTAGAACTTAGAACTACGTAAACCTACCTAACCTAAGGAATCACACACATCCATGCCCGAGGCAGGATTCGAAGCTGCGACCGTAGCGGCCACGCGGTTCCAGACTGCAGCGCCTAGAACCGCTCGGCCACTCCGGCCGGCTCTGTGTAACAACTGCAATCTTCATCCATATGCACCTGCTTTCTGCATTCAAGCGTTGATCTTCCTTTATGAAATTCCTCCCTTACCAAACTGACGATTTCTCGATACCGCAGGATATGTCGCATCATCCGATCTCTTGTTTGATAGACGTCGTACCGTAACTTTCTTTTTTCTTCAATTCAATAAAATACCTCCTCATGCGATCCAACCATCTAGACTTCGTCATTCTTCTACGCCATAACATTTCGAAATTTTCTTCTGTGATGCTACACTTCGAATAAATACCTTGTGCAAACACTGCCTAACACTTGATTTTTTATTCGCTGTTAACAGATTCCCCTTTTTCAAAAATTATTTTCTGTCTATTGCTAATGTGCATTCTCAATCTTCTCTACTTCTATCATCAGTTGTTTTACTGCTAAATGGTAAAACTTGTCTATTATTCCCAGTGGCTCATTTTTAATTCCCGCAGCACCGCCTGATTTAATCCGGCTGTGTTCCATTGCTCTTATTTTGCATTTGTAAGGTATTTTCAAAATACCGTTTCATCGAATAGCGCTTTCAGGTGCTTTCAGGAGCGATCATACTCCTGCAACATCTTTCACATAATTCGGATATGTATGTTGAGTGGAAAACTAAACCTAGAGCTCCATCTACTGGGCCATCGGGATATTCAGCCAGTCTGTACCAAAGTCGTCCTTCGGGTACCATATGGAGCGGCACTTCTCTCCCGGCCGTTGTAAGTTTCTCAGACCTTGAAGCAGCTACTTCTCACTTCAGCAGCTCCTCAGTTGGCATAACGAGGTCAAGAAAGAATACCCAGTAGTATCGGGAATCGAACCCGGGGGCCTGCATAGCAGCCAGAAACAATGGCCACTTCTTATTTCTTTTCCTCTCGATCTGTTTCTACATAGTTATGACGTCAGTGTTTTTTTTTTCCATGTGTGGCAACACAACTATCCCATCGTCTCCGTGAAAAATTCACTCGGAAATTTCTTTCCTTTTTTTTTTTCATTACGGAAGGTGGCCAGTCCCCTAGGCTATTTTGGGCGCGAAATGTGGCCATACAGATTAACAGCTATCCACTTCAACAACGTGAAAATTGACTCAGGCAGTAGCGGGGATAGCATATGTGTAACAGATAATTCCGCCTGTGGCAACCACGAGGCCGTAGGTCGCTGCAAAGAGTCGCAACCGGTTTGCATTTCATACGCTGCAGGTAATAAAATATCCTGCTTGGCGGTCGGATCCGCAGTCCGTACCTCGCCACTGACCTTATGTTAACCCTAGATTACTAAGCCCTCGCAGTTGGTACCAACTCGAGTTTCTCTCCAATCTAGTATCGTCTGTATATGGTATAAGCCAGGAAATTTTGAACTTATTTTCTATTTGAAGTACCACTGTAGACATTGAAATTAACTGGTACATAAACTGTAACTTAAAATGCCCTTTGAGTAAAATATAAAGTAGTTAAGTTTACGATGGGTTAGTAACAATGTAACAGACCCTCCCCCCCCCTTTTGTGTTTTGAAGTTAAACTATTATCCTCTACCTCATTTTCTGTATCTGAACTCTGAGCTGCCTAGGACTTTTCTGCCATTGTGCGTAGTCACTGATTTGAGCACGCATTAGTTGCAGTTATAACGTTTGCTCTATACGTTATTTCCGGCCAACAGCTTTGCGTCGGTCTTGATATCCACAAGCTACATGGTTGGTGGCAGTGACCATCTTAATTTGTGTCATGCTCCGATACAAACATGGCGACGAGCAACTCCTGCCCGAGCGTGCCTAATTACTGAATTGTGGGAACAACAACTAATATTGCAACACCAACAACTACAACAGCAGTAACAACAACAGCAGCAGCAGCAAATTCGCAGACAGTTCGAGACTCTACAAATTCAGTAAAGTGCAGAATAATGTTCCACCCACACGACCAACACCTCTCTAATCTATGCCAGCGTTGTAGCACCTACGTTTCTGGGGTTTTATGATTCAAAGGGAACTTACATATCTCCAACGGTTTATGTCATTTTGCAGGGTTGGATACTCATATTCAGTCTGCACTGTTATTGTCTTCTAGTAGTTACAATTAAGAAGCGGTTCGCAAAGCACATATAAAATCTAGCAGCTAGTCATTCGGCATCTTGTATATTTTGCTGTTCACTCGTTTCCGGAAGCGGAGTTAAAGCTGAAATAGCTTCAAGCAAAGAAGGAAAAATACTGCAGCTTGGAGAAAGCCACACACATTAAATGAAATGCATTTATTATCTTCCATCGGAAACTTAGAAGCATCGGTAACAAGATAGATGAACTTCTCACATATGAAACCCTAATTGGAACAGCAGCACATAAGATGGAATCACTGAAGTTTAGCAGACATATTGATGGATGTCGTTGTTGTGGTCTTCAGTCCAAAGACTGGTTTGATGCAATTCTCCATGGTAGTCCATTCTTGTAAGGTCCTTCATGTGTTCAAAGCAAGTGCAGCCTACATCTTACATCTGCCTCAGCCCGATTACTGTAGTCAAGCCTCGGGCTACCTGTACAATTTGTAACATCCCCCCTACTCTCCTCCCTTCACCATTCCGTCACTAACATGACTATTCCTCAATACATCAGGATTATCTGTCTATCGTATCTTCCACTCAAGTTGTGTCTCAAATTTCTTTTCACCCAATTCGATTTTCTAGCTCTTCATTAGTTATCCGATTAATCCGTATATTCTTCAGCATTTTCCGTAGCACCGCGTTTCAAGAGCTTCTGTTCTGTTCTTGACTGTACTGTTTATCGTCCAGTTTTCGCTACCATATAGTACCTTACTCCAGCAAAAATATTTTCAGGGAAGAAATTTATATTAGATGTTAACAGACTTCTCGCTTCCAGAAACGCTTTACTTGCTGTTTCCCGTTTCATGTCCACATCCTTGATACAAGCTGATATCGTGCTATTGCAGAACTAGTAATAAGAAAGGGGTAGCAATAGCATACGCTATAAAACTGAGTTATGTCCCAGGCCTTGGAAATTAATGAATATTGTTTTTAACAACTCTCTAAATGCTGTGCCACAATAATGGAGCAAGAGACGCATAAACCTGTAGCAGCGGCAGTTTACGGGGTACCCACAGGATGTATTTAAGCTTCATAAATCAGCTATTTACAGTTTTAATAACTTAACTAAGCAATTATTATTTGTGGAGAGTTTAATGTTGATTTTCCGTCGGATAGTATTTATCGAGGGCACCATTGTTGTCCAAATCCAGTTTTGGATTACTAAACATACCATATCCAGTGATGACAAGACCTGCAGATCACGCGGCGCTACAACAAACTGCCTCCATTCGTCTCTGTTTTGTGCTCGATTCCTCTTCAACCCTTGGGCTGACAGGTCCTTCGTCGAGTCGTCCATCCAGTGCTGCATTTGTCGTCATATGGAGTGTTGGTGTTTGGTTTCCCCTCAAGTGCCTTCTTCTACTGCCTTCCATCTGGCATAACGGCTATACGGCCCAGCCACTGGACTCTTCTGTTCTTTAGCTTCTGTAGGATTGTTGGTTGTTGCATCAAGGGGTAGATTTCCTCGTTCGTCCTCCTTCTCTATTCTCCTTTATCTAAGATCGGTTCCTGCATCTTCCTCATTGCTCTTCTTTCAGATGTTAATAGTTTCCCTTTCTACGTTTAGCTATACTCTAGGTCTCTGAATCGTATATGAATTACTGTTCACTGTAAAATTCCCTACGAGGATTATATGACACTGTGAAGTGTCGATCGACAGTTTATTTTTAGAACCAACATCATTTAGAGATTTAGTCGTAAAAATACTATCCAGTTACATTATTTTCAAATGTTAACAATAAATAATAGATCACAGAAGAAAATAATTGTATCACATAACCATAAACTATGATTTGGGAGAGAAATTACTGGAAGAATACTAGGGAGAAATTTCTGAAGTAGACAATGTGCATTGAAAATTTAAATATGCCTTAACGTTTTCTTACAACACTCAGAATTTTGTTCCACTCCGTAACAAGTAATGATAAAAGAGAAAGAAAGCAAGGGCCAGAGACGAGTTACTTCTGGGATTAAAATATGAAGGGCAAGAAGCGAGCGCTCTGTCTAATTAAGAGACAACCTGCAGCCAGGAGTTGAAACTCCATTAACACAGGAACTGTAAAATCCTCCAGCCTGTCATTCGACAAGCAAGAATCGTGCCCTATGATCTCAAAAATAAAACGTTTCACTAATAAGGCCAAAACAGTTTGGAACATAATTAAACAAACAAAAAACAAAAATTGCGACCCAAATGCAACTGAGGCCTCAGAATGTTGGTCTGATAGAAATCAGATCATTTGGTACCAAATACAATGATTACATCTTAACAGTGACAGAAAATATTGCACCCACTAAGAAACAATCATATTCAGACATAACTTAATTCCATTCATTAAAATCGATGTTTTTGGAAATTTTGCAACCATGTTGTTAATGATCTAAATAATAAAACACTGCACTAGTTACACACTTGTTCATGCTCAGCACGAGGCGTTTCGAGAATTTATTCTGATTGTCGAGTGCATTTGTTGACCTAAGTCTTTTGTGTGATATCTTTCATGCGTGTTTTTCTGCCTCTGTCGCACTGTAGTCGTCTGTTTGAGTTGTACTGCGATCACAAAATCTTAGGATGTTCTTTGAAATGCTAATGTTGGGAGTAGTATAGTTGTCTTCAGATACTGTGCCTCCTCTGTTACGCAGAATACCACAAGCGTGTAAACTATCACTAACACTGTTTCTTTCTGAAATCAAAATATGTTACAGAGACATTATGACGGGATGGTTTCATAAAGTGTTTGGATACATTCAGCGGTGTTACAGTGAATGTGGATTACATTATTTACTTAAAGTTGTCAATCATAAATTTATTGTATTACGTGCTTTATGTTCTATTTTGTTGTTAATGTTTGGAGTCTAGAAAGAAATGAAAATATTTATTGAATTTACTGCAGTTATTACACACAAGAGAAACATTTGAAAATATTAACTGTTCACTATCTAGTTCCCCCCCCCCTTCGCTTTTTGTCGTGTACAAAAATTGCGGCTCCTTAATTAAATCCACCGGATGCGATTTCTGGGAGTGGTGTAGGATATTAAGCTCCTATTATATGTTTTTGAATGTGCCTACAGGGTTTTTGTGTGTGTGTTGCTATTGATAGTTTGGTGAACTGGTTATGTATGAAACACCTGATGTATTCATTATATATAATCCGGAAATCCTTACCAGTCTGCCCTATGTAGGAGCTTGAACAACTTATACATGTGATTTTGTATATTCCTGTGTCCAAGAACTTATCTTTTTTATTGTTCAAGGTGTACAATACTTTTGTTGTAGTATGGTGTTCGTGGAGAAAGCTATTTTCACTTTATGTGATCTAAGTAGGTTAGCTATGATTTAAAAAATGATCGCTGCATAAGTATGCAGGCCATACACCTGATTGTATTAATGATTCCTTTTAACTATTTTTATTTAACTCTTTTCTATTTGCTTCTGCATTTCGTTTATCATTCGTCTGGGAATGTCATTAGCCACTGAAATTTGTTTAATGATGTCAAAAGATTGTAGATTGTAAGTATATAGCCCTAGTAACATTTGAAAATGTAATGTGAATGTAAAATCACTCATTCTATCTCATTATTGTTAATTGGACAAATCATCCACTGAACATGAAACAAACTGTCGTTCTCGTTCAATGTAATTTTGTTTGATTTACGTACCATTGTTTTGTATGCAGTTTTTTGTGTATATCTGGATGACAGGATGTGACAGGAATTGTGATACTGAAATCTGTGTTTTTTTTTTCTGTGTATCTTGAAATTGGGCCTATTGTGATCTCCTGCGCGAAAATCTAGAAAATTAACGCTATTATTTTTTTGTGTTCAGCACTTAAATTTATTTTTTGTGTACATTACACAACAAATTTATGATGTTATTGGTGTCGCATTTGACTAAAAGTAAGATATCACCTACATAATCTTCTGTAGCACAGTATGTTGTTAAGCAGGGTTCCTAACTGCTAGACCTCTTTTTGTTCTAGGTAGTTTATGGAAAAGTCTGCTGTGATAGATAATTATGAGGCCAGGCCTAGCCCATGTGGTTGTTGATAAATATTACCACTGAATGCAAAGTAACTGAAGTTGAGTATTAGTTTTAGTAATTCTATAAATTCCATAATTTCAGCTTATGGAGACTTTATATACTTGACTAAATCGTTCTTTATTACTGCAGTGGATTCCTTAGATGGGACTTTGGAAAATAGGGCTCTGATGTCTTGTGATAGAAAACGGACATCATCTGGAATGTTTATATCTCTTATTTCGGTGTCTAGTATGGCTCCCCTTTTTATAGTATATATTATCCTATCTGTGAAATACTCTTTTAGAAACTGACTGATTTTGTGAGGTAGTTTGTGCATACAAACTAGGGCGGTTCACATTGTTAACTATAGGTGGCACTGAACATCCTTCATTGTTCCCTTTAGTTTGGGATCTTAATATGGGTGTTTGCAGTTCATACAGGTGATGTTCAACTGTTCAAATGTGTGTGCCAATTCCTAAGGGATCAAACTGCTGAGGTCATCGGTCCCTAGAATTACACACTACTTAAACTAACTTATACTAAGAACAACACACACACACACACACTCATCCATGCCCAAGAGTGGACTCGAACCTCCGTTGGGAGGGGCCGCTCAATCCGTGAGATGGCGCCTCAACCCGCTCGGCCACTCCATGCTGCATAGGTGATGTACGTATTTCTTTTCATATTGTGGAAGTAAGAAAGGTGTTCTCTTAAAATGTCCATTCATTTTGTTATGGAATTGTTTCTTGGGTCTTTGTGCAGTTGTGCAATTTTGTTGTCTATGAAAATTTGAAGAGTTTCTTTCAATGCATTCATTTTTTAATGAAAACTGTGTGACATATTTGCCTCTTTGTTTATTTCCCATTTTTCTGACAGTTTCTTTTTTATACTGCTTATTCTTTTGAGTCATATTGCTTATTCTTTTGAGTTATGTATGTACAGTTATGTTCATATCTCACTAGTTCCTTGTCTAGGAGTTTGTTTAGTTTGTGACCTATGCAGATTTTTCATTGCTGTTTTGTTTTGTACAGATGTTGCAGTGCTCCTTACAAACTATGCCATGAATTTTCTCCCACTCAAGATTTGATGTATTGAGGTTCTGCCTGTGGGCTATTTGTAAAATTATGTAAAAAAGTTAGCTATTTAAAACGTCTTTCCTCATATATAACGGCTTTATTTCTGTATGTAACCACACTGCTTCCGTTTTTCGCTCCATTTCCTTGTACAGTTACTTCAGTATCCTAGTTTGACGTTGATATACGATGTAGTTTGGAATCACAACTAACTGCCGAGCCCACTGGATAGTCACGTTTGTTAAAGTGCCGCTTATGGGAAGAGGTGGCGCACTGGCCCCAAATAGAATCCGCCTGCTCACTTAAGCACGAGGGTTGGTGTGCTGGCCAGCCTGGATGTGGTTTTTACACAGTTTCTCACACCCCACTAGGCGAATACTGTGCTGGTACCTTAATCCACACGATTTACAGACATTTAGAAAATTTTCACTCACTTTCATATGAATAACACGCCACACAGGCACCTGAGGTACAAATATTCCGTCCTGGGTGGCAACGGGCTGACGACAGGTAAGGCGTACGACCACGCCTTGAACTAACCATGCCAAATCCGTTAATAACCATGCCGACCTAGCGCCGACGCGGGTCAAAGGCGCAAGAGAAGCAGGAAAAAGAAGGAATCATTACTAACTGCCTACACTCTTTGTTGAATTTTGTGTATTTAATCATTTTGAAAAGTTCCATTGTCATGTTTTTGAACTTGTCTATTACTTTCATTGCCTGGTAATTTCATTCAACATTATCGATGTTTTTGGAAAGGCTGAAACTGTGTGATTCTTTTGTTGTGAAGTCACCGCACAACTCTTCCATGAATCAGCGCTGAAAATGTTACCACACCATTGTCAAAGGTGTGATATAACAAACACAACATATTTGGGGACTACGTTATCCCATTATCGAGTTTTATAAAACAAAGAAATCAATACAGTGTAATACTATACATATTGACAACCATGTAAATATCTAAGTAGTGCTGCAGTACAACATACGTTAAAGTTTCTATGTTTTTGGCGGTGCCTAGGATTACCTTCAAGGAATCAAAAACTCGGCATACATACCAATAGACTTAAATATTAATTCAGTAAACTGAAGATAAGCAAATCATCTTTGTATTACATATACCTATCGCACTATATATTTGGTGTAGGCTGTGACAGAATACTGACCCACGTAACTGAGCAGAACTTGTTAGCTGCCTCTCAGTCTGGGTTTCGTGAAGGGTTCACCACAGACAAGATAACACAAGATATCAGGAATGAAGTCCTAGAAGAGTCAAACAGGATGCAGAACCCTTTTGTTATATTTAGTGATCTTGTCGAAAACTTTAATTGTGTAGACCACAAATGTTGCTTGTCAAAAAAAAATTAATGCTTTTATAGATATCTCTTTTCATGAATGTAGGACCACAAATTCTGCTTGACAAAATAAAAAATTAGTGCATTTATAGATGTCTCTCTTCATGAATGGAGTCTGATCTTCAAAACTGAAAGCAGATGGTCTCACTACAGGCTGTTTCACAGGCATGAAACTAATATCAGAGAGGGGGAACATAACTGGTGGGTCCTCATAAGCTCACATCTGAGCCAATTTTTAATCGACAAAAAATTCTTCCTAGGTCTTTGAAGAGTGGTTGAAAAGTTAATGTTTGCTGTTGACACAAATATGGTAATTACAGTCCCACACTCAGACTTATAAGACATAGCTCAGATGATAACTAAATAGACTTACAAGCTTTTCATCTCTAGTAATTAGGATGATACCCAAATATGACTATAACATCACTTTCTGGATTTGGATTTTAAATTTTGATTTATGATTGTGTGTATTGTTGTTTAAGACGATTGCGGCTGTGCACATCAGTACTAATGTGAGCTGATGTTGCGTGTAGTCATAACGTTGGCTCCCTAACGTGTTTTCGGCGGTCGACTTTGCGTCGCTCTTGGTAAGCACGCGCTACTTGGTTCGCGGCAGTTACCGGCCTTGTTGTTTCTGGCTGCGACGCAAAATAAACATATTTTATGTAGGTTCACATCGTGTCAAAACGCCAGTAGAGTTCTCACTGATATTACGAAATGCACATTTATCCCAATTGCAGGATGGGGAATTCATCTGGGACAAGCAGATGCAAGGAGAGATCCTCGCAGGCTTCTACTACGGATACACGATTGGTCACATCCCAGGAGGTGTGCTCGCTGACCGTTTCGGTGGTAAGGTCGTCCTGCTGGTCGGCATTTTTGTCTCGTCTCTGCTGGCGATTCTCACACCGCAGTCAGCGTGGGCTGGCTACTATGTACTGTTTTTTAACAGGCTCTGCCAGGGACTCGCTCAGGTACTTTCACTGTTTCCTTCTATGTATTAGTTTACTTGATGAACGCCGTACATACCAATTACGTCGCTGATTAAAGACATAGTTATTTATTAGAATATACTGATATACAATTTCAAAACACTAGTAGCAATATATCGTGCCAGACAAAAACCATGTGATTTAAATTACAATTAAATGTGCTACGTGTTTAAAAAAAGGTGTTATGCATTCCTACAGGAGGTAGTATTCGTTAAAACTGGAAAAAAGTTCCTGCAATTGTAAGTCCGGAAACCATTATCTCATGAGACATGCACCAATCTGTTCTCTCCTTCCCATCTGTCTATGACGTAGAATCTGACACTACAGGCTGCATGTGGTTATCATACGTCTCGCAGCCCTTCTGTGCAGTGAGTTACGAACTCTTTCAGATATCCTTGGTTCCACTCACATTGCGTCACACGCTTCTGTAACGTCAGCATATTGTCGATGGGTTGGAGATACACCAGCGCCTTTAAATTTTCCCCTTACCATAAATATAGCGGATTAGGTGAGGCATCAGGACTGCTTCAGTATAAAGGTATGGGAAGGAAGTGTCGATGAAGGACTTATTGGGCCATATACTTTACCAAACAGATTAACATGTGCTGTGTTTCACCGATTTCTGCTTGATGAACTATCAGCGTTATTAGAGAACGTAACTCTTGCAGAAAGACGACGACTGTGATTTGTGCGCGACAAGTCATCAGCTCATTTTCTACGGATGGTGTTGTTACACATCACCGTTTCATGGACGATGAGATGAAGGTCTGGAAGCGCGGCCTTCCCGTTCGCTGGACCTGGACCTATTGGGTTCCTGGCTATGGCAACATTTAAAGAAATCGATGTGTACCCAACCCATAGACAGAGTAATGGCCATACAGGACATGCGACCAAAGAACGTGACGCAATCTGCATGGAACCAAAAGTATTTCAAAGAGTGCATGATTTACTGCGAAGCAGGTGTCAGGATGCGTGGAGACCCCAGACCTTACTGCCTATAGCGTCTACTTCTGCACAACAGACAGATAAGAATGAGGGGGCAGACTGGCCCATGTCTCAACAGATATTGGTTTCGGGACATATCACTGCAGGAAGTTTTCCTCTAGATTTGACCAATACTACATCTTGCAGGAATTTTAACCTCTTATTTTTCAAAACTCACTGTATATCTTCGATTATCAACCAGTATTTCCTAATCTTAACCTTATGTTTAGTAAGACCTTTATTAGACAAAAGAAGTAAATAAGAGAGGCGTTCGACATGTTTCTTAGATATTATGTGCTACACTTTTAAGATCTAGATCAGCAAATACATTTTTTCAGTTGCCAAGATATTTAGTCAGCAGTACATGGTATAAACAGGAAAATCGTTTCTCAACGATCAGTGGCGTAATGGTGAGGGTCACTGCCACATCGGTAATATCATGCGAAACGACTGCGAAGTAGTATCAATATGGACAAGTGGAGGCCCGTGTTTTGTGCTACTTTTCAGGATTAACATTCGAAGCAAATAATGCGAAAAGCTGAAAGGATTACTTTGTGCACGTCTGTGTATCACTATAAGAATGTAGGGACAGGATAACCATCAGCCTGTCGTTCTTTTTAGATCACCGGTTACGGGAAGGTTAACTGATCCTTTTCTTTTCCGATTATTCACAATGTTGGAGCTAGTTCCTAAGAGGGACATTTATAACAAAAGAAATACTTCGTTATTTCTGTCCACGTGAAGTCCACCATCAATGAAGATAACATCCATTTCAGTAGTAATGAGAAAATTTAAAAATTTTGCTTTTCAAATCTGTGATGTTTGCTGATAACACAGGCATACTAACCCCCATGCATTTAGGAATATAAATATCGTTAGTCTACAACTAATCGCGTCTGACCACCTAGTGCAGTTTCATTCTGGTTACAACTACCTCACCGAACAAGTTTACAGCGTTGCTGATTACTAAGGAAGAAGTTCCATTATTGACGGCCAGAAACGATTACAGTTATCTGGGCAGGGACTATGTCCAACGTTCTCCCTTCTAACCATGAAGACAAATGAGAGATTCCTTACAAAAAATACACAACTTCATTAGCATGCAACCACCAAAGTAGATTCGAATGGGAAAGTTATATTAGTAGACACTTGAATTTAAATTATTTAACTCTAATTACGACTCGTTCTACATGATGAAACTTAGTTTTTTAGAGACGATAATGAAAACTTCAAGACTATCCCTTATGACCGTTTTTGAGAAACAAATTGGTCTTGTGTTTATTGTAGTTCCGTTTACATATAGCTGTTACATAATAAAGTATTTCGATATCATGCCGCTTTATCACCAACAATTTGTTTTACACTTACTTATTTCTTTCCGTCTCTGCTATCTAACATAAAAAACGTTTTTTGATTTCAAGGGTGGCATAATACCAGCTATACAGACGACTGTTTGCAAGTGGGCACCAGACCACGAAAGGAGCTTGTTTTCCATTATTTTCCTAGGTAAGTGTCACCGAATTATTATGTAAGTTCCTTTCAGTAAATATTATGCTATGTTAACCTGCGGGATTTTTTTATGGTGTATGTCCTCAATAGGACAGTCGTATCTCGACAGCAGATGGTTTCTCTCGAGTGTGTCTAACAGAGAGAGAGATTCACAAAGGTATCGCATGGCAATTATTATCTCATCAGCAACAGACGCTTAACATTGGATATTTTTCAGCCTGTTCATGTGCTGCGTTGGTGAAATGTTCTTCAGTCCAAACACTGGTTTTATGCAACTCTCACCACAAAACTACCTTGTTCAGTTCTCTTCATTTCTGCACCCTAAATCAAATTGAACCTGATTTCTGTAGTCAATCCTTGGTCTACAGCTATAATTTATCCTCTCCCACCTCTCAAAACGCGAAATTACGCTAATTAACAAATTAGCTATTCCTAGATGCCTTGATCTCCTGTCAAACGATCTCTTCTTTTAATCAAGTTGTCCGATTGGTTTCATAGGTCGTCTGATCCAGCCTCATCTGTCGTGATGGTTTTATCCTTAGGTCAACAACGCACTGGCCGCATGCCGCGTCGGCTGGCGGGTAAGCGGCTGTCAGTTTCTGTAGTAGAACAGGAAAGGCAATGCACTGGTTGCCGTTTAAACGCGCGGGGGGGGGGGGGGGGGGGGTAACTCGACAGACACGTTATCACGCGGTGGCGCCTTTCTCGGCTTCGACGGACGCGCACAGGAGACAACACACGTCGGCTGGTTTCACGCCTGACTTCTGCCACGATCGCGCTGTGATGAATTTTGACGAAGAGAAACTGTTTTCGAAGTGGAAAATCATCCAGCTATCTGGAGTATGAAAGTGAACGAATACAGTGGCAGAATTTTATAGTATAAATTGTGGGAAGAGATAGTAGACATGTTTGGAGGAAAATACCGGGTGACCAAAATGTCAGTATAAATTTGAAAACTGAATAAATCACGGAATAACGTAGATTGAGAGGTACAAATTGACACACATGCTTGGAATGACATGGGGTTTTATTAGAACCAAAAAAATACAAACGTTCAAAAAATGTCCGACAGATGGCGCTTCATTTGATCAGAACAGCGATAATTAGCGTAACAAAGTAAGACAAAGCAAAGATGATGTTCTTTACAGGAAATGCTCAATATGTCCACCATCATTCATCATCAATAACTGTAGTCGAGGAATAATGTTGTGAACAGCAGTGTAAAGCATGTCGGTGTTATGATGAGGCATTGGCGTCGGATATTGTCTTTCAGCATCCCTAGAGATGTCGGTCGATCACGATACACTTGCGACTTCAGGTAACCCCAAAGCCAATAATCGCGCGGACTGAGGTCTGGGGATCTGGGAGGCCTGGGAGGCATGACGAAACTGGCGGCTGAGCACACGATCATCACGAAACGGCGGGCGCAAGAGATCTTTCACGCGTCTAGCAATACTTTTTTTTGTTCTAGTAAAACCCCATGTCATTCCAAGCATGTGTGTCAATTTTTACCTCTCCATCTACATTATTCCCTGGTTTATTAAGTTTTCAAATTTATACCGACTTTTTGATCACTCGGTATTTGTCACAAGATGAAAAGAAAAAGCTAGGTAAGTTGATCAACCTTTATTTTTGCAACATCATTGTATTACTTTACATGTATTTGAACCTGCTACTTCAGATGCTAAACATATCGATCTTGCCACGGCAGTGGATTGACATTTACAAAGTAATCTGGTACATCTCTGTTGTGAATAACCGATCTGTTTCCTCTCTGGGCTGTTTTTCAGTATCCTCCAAACCTTCTTCTGGCAAGTGTAAAATATGCTCGAAATTAACACTGTGTCTTTCGGTGTAAACTTGTGCAGTATGTTAAGAACGAAGTATGTTTGTCAAGTTTATGTTAACATTTAGAGGTCGATGTAATGTTCACCATTTTTGAGCACAAGTGCTAAAAGTGCTTTCAATGTATCTATGTGTTCTGCTAGCACATAATTAAATATTCTTTTATTTAAATTATTTCCTGCACAGCGGCATAAAACGTGTTCTGATAGGCTGAATGCCTCGTCACTAACAAAGAAATACAGAATTTCTTCTCGAGTGCCTTTCTGTTTCCTAATCGTTAGGTAATCCTAAACTTCAAATCATGGGTTGTTTGAATAAGGACGAATCTTTGAAAACCGACGAATCGCTATTTTTTCCATATACGTATGAAATTATAATTTCTGTGATACAGTACCATTAAAGCTATTACAAAAACGTTTATTTGTTAACTGTAGTAAACCGATCGTGTGTTGCCTGGTTTTATTACACGGAGATGTTTCCCGTCTATAGCTCCTGCAACATGAGGAAAATTTGCTCTGGATTCAAGTTTTTCAGCTATATCCAACCAAATTTCTGTCGTCGGTTAGGGAAGGCAACTTGATCCACATCGCTTGAGAAACATGTTGTACGATTTCGCTGACTATAGTTCTCAAAAGCGATAAATGAAGTGAATGTCAGTAAATGAGCATCCAGAAGCCAAGCACCTGAAACATAAAATGCATTACTTTCCAGGTCTGTCGCTGCAAAAGGAATGGAAATATCTGCGAGTTAGTTTTGTGAGAGAATATCGGAAAGTCAGCAATCTGAAAAGTGGAACTGGTGCTACACTGAATCCATGTAGCTCTACTGCAACCAGGTCATGTTTCTTGCATACATTGTTGCACGAAGTAATATGCTGACAGTTTCAGTTCAACTGAAGTAGGACAGATGGACACAGAAGTTGAGCCGACTGAAAAACCACTTGAGACTTCAGAGTGCAATCGTCAAGACCGTAAAAGGAAATGGCTAATTACACAAAAAACTGAGAACATAGAAATACTGAAGGAAATTCTACCACAAAACGACAAAGATCTTGACCGACACTTATGTTGCCATTGTTGAATGATTTTAAACAAGTACCTGAGCATTTAAAGACAATAACCAAAATCAGTATATGAAAGTGATCAAGGACGCTCCTTATCAAGAGAACCTGTCGCCCCAGAACTGTCTACGGAACACCAACTTCATAAATACTGGGCAGCAGTGAACCACCTACACCAATACACACATAAAAAAATGTTTGGCATCACCCCGTTTCCCAGAACTCCTGATGACAGACATTGACTGTGGATATTGTACCACAGACACAGTCCCTGTGACTGTTCAGAGATGTCACTAAACCAGCCCAAAGATGAAAACAATCATGCATGAGCAGCGCCTATTAGACGGAGGGGGTCCGACAGCCGATCAGTTTGACAATTCCGCCAGGAAGGACGTACAGGAAGGATGTTCACGGCTCCTGTTGTCTGTGGTTCAACCATGCCTAGACGGTCAATACCGCGGTTCTACCGCGTCCGTATTGTTACTTTGCGCGAGGAAGGGCTCTCAACAAGGGAAGTGTCCAGGCGTCTCGGAATGGACCAAAGCGATGTTGTTCGCACGTGCAGGAGATACAGAGAGACAGGAACTGTCGATGACATGCCTCGCTCAGGCCGCTCAAGGACTACTACTGCAGTGTATGACCGCTACCTATGAATTATGGCTCGGAGGAACCTTGAGAGCAACGCCACTATATTGAACAATGCTTTTTGTGCAGCCACAGGACGTCGTGTTACGACTCAAACTGCGCGCAATAGGCTGCATAATGCGAAACTTAACTCCCGAGGTCCATCTTTGCAACCACGACACCAAGCAGCGCGGTACAGATGGGCCCAACAACGTGCCGAATGGACCGCTCAGAATTGGCATCACGCGTTCCTCACCGATGAGTATCGCATATGCCTTCAACCAATCGTCGGAGACTTGTTTGGAGGCAACCCGGCCAGGCTGAACGCGTTAGACACACTGTTCAGCGAGTGCAGGAAGATGGAGGTTCCCTGCTATTTTGGGGTGGCATTATGTGGGGCCGACGTACGTCGCTGGTGGTCATGAAAGACGCCTAACGGCTGTAAGATACGTGAATGCAATCCTCAGACCAATAGTGCAACCATATCGGCAGCATATTGGCGAGGCATTCGTCTTCATGGACGATAATTCGGGTCCCCATTGTGGACATCTCCGTCCAGGATAACGACATCGCTGGACTAGAGTGGCCAGCATGTCCTCCAGATACGAACCGTATAGAACATGCCTGGGTTACATTGAAAATGGCTGTTTATGGACAAAGTGACCCTCCAACCACTCTGAGGGATCTATGCCGAATCGCCGTTGAGGAGTGGGACAATCTGGACCAACAGTGCCTTGATGAACTTGTGGATAGTATGCCACGACGAATAAAGACTGCATCAATGCAAGAGGACGTGCTACTGGATATTAGAGGTAATGGTGTGTATAGCAATCTCGACCACCATCTCTGAAGGTCTCGCTGTATGGTGGTCCAACATGCAATGTGTGGTTTTCATTAGCAATAAAAAGGGCGGAAATGATGTTTGTGTTGATCTCTAATCCAGTTATCTGTACAGGTTCCGGGACCCTCGGAAGCGAGATGATGCAAAACTTTTTTTGACGTGTGTATGTACGAAAACGTAACAGACGTAAGCTTTCCAGCAACTTCATCTCATATATCGGGTCATTCCCAACCAAGTGACCATTACGAATAGCTTAACATGTGTAATAATGTGAACAATCAGTATTAAGTTTCAAATGGTTCAAATGGCTCTGAGCACTATGGGACTTAACATCTGAGGTCATCAGTCCCCTAGAACTTAGAACTACTTAAACCTAACTAACCTAAGGACATCACACACATCCATGCCCGAGGCAGGATTCGAACCTGCGACCGTAGTGGTCGCGCGGTTCCAGACTGAAGCGCCTTTAACCGCGTGGCCACACTGGCCGGCAGTATTAAGTTTCAATGAAAATATTCTCATTGTTGATCTATGTACTTAATTAAACAAAACCTTATAATATTAAAGTATTTAAAAAGAATAGTAACATGCTCACCTGATCGTTACCAGCAGCCTTTCTTCAGGGTCTATACACGAACGTAACTTTGTTGACATTCCAGTTATTGTTCCTCTAATTTTGAAAAGTAATTCGACGAACGAAGATGCTGACATTTTGACGCAATTAAACAAATTGTCCTCATAGTTTGTTAACTCGCTGTAAAAGCAACAAAAGTCCCGTTGGTATTTCTTTTACGCAGGAGAGGATGCACCCAGTTTATGTGTTTTCTGCTTCTACGGCGTCTTTTCTTCTTCAGACGACCTACCAAAAGTCAAATGGCCACAGCACCTTCCGCGGACACTTTCGGTTTACTATTTCCAGCAACCCGAAAAAAATGACAGTTCCGTCCGTCCGCCGTATTCCAATCGCAGCGGCCTGGGGTTTCGGCGGCCCAGTGCGCTGTAGCCCGCGGTAATCGCACAACCGCGTGCCACGTCCTGTGGCGGCTGGCTGGCTAGTGCATCGTAGCCAGCGACGGCGCCCGCCTACAGTGGAGGTCGGCGGGCTAGTGTGTTGTCGCCCTTAAGATCCATTTCGAGTGTTAGGTCACCGAAAATGCACCTTTAATCACCTACATAATTTCCAGCTTTTTCTGTAGACCTTATTTCAAAGGCTTCTACTTTCTACTTGTCTGTTAGTTTAGTTCCTGCATCATTTTACATTAGCGATAATTACTTCCAGTACAGCCGGCCGGGGTGGCCGAGCGGTTCTAGGCGTTACAGTCTGGAACCGCGCGACCGCTACGGTCGCAGGTTCGAATCCTGCCTCGGGCATGGATGTGTGTGATGTCCTTAGGTTTAAGTAGTTCTAAGCTGTAGGGGACTAATGACCTCAGAAGTTAAGTCCCATAGTGCTCAGCGCCATTTGAAGTTCCAGTACAGACTTCCTTATAGTCTGCATTCTGCCTTTTGTTACTGGAATTCTTTTCTGGATAAATTTTCGCTGGCGAAGAGACGTCGTGTTATCAATAAGCACTCCGTCTTCAGGCCACAAGTGACCCATCTGTACCATCCGACCGCCGTGTCATTCTCAGCGGGGGATGCGGATAGGAGGTGTGTGTGATCAGCACACCGTTCACCCAGTCGTTATGATGGTTTTCTTCGACCAGAGCCGCTACTATTCGGTCGATTAGCTCCCCAATTGGCATCACGAGGCCGAGTGCACCCCGAAAAAAGGCATCAGCGTATGGCGGCCCGGATGGTCGCCCATCTAAGTCCCGGCCACGCCCGACAGCGCTTAACTTCGGTTATCTGACGGGAACCGGTGTATCCACTACGGCAAGCCCGTTGCCTGTTATCAATAAGAACCTACCACAAATCGACAAAGTGCAGAAATTCGCATGAATGGACAACGCTTTGACGATATGACAGTCATTCAAACCACTTTAATGAACGAGTTGAACGTCATCCAAAAGAAGAACTTTTCTGGCAGTTTCATTAGATTCTATGACCATTCTGTGCGTTGTACTCAAGTGAGAGGAGCCTATGTAGAACACCTGAATGTGAAACCGCAGTCTTAACTTTTATCTCTTTCTTATTAATCTAGTCTTGAAACTTTTTGGACCGACGGGGTACATTGTTATATTACTTACTGTCTTATTTTAATTGACTAGTGGATCTTACGCTGACCAGGCAGTTATAGAGATCATACAGTGAGAGTTAGCCTCGGTTACTAGTTACTGGTACATTTGTTTGCTAACAGGGTTATTTGTTGGGAGCCTGGTGTCCATGGCGGCGACGGGCGCTCTATGCGAGACAGTGATTGGCTGGCCGCTTTCCTTTTACGTTTTTGGAGCCGCCGGCCTGCTGTGGAGTGTGTCTTGGTTCCTGCTGGCTGCGGATTCACCGGCACAGCACCCGTACATCGACCCAGTAGAACGCAGCTACATCGAGGCTACGATAAAGTCAGCTGCCAAGGTAACACAAACGCACACACCTGCCGTAGATTTCCGTTCCTTTAAATAGGCGAGACTCCACCTTGCCTCCTCTGGAGGCTTCCTCTGCAAGATGGCTGGCGGCAACAATGGCTGATAGTAGCGAGAAGTACCACGCCGATAAGTAAGTAGGAAGTATTGGTAAAATATTCAGTTAAGACTAAGTTACGACATGCTATAACTTAATTGAAGTATTTTCCTCAGCTCCGACAGAATGCGTTGAATTGGAAACCAGTTAAAAGGCCATGACAGTAAATGAAATGCCAATTGCGATATGTTCCCACCCATAGAATGCACATTTCTGTGTATACCTGTCTGTTATATTCCAAAGTGATATCTGTGCCGTACTGGATAAATTTTCTACAAACATAGGTACTGGATAATTGGGTGCATAGAGAGCTGCGTAACTGTATAAACTGCCACCGAAGAATTACGCAGCTATTTAGCTTCCAGCAGTATGCAGTATGCAGTGTCTTGCCGACATGTAGTGACATAATATATTGAATATATTGGGTCTACACAGGGTACCAGATGTAGTGGATTAAAATAAGGTTTTGATATTGTTTGGGAGCTAGGTATCGTATACAAATATACTACACTCAGTTTTGAATCTACAACTTCCTGCATGAATGAAAAATATAATCAGAGATCAAATAATTAAAAAGTGCATTTACTACATGGACATAATCAAACATACGTATAATATATGTGAACTACATAGCGAACGAGATGTGTGCCTATACAAGAACCTTCCATTTCAGAGTGGTAATTAACATGGTTGTGCATCTAGTGAAGAGATTTAAGCTGCTCATTGTAATGTGCTTGCAAATCATCATGTGTGTGAAGAGACAGTAGCAGCTCAGGTACGGTGATGGGAAACGGTTGTCCCGTAGCACATAAGCTGAATGATCGTCTAATGGAAGTAGAACCTTGATAATCACCCACTGCAACTGTTGACCAGCTGCAAATGATGGCTGGCAGCTACATTCTTTTGCTGAATTAGTATCTGATTCGCAAGACATCAGATTGTCTGCGGCTGATTTTCACAACTCATCAAAAGACAAGTTACCCCGAAAGGCAGGACGAGTAAGACTTATTCAGGAGTCTGCAAAGTGTTGGTAACGCTAAAATAAGTCAGCAAGCATATTACTCAGACATGGGCCACCTCTTTTCCCACTCTTCCAGACGTCTTTTTTCAGCAGAGTTCTCTAGAGGGATGCGAGTCTGGTATCTTTTTCTTCCAAACAAGGGCGTTCTTAGATATCCATTGGTCTGTCACAGCTCTGTTGCATTCTTTCTGCTTTTGTTCTGCTGCTGATAAAAAATGGTTCAAATGGCTCTGAGCACTATGGGACTTAACATCTGTGGTCATCAGTCCCCTAGAACTTAGAACTACTTAAACCTAACTAACCTAAGGACATCATACACATCCATGCCCGAGGCAGGATTCGAACCTGCAACCGTAGCAGTCGCGCGGTTCCGGACTAAGCGCCTAGAACCGCTAGACCACCGCGGCCGGCGCTGCTGCCAATCTTTTGCAAAGATTTCGGTATGTGCATGTACAGTGAGGACATGAGGCAGGAAGTTAACTGCCTTCGGTTCTCAAAAATTCCTTGGTTCTATCATATCCGGACTCGTCCGCACCAAAATCAGCCACCAAGAAAAATGAATCTCTTTTTCGTTCAACGGAACCGGACGTTCCTGATATTCCGTTCTGCTTCTCGCTACTGTTCGCTATCGAGTTGTAATATGCATCTATATATTTCAATATTAATGTACAATGACGAAACAATAATTCTTTCAAGTAAAGAAGATAGCTAGGAGGCTTCACTTGCTGAAAGGGCGATGAAAACTTCAGTTGTGGTCTATATACGATCCTAAAATAGTTAGTATTACTAATGTTTATGCCAGGCAGGTACGTGTTCTACCGCTTAAAAACGATAAAATGTAATGAAACCAAAACTAGGGCAATAACAATTGAATATCTACGGTAACATACCCTATCGCGCATCGAGACGCCAACCAGCAACGTTTAGGAAGGCACCCTATGCTCTCTGGCGAACTCAGCCAGTTGTCACTCTTCAAATGAACAGGCATTTGCTGTTCCACAGATACGGCGGGTCTCCGACCGTGTGAGCAGATTTTACTATGACGACGTTAAGTTTTATTCTAATGTCTACCTGAGTACCCAGCATTGCCTGGGTACGTATTTATTCCAGGTTTCTATTAGTCAATCTCCTCCCTCCCCTTTTCTCTGTCCATCTCGTTCTTTCCCCTCTCTGTCTGTCTCCTCAATACGGCACTGTCTGTCCACCTCTTCCGCCCCTCTCTCTGCCCATCTGCTCCTTCTCCTTCTGTCTATTTTCTCCTTTGCGTTCGGTCCATGTCCTCCTCCTCCCCCCCCCCACCCTCACTCTGACCGTCTGTTCCTTCCCTCTCTCCCTGTCTATATCCTGCTCCCCTCTCTCAGTGTTCCCTCCTCGGTCTGTCCAGTTCCTCCTCTTTTCTTTCTCTGTCCATCTCTTCGTCTTCCCGCCTCTGCCCAGTTCTTCCTCCCCTCTGTCACTGTCCATCTCCTCCTCTTTCTTTTCTTTGTCCACCTCCTCCTCTGCCCTCCCTCTGACCATCTCCTCATCTTCCCCTATCTGTGCCCATTTCCTCCTCCCCCCCCCCCAATCTGTCTCCTTCACTTTCCACGTCATCACCTCCTCCCCATTTGGAGGCTGGTCGTTCCTGCCCGCACAGTATTTAATTCCCGATGGTAACTAACATGTTTACCAAATTTCCAGCGTAGCAAGCGTGAATGATGCGTGATGTCTTTGTCGAATTATCCTTAACTCATTGTTATACCCTGACTGAACTACAGTCGTCTGGTATAACTGTGGGTTTTTGATTCCTCTGGGAGATGGCGGATTGGAACGACAACATAAGAAACGTTAGTTCACTTTATTACAAGAATGATAGAAAGATTTACTAAACTTTATACGATCAATTGACATAGGAGTGTGTCGAATATATACACCTGTCTACGAACACTAAAGCATCACTTGATGCACTCAGTTACAAACTCTTAATTTGAAGCACAAGTTCAACATTTACGAAAGCAAACTTCCATCTGAGACTTGAATAGCACTGCTCTCTCAAGTAGATGATGTTGAATGCTCCATTGGAGGTCATGAACAGAGTGAGTCCATGCTCAGCCCTATATTCCGTGTTATAGCGCTACAGAGCTGATAAAGAGGGTGTGTTTTTGTTGTTGCAAACTGCAGCGAGACATCACTGCTGTCTGTTGTATCGATGCACTTTGCTGACATTAGAAAATTGGTATTTTATTCTCGAGCTTCATAAGCCATATACAACAAAAATTATAAAAATACATTTTCTGTTTGGTCTTCTTGTCAGTACGGTCGTAGGATAAATTGGTTCCTGAAGCTCCGACAACAAGTCAGTGGTGATATGATTCACAGTACACCATTAATCGTCACATATGTACCTGAAAAGGTGACGTCCATTCATCAGCACTTGTGGTCTTGCCATGTTGCAGTTGACGCGTGTGGAAACATGGTTTCTAGTGTAATTGAGATCCACCCTGCTGAACTCGAATACCTGCATTCTTGAGTAATCTCCTCATACACTGCCCCCACTTTCAAAGTTGATCAACTTCACGATGTGCTGCCAAGTTTATCACTGAATTGTCTGTAACAGCTCGACATTCTGGCACATACCAACCGGCATAGACCGACCGCCGTGTCATCCTCTGCCAGTGACGTCATTCAGATACAGTGTGGAGGGGTGTGGGAGCAACACATCGCTCTCCAGTTAGTTGTCGGCTTTCTTGGCGTGGACCCACTGCTTCTCATTCAAGTAGCTTCTCAATTGGCATCATGAGGCTGAGAGCCGTTCCAGATCTCGTACCAAAGAAAAATACCTGGCAGACGGGGTATCGAACTCTAACCAATCTGCTCAGATATCGTAGCTACATCCGCGCTGTAGGCTGCATCTAACAGCAACTTCTGGGTGTAACAGAGGGCAGATCTCCTAACGAAACGTCCCTTACCGTGATTTTGCACACTCCGTTTCAATGACAAATAAATTATTTTTTCACGATAAATACGTCATACCAGCAGTTAACAACGTTGAATTGACAGGTACTGTTTTCACTAATAGATCCTAACCCTTTGACATTCGTATGGCTTAGCAGCTGCATGGTATATGTGAAAATATTACATCAGCATATAAGCAGCCAACATTAACGCGTCATCCAAAAAGCTTTATTTGCGTGCTCTTCATTATACCACTTGGAAGGTGCCATATACAGCGTGACAGAGAGTCAGTTTGGTTTGGATGCCTCATACATAAATACCGTTTCTACTCGTTTCAGTGAGTTTGTCGCCTTAATATCAGTAGGTACCTCGGAACTACACTCCTTGGATTTATAGAAGTGCGTCGAAATACGTAAATAATATTTTTGGTTCAGGATGAAATGTACATAACCTAAACGAAATGCTGACTGACGCTTTCAGTTTCCAGCCCTTCGGCAAGTGCCATTTCATGTTTGTGCAGGGTTTGTCAGGCAGGTTTTTAAGAAGTTCCCTCTCGCTGGCTTTTGGCATATACAGGGTTTTACAAAGTCTTTGTCTCAGACATATAGGGGCGATAGGTCACATCATGAGGAACAACATTTGTTAGAGACAGAAGGCTGACGGACACTTTTCAGCGACGCTACCTATCCTTTAGTATTGGCCGATTTGACGAGATTTCACCACACTAGCAGATTTACTAGCCATGTACCACCTACCCCGATAAACTGACAGTGGTTTGCAACAACAGAAACATGTAAATAAATGACTGCAACCGTATAAAGATGTTTTAGAAGTGAACGAGGGACTTCGATTTAGCTTGGCCTTAGGCCATTCATGCGAAGCAGAAAACTGGATTATTTTAATTTGTCGCAAAGGTCAAATTTGCACCTGTGGTGCAAACGGATATGGAAGATTCGTCTCTGTGCGGAGCCTTGTTTCACTATTGTATTTGGCTATATTTACGTTCGCATTACGTGCATTACGAAGGTCTCTGCGTGTTACCAACATATGTAGTTTAAGTGTTATAATGCAATAAAGATCTCGTCAAAGTACATCATTTTTAGTACAGTTATGAAGCAGAAGTGTCGAAAAATGTGGCATCGGTGCGTAGGACACCAGTGGTTCATAAATGCAGCCTTTTTTCTGGATCAAGGAAACGTATTATAGACAGGAAATATAGCCACTTACATTTATCTAGTGTAGAATGTGATGCTTTATCGCCTAAGATCGTGATACTGAGTTGAGGCTTTACAGAAGAACAACACGTAATGAAACTTCGTTCTCTGTACCATCAATAACATAGATCGGAATATCAATATCTATATATTTACAGTCAATTAAGGTATGGAAATAGTATTGTGGCATTTGATTTGAGAGCTAATGTTTTTAGGCATCAAGGGTAGGTTGCACATTGACTGCACTCTTTGAGTAGTTGATAAGTTATTTTAGTTAGACATGAGTTATGTAGAATAATTTATGTATGGTAATCACAGTGACATAACCATTCAATGCGTGCTTATAGCCTAGGAGTAACTATTAACTGTCTGCTTAGTGCTTTAATTTAGCCACATGAGATTTGTACTGTTGTATAAAAATAATGCAGTTAATTTACACATGCAAATAGGATTCTGGCAACTAATCTGAGTCCACAGTCATGCATTTAGTGCCACACATTAACTGCATTCTTCCAGTAGCTGACAGTAATTCAGTCTGCCTATTATTTATGTGCTTGTCTGCTTAGCATCGTATTCAAGCCAAGGTGTATTTTGTGCAGTTACTGGCTTGGTCTGGCTCGTTGTGGTGCATCGCCTCAGCTAGGCCTTAATGTTGTGCCACTTGACAGAAACATAGCATTTTTGTGTTGCTAATGCGTTTTTGTAGACGTATTAGTCGTGAAAATCACACTGTGATACTCGACAAGCATTATGTATTTTGTAGAACAATTTAGGTATGGAAATACACTCCTGGAAATTGAAATAAGAACACCGTGAATTCATTGTCCCAGGAAGGGGAAACTTTATTGACACATTCCTGGGGTCAGATACATCACATGATCACACTGACAGAACCACAGGCACATAGACACAGGCAACAGAGCATGCACAGTGTCGGCACTAGTACAGTGTATATCCACCTTTCGCAGCAATGCAGGCTGCTATTCTCCCATGGAGACGATCGTAGAGATGCTGGATGTAGTCCTGTGGAACGGCTTGCCATGCCATTTCCACCTGGCGCCTCAGTTGGACCAGCGTTCGTGCTGGACGTGCAGACCGCGTGAGACGACGCTTCATCCAGTCCCAAACATGCTCAATGGGGGACAGATCCGGAGATCTTGCTGGCCAGGGTAGTTGACTTACACCTTCTAGAGCACGTTGGGTGGCACGGGATACATGCGGACGTGCATTGTCCTGTTGGAACAGCAAGTTCCCTTGCCGGTCTAGGAATGGTAGAACGATGGGTTCGATGACGGTTTGGATGTACCGTGCACTATTCAGTGTCCCCTCGACGATCACCAGTGGTGTACATCCAGTGTAGGAGATCGCTCCCCACACCATGATGCCGGGTGTTGGCCCTGTGTGCCTCGGTCGTATGCAGTCCTGATTGTGGCGCTCACCTGCACGGCGCCAAACACGCATACGACCATCATTGGCACCAAGGCAGAAGCGACTCTCATCGCTGAAGACGACACGTCTCCAGTCCTCCCTCCATTCACGCCTGTCGCGACACCACTAGAGGCGGGCTGCACGATGTTGGGGCGTGAGCGGAAGACGGCCTAACGGTGTGGGGGACCGTAGCCCAGCTTCATGGAGACGGTTGCGAATGGTCCTCGCCGATACCCCAGGAGCAACAGTGTCCCTAATTTGCTGGGAAGTGGCGGTGCGGTCCCCCACGGCACTGCGTAGGATCCTACGGTCTTGGCGTGCATCCGTGCGTCGCTGCGGTCCGGTCCCAGGTCGATGGGCACGTGCACCTTCCGCCGACCACTGGCGACAACATCGATGTACTGTGGAGACCTCACGCCCCACGTGTTGAGCAATTCGGCGGTACGTCCACCCGGCCTCCCGCATGCCCACTATACGCCCTCGCTCAAAGTCCGTCAACTGCACATACGGTTCACGTCCACGCTGTCGCGGCATGCTACCAGTGTTAAAGACTGCAATGGAGCTCCGTATGCCACGGCAAACTGGCTGACACTGACGTCGGCGGTGCACAAATGCTGCGCAGCTAGCGCCATTCGACGGCCAACACCGCGGTTCCTGGTGTGTCCGCTGTGCCGTGCGTGTGATCATTGCTTGTACAGCCCTCTCGCAGTGTCCGGAGCAAGTATGGTGGGTCTGACACACCGGTGTCAATGTGTTCTTTTTTCCATTTCCAGGAGTGTATTTAATTTGAGTGTTTATTTTTCCTTGCATTTTTCGTTATTGTTCAGAGAGCGATATATGGGCGATCACAATTGCTGCAATCTGAGACACTATTAGGCACAAACAATGAGAGTGAGAGATAAAATACTTTTGCATGCCTACACAGTCTTTGACAAGAAAACACTATAATTTTCAGCAGTATTCTCAATACACACAGACGGGAAAAATCGCACTACCAAAAATAATTAAAGTAGAGTAATGAAATTTTGGGAATACATGTGTCAAGGTAACATATTTACGCGATTAACGTTGCGAGATTAGAGTTGGGTTGGGTTGGATTGAGGGAGGAGACCAAACTGTGAGGTTATCGGCCTGATTGGATTACGGAAGGATGGGGAAGGAAGTCGGCCGTGCCCTTTCAAAGGAACCATCCCGGCATTTGCCTGAAGCGGTTTAGGGAAATCACGGAAAACCTAAATCAGGATGGCCGGACGTGGGATTGAACCGTCGTCCTCCAGAATGCGAGTCCAGTGTGCTCGAGATTAGAGGTTAATGAAAGTACAGATAAGCCAATACAAATGTGAAATTTTGGTACATTAATAAAATCAGGCAAACATGCAAGCATTATGTTGTCCAGGTGCCGCATGTCAGTTTCAGGGAGTTCCATGCCTGTTGCACTTGGTCGGTCAATACAGGGAAGTTAGTGCTGGTTGTGGGTGACGCTGGAATTTTCGTCCGATGATGGCCCGTATGTGCTCGACTGGAGACAGATCTGATGATGGAGTAGGCCAAGGCAACATGGCGACACTCTGTAGAAAATAGAGCATGGTGGGGTACAACACCAGTATGTGAGCGTACGTTGTCCCGTGGGAAAGCACCCTTAGTATACTGTTCATGAATGGCCGTGTGGGGCCAGTCATCTTGAGACCGTGTGTACTCGTGACTACCACTGCCACCAATTATGTACAAAGGCTACATTCCTGCTAAGTCTTTCTACAGTATGGCACAGGGAGCCCCCAACTTACCGTAGCCCTATTACACGACCTCGTTCAAACTTACTGAGGTGATGATAGTACCGTCTTTGTCGCCTTAAATGTATTCTTTACTAACATCAGCGTCCAATCTCAAAGGTAACTAACGCTGACGAGCGTTACAACACGTCGTCACCAGATTTACGTACTGATTTTCAGTCAGGGTGCGTGGGATAACTACGAGAGTTCTCCTGGTGTCATACGAAATCGTACCCGAGACCATAACTGCAGCTGTAGGTCCTACATCTACATCTACATTTATACTCCGCAAGACACCCAACGGTGTGTGGCGTAGATAACTTTACGTATCACTGTCATTACCTCCATTTCCTGTTACAGTCGCGTATGGTTCGCGGGAAGAACGACTGCCGGAAAGCCTCCGTGTGCGCTCGAATCTCTCTAATTTTACATTCGTGATCTCCACGGGAGGTATAAGTAGGGGGAAGTAATATATTCGACACCTCATCCAGAAACGCACCCTCTCGAAACCTGGACACCAAGCTACACCGCGATGCAGAGCGCCTCTCTTGCAGAGTCTGCCACTTTGAGTTTGCTAAACATCTCCGTAACGCTATCACGCTTACCAAATAACCCTGTGACGAAACGCGCCGCTCTTCTTTGGATCTTCTCTATCTCCTACGTCAACCCGATCTGGTACGGATCCCACACTGATGAGCAATACTCAAGTATAGATCGAACGAGTGTTTTGTAAGCCACCTCCTTTGTTGGTGGACTACATTTTCTAAGGACTCTCCCAATGAATCTCAACCTGGTACCCGCCTTACCAACAATTAATTTTATATGATCATTCCACTTCAAATCGTTCCGCACGCATACTCCCAGATATTTTACAGAAGTAACTGCTACCAGTGTTCCAGTGTCTAACACACAGACAGGTTGGTTGCAGGCCCTCAACTGGTCTCCTGACCAACATATGGTCACCACCAACACCGAAGCAGAACGGGTTTCTTCAGAAAACATAACAGAGCCGCACCCTGCCCTCCAACGAGATCTGATTGGCACTACTGAAGTCGCAATTGACGGTGATCTGAGTTCACTGGAATCGACGTTACAGGGCGTCTGGCTTGAAGCTAACCTTGAAGTAACCGGTTTTTAACAGTTCTTTGTGTCACGGTGGTGCCAACTGCCGCTGAAATTGTCGCTGCAGATGCAGTACGACGCGCCAGAGGCATATACCGAGCACGGCGGTCTTCCTTTTTTATATCATTTTACTGCTCAAAAGAAGAGTTAATGTTTTCAAGCTGGTAATATTATACTCGTTGTTACTGAACTAGAGTGTGTAATGTCTCTGTTTGTATGTCTGTGAAGAGCACTATCGGCGTCGACGATCCCCACACCGTACGCAATTTCGTACACGTAGACAAGTTACTCTCGTGGTGGAGAAGCTGCTGCCGAGTCCGACGTTTGCCTGTAAAATTCTTGAAATGTAAGAGAAAGAAATCTTCTATAGGATCTTTTCGAATTGGAACGCTGCCATTCGCATTTGGTCATTCGATGATTGTCTGCAAGTGAAATGAGTTATTTTTAACAGAGAAAACTTTCTCTTTGCTTTGACCGTGTAATAGAAGCAGGTTCTAATGCAAACATAGACCACCAAACGTTCGTAGTCCTATACAACCTTGCAGTACATAATAGTTCTTCACAGAATCCTTTGATAAAAATTAAATACGCGCAGTTACCTTTAAAATGCAACTGACTGTATTTTGGCCGGTACTAAACTACACATTGACATTACATACTGCTTGTGAATCTCAAAAACACAAATTATATAACATGGCGGCTAAGAATGTCTGTTTCATTGTACACACTTCCGACACGTCCTCTCGTTATCGTGTCTCATAACAAAGTCCAGTCACATTCCGATTTTCTTAGTTTTCTCCACACGTCATGGAGCAATCGCGCAAGTGAAACGCACCACCTCGCGATATATATTCACTTCAAACCGAAAACAATAGGAAGGCCGTTGAACCGATCACTTCCTTCGGCCAGAACGGACCAAGTGGTATTACACCGCCCTGGTGCCACCAGTGTGGCTGTCTGGAGCCCGGTCATCTTGAGAGTGTACATACTCGTGAACAGATCACTTCCATCGGCCAGCACGGACCAAGCGGTATTACACCCCCCTGGTGCCACCAATGTGGCTGCATGGAGCCCGGTCATCTTGAGTCTGTACGTACTCATGAACCGATCACTACCTTGGGCCAGCATGGACCAAGCGATATTACACCCCCCTGGTGCCACCAATGTGGCTGTATGGAGCCCGATCATCTTGAGAGCGTGTGTACTCGTGAACCGATCACTTCCTTCAGCCAGCACGGACCAAGCGGTATTGCACCCCCCTGGTGCCACCAATGTGGCTGGATGGAGCCCGGTCATCTTGAGACCGTTTGTACTCATGAACCGATCACTTCCTTCGGCCAGCACGGACCAAGCGGTATTACACCCCCCTTGTGCCACCAATGTGGCTGTATGGAGCCCGGTCATGTTGGGAGTGTACGTACTCGTAAAGAGATCACTTCCTTCGGTCAGCACTGACCAAGTGGTATTACACACCCTCCCACCCCCACCCCGGTGCCACCAATATGGCTGTATGGAGCCCGGTCATCTTGAGAGTGTACGTACTCATGAACAGACCACTTCCTTCGGCCAGCACGGACCAAGCGGTATTACACCCCTATGGTGCCACCAATGTGGCTGTATGGAGCCCGGTCATCTTGAGACCGTATGCACTCGTGAACCGATCACTTCCTTCGGCCAGCACGGACCAAGCAGTATTACACTCCCCCTGGTGCCACCAATGTGGCTGTATGGATCCCGGTCATCTTGAGAGCTTACGTACTCATGAACCGATCACTTCCTTCGGCCAGCACAGACCAAGCAGTATTACACCCCCCCTGGTGCCTTCAATTTGGCTGTATGGAGCCCGGTCATCTTGAGACCGTACGTACTCGTGAACCGATCACTTCCTTCGGCCAGCACGGACCAAGCGGTATTACACCCCCCTGGTGCCACCAATGTGGCTGTATGGAGCCCGGTCTCTTGAGAACATACGTACTCGTGAACCGATCACTTCCTTCGGCCAGCACGGACCAAGCGGTATTGCACCGCCCAGGTGCCACCAATGTGGCTGTATGCAGCCCGGTCATCTTGAGACTGTACGTACTCGTGAACAGATCACTTCCTTCGGCCAGCACGGACCAAGCCTTATTACACCCCTCTGGTGCCACCAATGTGGCTGTATGGAGCCCGGTCATCTTGAGACCGTTTGTACTCATGAACCGATCACTTCCTTTGGCTAGCACGGACCAAGCAGTATTACACTCCCCCTGGTGCCACCAATGTGGCTGTATGGATCCCGGTCATCTTGAGAGCTTACGTACTTATGAACCGATCACTTCCTTTGGCCAGCACAGACCAAGCAGTATTACACCCCCCCTGGTGCCTTCAATTTGGCTGTATGGAGCCCGGTCATCTTGAGACCGTACGTACTCGTGAACAGATCACTTCCTTCGGCCAGCACGGACCAAGCCTTATTACACCCCTCTGGTGCCACCAATGTGGCTGTATGGAGCCCGGTCATCTTGAGACCGTTTGTACTCATGAACCGATCACTTCCTTTGGCTAGCACGGACCAAGCAATATTACACCCCCCTGGTGCCATCAATGTGGCTGTATGGATCCCGGTCATCTTGAGAGCGTACGTACTCGTGAACCGATCACTTCCTTCGGCCAGCACAGACGAAGCGGTATTACACCCCCCTGGTGCCACCAATGTGGCTGTATGGAGCCTGGTCATCTTGAGTCCGTACGTACTCGTGAACAGTTCACTTCCTTCGGCCAGCACGGACCAAGTGGTATTACACCCCCCTGGTGCCACCAATGTGGCTGTATGGAGCCTGGTCATCTTGAGACCGTACATACTCGTGACCATCGCTGCCAGAAATCATGCGTAGTGGCTACATTCTTGCAAAGTCTTTCTGCAGTATCGCAGAAGCTGCGTCCAGCTTATCGTATCACTATTGCATGACCTCGCTCAAACTCGTAGAGGCGCTGATAATTCTTTGTCTCCTTAAAGGTATTCTTGACCAACATCAACTCTCTACTTCCAATCTGAAAGGTAACTAATGCGCATGACCGTTACTGCATGTATTTAAAGTGAGCCTGATTTTCGGACTCATAGTGGAGCTACTAGCGCCACTATTTCACGACTGAAATTTGGATAGTCATGATTTTTCAGATGTAAAAACGCGCTTAGCAACATTCGTTTTACTGTTGCACAACTCCTTCTTGGTGTTTTGATTTTTTTCCGTCAGTGTATTATATTTATGTACGTGATGACAAAAATTCAGAGTGTTCGGATACATTTGAACGTGATCCAAATTTACACAATTTACATGAAACTGGAATATTTTTATAAATAATACAAGATGTGTGGATACAGGTGTGTGTGTGTGTGTGTGTGTGTGTGTGTGTGTGTGTGTGTGTGTGTGTATTTTTGGTAAATAATGTGGATATAGAACTGTGTGTGTGTGTGTGTGTGTGTGTGTGTGTGTGTGTGTGTGTGTGTTTGATAAATATTTGAAATAAAATTTAATTTTATCCATATTTTGCAGCTTAAAACGTGACTGTATTCAAAACATTGGAGGTATGAATTAAACATGCTCCGTTTAGGGCCATCTACACAAAGTAAACTCCCTTGATTTAGAAGAAAACACCGTCAAGAATGAGATAGATACAGTAAAGAGCACTGCCATAAGTAATGGCTACACAGCTAAACAACAGACAATTTAAGTAGACAAATACACAAAAGCAAGACAACGAATGGACGCACTGTGAAAGAAGAGAAAATATTCGCCAGTATCCCATACCTGGGCCCAATATCACAAAAAATCGCCAGCCTTTTCAGAAAAACCAATGTAACAGTTGCATTCTGAATCAATAATAAGTTAGGAAACTTACTCATCCATAATGTAAAATCAAATACTCAAACATACACAACAGCGGAGTGTACGAAGTATCATGCCCCAGCTGTCCTGCCTACTATGTAGGGAAAACAGGCAGACTTCAAGATCCGTTTTCAAGAACGTGTAAATGCTTTCATGCTCAAGAATTTCGAAAAATCAGTCATTGCACAATATATGTTGGAAACGAAACATGTCATCAACAGTCTAGAAAACAATTTGGTAATACTAAATAACGAAGCCAATGGTAAGACCCTAAGTCTGTTAGAACAATTGGAGATATACGTCCACAAAATCAAAAAACCAGAATCTATGTTAAATGAACAAACAGATTTCGCAAGCCATAGTTATTTCAGTACCCCCCCCCCCCCCCCCCCCATGAACCATGGACCTTGCCGCTGGTGGGGAGGCTTGCGTGCCTTAGCGATACAGATGGCCGTACCGTAGGTGCAACCACAACGGAGGGGTATCTGTTGAGAGGCCAGACAAACATGTGGTTCCTGAAGAGGGGCAGCAGCCTTTTCAGTAGTTGCAGGGGCAACAGTCTGGATGATTGACTGATCTGGCCTTGTAACATTAACCAAAACGGCCTTGATGTGCTGGTACTGCGAACGGTTGAAAGCAAGGGGAAACTACAGCCGTAATTTTTCCCGAGGAAATGCAGCTCTACTGTATGATTAAAGGATGATGGCGTCCTCTTGGGTAAAATATTCCGGAGGTAAAATAGTCCCCCATTCGGATCTCCGGGCGGGGACTACTCAGGAGGACGTCGTTATCAGGAGAAAGAAAACTGGCGTTCTACGGATCGGAGCGTGGAATGTCAGATCCCTTAATCGGGCAGGTAGGTTAGAAAATTTAAAAAGGGAAATGGATAGGTTAAAGTTAGATATAGTGGGAATTAGTGAAGTTCGGTGGCAGGAGGAACAAGACTTTTGGTCAGGTGATTACAGGGTTATAAATACAAAATCAAATAGGGGTAATGCAGGAGTAGGTTTAATAATGAAGAAAAAAATAGGAGTGCGGGTTAGCTACTACAAACAGCATAGTGAACGCATTATTGTGGACAAGATAGACACAAAGCCCATGCCTACTACAGTAGTACAAGTTTATATGCCAACTACCTCTGCAGATGATGAAGAAATAGATGAAATGTATGACGAGATAAAAGAAATTATTCAGGTAGTGAAAGGAGACGAAAATTTAATAGTCATGGGTGACTGGAATTCGTCAGTAGGAAAAGGGAGAGAAGGAAACATAGTAGGTGAATATGGATTGGGGGGAAGGAATGAAAGAGGAAGCCGCCTTGTAGAATTTTGCACAGAGCATAACTTAATCATAGCCAACACTTGGTTCAAGAATCATAAAAGAAGGTTGTATACCTGGAAGAATCCTGGAGATACTAGTAGGTATCAGATAGATTATATAATGGTAAGACAGAGATTTAGGAACCAGGTTTTAAATTGTAAGCCATTTCCTGGGGCAGATGTGGATTCTGACCACAATCTATTGGTTATGAACTGCAGATTGAAACTGAAGAAACTGCAAAAAGGTGGGAATTTAAGGAGATGGGACCTGGATAAACTGAAAGAACCAGAGGTTGTAGAGAGTTTCAGGAAGAGCATAAGGGAACAATTGACAGGAATGGGGGAAAGAAATACAGTAGAAGAAGAATGGGTAGCTCTGAGGGATGAAGTAGTGAAGGCAGCAGAGGATCAAGTAGGTAAAAAGACGAGGGCTAGTAGAAATCCTTGGGTAACAGAAGAAATATTGAATTTAATTGATGAAAGGAGAAAATACAAAAATGCAGTAAATGAAGCAGGCAAAAAGGAATACAAACGTCTCAAAAATGATATCGACAGGAAGTGCAAAATGGCTAAGCAGGGATGGCTAGAGGACAAATGTAAGGATGTAGAGGCTCGTCTCACTAGGGGTAAGATAGATACTGCCTACAGGAAAATTAAAGAGACCTTTGGATAGAAGAGAACCACTTGTATGAATATCAAGAGCTCAGATGGCAACCCAGTTCTAAGCAAAGAAGGGAAGGCAGAAAGGTGGAAGGAGTATATAGAGGGTTTATACAAGGGCGATGTACTTGAGGACAATATTATGGAAATGGAAGAGGATGTAGATGAAAACGAAATGGGAGATAAGATACTGCGTGAAGAGTTTGACAGAGCACTGAAAGACCTGAGTCGAAACAAGGCCCCGGGAGTAGACAACATTCCATTTGAACTACTGATGGCCTCGGGAGAGCCAGTCATGACAAAACTCTACCATCTGGTGAGCACGATGTATGAGACAGGCGAAATACCCTCAGACTTCAAGAAGAATATAATAATTCCAATCCCAAAGAAAGCAGGTGTTGACAGATGTGAAAATTACCGAACTATCAGTTTAATAAGTCACAGCTGCAAAATACTAACGCGAATTCTTTACAGACGAATGGAAAAACTGGTAGAAGCCGACCTCGGGGAAGATCAGTTTGGATTCCGTAGAAATGTTGGAACACGTGAGGCAATACTGACCTTACGACTTATCTTAGAAGAAAGATTAAGAAAAGGCAAACCTACGTTTCTAGCATTTGTAGACTTAGAGAAAGCTTTTGACAATGTTAACTGGAATACTCTCTTTCAAATTCTAAAGGTGGCAGGGGTAAAATACAGGGAGCGAAAGGCTATTTACAGTTTGTACAGAAACCAGATGGCAGTTATAAGAGTCGAGGGGCATGAAAGGGAAGCAGCGGTTGGGAAGGGAGTGAGACAGGGTTGTAGCCTCTCCCCAATGTTATTCAATCTGTATATTGAGCAAGCAGTAAAGGAAACAAAAGAAAAATTCGGAGTAGGTATTAAAATTCATGGAGAAGAAGTAAAAACTTTGAGGTTCGCCGATGACATTGTAATTCTGTCAGAGACAGCAAAGGACTTGGAAGAGCAGTTGAACGGAATGGACAGTGTCTTGAAAAGAGGATATAAGATGAACATCAACAATAGCAAAACGAGGATAATGGAATGTAGTCAAATTAAGTCGGGTGATGCTGAGGGAATTAGATTAGGAAATGAGACACTTAAAGTAGTAAAGGAGTTTTGCTATTTAGGGAGTAAAATAACCGATGATGGTCGAAGTAGAGAAGATATAAAATGTAGACTGGCAATGGCAAGGAAAGCGTTTCTCAAGAAGAGGAATTTGTTAACATCGAGTATAGATTTAAGTGTCAGGAAGTCGTTTCTGAAAGTATTTGTATGGAGTGTAGCCCTGTATGGAAGTGAAACATGGACGATAACTAGTTTGGACAAGAAGAGAATAGAAGCTTTCGAAATGTGGTGCTACAGAAGAATGCTGAAGATAAGGTGGGTAGATCACGTAACTAATAAGGAGGTATTGAATAGGATCGGGGAGAAGAGAAGTTTGTGGCACAACTTGACTAGATGAAGGGATCGGTTGGTAGGACATGTTTTGAGGCATCAGGGGATCACAAATTTAGCATTGGAGGGCAGTGTGGAGGGTAAAAATCGTAGAGGGAGACCAAGAGATGAATACACTAAGCAGATTCAGAAGGATGTAGGTTGCAGTAGATACTGGGAGATGAAGAAGCTTGCACAGGATAGAGTAGCATGGAGAGCTGCATCAAACCAGTCTCAGGACTGAAGACCACAACAACAACAGTTATTTCAGTAATTTTAAAGACCTATTCTAAAGTTATTTCCTGCATATGTCAATTGCTTAATAGTTATATCTTTAGCACTATGAATAAATTCATCTTTGACAACATCATGTACAAAAACATCTGTGAAGTGTTTATAAACATGTGTACGAATATGCCTCTTGGATGAAGTGAAATGTACTAAAACGACGGAGAAAAGAATGTTTGCCGGTGCTAAAACGTTAAATATGCTTTCCTTAGATAATGTGGTAAGTTTACGCTGTTCGTTTTCCACTATTTTGCACATATTTTCCGCGTTCGAATTATGAAATTCATAACATAACATTAAACTTTTTCGTGACAGGAATATGCATTTCACCTCATTCAAGAGAAGAAATAAAACATGTATTAAAACAAATTACACCTGACGATGGACCCAAGGGTCCGAAATATCGTGTAGTTAATAAAACATGAAAAAGTGGTAACTGAAGGCGTTGTTTAGTTCTTATCCTCAATATTTGAAATCGTTTGGATGATTTTGAACATTGCCAAGATGGCAGCTATGGGGTACATTGTGATTGGTTGTTTCGTTTTAATGTCTTGCAAATTAATGGGCCGCGATTGAGAGATCTAAATATGTGTGTGTGTGTGTGTGTCAGAGTGAGGGATACAAATACTACCACTGGCATACAGGCAACCAGACGTGCAAAGTCGCCACAGCCGCACTACTTACAAAGCAAACATTTTCGTTACTTTAACTGAAAAATGTTTCTTTGTTGCTGTTACAGACAAATCTGCCGGTGCCGTGGAAGAGTATTTTGCTGACCCCAGCCATCTGGGCTCTCATTGCAGTCATGGTCACTTCCGACATGAGTTTCTACTTGTTGATAACGTCGATACCGCTGTACCTGGCCCAAGTCTTGCATTACGACATCCGAAGCGTTAGTGTCACACACTATTTTTGCCATAGCTCACAAAGTAAGCTATAGTAATAAAGATTCAATGCCAGGGCGTTTCACCCTCTTAAAAAAAGTTTGCTGTGAGATTTATAAACAAAACTAACGGTATTAGAATCCAGCAAGAAATGCTAGAAGTCTGAATTAATTGTTTAGTTGAGATGTGAACTAATAGCACTAACATATAGTGTGATCAGTATTTGCGGTGAAAAAGAAAGAACTCGGTTTCTGTCTGGAGGCACACGACCAGCAAACAAGTTTTTCTACGCAGAATTATACCAATTTACCCGTTTTAAAGTCAGAATACAAGAAGTGGGTGCGTAGCGTGTAAGAAACAAGAAAAGATAGATGAGGGGGATAACGCAGAATCATAAAATAATGTTTATTATTTTAAATGGCTTTTATTAATCTCAGTATATTAAGTATGTCACATATTGCGTAATCTAACTGTCCTACAGTAGGTATTATTTTTTAGTCTAACTTTTAGAGAAAGTAATGAAAATAACAGTTGATCTAGAATTATTACTGTTGTTATATATTTAAAGAATAATTGGAAGTATTACTATGTGATTTAATGTATTTAGAGTTTGAACTGTGGCGTCCAACGAAAGCAGAAATACACATCAAATGTGAAAAAAAGCTCAATACAATGGACAAGAAGAAAATTACGGTAACACTAAGAAAATCACAACTGTACAAGGAATACAGTGATGAAACTGAACTAAATACTTCAGTGAAGTTAGTTATTTCCAGTTACGTACATCATATTCTCTATAAAAAGCTATGGTTTGGAACGTGTCTTTAGACCAACTGATTGCAGAGACAATTGGAAAATACTGATGACCCAAAATATATTGAGACCACGTGCTTAATAGCGTGTTGATTCACCCTGTGCAACGGAGCGGCAGGCACTCGACAAGTGCTTAGCAGGTTCTCGATAGTGCCAGATGCCTATGCACACGTAACACGATTCCTGTAAATTACGGGCTGGTGGTTTGTGGGTGCAGAGCTGGTACCTTATTGCTCGTAAATGTGATACATCGGGTTTATTTGGTGACCAAGACAGTTCAGTTGAGTTCAATTCAATTAAATTTGTTGGTACGAATTTTAGACCTGTTATCTGGGAACTAAATAGGTTCTACCTATTAAGTTATCATACTGACAGACAATGCTTTATATTATGTACACAACAATACGTTATTTTAACAGCAACAATTGGTAATATTAACGTAGAACTAAAACATAAAATTGAGAATAAGAATATTTAAAAAGTAACATAAAATAAAAGGAATTAGCTCTAGAGAACACGTTCCAGCTCTTTTTACTAGATATTTTACTTGCAGCCTCGATGTAACTCAAGTTTGGTCGACAAAGAACAAACACACCTCTAAACCTATTGTTGCTACACTATTCTACATCGCTCAACTGTTATGTGGATACCTCGGCATCCTCGAGTCTATAGACGCCTATGTGGGTGACCATAGCATTCGTTCTTTGTTTCTTTTTTTAAATATTTCTTATGTATGGGGTGATACAGGTGCACCTACCGATAGGTTTTATGTAACCCACCATCCTTTCCAAAATCACTCACAATATTTTCATATTCTCTCACTCACTACGTGCAAACTATTAATCCTACGGAGAAACAGGAACTTTTTTTAGGAAATTTAATGTAGTTTTATTTTGTGCTATGTTACATTTTCGCTGGAGCTCATGGTTTTCGAGCTACTCAATAAAAACGCATTTGAAGCTCACTTTCGTACAGTTTCTTCAATAATTCGAAAACTTCGCATCCCAGTACCAAATTTAACTGCATGTTAAAATGTCCTTTTCATTTGTTTCGTAGCAATAACGTTGTGAGAGGAAAAATATGAAAATCTCGCGCCTGGTATTTGAAAGCAATGCGTATTCCACGAAACCCATGGGTAGGGTGTGTGTGCATGTGTGTCTTTATATATAGTTTCTCTTAATTAAATTTGCATGTGTCTGTCATTATATATAATGGAGGAAACGCTTCTCCCGTGATCTATTGACGTTATTTTGATATTCAGAGCGTCCAAATCGATCTTACAGACTTGGAAGTCAAGTAGTATATTCTACGTACAATCACATCAACTGCAGTCCACATGTTTTTGTCACAATTAGTTTGCACATGGTAGTCTAATTGTCTGCAGTCTATCTGTACCTGAAAATGAGGGCAACTGAAAACGATATGATCAGCGGAACTTTCCTCTTCACAGTCACAGATTGGTGCGCTACCATATCCTACTCGGTGCAAATGTTCAGGATATGGACCGTGACCTGTAACCAGGAGTACTATGCCTCGAGTAGGGGCAATGTCGCGCAGTTTGAGACTGTTCCGATGTCTGAAAGTATACTATAAACATACTTTGCAGTGCTTCTGGTGTCTCATTCACACTACCATTCATCTAACCTCCAGGCTCATAAATGTCTTTCATCAGTATATGATCTCAGACACATATCTAGAGAATCACAAGTAAAACCCTCAACAGGCGTAACATCAAGACATCAACGTGAGTTCGCAATCATTCTCCTCAGACTACTGTGGCACCATTGTGGCCTTGTGTCACGTTATAAAAAATCGTTCAAATGGCGCTGAGCACTAACATCTGAGGTCATCAGTCCCCTAGAACTACTTAAACCTAACTAACCTAAGGACAGCACATACATCCATGCCCGAGGCAGGATTCGAACCTGCGACCGTAGCAGCCACTTGGTTCCGAACTGAAGCTCCTAGAATCGCTCGGTCACCGCGGCCGGCGTCACGTTATCCTGCTGGAAGATGTCACCGCTGTCGGGGAAGAAATCAAGCGTGAAGGGATTCAAGTTCAAGTAGTTCATGACTGCCATGGTGCCGTTGAAAACTACCACGGATCCCAAGACGACCAAGTGAATGTCCGCCATAGCACAGTTCTGCCCCAACGGCCTGCGTCTGGGGTTTCGAGCAGTCGATCGCGTGGACGATGGCATATCTGGACACGATCATCGTCGTTATATAACAAGAAATGCGATTCGTCCGATCAGGGAACGAGTTTCTATTGATCCACAGTGCAATTTAGATGATCCTGCACCCGTTGCAACAGCAACCGACGACGTCATTGGGGTCAACAAGGGAACAGGAAGGGGCTGTTTGCTGTAGAGTCCCTTGTTTAACAACGAGTGCTAGCGTGCTCTGAATCACTTGCACTTTCTCACCGTGTAACTATTCGATGTGAAGCGTCAGTCATGAGTTGCTTGATGTGGCAGCAACAGTTGCAGTTGCAATAGCAGTAACAGCTACAGCAGCAGCAGCAGCAGCAGGAAAGGCAGTAGTAATTAAAACACCAACAGCAGAATAGCTACTGGAAAACGTACAAATGAGAGCTGGGAGATTTATTTACGTCGTTTTGTTCTTCACTGCAAGGCAAATTCAATAAATGGCACTGAACGTCAGCGAGCGCTTTCACTGTCTTCTAGTAACAAACTGTATCCGCTCCCGGACCCAGTGTCTGGAGCTTTTATGATATTTGTGGTATGCTAACTGACTATTACGGTCAGAAAACGTATGTATTTGCAAATAAGCTCAAATTTAATGAATGGGTTAAGGCACGTAAGCAATAGAGCTTAGCTTTCAGTGATGACTTAAAGGGCTCAATATACGAGTGTGTTTCTTCCTGTAAACCATGTGGTGCGTTGAATACAGTCATTAATCCGTGATGTTATTATACATATATCTCCTGTTAGAGAAGTTAATGTGATGGTTGTGGATTCATTTGGTCCAAACATGAGCGATGTGCAAAAAATTGCCAAGTCTCACTAAGTAACAGGATCAACGCGAGCTACGTCTTATGATATTTCTGGTATCGACTTTCTTCGTAGTGTCAGTCGCTGTTGTGTTCTGCAATCAGCTGACAACAACCAATTAACTTCTCACCTTCTGATTTAACGAGCACCGATCGTCCGGTAGTCTGGAGGTGTGGAATTCAGTAGTAAGTGCAGTAGCTAGCCATCCACTGCCCTCATCACTGATAATCACGCGCAAACAGCAATGCTTTGTTCACTGTCTCTGTTCCCAAAGCGAGCGGAAGTCCACCAAAAGTTTCCTCCACGTTGTCGTCTACGGGTACCAGGAAACAGAGAACATCCATATAACGTCCAAATTGTGGCTCAAGGCGCCGACGAAGTCACTGCCGACCGAGGCCCGCGATAAAGACAGGCCGTGGCGTTGTAAGTAAGCTGTTTATTATTTTAAACATAGCTGCGTAACAGCAACGGTTCCACGTAATTAGATTAAAAACAGCCGACCAGTTGCAAAGGATAAAGTAATCTTTACCTAGGTTTCGATAGATTTAAACCTATCTTCTTCAGAAGGCGGCAGTAAAAATGGCAATGACGTATCACTCCATGTTAATGTAATACTGCAGCCTTCTGAAGAAGATAGGTTTAAATCTATCGAAACCTAGGTAAAGATTACTTTATCCTTTGCAACTGGTCGGCTGTTTTTAATCTAATTAAGCTGTTTAGGTTTTATGTTGGTAACGCTCTCTCTCTATTAAAATCGCTGATTGCGCTGTGTGCAGTCCGTGGCTGGTTGCACTCATTGTTGGAAGGTAATCGCCAGTCGTGTTGGGCAGTTGGAAGTTAGTCACCAGCAGTGATTGAAGTACTGTTGGGCAGTTGGAGATGAAACATCCCCTTTGAATGTAAAGAATGACTGTGCTGGTAAAACTTCTACGTTACTTGATTTTCAAACTCCAGAGTGAAACTGAACGCACTGAGACTGATTTCTCTTTGCTTATTCAGTTCATTTCTAAACTAACACACAATATTTTAGCGCAACGCAATCTGACCTTTAATAATCCCTACAAAAGAATAGCCCTGACTAACAATAACCTATGCTCTTCATGAATCATTTACTTCACAAAAATCTTCGTTACTCGAACTAATGCAATACAGCGAGCGCCAATACTGCCAGCTAAATAAAAGATTCTAACTACTGAAGGCACTAACTACTGATAGGCATATAGTCAGCAAATGAAAGATTTTGATAGAAAACAGACAATGTATTTCCCTTAATAGTGTTCAAAAGTCATTATATATATTACTGACATCCCATTTAACAAATTTCTTTTTCTGACAAACACACGTCCAGATCGTCCACTCGTATTAACATCTCAGAACTCTGGCATCTCTCTCCCCACATGGACCACTGCTGGCGGCTCACCTCCAACAGCCAAACGCTACGGGCTGTTCACATCCAACTGCACAACACTACAGTGGCGAATACTTTTTACTTTTTTTATCAACCCAAAATGGCTGCCACTGATTACGATCTAAAATAATGTGCGTTTACCTTCGTTTATTAGCAGAGATTGAGTCCTTCCTCTTACTGACGAACAGAAAAAGTCCGCAGCTCGTGGTCGTGCGGTAGCGTTCTCGCTTCCTGAGCCCGGGTTCCCGGGTTCGATTCCCGGCGGGGTCAGGGATTTTCTCTGCCTCGTGATGACTGGGTGTTGTGTGACGTCCTTAGGTTAGTTAGGTTTAAGTAGTTCTAAGTTCTAGGGGACTGATGACCATAGATGTTAAGTTCCATAGTGCTCAGAGCCATTTGAACAGAAAAAGCATCTTATAACCTATAAATACATGACGGTAGGCACAGGCTCTACGCTGGGCTACCGCTTCACCTTTTCTCTTAGCCTTGAAAGGAAACGAAAACATAAAAGCAAGAAATGCAAAAGGTACATCACACCTGCCCATAATGATCCAAATGATGTCAATCGGGGATGGGATCCGGCGACCTTGCTGACCAAGATACGGTTTGGCAAGCACGAAGACAAGACGTACAAACTCATCTCGTGTGCGGGAGTGCATTATCTTCTTGAAACATAAGCACGAAATGGCTTGCCATGAAGACAAACAAAACGCGGCGTAGAAATTCATCGACGTGCCGCTGTACAGTAAGGGTGTTGCGGATGATAACCAAAGAAGCCCTGCTATGAAAAGAAATGGCACCCCCAACCATGACTGCTGGCTGTCAGGCCGGTTGGCAGGCGGCAGTCAGTATGGTATCCCACCGCTGTCCAGGGCGTCTCCAGACACGTCTCCGGCCTGGGATCTCTTCGACTGGAGTAGAATTGTCTTCAGGGACGAGTCAGGCTTCGAACTGAGTCCCGATGACCAGCGGAGGCATGTCTGTCTTGCTCAATTTGTGAAGCTCTTTCTCTTACATAAATCATCCAACTTTTTTGAAATTGTTTTCATTTGTTTTTCTGTACATGTTCATCACATCTACCGATATACAACCCATTCGGATAATTCATGCATTGTGTGTTTTTTTTGTCCAAGGGTGTACGTTAATTTACTGATTTTTTTATTTTCTCAGAGTTTACAGTAGTTCTTGTGGCAAAACTAGTTGAATGTTAAAGTTTCTGCTGGTGTTTATGACTTTTGGTGTTAAACTATAGGGTGGAGCAAATAAAAGACATGAATGTGTGCAGATAACCACACCCCTTGACGTGCACACCACGCGTAGGCCTCCCACGCGATCCACATCGGTTCAGAACGTTGCGCTGGCCGTGTCAGTGTGAGTGGAGCAGTGGAAAGTGGGCGATGGTACTCACAGCGGAGCAGCGGGTGTTCGATGTGGAAAGTTACGTGACAACAAAGTAGTGGAAATGGTGTGGTCAGTCGTTTTCTGAGAAGAGTAACGATATCAAAGTGCCAGCAAATAATGCCATGCAACGCTTAGTCCGAAAATGGTGACAGACAGGACCTGTTTTGAATAAGTCAAAAAATATTTCGAAACGTGCTCGCACACCAGAAAATGTGCTTGCAGTTCACCAGAAAATGCTTCAGACTTCTACCAAATGAACAGGACTTTTGTTGCAAGAGACCGGCATATAACGTCCGTCACACGGATGAATGTTCCACCTGGGCCTGCACATGCATTCCTACCGATTATACGTTGTTCATGCACTAAAATCCGCAGATGCTCCTCAACGCCTTCAGTTTTGTAAGCGGCTATTCGCTGAGATAACAACGAATAGCTTGGGCATGGATCTGGTCTTTGTCTGATGAAGTCTGGTTTCACCTGAGTGGTTATGTCAACTCACAGAATCACAGGTTCTGCACCGCGGAGAATCCGCACAAATTCCACGAAACGCCATCGCGTAATCAGAAGGTTGGGACTCAGTGTGCAGCGTCTGCACACCGCATTATTGGTCAGTCCGCCCCTGGTAGCTGAGTGGTCAGCGCAACGGAATGTCATACCTAACGGCCCGGGTTGGTTTCCCGACTGGGTCGGAGATTTTCTCCGCTCAGGGACTGGGTGTTGCGTTGTCCTTATCATCATCATTTCATCACCATCGACACGCAAGTCGCCGAAGTGGCGTCAACTCTAAAGACTTGCACCAGGCGAACGGTCTATCCGCCGGGAGGCCCCAGCCAGACGGCATTTCCATTTCCATTATTGGTCCCACCTTCTTTCATCAGAATCTTCGGCGTGTTACGGTTCCAACATTTTGAAACCATTTGTGGCAGCATTAACGGAAGAGAAAAAGATCTACAGTTACTTTCAACAAGCTCATACAGGCGGCCGAGCACTGGACCACGTGTACACAGTCTTCTTGCCTGACAGGGTTGTTAGCAGAGCCAGTCAGGTCGCGGCCATAGCTGGCCACCCAGGTCACCTGATCTGTCAGTGTGCGATTACTTTTGCGGGGTGCCCTCAAGTCTAAGGTGTATCGTAACAACACTCATAGTCTTCAAGAACTGCAGTAGAGCATTTCGGATGAGATTGCAACAATTCCAGCAGTCCAGCTTCGATCCGCCTTCAGCAACTTGCTGACCACAGTCTACGTTTGCTATAGTCAGTTTACTACTATATTTACTTTCTTCTGCTGTGTTTCTTTGTACCATGGAGCTCTGTCCTCCAGACCACTTTTATTTGGTCCACTCTATAAATTCATAGTAGATGGTATAGTTTAACTGTACAAAACTGGATGAGCTTTGTTTTCTTTTAGCTTAAATCTAGTCCACTTACGATAAATAATTTAATATACCTAACGGAGTGCTTCCTTAACGGCTTGACAATAATGCTTTCATCATCTACAGAAAGGCCTAACTTTTCCTCCTGATTCAAGTAAATCGGTAGATCATCACCACAGAAGAGGGAAAGTAATGGGTCTATGATCGGACGCTGCAGAACGGTTATAGTGATTTCTCCCCATCAGGAGGATGTACGACCCCTGTTTATATTATTCAGATATTCTAGTGTAACTTCCTGCTTAGTGTTTGTTAAACAAGTACTATACCATATACAAATAAAAAGTTAATTTCGCTGATATATTGACACAGTAAAATGCCTTTGATAAATCCCAAAATACTCCAAATGGTGATATAATTTGATAATTTTGCTATGTGCTGAGTGAAGGTCTAACCAGCTTTCACAGAACAGCATCCTTTTTGAAATCCAAACTGTGATTAACTAAGTGCCCCATTAGCACTCAGTTGGGTGACAGCCCTCGAGTACATCACCTTCTCAAAAATTTTGAGAACTGACTTAACAAGTAGGACAGGCCGGTAGCTACATCTGTAAAATCGTCTTCTTTATAGAGAGACCTGAAAATGGAATATTTCAATCAGCCTTTAAAACACACTGAACTAATGATGACTGAGAGCATAACAAATTATAGGGCCACAACTTCGTAGTGTGTTCCTCTATACAAACTTTTAAAGATCGAGGTGATCTTTCTGTGATGTTAATGTATGATAAAAATATCATGTCACTGCATTTCCTCCGTGCTGATTTTTCAGTGTATTGGTTTGCGTGCACAGTTTCACAGTATTAGCTCACTGAGATTTATGCCATAGAAGAAGTGTTTATTTTCTCCCAGCTGTGTGTTAAAATTTAAGAGATTTTGCAAAATAACAAAATAGTATAAGTAATTTCTTATTGTATGTAAAACAAAAGTTAACTAATGTTATTACATTAATTATTCACAACTAAATTGTTATCGGATTTAAATCAGAAAGGTTCTCCATTAGACAGCACTAGGCTACATTTTAAACAATTCCCTACATTTCGTTGTTGATTGTGGATAGAGAGAATGACTACTGATTTCATAAAGCTTCGTACTGCACAACATGAAAAGGAAAACAAGGTTATTTGCCCTGAATTACGGAAGCGCAATCAGTGCAAAACACCATTCACGTATTTAAACACTTCGACCAAATTGTCAGAGTATATAAAGCATATACTGCTGTCTGATGATCAATACTTCTGACTAAAAGGAAATTATCATCATAACTCTCTCACTATAAATACGTTGCAAATTATTTTGTGTGTGACTTTTTTTTTTTTTTTTTAACAGAATGGAATCATATCGGCCATTCCCCACATCACTGGTACAGTTGGAAGTTTGGCATTTGTATGGTTTACTAACTTCCTGCTCCAAAAGGAATTTGTATCCAGAATCTGGACTTTTCGCATAATAAATGCGCTGGGTAAGTTCTGTGTAACTAAAAAACAGAATATCTCTATAATATTTTTATTGCGATGTTCAGAGCTGTAAAGGAGTATGGACAAGATATTAGCAATGCTGTTTTTTTTCGTAATTTTGTTCCTAGCTATCCTGGATCTATCAATGTATAGCAACACTCAATTAGTGACAACCAACACTTAGCACGTAGCTCTCCATTTCGTCGTGATGATGGGGCCCTGAAAGCCCCACCCATCACCATTGAGACACAAGTGGACTGAAGGTACAAGTCTACACCTTCGTCTACAACTGCGCCTATACTCTACAAGCGACCTTACGGTGTATGTCTGGGGGAGGGGGGGGGGTACTTTTTCTACTCCTGTCGCTTCTTCTCTGTCTTGTTCAAATCGCGAATTCGAGCTAGAACAACGATAGTAGATAAGCCCCCGTAAAGCTCGACTGTCTCTAATTTTACTTTCATAGTTTTTCGCGGGACATACATAGGAAAAAGCAGTATATTGGTTCACTGCTAGGGACATACGTTCCCGGAATTTCAATAGTGAAGTACAACATGGTGTACGAATCCTCTCTTCTGGTGCCTGGGGCTGGAATTGTATGAGCAACTGCGTGACGCTTTAGCGCCCGCTAAGCGGATTTGTGCCGAAAAGCACTGCTCTTCTTTGAATCTTTTCCGCATCCTCTATCAGTCCTCTCACACTGACTAGCAGTACTGAAGCACAGGTCTAAATAGGTTTTTGTAAGCTAACTCCTACGTGGAATGACTACACTTCCTCAGCAATCTTCCGGTCAATCACATCTAATATCTACCTTTCCTACTGTTAGCTTTAACTCGTTGTTCTACTTTAAATAGCTCAAAACGCATACTCCCAGATAGTTAAGGAATGTGTCTGATTCTAGTGATCGTTCAGAAATCGTGCAATCAGAAAATAATGGGTCTTTCCGTCTATTTACGCGCAATTTACATTTATTTGTGCTGTGGGTCACATGCTGATCTCTGCACCAAACGTCGTTCCACTTCATATCTTCCGATATTTCGCTACAATTCTGTAGTGATGCAACATCACTGTACCTCACAGCATCATTCACGAACGACCCCACTGAGTTTCCAACGTTATCCGCTAGATACTGAAGGCTGAAAAGAACCATATATGACCCATCTGGCGTATGATGGACATCTTTAGACGTGAAGATAAGTTCTGGTGTAAATCAAGGAAATGTCGCAAGAAAATTATTTTCACAATATATATATTGAGGCAGCTAAGGCAGGCCATCTTAAGTACATCCAGAATGAATAAATACATCGATGTGCGGTTTTCGCCAAGTTATAGAGGACAATAAGGAGAAATAGTATCAGTATAACAGCGCCGCAAAACCACTGTCCGGCCATCAGGAGAAGAGGTTCCACGAACGTCTGCCCTATTATACCAAATGAAAGCTAACACCCAACTCACGCATGGTTCTTGTGTTGACCTGTACGTTTGAAGTCCATCAGCCCGTGTTCTGCTGTCTTAGCAGTCAGATGACTTGCTCGCAAAGTTGGTGAGACATTCACAATGTATACGACAGTAGAAAAAGTGAATATCGTTTGTGGCGAATGTCGCCAAAGTGTTAGAGCAGCGGCGCGATTGTATGCTGAAGAGTATCCAGGTCGTGCCATATGTTCACGGTCTGTCTTTGCAGATATTATAAAAAAAGTTCTAGAAACTGGGAGTGTGGAGAATAAAATACGACAAGGAAAGAGAACAAGTGATGAACGAGCAGTAGTAACACACAGTGCAAATGCCACTAAGAGGCATCTCGAAAGTAGGGATCAACCAAACGAGTGTTCTGCAAACACTATATTCCATCGCATGTCAGCCACTTCACATCACACTTCGCTGCATCTGCAGCTCCATGGCAATCTCTTCCAAAATTGCTTATAGCTCCCCGAATGTGATCAGAGTAAAGTGCAAAGTGATGCTCCATATCTATGTAAAATTTTGTTTAAGGAAGAAGCATCTCTCACAAGCCATAGGCAACATGTACTAATCGTCAGTTGAAAATCCACGCTGACTCAAAGAAGTCTATAAAAACAACGTTCTTGGTCTATCAGTGCTTGGTGCGAGTTTTTCAAGACCCGCACAACTGATCCCTGTTTTATTGCTGGCGATCTAAATAGACGCAAGTATCTGAAGTTCGTAAGATATGCTGCTGCTGCAGTTACTGGAAGACCTCTCATTCGTCATAAGGCAATCACTGTGGTACCAAGAGATGACGAATGACCCTCCCATTTCGCGCATGTGCTGACAGACCCTCTTAAGAAAACATTTGGAGAATATTGGATCTGTCCGCTCAGAAAACGCAAAATGGTCTTCATACTCACCAGACTTAACACTTATATACTCTGAACTATGGCTAAAATTAAAACAAGAGGTCTATTAGGAAACAGCGACAACTCCCGAAGGCATGAAATGCCTTACAACGCACGCTTGTGCTAACGTTGACTCCAGATCAAAATCAACAAGGAGTATTATTTCTCTAGAATCGCTTTATAGCTTGTAGCAATGCTCAACATTTTGAGCATTTGGTATGTCAGCCCTGATAATAAACAGATGAACCATACCTGAGTTTCCTACTTGCGTGTATTTGGCATGACAGGGCATATGTTTGTGGAACCTCTTCTTCTGACGGCGGGACATTGGTTTGCGGCCCTGTTGTCTCATTACTATTTGACCAACTCTCACTCATGTTATGTCGTTGAAGTCCACTTAGAAGCTTCTTTCAGCTACCACAGAAAAAAATCATATAGTTCAATTGGAGGAAAGTGAAGTCGGTGTCGTAATTAGGCGACTACAAACGATAAAAATTACTAGCAAACACCAGGAAATTCGCCATGCTCTCCTCTGTAACTTGGCGAAAACCGCATCGCGATATATTTATTCATTCTGGACATATTTCTGATGGCCTGTCTCAGCTGCCTCACCCTGTATACAGGGTGAACCGAAATTCGCGCACTCGAGGTTCGCAGCGCGACTCTTCACATGCCACACAAAATGTCTGTCACAAAATTTCGTCCGGTGGGTACATCCGGCAGAAATAGGACGTTAAAGAGTGGCAATCTGGCAGCACTGTAACCACAAGTATAGTAACTAGCTGTGTCCACACGTGAGCTTGTGCTGTACAGTTGGTGCTGTGGGTAGCGTTTTGGGTTAGTGTGCAGGTGGTCGAGGATTCGACCCTGGGTTCAAAATATGTTTTTTATTTGGTAAATGTAGTCCGAGTGGTATGGTATCTGACATCTTAATCGTCAACAGCGATTGCAGCGGGTCCTCTGGAAAACATTTGCACTTAAATACGACAGTCGTAGAAATGGGACATTGGTCACCTTTGAAAGATGCCCTTTCCACGTAGTGGGCTCGTATTTATTCGTACCACTTCCTCTAGTAGAAGCGAAACCTGTTTTCTTTCTAGCCTCCTCTAATGGTCACGTAGATTAGTACCAGTTATTATTCTTGCCTCGTTCAGGTCCATTACGTTTCGTTAGGAGCTTACGTTACCAGTAGGACTAGCAACGTGCTTTGCGAATAATGACCAAACTCGGTTACTATTTGTATGTGTTATCACCACGGCCCCATTAATTGTTACAGTTGTCTATTTCTTATTTGTCTAACCACGTATTTGTTGTGTTCAGCATTACAAAATGTTGTAAATTTAGGGTACATATGACATAAGAAACGATTTATATTGCTAAAATGTCAAAATGAAATTGTTGTTGTTGTGGTCTTCAGTACTGAGACTGGTTTGATGCAGCACTCCATGCTACTCTATCCTGTGCAAGTTTCTTCATCTCCCAGTACTTACTGCATCCTACATCCGTCTGAATCTGCTTAGTGTATTCATCTCTTGGTCTCCCTCTATGATTTTTACCCTCTACGCTGCCCTCCAATGCTAAATTTGTGATCCCTTGATGCCTCAGAACATGCCCTACCAACCGATCCCTTCTTCTAGTCAAGTTGTGCCACAAACTTCTCTTCTCCCCAAGCCTATTCAATACCTCCTCATTAGTTGTGTGATCTACCCATCTAATCTTCAGCATTCTTCTGTAGTAGTACATTTCAAAAGCTTCTGTTCTCTTCTTGTCCAAACTATTTATCGTCCATGTTTCACTTCCGTACATGGCTACACTCCATACAAACACTTTCAGAAATGACTTCCTGACAGATTTATACTCGATGTTTACAAATTTCTCTTCTTCAAAAATGCTTTCCTTGCCATTGCCAGTCTACATTTTATACCCTCTCTACTTCGACCATCATCAATTATTTTGCTCCCCAAATAGCAAAACTCCTTTACTACTTTAAGTGTCTCATTTCCTAATCTAATTCCCTCAGCATCACCCGACTTAATTCGACTACATTCCATTACCCTCGTTTTCCTTTTGTTGATGTTCATCTTGTATCCTCCTTTCAAGACACTGTCCATTCCGTTCAACTGCTCTTCCAAGTCCTTTGCTGTCTCTGACAGAATTACAATGTCATCGGCGAACCTCAAAGTTTTTATTTCTTCTCCATGGATTATAATACCTGCTCCAAATTTTGCTTTTGTTTCCTTTACTGCTTGCTCAACATACAGATTGAATAACACCGGGGAGAGGCTACAACCGTGTCCCACTCCCTTCCCAACCACTGCTTCTCTTTCATGCCCCTCGACACTGATAACAGCCACCTAGTTTCTGTACAAGTTGTAAATAGCTTTTTGCTCCCTGTATTTTACCCCTGCCACCTATAGAATTTGAAAGAGAGTATTCTAGTCAACATTGTCAAAAGCTTTCTCTAAGTCTACAAATGCTAGAAACGTAGGTCTGCCTTTCCTTAATCTTTCTTCTAAAATAAGTCGTAAGGTCAGTATTGCCTCGCGTGTCCCAACATTTCTACGGAATCCAAACTGATCTTCCCCGGGGTCGGCTTCTACCAGTTTTTCCATTGAGGAAGCAGAATGAAACTAGCAAATAAAAAACATGCACCCTCACCCAGGGTTGACCCCTCGATCTCCTGTATGCTAGCCCAAAACTCCATCCACTGCGCCAACTGTGCAGCACGATTGAACTGTGCAGTCAGAGGTAGTTAGCGTACGTGTTGCTACAGTGTTGCCAGATTGCCACTCTTTAACTTCCTTTTTCTGCCCCATATACTCGCCAGACGAGGTTCCGCGACAGACTTTTTTTATCGCTGGCATGTGAGGGGTCGCGGTGCGAAGCCCGAGTGCGCGAATTTCGCTTCACCCTGTATATTGTGAAAAGCAATTATCCCACGACTCCCCCTAGAGTTACCTCTGGAGTTATCTTCACGTCTGAGTTGCCTCATTTACCAAATAGACCGTATATGATTTATTTCAGGCACATTTGCCAATTCCGGTGTAGAAATTTTCACTAACGTTGTTTTATACCATAACATAATATAGCATTTACTTCTTCACGAAAGGGACTACCAGAAGAGTTGCTTCCCTCTTTGCCAGGTACCCTGGTGCCCGGAGCGGCGCTGGTCGTGGTGGCGTTGGTGGGCTGCGACGCCGCCACCGTCATCGCGATGCTGGCACTCAGCGGATTCTGCGCCGCTGACTGCACGAGTTCCTACCTCAACATGCAGATAATAGCACCCAACTACGCGGGCACCATCGTTGGCATCATCAACATGTTCGCCAACCTGACGGGCATCGCAGTCCCTTACATCGTCGGCGCCTTCACCAACGTCAACGTAAGTCGTTAGTCTGCACAGTCTTTGGACTAGACTGAAGGCAAAGCTAAATAATATCAGGTATCATGCACTTTTCTGTGGCTTAGGGTTGGGGGGTGGGGGGGGGGTGGAGGGTTTAGGAAGGTTAGAGTCGTGTTTATGAGAGATGGAGCACGATCTCGGATTGAACAAGTGTGAATTTGGAATCGGCCGTGTTCTCTTCAAAGAATGCCATCATCTGCCAGTGATCCTGGTTTGCTGGCTCCGTTGCGAATGTATTGCGACTGACGCCGTAGTAACTTACGTTATTTATACAGAGTCTATCACAATAGTTAATACAAGCACGGGGGAAGCTACATGATCATAACACAAGCAAAACGGTTCCAGTAAAAGTAAATCAGCAAAAGATCTGTTTATGAGATAATCGCGAATGTGTGGTTACCAGCCACGAGTGCCTTCAGTGACTTCAGTAGTTAGTACAGACGTATTCTAAATCCAAACTCGATTCGGCACCCATCTGGGCTCAAATTTCACCAATGGCCTACCGCATCAAAAAATGCAATAGTGAGTCAACTTGCTACAAGATACGGTTTTCTGTACGCTCGAACCTGTTTGTTGTGTACGTCTTCATTCACAACGGTAAGGAAAGGTGGGCTAGAGAGCGGTGCAGCAACTGTCGTCGTAGCAAAGCTCGATAGAATTCATTAGTGAACCAGATAGAAGATTTAATTAACTTGTATTTCTCCAAGCACACGAAGATTCATTACAAATAATGCAGCAAGAAACAGAGGGCAGCAATGTCGATGTCAACAAGCATGAGGCTCCCTGAAGCTGATGGTGTTGGATCTGTGTGTACGTGGCGTTTGCTTGGCTTCATGTAGCAAAGAGGCTCCAAGTGCGAGTCGGCTGAGGGGCTGCTGCTGGCCGTCCTATATCGCGGCAGCATAGGGCACTCATTGTATGGGGCCACTAGATGCGCAGTTCAGTAGGCATGCAGCACTGGGTCCACTAAATTTGACGCGACGGCTATTGGTGTATAACGGAAACTTGCAATTGCGTTGCCAACTTTGCGACGCCCATGCGTGGTATCAATACGTGATACCAAACTCTTGAAGGAGGTGTTTGTCGTGTCGTTCTTGCCTTTGAATGCAATACTGCACTTGTGTCTCTGCAGCGAGTTACGAATTCATTCAAACACCCCACAGGTCATTTTGTAAACCTTGACGAGACTACAGTTCACTGCAGAAGTTCTTCAGATTTATCGTTCTTCAACTTTATCGTTCTGTCTGAGATGACCCCAGACAAAAAAATCCAGAGTATTGAGGCCGAGGTACAGACCCTCCACGACTCATCCATTCTAGTACTTTGTGTGTCATCGAACATTTCACAAAATGTGCCAGTGCCTATCACGCATCTACCACATTAACCAACCAAATGCCAAGTAGAGGGGCAGTCAGAGAAAGAGCCAAGAGCCAAAATAGCTAACTCAGCTTCTATCAGCAGTTTTTTAGCATGTGGCAAGGTCATACATGGCAGGGAGAGGATGGGAGGTATAGGGGGAAGAGGGAGGTTGAATCAAGCAACTTTCCACCTCTCATCCCCACCCCCACCACCCCATTTCGTTCTCATGGAATAGGAATCATCTGCGTTCAGTGCTCTGGCATGAGGCAACACATTCATAAATTTTTGTAACAAATTGGAGCACAAAAAGTGGGAATATGTTTCTGTTTATGTAAACGGCTCTGACTGAGAAGTGGGATACCAGCTGTCTCGACGATAAGTCACTGTTCTGCACTACCGCAGATGAGCATCGATGGCGAGTATGGCGGCGAAATGGGAAAAGGTTCTATTTTTCCCATGCATTGGAGAGGCACAGCAGTGTTACTATTGGCATCATTGGCTAGGCATCCATCAGGTCAAGGCTGATAGTACAGAGGGAACTCTGACAGTAGATCACCAACACCCTGCATCCTCATGCATTTACGCTCATGCAATACTATTTTGGTGCCATTTTTCAACAGGACGATGTTTTTCGACATACGGTACATGTCTCTAGGAACTCTCTGCATAATGTTGTGGTACTCCCATGGCCAGTAAGACCCTTAGATCTGTCGCCGTTAGATCACATGTGGGATCACCTTGGATGTCCAAAAAATGTTCAAATCTGTGTAAGATCTTATAGGACTTAACTGCTAAGGTCATCAGTCCCTAAGCTTACACACTACGTAACCTAAATTACCCTAAGGACAAACACACACACCCATGCCCGAAGGAGGACTCGAACCTCCACCGGGACCAGCCGCACAGTCCATGACTGCAGCGACCAAGACCGCTCGGCTAATCCCGCGTGGCCCTTGGATGTCCCATTGCCAGTATTTGGGATATGAAAGACCAGTTACAGCAGTTGTTGGCCTGCTTGATTCGGGAGAGGATTTGACGACTTGATGTCACCCTTCCCAACCGAATCAGTGCATGCGTTCAGGCCAGAGATTGTTTAACTTTATACTGATCCGTTGACTGTTACTGCCAACATCTTTATAAATTTTCTTCGACTTTGTAAGCATTGAAATAATATCATACACCCTCTCAGCTCTCGAAGTTTCATTTCGTTTCCTCCTTCACTTATGAGTGCTTAGTTTTGTTTGTCAGGCAGTGTAATTAAAGCATAGATAGTGTCATTTTGACAGGACCACTCAACAAAATTATTTTATTACTTACGGCTTCAGGAATATATCGAAGCATAGGCAGTGTCGCTTTCGACAGGCTCCCTGAAGAAGTGTCGGTGTGAACAGAGTGCAAACCACCTTGATGTGTTTATATTGGCTGAATATGGACAGTTGACACAGCTCTCTGGCCTAATTTTAACCCTGTACATTGTGCTCGTTGTATGACAAACCCAAATTGAGTACCTAATTACAATTAGGATAGAAGCTGACCGAATGTCATGTATAATATTCCTTACCTCTGTCACTAAGCATTCCTTGAGGTATACGTCTCTTTTACTTGATTTCCTTAAACTTCTGGAGCATGGTGTTGTGTGCTAGGAATACTATAACATCTTACATGAATTATGTTTAAAAAATGCACTCGGAACAGGCAGAAATGTACAGAACTCACCTCCGATTTATCTTTTACGATACAATGGACAATAGGACGTTGGAGCCACGTCAGAATAGCTTGTTAATGTTCGCTCTTTAAGAGTACACTCAAAGAATTGAAGACACATTTAAGTTCAGATTTAGTCTGAGAAGTGACAAGGAAACCAGAGTGTCAGCAATGTACACGCACAATGAGGGCATCCTTGAACGGTAAAAGATCGCAACATGTTGATGTAATTATTAACGAATCGGCAAGAAAAGATTACTGTCACTGACAGGGTCAGTCTACATTACACATATCCACAGTGACCAAAATACCTACATTTCGACTACTCGAATTGAAATAGTTAATAGAATAGTTAGTAGAATTAAATAGCTAATAGAATTTAAATAGTTAGTAAATTAAACATTTTGACTCCAGGAAGGTCGTTCCGCACGCAGATAAGAACTGAATCTGTAATTAAAGTAACAACGGAATTCCGTTCTGTCTAAATTTTAGAGGAGAGTGAAAACTGCGTATCTCTTAGAAATTAAGATCAAATTTCAACTACTTTCATGTACACATCAGCCATAAAAGTACATTAGTGTGATCGGCTTTTATATTTGGTTTAAATTATATGACTAGTTGCAAGGAATAAAAATTCAGAAACTTTTATGTCGTTACTGCACTAAATGAACAACACCTGCATAAAGATATTCTTAGAGAAGATAAATACACTCCCAGATAACTGAGCGCGTTAGCACGCCGTTTCCGGGATTCTGGCCTCAAATCGAATCCGTCAGGCAGATTCACGACGAGGACCAGCGCACTGGCTGGCTTAGATGTGATGTTTAGACGTTTCCCCACATCCGACTAGGTGAATACCAGACTGGTACCCATGACTCACCTCAGTTACATGACTCACAAAGAGTTCTAACACGTTCTCACACTTTCACATGAAATAAAACTAGACGCAAAGAGATGAGGTAGACAAATTCAGTCCCAGAGGGGATCGGCTGGCGATAAGGTCAAGTGAGTACGCTCTGCCACTAACGTTGCCAAATCCAGAATAACATGCCGACCCGTGAAGGTATGGTGCAAGCCAGGAAAAAGAAGAAAGACTTAGGCAAGATAAATATTTCATCATCAAAATAGATAACACTAAAAATATCATTTAGTCTGTAGTTTCCAGATGAAAAATTACGTGGAAAGATTACAAGAGACAAGGCTTCCTAAAGCATTTATAAAAACACTTTATATATGCTTCATAAAAGGCAGGATAGTGTAAATTCAAACACTAACATTAGAAAACGATGAAGTGAGAGAATAAATTCATACGACGTTAACTGCAGTTTTTTTGACCTTTTAGTCTTAATGTTTCGTGAGACTTAAATCTTAAATAATTGTTATTTATAACTACGAAGAAAATTAAATTTAGGTGACAGTCTATACCCATATATATATTCTATCATCACTTCCGGCTAGACACGAAACTGTGAGCACCCTTGAAAGATTTATTATTTGTTTTATTATTAGTTCAGCTGTTGGTCCCATTGAATAAACTGCACTTTTTCTTTCTTCTCTCCATCATAGCTTCGAATTTTACCATTCTATTTCTCCTCCTCTAACTTATCTACCTTTTCTATATCTCTTTCACCCCATTCTATCGTCTTATGTCTCTGCTTGATGAGAATAACTCACAAGCTGCAAGAATATAACGAGAAAATTCCCAACTAGCAATAGGACTGACATTCATAAAAGAAAAATATGTTCACTTTCCTATACATAGTCATTACTATTATTATTATTCTTGATTATTATAATTACTTTTTGATTGTTATAATTATCATTATAGTACTTTTATAATCTCTAATTTTTTCTGTAACATTAATACTGTATAACATGTTATATGTCCTTAATGTTCTGTAGAAACTGAAATTTGTTGAATCTGAGTATGCCTGGTTAGGTGTAAGAGAGGGCCTGAAGGCTCTAATCTTGCCAGGTAAAATAAATGCATAAATAAATAAATAAATAAATAAATAAGACCAAAGTTAGTTGTAATGGGACTCTGATGCCTCTCTAACTAGCTACAAAAAGAATAAAATAGAATGTTTTCTTTCTTTTGAATTTCTAAACTGAAGTCAAAACCTCACAGTTATCAAACATGAATTGCTTTTGTGACATATGATTTCGGATACAGCTCACAACTGATTTGGATATCTCGAATTAATTCCTTCCAGTGGTGGTCTTAAATGTCGACTTTGGGAATATCAGCCTTCTGTCTCTGTTAGATGGGACAGTATCTTGGGCGATAAGGATTTGGCGTTTAATCTAACAGGGAAAAAATTCGTGAACAGTGAAGAGACATCGTAGTAATGTTTGTTGAGATAATCTGGAGGTAGCAAAAGCAATCACTTGATCAAACCCGCATTTTGTTTCTGCATCAGATGACATGATTTTCAGTTTAAGACATAACTAAATAATGCGTTTTGGAAAACTCCTCCTGCTCTATAAAAGAGCATCTTTAGAGAAACTATTATAATAAAAAGTAAAAAAATGCATTAGAAAAGTTTTTCAGATTGTACTACTAGTCACAGAATTTGTTAGATACTTAAAACGTTTAATGACACATGTTTCGAGATATAAAGCTGATCTTCAGGCTTCTGGCATAAAAACATTTAACAAAATTACTAATAGATATTTAACGTGTTCTGTTACAGTCTTAGCATGTGCTGTGGCCGTCTTGTGGAGAAAGAGAAGGGTAGCCTAATCTGAAGGAATATACACTTTAAATTTAATTTTTTAATACTCATTCTTTATCTTCATGCGAAATGGCTGTCTTCCTGTATGTTCATTTATATCAATTGCTATGGCTCCTCGGGGCTTGTTTAACCACTGTTCCTAGGTTTGCAAGGGATAATTAACACGTACCACACTCAACACTCCTGGGCAACAGATATACAATGGCGGTCAAAACGAAGCTTGTTTCGATTTGACTGTCGATATATCAGTTACTTGTAATGTTTTCTGCACATTTTGCTGTCATCATTTCCGATGTTCGTCGACGAAATATATTACGGTAAGAGAGGCTGAGACAGTCTACTGTTAAAATGACAGTAAAAACATTGTTTTAAAGAATTACAAGGATATATATGGAATAGAGATTATTCCTAATTGTTCATTTTTTGTGTTTTCTCTTTTAACAGTATTGATTTGAAGCTGGTGAAGAAATATGAGCCCTTGACCTTTGTAATTTGGTTTAGGATTTAGTTTATAGGCTTCTGGGAACTGATGCATATTACCATTTCTTCAAAGATGTTCCGTTTCCAGCTCTTCTCTAAAGTATGCAGTACATCAAGCTGGCTAGCTATTTCAGCACTGTATCCAGCTTCGTTTATGTTTCGCTGTAACTGGTTTTTTAGCTTCATCAAATCTGAAAAAGTCGTTATGTTTCTGAAAATGGGTTTTAAAATTGTATTCCTTTATGTGTCAGAGTCAGCAGCACTAAGTATGAATTTCTGTGATCTGTTTAAGAGACCTCTAAATACAACTTGCTTAAGTAGTTTGAGGTGTGTAGAAGAATTATTAATGACAATGCCTGTATTTGCTGGTGAAAAATCTTTTCAGATTTAAAATTCTTACATTTCCATGAAATACAAGTCATGTTGTGTGATGAGTGCACGTAGTGTAGTGTTGTGTTTATACTCTGGTTACCAGTTAAATTGCAATGACATAAGACTTTGCTGATTTATACATATTTGTATTTTCTGTGAGACGATCTCCAAATCAGAACATGGAACTAAGAAGGTAACTTCTTTCTGAAGCAACCTGATCTCTTTGGGCCCCGTGTCCAGGGGCTAAAAATAAAACAGGAAAAATATCTGCCTACAGCCAACGCGGACAGCTTGGCGTAACGTCTTCTACCTGTCGGCTGCAGTGGCCACCGTGTCGTACTTACTCTACGCAGTGTTCACCACCACTGATGAGCAGCCGTGGAACGTGCCACCCTCAGGTGAGTTCTGAAAAGCGGAGAACGCTGGACATCCATCACATGGCACATGGCGCGCTAAGGAAATATTGTTACGAATTTACAGCACAACTACCATTTAGCCATAACTCAATGTCTTGCATTACCGTATATGAGAGGAAACCAGTAAATTGTTGTAATGTCATACAAATCACTGTGATACTTGAAACCTGAAACACAGGGCCAAACTAAAGTCATGCCATGTGTTTTTATTTTTATGTGATTACTTTGTTGTGAACTTTATTAGATACACATGCAGATCAGAACTATATAATTTCTTTCATTCTCATCTTCATACATCAACTGAGGGCAGATACAGACAGTTGACACTCTTTCGGATAACTCGCATTCTCAAATTATTCTGATTGGAAACCTTTAAAAGTAATATAGAAAATATTGTGTTTTACTAACTCATTAACACTTCCAACGCTAACTTCAGGTGCTGTGAGATTGTAACGCTGAAATCGCATACTTGTCATGTCAGAGTACGGTAGGAGGTCATGTTTTATTCTCTTGAACGTTTGAAAGGAACTGTTCGGTCGACCTTTTTGTAGTATTTCAAGAAGCCAACACATAACTGAAGGGGGTAACAACAGCCAGAGCCGATTCCAGAACATGTTTCCACACAAACGACTTATCATTTGGGGTCACTACATACACTACTGGCCATTAAAATTGCTACACCAAGAAGAAACGCAGATAATAAACGGGTATTCATTGGACAAAAATATTATACTAGAACTGACATGTGATTACATTTTCATGCAATTTGGGTGCATAGATCCTGAGAAATCAATACCCAGAACAACCACCTCTGGCCGTAATAACGGCTATGATACGCCTGGGCATGGAGTCAAACAGAGCTTGGATAGCATGTACAGGTACAGCTGCCCATGCAGCTTCAACACGATATCACAGTTCATCAAGAGTAGTGACTGGCGTATTGTGACGAGCCAGATGCTCGGCCACCATTGACCAGACGTTTTCAGTTGGTGAGAGATCTGGAGAATGTGCTTGCCAGGGCAGCAGCCGAACATTTTCTGTATCCAGAAAGGCCCGTACAGTACCTGGCACATGCGGTCTTGCATTATCCTGCTGAAATGTAGGGTTTCGCAGGGATCGAATGAAGGGTAGAGCCACGGGTCGTAACACATCTGAAATGTAACGTCCACTGTTCAAAGTGCCGTCAATGCGAACAAGAGGTGACCGAGATGTGTAACCAATGGCACCCCATACCATCACGCCGGGTGATACGCCAGTATGGCGATGACGAATACACGCTTCCAATGTGCGTTCACCGCGATGTCGCCAAACACGGATGCGACCATCATGATGCTGTAAACAGAACCTGGATTGCCAGTCGTGCACCCAGGTTCACGTTGAGTACACCATCGCAGGCGCTCCTGTCTGTAATGCTGCGTCAAGGGTAACCGCAGCCATGGTCTCCGAGCTGATAGTCCATGCTGCTGTAAACGTCGTCGAACTGTTCGTGCAGATGGTTGTTGTCTTTCAAACATCCCCATCTGTTGACTCAGGGATCGAGACGTGGCTGCACGATCCGTTACAGCCATGCGGATAAGATGCCTGTCATCTCGACTGCTAGTGATACGAGGCTGATGGAATGCAGCACGGCGTTCCGTATCACCCTCCTGAATCCACCGATTCCATATTATGCTAACAGTCATTGGATCTCGACCAACGTGAGCAGCAATGTTGCGATACGATAAACCGTAATAGCGATAGGGTACAATCCGACAAAGTCGTAAACGTGACGGTACGCATTTCTCCTCCTTACACGAGGCATCACAACAACGTTTCACCAGGTAACGCTGGTCAACTGCTGTTTGTGTATGAGAAATCGGTTGGAAACTTTCGTCATGTCAGCACGTTGTAGGTGTCGCCACCGGCGCCAACCTTGTGTGAATGCTCTGAAAAGCTAATCATTTGCATATCACAGCATCTTCTTCCTGTCGGTTAAATTTCGCGTCTGTAGCCTGTCATCTTCGTGGTATAACAATTTTAGTGGCCAGTAGTGTATTAAGAAATTAGAATTTTTTATCTAAGTTATTGCTACTGGAGCCAAGCAACGCACCAATTTTTGTAAGGAGTCAAGCTTCTGTTTTATTATTTTTATAACTATGTCTTCGAACATTCCAGAGGTACTTCTCTGCCCCATAGAGTGTGACAAGTTCATAAGCTGTGCTTCTTGTCCACTCCATTTCCGAAAAGAGCACATAAAAAGACAACACGCAACACTTCAGATAGAACAAAAACAAATATTAGCGCTGCGTAATAGCATTTACAGGTAGCAGGCCAGAAAGGCAGGAACAATGTTCTTTTGATCTGTAACGTCACAGCCGTGAAACAGTGGTTTTGTGTTCCCAATATGTTGTGAACATCGGTAGTCCAGTATCAGCTGCGAATGATGTTGCGCACAGTTTTTCAGAATATATTTCAGACTCTAAGAGGGCTTAGAGCATTTTTCGATTTATATACATTGTTAGGGAGACGAGTGCCATGAACCATTTGACTGGCGAACATCGGTAGCATCAACAATGTAAGATTAACCTTGGTCTTTCGGCAAGACAAAAAATGAAAGAAGGTTCCAAAATGCGGGTGAAATTCATATAGAGATTTCCGGTAACACGATCTTGGTGGGCTGCCAGGTGACTTTCAGTGTTGCTAGTTCTTCTATCCTTCACCATCTCGTTTTATTAGTGAGTGATTTAAAGTTGGGGGGAAACCTTATTGCGTAACACCACGATCAATCGATCTTGCACCACAGTGGCCTATCTTTGGCGTTGACCATAGAGTATAAGTATCTATGGAGCGAGCATTCGGATGCACAGAACGAGAATTCTGTCTGCAGCATCCACTGCAGCTCAAGTCACGTGATTTTGGGACGGCATATTTTAGCCTATATAAAGCTTAGCAAATTTTCAGTCTTGTAACTTTGCTGCTACAGACAGATCATCAGAAGTAACGTGAAACTTTGTACACACCTTTTACAGACATCTTAACAGTCTGATATCTGGAACTGAAGTTCGCTTGAAGACGTGAAAGGCAATAGTATTGTGCTTTTCGCCACAGTGCCATGGCTCAGAGTCCACTCTATTAACGATTTTTCAAAAATGGTTCAAAAGGTTCTGAGCACTATGGGACTTAACTTCTGAGGTCATCAGTCCCCTAAAACTTAGAACTACTTAAACCTAACTAACCTAAGGACAGCGCACACTTCCATGCCCGAGGCAGGATTCGAATCTGCGGCCGTAGCGGTCGCACGGTTCCAGACTATAGCTCCTAGAACCGCTCGGCCACCTGGGCCGGCTTACGATTTTTCAGTAATGGGATAAGAAGTGAAAGCAAACAGTATTTTTTACGTTTTATATGGGCCGAACTTCTGTCCTAATTGATTACTAAACAATGACACTGTAGACAATGCCGAAGCGTCACGGAAAAGCAACGTATTAGTAACCACGAAATTGTTACACTACATACGGTAAGCAATTTGCACCACTTACTCCTCTGTTATTATTTTCAGTTTTTCTTCATTTATCCTTCTGTTTTTATAGGAAAGTAATATATCCATAACATTTCCTCGCCACGTCATCAGAAGAGAAAAATATGATACGCTATGCACAAAAAAACAACAACAAAGAAAAACACAAGATCAAAGCTCGAATTTTGGAGAAATAATAGAGGTGGTAGCCAACAATTTTCTTGTCTTTTTTTACGGTTTCTATTGCACTGATTCACATTCTCGAATCTGTTCTAATTACCTACGTTAGAATGGCACTGCTTAGGACTTTGGAAACTGTCTAATGCAGAAATACTTATATACGCACAGGGTTTGAGAACCTTCATAAACTGGAGGAAATTAACCAGACTGTCACCCTATAAATTATACTTGCATATTAACATAGCATTAATATGTATACACTGACAAACAGTTTACTCAAACACTCTTACAAATTTATTTAGTTCTTGTCTCGTAAACGCAGAAATCGCACTTACGATACTTTATAATACAGTGCCTCGACATTTTTCAATATATAAAGTGCCTCATATCAGTATGACGTTTACAGCAATACATTTGTTGTACACACCTATGAGAAGCAACTGGTCCTCCTTTCACATGCTTCTCTTTACATCTGTAGGAACGAAAATACAATGCCATAGCTATAAATAAAACTCAAACATATAGACATGACTATTAAACAAGACAAATACGTCTAATATTCAAGTTTCGCTATTACCACAAACTGTAGGCGTCGTCCCAAACTCACGTGACTAGCCCGGTTTGATGTTGAGAACATGTGCAGTAGGCTATACTCTGTGGTGTTGACCATGTACGTAAAAAAAGGAGCTGGCTGTGTGTTTATAGTTAGTACGCTCAATGAATGTACATCGTGCACACGCGATTTACTATTGCAATTCAAACGAGCACTAAAATAATATTCTTCTGTATCGTATCGTGTTGTTTGTTACCCGCACCATACTTCACTGTAAGGATCTACAAAGTATTCCGTATTTGTTTTTATTTCGTAATAAACACATCGTGTTTCTGATTGCGATTTCTTGTGTGTATTGCACGCTGAATTGAAATACATTACTCGTACTGTAGCGGATTTGGCCGCATCCGTAATACTTGTTAGCGTAAATGATACCATACTTGTTTTTGTTTAACATAAAATATAATCTGGTTTCACAGCACTGTGTTCTATAGAGTTACGTACATTTGTTACTGCTTACAAATTCGTGTATGAATTGCTCGATTTAAATGCATTGTAAGTATATTGCTTTTATTCTGCTTTGTTTCTGTTTGCATCCATTTTCTGTACTTTCTTGCATTTAATGAAGGAATCCATATTAGGAGCTTTATTCAACAAAATTAATCTTCCACTGAAGGAAGCTATAACTCTCTTTGAACTGTGCTGTTTCGTGCCAGTGAGTGTCCTGAATTTTGCAATGATTTACAGAGTACGGATGCAGATGTACAAGAGTATAAACGAGGATGCTTTGTAGTCTTAGTGACTTGAGAATTCTTTCTTGCAAATGCTAAAAGTGCTACAGTAGTTACGCAATATGTTCACATGTTATTAACAGCTACCACAAACAATACGTCTTATCATGTAATCGATGAATGTGAATCATCCTCTCCGTCCTATGAACATTTCGGAGGCCTCCATTAAATAAAGTACGAAAAATGGCTGCGAACAGAAATAACGTAATGTGAGCAATACACTTATAACCCATACAAATCTAGCATTTCACAATTCTATTCATAAGCAGTAACAAATGAACAAGAGTACACGTAGATAGTTGCTGAGTAAGAAACCTCACAGCATCGCAGCTCTTCTATATATTGCCGACGTCTCGGGTTTCAAACTACTGCCGAACTTCCTTTGTGGAGAACGTTTGGAGGTGTGTGAGTGGGTGACTCAATCAGAATAACCCACTTTAACATCCTACATAAAAACTGTGTGTGTGTGTGTTTGTGTTTGTGTGTGTGTGTGAAAGAGAGAGAGAGAGAGAGAGAGAGAGAGAGAGAGAAAGAGAGAGAGAGTGGGAGGGGGTGATTATGTATGTCGGAAATAGTGTGCTTGCAAGACGAAAATTTGGAGAATGTATACTGTAAACAATAGTGGGATGATTATACGACCGTCAAATCAAAGCCAAATAAAGACGCAAGCAATACACTTTTAACAAATATTTATGCCTTTACTATGGAAAGTAAATGTTTCTCAGTAGTTAAATAGTTCTGCTTTATAGTATTCAGTAATTATTGGACATACAAAGTGTTGTGGCGTATGAAGACAGCCACGCCACTCGGAAGTAGCCGAAATGCACGCGTTACACACGCCGGCTGGCGTGAGGTCTGAAACAGGATACGTAATGAATGCTATAAAGAAAAGTACGTAGCTGCTGTAATACATAACTTTAATCCATCATTGTGGTACATCGCTCTTGACGATACAAATGAGACTCTTTAAATACAAGTACTGTAAGGCTAATGGCGCCTTGCTAGGTCGTAGCCATGGACTTAGCTGAAGGCTATTCTAACTGTCTCTCGACAAATGAGAGAAAGGCTTCGTCAGTGTAGTCGCTAGCAAAGTCGTCGTACAACTGGGGTGAGTGCTAGTACGTCTCTCTAGACCTGCCGTGTGGTGGCGCTCGGTCTGCGATCACTGACAGTGGCGACACGCGGGTCCGACATGTACTAATGGACCGTGGCCGATTTAAAGCTACCACCTAGCAAGTGTGGTGTCTGGCGGTGACACCACACAAAGTATGAATAAAGATCACTATGGAAATTTGGAAATTTGTGGTAAGGTCTGCTGAGGTCATCGGTCCCTAAGCTTACGCACTACTTAATCTAACTTAAACTAATTTACGCTAAGGACAACACAAACACCCATGCCCGAGGGAGGACTCGAACCTCCGACGGGGGGAGCCGCGCGGCCCGTGACAAGACGCCCCAGACCTCGCGGCTACACCGCGCGGCGGTCACTATGAATTTTAGTGTCATTATTGATCTTCTTGAAAGAGTGGTTTTCGAAACTACAAAACTGTCACTTAACGTACTTTAAGCAAAAATATTCTTGTCACAACTTAAATATGTCGGGTCAACTCCGATGCCTTTGTTTTATTACTAAACTCCATGGAATCGGATGTCAGAAGAGTTTCTTTTGGCTATGAAATCTATCTCTTACCGCTCTCAGACAGCATAAAGACGCTGAAAATAAAAAAAAGAATATAATTGAGAAATTCGAATGACGTTATAAGTTGTTAAAAATTTCTACAGATGCACTGTTGTGCTAATGAACACATTTTATAAAATGGTTCAGATGGCTCTGAGCACTAAGGGACTTAACATCTGTGGTCATCAGTCCACTAGAACTTAGAACTACTTAAACCTAACTAACCTAAGGACATCACACACATCCATGCCCGAGGCAGGATTCGAACCTGCGACCGTAGCGGTTACGCGGTTCCAGACTGAAACACATTTTATAAATAAGGATTACGGTTTGTTTGGACGTCCAGGTAGTTTGATAACATGTCTTATTTATTTAAAATAATTAATTTCTTGTTTTACGACTCTTGGCACGTTACCTGTGCTATTACCGATTTCTCTGAAAGTTGAAGTTCACGTGATGTACTACACTATGCATCGTCATTGCAAGTTCTACGTTGTCACTGTCAGCAATACATATCAGCAATAGATACCTACTAAAGTTTAAGAAACGTGTTCATTATACTTCCTCTAATCTCTCTTCGTTTCAGAAAGAGCACAGAAAGCAGACAGCAAGGAAGGCATCGAGAATACAGCATTTGACGAAGGCATAACACAGATGGCTGATGGAGATACGACGCAGCAAGGTCATCTGAAAGCCATCGTTCCTTAGGCTCCGTTCAATGGACACAAATTCTACGGTACATAGATTCACATAACAATCTAATTTAGTTTCGTAATATAAGCCGTTATCATTTCTTTATGTCATTTCTTACATTCCTATTGCTGTTTCTCGAGCTACCAACTAATATCTTGGGACAGTTTCAGAGATTCTTGCTCCTGCTAATCTGTGTCAAAACCATGTCAAGCCACGTTTTTTGTAAATAGCTACAACCGTTTGTAAATTCTGCTTCAGAAGCAGATATTCAGTATTAGTAACTCATGGTGCTACTTGTGTACATCTACACTGGACCACAAGCTCATCTGCCGAGGTACGAGAAGTCGTAGTAGACGATACTACGTAGCTATTGATCAATTCAAATGTTAAGCGTTTCACCCAGATGTGGTCTAACCTAGTCGTTCTCAGCCTGGGCGTTGGCTCTCTCTCGTTTTCTTTCCTAGAAGCTGCGATGGAATGAAAAGGCGAGCACTGTGCGTTCCGTGTTTACTTTACTGTAGTTACCAACAGTCAAAATGGTACGTGAATATGATTTCCTAGTGAAAAGTGCGATAATACATATCCATATAAAAGATAAAAACCATACCTAGGTTTCTGACTGGTTTAAGAATGAGACCAGAATAGGCTAAGAACCACATATAAGTACGAAAATGATTTTAGAAACAGATTTGAACGGGTTAATATTTCAAAATTCACAAGCCGTTACGTCTATCTAGGAGTCATCAAGCTGGGAGTTAAAGCTCTGACTAGATATTCCTCAAAACGATTCGGCACAGACTATACATTATGATTTATTATTCTATCTACCACTTACCTCTTAATTATTTAGCTGATTAAAGTACTTCTTTAATTTCTTTCACAATGATTAATAATTTGTTAAAAATGTCAAATTTTTCAAAAATGTATTCGTCATATGAAATCCACTATTTTGTGTTAAAAAATTAAATTTTGAGAAATTTCAGTCAAATAATTAATAGTTCTTCTGAACAGAAGAAAATTTGGTACTCTACTATGAAGTTGTGTGTAATAACTGTCCCGTTTCTCCAGCAATGATTCCTCCAGTATTTCGAACACAGCAGAAATTCTGCATAAGGTAGACTTCGAATGCGCTGGCCATCTAAGGTAGACTTCGAATGCGCTGTCCATCTTTCCAGGAGAGAAATGTTAAGAACCACTGGCCAAGCTTGTCGCTTAGTTTTTCGATCGTCGTGCGATACTGACGCAAACGTTACATCGCTCTACAGCTACGTCTGTACCCGCAAGCGTGGTGGAAGATTCTTCTGGTACCGCGAGCAATTCTCCCATCTCCTGCTCGTTTCGTGAACGGTGCTGGAGATTACACTATCTAGTCAAAAGTGTCTGGACATCAATTATTGGACATGAATACCCAGTGTGTTCACCTTTCTGCTGCGGACGCTTTGAATGAAGTGTCTGAATGTTTGTTCGGGAATGGGAGCCTATTCTTTCTCAAAAGCCGAGACCAGACAAGGTCTGGAGCGACTTCGACGTTGTAATTCATGCCAAAGGTGTTTCTTAGGGTGAGGTCAGGAATATATGCAGGCCAGTAAACTTGAGGTATGGTTTTCTCGACAAAACAATGGCTTCACAGATGCTGCTTGATGAGAGGGTGTATCATCATGCTGATAGAACATCATTTACGAACTATACAGTACGCAGTACACAATTCTGTAAATGGTATGCATATCCGTTTACAATTTGCGACTGTTAAGGGCAATGAGTGGACCACAACCTAACTATGAAAAATCTCCTCTACCGTAGCGCCATCTCTTCTATACTTCACTCTTGACACTACACAAGATGACAGGTGACGTTCTCCACGCATTCACCGAACCCAGACCCCTCCACCGGATTGCCACAGTGTACGGCCTGACTCGTCGCTTCAAATCACTTGTTTCGAATCGTCCGCTGTCCAATGGCGTCTTTTTTTCCACCACCTCAAGCGGCGCTTAGCACAGACTACCGAAATGTGTGTCTTATGAGGAGCTGCACGACCACTGTACCAAATTCTTTTTAACTCCTTATTCATTGTGATTGTGCTAACTGGACAGCTAGTAACAGTTGGGAACTCACACGTGATATCTTCCTCTGATTTCACGAGATTTTTGACAACCGTCCTCAGCAATGCTCGATGGTTCTGTCCGTCAGTACATCGGTCTGCCAAGTGTTGGTTGTTCCTTCGCGTTTCCACTTAACAGTCACATACTAACAGTCGGTTACGGTGGCTGCAGAAGAGTTGAACTGTCATCGTCGTATTTGTTACTCAGGTGACATCGAATGACTAGTCCAAGCTCGAAATCACTAATCTCTCCTGATCGACCCATTCTGCTGTTACTGTCTCTCTACTAACAACACAATGCACCCCGCCTCTTTTCATACTAGCACGTCCGCCACTCTTAATATCTAGTGGTCGATTCAGTCTGTTCGCGGTGTTCGAATATTTCTGATCATCTAGTATATCGATTGTCGGTAAGTCTCCCTATGAGACCTAATTTGTGTTATTTGCTCGTAGTGATCGTTTCGAGAAATGTGTGTGGGAGGAAATAACATACTGCTTGAATGTTTGGTACGCATCTCTGGCACTATCTTCTACTGGCGCTGGAAGTTAATCCCCGCAACGCTCTCTGCAAAGCGAACACACGACAAAATGTATCTTCTTTATCTCCACTGAAAGCTATCCTAGACTGGTGAGCAGTACTAAAGAACAGATAGAAAGATTGTTTTGTGCGTCACTTCATTGGTGGTTGAATTACATTTCCTTGTGATTCTTACAATGAATATCACCCTAGCATGTGCGTTTCTTACTAGTTTTATGTGCCCGTTCGCCATTAGGTCGTTCCGAGAAGCTGCTCCCGGCTATTATGAGGTTCTTAATGTCTTTCTTGAGCTATCACTACTAGTGAAAGCGAAAATTAGTGGCTGATTCGTACTACTTAAGCTCAATATGTGAAGTGTATTTATTTTGAGAGTGCTGTACCAGTCCCTGCATCAATCATTGGTCCTCTAATGGTCTTCCTGAATTTCGTAACAATTTTCTAATGTCTCGTCTTTACTACATGTTATAGCGCCATCCATGAACAGTCAAACGGAGATTCCACCGTTATCCCTCACATCATTTACATATATTGTGGACAGTAAAGGTCGTTTAACACTCTTTTGGGATACTCGAAAAGTTATTTTTACATCTGACAATTTCGCTCCATTCTGCCATCCAGAAAGTACTGAATCCAGTCACAGAGGTGGTCCGATGTTTCGTAATCTTGCATTTTATTCACTAATCGACAGTATCGATCTATTTCAAAAGCCTTTTGGTAATGAAAGAACACATAATCAACTCGCGCACCGTTATGTGCGACCATCTGGATCTCATGGACGAACAGAAAAAGCTGATAATGATTGAAGGTGAAGAAATGAATTAAAATTTATGCCCAGACAGGACTTCAACCCAGGTCTCCTACTTACCAGGTAGACATACTAACCTTTGCATCACCATAGTACTATGTGTAACATAGCTATAGGGACTAGCCTCGTCTAGTGTTCGCTCTAACTTCAGTTCTTGTCAGTCATACGTCTATGGTGGTGTAATGGTTAGTACATCTCCATAGTAAGAAGGCGAGCTGGGTTTATGTCCCGGTCCTATCAGAAATTTTAATTCGTTTCTTCAGCTGTTATCATTACCGAGGATAAAATTGAAACTCATATTTCTCGAGGAATGTGTAATTCCATCAATCAATTCATCACCTACACCTGAGGTAAAGGCAGCATTTCCCCGTTATGTGGTGATTAGGGTGATATTCCAGCAACACTGATGATTTAAGAAGAGGAAAATAGGCTGAAGGCATTAACTGAAGATTTTGTTACGGAGGGCATTAGACCATGGTAGCCCTTGCAGGGTTGGCTTTCGTACTGGACTGGTGTAGTAATGGCTAGCGCACGTGTCTCGTAGGAGAAGAGCTGTGTTCAATTCCTAGCAATAGCACAAATTTTAGTTCATTTCTTCAGTTTCTACCGTTATCGAAGATAAAGTTGAGGACTCATACGTCTCAATAAAAATGTAATTCCATCAGATAAACAGAAAAAGCGAACTTTCAAAGCAAATCGGTTCGCTAATTCTTATGAATTCCTATAGAAGAAATTTAGGATTTCCAAAATGTTCATAACGTGAACATAAAACGGTTTCCATAATTCTATAACCGATCTGGACCAGGAGGGAGAGCTGTTTAACTCCGGCAGTAGTAAATACTTTCATCGTCAGTATGTGGCCGGTAGAGGAACGCAAGGTGATGTTTTACAGCACATTATCAACAGATTGAGCTGCACTGTCGGGTTGTAACAAAAATTTCTGAACCGATCAAGTAATGACTTGTGACACTCTTTATGGTAATCGGTCAGAGGATGAAGACTTTAGACTCTACGACTCCTGTGATGCTATTAAAAGGGAGTAAATTATGGAGCAACTGTCACAATACAATATTCATGCTCCATCAGAACACGGAAAACTTCCAAAATAGATAATAATGTCTGGGCATCGGTGTGTCACAGACATATATGCGCTGTATTTTTAACTTTTTTTGATCATTGTTAATCTATTCTAACGGTTTTCACTGCCTGTGCGCTTCTACACTGAATATCAACGTTGCACATACACTTACCTACCTATGCTCTTCGTTGCAGTACAAACGTGGTCGACGAGGCTGTGCTACATCGTCGTAGCGACAGACATCACGAACTCCGTCATTAATGGAGAGAAAGACAGTGAAAGCAGCTGTTTCATGTCCACAGCACCATGCAAACCGAAGATCCCTTCCTGCAACATTACACAATCATCGTGACCAGAACCACAGAAGTTACCAACTATTGAGGCAGCCATACGTACGGAACTCGCCCTCGACAGAACCATCAGAATGACTGAAAAGATTCTGCTAACAATATTTTTCAGTGGCTGCGTGAAGAATTATGGTCGAAGTATCAGCAAGAGCACAAATTTATTTATTCACAAATTTAAATCTAAATTTAATCTCAAATACATGGTTTCTGACTTTATTAAAAGAATTTTTTTTTTAAGTTTCTGCTATTTAATTGCCTCATTAATATATCTTGGTGTTCTTCCTTGAAGTCATTCTTCACTGAAAGTAATATTCGTGAGACAGTTTGCAATACAAAGAGCTGACGTATACATAAAAAAAAGCTGCATTAATTATTACCTGTGGTTAAACTACTATCAACTATTTGTGCGTACTCAGGCTAAATGTAGCATCAAGAAGTTGACAAGAGTAATTTTTACTTTGGAAAACTAAGATGCGCTCTCAGTTATATTAAATAGCTGCATTTAACTCTTATTACGAACTTAGTATCTTCATAATCACACTGTTATTCATAACAGGCAACAGTTAAGTTGAATATTGCTATTTGTCGTGCAGTGTTCAGTAATTTTCCGTCCGTAAATCTAAATAATGAGTTAATCTGTAGAAAGAATTCCTAACAAGATGTGTTCCTAATTTATTTACAAGGGTGTCCTGAAAAGTAATGCGTCCGAATGTTTTATGTGTAAACTATTAAAACTTTTTTAATAAAACAAACAATATTAACAGTCTACGTCTTTATTCCTCATGTCTACATTTTTATTTCTTAACATAGCCACTCTGGCGGTGGACAAATTTCTTACAAAGAGAGATCAGTTTTTTGGTACCGTCACTGTAGAATGTTTGAGTCTGTTGACAGAGCCACCTGATCTCTGCTTGCACCGTTTTATCACTATCAAAGCGAGGTCTTCGAAGGTGTTCTTTAAATTTTGGAAAGAGGCAAAAATCGAATGAGGCCAAGTTGGGACTTTATGGAGGATGATCGATGACCCTGAATCCAAGGCATCGAATTGTTGCAAATGTTGAAGCGCTCATACGTGGACTGCCATTGTCATACTGATGGAGAGCGTGCTTCATGTGTGGACAAGCTCTTCGAATTCTAAGTTCGAGTACAGCACGCTGTTTCTCTCTCGCCGACATAGTTACACATCACCATTTTATGTGCCGTTTTTCTGAGCCCTCTACTGGCTGAGGGCTGCAAATATGAAGACATGAAAAATAAACGTATAGAATGTTAATAACCCTTGATTTATTTAAAAAGCCTTTAAGAGTTTCAGATTGAAAATTCGGAGGCTCTACTTTTCAGGACGCCCTACTATTTCATGTTTGTATACATTTTCAGAATTTTGATTTACATATGATACCATCTTGTTGGTGACCTTTGTTCCAAAGTATTCTCTGAACTCTACACAGACAGGTAAATAATTCACAAAAATATTTATTACTTCACATATCGTGACGGTGCAGAGACTGTTTATTTAAAATTAATTTCTGTTAATTTCTGTTTTTAGCGTTCAATATCATTAAGGAATGAATGTATAAGAAATGTAGTCTCTGTATTACAAGGCTTTTAAAGGAAACCGTGCATGGAGTTCAGTACAGGGGCGGTTCCTGTATAGGTTTGCACTTTTTCGCTACCCCCAAAAGTAATTTTGTTCAACTGTGATATCTGAGCCTTCTATATAAGTAGTGCAACATTTATCTCTTTTGAAATGCCCGGGCTCCAAACGCGGAACGCAGCCGAGTGGGACGGAAATATGCCGACGGCGACTTGGAATTGCATTGCGATTGCAAACGAAGACTTGGGTGTCTCAGGGGCAGGGGAGAGAGATTGAGTGGAGAGGAGGCAGTGCTTGGCATCACTGTACTTGTATACGTTTCTTGTGGGTATAAACATTCCACCTGAGCCAGCCTGCCAGCCTAAGAGGGAGGGCCTCGACTCTTCCGAAGAGAACCGGACCTGTCAGATCTTAGAACAATGCGGGATTCTCGCACTTCCTTACCAGTTTACGTTTACCTGCGGGCAAGTAACTGTTTCCAGTGCGTTGCGTGCGTAGTTTTAGCGTGTGCTATGTAGGAGGTGAATATGTGAAGTAATTAATCTGGTAATTTCCTCGCTCCCTGAACCATTCCATTTACATGAGTTTGAAGAAAAATTACAAATCATGGAGCTAGGTAGTCCGATTCTTACTTCAAGAATTTCACAGACACTCAAAATGAAAATTATTCAGTTTAACACAAAACTCATCTCCGAACCGAACAGCAGGCAAGCATTGGTGGCTGTGTAGATGTTATTAGAAAAACGTCTTGTTTTGTTTTCGTTCTTTATTAACTGGAGGAGAGCTTTCGTGGACTAAACATACAATTTGTGACATTCAACACCTCCACGACAAAATTGGGAAACACGACCTCTCTTTGATTCATGTGAATTACATTTTGAATCTGGAAAGTCTAGGGAATGTAGATATAGCTACCCAATTAGACAGTGGGTACAGGACGACCGTGGCATTACGCAATAAAAGTTCACAAATAGGTACATACCAAATATAATTCTTAACTGTATACGTTTCTGTGGATCATTGTCCTCAGAGGATACGAGAGAGTCATCTTCGAATCCTTGCCATTTTCGGGCCTCGATTAATTTTAGTCCAGAATTACACTCTGTATTGAAATCACATATAGAAGAAGGAACAGGTTTCAAAGCCATCCAGAATGTATGCCAACGCATACTTCAAGACTGTCAAGAGGAAATTAGAAAGGAAATAAAGGGTGTGGACGTTTTGGCTGCAATAGCTGGTGAAACCAGTGATGTAGCCTGTGTTTATCAGGTGGTTGTAGCATAAAGGTACATCACTAACGGAAGACGAGTTGAAAGATTTTGTTAGTTCATAGCGTGAAAAGATCATTAGTAGCTCGCTACATTGGAGTACGCATCGACGAACGTTTGAACTTTCATGAACACATAAGAATATGCACTGACAAAGCAGAAAAAATACTTCATAAACTGGCAAGATTAAATTCGAATCAATAAGGACTACCCTTGTCAGTCGCACGAACATACCATTGCGCTCTCATCGAGTCAGTACTATGCTTCACTGCTAGTACGTGGGCCTACAGACTAAGTCTGTCCACCAATAGATCTACCGTACATCGTGAGCAAAGAAGAGTTCTGCTTCGACTATGGGAGGCCTTCAACACAACGTCGATTGATGCACTATGCTCTGTGAAAGGGGTCTTCCCCATAGACGTAACTATCAGATACCGTGCAGCAAAGTACTGGCTTAGGATGGGGAAACCAGACCGGGTTACCCGCATCTCGTGGTCGTGCGGTAGCGTTCTCGCTTCCCACGCCCGGGTTCCCGGGTTCGATTCCCGGCGGGGTCAGGGATTTTCTCTGCCTCGTGATGGCTGGGTGTTGTGTGCTGTCCTTAGGTTAGTTAGGTTTAAGTAGTTCAAAGTTCTAGGGGACTTATGACCACAGCAGTTGAGTCCCATAGTGCTCAGAGCCATTTGAACCAGACCGGGTTCAGCAGATCACTGCTGCACCACATGAAACAACACGCCAACTCAGAGCGGGGTGAGTGGGACAATAGTGATAAGAGCTGCCGAGTACACAATTTCTTCCCTGATACCAGGGAAATACTGAAACGAAAAAACATCGCTCCCAGACGCGATATGATGCATTTTCTCACAGGTCACAGCCCCTATCCCATGCACTTTAGTCGCGTGAGTCTGCAACAGACAACTAGCTGCACGTGCGGAGAAGGTCCCCATAAACACACTGTCTTTTTCTGCAAGCAGCGCACAGAAAGAAGACATACACTGGACGTAAACCAGAGTAACATAAATAACACACTGCTCGCAATACTACGCAATACTGACCAGTGTACAGAATTGTAGTGTTGCGGAATACTCAAGAGTTGGAAACGTTGAATATTGTCATAGTTTCATTGCCTATGCCGAGAGCCAGAGGCAGTAGGTTAGCCAAGAGGTAAAAGGATCGCACATGTATCGGAATGTGTCGTCACGCAGGGGCAGTGGCCTGGTTACACACAACAGGCGAGAGAGAATTGCTTAGCACGCGGGTTTGTGTTGGACAGAGACTTTCGGAGAGTGTAAGACAGAGGTATAGCGTCAGCTGTACTGCATTTCATAACTTTGAGGAAGTCTGCCGTAACAACACGTAACTCTGTCGCAAGAACACCTAAGGGGCGAGTACGACAGATGAATCAGCAGTGTAAGTGGAACGAATGCGTTCATTACAACGAGCATGACGTCCGGACGTCGCTCGTGCTTCCTTTAAATACGCCAGCTTTGATAGCAACAAGGCACTCGCAGTTAGACTTACAGTTAGATGTGTACTGGGACGCTGCGTAGCGCTCAGCTCGGTGATCGACATGTTAATCTTTATTAAGGAAATGTTGCAGTAAGGGCGGCCCATCCAGCAGCCGACGTGAGGGGACAGTACCAGCTCTGATCCTCTCTGCTGGCGCTGTCAATCGTCAAACCAGGATTAGCAGACCTCGCAGCAGACTCGCTCGCCGCCAATGCTGACCACGTCAGTGAGCCGTCGTCGAGATCGTGCGGCGCCTAGGCCCTGTGCATCTGCCATCACAACCGGGTGAGCCGACGATGCAGGGGGACTGCAGCCTGTTCCGCCCGTCCACCGCGGACGAGCCACCAGCAGGAGCATGGAAGAAGACGGTGTGGGATAGAGTACACTCCACATTACGAGAACGCTTCTCGTGCCGATAGCGCTGGGACTCCAACCCGGCGGCCTGCTATCCGCCGCCGAGTCGGCGGACTGGTGCGGCTGGAGCTGGTGTCATCGCTCCGAGTCAGCGAGGACTCGGGGAAGGTCATTGATATCACCAAGCTCAGCCAGCCTGTGTTACGCGACCCACATTGTACTCCGCAGGAATAAAAGTGTCATGAATTAATAATGTTTCTTTGGCGTTTCCGACACATCCACAGTCATTTCCTAGCATCCTGACAACTGGAGAGGTCACCGCTAGGCTTCCAGCCCACCGTAGGCGACCAGGACCACCGGGGCGCCTACACACTGGCTGACGAAACGTCCAAGATGATGTATAAAGAATATCTTCCTAACAGACCGTATGGAAGGTGAGCCAGTAAAGAAAGACAGTAGAGTGCCTACAGGATGGATGTCAGCGGTGAAATAACCTGTCAGGAAGACACTAACACTGATACGGAAACTGGCACTTGAGGCACTTGAGGCATCTCACGTTGATGACCGACAGTGGCACCCTGCAACTCAGCACACCCCACAAGTACAGAACAGTCCAAGACAGGTGCAAAGGCTAATCACACCAATGAGCATCAAGCACCGAACTGTACATATGTATAAAATCAGGTAGGTAGTAGAGAAGTAGGCATAGATAGGGGAATCGAGGGTGGCCATCACCCACAACCAGGTGGTGGTAACCTCTACACTCTACCCATTCCTACATTCTTTTTTTAATTCTTCTTAAGCATCAATATTTTGTATTTCGCTTTCCGATTTCTATTGTATTAAATTTTAGAGTCTTAAAATGCTGCAAAAAAATAAAATAAAATAAAATCGAGAACAACCCATCTCCACATGGCGGGCTCGGGCAACGGTGCGACAGGGGCAGGAGGCGGCGTGAACCTAAATGGGACCACAGTCGGACCTCGCAGCCTGTCGTAGCGGCCAAGAGGCTGAAACAATAAAATAAAGAAATAAAAAGACGTACCATAAAATAATCAGACGGCGGGTCATTAAAACACAGCAACAAGTGAAAAAAAAGTTCATATCACCAGAAATGCGTGATGCCCAGTTTTTGGGAACGTACATCTTAGATAGCAGATAAACCACCACTTGGACAGCTGTCCACACTAAATAGCAGTACAACCTTATGATGGTGCAGTTGTCATGAGTGATTCGTCTCTTGGTGTGGAGGCTCTCGTTAAGAAAAAAATTCCCGGTGCTTGGTACATCATTCTTATACCAACTAACAGAATTAAGCTTAAAACCACTTCAGTTAACAACAATGAGCAAGTGAAACTTCAGAGACTTGCAGCTTTTTTTCACCACTCCCTAAAGGACAGCAGTTCTTCACGAAATAGCACGAAAAAAAGTGTGCCACGTTCAGTGCTTACTTGATGGAATTTCCAGTCAACGAGGGTCAATATTGTTTTCGAATATAGCAAAGATGTTATCAAGTGCATGAGCAATAAGAGCTATGTAAAGAAAACGCTATCATACAAGCCTGTGACTTAGTAAAGATTTTAAAAGTTGAAAGGCTCATTTTCTGGCTCTCGATTTTCCATAAAATAATTATCTATGTGGCTATTTCGTAAAGTCAGTTACAAAAAAGGGATATTGACTGAACTTATGCAGAAAATTAGCTGACAGTTTTGAGGGCTAAACTACAAACATTAGCGAAGTGAAAGAAAATTAGATTTGCACACCAATTAATCAAAGAGGGTGAACGTAAATCGAGGAGTGATGTCTAATCTACTGCAGGAGGCAAAAGAAATATGTCATTTTGTAAGTTAAGGGGCGAAAGAAAAACATGTAGTTGCAGCCTCTCGTTTTCTGTCAGAAAAATTCTCCGCTTACTTTCAGTTTTCCAGAGACTTCTTTCAAGACTGCTATTGAATGCTGTTCTATTTTGGAAGCAAAGGAACTTAGAAAGGAGCTCTCTGTTACTTATTGAAGGCAAGTAGTTCAAAATTATGTGGGTAGCTTCGAGTTTACTCTGTTACATAACAGATAACACTCTGTAATACGATCTGTGAAACTCTTGAAAGCGATAATTAAAATTACAATGGCTATATAAGAAGCAGGACGTTGTTTTTCACAACTGAAGCGAATTACGGAATAGTATCGGACCAAGAAAGACTATCAGCAACCGCAGTGCTCTCTGTTGAACAAGATCTCATCCTAGAAATTGTTAACTTCAATCAAAGAATGACTAAAAATTTTCCAAATACGAATGAAAGAAGAACGGAGTTTCTGTAAAAGTGATCACCACCACATCAAAATGCAGATAAATAACCGAACAGCGTTAATAGCGGTCCTACTGAAAAGGCAGACTTATTACAGTTTGCGCACACAGAGTTACAGTTAAATTTAATTTATTTTATTCTGTAAAATAATACTTCATTTTGTGTACAAGTTTTGGTGTTCTTACCAGTAGATACTCTCATGACACGAATGAGCGATCTGTTAATATCATGCTTTATAAAAAAAATTTGAGCACTGCGCTGATTTTCTCTCCTATGTTAATGAATTTGTTGGTGAGCAAAGTGCATCACCATTTGTTTTGGTAACGAGCTACCACTGGTGCAGTTATATACTTTGTGGTGTGTATACCTAATCGCTTCTGCTGAATAAATATATCATCGATTTCAGCTGCCTAGTCCATGAAGGTAATTCTGTAAAAACTGAGAAGTGCAAGAACAGCCAAATATGACATCCATATCTTCAAATTAGCACAGTCACACTGCAAAATCCGCCAAGCGGAGCTTCTAGACCAGTTTATCTATGTACTGACTCCATTTAAGTTTTTTAACCGGCTGCTCATAGAGAGTTTCACTAGCGTGTAACAATTAACGTCTGTTCCTGATACCATCAGATTTCTTCCTGTTATGTCACAATGCATAATACAAGTATTTGTCACAGTATTCAAGCGGTCTACTGTGAACCAGTTGTAGTTGTGTCCGTTGTCGTCAGATAAGCGTCCGGTATGGTACAGTTTGCAGCCTGGAGTACTAAGCCTGGTCCATAGTTCGTTGGGGGATCATTATACAAATGATCGGTAGGAATATTTTACGTTCCGTTTCACTCTTTTGTCAATGTGATCCTCTGATGCATGGTATGAAGCTACTGTACGTATAAGAGGGCTGCCGATAATGGTTTAAAATCGCAGAATCTTCTATGTCTTGGTTAGGTCACTGAATATACCAAAGCGATATTCTCATTAATTAACTTTGATAAGGCTCCATTCGTTAAGTATTTTGAGGCTAGCCGAGTCGTGGTTAATAGGTTCTTCCCAGCAAAGTAACATCTTGTTTATTGTGGACCATTTTCCTAGAAACTGTAAAAAAGAGCAAGCACTGTGAACAGAGATGATTTACTTACCTTGCTACTGTGTACTTACCCAGTCAGGAAATGTGCCTTGATTCATTCTCTGATGATAAACGTAGTGCAAGGAAGGTATTATCGATTCTGCAGATAGTTTTAATAATCTATGTGTAGTATTTTCGAATCCAGGAGTGACTGTCAGTCAATGTAGTCAAAATTTACCCGACTAATCGAAATTATTTATGTCGGCATTCCTCCGTCAGCGAACAACCGCAAGAAGTCACATGGACAGCTGGAGCTATCTTTCAAGCTACTGGTCGGGCCCAAATGCCAATTGTGTTCGCCGCAGTAATCGGGCTTCTAACAATACCACCACTTGCAAAGTAGGTTAGAAATCAGATTAATAATGTTGCTCACGCAGCATATGTTCGCTTTAAGGAGCAAAAGCAAAGTTATTGACTGTGGATGGTATCGTCAGAATGGAAATAATGAAGTCACTGTAAAAAAGTCATTAATTTTGGAACTTATCTTGAATGGATTCCCACGTAGATTTCGTCGAAGTTGTTATGGCTCATCTTGTTGATTCTAGGGTGATTCCACTTTGACTGCTAGAAAGTCGAGATCTGTATTTTAGCAATATTTGAAGACCTAACAAATGCGTTTTTCAGGAAATTTAATGATCAAACAATTCCAGATCAGAACAATGGTGTGGTAGAAATAATTTTTGACTTGGTGTTCACGATCCACATTTTTATTAAACTTCTTGTAAATTCACATATACTTCTTCTTAATTGTCGCATCATCAAGAAAACAGTTTGGTATCAATCTTCATATATTTAATTTCCACTTTAACCAAACACAAGACTTGACTGTTCTTTTACAAAGCGGAATAACAACTTAACTTCCGAAAAGTGAAACAAAGACTGCTCTGTGCGCATTCGCGCCAAAACGGTTACAAGTAAGTCAAAGATTATGACAGTCTCACAGAAATGAATATACACAAGAACCATATGACTGTAATATATCGATACATTGGAGTACCTATACATTAATAAAACCAAATGTGAATATTGCCACAAAAATATGTCTGTTACTTCGCAGAAAAGCAGTTCGATATTACAGGTACCGAGAACTGGGGTTGGAGTGTCGTAATGGTCACGTAAATAAAGAACCATTACAGGCTGTGTTCACTTTATTCCTCTACATTGCCACACCCGTATGCTACTTCACTCTATAACCTCGCTAATCCGTCCTCTGGGGTACTGGGAGCATGATCGGAACGCAAAGAGGTCGGATTATCAGACGAACACTTCACAATACACAACATCACAATGCAGTAAACTAGAGCTTAAATTTTCACCTGGACGTAATTGTCTGAAATATTGTTCCGTGTTAAAACAAAAAATAAATGAAAAGAAAACCTCGACATACGAAAGCATATTACACGAAAGTTTAATGTACTGTAATGCCTGTACTGTAAAATACCTCTGTATCAAACGGTAAGATGATGTTGCTGTAAGTGAAATTTTGGGAACTGGGTATGTACCTTATGACAGTATGGCAGTGATACACAACTGACTCATTTTGTGCAGGGAGATTTCTTGTAGGGAGGCAGGATTTCGTAGTTTAAGCCAGTTATACACTTGATCATGGATCAGCTTAAGATCTTTAACCAAGTTTTCAAATTTCAGAAAAAATTCATTGGCAGCTGTTTCGTCAGCAGACAATTTCTCGCTGAAAACGATTACATTTCGAATATCATGTCGTTTTTTACACCGTTGTATTCAGCTTTCATTCGCTGTAATCTTTTGATTTTCATTGTCTCCGTCTAATTTTTCACTGAAAAAACAATGCCTTGTCTTTTATGATTGATCCAACTAACGAACTTCCTTTTCTTCTCGTCTGCTCAAACAACACACACAAAACATTGTCTAAAGTTTCACTTTTAGGCTTCTTCAAAGTCCTGCGTGTTTTCAGTCATTTCTCATCAACAATTATCACTTTATGACTTTCATGAGTTCTCCTATCTTCTCTCCAATCTTTAACAATTATTGTTCAAGCCCTGCCCCAATTGCAGTGTTTTAAAGAGACCCGCCTTTGTCTAATCTTTCGTGCACTTTCAGTTTTTCCGCTAAAACAGCGTTGCATGCTCACGTTTAGATCGTGCCACATTTAAGTTTTACACCCTTTAATATGTAAGAAAACTGTCCGTAATTTATGGTTCCAAAATAATACATACTGATCGAGTTAGAAGCAAGTTATTTCACACTGAAACTCATCGAACTCCCACGTCTATCAACGGTCAGCTGTCTACTGATCCACATCGCAGACGATGTGTCATCGACAAGAGCAAACAAATACCGGAAATTTGATGGTCGGAGTAGGTGGGAGTCGGAACATCCGAGGCTGGATTAGCGAGGTTCTCCTGTACTGCTTGCTTGACCAGACTACTTGGGCAGTCTTGTTCTTAAGAACTGTGCGAAACACTACGGTAGCCCTGATCCCATGCATCACTGCGGACTTGTTCATATCCAAACTCAGAAGTGACATTCATGCATCGACTCCCCTGTTACATTATTCTTCGATTTTTGTGAGGAATTCTGTCCTGTAAATAAAGTGTATTACACACGTTCATCGGTCGTGACGAGACTTTAAGGCTTGATACAGTGCTATATGGAATCCGTCTTCTTGAAGTTTATGCAGAAAGATTGTTGTTGAAAAGAATGAATATAGAGTGATAAGCAGAGAATTGGTAAGTAACAAGGTGCTAGAAATAATTTTGACCAGGATATTAGCATAAGTCATTATTAGCTTAGTCTTAGATCGTAGATAATAAACACACAATCTCTTGAGAAACGTATGTACCCATTGAATCAAAAAGGTATATTTACTTAATTCAAGATAAACAATATCTGTAACATTAATAAATAATAAAACGCTTTTATTAACTTTTTAATTAAACAAGTTTTACTTTAAAAAGTTAACGAAGTGGTTCTGGTTCACAGGCCTTTACATATCCAGCCCAGTGGAGCCTTGAAATACTAATTATAATTAACAGGTAATGCAGAACTGTATCAGAGAAAAGAAATAGACTTAAAAACAAGCATTTAGAACGTTATCGCCATTTTAAATAAGTGATAAGAACCTGGTTACCAAAACACAGGCTGCGTATGAATTAAACATTTGTGCGTATACACTGATCAGCCAAAAGATTATGACCACTACCTGCTGCAAGGTCGGATGCCTTTTGGTGGCACGTGACGCATTAAGAAAAGTATGTAAGCCGAGTAGAGACGAATGAGGGGATTACCTTAGCGAAGATATGTGAAGCAAAAAGCCAGTTACACGGCTTGAAACATTTGTACACAAAAAAAGTTATGGTTAAACGCTGCAGAAGCTATGTTCTGCACTAGCTCTCCAGAAATTATCATGTAACTTAAGAAAAAAATGATTATAAAACGGCCTCCGCTTAGGTAATAACAATGAAAATGAATACCATTCATCACTCACAATAAATAAAACTGAAAAACACACACATAAGATATTAACCATGGCAAGCAGCAATAAATGAATATTCAGTGCGTTTTCCGGTGAGATGCGCAGAAACATTTTTAGCATGAAACTCATGTCAAATAATCTTTTTTTTTGTGATAGTCCTAGAGTAACAGTCTCATAATGCTAGACATCGTGTGCCCAAAACTGATCCACTTTGGCAATCTTTCTTCTTCAGGCTTTTCGAAGTTAACCACCAGGCCTGTGCTGCAGGAATGGCCCGCAAGTAGAAGTAGCCAAGTAGAACTTTCCCACTTGGCCAAAACATAGGGCGGTGTGGCAGTGTAGTGCTTCTAGACCGTCACTGGTATAAACGGTTGAAATCTCCAGCACACGACCGACCGTCTAACTGTCCGACTCCCTCAAGTTGACTAATCGCCCTTTGCCCCCTGTGGTCGTGGAAGGTAGACACGTTCACGGGAGTTACGCAGAAAAAGAGTAAGGAACTATCGATCGCCTAGCTGCCAAGTGTCTAAAGCTCTGTACGCGAGATTGTTTGTGACTACTGTAAATTCAAGAACAGATTGGAATGGACCTCTTGCGGAGGTTACCGAAGTCGACAAACAGTATTCAGTGGATAACAGTATGTACTCATTATCTGACCGCTGTGCTGTCATCAAATCTGTTCCAACTTCCGAAGCACCACAAACTTCAATTTTTGTCGTAGATGACAACATTTTGAAGCAACCCGTGTGACGATCGATGATCGTGGAAAAGTTTTCCGTTCGAAGTTAGTATTAGACTATATCTCCAAGTACTGAGAAATGAGATACAGCCCAGAAGCTTTAAGGTTACTTGCTTGTGAATCCGTTAAAAAAAATCAATATTTTGTTTTTCATGTTAAATAGATATTAATGGTGCTTTTTAACGAAATGGTAGTTAAAATAACTGAAGTGTAGTCTGGAAGGTATTTAAAAACTAAGTTCAAGATCTCTTGAAATGTGGCTACGTCTTTGTTTCGGCTGCTTTCACACGTCAAATGTTGTCATTAGAATCCAATTCGAAAAGGATTTACTATTTTAGAGTTGGCAGCCCTGTTACAAGACAGACTTTGCGATGCTGTTATGTTTTCCCTTGCATATCTTGGGTTTTCGAGTGTTGTTTTGCTCATGAGCTTTTCTGTAGTTTGTTATGTTGCTATTTTGTTAGTCTAGAAAGTTATTATGCCTCCAAAAAATTGTTGTTGTAATGCTGTGAAGTTGTAGAGTTACTAGTAACATATTCTGGGTTCAATATTAGGCAAACACTTGTGGCAATCGATTCCATAGTGGCCAGATCTGAAAAGTGGTAGTTGAGGCAGCTGGAAAGCTTGAATAATAAGGAGAAACAAAGAGAGAAGATGAGGAACATGTAAACCAAGACGAAACTGAAATGTGTTGGGAACAACAGAGGTGAGTCATAGATCAAATATGATTTTGAAGTGAATGTCCCAGGAATTAAATTTTCTGACATGCTTATTTTAACTAAAAAATATCAAAAAGCTAAAGGTTTGGAGGAAAGTACACTACAGGTCCTAACGTACTACCAGCAGGAAGGATAATACACACTGAATACATACAAAAATTAACCTAAATTTTAATTATGATATATAAATATTTCTAGGATAAAAATTTGTGGCTAAAATGTCATGATAGTAGTCTACTTTTTTATACAGACGTGTTGTTAATGTGTACGCAAAGTTCCAAGCATCCAGGTAAGATAGACAGTGCATAGATTCCAAGCAAGGACCGGCAAACAAAAAATGTAATTTGCTGATCTTCACAAAAAATTGTAATACAGTCAATATGAGAACTAATGTGAATAAGGGTATATCAAAATATCCAGGAAACACTCCTCTAGATGTGCAGTTTCTGTTTTACTAAGAACTCACCTTTTTTAGTTAGAGCCATGTAAACTTTATGAAAATTATTAAAAAAATTTTGAGCGTGCACAGGCAAGTTACCTTGTTAGAGGTATTGACATCTATGGGGAAAGTGGGACTATCGGAAAGGTTACAAAAGCGCTACTTTGGGCCGTATAGTATCTTTCCTTGCTTATCAAAATCACTTACGAAGTCGCGGATTAGGACTATTCACCAAGAAAATAAAAATGCAGGGACATAGTGCATGTACTCTGTATGACGCCCTACTAATAACTGGTGTCTGATATCCTGGATGTTGTCACTAGGCCAGGGATGACGTCCGAGCTGGGGTCTTAACAACAGACTCAAAGTCCACCCTTCCCGAGGGCATGAAACAGCCATGTCTTGTCGGCAGACGAAGGTACATCGTTTTTCCTTCTCAACACAACTTGGCTTAACCACACTGTCTTCATAGCATTCTTTGTCAAGAACACTGTCTATGACTTCAGAAAATCCTTCTTGTAATACGTCAGAAATATTATCGCCTCTCAATTTTTAATTATATTTAAATAATGAAAGGTCTCATATGCAAATGTGCTTCTGTAGCTAATTCATAGTGAAAGCAGCGCACCAGAGTCAGGAGGAAAACACAGGGCACAATCTGAAGAATAACTGATTATCTGCTCACACTATAGCTAGTACTGTCAAAAAGTTGTGTGTACTCAAAAAAATTAGGTGACTTCTCTCTACTGTGCAATACTGAGCGACTCTTAGTCGACATACAGCGGAATTCAAATTGACTCAAGGTTGTGAATCCGGGCTGGTTAGAGCACACACTATCTCTGACACGCTTTGTAGTGGCTAAAGAGTGAAGTGGTCCTATCACACATCTTGGCTGATGCATCTCTTGAGTGCCAAGGAGAAAACATATTTCCTCTGCAATCAACGAAATGTTATTTAATCGAACAAAAAGTTTTAGAAATATAGTCTCTATTTAATCCGTCTCCAGAGGCTTAGTAAATGCTGCGTGCAAGCGCTTGACACTGCTAAACGTTTTTCTTAAGAAACGGAATGCCCTGAATGTATTATAGCTCGAATAAAAGTTTATAAACAGTTATTCCCCATGAACCTCTCTGAATCGTTTAGTGTGAAAAATATGACTGTAGAGGCACTACACTTAAAAAAGAAAATTGATGGAGAGGAGCATGTGGCATTATTGGCTGGGAGGCCCCATCCGGGGAAGTTCGGCCGCCGAGTGCAGGTCTTATTTCGGTGGACGCCACATGGGGCGACTTGCATGCCAGTGATGAGGATGAAATGATGATGAGGACAACACAACATCCACTCCACGAGTGGGTGGAAATCTCCAACCCGGCCGCGAATGGAATCCGGGCCCACTGCATGGGAGGTAAACACCTAACCACTCAGCTAAGCAGGCGGACAAATAAAAACAAATTTCACTAAACAGACTAGGAAATTTTAGCAACCATTAACTAATAATCTGGCAATTTCCTTTATTAAAGTAATGTAAACAATGCATTTACATTACAAATTTTCAAAACTGAGGGGAACGGCGTGTCAGCAAATAAGATTTCACCCATTTAAAACACTAAAGTTCCACGTTAAAAGTTATCGTTAGGATTCGCAACGGGAAGTTTGAGCTTATTGTCAGGTGAACTTTCCGCCTGACCCTTTCCTCTTGGGTGAGGGATTTTTCCAACAAACTTTATTAAAACATTTTAAGAATATTGGTATGTAACTCAAAAATGAATAACAAAATAAATAATGATTAAAAATTATATTATATTATTAGTCAGAAGCCTGAGATTGATGCAATGGGACTAATTTTCCGATATTTTGTGCCATATTTGTTATCGCCAATCTTAATCGCCACATTTCACTACTCACAATATTTTTTTCTGTCTCAATAAATTTTTGACCACACTAAATTCTCTGCAAGCTAAATATGATGACGGGAAATCAATGAAAAATTTATTTGCTGGAGCCCATTTAGCTGTATATAATACTGGAATTTGCCTTTGAAGCTCAAAATCCTTGACATCCTTTTCTTAATTTTAATTTTATCTCTTAAGTTGTTGACATTTCTATCACCTCCCCCTACAGTGATAATTGTCATTTTAAGGACATTCTGAAATTTATTTGTAAAGTTTGCTTTAAGAGCTTCCTAATGCTGGCAACATACCAGAATATCATCATCGTTTGTTTGCACAGACAAAAGGTTCGGAAAGTGATAGAGTTGTGTCCCACCTACAATCTATTTGTAAAAGGCGAGTTTTGACATGAATGCAGCAGTTAGTTGCTTTTTCTTGGACTATATTCAGATTATCTCTTTGTAGCAGCTGAGTTATTCCGCTGAACTTATTATATGAATGAATCAGTTAGACAAATCATCATGTTAAATCGTTACGAAATTTCAGGAAATGCCTCCTTAATCTCTGTTTTCAAACTACTTCACAATTTTGCCGAAGAATTCGTAAAATATTTTTGGGCAGGTACCCTTTGACTGCAAACGAACTTCTGTGTGCAAATATTAAATGATTTAAGCTTCATCATTTGATTCTCAAGATCTCAGTATTCACCATGTTCTGGGAAGATCTCTTCAACACCCAGCGGTGGTCGTACCAGTGACTTTAAAAGAAAGCGAAGAATTTATTTAGTGCAGTTTTTTGATTATCTGAGGATAAATGTGATAATGCTCAAAATTATGCTAGTTCTGTGCTGTCTTTAACGCTAATTTAATTAAACAGACTCTCTCAAATAGATTTTCAAAGGCGTCACATGGTTTACATACGCATTGTCATTGTTAACAAATCACGTAAAGGTAAGAGTTTTTTTACTGCAAATAGAAATTTGGCCAGGTTTATGTGTCTTTGTCTAGATCATTTTATAATTGCTACCGTTTCTTGGATTTCCTGTCAGTTCTTAGAATGTTGTTCAGAAACTCCGAAAATCCTAGAAGTTGATCTTGATCTTCAAGTATGAGTGACCACAGAGATTGAGGGTGTTAGTGAAATGTATAGAATTTAACAGTACACGTATTTCATCGTTGTAATAAGAACTAATTTTTAGTACCCCCAGTTGACAAGTGATGGTAGAACAGGTACATTATGAGGATATGTGCGAACTTTCTGTGAAATTTTTAAACTGCGAGAAAGGATGGGTTCATTTCTTTCACCAGACTCTCGATCACCATGGATGACAAATACGTCGAGAAGAAGTTTTTCGGTGTAAGGATTTCGAGGAAAAATAAGATGTGAATGAAATCGGTTCTTGAAATACTGAGTGTGGTGAACTTGTATTCGTCATAAATGATAATGGATATATTTTGATCATGGCTGTTTGTGGTTAAACTGGACACCTTTGACGTATTAAAAGTTAATAAAGTGTATAGTTTATGATTCACTCATGTCTGTCCCGTCCCCTCGACATATCCGACATTTAACGCTATCTAGCTTCTACCGTTAATGACTTCCACAATTTAGTCTCATTTAAAGAAAAATATGTTGAGAAAGGAAAATACATTCCAATAGTCTCTAGGAGAAGCAGTAATAATTAAGTTCTTGATTCTATTCTTTCGATGATATTTAATCAGGTACTCAACCAAAATCTCTAAAACTTTGGTTTTTCGGATAGCAATTATACTCGAAATTAAAAATTTTCCACATTAATTTGCCTCAGGATTGTTTTCAAATAATCAGGATAAGTATTTTTCATCCACATACAGTCATTCCGTTGTTTGGAAGACCAAAAAATAGTTTTCCATGTACATCTCCACAAGATATTTTAAAGCCAAAGATTTTTCGCTTTTAGCACATCTCAAAATTTAGACTTTTTCAAAGTTATGCAACCATTTTGTTTTTTCCACAGTCGGCACAACTGAAAAAATGTGTCATAGGCTCATCAGATAATAACGACAACGCAGTGACTAACAACTGTTTTCACCAACACATCACCTTCATTTTTACTCAGCATAATCAATAGTATGCCACGTATTAAAAATCTTAACTCATTTAATCAAAACTGAAGCTGATTCTGGAATGATTAAGAAGACACTCCATACAATATTAAAGACTCTCATCACATCCTTTATTCTTTCAGTTATTTTATGTTATCATATTAATCGCCACTGGGGATATGATACTTCAGGTTTCTGGTTGAGGTGGGCGGCCATCACCCAGGACAGAGTACGGAGTGTCCCAAATGAAATGGTCAATATTCAGGAATAAGACAGAACGATCCTTCGAAACAAAAAAGTCCAGTAAATACTGGTTCTAAAACGAACACCTTCTCTGAACACTTGTTCGGTAGAATACGTGTGTTTGACAGTAGCAAAAATGAGGAAATGCTCCTAGCTCTTCAGATATGCGTTTTAGAGCCCGTGTTTACTAGACAAAGTTAAATGAAAGCAAAGAACTTCTTGTGGCTTTTTCTGCTATTACACCATGTCTTCAGAAACTTTCTTCTCAAAATCAAGCTCACCCATTGAGTGTAGCTTAAAGTTTTAATATTCTTGTAATCCTTATTTGTTGAATTATAAATGTTGTTGGTTTCATATGTTTTAAATAAATGAAAAATATACAGATAACAAAATTTGTTTCATATTTTCGTTATAATAATTCACATTGTTTTGGTTTCTGTTGCATAAAATCCTTCGACATGGAATTTTTCAAAACAGAATAAGGCAAATAATGTGTAAAAAACGTAACTGTTTTTATTATTAAAATAGGCTGGAGGCTGCCTGATTTCGTGAATGTGGGTCCAGGGGAGCAGTCTTCGATTTCATTTAGTTCAGAAGTAAAAGGAGAAACAGACAAATGGATACTTCTTACATGTAAATACTTAATTGCATGGAAAAAGATCGAATGAATTATTTACAAAGTAAAGAATTTAGCCTTATACACAAATATTTCACCTTTCTGGTCACTTAAGTTCAGTAACTTCAAATAACATAACGTCACATTAATTCTTCTAATGGAAATTCCTTATTCAAATCATGACTTTGTGGAATGCTGTAGCAGACAGTTCTCTGTGCCATAGTTTATAGCTCACACAAGATAAATGCTAACACTAGGATTGTCTCTCTGCCTTGTGTCTCTACCAGCTAGTATTTACGCATATACATTTCAGTTAGGCATGGTGAGACACAGCTGGAACAGTGTCTAGTATTCATTCCGACTGATGAGTGCAAAGTTTGTGGCAAAGATCGCTTATTTATGCACTAGTCATCTAGGTCATCCACAAGCCAAAATAGCACAAGTATAAACAGCACTGATGATACAGATTTCTTCCAATCCATGTTGATTCCATGTATAAACACATTTCTTAATATTTTCTCCAAGCATCACAAGTTAATCACTAATACACAACCAATTATTCATCTGTTTACAAATGTTAGTAACAGACAAAAAAGGTTAATCATCAGTGGAGATACTTCTTAAGATGGTGATGAGAATATAATTTGTTTATTTTGCTGGTTCTGAGATAGACTAACAAGTAGCTACCTTCATGAGAAATATTGACTATTTTGTAACGGTCTGTGTGAAGTAGTTTCCATTTACGGTTCTGGATGGTCAAGAGAAGATTTTGAGTGATTTTTCAAAAGTACACAGTCTTCTCTCTGATATATTTATAATGTGACCTAATTTCTGATCATAAGAATTTTTTCTGAAGTGTGCTTGGCCTGTAACCGTAACGAAAGTCTGTCTTACCTCATCTTCCCAGGAGCATTTTTCTCTTGGAAGTCGTAGAAGTGGGTCAGTCTTCTCGTTTCTTTCCTTTACCTTACATAAAAATTCAGCCAGTTGGTACTTTGGAGTATAGAGTTACAGATTATTTACTATTTGCTCAGGTAGTTCAAGAATTCTAACCATCATGTTTGTTGGTTGGTTGCATAAATGCGCTTGAATATATTGTAGCGCTGAAACTCCAAAAAAAATCTCTCCAGTGGATTATTTTTTAGATGAAATTCGATTTTAAATATTTGCATGTTTTGTGTTCATGTAAAGATGTCCTCCAGTTTCTACTGGTGAAATTTAATGCATTGTCTGAAAGGAAGGTACCAGGCTTGCTTACTAATGGTATGTAGCTGTTTAAAATTCTTTTGATATTCTGAGGTGTGTTGGTGGATTTTGTAGCATATAATCTGACATTTTGAAAACATTATAAGGTGCTACTAAATATTTGATGCCACGCCTATCTGAAGCAAGAGATCCAGCGATATCGACAGATATGATTTGCAATGCTTTCGTTGATAGTGTAGAGTGAAATTCTGTGTAAAAACGAAGTTTGTTGGCTTTATTTTCTGACATCCCACACAGGTTTTTAATAGCTGCTGCATCCACATCCACATTTTGGGGAAGTAATGGTAGCGATTTGTCTTTCTCTAGCACTTCGCCGCATGTAGTGTCCACATGCAAGATGTGTGTACCGAATCAAAGCATCTTGACATACATTGTCCACATGCAACATGAGTATACCGAATCAAACCATCTTGACATACAGTGGGAATACAAACACACCATGCATCAAGTTGCACTTATCGCCAACAGAACAGTACACCGTTACGAATTTTATAGCAGTGTGTTACATTTTTAGTGAATTTTATTAAATAAGTACTTTAATTTTCTTCCTACCAAGGTCGGCAGACTGTAAATCTGTCATATTGCCACAAATGTTGAAGAAATATTGTCTGTAATTGCTGTCTTTCATAAATAACACCCTGTGATCTCAGGCTGCTTCTACAGTTTCCGAGAATTCTAGTAAACTGTGTGGTTACTGTCACAAAGCATCTTCTACAACATTGTTTTCTCCACAAACATGTACTATTTTTAAATTATATTCCTGAAAGAATAATGACCAACAGGCCAGTTGTGCATGAAGCAGTTTACACATCATGAGAAAACTTAAATTTTAGTCATAACAGAAAACCATAGCATGTTTCCCAGAAATATAGCCCTTGCTGTGGCTGGGGTTAAAAGTTCTCTGGAAGAATAGGATTGTTCACAAGTGTTCAGCTGCCAAAACGCACTCCGTGAATATGATGTTTACCATTTTCCTCATGATACTGAAATAGAAATGCGCCTAACCACAAGAAAGATATACCAGAGTCATTAAAGAGATATTTTGACATGTCACAGTGATGTGAAATTTCAGAAATTGCTAAGGCATGTTTATTGCATCAAAGCCCTCTAGGCAGTTCTTTGATCAACGCCAGGGTGCATTCCTCTTAAATAAGCTTAATAATGCATTACTGTTTAAAAGATGATCAAGCCCAAAAGTCGAAAAAATAAACATAATCCTAAGAATGCCTGCAGCTGTTTTCAAGCTCTTGGATCAAGAAAATTCTTTATTGTCGTAATTGCAGGCTTCAGGGTTGCTTCTGTAGAGGAAGTCACATGATCCAGATATTTGATTTCTCTCTCCCAAACGTTGGTTTCCGGAAATTTTGAGTAACTCCTGCACTTGAAAATTTCGTAATGTCCTCTCTAATAAATCAGCATGTTCTTAACAAGTTGGGATAGTTGTTATTAAGTCATCGACATGTAAGGTTAATTCATCCAATAGGTGAGGCCCTAATATAGTGTCTAATGGAGTGATGAAGATACCTGATCTCACATTCACTCCAAAATGTAACACAAATTCATAGCTTCTTGCTGCAAATGCGAATGCTGCATATTTTTCTAGATTCTTCTGAGAGGAGCACCTGTCAGTAAAAATGTCTCAGATCACTCGTCGTAAGGAACTTAACACCATGTAATATTTGTAGCTGATCATCTAGATTTTTCACTCTAGTATGAACCATAGCAATGGTTTGATTACTAGCCCATGCGTCTAGTACAAAGTGACATTAACTCTGTGTTTAGCCACGGCTAATAGTGGGCTGCAATAAGCTGACAGTGATGGTTCTATAATCTGCAATCTTTGGTAACCACTGCTCATTTTGTCCATTCGATAGAGTATGGGTTTTAGCGTTAAACTTTGTGTGGAAGTTCTTCCATGTGATATAGATAAGTATGTATGATAAATGGCTTTTTCTTAACAAATCTTTTAGTTCAGCATTCTGCTGGGACTTATTAGTTGATGATTCTACCACCTTGTCGTTTTTGTGATCCTTGTTATTCTTCAGTAAACTACAGTGAGCAGGTTGGTTACTGATTGTGTCTTAATAAACCTAAATTTGGAGCCTTGGAAGTATTTACCATCTTTGGCTCTTGTTTTCAGAAAATCTACAGCAATTTTTTCATCACTATTATTCAAATAGAAAGAATATCTCTGCTTTTGTGTCATTCACCCCCAAAAAATCAACGCCAAAATAATTTGACGATTAAACCATTTACAATTAGGAACTAGCAGACAGTGGCTACATTTTCTACGACCACCTAACCCAAGTCTGCACATGTAGCGGCCTGATACCGACCCCTACAATTATCCTACAGTTTTGTACTGGATATGCGAGCACCTTCGTAAATTTACTAATCTTACTAAATAAACTCGATGTCCTCACATTCGCAGTGGCCCCTGTGTAAGTATATTGCAAACTGCATTTCTGCGGGCCACATACTTCGATGATAAAGTCAAGAATTGTTCCACAGAGACCAACCAGGAGAGCCTGGAAACATTTCCACCTCGTCTGAACGAGACAGCAACGCAAGACGGCCTTGCGGCACCTGGCGACAAGCGGGGAAGGGTACACTCTTGTACACTCTTGACTACGTGGCTGACCGATGACCAAAGTCAACAGCAGGACAGAGCTGCAAGACCTAACCAGATATGGTAATGGAAGAGCACTGTGAACGTGACCAGTGGCTCCGAAAGTTCGGGAAGCAGACACACGAGCCATGTGAATAGGGGCTCGTCAGAACCCAAGGGCAGTAGGGCACCACAGACACCAGTAAACACTGTCTCCATGTCGCAGGACGCCGGAAACCGAACATTATTTTCCACTAGCCTCGGTGTCAGTCGTCGCTATCAAGATGTCCTCTTAGAGCTGCAAATGGACCATTAATAAGTAGTGTCAGAGAAACCATGTGGGTGAAAGCTATATGAGAGAAAAGGCAACAAGCTCCATAGTTCTTTCCAGACCACTAGAGGCGCTATGGGTCAAACGATTCTGGAATTGACTAATGAGAGCTGTGCAATGGCAATTGTTGATATTCTATCGTCTTGCTGTATGCTGAAGTCTACGGTTACAATTGTCTTTGTATTTGATTCATATTTACGTGCTACTGATCTTCATTATAAACAGATTATTTACTTTTAATATCATGAAGTTCATCCTGGAGTTGAAGAGATTTCTTGCTTAAAAATGTCCACATGTGGTTTCCATTTGTTTATTTAAATAATTTTGATATGTCAGTAGAAGTTTTATTTAATGAAGAATTTTATGTTTTTTTCAGAATATTCCACTAAACAAATTGACGTTGAAACACTCCTGTAAATACTCAAGCTGTTCATCTGGACATCACATGGGTTCAACAGAGAAAGTTAGCAACAAGCATTTCCACAGGTTTCCAAAACAACATCAAGCGTTACTTCTGAAGTGGAAATGTGTAAACTGTCACGTGATGTGAAAAGTGCTACTTACTTTGTTTGTGAAGATCATTCTTTCGAAGAAGATTGTATTAATAAAACTAGATATAGGCTAAACAGTGGTGTGTTTCCAAAACATGTGGCAGGTGTTCGTTGCGAAATTGCTAATATCAGTGTTGAATCAGGTGAAATAGTTGTTAATAATGAATTAGGCCTACCGAGCACTAGTGGTGCTATGGCAAGTGTTTGTTAAATTTTTATTGCGTGCTTGAGAAATAAAAAGTAATCTTTGTTTTCATTTCACTGCTTTATCAATCTTTCCTGTTTTTGCTACTTAATATTGATATCTTATTTTTTGTGTTGAAGCATTTACAAACATAAGGTCATAAGATGTAGGAACATTTTTTTAAGAAATTAATGGATAGTAGTGCAAGTTTTCTGGCAATTAATCAGAAACATAGTTGTAACAAATTTTAGAATTCTTCATTAATTAACACTGTGATAAAGATTTCTTAATTAAACCTCTTTAACTGATGATTATTCTCTTAATAACAAGTTTTTTTTTTCTCTCCATTGACCCTGCATCTTGTAAGACGCCAAAGTATGACATTATTCAGGAATATTTGTAGTCCAATTTAGCTGCTACAGTTTTTATTTAGCTTGTGACAGTTACTTAGGTTACAAGCTTTTCTCGACTTACCATTTGTTTCAAGTGTTGCGTCTAGTTTGCAACTGGCAGTCGCTGCTCAAGAAATCATCATAGGAGCAGACAGACGCAAACGTCAAAAATAGACTTGTAAACTGACACACTTATATTGATTTCTATCGACATATAAAAGCTGCAGTACGTTTTGTGCGTCATAAGAACTAGACACAACACTTGAAACTGACAGTAAGTCGAGACAAGCTTGTAGTGTAAATAACTGAAGCTAAATAAAATTCGTAGCTGCTACATTGGACTACAAATATTCCTGAATAATAGGTTTGTCACTGCTGTATTGCAGTGTGCTATAGCTGTGTTTAAATTATTTTATTATGATGCTAGCCAAAATAATTACATAGCATGCCCAGAATACTGAGATAAGATAAATAAAAGCAAAAAATTAATAAAAATACCTACAACTTACATAAACTAGAAGGGATGCAACCCGAAATGTTATCCTTTTTTAGTTCATGTCTATACCACTAGAGGCGCTGATATCGGTCTGTGTTTCCCTCTTTTAACATGGGAGCTGCACTTCTCTTTTCTTGTTGTTTGTAACATAAACCTTCTGAAGCTATACAATAGAGGGGACTTCTAGAGATTTCTACCCTGTTTCCTTAATCATCCTCACTGTATTCTGTACTCTGTACCACTTATAGCTAGGACCTCACTGTATCAGAAGCCAGACAGCGAGTAAGTTAACGCATCAAGTAGTTCATCCACTACAGAAGGCCAGTGGACAAAATGTAAAACGCCGCTGATTCAGTACAGTGACCGGCAACTAGTGCAAACAGTCCATATCCTAGTTATAGTGAAGCCACGAAATTACAGCCTAGGAAGCTGGATGGTTACAGGGAACAGCTTTCAGAATTTCTGGACAACTGTGACAGCACCTGTGAGTTAGCTGAGCCAAAGACCAAACGAAGTATTTCTTAAGTACTTTATGGGACAAATGGGGGTTTGCCCACGGCAAACTGCTCATAAGAAATCATACTGAGACTTGGTCAGCGGCACTTCAAAATTACGAGAACAATCGGATCCTCGATTACTATGTGTGTAATACAAGTGCGGTTCAGCGGGGCTCTGATGTGGATACGTTACAACGTGGTTTCCATGAAACTATGAAGAGGATATTTAAGGCTGATGGAGTTTCCGGTAGCACACTGGTACACTGGACAGAGCTGCAGTTGTCCAGGGATTGTTACATGACAGGATAAAAATGGTAATGCGTGCTCAAGGGGAGCGGCTGACTCTGTCATTGGCAGTGGATCTAGTGTTCACTGAAGAATGTGCTATTACATCAAATCGAGAAAAATACATTCCCAAAACATGCCCGCCAAATAACAGCAAAGTGTTTCAATTGTGGAAGGGACAAACAGATAGCACGTGACTGTAGGCAAAGTGTTCAAGAAAAAAAGTTAACCAATCGCAGACAACACAACCTCGCCCAGAACGTGTTACATTATCTGTTACCGAGATCGGTGCTCGCCAGTCCAGAGGGAATGGCCCACGATCCGAGTTTCCGCTTCCGGTCAGATGTATGCAATTCAATCTAACAGGGCACATACCACGTGTACACGAGCAAAATCAGTCACCGCACCGGGCATTACGCAAGAGATTTCAACGATAGGCGGTGGGCTAACATCCGTAGGAAAAGCCCATCGCGAAACAAACCCACGTTTAGTGCAGCAGTCCCAGTATTGTGTACCAGGGATAATTCACACAGCAGACTGCGCGGGAGAGAACAACTGTGTGTCATACAACTGAAAAGTGCTAACATCAGCTGGACGTATGTGAATTTATTAACAGATAGCGAGGCCCATTTGAGTTTGATTAAAGCCATCTCCTTAAGGGGAAAAGATGTGGACATGAGGAAGGCAGTAACAATCAGGAGTGTAGCCAGTGAAGATATCCGTACTGAGGAACAGGTTAAGTTGCACTTGCACATAAGATGGGCGTTGAATACGATCAGGAATTCCAAATTGTAAATGACAACATCGATTTACCATTTGTTGGATTATTAGTATTGTGGCTGTCCCCTCCTGTAATGTTTTGTGGTTCCTAGCTGGATGCGGAGAGGATGGTATGGTAGGTGGGTGGCCGGTTTCCTCTCACTACAACACAAAATGTACACGTGGTGGAAATACACTTTATTGCAGGAACCAACTGAACACTTAACTTCAATAATTTCCAATCTGAAGTTCTGTGGTTAACAGTAATCTATGCACTAATTCTTGAATCTTGTCCGTGTCCATATTAAAACTGTATACAATGACTAACGGTCCCTCACAGCTAGCTAAGGTGTGAGGCGACAACTATCACTGTGGAATACTATGGCGTAGTGCAACGTACTGACGTGCAATGCCACCTGAGTCCCGATGCTGCGTATTGAGGAACTGAGATTGAGAGATGGAGCAATTGAGATAGCTCGGTCAGCGGCGGCGGCCTATAACCACGCTGCCCAGGGGGCGTTATCGGCGCGTAGCCTGGAGGCGTGTCTCGATCTTCTCTTGTCATAGACGCGCCTAGTTCAGCGCCTACTATACAGTGTTTTCTGGTGCCAACCGGTGTGCTGGCGAAGGCGTAGGCCAGCACAATAAGGACGGGACTTCTTGAGGAAACGTGAGGTAGTACTCGATCACGCACACTGGAGAATTAAGTTGCGAGACGAATGGATAAAGCTGAAAGAAGCAGTAGAAGGGGTAAGGATATCAAAACTGGCCAGGACTACAAACACTACCGCTGTTACCTGGCGAACGAGTTACGCATTTGTAGTCAAACACAGAAGCATAAGGGACATGGTGCAAATAGACAGAGGCAGGGAAAGCAAACAGCCTGGGGCACAATAACAGCGTCGCTAGCCGCCACGGGCAACACGAGCCAAGGGTTAGGTAAGAAGATGCTTATGGCGCCGTTATATGATCCGTCTCCTTATACGTCATCACCAGTCGTCCACAGCGAATCACTGAGAGACCGGTCAATAGAGAACACATGTCCGGGCAATGGTGACAAACCCGAAACAACGAATCCAACCAAGGGCGCTCGCCAGCACGTAAGCGTAAAGGAGAAATTGTAATTGGTCTCCAGAAGGAACGTTTCGTGAAAGTTCACATAACCCGAGTGAGAGATACAGAAATTCTGATCGCCAGGCAAGAAGTCAATCCGGACGTGTATATCCTGGAAGCACTAGGCACTGTGCGGGAGGGAACCTGCATCACTAGTATGCGCAACACTAGGGATGAAGAGAGTCACTTAGAGACCCTGGAAGTACTCGCAGCCCCTAGTAGCTTCAAAGTTCGAGAAATAGCAACCAAAACGGAGGTAGTGGCAAAGTCGAGAAGCAGTCACCCCCAGGAAAAAATGCGAACCAATCATTTGAATAGTGAGGAAGGGTAAGCTCTCGAGAGAATATGCACTGAATATAGTGATGTATTTCACTTACCTAGTAAAGAGGGAATTATAAGAGTGGACGATCAAGAACGAAGTGCTCGTATTATGAAGGGTGTGAGACAAGGCTGTAGCCTTTCGCCCCTACTCTTCAATCTGTACATCGAGGAAGCAATGATGGAAATAAAAGAAAGGTTCAGGAGTGGAATTAAAATACAAGGTGAAAGGATATCAATGATACGATTCGCTGATGACATTGCTATCCTGAGTGAAAGTGAAGAAGAATTAAATGATCTGCTGAACCGAATGAACAGTCTAATGAGTACACAGTATGGTCTGAGAGTAAATCGGAGAAAGACGAAGGTAATGAGAAGTAGTAGAAATGAGAACAGCGAGAAACTTAACATCAGGATTGATGGTCACGAAGTCAATGAAGTTAAGGAATTCTGCTACCTAGGCAGTAAAATAACCAATGACGGACGGAGCAAGGAGGACATCAAAAGCAGACTCGCTATGGCAAAAAAGTCATTTCTGGCCAAGAGAAGTCTACTTATATCAAATACCGGCCTTAATTTGAGGAAGAAATTTCTGAGGATGCACGTCTGGAGTACAGCATTGTATGGTAGTGAAACATGGACTGTGGGAAAACCGGAACAGAAGAGAATCGATGCATTTGAGATGTGGTGCTATAGACGAATGTTGAAAATTAGGTGGACTGATAAGGTAAGGAATGAGGAGGTTCTACGCAGAATTCGGGAGGAAAACACTGATAAGCAGAAGGGACAGGATGATAGGACATCTGCTAAGACATGAGGGAATGACTTCCATGGTACTAGAGGGAGCTGTAGAGGGCAAAAACTGTAGAGGAAAACAGAGATTGGAATACGTCAAGCAAATAATTGAGGACGTAGGTTGCAAGTGCTACTCTGAGATGAAGAGGTTAGCACAGGAAAGGAATTCGTGGCGGGCCGCATCAAACCAGTCAGTAGACTGATGATCAAAAAATAAAGTGTTAACGCAGACCACATTAGTGAAGCATCATATACCTCTGATACCGGAGGCAGAAGGCATGATTATAAACCAATGGCCTCATCGAATATCGCAAGCTCAGCAAGATGTCGTAGAGGAAGAAATACAGGGAATGCTAGCAGATGGGATAATATCCCATACTAACCTGGAAGTTCCCCTTCCTAATGTTGCCAAAGAAACTAGACGCCAATGTTGAGAGAAGTGGCGGATAATAGCTGATTATAGAAAGCTCAACGGTATTTTCCTCAACATAGCGTTTCCAGTCCCAAGAATCGATGAGGTCCTAGACATCCTGGGTGAAGTGTTTTTCAACGCCAGATTTAGCAAACGGATGTTAGCAATTATTAATAGATGAGAAATCTGGAAAAGACCACCTTCAGTACGCCCAAAGGACATTACGAATATAACAAGATGGTCATGGGACTAAAAACAGCACCTTCGACATTTCAGCGATTGAAGGATGATAACGGAGTCGAGTATTTACATATCTAGACGACGTAGCTGTAGTAGGCGCATCGTTAGATGAACACAAAGCCCGTTTGGAAGAGGTATTCTAGTGTCTGAGACAAGGCAATTTGAAACTACACGTCCGTAAGTGCGAATTCCTGCGGAAGGAGGTCACCTTCTTGGGCCATGTACTAGCGGCTTTTGGACAGAAATCTGTCCCTGCTAAAATAAAGACCATCAAACATTACCCTCAACCAAAGAATACAACGCAGTGGAAGTTTTTTATCGGCCTCGTCGGGTATTATCTTTGCTTCATAAGAAACTTCAGTAAAATAGCAAAGCCATTGCACAATTTATTGAAGAAAGCACTCCCTTATGACTGGGGATTGCACCAGGAGGAAGCCTTCCAATAGCTAAAGGACAAATTGATCTCCCTGACCTGATTTCGAACCAGAATTTACAGTTACGATGGACGCTAGTAGTTTTGCGCTCGGGACACGTCTCACCCAAGGACCAATGGGGAAGGATTTACCAATAGCGCTTATATCACGAACACTAAATAAGGTTGAGCAGAATTGTAGTACAGTAGAGCGAGAAATGCTCGCAATTGTATGAGCTGTAAAATACAATAGGCCGAAAATATTCAGCAGAAAATTCAAAATAGTGACTGACCACAAGCTGAGCAATATATTGGATCCGTCGTCACGTCTAATGAAGATTCGGTTAAAATTGGAAGAGTATGATTACAAAATCATATACAAAGAAGGAAAGCATACCCGAGTGGCAGATGCGTTATCCCACATTAGGAACGTGCGTGATGTAACAGAGGAATCAACACTCAGCTTGGGAGAGAGTGTAGTTCATGACGCAGATGCCTTGGCCATGGAGGAGTAAGGCAAGACAGGTGTAACAGAGATAACGGGCGCGACTGATGACGCGGAGTCGCAAACACATGATGAGAATGTAGAACGGCCATATGAGTCAAGAAGAGAAGCCAGCCATCCTCACTCAAATGCATGTGTCACCAATAAGCAGGGGGGGGGGGGGGGCAAAGAACGAGTGCTCATGGCATGAATGAAAAATATAACACTTTTGTTAATAAAGTGTTTACCTTATTCGAACACTGTTTTCCCCCAAAACTTACCAAGGTTAGAGCAAAGTTTACAAAAAAAGCCATGGATTACTCGAGGAATAGGGGTATCTTGTAAAACAAAAAGAAAACTGTATCTGTCAATCCGAAACAGTTCCGATGTTGATGCTATAGCACATTACAAGAAATGCTGCAAAATATTAAAGACTGTAATACGGATGTCAAAGCAAATACATAACAAGGAAAAGATAGTCATATCAGATAACAAAATAAAGACAATATGGGATATAGTGAAGGAGGAGACCGGTACAACCAGACATGAAGAGGAACAAATAGCATTCAGAGTAAATGATACATTGGTGACAGATGTGTATAGTGTTGCAGAACTTTTTAATAAACATTTTATAACTGTTACCGAAAAGATGGGGTTGTCAGGTTCGGTAGATGCTGCTATGGAATACCTCAGACCAGAAATTTCAAGCAACTTCCATAATATGAATTTGACCCTCACTACCCCAACAGAAATAATGTCCATCATAAAATCTTTAAAATCAAAAACATCTAGTGGGTATGATGAAATATGAACAAAGTTAATTAAAAAATGTGATTCTGAGCTAAGTAACATATTAAGCTATCTGTGTAATCAGTCATTTATCAGTGGAATATTTCCTGAATGGCTGAAATATGCTGAAGTTAAGCCACTGTTTAAGAAGGGAGATAAAGAAATAGCATCAAATTTCCGTCCAATTTCACTGTTGCAAGCATTCTCAAAAATTTTCGAAAAAGTAATGTGCAGTCGGCTTTATAACCATCTTATCTCAAATAACATACTGTCAAAGTCACAGTTTGGATTTCTAAAAGGTTCTGATATTGAGAAGGCTATCTACACTTACAGTGAAAATGTGCTTAATTCATTAGACAAAAAATTGCAGGCAACTGGTATATTTTGTGATCTGTCAAAGGCATCTGACTGTGTAAATCACAATATCCTTTTAAGTAAATTAGAGTATTATAGTGTAACAGGAAATGCTGCAAAATGGTTCAAGTCTTATATCTCTGGCAGGAAACAAAGGGTGTTATTAGGAAAGAGACATGTATCAAACTATCAGGCATCATCCAACTGGGAACTAATTACATGTGGGGTCCCACAAGGTTACAGTTTGGGGCCCTTACTTTTTCTTGTGTATATCAATGACCTTTCATCAGTAACATTACCAGATGCCAAGTTCGTTTTCTTTGCCGATGATACAAACATTGCAATAAATAGCAAATCAAGTGTAGTCTTAGAACGATCAGCTAATAAAATATTTGTGGACATTAGTCACTGGTTCCTAGCCAATTCTTTGTCATTAAATTTTGAAAAAACACACTACATGCAGTTCAGAACTTGTAAGGGGTGTCCCACGAGTATATGTCTGACATACGATGACAAGAAGATAGAAGAAGTGGACAGTGTTAAATTCTTGGGATTACAGCTTGATAATAAATTCAACTGGGAGGAGCACACCACAGAACTGCTGAAGCGTCTTAACAAATCTCTGTTTGCAATGCGAATTTTGTCAGACATAAGGGATATAAAAATGAAAAAGCTGGCATACTATGCTTACTTTCATTCCACAATGTCATATGGGATTATTTTTGGGGGTAATTCATCAAGCCAAGCTACAGTTTTCTGGGCACAAAAACGTGCAGTAAGAGTTATATGTGGTGCGAACTCAAGAACATCCTGCAGAAGCCTGTTTAGGGAATTTTAGGGAATTAGGGATACTAACTACTGCTTCCCAATATATTTATTCCTTATTGAAATTTGTCATTAAAAATATATCACTTTTTCAAACCCACAGCTCAATTCATGGAATCAATACTAGAAATAAGAATAATCTTCACAAGGATTTAAAGTCATTTAATCTTGTACAAAAAGGTGTGCATTATTGAGGAACACACATTTTCAATAACTTGCCAGCAGCCATAAAAAGCTTAACAACCAATGAAACTCAGTTTAAGAGAAGCCTAAAGGATTTATTGGTGGCCAACTCCTTCTACTCCATTGATGAATTTCTCAGTAAAACCAACTGATTTAACTTCTACACAATTTCAGTGCAGTAATGTGTTCATTGTAAATGTGTTATGTGTGTGTGTGTATACAATCTAACTTCTGCACCATTTCAGTGCAGTAATGTGTTCATTGTAAATAAGTGTTATAGTAGTTGTAATACATGTTTATTACCTTATAAATAAATAAAAAACTTTTTTATTTTAAATTCAGTGCATTAGTATTTGTAAAATGACTTTCATATAGTGTTCATTAAAAAATGACGATCATTCCACTTGGAGCCTGTGGAATGGTACATTAGCTTATTTGTTTTAGTTGTAAATATTTGTCATGTATTGTTGTTTTTCTGACATGTTCCACATCCTGGAGGACCTCCTCACTACGGATCAATTGGAATGAAAGTAAATCTAATCTAACCTAAAAACGTACGAACAAGTGAAGCAGTACTCCACTTGGTTTGAGATGAAACTCGATATTGAAAAGTTCATTAAGACATGCCAGAGCTGCCAGAAGAATAAAATCACGCAAGCAAACACAAACCGGCCTCTATAGTTGACGCCTACCATGGAATTCATATCTGAACGCTGTGATACTGACATTGTCGGTTCCTTACCACAGTCAGACACAGGGCAGATACATATTAACATTCCAAGACTCATTAACTAAATTAATCATAGACAAACCAAATGAACGGCAAGATGCGGATTAGGTGGCAAGGAAGCTAGTAGAAGACGTTATCCTAAACTTCGGAATTCCGACATCCTTAATTAAGCGATGTGGGTAGCAAATGGGTAGCAATTCCATCAGCGAAACACTGAAATGTGTGTGAAAAAATCTAAAGTCTCATAAGGTACAAATAATTAGCCATCAACCACTGACGAATTTTCCACTGGAACGCACGCATCGGACGCTAACCAAAACGCTAAGGCATTGCATTAACAACCAACAAACAAATTGGGACGAATGGGTACTATATGTCACATTCGCGTACCGTACCACGCCACATGTACGACGGGTACTTGCCATTCGAACTTTTATTTGGGAGAAAGTGTAACATATCAGCCCTGCTGCAAAATAAACTTGCGAATGTAATCTATAATTATGACTATTACTCAACCAAAGAACGCCAGAGGATGCAGATACTGTATTAAGAGGTAAGGGCAGCTACTCAAGAGCAGAAAGAACGAAGTAAGGCACATTATGATAAAACGCAGAACCCTAAGACTTTCCGGAACAATGATAGTTTGCTATTATTTGATGAGAGTGTGGGAAGGGGTTCCTGAAAGAAATTCGACAGCCAGTGGAGAGGAGCATACACTGTCATTGACGCAAAAGGGGCCTAATGTAGTGATTAGGATAAAGAGGCAGAAATGTATGAAAGTCCATGTAAACTGACTGAAAGAATTCCTCTGTTTGCAGAGGGCGGAATGCAGGCAGCGTTGACAATGATAGTTGTCGGAAGCACGATGATGGGCCATATATCGCACCAATGGATGCCACCACAGGAAATACAAGTGCAGCGTTTCCAGTCAATCTGAGGAATTTATTACGGCAACCAAGCTACAGTTAGCGGGCGAATAGTAAGTTACTTTAACTTGAGGGAACTGTATGATAAGTTTGAGAATACGCAACAAGTAGCGACAAGGGCGATAGCACACTGCAAAGAAGAGATTAAACCAAATGAAATTGAATACTGCTGCGTGTGAGCACACAAAAAAGGCCGTGAAAGGGCAAGAGGGAAAAATAGCTAAGGGACTGGCAGGGATCTGGCCAGACACAAACTGGAACATTCGAAAAGAGGGATCCTAAATTTTATTGGGAAACGAGTAAGATATTATTCGGTACTCGCGATGAAGACCACGCATCGTTAATCAGAGCCAAAATAGATGCTCTAGAGGATCAACAACGGGAACTTTCGAGTTTATCTAAGGAACGGATAACAATTTTAAGAGCATCATTAATGGAGTTCAATCAGACGAAAGATACAGCAACAAAGAATGATCAGATCATAGCAGGCTATATCCGGAAATTAAGAGTTCACTTTGAAGAGTTTGAGAATAGCACTAGAAGAAAATACAGCTGGCGAAGATATTGATAACGATCACGGAACAAATAGTGCAGTTGATCGCAATGTTTAACAAACTGGAAAGGGAATGTTACTTGTTAATTACCACCATTGCAAACACACAGACAGGTCTATTGGAACCACCATTTATCAGTCCGGTACAGGTGGTGAAATATTTGGACTTAATTAAAGACGAATTAAAGTGTAAAAAGTTTCCAATTGAAACTACCGAGGACCAAGCATATCAGTTATTACGTATAATAGACCTAGACGTATTCTTAGCCGGCAATACTTTATGTGTTAAATGTACCCTTAGTTTATAATAATGAGTATAGTCTGTACAAAATATGGCTATTACCCGCAGAATTTGACTAAACGAAACATTTGTTTACCTACATCACACCAGAGAAAGAGTCCCTGATGCGCAGCTCTATCGTCACCAATTGTCCTATACAAGCGTAAACGCGAAACATCAGATATGTAGACGAAGTTTCGTGCTCATGTCTACGTACGACCATGAGAGACGTGAAGCACGGATATTTCAGCCGGTACGAGAAATACCCCAAAATTACAATCTAAAATACATAGCACTAAACGAAAGTATCTGGACGCAGATAGATACGGACCAACGACTGGTTATTCGTTGTCCCAAAGGACGAAGGCTTAATGGTATGTGCAGCGTCTCACCTCCTGCTGATCTCATTCTAAGCGGACAGGAAAACTGAAATTTATAAGTAAATGTAAGGAGTATGGGGCACAAATCATTCTATAGTCCAGTCATGTAATCCGTAGTAATAGCAGTAAGAAGAATATAGTACCTACTTTAGATATTGATTGTTGCGTAATAGAGGATGAAAAGAGGAAAGTTTCAGAGATACCTGTAATTCTGTCGCTCTAGCATGCCGTACAGCATTTAGACTATTTAAAAGCCGCAGGACACAAAATTGAGGATCTACAAAACGAAATCGAGTACCAACAAAGCACTACTCTCCGAGGATGGTCGATGAGTGATTATTCCATGTGGAGAAACTTAGGATCTGTAATGTTACTAGTAAGTCTAGCTTGCTGTTTATGTATATATACCAAAACCCGTAGAAGGTGCGCTAAACGTGTGTGTGAGATTAGTGGGAAATGCTATGCAACAATGTGTGTGACTAACAATGTCGTAACTAGAAGCACATCCAGGGAGCTGGTCAGATATATTTCCACCCATCACTCCGAAATGAGTAATGAGGCGGAAGAGAAAGAAAGGGCTGTAGACTTTCGCCCTTTCCAGACAAAGTAGCGTGTAGAGAGTGGAGTCAGTCACCGCGGTTCCCAAGAACGACAGGAACAGAGACACAAATGATAGGGTCCCCAACACTACGTACAGACAAAAGATAATACCTTTTTCTAGCTATAAGGATGACGATAATGATGATGATATTTGGTTCGTGGTGTGATCAACTGAGTGGTTACCAGTACCCGTACAAATTCCCAATCTTTGCACTGTCCAATCTCGCCACTTTCCCGATTGATGATGAAATGATGAAGGTAATACAAATACCCAGTCCCCAGGCGGAGAAAATCCCCGATCCGGCTTGGTATTGAACACGGAATCCCGTGACCCAGAGGCAGTAACGCTAGCCACTAGCCCACGAGCCGTAGACAACGATAAAGAGAAAAGCTAGTAATGATTATGACAAGCCTTAATGTAACTGCATACGAATAGTCGAAAAATAACAGCAGCAGTAAAACAGACTCCTAGATATTAGTGAAATGTGATAATTGTAAAAGTGTAAGTGATTAATAAAACATGAAAGTGAACTGTGAGCGAAATGGAACTCACCGAATGATGATGTAAGATAATACATACTTTAAACAGTATCACAATAAATGTAATAAATGCATATCTATTCAGTGAAAAAACAAATTTTCAAACGGTGAGCAAAATAATGTACCGCATATGACAAGAAGTGATGAGAAAAGTGTAATAAATGTACATACTTAGTACACCTGTGTAATAAATGAATAGAATTCTGAGCAAACTCAAAATATGAATGCCGAGTGTCAACGTCATTTAAAAAGTGCCCATGTAAACAATTCTGTATATTGTTATACCGCTAGATGAATCTACCATCCCGGTAGAGTTATATAATGTATTCCAATGTACATGTTATATATGTAAACAATAAAACGCAGTTGATATCCGTTTGACCTATGGCAGCGCCATCTAGCGGGCCAACCATAGCGCCATCTGGCTTCCCCCTTCAAGCTAGAGAAGTTTCGTTCTTTGTAGTTTTCTCGTTTGAGACTTATTTCGTGAGATATTTGACCCGGTCACGATCAATGGACCACCCTGTATATATATGAAGATGGCCCGAAAGAACAGATATATATAGTTAAGGCTCACCGACCATTTGATCATCTTCTTCTGTGCGGATGCACAAACAGTGCCCGAACTCTTACGGGAATCGCAAAAAGCCGCGAGTAATGAGTATAATGGGCATGGGCACTATGAATATAGTGCGGGACAATAGATTGGGAATGTGGGTCTCACGGGAGGCATGCCAGAGATAAGTCCCTGCAGTGGCACTGTGCTCTGTGTCCTCGGTGGCTCAGATGGATAGAGCGTCTGCCACGTAAGCAGGATATCCTGGATTCGAGTCCCGGTTAGGTCGCACATTTGCAACTGTCCCCGTTGGCTTATATCAACGCATGTATGTAGCTAGGGGTATTCATTCCATTGTAATTTCAATAAAACCTATGTTGTTGAACCGATGGTTCCAGTGGCATGAACAATAGGAACAGAAATTTTATTACCTCTGAGGGCAGAGCTTATAAAATTTCCCCGGGAGAAAGGAGGTGTTGCAAACCGCACTTCCGGGGGCCATATACTTAAATGAAAAAGTTTGGAATTGTTCCACCGAGGCCGGCCAAGGGAGCCACAATGTTTGAAAGAGATAGCAAAGCAAGGCGGCCTCGCATCGTATGGTGACAAACAGGGGAGAGTACAATCTTGACTACGTGACTGGGTGAAGGCCAAAACCGGCAGCGGGACAGAGCCGCAAGACACGACCAAATATGGTAGTGGAAGAGCACTGCGTATGTGACCAGTGACACTGAAAGTTCGGGAAGCAGGTTGGTTCAAATGGCTCTGAGCACTATGGGACTTAACGGCCGAGGTCATCAGTCCCATACAACTTTGAACTACTTAAACCTAACTAGCCTAAGGACATCACACACATCCATGCCCGAGGCAGGATTCGAACCTGCGACCGTAGCGGTCGCGCGGTTCCAGACTTTAGCGCCTAGAACCGCTCGGCCACTCCGGCCGGCTCGGGAAGCAGGCACACGAGTCATATAAATAGAGGGTCGTCAGGACCCAAGAGGGGAGGGTGTGGGGGCAGGGCGCTGCGACCACCAGTAGATACTGTGTCCATGCCGCAGGGCGCCGGAAGCCGAACTTCGTTATTTTCGACTAGTCTCGGTGCCAGCCGTTGCTACCGAGATGTCTTCTTAAAACTGAGATGGGCCATTAATGAGTAGCTGGGTCAAGAGTTAGTGTCAGAGGTGTCTTCTGAAGCTATACAATAGAGGGGACTTCTAGAGATTTCTACCTTAATCCCTTAATCGTCCTCACCAAGTTCCGTACTCTATACCACTTACAGCTTGCAGGACAGCAGTAGTTGGAAGTCTACAAGCAGTTCACGCTACCTTCCACTCAGGAAATAGTCTACTGAGGTAAGCCCCCTGTTACCATAGCTACGTGTCCTTCACACTCTCTCTTGTGATACAAGTAACAACTGTAGTCGGAACTTTTTCCACAATAGCATTAATAGTGGTCTGAACTATATGTTTACATTCTTTATGGCATTTATAGTGGTCAGTACCTACTTCACCTCTAATGTCCATGTCCTCATTATATCTCAACAGGTTCATTCTTTGCCCCTATTTCATTCCACGACTGTCACTGCAGGGTGAAATGCGACTGGATGTAGTTTGATAAATTGGTCATAGTTGAATGGGATTCTTCAGTCACCTCAGTAATATTTACTGTTGGATTTTGCGTTCGTCAACTCACGTCACCAGCATAGTTTTGTACTGGAACATTTTCTGGTGAGTATCATTTATTTTTAATTGATAGTGGCCTCCAGTGCAGGGATTCCACTGATTATTATTGTTGTGGTATTGTCGTTGACCTACTCCATTACCAAAATACCTTGGGTGGTATCTATTATTGATTCTTCTTCTTTCATTAGAATTCAGCAGACCTCAGTCCACAGGCTGAGCATCATCAGCGGAGGGGCGCTGGCTGTGTCGCAAAGTGAATGTGACAGTCTTTTCATCTGCTGTGACTGTAGAGATGTGTGTGTGCTGGAGTGGGCAGACCCAAGCCACCATTATTATTATTTTTGTTACTAAAATTAGAATCTTTATGTATTAAATCAACAGAATCTGGTATTGACATCAAGTGTTCTGGCTTTGTCTGTGGAATGTGGACAAACGGTTTCTCTTGTGTGCAGGCGGAACTCCGCTTTTAGTATTCACGACATGTGTCTATGCAGAATAGGTTCTCCCAATATCTAGTCTTATTTAAATACTATTCCAAATATTTTTGAAGGGTACCTTGCTTACTGTGGAACGGCTTTAGGCTAAACACTTCCTTGCGGAGTCTTCCCTGTATGCAATTTGACCAATACTTGGACAACAAAGATTTCTCCAACTGTTCATATCTTTGACAGTTTTCAGCCATTTCAGCTGGCCAAATGGGAGCATCCCCTTGAAAAAAACCTGTAGTGAAATGTATTTTTTGTTTGTCTGACAAAGATATAGGTAACACTTCCTTAAAAGATTTTATGAACACAACAGAATGTCGTATGTAAACATCTGAACTGTCAGTGACTGATGAGCACAGATGTTAAGTCCCATAGTGCTCAGAGCCATTTTGTCAGTGTTATAATAAAATTTCTTCTAACAAAACGAATTACTAAGAAGATGCTGCCCCTACCCCATACAAAATATGGTTAGGTGGCAGACGTGCATGACCTATTTCATCTCTACACATTCTGTCATTTTGAGCAAGACTATTATAGTCACCACTTTCCCTAGTAGTAGAAGGTGGCGTATTATCTAATATTTGTTTGACAGTGGACAGTTCTTGCTGCATACTACTAATCTACAATGCCATACAGATTTACTCAAAGCAAATTTGATTTAATTCTTTTTTAACTGACTCTTCTGAAGTGCCTCTCTGAGATAACACTTCAGTAAAAGACAGCAATCTTTTCAGTGTAACTGCATAATTATTACACATCATCAACCAAACTTAAAAATGACCAAATTTCGAATAAAATGGGCCCTGAATGATTAACCCATGATAGTGATGATATGCACAAGTAAAGGAAAATAAGTAATGTTGTCCTTACTTTATACGTTGCATCATAATGGAGATCAATAACATTTATTCCCAAAGTCGGCCGGAGTGGCCGAGCGGTTCTAGGCGCTACAGTCTGGAACCGCGCGACCGCTACGGTCGCAGGTTCGAATCCTGCTTCGGGCATGGATGTGTGTTATGCGCTTAGGTTAGTCAGGTTTAAGTAGTTCTAAGTTCTAGGGGACTGATGACCTCAGAAGTTAAGTCCCATAGTGCTCAGAGCCATTTGAACCATTTACTCCCAAAGATTTTCTTTCAGTTATTTTTCGTCAATTTTCTGTAATTCGCTCTGTTGACATTTTGTTCTTCAGTATCTGTTATTTTTCTTCACCTTCAAACAGTTTTGTGTCAGTAGAGTGGATGAAACAGAAAAAAGCAGTTTCTAGTAATGCAATGCTAATAAAATTTTATACGCAGAATATTTGTCAAATCATGCTACAAGACCACCTTCCTGTGGTAACGATTTTTGTGATTTCAAATTTAAATAAGAAGGTAAAATGTTGGTGACGGAAGGACAAATCATATTCCCAGCAAGAACGGAAAATGTTTAATTACAAAATTTAGAGAGAAAACATGGAGTCTTTCTTTACTCATACTAGTTTAGCTATAGGCCCAGGTGTCGTTGTCGAAAATTAGCAAATTTGGTGACACAAGACCGTTTTATTGGTAATTGTAATTGCAGAAAAGCAATATCCGTAATAATAATTATTATTACAGTCGGACTTCTTTAAAAACATAGACGGGACGTTCGAGTTGCAAATGTTGAAATATGAAAACGATAGCGCGTTCATTGTGTGCGATCATTGCATCACCAGACTGATTACATCCAACTGATCTAAAAGATTAAAAAGATATATAGAATATTTCATCTTGCAGAAACCATAAGATAATACACTCAACTAGCAAAATGATGTTGTAAGTGACTTAAAAATATTATTATTTCGCAACAAAATTCCTTGTACAATAGTTGATACAACCCTCTAGCAGCGACTTTAGGAGAAGGAAGACTGACTATCAGTTCTCTTATTTCTTAACAACCGAAGATTGAAAATTTCGTAGATAATTATGAGATAGAAATAAAATTCATACTTTGAGATATAATCTTATCGTTAGTATCGTTCAAATACAATGATCTGTTACACTAGTCCCTTGAATTGTGGAGACAATGTTTGATAATGAAGGGCCTACACGGACGTGCCATACGACGCCACTTTGCTCACTTCACTCATAGATCGGAACAGTCAACATACAATATTAGTAATCACGTGAATACTTCTAAAGGAACATGAAGTAGTTTATGTTAAACTAATCGTCTCGTTATGAACTGACAACGGCTTCTTGAAACAGTTCAGTAAAGAGAACATTGGAGAAATTTTAAGGGCTCTGATTACAAGTCTTTACCCAGTAAATAAGGGAAGCTGAAAGGTGGAAGGAATGTACATAATGGCTATACAAAGGAAACAAACTTGAGGACAATATTAAGTGAAGGTGAGAAATAGGAGATGCAGATGAGGTGGGACGTAAGATACTGCGAGATGGGCACCGAAATACTAAGTCCAAAAAAGGCACTCGGTTACCATGGTACATGAGACAAGCTATTACCCACAGACTTCAAGAATGATGTAATAATCTCAGTTCCAATAACTGCACGTGCTTTTGGGAGTAAGTATTATCGAACAATCAGTTTAAATCATGGTCGTAAAATAGGAGTACTTGCACGAATTATTTGCAGAAGATTGGAAAACTTGGTAAAAGCTGACCTCGGGGAAATTTAGTTTTGGGCTCCAGAGAAATATAGGAACATGTGAGGCAATACTAACCATACAGTTTATCTTACAAGATTGTAAATGAACATTTATAGAATTTGTAGATATAGAGAAACTTTTTGAAATGTTTACTGAAAATCAGTCTTTGAAATTCAAAGGTAGCAGTGAAGAAAACTTTGATATTTGCACTGACTAATGACGAAAACATTGTGAAAGATCACTTTCCTGCCCTCTGTGGGATACTACAAACATTTAGGCCCGAGATGTTTAGTGAGAGATTCGCCCTGTACTGTGTCATTGCGTGAACGGAGATATTTGCGCATGCATTTGTTGCAACTCACGCTGTGATATTTGTAGGCTGCATCCGACAAAACATGAAATACTATAGCTTATTTTTCCTTCAGCTGATGTTTTGCTAGAACGCAGTCACCGAGTTCGTCATTAAACAAGAATGGAATCCTTACGAACTTCATAAACGCTCAAGTTCGGCAGTACCTTTTTCTAACAGATAACTTGTTGCTGTCCTGCATAAAGCTTCATTTAGATTTGTGCCTTTTCTTATTGATTAATTCCATTTCTGTCGAGATGAAATCTTAAACCCGCAAGTAGAGGCTCGTGGACCGAGATGTGCACTCCTTCCTTGCAACAAGCAAACAACCTACTATATCATGTTGCGTCGTGCTTAGTTTTGCCATGGAAAGAACGCAGGATCTTCGGCCTAGCCACGAAGCAAGTGTCAGATGAAAATGACGCAAAGTGAGTTACATGAGTCCTGGCAGCGATAAGGGAATCAAGTGATAACTTGAGCGTCTCAGCTCATGATGAAACACATAGCACAATGTAGAAACACACCTCTCGCGCTTCCCCACCGCCCCTCTCCTAATTTGCGACTGCAGTCTACAAAACGTATATAACGAGTCGACACATAAGAGGTGCAGTCAGGGGCAGGGCAGGAGGCGAATAGGTACTGAGCTGGCAAGTGGTTTACTTGAGGAACGCAATGTCGACAGATGTAACGAAGCGGCCAAAGGACAGCAAAAGTGAGTCATTGTTTACATTATGGTTAGATCGTACATTTTTGTATCATTATTTCTTCGTTTTGACTATTGAAACACTGCGTTTTAGATTAATACTCGGTCTCAGGATTTCTGATTTCTTATCACTCCAAACCTTCTTCATGGGAATATTGCAATATTTCTTGCATTTTTCTCGTCATGTAAAGACAGTTTTCTTTCTAATTTCTGCTACACTACCCGTGTTCCAAAAGCTAAGCGATTTCTTATAATGTACTTATTCAATCCTTTATTCATCCATAAATCATTTACACAATGATCTCTAGCGAGTCATCTTAATGAAAAAGGGAACAATTTCTAGAAATAACAATATATGCTTACAATAATATTATCTAATATTATCTTACGAAAAGAATACTTTCGCGCTCTTCGTTTTCATCATCTCACTCTTCACTGCCCCCACACTACACCAATTGCAAACACACACCTACCCACCCATCCACCCACCCACCCACCCACACCCACACACACACACACACACACACACACACACACACACACAACTTTAGATTGGTTTTACGGTTTCGACGATACTTTTACACCCGCCATTCTACCGAATTCTTCATGTTGAACCACATGAAAAAGCTAAAGAAAATGGAGAGAAGTTAGAATTTTCTATCAATGATCCTAGCCAAGAGATAATATCAGTAATCAAACTGTCACAGTTTACTGTAGAATGGCAGTTGTTTATTATTAAATGATGGTTATTCTTACCATTTCCTATTCTCGTTGTCTAAATAATCCTTGACTTAACGATGGAGGGCGGTCTGTCGACCAGACTGGATGTGGTTTTTAAACGATTTTCCACATCCCACTAGGTGAATATGAGGCTGGTACCCACGTCTTGCCTCAGATACACGCTATACAAACACTTAGAACTCTTTCTCACACTTGCACACGGAATTTACTCTAGACACAGATGGGGTAACTGATTCAGTCTTGGGGGAAGGGGTTAACAGGAGACTAATGACCTTAAATATTTAGTGTCCTTGAACTCATAATCAGCAGTCAGAAAACCCAAATGTTTCGAAACAGTTTTACAAGGTGCTCTGTTGCTACTTTTAGCCATTATTCTAATACCTCTATTCTCTTACTAGAAGACTATGTCCATGTTTTGCTTGCCAAAATATGGTTCCATAGCAAGAGACAAATTGCATGTAGGAATACTGCATACTCATAATTACGCTTTCTGTAATATTCGTTGCTTGTAAACCTTCCTTAATATCTTTTAGCCAGTTAATCTGATATTTGAACTGATGATACAGGCTTCTGGTGAATCATTTGATACTCGTTCTATAAGTACGTCCACACTATGAGACCGAATGAAACCCCGCTCTAGTTACTTTGTTAAGTTCACACGACTAGTTTTGGAGTTTATATTACGCCATTATCATCTGTACCTGAACCTGAGAAATATTAATACAAAATATGATGCGCGTATAGATATTTTTGTTTTTTATGATGGGAAATGAGAGACCGTGCTTCTGTATGATCGGTGCAAGTGCAGAAATAATATACAACTTACCATTCTACTGCTCAAACATACACTGCGCGTAAGGACCACGAAGATAAGATACGAGAAGTTCGGACCCCTACGGAAGCATATAAAAATTCTTTTTTTCCTCACTCTCTGCGGGTAGGACAGGAAAGGAAATGACACATTGTGGTACAGAGTACCCTCCGCCACCCACCATACGGTGGCTTGCGGTGTATCTTTGTAGATGTAGATGTAGAACTTACGTTATGTTGCAAAAGAAGCAACGCTAAATGGTAAAAACGGTAGAAGTCAAGTGGATTTAAAAAAGTTTCGCGCCCAGTAACGTCATGAGAAAATTTGTAAAGACTGTACAATCCAACACCTTAAAACTGTTAACTATGTTTACCTTAAAATGATTTTCTGATATGTTTCAAAATTATAATGCACTTTTTCACATAAAATACTAAAATAAACGATAAAACAAAAAGAGTTTCTCTCCCAATGACCTCATGAGAAAATGGGCGTGTCATAATTATAAAAATGTACTAACCAAAAAACTGGTAACATGTTTTACCTTAAAAGTGCTATATTCAGACGTGTTTAAGAATTTCAATTGCATGTTTCTAAAAATAAAAGCGGAAAATGATTATTTCAAATTAATGAAAGTGTAGAATATTTGCAATGGATGAAGTGTCCGAGTGTGAAGATATGACCCATAAAGTAAAATTAGAACACCGGGAACAGTTGAGGGCTCTCGCAAAGATTCACAAGTACGACACACCCATTTCTCTCACGACGTCATTGGGCGCGACTATACGAGAGTTGGAACTTTAATAGTGGCAACTGTTTATTTACAGCTCGTACAAAACAGATACGTGTTTCAAAGTATTACTGGCCTTCAAAGTAGTCACCAGCTTTGTGTATAACCCGTTGCCAGCTTTGTGGAAGTCTTAGGATACTCTTAGCAGTACCAGTTGGGTTGACAGTTCGAGCGGTGCAATCTATTGCCCGACGAATTTGTAGCGGTTCTGAAGCGAATGACGTGAAGTGTTTCCTTCAATTTAGAAATCGAGTTGAACTCACGAGGGCTTAAGTCAGGGGAGTGCAGTAGGTGGTATAGCACTTAGCAGCCCCCTCGGTCAAACAAATCAGTAACAGCTTGCACTGAACGTGCTTGAGCATTGTCCTGCAAAATGGTGGTCAAGTCCTGCAGAAAGTGTCATTACTTCTGTCTCTATGCTGTTCATTATTGGAACACAACCTACGACCAGCTTAGATGTTCAAAATGTTCAAATGTGTGTGAAATCTTATGGGACTTAACTGCTAAGGTCATCAGTCCCTAAGCTTACACACTACTGCACCTAAATTATCCTAAGGACAAACACACACACCCATGCCCGAGGGAGGACTCGAACCTCCGCCGGGACCAGCCGCACACTCCGTGACTGCAGCGCCTCAGACCGCTCGGCTAATCCCGCGCGGTGACCAGCTTAGAGACAGAAGTGATGACACTTTCTGCAGGACCTGATCACCATTTTGCAGGACAATGCTCAAGCTGTTACTGATTTGTTTGACCGATGGGGCTGCTAAGTGCTATACTACCTACTACACTCCTCTGACTTAAGTCGTCCTAAGTTCAACTCGGTTTCTAAACTGAAGGAAACACTTCACGGCATTCGCTTCAGAACTGCTACAAATTCGTCGGGCAGTAGACCGCGCCGCTCGAACTGTCAACACAACTGGCACTGCTAAGAGTATCCTACGACTTCCACACAATGCTGGTGACTACTTTGAAGGTCAATAAAACTTTGAAACACGTATCTATTTTGTACGAGCTGTAAGTAAATACACTCCTGGAAATTGAAATAAGAACACCGTGAATTCATTGTCCCAGGATGGGGAAACTTTATTGACACATTCCTGGGGTCAGATACATCACATGATCACACTGACAGAACCACAGGCACATAGACACAGGCAACAGAGCATGCACAATGTCGGCACTAGTACAGTGTATATCCACCTTTCGCAGCAATGCAGGCTGCTATTCTCCCATGGAGACGATCGTAGAGATGCTGGATGTAGTCCTGTGGAACGGCTTGCCATGCCATTTCCACCTGGCGCCTCAGTTGGACCTGCGTTCGTGCTGGACGTGCAGACCGCGTGAGACGACGCTTCATCCAGTCCCAAACATGCTCAATGGGGGACAGATCCGGAGATCTTGCTGGCCAGGGTAGTTGACTTACACCTTCTAGAGCACGTTGGGTGGCACGGGATACATGCGGACGTGCATTGTCCTGTTGGAACAGCAAGTTCCCTTGCCGGTCTAGGAATGGTAGAACGATGGGTTCGATGACGGTTTGGATGTACCGTGCACTATTCAGTGTCCCCTCGACGATCACCAGTGGTGTACGGCCAGTGTAGGAAATCGCTCCCCACACCATGATGCCGGGTGTTGGCCCTGTGTGCCTCGGTCGTATGCAGTCCTGATTGTGGCGCTCACCTGCACGGCGCCAAACACGCATACGACCATCATTGGCACCAAGGCAGAAGCGACTCTCATCGCTGAAGACGACACGTCTCCATTCGTCCCTCCATTCACGCCTGTCGCGACACCACTGGAGGCGGGCTGCACGATGTTGGGGCGTGAGCGGAAGACGGCCTAACGGTGTGCGGGACCGTAGCCCAGCTTCATGGAGACGGTTGCGAATGGTCCTCGCCGATACCCCAGGAGCAACAGTGTCCCTAATTTGCTGGGAAGTGGCGGTGGGGTCCCCTACGGCACTGCGTAGGATCCTACGGTCTTGGCGTGCATCCGTGCGTCGCTGCGGTCCGGTCCCAGGTCGACGGGCACTTGCACCTTCCACCGACCACTGGCGACAACATCGATGTACTGTGGAGACCTCACGCCCCACGTGTTGAGCAATTCGGCAGTACGTCCACCCGGCCTCCCGCATGCCCACTATACGCCCTCGCTCAAAGTCCGTCAGCTGCATATACGGTTCACGTCCACGCTGTCGCGGCATGCTACCAGTGTTAAAGACTGCGATGGAGCTCCGTATGCCACGGCAAACTGGCTGACACTGACGGCGGCGGTGCACAAATGCTGCGCAGCTAGCGCCATTCGACGGCCAACACCGCGGTTCCTGGTGTGTCCGCTGTGTCGTGCGTGTGATCATTGCTTGTACAGCCCTCTCGCAGTGTCTGGAGCAAGTATGGTGGGTCTGGCACACCGGTGTCAATGTGTTCTTTTTTCCATTTCCAGGAGTGTAGTTGTCACTATTAAAGTTCCAACCCTCGAATTTTGTGGTTTTTATCATTTGCAATTGCTTCTTTACAGCATAATGTACCTTGTATATTATTTCTGCAATTGTACTGTAAATAAATCAGAACTGTCTCTCATCTTCTATTGCAAAAAACAAAGATATTTACATGCCCATCATATTATGTATTAACATGTCGCAGTTCCCGGTACAACTGATAATGGCCTAATACAGAGGCCGAAACCGGTCGTGTGAACTTAATGAAGTTCCAGAAAAAAGCAACTAGAATGGCGTTTCATTAGTATTAACAACAGTTGCAGTATCAACAGTGTCAACTAGACGTGAAGTAATAGTACTATGACACTTATCTATGCGATGTAGTGTCATCAGCCCTCCTCTTCATTCAAATTCTATTGGTGTGTGTGGAGTCATATATTTTACTAATAGTTTTACGATCTTTCTTTTCAATTTCTTCAAATTTAGCGTAATGCTAATGCAGTACTCGTCTTTATTGTTTTTGTGGATAAAGAACTCCCAGCAAAGTCACAATTTTGATATGATGGATGCTACTTCTGTGATATATTATTTGTTTTGAAACTATTTATTAGTTTTAATCATTCTTTCTAACCTGGTTCACTGTCCATTTGTTAGCGGTATGGTGTCACCAAAGCATTTGTCCCAGGACGTCTGTAAAATAGTTCCCTATTCCACGTTTACTTTAAGTTTTCTGCAGTATGGACATTATATACTGTCAGTTCCCATTGGATATCTACAGGTTTGCCTTAGTGGCTAATATCGGTTATTTTTCTACGTCAGGCAGTGAATTTGACAACGAACATCTGGATGAACGTACCTTTAATGTCTTTTTACCTATTATTCATCTTTGCTGTACTCCTATATATGTTTCTAAAGAGTGAGAGATTTCAACTCAGCCGGCCGCTGTGAGCGAGCGGTTCTAGGCGCTTCAGTCCGGAACCACGCTGCTGCTACGGTCGCAGGTTCGAATCCTGCCTCGTGCATGGATGAGTGTGGTGTCCTTAGGTTAGTTAGGTATAAGTAGTTCTAAGTCTGGGGGACTGATAACCTCAGATGTTAACTCCCATAGTTCTTAGAGACATTTGGACCATTTCAACATAGAGTTTCAGTTTTGGTAGTGTATTTGTAAGATTGGCCGATTATTTCTGTAGTATTCAGTGGCCTTTATAGAAACATGCTATCTTTACCACAGCTGAGAACTTACCGAACGCTTTCTGTTAGTATCGTACAGGTCTCGTTCGTGCTGGGTCTCTAATGTCTCCTTTTCTCAACAGAAACGTGTTCAAAAGTATCCGAGCGACCAGAATTTCGCGTAAATAGGTGCCACGAAGGAAAAAAAACTCCAAAATATATGGTACGTTGACAATTCGTATGATCGTGTTTTGACATTTCTTCAGTCTTGCTTCCATTGTCAATAGCAACGTCAGAACTGCCTCTCTGGTTCCTTTTTCTTTTCTTTCTTTTTTTGTGAGTCATCAGTCTTGTGACCGGTTTGATGCGGCCCGCCACGAATTCCTCTCCTGTGCTAACCTCTTCATCTCAGAATGGCACTTGCAGCCTACGTCCTAAATTATCTGCTGGATGTATTCTAATCTCTGTCTTTCTCTAAAGTTTATGCCTTCTGCAGCTCCCTCTAGTACCATGGCAGTCATTCTCTGGTGTCTTAACAAATGTTCTATCATCCTATCCCTTCTCCTTGTCAGTGTTTTCCAAGTATTCATTTCCTCTCTGATTCTGCGCAGAACCTCTTTATTCCTTATCTTATCAGTCCAGCTAATTTTCAACATTCGTCTGTAGCACCACATCTCAAATTTTTCGATTTTCTTCTGTTCCGGTTTTTCCACAATCCATGTTTCACCATCATACGATGCTGTGCTCCGGACGTACATTCTCAGAAAATTTTTCCTCATATAAAGGCCAATCTTTGGTACTAGTATACTTCTCTTGGCGAGGAATAACCTTTTGGCAGTGCTAGTCTGCTTTTGATGTCCCCCTTGCTCCGTCCGTCGTCGGTTGTTTTGTTGCCTAGGTAGTAGAATTTCTTAACTTCATCTACTTTGTGACCATTAATCCGGATGTTAAGTTTCTCGTTGTTCTCATTTCTGATACTTCTCATTACTTTCGTCTTTCTTCGATCTACTCTCACTACATATTCTGTACTCATTAGATTGTTAATTCCGTTCACCACATCCTGTAATTATTCTTCACTTTCACTCAAGATCGAGATGTCACCATTGATATCCTTTCATATAGAATTTTAATTCCACTCCTGAACATTTCTTTTATTTCCATCACTGCTTCTTCGATATGCAGATTGAACAATAGGGGCGAAAGACTTCATCCCTGTCTTACACCCTGTTCAATCCGAACTTTCGTTCTTGGTCGTCCACTCATATTATTCCCTCTTGGCTCTTGTACATACTTTATATTACTCGTCTCCTATTTTACTCAGAATGTCGAACATCTTGCACCATTTTAGAATGTCGAATGTTTTTTCCATGACGACAGATCCTATGAACATGTCTTGATTTTTTTGAGCGCTGCTTCCATTATCAACCGCAGCGTCAGAATTGACTCTCTGGTGTCCTAACCTTGTCTAAAGCCAAACTGATCGTCATCTAAAACATCCTGAATGTTCTTTTCCATTCTTCTGCACATTGTTCTTTAAGCAACTTGGATCCATAACCTGTTAAGCTGATTGTGCGATAATTTTCGCGCTTGTCAGCTCCTGCAGTCTTCGGAATTTTGCGGATGATATGTTTCCTAAAGTCAGATGGTATGTCGCCAGACTCATACATTCTACACACCAACGATAACAGCCGTTTTTATGTCACTTCGCCCAATGCTTTTAGGGATTCTGGTGGAATATTATCTATCCCTTCTGCCTTATTCGATCTTAAAAGTCCTCCAAAGCTCTCTTGAATTCTGATTCTAATACTGAATCCCGTATCTCTTCTAAATCGACTCCGGTTTCTTCTTCTATCAAATCAGGCAAATCTTCCCCGTCATAGAGGGCTTCAATGTACTCTCTCTACCTATCCGCTCTCTCCTCTACATTTAACAGAGGAATTAGTGCTCCACTTTTAATGTTACCACTCGTGCTTTTAATTTCACCGAAGGTTGTTTTGAATTTCTTTCCGACAGTCATTTCTTTTTCGATTTCTTCACGTTTTTCATGCGGCCATTTCGTCTAAGCTTCCTTGCGGTTCCTGTTTACTTCACACCCCAGCGGCTTGCATTTCTGTATTCTTGACTTTCCCTGAGCATTGTCCTTCTTTAATTGATCAGCTGAAGTTTTTCTTCTGTTACCCTTGGTTTCTCCGCAGCTACCATCTTTGTACCTATCCTTTTGTTTCCAACTTCTATGATTGTCCTTTTTAGAGATGTCTATTCCTCTTCAACTGTACTACCTACGGATCTGTTCCTTATTGCTGTTTCTCTAACCTTAGAGAACTTCAAGCGTATCTTGTCCTTATTTAGTACTTCCGTATCCCACTTCTCTGCGTAGTGATTCTTTCTGACTAATCCTACTCTTCATAACTACTGAATCGTGTTACAATCTAGTATCTGATTTCGGAATCTCTATCTGACCATGATGTAATCTAACTGAAATCTTCCCGTATCACCCGGTCTTTTCCTAGTATACCTCCTCATCTTGTGATTCTTGAACAGAGTATTTGCTATTTTTAGCTGAAATTTATTACAGAACTCAATTATTCTTCGTCCTGTCTCATTCTTTATCCCAAGCCCGTATTTTCCTGTAACCTTTTCTTCTACTTCTTCCCCTACAATTGCATTCCAGTCCCCCATGATTTCCATCTACCTTTACGTACTGAATTACCCTTTCAGTATCCTGAAATACTTTCTTCATATTCACACTGCGACGTCGGCATGCATACCTGAATTATCGTTGTCAGTGTTGATTTCCTGTCGATTCTGATAAGAACAACCATATCTCTAAACTGCTCATAGTAACACGCTCTCTGCTCTACCTTCGTATTCATAACGAATCCTAATCCCGTTATACCATTTTCAGCTGTTGTTGATATTACCCTACACTCATCTGACGAGAAATCCTTGTCTTCTTTCCATTTCACTGGTACCTTTACCTTTCATATGGTATATAAATATGTATATGTATGTGTATATAATCACGTCGTAAATTTTTTCACACGAATCACGTAAGTACAAATGACGGAACTGTCACTGCACTGTCCTTTTATAACTTGCGTACTCGGCACTATCGCCATCTGTATATGTTCATATCGCTATCCCGCGGCTTTTGTCACCTCAGCGAATATTATTATTATCAGCAGCATTGTTGCATGAGACATGAAGTATATTGTGCTAATTGTGGTATAGTTTTCGCACTTATCTGACTTTACTGTCTTCGGAACTGCGTAGGTTATATTTTTTTCAGGAAGTCTAATTGTACGTATCCAATTTCATAGATTCTACAAACCAATTTCAATAGTTGTTGGGTTGCCACTTTTCTTATTGGTTTCATAAATTTCGAAGGAATGTTAAGTGCCACTTCTGCCTTATTTGTTTGTAAGTCTTCTTTCCTTCAATTTCCAAACGAGAGAAATTTGTTAACATCGAATATAAATTTTAGGAGTGTAGCCGTGTACGGAAGTGAGACATTGAAGACAGACAGTTCTGACAAAAAGAGAGCAGAAGCATTTGAAAAGTGGTGCTAAAGGAAAATGCTGTATATAAGAAGGGTAGGTCGTGTTATTAAAGACAATGTACTGAATGTAATGCAGAAAAAATTATTTTGTGGCACAACTTGAAGAATAGGAAATGTGCGGAGATGGGCGGGAGAGGTACAAAAGTATGGAGGGAAAATTGGTCACGAATACAGTAAAGAGGTTCAAAAGGATACAAGTTGCAATAGCTATGCAGAGACAAAGAGGCTTTCGTAAGCTAAACTAGTGCGGAGAGATGAATCTGTCTTCGGACTGAAGACAACAACAGCAACAACAACAACCTGCAATCTTCAGAAAGATGACCTCTCAGACGATTTATCGAAACAGCAGTACATCGGTATTCCAGAAAACAAAGCTTTCTCTAGTGAAGTGCTACTTAGAGAAATTGTCCTAGCGGCGTAAGCTCCAGCTGCCCAGCCAACAAACTGCCGCTGTGTTAATGCAAGGTCGAAATAATTACCGGTGCGCTGTAACTGCTAGCCGTTCGCAGCTCCGCCACGCAGACAAACACGCCTTTGGTGAACTGCAGATGAAGCTGTTTACCATCCGTTCACATGTAAACTCTGCTGAGTTTCGGCGACGTTGCGATAGCGAATTTAAGCAACATGAGACGTATGAGAACACTGAAGGTAATTTTCTGCCTAATTAGTAATTGTAGCAGTTTTGAAAATGATGGCCCTACCATTATGGGAATGTGATTTATTATTTTTAATTAATTCTCCAAAGATTACGTCTAATTTAAGTCTTTTCGTTATCCAGATGTAAAGCTATAAATCTGAAGCTCGGATGCTAAATTTGAAAATATGTAGGAATCTTAATGTAAAATGAGAAGGTAAACTTTGTGAAGATATAGAACATCTGAATGCACTGGACTAGTAAGTTTCTGGGGTTCTAAGTCCCAAATCTTGGCACAAGCAAGCCTTACGAACTGGGTCACTTCGTTCGTTCCATGTATTTCTAATCGTATATTCCAACGGGACAGTAATTTACAATACATTGTGAAGCATCTTCCAGGCTTCGTAAAGTGTATCATTTTCCGCTGATTCACTTACCTGCCACTTCTTTTGTATAGCCTATAGCAAAGAGAAAGAACCAGATATACCCATTTACAAAGTTAGTGGTAAACGTTTTGAGCATGTTTCGCCAAATAAGTACACAGCATGATTCCGTGATGAAGTCACAAACCTTCAGGGATGGTGGTTAAGGGTAAGTGTACCAAGAAGTCCAGTAAACATGAGCTCTAAAATGCATACCGTAAGAAATGTGAGCACCTGACCACTAGAAGAGCTGTGTTTCACAGCAACGAAGATGAACAAACGCTCGTAGATCTTAAGATATGCATTTTGGAGCCCATGATTACTGGACATTTTTTCTTATTTTTATCCACACTACCATTTAGTATTGCGTAATCGGAACGGGTACTTAGATGTCTTGGAAGTATTCTGGGAAAGTAAATTGCTCTTTAAAGGAAATCGAATAGAAGACATCTGCGTAATGTTCCAATACTTGAAAGTCATTCTCAAACAGTCATGAAAATTGACACTGAAGCAGAGACGCTCCACGAAGATTGTAAAATCTCAGTGTAACCCATACGAATGTAAGAAAATGTGGCACTGAATGGGAATCTTTGGAAGAAAACGATCTAGTTCTCGCGGAAACCTGTTGGATAAATTTAGAGAACAAGTGTTCGAAGAAGACTGTGCTCCCATTATGCTGCCACCATCGCATATCTAGTGCAGGAATCACGAGACAAGATAAGACATTTAGGGTGCATAGGGAGGAGTATAGAAAATTGTTCTTCCCTTGTTCAAAATGTAAATGGTGTAGGACAAAAAGCAACAATACTGATATTAAAACAGGAACCTTCGAGCAGCGTTTGTGTCCAGATCACGTTCCTCTCTTATGACGCGTGTGCCGCCCGACGAGAGAGATGTTTGCGCTGTGTTCAGTACGTATTCACCTTTAACTGAACGGGAGATTCATATGTTCTGACAAGGAGTTGAAGTAAAATAATGTAACGGTGCTGTTTGGCGACACACGGTAGCGACAGGCGACTGGGTGGCTTCTTGAGTATCTCAGCATCTGTTGAAATACACGTCTCCTCTTTACCCTTCGCTACTCTTCGTGTTTTCTTTTCGAAGCGCCGAAGAGTATAAAAAGAGATACGCTAGCGCCGAGCCGTACAGACGGTGGCAGCAGCGCTTATTGCGAAAGTTGCGTTCAGCAGACGAGCGATTTATTTCAGGAACAGAATGACAACAGCTGTGACGACGGCGGCGCAGGACAGAGCGGGTGAGCCATTGGTTCGGGTGTGTTTACATCACATCTCTCTTTTTTCCTCTCTCGTTTCTACATTTAAACAGCTCGTTTAAATTTGTTACCGGGCCTAACTGTTGTTACTTTCTTAACGTGGCACAATTTTTTCATTACCGTGGTGTGTTATTTCTTTTCTTCTGACCATTTTATTCCCAATTGTCACTTGACGATTTTTCAGTGACATGACATTTACTTAGTATTATTTCAAGAGCACATGACATAGTTTGTTGTCTTTGCTGATTATTTGTTTGTAAATCAGCAGTAATCGGTTGGTATTGCCTTCTTGTAATTGATAATGCTAAGTGCTATTATAGTTTCATGATTCTCAGTACTGGTGTCCACAGACAGTATACAATATTGTGACATCACTTACTTTCATTAGAATTTAATTATTAATCCGAAGTCGTAACATCTAACACAGCCAGCTGATTTATGCAGACTGTCGCCAGTTTCAGTTGATTTGCAAGGACAGATAACTTTAAGTTGCTACTTGATTGATTTATCGTTCTGTCGCTTCTGTCGTGTGTTTACTGAAACTGAACCAGCAGCATCGTGCACATCTCACTGTATAATTAACAATGAGGCGTTTTAACGTTATTCTTAGTTTTCATGGAATAAACGCCGCTCTTCGTTTGAGTGAGTCATTATTCTCTAATTTCAGTAACATAATATATGTGCCAGATAGTGGTGCTTGAATTTCTAGGATCTTGAACAGTTTTCCATGCGACTTTGGTAAAGCAATTCAGTAGTGTTTCCAATAGATCTTATTTTGACGAGGAATATTCTTCATGAAAGCGAGATTTTTTTGGATATTACGTCGTAGGTAGCATTAGATCGAAAATAAGCAAAGTAAACAAACCTTCTTGCTAGAGGGTCTGCCACTATCGTATTCGAAAGAGAACTTTGATCGCTGCGCTGAGGCGAGAGGTGTGGGAGAGGTGTGGCTGCGAAAACCCTATGTCCGTCGTGAAGGATTAGCAGGCTATATCCTTGAGCTTCGTGCCTATGAAAAGAGAACTGACACGTAATGAAGGTGATCGCTGATTCTTCTTGGGGTCATGGGAGTCACACTCGAATCCTGTAATGGACCAGGAGTATCCCTTCACTCATTTCGAAATAACAAAAAAAGAAAAAGAAAATACAATGAGCAATGCTCAAAACAAAATGAGTGTAGACAACCCATTCGGTTACAGCTATCATAATTGCTTCCTGAGGTATCCAGTTATCCCATACCTTCACAGGAACAGACGTGTTAATTATTAGATTTGGCAGTGTTGGTTGTAGAGGGTAGCCAGTTGCCGCTCCTAACGGGGACCCCTTCCCATCCCCTCCCTCACAGGACAAAATTAGTGTACCTCTTCTGCCTGCATCTACTGTTATCCCATGTGAACGTATGAGAATTGTTGCTAAATATTAGCTGTGATGGAATGTAGATACCAGCCCAGTATTCCCCCAAATAGATGTGGGAAACTGCCAAGAAACATATCCAGGCTTGCCAATACAATAGCCAGCACTTGGGTCCACTCCACTCCGTCTACAGGCCACAAGTGGCCCACCGGGACCATCCGAACGCCGTGTCATCCTCAGAGGATCACCATTTTTAATCTGCTGTGCGGATATTATCTGAGGTTAGGGTACCATGCCCAACCTCACGACGTCTGATCGCGGTTGCACCATAGTTTCGCCACATATTGGAGACACTCACCACAGCACTCCTCAAACAGTTGACAAGGCATTCAGTTTCCAAAATTGCTATTGCGGAGCCTCCAGGCCATTACAATCTGTCCTCAGTCAACCTCAGATACATCGTTCTCCTTCCCTATTATACACGTAGACAACACGCTGATACTACGTGCACCATGTGTGTCTCTGACTAGTAGTCGTTCCTCGCCTGGACGGGTTTATATCGGTAGTAGAACAGTGATCATAATGTTCTGGCTAATCAATGCACGTCGCCATTTTATATTGTTACAGATAAGCATTGAACAACTGGCTCCAACGAAATTACAACAAATTGTCGCAGATTTAATTATCTTACTGATTTTATAAAGTGTCTCTAACACGCATTTATCAGAAACATTTATATATTCCTTGGATGAAGAACATGCTGTTATCTATAAACTATATGGATACTGTTAACAAAGATTCCAACAAGGACAATGTTAGTGTTACATTAAATATGGGAAACATGCTTTTCCTCAATCCAGGACATTTTCTTCACAACACTATCAAAAATAGAATTAGGAATAACGTTATTCTGAAGGACTTACGAAAAACAGCAATGTATAAGACAGATGTAAGCCATTCCCTATAACGGATATTTCTCATTTAAGTGAAATTAATGTGTTAATGGTAAGCAAAAGGATACTGAAATTGGAAGGATAATACGTAAAGAATACAAACTAAAGTACAACGAACCACTCCAAGTTCCAAATATAACTTTTTTGCTCACTCAATGACTAGTTTTCGGGCCAAGGACCATTTTCAACTCATCGTAACATAGTCAAAAATAGTATTTCCGAAGATATGAAAACCATTTCAAAAATATGCACCGAACAGCTACAGCGCTATAACTGTTCGTTGCACATTTTTTGACACGGGTTTCACATCCCCAGTAATACCATTTTTCAAGATGTTACGAGGGTTTGAAAATCGGTCTCAGCCTGAAAACTAGTCATCGAGTGACCAAAAAAAGTTATATTTGCAACTTTGGACTAGTTTTTCGTTGTACTGATTAACAGAAGTTGCTGAGCCACAGCTATTTCAGCGTGCTGGAAGTTCGTAAAAACTTAAGTATTTGGCGAAAACAATTGAGATGGATGAATATAATCTGCTGTTGGAAGAAGATGCACAGCGAAGACTTACAAATCATTTTAACACAGTATACGGAAAAAACAAGATATGTGAGGGAGGGATAGACGATACCAGTGTTTGCTGTAAATACCATCGGCGTACTCACAGCAAATAATGGATCCAGAGGTAGTCACTACAGTAAGGGATAGACAAAGAAATTCTGTTTGTAAACATTTATTCCGTTTGCATCACCTTAAAAGAATGGTTACATTGTACCTAATTTTAGTAGTCTTGACACTGCGCATCTATCAATCAACAGAAAACCCATTTCCAGAGTTTATTTCTGACGTAATAACTACACTTAACGATCATTTGTTTGCTAAAGTCTGCTAGAACAGCGGGGCGGGAGCGGGGGAAGGAGGGGAGTTTAATTTGTAGGAAACAGAGGGTGAAATTAAAATTCCCAAATGATCTCAGCTAGAAGAAATGTTGTACAGGAAACGTACAGGTGTTACCTCCAGTCATTCAGTGTTGTATGGATTTCAGGCATAACATTGTTACTTTGGTACCTAGCAGCAGCAGCCCTCCGTCTTCAGGCCACAAGTGGCCCAATGGGACCATCCGACCGCCGTGTCATCCTCAGCTGAGGATGCAGATAGGAGGGGCGTGTGCTCAGCACAGCACTCTCCCGGTCGTTATGATGGCTTTCTTTGACCGGAGCCGCCACTATTCGGTCGAGTAGCTCCTCAATTGGCATCACGAGGCTGAGTGCACCCCGAAAAATGGTAACAACGCGTGGCGGCCCAAATGGTCACCCAACCAAGTGCTGGCCACGCCCAACAGCGCTTAACTTCTGTGCCCTGACGGGAACTGGTGTACCCACTGCGGCAAGGCCATTGCCACTTTGGTACATATGTCGAACTATTTTCATCACTACGCGTATCTTAACCTGTAAATTACAACAGTAGTCACAATGAGCTAGCTACATGTGTTTTGTGATGTTATATAATATTCTGTACTTATTTTGAAAAATAATAGAGACAATTTTTGGTTCCTTTAAAACATGGTACAAAATGGGCTATTGCTGTTGACAAGTCCATTTTAGCCTGTAAGTTATGTCAGTAGTACCAGTAAGCGATTCAGGTTGTTTTGTACTGTTATAGAAGAAACACCACGTATTTTGATAAATAAGACTGACAATTTGAGGTTTCTGTAAGAAGTGGTACAGAGATGGAAATACTTTTATGAAAAAGTACACATTTATCTGTAAGATAGACTGGTAATACTAATAAGCGAGTTACATGAGTTTTGTGCTGGTATAGAAGAAATATTTGATAAACAGTACAGAAATTTTAAGTGCATTTTATTCTGATACAAAGACCAAATTTTTCTAATCAAAATAAGAGATCGACTTCTCCTCTGTGTGCAAGCTTGTCAATCGTCGTCTTTGACATAAGCAGACTGCACAGCCACCATAAGAGTCTAAACAAAGCTTACATACGTAATTGTGCTTTTTATAATTATACTTGTGTATTACAAAGATGTGCAGTTTATGTGGTAAGATGCATTAAAGACCTCTCAAAAGCATATAACTTTTAGTATCGCTGGTTGTGCTTGAATATCAGCTGTTACTGCGTAGCCTTCTTACTACACTCCTGGAAACTGAAATAAGAACACCGTGAATTCATTGTCCCAGGAAGGGGAAACTTTATTGACACATTCCTGGGGTCAGATACATCACATGATCACACTGACAGAACCACAGGCACATAGACACAGGCAACAGAGCATGCACAATGTCGGCACTAGTACAGTGTATATCCACCTTTCGCAGTAATGCAGGCTGCTATTCTCCCATGGAGACGATCGTAGAGATGCTGGATGTAGTCCTGTGGAACGGCTTGCCATGCCATTTCCACCTGGCGCCTCAGTTGGACCAGCGTTCGTGCTGGACGTGCAGACCGCGTGAGACGACGCTTCATCCAGTCCCAAACATGCTCAATGGGGGACAGATCCGGAGATCTTGCTGGCCAGGGTAGTTGACTTACACCTTCTAGAGCACGTTGGGTGGCACGGGATACATGCGGACGTGCATTGTCCTGTTGGAACAGCAAGTTCCCTTGCCGGTCTAGGAATGGTAGAACGATGGGTTCAATGACGGTTTGGATGTACCGTGCACTATTCAGTGTCCCCTCGACGATCACCAGTGGTGTACGGCCAGTGTAGGAGATCGCTCCCCACACCATGATGCCGGGTGTTGGCCCTGTGTGCCTCGGTCGTATGCAGTCCTGATTGTGGCGCTCACCTGCACGGCGCCAAACACGCATACGACCATCATTGGCACCAAGGCAGAAGCGACTCTCATCGCTGAAGACGACACGTCTCCATTCGTCCCTCCATTCACGCCTGTCGCGACACCACTGGAGGCGGGCTGCACGATGTTGGGGCGTGAGCGGAAGACGGCCTAACGGTGTGCGGGACCGTAGCCCAGCTTCATGGAGACGGTTGCGAATGGTCCTCGCCGATACCCCAGGAGCAACAGTGTCCCTAATTTGCTGGGAAGTGGCGGTGCGGTCCCCTACGGCACTGCGTAGGATCCTACGGTCTTGGCGTGCATCCGTGCGTCGCTGCGGTCCGGTCCCAGGTCGACGGGCACGTGCACCTTCCGCCGACCACTGGCGACAACATCGATGTACTGTGGAGACCTCACGCCCCACGTGTTGAGCAATTCGGCGGTACGTCCACCCAGCCTCCCGCATGCCCACTATACGCCCTCGCTCAAAGTCCGTCAACTGCACATACGGTTCACGTCCACGCTGTCGCGGCATGCTACCAGTGTTAAAGACTGCGATGGAGCTCCGTATGCCACGGCAAACTGGCTGACACTGACGGCGGCGGTGCACAAATGCTGCGCAGCTAGCGCCATTCGACGGCCAACACCGCGGTTCCTGGTGCGTCCGCTGTGCCGTGCGTGTGATCATTGCTTGTACAGCCCTCTCGCAGTGTCCGGAGCAAGTATGGTGGGTCTGACACACCGGTGTCAATGTGTTCTTTTTTCCATTTCCAGGAGTATATATTATTTTAGGCAACCATTTTTTTTGTACAATTATAAAACTATTTTGGTGAGGAAACATTTAAATTGGGGGAGGGTCCATTGTTTCCTGCACCACGTTTGGTACAAAGATCAAACGTCTATTCTGCCTTGCACATAGTGCGGTATAAAGATCGAACTTTGTTCCTTGCCTCGTGGGAGGCACGTTTCATAAAGTTGTGCATGGTCTACTGACAAAGCTTTTTCACTTTTCTGATATACAATGGCTCTGGGATATCTACTGATCGGATGTCTTATTCTGATGGATGGCAAGTTCTGAACTGTGGTTGGAGGAGAGTTAAAGATGTGTATTTTTGCTTAGAAGATCGCTGACTAACTAAGGGAAGAAGATGAAAAATGTTGAAAAGTGGGATTTATAGTGGAATATTGAAAGTCTGTTTCGTTTTAATGGCTGGAATAATACTGGGATGTGATTGGAGAACAGCAAAAGATGTGTATCTCGGCTTAAATAGGTCAAGGGGCACGGCTTAAGATGGAATTTAAAAATAACACGAAGTGTGGTGTATATGAATTTGCTGTTTCGTTTTAATATCTGGTAAAATACTGAGATGAGATTGGCAGTTTCGTTTTATTCGCTGATAAAATAGTGGGCTGTGGATGGAGGACAGAGATGAGGGAAGTGGCATGATGACATCATGCATTTAAGGTCAAAGGTCATTGAGCTGCCCCAGCATGTAATCAACCTTCAAGATCATTTTTGCCATCATGAATTCTAGGACAATGATTATGTCCAAAGTCGAACTGTATCCAGAAAGTAGGTAGCTATCCTACTTAAGTACTGACCAACATAATTCTTCTGTAGAACATACAACAACAGTGTAATAAGTTGATATGAAAGTTTTTTATAATATTTTCAGAGACACATTGTTATGGCATGGTTCTATCAGGATACTATTCCACATACGATAATTCAGACATCAAAGTAATACACTATAAGTAAAAGATCATCACACTTGACAACAAAATAAAACAGTACGGGATACAGGATGGAAGGAGATGGTTTGAATCAGGCATGTAGAGGAGCAGATGGCATGAAGTGTGATACATTGATAAGAGCATTGCAAAACTGGTTTCAAGCATTTTGCAACTGCTACTGATAAGATGGATTTCTCAGGTTCAGTAAATGCTGCCATGGAATATTTCAGACTAGACATGACAAATAACTACAGTAATATAAATATGACCCTCACGAGAACAGTAGAACTAATGTCCATCATAAAAATCTTTAAAATCGAGAAATTCTAGTGGTTACGATAAAATATCGACAGAGTCAACTAAATAGTGTGCTTCTGGGTTCAGCAACATATTAAATTACCTGTGTAATCAGTCATTTATCAGTGGAATATTTCTTAAACGTTAGAAATGGAAAATATAATCGTCTTTTTTAAATATATGCCATCGAACAAAATATTGTCAAAATCCCAGTTAGGATTTCTTAAAGTTACCAATATTGACAAGACTACCAACACATACAGGAAGAATATATTTATAAACTACAGGTTAGTGTTACATTTTGCGATCTGCCAGAGGCATCTGACTGTTTAAATCACAATATCGTTTTCATTAAACAAGAATGTTAGACTGTAACAGGAAATTCTATGGAATGACTGAATTCCTACATCTGTGACAGGAAACAAAGGGTGTCAGTAGGAAAGAGGTCTCCTTCCACCTGCTTCCTGACACACACTCTGTCTTCCAACTCATACCTGCTCTCTTCCATCTGCTTTCTCAGACCCTCTTCATTTTTCACCTGCTGACTGCCCCTCTCCAGTTTCTACATGCCTCTTACAGCTCTTGCTCCTCTTCATTCTTTCTGTCCATCTTCTCCTCACAACGATCTGCTCATATTCTGTTTCCTACTTGACCACCTCCTCACCTTTCACTCTACCCACCATCTCCTCCCCCACTCTCTGTGCATCTCCTCCCGACCCCGCTACTCTGTCTGTCTCTGCTACTCATCTTCTCTGCCCATTTCTCCTCCTCCTTTGTCTACTGCTTCCTTCCCTGTCTCTCTGACCACCTTATCCTCCCACCACTAACGTCCCATCTCGTTCTCCCTATTTTCCCTATCTCCACATCTTCTCCATCTCTTTGTCTATCTCCTGTGTCTTCTCTCTACAACCACATCTTCCTCTCTGACCATCTTATCCACCGAGCAAGGTGGCTCAGTGGTTAGCACAGTGCATTCGCATTCAGGAGGACGACAGTTAAATCCCAAATACGGCCATCCTGATTTAGGTTTTCCTTGACATCCCTAAATCGCCTCAGGCAAACCAGGTTCGCAGGAGAGCTTCTGTAAAGTTTGAAAGGTAGGAGACGAAGTACTGGCAGAAGTGAAGCTGTGAGTACCGGGCGTGAGTCGTGCATCGGTAGCTCAGTTGGTAGAGCACTTGCCCGCGAAAGGCAAAAGGTCCCGAGTTCGAGTCTCGGTCGGGCACACAGTTTTAATCTGCCAGGAAGTTTCATATCAGCGCACACTCCGCTGCAGAGTGAAAATCTCATTCTGGAAACATCCCCCAGGCTGTGGCTAAGCCATGTCTCCGCAATATCCTTTCTTTCAGGAGTGCTAGTTCTGCAAGGTTTGCAGGAGAGCTTCTGTAAAGTTTGGAAGGTAGGAGACGAGGTACTGGCAGAAGTGAAGCTGTGAGTACCGGGCGTGAGTCGTGCTTCGGTAGCTCAGTTGGTAGAGCACTTGTCCGCGAAAGGCAAAAGGTCCCGAGTTCGAGTCTCGGTCGGGCACACAGTTTTAATCTGCCAGGAAGTTTCATATCAGCGCACACTCCGCTGCAGAGTGAAAATCTCATTCATGTATGTAGATGTTTATCCACAGATATCCTTCCTTCTTCTGCAAGTGCGTCTTTAAGATGTACTTAGTTTTCGAAATGCAAACGTCTTGGCTACTGTGGTATATACTAGAGACGTTCAGTCTCAACTCTTGCTTTTGTATCCATCAGAAATTGTTGCAATAATTGGCAACAGCTCAATAGACTGTTAGGAACGTCGCTGCGATTCATAAAGTGGTACGCACTGAATTCGATTGCGGTCGCCTTCTTTCACCTGCTCTCACCAGACAACGGGTCAACATGCATCGAGCCGGAATAGTAGCCATCATCTTCATGGGGGAAAATGAGTGGCTATTGCAGACCGTCATATAATCAGTGCAGTGCAGATACGCGTGTAACACCCGTGTTGCTTCAGCGTAGCGTGATATCCCGGGCATTAGTGCCATCTGTGGATACGACCACTGCAATCTCAGGCGACTGGGGCGGATTCAAACTGCGTTCGTGCTCCACTGTCGCTCGTTTATCGGATCGTATAACTAATTTGCACCCAACACTCGGCGTACTTTCCACGAAAGATTATATTGTCCAATTAGTTTGTTGTGTGTATGCAGCATTTTTGTATTGTAATAATGATCTCGCAATGTGTCCTGGAGTTGTTCTCCCATCGTCTGTCTGCTTCGAGAACCGGGTTACCTAGGAGATACTGTGACGCATTGTCTTGAAGTGGCCACATGGATCCTACCCAGTGATATATCTGCCCAGGGCTCTTGAAACTTGTGCCCACTGTGATACTGTTGTATCAAATGACATTTTCTGGAATGCCGCATTAAATTTTCATGCCATAATAAATGTTTTGCCTGTAGCATTCCCCCTTGTGTCAGCGCATGTAGTTGAGTTTGTTGTGAGTCAGGTTGTGGCAACTTTAACCTGACCATTCCTATAATACATACCAGGTGATTCGGCAGGAAATTATTTTGCCCCACAATATGAACATGATGCTAACGTTTCACCCACACAAACGACTGATATCTCTGCGTATGTCTCACGAGGTATGTAATAATAGGCCAGCATGGAGAGGTGTGGATGTACCTCTGTCTGACGATGTCTTATATTTTCCAGGCGTGTCTCACAGCGTAACGGTGTCTCATGTGTTCGTGAGTGGGAGACGTACTGTCACAGCTATGACAACGTGATCATTGGCACACTTGAATGCTCTGCATATTGCTGCGGTTTCTCCTTGCCCTCGGAACTTTTCTGCACAAATAACATCTTTCTGAGTTCTGCGCAGGGGCGCACTTGGCCAAATTCTCTTCTCCCCAATCCTATTCAATACCCTCTCATTAGTTATATGATCTACCCATCTAATCTTCAGCATTCTTCTATAGCACCACATTTCGAAAGCTTCTATTGTCTTCTTGTCCAAACTAGTTATTGCCCATGTTTCACTTCCATACATGGCTACACTCCATACAAATACTTTCAGAAAAGACTTCCTGACACTTAAATCAATACTCGATGTTAACAAATTTCTCTTCCTCAGAAGCGCTTTCCTTGCCATTGCCAGTCTTCATTTTATATCCTCCCTACTTCGACGATAATCAGTTATTTTGCTCCCCAAATAGCAAAACTCCTTTACTACTTTTAGTGTCTCATTTCCTAATCTAATTCCCTCAGCATCACCCGACTTAATTCGACTACATTCCATTATACTCGTTTTGCTTTTGTTGATGTTCATCTTATATCCTCCTTTCATGACACTGTCCATTCTGTTCAACTGCTCTTCCAAGTCCTTTGCTGTCTCTGACAAAATTACAATGTCATCAGCGAACCTCAAAGTTTTTATTTCTTCTCCATGGATTTTAATACCTACTCCGAATTTTTCTTTTGTTTCCTTCACTGCTTGCTCAATATACAGATTGAATAACATTGGGGATAGGCTACAAACCTGTCTCATTCCCTTCCCAACCACTGTTTCCCCTTCATGCTCCTCGACTCTTATAACTGCCATCTGGTTTCTGTACAAATCGTAAATAGCGTTTCGCTCCCTGTATTTTACCCCTGCCACCTTCAGAATTTGAAAGAGAGTATTCCAGTCAACACTGTCAAAAGCTTTCTCAAAGTCTACAATCGCTAGAAACGTAGGTTTGCCTTTCCTTACTCTAGATTCTAAGATAAGTCGTAGGGTCAGTATTGCCTCACGTGTTCCAATATTTCTACGGAATCCAAACCGATCTTCCCCGAGGTCAGCTTCTGCCAGTTTTTCCCTTCGTCTGTAAAGAATTCGCATTAGTATTTTGCAGCTGTGACTTATTTAACATGAAGGTATAGCACATTTAATGACTACAGTGGTACAGAGCTATGCTAAGAGCCCTCCTCTTTTTCTTCTCCCCTTCCTTCCCCCATTTTACCATTCGATCCCCTCTTCTCTCTCTGTCCATCCACTCCTGCCTCCTCTCTCTGTGCATCGCATATTGCCCCCTGTGTCCCTATTGATTCCTTCCTGCCCCTCTCTCAGTACATCTCCTCCCCTCCATCTCAAATTTCCACAGCCACACCCATCTGCATGTGTGGCCACTGCAAAACAGGTCAATAAAGCCGATCAATACTAATTCCAGGCAGCCCAGAAGTCAGATGCATGAAAACAGCTTTTATTGCTCCTGAAATGAAGGCTTTTCTTCAGAGCAGTTCCGTAAGATAGGCTGATACTGCAATAGTACAACATTCCTGTTGTGCAGGGCAGTCTATACATCAGGAGCTGGCAAAACATTTCTTGCCATTGATGTATCGGCCATCATTCAGAACAGGTTGTTAAAACAGGCCAACACTCCTCCCACAAAACACGCCTATTGTACACGGTGTCCTTTATTGTAGAGGCTGAAGAAAACGTGTTTATCTGTATCTCTGCTCTTGTTGGAGCTAGGGCGTTGCAAACTGCACATTGCTGGTGAGCTGTGTGGCTCGATCAGTGATATTCTCGCCGCCAGTATGGGTCATCTTCCCAGTGGTGTGCGCAAAGCGCGCTGTGGCGCCACCTACTGGGCCGATCGGGGAGCAAGGGATAAGCTCTAGCAAGTAACGAAGATTTTGCTTTGGGACGCCTAGCAGTAACGTCGTTTGGGAAGTCTGGCAGACAGTACAGGCCCTGTGCAAGGCAGCAGTAAGAGCACATCTAAAAGGGGCAATAGCAAATATCGCCGGCGTGGAAGCAGTCATGTTTCTGGAAAGCCATTGGTGTATTTCACTTCCTGCATGTCTCCTGGCACCGAGATCTGCTGCGGCTGGCTTCGTTGAACAAGCAAGAGGGTAAGGGCCTTGCTTGTGCTGTAAATTGTGACCGGAATCGACTACTGGATTGAGTGCTGTTGACTTCATTTTCTTGGCCAGCCATTGCTACTCCTACTGAGTTTGTCCTCAGATATGTTAATTGCAACTTGCTTAGTTCACAAGGTTCTAGTGAGAGCTGTATGTGATGTGATGATTAACATTTACTAGGGACTGGAGTGCTAGTACATTCTGTTTGTAGATTGCTACTGCCAGTGTTAACCGCCACTGAAAACAGTTTGGCTGGTCCTTGGCTAAGAGCACCCTGGTTACTGTATTTATATCACACGACGGAGTTAAGGCGCCCAGTTGCTATAGATATACATGGATAAAATTTTCCCTGGATATATTTTGCTGCGAATTGCTATAACATTACTGTTATGTTTCTATCTGAAGTGATAGTGTGCCTGAGAGACACGTGTCTAATTCTAAATGAGTAGTTTCATAAATTCTTACAAGTTACTGTGAGGCCAATTGTTATTTTGTGTTTAAATAGTTTGAAACTGATTCTATTAATGAAAGTGCAAGAATTCCTTAAATGACGGTATGTGGATGTGGTAATTAATTCTGATTTAATCAAAAATTTCTTAACTTCTAAGGTCATCAGTCCCCTAGAACTTAGAACTACTTAAACCTAACTAACCCTTAGGACGTCACACACATCCATGCCCGAGGCAGGATTCGAACCTGCGACCGTAGTGGTCGCGCGGTTCCAGACTGTAGCGCCTAGAACCGCTCGGCCACGCAGGCCGGCTTTTAAGTGGACTGTCCGCAGCTCGTGGTCGTACGGTAGCGTTCTCGCTTCCCGCGCCCGGGTTCCCGGGTTCGATTCCCGGCGGGGTCAGGGATTTTCTCTGCCTCGTGATGACTGGGTGTTGTGTGCTGTCCTTAGGGTAGTTAGGTTTAAGTAGCTCTAAGTTCTAGTTCTAGGGGACTGATGACCATATATGTTAAGTCCCATAGTGCTCAGAGCCTTTTAAGTGTGGCTATTTGCTGTAAGTCGCCTTGTGTCTTGCGCCGGGGGGGGGGGGGGGGGGGGGGGGGAGCGATCTCAATATACCGTTGCGGGATCCTGGGTTATGTAACATTGGTGTAACATTAACGTGGATTGGATAGGGCAATACGCCTGAATTATTGGTTTCCTTAATGTACAAACTGGCGATAGTGATAATGCTTTCTTTAATGGTTTTTTCGATTATTTTTAAGGTTAGCGTTAGTACCGTAAATATGAGTGGTTTTGCGTAGATAACCGTTGATATGTTGTCTCACCAAGATCCTTATAACATTTTTGGAACGCTACGGAACAGCTGGTGGCTCAGTAGGGCTGTTAGAGGTAAACATATTTACTGAATTAGCCGGGTACTGGTGAGGCAGCTGATAGAACTTATACCTGTCTTGACAAAACTGCTTGCGTATTGTTCGTTTTAATTATAGGCTCTTTTGAGACGTATTTATACATTTTTGAGCGACTTTTTTAAAGCTTCTACAGATAAAAGTCCTTGTCATGGTCTCTGCCTGAAAGGTGATACATCATGGCGCAGGTTTCTCAGTGAAAAAGCCACAGCAGAATCTCTTTCACCTAATCACAGCTTCTGGTGTTTACCGCTATGCAAAAGGGAGGCTTGGTGAATGGTCAGTAATATGGGTAAGTGGAGCAGATAATCTGTTCTTGTCGTTTTTTAAAGACGACTTCTTGTCCGAAAAACTTTATTTCTATATTTTTTTATTTTTAGAAATTTTTGGACATAATGTGTTTTTAAGGTGCATGTTTATGATTAACACAGGCAACCGGATGATCGGAGCTTGTCTCCAGAAACACGTTGCCTAGAATTACGTTTCTAACCTTAGTGATTATATCCTAAAGTAATTATTGTCAGTGATTTCAATTCCGTAGACGGCTATACGAAAGCCAAAGCGATGACAGAAGGTTGAAGGTACGCTGCAGAACATTTCCTCACTTCAGTCAAATGAGACGATTCTAAAATCCGTACGGTATGTGCCGTAGGCTTCTGGAAGACGCGCTACACGATGCTGCTGCTGAACACTCTCGGCCTGGCCATCTGCAACACGACGCGCGTCAACATTTCCGTAGCCATCGTCGACATGGTCAACGGGACGGCGCTGCGGCAGAGAGGGGCCGTCGACGGTGGCGCCGTCTTCCACGACCCGGACGCCTGTCCAGGAGAGCAGGTGCTCGAGGGCCCCAGCGGACGCAAAGTGAGTCAACGCTCTTTTGGCCAAACGAGGACAGCAACGGACACTAATATTCGTTGTTTTGCACTTAATTTGTGTACAATGTTTTCTCTTTGAAATGTACCATCTCTTCTGTCGTCTCGGGGCTTCCGAAGCGTCTGGCAGTTCTTTGTGTGGCCGCGTCCAGAGTTCAAAATGGCTCTGAGCACTATCGCACTTAACATCTGAGGTCATCAGCCCCTTAGAACTTAGAACTACTTAAACCTAACTAACCTAAGGACAGCACACACACCCATGCCCGAGGCAGGATTCGAACCTGCGACCGTAACAGTCGCGCGGTTCCGGACTGAGCGCCTAGAACCGCTAGACCACTGCGGCCGGCCGTCCAGAGTACACGCATTCTTAGCATCATGCTGTGCGCGAGGTAAATCACGCGACCTATTGCTCCGTAGAAGTCTTCCGAGATGTTTGTTTGTAAGCTCTGGTCACTTCTGCTCACTGCTACACATATACCAGGTGTAGAGGCATGAAACCGGAATTGCCCTATAGATGGTGCTAGCCGTCAGTGTGGGGCTCGTGAGACCGCGTCTGCAGGCCATCTGCGTCCTGCAACGGCTGACGCTCAATGTCAACACACAGTAACCCAAGCTCCATACAGTCACGTCCGCCCCGGTAGCTGAGTGGTCAGCGTGACAGACTGTCAATCCTAAGGGCCCGGGTTCGATTCCCGGCTGGGTAGGAAATTTTCTCCGCTCAGGGACTGGGTGTTGTGTTGTCCTAATCATCATCATTTCATCCCCATCGACGCGCAGGGCGCCGAAGTGGCGTCAAATCGAAAGACCTGCACTAGGCGAACGGTCTACCCGACGGGAGGCCCTAGCCACACGACATTTCCATACATTCACATCTGTTTCAAACTCGTAAACATGTCAAGTTTTGTGCCCATGAACTACGAGTTGCGGACGGCATTGGTTTTCTGTTATCATTTGAAGAAAACTGCTGCAGAACCGCATCGAATGCTTGTCGAAGCTTTCGGTGAACATGCTCTTGGAAAAACACAGTGTTTCGAGTGGTTCAAAAAATTAAAAAATGGTGATTTTGTCGTGAGAAAGACGAGCGCAGGAAACCACCGAAAAAGTTCTAAGACAACGAATCGCAGGCCTTATTGGATGAAGATGACACTCAAATTCAACAGGAAGCCGTTTCTCTTCGGTTGAAAGCTATGGGAAAGGTGGAGAAAGTGGAAAAATGGGATCCGCATGAACTGAATGAAAGACAGCAAGGAAATCGAAAGACCACTTGTGAAATACTGCATGCCAAATACAAAAGAAAATCGTTTCTCCTCCGAATAGTGACAGATGATGAAAAATGGATATATTTTGAGAATCCTCAGCGTCGTAAATCTGGATGAATCCACACAAACCATCGACATTTGCTATAAGACCAAATCGCTTTGGAAAGAAGACATCTACCAATGAACAGTCTTACTTCAGTACTGTACATACAACGAAACTCAGAGCCGACGATGAAATTGTGTTGCTGGAACTACTGCTGTTGTTGAAGACGGTAGCATAATGTGGAGCCACGGCTAGTGAGAGGAACGGGCAAAATGCTCTGTGTTTGGTGGGATCAGAAGGGTGTCATCTATTACGAACTGCTAAAACGTGGTGAAACCGTCAACACTGATTGCTACCAACAGTAAATGATCAATTTACATCGAGCATTCTGTGAAAAACCACCGGAATATGGAAAAAGGCAACACAGTCATGTCGCTCCATGATAACGTCCCATCACACACAGCAAAACGGAGCAGGGAAACGATCGAGGCTTTCAGCTCGGAAATGCTAGGGCACGCGGCTTATTCTCCACACTTGGCTTCATCCGATTATCATCTGTTTGCTTCACTGGAACACTCTCTCGCTGAGCAAAGTTTTAATTCGTATTAAAATGTACGAAAATGGATCGCTGACTGGTTCAGTTCAAAAGAAGAACTGTTTTTTTTGCTGTGGCATTCACAGCCTGCCGGAGAGGTGGGAGAAATTTATAAATAGCAGTGGAGATTATTTTGAATAAAATATTGTTTATCACTTTCAGAATACAGACGTGTAATTATTGCAACGAAATTCCGGTTTCAAACCGCTACACATGGTACTCTCACACTGCAGCTCTGCTCAGAAGTCAGGAGCGGGACACTTTGTAGATCTTCGCACATTTCTCGATTACCATTTCGTACATAGTTACTAGTTTCGGCAGTTTGACTTGAAGTAAAAAAGTTGTTTGATGATATTGCTTGTGCAATTTATTTACTAACTGGAAGGGTTTGTGTAATCTTAAAATGGAAAAGCTGGAAGAAAGAGACATTTTCCCTGTGCCATGTGGAGTTAGATTTACAAATAACTCCAAGAAGACGCACTTTGACAGCAGGAAGAATGCGGTTGAAGAAAGCACAGGAAATCCATAATCGACAATGTCTATAAATATTTAAAAATCTTGCAGACCACACTAGTGAAGTGTTTGCACCTACATACTCACTCCTTAGGAGAAACTTGCAGAAGTAGACATAATGAACAGCGATGATATCAAGAAATGTAGTGGTATGTCACCGAAAAAACGACCACTGTAAGAAAAAACCTCACTAATGTACGGGTTATTTTTGCTGCAAATTATGGCGTTGGTTTAAGAACTATTCAAGGAGTGTGTCGTGAGGAAACACGACCAACATCCGATTCTCCCACGAAAATACATTAAACAGCACCGTTCTTTAACTAAACTGAGCGACTTTGATAAAATCGTCGCCGGCCGGTGTGGCCAAACGGTTAAAGGCACTACAGTCCGGAACCGCGCGACTGCTACAATCGCAGGTTCGAATCCTGCCTCGGGCATGGATGTGTGTGTTGTACTTAGGTTAGTTAGGTTTAAGTAGTTCTAAGTTCTAGAGTACTGATGACCTTAGATGTTAAGTCCCATAGTGCTCAGAGCTATTTGAACCGTTTGAACCATAAAATCGTTACCAGGCAGGAAGTTTAGGAATTTTACGACATGGTGAGTACACAACATTATACAAATTGAGAACAATTTAATTAAAGAAATAAATTTTTCAAGTTCTGATAGATCTGTGGGACGCTCATTAAACGATTTAAGATTTAAATACAACCTTCCTTCAAACTGATGATAGTCAATTTCTACTTGACTGCAACGACATAGTGACCTCCAGAATTAAATTTTTGTGAAGGTTAATTCGCTGCGTACTTCAGGTGACATGCGACTTATATTCTATTTGGATGAAATTTGTTTACTCAGAATGATTTACTAAAGTACATCTGGCAGAATTCTAGCCAAAGCAGGGCACTTACGGTACCTGTTGGGCGAGGCTGATTGTTGTGTATGTCGGGTGAATGTAGACTGCTTTCATTAAAGAGAGTAAATTAGTTTGCAGATGTAGCAAAACAAACACGTCAGATGATTATCAGTCAGAAATGAACGCATCTAAGTTTCAAAATTGTTTTAAGACTTTTTTTTAATTTATTCGTAGTCATGAAGCGAAAGGCTGACGTAGCCACCTCGCTAACCGTGAAAAATTTTGCCTTGTCAGCTGCAGACACAAGAACTGAGATACTGGAGAAGGTTAGTTTAAACTAAGAAGAATCGTTATGAGATGGATGTACTGACAAGTGAAGGGGGCTAACGCCTTATCATTACCAGTACAACACTATTGAGCTCATTTCCGCCCAGGTCCATAGAGAAGTAAGCGCGGAAAACGACGTGTTCATAACCGCAGATGATGAGCACTTACTTCACGAGGCCTTCAAAAACGTTACAATCGAACAATGGCACAAATCTGTTCAGCATGCAGAAAATATACCGAAGGAAGATTTGGAGAAAGAAGATAGCAGCAGGAAAGAAGAACATGAATAAGAAAAATACGATGGGTAGGATGATACAACCGAAGGCAGTTGAGATGGGACATCTGAGACATTTTAAACTTTTCTCTCAATTTACTGAGCAGTCATAAGTTCAACAATTCGTAAGTAATACTTTAATAAAATAAATAATTGTAAACAAATTGTTTTTTTAGTGTTTTGTATCCATTCGCAACCAGATCCCATTAATGTCAGATTGGATTCCGTAGGGAACTGGTGTGCTGAGCGACTGCACAATGATTTGGAAAACAAGATAGGCAATTTAGAGGGATTTGCTTACCCAACAATGTTAGCTACAACATAAATTACAAAACAACGATCTTTCGTTTTTGTATTCCACAATAGTGGTGATGTACCACTCCATACGCAGTCTGAATTATTGCTAGATTAAAAAATGGTTCAAATGGCTCTGAGCACTATGGGACTTAACATCTGAGGTCATCAGTCTCCTAGAACTTAGAACTACTTAAACCTAACTAAGGACATCACACACATCCATGCCCGAGGCAGGATTCGAACCTGCGTAGATGTAGATGTAGATACGACCGTAGCAGTCGTGCGGTTCCAGACTGAAGCGCCTAGAGCAGCTCGGCCACAACGACCGGCTATTGCTAGATCATCGAAAGGTCTTCGGTCAAGGTTACCATCCTGAGACATTTGTTCTTCAAGGCCACAGGTCGAGGTCCTCCTGAGGCAGGAGCATGAGCATGTGGTCTGCATACCTACACATCTGATATATGCCTCAGCCTTTTGGGAAATTTCGTTTTTGCAATTTACAGCAGAGTATTATGCCCAGTCATGTTTCTGAAAACGCCCCGTCGTGTAGTTTTCCTTCATCTCTATTTACAGTTTTGTTACAATTTTCCAAAAAATGCACACTTTTCGAGATCATAAATATGCAACTTTAAATGTTTAACAAAACCACAGCGCGTTATTTACACAAGTTACACTCTTAAACAACTCATAGCGACTACGGTCTTGGAAATTAGTACTTAACGTCGGTTGGATGTGTATTAAACTATTACTTTTTTTAGTCTTTTATGCCTGGTTTGATGCGGCTCGCTACAAATTCCTCTCTTGTGCCACACTGTTCAGCTCAGAGTAGCACTTTCAACCTACGTCCTCAATTGTTTGCTCGATGAATTCCAATATTTGTCTTTCTCTACAGTTTTTACCCCCTACAGCTGCCTCTAGTACCATGAAAGCTCTTCTCTGATGACTTAACCGATTTCTACCATTTAGTCCCTTCTTCTTGTCAGTGCTTTCCATATACTCCTTTCCTTTCCGATTCTGCACAGAACTTCCTCATTCCTTACCTTATCAGTCCACCTATTTTTCAACATTCGTCCGTAGCACCACGTCTCAAATGCTTCGATTATCTTCTTTTCCAGTTTCCCCCCATTTCGAGTTTCACTACCATACTATGATGCGCTCCAAACGTACATTCGCAGAAATTTCTTCCTGAAATTAAGTCCTATGTTGGCCAATAATGCGCTTTTTGCCAGTGCTAGTCTACTTTCGATGTCCTCCTTGCTCCGTCCGTCATGGGCTATTTTACTGCCTAGTTAGTAGAATTATTCAACTTCATCTACTTCGTTACCATCAATCCTGATGTTAAGTTCCTCGCCGAACTCATTTCTGCCACTTCTCATTACTTTTGTTTTTCTTCGATTTAATCTCATCCATATTCTGTACTCAGTAGACTGCTCATTCCATTCTGCAGATCTTGTAATTCATCTTCAATTTCACTGATAATAGCAATGTCATCAGCGAATCTTTTCATTGATATACTTTCACCTTGAATATTAATTGTACTCTTGAACCTTTCTTCTATTTCCCTCATTGCTTCTTCGATGTATAGATTGGATAGTAGGGGCGAAAGACTACATCCCTATCTTGTACCCCTTTTAATCTGAGCACGTCGTTCTTGATCTTCCTCTCTTATTATTCGCTCTTGGTTCTTGTGCATGTTGTATGTTACCCGCCTCTCCCTGTAGCTTATCCCAGTTTTCCTCAAAATTTCGAACATCTAGCACCAATTGATATTGTCAAACGCTTTTTCCAGATCGACAAATCTTATGAAAGTGCCTTGATTTTTCTGTAATCTCGCTTGCATTATCAACCGCAATGGTGCCCTTTGCTAACGCCAAACTGATCGTCACCTAACACGCTCTCAACTTCCCTTTACATTCTTTGTGCATTATTCTTGTCAGCAACTTTGAACTGTTAAGCTGATTGTGCGGCAGTTCTTGCACTTGTGGGCTCTTGGAATCTTGGGTATTCTGCAGATGATGTTTTCCGATAGTAGCGTTCTCATTTCTGGTACTAAATAAACAGGTCAAATCTCGTATCCTAATTGCAGGATGGGGAATTCATCTGGGACACGCAGATGCAAGGAGAGATCCTGGCCGGCTTCTACTACGGATACACGATTGGTCACATCCCAGGAGGTGTGCTCGCTGACCGTTTCGGTGGTAAGGTCGTCTTGCTATTCAGCGTTCTTGTCTCATCTCTGCTGGCGATTCTGACACCACTGTCTGCTTGGGCTGGCTACTACGCGCTGTTTATTAACAGATTCTGCCAGGGACTCAGTCAGGTACTTTTACTTCTTCCATCTTCATAGTAAATTATTTGATGAATGCTTAATGTGCTAATAACGTCAGTGATTAGTGTATTGAAATAATTTATTGGTATGCACTGGTGCACAATTTCATAACTGAACTAACATAAACATGTCGTCAGACAAATATCACCATGATATAACTTCCAATTAAACTTAAAATTACATCTTCTAATGTTAGCGATGATACAAAAAACAGCTTGCATCTTCTGAGAATACTCTAGCGTCTAGACAGAACATTCTTAGGTAAAGGCACCAAATTATAGGGCTACGAGAGGTGTTTAATATATTTCCCAGACATCGTGTGTCACACTTTTGCAATCACGAACTGCAGAACGCCGACTCCTCTAACACACACTTTTTCAGTTGTCAAGGTATTTTTAATCATCAATACGCCGAGACAAAGACAGATCACATTAAAAACTACAATACATATTCTGTATTCAATTGCCTTACAATTCTGGTGCAACACACAAGCCCATCCGGAAGACAAGCTAGAGTTATCCGTTGTATTTATCTCACAAACAGTAAAGACCTGTGGCTTTAGGTCACCGTGCGTTCTACATGTCCTTGTATTCTCGAGCATAAGTGCATAAAATGTTTGAGTCCAACAGATATCCATTCAATGAAAGCTGTATCTCATTCTACTTGCTTTACTACTGACGGCCGCACCTCGTTAAATACACTCCCAAAATATAGACAATATTTTTCCAATTGTTTATCGAGTACGCTTCACGAGTAGCTGGATCACCAGGGATAGGAGAAGCTTGAAGTAAAAGAGGTGATGCAACAATGCACGTATCAATATGGAATATAACTTATTCAGTATGAGAAGTCGTACTTGTATGATTAAGCTTTGGGAGAGTTTTGTCATGACCCCTTGCACTGTGCTGCGGTGTGTGCCCCCTTTTTCTTTTTAACTGAGGAACGATCCTCGGCTGTTTTTGTTTCCAGTCCAGCGCACAATGCAGTAACGGTTATTGGTGGTATAGATTACACCCTTCGATTTTATTCCTTGGCTCCCTTACCCATACATTTAACTTTTTTCTATTGCTGGACTGTAGCTATACATTACGTTCTGTCAGTCCCCTCCATACACTTTACCACTAGTTTGGTGCAACAAAGGCACTCCTCAGTTTCAGTCTTTTTTGATATATTAAAAAAGGTCAGAATTTCAGAAAAAGCGGAATATCTTTAATTTGATGACAATTTTTATTTCAGTTTGGAAAATGTTTTTTTTTAGGTGATGAAAAGTAATGAAAAAATATACTCCTCTTCAGATCACCGAAGTTGAGCAACGTAGGCCGCGGTCGGTACTTGGGTGATTTACCGCCTGGGTACGGCACCTGTTGCTGCTTACTTACTTTTACATCGCGGCAAAAGGGACTAGGGATGGTGGCGTAAAGTCCCTGATAAACCGTCTATGCTTCAATGTGTTAGATTAAAATCCAAACTTTTCTACAGCGTCTCGTGAAATGAGGGCTTGTGGCACTGTTGATAGTGAGACCTGCGTCGGATGGGGATGTTAATCTCGATGACCCCTTTGGCGCTATTCGACAGGAGTAAACCACTAGCACTGGGTTTCACCCTCTCTCTCTTCTATCATCATCATGAAAAACATGACACCACACTATACACACATATTACACTGACCCACACTTACCAGTACACTTAAACACAAAACCCTCACAATTTTAGAATAATAGAAATTAAACTTTCAAATTAGTCAGCTGAATCTGCCACTGGGAATCTCCCAGCCAGAAAATCCATACAGCGTAACTTACGGCTTAATTGCTCAACTGAAACTGAACTTATTTATTTTTATCCGTCTCTAGGATCAAATATAAAGAAAGTCTTTTTTATTTCAAGGGTGGCACAATACCCGCTATTCAGACGACTGTTTGCACGTGGGCACCTGACCACGAAAGGAGCCTGTTTTCCCTTATTTTCCTAGGTAAGCATCAACAAATTTTGTTTTAACTTCCTTTCAGTAAATAGTAGACCATGTTAAGGTATGGGTCATTTATGGTGTACGTTCTCGTTAGGACTGTCGGATACGTGACACATGTTTTTTCTCGCATGGTATCTAACGAAGATTGAAATTCGAGAAGACTTCACATAGCAATTGATATTTCATCAATCTCTTAAAGATTTTCACAGAAATGAAGAATTGATGAACATTAGCTCTACATAATCAGATAGTTCCATTTTTGGCAGACAACTGTTCGATAGTTATGTTTTATCTTTGACAAGGATTACCTCGGCCGATCACGTGTAAACTTCTATCTCGGCCCTTTTTCATGGTATTCTCGTCGATCTCCGACATCCAACTCGTCAGTCGAAACCAGGGGTGTCTCTGAAAACGTCCAGTGCAGCTCCGGACAAAACGTCAGGAACATGACAACCACCATACAACCTGGGACATCGACTGTCAACAGTCAGAGGATGTTGTCCAGCTCGTTCACGTGTTTTGTTGTTGTGGTCTTCAGTCCGAAGACTGGTTTGATGCAGTTCTCAACGTTAAACTGTCTGGTACAAGTCACTTCACCACTGCATACAGCACCCTATATCTATCTGAACATACTTGTTGTAGACAATCCTTGGTCTTCAACAATGTTTCCTTCCCCGATCACCACACACACACACGTATTTCCCTCTGTTAACAAATTAACAAGACTACACTCCAATTACTTTCAGAAAAGACTTCAGAATCCTGAAATTTATATCGTAAAATATTACCAGTCAGCATTTTGTGTCCATTCCCTTCTGGCTTCATCAGCCTTTTCTTTTCTTTTCTTTATTCTCAAATACCGCAATTCATCTGCAACTTTCAGTGTCTCATTTCTCATAGCATCACCTAGTTTAGTTCGTCTATACTCTATTATTACTGTTTTATATTTGTTGATGTTCTACCCTCTTTTAGATAGAGCGTTAATGCCTTTCCACAGATGTGCCAAGTCCTTAGCTGTCTCCAAGAGATTTATGGTGTCATCGGTAAAACTTTTTTATTTCTTCTCCCTCAACTTTAATCCGTTTTCTAAATTCCTCCTCAGTTCGTTTTATTGCTTGCTTAATATGCGCACTGAATAACGCTGGGGTAGACAAAAAACTCTCTTCCCGTCCGTTTCATTTCGTCCACTATTAAGCTGTAGTGTGGTTTCTGTAGAAGCTGTAGATACGAGTAAACCTCCACGTTCTGTATCGTACCAGTATTATCGTAGGAATTTTAAAGAATGTATTCGAGTCAAGATTGTCAAAAGCTTTAACTAAATCTATTATTGCTATTAATGTATGGTGACTTCCTTTTCAGTCTAACTCCTAAGATAGGCCACAGGGTAAGTGCTGCCTCGTGTGTTCCTACATTTCTCCGGTCCCCAAATTGGCTCTGAGCACTATGGGACTCAACTGCTGTGGTCATAAGTCCCCTAGAACTTAGAACTACTTAAGCCTAACTAACCTAAGGACATCACACACATCCATGCCCGAGGCAGGATTCGAACCTGCGACCGTAGCGGTCGTGCGGTTCCAGACTGTAGCGCCTTTAACCGCTCGGCCACTCCGGCCGGCCGGTCCCCAAATTGATCTTAACCCAAGCCGTCTTCTTGTAATCGCTCCACTCTTCTGTACATAATTCACGTTAGTACTTTGCAACCATGACTTATTAAACTGATAGTTCGGTAATACGAAAATCTTATCTTCCATCTCAACAACATCCACTTCATCCTCCCTTTCCATAACATGGCTTTAAGTTTGATTTTTACAGTTCTTCTTCACACAGGTGGTCGGACACAGTCTGAAAAGCTTGTAAGGGTGTTGTAGGTTTTGCTGTGCTGAGACGTAAGTGTTCAGAAAAAAAACTGGACACATTGTGCCCTTTCCGAATCAATTAGCATTGAAGTTAGCCAGTTAGGCCGTTGCGTGAGCAGATTCAAGCAGCTCGCCAGAGACAGTGTCGCCGAACGTGTTCCTCATTTGGTTTCCTAAAACCGAACAAGACAGCGATACAGAAACTGGACATGGGATGATGGTAAAGAACGAACTGGAGTCAAAGGCTAAGCAGTCTCTTGTATTAGCATACACCTATGAGAATAACCGACGTTAATTGTGCTCGAATTTGCGCGCGCAGTGGCCTGATTGGCTAATTTCAGTGCTAATTAACTAGGAAACGGAGCAACGTAACGATTCTAAACAATTATTTCTCAGCACAACCTATCCTACAACACCCTTACAAGCTTTTCAAAATGTTTCTGATCCCCCCTGCATATTACTCCCACCTTTCAACCTCCATTTCTTTGATTTGTGCTGGTTTTCGATATGAACTCTTTATATTTATATAGCTGCTGCTCTTTTCTCACAACTGTTTCTTTTGTTTACTTTAAGCGGCATCCAGTTTCCCATAATCGCACGCGTTTCTACAGCCTTCTCTTTCATTTTGCACTTCCCGTCAGTTTCTTTCTTTAACATCTATATTCCCTTTTGGTTTCTCCGTTTGTTACATTGTTGCATTTTCTCCTCTCGTCAGTTATATTCTATATATCTCTTCCCTCACATGTTTGCATTAGCAGAAGACCTTGTGGAAGGATATCACTTTTATGATGATGCTCTCAATTTTGTGGCTGATTTACCAACATGTACCACTTTTCTTCCATACGGAGATACAAGATGTGGTTTATCGCTGTTATAAGTGAGTCGACTTGAATATAAGTTACATAATCCGAGGCATAAATTTTAGTTTATAAGGAAGTTTATTGCTTTTTTTTACTCATTATGTTATTTTAATTTCTCACAGCAATTTGCTTTAACAAGTTAGTCTGACAGATGATACCCTTGGCTTAATGAGATTTCGCTTTGCTGACAGGGATGTTTATTGGAAACTTGGTGTCCATGGCGGTGACGGGCGCCCTTTGCGAGACTGTGATTGGGTGGCCGCTTTCCTTTTACGTTTTTGGAGGCGTTGGGATTCTATGGAGTGTGTCTTGGTTCCTGCAGGCTGCAGATTCGCCGGCACAGCACCCGTACATCGACCCAGTCGAACGCAGCTACATCGAAGCTACGATAAAGTCAGCTGCCAAGGTAACATAACCGCGCACACCTACCATAGCTTTCCACTGCTTCAAACAGGTGAATTTATAGTTGACTCCGCAGCTTCCCTGCTGAGAACCTAGTGTGGAGGGTCCTCTTCAGTGATGGCTGATAGTAGTGAGAAGTATCAAGCCGATAGGTGAGCAAGGAGTAGCCGTACAGTAGTTAACTGACTCACACACATGCCATAACTCAGTTGCACTGTTTCTCCCAGCTCTGATAGGGCATGCTTATTTACTGGCAGATTTTGCCAATGGGAAAACTGGTAGAAGCCGATCTTGGGGCATATCAGTTTGAATTCCTTAGAAATGTTGGAACAGATGAGGCAATACTGACCCTACGACTTATCTTAGAAGATAGAGTAAGGAAAGGTAAACCTACGTTTCTAGCATTTGAAGACTTAGAAAAAGCTTTTGACAGTGTTCACTGGAATACTCTTTCAAATTCTTAAGGTGACACGGGTAAAATACACGGAGAGAAAGGTTACTTACAAAAAAATAGTTCAAATGGCTCTAAGCACTATGGGACTTAACATCTAAGGTCATCAGTCCCCTAGACTTAGAAATACGTAAACGTAACTAACCTAAGTACATCACACACATCCATGCCCGAGACAGGATTCGAACCTGCGACCGTAGCAGCCGTGTGGTTCCGGTCTCAAGCGCCTAGAACCACTCGACCACAGCGGCCGGCGGATATTCACAATTTATACAGAAACCAGATGTTATAAGAGTCGAGGGGTATGCAAGGGAAGCAGTGGTTGGGAGGGGAGTGAGAAAGTGTTGTAGCGTATGCCCGTTGTTATTCAATCTGTATATTGAGCAAGCAGTAAAAGAAATAAAAGAATTCGGATTAGGATTTAAAATCCATGGAGAAGAAATAAAAACGTTGAGGTTCGCCGATTATATTGTAATTCTGTCAGAGACAGCAAAGGACCTAGAGGAGCAACTGAACGGAAAGGACAGTGTCTTGAAAGGAGGATATAAGATGAACATCCACAAAAGCAAAACGAGGATAGTGGAATGTAGTCGGATGAAATCGGGTGATGCTGAGGGAACTATACTATGAAATGAGAGACTTAAAGTAGTAAATGAGTTTTGCTATTTCGGAGCAAAATAACTGATGATGGTCGAAGAAGAGAGGATATAAAATGTAGACTGGCAATGGCAAGGAAAGCGTTTCTGAAGAAGAGAAATTTGTTAACATCGAGTATAGATTGAAATGTCAGGAGGTCGTTTCTGGAAGTATTTGTGTGGATTATAGCCATGTATGCAAGTGAAACATGGACGATAAATAATTTAGACAAGAAAAGAATAGAAGCTTTCGAAATGTGGTGCTACAGAAGAATGCTGAAGATTATATGGGTAGGTCACATGACTAATGAGGAATTGAATGGAATTGGGGAGAAGAGAAATTTGTGGCACAACTTGACTAGAAGAAGGGATCGGTTGGTACGACATGTTCTGAAGCATCAAGGGATCACCAATTTAGTATTGGAGGGCAGCGTGGAGAGTAAAATTCGTAGAGGGAGACTAAGAGATGAATACACTAAGCAGATTCAGAAGGATGTAGGTTGCAATGGTTAGTGGGAGATGAAGAAGCTTGCACAGGATAGAATAGCATGGAGAGCTGCATCGAACCAGTCTCTGGACTGAAGACCACAACAACAACAACTTCCTACCCGAATGGGAAATGTAAAGTGAGACCAAATAATTAAGAAGTGCATTTCCATATTTATTGCATGGAGGTAATGAAAGAATCATAGCGAACAAGATGTTTGTCCATACAGTAAAAAGAGTTCTAGATAACGTGGGCGTGGTTTTAGTGAAGATTATTGTAATGTGCTTGCATATTATTGTTTTCGTGATGATTCTGCAACACCCCTGGTGCAGTGATATTGAGACCTCATAGCACCCAAGTTGGACATCTTCCTACAGCAAGTGTTAACTTGCTAATTATCCACTGGCGACGTCGCCGTACATCTGGGTTGTAGCTGTTCACTCACTGTAAATTATAGTGAGATGTTACATCTGTTTGCTGATTACTGAATTAGTAAATGATTAGCAAGACATCAGACTTCCAATCATTTAAATGTATATTAGATGTTACCAAATTTCCCTTGCTCATAAATGCTTTTCTTGCTATTCTCAATCTATTTTTCTGTCCTCTTTACTTTGGATGTCATCAGTTGTTTTGCGCTAAAAATACCGAAACGTACTTACTACTTTTAGTGTCTGACTTCCTAACCTAACTCCCACAGGATCGCCCGATTTAATTCGATTATATTCCATTACCTGTGTTTTGTTGTTGTTTATGATATGTCTTTTCAAGACATTGCGTACTCCATTGAAATGCTCTTCCAAGTCCTTCGCCCCTATGAAAGAATTACAATGTCAACAGCAAACCTCAAAACTTTTTTTTTCACCCTGAACTTTAAATTTCCCTCTGGTTTCCTTTACAGCTTGTTCAGTGTACAGATTGAGTAGCATGAGGGATAGGCTCTCTCCCCTGAGCCTCGCTCCGTTAACGACTACTGCCCTGCCACTCTTATAACTGTAGTGTGCTTTATGTACAAGTCGTAAATAACCTTTCGGTCACTGTATTTCGTCCCTGCTACCTTTAAAATTTCAAAGAGTGTAGTCCAGTCAATACCATCAAAAGTTTTCTCAAAATCTACAAATACTATGAATGAAGGTTTGACTTTCTTCTAAGATCAGTCGTAGGAGCAGTATTGCCTCACATGTTTTTCGTATATAAGTTTTGATACTGAAGGTAGTCTTTGTTTATGTGTATTAGCTGATCCAAACTTCATGTCTCATATGACAAACGTGGTCAACCAGAATTCCACCAACAGTTTTTGGAAGTGGTAGTGTGGCCTAAAACAAGAAAAAAAGTCCAGTAAACATGAACTTATTAGGCCTAATAGCTCAGGAATATTTGTTGCTAAGAAGTCAAATGTGTTTCCACAACCGTTTACTATTCGCATAGGCTCATAAAATAAAAGTATAAGCTACAAGATTCTGACTCTGAAATTATATCTGTTGGACAATCTCATAAAACTCCGTACTGCATTTAGAAATCTTTTGAACATTGTTGAATCTTAACAATTGTAACAAAATGAAACGCCTGCAGCCGCCCTCATGACCTTACTTATTGTGTAGCTACTAGTTTCGGCGTTTCAGTGCGCCATCTGCAGGCATAAGTTGATGCTGAAGGGGTTATCACGATCCATATATACGAGGCATCAGTGGCCAACGTAGCTGGTTTACGCAGACTATGTGTAACAGTGATGTCGTCCTCCAACCATCAAATGGAGAGATGACGTCACAGTTACAGATAGTCTGCGTAATTGTATTAAAAAGCTAAACATATCTTTGCGTACCTTGTTGAACCTACATAGCAAAAGAAATCGTTTACATTAACTAAAATAATTTTCTTCTTTGATGTTACAGAAGAATCTTCCCGTGCCATGGAAGAGCATTATAAAAACGCCAGCCATTTGGGCTCTCATTGCCATCATGATCACCTTCGACTGGAGCTTCTATTTGCTGGTCACGCTGCCGTTATACCTCGGCCAAGTCTTGCATTATGATATCCGAAGTGTGAGTGTATACTAGTAGTTTTTCCAAAACTCTAAAAGTATCCTTTAGTAATACAGATTCAGTGCTGCATTGTTTCACATTCTCAAAAGGGAATTACTGCAAGTTTCTTGAACAAACCTAACGATCTCAGAACTCGAGCACGAAATGCCGGAAGTGTGAATTAATTGATCAGTTGCAATATGTCCGATATAAAATGTGGTGAAGAGTTGTGAAGCGAAGAAGATCATAGGAAATGAAGAGAGATAATAGCTTCGTAGGTCAACGTAGATTATAAAATAATATTTATTGTTATTTATAGCCTTTATTATCGTCAGTTTGCTACATATGTTACATGTTGCCTAATCAAATTGTCTTACAGCAGATCCTATATTTTTACAAAATCTAACATTTAATAAGAGTAATAGCTGCACTGGAAATAAATGACACGGATTCAACAAGACGTTAACAGATCTCTATGAAGTATATGGCAACAGATGTCTATGCAAAGATCAGCAATTTCTGTAAATTTCGGGCCGATGATTTTTTGGAGCAGAGATGGTGTCTGACACTTTCAAGCTGTGTTCCATCGGTTCAGATCACGCAAATTTAATGGTAAACACATCAACATTCACAGTCATGCTCCTCAAACCACTGTATCACGAGACTCGCCCAGTGATACGAAAACTTATCCTGCTCGAAGATGCCGTCAACGTGGGGAAGACATTTAGCATGAAAGGATGTAAGTAGTCCGCACTAGTGTTCACATAGTCCACGGTTGTCGTGGTGCCCCAACGAAACCCAGCTTATCGTTCCCCATAGAACAGTCCTGTCCCCACAGCTCTGCGACCGTGGCGCGGCAAATTTTTCAAGCAGCTGTTCTCCTTTATGATGGTGTATACGGAAACTGCCACAGACATGGTGTAAAAAGAAATCTGATTTATCTGACTAGTAGATAAGTTTCCTTAGCACCAATGTCCGATATCGATGACACTATGCCAAGTTCAGTTGTAACTGATGACGTCTTTGGGTCAATATGGGAACTTTTGGGGGTCACCTGCTGCGGACCCCAAGCTCAGTAACTTGGGATGAACACGTGTGCTTGCACCATCATTATTCTTTGTCGAGAGACCTGCCACAGATCGCCCCCTATCCTGCTTTACAGAAGAGGCAAGCCTTCAGCCTCCGCGACCTGGAATGGACGTCCAGCACATTGTTACCTACTCATGGTTTCACCGTTCTTCAACCACTGTTCGACAACAGCAGTTTGCAAATAGCCACCCGGCTTCGCCATTTCAGACATGCAGCTTCCCAGGCGCCGGCCAATATAACCAGCCCTTTGTCAAACTTCCTTACGTCAATTAATTTACACATATTCGTCCTGCAACGTCGCTAAAATGATTCACCATTCGTCTCGCTCCGCTTATATATTTTCCTTACCGCGTCACGTGCCCGCTTATCCTGACACATTCAGTCTCGCAGTACGAAGTGGACATAATGTTTTGGTTCATTAGAGTATATCAATAAAAGGCTACATCCTGGCCATTTACGAGGTTGTGGAAGACTATTCGTGATAGCGCGGAAGCTCTGTAACAAGTAAGTCTGGAAAGCCCGCACGCAGAATCACGGTTTGAAGGGTGGAGGGGGGAGGAGGCGGTGACTTCGTGCTCGGTTCCTATTTGAGCTAGGAACATATTGTAAAATGTTTTTGGTTAAGCCCGGACGAGCGCCCATTTGCAAAGCCATTCAAAGTTCTGTCTTCCGTACCTATGTTGCAGTATACAGGGTTATTACAAATGATTGAAGCGATTTCACAGCTCTACAATAACTTTATTATTTGAGATATTTTCACAATGCTTTGCACACACATACAAAAACTCAAAAAGTTTTTTTAGGCATTCACAAATGTTCGATATGTGCCCCTTTAGTGATTCGGCAGACATCAAGCCGATAATCAAGTTCCTCCAACACTAATGTTTATATGGTATCGTTTGTATGTGCACCTTCCGTATTTTATCTGCAAAACATGCGAAAAACACATTTTTCTTGAAGATTTCTGAAGCGCACCACGTCTATACTTACGAACATCTTTATCCGGTAATCTTTACCTGTTGTCGAGATATGATGGTATAAAGCAGAGCTACATGTAGCACGTAAAATTCGTTTCTACATGAATGGAACACGCGGTAACGGTATAAAGCGAATCAAATAAACAAAACATGCTTACTTACAATAAAACTGAAAAATAGCTTTCAAAATTAAATTAAATGTGCATATGGCATTTCATGCTAGTTTTTTAGTTGACGTCACTTAGCCGACTGGCGCTTCGATGGTGATGAAATGATGGTGAGTTCAACACGTGTACCCAGTCCCGAGAGGAGGAAATCCCGACCAAGCCGGGAATCTAACTCGGGGTTCCGTGATCGAGAGTCAGTAACACTAACCACCAGACCACGAGTTGCTGTCAACTTTCAAAAATCTAGCTTCATTCGAATACTACACACAAAAAACACATATTTTGTGAGTTTTTTTATTATACACGGCACCTCTATGTTTCAAACTTCTGCGACTCGGTTCAAATATTGTAAGAACGTAGACAAATACATATAATTAATGATCGTCCGGGTGTTTTGTGAAAGCTTCCTCCTTTGCTCCGCTACAAGCAACATGATTCGAAAGACAATAAAAAAATCATATACCAGATCAGCCGTGGTCCGAGTCAATAAAAATCTACGTCTGTTTCCAACCTATGGCGCTCAATGTCAGAATAATCGTAGAGTAAAACTTGGGAAGCAGGTTGAAAACCGTTCCTATCATAGCACAAAAAAGGCGAATATGTCTTTGACATAGATAGAGCTCTAAAAGAAGGCAAGTGATTTTGCGACTGATCTGGTGACGTTTAAATCAAAACACCATTTACATTTAAATAAAAAAAATCTTTTTACAAGTTAACCTCACTTCTCCAGCTCAGTGAACTCTCTTAGCAGCAAGGTGTTGCACACATGGATCTTACAATTCATGTGGCCAACATTCATGGGAAACAATAGTATCATGTGGCTGAACAGCGTACATGTAATACGTAAAAAAAGGTTTTCTGGGGCTTGTAATACGTCTGGGGGTGGATTTGTTCCTAGGGGAGGGGTGAAAGGATGTCTGGGAGGGTGTGTGTGGAGGGGTTGATTGGTTCCCAGAGGGGACCATTTTTTCTCCAGACTAACCTCCTATCATGTGCATGGCGAGTGTCGTAAGAACAAATAGACACTAATTCATGTGCTCTAGGGAGTGGAACGCATCTACAATAGGATATATCCGAGAGTGCGGGTGCATCTAAAATAGCAAAACCCCAGAGTGGGGATGCTTGATCCTTAACTTTAATGATACGTTGTGTTATATTGCGCGCGGCATTTGGCAAATGCCATGTTGGATGACATGATGACACCACCGCCGGATGGTGATTCCCCGCCCAGCCTGAGTATCGACTTAGAAGAAAAGTCAGACCTAACTGAAGCTTCAGAGCACAGTTGCAGGGACCTCCGCAACCTCTCGTGCGTCGTGTTGGCCCGTTCTTGGACGCAAGAGTACATGTACGTCTGCATCTAGTACTAGTAAGTACCGTGAACCCACACTTTTCCCTTAATTCCTCATTATTATCTGACTCCCTCAGTGTGCGCCATTGATAGTAGAGTGACTGGCCTCGGCGGTGTTTACATTTTTCGATTTGGATCGCTCCCTGGATAGATCTTCATGTGGACATGGCGAATTTCGCTATGCTCTGGACTTTGCCTCTGGCCAAGTGTTCACTTCGTAAGCCCCATTGTCATCGACCACCTCTTTTTTCCACCGGGTTCTGTGTCACAACCAGCGTGAGTGATAACAAATGTCCGTTTCCTGATGATACTCTGGTGTACAGGAAGATCTTGAAGATCACTGATCATAGGAGGATACAAGATAATGTAGATAAAATTTGTAGTTGGTGTCATGAATGGCATCTACGTAGATCTAAAGGTTGAGAAATGTTAGTTAATGCAGATGAGTGGGAAAAACAAATCCATAATGTTAGAGTATAGCATTACAAGTGTGCTGCTCAGCAAGTCACGTCGATTAAATACTAGGTGTAACGTTGCAAAGCAACATTACATGAATGGGGATGTAAGGACTGTAATAGGGAAGGCGCATGGTCGACTTCCGTTTATTGCGAGAATTTTAGGAAAGCGTGTTTCATCTCTAAAGTAGAAGGCGTATAGGATGGTAGTGCGACCTATGCTTAAGTACTTCTCAAGGCACCGAAGCAATTCAGAGGCGCGCTGCTAGATTTGTTACAGGCAGATCGAACAACACCGAATTATTACGGAGGTGCTTCGGGGACTCAAATGGGAATCACTGGAGGGAAGACGACACTCTTTTCTTAGAGCCCTATTGAGAAAATTTAAAGAACCGGCACTTGAGTCTGACTGCAGAACGATTCTCCTGCCGCCAACGTACTTAGGAGGTATTGACTATCACACGGAGGCTTATAGATAGACGTTTCCCGTCGCTCTATTTGCGGGTAGAACAAGAAAGGAAATGACTTCTATTCATACAGGGTACCCTCCGCCACGCACCATACGTTGGCTTTGGGAGTATGTATGTAGATGTAAATAGGAAAGTGGCGACGAGGACTTTGTCATTTTTCAGCTATTCATTGTGAAGCGTGGATCCTTGGTTCTTCATGCTGTGGCGGCAGCAAGCAGTATTTCCGCTGACATTGATTGACAGAGATGTCGGAGGTCCTCGTGAGAGATATCGTGCCAAATTCTGACCAATTAGCGCATTACAGCGTCAAAATCCCACGGTGGTTGGAGGGTCCTGCTCATAATATTCCATATGTTCTCAAATGGGGAGAGATCCGGCGACCTTGCTGGCCAAGACAGGGTTTGGAGAGCACGAAGACAAGCAGTAGAAACAAGCGATTGGATACAACCTGACTGTCACCCGCCTTACAGCACGACAGCCACGAGTGACGGTCTGGGGTACCATTTCTTTTCATAGGGGGACCCCTTTAGTTGCCATCTTCTGCAGTCTTACGGTACAGCTGTACGTGGACGATATTCTACGCCCTGTTTTGGTAAGACATCCTGGGCTTACATTTTTGGAAGATAATACCCGCTCGCGTACATCGAGAGTCTCTACTGCTTGTCCTCGTGCTTGCCAAACTATCTTGGCCAACAAGTTCTTCGGATCTCTCCCCAAATGAGAACATCTGGAACGTTATGGGCAGGACACTCCAACCATTTCTGGATTCTGGCGATCTAACTCGCCAATTCGCCAATTGGACAGAATTTACTACAATATCCCTCAGCACGATATCCAACAACTCTGTCAACAGCAGGTTTGTACAAGAGCCATAGTTGGACCAGCACGTTACGAACTTGCAAAATTTGTCGTATCTGAATAAATTATGCAATTTTTATGAATTTGTAATCATTTGATGGTCTGTACATGATGTCACATCTACTGATTTCCATCCCATTCGGATAATTGTTTCGTGGTGCCCTTTTTTTTTTATTAGAGTGTATGTCTAACTCCAAACAGAGGGAAGTTAATACGAAGGCTTTATTCATGCATCCAGCCCCTAAAAATGACTAAATACATGAAGTAACAGCATCAGTGTAAGCTATGTTTTACAATATTGTTCGTGTCAACTTCTTTCACGGTGGTGATGGTGATGATGATGTTTGGTTTGTGGGGCGCTCAACTGCGTGGTTATCAGCGCCCGTACAATTACCCAATCTTTGCTCAGTCCAATTTCGCCACTTGCCTGGATGATGATGAAATGATGAGGACAACACAAACACCCAGTCATCTCGAGGCGGTGAAAATCCCTGACCCCGCCGGGAATCGAACCCGGGACCCCGTGCTCGGGAAGCGAGAACGTTACCGCGAGACCACGAGCGGCGGACTTTCACGGTAGTAGTCGACGTTGTGTTCGACAGTCAACTCATGACAACCAATCAACGTCATCATCCGGCTTATCAGACACCCAATCACCTGGTTGTCTGATGAGGCGGTATTCAGTTGTTGGCTATCCTCCACCCTCATCGTTCACAGACGCACAGAAACAGAAGCGCTTTCTTTCGCCTTACGCGTGCCGGAAAGCGATCGGATACTCGTACAAAAATTACCTCCGCGTCATCGTCTAATAGTTCCGGTAATGTTAGTGCAATTTGTTGTGTGAAGATCACTGAAGGTACGAAATCACCTGTTTCTCATGCCGCAAACTGGTGCGCCTAGCAAGTGTCTTCCTTGGACGCCGGGCAACAGAACGTGTTGCTGCAAGTGTTGAACTAAAGGAGCTATGGAGATGTTTGTTAAAATTGCAACGACGTATCATGCCATGTTAATGTAATACTGCCGTCTTCTGAAGAAGATAGGTTTAAACCTATTGAAACCTAGGTAAAGTTTACTTTATCCTTTGCAACTGGTCGGCTGTTTTTCATCTGATTACGTGGAACCGTTGCTGTTACGCAGCTATGTTTAAAATAATACTGTCCATTCCGTTCAGCTGCTCTTCCGTCCTTTGCTGTCTCTGATAGAATTACGTCATCGGCGAACCTCAAATTTTTTATTTCTTCTCCATGGATTTTAATATCTACTCCGAATTTTTCCCTTTATTGCTTGCTCAATATACAAATTGAATAACATCGGGGATAGGCTACAACCCTGTCTCACTCTCTTCCCAACCACTGCTTCCTTTTCATGCCCCTCGACTCTTATAACTGCCATCTGGTTTCTGTACAAATTGTAAATAGCCTTTCGCTCCCTGTATTTTACCCCTGCCACCTTTAGAATTTGAAAGAGTATTCCAGTCAACATTGTCAAAAGCTTTCTCTAAGTCTACAAATGCTAGAAACGTAGGTTTACCTTTCCTTAATCTTTCTTGTAAGATAAGTCGTAAGGTCAGTATTGCCTCACGTGTTCCAATATTTCTACGGAATGCAAACTGATCTTCCCCGAGGTCGGCTTCTACTAGTTTTTCCATTCGTCTGTACAGAATTCGTGTTAGTATTTTGCAGCTGTGACTTATTAAACTGATAGTTCGGTATTTTTCACATCTGTCAACACCTGCTTTCTTTGGGATTGGAATTATTATATTCTTCTTGAAGTCCGAGGGTATTTCGCCTGTTTCATACATCTTGCTCACCAGATGGTAGAGTTTTGTCAGGACTGGCTCTCTCCCAAGGCCGTCGGTAGTTCTAATGGAATGTTGTCTACTCCGGGGGCCTTGTTTCGACTCAGGTCTTTCAGTGCTCTGTCAAACTCTTCACGCAGTATCGTATCTCCCATTTCATCTTCATCTACGTCCTCTTCCATTTCCATAATATTGTCCTCAAGTACATCGCCCTTGTATAGACCCTCTATATACTCCTTCCACCTTTCTGCTTTTCCTTCTTTGCTTAGAACTGGGTTTCCATCAAAGCTCTTGATATTCATACAAGTGGTTCTCTTTTCTCCAAAGGTCTCTTTAATTTTCCTGTAGGCAGTATCTATCTTACCCCTAGTGAGATAAGCCTCTACATTCTTTCATTTGTCCTCTAGCCATCCCTGCTTAGCCATTTTGCAATTCCTGTCGATCTCATTTTTGAGTCTTTTGTATTCCTTTTTGCCTGTTTCATTTACTGCATTTTTATATTTTCTCCTTTCATCAATTAAATTCAATATTTCCTCTGTTACCCAAGGATTTCTACTAGCACTCGTCTTTCTACCTACTTTATCCTCTACTGCCTTCACTTCTTCATCCCTCAGAGCTACCCATTCTTCTTCTACTGTACTTCTGTCCCCCATTCCTGTCAATTGTTCCCTTATGCTCTCCCTGAAACTCTGTACAACCTCTGGTTCTTTCAGTTTATCCAGGTCCCATCTCCTTAAATTCCCACCTTTTTGCAGTTTCTTCAGTTTTAATCTACAGTTCATAACCAACAGATTGTGGTCAGAGTCCACGTCTGCCCCTGGAAATGTCTTACAATTTAAAACCTGGTTCCTAAATCTCTGTCTTACCATTATATAATCTGTCTGATATCTTCTAGTATCTCTAGGGTTCTTCCATGTATACAACCTTCTTTCATGAGTCTTGAACCAAGTGTTAGCTATGATTAAGTTATGCTCTGCGCAAAATTCCACCAGGCGGCTTCCTCCTTCATTTCTTAGCCCCAATCCATATTCACCTACTATGTTACCTTCTCTCCCTTTTTCTACTCTCGAATTCCAATCACCCATGACTATTAAATTTTTCTCTTCCTTCCCTACCTGAATAATTTCTTTTATCTCATCATACATTTCATCAATTTCTTCATCTGCAGAGCTAGTTGGCATATAAACTTGTACTACTGTAGTAGGCGTGGGCTTCGTGTCTATCTAGGCTACAATAATGCATTCACTATGCTGTTTGTAGTAGCATAACCGCACTCCTATTTTTTATTCATTTCTAAACCTACTCCTGCATTACCTCTATTTGATTTTGTATTTATAACCCTGTATTCACCTGACCAAAACTCTTGTTCCTCCTGCCACCGAACTTCACTATTTCCCACTATATCTAACTTTAACTTGTCCATTTCCCTTTTTAAATTTTCTAACCTACCTACCCGATTAAGGGATCTGGCATTCCACGCTCCGATCCGCAGAACGCCAATTTTCTTTTTCCTTATAATGATGTCCTCTTGAGTAGTCCCCGCCCGGAAATCCGAATGGGGGACTATTTTACCTCCGGAATATTTTACCCAAGAGAGCGCCATCATCATTTAACCATACAGTAAAGCTGCATGCCCTCGGGAAGAATTACGGCTGTAGTTTCCCCTTGCTTTCAGCCGTTCGCAGTACCATCACACCAAGGCCGTTTTGGTTATTGTTACAAGGTCAGATCAGTTAATCATCCAGACTGTTGCCCCTGCAACTACTGAAAAGCCTGCTGCCCCTCTTCAGGAACCACACGTTTGTCTGGCCTCTCAACAGATACCCCTCCGTTGTGGTGCACCTACGGTGCGGCCATCTGTATCGCTGAGGCACGCAAGCCTCCACACCAACGGCAAGGTCCATGGTCATGGGGGAGGATTTTTAAAATACGAACATCGAATTTCTTTAATGCTGCTTTTGACGTTCTTTTGTGAGACGTCGTCTCAGCAACAACATGTTTCGCTTTCGTCGTCGCTTTGATGGCAAAAGCTTCGACTTGTTGTTTAACTTTTTTGACAGTTTGTTGTGTAACTTCACGCATCGTAACCATGTCTGTTTGGACAGTGTCATTGTCTGTTCTCAATTGTTTGTGCCCTGTAACGAGTGTTTGAAGTGTGATTTGCGCTTTTTTAGCTTCAGTTCGCATTTGATGTTATCGGCCTTGAATATTATCACGCGTTTTTTGTATTTCGTTTTTAGTTTCTTTCAGCCCCAGTTTTAATTCTTTGTGTCCTTGTGTTATGCGCCATTCTAAACGCTTTTCTGATTCCTGAGATTGTTATAATAAACGCTGCAACATTCCAGATATGTTGGCCTTTTCATCTACATCAGTTTCGCCTGTTGTCATCCGATGTAACTGTTTCCTATCTCGTTTCCTGTGAACCGTTTCCTTCACTTCCGAAGATAGTGTATGAGCACTAACACTCGTTCTTTCATTCAATTGCAAACCTGCCTGATTCAGTATGATTACGTTTGGTTCAATATGCTGTAATTTACTATCTACAGACTCAGTGCCTGATTCATTAGCAACGCCATTCTCACGTCCATTGTACGGACCATATTGAACATCATGTGTTGCATTTTCGGTCTCATTTGGTATTCCTACGTGTTCTGTCTCGTGTTGTTCACGCTGATCTACCTGTTGCGTGTCCAACGCGATTCTATCAATATCATCCATTACTTCTCTTTGTCTTAATCTATTATTTTCTGTCTTTTTGAACGTTCCACACAGCGTTGCTGGTCGCGAATTTTCCGAACCTGACTCCGCGTTAACATCTGATCATGAGACTTGATTCTACCCCAAAATATCATCCAAGGTCCTATATTCAATATTTGAACCTGTTTCCTCGTCCTTTATATAATCTTTTGGTTACAGGAGTTGAGTCAGAACTCAGCACAACCCAATTCAACGATGTGTTCCGCCAGCATATAAGAAATAGATGAATACAATTCTATCTACTTTTACTGCACAGTTGAGTCACATTTAGAATTGCATATTTTTTCACTTTGCATCAGCTTATTGTTTGGGAGGATTATGTGCTTTGTACCTATCAAAAGCAAAACCTCAATCTATCAGAATGCTGAAATTTCGAATCCTGGCAGGATAGCAGTTTGTGATTGCGCGCAAATTGGAGAACACATCTGAACTCTCTTCTCACACCGAAGGTATTAAAGAGACATTCTATATAACTATGAACTTGGCCCGGTAAGGGCAATTATAAATGCTGGTGTCACATAAGTAGAATGCTTAAATTAATAAAAGTGAAAGTTTGGGATCTATTCTAGAAGGACAAAACAGCTATTCCCTTTTTCATTCCCCATATAATTTATCAACTGTGCTTTCAAGGGTCAAGTGATACACAACAATCATGTTCAATTACTTCCAACACTCAGTAATGAAATATTTAACTCTTGGACATATTGAATTGGCGATTATTAATTCATTATCTCTACATATGAAAATTTTTATCACAGGCAAGGATGATTAAAAATCTTCATCAGCTAATTTACGTCTACGATGGTGTAGCTGGTCAATACACTGAGTTGGTGGAGAATAATTTTACTTTTTAAACCAATGAAAACCTGTCATGTACTCAATGTGAGGGTTGGTTAATATCCTAGCTTTTGATATTCACTGGTCAAAGCATACGCAAGTTGGAGTGAGCAATATCTCGGCTCAACATTTACTGTGGTTTAATGCGCGATGGTACTTCACCAAGCAACAGTGTTGTCTCCGTGCTGGATCTGAAACGCTAATTCCCTACTCTGGCCTTGACTGAATTTACTCAGTCTCAACTTTCCTGTGTTCGGTAGAACGTTAATTTTTCCCTAGTCAAAATAATGGCTATTGCACACTCGCTAAGGGTTGGAGCGATGTGCACAATTTCTTTGCCCCTAAAAATTCCCGCAGGAATAATTAACTACCTCCTTGCTATCTGTCACCACGATATGTGAAGCATATCGCCCACACTTTGCAAAAGCAAAGCTCTCAACACCCTCGCTATTTTCCACACACTTGTGTGGTCCGCCGCAAGACAAGAGATATTCTAGAAATTTTAGTTCTCAAAATGGTTTTATATAATGGGGATCTCCCTACCGTGTCGCGTCTGCATCGCCCAGTATGGTTTCAGCCAATCGCCATCTCGTTAGAGGTGAATTTTATTTTTCTTGCCAGGTCGCCACCTAGCCCTATTAAAGCTGTCCAGCCACTCACCCTCGATCCCAGCCGTATTTAAGTTAAAAGGAATAATGTATTGTTCCGGCTTTATCCCTTTTTGCGCTGAAGCTCTCCGTTCTCTTGTTAAGTGGGGTTTTCCAATGCCATTAACCACATGCTCGGTTCATCTCCAAATTGTGTTTACTTTAACTTACTTATGCATGCCACTGTTCTTACATTGGTAGATATTGTTTTTTTAGTTTTCGGTACATGAGGTTACTGCAACTGCTTTTTGTTGATATAGTTTAATTATTATTTTCTGAGGATGTCATACTGTATCGTACTGTTCTTATGGATCAAGCTCATGTAAAGTCCAAAAAATCTGGACGCCTTACAACCTTGTTTTGTATTCTCTTTAGTTGCACTACTAGCGCCACTCTAATATGACTGGCACGAAATTTGAATTGATATCATCCTTCAGATGTTAAAACACGCCTGCCAACTTTTGTTTAAGTCGCACAACTCCTTGCTGCTGTTGCGATTTTTTATCTGTGAGTGTATATTTTTAATTACTTTCTTTTATATGATGAATAATTTTGGCCTAAGCGAGAAGTTACCCCAGAATGGTATCCTGTAGGATGGGTGAATGAATATATGCAAAGTATGTTACTATAGCAGTTTCCCCATCCCCAAAGTTTGCAATTATTCTTATATTAAAATGAGCTGAACGTAAATGTTTTAGCAGATTTATTACATGGTTTTGACTAGTTAAGTTTTTATCAGTATGTGCACTCACGAAATTTGGACTTGCAATACGGCGGCCGAACTTCCCCGCATGGGGCCTCCCGGCCAACAATGGCATATGATCATTTAATTTCATTTGATTTCATAGCAGGTACAAAACTGAATGATCTTCGTTTTTCTCAGATTTATAGCTAGTCAAGTCGTGTGAAACCAATTAATTTACTACTGTTTCCTATTTTCTCTGTCATTGCTTTCTAATTGGCTTCACAAATAATTCTTTTATAGTTTACAAAAGGACAAATTTTTCTTCATGATTCAAATAAAATGGTAACTCATTAACACAAAGCAAGGAAAGCAATGGACGTATGATGGAACCATGCATAATGCAAGTGCAGTAACATGTATCCCCAAAAAACTGCTTTCGCTAGTAGAATACTATGACTGACACAACTAAATATCTTTGATTAGTCACAGAAGACCACTAACTGGGGATAATTTATCATTTAACAAATTCGTTATATGCTCAGTGGATGTCTAAACAGAGCACCTCTTTTGAAATCCAAACTGTGATCGATCAAGTGTCCCATAACTACAAAGGCCCCACCCTCGAGGACATTATCTTCTCAAAAATTTTGAAAATCGATTTAAAAGGTAGGACTGGTAGGTAGTTATAAATTTGGAGTCCTCTTTCATATAAGGAGGCCTAATAAGAGCATAATTATTTTAATATGTCTGGGAAAATACCTGGAATTAATATTAACAAATTAAAGGGCTACATATTCTTAGTATCTTACGTTAGGTATCATCACCTTTTAACAGTCATGATTATCTTCCTTATTTCAGGGGGGAGGGGGGGATGTGTGGCAAATTCTCACTTCACTAAATGTCTTAGATGTTGATTTTGCTTGCGCTTCTGAAATTCTTGAATCGATTGTCTCACCTGCTTGCATATTTTACTGGCGAGACCAGCTGATTAGCAGGCTTATGCCCCTGAGGAAATGTCTGTGTTCCGACGGTTGCGGGTCGAATTTTATGTCGTTCATAAAGGTAGAAAAATTGTGTCGTTAATTACTTATTTCATTTAAAGTAGCAAGTGGCAGTTACTATTACACTATTTATTCACAACTGAGTTGTCAGCAGTTTAAAACCTGAAAGGGTCATCACTGGACAGCAGTACATCTCTTAAACAATGTCTCCCACACTTTGTTACTGATAGTGCAATGTCGAATCATGTTGTAAGCTACGGTAATGGTGTTATGATAAACTATGTGACCTTTTTGAACAAATGGTGACTGATTTCGTAATGATTCAAACTGCACAATGTGAATGGAAAACGAGAACTAGGTATTTCTCCTGATGTATATAAGAAAAACCAGTGTACAGCACCACACACAAGCGTAAACACTTCTACCATACGGTAACCGTATATAAAACATTTACTTCTGTCTGAGGATCAATGTTTCTGACCAAAAGAAAATTATATAAGGCTTAAAATAGTAGTTTCCTCTGGATATAGGGCTATAAATGGTTTCATATGTGCCTTTTTTTTTAATTTTTGTTTTAAAGAATGGAATCATATCAGCCGTTCCCCACATGACTGGTGCAGCTGGAAGTGTGGCGTTTGTGTGGTTTACCAACTTCCTGCTCCGGAAGGAATTTGTATCCAAGATCTGGACCTTCCGCATAATAAATGCGCTAGGTAAGTACTGTGTGCAAAAATTTCAAATTTTCATAAATAGCATACCTCTATAATCTTTTTATTGCTATATTCAGAGATGTATAATAGTATGGACAAGATAACAGCATTAATGTTTTTCTTCATAATTTTAATTTATCCTGAATGAAATAGGGTACAGCACACTCATTTATGAACGACCGTATAGCTACCCTCTTTCGTTCCGAAAACGGGGTATCGCAGGCGTTGGGGAGAGCCCTCTGGACCCTTGACCATTCAGACACACATCGGGAGAAATAAGCTGAAGGTCCATGTATACAATTACATGTACTCGGCAAGATACTTTATGCTGCGTGTCGGAGGGTAGGTTGTCCGCTTCCGTCACTTCTTCTCTCGTCACAAATGATATGGAGGAAGAACGATTAATGATAAACCTCTGTACGAGCTCCGCTCGAATTTTATCTTTATCGTCTTTGCGCGAGATCTACTTCGGAGAAATCAGTATATAGCTTGTCTGCTAGGAACGCACACTCTCGAAATTTTAATAGTAAAGGACAGCGTTATGTATGACGTCGCTCTTGTAGTGTCTGCCAATAGAGTTGTAAGAGCACCTCTGTGACGCTTTTCCGCTTACTAAACAACCTGTGCCAGTACACGCTGCTCTTCATTGGATGTTTCGTCTATCAGTACTATCAGACTGGCGATCAATAAAGTATAGGTCAAACGGGCTGTAAGCATATTGTCATATCGCTGGCTTGATTGCGGAGTATCTTTGCGAGCGGCTGCATTTGCAGAGTCGACCACGGGGGAGGGAGTTGCTATGTTGTGTTGTGGAAAGTTCTGCATGGGAAAGGCATTATTATAGAGGTTCAAGTATGGCCAGTAAGTACTATTATTGTGAAGTAATGAGATATGGAAGTGGATTCACTGGAAAGTGCGTAAAGAAGTAATTAAAAATGAGCAGTGCCGCCAATAACAAATTTGTGTATCCGCCCGTTTGCGTGTCGTATCGTACAATATCAATTATCCACGTCGTGTTTGGCCTCCCAGAATGAAACTAATGTGAATCAGTAAAATAATTTACAGCAAAGGAGAGCAATCAAGTGTCAGTGGCTCGTAGCGAGCGTGAGAACATGCTTTCGGTCATCGCGTTTCCGCACCAGCAATAATCAGCGGCGTCGCGACGGTTACGCGCACGCACGTAAGAGTGAGAACTGTGAACTGTAAATTAACTTTTACGAACAGTTATATATCATTACACGTGTCAAGAAGGACTGGTACCAGATATCTGTGTGTCCGTGACGAGCGTAAGAACTTTCGTTCGACCATTCGGCATCCGCATCCTCAACAATCACCCGCGTCGTGTCGGTTGCGCGTACACTCGTCCAAGTAATAATTGTGCAAAGATAAAGATCATCATTGCCTGTGTATACGTCACCGAAGGTTCAGCCGAAGTAAGACTGTGAAATACGTGTGACAGCGCGAAGTACAATAGTGACAGACATTAACATCGTCAAGAATACTGTACAGTAATAAGGGAATGATAATTATGACCACTCATCAAATCTGCAAAAATGTTAACTGGCATCACCACTTGCGACTTAGTGTGTAAACAGTGCAACCTGCGATTTTCTTATCTCAGAATATAACTGTTCAGACCAGACGTAGGGTAGTGTTGTGTTTAGTGTTGAGTGGTTCCCCTAAACCCGCTTGCATATTTATATACATAATTTCAGGCAAGCCATCAACAGTGCGGAGCATAAATTATACGACGGCAGCTGGAGTATCGGCTACGTGGCGTGGACATGGCGTATGGTCAATGTGAGAGCAGTTTAAAGGTCTCCCGCCAGTTGTATACCCGGGCGTGTTACAGGGCCTTTGTACGCTGCCTCCTTCGAGGGACGATATCGCTTCCTGTTCATTCTTCCAGACAGTCAAGCAGTGTGAGCATCCGGGCGTTCTGCCGAGCTGTTGCTTCCATTTTCTGCACAGTTTTTCGACGACCATCCCAGTCGTCTTGGTTCGTGTTGCGACGTTTGCTTTTATGTGTACTCACCGTCTGGACTCCAACCAGAACCACAGGAAACACAGTATTAATCAATGGTGCCAAGAAAACCCGAGGGATCAAATCGTGCCTTGCATCCAGCTTTCCTACGATTAGTTTTAAATGGTCGTTCCGCTAAATGAAATTTAAAAAAAATATTGTACTATGTTACTTCTTACGTATCTTACGTGATGGGAGACTGTAGACATTTTATTTAGTTATATCACATCTTTTTTAGGAGCTGGTCAACAGCACGTACAAATTTTACAAAATGCATTACACGGTGCTGTCTGTGAGAGTCGTATTTATTCTGCTACTAGTTTAAGACCGAAATCGGTAGCAGAATAAATATCATTATCACAGACAGCACAGTGCAATGCATTTTGTAAGATCAGTTATATCAATTTCCTGTGTGAAGCACAAAACAGTTTTACGTATAACTACGATCTCTGGAAATTTTTCCTAAGTTTGAATACTATTAAAAGCTTCCACGCTATAGTTCCGTACATTTCAATATGAAAGTTATTGACTTTTGTGTCTAACAGATACACTCCAAGTCAAATTTCGAATAACCTCGACTTTTGGGATTTCTTTGAAATTACGAAATGAGTAATCGCTGTGCCACCTGTAGAACAATTATCGGACTTCTTTGAAACGTCCCCTTAGAAAAATTTATGAATGACTGTGCTGATAAACCTCTTACATTATTTGTTTTTCAAACAGCTGAGCAAAACTGAACGTACTCAGACATGACTCTCTTTACTTATTCTGATCAACTCTAAACTGACACACAATATTTTTAGCGCAACGCAATCTGACTTTTAATAATCTCTACAAAAGAATGGCCCTTACTAAAAATAACCTATACCTTTCATGAATTACTTACCTCACAAAAATCTTCGTTATTCGAACTACTGCAATTTAGCGAGCGCCAATACTGCCAGCTAAATAAAAGATTCTAACTACTGAAGGCACTAACTACTGATAGGCATAGTTAGCAAATGAAAGATTTTGATAAAGAACAAACAATGTATTTACCTTAATAGTGTTCAAAAGTCATTATATATATATATATATATATATATATATATATATATATAATGACTTTTGATATATATATATCAGTTCATGACATCCAGTCTTACAAATTTACTCTCTGATGGACACACGTCCAGATCATCCGCTCTCAAAACTCCGCCATCTCACTCCCCACATCCACCACTGCAGGCGGCTCACCTCCAACTGCGCAACGCTACGCGCCGTTAACAGCCAACTGCCCAACACTACAATAGCATATACTCCAACAATGCAAACCAACCACAGCCTTCACACAGCACAGTCAGTGATTTTATTATTATACAAATTTGGCCGTTAAAGACCGTGAAAACAGTTATTTCTTGCGCTTCTGGGAAGTCTTCTTTCTCTCAGTCCACACTTCTTTCATTCTTGCGCTGAAGGCGCAACACTACAATAGCATATACTCCAACAATGCAAACCAACCACAGCCTTCACACAGCACAGTCAGTGATTTTCATATAGAGCGCTACGTGGCATTACCAACATAAAAACATAAACAGCCTACTTACATCTTTAATATGATTTTAAAAAGATGCAATTCCGTTTTGCAGATAAATTTGACTCACTAATTGTCGGTGAAGGCGGAAGGAAATTTCTCCCACAATAGCTTCAATTATTACATTGCTGAAGACCACTTTTACTAATTTCATGAAAATGGGATGTGAGTCAGGATATCTAAATAATGCACACGACTCTAAGCAATACTTTTCTTTGAAATTATATTTTCAACTTGAATACACTTAGATTAATCAACAAAGAGAAATAAGAGTAACAATCACAACAGGAATCGCTAGAGGAGGAGTTAACGATTTTATATTGTTTCAGCATATTTATGCTTTTAAAAAAGAAACAAAAATGGTTCAAATGGCTCTGAGCACTATGTGACTTAACATCTATGGTTATCAGTCCCCTAGAACTTAGAACTACTTAAACCTAACTAACCCAAGGACATCACACAACACCCAGTCGTCACGAGGCAGAGAAAATCCCTGACCCCGCCGGGAATCGAACCCGGGAGCCCGGGCGTGGGAAGCGAGAACGCTACCGCACGACCACGAGCTGCGGACACAAAAGAAACAATTCAAGCACATTATCACGTTTTCTGCTTCGTGTCTCTGGTTAACTTGTAGTTCTTTTCTCTGGTACTTGATTATGTTAGGCACCTTGTCCATTTATTAATTACAAGATAAGTAATGAGGAGGTTCTCCGTAGGATCGGCGGGGAAAAGAACAAATGGAGACACTGACAAGAGGAAGAGACAGGATGATAGGACATCTGATAAAACATCATAAGACACCCATCAATACCTTCCGTGCTACTCGAAGAAACTGTAGAGGGTAAACACTATTCAGGGAGACAGAGATTTGGATCCGGTAAATAAATGAAGACGTAAGTTGCAATTGCTACTCTGAAATGAAAAGGTTGTCACAGGAGAGGAAGTCGTGGCGGGATGCATCAATCAGAAGACTGGATACCAAGAGAAAAGCGTAAATCTAGAAAAGGGACGCCACAATGCACTTATTCCCAATTATTTAAGGGATAACTGTTTCTAGTGATGGTTCGACAAATGTTTGATCAAACAATAATGAGTCTTTTCGTCTGTTTACACACAATGCTTTACATATGTTTGCGCTGTGTTGTTGAACTGTTGCTTGGTTTGAATGATTTCTGATATGATTCACTAAGTGCTAGGAAATCTGGCAGCAGTGGTTATCTGCTAAAATGCTGACACCTCCTACTTGCAGGCATGGGTTTTTGTCGTAGTATATGAGCGTGATTGGATTAAGAAAATAAGGAAGCATAAGATAGCGAGTTCAACAAACATAATAAGAAGACATATGAGGAAATCACACAGTTTGTTTAAAACCGATGAGAATTACGTGGAGAGTATATCACTGACAAAACTGTACAGGAAAGGCGTGGGCTCACATGAATCTTGCGAACCTCCTACACAAAACTTGATCAGCCATTCAGAATAGGGTCTGCCCCTCTCGCAGATAAGATAACAATAATCATTGTTTCTGACACTAGCGTGCTAATGACTTGAAGGACACACTTAAAAGCACTCTGAGACTAATAATCAGGACAGAAGGATAAAGAAAAATTTGGAAAGAGCAAGATGTCTTTGCAAGGATGAGAACTGTGAAGAACTGAGCACTCAACGTGTGTTTTTACCTAGCATGGTGGCGACTGATCGGCGCCCGGCGTTGTAGCAGCGTCGGCTGTGGTGTATCATGAATAACATCGTGGTGCGCACGCCTCGGCATTGACTCAAGGAGGCTCTTGATGTGTTGCTGGGGTATAACAATCCGCAGTACTTCCACATATTGCCAAAGTAGATCTGGTAAGGCAATGTGTGGTGTATCCCTAGCCAGTAGTTCAACATTCATCGACCAGACGTGTTCAACAGGCGAGAGATCGAGAGAACAGTAAAGTTAAGGGAGCAGTGCAATGCGATGGGCGACGATGAACTCTTGAACATTGAGGGCCACGTGTGGTAGGACACAATCTTGTTGCAATGTGGCTGTCGGCAAGGTATGAGAGGACAACAGGCTACAACGCTTCAGGGATGTAACGCTGCAATGTGTACGAGGGGTTGCGGGAATGGAGTCCAATATCACCCCAAACCATAAAACGGGTGCAGGACCAGTAGGGTGATACATAAGACAATAGTTCAACGGCCTCTCACCGCGGTGACTCCAGACTCTAATCCGACCATCGTCGTGGTGCAGACAGCATCGGAATTCGTCGATGAAGACAATGGAGGAATTCGAGATAGCTATCCATGAAAAGAAACAAAGCAATATTCTAAATGCACAAGATAATTTTAAAGAAATTAGATATTTTAGTGGGTTTTTAGAATTATTTTAGGGTAGGTATGCGATTTTAAACTTGTAGCATGTCACTGACGGAGCTGCGAGAGACTAACGATGGCAGGCCAATGCAATAAGGAAATGAGGCGCCCAATAGCATAGCGTTACCGTCAAGCACACGGCTGTAACCACGCCACAACACCTAGGCACGTCAGTCCACAACAGCTCCCGAGCCGGCACAGTGCGACAGCATATTTGGTAGCTATGGGACGGCCATCGACTTGTGTCAACAACTTCAATGTAAGACGAGGACCCACAGCCCAATGCACTTTTAATTCTGTTTTACTCTATGGACTTCCCAACTATTTGTGATGATATTTTGTCATTTTAGTCCGTTTAATTTCATGACACAGATTTTACAACCTGATGATGGGAGCATTGTCTCTTGAAACGCGTTGTTAAAATACATGTATAAGAATCGCGGTTGAATGCTAACAGTGATAACCAATGTCAATCCATTCGGGTTATCCATGTTCGTCGTTCGTCACACCGTTGCCGGTTCAAACTCCTGTAGCGTTGACTCAGCGGTAAATGTAACAATGGACACTTGCACTTCCACTCTGCTGCAAATGACGTCGAATGATACGTGCGACCACTGCTTGTTGCTCAACATACCGAATTTGTTGGGAAATGTTTCGTGATGTAGCAAGCGATCCATCACTTCCATGTGCACAATATACCTTTCGTCACGTGTAGTCGTTCAAATGGTTAAAATGGCTCTGAGCACTATGGGACCTAACATCTGAGGTCATCAGTCCCCTAAAACTTAGAACTACTTAAACCTAACTAACCTAAGGACATCACACACATCCAGGCCCGAGGCAGGATTCGAACCTGCGGCCGTAGCGGTCGCGCGGTTCCAGACTGAAGCGCCTAGAGCCGCTCGTCCACCACGGCCGGCCGTGTAGTGGTGCAACGAGGTATGTGCAATAGGTCCCGTCGTCGATCCGGTTCCCTCCTGCATCCAGCGATTACAGATCCGCACCACAGTCGCTTGGGTCCGTCCGACACGGATCACCGATTTCTCTGAAGGATAGTCTGCAGTCCATATAGGCAACTACTCTTCCTCGGTCGAACTACGAAAGACGCTCACTGTCTTCTACGAGGCGCACTGAAGCTGCTTACGAAAACAACAGCACGAAAGAACAATTCCACACGGCTATCTGTTCCCCGTTTTATATAGGGCTCTCAGGTGCGAAGTGCTAATCATGTGTATCTCCCGTCGCCGCAAACGCATGCTGCGAATTTCACCTGACTTGGATGCTCCCTTCAGGGAGTTGCATTTTGGGTGACCAAGGTGTTCATTTTGACTGAAAACACTGCAATATTCTGAAAACTATACGCATTGGACGATGCAATATTGTGACAATACTACCTACAGACAAGTCGAAATCGCGGTGTAGTTCCCGGGCGCTCATCTGTGAGTTGTGGCGCACACCTATTTCATTAGCTTCTCCTGTAACACGTTTGCTTCGTTTCCTTCTGATGGTCTGTACTCTGCCATCACAGACAAAGGCGTTCATAACCTCGTAAAAGAACGAACGAGAGAGAGCTTTCTCTCGAAGACGCTCGGCATATAAAGCAACAGCAGCCTCAATATTTCTCATACATTATCCATAAACCAGGATCATTTCAATTAGGGCCATTGAGTAGTATGTCGCAAATTACGACTGTGTACCCATTTCTACTCCTCCGATTACAGCGCCATTGTGGCGAACCGAATAAAATGCTTCAGACAAAAAGTATGTAGATTTTGCCATAGAATCGTAATGAGCAATGAGAAACGGGGGTTCCCATTGGAGATTGTATCTAAAGTTGCCCCCGCCACCTACAAACGGCGTGGGGTGGCGTGTAGAGTGTGTTATCACTGGATGTCCTCCTCTGACACAAACAAATTGTAATTATAACTATGGTTCATTACTACATCTATGTGATTTCTCTGCAATTCACACTTAGACGCCTGGCAGAGTTTTATTAAGATGATCATTTCTTCCTATGTAGGTTGGCGACTGTAAAGTATTTTGACATCCATAGAAGAAAGATAATGATTGAAATTTCGTAAAAGATCTCGCCACAACGAGAAACGCCTTTCTTTTAATGATTGCCACCCTCAACTTGCTTATCATACCCTTGACATTCTTTCCACTGATTCGCCATAATACTAAACAAGCCTTCCGTCTTTGAACTTTTTCGATGTCTCTCCACAATTTACCTGCTAATGATACCATAAGACACAGCAGTACTCTAGCAGAGTACGGACTAGCACAGTGAAGGCAGTGTTTTTATTAGTTCTCTCGCATCTTCTAAATGTTGTGCCAATAAAACGCAGTCTCTGGTTTGCCTTCCTTGTAACATCACCTATGTGATCGTCCAGTTTAAGGTGTTCGCATTGTTGTTCCTAAGTATTTAACTGAATTGACAGCCTTTAAATTTGTGTGATTTATCGTATAACCAAAATTTAACTAATTTCTTTTCTTACTCATATGGATGACTTTAGACTTTTCTGTATTTAGAGGCAACTCTTACTTTGCACATCACACAGATACTTTGTGTAAATCATTTTGCAATTGGTTTTGATCTTCTGATGACTTAAATAGACTGTAAATGCCAGCATCATCTGCAGAAAATCTAAGAGGGCTGGTCAGATTGTCTCTTAAATCGGGCCTGTAACACTTCCCTCCCAAACACCAGACGTCACTTCTATTTTACTCGATGACTTTGCGTCAGTTACTGCATACCATGATCTTTCAGACGAGAGATTAAGATTCTAGTTACACATCTCCACAGAAATTCAATTTAATTGGAAGTCTTTGTGTGAAACGGTGTCAAAAGCCTTCTGGAAATATGGAAGTATGGAATCAGTTTCAGAACTCCTGTCGATAGCACTCATTACTGCAATGCGAATAAAAAAACTGGTTGTGTTTCATAAGAGTAATAGTTTTAGAATCCATTCTGATTGTCAGTCAACAGACCGTTTCCTTGAAGCTCGCTCATAATGTTCGAACGCAGTCTGTATCCCATAATCCTAACGTAAATACACGTCAGTGATAAGGGTCTGTAATTCATCGAATTACTCCTACTTCCTTCCTTGAGTATTAGTGTGACCTATGCAACTTTCCAGTCTTTTGATACGTATCTCTTGCCGAGCGAGCGCTTGTATATTATTCCTAAGTGTGAGGCTACTATATAAGCTTATTCTGAAAGGAACCTAATTTTTATATTATCGTATATTACTTTATTAATTGATTTAAGCTGCTTCGCTACCCTTAGTCTTCTTTTGGTGAAGGAATTTCGGAAATCTTAGTTTAATAATTCAGCTTTAGTAATTGCTTATATTACTACTGGAAGGGTGCAGTGAAGGTACTGATTGCATCTTGCCGATGAAGTACTTCACATATGACAAGAATTTCTTTGGTTTTCAGTCAGATTTGGAAAAGAAGTTTCGTTTTGGAGCCTACTAAAAGCATCCCGCATTGGAGTAAGCTCTAAGTTTCGAGCTTCCGTATAACATCGCCAATCTTAGAAATTTTGTGTTCTTTTAAATTTGGAATGTTTTATTCGTTGCTTTTGCAACAGTATTGTGATCTGTTTTGTGTACCATAGGGGATGAGTACCAACTTTCATTAATTTATTCGTTATAAATGTCTCAATTGTCACTGATACTATTTTCTTGAATTTAAGCCTCATCTGGTCTACATTTATGTAGCAGTTGGGGAGCAGTGGAGACTCTCTTTTAGGAAGCGTCAAGCGAATTTATCTCCTTTTTTAAGTATACCTACACTGCCGGAAAAAAATTAGTACACCTTCAAAGACAACTTCGATTTTGATCCGATGACGGCGTATGCCACCTGGCGGATAGTAGATGTACTGAGAATGGTTTTAACGTCGTCCAACAACAGATGGGGCATAGATAACAGAGCGCCATTCAGATCTACCCTGTAACAGGGGATGATCACAACCAGAAGGCCCAAGGCTCAGTGTGGTGCAAACGTGTGACGCAAGCAGGCAACCATGACACAGAGACACACTGAGTGAGTTTGAAAGAGATCATATTGTGGTCTTCCTAGTGAGGGGATGGACCTTTTGGAGAACTGCCACACAAGTTGGACGTCAGTTGTGCAGCGATGGTGCCATCAGTGGTTACGTGAATATCATGACACCCGTAGACGAGTTTCTGGACGTCCTCGCAACATGTACGCTAGCCTCGATCATCATATTGTAAGGGCAGCAGTGGCAGACTGTACAGCAACCACAGCACAAATATTAGGGCTCAGATGTGTCAACATGAACTGTTGCGAACCGGTTATTAGCAGTGGGACTACGGGCACGTACAGCGTCTTCTACTTTCACCACTGCATCGACTGCACAGCAGCCTTATGGTCTGGGGCGCGATAAGCTACAACTCTCGTTTACCTTTGATGTTTCTGGAGGGAACCCTAACCAGCGCTCGATACATGCAGAATGTAATTAAACCCGTTCTTTTTTCTTCTTGCAACAGGAAGGTGATGCGTTCTTCCAACAGGATAATGCTCACCCAATCACTGGCTGTAAAACTCCATGTTCTCTTCAAGACGTGCAGCTACTTCCCTGGCCAGCACGACGTCCAGACTTGTCTCCAATCGAGCACTTGTGGGATATGATGGGACGGGAAGTCAGTCGTGTGACTTGTTAACCAACAACTCTTACAGAACTACGTGAACAGATCGAGTAGGCTTGACATAACCCAGGACATTATTCGCCATCTGTGCGATCGACTGAATGCCAGAGTCAGCGCCTGCTTTGCCGTCCATGTAGGCTACACCACGTAGTAACATGGGTGTTTCAGCGTGGGTAGATGCATGGTACATCAGAACCGCTTGTGTTGTTGATATGTAAATGTAATCATTTCATGTACTCTATATGCAGTGTTGTAACAACAAATGTTGAATGAATTAGAAGCCTTTAAAAGGATGTACTAATATTTTTTCCTTTAGCGTATTTTGCGTTTACTTTTAGAGGAGGTGGATGTTACGGTGGTCAGTCTCGCTACAACGTTCTTGTAGTCTTTAATCGCTGTATCCGTCACAAGGCTCCCTATTTGATCAGGATTGTTTGATGCTGAGGCACGTTTAGCTGTCTAGGTGTAGCACTTTTCAGTAATGTTGGCTTCTAGTAGGCCGGAGTGGCCGTGCGGTTCTAGGCGCTACAGTCTGGAACCGAGCGACCGCTACGGTCGCAGGTTCGAATCCTGCCTCGAGCATGGATCTGTGTGATGTCCTTAGGTTAGTTAGTTTTAAATTAGTTCTAAGTTCTAGGCGACTGATGACCTCAGAAGTTAAGTCGCGTAGTGCTCAGAGCCACTTTCAATGTTGGCTTATAAGTTGATGAAAGAGGTCAACAGAGAAGCTGCTTGTCGTGTGTTCAGGTACCCTGGTGCCAGCTGTGGCGCTGGTTGTGGTGGCTCTGGTGGGCTGTGACAGCGCCACCATCATCGCGATGCTGGCGCTCAGCGGCTTCTGCACAGCCACCGACTGCACGGGCTCCTACCTCAACATGCAGATAATCGCGCCCAACTACGCGGGCACCATCGTCGGCATTGTCAACATGTTCGCCAACCTGACGGGCATCGCAGTCCCTTACGTCGTCGGTGCCTTCACCAACGACAATGTAAGTTGGCAGTCTACCCACAGCTTGGAGAAACAGACAGAACGCCGGCCGGTGTGGCCGTGCGGTTAAAGGCGCTTCAGTCTGGAACCGCGTGACCGCTCCGGTCGCAGGTTCGAATCCTGCCTCGGGCATGGATGTGTGTGATGTCCTTAGGTTAGTTAGGTTTAAGTAGTTCTAAGTTCTAGGGGACTGATGACCACAGATGTTAAGTCCCATAGTGCTCAGAGCCATTTGAACCATTTTTGAAACTGACAGAACTAAACACCATCTGGTACCGTGACTTTTGCGTCGCTTCGGAGGGAAGAAGGAAGCTTAGAACTTAACGTTCCGTCGACGACCCTGTTTGTTAGAAGCAGAGAACGATCTCGGAATTGGACAAGTGAGAATAAGGAATCGGTCGCGTCCTTTTCAAAGAAATACATCCTCTGCTAGTAGGATTCGTTTCACTTCTAATTTGCTGGATTGATTAGGAATGTTACAGCCATAGTAATAAGAGTGGTAAAGAAAGTTGAGGATGTGTTAGATGACGATCAGTTTGGCTTTAGGACTAGAGAGGCAATTATGACGTTGCGCTTGATAATGGATGGCAGACTGAAGAAAAATAAAGACCATTCATGGTATCTGTCGACCTGTAAAAAGCTTTCGACTATCTCAGGTGACGCAAGGTGTTAGAAATTCTGAGGAAAATATGGGTAAGCTGTAGGGAAAGGCGAGTAACATACGATATGTACAAGAGCCAAGAGGGAACAATAATTGTGGAAGACCCACATCACAGTGCTCATATTAAAAAAGTTTGTGAGACAGGCACACACACTTTCGCTCTTCCTGTTCAGTTTATGTATCGAAGAAGCAATGACGGAAATAAAAGAAACGGAATTAAAATTCAAGGTGATAGGATATCAATGATAAGATTCGCTGATTACATTACAGGATCTGCTGAATGGAATGAAAAGTCTAATGAACACGGAATAAGGACTGAGAGTAAACGAAAAAAAGCGAAAGTGATGAGAAGTAGCAGAAATGAGAACAGCGAGAAACTTATCGTCAGGATTGGTGATCACAAAGTAGATGAACTTAAGGAATTCTGCTACGTAGGCATCACAATAACCCATGAAGGACGGATCGAAGTGACACATAAAACAGACTAGCACTGGCAAAAATGGCATTCCTGGCGAAGATATGTCTACTACGAGGGTGAGTGAAATGAAAACATTAAATATTTTTTAAAATATTATTTATTGTGCAGAAGTGGTACAAAGCTGTATCACTTTTCAACATAATCTCCCCCACGCACGATGCAAGTCCTCCAGCGCTTACAAAGTGCATAAATTCCTTTAGAAAAAAATTCTTTTGGTAGTCCGCGCAACCACTCATGCACCACGTGGCGTACCTCTTCATCTGAACGGAACTTTTTCCGCCCATTGCGTCTTCGAGTGGTCCAAACATATGGAAACCACTTGGGGCAAGGTCTGGTGAGTATGGTGGATGAGGAAGACACTCGAAATGCAGGTATGTGTTTGTTGCAACTGTTGTACGGGCAGTGTGGCGTCTTGCATTGTCATGTTGCAAAAGGACACCTGCTGACAGCAATCCACGTCGCTTTGATTTGATTGCAGGCCGCAGATGATTTTTTAGGAGATCTGTGTATGATGCACTGGTGACAGTGGTCCCTCTAGGCTTGTAATTCTCCAAAATGACGCCTTTTTCGTCCCAAAAGTGAGTCAGCATAGCCTTCCCTGCTGATGGTTCTGTTCGGATCTTCTTTGGTTTTGATGATCAGGAATAGTGCCATTCTTTGACCGTTCTCTTCGTTTCTGGTTGGTGAAAGTGAACCCAGATTTCGTCCCCAGTAACGATTCTTGCATGGAATCTATCACCTTGTCGCTCAAAGCGCCAAAGAAGTTCTTCACAAGCATCAATACCTCGTTTTCTCATTTCAGGAGTCAGCTGCCGTGGCACCCATCTTGCAGACACTTTGTGAAACTGGAGCACATCATGCACAATGTGGTGTGCTGACCCATGACTAATCTGTACACATGCTGCAATGTCATTCAGTGTCACTCGGCGGTTTTCCTTCACTATGGCTTCAACTGCTGCAATGTTCTGTGGAGTCACGGCTCGTTGTGTCTGACTTGGACGAGGAGAATCTTCCACTGAAGTCACACCATTTGCGAACTTCCTACTCCATTCGTAGACTTGCTGATGTGACAAATATGCATCACCCTACTGAACCTTCATTCGTCGATGAATTTCAATAGGTTTCACACCTTCACTACGCAAAAACCGAATAACAGAACACTGTTCTTCCCTGGTGCAAGTCGCAAGTGGGGCGGCCATCTTTATACTGATACTGCGACGGTATGTGTGCATCTGCACTATGCTGCAACCTACAGGCCATTCAGCACGCTGTTTGTAGCACACTTACCAACTTACAGGATAACAGCGCGAAATTTGGATTTGTTATTACAAATTTAAGGTTTTCATTTGACTCACCCTCGTAGTACTAAATATAGGCCTTAGATTGAGGAAGTAATTTCTGAGACTACGTTTGGAGCAGAGTATTGTATGGTAGTGAAACGTGGGCTGTGGGAAAACCAGTAACAAGAGAATGGAAGAATTGAGATGTGGTGCTACAGAAGAATGTTAAAAATTAGATGGACTGATAAGGTAAGCAATGAGGATGTTATCCAAAGAACCGACAAGGAAAGGAATATATGAAAATCCTTCACAAGGGGAAGGGACAGGATGGTAGGTCATCTGTGAAGCCATCAGTGAATAATTTCCATGGTACTAGAGGGAGCCGGCCGGTGTGGCCGTGCGGTTCTAGGCACTTCAGTGTGGAACCGCTTGACCGCTACGATCGCAGGTTCGAATCCTGCCTCGGGCATGGATGTGTGTGATGTCCTTAGGTTAGTTAGGTTTAAGTAGTTCTAAGTTCTAGGGGACTGATGACCATAGATGTTAAGTCCCATAGTGCTCAGAGCCTTTTGAACCATTTTGAACTAGAGGGAGCTGTACAGGGTAAAACCTGTGCAGGAAGACAAAGATTTGAATACATCCAGCAAATCATTGAGGGCATAGGCTGCACGTGCTACTCTGAGATGGTAAGGTGGAGGAGGAGAAAAAAAAAGCCAACTTAGTGCGTCTTGTATATAGTGTTCTTCATAATTAATAGCGAAATGTTGCGTGAGGAAAACTGTACAATGAAAAAAGTCCTAGCCAACATATGTAAACGAGCCGTGTGTCAGATAATCGCGAATGTTTGCGTAGTAGCTGCGACTGACTTCAGTATAGAATATTGTCCTAGTTAGTACAAACGTATTCGAAATGTAAATTTTTCGATTAAGTACCCTTCTAATTGGGCTCAAATTTCAGCAGTGACATATCTAACAAGACTGTAAATTTCGCTGCTAAAATTCTTCAACCTTATCAACGGGGTGCTGCGCACGTTATTTTTGAGATGATCCCAGACAGTACAATCCAGGGTATTCACGTCAGGTGATGCGTTGTGTGTCGTCTTACATTAACAGCCAAATATGCCGATACCCCACCATACATCTATCACATTCTCCTATCATGGACCGTTGCTGACATTCAAAACTAATAATTTGTTGTTTTTGCGCTCTTCAGTCCGAAGAATTTTTTGATACAGCTCTCCTTGCTATTCTATTCTGTGCGAGTCTCTTCATCTCCGAATAACTACTACAACCTACATCCTTCTGAATCTGCTTACTGTATTCATCTCATGGTCCCCTTTACCCTTTTTACCTCTCTCCCCCACTGCCCTCCAACACTAAATCGTTGGTCCCATGCTGTCTCAAGAGGTGTCTTATCAACCGACCCCTTCTTGAAGTCAGGTTGTGCCACAAATTTCTTGTTTCTCGAGTTCTATTCAGTACCTCCTGATTAGTTATGTGAGCTACTCATCTAATGTTCAACATTTTTCTGTAGCACCACATTTAGAAAGCTTCTATTCTCTTTTTGTCTAAACTGTCCATGTTTCAATTCCATACGTGGCTACGCACCAGACAAATACTTCCAGAAAAGGCTTCCTAAAACTTACATCTACACTCCTGGAAATTGAAATAAGAACACCGTGAATTCATTGTCCCAGGAAGGGGAAACTTTATTGACACATTCCTGGGGTCAGATACATCACATGATCACACTGACAGAACCACAGGCACATAGACACAGGCAACAGAGCATGCACAATGTCGGCACTAGTACAGTGTACATCCACCTTTCGCAGCAATGCAGGCTGCTATTCTCCCATGGAGACGATCGTAGAGATGCTGGATGTAGTCCTGTGGAACGGCTTGCCATGCCATTTCCACCTGGCGCCTCAGTTGGACCAGCGTTCGTGCTGGACGTGCAGACCGCGTGAGACGACGCTTCATCCAGTCCCAAACATGCTCAATGGGGGACAGATCCGGAGATCTTGCTGGCCAGGGTAGTTGACTTACACCTTCTAGAGCACGTTGGGTGGCACGGGATACATGCGGACGTGCATTGTCCTGTTGGAACAGCAAGTTCCCTTGCCGGTCTAGGAATGGTAGAACGATGGGTTCGATGACGGTTTGGATGTACCGTGCACTATTCAGTGTCCCCTCGACGATCACCAGTGGTGTACGGCCAGTGTAGGAGATCGCTCCCCACACCATGATGCCGGGTGTTGGCCATGTGTGCCTCGGTCGTATGCAGTCCTGATTGTGGCGCTCACCTGCACGGCGTCAAACACGCATACGACCATCATTGGCACCAATGCAGAAGCGACTCTCATCGCTGAAGACGACACGTCTCCATTCGTCCCTCCATTCACGCCTGTCGCGACACCACTGGAGGCGGGCTGCACGATGTTGGGGCGTGAGCGGAAGACGGCCTAACGGTGTGCGGGACCGTAGCCCAGCTTCATGGAGACGGTTGCGAATGGTCCTCGGCGATACCCCAGGAGCAACAGTGTCCCTAATTTGCTGGGAAGTGGCGGTGCGGTCCCCTACGGCACTGCGTAGGATCCTACGGTCTTGGCGTGCATCCGTGCGTCGCTGCGGTCCGGTCCCAGGTCGACGGGCACGTGCACCTTCCGCCGACCACTGGCGACAACATCGATGTACTGTGGAGACCTCACGCCCCACGTGTTGAGCAATTCGGTGGTACGTCCACCCGGTCTCCCGCATGCCCACTATACGCCCTCGCTCAAAGTCCGTCAACTGCACATACGGTTCACGTCCACGCTGTCGCGGCATGCTACCAGTGTTAAAGACTGCGATGGAGCTCCGTATGCCACGGCAAACTGGGTGACACTGACGGCGGCGGTGCACAAATGCTGCGCAGCTAGCGCCATTCGACGGCCAACACCGCGGTTCCTGGTGTGTCCGCTGTGCCGTGCGTGTGATCATTGCTTGTACAGCCCTCTCGCAGTGTCCGGAGCAAGTATGGTGGGTCTGACACACCGGTGTCAATGTGTTCTTTTTTCCATTTCCAGGAGTGTATATTCGATGTTAACAAATGTCTCTTCTTCAAATTCTTCTCTTGTCATTGGCAGTCTATATTTTATATCATCTCTAGTTCGGCCATCATCACTTATTTTGCTGCTCAAATAGCAGAACTCATCTGCTACTTCAAGTGTTTCGTGTCCTAATCTAATTCACTTAGCATCACTTGATTTAATTCGATTGCATTCCATTAATCTTGTTTTGCTTTTGTTGATTCTCATCTTATATCCTCCTTTCAAGACAATGTCCATTACGTTCAACTGCTCTTCCAACTCCTTTGCTGTCTCTGATAGAATTACAATGTCATCGGAAAACTTCAAAGTTTTTATTTCTTTTCCTATTCCAAATTTTTCTTCTGTTCCTTTATTGTTGTTCAGTGTACAGATTGAATACTATCGTGATAGGCTACAACTGTGACTCACTCCCTTCTCAACCACTGCTTCCCTTTCATGGCCCACGAGTCTTATAACTGCTGTCTGTCTGGTTTCTGTATAAACTGTAAACAGCCCTTCGCTCTCTGTATTTTACCCCTTCTGCCTTCAGAATTTCAAAGAGAGTATTCTAGTCGACACTGTCAAAATTTTCTAACTCTATCAATGCTATAAACGCAGGTGGCCTTTTCTTAACCTAATTAGATTGGAACTTAATTAGAAAGTTTACATTTCAAATTCGTTTGTATTACCTACCATAAAATTCATACTAAAGGCAGTGACGCTTCAAAAACAACGCATTTGCGATTATCTCGTGAAAGGCTCGCTTGCAGACCCATGTTTACTGTAACATTTATGCTTGTATTGTTCTGTAGTTCCACCCATGTATATCTTCGACATTAATTACGGTACATCCTGTAAAGTAGGTGTCACAGAGAAAGCGAATTCAGTTCACTGCCTGTTAAAAAAAAGGAAGGAGCGGAGGAAATGAACTTCACCGACTGAGAGGATATGTGATAATATTTCAGTCACTACAAAATCGAGTCAAGTTAGGTTGTTAGTGCACTAAACGAACAATCCTTGGATAAAGGTAACATACCGTAGGAAGGTAAATATTTCATCATAAAAACAGATGAAGCTAAAAATATTATTCAATCTGTATTTTCCAGGTACAAAATAAACATGCAAATATTGCAAAACACATGACTTCCCAACGCTTTTATGAAAACGCTAGACATAATCATCTTTTAGTACAAAGCATCACATCGCAAATTTACTAAAATAAAACAAACGGTACAGTATGATTAAATAAGAGTAATAAGTTTATAAGACATCATAACCTGCAGTATCACTGCCCACGTCAGTACTGAAAAAGCTTTTATAAAATCCTGCAGCACATATTCAACTATTTTCCTAACTTCCTCTACCTTATTCATTCACCAGGCACTTTGGAATTGGCGTGATTTTTGGAGATTGAATAAGTGATACGCTAAACCATGAATTAACTGGCTGATAATTGGAAGTACTTTGTGTTGTAAATAGTACTGAAACTCCATCTATTTATAGGGAGCGGGAGGGGGGGGGGGATATGTTAATCTGTTAGGCAGCAACGGCATTGTCAGTTGATTCCACAGCTAGATGACTTAACAATCTTTTCGCCAGTTATCAAAATCCGAATCCGGGGGTTCGAACTCCGTCACTTGAAATTCAGGGAACTATTGATTTTGTCTTCATACATGAAATATACACTCTGAAGTATATCTAATGTTTTTTTGTAAAGTGCAGAAGAGTGAAAATGAAAATTCACCTTGTTAAAGAGCCCACGATAAGCAAGACAAAATCGAACGACAGCGTGGTTGCCATTTTTCCTTGGACAATAAAGAAAGGCACGTAAACGTTTTTTGACCGTATTTGAACAACATGCTAGAAACTTCATCGACTTTTTTTTAATACAAAAAAATGCCATACGTCGATTGGAACAGAAAAAAACCTGAGACGCTGACTTTCGTTGTTTCTGCACTCATTGCAGTCTATCTTTCGAGTCAATGCATCATACTAGCATGTGGGCCCATACTAGCGTGTGGACCTAAGTAAAGTATATTAATTACATAAAATACCTTACGGAAAATTCCTGACTTATGAGTTTCCTGCAATTACGATTGAGTTGTACGTATCTTTCCTATTGTGAACTCTTCGTAACAGCCATCGTTATGTTGACGAAAGTTTGTTTACGGCAGTAGTAGTAGCATGTGGCACGTGGTGAAACAATTTCAGCTATCGGTTCGTCCCTCGCTGGAGGGTCGTTCACTTTATTTAGCCTTGGTTCAAATGGTTCAAATGGCTCTGAGCACTATGCGACTTAACTTCTGAAGTCATCAGACGCCTAGAACTTAGAACTAATTAAACCTAACGAACCTAAGGACATCACACACATCCATGCCCGAGGCAGGATTCGAACCTGCGACCGTAGCGGTCGCTCGACTCCAGACTGTAGCGCCTAGAACCACACGGCCACTCCGGCCGGCATTTACCCTTCTTCTGCTGTTTTGCCCGTGCTGTGACGTAAGACATAAATGTGCATTTATTTTTGTTCACAGCTACAACGAAAAAAAATGTAGGTGACAATATATCATTCAGTTATCAACTGCGTGATACTATCATGCAGAAAAGAAAGGGCGATCAGCCTAGAATGATTTACTATTAGTTCAGCATGTAAAATAAGGTAAATGCAACACTCACCTAGAGCATGTCAATGCGTGAAGCAAAGAAACACTAGCTTCCGAGCTCTAGCTCTTTTTGTAGCAGAAGTACTCCCACTCACACACATACGACACAGACACCCGTGGCCACAGCAAGACTGGTTATTGATACCCAATTATTGCACTGACTGTGGAATAATCACTAAACTAGCAACAAGGAACTAAGGAGGTAAAACCATTCTGAAGTTAACTAAAATCTCTGGACCCTATGTCCGCTCACTTAAAATATAACGCAAAAAACATTTGCCTACAGCCAACGCGAGCGGCTTGGAACACCGTCTTCTACCTGTCGGCTGCGGTGGCCACCGTGTCGTACGTCGTTTACGCTGTGTTCACTACCACTGAGGAGCAGCCCTGGAACGTGCCAGCCCCAGGTGAGTTGTACATTCATTACACAATGTTCTGGAATATTCTCTAAAGTTCTAGACTGTAACTTGGAAATGATTATATGGGAACGCAGGCCTTGACGACAAATTTCAATGATAAAGTCTTCTCGGATTACCACCGTCATATTATGGCAACGTTTCAACAGGTTTCCTACTCATCATCTTCAGGCGAAATGTCGGGTTTGTGTTCAGTTCATATCTTAATAGACGTTGGACTGCAGGCTCCTCTGTATCGTGCGCAACTGCTTAGTCAATCGCGTGGCTCCGGAACTGGCGTCATGGACGGTGGGTGGGGGGGAGGGAGGGGAGAGGAGGAGGAGGAGGAGGGGGCAATCGCTGGCGGTGGTGGGAGGGAGGGGACACCTGGCGGTTGGAGTGTCCTGCTGTAGCGTCCTGGTGACGCCTGTTTATTCCATTCGCCACTTTCAAATCAGAGCACACTCAGCGTATTCTTGATAGCGCTACATATCATGCAGAGCTCGGCCGGAAACCGCTATCCCGGTTGACAAGATCATCATGGACCCTGTCTCCACTGCCTCTTTGATGATCGAGTCCCAGAACACGTTCGCCCGGCGCAACATTTCTGTCTGTTCAATATCAAACATATGACCCTGTTGAGGGTGTGCTATGCCACTGCAGATTTGTCCATTTGGCCGAAACGAATGGCGGGGCAGCCGCGCGGTCTCAGGCGTCTTTTCTCGGTCCGTGCGGCTCCCCCCCTTCGGAGGTTCGAGTCCTCCCTCGAGCATGGGTGAGTGTGTTGTCCATAGCGTAAGTTATTTTAAGTTAGATTAAGAAGTGTGTAGGCTTAGGGACGGATGACCTCTGCAGTTTTCTCCCATAAGACCTTACCATAAATTTCCTATTTCCGAAGGAAACACTTATCTCATGTTCTCAGTGGCGCACGCCGTCACGTCTGACCGATATACTGCTTGTCACATTCGCAACTGATGTTGTAGGCTCCAGGTATCCGCAGTCCTATTTGCCTTTCATTGAGCCTGGCATATTTTTTATTTTAGCCGATGAGCAGAAAATGGTTTTCAATGTAGTTCTTCTCAAATATCCGGGCGATTTTGGCCGTGGGGGCTCGGCATATGGAAGGAACGCTAGACGCTTCATGTCTTCTTCCGGATGGCGTTTATTTATTTATTTATTTTTTCACGAGTAGCCATTCTTGCGAAATGTTTCCCTCAGATGTAGCAACTCGGTGGGAAGACCCTCCTTGTCGCTTATGTCTGCACCAGGTTGGTGAACACAGATTTGCGTTGCGCTGGATGGTGGCAGCTATTGTCGGTTAGGTACAGGTCTGCGTGTGTCTTTTTTCTATAGATAGAATGTCGCAGTGTGCGATCAGTTTTCTTCCTTATCATGATGTCGTGGAAAGGCAGGCATCCGTTTTCTTCTGCCTCCATGTTGAACTTTGCATTGTCGTGTATGCTATTAATGAGGTCAAGAATTTCCTGCAGGTTTTCTTCACCCTGTGGCCACACCAGGAATGTGTCGCCCACGTATCGGTAGAACGCCTTTGGTTTCAGACACATGATTTTGAGAGCCATTTCCTCGAAGTATTCCATGTATCGGTTTGCGATGCCTGGTGCTAGGGGGGGGGGGGGGGGGGTTCCCATAGTAAACCAGTCTGACTGCTGGTACAACTTTCCACCACACTGAAAGTAGGTGGTAGTGAGCTATCGCGCAACAGTTCCACAGTGTCAAAGTAGCTCCCTAGTAAAGCCTAGGAGTCCTCTAGCAGTATCCATATGAAGAGAGAAGTGACTTCGAAATTGGCCAGGAGATCACCCTTGACCAGATGTATCCTCTGAAGCATCTTCATAAACTCAGTTGAACTCTTGACATGTGTGCTGTGACCCACGAGAGGCTTTATAGTAACTGGGCCAAGTGTTTAGCTATTCAGCATGGTGAATTTATCGTTTCCACTACTGGACGTAGTGGAAATTCCTTCTTGCGTATCTGTGGAAGGCCATATAACCGTTGTGGTATCAATGCTCCAGGGTAAAATCTTTCGACCGTATCCATTCCTGAGTTGTTTAGGAGTGATGTGGACTTCCCAGTCATAGATGGTATAGTATCCTTTCCTGCTGGCTTCTAAGCTGGGTCTTGTAATAGCATCTCAATCTTCGCCCAGTAGTCAACTGATAGTAGCACCATCGTCGCACTGCCTATGTCACCTGCCAGGACTACTGTGTCTTTGTCGTCTCGAAGGTCACACATCACTCTGTGTTATGCCGAGGAGATGCTAGTTTTTGCTTTGTAAAGGGCCCTGCAGATCTCTCTTCTCACTTCTTAGGCGGTATCAGAGGGCAGCACCAGAATGGCTAGCTCGATGCTGCTGATTATCTCCCGTTTGCTTAATGTGTTTGGAACCGGTGCCAAATGTATTCCTTTTGACAGCACGGATGTTGTCGCCTCGTAAAGCTGCTTTCCAGTCAAACTGATGATGGTCCTCGAGTCATTAGTGTTGATTTTCTGTGTACCTCCGGAAGTCGGTGGAACTTGTTACTTTGTTTCAAGATATCTTTGCGCTTCCAGAGTTCACAGGATGCGAAGGTGTTTCTTATCCACCCATTCCCACGTACAGGACGAGAGTGGATGCCAGTCGTTGGTGGAATGCGTGTAGAGTACCTCCAATTTTCTCTAGTTCAAGTCTCGCGATGCGAATGTGCTCCCATACCAAGGCCAAACTAGCACACGGTAAAATTCGTTAGTCCTTGTCGTGTGGGTAGTGTGCCACAGATGAGCAAACCGCGGCATCATGTCATTGTCCCGACAACGCTGTACGAAAGCCAGTCTGTTAAGCACACTTGCTTTCTTTATTCGAAGTTTCTGCTGCATCTAGAAGATACGGTGGATCTCCTCCCCGTAGATGGGTGCTACATGGGAATGCAAGCTTTCACGGCGAATACAGTTTTCAGTTGACTCGAGAGTTTTGTAACTTTATTTTTTAGACACAAACAGGCTTTGGTAGGAAATAATGTATCTGACAAATTACCTATATATGTACTAATTTATTTCATTACTGTCAATGTAAAAATATTCTTTATATGTAAATTTTCATTAAAAGTTGTAAGTTCAGAAATTACAGAACTTTACATGCCATGAAAGAAAAGCACAGTCTGGAACAGAGTGGTACATCTGAGCACCACAAATTACTTTTGTTCTCTTCTCTTTAGATTTTATAATGCAGTATCTGCATTTTTCCCTGGTGCCACTGCCTTTCGTGACATGTTTATCTACTTTCACTAGCTGGACATCAAATGGCAGACTAGGAAAGTGGGCACCGAACCGCTCTTTTTTTTTTTCTTGGAGGAATACGTATCAATCAGTTGTCTTGTTAATCTACACGAAAGGTCAACTGTTTTCTCTTTTGCCGTTCTACCGGTATTTGATACAATTAGTATCAGTTGATAATAGCCAAATCAATAACAAATAAAGTAATCCATGCTACAATTTTGCAGATCGTCTGCTTATCATGTATCTTTCTCGTAGCAGAGCTCTTCCCACTGTGTTGTTGTAATGGCATACTACTTCAGGACAGGACACATTTATGTTAGAGCCATCTTTAATTTTTATTTCAATAAATTTGACGTATTTTGGGTCGTTGTCAGTAGACATCACACAGACTGCTTTTGTGGCCACTGCGAAGCAGTTACACCACACCGTACTCCAAACAGAAACTCTCCACGTTTGGAATCACTTTTTATGTATGCTAATATTTATGACAATCCTCTCCTGTTTCCTCTTACATTTGCCCAACTGTAAAGGATTCAGTTTGTCACTCCTTTCATCTTTTTGTAGTAAACGAATTATCGAATACAATGTTGTGTAAAACAAATGATTGACACAGCTCCAGCACTGGTCGCTTCGAAGCAGTTACACCACACCGTACTCCAAACAGAAACTCTCCACGTTTGGAATCACTTGTTATGTATGCTAATATTTATGACAATCCTCTCCTGTTTCCTCTTACATTTCCCCAACTGTAAAGGATTCAGTTTGTCAGTCCTTTCAGTCTTTTTGTAATAAACGAATTATCGAATACAATGCTGTGTAAAACAAATGATTGACACAGCTCCAGCACTGGTCGCTTACACGTCTGGTAATTCTTGATGTACTGTATTGGGTTGCTGGATTTAGCGGTGTACACTGCAAAGCTTGAAATGAAACTGCTTTTAGGATATGCAAGACACCATGTTTTGTAGCCCTTTTTATGGGCTTCGTATACTATCTGAAATATGTGCCCCTTGAGTGCCACCAGTAATTCGTCCGTTGCCAGTATGGACGACTGCTCATATTCTGCCAAAGAGTTCTTGTTCAGTGATGCAATAAGTGGTCCAATTTTACACATTTTATTATAATATGGACCAGTTTTTGGAGGAAAATTAACACTATTGCCATTGCAGTGTAGGTTCTGTACGTTTTATTGTACGTTGACAGTGTCATGATGTTTGTAACTGAGCTCACTTTCAGCGTTGGGTCTGCACAACGGCAATTATCAGATTCCAGTAGGTGAAGGATTCCAGTTATTATGAGCATTCCTATGAATTACTCAGTTCAGTGCTCCATAATATTTTTGCAAAAAAGTTTCTCAAACAATTCATTATCTGACACAGTGAAATCCACTTTAGATTTTGGCTTCTTACACAGAACCATACTGTTTTCGAAGAATGATGTATCATTACCGCAATCACTATCAAAGCCACTTACATCTTGAGAGCTATGTTCAGCCTTTTCATCGGCATTCTCATCAACGAAAATTTGAGGATAGACAGTTGTAGGTCTACTGCCAATATTATTTGTTATTTGTAAAATTTGTGAACTGCCAGCTGCCGTTGACAATTTTGACCCGATATGTGGCATACATCTTCCAAATGTCTCTGAAGCTGTAGTATCGTCCTCTTCTAGATTATCAGCTTCAACTTCTGACTTCTTAAGATCGTCTTGTAGTCTCTGGAAAATTTACAAATTAAAAATTTTCGGATTTTTTCTTTCCTCATACTGTGGAAACTTGCTTATTGTCAAATTTTGTGATTCTAGGTCAACGGGAAGGACCGTATAGGATTTGGTGAACGCGTTTGTGAGTATCAAAGCATGTGACATAAATGGTAGTATTTTTGATTGCTTTGACTTAGAAACTTAAATTTTTTACACTGTCAAGGGACTGTAGACTAGAGTATGTGAGATACATTTCAACTTCCTACCTCCACGCGTTCTGAGATGAGAATGCCTTAACAGTCGAACAGAGAGTCAGTCTGAAAGACAGGTAGGCGGACAACAAAGTGTTATGACAAGGGTTCCATTTTTATCGACTGAGGTAAGGAACTGTCAAAATGATCCTTAAGTTAATAAGACGAAGACTTGCTTAGTACAGACATCTTTTGGAACGTCATCATCATCATCATTTAAGACTGATTATGCCTTTCAGCGTTCAGTCTGGAGCATAGCCCCCCTTATACAGTTCCTCCATGATCCCCTATTCAGTGCTAAAATTGATGCCTCTTCTGATGTTAAACCTATTACTTCAAAATCAATCTTAACCGAATCCAGGTACCTTCTCCTCGGTCTGCCCCGACTCCTCCTACTCTCTACTGCTGAATCCATGAGTCTCTTGGGTAACCTTGCTTCTCCCATGCGTGTAACATGACCCCACCATCTAAGCCTGTTCGCCCTGACTGCTACATCTATAGAGTTCATTCCCAGTTTTTCTTTGATTTCCTCATTGTGGACACCCTCCTGCCATTGTTCCCATCTACTAGTACCTGCAATCATCCTAGCTACTTTCATATCCGTAACCTCAACCTTGTTGATAAGGTAACCTGAATCCACCCAGCTTTCGCTCCCATACAACAAAGTTGGTCGAAAGATTGAACGGTGCACAGATAACTTAGTCTTGGTACTGACTTCCTTCTTGCAGAAGAGAGTAGATCGTAGCTGAGCGCTCACTGCATTAGCTTTGCTACACCTCGCTTCCAGTTCTTTCACTATGTAGCCATCCTGTGAGAATATGCATCCTAAGTACTTGAAACCGTCCACCTGTTCTAACTTTGTTCCTCCTATTTGGCACTCAATCCGTTTATATTTCTTTCCCACTGACATTACTTTCGTTTTGGAGATGCTAATCTTCATACCATAGTCCTTACATTTCTGATCTAGCTCTGAAATATTACTTTGCAAACTTTCAATAGAATCTGCCATCACAACTAAGTCATCCGCATATGCGAGACTGCTTATTTTGTGTTCACATATCTTAATCTCACCCAGCCAGTCTATTGTTTTCAACATATGATCCATGAATAATATGAACAACAGTGGAGACAGGTTGCAGCCTTGTCTTACCCCTGAAACTACTCTGAACCATGAACTCAATTTACCGTCAACTCTAACTGCTGCCTGACTATCCATGTAAAGACATTTAATTGCTTGCAAAAGTTTGCCTCGTATTCCATAATCTTGTAGAACAGACAATAACTTCCTCCTAGGAACCCGGTCATATGCCTTTTCTAGATCTATAAAGCATAGATACAATTCCCTGTTCCACTCATAACACTTCTCCATTATTTGCCGTAAGCTAAAGATCTGGTCCTGACAACCTCTAAGAGGCCTAAACCCACGCTTATTTTCATCCAATTGGTCCTCAACTAATACTCGCACTTTCCTTTCAACAATACCTGAGAAGATTTTACCCACAACGCTGATTAAAGAGATGCCTCTGTAGTTGTTATCTTTTCTGTTTCCATGTTTAAAGATTGGTGTGATTACTGCTTTTGTCCAGTCTGATGGAACCTGTCCCGACTCCCAGGCCATTTCAATTATCCTGTGTAGCCATTTAAGACCTGACATTCCACTGTATGTGAAACAATAAAAATTGTCATGTCACGAAACAGATAGGTTACAGCGGCCGCATACACACATCAAAAAAGTTTTGCATCATCTCGGTTCCGAGAGTTCCGGAACCTGTACAGAAAATTGGAATAGAGATTAACATTATTTCCGCCCTTTTTACTGCTCACGAAAACCACACATTGCATGTTGTACCACCATACAGCGAGATCTTCAGAAGTGTTGGTCCACATTGCTGTATACACCGGTACCTCGAATACGCAGTAGCACGTACTCTTGCATTGATGCATGCCTGTATTCGTCGTGGCATACTATCCACAAATTCATCAAGGCACTGTTGGTCCTGATTGTCCCACTCCTCAATGTCGATTCGGCGTAGATCCCTCACAGTGGTTGGTGGGTCACGTCGTCCATAAACAGTCCTTTTCAGTCTATCCCAGGCATGTTCGATAGGGTACAAGTCTGGAGAACATGCTGGCCCCTCTAGTCGGGCGATGTCGTTAGCCTGAAGAAGTCATTCACAAGATGTGCACTATGGCGGTGCGGATTGTCGTCCATGGAGAGGAATGCATCGCCAATATGCTGCCGATATGGTTGCACTATCGGTCGGAGGATGGCATTCACGTACCGCACAGCCGTTAGGCGCCTTCCATGACCACCACCTGTGTACGTCGGCCCCACTTAATGCCACCCCAAAACAGTAGGGAACCTCCATCTTGCTACACTCGTTGGACAGTGTGTCTAAAGCGTTCAGCCTGACCGGGTTGCCTCCAAACACGTCTCCGACGATTGTCTTGTTGAAGGAATATGCAGAACTCATTAGTGAAGAGAACGTGGTGCCAATCCTGAGTGGTCTATTCGTCATGTTGCTGGGCACATCTGTACCGCGCTGCATGGTGTCGTGGCTGCAAAGATGGACTTCGGGAATGAAGTTGCGCATCATGTAGCCTATTGTACACAGTTTGAGTCGTAACACGACGTCATGTGGCTGCACGTAAAACACTATTCAACATGGTGGCGTTGTTGTTAGGGTTCCTCCGAGCTGTAATCTATAGGTAGCGGTCATCCACTGCAATAGTAGCCCTTGGGCGGCCTAATAAGTCATGTCATCGACAGTTCCTGTCTCTCTGTGTCTCCTTCATGTCTGAACAACATCGCTTTGGTTCACTCCGAGACGCCTGGACACTTCCTTTGTTGAGAGCCCTTTCTGGCACAAAGTAACAATGCTGGCGCGATCGAACCGCGTATTGACCGCCTTGGTATGGTTGAACTAAACACGAGCCGTGTACCTCCTTCCTGATGGAATGACTGGAACTAATCGGTTGTCGGACCCCCTCCGTCTAATAGGCGCTGCTCATGCGTAGTTGTTTAAATCTTTGAGCGGGTTTAGTGACATCTCCGAACAGCAAAGGGACTGCATCTGTGATGCAACATCCACAGTTAACGTCTATCTTCAGGAGTTCTGGGAACCGGGATCATGCAAAACTATTTTTGATGTGTGTATAAGCACCAGTCAATATGATCAGTCACAGCATTCTCTATTGCTAGTATAAAGTTGTCCCGAATTTCTCTCAGGTCCAGTATAGTCGTCCTCACATGGGAACACCACTCGAAAGGCGAGTAACATCACGTCCCAGCACTCAAATCGATGTTCAGAGTTAGTGGCACAATTTACGCCCCATCACCCACGAAAGAGGTGAATCGCTTTAGCACGACTTCTAAGAAAACACAGTAGCCTAATTGAAAAGTTGTCATCCGGTAATGTGAGGAGTATGTTATGCCTTTTCAGTGAGTTAAGATCAGTAATAACAAAAGCTCTCGATCTCTAAGTCATAATTTACGTGACATGTGCAATCGCCTGAACCCATTAAAAAATAGTGTGCACTCACCGTTACATGCAGGCACTTCGCACTATGGTTGCGAACACGGGCCAGCGACGCCTACATCTACAGGTCTACTCTGCAATTCACACTTACGTGCTTGATAAAGACTACGCGAGAGGGTAAAAGGAGGAAATGTTTTTTTCTTCAATCGTTCCCGGCGACATTCAGGAAAGGCAGTGTTTCTTGGAGGAAGACTCAAGAATCGGTACAGTCAGTCTCTGAATTTGTGCATTTCCCTGATTGGAATGTTCTCTGCAGGCAGTGAGGTCGCAGGCCAATACACGTGACCTGATTCTCACGCCAGCGCTGAAAAGTATCCTGTTTTAAATTTAGTTTAATTCTGGATTTCTTTGTCCGTTTCATGCTAATTTATTATGCAAAAATTAGCTGAAATTTTTGGAAACATACATAGAAAATTATAAACTACCTTTTAAAATGATCCTTTGCCTTGGATCCTCATCTGAATTGACACCAAATAAATTGCGACAGTGAACTCTCCATTAAGTGATAGTCGAGGAGAGAAATAGGGCATTAACCATACTGTATTCCCCTGTCAGCAGCGGAAACACACAGTGCCCATCCTATGTGGTTATTTGCTGATTTGAGGTACATGAGACCTCAAATGATCATAACCCTTTTATCTTAGGCCGATGTCCAGGTCGTTAAATTACTATTGGACTTCATTGCTTCAGACAGTATGGAATTATTACAGTACATGAGCCAGTCAAACAACGATATAAGCGCACTGTGTTGACCTGTACATGGGTGGAGTGCAACATTGAGAAGTGTGATCTGTGTGTAAGAGAGAGATAACGTGTGTGTGCGGTTGGTTGGGGACTATGTACATGGAAAATGGTGTGCTCGTGGGATGAAGATTTTGCGAATATATATTCTAAGCAATAGCTGTCTGGCTGGCTGACTGTCAAATCAAATTCGAATAAGTGGACAATATAGTTTTAATAAATTTTTGTACCTTATCTGTGGAAGGAAAATGTTGCAAAATGCTTCCACAACATTTAATAGTTATAGAACGCATGAAAGTAGCTGACCACGGACTTAGGTGTCATTAATGAGCTTCTTGAAAGCGTGATTATCACTCACGCACTGTCCGCCCCCGGTAGCTGAGCGGTCAGCGCGACAGAATGTGAATCCTAGGGACCCGGGTTCGATTCCCGGCTGCGTCGGAGATTTTCTCCGCTCAGGGACTGGTTGTTGTGTTGTCCTAATCATCATCATCATCATTTCATCCCCATCGACGCGCAAGTCGCCGAAGTGGCGTCAAATCGAAAGACTTGCACCGGGCGCACGGTCTACCCGACGTGACGCCCTAGTCACACACTAACGCACTCTTCGAAACTACAAAACCATTAAGCACCCTAATTCAACCAAAGATATTCTTGCCACAATACTATAAATGTATCGGGTCACCGATGCCTTTGTCCTATTACTAAACTAAATGGGAAAGAGGCGGAAATGTTTTAATTTGCGAATGACACTTCGTCTCTCAGACTCAGAAAAGCATAAAGCCTTTAAAATCGTCAGGACTAGAACATACCTAGTATCACTTCGTATTGATCAGGAATTTAAGTAACTATGCCAAACTAATAGCTTGATACCATGTTTGGTTAATTAACTACGCCGGCCGCGGTGGTCTCGCGGTTCTAGGCGCTCAGTCCGGAACCGCGTGACTGCTACGGTCGCAGGTTCGAATCCTGCCTCGGGCGTGGATGTGTGTGATGTCCTTAGGTTAGTTAGGTTTAAGTAGTTCTAAGTTCTAGGGGGCTGATGACCACAGATGTTAAGTCCCATAGTGCTCAGAGCCATTTGAACCATTTTAATTAACTACGTTATTTTAGTTATCAATGTCAAATAATTAATTCCTACTTTTCCATTCTCACTACGATACCAATATTAATGAGTTTTCTGTAAGTTAATGTTCATATGATATCAACACCACACTGTACATCACTTTCACAAATTGTACTTCATTATAAATACATTATCATGGTCAGCGGTATACACTTACTGAAATTTAAAAAACCTATTCATTATACTTTCTTTTATCTCTCTTTGTTTCAGAAAGAGCACAGAAAGCAAACGTCAATGAGGGCATCGAGAACACAGCATTTGACGAAGGTGTAACGCAAATAGCGGATAGACAAACGACGCAGAAAGGTCACTGGAAAGCCATCGTACCTTAGGCCGCGTTAACTGGTCACTGAAACTCACGGTACGTATATTCACATTAATTCTAATTATAGCTTCTTAACCTAAGCAGATCACTTGTATATACTATGTGATCAAAAGTATCCGGACACCCCCAAAAACATACTATTTGATATTAAGTGCATTGTGCTGCCACCTACTGCCAGGTACTCCATATCACCGACATCAGTAGTCATTAGACATCGTGAGAGAGCAGAATGGGGCGCTTCGCGGAACTCACGGACTTCGAACGTTGTCAGGTAATTGGGTGTCACTTGTGTCACACGTCTGTATGCGAGATTTTCACACTCGTAACATTCCTAGGTCCTTTGTTTCCGATGTGGTAGTGAAGTGGAAACGTGAAGGGACACGTACAGCACAAAAGCGTACAGGCCGACCTCTTCTGTTGACTGACAAGAGACCGCGGATATTTGAAGAGGGTCGTAATGTGTAATAGGCAGACATCTATCCACACCATCACACCGGAATTCCAAACTTTTTTATTTTATTTACACGTCAAGTTCCGTAGGACCAAATTGAAGAGTAAATCCCAGAGGTCATGGAACGTGTCAGGACATGAAATTACAACATAAAAGTAACAACAGATAAAAATAAATGTTTATGAACCCGAAAAAGTCAGTCCATAAGTTTAAGTAAACGCAATCAACAATACAATAAGAAACAGCTTAATTTTTCAAGGAACTCCTCGACAGAATAGGAGTGACCCATGAGGAAACTCTTCAGTATCGATTTGAAAGCGCGTGGATTACTACTAAGATTTTTTAATTCGAGTGGTAGCTTATTGGAAATGGATGCAGCAGTATATTGCACACCTTTTTCCACAAGAGTTAAAGAAGTCCGATCCAAATGCAGGTTTGATTTCTGCCTAGTATTAACCGAGTGAAAGCTGCTTATTCTTGGGGAGAAGCTAATATTGTTAGCGAGAAATGACAGTAAGAAATATATACACTCCTGGAAATTGAAATAAGAACACCGTGAATTCATTGACCCAGGAAGGGGAAACTTTATTGACACATTCCTGGGGTCAGATACATCACATGATCACACTGACAGAACCACAGGCACATAGACACAGGCAACAGAGCATGCACAATGTCGGCACTAGTACAGTGTATATCCACCTTTCGCAGCAATGCAGGCTGCTATTCTCCCATGGAGACGATCGTAGAGATGCTGGATGTAGTCCTGTGGAACGGCTTGCCATGCCATTTCCACCTGGCGCCTCAGTCGGACCAGCGTTCGTGCTGGACGTGCAGACCGCGTGAGACGACGCTTCATCCAGTCCCAAACATGCTCAATGGGGGACAGATCCGGAGATCTTGCTGGCCAGGGTAGTTGACTTACACCTTCTAGAGCACGTTGGGTGGTACGGGATACATGCGGGCGTGCATTGTCCTGTTGGAACAGCAAGTTCCCTTGCCGGTCTAGGAATGGTAGAACGATGGGTTCGATGACGGTTTGGATGTACCGTGCACTATTCAGTGTCCCCTCGACGATCACCAGTGGTGTACGGCCAGTGTAGGAGATCGCTCCCCACACCATGATGCCGGGTGTTGGCCCTGTGTGCCTCGGTCGTATGCAGTCCTCATTGTGGCGCTCACCTGCACGGCGCCAAACACGCATACGACCATCATTGGCACCAAGACAGAAGCGACTCTCATCGCTGAAGACGACACGTCTCCATTCGTCCCTCCATTCACGCCTGTCGCGACACCACTGGAGGCGGGCTGCACGATGTTGGGGCGTGAGCGGAAGACGGCCTAACGGTGTGCGGGACCGTAGCCCAGCTTCATGGAGACGGTTTCGAATGGTCCTCGCCGATACCCCAGGAGCAACAGTGTCCCTAATTTGCTGGGAAGTGGCGGTGCGGTCCCCTACGGCACTGCGTAGGATCCTACGGTCTTGGCGTGCATCCGTGCGTCGCTGCGGTCCGGTCCCAGGTCGACGGGCACGTGCACCTTCCGCCGACCACTGGCGACAACATCGATGTACTGTGGAGACCTCACGCCCCACGTGTTGAGCAATTCGGCGGTACGTCCACCCGGCCTCCCGCATGCCCACTATACGCCCTCGCTCAAAGTCCGTCAACTGCACATACGGTTCACGTCCACGCTGTCGTGGCATGCTACCAGTGTTAAAGACTGCGATGGAGCTCCGTATGCCACGGCAAACTGGCTGACACTGACGGCGGCGGTGCACAAATGCTGCGCAGCTAGCGCCATTCGACGGCCAACACCGCGGTTCCTGGTGTGTCCGCTGTGCCGTGCGTGTGATCATTGCTTGTACAGCCCTCTCGCAGTGTCCGGAGCAAGTATGGTGGGTCTGACACACCGGTGTCAATGTGTTCTTTTTTCCATTTCCAGGAGTGTATATTGAGAGGCCAATGACAAAATACCCAGACTCGTGAACAGGAGTAGACAAGAGGTTCGTGAACTTACACCACTTATTGCCCGAACCGCCCGTTTCTGAGCCAAAAATATCCTTTTAGAATGGGAAGAGTTACCCCAAAATGTAAAACCATACAGCATAAGCGAATGAAAATAAGCAAAGTAGACTAATTTTCGTGTCGAGCGATCACTCACTTCTGATACCGTTCGAATAGTAAAAATGACAGTATTAAGTCTTTGAACAATATCCTGAACGTGGGCTTTCCACAACAGCTTACTATCTATCTGAACACCTAGAAATTTGAACTGTTCAGTTTCACTAATCATACGCCCATTCTGTGAAATTAAAACGTCAGATTTTGTTGAACTGTGTGTTAGAAAGTGTAAAAACTAAGTCTTACTGTGATTTAGCTTTAGTTTATTTTCTACAAGCCATGAACTTATGACACGTACTGCACTATTTGAAACTGAGCCAATGTTTCACACAACATCCTTTACTACCAAGGTAGTGTCATCAGCAAATAGAAATATTTTAGAGTTACCCGTAATACTAGAGGGAATATCATTTGTATAAATAAGAAACAGAAATGGCCCCAACACTGATACCTGGGGCACCCCCCACTTGACAATACCCACTCAAACCCCACATCACAGCCGTTATCGACATTGTGAATAATGACATTTTGCTGCATATTGCTGAAGTAAGAGGTGAACCAATTGTAAGCTACTCCCCGTATTCCGTAATGGTCCAACTTCTGGAGAAATGTTTTGTGATCAACACAATCAAATGCCTTAGTTAAATCAAAAAATATGCCAAGCGTTCGAAAACTTTTGTTTAGCCCATCCAGTACCTCACAGAGAAAAGAGGATATAGCATTTTCAGTTGTTAAACAACTTATAAAGCCGAACTGTACATTTGACAGCAGATCGCGCGATACGAAATGATCAATTATCCTTACATACACAGCCTTTTCAATAACTTTTGCAAACACTGATGGCGTAGAAATAGGTCTACAATTGTCTACATTATCCCTTTCTCAATTTTTATAAAGCGGCTTTACTACTGAGTACTTTAATCGCTCAGGAAACTGACCATTCCTAAAGGAAAAATTATAAATATGGCTAAATACAGGGCTAACATGTGCAGCACAGTACTTTAATATTCTGCTAGACACTCCATCATAGCCATGAGAGTCCTTAGGCTTCAATGATTTAATTATTGACTCAATCTCCCTCTTGTCTGTGTCACAGAGGAGTTTTTCAGACATCAATCTCAGAAAGGCATTTGCCAAGAAAGCTATACAGTTTCCTGTAGAAACTAAATTTTAATTTAATTCACCAGCAATGTTCACTAAATGGTTGTTAAATACTGTACATATATCTGATTTATCAGTAACATAAATATTTTTACTGCGAACTGATTTTATATCGTCGACCTTGTGCTGCTGACCAGACACTTTCTTCACAACTGACCATATAGTTTTAATTTTAACCTGTGAATTAGTTATTCTATTTGCATACCACATACTCTTTGCCTTCCTAATAACATTTTTAAGCACCTTACGATACTATTTGTAATGTGCTACTGTAGCTTTATTGTGACTACTTCTAACATTTTGATATAATCCCCACTTTGTTCTACAAGATACCCCAATGGGACTAGTCAGCCACTTGGGCTGCCTATTACTGCTAGTACCCCGTTTAGAACGTTCTAATGGAAAGCAACTGTCAAAGAGCATGAGATTAATCATCTATGTTATCGGCACTATAAACATCCTGCCACTGTTCCTTGACAAGTCTTAAAAAACTCTCTATTTCTGTTGGATTAACTTTCCTACATAGTTTGTAATTAAATGAAACACAGGTTTGAGTACAAAAGCCTTTTAGTGACAAAATTTGTGTATCATGGTCTGAAAGGCCATTTGCGCTCTTTCTAACAGAATGCCCATCTAGTAATGAAGAATTAGTAAAAATATTGTCTATGACTGTGCTACTGTCCCCCTGCACCCTAGTTGTAAAAAACACAGTCTGCGTCAGAGCATATGAATTTAGGAGATCTACCAACATCCTTTTTCTAGCACCATCATATACAATATTAATATTGAAGTCACCACATAAAACTAATTTCTGGCACTTCCTACAAAGTGAATCAAGAACCCTCTCTAGCTTGAGTAGAAATGGTCTTAAGTTGGAGTTAGTGAACCTATAAACAACAACAATTAGAAGTTTAGTTACACTAAATTCAACTGTCCATTCACAACATTCAAATATCTGTTCATTGCAGTGTCGTGATACGTCTATGGACTCAAATGGAATACTGTTTTTTATGTGCATAGCCACTCCCCCACCCCACAAGGAACTCCTTGAGAAACAGCCAGCTAATCTGTATCCTGGTAAAGGAAGCCTCTGAATTGTCAAATTATTTAACTAGCGCTCTGATATACCAATAATTTCAGAGTCAACATCTATAAGCAGTTCACTAACTTTATCACTAATACCTCTTATATTTCGATGAAATATGCTAATTCCTTCTCTACTTGGAAACATTACACCCTCGAAAGGTGAGCTCTTAGTTAGAGGGACTTCCTTTAAGCAGGTATACCTGTCAGCTGACATCAATCTAAAAAAGGTGCAGCTCTAACACCAACTACTACAGGAATTTTTCCATGAGTGACCCCACCACCACCACCACCACCACCACCCACTACACTGTCACCTATAAGCTTATCCAGCCTCCCCTTCCCATACCTATTGAGGTGCACGCCATACCTAGTGAAACCTGATCTACTGATAGACCCGACTGGCACCACTGAGATGTGACCCGTGCCCTCTACCATCAGCACCCTCCCCAGCCCCATGCTAACATGCCTGATAGCCGCATTAAGGTGACGCCAATCATGACGCTAAAACAGTTGCACGAAATGCACATTAGTGTCACCAGTTTGAGTAGCTATCTTCACCAGGTCACCACCTACATCATATTTCCCGTGCCTATCAAGACTGTTCCCTGCTCCACTCACTATCACTACCCGATCGTAAAATTCCTACATAACTCCCCTATGCTGTCAGTCACTTGAGCCAACCCTGCCCTAGGCTTCACAATGCTGGTGACATGGTACTCAGTCGCCAACACTTTCTGCAACTGCTGGCCCACACCTCTATGGTGAGAACTACCTAGCAGCAGAACCTTCTTCTTTCTGTCAGACTTTGCAACTAACCTAGGCCTCCTAATTGCTGAGGGCTACTGGATGTTCCCTACATCTACAGCTGCACGAGGCTCCTCTCCAGTCAACTCTGACAGGTGGTCAAATCTATTGCATATACGCAAAGTAAAACTGTCTGAATACCTCCTCTTCCTAGCTGCCTTCTTGCCAACTGCCAGTTCCCGTTCCCCATCACCCTTCACCCTCCTCAACCTATGTAGTTCCTCCTTTCTGCGTTGTAGCTGCACCTGAAGGGCACAGATCTTACGCTCCTGCTCCTCTATCAACTTATTTCTACTACAGATTCTGCATTCCCAGGAGAGGAACTCACTAAAATGACCATGGGCTTCCCCACTGCATTCCCCCCAATGAAAATACTTTGAACAAATCCCACACCCTAACCCACTACTCACAAATCTACTACAGAGCCAACACTTCTCACTCATGGTAAGATTTTACAGTTACTGAGAAAACTATGCGTTACCGAATTTCAGTTACACCAATAGAACTATATGTAGAACTAACAATAATGGTCTCGAAATTCTCTGCCTACTACTTGTATTAATACCACTACATCACAACTAACACCAATACCAATACAAAACTTCACAAAATTATTAGATAAAACCAAAAAATTCAACCTGCCACTGGAACACTAAACGAAGTTGAAACACTGAATGAAAATTTTACTGAAGTAATTCACTACAAACAATAATAAACGTCAGTTGAAAACCACAGTACGAAATTTATTAAACGACTTCAACGCACAGAAGACTCTAAAAAACACAGCGAGTGAACGTTTCCAAAAGTTTATTTAATCGTTATTTCGCCACAAACGGCAAGAAAGACCGCTGAAAACTATTAAATTAAATAACTATGTAACAGTGCACAAATAAGTTTGTGAGTACTTAGCTTTATAAACACTACAGCTGCAGTGCGCGCCGCAAAATGTAAACACACTACTGCATCACGATACACTGCATGTACTATGAAAGTTAGGCGGAAGGTGAGAAAACGGATTTCGTGGTCGAGCGGCTGCTCTTAAGTCACACATCACACCGGTAAATGCCAAACGACACCTCGCTTGGTGTAAGGAGCGAAAACATTAGACGATTGAACATTGGAAAAACGTTGCGTGGAGCGACAAATCACAGTACACAATGTGGCGATCCGATAGCAGGGTGTAGGTATGGCGAATGTCCGGTGAACGTCATCTCCCAGCGTGTGTAGTGCCCATAGTAAAATTCGGAGGCGGTGGTGTTATGGTGTGGTCGTGTTTTTCATGGAGGGCTCTTGCACCCCTTGTTGTTTTGCTTGACACTATCAAAGCATAGACCTACATTGATGTTTTAAGCACCTTCTTCCTTCCCACTCTTGAAGAGCAATTCGGGGATGGCGATTGCATCTTTCAACAAGATCGAGCACCTGTTCATAATGCACGACCTGTGGCGGAGTGGTTACACGACAATAGCATCCCTGTAATGGACTGGCCTGCACAGAGTTCTGTTCTGAATCATATAAACACTTTTGGCATGCTTTGGAACGTCGACTTCGTGCCAGTCCTTACTGACCGGCATCAATACCTCTCCTCGGTGCAGCACTCCGTGAAGAATGGGCTGCCATTCCCCAAGACACCTTCCGGTACCTGATTGAACGCATGCCTGCGAGAGTGGAAGCTGTCATCAAGGATAAGGGTGGGCCAACACCATATTGAATTCCAGCATTACCGATGGAGGGCGCCACGAACTTGTAAGTCAGTTTCAGCCAGGTGTCCGGATACTTTTGATCACATAGTGTATGCCTTCCCTACTTACCTATTCCCAGACCAGTTTGACCACTCCTACCCGTGTCAGTTTTCGCAAATAATTGTAATACAAAACAATCTTGTAATACAAACCCCTAGCGCCCCTCTCAGCTCGGCGTCCGATTGGCCGCTGCTAATTGTGACACGTCCTGTAGAAAAATCTTCTAGCTGTGGCACATCTGGTGCCTCTTTTAGCTGTGGGTGTTAAACCGGTCCTGCCTAACCCTGTCGCTCGTCATATAAACTGATATCGTGGGATTTCTACTTCTGCTGATCAGTGTCAAAGACAAGTTCAGCCACGTTACTCACAAACAGCTGTACCCATTTGTACCTGCTGTTAGAGAAGCTTAGCTTCAGTATTAATAACTGACAGTGCATGTGTTGTATCTCTATGTTACGTCACCACCGCTCTTGCCGTCACAGATGACACCACATGACTAACGACCAGTTTAAACTTCACGTATTTCAGTGTGCATCAGTCTACATGGTTCTCATCATGGATGTTACCGCTCCCTGGGGCGTTTTCATTTCCAGAGGCGGCGTTTGAACGAAAAGGACGCAGTGAGTGGGAATCAAGGTGGGGGGGGGGGGGGGGGGTTGAGAGGGTGAGGAGTCATGTGATGTGTTCAGCGTTTACTTTAGTTACTGACAGACAAAATGGTACGTGAATTTAATTTCCTAAATACTGGTACAATAATACGTATCCAATATCATAAATAAACCGATATTTAGATTTCCAGTTAGTTTATGAATGAGACCAGAACAAGGAAAGACCCATAAATACGAAAACAGTTTTAGAAACAAATTTGTAAGGATTAATATTCCATCATCCATAAGCCGTTACGTGAGCAAACATTATATATGAAAGTCAGTAGCGGTCTCGAAGTGGATGAGCTCAAACTCATTGTTCTGACTAGGGATTCCTCTAACCGGCTCGTCACGGACTACCCATGTGGCATTTGTTATGGTATCTGCGACTTACCTTCTAATTATTCAGCTGATTATAAAACATCTTTAATGATTTTCACAATGAATTTTAGAAAATTATGTTCATCACATGAAATATACGATTTTCTTTTAAAAATTAATTTTGAAAAATGTCAGTGATTAGTCAAAACATTTTTTTTAACATAAGAAAATTTAGTTACTTTATATAAAGTTATTATGTGTAAGGACCATCCCATTTTTTCACCAATGCTTACAGCAGTACTTTGAACACAATAGGACCTGCGTAAAAGATAAACATTGAGTGCGCCGGTCATCTCTCCAAGGAAGAAAGGGAGCGTTGAGATGAAAAAGTTGAGAACCACTGGTCTGATCTACCGCTTAGTTTTTCACTCGTCGTATGAGGTAAGCTTAAACCACGCTAACGTGGCGTCGTTCTACACCTATGTCTATACTCCACAAGTGACCTGAGTGGTATAGCTATCGTTTCTCCCATTTCTTGTTCTGCTAATGAATGATGCTTGGGAGTACGTTATCTGATCAAAAGTATAATGGCACCTTTTAGTGGAGATTAATATGGGTTGTGTTCACCTTTCGTCTTTATGACAGCTTGAACTGAACGGTATGTCTGTGGAGGAAAGGTAGCCGATTCTTCTTCAGAATCCGAAACCAGAGAAGATAGTGATGTTGGGCAACGGAGCCAAAACGACATTCCAGCCTTTCCCAAAGGTGTTCCCTTAGTTTCAGGGCAGGACTACGGCCAGGCTAGTTATTTCAAGAAAGCTATTGCACACAAATGGTGAAAACACGGAAAACTTCCCAAATGTCTAGGCATCGATGTCTCACAGGCAAATATGCCTTACAATTTTTAACTTGTCGCGCACTGTCAAGTTGTTTTTAAGGGCTTCGACGGCCCTAACAGGGCGTACGTTTCTCCACTGAATATCTAAACCACACATACGCTCAACTGGCAATTTTCTTTGTTTGCAGCACCAATGTGGTCGACGCAGCTATGCTACATCGTCGTTGTTGCAGAAAACACGAACTCTGTGGTCACCAGTAGTGGAAAGAAAATGTGTACTGCAGCCGGCATACCGAGGGTCCCTTTCTGCGCACCACGCAATCACTGTGACCAGGACAGCTGCAGCTACTATCAAGGCGAGCCATAACAACTATTCTCGGCCTCAACAAGAAACGAACAGCGTGGATGGAAATATTCTGCAAACAACTTTCTTTATTAGTTGTCTGCAGAATTATGATCTGAGCATCACTAAGAACACAAGTTCATTCATTGTATTCACAAATTTAAATCTAAGTTCATTCTGAAATACATGAGTTCATCCTCATCAAAAGAATTGTTGTCTTAATTTTTTAGTTCCTTCCTTATTATAATATGTTGCTATTCTTCCTTGCAGTCATTCTTCACTAAGAGTAGTAGTAATATAGATTTTTCCATTGCAAAGAGGCAACATAAAAAGAAGCTAGCAATACTGGATATCCACTAACTGATTGTTGTGTGCGTTTACCGTCTCTCATATACAGAATTTTGGTTAAGTGCACCACAAGCTCCATGTATCCTAAGTTTCACAGCATATTCGTATAGTTCACTATGTGTTCGAATATCTGGAATATCTGCACATACGACTTTATCAATATCAAAAATGTCTGCTATTTAATCGATTTCATATAAAGTGATTAAAATATGGGCACGTGGCAACCTTCTTTTTGAAATTCAGTTGTGTAAATTACTTTACCAAAAACATGTTTTGTTCTTTTAATTTAGCCTTGAATACCAACGCAATAATATATGGATCGAGATTTGCAGATTCATGTGGATGAACGTTGTTAATAATTTCAGGCCAGTTAGGATTTCAAACCGCTGTAACAAATAATGAAGGATTCCTGAAATGTTGAACAATGGACATCGTATCTCAATAATTGTGATAACATTTCCTGGGAGGCCATTAAATGAAGAAGATACTCGTAAAATAACTCTTCTTACAGTATTTTCCAGCATCGTTTGGGTTTAGTGGTAAATTTTGTCACGTAAGTTAGTATGGATTTCCGAACTTAGAACAGACCTGCCTTATGAAATAGAGCATTTTATTTTCAGTACGTAGATACATAACAACAACCCACTGCAAAAATTATTTTTGTGAATGACGTAAAAGGGTGAAACTATCTCTATTTGAAAGTCGATGGCGTGCATTGCAACATAGTAACTTTATTTCTAGGCTGTCTTGCAGTGGTCTTATTTGGTGTATTATGGAACAAATCTGCATGCCACCCGGGATCTACGTTAGGAAATAACAATGGATATGGTAATGAATCCAGTGAGGAATCTAAAACCGAGATGTTTTTGATTGTGTCAGTGTTTCTAAAAAGAGCGCACCGTTTCCCTCTCTCGCCATCAACTGCGGTAAAAACAGTGGTCACACCTGTTTGAATTGCATCATTGTAACGGCAGAGATCTAAATTTTTACTATCAGCACCAACTATACAGTTTCTTTTTTTCCATTTTCCACTCTTGCACAATAATCTTTCATCGCAGTTAACAAACATACAAAAAGTTTGTGCTTCCTAATTCAGTAGCAGTTTCATACATTACATTATCAGTATAGCACAACACAACTGATCTGATCTGATAGTTCATCAGTCTATAGCAGACACACTGTCATTGTCATAAAAATATAGTTGTGTATAGCATAGTAAACAACCATACATAGAAGTCATTGGACCTGACCTATAATAAAAAACGTAGTGATCTTAAAGTGATATCTTCCACATATGTCTGAAATTCTGGGCTCAGAACTGACCACAGCAAATGCTGCACTGTAGCGATGAATATCATTGCAATAAGTCTTTGATTTCTCTTGAATGCCTGGATCATTTGAAGTGCGTCTTTGATAAAGTGTGTTGAAAAATAAATTTTGTGTTAACGCCAGCAATTTAACTTTTCCCTTAAGAGAATACAATGTGAAAGCCATTGCATTACGTACAGTAACCTCTGATGCGAAATATTTTGCATTACAAAATCTGCACTGTAAAGTCATCAGACAGAAGCTGCAACTGTCAAATTTGTATGGAATAACCTCCAGTGCACATTTAAATGTATCGTTCATAAAACAGATGCATTGTCTTTATGAATGACCACATTCCTATGGTTTTCGCTACGTAGAAATTGTTTCTGTCTAGCTGAGTCCTTGAGACTTTCACTCCGACCTGTTAGTTCTCCTTCTAGGCATAGCCTAAAACAAATATAGTGTCCGCCCTCTTTTAGGCCCCTTTCACACGAGAGGCCGTGCATCCAGCTGCAGAGAGCTGAAGCGATTCGTGTTACATTGTACCTTATGCGTCTTTACACACGAGAGACTCAGAGCTTCGACTTCGTCTCACTGAGCCACAGTGTAGCTTCTCAAGTGAATTGCCTGCTCGCTTTACACAGATCCTTAAGGGAGTTTTCACACGGGATACAGTGATGCGCTCGTCGCCGTCCGTGCCCAGTTTCGGGACACATTGTTGACTCAGCGGCTCTATTGTTTCTGACCATTGACCAGAGAAGATCACTAGTAAAGGTCTGCATGAGTGTATAAAATCACGGAGAAAACAGCGTGTTAGACGAAGAGAGTTTCACTGCGGAAGCGCAACGTAGGCCAGTGCTGTGGGTCTGTACCACACCTGATTATTCAGACAAAGTTAAGGCCGAAGCTTGGAATGAGGTCTGTAGGATGTATAACAAGGATTTTAACACCTAGCCACCACAGGAGAAAAAACCATAGGTAACTGTAAATATTTTTATTAATCTGTAATTAGGTATTTTCTGAACAAACATACGAAACTGATACATTGTATTGTAGTTCGTTTTGTGCTACGTGACAACACATCACAGTTATCTTCCTCAACGTTTACATAACGCTTATATTCGAGAATATTGCCATTCGTATTCTCCAGTACTGCTAACGAAGTAGTCTGCAAAATTATTGCGAATACTTTTCACTGCAATCGATCTACCGTTAGTAACTGAGCCACATTCTGTATCTTTAAAACCATCACAGTCAAACTATCTTCAAATTTTATTCCTCTCTGGTGCGGACAGAAGTGTAAAGCACGGTGCAATACTTTATAATGTCTTCTGCAAAGTGGAAACTCGAGGGAGACATTCAATGGTCCCTCCCCCCCCCCCCCCCACCTCACCCCCCTCTTTTAAACCAACCAACCAACCAACCAACATTCAGTGGTCGGTGTAAAATTCGCCACTTATTCGACAATATTCCAAATGTTCATTCAATAAGACGTCTTGCTCTAGACAGACGGTAATTAAAAAAACTGTTTTTCACAAAGACAGAGATCTTCCAACGAAAGGACGCTTAACATTCATGGACAATCGGAATGCTTCATCCGCAACAAAAACAAATGGCATATCTGGCTTTGTGAACACTGGCAATGGGCGTGGGCTAGGTAAATCAAATGTTTATTTATAATTTTTTTTCTGAAAGTCGAGTTCATGAAGAGCGAAGAATCAGAACTTTTTCCGTATCCTACAACGTCAACTGCAGTAAAGCAATAGTTATGATCGCAAACAGCTAGAAGTACGATTGAAAAACAATGCTTGTAATTATAAAACATTGAGCCACTCTCTTGTGGAAGAATAATCGTCACATGCTTTCCAGCTATTGCGCCATCGCAGTTCGGGAAATCTGTTACTTTGAAAAATCCGTCAGCTACTGTCTCCCACATTTCCTTGTTAGGCATTGGAATAGTCATTTGTCTCATGTGATGCCATAACTTCCTGCATACATCCTATATTATTCCATACAAGGTTGAAATTCCAAATGTAACGCAAATCAGTAAGAAATGCACCAGATGCTAAGTACCTGTAAGAAGAATAGTTTTACATAAATATAACAATGACAAATATACTTAGGGCATGATAAACAAAAGAAGTGGAAGAACCTGAGATTATCATATGTGAAGGACAATAAAAGGTCTCGAGAAGTAAAGAAAGAGTGGTTCAGCATGAACTGACAAAACTAAATATATTTATTCTGACCTCCTGTCATTTTTGCCACCCGTTATTCAACACAAGATGCAAGTAAACAAAATATATGCTTCTAGAATGAAATTTTCACTCTACAGTGGAGTGTGCGCTGATATGAAACTTCCTGGCAGATTAAAACTGTGGGCCGGACTGAGTCTCGAACTCGGGACCTTTGCCTTTCGCGGGCAAGTGCTCTACCATCTTTTTTTTCTTTATTTTCTTTTTTTGCTATTTTTTATATATTTTTTCTTTTTTCTTTTTAAAGCCCCTTAAGAAAATGGAACTAAAAAAACTAAGTGCCACCGCCACTTTTCATCCTATAACAAAAAAATTTGGTCCGCTTCAGGCGTTGGCTCCTGACTAAACCTATCCCAGAGAGCTGCCTATATACCAGGGGAAATATGAGAATTCAAGGTTAGGGCTATCCTTACAACCAAAACAAAATCTTCCTCTTTCTGAATTTTTGTTTTGTTTATTTCTGTTGTGTAATTGATCAGAGGCCTTCTGCGCTCCGCTGCGAATATGTTGAGTCACGTCTTCTCGAAACTGATGTGTTCTATTCAATTGTTCAGAAATGTTCATTGGTTCAAACAGGAAACCTTCTTCTCTCTTGGCTTAACACATTCCAGCTGCGAGGCGGGTCTTGGAAAGCACTTCCGAGGAAGTTCGAAAAAATCTTGCGTGCAAACCAACCGAGCTACCCAAGCACGTCTCACGCCCCGTCCTCACAGCTTTAACTCCGTCAGAAATATATGCTACTCGTGTATTATATTATTCTGTATAATTGAACACATTCAAATTGCTTTATTTTTTAATGCTGTCACACACATAATTCTTTCCAGGACATTCTATAACTTTTGTGAAGAAGACGATACATTTAGAAACGACGAAGCTGAGGAAGATAGCGATGAATATCGGGCTAGTACTAGTGAATGAGAACGGATCCCTTCAAAAAGAAGAATTACAAAGCAAGGTCCAAAATCCGATATAAACAAATTGTGTAACGTTTTATACTGAAGCACTGAAAGTAGAGAAGAGAAGAGGACAACATCGTGTGATGAGCACAAACTTTGTTTTATTATCTTTGGTAATGGAATTGGCAGCTATTCCAGAACACGGCAAGCTTCAGGCAAAAGGTGAAATAATGCTAGTGGTTTCTAAATATAAGCTACAGACTTTTACGACTATGTTTCAGCCAGGTTAGGCAAACTTTGCAGCACGTATGGCACAACAATGTTATTTTCTCCCAATTGCTTTTTATCCAAGCCAGCAGTTTTCCTCAAATGCCTTTGAAATAAGCCACCCAACTCACCCGTACCCATTCTCAATCAAGATAAATAGCACTTACAAACAGCATTCCTCTCAGCCCACTACAGGAATCGAAAAATAATCTCATAATTCGTCAATTCTGAGCCTTTGAAGAAACATCTTACTTCGTTAACACATGCAGTACTTCCTTTGTCGTACAGTTCTGAAAAACGTCCATGACATTAGATTCTATTATGTTGATTGACATATTTGTATCTATGACAAATAACTTATTAAAATTATAATAAAATGTTCCATGTAGTTTCCGTACTGTACACAGTTCATCGACTGATGTTAATGACATACGATGTAATTTGAAAAATTTCTCAGTATCTGCTCTAAGTGTCCTGTGAAGGCAATGCAAAACTTAATCGAGAACTAGTTATTGGGTGGCACCACTCTCTAATTTGCGTTTCTTTATAACAACTGCAGCAGCAGCAACAAATACTTCGTCTTCAGGAAACATTTTGTTACTGACTGGTTGTAGAAACAACACGTCAACAGGCAGCAGTTCTTTTTATGTACCACGTGACAGCGGCAGTGGATGGGACTTCGGCTCTGTGCGCCGACCGGCGGCGATTAAGTGCGGTTCACTGCATCCAGATACACGGCCTCCCGTGCGAAAGGGACCTAGAATACTGCTGTGCGGTGTGGGATCCTTACCAGGTATGATTTGACGGAGTACATCGAGAGAGTTCAAAAAGGGCAGCACATTTTGTATTATCGCGAAATAGGGGCAGAGTGTCACTGAAATGATACGAAATTGGGGTGGACATCATTAAAACAAAGGCGTTTTTCGTTGCGCCAGAATCTTCTCACAAAATTTCAATCACCAATTTTCTCCAACCTACATAGGGAGAAATGATCATCATAATAAAATAATGGGAAACAGAGCTCGCACGGAAAGATATGGGTGTTCGGTTTTTCCTCGCGCTGTACGTGATTGAGAATAATAGAGAATTATTCTGAAGTTATTTCGATGAACCGTCTGCCAGGCGCTTGAATGTGATTTGCAGAGTATCGATGTCGATGGAGATAATAAGGGAAGTCGGAAACTGTAGTATTTCAAAATGAAGAAATTAATAATTAGGAACTTACTTCAAACTTTCTATTAATGGCAACAGCGAAGTTACTCTTTTGAAGAGTACGAAAAATAACGACGTCAATATACATAGTTATTTACAGATTTCTTTACTGCGGTATTCTGATTTCCATTGTAGACAACATTACCGACCTAGAATTGTCACATTGTAAAGGTTTCTTTTTATGTTACTGCGTAGTCAATGACCACAAAGCAAAATTAGAGCAATAACAGCCCTAGGTTTCGGCACTACTGTGAGTGCATTCATCAGAAGTAAAACACTCAAACTGGCATATAACAGAAGTACAAAATTACAGGAAAAAAAATTTTTAAAGTGGAAGTACTGACTAACTGTACAAGAAAGAAACAGTATTTACATGTCACGAATAAAATAATTATCTAGCGATAAAGCACAAAATTTTTTGAAATGAAATACACGGAAGGCAAGCTTCTACGGGCTGCCCGTATATGTCTAGCTCAGATAGCATCAGACTGAGGCGCCGGCGTTAGCAATTGCGGGCAGGTGGATATTACACAAAGAGTGCCAGCTAGTACCCGCAAATATAAACAAGCTACTTAACATTCAAATTATAGACAGATGATTATTATGGTGAACATTATTTAGTACAAGAAGTAAAAGACAGTATTTTATCTAACAGCAGCAGACATGGTAACATTTTGTCTACACAAGAGTTTAGAAGTACAGTTTAAAGGATAAAAACGCCATTATAAAATTACAAATGGAGCTGAATAACCCAGCGAGTAGCAAACAGTATAAAATGGAATGCAGCCGATATAAACCATTTAATAAACAAAAAATTGCGAGTTGACTTGGATACAGTGGCGGATACAGAAAAACCTCAAGGAGGGGGCGCCAGAATGCGGCTGAGGATTGTCTTGAATGAGAAACAGCACGACAGTTATGAAATGTTGGCTGCATATCTTCAGGCGAAATTTCTCACCAGGTCCTCGTACTTGGTGGGAGACACTATTGTTCTAGGTATCTTTATGTGCTCCCTGTGTGCTCGGAACTAAAAATAACGACGTAACGCGATCGATAGGCATACCTGAGACACTGCCCAACACACCTGTGCAAATCTTCATCGGATTTTCATTGTGGTTTCCATTTCGCGACCGATTGTTCCTTACTTTCCGAATAACCCTCGAATAATGTAAGGGCGAGTTTCCAATAATGACGTCATTTGGCAATTTAAGTGTGTGTAACTTGTATAGTCGACTCCGTGCCCTTCAAGTGTATTCAGTATTACAAGTTAGGTATGGGAAACTATTGTAACGTTATTAGTAAAAATATTGTTATGAGTCTCGTAGAAATTACTATGAATTACTATTATTAATACTTCACAATCAAATGCTCACTCTCACTCTTGACACTTGCACTTACTACAGCTAGGACCTTTTACTTATTCATTCTTCAGTCTTAATATTTCTGCCCCTGAATGTAAACTAGCTTCCTATTCGGCGAATAGTCCGTATTTATAGCGATACGTAACGAAGGTTCTCAGTACGAGAAAACAGTAGAATATTCGCGACTTTTCTCGGACAAATGCCAGAGCGAATAACGTATCGAGATCACTAGAATGGCCGCGACTTTTCTCTTAGGTATGTGTTAGCCATCTACGTGCCAGACAGAAACACATAAAATACGATGACGCAGACGCGCGTGCTACGTACGAAAGTACAAGTACTCGATACCTCGATTCAGTCGAGTCGACTGACGAAAGAAACGAACGAATAGCGTGCAGGCTGATTGGCGGAGTCGGCGCAGGTGGCAAAGAGGGCGGCCCCGCAAGGACCACTGCTTGTATAGAAAAATATATTTCGGTAAATGCACGAGAGAACACGAAATCAAATATCAAGAAACGACTTTGTACCGTTGAAGAAGCTTTTATTACGTAATTATAGCTGCTCATTAAGAATGAGTACATCATTTCGAGAAAGATGTTTACAATTTCTAATTCTTCGAGAACATCTAATCGACGCCCTTCCTTCTCAGTGTGTAAAATGTTGATTTCGTGAATAGCATTAGGCACGTGACCTATAATCAGAAGTAGGTCGGCAAAAGACGGATTTTGGGTGCTAGTTCCATTTCTTCTTAAAAAGATGTTCTTTGTATCTGATTGTAAAGCCACGTCCTGTTTGTCCTATGTAGTAAGAAGAGCAGGTCTCGCAAAAAATCTTGTAGAGGCCAGAGTTTTCCAAAAAGGAACGGGTCGATTTTAAATTATAGATACAAAATTTTTCACACTATTATTGCTTGAATGTGTTGATCTAATAGGATATGGGCCCCAAGAAAGGAATAGAAAAAACCTTCTTTAGGCTGGATTCAGTGACAGAGGTCCCGAGTGTAGTAACTCTTTCAATAGTTTTCTTTTCAAAGATGTCATCCACTTTGTAAGGCTCGTATTCTTTATTAATTGCTATTGTTCTGATTAAATTAATTTCTTCCTAGAAGTTTTCTTTCGAGAGTGGAATAGAATTAGCTCTATGAGGATTAGCTTTTCAGAGCATTCACACAAGGCTGGCGCCGGTGGCGACACCTACAACGTGCTGACACGAGGACAGTTTCCAACCGATTTCTCATACACAAACAGCAGTTGACCGGCGTTGCCTGGTGAAACGTTGTTGTGATGCCTCGTGTAAGGAGGAGAAATGCGTACCATCACGTTTCTGACATTGATAAAGGTCGGATTGTAGCCTACCGCGATTGCGGTTTATCGTATCGCGACATTGCTGCTCGCGTTGGTCGAGATCCAATGACTATTAGCAGAATATGGAATCGGTGGGTTCAGGAGGGTAATACGGAACGCCGTGCTGGATTCCAAAGGCTCGTATCACTAGCAGTCGAGATGACAGGCATCTTATCAGCATGGCTGTAACGGATCGTGCAGCCACGTCTCGATCCCTGAGTCAACAGATGGGGATGTTTGCAAGACAACCATCTGCACGAGCAGTGCGACGACGTTTGTAGCAGCATGGACTATCAGCTAGGAGGCCACGGCTGAAGTTACCCTTGACACTGCATCACAGACAGGAGCACCTGCGATGAGGTACTCAACGACGGACCTGGGTGCACGAATGGCAAAACGTCATATTTTTTCTGATGAATCCAGGTTGATGAATCCAGGTTCTGTTTACAGCATCATGATGGTCGCATCCGTGTTTGGCGACATCTCGGTGAACGTACATTGGAAGCGTGTATTCGTCATTGCCGTACTGGCGTATCCCTGGTGTGATGGTACGGGGTGCCATTGGTTACACGTCTCTGTCACCTCTTGTTCGCATTGACGGCACTTTGAACAGTGGACGTTATGTTTCAGATGTGTTACGACCCGTGGCTCTACCCTTCATTGGATCCCTGCGAAACCCTATATTTCAGCAGGATAATTCACGACCGCATGTTGCAGGTCCTGTACGGGCCTTTTTGCATACAGAAAATGTTCGACTGCTGCCCTGGTCAGCACATTCTCCAGATCTCTCATCAATTGAAAACGTCTGGTCAATGGCGGCCGAGCAAATGGCTCGTCACAATACGCCGGTCACTACTCTTGATGAACTGTGGTATCGTGCTGAAGCCATCCAAGCTCTGTTTGACTCAATGTCCAGGCCATCTAGGCCGTTATTACGGACAGAGGTGGTTGTTCTGGGTACTGATTTCTCAGGATCTGTGCACCCAAATTGCGTGAAAATGTAATCACATGTCAATTCTAGTATAATATATTTGTGCAATGAATACCCGTTTATCATCTCCATTTCTTCTTGGTGTAGCAATTTTAATGGCCAGTAGTGTAGATTCATAAAGTCAGTGATCATAGAAAAAAATTGTCATCATTTCAAAAAAGAACTTTCAGATGAAAAAATCACTGACCTTATGAATCCAATCACAGTCATAGTCAAAAACAATTATTTTGAATTGAATGAACAATTGTGACCGCAATCCGACGGTCTCGCTATGAGAAATCCGTTAGTTGGTATCCTACCTAACATTCTCATTAACTCTCTAGAAGAAAAGTTTTCAACTGTTTCTCAGCTACAGCGTTAGGCATTCTCTCCTATTTCAGATATTTCGATGATATTTTAGTCATCTAAAAAGGACCTGTTGATGGCACTGACCATATCTCAATCTTTTCAACGAACTTCACGAGAAAATATCCTTCACCTGTGAACTCGAAAACGAGGCCCGTCAATTGAACTTTATTGACTTGACACTTACAGCAGAAGAAAATAAAATCTCATTTAACGTTTTGCGTAAAGAAAAGCACCTGATCAGGTCGCTGTGAAGAAGTTGGTAGCACTTCGGCGTTGAATGTTTCTGTACGGTAGACTGTAATGCGTGATAGAGAAGATATCATCAAAGTTATGAATATCAAAGCATGTACTACGTTCTACCATTCTTAACAGTTACATACACCCATGATTTATCTTTCTGTACATTTATTCCTTTCGAATTACGTAAGTTTCATTGGTCTCCTTTTATAATTAATACTAAAAAGCGGTTCTTTTGATTTCGTGTTCACATATTAATATTATAATAATCTTTAAAGTGGCATTCCAGATTACTTCTCTTTGTCTGTAATCATCTATAAATTTCATCGTGCTCTCTTTAGAGTCAACAGTCATTATTATCCATAAATCGCATTGAAGAGTAACCTCGACACACTAAACTACGAAACACACATGGGTCCCAGCTGTCGACCATCTTCTCAACAGTGTAAGAGATACGCACCGAAACCGGGAAGCTCGAGGAAATGAGGTTTTCACAAATGCGCATGTGTAGTTGCGCCTCCGGAAATGGCGCATGCGCAAAGTTGAACGAGAAGATGGCATCGTGTGGACAAACCTTAACTGCTAATCCGTCACGCCGTTTTGGATGGGGTACCACTGCTTAGCAGCAGTTACTAGGAACGTGAAACTTTCCGAATTCTCTCGACGAGTTGCGATCAGTAACAGGGGGCAGGGGCTCTAAATAAAGGTGTGGACGAGCGGTTCTCGGCGCTTCAGTCTGGAACCGCACGACCGCTACGGTCGCAGGTTCGAATCCTGCCTCGAGCATGGAAGTGTGTGATGTCCTTAGGTTAGTTAGGTTTAAGTAGTTCTAAGGTCTAGGGGACTGATCACCACAGACGTTAAGTCCCATAGTGCTCAGAGCTATTTGAACTATTTGAACCATCTAAATAAAGAGAGAAGCCGTTAATTTATATCACAAATTTATAACACAAAGTAATAACTACTTGTGCAGTGCATCACGGAGTGAACTATTTTATTTTTATACTTATCGAATTTATAACAGAAAAGAGTAGATTCCTTTTCCACACAGGTGAGTGAGTAAAGCTTTCATGAACTTGATGAACACTGAAAAAAAAGGTCATGCAGTAAAGTAACTTAACAAAACACGGTATAGGTAAATATCTCTTTTTCAATGAAGACATTTGTTGGTAACTGCATTTTCTGAAGTTTACCTAAATCAAACATTTGTTTGTTATGCATAAGCAGATGCTTATCGCTTATTTAGTTGGTTCTGTAATCCTTGTTCTGAGCTTTTATAGTAGATTTAGCTGTTAGCAATGAGTTAAGAAGTGTAGATTCTGTCTTATTTCGAGTTAAAATGGGTGATCCCGTCTTACTCAGTTTCCGCTTAGCAGAAGTGTTAACACAATCCTTGCAAGACTGCAGTTTTCAAAAACTGTTTGTCCTTCAATAATTTTGACTGACGACAGTTGACTCTAAAAGACTTCAGGCAGTTCTGTTTGTAAGAGCTCCTTGTTAGTTTCTTCAAAATAGCAGGGTAATTGCCTCCATTCGTTCTGTAATGAGACGGAAATTGGTAAGAAATGCTGATACTTTTCTGAAAGGATTTGCAAATTTGGTTATCTGTCCTCTTTCCATAGCTAAGAACAACATTTGACTCAACAATCTTAATCTCTTAAAATAACGACTCTGATACTAGTAATCTATGTATCACTTCGATTACAGCAGTTTGGTAAAACTGCAGGCACCGCGGTCTAAAGTTATGACTATCTGTTTTTCCGTTATCAGTGGCAGTATTTAACAACTTTTCACATTCAGTTCCGAAGTAGATCTGATCTAAAGTAAGTAACGTTTCAAGGCCAAAAGGATATAATTTATCCATTTTTTAAAGGAGAGGGGTTTCATAAAGTTCTGACAAAGAATTATGACTAATGTGTGGCTTTGCGGCTGAAGTTGCTCCATTAAACTGTGCTTACTTTGGAAAAGAGCATTTGCGGTGTTAAAAAAGCCAAGAACGTATTTAATGAATTCGAGAAAAGCTTTTGCATAAACGTTGCACGTTAAATCATCATCACTCAGGGTGTATATGCCCCGGGACATCGGGGAAAACCGAGGAATTTTTTCATCCCGGAGAAAACCGGGAAAAAGCCGGGAATTTTTCAATGTTTTAGTTTTTGCTTAAATTTTTGTAATTTTGACTGGTAAGAACTGATACACTAACAAAGAAATTTATATTGGCCCGCTACTGCAGAATAATACTGCAGCAATAAAATTTAAACGAGGGAAAGAAAACCAGAATAAACTGAAGTTGCAAAGGAAATGAGCCATTTCCAGCAACATAACACAATGGGCACACAAGCATCTGCCAGCATCAAATACTTCATAAGAACAAACTGCTTCCAATGACCGTGACGTCACAACGGTTTATATTAGGTTCGTTTGAGCAGTTGTCATCGGGCTCGTGCGCATGCGTAATTGAGTCGGGTATTACTTGAAGCACAGCTGTTGGCTGTATCAGCAGTAGCAACTAGCAGCCAGATACTAGCAGGAAAAATTCTTCGGGCGAGCCCAAGCTGCCAGATTCGCGCAAGCGCAGAGCAATCTAAGTTTTAGTGGAGATGGCATTAGTCTCCACGTGACCCGTGTTTAGGTTTAAGAGATTTTGCTGTTTCTTCTTCGTTATCAATTCTCACTTCAAATGAAAATAAAACGGATTTATGTGGCCGAGAGCTAGCAAGTGAATTAAAATACATTCACATACTTATGGAAGGCTAAAATATGTTATTAGTTTTAGTCTCCTGGTTTGATTTTATCTCCATGTTATGGCAGTCAAGCATTAATTGCCTTGAAGCACACTTAAGTACTTTTTGTCGATTTGCTAAAGAAATTTGGCTCTTATTAATCTTTTTCTCATAGATAGTCAATTTATTTGAAACGAAGTGTTTCATTCCACAGTATTGGCTAGTGTCAACAGTTTGCTGAATTACAAGCGCCCGTTTCTATCTCTGTATAGCGTTACGCCGTATAGCGTTATGCAGTAATCGACACCCAAGCAAGAGATAATCCAGTACTGGTACTCCAAGAAAATTTGCAGCCCAAAAAGCTTAATATCAGGTTGGTTCCTACTTCTTTGTGAATCTGAACATACGAATGCGCACTTTCAACAGAATTACAGATTTTAGTCTGGTTTACGAAATTCCGATGTTCTTGGAGTACACTTTGATGTTCTGTTCCGTTTTCGACATAATGTAAGACCTCTATAGGTACGATATATGTAGGTACACCCATGCAGGTTTCCTGTCACCGAAGCCGCGCAGGTGCAGTAACGCCGTTTTCTGGCGCAACTGCTGAAGTGAATTCTAACAGGTCCCGGGAAAGTATTGCGAATGGTAATTGAAAAGCCTTACTTTCAACGTAAATTTCATTTTAAGCAACATGAATTATGTTACGTCTGCGAATATGCTTTGAATTTCTTAAATCACAGAGCGTTTGTTTCTCATTTAAAGCTTAACACTCTGAGGGCCAACAACTTAAGAAGAATTTCGAGCCCAGATGTTTACGTATTATTTAAAATTTTACTGGCACGTTTGTGTTATGTATATTATAGTGTAATACGTGCAAAAATACCGGTATTATATGTGAAAGCTTAGCTTTTCCGCCGGCCGGGGTGGCCGAGCGGTTCTAGGCGCTACAGTCTGGAACCGCGCGACCGCTACAGTCGCAGGTTCGAATCCTGCCTCGGGCATGGATGTGTGTGCTGTCCTTAGGTTAGTTAGGTTTAAGTAGTTCTAAGTTCTAGGAGACTGATGACCTCAGAAGTTAAGTCCCATGGTGCTCAGAGCCATTTGAACCATTTAGCTTTTCCTGTAACTACGCTGTGTATATTAATTTAAACCATAACTTTTACCATTTGTGTGTTCACACTACTGTTGGTTGCTACTGGAGGACTACGTCACATTTCCTATGCTCTGAATATCTGTTGTCATAGGCTGGCGAGATCACGTGAAGTTGGCTATGAATGGCTTACTAAAGCGCATCACAATCTCGATTTAAATGCTTCAGAAACTAACGTGCTGTGTTTGGTGGAATTCAATATATACTTTCGTAATACGCAAATATGCAGCGTACATGCTGCTGCACATCATAGATCTTTCCAAAATACGTGTTTCTTTTTTTTGTTCGAGGGGGGTAGGTTGTTCGTTTTTTAAGTGCAGGGAAGTTCTATGCGCAGTGTATAAAGCCTTAACCATTCGAAGGGTTGATAAGTTTTATGGTTCCGAGAGAACGTATTCTGTCACTTAACATGGAAAAAGTGTATTTTCACGTGGAAGAAAGTGTATTTTTAATCGGGACATCCAAGAAAAATCTGGGAATTTTTTTCCTTGTCCACGTATACACCCTGTCACTGTATCTTATAACCTGGCTCCAACAAATACGAGCTGCAGGGTCCTCAGTGCTCTGAAAATTGGAAATTTGTGGTAAGGACTATGGGACCAAACTGCTGAGGTCATCGGTCCCTAGGCTTACACACTACTTAATCTAACTTAAACTAACTTTCGCTAAGAACAACACATACACCCATGCCCGAGGGAGGATTCGAACCTCCGACGCGGGGGGGGGGGGGGGGGGGGGAGCCCGCGCGAATCGTGACAAGTCGCCTTAGATCTCACGGCTACCCCACGCGGCTCAGTGCTCCGAAATCCTCGACATGCACTACTGTAATTCCAGTCACTTTGTTCTAGCAGCTCTCAAAATTTTGTTTCTCTTGGGTCATAAGTTCTTGTAATGAAGAGAGCATTGAATCTTCATTTCTCGATGGTTTCATTGCAGCTTTACTGACAGCAGTGCGTAAGAAATGGCGTACAGTTTCTCTTGGGTCATAAGTTCTTGTAATGAAGAGAGCATTGAATCTTCATTTCTCGACGGCTTCATTGCAGCTTTACTGACAGCAGTGCGTAAGAAATGGCGTACTTTTAATAACAGGGAATGGTCACTTTCCTTAGCTTCTAGTTTTGTCATCAACGAGTAATTTTCCCCTAACATGATGCATGCATTATCTACAGCCATGGCAAAAATATTTTTAACTGGAATATTTTTTCCCTTGAAGCATTTGATGGCATCTAAAGTTATGATGTTCATCAGCTGTGCAACAGTACACTTTCTGTCTTCACAAAAATATCTAACAAGTACACACAACAATTTTTTGGTGAAAACGTCAGTGCTTTCGTCTGCAAATTATGAAAAGTCGTGAGTTTCCAGAATGTCGTTCAATTTATCGGACTCTACTTTAGCCACAACATTTTTAAAATACTTGTGCACTTTGTTCTATCAATTTTCATACCTTGGTCAATTTCAAAATCGACGAAAATGTCTCTTATGAGCTCATCTATCTGATCTATGGTTGACAGCAAATTCTGTCGCCAATCTTATATCTTATTTCAGCAGCTTTGGTGTCCTCGTCACAACGGCGTCTCAAGCGGGAACGGTGGGGGGGGGGGGGGGGGCAATAGCGGCGCCCCCCCCCCCCGTTCAAACTCGTGGTGAGGGAGGTTTTACCACCCCTCTCCCCCCCCCCCCCAAAATCCCAAAATTAACTTGGAGTTTCATTTGATCTGTGGGCAGAGCTAGTGATAAACTATGCTGCCGTCAAGAAATGTGAAATCTGTATTTTTGCTGGCAACAATTTTTGCTTTTGTCTGAAGCATCTTATAACACCTACTGCATTCTGTCCTCTCCCTTCGTCCATTTCTCAGTCTGTGACCCCTAATGGGAGGCAGCCTCTGTATGCATATGTAATAAATTTTGCATAGCACTGTCGAACAATAGTTGAGACTGATCGGGCCCTCAGTGCCGCTTATGTCGCATAGGCGAACTACAATGTAGCCAGTGAGCCGAATTTGGGGGAAAAGCGCCTGTAAAATATTGATTTTGTTTTCCCTTTGCGTTGTTAACAGTTATCCTCTGCACTTGCGTAATAATATACTGTTCAAAACAAGTACTGCCACCACCCTCATTATTTACTGTTCGGTTCCACGTGAATATAAGTCCACATACGTTCCCCAGCAGGTGGTGCAAAACTTTTTTTGATCAGTTTATTCTCGCGGTCACGAAGGCACAAGCCACGTGCGGTCCTATCGAAAATGACAAACACCGGCAAAAATGGCCAAACAGTAGTCGGTACGCCTGACTCTCGCCGCTACGACAATGTCCGCCGCACTCTACAAACAATCCAACATTTAAGAAAATAAAAACAACGTGATAACCTAAATGTGAGGAGAGGCAGTATTTTAACGCTCCCCCCTCTGGACCTTTCACGACCACCATGTCTTCACTCCGTAATTACATCGCTATGCATTGTTGCTCTGCTAACAGTCGTGAAATGTGTACAGTGTAGCCAGAGATTTTTCTCCAGTTTTCTGTACAGAGATAAAGACACAAACATTTATTTGCAGTTTCGAGGTGATATGAGTGAACCTTAGTATATGTAATTGTTTTATGCATTTGTTTGTCAGAAATCTCCTAGTTCAGTAATTGATTGAAGAACGTAAATGTAATTGTATTCCCACACTTCTCGGTAAGACTTTTATGGGAAGGGGGTGGGGGGTGGGGGCTATGGCGTAACCGAAAGTATTTGCGAAAAGAAGTCAGTTATTTCCGATACAGTGGAAATGCTTTTGAGTTGAAGGGGGCACCAAATCTCAATGCAAAAGCGACAAAACATTGCATGGATCTACACTGGAATACTCAGAATTTACTAGACTATCCGTATCAGTGACAAACAGATCAATCCCAAGAATTCAAGCAGGGAAAAGCGAAGAAATGTTCCAGAAATAACTAACAACAGTCGGTGAATAAGCATTCCCTACCATTTCAACTAAGCAGGTAGAGGTTCGGTCAACGAAGCTGTCGACAATCACTATGTAACGATATAAGTTAAACTCATACAGAAAGGCGCAGACTACGCACATATAACATCGTATCGAGAACAGAGATGGAATAATTCTGGAAAGTTGCAAGAAAACTAATATTTGGGTGCATGCGTTTGAGCTGGGTACAGTAATGCAAGAAAATCCGTCCGTAACGCATCACAGCTTGTCCTGGCATTTGGCATCATGACAGTGGACTCAGATCATTCTTTTATTCCACAACAAGAAAAAGTCCACAGCTGTTACAGTGATTAGAAAAGTGAAACGTATGTTTCGAAACATTATTATGTAGCAAGCTGTTATGAAGTCCATAGTTCATAACACGCATTACATTCACTTTTCAGTGTGAAAATTTTAATTAATTTGACTAGGTACAAACATCTTCCATTTCTGACTCATCGGAAAACATAATACACTCATGAACTCCGCCATAGCCGGTCCCAAGCCCGGTTGAAAAAGGAGGAGGGGGAGGAGTAACACCTCATAAAAAAAACCTTGGTTCACCTGGCCCGGGTGATAGTACCTCGTGAGGGCCCCTTGCCAGGGACACGGTGAAGACCTCAACGGCAGTGAAGGCGGAGATGAAGATCATCGGTACGGCGGAACTGGCGGAAGAAGCAACCCTGCTGGGATACTATAAAAGCTATCGTCCAAGGTTATTTGGACAAAGGGCACGACGGTTCCACAGGTTAGTGGTGGTAACCCTACAGCGTCTGTTCCACATGTTAGTGGCGGCTGATCTATAAAACTCAGAAGTGGAACTCTGAGCTTAACCAGACTGAAATCTCAATTTCAGTCACAAACCCAGTCCAATTAAATCAACATGGATACAGCACCTTCAAAGACAAATTACCCCAGTGGGTCAAATCCCACGGTTGAAAAACCGCAAGTGGTCTATTCGGATTCTGGGGAGACCACAGAAGTGTGCATGGAGGTAAATCGGAGTACCTCAAAACCCCGTAATAACAAAATCAAACCAAAATCTAGAATTTGGCTAATGACATTTAATCTAAATTCTCTCTTAAAAATGGGAAAACTAAAAATATCCTGGACAAATCCAGAGAACGTAAAATCAAAATTATTGCATTCCAGGAATCACGATATACAGATGAAAATCCTTTTGATTCGGAAGGATACAGGATATACAAAGGAAAACCTGGAAAACGAGCCATGGCAAATTGTCCACAATTTGGAACTGGATTTATAGTAGATACATCAATACTTGATTCAGTAGCAACTTTCAAATCTTACTCGGGTCGGCTCTAACAAAATCACTAACAAAAACAAAATAGAAGAAGTAGAAGAATTCTGGAACCAATTAGATAATATTCTCCAAAAAATCCCAAATAACCATGTCAAAATCCTTATGGGCGATTTCAATGCACAAATCGGTAAAGAAAAGAAATATCGATATTGGGTAGGTAAATGGTCAGGGCATACACAGACCAACCAGAATGGCATGCGACTCATTGAAATCTGCAAAAACCATGACCTATTTTTCAAATCAACATATTTCAAGAAAAGAGCCTCGAAAACGAAAACTTGGATCTCACCTAATCCATTACTAGGTGAATATCAGTTGGATCATGTAATGATCTCCCGCGTAAATACAGTAGAAATCATGAAACTTAAAGTCCTTAATGGACTAGACCTAGATTCCGACCATTACCCAACAAAATTCTACCTAGATGTCATTCCAGAAAAAAAGAAAATTCACTAAGAAATATCCACACCGTAAATATGATGTGCAAAAGATAAATGGTAATGAACAATTTACAAAAGAAACGCAAAATTTAAAACCACAAAATTGGCAACAACTGCAAGCAGGACTTTTAAATGCAGCTGAAACTGTAGCACCGCAAACAAGAACACATAAACACCCATGGTGGACAGATGAGTGTGACCAACTGATAAATCTCAGACAACAGGGGTGGCAAAATTGGTTGTGCAACAAAAATCAAAAGACCCTGGAAGATCTCAAAGATACCAGGAAAACAGTCACAAAAGCAATACGAACAGTCCGTAAACAACATGAAGACAAAAAATTGCAAGACATAGAAAATGATTTCAAGAAAAGCAATTCCCGAAATTTCTACGGAGTATTCAAACAAAAATTAACAAAGTTCTCTCCTCCATCACTCCAGTTCAAAAACGACCATGGGGAAATTGCTCATAACAACACCGAAAACTGTGAAATTCTTGCAAAATACTTTTCTAAATTACTGAATTGTGAAAAGCCTGCAGAAAAATTTGAGTTCCATCGTATACAACGAAACCCAGACTCAAAGCCACCAAGTTTACAAGAGATTAAAGAGATAATTCAGTCACTGAAAAATAACAAAGCATCAGGAGAAGACCAAATCATTGCAGAATTATGGAAAAATGCAGGAGAAAATCTTATTGTAACTCAAAGAAATTATACATGAAATCTGGAAAACTGAAAAAATCCCCACAGATTGGAAGACTGCAATCAAACATCCTCTGTACAAAAAAGGAAGTAAAACAGATCCCAACAACTATCGTGGAATCTCTTTATTGTCAATAACATACAAAATACTGTCTGAAGCCCTACTAAACCGCGCAGAACCTCAGCTGGATTCAAAACTAGGCGAATACCAAGGTGGGTTCAGAAAAGGTCGATCTTGCGTAGAACAAATCCTTAACTTGAAAAACTCAATGAAATATTTACATAGTACTGCAAACAAAAGTTATGTCATCACGTTTGTCGACTTTAAAAAAAGCATATGACAGTATAGACCGAGATCCCTTTTTGAAGTATTAGCAGAATTTGGACTAGATCAAAAGACAACAAACATCATAAAAGAAACACTCACGGAGACCAAATCCAAAGTAAAATTTATGGGAGAATTGAGCACAGAATTTGAAATAGATACAGGAGTACGACAAGGGGATGTACTGTCCCCAGTGCTCTTCAATTGTGCTCTTGAAAAAGTTGTTAGAGAATGGAAAAAAGCAGGTGCACCAGCACACAGACTGGGGCCAAGACATAAGGGCATAGAATTACACTGTTTAGCATTTGCTGATGACATGGCACTGATCGCACAAGACATTACCGATGCACAGAAACAGCTAGAATTATTACAAGAACAGGCAGCTAAAACAGGAATACAAATTTCATTTGAAAAAACAAAATTCATGACTGACGTCAAAGATGCACCTTCTGATCTCAAAATTAGTAATAACTACATCTCTCGAGTAAAAGAATTTAAATATTTAGGTGAATGGATTGCAGAAAATTGTAATGAAAAGAAATCTGTCAGATCAAGAGTCCAGAAAATGGAGACGGCGTTTCAGTTAACAAAAAACATTTACAACAAAAAGAGTCTCTCGTGGAAATGCAAAATACGACACTACACAACAGTAATTAGACCCGAAGCTCTCTACGCATCTGAGACACTAAACCTTCAACACGGAACACTAAAAGAGGGCCGGCCGTGGTGGCCGTGCGGTTCTGGCGCTGCAGTCTGGAACCGCGGGACTGCTACGGTCGCAGGTTCGAATCCTGCCTCGGGCATGGGTGTGTGTGATGTCCTTAGGTTAGTTAGGTTTAAGTAGTTCTAAGTTCTAGGGGACTTATGACCTAAGATGTTGAGTCCCATAGTACTCAGAGCCATTTTTGAACTAAAAGAGGAATTAGAAGTGAAAGAACGTAAGATAATGAGGGAAATCCTAGGACCAAGAACTAAAGATGGGGTACATTATCCAAAACCCAATACAGAAATATATAAAAATATCTCCAAAATAACAGACACAATGCGCATGAGAAAAATCCAATTCATGGGGCACTTAGAAAGAATGGACTCAAACAGGTTAACGCACAAAACCCATACATTTTTAAAGAACAAAACTACAAGACCGAACTGGTACAAACAGACGGAAAAAGACCTGAGAGAATTAGGGTCTCCAAATCTACATGATAGAAATGAAATCAGAAAAATCACAAACACACGGGGTTTTGAGGAAAAAGAGAGAATAACTAATCGACATACATGGTCTACGCAACGAAAGCTAGCTCATTCGTTGTTTATGAAGGAATACTGGGCGAAAAGGAAGGCCAACAAATGTTGATTACGCGAGGTCCTAAGTGATCCATCCGCGAAGAAGAAGAAAATACACTCATGATTCGACACACGCTGCTTTGTTTAGAGGCCATATTTCTCATACACCCTGGAATAGTAGTTCAGCAATGGTATCAATCAGTCGGGGCATTTATTGCTTGGATAATGTCTTTCAGGTTGAAAACAGCCCTCAATTTACTAAGGCATTACAGATAATTTTATCCTGAAGCCTAGTACGCACTGATTTATTATCCAGACTCATTATCGCAGTTCGTTATCCCTGGTTCATAGACGCGGTATTGTTGTTGCGGGTTGTTTGTGGAAAACTCTTTCTCACCCTGCAACACAAAAGTATCGAAGCAGAAACCGAATTTTCACTCATGTGGATCACTGCATGAGGCAAAGCTACATCCTTTTCTGAAACTAGTTTCCTCGGAAAACCTATTACTATTTGCACCAAAAAAATTAAGAAAATAATATTTTTGGATTTGTCTGAGGTTTTTATTTTCGCTACGCAACGTTTCTCATGTGATTTCATAAAAAAGTTGATATATTGTTGCCTAACATTCGTGATTGGCAGAGAAGTGGCTAACTTTTCGTTATGTCAGTTTTTACCTTGTTTATAAATGAAGTATCATAACTCATTGAACGTAATTTGAAAAATTTGCAATGAAGAATGACCTCACTGGCTGTTTGAGGTTTTTGCGCTTTAGGCCATGTATTGTAGCGTGCCAACTGAAGCTAACATACCGAAGTATTTTTTTTACCGTGGTAGGAAAGTATTTTTTTTTTTTACCGTAGTAGGAAAGCTGTATCTTTTCAGTATCGAGTGTGTTGGTGATAAGCCGCACATGATAAGTTCCTGCACGCCACGCAGAGTACAGCGTGACAACGAACTACACACAAACAGTTCGAGGTAGTCAAACAGGGTTTTCATCAAATAATAGTACGCAGAGAGATGAGTAGTTCTCTGTACAATAAATACTGAGTTGTTTTATTCTTAATAATGGGGAAGTGTATTAATGGTTCAAATGGCTCTGAGCACTATGGGACTTAACAGCTGAGGTCATCAGTTCCCTAGAACTTAGAACTACTTAAAGCTAACTGACCTAAGGACGTCACACACATCCATTTTCGAGGCAGGATTCGAACCTGCGATCGTAGCGGTCGCGCGGTTCCACACTGAAGCGCCTAGTACCGCTCGGCCACATCGGCCGGCAGTGTATTAATGCCATTCATTGCTTAGGAAGAGTATAGTGCTATAATGCAAATCAATGTTTACAATAAAACTTGTCGCAAAAACAGCAGCATGTAAAAATATGTAGTCGCTTCTGGTAACAAGTTTTAATATACTGCGAGTGTGGCTTCATTCTTGCCCGTTATACAGCCACTGAGAAAAGCATTAGTACACAGAAAACGAGATATGAGTTCTCTGTATTTCATATCGGTTTCATCACAAATGCAACTTGCAACGCCGCGCGCGATTAGCCGCGCTGTCTAAGGCGCTGCAGTAATGGACTGTGCGGATGGTCCCGGCGGAGGTTCGAGTCCTCCCTCGGGCATGGGCGTGTGTGTTTGTCCTTAGGATAATTTAGGTTAAGTAGTGTGTAAGCTTAGGGACTGATGACCTTAGCAGTTAAGTCCCATAAGATTTCACACACATTTGAACATTTGAACTTGCAACGGCACAAACATTACTCAGTTTACTTAAATTGATTCAACAACTGAAATTTGAATGTCAAATAAAAGCAAAAACAGTGCTTCACACGGCAGTTCATCATTGAACAAATATGGTAGTACACATTATCTTTACAGCTGAAAATATTTTATTTACCATGTGAGTTTCTTTCTAATAAATCATCAGTCGCAGTCGATTTGGTATGAATTGTGCAAATTTGTTAGTTATGTCTAATGTTAATGTTCTTCCATTTACATTACAGTATGGCTTTAAGGTCTGATTTGTACCCTCTTCTGTGATTTACTACACTCATGATCAAAATGTTTACAGTGTTTCCTCTTACTCACGACACACTCAATTAGTGAGTTATAGCGTCGTTTTAAATTTCATTACCTAACTTTTCGTTCCCTCATTATCTCTACATCGATCCATGGGTGATGGCTGATATTTATAAACGATTATTACTATTTTGTTATTTTAGGTGTGGTACTGCACAATGTCACAAAAATCTATCAAGGAATTTTTTGGAGGTGATAGTAGCACTAAAAAATCTCAGATCGTTTGTATTTGTGTTACCCATGACAGTGCCCAGTTTCAGTCTAATAGTAATAATACTAGTCGAAGATTCTTACAAGAAAGCACGAACATTAATACTAGTTAGTCAAATATTTTGTGGTCAACTATAAGTGTTTCCTCCTATACTTGTGCTGTTATGCTATGTTCTCACTGTAACAGACCTTGCTTGTTGAAAGTTATTTTTATGTCAGTGTGATGTGTACGATACAAGTCATGTTGCACTTTTTATGCATAACGATTTCAGGTAGCCGGCCGCGGTGGTCTAGCGATTCTGGCGCTGCAGTCCGGAACCGCGGGACTGCTACGGTCGCAGGTTCGAATCCTGCCTCGGGCATGGGTGTGTGTGATGTCCTTAGGTTAGTTAGGTTTAAGTAGTTCTAAGTTCTAGGGGACTTATGACCTAAGATGTTGAGTCCCATAGTGCTCAGAGCCATTTGAACCATCGATTTCAGGTAGAGGCGATGGACATAAAAGTTGCGGCATAGGACCGTCAAAGCGTGCAGACACTTCGTTCTCATATGAAAACACAATGTATACTTGTTTTTGAAACAAAATTTCACCCATCACAGAAGCATAAGTTTCTGCAAAGGAATGGAAGATCTTGTAAATCGGAATGGTTTGTGGCTTATCCATGGCTACATCACGAGGAAAAGACTGGTAGTGTTGTCTGCTATGACTGAATTCGGTCCATCCACGTACTGTACAATTGACGACCACAGTAAGAGACGGCTTTTCTTAAAGGAGGTTTCTGTAACTGGAAAAGAGCTCCGGTAACGTTCAAGACAAGGGAGAAGGGAGAAGGGATTTTGTTTTCGTCGAGAGCCTCTCGCAATTATTCAGCAACGTGAAAGTAGCCACTAGTGACTCCCAACTCGCACGACATCTGCTGACTGATCAGAAGAGAGCTAGAACCGCTTTACAGGTAATTATCACTTCATGGGTCGAACAGAAACGCACAGAGAGGACATGAAACGATCTCTGGGAGCCTCATGAAATTTTTCAGTGAGAGGAAGAATGATGAGCCAGAACTGAAGGCATTGCTGAAGCGCCGCGACACGATTGGCGCCAGTGATACAAAACGAAGTACTGGAAATTATGGCTCACATGAATCAGCGAGAAACGGTGCAGAAAATAAAGAATCCCTCACTTTACGGAATGTGGCAGATTCAACGACGGACGTGGCTGGCCAGGAGCACTTCACTCTTTGTGTTCATTGCGTTGACCCTAAGACGCTCTAAATAAAAGAACTTTTCAGGGTTTATACAGTCCGCCGGACTCACTAGAAATTGAGTTTCCACGTGCTCACTATTCGATAGTGCTGCTAATACACTACTGGCCATTAAAATAGCTACACCAAGAAGAAATTCAGATAATAAACGGGTATTCATTGGACAAATATATTATACTAGAACTGACATGTGATTACATTTTCACGCAGTTTGGGTGTATAGATCCTGAGAAATCAGGACCCACAACAACCACTTTTGGCCGTAATAACGACCTTGATACGCCTGGTCATTGAGTCGAACAGAGCTTGGATGGCGTGTGCAGGTACAACTGCCCATGCAGCTTCAACACGATACCACAGTTTATCAAGAGTAGTGACTGGCGTATTGTGACGAGTCAGTTGCTCGGCCACCATTTGTAAGTAGGCTGTATATGTTTTCTTATTGGCAACGTTACGTAGCGCTCTGTACGAAAATCACTGGCTGTGCTGTGTGCAGTCTGTGGCTAGTTTGCATTGTTGTCTGCCATTGTAATGTTTGGCAGCGGCAGCTGGATGTTCACAGCGCGCAGCGTTGCGCAGTAGGAGGTGAGCCGCCAGCAGTGGTGGATGTAGGGAGAGAAATGGCAGAGTTTTGAAATTTGTAAGACTGGATGTCATAAACTGCTATGTATATTATGCTTTTTCAACACTATTAAGGTAAATACATTGTTTGTTCTCTATTAAAATCTTTCATTTGCTAACTATGCCTATCAGTAGTTAGTGCCTTCCGTAGTTTGAGTCTTTTATTTAGCTGGCAGTAGTGGCACTCGCTGTATTACAGTAGCTCGAGTAATGAAGATTTTTGTGAGGTAAGTGATTTGTGAAAGGTATAGGTTAATGTTAGTCAGGGCCATTCTTTTGTAGGGATTTTTGAAAGTCAGACTGCGTTGCGCTAAAAATATTGTGTGTCAGTTTAAGCACAGTCTTGTACAATTTTTCTAAGGGGACGTTTCACATTGACCAGACGTTTTCAATTGCTAAAAGATTTGTAGAATGTGCTGACCAGGGCAGCAGTCGAACATTTTCTGCATCCAGAAAGGCCCGTACAGGACCTGCAACATGCGATCGTGGATTATCCTGCTGAAATATAGGGTTTCGCAGGGATCGAATGAAGGGTAGAGCCACGGGTCGTAACACATCTGAAATGTAACGTCCACTGTTCAAAGTGCCGTCAATACGAACAAGAGGTGACCGAGACGTGTAGTCAATGGCACCCCATACCATCACGCCTGGTGTACGCCAGAATGGCAATGACGAATACACGCTTCCAAAGTGCGTTCACCGCGATGTCGCCAAACACGGATGCGACCATCGTGATGCTGTAAACAGAACCTGGATTCATCCGAAAAAATGACGTTTTGCCATTCCTGCACCCAGGGTCGTCATTGAGTACCACATCGCAGGCGATCCTGTCTGTGATGCAGCGCCAATGGTAACCGCAGCCATGGTCTCCGATCAGATAGTCCAAGCTGCTGCAAACGTCGTCGAACTGTTCGTGCAGATGGTTGTTGTCTTGCAGACGTCCCCATCTGTTGACTCAGGGATCGAGACGTGGCTGCACGATCCGTTACAAACATGCCGATAAGGTTCTTGCCATCTCGACTGCTAGTGATACGAGGCTATTGGGATCCAGCACGGCGTTCCATATTACCCTCCTGAACCCACCGATTCCATGCGAGCAGCAATGTCGCGATACGATAACGTTTGACCAGGCAACGCCGGTCAACTGCTGTTTGTGTATGAGAAATCGGTTGGAAACTTTCCTCGTGTCAGCACGTTGTTGGTGTTGCCACCGGCGCCAGCCTTGTGTGAATGCTCTGAAAAGCTAATCATTTGCATATCACAGCATCTTCTTCCCGTCGGTTAAATTTCGCGTCTGTAGCGCGTCATCTTCGTGGTTTAGCAGTTTTAATGGCCAGTAGTGTACGTTAGGGTGGAATTAAAATGTGAAAGAAATCCTTCGTTAAGACCAGCCAACGAGTTGTTACATCCACTGCAGCAATCATTGTTTGGATCTTGCACTACATAAACTGTGATCCATTGTGCGATGTACAGGTAACTGTTAAAGACGCCTGAAATATAACTCTAGAATACGCAAAAAGAAAAAACGTGTACGCAGATAGAGACGAGGTATTGGCAGAAGTAAAGCTGTGAGGACGGGGCGTGAGTCATGCTTGGGTAGCTCAGTTGGTAGAGCACTTGCCCGCGAAAGGCAAAGGTCCCGAGTTCGAGTCTCGGTCCGACACACAGTTTTAATCTGCCAGGAAGTTTCGTGTACGCAGATGTTGTGCTACCACCTGGTGTCGATGAGACGAATTGAAATCCAAAAGATCAACGACTGATTCCATTGTGTCCCATCCGATGGACTGTAAAAGTAAAATCTTTGACACGTTTCAGGGAAAACTATGAGAGGATCAGAAAACGGTGACCGAAATATTTAATGTACCGAGCTCAGTTAGAGACGAAAGATGGCCAGTCCTGCAGAACTAAGCGAAGAGGCTCGAGAAGTTTGAAACTATTTTTTGTATAACAGTAGCAACTGAAGTGTCTGGACCGTCTGAGGAACTGGCCAGGTCTCTAGAGAATCCTTATTTTAGTGCAGCAGGAGTGAAACATTCTGTAGTGGTTCTGAAAGTAGCTCTTGCAAATCTTAGGCCTACGGAAGCATTTGATTCGACGTTAAAGAATTTCAAAGATTATCCTAAAAACCTAAACATGAAAGACCCAAACGTCTCACGACCAAGAAGAAAACCAGCGAAATTGCAACACACAGAAACACCGTCTGTTCACAAAGAATAGTCTAAAGAACGAAAATTTAGCAAAGATTTTTTGACATTCGTGATCCCCTTCTGAATGAAATTGATCGAAGGTTCAATCAAGAGGATCTAAACTATCTCAGCTTGAAGAGATACATGTTACATGCTCCCAAACACATCCTACATCTACACGACGTTTGGAAGAATTGCTTGGAGTATATACAACAGAATTTAACCTGGACAGGCTTCATGCACAGCTCGAAATGCTGCGGTCCGTTACGACTGGTATACAACCATGTAATGTATCCTCCGTTGGAATGGTTAAAGAACTCTTTCAGGAAGTTATTCGTCTCGTTATTCTGATTCTAACAGTTCCAGTATCGTCAGCATCCTCTGAGAGGTCATTCAGCGCCCTGAGACGACTTAAAACTTGCCTCAGATCAACAATGACTCACTTGAGACTTACACATGTCCATGAGCATCAACACAGGGTTGGAAAAATTAATTTTATTGATCTCATGAAAGGATTTGCTTCCAGAACTGTCGGAAATAAAACTACATTTGGAAATTGTACATAAAATTTTTAGTCTAAATAAAAACAAAATAAAAATCTTCTTCTTTTTCAAACTAATTATGTATTTATTTTCTTTTTTCAATACACTGTGATGCACAATGTTTGTAAAAAAATAATAGTAACAAAATGTTTCTTTCTGACCGATTGATATTCCAGTCTACAGTAAATATGAATTCCTTTTCGTAAATGGTCTAAAAACAAAGTAGATCCAGTGTCTTACCAGATAAATGATGTCTTTTTAAAAATTGAAGCAGCGAAATTGTTTTCAAAATCACGACCTACAATATTGGGTCCATTTTAGTATTAGTGAATTGTTTCTCTCTGTAGATTAACATAGTGCTGATTACCTTCCCACAATATCGGTATGCATGTATTCTTAACAATTTTGATGAAGGACGAAATCACTTCAAAATGGTTCAAATAGCTCAGAGAACTATGAGACTTAACTTCTGAGGTCATCGGTCCTCTAGAACTTAGAACTATTTAAACCTAACGAACCTAAGGACATCACACACATCCATACCCCAGGCAGGATTCGAACCTGCGACCGTTGCAGTCACGCGGTTCCAGACTGAAGCGCCTAGACCCACTCGGCCACTCCGGCCGGCACGAAGTCAGTAAATGGGGTTGCCTCCCTCTAAAGAAATATTTGACTCGCCACTCCTGTGCTTGTAGTAGGTTGATGCACCCACTATGAAAGCACTGATTGTTAACTTATGACACTAAACTTCATTGCGAATCGCGATTTGCGTCTTTCAAAAGTTCGCTTCTTCCAGTACACAAACTAATATCACACATCCTGCATCGAGCACGATAAGTGTCCTTAAACACCCTTTAAACTGTTCTTCCTTTTGTCACACTTCCCTGAATTTCTGCTTTCAACTTTGACTGTCACTATTTTGTAACTCTCTTTTCTTTTCTTTTTCGGTGCTGAAGCCAATACTAATACTACCGTTACACCCCCCGACCCAAAAAAAAAACTTTAGAAGCTTATGGAAAGGCTAAAGGAACTGAACTGATCTACGAAAGCTGTCTATCCTTTACTTTCAACATGTGAACAAAGACAGAAACACAGTCGCCACTCCGGATGTTAAGAATGGAACTGTGTAAGCAACAATGGTGCAGAGATTACAGTAGACGCGCTAAAAGTTGCCTGATGGACCCCTGCTTTCGGTTGTCGGATGAGTACCCCATTCGGTGCACTTCGCATTAATTGTCTTCTATTCACGATTGGTACTAGCGTCAGGTTTTCCTCAACAGTGCCCATTTTCTTCTAATCATTGCGTTGCATTACAGCAACTTTAGTTTCAAAATTTTTTGGAGCATTGTTCCAGGAAAAACAGCGATCGATTACTTTATAACTTATTTCAGTACACACAGTCGTGGTCGTATTTAAGTTGTTTGTTTTTATTTTTAGATGCTGGAGCAGTGTTCTCCACGTCTGCACAGATCGACCTGTTCCACGACAACGGCTCCTACGGTCATCAAGGATTATAAGATTTAAAGATGATCTCTTAGAAGATAAAATCGGTCATCTGAAAAAGAATAAACAACTCAAATGGGATCACAAGTGTGTATTGAAATAAGCTAATTTTTGTTTAGTTTATGTTCTTTGCTACAAGTAAGTACCGCATTTGAAAATGATTGTCTCGTAATGCGCGTTCCAGAGTCTGTGTTGCTTCTGTGCAAAATTTGTGCCTCAGGAAGCAGCAACTCAACGGCACGAGTAGCGCTAAGCTACAAACACGTCAGTATATCCCCTGTCACGTGTCCCCTCCAAACAGTGACTAAAATACTTTCCTCTGCACCTCGTTTCATCCCTGAGGTAGGTCCCAATAGCCAACTTCCTGCATATAATGGTGACAGACGTGTGCAATTTTTAAAATTTATACAGTTTGGTAACTTTTTCTTGTTTAATTTCTCATTTCGCAAATTTTTCTTTCTTGGGCAAAAACTCCCTGCGTTTTACAGAAGGGTCGGGAATTCCTTCCTTCGTCACTAGATTTTGGAAAAAAGAGACAAAAGTTCCTGCACGTAGGAATGTGACCCTATGGTTGGCAACTGTGCTACTGACTTGAGATGGGCCAGCTCGAGTTGCCAAACCGGTTTAACTCGAGTTCCGTTCACGCGGTGTTCGGCGGCCGCCGCTGTCGACGACAGTTTCGTCACGCCGACCGAACCCGAGTTGAACTGAATAGAGTCTATGCCTACAGAACGGGGTGTCATTCACTGTGGTCGATTCGACGAACACATTCCCCCCTACATTAAGCCCTATTGTTGCAGACGGGAGGGGCACGCCGCCCTGTCAGCAGTGCCTGAGGGGAGGGGGGGGGGAGGGGGTTCCATAGTCCGATACACGAACGATGGTGGTTCACGCATGTCGATCAAGGACGGGTATTGCATTGTTGACGATTCCAAGAGAGAGTTATGATATGTGCATGCGCGTGCTTTCCTCTTGAAGACAGCGCATATCCTGCCAATTATGTATCTCGCTTGTTTGTGCAGAATTTGTCACTTACCACGACAGTTAGTGATGACAACTCACAACAAATGGAATCGAAATTCACTAAACAATTCGCTACGGTCACGTTTAATGCTCGCATTAGCTACATAATTCACAGCATAGCGCTCAGAACACTACCGAACGCTCAATGACTATCGAAGAATACGTGATGGCTCTGAGCACTATGGGACTTAACATCGGTGGTCATCAGTCCCCTAGAACTTAGAACTACTTAAACCTAAGTAACCTAAGGACATCACACACATCCATGGCCGAGGCAGGATTCGAACCTGCGACCGTAGCGGTCACGCGGTTCCAGACTGAAGCGCCTTTAACCGCACGGCCACAACGGCCGGCAAGAACACGTGACGTAGGTGCGCAGGTCAAGTGCAAAACAGACCGTCGTCGTTCGTGACTCCAACTGTATTGTACGCGCAAACAAAGTTGACACTCGGCGCGGTGGCTGATGGGAGCGACTGCAAAGGCACTTCCCATTTACAGCCGCTCCCATCACCTAGCGCGCCGGGTGTCACCTTTATTTGCGAGTGTAATAGTTGGTTCTGTGATACTGCAGGCGGAAGTGATCTAAACCGCTTTTCAATCAGGTAAATTGTATTTCGTCCCGAAGTCACAGCGTCAATTCGACGAAGGTATAAGTGTAGATGTAAATGTTGGCTCGTTGAAACGACTAACGTGTAGTAGTAACGAACAAAATGTAGTCGTCGATTGGACGAACCTTTAGTAATGAGCGAATAATTTGCTATAGGTACGTAACTGGATTTTGCTGAATATAATGCTTTGCTTTCATGTGGGTTGTCGTTTCCATAACTTTCCTTTTCTGTTCAGGAGCTGGCGAATTATTCAAAACAGAGACTTATGGATTCAGTGGAATCAATCCTCATCTGATGATTCTGACGAAGACTACAACGCCGAAGAAGATATCATTTTCGATGACACTATCGACTCTGCATCAGACTGGGATGAAGAAACACTCAACGCAACGGTGGCGCCAACTGAGGAGGAAGCATCTGTTGGGAAAAACAAGAAGGGGCAAAACAGTCAACTACTTACCCCGAGAAAACTGGCCGGAAAAATGTGCAGTACGCAAGTAACAAGTATGTTTTCAGGGAAAAAGAGTTCCTCGACAGCTTCACAATCGTCAGTCACAACGTCATCCTCAGGAGACAACTTCCAATACGTCTTGGCGCCATCTGGAGGTGAGCTTATGTCTGAAATAGGAATTGCCTGGAAAAAGATAAGTCTGCGTGAAACCACTGGTAATGCACCAGCATCAAACATATCCAATATACGCCAAGGTCCGATTCAAATGGTTGAAATGGCTCTGAGCACTATGCGACTTAACTTCTAAGGTCATCAGTCCCCTAGAACTTAGAACTATTTAAACCTAACTAAGCTATGGACGTCACACACATCCATGCCCGAGGCAGGATTCGAACCTGCGACCGTAGCGGTCGCGTGGTTCCAGACTGTAGCGCCTAGAACCGCTCGGCCACCTCGGCCGGCCAAGCTCCCATTGCTTCCACTGGATAGACGTGTGACGTTCTACATTGTTTCGAGTTACTCTTCTCAGATGACATTGTTCTTCTATTGTTTGTATTCTTTGTATTCGATGCTCCTGGCTCTGGTCACTCAAATCATCGTGTAAGAATTGGTGGCATTTTCTTTATTCCATACTGTTCCCGGCGGGTGATATATGTATATATATATGGTGGTCCATTGATAGTGACAGGGCCAAATATCTCACCAAATAAGCATCAAACGAAAAAACTACAAAGAACGAAACTCGTCTACATTGAAGGGGGAAACCAGATGGCGCAATATTGGCCCGCTAGATGGCCCTGCCATAGATCAAACGGGTATCAACTGCGATTTTTAAAATAGGAACCCCCATTTTTATTACATATTCGTGTAGTACGTAAAGGAATATGCATGTTTTAGTTGGACCACTTATTCGCTTTGTGTCAGATGGCGCTGTAATAGTCACAAACCTATAAGTACGTGGTATGACGCAACATTCCGCCAGTGCGGACGGTATTTGCTTCGTTATACATTACCCATGTTAAAATGGACCGTTTACCATTCCGAAAAAGGTCGATTTCGTGTTGATGTATGGCTATTGTGATCAAAATGCCCAACGGGGGTGTGCTATGTATGCTGCTCGGTATCCTGGACGACATCATCCAAGTGCCTGGAGCCTTCACCGGATAGTTACGTTATTTAAGGAAACAGGAAGTGTTCAGCCACATGTGACACGCCAACCTCGACCTGCAACAAATGATGATTCCCCAAGTAGGTGTTTTAGCTGCTGTCGCGGCTAATCCGCACATCAGTAGCAGACAAATCGCGCGAGAATCGGGAATCTCAAAAACGTCGGTGTTGAGAATACTACATCATTATCGATTACACCCGTACCATATTTCTACGCACCAGGAATTGCATGGCGACGACTTTGAACGTCGTGTACAGTTCTGCCACTGGGCACAAGATAAATTACGGGGTGATAACAGATTTTTTGCACGCATTCCGTTTAGCGTAGAAGCGTCATTCACCAACAACGGTAACGTAAACCGGCATTATATGCACTGCTGGGCAACGGAAAATCCACGATGGCTGCGACAAGTGGAACATCAGCAACCTCGGCGGGTTAATGTAAAGGTGCGGCATTATGAGAGGAAGGATAATTGGCCACCATTTTATGGATGGCATTCTAAATGGTGCAATGTATGCTGATTTCCTACGTAATGTTCTACCGATGTTACTACAAGATGTTTCATTGCATGACATCCAACATGATGGATGACCGGCACATAGTCTCGTGCGGTTGAAGCGATATTGAATAGCATATTTCATGACAGGTGGATTGGTCGTCGAAGTACCATACCATGGCCCGCACGTTCACCGGATCTGACGTCCCCGGATTTGTTTCTGTGGGGAAAGTTGAAGGATATTTGCTATCGTGATCCACCGACAACGCCTGACAACATGTGTCAAGGCATTGTAAATGCATGTGCGAACGTTACGGAAGGCGAATTACTCGCTGTTGAGAGGAATGTCATTAAACGTATTGCCAAATGCATTGAGGTTGACAGACACAATTTCGAGCATTTATTGCATTAATGTGGTATTTGCAGATAATCACGCTGTAACAGAATGCGTTCACAAAGATACATATATCACATTGGAACAACCGAAATAAAATGTTCAAACGTATTTTTTTTTCTTTATTGTTATTTTGAAACCTGTATTACAGGCAGGCCTGCAGCAGCATACGACGCCGCTCTTTAGCCGCAGAGAAACACAAATATACAAATGAAGACATTTAAAGAAAAAGCATGGTGGACATATAAACGGAGACAAACACTTTTTAAAATACAAGGTGCCATTCACGGGCGTAGAGTCCAAGATAAAATTGTTCAGACATTTCGACACAGACAGAGACGAAAATTGTCACATGTGAACGTAGGGGCACAAAACGAATAACACTGAATCACTTTAGCACAAAACGACGGCACACACAGAACACGAGGCGTCGATCTCTAGCGCGCGAATGTTCACTATCCGTGTACGAGTCCGGGGACCTGCCAAGAGAGGAGGAGGGGGGGGGTGAGAGAGGGAGAGGGGAGAGCAGATGCCATGGGCGGGGTAGATAGGGGGAAGGGAGGAAGGGGGAGGGGAAGCCCGGGGGAAGAGGGAAGGAGGGAGGGGATGGGGAAAAAGGAAAGAGAAGGGAGGTAGGGTGCCTAATGGAAAGGACACAGGATGTAGGGGGGGAGGATCAAAGTTGATAGGAGGGGTAGATGGAGGGGAGGAGGACATCATCAGGGAGGGGGGGGCTGGCGGAAGCCACCTTGGGAGAGGGTGAGGAGGGTGGAGAGATGGAGACCGGGTGGGACGTGGGAATACAGGCGCGGCAGTGGGTGGGGGTGGGAGAGGATGGGTGAGACAAGCGGATGAGGAGGATTGAGTTTGCGGGAGGTGTACAGGATCCGTATCCTTTCAAGGAAAAGGAGGAGGTGGAGGAAGGGGATGAGATCATACAGGATCGGCGTGGGGGAGGGGAGACCGATGCGATAGGCGAGGCAGAGAGTATGGCGTTCAAGGATGTGGAGGGGTTGATAATAGGTAGGGGGGGCGGAGATCCAGGCTGGATGGGCGTAACAAAGGATAGGGCGGATGAGGGATTTATAGGTGTGGAGGATGGTGGAGGGGTCCAGACCCCACGTACGGCCGGAAAGGAGCTTGAGGAGACAGAGTCGGGAGCGCGCCTTGGCTTGGATTGTCCGGAGATGGGGAGACCAGGAGAGGCGACGGTCGAGGGTGACGCCAAGGTACTTAAGGGTGGGAGTGAGGGCGATAGGACGGCCATAGATGGTGAGACAGAAATCAAGGAGGCGGAAGGTAGGGGTAGTTTTGCCTACAATGATCGCCTGGGTTTTGGAGGGATTGACCTTGAGCAACCACTGGTTGCACCAAGCGGTGAACCGGTCAAGATGGGATTGTAGAAGGTGTTGGGAGCGCTGCAGGGTGGGGGCAAGGGCGAGGAAGGCGGTGTCATCGGCAAACTGGAGAAGGTGGACGGGGGGTGACGGCGGCGGCATGTCCGCCGTGTACAAAAGGTACAGAAGGGGGGAGAGGACGGAGCCTTGGGGCACACCGGCGGAGGGGAAAAAGGTGTAGGAATCTGTGTTATGGATGGTGACATAGGAAGAACGGCGGGAGAGAAAGGAGCCGATCAGACGGACGTAGTTAATGGGAAGGGCGAAGGTTTGGAGCTTGAAGAGGAGACCGGAATGCTATACGCGGTCATAAGCTCGTTCGAGGTCCAGGGAGAGGAAGATTGCGGAGCGACGGGAATTAAGCTGGTCGGAAAGGAGATGAGTGAGGTGAAGGAGAAGATCGTCGGAAGAGAATGACGGCCGAAAGCCACACTGGGTAACGGGAAGGAGGCGGTGCTGGCGGAGATGCTGGTGGATACGGCGGGTGAGGATAGATTCCAGGACCTTGCTGAAGACCGAGGTAAGGCTGATGGGACGGTAGGAGGAGACGGCGTACGGCGGTTTGCCAGGTTTAAGGAACATCAGGATACGGGAGGTGTTCCACAGGTCGGGGTAGTAACCGGTGGACAGGACTACATTGTAGAGCCTGGCCAGGGTGGAGAGGAAAGAGACAGGAGCTTCACGAAGGTGACGGTAGGTGACACGACCGTGACCAGGAGCGGTGTTGCGTTTCGTGCGGAGTGTAGCAATGAGATCCTGTGTAGTGATAGGGGCATTGAGTTCCATGTGTGCAATGTTGTCCAAGTACTGGAAACCAGGAGCGAGGGGAGGGACAGAGGTGTCAGTTCGATCGCGGACATCCGGGAAGAGGGAGTAATCGAACTGGGGATCATCGGGGATGGAGTGTTCAAACGTACCTACGTTCTGTATTTTAATTTAAAAGACCTACCTGTTATCAACTGTTCGTCTATAATTGTGAGCCATATGTTTGTGACTATTACAGCGTCATGTATCACAAAGCGGAAAAAGTGGTCCAACTAAAACATTCGTATTTCTTTACATTCTACACGAATATTTAATAAAAAATGGGAGGTTTCTTTTTTAAAAAACGCAGGTGATATCCGTTTGACCTATGACAGCGCCATCTAGCGGGCCACCCATAGCGCCATCTTCTTCCCCCCTTCAAGCTAGACAAGTTTCGTTCTTTGTATTTTTTTCTTTTGACGCTTATTTCGTGAGATATTTGGCCCGGTCACGATCAATGGACCATCCTATATATATATATATATATATATATATATATATATATATATATATATATATATACGCTCTTTTGTTTGTGAACCTATGCATTGTGAGTCTTAGTGATTTATTGCAGTGTAAAGACCGTGCAAAACCTGAGATATAGTTTTCTTTAACTTTCCTACAATAACGGGTTTATAATTCTACCGTTGTGTCGCTTTTAGTAATTTTCCTGGCCAAACCTAGACGTGGTACTCGAATCGACGAAGGTATAGGTATGGAAGAGCTCGAAATTATTGTGATATCCTAGGACTAAAAGCTAAAAGTGATTGAGGGAAGCCGGCCGTTGTGGCCGAGCGGTCTAGGCGCTTCAGTCCGGAGCCGCGCTGCTGCTACAGTCGCAGGTTTGAATCCTGCCTCGGGCATGGATGTATGTGATGTTCTTAGGTTAGTTAGGTTTAAGTAGTTCTAAGTCTAGGGGACTGATGACCTCAGATGTTAAGTCCCATAGTGCTCAGAGCCATTTGAATTTGATTGAGGGAAACGATGACGAAGCGGTAACTTTATACGAATTATGCTCCAGCCATGGTATTTGGCTACAGCTCGGCAACATTTATGCACATGACGAGGCAATTTGCTACCTTAAGATGGTCTGATCACCGTCCAAATCTTACAGCACATTCAAAATGGCTCATAAGTGTGTTCGCATTTCAGCGTGTAGTGTGGCAATACCAACACGTTTTCCATAGCGCGCTTTGCGGGGGAAGGGCGGCGGGTGTGTGGACTGTTCTTTATCCCCACCTTAAAAAAGTTAAAAAATAAAATTCGTTAATTGTTGTTTACTTATATTAATAACATACTGTTTAAAGAGGCAGTGTCGTTCAAGTAAAGTCCGGAACCTGTAACTATCTTTTAGAGCACTTTTAGCAATATTTGCGCATTTTTCAGTAACGTGTATTACCCAGATGGGGGTATTTTATGATCACCGAGAAAAATTTTAAAAACGCAGGTTTCGCTATCTGCCTTTGACTTTTAATTACAACATAGGTTTTAAGGAGACGTTGAAAAGTAACTAAGGTCTTGAACATGAAAGTACTTAATATTACATTTGTTGTAGAAAGGGAAGTCACTGTTATAACTTAAATTTTTGGCCTAAAGCGCGGTATCCATCCACGCTCGTGGCGAGTCATTTGGCTACAAAATCGCCGATTATGAACTTCCCTCAAAAAAAAAAAATTCCTGGTATGTTAATAGGGTTATACAATAATGAGTATATAGCTTACAAGAAAAAATAGTAATAGGTGGAAAATAATGCTTTGACAACAGATATTTGGATGTCAGGCAAGAAAAAAAGTGATTTCAAATTTGACTGCCGATTTCACATTTCACATAAGAACCAAAACTTCAATCAAGCAGGTACGCAATCCGCGCAGACGCTAACAAGAGAAATGAACGCTAGAAGAATTATTCTGCCAACTTCGATTGGTTATCGTATTTTAAGAGAAGCTAGAACCCGAGCAGACTGAACATTGCAAACGATATCGAACGTTAATTCAGGATTTCCTACTAACACGGTCTGAACGTGCGTAGGGTGAACTTTGTTTATGAAACAGGCCAATTTGGGTTGAGATTATTACTAACTCCACTTAAACGCGTTACACGGCTGATGCAGCTGCGTACGATTTGTTTCTCGCTAGTTCGTAGCTCACCGCCGCTTTCCCACCGAGCGAACCCGAATTTATCCGAATCAAATAACTATACCTTCAATGACGCACGTGAACTGAACATTTTCATAAGTCTATCTTTAAAATTTCAAGCCGAAAGACCAAAAATTGCGCCCTATGTAGTACCCATTAAGCTCGTTAATATAACCATCGATTGGGAAACCGCGAATCTCTGTTTGGTTAACTGTAATGAATCGTAATCTGCTCAGACGCGAAAGACATACCGGCATTGAATCATTGAATGTTCTCTGTGGTTTTTTTTTTTTTTTTTTTTTTTTTTTTTTTTTTTTTTTTTTTTTTTGCCAAATCTCGCCTTAACTCCGTTTACGCAAACTTTCAACTCGGTTTGGCGTAAACCCGTGTTGACCCATCACTACTAACTAGCAACTCGAGGACATGAACAACGAACCGGCCTTTGAGGCGTTTTGATTCTAATCGTTGGACATGGAGTCCGCATTCTTCAAGTGGATAGATGAATATAACTTTGTAACCTGCGAGATATCGTAAAAAGCGATGCCACCTATAGTATATGTTACTATTTCTTTTGTAACGTTCTATTATTTTTTTAAGAGAACGAACTAAATTCGAATGAAATGTGTGAAGTCTGTGTATAGTGACTATAAAAGCGATTTTAAGTATGACATACATGTCCTACGTACACGTCCTCGCCTCAATCATAGGTGGTAGTAAACGATACATCAAGATATATTAGGAATCTGTAATTAAATTACCTTTCATACGCACTCCCAGAGAAGGCGAAGTTAATCTATGTCAGTAACTGCGATGAAAATCAACAAAATGTTAACTCTGAATTTTTGGATTGCTATTGACGGTAACAAACTTTGTCAGAACTCACATCTACTCTTTCATTACGAAGTCCGATTTCCACCGCGAACAAAATTTGTTGTGCATGTAATAATTAATATTTACGCCGTCGCGAATTAGAATTTAGGAGCCTGTTAACTCGGCAGCGGACAATGTGGGCACATACCGACAATTCAAATAATTTTCTTTACCAATGCAACTCTTCTTCTCCGCCGTAGAGGAAGAGTATGTAAACGAAAATTGGCTTTAAGTAAGCATGGAATTTTTTGTGTAAATCTAGTCTATGGAAGTGCAAATTTGGTCGCAATGACTTTTATTACACATTTTGTTCTACGTGAAGCTTAATTTTAAAGCGTAGGAGTAGCTATTCACGTGAACAATCGTCTTTGTCCCGATATTTTGATTTCTGTGGGAGCAAAAACTGAGAGCTGCAAGTAGCGTTTCGCGGGTCCAGTTCATTGTGTGCTCCTCTCTTCATGCGTGTGAGCAGCCCAACACAAGAAGTTGTTTGCGCCGTGCTTAATAAGAATTAAGCTTCTCATTCAGCAGGACAGGAGATTCATACGGCCTTACAAGGCGTCAAGTGTCGTATGTAAAATGATGTCATGTGGCTGTTACGCAACACACGTTAGCAACAGTGGGTGTTGGATGATTTCTTGAGTATCTCAGCATCTGTTAAAATACGCCTCGGCGCTTTCCCCTTCGGCACTCTTCGTATTTTCTGCTACAGCCGCCAGAGAGTATAAATAGAGGCGCACCAGCGCCGAACAGTGCAGTAGGTGGCGGCAGTGCAAGTCGCGAAAGAGATCTTCAGCAAGCAAGTGAATTATTTCACGAACAGAATGTCGGTTGCTGTGACGACGGCGCCTCAGGACAGCGCAGGTGTGACATTATCTGCGTCTAAGAATGTTTCTTATCCCTTTCTCGCTTGTTTCACGCATTTAAACATCAGATACAAACTTCTTACTTCGCCTGACTGTTTTTACTCTCGTAGCATATCAGAATCTCTTCATTAATCCACTGAGTTGTTTCTTCCTTTCATCTGGCCATTCCTGCGAGTGATCACTTTCAAGGCTTTTCCTCGAATTGTCACTTTGTTTATAATATTCCAAGATTACGTAATTCTTATCTCGTCTTTTGTGATTATTTGTTTGTGAATCAACAGTAGCCTTCGCTAGCCAGTGGATGTTACCTTCTTGGAATCGACAACGCTATATAGTATTACGTTTTAATAATTTTTTGGAGTTGGAATCCATAGACTATATAAAATTATCAAGTGATATAATTTAGATTTGGAAGCAGAATCAGCATTGGTCGTATTTTTTCGTTTTATTATCCGCAAAATCGATTTTCGGTCACTTAGTGACCATCCTCAGTGCTGTAATATACAATTAAAATTGGTAGGCGCTAGTGTCAACAAGCTTACAGCTTACAGCTTGGTCGTGGTACACAGAACACTCCATGGAGTCGCCAATCAATAATTTAGATTTATTAGGCTGTAATTACTGAATCGAAGTCTGCACATCGAATACAGTCAGCTGATTTATGTCACCTGTCGCCATTTTCATGTTAATTGTACGGACAGACAATCAAGTTTTGGTTCCTGGATTTGGAAACCAAAGATTTCCCGAACCTTTTTTGTCGCTTCTGTTGTATTTTTACTAAAAATAAATTAGCAACATTACTCACATATTTTATACAGTTAATAATAAGTTTTAGTTTTATTTAAGTGCGAATCTTTTTTTTCTCCAAGTCTTCACATAATAACTGTAGATGCAACAAGAAGTCCCCTAGAAGCCATGCGACAATAATGTAAACTACTGAAAACGTCGCTAAGATAACTAGATATTGACTTTGCTGATCAGAAGTGGTTTATTACCGCGTTTTTGGCTCTGTTCATCATCAGAAATATCTGACAAGGATGAATGCAAAGTCGTAGGCACAAATGTAATTAACAACACATAAAGCACGGGAGAAGACATACCAGAAATAAGGGCAAAGACTTCATACAGAATACGGGGTCATGTGTACCATCCATCGTATTGGAACTTAACTGATAGCATGACGTTATCGCAAAGCTTAACTGACATCACTAGTCGCCAGATGACATGAACGTATTAGTAGAGTGGCGCTACATTGTACCCATAGAAATAGCGGAACAACCTTACATTAAAAATATAAATAATAAAAGAAATCTAAGTATTAACCTAAAGATATGTTAAAAAGGATATATACAACAGTACGCACAGTATACAGGTAAATAGGCACATTTTCTCCCTGTCTTCACACTAAAGCATGAGGTTTTGTAAATAAACTTAGTAATTCCCAGTGTTCACAGTTCTCTGTACGCTGTTTATATATATATATATATATATATATATATATATATATATATATATATGTGTGTGTGTGTGTGTGTGTGTGTGTGTGTGTGAAACTTTAGCTCTATTTTATTGGAGTCGCATCTGTATATCTTGTTCTGTTGCCATATTGCTACCTCTAACAACCACATGTTGGAGGATGATCCTCTTATGTCACACGTTTTTCTTAATGTGGTATGTACTTTGTGTGGTTGAGCCGGCTTTTGGTTTAAGCACTACCTAGTTTATACACATGGGCTTTTTCCTGGACAGTGTTTATATAAGAAAAATTCACGTTTTGTCCTTTCCATTATAGTCTTATTCTCCTTAGAAAAATGTGTTTAGTTTTCTAAATAGATTGTAATTTATAAATTCATCTCCGAAAAAGTTCGTTACTCATTATTCAGTTATGTTAGGCTAACTGTGCTAGTGTGCTATTACTTGTTGTCACACATGTCAACTGTGCCTGCGGATCCTAATATTCCTAAACAGATTTAGACACTGTATTTCTGTCTACTCATTTCTATTCTTATGGTTAATTTTTTTCATGTATCCTATGGATATAACCACTTGTTTTCGTGCCAGTAGGTCCTAATATTAGGTTCTCCTTAAGAATGTTTTAATTCTATTAGCTCACTGTCAACTTTTTGTCATTGATTCTTGTTTTGTTAAAAAAAACTGCCTTTCCTGCTGCCACTTAATTTACATATCCCATACGCATTTCCTCTTTTTCTTGTTCTAAGACATCATCAGTGGGATCCATAACGATACAATTTTGTAAGTTTTAGATTATCAAACAGTTCACGTCGCGAATTTTTTTTGTAAAAAAGTACTTAATTACGATTTGCTGATCTGCGTTTCCTCACACCTGGTCTGGAGGTCGCACTACCACTTTATTATTGACAGATAAGGACAACTTTGCGTTCTGACCTTCTTCACACTGTTCACCATGTTTCTCCTTGTTTTTTTTTTTTTTGTGGCGTTCTATTATTCTTTTGCCACTCAATATAATTATTTCGGTGGACACTGTTTTTCACAACGTAAATATTGCAACTCCACTACGTGTTTGCCGGCCGCGGTGGTCTAGCGGTTCTGGCGCTGCAGTCCGGAACCGCGGGACTGCTACGGTCGCAGGTTCGAATCCTGCCTCGGGCATGGGTGTGTGTGATGTCCTTAGGTTAGTTAGGTTTAAGTAGTTCTAAGTTCTAGGGGACTTATGACCTAAGATGTTGAGTCCCATAGTGCTCAGAGCCATTTGAACCATTTGAACTACGTGTTTCCTCCTCTTTGGTATGTTTACCTACTCGTTGCCAGCCTAACGAAGTATATGTTCAAGACTAACTTCTATTCATGATGTTTATATCGTGTATGTGTATGTGTGTGTGAGAGAGAGAGAGAGTGAGAGAGAAAGAGAAGAAGAGTGTTTTTTTTTCCTTTTTTTGGGAGGGTTGGTGTGGGGGGTGGAGGTTGGTGGTTTGAACTGTATGAAGACATATACCAGAAAGCAGGTATATATCAACTATAGTGTAACACTAGTGAAAGCAGATACATAGGACAAACAGGTGGAACATGTGATGTCAGATATAAAGAACATATGAGAACCTGGAAATATGGAAAAAACCACTCTACATTTGCAGAACACCTAAGAGAACATGACCACAAACCAACCACTAGAGAAGATGACATTAAAATAATTAGAATCAACAGTAAAAAATACCTCTTAACTCTGGAAGAAAATTACCGCATACAGAAAACCAAAACAAAAACCCTGTTGAATAATCAAATACACATACTAAGCAATTCATTATTTACACTAATAGATAAAAATAATAGAATAACGCTCCCAAAGACGATTAATATAATAATACTATCCAATATAATAATAATACCACGCAACATCTTTACACTCACTTATCCATGAACCCCTCCACGGAATATTGAAACGAAAAGTCAAAATCAGCTGTCATCAAAGCTTTCAACCACTCGCTAACAGCTAGTACAACACCATACAATTCAAACCACGAACTTCCACAAAAAATAACTCTTCAGCGCGCTCTTTCTCTCTCTGTCTCTCTCTCTCATACACACACACGGCATTAACATCATGAATTGAAATTAGACTTGAACATATACTTCTTTAGGTTGGCAATGAGTAGGTAAACATGCCAAAGAGGAGGAAACACGTAATAGAGTTGTAATATTTACGTTGTGCAAAACAGTGTCCGACGAAATAGTTATATTGAGTGGCAAAAGAATAATAGTACACCACAAAAAAACAATGAGAAACATGGTGAACAGTGTGAAGAAGGTCAGAACGCAAAGTTGTCCTTATATGTCAGTAATAAAGTAGTAGTGGGACCTCCAGACCAAATGTGAGGAAACGCAGATCAGCAAATCGTAAGTTACTACTTTTTTTTACAAAACTGTATCGTTATAGATCCCACTGATGATGCCTTAGAACAAGAAAAAGGCGAAACGCGTATGAGATCAATAAATTAAGTGGCAGCAGGAAAGGCAGTTTCATTTACAAAAAAAGTATTTATATGCTTTCTGCGGAGGATGGCCACACAAACGAACTTGTTTTTGTCATTGCTTTATACATTGTACCTCATTTCTGCTCCGTATTGTAACGATACATTGAAATGATTGTAAATGCGCACACAGACTTCTGAGCCAATGGTTTCTATAAATTTGCTCACGCACCTCATATGAGTATTTAGCCGAAGTGGCACCACCTACACAGAAACATCCCCTCATCCTAAATGTGCCCGTTTACTGTCGTGCTTTGTGGTTCTATATCGTCAGTCATATTAGCTATTTTATCTTATAATTTGGTTTTTGTACGAATAATGCATTACGAGTGATTTATTTTTTACCATTTACTACTAATGTGGCTTCGTTTTTTTCAACTCAGTCTCGCCGCCTGACGGTCGCTCCTATCCGTTACTTTTTGTAAAACTGTCCTGTTTACTGTTCATATTGTCTTTTATTATATTTACATTTTTATTTTTTGTTTATTTTAATGTAAGGTTGTTCCACTAATCCTATGGGTACAATACACCGCCATTGTCCCTACAAACTCATATCACCAGGTGGCAAGTGGAATCAGTTAAGTTTGGTAGCGTCGTCTTATTATCATTAAGTTCACATACTAAACATGATACATATGACTCCATACTCTGAATGAAGATTTTGTTCTTATTTTTGGTATGTCTACTACTGTACTTCATGTAACATCTTCAGTAAAGTTTGCACTGAGTTACGTGTTGCTAATTACATTTTTGGTTATTACCTTGTATTCTCCCTTGTCATTTCTGATGGTGGACAGTGCAAGAAACGCATCAATAAATCACTTGTGAGCAGCAAAGTGAATAGCTATTTTAGCGACCTACCCAGCAATGGATAAAGATGCAAGTTTCCATAATAAATGGCGATGTTTTGAATGAATCCATATTATTAAATTTTGGTAAAAGAAGATGTGCATTAATTAGTGATGTTACAGTTCCTAGGCGTTTGCAAGCAGTCCCGTGATGTTCCGGAATTACTTTAACGAGCTAGTTCGCCACACATCGAGCGAGGTGGCGCAGTAGTTAGCACACTGGAGTCGCATTCGGGAGGCCGACGGTTCAATCCCGCATCCATCCATCTTGATTTAGGTTTTCCGTGATTTCCATAAATCGCTTCAGGCGAATGCCGGTATGGTTCCTTTGACAGTCACGGCTGACTTCCTTCCCCATACTCCCCTAATCCGACGAGACCGATGACCTCGCTGTTCGGTCTCTTCCCCCAAATCAAGCCAAGTCCGCCACAATCGTATACATATGAGAATTCGGAGCTCTGCGATTCGGGGAAAAAATCCCTGTCTTCCTCTCGCAGGACTGGCTTCCTATGCCCGTGATTTATGCATCTGTGAAGGCAGGAGTGATACAAGATGAGAGCGATAGTTGATCCTTCTTGGTGTTATGGGAGTCGAGTCCCATCACGAGCAACAAATATTCTATTGACTCATTTCAAAGAAGTTTTGTTCCTCCTACTTACTCACGTCGTGCAATGACTGTTCCGTAATTATTTGGATAGTGAGGATTCTAACATAACAACTCTAACGTTTAGGGTGACGAATGATATTTGTTAAATCATTTATCATCCATTTCCCCATAAAGATTCACAATAAATTCCGACTATAATACGGTATACTGTACGTCCCGAAGTGTAAAAAGATTTTTATACACATAAATTCCAGATTATTGATACGTGACTTCATTTTACTATCTTATTATCCCACTTTATTTAGATATTAATCCAATAATGAGGCCATTCTGCTGACACGATTTTTTGCACAATAATACAACAGCGTGGCGGTGAATGAAGATCTACGAATGCTGTCAGCTGTAACACTGCTAATATGGGGTCCGTTACCGGCAGTCAGCGCTAGGCTCATTTCTTGTTTGTTCAGCAGCTGGTCTTCTATCGTGTCATAGACTCCATGTGCATCATGTTCAACACTGAAGGGAACGCTGCTTCGCATAGGCAGGAAGTGGCGGATGACACTAATAATTTCAAAACTTCCATTGCTAGCTGTAGATATTCTTATTTTCTTATCATCCAGAAGGCGTCAATCTTTCTCGAAAAGTTCCATTTTAAGCATGCAGCAAAAGTTGTAAGTGTTCCTTCCGTCCTCTTATCAGATCAACCAGTGGTGCTGATACATCCAGAAATGATTTGGTATCCATATATGCCGGTTGTCAGTTTCAGAATTCAGGTCTGGAAATTGACATAACAGTTTCTCTTCAAAATTGTGCGGGCTCTCTGTCACGCAAGGACTGTGAGAACTTACTACCACAGACTGGTCCGTTGCAAAGTCTTCGACAATGTTCTGAAAGCAAGGGAAAGACTCAGACATCATCTTTTATAAAAACGTTGATCACAGACGAAGTTTTGCGTGGAATCCTATGATTTTATCCTTGATCGTTACGTTTTGTCTCCCTTGGCGGCTCTTGTTTAAAATATTTAGATGATTAAAGAGATCAGCGAGCAAGGTTAATTTTAATAGCTAAACAGGTTCACAAAAATAATTCGAAATTCAGATTTAGAATATTGTAAGAGCATTAACAATTTTGCTTTTTAGTTCGAGAACCCTTGTCAAAACCTTACGTTCGGAGTGCACCTGACCGCTGTGTGGTAAAGGGGATTTTGATAGAGCGAACCCATGTCTACAAAAATTATTCTAAACAGTCGAGTTTGCAAAGCTCTACTTTTAAAGAGTTCACAACTTTGATCACCTCTTTGCATGCAACAAAATACACTCTAAGACAAAGAAAAAAGGAAAAGAAAGACAGATGCACCATTAAGGAATTATCCGAAAGGGACGAAAATCAGTAGATGTAATGTACAGTTGTGGACAAAACGAGAGAGACCCCTCGCCTTTTCGTTATGCTGATCCGCACAGCTTTAAAGTCTGCTACACAGCATAACAGGTAAGGCAACGAAGTGCTACGAACATTGTATGCAGAGGCATGAAATTCAAAAACTATCAGACTGTTTTCAATCATGTGTAAGACTATATGAATGCTGATTAGTGTGTTAACCACAACACCTACATATAAGGTATAAATGAAAGAAGAAACGCCAATTAGTATGAACTGTACTAATAAAAATGAATTTCAGCTTATCGAGATAACATAACTGTTTTAGTAAGACAAACTACCCCAGATCGTTACGAATTAGCAAAATATTATGCGCATTCGGCCGCGAAATGGTATTTGTCAACGTTCAGACCAGTCATACTGGATTATCGTTGCTGACCTACCATGAAAGTGTGCAAATTTAGCAATTCGTAAGGATTCATAACGAAACTCAGTTAAAAATCATTTAGTGCCACACTTAACTCAATTCAATTATTGACAGAAGCGGAAGAAGTAGGCGGTAACAAGTATAAAATTCTACAAGAGTTTCATATCGACATCCACAGGGCGCCGGTACAGAATAAAGGTAGCAATAAAACGTATTGGGGGCGCGAGAATTCCTTAAAATTCCTTTACTGATAGTCTATCTGCGTCTATCGAAGTTAGAACCGAAAACAAACCAGACCTCCCTTGCAGTAGCAAACACCTTTCACCACGCTAGCAGACAACCCAGGCAAACAGCCCTCTATTATTACCCCAGACATGAATAAGGCGGCAATTTCGCAATGAAAATGGCAAAATGATCTGCAGTTTCTGTTGCATAGAGCTTTCTGGACTCAAAAACATGAATTGTCTACCTTTATATCACCGCTTATGTGACAATCATTAGGGATGTTTATCAAAGTAACAAAAAACTGTTATTAGTGAGTAAATTTAGTAAGATAGTTCCGCACCACCCCAGGAAATAAACGGTGACGTAGCTGCCAAACGTATTCTACAATGTTTCGAATTCTCCATTAGACGTGCCACAGCCAGAAAACGTTCATTATCCGAAGTGTTTCTTAAGGTTACTAGCAATGGGAATGCTCGCACATCTAAAACGCGGTAGCAATAATAGTGGGACCTGAATTACCACGTGTATAGCCAAATGGATTTTATTTGCATTCCTGTAAACGAGATTTGGATCGAAAGCGTAGCTTCGATTAATATGCTGATGTATCGACTGCAACTGGAACATTTCGAATAAAGAGTAGGGGAAGTTATTATGCGGCCCTCATCTTCAGTAACTGTGGTAGCTATTTTCGTTGTTAGGATTTCGTCACGTAAATCGGTAAAAATGGAGTCCTACTAGTCTCACTTTCTTGACCGTCTATCTGTCTACCCAACCCTTAAAACCCGTTTACCTCGAGTACGTGTGGACATCACAAGTGGAAATTTATCGCACTTCCTGCGGCATACGCTCCCTTGATGGTGTAAAAAAGTGATCTATGTCAACGCAATCTAAAGATACGGCCGTTTATGCAAAGAAAATTTACGCGAAAGGTCAAAAAATGGCTCTACGAACTATGCCACCAAACTGCTTAGGTCGCCAGTCCCCTAGATCTAGAACTACTTCAACCTACCTAACCTAACACACATCCATGCCCGGGGAAGGATTCGAACTGACGGCGCAAGGAGCCGCGCGGTCCGCGATATGACGCCTTTGAGCGCACGGCTAACCCGCGCCGGCAAGCTGTTAATACCATCTGGTGTTACTAAAACGTTATTCACTTATGGTGAATGATTTTCTGCGCAGTTCATTTAGGAAAGAATAACTAAAATATATTTGATGTTACGGAAGAGGAAGGACGCCTAATTCATTTCCGCTGGTCTTTATTCATGATCTCAAATTCGCAATCTGAGCATACGTACTATCCATAACCACACTTTAGCTCCAAGTCATAGTCACAGATATGCGAATGCAACACATTGGCTTATACTTGAGGTATTTCGTTTACCACGAAGTGGTGGCAGACGATGCTGAGGCATCTTCGAAGCGCGAGTTTCTCCAGTGCTAGCTATCTTAGCACATCAGCTGAACGAACTTGCATAATATGTTGGTAGCACTTCGTCGCCTTGCCTGTTATGCTGTGTAGCAGACTTTAAATCTGTGCGGATCAGCATAACGAAAAGGCGAGGCGTCTCACTCGTTTTGCACACGACTGTACATGTGTAGACAAAGAAATGATTACATTTTCAGAAAATTTGGATGATTTATTCAAGGGAAAGAGCTTCACAAACGGAAAAAGACAATAACGCGTTGATCCACATCTCACCTTTATGAAAGGAATTATTCGGCTTGGAGTAGATTGTCAGAATTGTTGGATGTCCTCGTGAAGGATAATATCGTGCCAAATTCTGTCCAGCTAGCGTGTTAGATCGTCAAAATCTCGAGCTGGTTGGGAAGAGATCCGGCGACATTGCTGGCCAAGGTAGGGCTTGGCAAGCTACTGGTTGCCTTCGTGCTTGCCGAACCCTACCTTGGCTAGCAATATCATCACCGGATCTCTCCTCAACTGAGCACGTTTGGAGCATTATGGGCAGGGCCCTTCAATCAGCTTGGAATTTAGACGATGTAACGCGCCAGTTCGGCATAACGTAGATAAGGATAATTCATTCGTGATGTGTTTTTTTTTTTTTTTTCTTAGAGTGTATAAAAGAGCGGAGTTGTGCACCTAGACTCAACCTTTAATGATGTTTTTCCAAGAGTTGTGGTTCTCTGAAAGTGGATTCTTTCTAAATTTTGAGATAATACACCATTCACAGTTCTTCACAACTAAGAGAGCGATACAAACAACTGAACGGGAGTCAGTAAACAGGGTAGACGTGTACTTAATATGGGAGAAGCGTATTACTGAGCTCATTTACGAATTAAGTTGAGCTATTTTTGCTATTCGCATAACTGCTGCTCCAAGAATCATATAAATCAACCTCCAGACATATTTTGCAAATATGCACTTAGCAATGTCTTATGGAATAATTTTCTAGAGTAGTTCATCACTTAGAAAGAGGGTACTGATTGTACAAAAGCGACAAATAACAATTATACGCGGTATTCGTCTGTGGTGTGCACAAATCGAAGGGCTGTCAATTCGACTAAATACATAGGAATTACAATTACGAGCAACTTAAGTTGGAAAGACCACATAAATAATATGGGGAAGGCAAAGCAAAGACTGCGCTTTGTTGGTAGAACACTTAGAAGATGCGACGAACCCACTAAAGAGACAGCCTACATTACACTTGTCCGTCCTCTGCTGGAATATTGCTGCGCGGTGTGGGATCCTTATCAGGTAGGATTGACAGAGGACATGGAAAAAGTGCAAAGAAGGGCAGTTCTTTTCGTGTTATCGCGCAATAGGGGTGGGAATGTCACTGATATGATACGCGAGTTGGGGTGGCAGTCACTGAAAGAAAGGCGGTTTCCTTTGCAGCGAGATCTATTTACGAAATTTCAGTCACAAACTTTCTCTTCCGAATGCAAAAATTTTTTTTTGGTACCCACCTACGTAGGGTGAAATGATCATCATAATAAAATAAGAGAAATCAGAGCTCGAACGGAAAGATTTACGTGTTCCTTTTTCCCATGTGCCATTCGAGAGAGGGATGGTAGAGAAGTAGTATGAAAATTGTTCGATGAACCCTCTGCCAGGCATTTAAGTGTGAATTGCAGAGCAACCATGTAGACGTAGATGTATGATTTGGTTCAAGGGCTTATGCATTTTAACTGCACCATCGCAAGATATATGTTCACTAATGAAATTCATCATAGATAGTCCATCACCATTTCAGAAGGATAGTGATGTCGATGACTACAACATTAGAGGAAAAGATAATGTTTATTACCCATTGCTGAAGCTGTCGTTAGTTTATAAAAGAGTTCAATATGCAGCAACAAAAATGATCAGTTGCCCAATAACATAATCTGTCTGACAGGAAGGGAAGAAAGTCTTAAATCGAATCTAACATTCCTGGACAACTCCTACTATTCCATCCACGAAATGAGTGAATTTTCATTTAAAGAGTGGTAGCCTATAAAACAAACCAGTTTTAAAGTGTAACAGCATGAGTAGGACTAAAAATTAATATGTTCATTAATGAAATCTTGGGTTGTCGGGTGTTCTGCCGGATATCAGCGTCGTACTTGCACGATATTTCGGTCACGTAGCTCGTAGCCTTCATCAGGTGCGACCTGAGACTGCTCCTCGAGTGGACCTGGTCCAGTATTTATGCCTATGGCCTTCCCCCTCCACCAACGGCTGCAGGCGCTTCCTCTGTGGTCCGCGCCCATTCCCTGCGACCTGCTGGAGCGATGCTGCTCCGTTTTCCGTCCGCTGCGGTTCTGGGTGTTCCCTCTGCGGTCCGCGCCCACCAAACCCGCTCCTGGGGGTTTCATCTACGGTCTGGGGTACCAAGCGTTCCCCCTGCGGTCCGCGCCTGCTCACCACGACCTGTTGGAGCGTTTCCGCTCCGTTTTTCGTCCGCTGCGGCTCTGGATGTTCCCTCTGCGGTCCGCGCCCACCAGTCCCACTTCTGGGTGTTCCATCTTCGGTCTGGTGCGCCTGACAGTCCGTCAGGGGCTCGTTTTCCATCTCCATGTCTCTGGTTCTTCTGTTTGTGTAGTGTTGCAGCTGGCCCCATTGCTCCTTTAACAATTCCTGAGCCGGATCCCAGGCTCTGCTTAGCTGGTACCCTGTGTCACGGTTCATAAGATCGTCAGCCATTTTAATTTCTATCGATTCTCTTATAACACTGTCCCAAAATCTGGGTGTTTGTGCTAGAATCTTGGTATCCTCATACTCCATGGCATGATCTAGTTCTAGACAGTGTTCAGCAATGGCTGACTTAGTTACCTGTCTTAATCTAGTGTGCCTCTGATGTTCTTTGCACCTGATCTCCACAGTTCTTGTCGTCTGGCCAATGTAGGACATGGCACATTGACAAGGTATATTGTAGATCCCTGGTTTTCGTAACCGGCAGAACACCCGACAACCCAAGATGTCATTAGATCGCCGGGAAAGCCTGAAGAGTTACATGTTCATTAATGTTAACAATAGTCATGTACACATATCCTGTAATCTGACTCGTTTCACATCACATTAATAAAAGAATCGTATAGATCACCTATGGAACATGTAGCTAACTCACTAACTAATAAACTAGCGAACTCAGATAAGACAAAGATGAAGAACTACTCGTTTTATGTCGCAGGCTTCTGGAAGACGCGCTACACCATGCTGGTACTTAACACTCTGGGCCTGGCCATCAGCTACGCAACGCGCGTCAACATCTCGGTGGCCATCGTCGATATGGTCAACGGGACGGCGCTGCGGGAGAGAGACACTGCTGAAGGGATCCAGCTGGTCCGTGACCCTGACTCCTGCCCGGGTGAGCTGGTGCTCGAGGGTCCTGGCGGGCGCAAGGCGAGTTGCGTCTAACGTAAACACACCGTGGTTCAGGTGGCCGAACGAATCTAGCAGTGGGCTCCAAGGACCATTAAATTTTTTGCGATTTCAACGTAGGGTCATTTCTTCGAGTTTTCAACAACTATCATTATCATCGTCACCACGAAGAAATGGCTGACTGCAACGATTAGTTGACACCCATATCGATAATGATCATTTGTGTCTCTACTAGACTGAGGCCTTTATGTCTTCTTTAAAGTTCAAGAGAGTAGTTAAATAAAATGTAGGTAGTGATAAAAAATAAATAAAAGTTTTACATGAAGGTCAACAACAATTCCGTATGAGAAGATGTAAATTGTAATGCTATTTTGATGAAGCAGAGCTGTATAATGGAAATGGGTGACGATCTTCTCCTGGTAAATATCGGTAAGTTGGAAAGAGTGTCGCGTAGGAACTTATTTGAATGTGCAGGTATCATGAGCTTCATACCTGCCTTGTGGCAGTGACGTGATGGAAATTGTGGTGTGGTGGTTATACGGAACTTTGTTCTGTGTAGGCCTACCTTTCCAGGTGCATGCAGCACGTTTTCTGTGTGAGACTAATAAATCCTAGATTAACGGAAAGCTTATTCACAGGAAAGGTAAATTTTTGCATGAATTTTTGAAACAGGAAGCGGGAATCGCTGGTATGCCTTTGATCGTGTGGTATTCTGTTGAATTAAATGTTGAAACTTGCAGACGTCTTTTGAGCTCAACTTTTTTTTCTTTCTTTTTAGTAAGTCAGTCCGTGGCAACACCTTCAAATTTAGAAGTATTTATAAACTTACTTTGTCTTTTGTCACAATATCAATTCACTATTCACGAATATTTCTGAATATGTTCGTTCCCTAAACCAAATTGTGAAAGATAAACTAAATTTACTCATACGAATAGGACTTTAACAAGAAATGTCACCTGTATTTAAAGGATCCGTATGACGGTTGTGAATACTGGTTTGAATCAATTAATACGACACGATGTCAACGAAAACATTGTGACAGGATCTGCCTAGACAAAGCTTTTGTGGTACAGATGCAATTGCAAAAAGTCTAATGAGCGATGTGAATGCTTAAGAATAGGCTTCAGTGATGTACGAAGTGTGGTCTGACTGCTTTACTTTTACATTGTATTTACAAGTTTATTGAGCATTTGTAGATGTCTTTATCCAAAAATGTGATACATTAATGGGAAAGAAATCGTAACACTAAGAAGAAGTTGTGGGACGTAAACGAAAGTTGGTAGGCGTGTTTCTAAATCTGAAAGATGATATCTGTTCATATTTCGCCCCAGCTGCCTAACAGGCAAATCAAGTTTGCCTTAAACACACATTGTAAACGGTCTTGGTGGTTAGTTATCTTTGAGACCGGACGTGATGAATTGATTTTAGTCAAGAATACCTTCAAGGCGATAGAGAACCATGGATGAAGGGTATCAGACGGATGCCATATTCCTTGACTTCCGGAAAGCGTTTGACTCGGTGCTCCACTGCGGACTCCTAACTAAGGTACGGGCATATGGGATTGGTTCCCCAGTATGTGAGTGGCTAGAAGACTTCTTAAGTAATAGAACCCAGTACGTTGTCCTCGATGGTGTGTTCATCGGAGGTGAGGGTATCATCTGGAGTGCCCCAGAGAAGTGTGGTAGGTCCTCTGTTGTTTTCTATCTACATAAATGATCTTTTGGATAGAGTGGATAGCAATGTGCGGCTGTTTGCTGATGATGCTGTGGTGTACGGGAAGGTGTCGTCGTTCAGTGACTGTAGGAGGATACAAGACGACTCGGACAGGATTTGTGATTGGTGTAAAGAATGGCAGCTAATTCTAAATATAGATAAATGTAAATTACTGCAGATGAATAGGAAAAAGAATTCTGTAATGTTTGAATACTCCATTAGTAGAGTAGCGCTTGACACAGTCACGTCCATTAAATATTTGGGCGTAACATTGCAGAGCTATATGAAGTGGGACAAGCATGTACTGGCAGTTGTGGGGAAGGCGGATTGTCGTCTTCGGTTCATTGGTAGAATTTTGGGAAGATGCTGTTCATCTGTAAAGGAGACCGCTTATAAAACACTAATACGACCTATTCTTGAGTACTGTTCGAGCGTTTGGGATCGCTATCAGGTCGGATTGAGGGAGTACATAGAAGCAATTCAGAGGCGGGCTGCTAGATTTGTTACTGGTAGGTTTGATCATCACGCGAGTGTTACGGAATGCTTCAGGAACTCGGGTGGGAGTCTCTAGAGGAAAGGAGGTGTTCTTTTCGTGAATCGCTACTGAGGAAATTTAGAGAACCAGCATTTGAGGCTGACTGCAGTACAATTTTACTGCCGCCAACTTACATTTCTTGGAAAGATCACAAAGATAAGATAAGAGAGAATAGGTCTCGTACTGAGGCGTACAGGCAATCATTTTTCCCTCGTTCCACCGTATGGTGGATTGCGGAGTATGTATGTAGATGTAGATGTAGATGTAGATCAACACCTCACTCAGTTTGAGAGAGGTCGTGTAATGGGGCTACGGGGAGTTAAATGTTTATTCTTTGACACCGTAAAAAAACTTGGCATGAATGTGGCAACTGTACACAGTCGCGAAAATGTACAGTCGCAACAGACTGGGATACGGACGGCCGCGTGGCACTACCGAGAGGGAGACCTTCGTGATCAGCGTGTGGCTCTGGCGCATCGTACTGTATCTGCAGCAGCAAGCTGAGCAGCGGGTGGTACCACAGTGACACAACTAACAGTGAACCGAACAAATCGGTTACTTCAAGGACAGCTCCGAGCCAGACATCGAGTAGCGTGTATTCCACTGACCCCGAACCACTGCCATTTGCGATTTCAGTGGTGTCAAGCGAGAGCGCATTGGAGAGCAAGGTGGAAGTCTGTTGTGTTTTCTGATGTAAGCTGGTTCTGCCTCGGTCCCGGATGAAGGACGGGTGTTGGAGGCCAGTTGAGGGTCTGCAACCAGCCTCTTTGCGTGCTAGACGTACTGGACCCACACCTGGAGTTATGATCTGGCGTGCGACTTCGTATGACGGCAACAACGGCTGGAGCACTCTCGTGGTTGTCCCACGCACCCTAACTGCAAATTTCTACGTCAGTCTTGGGATTAGACCTGTTGTACTGCCAATCATGAACAGCATTCCAAGGGGTGTTTTCCAACAGGATAACGCTCACCCACATGCCGCTGTTGTAACCCAACATGTTCTCAGAGTGTCGACATCTTGCCTCGGCCTGCTCGATCACCAGAACAGTTCCCAATCGAGCACATATGGGACATCATCGGATGACAACTCCAACGTCATCTACAACCGGCGTTAACCGTTCCTGTATTGACCGACGAAGTGCAACACGCATGGAACTCCATCCCTCAAACTGACATCCGGCAACCGTACAACACAATGCATGCACGTTTATACGCTTGCTTTCAACATTCTGGTGGCTACACCGGTTATTAACGTACCAGCATATAATATTTGCAATAATGCTCGAACAGTCCACGGGTATACTGCCGGTTCATAGTGTCCAACGGGCACAATATTTCGGCAATCAGACAGCGCACCTGACAATGGCGACATCTCTGATCGCCGAAATTTTGTGCCCGTTGGACACTATGAACCGGCAGTACACCCGTGGACTGTTCGAGCAACAAATACGCCGGGAGAAACTGAAGAATCACATTTGCAATAGTAATTACTTAAATATGTTACCTACACAAACGTATTCCCAAAATTTCGTCAATGTACATTAATTATTATTTAGTGGTGCGATTTTTTTCCGTTAGTGTATTTGAGGCGAGCATATCGTTGTTATCAGTGGGTCTTACAGTTTTGTGGTATTGCACGTCCTCTGAAGGGCCTTCGTACCTCTTCACACGTTTGTTAAATCCATTGTTGATTTGATAAGCTTGTATGTGAAGCATAGCATCGTTTCCCGGATTCCACACTTCCAGATTTCAATTCCACGAGTATTTTCTTTTGGAAAAGTTGATAACCGTTAAACTCCTGGAATCCTTCAGCAACTTCTTTTGTGATGAACTATAAGTTGAGTATGAAATCCCACTGACCATCATTCAGAATCAACCCACATACTTACGATATCCTAAATGACATAACTTCATTCTATGTGTATTACGTGTACGATATACTAGCTGTAATGTTTTAATGTATATTACCAAATAAACTTTTCAGAAAATCAACTTTTATATTGTATCGCTATTGCAGGAAGGGGAGTTCATGTGGGACATGTATATGCAAGGAGAGATCCTCGCAGGCTTCTACTACGGCTATACGGTAGGGCATATCCCAGGCGGCGTGCTTGCTGACCGCTTCGGTGGTAAAGTCGTCCTGTTGTTCGGCATTCTCGTCTCATCTATTCTGACTGTTCTGACACCACTGTCTGCGTGGGCTGGCTACTACGTTCTGTTTACCAACAGAGTCCTCCAGGGACTAGCTCAGGTACCTACACTTTTTTCTTCTTCTTTGTATACATCATCAGTACCTAATGCTTTGAATGTCGATACTGATAAAGTCAAGAGCTTTGAATAGCCTTAACACAGTTATAAATAAGTTGAATAAAACAGTAACAAACGTACGTCGGCAGAAAAAAATTTTCAGCACCGTAAAATATTCCTTAGAAAAGCGTAAAATCTGTGTTAACTATTATTACCAAAGATACAAATAAAGCTTAATATTTGATCCTACATAATGTTACGGCCACACAGCTGATGAGAATTTTTTTCTTACCAGCTAGATTATCCACACCAACAAATACTTTTATGTCAGTTATCAAGAGGTGCTAATCAGTGACAAATTGGAACAAGGGCGGAATACGAAAAACATTGAGGATCTTATTTAACAAAGATGACAATGAAGTCTGTAACAGCAATGTAATAGCTGAACAATAAGATTTCTGCTTCAGTTAGTTCATTGCCTATTGGCCACACCACCCAACACTTTCTGGGTGCAAGTTACTATCGTAGGTGTAATTACGTAGCCATATATAAAGTATGATATTACAGCATAATCCACCATTGAAAAACATTTTGTACTTCTTGTGCATATTCCGTTGAGCATGTGTGGTTACGAAGCATTTTTATAACACCGTTTAATGGACAATGGGAAACGTTAATAAGGCATCCAAACCAGCGATATCTGAATTGTAGTACTCACTGTGAGGACAGGAAAATTAAAATTTTATTACAAAAACGACTGGAGATCGTGAAGAAGGTCGCTAGCTGCTGGATTAAGTGTCAATAGGCGATCGCTTAATAGTTGTATTGTTGTTTGCGAATCAAGAATGCGTGGGTATATTACTTGATACTCCCAAAATTCTAGCAATTTTGCCAGTTGTGGTACATTAAAAATAATTCTTTGGTGGTTCTGAGCATTTGCGATTCCCCCTCCCTTTCAGTACTTATCTGTTTCTGTGAAAACTGTTTTCTCAGTAACACGGATAATTCGATCACTTTGTTTCTAATAATGAAAACAGCCTTAGTCCACTAATAACCACGTCAGACTCCGAAGAGCATACTTATACTGGTGCAGTTGCCTGTGTGGTCTTGTGGTCAGTTCGGCCGATACGAAACGGAGAGGTCCCACAGTCGATTTCCAGTAATTCAAATTGTCTCGGATAGAAGCGCGGAATGTGATTTCTTCAGCCTCATGAGCCCAAATGAGAATGTGCTTGAAGAAAATATCACAAACTGAAACTTTTATAGACTGGTAGGAATCATTTGACCTTTTTTTATTTAACCAAGCTCTAGTTACAGAATTCATATACCCATTTCAACCCGCCTTCCAATAAAAACATCATTCCATGACAAGATTTCATTTTTCTTTTCAGAATCAAGCCACTTCAACAACATTATTTTTATCTTCGTAAAGGTTTCTCCGTTTCTCTTGACACTATAGTTCCTAGCACAACAATGTCCTAAATGAACCGGTTACTATTTCCTTTACTTGAAGTTGATCAGGGCTGCAGCCAATCATGAGAGAGTATACGACTCGCACTCTGAATACTGACCAGGCAGTAAGGGAAACTATGGAGAAATGGTCATCGATGGTCATCAGGGCTCAGTTCGAAGCGAAACTCTTCACTGAAGACAGTTTCCGGCCGCTGTGGCCGAGCGGTTATAGGCGCTTCAGTCCGGAACCGCGCTGCTACTACGGTCGCAGGTTCGAATCCTGCCTCGGTCATGGACCTGGTTCAAATGGGTCAAATGGCTCTAAGCACTACGGGACTTAACATCTGAGGTCATCAGTCCCGTAGACTTAGAACTACTTAAACCTAACTAACTTAAGGACATCACACACACCCATGCCCGAGGCAGGATTCGAACCTGCGACCGTAGCAGTCACGCGGTTCCGGACTGACGTGCCTAGAACCGCACGGCCACCGCGGCCGGCTACGTGTCTGGAGACGCGCTGGACAGCAGTAGGATGCCGACCTGACTGTCGTCCCTCATACGTCCCGACAAGCAGCAGTGATGATCTGGGGTGCCATTTCATTTCATAGCAGGACTCCTTTGGCTGTCAGCTGCAGCGCAGTTATAGCACAGCGGTAAATCGTTGACGTACTGCGCTCTTCATGGCAAGCTGTCCTGGGCTTACATTTCAGCAGGTTAGTGTCAGCCTTTACACGGTGAGAGCTCCTGCTGCTTCTCTTCGTGCTTGCCAAACTCCACCTCGTCCAGCATGGCCGCCGGATCTCTTCCCAGTTTTGAAAGTTTAGAGCATTATGGGCAGCGCCCTCCAACCTTATAGATATTTTAATGATCTAACACGCCAGTTGGACTGAATTTGGTACGATATCCCTCATTTGGTACGATATCCCTCAAGAGGATATCTAACAACCCAGCAATCAATGTCAAGCCGAATAATTGCTTGCATAAGGGACAGAGGTGGTTATTGACTTGCTCAATTTGTGAAACCCTTTCTCTTTTGATAGAATCACCCAGTTTTTTCTGAAACTGTAATCATTTGTTTGTACGTACATGTACATCATTTCTACACATTTCCGGCCTATTCGACCAGTTCCTTCCTGGTGACTCCTTTTTTTTTTTTTGCGTAAGAGTGTGTTCCATATGGGCAAAAACACATCTAAAAGTTCATTTGACGTACCATATTCTCAATTTAATGTGTGTGAAGTTACTGAGTGACCAGTCTACAACACTGAGTGTGTCCTAGATGCACAGTAATTCTTCAGAATGTTACCTCAGGTTTAATGGGATGTTGCCAGCGCCTCCTGTTTCGTCAGTGAGCAATAGCACACTTGAGTAATTGTATTACATCTCCTAGAGCTCGAGTAATTATCTGGGTATTTTCTGTAAACAGTCAGTCCTCTAAATAGTGGTCATTTACAGATGGTCAGCACTCCGCCGCACTTCCGTTCGTATTCGTAGTTAGACACCTCACTGCTGCAGCCTGTCTGTCACGGAACAAACACTTATTTCCAAAATGTTACAATGCCCTATTGACGACTCGCTAAATAAGTGTTGTTTACAAAGATTATTTCATATAAAAGTTTTCATTGCATTACTATATTTTCGCGACAAATGATTCCACACGTATAAACAAAATCTGAATATGATAAGTTACAAAAACTTAAACTTATGTATTTCAAAATGTTACGTAAACGACCAACAGACAGGACTACAGACTTGTCAAATACCGTAATATCCATGGTCAATACCGCAAATACACTCCTGGAAATTGATGGTTCAAATGGCTCTGAGCACTATGGGACTCAACTGCTGAGGTCATTAGTCCCCTAGAACTTAGAACTAGTTAAACCTAACTAACCTAAGGACATCACAAACATCCATGGCCGAGGCAGGATTCGAACCTGCGACCGTAGCGGTCTTGCGGTTCCAGACTACAGCGCCTTTAACCGCACGGCCACTTCGGCCGGCCTGGAAATTGAAATAAGAACACCGTGAATTCATTGTCCCAGGAAGGGGAAACTTTATTGACACATTCCTGGGGTCAGATACATCACATGATCACACTGACAGAACCACAGGCACATAGACACAAGCAACAGAGCATGCACAATGTCGGCACTAGTACAGTGTATATCCACCTTTCGCAGCAATGCAGGCTGCTATTCTCCCATGGAGACGATCGTAGAGATGCTGGATGTAGTCCTGTGGAACGGCTTGCCATGCCATTTCCACCTGGCGCCTCAGTTGGACCAGCGTTCGTGCTGGACGTGCAGACCGCGTGAGACGACGCTTCATCCAGTCCCAAACATGCTCAATGGGGGACAGATCCGGAGATCTTGCTGGCCAGGGTAGTTGACTTACACCTTTTAGAGCACGTTGAGTGGCACGGGATACATGCGGACGTGCGTTGTCCTGTTGGAACAGCAAGTTCCCTTGCCGGTCTAGGAATGGTAGAACGATGGGTTCGATGACGGTTTGGATGTACCGTGCACTATTCAGTGTCCCCTCGACGATCACCAGTGGTGTACGGCCAGTGTAGGAGATCGCTCCCCACACCATGATGCCGGGTGTTGGCCCTGTGTGCCTCGGTCGTATGCAGTCCTGATTGTGGCGCTCACCTGCACGGCGCCAAACACGCATACGACCATCATTGGCACCAAGGCAGAAGCGACTCTCATCGCTGAAGACGACACGTCTCCATTCGTCCCTCCATTCACGCCTGTCGCGACACCACTGGAGGCGGGCTGCACGATGTTGGGGCGTCAGCGGAAGACGGCCTAACGGTGTACGGGACCGTAGCCCAGCTTCATGGAGACGGTTGCGAATGGTCCTCGCCGATACCCCAGGAGCAACAGTGTCTCTAATTTGCTGGGAAGTGGCGGTGCGGTCCCCTACGGCACTGCGTAGGATCCTACGGTCTTGGCGTGCATCCGTGCGTCGCTGCGGTCCGGTCCCAGGTCGACGGGCACGTGCACCTTCCGCCGACCACTGGCGACAACATCGATGTACTGTGGAGACCTCACGCCCCACGTGTTGAGCAATTCGGCGGTACGTCCACCCGGCCTCCCGCATGCCCACTATACGCCCTCGCTCAAAGTCCGTCAACTGCACATACGGTTCACGTCCACGCTGTCGCGGCATGCTACCAGTGTTAAAGACTGCGATGGAGCTCCGTATGCCACGGCAAACTGGCTGACACTGACGGCGGCGGTGCACAAATGCTGCGCAGCTAGCGCCATTCGACGGCCAACACCGCGGTTCCTGGTGTGTCCGCTGTGCCGTGCGTGTGATCATTGCTTGTACAGCCCTCTCGCAGTGTCCGGAGCAAGTATGGTGGGTCTGACACACCGGTGTTAATGTGTTCTTTTTTCCATTTCCAGGAGTGTATATTTCGGGAAAAAGAATATAGGTCTATAGTCTCAATACTATAGTCGCTCGGGATAACTTGAGATAAGATAAAATTGACAATAAATAACGACATGGTGCTGGATAAAACACTCTTTATTTCCGATGCATATAAAACATGTTACACTGCTTGGCAGCCACAGAGCGAATTGAGGATTTCTCGAAAGATCTGCTTAGCGAGGAGGCAGTTGATAGTCAGAGAGGTTCCTCTGTTATGACGTCCCCATAGAGCCCAGTCCAACCCCCCCGCCCCTCCCATCCCTCTCTCCTTCCCACCCCGCAGCACTTGGGAGAGAAGCAGCCGTGGTCCACCGTTGAGATGAAGCCTCCACAGCGCCGTAGTGGAAAGGTGGTAGTCCCAGGGATAAGATGGGGAGTGACGAGGACGGCCGTAACGAGAATGCCAGTAGACGTCACATGTTGGGCCAGACCTTGTATGAGCCCTTTATGAAGTGTGGGGATCTGTCGCAATAGAAGTGATTTGGCATGATGTCCTAGGTCCCATTATAGTGAGGAACCCATTGGACGATAGCCGAGACATCATGGCGGCCACGTCTCTCTCGTTATATAGGTTGTAACAGCGCGAGAATTGAGGAGTCATGAGTCCATTCTCATCGGTTTCTCGTTTGGCAGGGCGCCCCTCGACCGCCAGCAAGTTAACGACTTGTTTGAAGTGTAGATCATCTGGTAGAGAGTGTTGGACTTTCAGACATGAGGGGGTATTGGCAACTGTGACATCCCACTGTGTATCAGTGGCCAAGGCTGCGTGGGTCAAAGCAGATGGTGCATTATCAATCGAAATGTTGTCGCGTAAGTTCCATTTTAGGCTTACCATGAAGCAAAATGTCAAACGTGTGGGCTCCACATTCAAGAACCTTGGAGGACCTGTGTACGATGGCTGGAGCGATAGCTGAATGGTACTCGTATTTATCACGGAGCTTGACAAAATACGGGCAGTCAACGCCTTATGGACGAAGGTTTTAGAGTGTTGTGCGGCTGTGGAAGTGACACCCAGAAGTGTTCTGTGTTCTGTGTTCTGTCTGACACTTCCGACAAGGACAGGCAGGTCCATAGTCGATGTTGACGGGGCCTGGGTCATGAAGTCTGCCAGTAGAGCGAGTGTTTCACTGTATAGGGTCTCTTCCAGTGAGGCACAAAGGTCGTCCTTGTGCATGGAGCGAATGGCCAAGAGTACAGAGGGAAGGGCCTCAATCCACTGATCCCCAAAGCACATGAGGGCCACTTTCGAGATAAAATGGCTGCGTTCAACAAGAGAATTGCTTTATGGGTGTTATGTGGAGCTACGGTACCAACAAATGCTGCAAAGGTTACATATTCCGTTGCACAAAGCCGATTCGAACTGCTGATCTTGATTGCTTCCTACGGAGACCACACAACTGGGACAACATATCTAAATATCAACAGAAGCCGTGTCAGTCGATTCTTCTTTGATGTCTCTAAAGAGTAGGCCTCCACTCACTGCTCCGTGCAGGTATCTAACAACGGTTGGAAACTACACTTTATAATCCAGATAGTGGAATCAGCGAGGGCCTGTATCCTATAAAGCATTATGGATCAAATCCACTAAAGGTCTATAATCGGTGTAGAAGACGAGAGGTCTGCCTTCCATATCATCTTTGAAGTGATGATCCACTTCGTACATGCCAGTAGTTAATGGCCACAGGCACTGTCGATTTACCCAGTTTACACGAAAAGAAACGGAGTGACGGCTGAATGCCAGCCACTTTTTGTTGCAGACCTGCTTAGTGATCTCATGTCAGTAATAGTCAGGAGTTGATCATGCGGAAGTGAGTGCCCCAATGTTGTGGCTTGCACGAGACAGTCTTTTATTTCCTCTAAAACATGCTGAAAGTGGAGGGGGGGTTCAATCTAATCAATGTGTACTGGTAGTTTTCTTTTCTTTCCTATGAGAAATTCCGTAAGTGGTGTCTGCGTAGTGGTTGCCTGAGGAAGGTGGCGACAATAGAAATTAATCATCCTGAGAACATGACATAACTCATGAAGGTGGTGGGTGAAATCTTGGAAATTTTAAATTTGTGGTAAGTTCCTATGGGACCAAACTTCTGAGGTCCTCGGTCCCTAGGCTTCCACACTACTTAATCTAACTTAAACTGTCTTCCGCTAAGGACAACACACACAGCCATGCCCGAGGGAGGACTCGAACCTCCGACGGAGGCAGCCGCGCGAACCGGTGAAATCTTGTACGTTCGGTATTGTATATCAGTGTTTGTGTGGGCGTTAAGTCCTATAGCCTCTGCACAGTCTCACTGGCCCATCTTTCTTCAGCACCAACATAATGGGTCTCATGACCCCAATCTATAAAAGTTTATCGACTGCCATTTTGGCAGCATAAAGCTTGTCTGATGGTAATCTGTGTGGCCTGTGACGGAGAAGACGACCTTATGGAACATGCTGTTGTCAATAGCACACTGCGTAAATAACATCGTAAATAACGCTTACAGCTGTGCAGAGGTCGTAGGAACAATTGAAGTTTCAGTGGGGGACACAAAAGCGAAGAGTGCGTTACTGACCATGGTTGTGCATGGAGACCGTGTGGATTCGGATGCTGCTGGGCAGGAAGCCATTGTCGTGCTGAGATCGAGCACAGATAATGTGGGTGAGTCGTCTGGAAATGGGGTGAGTGACGGCTACATCTGAGAATGATCTATGTGATGTTATGTGGCATTGAGTTCCTCTGAGAACTTGTGGACTGTTTGATGTATAGCGTCATTTTGTCTTGTGGGCGTAATGACTCCAGTCTTGTGTCAAGACAGTGCAGCAGCTGAAGTTGTTGCAGTTCAACGAGGAATGTAATGCATTCTTTCAGGTATTGTTGACGTTCATAAATTGGGTTGCGACACTGAGATCCATTGGGCGGAGTGGGCCACTGTTTTGATCCATCAGAGTACCATGGGTCAGATCTGGTAAATGTCGAAAATGATGAATGAAGTCAGTGCCGCCGGCCGTGGTAGCCGTGCGTTTCTAGGCGCTGCAGTCCGGAACCGCGGGACTGTTACGGTCGCAGGTTCGAATCCTGCCTCGGGCATGGATGTGTGTGATGTTCTTAGGTTAGTTAGGTTTAAGTAGTTCTAAGTTCTAGGGGACTGATGACCTAAGATGTTAAGTCCCATAGTGCTCAGAGCAATTTGAACCATTTTTGAAGTCAGTGCCAAGCACTAAATCACTAATATCTGCATTAAGGAAGTTTTACGTGAACAGTTCTCCAAGACTGAGATACAACAAGTGAGACTCTGCCCCACAGACAATGGTGGAAGAGTCAGTCGTCAGATGGAGCCATATAGCATAAAAGAGATTCGATTCTTGAAGTAGACTGTGAGGTGAGGTACTCACGTTAGAAATCATGTTGATGAGAGAATAACGTTGACTGATGTTGCTGAAGATGCCAAGCTGCTCCGTGTGATGACGGTGGAGTCAGAGGCACTTCGTTGATGCAATGTGAAGTAAAGGCAACTTTTTCACGCCTATTGCGGACTGTGCCTCACTTATATGTACAGGCAGGGCTGTCAATAGTTCCATGAAGTGTCGCTGTATTGAGTGTGGAACTAGAAAAACAGTTCCTGTAGCGACGTCTCAGCTTTCAGGATGTGGCTGTCAGTTGAGAAGATGTTTGGAGGAGTGTGGTGATGTGGAAGTCACCGTCCCCTGTGGCAGAGTTGACGTCACGTTCAGCGACAATTGGGAGAGCTTGATCTATCTCAGCTGTAGGAGGAGGCGGGTGTGTCAAGGCTGCTGTGATCTACCTTTGGATGCATTGTTTACTACAGTATTTACACGTTTCGAGCCTATAAAATCGTAACGATTCTGTCTACTAACTTTAATTTGCATGACACTGATTCATGTTCATGCGAAATCATCGCAAGTTGGACTTAAGGTGCCGGCCTGAGTGGCCTAGCGGTTCTAGGCGCTTCAGTCTGGAAACGCGCGACCGCTACAGTCGCAGGTTCGAATCCTGCCTCGGGCATGGATGTGTGTGATGTCCTTAGGTTAGTTAGGTTTAAGTATTTCTAAGGTCTAGGGGACTGATGATCTCAGATGTTACGTCCCATAGAGCTCAGAGCCATTTTTTGGACTTGAGGTGGGAGTTTTACAATCCAGAATTGCAAGAGCGTGTGGTCTGGCATCGGACAGCCATCCATTAATGTGCGTAACCAGCACCAAAGCAATGAAGGCATTCTGTCCCCCAGTGTTCGTCGTAAATAACTCTTGTAATTGCTGCACCGGAATCAGGGAGAGGCGTTTGGGAAGAGCAGATATTAATTGTGAACAGGGAACAAAACAATTACGTTACTGATCACATGTGCGTGGTCACCAAGCTGCCTAAGTAGCGTGAAGAATTTAGTACCGTCACTTAATGTTCGTATGTAGCGAAGATGATCTCTACAACTGCGAACAAGATAGTGAGTTGATCGTGGGTTGATCTGGACTGAACAGCGGCAATTTAGGTTGAGCACTATACGGTTGCTGTTGTAGTTGGTTGATGGTCATGCCAATGACCAAGGTCAAATCCTGAACGGTACCACAGACCGTTGTTCGGGATCTGTATGCGGCGCGGTTGTAGGTGCGATAGGAATATCTGAAAATTGTCCGGCAAGCTGGCCACATGGTGCAGCGCAAACGGCTTGAAACAAGCCATATGCGGTGTGTCGTCATCAACGGCTGCGAAACTCGCGAATATGCCCATTCGAGTAGCTGATGCACATTATTTGTCTGGCCTGCGTGTGCACTAGCCTCGAATTAATCGCCTAATAGACTGTATGTAGGATTTCGTTGTTCGTTTTCATAGTCCACCACTGTCGTAGTGCGGTGATGACAGTCATGTTCGTTTTTGAGGAATGTGGTTTGCTATGAAGTCGGCTGTAAAACAATGCTCACTTCCGTACGGAAATCATTGTCCTGCCTTGAGAATTGCGACGTAAGGCAGCTGCACAAGGGCTTCAACGTTGACGCGTAGAATCTGAATCCTGAGTCTAAGGAAAGCGAAAACGATCCTTACATGGTAGACACGGGTCACAAATGTAGTATCTCACCCTGATATAAGGCGACAATTAATAACGACATGGTGCTGGCTACAACACACTTAATTGCTGGTACGGCACTCATGCAAGACGCTTCACACCTCTTGGCAGCCATATAGTGAACTGAGTCATTTATCCAAAGATATGCTTAGCGAGGACGCAATCGATGGTCAGTGAGGTTCCTCTCTTGCGTTGTCCCCACAAACTCATATCCCAACATGTATACTGTGTGAAACTGATTGCTTACCATCTGCTATGCAACTGCTTTTCATCTTCCTCTCTCTCTCTCTCTCCCAGTCTTAATCTCTTTTCGCGACTGCCAGTCGTGTTTCTTTTAAACTTGAGTGAAAACTGTGCATTTTTAACAGCAAATATTGTTGTACGTTCACAATAATAATTTTAGTGGATAGTATTACATAATAAAGCAATCCAACATCTTGCTTTTCTCATTAATTTATTTTTCAGCTTTTTTCCTGATTGGTCAGATCGGACTTGAAGAATGTCTTTTTGGTTCATAGGGTGGCATAATACCAGCTATACAGACGACTGTTTGCACTTGGGCACCAGACCACGAAAGGAGCTTATTTTCCATTATTTTTCTGGGTAAGTGTCAACAAATTGTGCTGCACCTATCCTTCAGTAAACATTATATTTCATAAACATGTGGTTTTAAATCGTAGCTGGTGGTATTCGTCGTCGATAGGACAACATCACTAAGTACATTAGGCTATTCTGCTGAACGTCTTTCAGAGTCACTAAAAGATTATAAAGTTGTGACCAGTTTGTTCGCCGACCACTGATGTGTAACGAAGTTGATGACAGAGCGCTGCTCAGACAATGTATATGTAATTCCAAACAGACAATCTGCAACCATTCCAAAAATGGCTCTGAGCACTATGGGACTCAACATCTTAGGTCATAAGTCCCCTAGAACTTAGAACTACTTAAACCTAACTAACCTAAGGACATCACACACACACCCATGCCCGAGGCAGGATTCGAACCTGCGACCGTAGCAGTCCCACGGTCCCGGACTGCAGCGCCAGAACCGCTAGACCACCGCGGCCGGCTTGCAACCATTCCCATCGCCCTCACCGCCTGCACACTGATCATGGTCCAGTGCGTAGTAGATATCTTCCATCTACGTAGTTCATTTACTTCCACACAAAGACTGCCCATTGTAAGTCAAACCACTTCTGTATTCACAATACTCTTTAAGGTTTATGTGATGTATTTGTGTATACTTTTAAAGCAGCTGCTATGATTTCGGACACGAATCTGGAAATGGAAAAGAAATAAGGTATCTACGGTACCAAATTTTGAAACAGATGTAAGTTGTTTGCATGCGCACGAAGAACTTTATTTCTCATTGTCAACTATAAAGCATTAGCTGAATTGATACCTGTTATACACTAATGGCCATTAAAAATGCTGCACCACGAAGATGACGTGCTACAGACGCGAAATTTAACCGACAGGATGACGATGCTGTGATACGCATATGATTAACTTTTCAGAGCATTCACACAATGTTGGTGCCGGTGGCGACACCTACAACGTGCCGACATGAGGAAAGTTTCCAACCGATTTCTCATACACAAACTGCAGTTGCCGGCGTTGCCTGGTGAAACGTTGTTGTGATGCCTCGTGTAAGGAGGAGAAATACGTACCATCACGTTTCCGACTTTGATAAAGGTCGGATTCTAGCCTATGGCGATTGCGGTTTATCGTATCGCGACATTGCTGCTCGCGTTGGTCGAGATCCAATGACTGTTAGCACAATATGGAATCGGTGGGTTCAGGAGGGTAATACGGAACGCCGTGCTGGGTCCCAACGGCCTCGTATCACTAGCAGTCGAGATTACAGGCATCTTATCCGCATCGCTGTAACGGATCGTGCAGCCACATCTCGATCCCTGAGTCAACAGATGGGGACGTTTGCAAGACAACAACCATCTGCACGAACAGTTCGACGACGTTTGCAGCAGCATGGGCTATCAGCTCGGAGACCATGGCTGCGGTTACCCTTGACGCTGCATCACAGAGCGCCTGCGATGGTGTACTCAACGACGAACCTGGGTGCACGAATGGCAAAACGTCATTTTTTCGGATGAATCCAGGTTCTGTTTACAGCATTATGATGGTCGCATCCGCGTTTGGGGACATCGCAGTGAACGCACATTGGAAGTGTGTATTCGTCATCGCTATACTGGCGTGTCATCCGGCGTGATGGTATGGGGTGCCATTGATTACACGTCTCAGTCACCTCTTATTCGCATTGACGGCACTTTGAACAGTGGACGTTACACTTCAGATGTGTTACGACCCGTGGCTCTACCCTTCATTCGATCCCTGCGAAACACTACATTTCATCAGGATAATGCACGACCGCATGTTGCAGATCCTGTACGGGCCTTTCTGGATACAGAAAATGTTCAACTGCTGCCCTGGCCAGCACGTTCTCCAAATATCTCACCAATTGAAAACGTCTGGTCAATGGTGGCCGAGCAACTGGCTCATCACAATACGCCAGTCACTACTCTTGATGAACTGTGCTGTCGTATTGAAGTTGCATGGGCAGATGTACCTGTACACGCCATCCAAGCTCTGTTTGACTCAATGCTCAGGCGTATCAAGGCCGTTATTACGGCCATAGGTGGTTGTTCTGGGTACTCATTTCTCAGGATCTATGCACCCAAATTGCGGAAAATGTCATCATATGTCAGTTCTAGTATAATATATTTGTTCAATGAATACCTGTTTATCATCTGTATTTCTTCATGGTGTAGCAATTTCAATGGCCAGTAGTGTATATAGTCCTCTGCTACTGTCGTGTTCGGGCTAGCGGCCTAAATGTTGTAGGTACGTTAACCAAAATAAATAACACGCTCTCGGAATTTCAGAAAAAGAACAGTATTTATTTTACTGCTTGCAACATTTGCACAACTTTAAATCGCGCATAGATCATGCAGTGAATGCAAAGGTACCAGAGATTGGCTGAATCTCCCGTGGATTGCCAACAGGCATCCACTGCATCAAGCAGAGTACGCACTACACTGGAAGCTCTTGTCGAACTTCTACTCCCACACAGCCCCTTTGCTGCAGACTGGAGTTCCGCCGGGAACGTATGGCAACAGGTGTCGTACTCGACGTCTGGCCCTCGTATAAACTGGTGGCCATCGTTGTCATCCTCAAAGGGTGTCTTTAGTTGACAGCGAGAGCTCATGGTGCGGTGGTGATGTAGGCCTCGCTGAAAAGCTTACATGCATGTCTGAAAGAGCAGACATTTGACGATCCCACTCCGTACGAAATACTTCGGAATTCCTGGACATCAGTTGTATTAGGATATTTTTTGTGATGGTAAGTTCCTATGGGACCAAACTGCTGAGGTAATCGGTCCATAGGCTTATACACTACTTAATGTAACTTAAACTAACTTACGCTAAGGACAACACACACTACACCCATACCAGAGGGAGGACTCGAACCTTGGGCGGGGGGAGCCACGGGAACCGTGGCAAGCCGCGCGGCGGTTGTATTAGGTACGGATTTGCTACCCAGTAGTAACATATGAAAATCCAGGTTCGAGTCCAAAACGGGCACATATTTTCATATGTCGCTACTGCGTAATAGAGCATTAAATAATGTAGCTGGTGCCAAGCCATTAGCAGTCGGCGAATTAATTTTGGTCGCTGAAATGGGTGGCTCGTCGACCTCGCTCGTCGCACTTGATGGAGCACAGAGGTGCTGAGCTGGTAGGTCGTTGCCGCGTAACGTGTAATCTCGTTTAACGCTGTCCAATGACAGTGTCGTATGTTTACCTTTGTACAATATATGCATAGCATAGGGGCTGCTCATTATACTTTAAACCTTGGTGACGGCGAGTGTAAGGAGGCAGTAGGAGTGGACGGGCAGCGTTTACCCTTAACATAACACGTGAGCACTTCTTCGGAACCTTGCAAATGAAAATTCTGGATTGAGAAAAAGGCCTCCACGCCGGCACTGTCGTATGAAACATTCTCGGACTTCTCTCCGCGTCAATTCAGAGTAAAATCTCGAGATTTCAACGATTACCTCCATCGTCTTCGTCAGGAGCAACTGACTATCAAAACTGCACCGGTTGTGGCCTTATATAATCTAAAGACAGCTTCTGATTGGCTAGTAATTACGTCGTGCAGTCGCAGCTGGTGTCAACTTCTGTGCTCGTGGTGCCACCGCTTCCGAAGTAGGGTAAACATTGCGACGAATATCTCTCGCTCTTCTCTGCATCGAGAGCTCGAGCCCATGCACCGCTAAGATTACATCCGTCGACACGGTTTAGATTTTCTCACACATTCTTATTTCTACAGGCTCTTTAATCACAGTATGTGGGAACCTGGGACAAAATTTTCTTTCGTCAAACATTATTTTATGTCTGTTTGTGAGGCTGAGCTCAGAAGGTGCAGATTTCTCGCCGGCCGTGGTGGCCGAGCGGTTCTAGGCGCTACAGTCTGCCGCGCGACCGCTACGATCGCAGGTTCGATTCCTACCTCGGGCATGGATGTATGTGATGTCCTTAGGTTAGTTAGTTTTAAGTAGTTCTAAGTTCTAGGGGACTGATGACCTCAGAAGTTAAGTCCCATAGTGCTTAGAGCCATTTGAACCATTTTTTTTATTTCTCCAGTCCTCGATTTTTAATATGCCGTTGATGTTCTGCACAGTGGTCGCAATTGGCGCGGATGGACTGATCAATGTAATTGCTTCTCCACTCACACCGGATGTAGAAGTTTTTGTGACGGCTCGATAACCCAAGGTCCTCGGCGGTACTTTTGGGGCAGCCACCACAAATTGTATATAGCGTGGGTAGTGACCAGGATGTAGCTATGTCTGTTGGCCGAAAAATAATTACAAGAATTACAAGAATTGCGCCCGCTAGAATGAAGAGATAATTTATCTTTGTTTCTGACGAAACGTGCACCAGCAATAGAAGTCCAAGTAATACCTAAGAGTAATCAGTGTACTGAGCCTAGTCGAATACAATAGCAAATATCACACTGCAATGGCTCCGCTATAAACTCCACGAAAGGCTAGCAATAGACAATCGACAACAGACTGTCCGTCTCGGGACCAGCGCTCCTCCTTATATGCAAAAGGCAGAGGGCGCTGCGGACCCCAACTCCGCCATGGCGCGACCTCTTCCGTCGGCGGTAACGCCCTGAGGCGCCGACGGCCGCGACAGGAACTGTGGCAAGCGATGTCACGGCCAGGGCGCGCGTGCGCGAGTTGGTTGGTCGGTTGGGTCCGTGGATACAACAGAAGTCGTCTTCGGGTTATACGTATAAGGGCATCACAGCAGCAGTCAGTTCTTCTTGACGAAGACGATGGATGTAATTGTCGAAATCTCGAAATTTTGCCCTGACCTGACGTGGCAAGAAGTCCGAGAATGTTTTACACAAAATGGATTCTCTGTAACGAGATGCCTACGTACGTCAAAGCTTGGAAATTTCTTACCTTGTTGCAGCAGGAATGGCGGTTCGGATTTGGACAGGTACTGATGTGCTACAAAAAACTCTGATGAAGCTGTAGTGTCTCATCACAGCCCATTTGAGCCGTTGATGTTCCGATTTCTTGCTTCGGGCGATGAAGAGGCCAAGGTGCGCTAGCGGTAGTGCCGCAAAGGTCCCGAGTTCGAGTCTCGGTCGGGCACACAGTTTTAATCTGCCAGGAAGTTTCATATCAGCGCACACTCCGCTGCAGAGTGAAAATCTCATTCTGGAAACATCCCCCAGGCTGTGGCTAAGCCATGTCTCCGCAATATCCTTTCTTTCAGGAGTGCTAGTTCTGCAAGGAGAGCTTCTGTAAAGTTTGGAAGGTAGGAGACGAGGTACTGGCAGAAGTAAAGCTGTGAGTACCGGACGTGAGTCGTGCTTCGGTAGCTCAGTTGGTAGAGCACTTGCCCGCGAAAGGCAAAGGTCCCGAGTTCGAGTCTCGGTCGGGCACACAGTTTTAATCTGCCAGGAAGTTTCATATCAGCGCACACTCCGCTGCAGAGTGAAAATCTCATTCTGGAAACATCCCCCAGGCTGTGGCTAAGCCATGTCTCCGCAATATCCTTTCTTTCAGGAGTGCTAGTTCTGCAAGGTTCGCAGGAGAGCTTCTGTAAAGTTTGGAAGGTAGGAGACGAGGTACTGGCAGAAGTAAAGCTGTGAGTACCGGACGTGAGTCGTGCTTCGGTAGCTCAGTTGGTAGAGCACTTGCCCGCGAAAGGCAAAGGTCCCGAGTTCGAGTCTCGGTCGGGCACACAGTTTTAATCTGCCAGGAAGTTTCGGTAGTGCCGCTGTTTAAGTCGTGTGACGATACATAATCGCAGCTTTCAGCGTCCTGTTGCATCACTTAACCATCAACTTGCTGGCTGGGATGATAAAAAGTGGCGTGATGGTTTTAGAATCAATGGTGTTAGAATCCAGCGAGTTCGAGCAACAGGACTGACTCGAAATGCCGTCCTTGGTCTCTCGTGACAAGTGCCGGGCAGCCGAACCTGGCGATCCGTGTAGCGGCGAATGTCCTGACTGTAGTTTCTCCTGAAACGTCTGTCACTGGAGCAGCTTCGGCCTAACGGGTGAACCAGTAGATTGGCATGAAGATATATCTCAATCCTTCAGACGGCGACAGCAGATCAATATATACATACATGTGAGAAGCCTATTTGTTTACGAATGTGACGACCGACTTAGTCGCACATGGACTAAACCGTGTTTGGCATACAAGAGAGCCAATCTGTTTTCGTACCCGGCCAGACGTACCTGTTCCTGATAAGTTTAAGTGTGCTGTTAGCTCCGGGTTGTGCGAGGTCGTGCACTGACTGAAACCTTGCTTTCGCAAAGGAGCAGGTACGAATGGCCTAGCAGGATGCCCTGAAGCAACATACCAGAGTGATTTGTCTGACCCTGACAGAGGCACTATTTAAACTGCATCACTGTATCTCCATTCCCCACGAGTTCTTGCAGCTGCACATTGGCTGCTTTTGCTGCAGTGAATTAATCATAGTCAGTTTGTAGGATACAGTAGCCTTGTAGACTCAAAACGTAGTCGGCAATTGTGTATTCTGCCCGTTTAACGAGTCTGAAATCTGTGGTAAACTGACTAATTCTAATTGCCTTTTGAAGGCAAAAGTTATGGGTTCGTGGCCAGTGGATACTGCAAACGCCCGTGCTTCCACGTACAGACGTAAGTGCCAGATAGAGTTGTAAATCACGAACAACTCATAATCGTAAGCACTCTACCTGGTCCGAGCGTCAGTCATTTTCGAGGGAACGGGAGTTGCCACGCGCCATTAACTTTTTGCTGGAGCGCAACACCGATTTTTTGCTGGAGCGCAACGCCGATTCCCAGCTGAGTGACGTCCGCAACCACGGCAAGGGTAAACGCGTGTGCAACACGTGCTGAAAGGAAGGCTTCGCGTATTCTCGCCAATACTTGTTCGAAGGCGTGCTTCATTTCCGTGGTCCACGTCAATGGGCGACAACCAGTTGTGTTTTGGCCCTCCAGAGCTGTTGTCAAGGGCGCCTTCGTTGCAGCTGTTCACTGCAAGAGTCGTCGATAAAAACTTGCTTTCCCTAAAAGTCTTCTTAGCTGCTGAAAGTCGAAGAGGCGGGGCATGTTTTGTATGGCATCGACTTTCTCTTTAAGGTGACAGTTGCATACTGCAGAAAATGTGTGACCTAAAAATTGTACTTGTTGTTTCCAGAGCACAAATTTGGCGTTATTCACTTTCAAATCGTTGAAAGGGAAAGGAAAGGAGAAAAGTTGTTATTTTTCTAGTATTATTTCCCATCATTAAAAATTAGAACTATTTAACACAACAAATAATTATGATGTAGGTAAGCATGCAACTGAGATGGACGTTTCGGGGATGCCCTAAAGGTAATTTATTTAATTATTTTTCAATTTGAAACCTGTCTCTTTTCAGTGCACGCATATCTCTTAATCTCGCGTGGGCATTCTGATCTAGACACGTTAGATTGTAAGGGGGATCGGGGTTATGTGACACAAAGGGAATATCTGATGAAAGAGACTGGTTTTCGGATCTTAAATGGAGGGAATTTATTTCATAAACGCATTGTAGAAAATAGGACAAAAATACATGGAATTTATGTCATTAAAATGCATCTTGTGACTTGAATTAAATATAGGTCTTTTAACGTGTATCAGGTTAGGATATAGGGAAGGCGTTATATTAGTGGGAATGAAGCCAGTCTCGAGCTCAGCACGGTACAATAACGTAATGCATAAGATAAAATTCGTTGACATAAAAGTTTTCTGAGCGTGGTACCGCATCGTAACGTAAAAACCGTGCTAGAGAAACCATTAGCTCGGTTACGCTTATTGTTGGCTTCTTCTGGATTTACTGGTGTGTGTTAACTCTGCAGGGTCACGTAAGACACCAATCATAACAACGAGCTTTTAAAATTGTGACGTAATATCATGCTCAGTAAGCATTAACGACACAATGTAGGCGGCTTTGTACAGTTAAAACACACAAGTAGACCCAGAAGAAGGCCACTGTAACCATGACCGAAACGTTGGGTTCAGGAAACTCTTAGGTCAACTGAATCTGGACGCAGAAGCCTGCACAGTTATATAGGATAAAAATCATTGAATCCACAGGCATGCGTGCACAGGGGGCGGGTAATATCTACTTTGACCACGAAATATCATGGGAACGTTCAAATAGCAGACAGAGAGTGCAGGCAGCGAGCATCAGTACTAAGATTTAAGACTGCAAGAATTCCCTTATAATAGAGAAATTCGAGATCGAAAGAAAAGTGTCAGTATTCGTTAAGCACTAAATATTGCGACCTACAATCTGCACACCACTATTAAATGGTAACTACTATCACAAGAACACATGGATTAATCACGCTTCAAGAGTTTGCCTAATCCCGATTAACCAACTGCCAACTGTTCTTTAGCTAAATATTCATGTGCAATTTGTAAAAAAAAAAAAAAAAAAAAAAAATTATACACCAAAAATAATCATTCTGTCGCGTGTAGTACCCCTGAAATACGAGATGATATGTTGAACAAATAGTGAGATATCTTACACAAAGACCGCACGGTCAAAGGAATGAGACTTCAATACACGATTCAGTAGACTATACGTACCGTGAAATTAAATTTAGTGAATAAGCGGTTCCTGGGAACCTCGCACCGCTAGAAAAATTCGGTCATGGCGCTCGTCCAGAAGGAACAAAACGAATCCAGTCAGACCACATTCAGAACGCTAAATTCAGAAAAATGTACTACACCTAGATATTGCAGATAACTTCCTAAAAAAATGTAACTGAAAAGGATTGAATACTCTTAAAGACTACGTTATTTTAATTTGATACCTTCATGTCCTGACCAGACTGCCCAGTAGATCATGTCTACATACTAACAACTTCGCTGCCTGAAAAACAGTGAACTCAAACGCGCATTTTACGCATTTCTAGAGATAATAACTGCTGTTTTACTAAACTGCAGATTTAGCATTGCCAAGCGATGCGGGAAATACTGTCAACACTACTTAGGACTGCCTAACTACCAAGCTTTTCACGAGAATTTGCATCATTTCTTCGGTACAATATCACTTCCGACACAATGTTGCAATAAAGACTATAGCGAACCTTCACAGAACACAGAATTTGATACCTTCATGTCCTGACCAGACTGCCCAGTAGATCATGTCTACATACTAACAACTTCGCTGCCGGAAAAACAGTGAACTCAAACGCGCATGCTCGAAAAGTCTCCCGCTCGGACAGGTGGTGGGGAGCTTCTCATTAAGCAGCCAACAGCCAACAACCCCCTGTACCAAAGGGGCCCACAAGGGGAGGCAAGAGGTGGCGCTTGCCCCCTTCTGGAATTCGAGTTATAGTCCTAAATTATTACAGAATTTTACGCATTTCTAGAGATAATAACTGCTGTTTTACTAAACCGCAGATTTAGCATTGCCGAGCGATGCGGGAAATACTGTCAACACTACTTAGGACTGCCTAACTATCCAGCTTTTCAAGAGAATTTGCATCATTTCTTCGGTACAATATCACTTCCGACACAATGTTGCAATAAAGACTATAGCGAACCTTCACAGAACAGTCCCGAAATAATGTTCCCCGTATTTTCGCTTTCATCTCTTCCTACAGTGCTTATCGAATTACAGAAAAGTACTTGTTCAACTTCCTCCGCGTGAAATCCATTTGCGAATCATCAGGACAGTTATCTTCTTCCTCAATAGCGCAGCTAAAGCTTGGCAATAGGCCTATACATGACCACTCCCCCTCACACTGTTGCACCAGTTAATCACAACAGAGTAGTTTACCTTTCCTCCTTGCACAAACCAGACTTGTGGTGAGTTAGTGAGACTGCAGTTGCTTTTTCGCGCCAGAGCGATTTCAATAGACCGTTGATAATACCGACATTTTATAATATGATTGGTATCAAAGCTGTATAAAGGATTTCATTAGCGTTTATTTCCTGTTTCTCTATTTTCAAAAGTATTAATCAACGGAATTAGTTGCTGGTTATTTATATAGATATCCAGCAAGAATTTTCCCGCCGTTGTAACTGCTTCATGTACATATGGACGATTAGTACTCTGCAATTCATACTTAACCATCTGGCAGAGGGTTCATCGAACCACTTACACACTATTTCTCTACTGTTCCATTCTTGAACTGCACGCCGCAAAAATGAACACTTAAATCTTTCCGTGCGAGTTCTGATTTGTCCTATTTTATTACAATGTTCTTTTTTCCCCATGTAGCTGAGTGTTACCAAAATATTTTAGCACTCGGAGGAGGACGTTGGACATCGAAATTTAGTGAAAATATCTGGCCGCAATGAAAATTGTCTTTATTTTGATGGTTGCCACCCCAGCTCTCGTACATATCCATGACACCCTGTCCCCTAATTCACGATAATACAAAACGAGTTGCCCTTCTTTGAACTTTTTCGATGTTCTCCTTCAATCCTATCTTGTAAGGATTACACACTGCTCAGCAGTACTATAACAGAGGATGGAGAAGCGTAATTTTGGCAGTCTCTTTAGTAGACCTGTTGCATCTTGTAAGTGTTCTGACAATGAATCATTGTCTTTGGGTAGCCTTCCCCACTACATTATTTATGTGTTCGTTCGAAATTAAGGTATTCTTTATTTTAATATATTTATTTAGTTGTATGGTCAATTATTGATTACTGATTTGTGTGATATACGATGTAACCGAAATTTAATGGATTCCTTTTAGTACTTATGTAGATGACCTCACACGTTTCTTTACTTACGGTCAGTCGCTATTTTTCATACCATACAGATACCTCGTCTAAGTCATTTTGCAATTGACTTTGATCTTCTGATGACTTCACTAGACGATAGATGAACTCTAGTAATCAATATATATTATAAAAGTAAGTTTACAACAAGCGTGCCGCTAAAACTCAGAAACGAGTCCCGGTACGATCAAAGGAGTTACATGGTGTAGTAGTCCTCAGCCCCCATCCACGAAGAACGTTCAGGTTTTTTCCTGAAGGGCATGCTTTTGAAGATTTAAGGGCTGGGAAATTTCGCCCCCTAGAAATTTCTAGAACATTCCAGAAAATTTGAGAGTATTAGAGAGCATTCCACAACTTTCCAGAATGTTCCGGAATGTTACACAATGATCCTTGATGTTCTGGAATGTTCGTCACTCGTCTGGAACATTAGGGAAGATTTCAGAATGTTCATGAACATCGCGGAACATCTCAGATCATTGTGGAACATCGCAGAATACTTTCTAGTATTGTGGAATGCTCTGGAACATTGTGGATCATTCTAAGCCTTTTTGGTACGTTATGGAAATCGCCGCTGGTAGGGCTACCCGTTGGTAGGTAATTTCCAGGAATGATTGCCTGTCGAAGTCGCGGTGTGTTCGAAGGTCAGTTTCTTACGAGTGACGAAGGAAGGAAACGAAAAAGTAGTGCGGTGAGTGAGTAAAAACGAACAGTGAAGTGTAGGTAGGCTCAGTGATACAGTCACTGAATAAAAATCGAAAATAAAATATGAAAACTGTTCCCAGTGTATTTGCTACTAGAAGATGGTTTGATTTATATTTTAGACAATGCCCGAACGTAAAAGAGAAGGAAATCTTACCAGCTCTGAAGCAAAACGGCGAAAACAAAAAGAACAGCGAATAAACGAAGCAGACGATAAGCGGGAAACACGTTTAAGTTCCCAGTGAACGAGAATGAGCATTGTGAGAAGCAGAGGAACCGAAGAACGACAAAATGAACGGACTGAAGAATAAAGAATTGCGACTCAATCTTTGAATAAAACACTGCGAACTCAATCCAGCCATGACAATATTACCCGACGAGAAGCGCGGACGAGAACAAGTAAACAGTACACCATAACAAATGAGGCATTTCACTACGACCCGACTAAAGAATGTAAAAAACACCGACATGTCGTAATCGTAAAAATGGATAACATCAGCCGATTTAGCAATGCGAGAAAATTCATTAAAGAAACACCAGGATTCTGAGAGCGCAATTCTGGCAACTAAAAATAATTTTGTCGACTACATCAACTTCAATATTCCAAATAAAATTCCCGGTGAAGAGAGAATATACAAATCGATCAACACGATGATAAACAATGAATAATGTGTCAACTTACCCATAAAATTTCTAAACTCTTTGGAAATACCAGCAATGCCATCACACTGCCTTTGACTTAAAATTGCATCTCCGATCATACTACTCAGAAATCTCACCTGACCAAAACTATACAATGGAACAAGGATGATCGTCAAACAGCTATCAAATAACACCATCGAAGCAGAACCTATGACTGGAAAGTAAAAACGACACGCGCTATTTAATGCCAGAACACCACTGATCTCTGCTGAACCGCCATTCCGACTTAAAAGACTGCAATTTCCAATCAAATTAGCCTACATTTCTAGAATTAAAAAAGTGCAGGGATAAACTTTAAAATATGGCGTCATCAACCTCAGAGACCCCCACTTCTCTCACGGTCAGCTATATGTAGCTTGCTCTCGAAAAGAAATTCCAAAAAATTTAACATACATACCCCGTATAACAATATGAAAAATGTTGTTCAGCAACAAGTATTGTAAATAGTTAGAATATGTTTTCAATAAAAAATCTTACCTCTTATAGTTTAACTAATATTGCAAATAGTTAGAATATGCAATTAGTTATTCCCACTACCACACAATCTCATATCAACTCCCTAAGCAAAACCGGTTACCCTAGCTAGTTTCGAATAAATGTGAGATCCCCTGTCAATAGCATTCACTACTTCGTGCTAATAAAGAATTAGCTGTATTTCAAAGGAAAGATATTTTCTGAATTCGAGGTAATTCATAATGTTCTATTACAGTATACTTTCTAGAACCCTACAGCAAAATGATTTTAGTGATAAAGACCTGTAATCTGGCGGGTTACTCCTATTTCCATGGTTGAGTATTGCTGTGATCTGTGCAGCTTACCAGTCTTTATGAATATGTCGACCGATTTAACGACCATCTCGTGTCCATAATATCAACATGACGACTTTTTCTACATCTACATCTATACTCCACAAACCACCTTGCGATCTATGGCGGAGGGTATTTTTTATACTTCTGTCACTTGGACCCTATCCCATCCATGTCACGAAAAGTTCGTGGGAACAACGATTGCCGGTAACCCTACGTGTGGGCTCAAACTTTCGAATTTTATCTCCGTAGTCTTTTCACGAGGTATACGCGGGAGGAAGCAATATATTTCTTGACTCTTCTAGCAACGTACTCTCTCGGAAGCTTAACAACAATACACATGGTGATGCAGAATGCCTCTCTTGCAGCGTCTACCACTGAAGTTGGTTTATGATCTCCCTGACGCTATGGCGCTTACTAAATGAACCGGTAACGAAACGCACTGCTCTCCTTTGGATTTTCTCCATTGAATAATATGGTGACAACGGATCTTATAAACGTGTTTCATGAGTCTGTGGAAACAAAGTGATAGGTTATGGAATGGATGTACGTGTCCTTGCCTCAGAAAATCAGAGTTAGACTTGTTCTCACTTCACCTGAAGTCCCACGCTTCGTGTTGTATGCCAGATGGAATCTGCAGTGTGGTTCAGTCATAAACACCACCACTTATCCCTACAGTCTAGGGATAGCGCTTCGTACTATTCAAAGCAAATCGCATGGCTAGGTGACACATGGGTGATGGTTTTATCCGCGGACATACTCGTCCTAGTGCTACGGCCCATCATAGTCTTTGGCTGTACAACATATCCTCATGCTTCTCATCTTGCCATTTCATCTTTCCCTTGGTGCCAACCGATTTCTGGATAATGGTGCTGTCAATTAGCTGCTCCCGCTTAGTTACAACGTGTGATACGTACTACAATGTCCATGTCTCATCATGAATGATATTTAGGCCAAAACATTATCCTCGACGATTACTTCATTTTACAGACTGTGGAACTCTTTCCTAGATATTCCTTGTAGTTACCTAGGACATAAATAAGTCTGTCTAAGAGATAGTATGTGCAATGAATACTTCATGTTGTTACTGAGTTGCTGTGTCATTTGTTTGCCCACAGGAATATGTGTTGGAACCCTCGTATCTATGGCGGTGACGGGTATTTTGTGCGAGACCATCGGCGGCTGGCCGCTTTCCTTTTACTTTTTCGGAGGAGTCGGACTGCTGTGGTGTGTGCCATGGTTCTTCCAGGCTGCAGATTCGCCGTCGCAGCATCCGTACATCGACCCAGCCGAACGTAACTACATCAAGGCCACAATACAGTCAGCTGCTAAGGTAACATCGGCATTCACTGTCTCTTCCTGTACCATGGCGCAGTAGTCTCCCTGTTGTGACTTTGGTATGCTGGAAGTGTCCTATGCGACGATGGCTGACGGTAGTTATTTTCAAAAAATAATATTTCTGATTTACAAATAAATACTTCACAAACTTAAGTTTCCAGCCACTGTGCTGCGTATACTTGTGTTGCTGTCTCCGTTAATGATAAAGTTTAAAGATGGTCAGAAGTACTCTACATTCTTTAACTTCACTGCTGTCCTTATGTTTCTTGTTATATTCATAAGGCACACTTTCATAGACTCTTGACAGCCTAGTTAACAGAAAATCGTCAAGAAGATCGTGATCGTCATGTCTATGCTGCCAATCACACGATGACTTACAAAGTAAATCTTCTCCTAGCACGCCGGCCGCGGTGGTCGAGCGGTTCTAGGCGCTTCAGTCTGGAACCGCGCGACCGCCAAGGTCGCAGGTTCGAATCCTGCCTCGGGCATGGATGTGTGTGATGTCCTTAGGTTATTTAGGTTTAAGTAGTTCTAAGTTCTAGGGGACTGATGACCTCAGATGTTGAGTCCCATAGTGCTCAGAGACATTTGAAACATTTTTTCTCCTAGCACACTGAGTGCAATCTTATAGTGCCATCGCTTACGCTAAACAGACGACGACCACCGAGAAACTTGGAGACGTGTCACTAGACTCGTTTTCAGGAGAAGTGGTGTTCAAGTCTCTAGCTGAACATCCACAGTTCTTGATTTTTTCTGGTTTGTCTAAAGAAGAGGCGAAAGCCGGAGTGTTACGCTCCGTATCCTACCGTATCCTTGTAAAATCCGGACTTGAGGTCTTTATCTAATCATCTTGTTGTCTTGTCGTCGACGGGACGTTAAACATTAATCTTCATTTCGACCATCTTAAAAGGAAACATGTATCTCCACGTGCATGACAGTCCACGGTACCAGTATATTCCAACAAGCCTCGCATGAAAATGTGATTTTTCATGGGCTCATATCTCGTGTTCTGTTGTTCACAGAGATAACAGGTGAAATGTTACGGATAGCCCTTGATCTAACGATCATTTGCAAACGTATCAGGAAAGCGGACATGCTGCAGCTATTCTACAGCACAGGATCAAAATTTAAACATTAAACACTTCTTCCATCCCAGGCAGACTGAGGAAATCGGTTGGTTCTTTGCATTAGGTGTCGTCTAGGGTAGGCCTTAGACAGCTTATAAAATCACGATTTGTTAATGGGCGGTTCTTAAGAAAACCCCGAAAAAACCACGATTTTTGCCATATGCTCGTAAGATGATGTTCTCGGCGAAATTCGAAACTTTTTTCGGTATTATTATCCTTTATCGAGATCCAGTCACCGTACTTATACATATAACCCCAAAAATCGGTTCTTTGCTGTTTTTGGACCAGGGGCCGCAATTATCTAAATAACTATACTTAAAAAATAGCTCAAATTTTAACTTTAAATTCTTTAGACATTTATCGAGAAACGCTATTTTTTACGTTTTCGAGAATCTGTATCCGTTATCAAGACACACTCGAAAAACCATGATTTTTGGATACCAATTGTGGAGCTGGGCATTTCTATTCATGACATATCGTCGAAGTTTTACTGTATGTTCTTAACCTTGAAACTTTTTTCGCGATCATTATTATTACCGAGATCCAGAGGCTCAAAATTAGGGTAGTTATGCATGTAAAATATGCCCATACTATCCGATCTGAGCAGCAAATGTAGTTTTAACTGATGCAGTGAACAAATGGCTAGATTTCTGGAGTCATCGCAAGGGTTCTGAGGTTACCAAACTATCTTTTCAGTCGCCATTTTTTCACCAATAAATCTTTATGCCGCGCTGTCTCTATATAATGGGCAGTTCACGCCTATACAGGCCGTTTTGAACTGAAAATTATTCGGGGGCTCCACCTGGCGGCGTAAGCACCGTACAAAACATTATTTTAGCATACGAATTCTTTGTTGTTGCAAATCAAACATCGCATTTTTTGGTATATTGTAAGTGTAGCCTAAAATATGTTTTGCATTTTTATATAAAGTAGTGACAAGTGAACTTGCATTGGATGAGAGACGATTTCGTTTTAACATCATGTTATGAGTACTTACCTGTCGTTTACATGTGTCAAACCACGATGTCGACGTACATAAATAAACTGTCCAAATATTACTAATCTACAGAATTAGTTTAGCCGGCCGCGGTGGTCTAGCGGTTCTGGCGCTGCAGTCCGGAACCGCGGGACTGCTACGGTCGCAGGTTCGAATCCTGCCTCGGGCATGGGTGTGTGTGATGTCCTTAGGTTAGTTAGGTTTAAGTAGCTCTAAGTTCTAGGGGACTTATGACCTAAGATGTTGAGTCCCATAGTGCTCAGAGCCATTTGAACCATTTTGAACAGAATTAGTTTTATACGTATAAGCGGTAACCTTACTGTAACAGGGAAAGGATGAAACCAGCTAAAAATGCTAAAAATGCACAATAGGCGAATATTCTTCTCTTTTAAGAGTGACAGGAAAGTGGGGAACAAGCTGCATCAATCCTTATTCGTCCTTCCTTGCTAAATATTTTTGCATGTGTACGTATTCGCGCATTTTGTGCTGAAAGAGAATAGCAGGGCGACAGCGGCAGTGGAAGACACGGGAGACAGTGCCAGTGGCACAAAAAGAGAGAAGAGACAGTTATGATGAAAAAGTGATGGGTGGAGACAGTAGCAGTGGGAGCAAAAGATGCCCCGCCCCCCTAGACCAGTGAACTTAACGTGATAAATTCTCCCCACTTTCAGTCTTCCCCTATATCCACCTGTTAAACTTACCCCGTCTAGTGGTCAAAATCCCGAGCAAACAGTCCCCATGGACATTTGGTGAGAGGAGCAGAATGTAAGTGGGAAAGAAAGATGCAGTAGCAATGGGAGAGAAAAAGAATGGGACAAAGAGAATGGCCAATCGGAGAAAATGGAGACAGTGGGACACAGACATATATAGGGAGAGTGACAGTGAGAGGGAGGTGCTGAGTATGAAGGTATCACTATAAAGAGAACCTGTGTAAAATGATTTAGAATGTTCTATCTTAAAAGAGCGCGAAATATTCGTACGTGATGATTGTCGGTGAGAAAGGCGAAATGAGGGCTGAGGCAGCTAGTTCCCCACTTTTCTGCTAGAGTCTGTAAAAAAGGAGGATATTCGACTTTTTTTGTGCTCCAACAGGAGCATTTTTCAACTGATCTTTAAATGAATCATTTATATGTTTTGACTGCCAGCATCCTTTCATCACAGTTACTGCTGGTTTGGATAGTGTAGTTTATAACATTTTAATCAAATTAGAACTTCAATGACACTGGTTTGGCAAAAAATAGCAGTTTTCAATTTATCCAGAACATAACATTGAGCATTATGTTGCCAATTTTTATAGATATAGGTTCTATTACGCTTCTACTGTTTAAATCTTGAAATTTATGAAACCTACCTTCACATATGACATATTTTCGTATTATATATTTAAAATGTTACAAATTGTTATTCTTTTGCGTGGGCGTGTTTTGGATGCTTTTAAATGCATTCTGTCGTATATTTGTTATTGCTAAAACTGATCTGGCAAACATGTTAGAAAATTACAAGTTTTGAATCTTTATAATAGAACGTGGTACTGAATTTTACTGATAATTAATTACTATTGAACCATTCATGTCCAGTGGGTCATTACATCATTCTATTCCACAGTGAGTTTTAGTAAGGTAAGAACTAGGACGAGAGCATAAACGAGCTGACAAGATAGAAGTAAAAGGGGAGATCATGTCTGAAGAATGACTGATAATAGAATGCCTAAAATAATAACGAATTATCTACCAACAGGAGAAAGCTTAATAGGTAGACCAAGAAAAGTGTGTAGAAATAAAATAGAAACTAACAACAGAAAATATAGCACTGAAAAAAGCATGTATCATAAAAACACCTAACAGTTGAAGAAAGAAGAAGTAGTTTCACACCAGCAGATCACTAAGTATAAAAAAGAAAAAAGATTTTGAAATGACAACTTCGCAGGTGGTCATCAACGTATTTCTTGTTGCGGTCTGATTAGAAAACTAGGGAGATTGTTTTAGGTGTATGCTTCTATAATACCAGGTGAATAAGCAACACGGCAGTACCAGTAAAGTGGTCTAATAATATAGATTCACGAACCTGTCATATACTGGCAGTTTAACTGCAGCTTTCCCCTACAGCTCAGGCATTATGGTACAGGACCTGTACCTTCGTGAAGTGCGTTATGTTCGGTTCTGCAGCCATGTCGTCGACCAAGGTGGGGCCTTCATGACGCAAATGGCTTCGCGTTCAAGAAACCTGCAACTCAGATCGTCGTCCTGTCATCCAGATTTAGGTTCTCCGTGGCTAACGTGAATTGGTTTGAAGGTTCCTTCGAAAATGATCCATCTTCCATACTTGTCCATATCGAGCTTGTGCTCTTCCTTTAGTGGCCTCATACTCGCTGGTAATTGAAACTGAAAAATTCCATCGAAGTTTTTCAATAAAATGCGCTCAAGCGGTTTTTTAAACCCCGCTTTGACGACTCATCTTGACGCATAACAAATTTCTTACCCCCGAGACTGGAATGTTGGTAGCAGTAGACAGTATCCCCAAAACATGATATCTGGCGCGTAAAATGCAACCTATTGGAAAACCAAATGAGCTCGTGCGTTCGATATGTCTCGCAGGAGCAGTATCGATAGCTTTCCAGGCATTATAATGTTGGTATGACTTCATCAATAAGGTGATTGAAAAGCATTTTGCTTTGTATATCTGATATGTGAATATCAGTTTCTGCCTAACATTTCTGCTTCCCTTAGTTTTTCCCTGAAACATATACCATATCTTCGAGTTCCCCTAGGTATTTTTCGAACTAATAGCTTAAATCAGGTATGACAGTCTTGTAAGCGATTGGACATCATGCAACTGCTTGCCTCCTCTCAGACTGATTCATCTTACTATCGGTGAGGTACGTAACCAGGGGCAGTAACGGCGTACCCAGACAAGGGCAGGAGAGGACAGTGGCTCCCCACCCCCTTGAAAACACCCTAATTCATCGTGTAAACCAAAATTCATCCTCCCCTGTCAGACAGACGTATCAGTTCAGTATCAGTCTGAATAAAATTAGAGCATTTAATTGTATTGTGTGCATTTGTTGTAGCATGAAATCCAAAAGCGTTTCGTCATTCGCTGCGAAACTAACGTGAGTCGTCGTTGTCGTCGTCGTCGTTGTCGTCGTCGTCCCCTCCCTCCACCACAGCTCAGACCTGAGATCCTAGATATGCTATTGGGCAGCACAACATAAAGGGTCAATAAATCAGCCACTCGCAGCTTTACCTACCAAATGTTGTACATAAGGGGAGTGCTCAACCAGAAAGGGAAGGAGAGAGGAACACTAGAGTTTGGCGTCCCGTCGATAACGTGGTCTTTAGAGACTTGAGCATAAGCTCGGATTAGGCAAGGGTGGGGAAGGAAATTGTCGTGCCCTATTCAAAAGAAACACCCTGGCGTTTGCCATAAGAAATGTACGGAAATCACGGAAACTCTACATCTGATTGGCCAGACAGGCATCTGAACCATCGCCCTGCGAGTCCACTGTGCTAACCATTGCGCCACCTCGTTCGATGTTTTAAGCCAGATTTCAGAAAACTGTTCAGTTGCAGTTTAATTGGGAATTACGTGAACATTACTGAAGAGTGTACAGTGGTGAGTGTTGCGTCTTTGGTATTGCAGAAGAAGCTGCCTGTGCCGTGGAAGAGCATTATGTCAACGCCAGCTGTCTGGGCTCTCATCGCTATCATGATTACCTTCGACTGGATCTTCTATCTTCTCATCACATCGCTGCCGCAGTACATCGCCCAAGTCTTGCACTTCGATATACGCAGTGTGAGTGTCCTAGCAGTTCCACAACTTAAAAAGTAATTTACAGTAATACAGATTTCTGTGCTGTGCTACCGCGCAGGATTAGCCGAGCGGTCTAAGGAGCTGCAGTCATGGACTCTGAGGCTGGTGCTGGCGGAGGTTCGAGTCCTCCCTCGGACATGGGTGTTTGTGTTTGTCCTTAGGATAATTTAGGTTACGTAGTGTGTAAGCTCAGGGACTGATGACCTTAGCAGTTAAGTCCCATAAGATTTCACACACATTTGAACATTTTGTGCTGTGCTGATTCATCTCCACAAGAAGACAAGTGGTATGGCGACATCCGTAATTGCCGTTTTCGGTGTATTCTTATGCTGACAGCAAAGCGTAGTCAGGCTGTTTTGCTAATCAAGGTCCGCGCGTTGTACGTTGTTATATGATACTACTGAACTGTAAGAATGCATGATCTGTTCTTTCGGATATGTTTGAAAGAACAGACACCACGCATTCGTGTAACTGATTCGCCTCGATGGGCAATGAATCCACAACCTTCAGTGTGGAAGCTCATTTACGTTCGACCTATAGCGGGAATCTAAGTTCAGCGAGCAAGAAGGACATGCGTAGGTGGCGCTATGTGTGAGTGTGGGTCAGCCGGGGAGCGTGCCGAGACAGTCTGCACATTTCCGATACAGACCGTGTGTCGGAGGTGCAGTGCTTAACGCAACTGCCTAATAAGAGGCGATCCCGGTCCTGGTCGGGCACACATTTTTCACTCATCGCCGCTCACATCGTCTGTTCCTTCCATTTCTCCCCCCCCCCCTCCTCCTCCCTCCCCCCCACCATTAATTTACACTACTGGCCATTAAAATTGCTACACCACGAAGATGACGTGCTACAGACGCGAAATTTAACCGACAGGATGAAGATGCTGTGATATGCAAATGATTAGCTTTTCAGAGCATTCTCACAAGGTTGGCGCAGGTAGCGATACCTACAACGTGCTGACATCAGAAAAGTTTCCAACCGATTTCTCATACACAAGCAGCAGTTGACCGGCGTTGCCTGGTGAAACGTTGTTGTGATGCCTCGTGTAAGTAGGAGAAATGCGTACCATCACGTTTTCGACTTTGATAAAGTTCGGATTATAGCCTATCGCGATTGCGGTTTATCGTATCGCGACATTGCTGCTTGCGATGGTCGAGATCCAATGACTGTTCGCAGAATATGGAATCGGTGGGTTCAGGAGGGTAATACGGAACGCCGTGCTGGATACCAACAGCCTCGTACCACTAGCAGTCGAAATGACAGGCATCTTATCCGCATGGCTGTAACTGATCGTGCAGCCACGTCTCGATCCCTGAGTCAACAGATGGGGACGTTTGCAAGACAACAACCATCTGCACGAACAGTTCGACGACGTTTGCAGCAGCATGGACTATCAGCTCGGAGACCATGGCTGCGATTACCCTTGACACTGCATCACATACAAGAGCGCCTGCGATGGTGTACTCAATGTCGAACCTGGGTGCACGAATGGCAAAACGTCATTTTTCCGGATGAATCCAGGTTCTGTTTACAGCATCATGATGGTCGCATCCGTGTTTGGCGACATCGCGGTGAAAGCACATTGGAAGCGTGTATTCGTCATCGCCATACTGGCGTATCACCTGGCGTGATGGTATGGGGTGCCATTGGTTACACGTCTCGGTCACCTCTTGTTCGCACTGACGGCACTTTGAACAGTGGACGTTACATTTCAGATGTGTTACGACCCGTGGCTCTACCCTTCATTCGAACCCTGCGAAACCGTACATTTCAGCAGGATAATGCACGACCGCATGTTGCAGGTCTTGTGCGGGCCTTTCTGGAAACAGAAAATGTTCGACTGCTGCCCCGGCCAGCACATTCTACAGATCTCTCACCAATTGAAAACGTCTGGTCAATGGTGGCCAAGCAACTAGTTCGTCACAAAACGCCAGTCACTACTCTTGATGAACTGTGGTATCGTGTTGAAGGTGCATGGGCAGTTGTACCTGTACACGCCATCCAAGCTCTGTTTGACACAATGCCCAGGCGTATCAAGGCCGTTATTACGGCCAGAGGTGGTTGTTGTGGGTACTGATTTCTCAGGATCTATGCACCCAAGTTGCGTGAAAATGTAATCACATGTCAGTTCTGGTATAATATATTTGTCCAATGAATACCCGTTTATGATCTGAATTTCTTCTTGGTGTAGCAATTTTAATGGCCAGTAGTGTACATAACACTACTGAATGTACTGTAGGCTACACGACCTACATGAATGTAATGTGTGGGTTGTTTTCTGTGTACTTACTATACGTCCTGTTGGACTGCAGAACAGTTTTATTGTACACCTTTAAATTTTTTTAAAGTTCTACCAGGCAAACTCAGAACAGAAGACTAGTGTGCCAAACAGAATTTCAACAACAAGTACTGCCATTGCAACAGATGTTGGGCACGCGGCGAGCATTGCCACACAACCTCCAACTGAGGAAGGCAAAAATGCAGATGTTGCAGTACTGTATAACAAGGCACTGTGGAGTATAAGTAACTTCAATGCCAGAGCGCCACTGGGAAGTCAGACGTAGGGAGAATGACCTAAGCCGTCGACTCAGAATAATTAGTAAATTAACGCAGCGAGGTAAGTAGCGGTGACGGGACAGATAAACGAGGGAAAATGTGCTCTTATAACACGAGCCACCGCGTCACAGGCACAGACTCAGCCGTTTAAATAACAAAACTGTCAGGGCTCAAAAAGACACTTTTCGTCTTGCTGCCATTCTGTCCAGTTCTCTAGAACCAGAGAGAATGACAGTCTGTTGAGTTCCAGTGAAAACACAACAAGCTGATCGATGATGGCCTCTCTGTCATCCAATTGCTAAGTTCAGCACCGAGATGGAGCCAACCTGATGCAAACCACCGCTGTGGTCTAATGTTGTTATATGCTGTGTCATCACAGATGAGGAGACTGGTATGCGGCCAGCCCTTCTCCACTTCATGTCATCACAGCTGATCTGCAAGGTGCCATCTTTGCACTGACCAGCCACAGCTTGATTGCGCGGCCTCCTGGCTGACTCATGAGTATCTGCTGCAAACTTGGTCGATTCATGGTGGATGACCAGGACCTTGTCTTTCCAACAACAGACATCCTGGACCACAGTCGACAGTCTCCACATGAAGACACAAGTCCGCAGCTTGTGGGCAAGTGGCTAGCATTTCTACCTCTAGATCACAGGGTCCTGGGTTTGGTTCCCGGGTCGGGGATTTTCTGTGCCAGGGGACTGAGTGTTTGTGTTTTCCTCATAATTTCATCATCATTTAGGACAATGGCTAGACTGAACAATGAAAAGACTGGGAATTTGTACGGGCATTAATAAGCACCATGTTGCGCGTTTTGGAAACCAGAATTATCATAATCATCTGAACACACAATGTGCTATCTCTGAAAGCAAAGAAGGAGGAGCCGCACTGTGTTGCGGACTGTCTGGACAGACGATGCCTCCTTGTGCCCCTCACTGGCGCCAGATTAGCACACGACCAAGGCCCAGTGCCGCCACCCCCCCCCACCCCCCCCCCCATGAACCATGGACCTTGCCATTGGTGGGGAGGGTAAAATATTCCGGAGGTAAAATAGTCCCCCATTCGGATCTCCGGGCGGGGACTACTCAGGAGGACGTCGTTATCACGAGAAAGAAAACTGGCGTGGAGTGTGGAATGTCAGATCCCTTAATTGGGCAGGTAGGTTAGAAAATTTAAAAAGGGAAATGGATAGGTTAAACTTAGATATAGTGGGAATTAGTGAAGTTCGGTGGCAGGAGGAACAAGACTTTTGGTCACGCGAATTCAGGTTTATAAATACAAAGTCAAATAGGGGTAACGCAGGAGTAGGTTTAATAATGAATAAAAAAATTAGGAGTGCGGGTAAGCTACTACAACCAGCATAGTGAACGCATTATTGTGGCCAAGATAGACACGAAGCCCATGCCTACTACAGTAGTACAAGTTTATATGCCAACTAGCTCTGCAGATAATTAAGAAATTGGTGAAATGTATGATGAAATAAAAGAAATTATTCAGGTAGTGAAGGGAGACGAAAATTTAATAGTCATGGGTGACTGGAATCCGAGAGTAGGAAAAGGGAGAGAAGGAAACGTAGTAGGTGAATATGGATTGGGGCTAAGAAATGAAAGAGGAAGCCGTCTGTTAGAATTTTGCACAGAGCATAACTTAATCATAGCTAAAACTTGTTTCAAGAATCGTAAAAGAAGGTTGTATACATGGAAGAATCCTGGAGATACTAGAAGGTATCCGATAGACTATATAATGGTAAGACAGAGATTTAGGAACCAGGTTTTAAATTGTAGGACATTTCCAGGGGCAGATGTGGACTCTGACTACAATCTATTGGTTAGGAACTGTAGATTAAAACTGAAGAAACTGCAAAAAGGTGGGAATTTGAGGAGATGGGACCTGGATAAACTGACTAAACCAGAGGTTGTACAGAGTTTCAGGAAGAGCATAAGGGAACTATTGACAGGAATGGGGGAAAGAAACACAGTAGAAGAAGAATGGGTAGCTCTGAGGGATGAAGTAGTGAAGGCAGCAGACGATCAAATAGGTAAAAAGACGAGGGCTAGTAGAAATCCTTGGGTAACAGAATAAATATTGAATTTAATGGATGAAAGGAGAAAATATAAAAATGCAGTAAATGAAACAGGCAAAAAGGAATACAAATGTCTCAAAAATTATATCGACAGGAAGTGCAAAATGGCTAAGCAGGGATGGCTAGAGGACAAATGTAAGGATGTAGAAGCTATCTCACTAGGGGCAAGTTAGATACTGCCTACAGGAAAATTAAAGAAACCTTTGGAGAAAAGAGATTCACTTGTATGAATATCAAGAGCTCAGATGAAAACCCAGTTCTAAGCAAAGAAGGGTAAGCAGAAACGTGGAAGGAGTATAAAGAGGGCCTATACAAGGGCGATGTACTTGAGGACAATATTATGGAAATGGAAGAGGATGTAGATGAAGATGAAATGGGAGATACGATACTGCGTGAAGAGTTTGACAGAGCACTGAAAGACCTGAGTCGAAATAAGGCCCTGGGAGTAGACAACATTCCATTAGAACTACTGAATGCCTTGGGAGAGCCAGTCCTGACAAAACTCTACCATCTGATGAGCAAGATGTATGCGACAGGTGAAATACCCTCAGACTTCAAGAAGAATATAATAATTCCAATCCCAAAGAAAACAAGTGTTGACAGATGTGAAAATTACAGAACTTCCAGTTTAATAAGTCACAGCTGCAAAATACTAACGCGAATTCCTTACAGACGAATTGAAAAACTGGTAGAAGCCGACCTCCGGGAAGTTCAGTTTGGATTCCGTAGAAATGTTGGAACACGAGAGGCAATACTGACCTTACGACTTATCTTAGACGAAAGATTAATGAAAGGCAAACCTACGTTTCTTGCATTTGTAGACTTAGAGAAAGCTTTTGACAAAGTTGACTGGAATACTCTCTTTCAAATTCTAAAGGTGGCAGGGGTAAAATACAGGGAGCGAAAGGCTATTTACAGTTTGTACAGAAACCAGATGGCAGTTATGTTACTCGACCTGTATATTGAGCAAGCAGTAAAGGAAACAAAAGAAAAATTCGGAGTAGGTATTAAAATCCATGGAGAAGAAATAAAAACTTTGAGGTTCGCCGATGACATTGTAATTCTGTCAGAGACAGCATAGGACTTGGAAGAGCAGTTGAACGGAATGGACAGTGTCTTGAAAGGAGGATATAAGATGAACATCAACAAAAGAAAAACGAGGATAATGGAATGTAGTCGAATTAAGTCGGATGATGCTGAGGAAATTAGATTAGGAAATGAGACACTTAAAGCAGTAAAGAAGTTTTTTTATTTGGGGAGCAAAATAACTGATGATGGTCGAAGTAGAGAGGATATAAAATGTAGACTGGCAATGGCAAAGAAAGCGTTTCTGAAGGAGAGAAATTTGTTAACATCGAGTATAAATTTCAGTGTCAGGAAGTCGTTTCTGAAAGTATTTGTATGGAATGCACCCATGTATGGAAGTGAAACATGGACGATAAATAGTTTGGACAAGAAGAGAATAGAAGCTCTCGAAATGTGGTGCTACAGGAAGAATGCTGAAGATTAGATGGGTAGATCACATAACTAAACAGGAAATATTGAACAGAATTGGGGAGAAGAGGGGTTTGTGGCACAACTTGAGAAGAAGGGACCGGTTGGTAGGACATGTTCTGAGGCATCAGGGGATCACTAATTTAGCATTGGAGGGCAGCGCGGAGGGTAAAAATCGTAGAAGGAGACCAAGAGATGAATACACTAAACAGATTCAGAAGTATGTAGGTTGCAGTAAGTACTGGTAGATGAAGAAGCTTGCACAGGATAGAATAGCATGGAGAGCTGCATCAAACCAGTCTCAGGACTGAAGACCACAACAACAACAAGACCCAGTGACCTATGGAGCGAAATCACGTCTCGCTGAAGAGGCACTAGTACTTTTTCGCGGCACATGCTTACACCGGGCCTCCAACCGTCGCTCTGAAGACACTTTACAATTCTGTAAACTCATCACGATAAATAAATGTTCTTGCAGATACCACTGTGTCACTGACAGTTCCGAGCATTCATTGAACCACTCACCCAAACTCCAATCCCAGACTCCTGCTGAAAGCGCAACCCCACTTCTCCCGGCTGCAACAGTATGCTCTAAAAAGTCCTCTGCCAGATGGCACTACTTAAATCAATAGAAAACAAATGACACTGAGCGGAATTAAATTACTTCTTACCGTTACTAGCGTAACTATCAGGCAACACTATTCAGTACACCTGTATCTACGAGAACAGTGATGAGATGCTAAGTTAACGATCGCTGAAATGTTTTGTGTAGGGGAGAGTGGGGCAAATACACGCACCTAAGGAAAAATCGATGTGAACAATTCGTTACGTCATTAAAACCTACGAAAATAAGTACATACCATACAATGGGCATTTATCCACATATTCCAATCGTCTGTAAATAGTTATAAACAGTACCTTAATTTTGAACATTAAAATAAAAAAAATTGCAAATGCGTGGTATTCCCCACTCCTGAGGGTAATGACACGCAAAGTACTGGGTAATAACACGTAAAACAAACAAACCATAAAAATGTACAATACTTGCTATTTTTATTTGCTTATTAGTTACTACAAATAGTAAACAGTATATTTAAGAGCGAAATAATGTAATTCTACAAACATCTCTCATAATTTTCGTTTTTTACATTTTTATTGATGTGAAACGAGTTCATTTTCTCATACAGCAAAGATCGCACTAGTAACCTTTTGGAGTGTCCCAGCCACTACATTCTTCATGACTCCATCTACTACAAGAAATACATCCGTATCATAGTTCCCCATCTTTCCCAAACTCTTCACAAACTAAACAGACATCTTCTGAAATCGCTAATGGATTAATATCATCCATTTCATCGTCATCACAAATGTTCTGCAAGTCCAGATTTAGCTCATCCTTGCTGCCACTTTCACTTTCTTGGTGGTGTTTCTTCTCATATAACGTCTGTTTCTTCTTCGAGACTTTTTTAAGTTGCAGATTTATGCACTTATCTGCTTTATCCTTAAGATTTCTTTCCTTGTTTCCTTCAGCTTTCTTTTTCATGGCTTCTTTTTGTTTCTTTATTAATAACTCCGTTAGCAGTTTATTCTTCTCTGGAGTTTCTGTAAGGATCACTGACATTCCCTTAGGCTTTCCCTCGGCTTGTTTCGTCTTAGGAAGAACTTCTTTTTGTTTTAGAACAGGAGATATGTCAAATACACTAACGTGCTTGACATATGCACTTTTAGTTGATGCTGTTGTGACCTCTGCTAGGCCTACTAGGAGTGGAACATCTTCTACTGAAGATCCAGGAATCTGTTTGTGACTCCTTTTGGGGATATGTGGCTCATTTGTAGATACAACCACTTCATTTTCATTTGTTGCATTCGAAACCTCTTCATCTTCAAGGACAACATCTCTGAAGATCTCACATTGTTGTAAGTCGTCATGCTGAAATTTGTTTGGATTCAAAGGGCAAATCCCACATGCCTTAAACCCTGACTGCTCTTTGTCCATGGTAGCGACCTTAATATATGCCTTATTAAAAAGTTCTGCTAACTCATATGGTGTAATTTTTTGATACAGCTGTTACTTCATATACATGCCACATTCACGATCGAAGGCTGATTTCAAAGAAGAAAAGAATGTAACATCTAGTGCTTGAAGCTTGTGAGAAGTGTGTGGAGGTATGGTTACCATGGCAATAGAAAGTTTTTTTTTTTTTTACAAAATTCAAAAACATCAAGTGAAATGTGGCTGCTGTGATTATGTAAAATCAGCAGCACAGGGTCATCAATAGTTGACTTTACATTGTCCTGAAAATGTTGGATCCATTCAAAAAATAATGACTCATTGGACCAGCCATTGACGGAACAACCATATATTGCTCCAACTGGTCCACCTTTACTTAAGAGATTTGACATCCTCTTCCTGGGGAAGATAAACATAGGGGGGATGTAGGTACCAGCATCACTGAAACAACATATCACAGTCACGTTTTTCACCATTTCCCAAGACGTGGCCGCACCTATTTGTTTAACACCTTTAGGAGCCAAAATTCTCTCGGGCATTTGTACAGTATTTATGCCCATTTCATCGACGTTGAACACTCGCCCCTCTTTAAATTTATGTTTTTCAAAGACATGTTCTAAGTTTTTAAAATATGCATTAACCTCTTCTTCATTAAATGCCTGTTTTCTGTTAATGCTAGTTGCTTCAGGTTTTCTCATGCTAATACTTGGATTTCTTTTTAAAAATAGATCTAGCCAATTCTTTCCAGCTAACCTAGATGACTTATCAAAATTGTTTGCAATGTTATTAGCCTCTGCATACTAAAATGCGATCTTTCGCAGCTGGATGCATGTAATGCCATAGAACAGCTTCATCATTGTAAAAACATGATCCCTAATCTCATTTTGCTGTTCTGTCGAAAATAAGTTTTGGACCCTTGGTATTTTTAACGTTCATTCTCGTTCGCAGAATAGCTTCATGAATCCCAAAAGCTCTTGATACTTCTTTTATTTTTCTTCCAGATTTGATGGGATCGAAGAGCCTTACAAAGTTCCTCTTGCGTCCATTTTGCTTTCTGGGTTTTTCTTTTATTATATCTACCCATCTGAAATTTAAAAAAACCTCGTTAGTATTGAAAATATAACCTGCAAGGGGAATACCACGCACTTCAACAGCTGCGTGGCATTACCCTACTGTAAGTTCGATGACTCACCTTAGCATAACTCGATACCTAATTCAAATAGCGGGACAAATCTGCAATTAAATTAAAGGTTTCATCTAGGGTTAGAAGTTTATACGCAAGAATTACATTAAAGCAACTTATAGTAGCACTTACCTTGCAAAATACAGCTGACCAAAATTACATGAGACACGCCGAAGATAAACAATACTTCACTGCTCCAACAATTCCACTGGAAAATGGCTGGCGTAAGCCGCGTAGTATTTGTTACTCCTGCCGGCAAGGTGTAGCACTAACTGGGAACAGCTTGCGCCATTCAAACTGCGTAAATCAGCCTGCGTGGGATTACCCACATGCGTGTAATTCCCCCACCTTCCCCTAATTGTTACTGGAATTATCTCACCTATTGACACGTTAGGCCCAATATAAACAAATAAAATTAACGAAGCTGTGGAGTATTTCTTGTAGTGAAGCCAGACGATGAACGTATCGCAGGGCCCGTCCTGCATCTCAGCGGCCCATTTAGGTGACCACATGAATCATAAAAAGCAACTGATCATTCTCGTGAAAAAAGCGAAAACCATCTAGAAAGTAGTAATAAGCAATTCACAAGTTTGAAACGAATGATTTTTCTTAAAACCTAGAAAAACTAAAGCTTCCGTACAAAATCGATATGTCACCCATATAATGGGCTATAAGGTAGATAAAAACTTGTGTATTTAATGTGTCAGAAAATATGTGTTACCTTTCAGACCATTAACGAGTTTTCACAAAGGCTTGGATGGGACTAGACAAGTACATCTACTGCGAACCTGAGCGCATTATTTGGAGCTAATCCAACGACCTGCCACTTAAAACTAAATCCCCCGACTGTACCCAAAAATAGGGGGCGTGGTGAAGTGTCCTGTTTCAGCACTGTCCTGCAAAAGGTTCGCATCTGCCTTGTATTCAAGTCAGCACAAAAACGCAACAGTACCGACGAAAACGGCGTAATTTCATGTGAACAGTGTGACAGCAAAAGAAACACGAGTTATGTATATGTCTGAGTGGGGTCTGTTCTGTAAGACAAGTCCGGCAGAACAGTCACTACTCAGACATTTACATTTCTGAAAAAGAAAGTAACGGCGTTAATTTCTGTGCGAATGCACAAATATCATTTAAACTCCTATGGGAATTAGGATTTGCGAGTAGAGTGTTTAATGGAGTAGGGTCACTGCATTGCAACGTGTGGTAAGTTGGGATTTCAGTCGATTATGGACCGTGTTCAGATAGCCGAAGCTGTTAAGGCCACCGTTCATGAGATGCCGTAAATCTGGGTTCGATTAAGGCGATCATTTAAAATAAAAAATAAAAAATCCGCTAAGGCCACCGTTCATGAGATTCATTAAATCCATGTTCGAGTCCCAGTTCGGCACAAATTTTCAACTTTCGCCATTGCACTACCACAACGCCCTCTGTGGCTAGGCATTAGGATTTCCTACCCAACCTTCCCCTTTCCTTCTCCTTCCTACATTTCGTATTTACAATCATAAGTTATGCCGAACTTCATAAAGTCTTGGTATATTGCGATGGGTCATTCATCCAAGAAATGATAGCGTTTCCTAAAACTCGGTTTAGCGGATTCACAGACAATCGTTTTTTGAAATGTATGTCAATTCCGTCTGTACTTCATATTCCAGGAATACGGGGAGGGGGTAGTGCCTTCTCACATGCCCTCTTTTAAGCCTGAGCCTGAAATGCACCGAAAACTAGTTAATGCAAGTAAAGTAGGTGTAATATTACATGAGCGACTGGCTATAGCCGTAATTCATTGAACATACTGTCACAATGTTCAACGATATTCTCATTAGACAACCTTTTATAGAAGGTCTGCTAAACTTCCTTGTTGTTAGTGGCATATGCGTATTTACTGTAAGCTGTGGTAAAGGTTGTATGGAGTCACGTTACCATCGGTGATTATGTAAATTTTCTGAATACATGAAATTTGGCTTCTTAACCCTTCCATTTTACACAATGAAAAATTCAAGAACTAATTATTTCATTAACAGCCTTTCTTACTGCTATAATATTATGAGACGTACATTCTTAGTTTAATAGAGAATTACGCCGTCATTAACACTCTGTATTCGTGCTTTTCGACAGAATGGGATCATATCAGCCATTCCTCACATCACTGGTGGTGCTGGCAATTTGGTATTTGTGTGGTTCACTGGTTTCCTGCTCCGGAAAGGACGCGTGTCCAAAACCTGCACGTTCCGCATTATAAATGGATTAGGTAAGAGCTGGTTGTCTAAAATTTCATATCTTAGTAACAGCTTACATAGATACTTATAACTGCAAAGATGTATGCACAAGACATTAAAATACCTGCTGTTCATTATGGTACACACTGCGTAGAGATATCTACAATGTAGAGGCTTAGCAACTGCTATTAAACACGCAAAAAAGGCACGTAAAGAGTTCAGGATATGAAATTAATTTAGTTAACACTGACAGATATCATTGATCACAAAGTGATATCGCTGAATTTACCTAGTGCAAAGTGGAAAAGGGAAAAAGGATAAAGTGGAGAGTCCGACATAATGAAGGGTTAAACTCCCGGTTCAAGACGAGGTCATATGGAAGAAGCACAAGCTCGAAATTTTTAAGAATATACAGAGAAATCGGCCGTACCCTTTCAACGGAACCATCTTAGCGCTCACCTAAGCAGACTATAAAAATAACAGAAGTCCTAACTTCGTTAACTGAACGAGCGATTGAAACTATAAGTGGTCTGTTCTGTGTCGGCAGCGCTGTGTAGCGCTTTAACATTGGATCTCTGACTGCGCTTTCTTAATAAGAGACTCTGTGGCTGGTCGGACTCGTTGTTGGGAGTTAATCACCAATACTGTTGGGCAGTTGGAAGTTAGTCGCCAGCAGTGATGGAAGTACTGTTGGGCAGTTGGAGGTGAACAGCCAGGACTGATGGATGTTAAATGTAAGAAGTTAGCATTGATGTAGGGTAGAGGTCTGAAGTGTTAGCGTAGGCTAACGATCTGTACATATCCGACATTGAAACTGAAAATTAGTCATGATTATATATCTTTGTATTGGATGACAATGATGATTTATATTCGTGTTTGAGCTGGATATCACTTTATTAAGGTAAAAAATACATTATTTGGTTTGCAACAAAATATTTCCTGTGCTAACCACATGCCTATTAGTAGTTAGTGGCTTTAGTACTTAGAATCTTTTATTTAGTTGGCAGTATTGACGCTCGCCGTATTGTAGTAGTTCGCGTACTGAAGATTTTTCTGAGGTAAATGCTTAATGAAATGTATAGGTTATTGTCAGGATTGCTCCTTATTCAGGGCCATTCTTTTGTATTAATTATTTGAAGTCAGGTTGTAATTTTTTTTGAGCAGTCAGATTGCGTTGAGCTAGGATATTGTGGGTCAGTGTTGACATGATAAGAAAAAGTAAAGAGAAAGTAAGCTCAGTACGTTCAGTTTTACTCAGCTGTTTCAGGATCAAATAATGTAGAAGTTTCATCTTCTCAGTCATTCTGCAGTTTAAGTGCAGACACACTCATTTAAACTCCGGCCGGGGTGGCCGAGCGGTTCTAGGCGCCACAGTTGGAACCACGCGACCGCTACGGTCGCAGGTTCGAATCCTGCCTCGGGCATGGATGTGTGTGATGTCCTTAGGTTAGTTAGGTTTAAGTAATTCTAAGTTCTAGGGGACTGATGACCTTAGAAGTTAAGTCCCATAGTGCTCAGAGCCATTTTTTGAACTCATTTAAATAAAGAAGTTTCAAAACATCTTTCTTTCGAATGCGACGCCAATGTCTCACCACCGCGCCACTTCGCTCGCTCTGACGTGAAGAGTTTTTGTGATGTTACTCACAAGTAACCCCTCGAGCGCGAGGCCGCAAAAGGCCATTGAGCATTATGCCATTCGATGCCCGACATTTTGTCTACCATGCAACCACAATATTGGTTGCTAACGGCAACAGAGGGCGGAACTGGATATATCCAATGGTGAGCACAGCATGAGGCTACGGACCATAGTTCAACTGCTTAGTCGAAGAGTAACTCACAACAGTGCTACAGTGCTAGTGGTGTTAATACAGGGGCAAATAAAAGTGGGCCAGACGAGTGGATAGAACTGGACGTGATTGTATGCATATAAACATACACCTTGACCTACAGTTACTTCCAACAGGATCGAGTATCTGCCTAGACAGCAGGCCGAACCTTGGAGCACCTTCACACAGTCTTCACGCTTGACAGAGTTGTTACCAGAGGCCAGTCTGGTCGCGGCCCTAGCTGCCCATGCAGGTCGACTGACATGTCAGTGTGCGATTACACTGTGTATGAAGCCCTCAAGTCTAAGGTGTATTACAACAACCCCCATAGTCTTAAAGAACTGCAGCAGAACATTTCTGATGAGACTGCAGCAATTCCAGTACTCCTACTTCGATCCGCCTTCAGCAGCTTGCTGACCAGGGGCCGAAAGCGCAAAGAGATGGATGATGCTCACTTTCAACGTCTGCTGTAGTCAGGTTAGTATTGTATTTCCCTTCCTCTGCTGTTTTTGTTTGTATCCTGGAACTCTGTTCTCCGAGCCACTTTTATTTGCCCCATCCTGTACAAACCAGACCAATGACAACGATAAACGAAGCAAGCATTGCATTGCATCTACAACAAGAGCTCCCGAAGTTGGTATTTCGTCGGAAGGAACACAAGGAATTTCATAGAGTGAGTGAGAAAGAAGCGGCAGATGAAATATTAACGTTTTTGCGCGACGAGTCAGTGGAATGTATGGTGTCGTATACGCTCGACTGTGAGGGCAACGTACATGTGGAGAACAATGATGATGCTACGTCCTTAACAAGCGAAAGAGATACAGAAACAGGTGTCGAATCATGTCGTTCGTCATCCTCGTCGGACAGGGAGTCACAAATCCCGTGTAGAGCTAACGTAGTAAAGGACAATCGTTCTCCAAAGAGCGGATACTAAACACAATTACGTACATGTAAGATCATACGCAACATAGTATAAATCAATTACGAACAGATTTCGAATACGTCCGCAGCATAAGAAAAAATACGGATATTCAAGGGAGGACAAGAGGCACTTGTTACAAAAACTGGTGTTTCTGCGTTTACATGACACTAGATACAATTTACAGACAGCGCACAACAGTGATGTACTGCGTTTTCCACATCAAACCGCGCGCGACGTAGATTACAGTGATTTCAATGCAAGCAGTGGATGGTTGCATAACTTCAGACTGCTACAGCATTGGAAGACTTAAGACAACGAAATTTCAAACAAGCATCAACCTGATGATGCACAACAAACTGCGGAATCGGGCAGAAAATTTCTAGATGAGATAAACTAACTTTTCCCATCGTTTAGTAAGGAATTTGTTTTCATCTCCGACCAATCAGAATGTTAACAGGAAATTCATATGAAAGGAACTCTAGAAATTAGATGTACTAAGAGAGTTGTGTTGTGGTTGGGAAGGGAGTAAAACAGGGTTGTAGCCTCTCCCCGATGTTATTCAATCTGTATATTGAGCAAGCAGTAAAGGAAAGAAAAGAAAAATTCGGTGTAGGTATTAAAATCCATGGAGAAGAAGTAAAAACTTTGAGGTTCGCCGATGACATTGTAATTCTGTCAGAGACAGCAAAGGACTTGGAAGAGCAGTTGAACGGAATGGATGATGTCTTGAAGGGAGGATATAAGATGAACATCAACAAAAGAAAAACGAGGATAATGGAATGCAATCGAATTAAGTCGGGTGATGTTGAGGGTATTAGATTAGGAAATGAGACACTTAAAGTGGTAAAGGAGTTTTGCTATTTGGGGAGCAAAATAACTGATGATGGTCGAAGTAGAGAGGATATAAAATGTAGACTGTCAATGGCAAGGGAAGCGTTTCTGAAGAAGAGAAATTTGTTAACATCGAGTATAGATTTAAGTGTCAGGAAGTTATTTCTGAAAGTATTTGTATGGAGTGTAGCCATGTATGGAAGTGAAACATGGACGATAAATAGTTTGGACAAGAAGAGAATAGAAGCTTTCGAAATGTGGTGCTACAGAAGAATGCTGAAGATTAGATGGGTAGATCACATAACTAATGAGGAGGTACTGAATAGGATTGGGGAGAAGAGGAGTTTGTGGCACAACTTGACCAGAAGAAGGGATCGTTTGGTAGGACATGTTCTGAGGCATCAAGGGATCACCAATTTAGTATTGGAGGGCAGCGTGGAGGGTAAAAATCGTAGGGGGAGACCAAGAGATGAATACACTAAGCAGATTCAGAAGGATGTAGGTTGCAGTAGGTACTGGGAGATGAAGAAGCTTGCACAGGATAGAGTAGCATGGAGAGCTGCATCAAACCAGTCTCAGGACCTAAGACCACAACAACAACAACAAGAGAGTTGTATCTAGATCAACTTACATCAATACCTTAACACATTTGTATGCAATTACGTCGAGTGTTAAGATGGATGGTAAATTGGATGGAAAATTATTTATTATGCTGTAAAAAGTCGGAGGTGACCTGCCCCTTACGATTCTTTCTCCTGTGCGTGATCTTGCAAAGGCTGTGGGGAACATTTATGTCACAGAAAGCAAGAGTGGGAAAAAGGGGCATAAGAGAACTACTACTATGGTATGAGCACTGCTTTTGGCCAATAGCTTGTCAAATAACTTGCTTTTTCTTGATTCCTGGTCTGCGTATAAAAATCATACTCCTTTAGAGCAAACTACCCCTCGATAAAAGTGTATGACAGTGTAATTCATACCGTCTGAAACCATGGACAAATTCAGCTCTGGATGTTTGTCTTTTCCGTGCCTATAAAACATATTATCACACTATCTGCAGCTTTGCCTTAAAGCATAGCCAGTTTCACGATAAGCTCCACGACAAACTGTTTCGCATTCAGTTGCATGCCATCACCTTTCATCAGTTATCATCGCCCCGTTACTCCAATATGATTCTACATGAACTCTTAAAAAGTGAATTTCTAGCTAGATGTCTGCACGGTCTGTAATTCCCACCTTTGATCTTGATGGTGTGAACCTTTGTGATCACTATGGTACGCCATTTTTCATTTGGTGTTCATGGTGTAAGTTAATGGTTTGTTTTGAACATTTCTTGAATATCGACGATGTCCATTTTCTGAAGTATAATACATATGTCCCATAGAAGATTTATCTCTGCACCTCCATAACACTCATTTTTCGTCGTCCTCCTGATGCACATGGTGAGTCATTAGCAGCTAATATTTCTGCTGTAATAATTGCTAACAAAACACTTTCAAATCAGCCTTATTACAGCTTCAACTTGCGACCTCCCGCTCATGGGGTTCAATGTGAAATAACGGGGTTTTTGCTGAACAAGATCTTCACTCTGCAGTGGAATGTGTGCTGATATGAAACTTACTGGCAGATTAAAACTGTGTGACGGACCGAAACTCGAACTCGGGACATTCGCCTTTCGCGGGCAAGTGCTCTACCACTTGGACGATATAACGAGCCACCTAAATGATGTTAATACTCGACTCCAAGGAAATGATCAGTTAATTAATGTCATGACTGAACTTATTTCCGCATTGAAAATGAAACTTGGGCTTTGGGAACAACAGTTACGAAGAAAAGAATTTCACACATTTTCCTACTTTATCAAAACAATCGATCGTCACATTGGCGGCAGCTATTAAATGCTTGATATCTGACTTGAAATACGAATTCTAAAACCGATTTAAAGATTTTGAGAAATATCGTCTGCTTTGTTCCGTGTTTGCTACGCTATTCTCTGTAGACATGACTTCACTACCGAGACATTTACAAATGAAATTCTGCGAAATACAATATTATGCACAGTTAAAAGGGAAATTTAATCAGGTTGATTTGGAAGAGTTCTATAAAACGTACTTGGATAAGAAGAACTATCCAGCGCCTTACAAACATGCTTTAAAAATTTCTGTATTTGGAAACACTTACTTGTGTGAACAGATCTGTAATCGGATGAATTACACACATCAAAAAAAGATTTTCATCACTCCGGTTCCCAGAACTCCTGAAGATAAACGTTGACTGTGGATATTGTATCACAGGCACAGTCCCTTTCGCTGTTCAGAGATGTCTCTAAACGTGCCCAAAGATGTAAACAAACATGCATGACCAACGCTTATTAGACGGAGGCGGTCCGACAGCCGGTTATTTCCAGTCATTCCACCAGGAAGGAGATACATGGCTCGTGTTGTCTGTAGTTGAACCATGCCTGGACGGTCAATACCGTGGTTCGATCGCGTCCGCATTGTTACTTTGTACCAGGAAGGAATCTCAACAAGGGAAGTCTCCAGGCGTCTCGGAGTGAACCAACAGAGAGACAGGAACTGACGATGACATGCCTCACTCAGGTCGCCCAAGGGCTACTACTGCAGTGGATGACCGCTACCTACGGATCACGGCTCGGAGGAACCCTGACAGCTACGCCATCATGTTGAATATTGCTTTTCGTACAGACACAGGGCGTCGTGTTACGACTCAAGCTGTGCACAATAGACTGCGTGTTGTGCAACTTCACTCTCGACGTCCATGGCGAGGTCCATCTTTGCAACAACGACACCATGCAGCGAGGTACAGATGTTCCCAACAACATGCCGAATGGACCGCTCAGGGTTGGAAACAGGTTCTCTTCACCGATGAGTGTCGCATATGCCTTCAACCAGACTATCGTCGGAGACGTGTTTGGAGGCAACTTGGTTAGGGCGAAAGCCTTAGACACACTGTCCAGCGAGTACAGCAAGGTCGAGGCTCCCCTCTGTTTTGGTGTTGCATTGTGTAGGGCCGACGTACACCGCATTACAAATATCTGTATAATGTTTTAAACGCTAAAATAAAACGTCCCTAAACGTTTAAATAAATAAAACATCTCTCCTGTGTGTTGATGGTGTTGAAAGCACACATCTGAAGTGTTAGCAGGTAGCTGGAAAACGAGTGGTGTCCCTCCACTGGCTGGAGACTATCTCTTGCGACCGAACATTTTTGTAAGGCACGGCATGACTTTCAGACGTTGTTTAAACATCAAATTCTGTACACAAAATGTTGCTGTTTCCACTTAAATTTTTAAGTAAGATACCAAATACCCGTGCTCGATTTTAAAATCGCTAAACATCTGCACTATAAGACTAAATAACAAAAACGTTCATTCTTAATGTTGAAAACACTACACACACGACTGGCGGTGGTGGAGATTATAGTGAAACACAGTAGCCCAACTGTACTACATACACAAGTGAGTCAACTTGGACGTCCAGCCATTTTATCAGCACAAGGGATTTATCTTCGACTGTAAAGTCATAGTAGTGTGGGGAGGAATGGGAGGCTTCCTTTGTCTGTGCTAGAAATGTCAAATGTCCTGAGGGGGGTAGGGGGGGAATTCTTTTTCTCCGTTGTCATTGGTCTGGTTTGTACAGGGTGGGGCAAATAAAAGTGGCTCGGAGAACAGAGTTCCAGGATACAAACAAAAACAGCAGAGGAAGGGAAATACAATACTAACCTGACTACAGCAGACGTTGGAAGTGAGCACCATCCATCTCCTCTTGGATGTGGGAGACGGATTGTGGCTGATCTTGACCTTAGGGGGAGGAAGGTAAGGGGTGATGAGGGGAAAATCCTTTATTTGGACTGAAAATGACAGAGGTCCTCTACTATTGTAATCCTGTATAATGATTTTCCTGGAGAACCGAACAAGTCCTACATAGGACCGATCTTAAAAACGCAGCTTTCTCTGTTAATTGGTCATTTCCAGAAGGAACCAGATAGAGCTCACATTGATACCACATTTTTTCTCTTCCACAAAACCTTCGATACAGTTCCACGCCATCGCCTAATAACCAAAATACATACTTATGGGATATCTGAACAGATATGCGAAGGGACTGGAAACTTTCTATCGAACAGAACACAGTGTCGTTTTCTTAATGGAGAAGTATCTTCCAAAGCGAATATATTCTCTGGTATACCTCAAGGTACTATGATATGGGCGCTGGTGTTCAGTATATACACTGCGCCACACGTCTTTGAAACCCTACCACTTTCTTCCCCTGTGACACAGAAGTCAGAAATTTGGCTCGAAGATGCCTACGATCTTCTTCTGTATCGGTACAAAAGTCTGGCACCCTGCGACGTCATCCTCGAGCTAGACGATGGTTCAAAAAGCAAGGTGTCGACACATGAGTAAAAGAAAGGCCGGAGCTCTGAAGCTCACGTGAGGTGTAAGGTGGGAAAAGATGTCATAATGGCACCAAATTTCATCACCTTATCAACGCCATAGTGCACGTTTCACACGATGGAAAGGTCGTTAACCATCGTTAACCACTCCCCTGTTAACCATATTTCACTCTTTCTCTCGACGCCTTCGCGCTGATGATCAGAACAGCGTCTCCCTGCCTTTAAAATGACGTTGGTTTCTGATGCCTGGCCGGCGAAAACATTTCAGACGCACCGCCGCTCGGAATCGATACGAAAAGGACTCAGCAGGTGGTATATAGGGTGTCAATGAAACCACCTCTTCCCATGGGGAGGCTCATTTACACACAATTGCCGGTCAAAAACTATAGTTTTCCGTGCGATGTGCCGTAGCGGAAAGTTCTTGAATAACTTAGGAACTGCTAACACTTGCCCCAGACGACTCAGCCCTTCTCTCAGGACTTCATGTGGTTGCAACCCCACGGAATGTGATCTGACCCCCTGGACTGTCGCGCGACCCCACTTTTTGTTCTGGTATACATTGCGGGACCAGAAGGGAGCGTTTAAAATCAGTCGACAAAATTTGAATTTGGTCCATAAATAAGAAAGTGTTTTAGGCTTTTTCAAATCTCGTGTTTCACGCCCTCCTGTGACATGATTACGAGGGACTGTGACATTGACAAGAACATGAATAAAATAGCAAAGGGTCCGTTTAAGCGCCCAGTTTGGCAACGTCGTCCACATATGCAATCACTGACGACCACATGCTGGGTGGACAGGCAACCCAATCGACACAGTCTCAGCTGCGTGACGCTATAGCCCTACATTAGCACCTGCTGCCCACATGCGAAATCTGAGGTGTGTCGAAAGTGTTGTCTATCCTACCAGTGCATAGGCGTTGGTGAACGCATGTTTCTGTACAGAGACATTATTGAAATGCTCAAGATAGATGTGCGGGTAGTACTGAAGGCGTTCCCAAACTGGGGTGGGGGTATCGGGTCTTGTAGGGACCCTATGCCAGTTACTCGTATTCATGCCATTGTCAATGTTGTACTTCACTGTGAAGATGCCACAGAAAGTCGTAAAACAGGAAGGATGAAGAAATATAAACACCCTTTTCTGCTTCATATCACATTCAAATTTCGTCGAATGCTTTTGAACGACGCCTCGTGGTTCCATCCTGTACATCGCAAAAAAACTTGTGCTCATGCTACACTCCAAAGTGGTCAAACCACGTTCAGTGGAATTGTGCCCCACGCTGACCTCAGAGAAGGGTTGAGTCGGCTGAGGGTTTTCAGCAGTGTCCAAGGCTATCAAGAACGTCGTCCTGTGCGTTAACTGTGGTGCTGTGTTCCAGAACGTCAAAGGAAAAGGTCATCATGACTATCCTGGAAATGATGTGCCTGTTGCATCGAGTACTCTGCAGAATTTTCGCTGGGAAGCGCTTACATGTCCTTCATACAGTCCCCATTCCTCCCCTCGCAATATCCATATTTTTGAAACCCTGGTGAAAGAAACTGGTAGTTGTCGATTTGCTTCGGACGTAGATGTGCACGTCTCGGTACAATCACGGTTCCATAAACAACTGAAAACGTTTTTCCATGAAGGCATTGACCGTCTTGCCTCACCGTGGGATAAATTCAGTAACGTTTTTGACGACTCTTTTGAAACAATGAACAGTTTACTTACTTTTTACCCTCTGTCTCTTTTTCATTTCACTGCCCCTTCTATATTTCAGATACCAACTTCACGCTGGTAACAATTGTGGTAATAACTGATTTAATTTAAATATTGCTTCTTCCCTAAGTGTGACATAATTGTCTTAGAGCAGTAATTTTTACCTGACCTAAACCTTCAGCCGAATAGTTGCCCATTGAATTTGTTTATAAATAGTTGGTCACCCACTTATTCGCCAAGGTCCTCCAACAATCGCTGGAGATGCTTTGTCAAACACCATGCAAACTGAGTAGGGGGAAGCTCTCAAGTTACATATGCACCCTGTCTATAATTCCCTGCCATGATGCTTAGAATCTCTGCTCATAGCACTTGTTTAACAGTGTTTTGAATTTTCAGAATCAGTGATGACGTACAGCTCTGTAACGGCAACCGTTGATGCCTAGGCACCCTGGTGCCCGCAGCCGCACTGGTCGTGGTGGCACTGGTGGGCTGCGAGAGCACCGTCATCATCGTGATGTTGGCGCTTAGTGGCTTCTTCATCGCCACAGACTGCACGGGCTCCTACCTCAACATGCAGGCCATCGCGCCCAACTACGCGGGCACCATCGTCGGCATCGTCAACATGTTCGCCAATCTAACGGGCATCGCCATCCCTTACATCGTTGGTGCATTCACCAACACCAATGTAAGTAGTTACGGTGTTACGTTGAACAATATATACGGGGCATTTCGAAGCTTGTTCATTAGATTATAACTTCTGCACTGGTGTGCAAAAGTTAAGGACATAAGTAACTTTCACATGATATTTCACTGCCAAGTAACATAGCTCGATTAAACGTGGACCAAGTTGGAAGAACTGCTACAGTATAGTCCAGAAAATACGCAGTGAGACGAGCGATTCAAAGACAATTATTACAGTGACGTCACCACGATTCGTGATGGCCCCCTGTACATTAAAAAAGACGGGACTTAGTTTTTAATAGGGTGTGTGATCACCACAGGTGGTAGTGCATGCCCTACAATGCTGTCCCGTGCTGGCCATAAGGTTGGTAAAGAGTCCTTCTTCTAGGGCGTTCCATTTCTCCGCAGTGCGATTGACTCTGCTTTATGGTCTTTGCTGTACGTGGACGTGCTGCAATTGCTGCAGTCATCTCCTGAACTCATACCACAAGTGCCCCATGGGAATTTATTCAGGCCAGGCCATTTGCTGAATATCATCTCGTTCCAAGAGCTCCTCCCCCTGAACCGTTCGATGCGGTGGCGCATTTTCGTCCATAAAAATGACATCAGGGCCCTAAAAAGACGTACATGCAGAATGGGTACATTATCACAATAACGTTGACCTGTGAGTGGACCGTGCCCGAAGATTTGGAAATCAGTACGCCCCTGTGACATGATACCTCCCCACAACATATTACCTGGACCACCAAAATTGTCATATTCCACAATGTTTCACCATATGAGAATACGTCCAGCATTCTCTATCATTAAGATGATTCACGTGGGAGGTTTAAACACGGCACACTCGCTACTCAACGTTATTGTGACTTTGTAGTATTTATCTGTGTCCGTCTTTTTAGGGGTGCATTTGGCTCTGACATAATTTTCGTGGATGACAATGCGCAGCTGCATCGACCTGCGCAGACGGAGCTCTTTGAACGAGAGGATTGACGTGCCCGTTCCCCCATCTTAAACCTCGCAATACCAGGGAAGGAGGGGGGGTGGGGTTACATTCTGCCCAGGTTTTAAAAAATATTGCAATCTAGTCAGCTTTTTATACTTTAAAACTCTGAAGAAATATTTATTGTTTTTAGTAAATTCTCTGCTGGATTCTAGAAATGTAAATTTTTCAGTTAAACTTAACCCAAAATTTTAAGTCTTAGTAGTAGCTGTCGCTTTTTCCAGTGAACATCATATTCAGTTTTTTCAGGTGCATGTCCGCAGTTACCCATCAATGTGTCTTTAAAAAGTATGTTTTGAGTAGAAAACAACAAGTAATAAATTTTCCTTTCAAAAAGATTTTGGTTCTTCACATTCTTCTGTCCATAGACAGGCATGGGATTGGCCGTGTCATAATAAAAGTTAAGTGAAAACCAAAGGAATCAAACATGACTCTCGATCATTTCTTATGCTTAGGGCTGGGGAACATTTCAAAATCTCCTAATTAGGTTCTTCTAGCCCAATACCGAGCTCACTAATAATGTTACTTAATTTTAATGCTTTCTTGATATATTCTGTCTTAATCAGTTTTAATCTCATTTCTCCTTTTACCATGGCAAGAAGTACTTCCCTTCATAACTGGTAATACTCTTCCCAAGTCGGAGTGGCTTCAAGAATATCGTCGACATTAACAGCCAGTCGTTCCACCATGTCTCGGTCTTAAAAATTGATTCATGAGCTTTACAAATTAACATACAACCATGTTAAACACAAACGCTACTACATAAAACTGATACACACAAGGTGTCCCAGGAGGACTGGTCAATATTTGAGGACATGACAATAACTGTCACACGAAACAAGAGTCTAGTAAACGTGGGTTCTTAAACGCATACCTTAAGAGCTATGAATACTTTTTCATTTTCGATGCTGTGAAACAAATCTCTTCTATTGCAAGCTCTTTGCTTTCCATACTTCGGGAGGACCAGTATGGATTATTTTTCTCTTGTTTCACTGCATACTACCACATCTCAGAATATGGAAAGCAAAAAGCCTGCAATAGAAAAGATTTGTTTCACTGCATCAAAGGCGAGGAAGTGCTGATAGCTCTTAAGGTATGCGTTTTAGAGCCCATCTTTGCTATACCTTTTTGTTTCGAACAACTGTTCCTTTCATATCCTTGAATACTAACCATTCCTCTTGGGACTATCTGTATACTGCCTTGCAGAAATGCAATTTATTCCTCCATTAAGGGATCAATCTCAGATTCCAATACCCATGAATGACATCCAACAAAGCCTCACAAAGGCTGTGTACGCCCTGCTTGCCAACGGCGCTCTGCAGACCCGGACTGGCACCCATCCAAATGCTAGCCCAACCCGACAGCGCTTAATTTTGGTGATCTGAAGGAAACCGGTGTTACCACTGAGGCAAGGCCGGTGCTCCCTCAAATACACTTTTTGTTTATTAGACAAGTTTCAACTGAGGTGAATTTCACGTCATGTACTCTGATTGGAGTATCCTGAGCGACTTGATTACCACCTCCACCTCCAGCAGTTTATGAGTTGCCATGGTATACCAGGTTAGACTGTATCAGCAACCCAAGTCTCAGTCTACAAACCAAGTGTCATTTCAGCTATACTTCCCCATGGTTTGTTGAGCACATCAATTTCGGCTAATGTCACTGCAGTATCTACTGCTTCATATAGGTTCTTTGGTAATTCCACGACTACCCTATGTGACATTTGCGGTGGCAGACCCCACAAAAATGTATCAAGTGCTCTCTGTCCGGCTTCCTGTAACGGCCTTGCTGGCGTTATCATCTTCAGTCAGTATATATGTGTTAATGAAACTTCCCACAGATTTCTCGTGTTTCTGAAGTACTCCGAAAAGTGATCACAGTAGCACCTTGACGTATTTTTTCCTTCTATGTCTTTACACTAACCCTTGTGAAAAGGCATCAAATGACTGCCTGTCCCTTAATTTCTCATGGCACACTGCGTAAACCCTAGCGCCCCTGCTATCCTTATTATTGTTCATCGCTCCAATTTCCCAGCCTGCCAGCTGTACCCAAATTATAATGAAACACAAAGATTTTAACACTAAATTTACCGGAAACTTGTGTTACAAACAAAACAGTGTTAGTATTAAGAACAGGTACATTACGATGTGACTGTTCTCTCTCTCAGACTTTTCTTTTCACTGCCCAGTTCTAAGTTATCTACTTGTACCAAAACTACTTTTTCCAGAAGACGCCGAATAGCATCCTGAGCTCTCTAGACATTTTTCTCACATACTACCACCAAAAGTACATAGTATACCCAAAATAATAAAGAAGAGGAATGGATAGGGAAAATGACCACATCGCCCAAGTAAATTCTTAAGTTGGCACTCACTCGTTTTATTGGGTAGAACATCCCTGTTGCAGAACCGTGGAGCAGTTGCTGTCTTCCGTTCGTTGTCCACCTTCATCTTCAGTAGCTTCTTGTGACATCAAATTATTGGGTGTAGGAATAGCTTGGTGTGGGCGAGAGACTGTAAACCAGAAATGGATGTGGATACAGCAAAGGCATCACATGGATACAGATGCCCCTTGTAGTTCCTTACTTACTTTCATTCAGTCTTCAATGCTACCAGTATTGATGCCTGGTGAGTGTGGTTCCCAGTATGCTGACCTCACATCGGTGGCCTCATCAGTGGTAGCGCTTACACAATATCACTGCAGAAGTGTCAGATCCCTGGTGATACCAAAGGAGCCAACTGGCACCACGTCCACGGCTGCTGCAGAGAAGGTGTCTCGGTAGGCTATATCAGGCCCTAGCAGCACAAGCTTGGGACGGGTCCTCAGCGCATGTCCCAAGACTTGCGAGGGCTGCTGCTTCTCAGTGGCGCTGACCCACAGTGGCAGTAGAGCGTAGGGCTGCCAAGTGCCTGAATGGTCAGACAGCTGTCGAGGGTTCGGGGTCTGGTGACGGTGGCGGCAGCTGCAGGACGGCGTTGTCTGGCACAGAGTGGACATCATAAAATAGCCCAGTTGTTCGATTCCAGCTGGCTGGCCTCGAGGGGTATAAATACAGCAGTCTGGTGGCTGACCATGTGGAAGGAGTACCACTGTCACATTGCTCCGTCTCATCGACGACTCTGTTCCTAGTACTGAATCTTCCTGAAGAGTGATCAGTACCGGAGGCATGGTCATTGCCTCGCAGAAGTAGATCGAAGCACAGAAGTGGTCACTGATCTACGGTGGCAGGTGCCCAAAACTTGGCGCTCTGCTATTAGGTGCTCAACAGTACGGTTAAATGGTAATTTTTTCTTCATTCTTTAAACAATAAGCCGAGATGAATCAGAATAACACGAATTATCCCTAGTTACGTATAACACCATGCAGCTTTCTGGAATTTTTCCTCTGCAGACTCTGAGGTAAAAAGAAAGGACGCACCATAAAGAAGCTACGCAAATTTGTCACAAATTGATTTTCACACAGGTATCGACGGAAAATGAAAAATCGTAAACTTTGTCGGCCAATGGATGAATGTGTAAAGCTGCAGCTGAGTTTCACCACCTAACTGGCAAGGATGGTAAGGGGGGGACATGTCAATACCTGGGCATTAAGTCTTTGCAAGCTTCAATCCATATACTCCGTTGGACAGTAAGTATGCCTCGCAGACAGGCTCATGAAGAACATATGCAGATGTCAGCATTTGAGAGAGAACTTGTGGTTGGGCTCAAAGAAGCCGGCTGAAGTAATCGGCGAATCGGTCGAAGTTTCAGTAGGAACGATGTCACTATTCGACGATGTTGGGAGGAATGGGCAACCATGGCCGAACACAGCGTCAATAAGGTAGCGGTCGACCTAGAGAGACGACAGAGTGTGAGGACTGAGCATTCCTCCAAGAGACACTCAAGAGTCCCGGATTCGTCATTACCATCGATCCGACGTGCAGCTGGTGCTTTTGTGACCACAAGAACCATTGATAGGCGGCTTACAGAAAGGCGGATGAGCTCATGGCAGGCTTTGCGCTGACTCTCATTGACATATGTACGCCAACAAGCCCGTTTGCGGTGATGTCGGGCACATTCCGCCTGCAGTCTCTTTGACTGGATTATAATTGTCTTCACTGATGAGTCCCTCCATGAACTCAGCCCCGATTATCAGCAAAGACTTGTCTGCACAGAGATGGGATACCAACCTGACCGTCACCCACCATAGAGCCCGACTACCAGGAATGCTGGTATCGGATGTCATATCATTGCATAGCAAGACCCCTTTGGTCTTTATCCACGACAACGTTACAGTAGAGCGGTATATCGACGATATTCTACGCCTCGTTTTGTACCCTTGAGGCAAGCCATCCTGGGCTTACATTTGAGCAGCATAATGCCTGCCCACACAGGGCAAGAGTTTCTGCTGGATGTTCCATAACATCACGCCTTCCATTTTACTGTGTAAGTGAGCTTGCCTTGATCACTACTACGAGCATTATCATAATAGAAAGGTTACACAGAATTAATTCGTTTACCTCCCTGAGCAGAGAACGGCAAAAGATGATGATTTAAGCCTCCAGTCAAAAGGCGCTTTGCTACAAACTGGAGGCTGGAGAAGGGTACCAAAGAAACTCCGACGCTCTTCATACGTCCACATGCTGCTGTCATTAGTATCTTTCCAAGGTGTATGATAGCTATTAAACTGGTAATTGACTTCAAGCCTGGTAATGAATTTCAAGCAATGAACATCGATTCTCATAGATGCTTCGTCCAAAATCTAGACACTGGTGTGCTGACAACTCTATAAAGCGGAATAACTGAAAGAAGGAAAGGAAAAAACCTGCCATCCTCGCATTTGGATGCAATACAACATTTTTCTACGTCTACATCTACATCTACACTCTGCACACCACCGAGAAATTCATGGCACAGGGTAGTCTCATTGTACTCCTTATTCCATCCACGTGTGAAGCGCGAGAAGGATCATGGTTTGAATGCGTCTGTGCGTGCAGTAATTATTCTAATCTTATCCTCACGATCCGTATGTGAGGGATAAATAGAGGGTTATATGCTTGAGTCATCATTTAAGGCCGCATCTTGAAACTTTGTTAGGAGACTTTCTCCAGTTCAGTTTCTTCAGCATAACCGCGACACTCTCCCACGGGTCAAACAGACCTTTAACCATTCGTGCTGCCTTTCTCTGTACACGTTCAATATCTCCCGTTAGTCATATGTGGTACTGGTCTCATACACTTGACCAGCATTGTAGACTGGATCCCACAACTGAGTTGTAAGCAATACCTTTTGTAGACTAATTGCATTTCCCCCATATTGTATCAATAAACCTAACTCTACCACCTGCTTCACCCATGACTGAACCTATGTAGCGAATTATGAATTCTTTCAAACGCCTACAGATCATCTCATAATTCCATAAGGCTGTGCAATCCGCAGATCCAGTTTTTCAATTTTTTCAGCAGGTGTGCTGTAAAATTGAGTTGATCTCAGACAGCAAAACCCGTAGGGTTGAGGTCAGGTGATACTGGAGGCCAAAGGACAGGCCCTGTTCGACCCAGCACACGAAGATCGCAAGTCGACTGAACACAGACACATCGTCCAATTTAGTGTACACAAAGAAACAAAAACAATTCACGTTTAGTCACATAGTAGTTACACTCACAAACGAGCTCCATTACGGTAACTAGCCTTTAGTGTGAATTTTCATAATTTTCTGTTCAAGCTTCTGTTGCCTACAACGACACCATGTTGTGATGTCACGCACAACGTGCACAGGCTTTGTTTTTTTTTTTTTGGTTTTTTTTTAGGAAGTGCTGTTTCGATCTGTCCATCTTGGATCATTTTGGAGCATTATGTGCCGTCTTACAAGAGAAGCAAAATGTGGTGGAGTCCCATCACGCGTGTACCACCAACCAAAGATCATAGGTGAAATACGAGCTCTTTTAGATGAGATTAACCGAAAAGTTTACTTTTCAAATACATTTACACTGACCAGGTGGCGGTGGCATGCACATCTTCGCAATTATCTTGTAGAAGGCTCGTCTGTGGTTCCATGTTTACTGGCATGGTTTTGGTTCCATTACGCTAGACTTTCACCTGTGTCGGTGTACGCTATCAAATATGATACACCCTATATAGTGCAGTATGATTAGTGTTCTGTTGGCTTCATAGTTATCGATTGTGATGTCGATTATAGCTGTAGTCTCATACCAAAAACGGTCCGTCTAAAGGAGGTAAATGGAGCATAAACCCTTCCCGTACCTGAAATTGCTAACGGACCTTAAATTACGACGCTCAGCCGCTTATAATCTTTATGGTGTATTAAACTTTCTTCATCAGCTTTTGAACGGCGACAGGACGTAGCGTGAAGTTCCTTATCAGCGGCCTATACGAAAATTCCAGATTTAAATGATAGACTCATTTGGTACGTCCCACTGAGTGGTGGTGATAATCCATCAGTTGGATGACAACTTTAAATTCATAGGCAACTTGGTTCTGTCAGAGAAGCGGCGGGTTTCATCCTATACCTTTTCTTCCTTGTGACGTCAACGATGGGCGGTGTAGGAGTCATTCTTCTGGTTTGCCAGGATGGTATTCGGTTCCACAGCTGGCAGTTGTATGTTCGATCAGTTGGCGAGAGCTGCAATAACCCCTCTGGCTGGACTGACGACGTTCCGGAAAACACTATTTTATTCCAACAAGCTGGGACAGACGTAGGTGCGCCGGCCGCTGTGGCCGAGCGGTTCTAGGAGCTTCAGTCCGGAACCGCGCGACTGCTACGGTCGCAGGTTCAAATCTTGCCTCGGGCATGGATGTGTGTGATGTACTTAGATTAGTTAGATTTAAGTAGTTCTAAGTTCTAGGGGACTGATGACCCCACATGTTAAATCCCATAGTGCTCAGAGCCATTTGAACCATTTTGAGACGCAGGTGTGTGCAGTGTGGCGTCGACCCACGTGCCTTCGTGTCAGAGAACGGCCCTGAAGGTCATACAAGCTGCTAGGAGCCAACGCCCTGACTGGTTCCTGAGTGCAATGGCGGCCAGCTGAAGCTAGGCCATAGCGGATACGACTGACACAGCGGCGGTGCGAAGGTGAAGATGACGACGTGGAGGAGGTGTGATATGACGAACCGAGCTTTGAAGGAAGGAAAGAGAATTAGAGTTTGATGTTCTGCTGACAGCTCAGTCATTGGAGATGGAGCACAAGTTCGGCGGACATCGAAAGGATGGGAAAGGAAATCGGCAGTGTCCGATTCGGAGAAACCATTCCAGCATTTGCCTAGAACGGGTCAGTGAAATCGTGGAAAACTTAAATCCAGGTCGTCCTAGCGAATCATAGTGAGCGTACTAACCACTGCTTTGCCCCCTCGCTCAGTACCTGAATTCCAGACAATGTCTGCGTGCCTTCAGGACAATAATTGCAAGACCGTAGCCCGAATTTCCTTACTCCGTCCGTACCGTAACACCCTTATTTATCATTCCACACACTTGTCATCTAAATAAAACATTCGTGACGAAGCTTACGGTTTCAGAATTTAGGTTTTATTCACATCCGGGTGCAAGGTTTTCAAATTTACGATATTTGGATTGCTTGAGCGAGCTAACATCCCAAAGATGTTCGGGCTCACACGCGGTTCCTCTTCGTCGAAAAGTCTTGGCTCAAACTCGTGTAGGGTGCGACCGAACCGCTGAATCTTTCCATCAGTAAATGGGGTATGTTCTCCACTGACTCGGTTGTTTTAACCCCCTCCACTGACGGAATGACCCACTTCCCAATTCCGTATGTATAAAACCAATACGGACTTGTAGCTGTCACGCATTTGCGCTTACTGCTACGTATTTCAACTGTAAATAGCTCAGTCCCAATGGTAAGAGGCAGTAGTGAATTCACGTAGTTAATATTTGAATCCAGCACAGCTGCCACAAGCTCAGCTCACTTTTACTCCACTCCTACCCTCGCCATTACACCACATTAACTAGGTGCTACGTGGACCTTGCTAAATTCACTTGCGTATACATTTTTGACCGTTACTCGCCAGTATTTACCTAATGATTAGTACACTCCTAACCGGACTATTTCCCTAAGAGCTGTGATGATTGAACGGGTTCGATCCACGGCCTACAGTGCCCTACAGTTCACACGGTAACACTGCCTACCTGACCCACTTAACTTGGTAGTGAGCTTATGTATCCAATCACCACTGCTAGCAGCAGTGGATAATCCTATCAGCACGACGAGAGCAGCAGACTTACCGTCGAATCCTCCTGAAAATACTTATAACTACGGTCGCCAGCTCTGAAGGAGCAAAAGAATAAATCAATTTTTGGCTCGTTTCAAAGTGAAATGGCTTGAGTTGAATTTAAACTTAATTCTGAATATTACTATTTCTGATCATTCTAGATGATTCTACAAAGCAAATACTCTCTCAATTTCTGTGAGTTGGCTTGGTAATTACTACCAAGACAGGTTATGCAACTTCGGTTAACAAAATTCTATCCTTCAACTTATTTAATGATTTTGGATATTACTCTTTGGACCATTGATACAGAATTAGTTAAGTGACTTTACTTGAAAGGTTGCTCAGAACAATTTAAGTAACTGTAAATAGGCGACTCATTCTGGTGTGACCATTGCTCTTTTCAACATTCTTATACGCTAAAGTATTCTACAACCAAAAGAATTGTAAATGAAAGAGGCGATGGTGGCCTCAGTCTGATTTCCTGCATAAACATCGCCATCCTGCATAAACATCGTACGTTCCAACAGGTGTTTATAAGCCAGGCTGGGGATGATGCGATTCTGTAACGTATCGGCGTACCTGTCACCCGTCACGGTAGCAGTTTTGCTATCCAGCGCCATCTGTCGGACATTTTGTGAACTTTTTTTTTTTTGTTCTAATAAAACCCCTTGTCATTCCAAGCATGAGTGTCAATTTTTACCTCTCTGTCTACATCATTCCGTGCTTTATTAAGTTTTCAAATTTATACTGACTTTTTGATCACCCGGTATATCCAAAAACAGGGCTTAGCAATGGGATCTCCATTGTCTTACAGCCTTGCCAACATTTTTATGACGTTCTTTTGAGCGTAATATGACGGTCAACTTAAGCATGTACTCTGAAAGGATAATTTTTTGGGCAAGATATGTGGATGACATAATTTTGCTGTATAACGGTTCTTCCCAGGATTGTAACGCTTTCCTAGGTGAACTAAACAAAATACATGAGAGGATCCAATTTACGCCGGCCGAAGTGGCCGTGCGGCTAAAGGCGCTGCAGTCTGGAACCGCGTGACCGCTACGGTCGCAGGTTCGAATCCTGCCTCGGGCATGGATGTGTGTGATGTCCTTAGGTTAGTTAGGTTTAAGTAGTTCTAAGTTCTAGGGGACTGATGACCTCAGAAGTTGACTCCCATAGTGCTCAGAGCCATTTGAGCCAAGCCACTGCGTCAGCTTTTTCCGGGTTTCGGCCAGTCAGTCAGGCCGTGTCCGCTGACGCACGGCTCCTCTCAACTTGCACGGTAAGTTCTCATATGTTTACACGGCCCTAATTCCGCGCCGGCAGGGGTGGCCGAGCGGATCTAGGCGCTACAGTCTGGAACCGCGCGACCGCTACTGTCGCAGGTTTGAATCCTGCCTCGGGCATGTGTGTGTGTGATGTACTTAGGTTAGTCAGGTTTAAGTAGTTCTAAGTTCTAGGGGACTGATGACCTCAGATGTTAAGTTCCATAGTGCTCAGAGCCATTTGAACCTAATTCCGCTGTTTGTTCATGCTAATGTTTGCGCTCTTCGCCGTTCGCGTTTAGGGGAGTTTTTTCAGCAACGAATTTTATTTTCTTTGTCTTTGCCGCTGCCATCATTTTAAAAATTAAAAAAAAAGGTTTTTAAATTTTAACTAGCGCTTTCACCAGATGACGGTATATTGGACGTGAATGGTGCAGATTGGCTACAGGGCAATTCAGAATTGGGGGATTGAATAGTTTATATGAGCTCTTACTATATTATTTTTTGTACAGATTGCCTGAGGTAGCACCGATAAGTGGTGCGAAACCGGTCGCAGATTTAATAAAAATCATTGACACAGCCAGTGCGGTAGTTTCTTTGGAAAAATATTCCATTACCTAATGATTCAATAAGGTGTTATGCTGCCATCGTTCTATGTGTTTTTTGTGGAGAAAATAATGATCTGACGGTCAACTGTAAATACTGACAATTTAAATTTACTATATCTTTGAAACAAATAAAGTTACAGAATTGATATTTGCAACGTTTGTCATTTTAATGATGCGTTTCTATATGAAATGTCTATCGTTAAGATCGTTCAAAGAGTTACGATTTTAGTATTCAGATCTCTGTTACAAAGCTTGTTAATTTCACTTTAACACTAAATCCTAAACTATTACAGAAATGATCAAGATTCAAGTCTTATTGGGATCACCATGAAAATTTATGGAGGATGGCAGATTAAAATTACTGTGCCTTAATTCCCTGCATTACTATAGAATTTAATAGTTTTCATAAATGTTTCCCTTTATAGCCGATCTTAGGTCCGCCATATTAAACATTGCTGTGTCTCCTTGGCCACAAAAGGCTTCTACTGGGTTTCACTATGATGTAGGTTCTCGTCTGTCCGACTCGCACACTACAGTGCTTAGGCCTCAATAGACAATAGACGCCTGTGAGTTTCCCCATCTCGTGGTGACTCTGCCCTCTTTGTGGCATGCGGTCCTGGACCACACGGTTTATTTCACAATTCCTATAGGCTGACTCCTTCGGCCATATACTTAAATCACAGCGAAATGCTCGTTAAATCACACTTGCATGTTCCGTATAACAGACGTGTTACTTGTCACTGGCTGTGATGAATGCGTTTGGAATATAGTACCGTGTTAGTAAAAAAATTTATATGTGCGGCTTATATTTTATTAATTTATGAATATTGGGAGAGTCACCATGGCAGCACCACTAAAACCAGATAAAAACAAGAACCGGCTAGATATTGACATTTTGGCGTTACTTGATATCTTTAGATCCCATGTTCACATGCTAAAACATAACACAGAAAATAAACACAATCTTTTTTACGTGTACCTACAGCCAACGCGTTCCGCTTGGAATGCCGTCTTCTACCTGTCGTCTGCGGTGGCCGCCGTGTCGTACTTAATCTACGCTGTGTTCACTACCGCTGACGAGCAGCCATGGAACGTGCCACCCTCAGGTGAGTGCTGAAAAGCAGAGGTGATGATACATCCCACACATAGTACTTGGCGCTATAAGTAAATTATTATTGAGAAGTTACAACACCACTAGCATTTTGCTATAGCACAGTATCTCGCATGTCGATTTAAGCATGGGCACTTGCAAATTGTTTTGATGTCGCACCAATCACATCACTGATCACCAGTGCCACTTAAAACGAAACTGAAAGCCGAATAAAAGTCATCAGAAGAGGATATAAGTTCATATTGCTGCCATCGCTTGTTTGTGAAGTCGGAGTGTGTTAGGCGTCCCTAGAAGGTCATACTGTATTCTGCAGAATTTGTTTGTTAGGAACTGTGTAGAAGACATGCAACAAACTAGTTCCAGTAAGCAAAGAGTAATGTGTCATAGTGATCGTAGGCGGACCACTTCGCAACATACATTAACAAAGGCCTTACGTCACATCAGCATTCTTCTGAAATCCATCGTGGACTGCAGAAAGTACAAATGGACATACTAGACGATATACTGCAACCTATTTATCAGCGAGAGAGTCACAAATTCTGCATTCGGCAAAGCCAGTATCAGCTTGACAGGCAAGGACCACATCGGCCCTAAGCCGTGCGGTCTAACGTACTGCTTTTCAGGTGGGAATGCGTGCCGGCCCCGGTACGAATCCGCCCGGCGGACTAGTGTCGAGGTCCTGTGTGCCGGCCAGTCTGTGGTTCTTCGGCGGTTTTTCATCTGCCTCGTCGAATGCGGGCTGGTTCCTCTTATTCCGCCTCAGTTACACATGTCAGCGATTGTTGCGGAAACACTTTCTCCACGTACACGTACACCATAATTACTCTACCACGCAAACATTGAGATTACATTCGTCTTGTGTGAGACGTTTCCGTGGAGGGGGGGGGGGGGGGGCACCGAGGGCCGAACCGAACAATAATCCTGGGTTCGGTGTGGGGCGGCGGTGGTGTGAGTGGACTGCTGTGGGGTTGTGTACCACTGCGGGCTACGGCGGAGACAAAGCCTCTCCGTCGTTTCTAGGTCCCCAGTTCCATACAATACAATACAAGGACCACATCTTCATGCAAATCGTTACTTGCCTAGAAGAATCGTCATTTGGATGTATCAACTAGCTTCTGTTCCTTATGACTTTCGCTAGTGAATAATGTCCTGTTCTGTGACACCACACCTTCGAATATCTCATATTGTCGTTCTTTACTGATGCGAATTTTAATCCAAATATTGGTTCGATGCAGCGTTTCGCACAGGTCTATCCTCTCCATACCTGCAAAACTACTGCAACACGAATCCGTTTGAACCTGCTTACTGTAGTCAAACAGCTTACCCCCACACTTCTATCCATCTGCCAATTGACGATGCCTCAGCATGTGTCCCACCATGCTGTAATTATTCATAGTTCTATTTCGAATAGTGAGAAGTGATGTCAGCATATTTTCCGCTGTGAAAATTAGTTTTTCTGGAAAATTTGATACAGACATTTGCTCAGTTTACTGAAAATATTGAAGTTAGATCCATAAACAAGACTGAACAGTATTTCCTGTACCGTATATTTGGTGTTCTGCAGCTTGTAAGTATTTGTTAAGACGTATCTCGCTGTACACCATGAACAGCATGTGAAATACGTGATTGAGCCAGCCGCGGTGGTCTAGCGGCTCTGGCGCTGCAGTCCGGAACCGCGGGACTGCTACGGTCGCAGGTTCGAATCCTGCCTCGGGCATGGGTGTGTGTGATGTCCTTAGGTTAGTTAGGTTTAAGTAGTTCTAAGTTCTAGGGGACTTATGACCTAAGATGTTGAGTCCCATAGTGCTCAGAGCCATTTGAACCATTTTTTTTTAAATACGTGATTGACACATTATTATTCAGGCATAGTACCGGTCTTGAGTGGCACCTGATACAGAGGACAAACAATGAGAGGTGTACTTGTCGTTATCTATGACATAAAAATATTTGTGTTCACTGATGAGTCAAGACATTATGACCACCTAGTTAAAAGCGTGTTGGTTCACTTCTGGAACGCAATTCACATTAGTTCTGCGTGCCATGGATTCGACAAGTATTTCATAGGTTTCGAGAGGTTTGCTGGCTCCAGATGCCTTCGCACGGGTCATACATACACTTCTCGTAATTTACGGGTGACTAGTTTGTGGGCGTGGTGCTGGTGCCCGTAAGCGTACCAGCTGGGTTTTATCGGATTCAGATAATCCGAATTTGATGGTGTAAGTAGGCTGTTTATGTTTTCTTATTGGCAACGTTACGTAGCGCTCTGTGTGAAAATCACTGGCTGTGCTGTGTGCAGTCTGTGGCTAGTTTGCATTGTTGTCTGCCATTGTAGTGTTGGGCAGCTGGATGTGAACACCGCGTAGCGTTGCGCAGTTGGAGGTGAGCCGCCAGCAGTGGTGGATGTGGGGAGAGAAATGGCGGAGTTTTGAAATTTGTAAGACTGGATGTCATGAACTGCTATGTATATTATGATTTTTCAATACTATTAAGGTAAATACATTGTTTGTTCTCTATTAAAATCTTTCATTTGCTAACTATGGCTATCAATAGTTAGTGCCTTCCGTAGTTTGAATCTTTTATTTAGCTGGCAGTAGTGGCGCTCGCTGTACTGCAGTAGTTCGAGTAACGAAGATTTTTGTGAGGTAAGTGATTTGTGAAAGGTATAGGTTAATGTTAGTCAGGGCCATTCTTTTGTAGGGATTTTTGAAAGTCAGATTGCGTTGCGCTAAAAATATTGTGTGTCAGTTTAAACACAATCATGTATAATTTTTCTAAGGGGACGTTTCAATGGCTAACCACTGCAGCACGATACTAGTCTTGTTACAGAGACAGTTATCCTGTTGGAAGATTCTGTCGCTGGAAAACAGCAAGCATAGGGGGTTATAAGTGGTCCCTGATAATGTTCACGTAGTCCTGAGCAGCCATGTGCTTTCGATTTTTACCGCAGGTCCCGTGGAACCCCAGGTGAATGTCCCCCATAACATAATACTGCTCCCACGGGCCTGCGCCTGTGGCACTGCATGTTTCGAACAGCCGTTCGTCTGAATGACGGCGTACCTGGACACGAACATCCAACTAGTTTAAAAATAAATGGGACTCACCCGACCAGGTGACACGATTCCACTGACCTCTGTCCAAACTCGATGATGCGGCGCCCAGTATAATCATAGTGGACGATGTTTTTGGGTCAACATGTGAACATGTAGAGGTCTTCTGCTGCGGAAAAGCATGCTCAACACTGTACGCTGATTGGTGTGCTCCAAAACACTCGTGCCTGCGCCAGTACTGTACTCTGTCGTCAGATCTGCCACAGATCGCCGCCTGTCCTGCTTTAGAGAGCGGGTAAGCCTCCGATCCGTATGTTCTGTGATGAAGTATGGAAGTCCAACTTCTTGCCGCCTATTCGTGGTTTCAGCATAATTTAACAACTTTCCACAGATGGTCACGACAGTAGCATGCCAACAGCCGACCACCATCGCGTTTCCGAGATGCTCGCTCCCAGGCAATGGGCCCAACAGTCTGGCTTTTGTTAAAATCGCGTAAGTCGACGCATTTCCGAATTTTGCGCTACTTATCGTCTCTGCTCCGCTCATACACTTCTCTTACCGCGTCACGTGACCTCAGCGCCACCAGGCAGCAGACAACCTCGTGGCGGTCAGTGGTCACAATGTTTCGGCTCGTCAGTGTGCACAACACAAGAAATATCAGGTTACTTACATATTATGCGTTTCCCTATGAAACGTGTTCTGTGTTAATTATAAAATCTGCTATCAAAATTGCTGTCGACCTGGAAAACACAGACCCATGGATATTTAGTCTAATTATAGATACATTTACGATGGCACTCACTTCTGTTTTAGTACCACGCTTGGACAATTAGTACATATGTGTATAAGAGTAGAATATATATTAAGAGATAAAACAGCTGTTAACTGTCAAATCAGTAGACCGATCAGGATTGAGGTAATTCATCTGTGTCTACTATGTAAAGAGGTTGTCAAATCGTATTTGGATCTAAGGATGAACCAACATGTCTTGTCAAATTTAAAAGGTCAAGCTGTCTATAGATACGTAGTATCTTAGCTCTGTCTGTTCATCAAGGAAGTTTCAGGTGTTTCAGCACGTGAATGTACAGCGTGATTCAAAAAGAATACCACAACTTTAAAAATGTGTATTTAATGTAAGAAACATAATATAACCTTCTGTTATACATCATTACAAAGAGTACTTAAAAAGGTTTTTTTTCACTCAAAAACAAGTTCAGAGATGTTCAATATGGCCCCCTCCAGACACTCGAGCAATATCAACCCGATACTCCAACTCGTTCCACACTCTCTGTAGCATATCAGGCGTAACGGTTTGGATAGCTGCTGTTATTTCTCCTTTCAAATCATCAATGGTGGCTGGGAGAGGTGGCCGAAACACCATATCCTTAACATACCCCCATAAGAAAAAATCGCAGAGGTTAAGATCATGGCTTCTTGGAGGCCAGTGATGAAGTGCTCTGTCACGGGCTGCCTGGCGGCCGATCCATCGCCTCGGGTAGTTGACGTTCAGGTAGTTACGGACAGATAAGTGCCAATGTGGTGGCGCTCCATCCTGCTGAAATATGAATTGTTGTGCTTCTTGTTCGAGCTGAGGGAACAGCCAATTCTCTAACATCTCCAGATACTGTAGTCCAGTTACAGTAGCACCTTCGAAGAAAAAGGAACCAAAAACGTTATTGGCTGAAATGGCACAGAAAACGTTCACCTTAGACGAGTCACGTTCATACTGAGTTGTTTCCCGCGGATTCTCACTTCTGCCGTGCTCAATAACACAAAAAGCTCTCTGTTGAGCGGTCGCCGTCTTAGCATCAACTGACGCTGACGCCTAGTTAACAGCGCCTCAAGCGAACAAATGTACAACTAAATGAAACTTTATAGCTCCCTTAATTCGCCGACAGATAGTGCTTAGCTCTGCCTTTTGTCGTTGCAGAGTTTTAAATTCCTAAAGTTGTGGTATTCTTTTTGAATCACCCTGTATATCTCCGTTTATTTTGGGATGTTCAGTAATTTACCTATTCCTGCCTTGTGAAGAATGATGATGTTTTTAGTGTTGTCCTTAACAGAATGATTGAAGTTTCTTAAATGAGCACTAAATACTAAGCGATTGCATTCACTAATGTTAACATATTGTCTAAACCTCGTTTTGAAGTTTCTCGCGCTTTGCCCAATATGACTGACTCTTGTCTACGCTATGTATAATGCCTAAGCCTACAACGTTTCAATTAAATGTTCGAGTCAATTTATGCTAATAAAATCGTCCATTTTACTATATACAACATTTTAAAAGTACGTAAAAAAAACTTTAATGAAAATATGCGACGTCAGCAGTGCCTCAGGAAATATGAAAGTTATTCACCAAATAGGCCAAATATGCACTTGTATCCATTGTAAAATCAAACTAAAAAATTACGGAAAAAAGAAGTTTGCATATGTATCTCAACTACACTATGTTTCGACTATAGAGGGATAATTACTTTTGCAATGAAATTTGGTAAATAGTTTTTAGGCTGAAAAGAATTAAGTTTTATTTTCTAATTGTGCTAAAAGTTTTCACTTCATGTTACAGCAAATAGAAATCAGTTTTAATAAATCAATAGTCTTCTTCATTACCTAAATCTCTGAATGGAGGAGTAGTTTTTGGTTCCCTGAAGATTATGGTGGAAGTTGTAGTGATTCCAAATTCCCTTTAAAATTATTAGCTTTAGAATATAAAAGGTGAAAGTCTGTAAACACTAGGTCAGAATATTACGCGAAATATGGAACCACGTAGCCTTAAAAGCCGGTGAATGGGATCTTAGGTAATATTATCAAATAGCTCTGAGCACTATGGGACTTAACATCTGTGGTCATCAGTCCCCTAGAACTTAGAACTACTTAAACCTAACTAACCTAAGGACATCACTCACATCCATGCACGAGGCAGGATTCGAACCTGCGACCGTAGCGGTCCGGCGGTTCCAGAATTAAGCGCCTAGAACCGCTCGGCCAATACTGCCGGCGGTCATATTATCATCGTGTGGGCATGAGTACTCTTGTGTTGTAGCACCAGATAATATCTTCTAGTCTCCTTTTCTACATTTGCAGCTACAAGAATTAGAGCACAAACGTGAGAAGCTCTGGTTAAATTCCAGGGGAACAGTTTGTGTGTAGTCAACAAACATTTTCTTCAGCAATCAGACTCAAAGACCTGAATATGTGATATCGCATCCTGGTCAGACTCAGAGAGGTGTCGATCAGGCTATACAAGGAAAGAAAGATTGAGATGTTTGGCATTGCTGAATTTGAGACCCCAAGGAGTAAAAATGGTTCAAATGGCTCTGAGCACTATGGGACTTAACATCTGTGGCCATCAGTCCCCTAGAACTTAGAATTACTTAAACCTAACTAACCTGAGGACACCACACACATCCATGCCCGAGGCAGGGTTCGAACCTGCGACCGTAGCAGTCGCACGGTTCCGGACTGAGCGCTTAGAACCGCGAGACCACCGCGGCCGGACCCCAAGGAGTAGGTCAGTCACTTAATCGGAAAGTGATTTCTTCTCCTCTGTCAAATTTAACGATCAAATGCTACTGTGTGCTTTAGTAGGGGTTCCGGTTCCGGTCTGGTGTGCCTGTCTCTGCGCGCTGACAATCTATTTTCCGTTTAGTGCGTTTTCGATTCCGGCAGGACGCCTGGAACCGACCGTGTAGGGGGAGCGATTTCGGTACAAATACTCAAATACTCGGCCTATTCCGAATGCCAACTGAGGTTAGAGCGTCGTCCACTCGACAAGCAATCTGAGGTAGCATCTGATGAAGGTAATGAATCATGTCAAAATATTGTACACCTACGACGCTAATATCTGGCACAATACCCGAAAGATCACAGGAACAAATGTTGATTTGATGATCAATTTTCTGTGCTGCATTCAGTTTATTTGTGCTAGAATATGTTTCGAAGAAGTTCCTGGCTAGTTAACGCCTTCATCTACGAAAAGAAGCCGACTGTACACTGTTTCGTCAACAACAAAAAAGGTTTATTTTATATCAGAAAACGAGCCATAGTCATTGACTCAAGAAGGAACAATAAAAATAGCAGACCAAGAGCTAAGTGCCTGGCTAAAATTATGTGATACAAGAGGGGCAGTGTTTCTTTATTTTTAAACTTGTATATCGAAGAATACGAAGGGATGAAAAGAAATATGCAGCTTTTATATTAAAATTCTGATTCACTAATGACGTTCCTGACCTCAGTGAAAGTGATGAAGAATTACTGGAAATGTTGAATGGAATGAAAAGTTTACTTAATTCATTCGCCTAACGAAACATCAAAATTGGTGATTGTGTAGTAGCCGAATTGAAGGAATTCTGGTACTTCAGAAGGAAAATAATGCAAGTATGACAAAACAAGAAAGACATAAGAAGCTAACTACCACAGTAAAGCTAAAAATCCCCCGCAAAATAAATACAGTAATATCAAACATAGGTCTCTATCTGAGATAGAAATTTCTGTGAATATACCTCTGAAGCACAGCATTATTCGAGAGTTTGTCATGGTCTGTTGGAAAATTTGGAAAAAGAAGAAATAAATAGGTTCTCCACAGAATCGAAGAGAAGAAAAATAGGAATGCTGTGCACGTTTTGGATATAAATTGACCTTTGGTCTTTGGGCTGCCCACATGTAGGAGTGGGGTCCATCACCATCGACCCTCGACCCTTGACATTGACCTTGACCTTGACTGACATGTGACTCTTACGTGATCATGAAGGTCATGCATGATAGCCGGCCGGTGTGGCCGTGCGGTTCTAGGCGCTTCAGTTTGGAACCGCGTGACCGCTACGGTCGCAGGTTCGAATCCTGCCTCGGGCATGGATGTGTGTGATGTCCTTAGGTTAGTTAGGTTTAAGTAGTTCTAAGTTCTAGGGGACTGAAGACCACAGATAGTGCTCAGAGCCATTTGAACCATTTTGTACCATGCATGATATCATTGATTACCTTGAACTCATAATGTCATCAATCAATCAATCAATAACTGTAATTAAAAATCCTCTCTCCTTCTTACATACAGCCAATCAAAATGCAGTATTAAAAATGAAAAATCCAAATTGTCAGGAATAGCCGAACTACTTTAGCTGAAAATTAAAATCCCCTTTTGAAGCCATTTTGACTATTTTTCGACTGTGACTGTCTCAAAAAACCTTTACATATTAAAATCCCCTACCCCTCCCTTGGCTATCACCACAGTGTAATACTCTTTTATCTCCAGCCAATCACACACAGTATTAAAAAAATCCATGGTGGTGGAAATAGTCAATTGAGCTAGTACCAAATTTAAAACTCCAACCAACGAGAGCATAGTATTAGAATGACATGAAAAAATTTTCAAATTAAATTATTTCCAATGTACACATCATGGCATTTCTCTTCCCACTCCACTCTTGTCTCCAGCTAATCAGGGCGCAATATTAAACATACGAGATGATGTAAAGAGACCGGTTATGCCTTACACCACAGCCCCTTCACTTTCTAACCAATCAGAGAATAGTAACATTACCTTGTATTGCATTACATTAATACTTGTTCCATCGATCATGAATACAACATTTCATAACGATGTGGAATGTGGCAATTCAACATAATGTTTCTTTACACAATATAATTAATCTCTTCTTTCTCGATTACTACTTCATATCTAAAAATTCATCTATTGAGTAGTAGGAGCTGTCATTCACAAACCCTTTCAATTTGTTTTTAAATGCTGGTGAGCATTCTGTCAGACTATTAATACTATTTGGTAAATGACCAAAGATTTCTGTCAGTATAATGCACCCCTTTCTGCGCCAAAGTCAGATTTAATCCAGAAAAGTGAAGCTCATCCTTTCTTCCACTGCTGTAGCTATGCACATTGCTGTTATTTTTGAACTGGCATGTGTTATTAATAGCAAATTTCATAAGTGAATATACAAAGTAAGTATTGTGAAGGTACTCTGAATATCCCAAGTTCGTTAAATAAATGTCTGCAAGGTTATCTTGGGTGGGCTCCAGTTATTATTCAGATTAAACTCTCCTGTATAACGAATACTTTTCCTCTTAGTGATGAATTATCTCAAAATATGAAGCCATATGAAAGCAGTGAAGGAAAATAGGCATAGTAGGCTAATTTACTGATATGTTTATCAACAAAATTTCCAATAATCTTAATAGCATAAGTAGCTGAATTACAAAGTTTCAGTAGATCAGCTCCAGTTATTATTCAGATTAAACTCTTCTGTATAATGAATACTTTTCCTCTTAGTGATGAATTACCTCAAAATATGAAGCCATATGAAAGCAGTGAAGGAAAATAGGCATAGTAGGTTAATTTACTGATATGTTTATCACCAAAATTTCCAATAATCTTAATAGCATAACTAGCTGAATTACAAAGTTTCAGTAGATCAGCAATATATTTCTTTCAATTCAATTTCTCATCAATGCACAGACCTATAAATTCTGAATATTCTGCCATAGCAACACACTTCTGTTCAAAGTCTGTATTTATCAATGATATTATCCATTTACTGTACAAAAATGTAGATACTGTGCTATTTTCTAATTAACGTGAGTCAGTTTGCAGAGAGCCAACGGCCTTGCCGCAGGGGTTACACCGGTTCCCGTCAGATCACAGAAGTTAAGCGCTGTCGGGCTGGGCTAGCACTTGGATGGATGACCATCCGGTCTGCCGAGCTCTGTTGCCAAGCGGGGTGCACTAAGCCCTTGTGAGGCAAACTGAGGAGCTACTTGACTGAGAAGTAGCGACTCGGGTCTCGGAAACTAACATACGGCCGGGAGATTTTTTTTTTTTTTGTAGTTTTAGGGCGCACAGTAGTGGTGTGCTGACCACATGCCCCTCCATATCCGCATCCATGACGCCTGTGGGCTGAGGATGACACGGCGGCCAGTCGATGCCTTTGGGCCTTCTTGGCCTGTGCAGGAGCAGTTTGCAGAGAACCACTTACTAATTTTCTGGAAGACATTATTTACAATTTCCTCAGCTAATTCTTGTTTGCTGGGTGTGATTATAATAACTGTATCATCAGCGAAAATAACTAGCTTTCTATCTTCATGACTATAGAGTGGCAGGTCGTTAATATATATTAAGAACAATAAGGGATTAAGAACAATAGGGACTCAAGACTGAACGCTGTGGGACACCATTCTTGATACCTCCACAGTTAGAGAACTCTGCTGATTTTTGCAGACTATCTGCACTATTAATGTCTACCTTCTGCATTGTTCCAGTTAAATGTCAATTAAACCATGTGTGCACTGCACTCATAAAAAAATTCCAGTGGTGGATGTTCAGTTATTCAGAGTATTTAATATTTGATCAGTGAAAGGATATATAACATTTTCTGCTGGCATTTTCTGCTGAAAAGCCTTTTGAAAACCAAATTGACATTTTGTTGGCACTTTATTTTTACAAATGTGTGAACCTACTCTTGAATATATTACTTTTTAAAGAGTTTTGGGTAAAGCTGTCAGAAGTGAGACTGAGCAGTAGTTGTTAGCATCAAACCTATTCCCCATTTTATGCAATGGTTCAGTGATAGCATATTTCAGTCTATCCTGAAAAATGCCCTATTTTGGTGAGCTGCTACATGTGTGACTGAAAAACCTACTTATCTGTTTGGACGAAGCTTTTAGTACTCTGTTGGAAATGTCATCAATTCCATGTGAGCTTTTACTTTTGATTGAATTTATTATTTTCCTGATTTCAGTAGAAGAGTTGGGTTGAATATCAGTGTTATCAAATTGTATAGGTATTGCCTCGTCCATGTACAGCCTTGCATTTTCTAATCAGTAGCCACATAAAATTTTCTCTACAACATCTAAAAATGATTGTTAACAATATTTTCTACTTCTAACTTTTGTTAACAAACTTTTCATTGAGTTTGGTAGTAATAAAATCTTCCTGTGGTCTCAATTGCATTGTTTCTGTTTTAATAATACTTCAAATTGTTTTAATTTTATCATAAGAGGCTGTTAATCTCAGACATACTACTGGATTTTTTAATATCTTTTTTTAATGCCGTAAGTAGTTTTTATAATGTTTGACTTTTTCTGGATCATTACACATTCTGGCTGTAAGTTACATTTCACTTTTATGTTTACAAGATATTTTTATCCCTTTAGTAAGCCATTGCTTTTTGGCTGGTTTCATACACTTATGTTTCACTGTTTTCTTAGTGAAACTATTTTCAAATATACTCACGATGGTACTGTGTAATAGACTAAATTATAAATTAGCATCAAGTGCCCTGGACACCTCATCCAGTCTTACTGTTATAAGCTTTCCTTAAAATTTGCAGTTGTTAATTCGTTAATTGAATATACTCTTTTGGAGGATTGTTTTGCAATACTGTATGGATCTATGTCATATACTGTAATTAGTTATTCCTCATGATCAGAAAGACCATTCTGAACACTAAAAGTTATTATTTGATTAAATGTATCTTGATCTTTGAAAACATTATCTACCAGTGTGCTGCTTTCCTGTACTATCCGAGTAGGAAAATGAGTAACTGATGCCAAATTGAAAGTAATGCTTAATGATGACAGATATTCTCTAAAATATTATGTAAGCTCAACTTAATCAGATAAATCAAAGGTATGCATTATTTATGTAAAGTATTATACGTACACTGCATAGCATTCCATCTCCTTCACTCCTCCTTCAGTCAGAGCCTCATACTACTATTACAATGTAGCCCCCATCGGGGCTGTGCTCAGAAGTATCCAGAATATTTATCAGAAATATAAGCAGCTATATTCTCATTAGTGAGTTCCAAAATATCGATTACCAACAGGCACACCAGCCACAATGACAAATTTACTTTGAAGCTATGTATCATCTGCTTTAGAATACTGGAGTGAGTCTATAACACACTCCCTATAAATAACTAAATACCAACAATTGCTTATTAAGTATAATTAACGAATTAGTAATACTTGGCTATCGAACATGAATTTTACTTTAAATACTCTTCCAGAAGCACTGAAAAAGAAGAAATAAAATCAACTGCTTACTGTCATCAACAGATGGCTACACTGTTAAAAGTGTCAGCTGTTCGATCTTTGTACCACAAGTTTCTTACTGTCACTAGCAGATGTTTGCACTAGTAAAAACATTAAGTGTTCGTTCTTTGTACCGCCAGTTTCTTACTGTCATCAACACATGTCTGCCCTGCAGAAAATAAATGTTAGAAGTTTTGTCCTTGTACAACACTTGGTGTAAAGCACATTAGAAGCTTAATTAATTACTTTCCACATATGTGATGCTTTTCAAATGTCACAATATTCTTCCCAAGTCTAAAATAGCAGCAAAAATACGTCTGACACGCAAAGAAAGTACAGTGCTTACGTCAAGCATCGTAATATCAATTTCACATATACCCATAGTTGTCAGATTAGTGCCTAAAACACAATTGTCCACTCTAAAGCAGCTACTGTAATGCTATTTGGATTCCTAAATAGCTACAAATAACAATTTGCAACAGACGTTAGGCCTTGGAAATCGATGTCCAAAAATAACCTAATCAGGTTTATAACTGCAGAAAATAGATGTTACCTAAAATACAACGCTAAGCACGCGAGCACAAGCAAACTCACAGTCTGAAAGTAATTAACTAGGCCTACTCCTGATGTAAATCACAATACAACCTCAAATTAAATATTTCCGCACTTACATTGTTCTCAGTTCCCAATCTGGGGAGGACAAAGATAATGCACTATTAGAAACATACAGTAGATGGCAGTTATTGCTATTATTACTAATGTCTCCACCAGACGTTATGTACAACAACTTGTGACAAAATTTTCGGTCATAAATATGTCGCGAAGGCATGCTAAAAGGCTTATAGACTTATTTCCTATAATCAACTATTAAATGACAGCACCATCTAATCAGTTAACGACACACACAACATAGCCAAAAGACAAACATACATCATATTAGGAAGGAAGGAAATACGCGTTCATTTTTAGGAAGGAAGAAGATGTTCAGTTTTAGAAAGCAATTAATGTTTATGTTACAAAGATACAGAATGACATGCTCTGTTTAAACATACTCATAAGACACTCACGAGATGATCAAAGCCAACAAGAGAGAGGTGTGGCATTTCAAAAAGCAATGTTAGAGTCTGTATTTAGAAAATAAATAAAATTATTTATCATTTATTGTATTAGACGTAAGGTAACCACTTGCAAGATCTATGTAGCGTCAAATTAAATATATACACCAGGAAATTTACTGTATAACGTATTAAACGACACCCTGCTTACCGTAATGTGTGAGATCTCTACGAAAATTAAAGCAAAATAAAATTATTTTAGATGTAAGATTTCTCGCACTTTGCAACCACAATGAAGCTTCAAACTGAATATTGTACACCTAGAGTCTTGATTACTCATTAAATTAAACATAATGTTAAATTCATCTAGGGCACTGCTGCAGATCTAATGTACAGAATTTAAGCTCCAGAAGCCGACATTCTTACCTTGCTGGAATACTATTTACGGCTCAGTAGCGTCATACTCTTTATACAAAACACAGTTACTTTAAGAGACGTCCACCATTCCCTAGGTGTCCCCCATTCCTCTCCTAGGTGCTCGTCATTCACCTCATAATCTCCTAGGTTTCCACCACACAGTAACACCTCACATCTAACGTATTTAGGGACTGATGACCTCAGCAGTTTGGTCCCTTAGGAACTTGCCACCACCACCTAACGCATAACGCCTCATGTCTTAAATATTCCCTCAACTAAAATGGTCTATTATATTTCTTAAAATACACACAACATTACATTCATCTAGACTAACACTGCAGATCTACACTGACGGAAAAAAATCGCAATATCAAAAAATTATTAATGTTGAGTAGTGAACTTTTGGGAGTACAATTGACTAGCTAACGTATTTAAGTGTTTAACATTGCAAGATCACATGTTACTGAAAGCGCGAGATAAGCCATTGCAAATGTGAAATGTTAGCACATTAATAACTGGCGCCCCCATAGTGCACATCTTGTGAATGACTTCCTTCAGGATAACGACATCGCTCGAATAGAGTGGCCAGCATGTTCTCCATACATGAACCCTTTCGAACATGCCTAGGATAGATTGAAAAGGGTTGTTTATGGACGACGTGGCCCGCCAACCACTCTGAGGGCTCTACGCCTAATCGCCATTGAGGAGTGGGACAATCTGGACCAACAGTAACTTGATGAACTTGCGGATAGTACGCCATGACGATTACAGGCATGCATCAGTGCAAGAGGACGTGCTACTGGGTATTAGAGATACCGGTGTCTACAGCAATCTGGACCACCACCTCTGAAGGTTTCAATGTACAACATGCAATGTGTGGTTTTCATGAGCAATAAAAAGGGCGGAAATAATGTTTATATTTATCTCTATTCCAATTTTTTGTACAGGTTCCGGAACTCTCGGAACAGAGGTGATTGCAAAACTTTTTTCGATATGTGTATTTATAGAGAGTACATATTCGTTCCAATACTCCACAGGTAAAGATATATAACATCAATTTAAGTTTACTGATGTGACTGGTGAGCCAGTCTATAAATGATTTCTTAGGATGTTAATAATGAAAATATAATTGTAATTTTTTTTTACAGTTCCGAAAGTTTTATGTATTTCTTGATACACATTTCCAAGTGTGACTACGTTGTATTATCTGTAGTAATACTAGGCTCTGATTGGAGGACAGGAGAGAAACGTTTGCAATGTACTTTTTGATAAATATGTCAGATCGTGCCAATACTTTTGAGTGTAGTTCAGATGAATCTACATTGAGAGTGGCTCTTTCATTTTAATACTAGGCTCTAATCAGAGGAGAGGAAATGGAGGTGCATTGTGCAGGTTACCTGTGAGTGCGTGTGTGTGTGTGTGTGTGTGTGTGTGTGTGTGTGTGTGTGTGTGTGTGTGTGTGTGAGTGTGTACTTTAAAAATAATGTAATGCATGTCTCTGACTTTTAAGTTGAAGTTACATAAATTTTTGACCTCATATCAGGCGCCGTTTTATAACAGTACACTCTGACAGGCTGGAAAGAGGGGGTGGGGTATAAAGCAAAACTGGTCTGTTTCCATCAGCTCGCTGCACTATGACTGGTTGGAAATAAGAAGAAGAGAGGGGCCAAGGACTGTGACTTCATGTGTATATTGAAAATTTGACATCAATCTTATGCATCATTTTAATAATTTCCTCTGACTGGTTAGGGCTTTAAATTTATGACTAACGCAATTGGACATGCCCATCAATTTGGATTAATAATGCACTATGACTGACTGGAGATAAGGAAGAGGATCAGGGAAAATAATTCTTAATTTCCTTTTTACACACTAGGGTTAGTTTCAATATCTTGGGTTTTAATACTGTGCTATGATTGGCTAGAGATGTGGTTACACCGTGGTTTGTTGGAGTTAGGGAGGAGTTTTCTTTTTAACTTTTCATTAAGGTAGTTGGGACATTTCCATCATCTTGGATCTTTCCTTTTTAATACTATACTTTTACTGACTAGAGATAAGGAGGGGAGAGGATTTTTAATTTATAATTGTTGATTGATAGATTGGTTTTATTGAGTGATGATGTCATGAGTTTGAGGTCATCAGTGATGTCATACATGACCCTGATGACCACATGACAGACACTTGTGAGTCAGGGTCAAGGTCAGAGTTCAGAGGTTATTGATTCCTGCCGCTGAATGTAAAATCATAATCAAATGTCAATTTGTATCCATAACATACCCAGCATTCTGAGGGCAAGGAATAAATGGCGAACACTAAAATATGACAGGACATGTGTTAAGACAGCAGGAAATAACAGCCATGTTACTACTATGAGATGAAGAGGTTGCCATGGGAGAGGGTGTCTTTGCAGGTTGCGTCACATAAATCAAAACGTTGATGGAAAAAGAATATTGGATATAATGCAAAAAGGTTAAGAGTGATAAGAGTGATCAGAGTGGCCCTCACCTTAGTCTACATGTTGGGCAGAACATCTACGTGACGGGTACAACACACTTCACCCACTCTGCACATGCGCTTCTTTACTAGTAGTTAAGAAAACGCTTTGTTGCATGCCACTATATAGACTATGTCATTATTCTGCAAGATTCGTTATATCTTCTAATGTAAATGGACGAAAACGATAATAATGGATATTGCCTGCCCTAGTGTTCAACCTTTTATTTTTTCTACAATGACAAAAAAGCCGTCATTTGTTTTTACTAGCAGACATCTCGGCTGGAAACAGCTGATGTTGTATCTGAGATAATTTTTAGGACTAAGAGGAAATTCACGAATTAACTGGAAACTAATACGACAGATACAGGAGTTTGTGGTATGCCATGATATTTCAAACATGCAAATAGAACGTTAGATACAGTATTATAAGCCCAAGTAGCAACCATCAAAATACTTGTACCAAACCGTCATCTACAGGGTAGCAATTACAAGATAACAGGCCAAATATAACGGACCAGACTGCGTTTTCACATTTGAGAGTTCAGAACTGAACAGAGCGTGTTCAAATTATGAGCAAAGGAATACTCATGGTCATTCGTCACTAAGCCCACCGTCAGTGCCAAGCCGCAAGGACCCAACACAAATATGAAGGCATCTCGCAGTTCATGACTCTCTTGGAATGAACATAAGATACACAAAGAATAGGAATGCCTAAATGCCGATGCTTAAAATCAGGTCGAATTCAGAATTTGCTAATGGGAAAATGTGAAACCTTCTTCTTCACACACAGAGAGACAGATATATATTTGCTTTTCTGAATTAATCTGATGACACCTCCAAAACCATCCGCCACCAGTTACTAATTTTTGTGTCTGGTGCTACCCTTGGTGGTCGCAGTCATATTGTAGTGTTCACAGGACATCTTCTGTCTCTTTTACATCAATGTATTTTTCTTCAATTTATTTTTCAAGCGAAAACACTCTAGGCTGTTCTATTACGTTCGCAAACTTTGGCGAATATTCTCGAATGTTAACGAATGTTCTAGGATAGATGCAAATATTATTGAACATAATTTGGAAATGTCACGTATCACATTCATCGGCCCTTCGGCGAAATCATATTACAGATACAGGAACAACTTAATGGAAATATGTATCTGCTTCTACAGAGAAACTATGTAAACAAGAAAATGTTTGTGTCCTAAGAGTTTCAGCAACATAAAATTGCGTTGTACAACAAACTTCTTCTCCGGCTTTTTTCCTGTCCTGCTGGTCTCGATTTGGCAGTGTTAGTGGTAGAGGGCAACCGGATGTCCTTCCTGTTTTTGCAGACACTATGTAGGCATGTTAGTGGGCGGCTCAATCAAACATCAAGAGAAAACCCACTATGATAATGTATACATAACAACTGCAACATTAAAAAATCTGACGAGTGACATAGAGAGAGACTGTGTGTGTGTGTGTGTGTGTGTGTGTGTGTGTGTGTGTGTGTGCGTGTGCGCTTGTAAGTGAGTATTTTGGAGGGGAGAATGTATGTGTGGCCACTTGACGAAAATTTGACAAATATATACTGTAATGAAATAGTGATAACTGTATAATATATGATATGGCTGTACGAGTGACCCGAATAAGAAATAAACAATAGACTTTTAACAAATTTTGGTACATTGTGAGTCAAAGGCAAATGTTTCATGACATTTAATAATTATTGGACGTTTAAAAATAGCTGCATGGATTTAAGTGTCGTTATTGATCTTTTTAAGAGTGTAGTTATCACACACACAGTCTTCGAAACCACAACAAGGTTCCCTGCCATACTTTAAATGAAGATATTTTTGCCACATAATAAATGTGTCGTGTAACCTTCGATGCCTTTGTCCTATTACTAAACTAATCAGAAACACAGGTCGGAAGTATGTTTACTCTGCAAATGGCAGTCTCCTCTCAGACCTCACAAATAGTATCAAGCTTGTTAAAATCTGAAATGTTAGAACATATTTGCTATCACAAAATTCAAAAAGTCAAATGACATTCCAAAAGTTTAAAAAGTTCTAACGAGGCAATGTTGTGCTAATGAAGACACTTTACATATATAAACTGTATACTGGTTGGAAACAAAGTACTCTGACAAACCTGTAGTTTGATACCAAGCATGATTATTTTATTTATTTATAAAAATATTTAATTATATTTTTCCACTCTCAATAAGAGTTTGGTACCAAATATGATTAATTAACTTCACTATTTTGTTTATTTATTAAAAATAATTAATTAGCATTTTTCCTCTCTCAGTACATTACTTATCGTTATAACGGATTTTCCTGCCAGTTAATGTTCATATGATATCAACACCGCCACACTGTATTTCGCCTTCAAATTATGCATCTTCATAGAAGCATTATCGCTATCAGCAACAGATACGCAATGAAATTTAAGAAATGCTGTCATACTACTTTCTTTTACCTCTCTTCATTTCAGAAAGAGCACAGAAAGCAACCGCCAATGAAGGTATCGAGAACACAGCGTTTGACAAAGGCGTAACACCGATGGCTGATGGAGACAGGACGCAGAAAGGTCGTTGGAAAGCCAATGTACCTTAGAATCCGTCCCTTGGACATTGGAACTCTGTGGTAAATACATTCGCATTACATGCTAGTTATAGTTTCTTAAACTAAGCAATTGTCACTTGTATGTACGTTCGTACCATTTATCACATCCCTATTCTTGTCTCTGCGGCAGGTACATAGATTTCTACTTCCGCTAATCTTTATAAAAGCCATGTCCAGTCATGTCACTGACAGATAGCTAAAAACGTTTGTACCTGTCGCTGGAGTAGCTAAGCTTCAGTATTAATAACTGATGGCGCATCATATGTATTTCTACGTTAGACACCACCCGTGTAGTCGAGGCTGCCGAAAATGCTTCACTCAGGTGTGCTGAAATCTAGTAGTTCTGTACCTGGGGCATTACAGCTCCCTGGTCCGATCTCCTTTCTAGGGGCGGCTGTGCAACGAAAAGGGAGCCTTGGGTTGGAGGCTGAGGAGAGAGCTGTCGTGCATTCTGTGTTTAGTTTACTTACCAACAGACGAAATGGTACGAGAACTTAATTTCCTAATTACTAGTATTATAGATTAAAACCATGTTTTGGTTACCAGTTAGTTTAGTAAAGAGTCAAGATCAGCCGAAGTAAGAAATATAAATACGAAAATATTTTAACTACAAATTTATAAGTATTAATGCTTCAACATGCACAAACCATTATGTCAGCAGGTTTTCTGTCTTGGCGTCAAGAGCGCTCCCGTAGTGGATGAACTCAGTCTCACAGCTCTGACAAGAGATTCCTCAAACCGGTTCGGCGCAGGCTATCCGTTCAGCATTTTTTATTGTACCCGCAACTTACCTTTAAATTGTGCTTTGTTGACTGTCACAAAGAATGACAATGTGATATAATATAAATTCCTAGAAAAATAAGATCACACCAGTCAATGACTTCGTGTTAAAACTAAACTTTGAAAAATTTCAATGAAATAATTAAAAAGACTTTTTTTATTATCAGAACATAAGATAATTATGTGTAAGAACCATCCCATTTTTCCAGCAATGATTACAGAAGTATATTGAATAAAGCAGAGTTTGTACATATGGTGAACTTCGAGTGTGCTGGTCATTGTTGCAAGACAGAAAGAGAGCACTGAGGTGAAGAGGTTGAGAATCACTGGTCTAATCTATCACTTAGCTTTTCGCTCCTCGTGCAATAAGGCCTCAACGCACGCTAACGTGGCGTCACTCTACACCTAAGTTTATACTCCACAAGTGACCTGAGTGGGCGTACTGGAGGGTTCTTCAGGTCTTTGTAATCGAAAGTATCCGGGCACCTACGGACCTTAACAAAAGGTGTGTCTACCCTTAGCCTTTGTTACGGATTACACCCTATTGGGGTCACATTTTCAACGAGTTGCCTCAATGCCTGTGCAGGAATAGTAGCCCATTCTTCCTAAGGAGCCGAAACCAGAGAAGATAGTGATGTTGGACGTTGCAGTCTGCAGCGAAGTACATACTCTAACTCATACCAAAGGTGTTCCATTAGGTTCAGGTCGGAACCCTGGGCAGACCAGTCTGTTTCAGGAATGCTGTTGTCCACAAACCATTTCGAAGTGTTCCCCTACCGTCGGCAGCAAGCAAAGCAGTAAAATATGTTCATATCTTTTCGTATATGGCGTCTTCTTAAGGGCAATAAGTGAAACACCATCTACCCACAAAGAAACCCCGCCATACTGTAAAACCATCTGCTCTGCACATCACTGTTGCCTTTACATGAAAGTTGGTAATGTTCTGCGGGCATTTGCGAAACCTTAACCCTTCCACCAGATTGCAACAGGGTATAGTGATTCTTAACTCCAAATAAACCGTTATCAGTTACCCACTGTTCCTTGGTGTCGCTCTTTACACCTCTTCAAGGGTTGCTTAGCGTTCATTACTGACATCTGTGACTTATGAGGAGCTGCTCCACCATTGCAACCCATTCTTTTTTAATTCCCTATGCGCAGTAAGAGTGCTACCTGGACTGGCGGCAGCACGTTGGAACTTACGAGCGATTCCTTCCCCAGATTTAAGGCGTTTTTTTTGTTTCTTGTTTTTTAGCCATCCGTCCTTAATCCGATGGGACCGATGACCTCGCTGCTTGGCCCCCTCCCCCGAATAAGCCAACCAACCTTCTGATTCTTCCAGTCAACCTCAGCCTAGCATGTGCTTTTGCTACGACTATTTTTATGTGTCCGTACCCCATTTCGTAGCTGTCTTGCTATTCTTATTGTTGTCAGTGATTCTTCGCTAGTTGTGTAATCGAAAATTAATGGCTTATTCGTCCTGGTATCTTACATGTGTTTACTTTAAGAATCAGCTGAAAGTCCTTGCAAAAATCGTCGATCCTCTGGTGGTCTTCTTTCATTTCGCTACAGTTTTCTAACGTTTCGACTTTGCTACATACAACAGCGTCAACTGCGAACGGACTAACGGAGATTCCAACGTTACCCACCAAGATCATTTATATACGTTGTGGACAGTAACGGTCCTGTGACCATTACTTGGGGTACTCCAAAAGTTGCATCGAACGATTTCACCCTGTTAAGAAAGACGTGTTGCCTTCTGTCTCTTAGAAAGTCATGAATCTAGTTACACAGCTGGTCTTATATTTCTTCACTAAGCGGCAACGTGCTATTGTATCGAAAGTCTTCTGGAAATTAAAGGACACATCATCAACCCGCATGCCGTTGTTTCTGACCCCTTGGATCTCTACACATACATCCACACCTACATGATTACCCTGCAAGACACTATTAAGTGCCTGTCACAGCATTCAAAATGTTCAAATGTGTGTGAAATCTTATGGGACTTAACTGCTAAGGTCATCAGTCCCTAAGCTTACACACTACTTAACCTAAATTATCCTAAGGACAAGCACGCACATCCATGCCCGAGGGAGGACTCGAACCTCTGTCGGGACGTCACAGCGATCACCGAACCACCTTTAAGCCACATCTCTACCATTCCAAAGCGAGCGAGTAAAACCAACACGCAATTGTTTCCGCGCGGGCCCTAAATTTTATTATCTATGATGACCATTTCTCCTTATGTAGGTGCGCTCCAACAAAATGTTTTCACACTCTAAGGATAAAGTTACTAAATGAAATTTGATGAGACGGTCCTGCCGCAGTGAAAAAGTGTTCGTCTTAGTGACTGCCATCCCAATTCGTGTATCATATCCGTGGCACTCTCTCCTCCATTTCGCATTAATACAAAAGGAGATGCCCTTCTTTGAACTTTTTCGATGTCCTCCGTCAATCCCGTCAGATGCGGATCCCACACCGCACAGCAATATTCCAGAAGAGGACGGGCAAGCGTAGTGTAAGCAGTTTGTTTAGCAGACTTGTCACATTTTCTAAGAGATATGCCAATAGATCGCTGTATTTGGTTTGCGTTCCCCAGATCGTTATCTATGCCATCGATACAACTGAAGTTATCCGTAACTGTAGTCACTAAGTATTTTGTTGAGTTTACAACCTTTAGATTTGAGTGATTTGTCGTATAACTGAAATTTAGCGGAATCCTTTTAGTTTTCGTGTGGATAACTTGAAATTTTTCATTATTTAGAATCAATTGCCCCTCTTCGCACAGTACAGATACCTTCTCTAAATCATTTAGAAATTCGTTTTGGTCATCTGATGACTTACAGGATGGTAAATAACAGCGCCATCTGCAAACAATCTAAGAGGGCTGTATCTCGGACAAGAAATCACGAATCCAGTCACACAACTAAGACGATACTCCGTAGGCAAGCATTTTGTCTCCTAAATCATTTATATAGATCAGGTACAACAGAGGGCCTATACCGCTTTTTTGTGGAACGCCAGATATTACTTCTGTTTTACTTGATAGCTTTCCGTCAGTTATTACGAAATGTCGCCTTGCGGACAGGAAACCACGAATCAGTCACACAACTGGGACGATACTCCATAGGCATGCATTTTAATTAGCAATTGTTGTGAGAAACGGTGTCAAAAGCTTTCTGGATATCCAAAAAGTGGAATCAATTTGACATTCCCTGTCGATAGCACTCATTACTTCATGAGAATAAAGTGCTAGTTATGTTTCACAAGAACGATGTTTCTGAATCAATGTTGGCTAGTTGCCAAGAAGTTTTCTCGAGGGGATTCATAATACGTTCCACAATCCTACTGTAAATCGACGTTGGTGACAAAGTTCTGTGATTCAGCGGATTACTATTTACTTTCTTGGGTATTGGAGCGAATCGTGCAACTGTCCAGTCCTTGGATGCGGAACGAGCGATTGTATATGGTTGCTAAGTATGGAGTCATTGTATCAGCATTCACTGATAAGAACCTGACAATCGTAACCTTAGGTCTTGTCTATCTTAAGTGTTTTAAACTGTTTCGCTACATCGAGGATATATACTTATCAGTTACTCAAGCCGGCAGGGTTGGCCGAGCGGTTCTAGGCGCTACAGTCTGGAACCGCGCGACCGCTGCGGTCGCAGGTTCGAATCCTGCCTCGGGCATGGATGTGTGTGATGTCCTTAGGTTAGTTAGGTTTAAGTAGTTCTAAGTTCTAGGGGACTGATGAAATCAGCAGTTAAGTCCCATAGTGCTCAGAGCCATTTGAACCATTTTTCAGTTACTCAAGTTCTCAGTTGTTCTTGATTCGAATTCTGGAATATTTACTTCGTTTTCTTTTGTGGAGGAATTTCGGAAAGCCTTGTTTAGTAACTCTGCTTTAGTGACACTATTGTCAATAACATTACCATTGTTACCGCTCATTGAAGATACTGATTGCGTCTTGCCACTTCTATGCTTTACATATGACCAGAATCTCTTTAGGTGTTCTACCAGATTTCGAGACAGAGTTTTGTTGTGATAACTATTGAAGGCATCTTGCATTGATGTTCACGCCAAACTTTAAGCTTCTGTAAAACTTGGACAAACGTGGGTTGCTTTCTATTAAATTTTGCATGCTTTTTTCGCTGCCTATGCAACAGTGTTCTGACATGTTTTGTGTACCAAGGGGGCTCGGTACCATCTCCTACTAATTTAATCGGTATATATCTCTCAAGTGGCGTCGATACTATTTCTTTGTATTTAAACCACATCCTGTCTACGCTTACATAGACTGGATGGAGTAAAGACTGTCTCTTAGGAAGGCATAAAGCGAATTTTTATTTGCTTTTCTTCCTAAATCGATGTATTTTGTGTTTATTTTTGGTAGGTTCGGATATTACGGTATATATCTAGCTACAACGATCTTCTGGTCACGCATCTGTCATGATGCTCCCTATATGGGCAAGATTATTTATTGCTAAGAGATCAAGCATGTTTTCGCCACCATTTACACTTCGAGTGGGCTCCTGAACTAGTTGCTCAAAACAATTTACTGAGAAGGCATTCAGTACGATTTCGGGCAACCTTTTATGCCTATCACCGACTTTAAACGTGTATTTTCGTTAACATAATGAGGGTAGATTGAAGTCACCTCTAACTATAATTGCATAAGTGGGATACCTGTTTGAAATGACACTAAATTTTTCTTTGACCTGTTCAGCAACTGCATCATCTGATTCGGAGGGTCGGTAAAAAGAACCAATTATTAATGTGATTGTCAGGGGTAACCACTACCCACACTAACTCACAGGAGCTGTCTACTTCAGTTTCACTACAAAGTACACTACTTCTGACTGCAATAAACGCTCCATCACCAACTGTACATAGTCTGTCATTTCCTATCACGGTTAGGTCCTTTGCAAAAATTTCGGCTGAACTTATTTCCATCTTTAACCACGTTTCCGTACGTATAACGATTTGAGAGTCAGAGCATTCTACTAGTACTTGGACCTCAGATTCTTTTCCAACACATGTACAACAGTTTACAACTACAATATTGATTATTGCTATGTCTACCCTCTTCCTGTATTCGTCCCACACCCTTTGAAACTGAAGCCCTTTCTTCACTTTCCAGAGACCCTCTAACCTAACAAACCGTCCGCCCAGTGCCTTCCACCCAGCCTCTGCTACCCATGCAGCCGCTATCTGTGGACTCCTGACCAACTCAACCCAACCCGGAAACCCAGCAGCTTATGGAGCAAGTAGAGGAATCTGCAACTTATAGATTCAGAAAACCGTCTGAGCCTCTGATTCAGGCCCTCCACTCTGCTCTGTACCAAAGGACCACAGTCGGTTCTGTACACGATGCTACACATGTTGAACTCCGCCTTTATTTCGCAAGCAAGACTGACAGTCTTCACTACTTCAGCTAACCGCGCGAAACCAGGGAACATCTCTTCCGATCCAAAGCGATACGCGTCGTTAGTACGAACATGAGCCACCATCTGCAGTTGGCTGCCCCTATGCCCTTCATGGTACCCGGAAGCACCCATTCCACATCTGGCATGAACCCTCCCAGAATGCACACTGAGTATACACCGGATTCCTCCCCTCCTTTGTAGCTGTATCACTAAGGGGCCCTATCTTGTGCCTAACGTTGGAGCCTCCAACTACCAGTAACCCCACCCTTCGTCAATGCCAAGTCCTTGAACCGAGAGGATGCCTCTGAAACAGGACTAGCGTCTTCGTCTGGCTCAGAGACTTCGTCAGCCACAAACAGAAGGAGCTGAATTCCACGTCAGCTCTTTTCGTGAAATCCATGGTTATTTCTGTAGAAGAAATTGAAGTTCTCCAAAAAGGTCATAACGCAAGCATTTAAGAATGTCCATAATTCTACAACCAATCGGCAGTACTGTCACGGGTATACTTATTCTAATTTAGACAGTACGAAATATTTTCATTGAAACGTCCCCTTAGAACAATTTATACATATGAAATGTCCACTTAGAACAATTGTACAAGACTGTGCTTAACCTGACACACAATGTTTTTAGCGCAACGCAATCTGACTATCAAAAATCCCTGAAAAAGAATGGCCCTGACAAACATTAAACTATACCTTTCACAAATCACTTACCTCACAAAAATCTTCGTTGCTCGAACTACTGCAATACGGCGAGCGCCACTACTGCCAGCTAAATAAAAGATACAAACTACGGAAGGCACTAACTACTGATAGTCTTAGCAAATGAAAGATTCTAATAGAGAACAAACAATGTATTTACCTCAAGATTCATAATATATACAGCAGTTCATGACATTTTTCAAAACTCCGCCATCTCTCTCCCCACATCCACCACTGCTGGCGGCTCACCTCCAACTGCCCAGCGCTACGCGCTGTTCGCATCCAGCTATAGCAGTTCATGACAACAATGGCAGACAACAATGCAAACTAGCCACATACTGCACACAGCACAGCCAGTGATTTTCATACAAAGTGCTATGTAACGTTGCCAATAAAAAACATAAACAGCAAACTTACATAAAGAAAACATAAACAGCCTACTTACATAGCCCCCATGCTCCCCACAAAAAATTTTACAAATGGTGTTGGGCACTGGCCAATACAGATTTGAAAAAATTTTTCATAATTACAATCACAAAGATATCAAATGCACACACTTATTAATACAATGTTGGTCAACAGCTAAAATTTTCTCACAGTCCATAAAGACAGTCCAGATTGTTCATCATAATAGTAATTACAGTTTCTCATTAGTAAAAGAAATTGCACACAGAAGTAGTGGATTTCCATGTAGTATTGAAGAAGTAGTGTTGTCCTTCCAACGGAAAGACAGTGCTGACTCTTGAAATGCTGACAGGTAATGGGCCACAATGGAGCAAACCCACAGCAGAGTCATTCGAAGTTCTGACGAATATTGGTAGATAGGTCATCACAGAGCAGACCAACTGCAGTCCTGGTAGAGAGTATGGTATTGGTGGGCCACCAGAGGTGCAGACCCACTGCAGTCCTTGTAGAAACTGTGGTACTGGTGAGTCAGCAAAGGTGTAGACCCACTGTAGTCCTTGTAGAAACTGTGGTACTGGTGAGTCAGCAAAGGTGTAGACCCACTGTAGTCCTGGTAGAGATGGCCAGCAGCCATCTGCTGCGACTGTGCAGGTGCACAATCACCATCGAAGAGTCTTGCAGAGAAGATAGCAAGTCCATAAACCACCACTTGTGCACGCACAAAGTTTTTGGGAATTGTCCTTAGAACCAGCAATGCTGTTATCCAATCCCTTGCTGAATTAGTAACACACGTGCAAACACTAACAGTCCCTACTTCTCACATATTGTCCATATACTATGACCAACAGAATGTGTGCAGTGAAATGAATGCTTACAAGTTAATAATATGATGAACTGGTGTCAATTACAATTATATAACATAAGAATACAATTACAAAGATACAAAATACATCATTAAAAACATAACAATACAGATAATATTTGTAGTAATAGGGGCTTTACAAAAGAATAGAAATAAACATATACATCAGTGTTACAGGAATGATGACATGAGTACATACATAAAAAATCAGAATAACTTTTGAAACGTCAACTTCACACATGAGAATTAAAACAAAACAGAATAAATAAAGTCTAAGCATCTTTACAAAGAAAATAACAGAGTATTAGAAAAATTCTACAACATAGCTCTCATCAGCTAAACACATAAAGACAGGAAAAACACAAATACACAAGGGTACACAAACACATAGTGGGATAACACAAAAGGAAAGGACAGGGTTTGTTTTCAGTGTAACATTTGGTACTGCAGTCCACCCCAAAACTTCATTTCGTATATCTTTCCTCGTATTTCATCCTTTGTTTCCACCAAAAAATTCTATCTAAGCATGCTTTCTGTATTTATATGTTCACACATTGCTTACCTCATCATTTATTTCCAAGAAAATCCTACCTATACCTCGTTCCCGTATTCTATTCATATTTCTTTCAAAATAATTATTTCTGATTGTACCATACTCATTTGGGCCCAAATCTTTCTTCGCAATGCATTCTTTACCTATTCTCCATAGTCAGTTTCTTATATAGTCTACCCCCTCTTAAGCTAACTTAAATCTACTGAGCTCAGATATATATACCAAGGGACGAGGCAATGCAGCATGACAACAAATCAACACAAACAGAAATGACAAAAAATGCAAATTGGCAAAGCTAGCAGCATAAATTAGCAAAGCAAGTGCAATATTACAACTAATATAAGGCACTGTGCAGGAAACAAGAAAAACTAGCTTAGAAGAGTAACACAAAGTACAATTCAGTAACACTATGCCTGGCAAACAGCAGCAACTTATACCTAAACATGACATAGCGCAAGCAGAAAAAATATTACAGTAAAAACAACAATGCAGACAAGGGAAAAGCATATTCACATCTTAATGTCTATGTAATTAAAGTGGTGCACCATAACAACTGATTGTAAAAAAAATATTACCATGTACCTGAAAAGAAAACTATGTGTCCAGTTACTAGTTCCTTCTTATTGTTCTTTCCTTTCCAAGTGCTCCTTTTTTAAAGAATGTGGATCATAAAATAATTATTTAATAGATCTGTTGACAGAAAGAGTTCATATTATCAAATGCATTTTATTTTATCAAAGCAATGCTGTAACACAGCTGGAAACCAGATATCAAATGAAATAAGCAACTACGAAAAGCAAAGCATAAAAATATCATTCAATAGTCATGTGGCATTTCGTTTCATAAGTTAATTGCTCTCAACTCTCGTAAAAAGACACTTGTCATAATCAGGTGTGCAGATGTACGAATATTTCCCATCAATTCATAAGCATTTCAGTAATTAGCACAAAGTGCGAGTAATCATATGTTTTTAAGTAACGAGGGTGTCGCATTAGCGATGAAAGGCACTCCCTAATGGCTTGTTCTCCAGGTGTTTGACACAGCTGTGTGCCCACAACGCATTACAAAAATCATATGTTTTCAAGTAACGAGCGTGTCGCATTAGCGATGCCCTCTACAAAGAATTGTCAACAGCGAGTTTAATGGCCTCCTTTTGTCCTTCTCTTCCACCTGTGCCTCTGGCACACCCTAATGGCTTTCTTTTCTACCTGAGCGTCTGAAAAGGCTTGTTCTCCAGGTGTCTGACACACCTGGGTGCCCACGTCGCATTATGTGTAGGTGGTCACTTAACTTTCTTACGGAAATATTTACGACAGCAGTTTCCGCTACAGTGACAGTCTCATATAAAAACATTTCACAGGTCAAGAATTTTATTGACATAAACATACCTCAACAGCATAATACACATCGCCGTCGTAAAAATAACATCATAAAACCTCAGTCAAATCTCAAAATCGTCGTAGCTTCCTCCAATAATTTCAAAACCTAACAAAATTCTCTGCTCATGTCAAAAGTGTCATCTGCCTCCAACGTACTTTAAAATCATACTCCCTTACCAAATACATCATTCAGAGTTCTCATAGTATCACAATGGTTTCAAAAAAAATTATGAACAGTTCACAAATTAATCACTTAAATACGTGTCCTGTAGCGCTAAATGTGCGTCTTGCTGTAAGATAATCTCTGGGAAGTGTCGTAGTCATTGTCCTCCGAAAGCTAAGTTCTGCAGAAGTCAATGTACTTACCTCATGATAAACAAAGTGAAATGCTTTGCGTATAGATAACTTAGTTATTACGCTTATTGCCGTGATGAGGAAAGTACTGTGCTGTAACGTATTGTTGTCCTACGGAAAAGGCTGTCTCCTTGTAGCAATAGCACAAAAGTCACCACTAAAACATGTCTCACTTTATAGAAGAATTCAGAAAAAACTGTGCAGATATAAAACAGATACACCGCAAAAGCAACATTGTAAATTGTCACTCATTAGTAACATCGTGATATAATCGTGTAGCTGTCAAAGAAACCAAATACTAAGTCATCTTGAATCTCACAGAAAGTACTTCAAATCCTGAATCCACTCTCAAGCAAACCAAAATGTTGCATGTTAACAGTTTCTCAGTGTGACAAATTGTACAAGTAGCGTGAAGTGAAAATTGCAACGACTAAGTTAAAAAGCAGATTATCTGTCAATAAATGGTTTTACATGAGAAATGTGGTGTAAACCTTTACTCTTCCTAGTACGCAGAGTTTCAACTTTAACGCAATTATCATGTGGTATACGTCGGTAAAGAATACGGGAATTTTGCTCAAGGTTAGCGTCAATGTTATTTTTCTCGGAGCCAGCCGGCGCACGCAGCTGCCTGCGGTGCGACTCATTGTCTGTTTCTTTGTTGGCGCGCGCCGTTACTGGGATTAGGAGGCCTAACTTCCACAAATTCGCCTTGCCGAGAGGGTCCAGCTCTGTTTAAAACTCGCCAGTTCTGATGCAATTCAGGTCTGTCGTTACGATCATATCGTCTGTCGTCATGTCGGTAGTTTCCATAGTTTCTTTCTTGTCGGTCACATGGTGGAGAATTTCTCCTTGAATCGTAACTACGCGCTGGACCGTTGCGTCTAAAGTTATTCTGTCTCCCTTGATAATAGTTATTTTGGTTCCCATATTGTCTGTTTCTCTGATTGTCTCTGTGATAGTCATTACCGCGGAAAGGTGATCTTTCCCTGTAACTATTACTCTGCCAGTGGTTGTCATATGGGTGGTGTCTGTTTTGGTCACGATTTACGTTGTATGAATAGGTTTGTCGTGGCCATTTATTGTTTCTGTCGTCACGGAATTGTGACGGATGTGACCTGTAATGATTGTTTTCCTGTTTTCGCATCCCGCGACTGTCTGTGTCAATTTCCAGTTCTTGTAACAATCCCTGAAAAGCTTCAATGTCGTCTTTGCAACGTCCTGCTAAAATAATATGTCTCAAATGTTCGGGCAGTTTGATTAAGCAAATGCGGATGAGTTCTGAGGGGCTGTATGGGTTTGACAGGTATTGATTCTTGTGCAACATGTCTTCAAAATATTTGACAAGACTGGAAAATTCAGATTGTTCAAAGTGTTTCATCATCATGATGCTATGTTTTACGCGATCTTGTGTAGCTTGTGACCAATATGCTGAGAGGAACGCATGGTAAAATTCTCCTTCACTGTGACAATCGTGAATGACCGATCGCATTCTTACAGCTGGTTCATTCTCCAAGTAGCCACACATAAATTCTAATCTGTGTTCTAATGACCAGTTGGGAGGAAAACAATGAGAGAATTGATGGAGCCACGCTTGTGGATGAATGTCGTTGGCAGAATTCTTGAATGTTTTGAATTTACGTGTAGTAATGAACAGCTTATAGTCAAAGTCATCATGTCGGCGAGTCACATATCGCTCATTGTTACGTCGTGTCGGCGGTTCCATCTCAAAATTCGGTGCACCTTGCCAATTGCTTTCATAATTACCGAAATGCCCTGTGTTATTATTTTGTGGCTTTTCCGTATTTATATGCCCCTCTTCCCTTATTGGGGCGCGAGTGTCCTCTGAAATACGTAATTCTTGTATTACCTGTGTCAGCTGATCTTGTACTTCCCGCATTTCTCTTTTGTATTGCGTATTAATTTGATTCTGATTTTGTTTGAATTTTCTTATTTGTTCATACTCTTCTGTGTCAGTGAAGGCTACGGGTCTTGTGTCATTCAGATCATCATCTACCTTTGTAGATAAGTTAGTGACCTGATCCGAAAGTTCAGCTACTTTCTCCGATAGTGAACACATTTCCTCAGTGTGTTTTTCTGAACCAAGTTTCAGAGTGTCCATTTGTGTTGAAATCGAATCTACTGTGTTCTTTAAGTTTTCCTGAGTTTTTGCCAGTTGCGTAACCGAATCGGTAGATGCAACTGAGTCAATTTTAGCTTGCAAAGTGTCGTGATTTTCATGAACAATAGTTTGCAGCTCTTTTATGGCTGCTTCGTGATTCTGTAATGCATTTTCATGCCGCGAAAAAATAGGCTGAAAATGCTCACAAATTTGTGTTTTTACGTCATTACAGACTTTTTGACATTTTGATTCAATGTTATGTAATTCAGTAGTTAAATCTTCACGTGTTTGTTCAAGTGTGGTGTCTAACTTTTGAAGCTTTTGCTGTGTTTGTCTCTGATTTTGTTCCATTGTGTGTAACTGTTGCTGTGTTTGTTTCTGGTGTTGTTCCATTGTGTCTAACTTTTGAAGATTTTGTCCCATTTGTTGCATTAATTGTAATAACAATGCATTAGTGTCTGGAATCTGTTCCTCTACGCTTTTCGGCAGTGCATTTGCACCAGCAACATTCACATTTTGACAAGCAGGAAATGTGTCTTGACTCATTTGAGAAAGCGGTGAGGACGCAAAACCTGAATCTACAGTATTTGCAAAATTGTGTCCTATCATTTCGGATTCCTGAGGCGAGCTGTTGCCGACCGATCGATCGATAATGCTTCCCTGTTCACTACCTGTTTGACTGTCTACGCCATTGTTTGACGCCCGCTCCATTTCCCTATGCACAGTTACCAAATTACTACTTTGAACATTAGTTAACTCATTACACAGTGGCGCTAACACATTGCTTTCGTCTTCACTGTCGTTTCTCATTTTACTTTGGAGCCGAGTGTTACGTTTTTCACACGCCATTATTGTGACAATATTTCACACGATAACACAGAAAAGCACAATTTGAATAGCAAAAATAAGAGAACACATTAACATAGCACTGAAAATAATATGTAGTTAATTACAAGCGCAGCTGCGAAATACTTGTTGCAAATCTACATGCATGCCACAACTGTTTTACATTACAACAATGAAAGACTGCAACTACAAAGGAGATTCTCTCTACAATTACGCACTAGCAATAAACAAAAGCTACACTAAATACACAAACTACAAGAAAAAATCAGAAGATTCAAGGTTCGAATCCTGGCAGGGTCGCCATATGAAACGTCCCCTTAGAACAATTTATACATATGAAATGTCCACTTAGAACAATTGTACAAGACTGTGCTTAACCTGACACACAATGTTTTTAGCGCAACGCAATCTGACTATCAAAAATCCCTGAAAAAGAATGGCCCTGACAAACATTAAACTATACCTTTCACAAATCACTTACCTCACAAAAATCTTCGTTGCTCGAACTACTGCAATACGGCGAGCGCCACTACTGCCAGCTAAATAAAAGATACAAACTACGGAAGGCACTAACTACTGATAGTCTTAGCAAATGAAAGATTCTAATAGAGAACAAACAATGTATTTACCTCAAGATTCATAATATATACAGCAGTTCATGACATTTTTCAAAACTCCGCCATCTCTCTCCCCACATCCACCACTGCTGGCGGCTCACCTCCAACTGCCCAGCGCTACGCGCTGTTCGCATCCAGCTATAGCAGTTCATGACAACAATGGCAGACAACAATGCAAACTAGCCACATACTGCACACAGCACAGCCAGTGATTTTCATACAAAGTGCTATGTAACGTTGCCAATAAAAAACATAAACAGCAAACTTACATAAAGAAAACATAAACAGCCTACTTACATCATTGCCAGTGTATGCCCGGTAGAGGAACCCAAAGTGATGGCTTACATCTCATCACTAGAGTGTGCTCCACTGTCAAGGATGATAACACAAACTTCGCCATCTGCCAAGTAATTAAACGTCACGCTGTCGGTGGTTATGGGCCAAATGATGTCAACAGTCACACATCTACACTAAACATTCAGACTTAAGACTCAATATTTACGCTCCATGAAAAATCATAAAAGGTCCTAAAGAGATAATCACTCTAGACATCGGATTCTGACAGTCAACTATTACCTACAGTTTTACCTTTTTGGCGCACTGTTATTCCAAGGGCTTTGACAGTCCGAACAAGACTTAGGCTTCTACACTGAATCAATACGACACATATGCTAATCTGTTAATGTTATTTGTTGCAGCGTCACTGTGGTCGATGCAGCTACGCAACATCGTCGTTGGTGCAGACAACACGAACTCTGTGGTCATCAGTAAGGAGAGAAAATGCTTACAGCACCGTGCGTACTGAGGATCTCTTTCTGCCGCGCCACGCCATCACCGTGACCAAGAGAGCAGCAGTTACCATCACGACCAGCTATAACCATTGTAGTCGCCCTCGGCAAGGAACCACCATCGAAATTCTGCTAAAAAATTTTCTAAACTAATTGTGTGCAGAATTGTGAGTGGAGCGTCAGGAAGAGCACGAGTTCATTTCTTCGCAAATTTAAATCCAAGTTCATTCTCAAATACATGATTTATACCTTCACTAAATGACTTGTCGTCTCATGTTTTTTAGTTTCTGCCACATAATCTCCTCATTAATACATCTTACTTTTCTTCCTTGAAGTCATTCCTGACTGAAAGTAAAATTATTCATGATTGTTTCCAATGCAAAGAGACAATTTATACGTAAGAAAACGCTGCATTAATTATCAACTATCGTAAAAATACTGTCCACTATTTATGCATGCTAATCGCTAAAATTGAAATCGTAAAGTTAGCGAGAAGACCGTTACTTTGGTAGACTGAGTTGCTATCTCAGTTATATTAAATAGCTGCATTTAACTTTTATTGCACACTACTGTGCATCATAGAATAACAGTTATGGGAATCGTGAGTAGAGATTATTATTCATTGAGTATTGCTATTTCTTGTGCCGTCATCGTGAATTTTCAATCCCTGAATCTAAATAGTCAGATAATTACTCAGATAGTTACCGAAAAGAATGCTCAATAAAGAAAGCTATTAATTTACTTATTTCATATATGTATAGACCCCGAATATTTTGATCTATATGGACGGGATCTCACTGAATATCTTTATACTAAAATACACTCTGGCGATGTGATACTTGAATACTCTTCGACAGCCTACTGGATACATTGTGGTCTGGTGTGCCAGTAAATCTTGTACTACCTCGACCCATCATTTCTGGTACAATGGATCATATCTGACTAGAGTTATTGTAAACCCAGTAAAGGGTGTATTACTTGCCTCTCTTCTGACGGGTCTGCGTTTTGATACAGTCTCACTATTCGTGTAGGCTTGTATAAAAATCGCATTTGCCTGCTCATAAAATGTATATCCTATTACGCTTAAAGGGAACATTAACTAGGCAGCTCACTACTACTACTATGTATGTGATACATGCAGTGCAAATGCAAATGGAAATGTCAAATGTAAACGTGTTTCACTATCAGTACCCTGTCATCAAGGATACGATGAGCGCAGGAGTGGATTGACTTCAGTCGATAATGTAATGAAATGAATTTTAATTATTGCTTACCTACTTCAGCTGTTGACCTTATCAATGAAAATATTAATATCAAACTTCCATTAAAGCCTTAAAATAGAGTAATTTTGGACGAATCTTTATCTGACTTTCTTTCTAGTCTGGTGTGATGAATCTCTCTCAAAATTTTGTATACATACTTATGAAACACACAGAGGGTGGCATTAAAGTTTAACTTTATTTCGTTATTGTCCACTTTTGAGGAGTATTAGACAAGTGCACTTTATGACTGGTTATAATAATTGTTATTGAGGTCCACCAGGGTTATCACAGTTGATCTCATTAACTTCTAGCTCGGATTTTTAATTTTTGCTGTCAACCTAGCTTTATTAATATATTTATAAATAAATTATCGTTGGTGAATATTTTATACCTATATCTCGCAACGTATTGACAATTTTGTTTGAAGCTTTCTGGATTGAGTAGAGTAAAAAGTTGGAGGAGAATACAATTTAAAAAATTAAGTGAAAAGGATGACGTCAATAGTCCTACTAGTTTTAATGTTAATTATTAACAATATTAACAATGAATCAATTAATATTGTTACAAAATTATGTTTTTAGGAATGATTCATATCCTCCTTGTAATATCATCGTATTCTACGTACAATAAATGGAAATTTTAATACCCTGGAAAGTTTGCATAAATTTTTGTGGACGTCTATGAGGTAAGCCGCACTAAAATCAATTGTCTTAATCAGACACAACACTAAACCTTAAAATCTGTCATATTCATCTAATTGCCAGCTGCTTTTATGACATTCAAATTCGATTAAACTATGGTTTACTGTAATTTGTATGTCACAAGCACTGAACACTGATGGTTTCACTCTAAGAGAAAGGAGCGAAGCATCTTGCCAAATATGGGGGAGCGTAAGAGGCACTTCTTCGCACGTCTGTTACAAAACAGGTTTCTTCCACAGTACTGTCTCTCTCTTTACTATTCCAGGAGAACCAAAATAACCTTTGCTAGAGTAGCCGTTGCCCCCACTCGTAGCTAAGATTGGTATTTGGTCTACATCAAATGCTACTAGATCAACTTTCATGTCGATCCCGAATGGCCTTGTCGTTCGCCAGTGAGTAGAAAATATCGTATAAATATAGATGATAATAATGAAGTAAGGCAGTGTAGGTGAACAATATACGATTTTTTAGCCCACAAACTCTTTTCATAGGAAGTTGGAAAACAAATCGAATTACTGGTGACTGTTGGTTAGACCAGAACCTAACTCCTTGTACCACCACGACAAGTAATCCAATAAACATGACATAGAAGACATACAAAACAATAGTCGCACTCTGTCAGCTCCCCAGACCCTACAGTAACCAGGTGTCCACGTCAGTTTATGATCGAATAAGACGCCGACGAACGTCGCTGGCTTTTACACTCATGGAACACCGATGCACATCCATAAAACGGATGAATGTAAAAGATATGGTGAAATGTAATGAAAATGAATTGTTGCTGGGCAGGAGATACATCCAGATGAATGAGTGGTAGGTAGACCAAATAGTTTGACTGACTCTGAGCACTATGCGACTTAACTTCTGAGGTCATCAGTCGCCTAGAACTTAGAACTAATTAAACCTAACTAACCTAAGGACATCACACACATCCATGCCCGAGGCAGGATTCGAACCTGCGACCGTAGCGGTCGCTCGCTTCCAGACTGTAGCGCCTAGAACCGCACGGCCACTTCGGCCGGCCCAAATAGTTTCTTTGCAGATTTCCAAAAGTTGAGAAAAGACAGATACAATGAGACAAACAAAAGGCCAGTAACATACTTTTGCTGAAGACCACAATACGTGCCGGCCGGAGTCGCCGAGCGGTTAAAGGCGCTACAGTCTGGAACCGCACGACCGCTACGGTCGCAGATTCGAATCCTGCCTCGGGCGTGGATGTGTGTGATGTCCTTAGGTTAGTTAGGGTTAAGTAGTTCTAAGTTCTAGGGGACTTATGACCACAGCAGTTGAGTCCCATAGTGCTCAGAGCCATTTGAACCATTTTTGAACCACAATACGTGCAAATGCGCAGATGGCTGCTTATGATATTATTTTATCCAGTATGCTGAGGATGCAGAAACAATTTTATTTTCAAATGGTTCAAATGGCTCTGAGCACTATGGGACTTAACATCTGAGGTCATCAGTCCCCTAGAACTTAGAACTACTTAAACCTAACTACTTAAACCTAACTACTTAAACCTAACCAACCTAAGGACATCACACACATCCTTGCCCCAGGCAGTATTCGAACCTGTTACCGTAGCGGTCGCGCGGTTCCAGACTGAAGCGCCTAGAACCGCTCGGTCACAGAGGGGGTCTCAATTTTATTTTCACGGTGAATGATATAGGTTTATAGTAGCAGACTACAGAGGTTTTTCGTTTCAGTAAGCTATATAGCTGTTCATAAAATTCAGTATTAGGCCTGAAAAAAAAAGTGAGACATCCATGAAGACATGGTCGGATGTCAATTTAACTTACTAAACCTACATACTTTGGAGGATAGGTAAATGATTAGACTTGCAGTTATCTGTGACAGATGTATCGGTCATCAGAGTGCAATAGTGTTACTCATGTTTAGTTTTGTTATCAGGACTGTAGGTTATATAACGGGCTTGAACAGTCAGATACTGAGCAACCACTGTGAGGGAAACAGAGAGGTCGCGTACTCTTGTAAGGAAGTGTTATCGGCAACTGTCAGATTGAAAGGGGCTCCATTTGGCCGGCTGGTCGAATCGTGCAATATTCAGATGTGTCCAATGTTTTGAAGAGGCACAGGCCTCCTGGAGTCGTAATGTGGGAGCTATTGGGTACGACTTCAGGTCGCAGCTGGTTGTGTTTGAAGGAACTCTAACGACAGAAGGGTATGTCACGGAAATCCTGCGTCCTCAAGCGTTACCTTTTATACGAAAGTACCATGGTGCCATTTTCAACTGGAGAATGGTCTTCCACACATGTTATGTGTCTCAGTGAACTCTGTGCGTCGTTGTTGTACTGCTGTGGCCAGCAAAATCTCCAGACCTGTCCCCAATGGAGCTCGTGGGGGAATAGCTCCAACGTCAGTTCCACCCCAGTGCCAATTTCCGATACGGAATATTTTCAACAGCTGTAGGCAAGCTTTCCCCCGGAAGAGATGCAACGGATTTTCCAAACAGAATGAGAGCATGGTATGCCAGAAGGTATGCTTCGTCATATTGCTAAGTGGGGTCATAGATACTGCCTAGTTCTTTCTAAACTTGACTCTATATTGTAATCGCTGAAATAACATCACGTTCCTTCTCAATCAGCGAAGTTTCATTCCGTTTCCTTCCCTACTTCCGGGTTCTTTACTTTTTTGTCAAGTAGGGTACCTAAAGAAGTCGTGTCTTCGTGACATGTCTAGAGGGTGCGAAGGTACCCAAGGGTTACTGCGCGGTCGCAGAGCGTGGGCTTACTGGTAATTTGGAGCTCCAACGTCAGACGCGTAATGAGGCTCCTTAGGGATATGGCAGCAAGAGAGGAGAAGAAAACCATTGTGCACTCCGTGTGCATACCGGGGGGAATCATTGCAGATGTGGAAAGGGTCCTTCCGGATGCCATGAAGCGTACAGGGTGCACCCACCTGCAGGTGGTCGTTCATGTCGGAACCAATGATGTGTGTCGCTATGGATCGGAGGAAATCCTCTCTGGCTTCCGGCGGCTATCTGATTTGGTGAATACTGCCAGTCTCGCTAGCGGGAGGAAAGCAGAGCTCACCATCTGCAGCGTCGTCGACAGGACTGACTGCGGACCTTTGGTACAGAGCCGAGTGGAGGGTCTGAATCAAAGGCTGAGACGGTTCTGCGACTGTGTGGGCTGCAGATTCCTGGACTTGCGCCATAGGGTGGTGGGGTTTCGGGTTCCGCTGGATAGGTCAGGAGTCCACTACACACAGCAGGCGGCTACACGGGTAGCAGGGGTTGTGTGGCGTGGACTGGGTGGCTTTTTAGGTTAGATGGCTTTGGGCAAGTACAGAATGGGCAACAGCCTCAAAGGGTGCAGGGACCAAGCAGCAATCGGTATTGTAATTGTAATCTGTCGAAGTTGCGTTGGTAAAGTACCGGAACTTCAAGCGCTGATAGAAAGCACCGAAGATCAAATCGTTACAGGTACGGAAACCTGACTGAAGCCAGAGATAAATTCTGCCGAAATTTTTACAAAGGCACAGACGGTGTTTAAAAAGGATAGATTGCATGCAACCGGCGGTGGCGTGTTTGTCGCTGTTACTAGTAGTTTATCCTGTAGTGAAGTAGAAGTGGATAGTTCTTGTGAATTATTATGGGTGAAGGTTACACTCAACACCCGAGCTAGGTTAATAATTGGCTCTTTTTACCTATCTCCCAACTCAGCAGCATTAGTGGCAGAACAACTGAGAGAAAATCTGGAATACATTTCACATAAATTTTCTCAGCATGTTATAGTCTTAAGTGGAGATTTCAATTTACCAGATATAGACTGGGACACTCAGGTATTTAGTACGGGTGGTAGGGACAGAGCATCGAGTGACATTATACTGAATGCACTATCCGATAATTACCTTGAGCAATTAAACAGAGAACCGACTCGTGGAGATAACACCTTGGACCTACTGATAACAAACAGACCCGAACTTTTCGACTCTGTAAGCGCAGAACAGGGAATCAGTGATCACAAGGCCTTTGCAGCATCCCTGAATATGGAAGTAAATAGGAATATAAAAAAAGGGAGGAAGGTCTATCTGTTTAGCAAGAGTAACAGGAGGCAGCTTTCAGACTATTTAACAGATCAAAACGAAAATTTCTGTTCCGACACTGACAATGTTGAGTGTTTATGGAAAAAGTTCAAGGCAATCGTAAAATGCGTTTTATTCAGGTACGTGCCGAGTAAAACTGTGAGAGACGGGAAAAACCCACCGTGGTTCAACAACAAAGTTAGGAAACTACTGCGAAAGCAAAGAGAGTTTCACTGCAAATTTCAACGCAGCCAAAACCTCTCATACAAACAGAAGCTAAACAATGTCAGAGTTAGCGTAAGGAGGGCTATGCTTGAAGCGTTCAGTGAATTCGAAAGTAAAATTCTATGTACCGACTTAACAGAAAATCCTAGGAAGTTCTGGTCTTGCGTTAAATCAGTAAGTGGCTCGAAACAGCATATCCAGACAGTCTGGGATGATGATGGCATTGAAACAGAGGATGACACGCGTAAAACTGAAATGCTAAACACCTTTTTCCAAAGCTGTTTCACATAGGAAGACCGCACTGCAGTTCCTTCTCTAAATCCTCGCACAAACGAAAAAATGGCTGACATCGAAATAAGTGTCCAAGGAATAGAAAAGCAACTGAAATCACTCAACAGAGGAAAGTCCACTGGACCTGACGAGATACTAATTCGATTCTACACAGAATAAACGAAAGAACTTGACCCCCTTCTAACAGCCGTGTACAGCAAGTGTCTAGGGGAACGGAAGGTTCCTAATGATTGGAAAAGAGCACAGGTAGTCCCAGTCTTCAAGAAGGGTCATCGAGCAGATGCGCATCGATCTGTTGTAGAATTTTAGAACATGTTTTTTGCTCGCGTATCATGTCATTTGTGGAAACCCAGACTCTACTCTGTAGGAATCAAGATGGATTCCGGAAACAGCCATCGTTTGAGACCCAACTCGCTTTATTTGTTCATGAGACCCAGAAAATATTAGATACAGGCTCCCAAGTAGGTGCCATTTTCCTTGACTTCCGGAAGGCGTTCGATACAGTTCCCCACTGTCGCCTGATAAACAAAGTAAGAGCCTACGGAATATCAGACCAGCTGTGTAGCAAACAGAACACAGCATGTTGTTCTCAATGAAGAGACGTCTACAGACGTTAAAGTAACCTCTGGGGTGCCACAGGGGAGTGTTATGGGACCATCGCTTTTCACAATATATATATGACCTAGTAGATAGTGCCGGAAGTTCCATGCGGCTTTTCGCGGATACTGCTCGTCTTCGTACCTGTACTCGCCCCCGCCTAGCCACACCTACCGACACGCACTCTGAGCCCTGGGGTGGCTAGTGTTCAGCCGTACAACAATCTCATCTCATCTCGTACCGTCTCCAGGCAGCCAATACATTCGTATAACGGGTAATCTGTTCTTTCATTCCTTCAGCTCCGTTGGACTTACCACCATTTATGTTTCTGCGCATAGCGTGCGAAATTAGCTACAATAGTGCGTTTCAGCTCAGGAGGACTTCTCAGTATTTAACTTTCTGATAATAATGTATAAAATTAGCAACAATAGTACGTTCCGTATACATGTGCAACGATGCACAATACTATCTTTGCTTTGCTAGCGTATTCCTTGTAGCTTGTGTGAATTACGTGCTGTTCTTGATACTTCTACTGTGTTCGTATGGGTACACCTTTTTCGGGATTTGAAACAGTTACTCTCTGAGGCAGAGTTCTGCATTGTATTGAGAAATCATAACGCAGATAGCTGAACCGCCTCCATTGTGGGCTTACGTTTCTGCTCTCAAAAAGAGTACTTGAATGTTAACATAATTACAACTCTAGTTTTCTTATTCGTAAATATTAAGGTACTATTTTTATAGCTTATTTTACTTGTCTCTGTGAACACTTGTTGAGGCATACATAAATTCTTTGCTGCTTTTATGAAAGACGTCTTCTGGTTTGTTTGTTTGTTTGTTTTTTTTTTCACTGTAATATTACGTGACAGCTGGGAATATACATCCCTTCTCTCGGCTGTTCAAGTCTATATGTAGCTTCTGTTATAGAATATTACAATCTTTTCATCATGGTATTAATTTCACAGTAGCGATTGGAAATTTGTGATAAGTTCTATGGAACCAAACTGCTTAGGTCATCAGTCCCTAGGCTTACACACTACTTAATCTAACTTAAACTAACCTACACTAAGGACAACACACACGCCCATGCCCAAGGGAGGACTCGAATCTCTGACGGGGGGAGCCGCGCGAACCGTGGCAAGGTGCCCTAGGCCGCACAGCTACCCCGCGCGGCTTCACAGTAGAACTTCAACCTTTATAAACCTGTAGATACAACATTTTGTATATCTCTGTTGCATGTCTTTGCATGAGTATGGAATTATATACATATTTGCTACCTGGTACGTAATTACCACCACCAGGCCGTAAGAAGTTCCTTATAAATTCTGAATATCAATGTAAAATACAAAGACACATAGAAAATATTGAAATATCTAACGTGGAATAAGGAAGCTCGCCAAGAGCTAGAAATAAAGCAGGAATATATGGAATTTCCTTTGGTTGTGGGTAACAGGAGTGGATACTGCGCTGAGTTCGCTGGAGAAGGGAATAGAGTAAAATAAAGGCAAACGTCGAAGGGGGAAACCCAATCAGAAGACAGTAAGGTAACTGTGGCGGAAATGACTTTGCATTCAGAGAAACAACAATCTTATGATTCTATCTGAAAGGAAAGGGGTCCTATCAGACATGAACGAGTATGGTTCAAATAAAATGGTTCATATGGCTCTGAGCACTATGGGACTCAACTGCTGTGGTCATAAGTCCCCTAGGACTTAGAGCTACTTAAACCTAACTAACCTAAGCACATCACACACATTCATGCACGAGGCAGGATTCGAACCTGCGACCGTAGCGGTCGTGCGGTTCCAGACTGTAGCGCCTTTAACCGCTCGGCCACTCCGGCCGGCCGAACGAGTATGATGATGGTGTGTGCCGAGAAGCGATGAAGATATAAGTTGAGATCACGAATGTTAACTGTAAATAGAATGGTGCAAATTTTAACTGTAACTCATCCCCGATGTTGAAATGCAGAAATAGTCCACGTTGGCCCTATAGCAACAGAGGCGGTAACAACCGACAACGTTCGAATTGAGCTCGAATTCCATAACAGTATAGCTTCACACTTCTGCGAAGCAATATGCAGCAATTAAAATTCAAAATTTACTTTATTTAGTAGGGAAATAAGGTGCACAACGGTCAGCTTCACAGAGGGAAAACAGTGAAAGAGGGCTTGCCATGGAACCGCCATCACGCGGGTTTCGCCGTGCGTTAGAATGAAGTAAATCATTATTATTTTAATAATATCCAGGCCCGACCAATGAAATCACTTGCTGTACAAACATCATGAAAGCTCCAAACCACCCTATACTACCCAATAATCTTTGAAAGAGATGTCATTTTTCGTTCACACACGTCGTCAATGGAATCGATGTGTATCCTACTTAAATCAATCTTATAAGGCAGTGTTAAGTGCTTTCGCAGCTTTGCAAATTCAGCTTTCTCTGTCGAGAATGGTGACTGCCGGCGTCACGCCCGTTGTTAAGTAGGCTGTTTAGGTTTTCTTATTGGTAACGCCACGTAGCGCTCTGTATGAAAAATCACTGGCTGTGCTCTGTGCAGTCTGTGGCTAGTTTGCATTGTTGTCTGCCATTGTAGTGTTGGGCAGATTGATGTTAACAGCGCGTAGCGTTGAGCAGTTGGAGGTGAGCCGCCAGCAGTGGTGGATGTGGGGAGAGAAATGGCGGAGTTTTGAAATTTGTAAGACTGGATGTCATGAACTGCTATATATATTATGACTATTAAGGTAAATACATTGTTTGTTCTCTATCAAAATCTTTCATTTGCTAACTATGCCTATCAGTAGTTAGTGCCTTCAGTAGTTTGAATCTTTTATTTAGCTGGCAGTAGTGGCGCTCGCTGTATTGCAGTAGTTCGAGTAACGAAGATTTTTGGTGAGGTAAGTTGGTTGGTTGGTTGTTTGGGGAAGGAGACCAGACAGCGTGGTCATCGGTCTCATCGAATTAGGGAAGGATGGGGAAGGAAGTCGGCCGTGCCCTTTCAGAGGAACCATCCCGGCATTTGCCTGGAGTGATTTAGGGAAATCACGGAAAACCTAAATCATGATGGCCGGACGCGGGATTGAACCGTCGTCCTCCCGAATGCGAGTCCAGTGTCTAACCACTGCGCCACCTCGCTCGGTTGAGGTAAGTGATTTGTGAAAGGTATAGGTTAATGTTAGTCAGGGCCATTCTTTTGTAGGGATTTTTGAAAGTCAGATTGCGTTGTGCTAAAAATATTGTGTGTCAGTTTAAGCACAGTCGTGTATAATTTTTCTAAGGGGACGTTTCACCGTATTCACGTCGAAACTTATTTGTACTGCCTCTGCATTGTCACCGTTGTTGTTTCGATTGGACCACACGACACTGAAGCCATTACCGACCAGAGAAGTGATGTTAAGTGGGGTTAAGTGGCGTGTTGGCACTATGAAGTCATATTTTACTCGCTGGACAGCTGCCTGTCCGTACTGCAGAGAGCAGTAACCATTTTGTCGTTGTTTCGTCATTCTGAGGTATCCTTACGGAACTTTCGTCGATGGGACGCGGGCCAAGATTGCATAGCTCCTGATGTACCTACACTACCAACATTTATATAAAAATCACAATCAGTAAGATAAGAAACATGCAATCGACTAACTTTACAAGACATTCAAAGAGCATTTTAGCTCCAGTGCTTGTATCATCTGGAACGTATTTGGAGGAATGACATAGACTTCATCAGATTACCATTGATACTAAACTATACACTAAGAAACGAAATTCTCAAATGACAATCGAGGTAATCATTGTCCCCATCAACACAATCCTATTTTACATGTATCACTAAAGTTTCAACAATCTATATACAGTCGAAAGTTCAAGAGCCCTCGGAAAAATTCCTAATGACTGGGAGATCTATTTTACGACAGTTTGGCTAATCAAAGTGTAATCGAAAAAAGCACAAATATGGTTAGTACCTGCAAAATTTAAGTCAATAATGTGTTGTAGTCTCTATAACGTTCTTATTTCTATTCAAGGGAAAGCAGAAAGTAACAACTGGACCTCAAATTCAAATTAAATTAATTTTTCCCTTACTCTTTATTCGGTTCAACATTTCGAACTAAAGGCACATACACATTTCCGGAAAATATAAGAACATTCCAAATTTGCAAATAAATCAGTGACCTTTTTCTGCCTCCGTGACCTGCAGTGAGATTAGTCAAGCGCATTTTCTCTTGTAAGCAAAGCCGGAAACGCCTCACCGTCTACTTGCTTGGTAAGGACGTGCATGTGCAACGCTGCCAATGATGACTTTGTCCCATTTATAGAGTCACTTATGGAGTCGACTCTGTTTCTTATGCTCGATCATCATCTTAGGTTTTCTCATCGGAAACAGTCAACATTTTAACGTCATTCGGGGCACTCCACACTTCCATACAATCGTCTTATTGTCAGAAACCATCAAATGAAACAGTTTCTCCTAACTCAGAAATAAGACCCCAGGTATCGTATAAACGCGAGTGCATTTCTGTGCTTTCCAGTTGTTTCACTTGATTCGGTGGCTCTTTGATGAATGTGCACCGAAGCGGTTCGCTGTCATCATCAGAATGACATTTTTCACGCTTTCACAAGAATGGTCATCACTGTGAATACTAATGTATTGGACCATGGCCATAATTGGTACTGTCCAACACTATTGCCCAACTTCTTCGTAATACGAAGTTTCAGGATTCTAAATTACTTCCCGGCCAATCGCTTGATATACCAAAGTGACGTTCACAAGGAAAAAAATAGAGTTTCACATTACCCAGAGCAGGTCGGTTACTGAAAACTGCGGAACTGTTTGGCAACAGCCTAACTTTCCACTTCTGTGTTTTCCTGTCTTTGTTCATGTAGCCACTCATCGAGGAATTCTGCTGCCATCCACGCCCTTTTGTTGGGGCAGTAAGCAGTAATAATTTGATATAATAAGAAATTCAGCCTTCAGTTGCTAGGTAAAAATTTTTTAATTTACCTAGGTTTCGAAGCTAACAATGGTATCTTCTTCATAACCTATAAATTAACCCATACAGACATATATTAAACATTGAAACACATCATCAATCTAATGATTTCGTAATAAGGAAAATCGTGATACTTACAAAAAATAAAATATTTTGAGGGCCAAACGTTGGCCACGTCACAGAATAAAACTAATACAGAATAAAGACGCATAATCATAAGATTATGTCTGTCGATACTAAAAACAATAAGAAAAACGTAAACGTAGCTACGCCGGGCCAGAAATAAGAGTCACACGTAAGCAACAAGGAAACTAGGCGTCGCGAGCAGTTCTGCGGCGAGGCTCGGCCAGCTACCAAGCGCATGCGCAAGTGCTAGAGACAAGCTGTCTCAAAATTACTTAGCGCAACGCAAATTGTAAACAAAATGTGACAGGAAACAGTCCTGCAAATGGACAAATGTCTACCTATGGTACAGTACCTTAAACAATTTTCGTAAGAACAAGCTACTAAGTCAGAACTGTATTAGTTTTATTCTGTGACATGGCCAACATTTGGTCCTCAAAATAATTTAATTTTTGTAAGTATCAAGATTTTCCTTATTATGAAATCATTAGAATGATGATGTATTTCAATGTTTAATATATGTCTGTACGGGTTATTTATAGTTGCTGAAGAAATACCGTTATTGTCATCGAAACCTAGGTAAACTAAAAAAAATGTTTACCTTGCATCTGAACAATTGACGGTTACTGAAGCGCTTCATTATGTTAAAGATCTGATAATTTGATATCCCTGAAACGTCTATGTCTAGAAGTTTTCACTATCAAAGGAGGTTTTAGTTTCTGAGAACCACCCATGTTCACTGCAAGCAATTGCGTGAAGCTTTCTTAGTTTTCCTCTCTTCCATAACGTTTTTATGTCTTTAAAAGTCAGTGTTTGGTCGAAGTGAAATAATATACAGTTTTGTCAGTATCAAACATATGGAGAAGATCGTAATTTGACGGCAGGCTTCCTACTTCATTTTTCCATACTGAACAAGTAAAGTCAGTGAGTCAGCCCTCACTAGCGGAGAAGTCTACGATGCCCAGACCAAACGCGAATGACAAGTTCTTCTTAAGGAATACGACTGCCGAAAGGTATGTCCGGTCCTCGACATTGTCTAAGCTTTACGACACAGGAACTCAGCGAGGTCCATTTCCTCACTCTGTATGATGCGTTTGCAGCATCGGACATTTCTGCTTCAGAATTATTAATCGAGAGAGTGACTGTGTCTTGAAAAATTCTGTATATCCCTTTTTCCATCCCACGTTCCGTGGCTCCGATAATCTATTTCTTTTCTGCGAGAGTCTAACACTATTACTTCTTTTACAACTGATGTACCGGTAGTTATAATAGAAATGCAGCTATTTACGGAGGTCCACTGTGGGTTGTAATTACCGTATGGCAGCGACGCTTGGTAGATATGCCAACGCGTTAATACGGTACCGATGTAGGCTGGACAACAGATTAGTTCCAGTTGTGGCCACCAGGCCCAAACGTAAAGCTGTGCATTGTCTGTCATTTGCCAAGTCGTAACGTTGAATGAACAGTATGACTGTCGAGAAAAGAGACCGTGTGCTGTTAGCTGTTTCATGTGAACGGCAGCTATTACAGTGCTGCATCGGGAGAGTACCGCCGACTGAAAATTCTGAAAAGAGGTTCGATGTCATTAAATGTTTCAAAGAAGATGATAATGAAATTCTAAAACGGGTGAGCTTTGTGTGGCACCTGGAAGAGGACAGCGTCCTATCCCAGTAGACGTCGTTGTTGGGGTTGATTTTGCTCTGACTGACTATGCAGCACGTTCCCCGTGTAGTGCTAGTACTCGTACAGTGTTACAAGAATTGTCCATCCCATGATCAACAGCACGGAACGTTTTCTGGTTGATTTTACACTGGTATTCGTGCACGATCCAGACGGTGGAGCTACCCAAACATGATGATCCGAAGCAACGTTCTCAATTTGCTGTTCGGTTTCTGGCACGGGTCGAAGTTGAGGACACGTGGTCGGCCAACATTCTATGGAGCCACGATGCACATTTTTCACTATAGGATGCAGTGAATACACAGAACTGCCGAATTTGTGCTGCTATTAAACCAAGTGTTGTGCACGAAGAGGCGTTGCACTCGCTGTATGTGACTGTGTGGTGTAGTTTAACAAACGCCTGTACTCTCGGTCTGTTCTTCTTTGAAGAGATTACATCGAGAGGGCGTATGATGTGTATCGTGACGCCTTCACATTATCGAAACCTCCCTGTACAGCATATGATTCGTGCTTTAGAAGAGCGCAACTGTGTTGAAACCACGGTTTTGATGCAAGACGGTGTAACATCACATGTCACTCGTCCAGTGAAAGATCTGCTTAATGTAACCTTCCACGTGTTATTCCCAGATGTATAGCCGGAATCCATGTGACTTTTTGCTCTGTGGATATCTAAAAAGACACGTTTACCAATGAAGCGTTCTGTCTCTATCTGATATGAAGGCCAGTATATGTATCCAAAGGAGTCATAGTGGCAGCGTCTCCAACGTATAATGACTTATCATTATTGAATATCACCTATCTACATACAGGAATCTGAAACTATCTAATGACACAATTATTTCACATTATCTTTTAAGATCGACATTCATATATACGCTATCTTGCATGCTTTTACGATTACTCTCTTTCTTTCTTTTTTGTATCAGATGAACTACACTGCCATTTAGTAAACACTTTTCAGTTTCATCAACTATTTATTTTCTAATTTGACTTTCATTTTCTCATCAGAAATGCAATTTTCTTCATGAGGACTTGATGTCAAGGTCTAAAAGTTTGGTATCATGCAACAACATATTTCTCATTCTTTTGTTACATAACAGTTATTGCATTAGAAATGAATCTTTGAAGGATGACTTGCTGATCTCTGGAAAATTAATTAACATCAAGATAAAATTTGAGAATAAGGCATAATTCAGTAAGTGAAATCATACTGATTAAATCCCTTTTGTGTAGGAGCTAAGCAACAAATACTTCATATAAGTATTGCATACTGAAAGAGGAATGCTACCCCACTAACTTTCCGCCTATACTTCTTACATGTTCAAAGAAGGTACTGATTATTGCTTTCACTTTTTACACACCTTAATGTTTTCAGTGAATAGCAAAGGATTTCCATACCTTAGAAGAACGCATATAAAAAGTATCATTTTTCTTCAATGTGAAACAAATATTTTCATTAGTATAGTTAATGATACTGAAAAGAGTTCAAATGATTACCATGAATATAAAAATGGAATGTATACCACACAGTACTAATAAATGTTTGTAAGAAACAATTGTAAAAATAAATATGATGATAAAGTACTTCATGAATGCTGACATTATATGGAGCTAATAACTACTGCGATCACAGTCCTAGTAAGAAAAATTTATTCACACAAGTTTCTTATTTAGGAAGTTTAACAAAGCAACATCTTTCTAAGATCAAAATTCTCTCTTTTTTTCAGACGGTTGAAACAACAAGAGGTAAATAGCAAGGTAATAATGTGGCAATTATAAAAACAAATGAAATGAAACTTGTGAAAACACCAAATATAAATGAAAAAAGAAAAATCTTTGAGGAGGGATGAGTGCTAGGTTAGATGCCCACAGTTCAAAAGGGATTGTAGCATTTTTTTCCAGTAACTTCGCTATACAATGTCGGTTTTGATCTTGAATGCAGTCTATGACCTACACTGCTTGATGTCACGTGCAGGTTGCCCAAACTTAGAGGCAATGATGTTACAAGTCAAAATGATGGAGATATGGCTGTGGCAGGAAATTTAAAACTGCACGATGGCGCAGCTAGCACAGTCATCCCTAGTTTAATGTGCCAGGAAATTTAAAGAAGTACTAGATGCTGGAATTAGCCCAGTTTTGCTTTGCAGCCCATTTATCACAATCTATGTTGGCACCATTTTCAAGGACATAACCTTCGTCAGCAACTCACACAAAATGTTTATGTCAATGTTATTTCCACATCTAAGATGCAAGTGAAGAATTTCTAAAGATATTGACGATAATAGTGCAACTTACAATATTTCCATATCAAGAACATCTTGTATTATTTATCAAAATTCAAGTGACACTGTTAACCTAACTTCCAGAATTAGCTTCACTGGACCATGAGCAGACTTAGATCTTTATGCAACACTTGATGCAAGGCACAGTGGGGCCCAAAATTAAATATTTCGAAATCCAAATTGTTTGTATTATTGTTCCACAACTGCACAAAACACAGGATAGCTAAAGTAATGTGTCAGCCCCTGGAAAAGTGCAATTCTTGTGTAACTTAAGATACACTTCATCACCCAAAAAAGCAACATTGTAATGGGAGAAGAGGACAATACTGCAAGAGAAATATAGCTAACGTTATTGACTGGCTAATATTGATATTTTTAATACTTTTTATCTTCGAACTACCTGTGATTATGTTCTGCTGGTGTACAAAACCAAACTTATGAGGGAAGTTTTGTAATTTACTGATGTCAGCTATGGCACTAAGGCTACTCAGAGAAGTTTACAGATTCTATCTCCATAATCAGCTACCAAATAATAGGATGTTTATACACTGACATCACATTTACTGGCATTTTATTACAAGAAGTCTTTCGAAGACTGGTGCATTTTTCTGAGATAATAAATGCATTGTTTCACTGAAACTCCATAATTTTGTAACAAAAGCATAAAATAAAAAACCAGCAAATACAATATGTTATGTTCGCAAATATTGTTCTGTCAAAGATGATGTAAAAGTTTTCGCGTAGATCTCTGACAGTCAACGAAAGTCGATTTTAGGGTCAAATTAAAATTTTCAGAATTATTTAACAAAATACGTGAAAATTTTTTCTGTAACAATACAGAATGCACACGTGACTGTACTGCTATAACCTAATGGTTCTATAACTGAAAAAACACATTGCTCATTTATTGTCACTAGTGATGTAACTTAGAGGACAAGCTGCACTTGGTAATGAGCAAAGCTCGATTACCATACCACACATCAAAGGAACCAAAAATCGTCTTCCTTATTTATCAACATACATACAGATTTAGTCTATAATTTTACAAAACACTCATGGAAATACAGATCCAACTTGCATATTAAAGGCGCTTGCTGGCAAGAACAGTTCAATCTTTATACCACACTATACAGAAACCAAAAACTGTTTATACCATTATTTGTACTATAGCACTTCAAAATACACATGGTACTACTGATCTGACTAATATAATTGTTCTGTAATGGTGAAAAACGGATATGGTTCACATATCTGATCTAACTTACAGGTAAAGCTGCTCTTGGCAAGAGCTAGGTTCCACCATTGAACCACGCATTAAAGGGATCAAAAGTTGTCTGTATGATTTATCGAAGTATGTAAAGATTTGTTCTACAACATTATAAAACATCCATGGTATGACTGGTCTATCTGACACATTAAGCTGCACTTGAGGAAAAAAGTTTGATTTCCATGCCACACTTTAAAGAAACTTAAAACTGTGTGCATGGTTTATCAAAGTAAATGATTTATTCTTTAACGTTAAAAAAATACACGTATCTCACTCTTTAGCACTATTGGTCTAGCTTACAGGTTAAGATATACTTAGTGGGGACTGACTCATATTGTCACACAATGGCAACTACATGAGACTTCTTCGAAATAGCATACAGAGGAGTAGTTTTCACATTTGAATTTTATACACGTTCGGTGACATGGGCCAGGGTGTTACTCCGCAACAAAAACGTAACAAATAGGCACCATGTATTACTAATCCTCCACAAGGACTGCAGCCTTAATGTGATGAGGAGGTTTGCATGTCCCGTTATGCACTGAGAGCTATACTGGTGGGAGCTTAAGCTCCTGGCAAAGACACCCAAGCCAGACAGGTTGAAGTGTTGGAACCAGATGAAGCGACCAGTCCACAACGAGGCCCCTAAAGGTTTCATATTGGATGGCATCTGGGAAGGCTCAGTCGAGAGGGAGGAAGGGCTCTTAGATGTAGTGAAGTCAGCCATACTAAGTGAAATAACCCCGAAGAAAAATTCAGCAGTTGCTGCCTTACAGTTAGGTGATGGTTTACCAAAGGCTAAAAGAAGTATACCTTGATTAAAAATTACTGACAAGTATGAGGCCCAACTTTGGCAGCCTTACCATATGTCTAGCTTGGCTATGTGGTGGCTTCCCATACCGGACACTTTAATTTAGTCATAATCTTCAAAGAAACCTGTCTGATGGATTAAATAGAAGACGACCCAAGCAAGATAAGGACAAACAATTTGGAATAGTTGAAAAGATCAAAATCGTGACTTGGAATATGAGAATCCTGCACTTAAAGGAACAGAGCTATGTAAAGAACTGAAACAAAGAAACATTAACATTGCAACACTTACAGAAACGAAGAAAACTCTGAGAGGAACTACAAATTTAGATGGATACCTAACGATCTACAGCGGTGTAGGAAGTAACAAAAGAGCAAGTTATGGAGCATCTACACTAGTGGATAATACATTGAATAATTATGATTCGAAGATTGTACTTACATAAATGACAGAATCATAACATAGGGATTCAGAACAGATCAAAGGCATATAACAATGACTCCGTTGTAAGCTCTTGAAGATGGAAGAAAAGAAGAGACTGAGGCTCTTTGTGAAACCGTACAAAGAGAAGTAAATAAATACAACAAAATGGACCACCTATTAATCTGCTAAGATTTAAATGCCAGTGTAGGAAATAATCCAGTGCCATTACCGCATTTTACAAACTATAAGAAGCACTTTTTCCTCCGAAAAATTGCCTTCAAAATTCAGGTGCCTCTTATACTCGAAATTAATATAAAATGTCTATTGTTTGATTTAAAAATCCCACCAGTCTTAAAAACGGCCACAAATTTGATGCCACGGGAAACCTATTTCTATCTGGCGACGTTGGATTCGACTGGCAGCAACAATGCACCGATGCGACAAACACGCGTTCTAGGGATTCACAAGATTGCTAACATCGTCTTCCACCCGCCCCGCGATCACAAACCCAGAACACTGTCTAGTCTATGATGGGTGACTGCGGTGTACTGTGCCAGTGAACTTCATTTGAAAGTGATTTGTGTTATCGGTAACAGTACAATATTTTTGTTAGGTAGCTACATTAGCAGCGGGAACTTTTGGCGAGCAATACATAAGTGACAATGGACTTTCTCTCATACATTTTGTCTCAAGTAATGGACTGTAAATAATTAAATCATTTTTTAGGAAAAGAAACACACATAAATACACTTTGTGCGGGAGGGGACAGAGATCAATAATAGTTTGCGTGATCGCCAACAGTAAAATACGCGCGATGTTCGTTTTTCAGAAGTAGTGACATTTATTCGGGTCACTATCCAGTAGTAGCAACAATAGATATTGTGACTAGGTGGAAGGTGACAAGAAGTGTTGACACAAGAAGGGAGGAAAATTTTAAGGTCTGCCTATTACAGGATGAGAGTATGAAACAGAAACAGAAAACAAACACCGTCCGAACAGGCCCTGAAGGCCCAACGGTAACGACCGACCGCCATGTCATCCTCAAACCTTAGGCGTCGCGCATGCGGAAGAAATCATGAAACATCTGTATCAAAACAAACTGAATCTTTGCATAAATCAGACAGATACTTATGATAGTTTAGAAACCGAATGCGGAAATATGAATTAATGTATTGAACAGGCGAAAACCGAGTCACTAGGAAAAAAGAATAACAAAAGGAGTAAATAGGGACTTAAGAGTATGGAATGAAGACGTCGAAAAGCAATTTAGGAAAAGAAACGAGGGGTATCAGATATATTTACAGTCGAAAACAGAATAAACGAAACAGGATTATAAAGAGACAAGAAATAAAGTAAAGCCTTCGTCAGGATCGTGGAATAACTTTGTGAGTAGAATTGAACATAACATCCATGGAAGACAGTTTTTAGCTTACGAGATGATAAAGCATTTTAATAAAACTGAAAAAGGGACAGCACACCTAAATACTATACCAGAACAGAGATAATTGCACTTTATAAACAGCTTTAGAGGAATATCGCCTGAAATGGGTGAACCATACGACGGCGATCTCATACTGAGCCAAGAACTAAACAACGCCTTGAATAAAACAAAAAATCGGAAAGCAACAGGCCCCAGTGGCATAAACGCTGAATTACTTAAATACGAGGTGTTATTTGTAGAAATGAGATTCCTTATTTTACATAATATGTGTTGGCAAAGACGTCAGCTTGCAAAACCATGGACGATTACAGATGTCATTTCTGTCTTTAAAGAAGAAAAACGAAATAAATGCAATAATTATCTTGGTATAACATTAGGAAACATGGCGTATGAGATTCACGCCAAGATAATAAAGCAACGTCTACCATTTATAGTCGAAAATTTGTTATCTGAGGAACAAAATGGATTTAGAAAAGAAAGATACTGTACTTATAATGTTTTCACACTTAAAGAAATTATAGAAAAACTAAGAGAGTTTAATAATGAAGCACGTCTCGTTTTTATACTTATGGAACATATTGCACATGAATGGATATCCTCAGCAAATAATAAAGGTGACAGAAAGCGTATATAAAGGTACAAAAATAAGAATAGAAACTGACCATGCTATATCGGAAGACATACTGATAAACCATAGGGTTCGACAAGGATGAAGCTCATCACCCACGCTTTGCAATGCAGGGTGGGCCCTTTTAATACATAAATAGGAATAATTCAGGGACAGAGATGAGATACAGGAAAATGTTTCAGATAAAAGTTATAGGTAGCAAAGAGGGTCACGCAGTGCTACCAATGGCTGTGACCTTGAACGTGATTTTTCTAGGTGGTTTGGAGGTTAAAGTAATTTTTATAGAGGAGTTCTCAATATTTGATTTAAGGCTTGAAAAGAGGGGCAAATTTTACGCATAAATTTTACGGTCATGACATAGTTAATGAAGGTCAAATAAGCAAATATGTTTTTAATTGTAGTAAGGATTAGCACAGAACGGAGGAGGGATACAGCAAAATAGAATTTTAGACACAAACTGAAAGGGGCATGCCGAGGAATGAGAGGTGAGGGGACTCACTCAGAGACTTGTAAATCAATGATCTATGTTTTAATTATGTTTCGTCTGCCTTGGAAATGTCAAAATAACATTGATACTTTGTGCTGTAACAATTTTTGGTAATAAATACGTTAATTAAAACTTAAAGCTCAAATCTCTCTCCGCTCTTTCCAAATCCGATGTCGCAAACAGAGGTTTCAATGAAACAAAACTCAACCTTCGAAAAATCTTCGATAATTACTTTTAAGATTATGGTTGTTGGCAATGATACGTGATCCCTTATGCTCCTTCAAGTTTGTGTCTAACATGTATGAAAGGGAAACGGGACAGCAGAAATATCTTCAGACTTCAAGAGCAACGCAGTAATTTGAATTCTAAGGCCATCAGTTTAATTCTGCAAAATAAATACGTGAATTATTTATGGACCAGATGTTACCCCGGCTGCGCTCGCATATCGGTATCTTTGTTATTATGACTGATGATGAATAAGTAAGCCAGTAATTTATGAATATTTGTGTGTATAGTCAGGTAAAGATGTATGTATAATAATTATGCTGTACTGGTATGTAGATATATAATGCTTGTGTTTCTGTTATTTTGCAGTATGTCGAATCTGAAGACATGCATTGTATTTCCTGATTATATTTAAGATATACCTCGATTCATTACATTAGTACAGAAGTAGTAGATCTTTAGGGAATCCACTGACACACATGGGGCAGATTTTGCAGGCAGTGTAACAGATACTAACCCTTTCTTCCTTCCACTTAATGCATTATAGTGCCTACATTTTTTATCCATCCCCATAAGATTATTACGATTAATATAGTCAATTAATACATCAGAACCCAATGCATCCTCACCAACAGCTTCCCACGTTCCTTAAGTAAAGAAGGTACGACTTCTTTCTGTTTGCCGTACAGACATTAAGCGACGCTGTCGCTGTGAGTCTTCAAACGTCTCGGAAGCTGTAAGAGACGCGTGACGTTTAGGTCTAAAATGTGACGTGCTTGTGACTGTCTATTGTCTCCGCACCTCTTACGGCTGCCTGACGTTCTGCATCCAATTTCAGCGAAACTGAGATTGCTCCGAGATTTGTTACGTTCCAGTAATTATTGCAACTCGAGCCCTATTCGATCCATGCGCCAAATCAAACTTACGTTTTCAACGTATCGTATTATTTTTAAATATGATCTCGGGCTTACCGTCGGTCGCCCGGGGTGGCCGAGCGGTTCTACGCGCTACAGTCTGGAACCGCGTGACCGCTACGGTCGCAGGCTCGAATCCGGCCTCGGAAATGGATGTGTGTGATGTCCTTAGGTTAGTTAGGTTTAAGTAGTTTTAAGTTCTAGGGGACTGATGACAAATGGTTCAAATGGCTCTGAGCACTATGAGACTTAACATCTGTGGTCATCAGTCCCCTAGAACTTAGAACTCCGTAAACCTAACTAACCTAAGGACATCACACACATCCATGCCCGAGGCAGGATTCGAACCTGCGACCGTAGCGGTCGCGCGGTTCCACACTGAAGCGCCTAGAACCGCTCGGCCACCACGGCCGGCGGACTGATGACCTCAGAAGGTAAGTCCCATAGTGCTCAGAGCAATTTGCATTTTCTTACCGTCGCATTTTACTCTTATATCCCAAAAAAACTCGACAGCTATGCCAAGTGGTGTAGCAACTGACTCATAAAACGCACGCATAATAATATTGGTTTTACACTGTCACGGAATAATCTATAAACACTACGAGTCACCGATCATCGCTCCTGTGTCGTCTGCTTTCCACTCGTGTATACCATATTTGAGAATATTAGTAATACTCAGAAAAATAATACACATTTCTAAAGTAACTTGTGATCTTCCTCAGGGTTCAGCAGCAGAGGGGAAAAACGTGATAGAGTTATTTTCGCATTTAATAATATTAGTATTAGTACGGAAGTATGGGTGAAACTCGTTGAGAATTACATAAACGTTCAAGCTATCTCCATGCCAAATTTCATCAAAATCGGTTCAGCGGTTTAGTCGTGAAAGTGTACAGACAGAGTTACTGTCACAGTTATAATTTTAGTATGGATGGCTGGAATAAATGGTAGAAGCCGACAGTTGGAGAAAATCAGATTGGGTTTCTGGAATACCCCTGAAAAAAGGCAAACCTACGCTTATAGCCTTTGTAGATTCTGAGAAAGCCTTTTCACAATATTGGTCAGAATACCCTCTTTAAAATTCTGTATGTAGCGGGAATAAAACAAGGGAGTTCTACAGTATGTACGGAAACCAGACTGCAGTTATAACAGTGGAAAGACATGAAAGAGAAGCAGCAATTGAGAAGGGAGTGAGCCAGGCTTGTAACTTATCCCTGATGTTATTCAGTTTGCTCAGCGAGAAAGCTGTGAATGAAAGCAAGGACAAACATGAAAGGTAATTAACGTTCAGGGAGAAGAAATAAAAACTTTGAGGGTTGTCGATGACATCGTAACTCTGTTATAGTCACAAAGAACTTCGAAGGTCGCTTAAACCAAATGAATGGTGTCTCAAAAGGAGATTATAAGATGCATTTTTCTTTTTTTTGAGTCAACAGTCTTCTGACTGGTCTGAAGCCTCCCGTCAAAAGTACCTCTCCTGTCCCAACCTCTTCATCTCAGAGTAGCACTTGCAACCTACGTTCTCAGTTATTTGATGCTACACGTGTAGCAATCTCTGCCTTCCTCTACAGTTTTTACCCTCTACAGCTCCCTCTAGTACCACGGAAGTTATTCCTTGATGTCTTAACAGATGTCTTGTCATACGGTCCCTTTTCTTGTCAGTGTTTTCCATATATTACTTTCCTATCGATTCTGCGCAGAACTTCGTCATTCTTTACCGTATCAGTCCACCTAATTTTCAATATTCTTCTGTAACACCCCATCTCAAATGCTTCCATTCTCTTTTCTCTTCTTTTCCGGTTTTCCAACGATCCATGTTTCACTATCATACAATGCTGTGTTCCAGACATACATGCTAAAGAATTTCTTCCTAAAATTACGGCCTACAAAGGATACTACTACACTTTTTTGCCCAGGAATGCCCTTTTTACCAGAGCTAGCTTGCTTTTCATGTCCTTGCTCCGTCCGTCATTGGTTATTTTGCTGCGTAAGTAGCAGAATGCCTTAACTTCATCTGCTTCTTGACCATCAATCCTGATGTTAAGTTTTCCGATTACTTTCGTCTTTCTTCGATTTACTCTCATCCATATTCTGTACTCATTACACTGTTCATTCCGTTCAATAGATCCCGTAATTCTTCTTCACTTTCGCTTAGGATAGCAATGCCATCGGCGAATCTTATCATTGATATATTTTCAAGTTTAATTTTAATCCCAGTCTTGAACACTTCTTTTATTTCCATCATCGCTTCTTCGATGCACAGATTGAACAGTAGGACGAGAGAATACATCCCTGTCTTACATTCCTTTTAATCCGAGCACTTTACTCTTCGAAAGCTTTTCCATGTCGACAAATCCAGTAAGCGTGTCTTGATTTTTCTTTAGTCTTGATTCCATTATCAACGGCAACATCGGGGGGGGGGGGGGGGGGGGCGGGGGGAAGAGGGGGGCGGGTCTAAATCAGAGAGACAAATGCTTCACTACAGGAACTAGGTTCAGAATGATACAGGCTGCAAGGCTGCAGTAGTTGTAAGTGGATGAAGAGGCTTACACATGATAGGTTAGTGTGGTGAGCTCCATCAAACCAGACTTCGGACCGAAAATCACAACAGCAACAACAACCTACAATATAACTTCAGAATCGATACCTCTCAGTCCATTTGTCTGAACGACACTATATCGATACCTCAGAAAATCTGCCTTTTCTACAAACATGACACTTAGATAAACCATTCCAGATGCACCAGCTTCAGTTGTCTAGCTAATGGACTGCTGTTATTCGACTGTTAGCAAGGCGAAGTAAAAATATTGTAATTGCTGGGGCACTGTAACTGCTAGTCCCTTGCGAAGTAGGGGAGCGTGGTTGAGGACTTATAAGAACTAACGATGAGATTAGTGAAACGTAAAAATTTATAATCTCCTGATAATGTCAACAAAGGCCTGCGATAAGCCAAGTAATCCGAATTAGCGCTGCCGGCGCCAAGCGAATAAATTTGTACCAGACGTGCGGACGGCAAAGTGTTAATTACAATTTTGCATGTAATCTTTTTAATATCTTTGTGGTCTGTTAAAATTTGGACTATCTTTACAGAATCTCTCTTTGTTGTGGGCTTCTGATTGCTGCTGAACCACAACTTCTTTCAGTTAATTGCAATGCTCAGCAGTATTTTAATTAAATTTTATATTCCATCATACTACTACTTGTGATCAGAATACACAGCTTTACATTTACGTTCATTTTTGACTAACAATCTAACGAGTGCTTAGTGTCTTACCTGTACTCTGGGATACGCACTTACTGGGTCAGCTGTGTTGTGCTCAGGAAATACTGTGAGTCAAAATTGTTTTTCACATCTGGTTTAAAAAGTGAATACATGCTATTTGTGATCATTTATTACAGTTATACTGAAAATTAAAGAAAAATAGTGCAGAAAATTAGTAACATTTCGTGGCACTGGTTAGTAAATGAAGTTTTGCTCACATTTAAAAATACTGGAAACTTGTCTCTTATTTTGAAAAATACTTCAAAATACAATGTTCACTGTGTGAGAGATTGTTATTTCAAGTTTACAGATGAAATTATGTTTTTTTCTAACGGAATTCCTTTTACTGACAGGATAATGATTTGATGGCTTGTAGAAACATTAGTTCTTGTACCTTGAACATAGTATTTCTTTCTGAAGGGTACATTTTTTCTTTTCCTTTAAAGGGCCTGACAGGCTGTTATGTCTATTATCACACATGGATGCTGGTGCATTATAAACATTGTCTACTCCTGACTGAGGAACATTTTGAAATTGTTATCTATTTTCTCCTGTTCATGAATCAGGGTTGAATGAAGGGAAGCAAGTGTGGAACTCGTTGGAATTTCTGTAGACATTTATAGTATTGTGAGTAAATTTGGAGTGAAGTCCAATCAATTTTTGTGACTTGAAGCATAGGGTTGAGAAAATTAAGATGAAGGAGTTGAGATACAGAGCTGATTGAGGAGCCATTTCTGTATGATTAAAATGTGCTAAAAGCAATGAGCAATGTGCAGTTCATCTTGGTCTTTTGGAACAGGGTCTAAAGGTAGTGTTGTGTGTACTGTTGAAGTCCAAGGCTGTTTGCACTTTCGTGGAAATCTAAATAGTGCTACTTTGTAGTTCATTTTCTAATATTACTTTTATACAGCAGTACTATGTTCAGTTTTGTGTGTTTTTGCTGTCATGTATTTTTTGTTGATTTTTCTGATGTTGATGCCAAGTCTGTGGTGCTGAGAAGTAATTTGAACAGTAACATTCTTGTCTTGACAAGGAGCTTTCAAGGAACTGCTGAAGATTTAGTCGAAGCTTTTTCATGTTTTGGACAGATGTGGAACTGATGACATTTTTTGCTGGATTTGGATGTTGATGTAAGCAGGGAAGGCTGTTTTGTTGCCACTGGTGATTACCTTGTTCAGTAGAGGATGAACAAGCTTACATTTGGTCAACAGGAGACGAAATGGAGCACATTTTGGAAAAAAGGGAGAGAAGTGACAAAGTTAGAGTGATGCGACATTCAGACTCTGGTGTTTTATGTAGCGCTGCTTCTTAGAGAGAGGAAAATGTATTTCATAGTGATTCGGTTGATATGTCTCCTAGTCAGTTGGAAAGTTTTGGGATGAGAGTATTGTAAATCAGGTCAGTGATGTTGTTTTGAATGAGTTGTCTGTTTTTCTGATGTTGTTCAGCTACTGAGGTCCACCAGTAATTGTGATGCATCAGCAGATGGTTATGCAGCTTATTCTGTTCTGGCTGAAGTAGTTCAGTTCCGAGACTTTTTCAATGAACCGATGGCATCTATAAATGAAGATGATTGTGCTAACACAAAAGAACTTAGAGAGAAGTTAGAGAATAAACTGGAGGCTAGTAATAAAGATTTGAGTAAAGATCTGTCAGAGAAAACAGGAACTAGTTTGAAGGGAATTTGTGGGAAATTGAGAGAAACAAGCGAGGACAGTGCCAGGCAGTTAAATGACCAATTAGCGCTAATGATATTACTTTGTAGGGTAGATACACAATTTGGAAAAAAGGTGTGAATACGTTAGTGAATATGTTGTGGGAAAATTTAAGGGGAGACAATGGCAGAAATCATGAGAAAAAACACATACTTTTTTATTTGCTTATTTAAAAGTAAATGTAATTGATATTATTAACCCTAAGTTTTTCTTTAAAATTCAAACTACAAATGGTATAAAAAAATTAAAACCATAAACAGTGTAATGCACCATACCCACTTTTCAAGGTACCTAGTAGAGGAAAAATCTTTTTGCTCAGTTTTGCCTGTGAATCTGGAAAATATAGCTTAGAAGGCTCTGACGTTTTGTGTACAACACAGCAATGTATAGAAAGCTGTGGAGCCATTTTTTAGTCCAAGCAGTGTGGTATAGAAGGCCATGGAGGGCTGTAAGCACATTTTGTCCTGTTTAGTGGAATTTGAATGAAGCTGGATTTATTGTGTCATTCTTCAGGCAAGATTGAATATATTGATAGTTTTTACAATGTCTATGCCTGATAAAGTATTTTAAAAATATAGGGAGTCCCATATTTCCAATACAAAGCAAACATCTGATGTTGGGGTTAGGGTTGGACCTGCAGATACAAACATTGACTTGTCTCCAAGTACATCTAAACTAAAACTTGGGAAAGGTGTTATGTGAGAAGAAACAAATCGTGACAGAAATACAGATTTCAGCATTGTGGATCTGGAATTGGTGTCAGAGGCACTTAGAAAAGCCTGCAAGTGCTCTTTTTGTGGAGGAAATGTGAATTTGGTGGAGATGGAAAGAGAAAAGGTTTGTTTTGCACACTGTATATTTTATGTCAAAACTATGACATTTTTCAAGGCATTGAAGGCCTGTAATACAATTTATGAAGTCAATATGTGATCTGCTTGTGGACTAAGATGTGCAGGGATTGGCAGAGATGGTGGAAACTTTTTACACAGTATTATCAACATACCTGGTCCTCCCTAAAACTTACTGCAATGAACACTACTCTCCTCAATACAGTTGCAGAAGGAAGTGAAGGGAGCATGAAAACGGTAGTTCAGGGGGGAATTCAAGAAAACTGTGATGCAACTAATATGAAAGATATGGCAGTTTCCTGTGACAGTTCCTGGATGAAGAGGGAGGAAGGGGGCATACTTCAGTGCATAGAGTTTCAACAGCCATTAGTGTCGACACAGGAAAAGTAGTAGACTTACATATGTTGTCTAAATATTGCGCTGCATGTTCTTTGCACAAGAAATTTAATGATGCAGCTAAAGAAACAGAATGGCAAGAATCTCACATAGCTGTTTGTAACAGGAATTGTGTAGGCTCCAGTGGTGGAATGGAAGCTACTGGTATTGAACTCATTTTGCATAGTTCTTTGCGAAAGTAAGGAGTAAGATACATACAGTATTTAGGAGATGGACTCCCTAGTGCTTTCGAGAATGTAGTTGTAGGTTGGCCCTATGGGAAAGACCATGTTATTGAAAAACTGCAGTGCTCAGGCCATACTCAGAAGAGGATGGGTGGACGACTCAGATGACTTGTTAGACAATAAAGGCAAGCTACAAGAGGATGGAAACCACTGGGAGGTAAAAACAGACTAACAAAGAAGGAAATTAATAGTTTGCAAGTACATTATGGTGTGCAATTAGAAATAAGCTCACAGATTTGGATAGTATGAGGAAGGCAGTATTGGGCCATTTGGTTTCATTACTTGTTGACAGACACCACACCTTAACATGGTCCATGTTCCAATGAATGGTGCAAATTTCTGAAAAGCAAGGAAAGTGCGGAAGCTTACAGTTTCAGCTTGTGAATTCCTAAAGGAGCAAACTGCTGAGCACATCAGTCTCTAGACTTACACACTACTTAAATTAACTTATGCTAAGAACACCACACACACACTGATGCCCGAGGGAGGACTCGAACCTCTGGCAGGAGGGGCCACGCAATCTGTGACATGGCGCCTCAAACTGCATGGCCACTCTGCACGGCGGGAAGCTTACAGCAATAAAAATAATCTACCTTATAAGGTTGCAATGGCCATTAAACCACCTTTTCGAGCTCTGGCATCAACAGAACTGCTAGAAAAATGTCTGCATGGCAAAATGCGGAACCCAAATGAAAGTTTCAATGCTCTTATTTGGAAGAGATGTCTAATGACTGCGTTTGTTTCCAGTTTAATAGTGAAGATTTCTGCTTTGGAAGGCGCAACAGTGTTTAATGATTTCACATCCTCAGCAAGTTGGGCTTAACATCTGGAGTCTTCATTGAGTAGATACTGCAGATCATCGATGAGCAACGAATCGCAAATGTGGAAAAATTGCTAGGCAAAGGAGCAGAGCTAAAAGAGCTGTTGAGGATGATGACAAAGAAATGGAGTATGGATATGGTCAGTTTTAGCCAAGGTATGATTAAGATACTTTTAACACATTTCATCCAAACTTTAAAACGATTTTTCTGCAACTTCAGGTTTTCTCGTTTCAGGAACAAATATATCAGAAACTATGGCAAGGATTTCGAAGAAATTTGGCGAACCTATTCTTTTACGTGGAGGCAATACTTAAGTAGAAAAAAAATTTAATCTAGACATTATAAATAGTTTTATGATTGATACTATATGGAATATTTGTCTGTAAAAAAATGTTCAAATCCAAAATGTCATGGGAAATAAAAGAAATAATTTACCAAAAAGTTAGTGCATTTAGTTGTACATTTATTAGTGTAGATTACTTTACCATAAAAAAATTTTGCCAAATTTGCCTGGAAGTAATGAAAAAGTGTATCTTAAAATAATAATGTAAAAAAATCAAAATTCTGCCACAGCATTAAAATTTTATTAAAAATTCTGAAAAATTATTTAAAGCATATTGGATCCCAACACATAAGTGTTTACATAAGTGAGATTAAACAAAAAATTACATAGATATGGATTTACAAAAATTCAGTGCAAGTCTGCCACTATCTCTCCTCAATGTACTTAGTGACACAGTTAAGGGAAGAGTTGATTATATGGATTCTGGCATGAAGAAGTGCCAGATCCTGCATCTCACAGTGTAAGGCAGGGAATTAATTGGAATGGTCATTTTAATTGTGAAAATGTAAATCTTAGTGGCATGTCTAGCTCTGACTGCAATCATATCTTGTCTGTTAAAAAGTTTCAAGTGCTCAGAAAAACATCAAATGGTATTCATTCTCGCACTAGGTTTGATTAATTTGATGTTACACTGCCACCAACTTGGCCTCTTGGTCATAAGATAGATTTAGTGTGTGGCTGCTTGGAAGGTGAGCTTTTTGTGTCCATGTCTGCCTTGCTTAGGAATTATCAATCTTATGAGAAGTTCACGCTATTGTTCTCTTCTTCATATGATTCTGAAGTAGTAAGGCAGCACAAGACAGAGTCAAACATTGTATTCTGATGAGGGAAAATTTTAATCATTCTGATTTAGCAATCCTGTGCGATTTTTTGAACATGTGTTGTTAAAACTTCGGTTTCTGTAGAGTCCTTCTGAGTTGATTCACATTTGTCTCATACTCACTTAAAATTATTGTTGCTGGTTGTGTTAAAGGTGATTTAGAAGGTTTGCAAAGTTTGCTACGAGACCTAGACTATGAGAGTAGCGGAAAGAATGACTGTGGTCAGAAAGAGAATCAGTTCTCATATTCTGATCTAAGGCCACAGAGGAGTAGGAATTACAATCGTGGGCAGTTTAATTCGCATCGTGATAGATATGGAAATTGTAGAATGAGGCATCAGGATGAAGTATCGGAACACAATGGAAGTAACAGTTTCAGAAGAGGCAGAGTAGGTTGTAGTGGTAGGCGCTTTGGTCATAATCCAGAAATTAAAGAAGTGGTCAGTGGAATGATAGAGATTTGTGTCTACACACTGTGAAGGTGAAATCATTTGATCCATGGAATAATGTGTTAGCAGAGAGACCACAAACATTTGACTGACAATTGCTGTCTACAGCCAATTTTTGTCTGTAAATGTGACAGACAAATGCTATGGACAGGTGATTACGTTTCATTTTGAAGATGTGATGGAACTATTGCTCAATGAGAGATAAAAAAATTCAAATTTTTGTTGATTCCAGCGCTTTGGATAGATATTAATCCATTGATTTTTTGACTTGTTTACTCGATAATTGTATCTAGGTGCCCGTGTTGAGTGAGTTGACATTCAGAGATGTAAAGGTGTAGATTCAGAACCTATTTTTCCTTTACAGTGAATTGAGGCGAAAGGACAATTATTGGAAGAGTGTAGAGGTGAAAGGAGAGGTATTGAATTTCTGTGTCTAGGTTATAAGGTTTTTGCGAATTTTATGGTTGTGCCAAGGCTGGCGATGGAAGCTATTTTAGAGATTGATTTTTTGTCTATGTCCTACAGCAGTGATGTTTGCAGTGAGGTGATACTGAGGCATATTGAGCCTATGTTGAAGCTGATCTCTCGATTAGTACGCAGTTAGCGAGAAGAATTCAAACTGTTCATTTAAATTTCTCCCCAAATCTGAGCTACCTTCTGAATCGAAGATCGTTGTGAGTTACTGTTAGTGTAATTCTATCGTTGGATTGTCAATGAATTGTTTCTACTATGCAAGAAGTATGGAACTGAGTTGACAGTGATGAGGAGACAGATAATGTAGTGAGAGGAAATTTTTTTAGTGTACTGTAATGTGATTCTTCAGTGTTTTCTGAAGACATTGGTGCTACTAAGGAATTTTCATGCCAGTTTAAAGTTAATGGCCATAAGAAGTTCTGTGTCAGGCCGTTTCCTACACCAGCGATTTATAAGGAGAGAACTAATGCAGAAATTGAGAAGATGTTGCAGAAAGCTGTGATTGAACCTCCTGCTGTTTCATACAATAATCTGTTCTAAATGACGTCAAAGAAAGTAGATTGTACTGGGTTCCAAACAGATTAATAATGTTACTGGACCAGGAACTGATAAACCATTGACATTATATGTACCTTTACAAAAAAATTCATGGTGTTAAGGTCTGATCTTCCATTGACTTAAACCCAAGTTTCTATATCGGAAATTCGCAACATTCTTAAGTTATGGCTTTTACTAAAAATGTCATGAGTTACCCCTCAAGTTGAATGTGAATTTGGCTGCATTTATCAAACGCTTTAACAGTAATCTTCCAGCAAATTTTAGAAAAATTCTAACTGTGCCTTCTTTTTGTCAGTGTTTTCCATATACTCCTTTCCACACTAAATCTGTGGAGCACCTCATTCCGCCTAATGTTCAACATTCCTCGGTGGCATCACATCTCAAACTACTTCAGTTATCTTCTGTTCCAGTTTTCCTACACTTTATTTTCACAACCATACAATTCTGTGCTCCGAACAATATTCCCAGAAATTTCTTCTTCAAAATAAGGCTTATTTTCGATGCTACTAGACTTCTTTAAGCCAGGAATGCAATTTTTGCCAGTGCTAATCTGCTTTTTAAGTCGTTCTAGCTCCGTTCGTCTATCTTGTAGCCAAGATAGGCACGAAACCCACATCCACTATAGTAAAACAAGTTTGTATGCGATCTAGCTCTGCAGATAAGGAGGAGATTGAGGAAATGTATGATGAGATATAAGAAATTATTCTGGTAGTTAAGGGAACCGAAAATTTAATAGTCATGGGGACTGGAATAGTAGGAAAAGGAAGAGAAGGAAAAGTAGTAAGTGAATATGGACTGGGGGAAAGGAATGAAAGAGGAAGCCATCTGGTAGAATTCTGCAAAGAGCTTAATTTAGTCATCGCTAACATTTGATTTAAGAACCATGAGAGAAGGCTGTATACGTAGAAGAGACATGGAGACACTGGAAGGTTTCAGGTTGACTACATAATGGTTAGACAGAGATTTAGGAACCAGATTTTAAATGGTAAGACATTTCCAGGGGCAGATGTTGACTCTCACCACAATTTATTGGTTATTAATTGCAGATTAAAACTGAACAAACTGCAAAAAGGCAGGAGTTTAAGGAAATGGGACCTGGATAAACTGAAAATACCAGAGGCTGTAGAGGGTTTTAGTGAGTGTGTTGTAGAAAGATTGACAAGAACAGGAGGAAGGAATACAGTAGAAGAAAAATGGGTAGTTTTGAGAGACGAAATAGAGAAGGCAGCAGATGACAAAGTAGGTAAAATGTTGAGGGCTAGTAGAAATCCTTTGGTAACACAAGAGGTATTGAATTTAATCGATAAAAAAAGAAAATAAAAATGCAGTAAATGAAGCAGGCGAATAGGAATACAAACGTCTAAAGATGAAATTGACAGGAAGTGCAAATTGACTAAGCAGGAATGACTAGAGGATAAATGTAGGGATGTAGATGCATATGTAACTTGGGGTAAGATAGATACTGCCTACAGGAAAACTGAAAAGACCTTTGGAGAAAAGAGAACCACCTGTGTGAATATCAAGAGCTGAGATGAAAAACCAGTCCTAAGAGTTGAGGTGCACGAAACGGAAGCCATGGTCGAGGAGGGACTGAGACAGGACTGTAGCCTATCCCCAGTGTTATTCACTCTGTATAAGCAAGCAGCAAAGGAAACAAAAGAAAAATTTTGAGCAGGAATTAAAGTTCAGGCAGAAGAAACAAAAACTTTGAGGTTTTACGATGACATTGCAATTCTGTCAGAGACAGCAAAGTACTTGGAAGAGCAGTTGAACGGAATGGACAGTATCTTGAAAGATGAACATCAACAAAAGCAAAACGGAGATAATGGGAATATAGTCGAATTAAATCAGGTGATGGTGAGGGAATTAGATTAGTAAATCAGATTTGCTATTTGGGAAGCAAAATGACTGATGATGGTCGAAGTAGAGAGGATATAAAATGTAAACAGGCAATGGCAAGAAAAGCGTTTCTGAAGAAGTGAAATTTGTTAATATCAAGTTTAGATGTACGCGTCAGGGAGCCCTTTCTAAAAGTATTTATCTGGAGTGTAACGTATGGAAGTGAAACTTCGACTATAAACAGTTTAGATAAGAAAAGAATAGAAGCTATTGAAATGTGGTGCTACAGAAGAAAAGAGAAATCTAAAAGGGTGGATCACGTAACTAATGACGAGGTACTGAATAGAATTGAGGAGAAGAGAAATTTGTAGTGAAACCTGATTAAATGAAGGGATTGGTTGGTAGGACACATTCTGAGGCATCAAGGGGTCACCAACGTAGTACTGGAGGGAAGCATGGAGGCTAAAAATCGTAGAGGGAGACCAAGAGATGAATGCACTAAGCGGATTCAGAGGGATGTAAGATGCATTAGTTACTCAGAGATTAAGAGGTTTGCACAGGATAGAGTTTCATGGAGAGCTGCATCAAACCAGCCTTTGGACTGAAGACCACAACAACAACAACAGCCCGTTCGTCATGGATTATTTTGCTGCCTAGGTAGCAGACTTCCTTAACTTGGTCTACTTCGTCGTCACCAATTTTGATGTTAAGTTTCTCGGTATTCTAATTTCCACTACTTCTCATTACTTTTGGCTTTCTTCGATTTACTCTCAGTCTGTATTCAACAGATCCTGTAATTCTTCTTCACTATGACTATGCTGTTGTGAATCTTATCATTGATATTACTAATATCTTTTCACCTTGAATTTTAAACCCACTCTTGAAACTTTCTTTTCTTTACATCATTGCTCCCTCGATGTATAGATTGAACAATAGGGGCAAAAGACTGCATCTCATGTATTAAAACTTTTTCAATTCAAGCAATTCATTCTCAGTCTTCTATTCTTATTGTCTCGTGTTGGTTCTTGCACATATTTTATATTACCCGTCTTTCCCGATAAATTGCACTTATTTTTCTCACAATTTCGAACATCTTGTAGCTTTTTCACTGTCGAATGCTTTCTCCAGGTCGACGGAGCCTATGAGCGTGTCTTTATATTTTTTCAGTCGCCAACGCCAGAGCTGCCTCTCTGGTCCTTTAAATTTCTTAAGGCCAAATTGGACGTCTTTTAACGCATTCTCAATTTTATTTCATTCTTCTGTATATTACTCTTATCAGCAACTTGGCTGCGTGAGCTGTTTAGCTGATTGTGGGCTAATTTTCGCACTTCGTGGCTCTTGTGAACTGCGGAATTGGGTGAATGTTGATTTTCTGAAAGTCTGATGGTTTGTCACCAGTCTCATACATTCTATACACCACCCACCGTAAATGGCCGTTTTAATGCCACTTCGCCAAATAATTTAAGAAATTTCGATGTAATGTCGTCTGTCCCTTCTGTCTCCTTTGATCTCACATTATGTGATTACAAGTATCGGGACACATGCTGGAATTCAGTATGGTGTTGGCCCACCCTTAGACTTGATGACAGCTTCCACTCTCGCAGGCATACGGTCTTTCAGGTGATGAAGTGTTTGTTGGGGAATGGCAGCCCATTATTCACGGAGTGTTGCACTGAGGAGAGGTATCGATGTCGGTCGGTGAGGCCTGGCACGAAATCGGCGTGACAAAACATCCCAAAGGTGTTCTATAGGATTCGGGTCAGGACTCCGTGCAGGCCAGTCCATTACAGGGATGTTATTGTCGTGTAACCACTCCGCCACAGGCCGTGCATTATGGACAGGTGCTCGATCGTGTTGAACGATGCGATCAACATCCCCGAATTGCTCTTCAACAGTGGGAAGCAAGAAAGTGCTTAAAACTTCAATGTAGGTCTGTGCTGTGATAGTGCCACGCAAAACAACAGGGGGTGCATGTCCCCTACATGAAAAATACGACCACACCATAACACCACCGCCTCCGAATTCTACTGTTGGCACTACACACGCTGGCAGATGACGTTCACCGGGAATTCGCCATATTCACACCCTTTCTTCGGATCGCCACATTGTGTACCGTGATTCGTCACTCCACACAATGTTTTTCCACTGTTCAATCGTCCGATGTTTACGCTCCTTACACCAAGAGAGGCGTCGTTTGGCACTTATCGGCGTGATGTGTGGCTTATGAGCAGTCACTCGACCATGAAATCTAAGTTTTCTCACCTCCCGCCTAACTGTCATAGTACTTGAAATTTGGAATTCCCTGTGTGATGGTTTGGACAGATGTCGCCTATTACACATTACGACCCTCTCCAATTGTCGGCGGTCTCAGTCAGTCAAAAGACGAGGTCGGCCTTGTGAGTTTAAATATTTTGGTTGTGCCATGACTGTGTGCATTGATGGGTAAGAAAACTCCTTGAAATTGGGATGTCAAAACACAGTCAGAATTTGAGGACGTGAAAAAGGTTTTTTTTTGGAAGCTCCTCTCTCGTGACATCTAAGATGGATCTTGGTGCTGAGCTATTCCTAGGATTTGAGGTAGATGACGTGATGAAGCGTCATGCTGTTGCTTTTGCGAGACAGGTGCTCACGAAGTGTAAACACAACTATTTGGTCACTAGCTTGAAGCTCTAGCTCTCATGTGGGGTTTTATGAAATTTAGGTGTTATTTGTTAGTTCAGACAATCAAAGCGTATACTAATCACAGATTATTAGAATTTTCAGTGACTGTGAATCCGACTGGCGGTCGCTTAGCCAGGTGTGCACTTTGTGTATAAGAGATCAACTACATGATAGTTTATAGTCCTGGTAAAGATAACATCGATGGTGAGGCTCTTTCGAGATCTCCTCTAGTGCTGAATTATGGGACCAAGGGTAATCTTAAGGAAAACACTTTCAGTTTCGTGTACATGCAGAACGTAGCATTTAATCATTTCATTACGAATTCAGTTGAGAATATTGAGACAGGGATCTATCATGGAAAGAAGTAAAGGCGAAGTGGAGAGATCCAAGCAAGATTGCAGTTAGGAAGTTTTACAAAGATATAGATGATATTTTGTTTAAGAAAAGAAATGGAGACAATTTACAGTGGGTTGTTTGCATTTCTGAAGAATTACTCTACAAAGTGAGTTGGCACACTCATTTGAACTATTCCTTGTTGGTGCAATGACCTATTTTCAAGAACTTCGTGAATTACACTTTTTTTCAGTTGCAGAAGTGCATTTGCAAACTCTTGGTTGTATGCAAGGCTTGTCAAAGGGCAAACCCGTCGACAGTGTCTCATCATACACCTTTTATTTCTGATCATTACACCGAGCGTAACAGAGCTTGCAACGTGATGATTTATAGATTCTTGATTTATCAAACCCTGTTGGGTAAATTTATACAACCTATGGTCGAAGAAGATTCTGCGACCGGTAAGCTGCTCTGAATGTATATATCGTCTAGGAATCATGTGAGGAGATAACACAACTAGGACACATATACTTGCATACGGGCTATTACTTCTCATAATATTGGCATTTAATACCCTCTCCCATGCACTGTACAGTGACTTGTGGAGTACGTAAATACACGTAAATTAGCCTTAAATAAGCATGGTAGTACAAGTTCGGAAGCAGCAACGGGAATGAGACACGTGTTTCTCACATTATGCTTTATTTTGATGTGTACAAGTAGCTGTCGACGTGAAGCAAAATCTCCGCTCCGATGTTTCGCTTTCTGTAGTAACGATAAGTGAAACGTGTGAACAGGGTTTAGCAGGTGTAGCTGCGCGCTCCTCTCCTATGACACGTGAGCCACCAGACGTGAAAAGTTGTTTGCGCTGTGCTTAGTACGCATTAAGCTTCGCCTCCAGCAGGACAGGAGATTCATACGGCCTAGCAAGCAGTCAAGTTCACATGTAAAATGATGTAATGTGGCTGTTACATAACACAAGTTTGTGACAGAGGAATCTGGGTGATTTCTTGAGCGTCTCAGCTTCTGTTACAATACGTCTCTCCTCGTTCTTCTTCACCACTCTTCACATTTTCTTGTGGAAGCTTCTGAGTGAATAAAAACTGGCACACTAGCGCAGAACCGTGGAGTCGGTGGCGAAAGCGCGAGTCGCGAAACAGGCCTCCAGCAGTCGAGTGGTATACTTCAGAAACAGAATGACAACAGCTGTGACGGCGGCGCCGCAGGACAGCGCGGGTGAGCCATTGTTTACAACGTGTTTATGTCACTGGTTTTTTTCTAATCTCCTTCTTTTCTTCTCACGTTTAAACAGTACGTTTAGGCTCGTTACTTGCCCTGACTGTTTTTACTTTCTTAACATCTCCAAATCTCTTCATTAATCAATTGCGTTCTTTCTTGCAATTTCCTAATCGTTTCCATGAAATCATCATGAAGTTTACAAAACTAACAACGAGACGGCTAACATTTGCCGCCAGAAGGTCGCTACTGATAATGCACAAGCGCACAAGGCACTTCCTTCTTACCCTGCCCTCGACACTCTGACCGTGGGCAGTGGACATCTCGTGGGGCGGACCATAGTAACATGATTCGCCCCCCTACCCCAATCATACCTCAGATCCTGCATACATTCTTGGTTCACATCGTTGTCTGACACGTGTCCAACTTGTCATCATGTCTGTGGCTCTCGCACGATCGTTGACAGTCATGTACAGGTGATGATAATGATGATGATTATGATGGAAGTAGAAAGTGAAAGAGTGTGAAATCCTGCAGTGCCACATGATCCACGCTATCAAAACACAGAAAGATACGAATGGGGCCTAAATACTGTTACAGATGCCATATTGTAAATAAAGCGTCAATGAGCGTTTTTACATTGTTGTATCACATTATAATGACCTCCACGTAAATGTGTCTGAACTCATAATCCTCGGCGTGCGTCACGTGATGTGCACTGGCAAGCAGGTGTTGAAGGTTTGCATTTATCTTACTGTTGTCGTAAGTAAACAAAGTAATTTATTTGAGACGCAAAAGGGGATGTCTATTGGTTAACTAATCTCGAAAAGATAAGATTTTTTCTGAAAAACTGAAGTTTGTACTCTGTTTTCATGTCTTTACCATGAATGTCGTACGTATTTATCTCAGACTAATTCATTTAACCTCCGCCGACAAACCTGCACATCTGTATATCCTCACGGAATAATTCTGTACAATAGTAAAACGTGGCGTTATTATAATACGAGCCTATAGATAGTACCATTAATTGCCCTGTTGTCACTGTTGACGCCTGTCAGTATCACATTTACATCTACATCTATGTCTACATCTAGTTCATTAGTTACTTGCATGTTCTGTGGATCATAACTGAGTCCTCTCACTGCGATATGGAACACATCAGCTTTGCGGATATAGCACACCATCTCAGCATAAAATATTGTAACATGGTGACCGTTTACATGATTACTTAAGTGTTTTTTCCATGCATACAGTGGCTTATAGTTAACTCTGTTCAGTCCCTCTCTCTCTCTATCTCCCTCTCCCTCTCTCTCTCTCTCTCTCTCTCTCTCTCTCTCTCTCTCTTATGAAAATTTTTTATGGCTGAGTATCTCACGCGTTCCGGTGCCACACTAAGGATGAATGATGCATAGTGTAAATTATTTCTCCTTCTAGCCTTATGTTTATGAATGTTACTGTTGTTTTCAAACTGAAAATCACTGTTCACAACAAACTTCATGAGGAAGTAACTGTAATTTTAGTCTGTTGTCAATATTCGCAACTGGTTAAAGAGACGTCAACAAAAAGCTGTAGAGATGATACCAAGTATTATTCTGATTGCACGCTTCAGTGCAACAAACACTTTTCTCCTCCATGACGAGTTACCCCAGAATATCGTGCCATAATTAGCGAATAAAAATGGGAACACCAGTTCAACATTTTCGTCTCCAAACTTTGCTATCCGTAACGCAAAAGTTGCAGACATTTACGAATATCTGTAACAAGTGACTTCCAGTTCACATTTTTATCAATTTTAACACCTAAAAATTTAGAATAGTCTGTTTCATTTACTGCATGCATTATTTCTGAAGGCATGGTCAGGATTTGTGGAGTTGTGTGTGATGAAAAAATTATTTAAAGGCAAGAAAACATTTTATTAGCTTTGTAATTACACCCTGGTACGGAAAAACAACACATTTACTGTAAGAAAAACACAGAAGTTACACACAAGCCAAGAATAAAGATATTGACAGCAGAGTCATGGAGCAGCACATAAATATAGACGCAAGGATTTTTTTCTTTTCTTTTAACACTTCCTCGAAAAGAAAAAATCATGAAATTGTTGCTTTGTCTCTTGCATGCCAATTTCTGAACATAGAAAATTAAATCGAACTCGTTCAAGAGGTTTCGTCAAAATATCTGCCAACTGGTTGTGTCCATCAATGTGTTCCAAGAAAATCTCACCGTTCAGATGTCTTTCACGAACATAGAAATGTCGGACCTCTATATGTTTAGAATGTCGATGATATTCTGGATTTTTTGCCAACTTCAATGCACTAGCATTGTCAATGTAAAGAACTGGAGGCTGCCCCAACATTTCCACTAATTCTGATAGCAGACGACGTAACCAAACTAACTCTTTTGCTCCTTCACCTCGGTTGTGGATGTGGCCACTACTTTCTGCAACTGACTTGTCCATGACACTGCACCACCTGGGTACTTTGCAAGAATTCCAGTTGTTGAGCGCCTTGTCCGGTTATCACCTGCGAAAGCTGCATCAGCGTAAATCTTTAACTCTTCTTTTTTATTATATACAATTCCAAAATTTAAGGTCCCTTTCAAATACCGGAAAATGCGCTTTACTCTATTCCAGTCTTCAGTGGTTGGTTTCTCCATAGCTCGAGCAGCTTTATTGACTGCAGAAGTGATGTCTGGACGAGTTACTGTTGAAAGGTACATGAGACAACCAATTGCTTCACGGTAGGGTACAGATGACGAAACTTCTTCGTTTTGATTATTGTCCTCACGTCCAATAGGAGTTGAGATTGTATTGCATTCTGCCATTCGAAATCTTTGCAGAATTTCTTCTGTGTATTTCTCTTGACTTATCATTATTGCTCCATCTTCATATTGCTTTATTTTTATGCCAAGAAAATTGTCAAGACTGCCAGTTGTTATTTCGAATTCATGTTGTAAAACATCCATAAAAACAGCAATTTCTTTCTTGTTACTGCCGACAATCAGGCCATCATCAACGTAGGTTGCCACATAAAGGCTATTTCCATTTCGTCTACGATAAAATAGGCATGGGTCTGCATCACTGTTTGAAAAACCAGCTTTCTTCATGAACTCAACAAAACGTTTGTTCCAGCAACGTGGCGCTTGCTTCAACCCATAAAGACCTTTTTTTAAGAAACATACTCGGCCTGTACCATCTTCGAAACCTTCTGGTTGTTCCATATATACTTCATCTTCAAGTATTCCATTCAAAAAAGCTGTCTTTACATCGAATTGTTCTAGCAGCATTTTCTTTGAAGCAGCTACAGCCAACAGAGTTCGTATGGTGTCATAACGTGCCACAGGGCTAAAGGCGTCGTCATAATCAATTCCTGCTTTCTGAATACAGCCTTTTGCAACCAATCTGGCTTTAAAGCGAGTACCTCCATTGACTGCGACCTTTCGCCGTAGAACCCAGCGGTTTTGCAATACTTTGGCATTCTTCGGACGGTCAACCAGCACCCAGGTATTGTTTTCCTTAAGTGATTGAAGTTCTTCACTAATAGCTTGCATCCATTCTTCCTTCTCGTTTGACTGCAATATTTCTGAAAAACAGTTTGGATCTTTGTATCCAAGTGCATCAACTTTTGTTGCCATACAAAATTCACCACTTTCCATCCAGGTTGGTTTTCTTCGTTGTCTTTTATTCTTCTGTTTCTCTTCATTAGAAGATTCAGCAACTTCTGCTTTTAGAAATTCTGTTAATTCTTTATTTTCTTCAGATTAATCACGTTTAACACGGGAAAATGTTTCAATCAACATATTCAAACGCTGAGTACTGCTACGTTCAAATCGGGCGCGTAATTTGTCCCAGATTTCTTTAGCATTCTTGCGCGTTAAGACGAGTTCTGCAACAGTTTTACTTAGCGCACTTGCTATAAGACTTGCTGCCTTTGCGTCGTCCTTGAGCCATTCCACATACGCTTCTTTTTGTTCACTTGTCGCATCTTGCGGCAACTCTACACGTTCACGTGTACCGTTAATAATATCTTCTAGTCCATATGAACGTAGCACCATAGAAATATGCATTTCCATTTGGCCCAGTCGTCAGGTCCTTCAAGCTTATCAATGCTGACCTTATAATCGCCGCTAGCAGTCATGTTTCTTTACAGACATACGCTCATTTCCAATATTGTTTTAATTAAACTGTGTTGTTTGCCTTTACACGTGTACTGGGCCCATAACCTGATGAAAAATATTATTTAAAGGCAAGAAAACATTTTATTAGCTTTGTAATTGCACCCTGGATACGGAAAAACAACACATTTACTGTAAGAAAAACACAGAAGTTACACACAAGCCAAGAATAAAGATATTGACAGCAGAGTCATGGAGCAGCACATAAATATAGACGCAAGGATTTTTTTCTTTTCTTTTAACACTGTGTATTGTGTTTTATCAAAAAATAGTGACAGTACATTTACACTGAACCAGTTATTAATTTTCAATCAAACAGTATTTACATTTCATGTTTTGAAGTTACTGATTTAGGCTTGATTACAAAATGTACATCGTAAACAACGAGAATAATATCTGCTTTTTGGATATGTGCTCGAAGATATTTTACACAGAGTGAATCACCTAAAACTTGCACCACAAAGACTGCAGAAATGGAAAGTGCTATTGATGTGCGGTTTTCACAGAATGGATTGGTAGTCAGGGATTGCAATAAAACTTAAAAAATATTTTTTGTGCAAATATACACTTTTTAAATGGAACCATCGCTAATAACATTAACGCGCTAAAAGTAGGGCAAATTACAATGTCAGTGGTATCTGTTCCAAGAGTCTAGTGCAAATCATTTACGAGTTATTATATTTTAAAAAGTTTTCACACCGACACTTGTTTGTGTCATTCAATCTGCGTAGTTGCTAGGTATGATGTTATATTTGCTTACAATATGGTTGTGTGTACCTTTAGCGCACTGCTACTTACTAGTCAGTTAGTGTGTAACAGTCCAGCTGCAGGGTTCACCAGCGCAGAAAAAACCGACATGCCCAAGGTGCGTGGAGTGTGTTGAAAGAATGCAGTTCGATGCTGTACGGCGTATGCGGCAACATATGCCAACAGACGTCAAACATATGGTGCATTATTTATCAACTTCCTCTGCCAGTTACGTGAAGCTGCTAGTGCAACATCTAGGCAACATAACAGAAAGAAACAAGTAACGACAGAACAGGGGAAAATTAATTTCAAAGCTTCTGTGGCAGTTGATACGCACGTTAGCTCCCGCGCAGTCTCAAGAGGAAGTTGCATGTCACGCAAGTGTCCTACGCATCCTCCATCGACCTAGGTTCCAGTCCTGTCACATTTCTCCCATCAGGAGCTGCATGGAAATGATTATGAGAACTGTGTTTGCTTTTGTACATGGGCATTAAGACAGGTTACTCCAGATGTATCATGTACCCATATTCTTGTTCACTGATGAAGCCACATTTACCAATCATGGCCAGGTAAACTGCTGAAACAAACTCTATTGGTCTGTTGACAGTCCCCGTTGGTTTCTTCAGGTGGAAGGTCAGCGTCCATGGAGTGAAAACATGTGGTGTGGGATAGTGAACCATCAGCTCATTGGTCCGTGTTTCATAGGCGGAACACAGAAGGCGCACATGTATCGCAGCGTCCTAAAAGACCATCTTCGATGGATGATAGAAGACGTTCCTCTGCAGACTAGGAGGAATCTGTGATACCAACACGATGGCTGTCCAGCCCATAGTGCACGAAGTACTACTGCATGTCTTCATAAACTGTTTACAAATCGTTGGACTGGACGCAGAGGACTTATAACTTAGTCTGCCAGTTGCCCTGATTTGACGCCCGCAGACTTTTTTCTGTGGGTTAAGCTTGATGACGCTGTCTACAAGAACATACCAACTGCACCCGACGATACGCAACGACCTATTACTGCAGCCTGCTCGGACATCTCCGCTGAAATACTAGCACGTGTGCAGCAGTCGTTCATGCCAGACTGGAAGCGTGTATTGCCGCTGTGTTGGTCGTTTTGAACACAAACTGTGATGGCTAATTATCTCGTTACTGATCAGAATCCACTTAACTAGGTTGTGCACTTGTATTGTTCTTTAGTTTGTGCTACCATAGAGACTGTACTAGTTTCGTCGTGGGAACTTTTCAAAATATGATATCTCGTAAATGACTTGCACTACAATCCTGCAAGAAACACCATTGACATTCCAATTTATCCGAATTTTAGTCTGTTAATGAAAATAAGTGTTGTTCCACTGAAAACAGTGTGTGTTTGCACAAAAAATACGGTTTCTAAGTATTATTACAATCCGTTTATCGCCGAACAGTACGAACCTCTGACTAACAATCCATTCCGTGAAAACCGCACAGCAATACCACTTTCCATTTACACATTATTTGCTGTGCAAGTTTTAAGCGATTCACCGGGTATACAACAAGAACATTATCAACCCAATATCGATCCTTGTGATACGCCTGTCGTGATTACTGCCCATTCTTAAGGGGCTCTTTTAATTGTTTAGATTCCAGGAGTTTTTTAATGCAACATTCTGCAGTTGTTTAGATAGACTGGATGAAAACCAGTTACCATCATGATCTCTGATACCATAATACTTGAGCTTATCTAGCAGAATTCCATGAATTTCAACTCCCAAATCCTCTACAAATAAAGGAAAAACATACGTATTCAAAGAAGCAGATAAAAACTCGCTTGGCGCCTTCCTGAAAGAGAATATTCACTCCTTCCAAATTAACAATCTAATGTAACGGTAACTCTACATAAGCAACACTACAAATTGACATAAAAATATTGATACAGATACAAAAAAAGGTCGAAAATAGGTGTTACAGAAAGTGTAGACCAGATGTGACTTGAATTCAGATAAATAGCATCGACAGAAGTTCAGAGCTGATCCCCCATGGCGCACAGAGCATGTCAAAACACTATTGCAACAACAACAGGAAAAGCATACCAAATTTAAACGAAAGCAAAATCTCCAAAATTGACTATCTTTTACAGAAGCTCAAAATTTAGCTTGGACTTCAATGCGAGATGTTTATAATAGTTTCCACAACGAAACTTTGTCTCTAAACTTGGCAGAAAATCCAAAGAGATCCTGGCCGTATGAAAAGTATGCTAGCGGCAAGACACAATTAATGCCTACTCTGCGCGATGGCAATGGAAATACTATCGATAATAGTGTTACTAAAGCAGAGTTACGAAAGACAGCCTTCCTAAATTTCTTCACCAAAGAAGACGAAACAAATATTCCAGACTTCGAATCAACATTAGTAGTGAAACAATTTAATCACTTAATAAAAGCAACTCTTTCGGTCTAGACTGTATACCAATGAGGTTCCTTTCAAAGTAATCAAGAACAGCTACCAACATGAGAAGTGAAACAACTTAATCACTTAATAAAAGCAATTCTTCCGGTCCAGACTGTATACCAATTAGGTTCCTTTCAAACTATGTTGATGTAATAGTTCCATATACAACAGTTACATACAACCGATCGCTCGACGAAAGATCCGTACCCAAAGACTGGAATGTTGCACAGGCCACACCAATATTCAAGAGACGCAATTGGAATAATCCACTAAATTACAGCCCCATATCACTAACTTCGAAAAGCAGCAGGATTTTGGAAGATATATTGTGTTCGAAGGTTATGAATTACCTCGAAGAGGACGGCCTACCGGTACATAGCACGTATTTGGAAAACATTTGTGATACACTGTTAGCTCTTTGCACATGAACCGTTGAGTGCTATCGACAAGGGATTTCATGTTGATTTCGTATTTCTAGATTTCCAGAATGCTTTTGACACCGTACCCCACAAGCGATCTGTAATCAAATTGCGTGCTTATGGAATATCGTCTTAGTTATGCGACTATATTCGTAATTTTCTGTCAGAGAGGTCACAGTTCGTAGGAAATGACGGAAAGTCATCGAGTGAAACAGAAGTGCATTCTGTCGTTCCCCATGGTAGCGTTATAGGTCCTCTGTGGCTTCTTATCTACATAAATGATTTAGGAGACAATCTGAGCAGCCATATTATGATGTTTGCAGATGATGTTGTCGTTTATGTCTAATAAAGGCATCAGAAGATCAAAACCAATTGCAAAACTATTTAGGGAAGATATCTGTATGGTGTGGAAATTGGCAACTGACACCAAATAAAGAAAAATGTGAGGTTATCCAAATGAGTGCGAAAAGGAATCCGTTAAAATTCGGTTACACGGTAAATCAATCAAACCTAAACGCCGTACATTCATCTAAATTCGCAGGAATTACAATTACGAACAACTTAAACTGAAAAGAACACACAGAAACTGTTGTGGGGAACGCAAACCAAAGATTGGTTCTATTGGTAGAACACTTAGAAGGTGCAACACATCTACTAAAGAGGCTGCCTACACTACATTTTCCCGTCCTCGTTTGGAGTACTGCTGCGCAGTGTGGGATCCTTACCAGATAGTGTTAACGGAGTTCATCGAGAGATAGTGTCACGGACATGATACAGGATTTGGGGTGGAAATCATCAAAACAAAGGCCGTTCTGCAGGATCTTCTCACGAAATTTCAATCACCAACTTTCTCCTTCTATTACGAAAACATTTTGTTGACGACGAGCTACTTAGGGAGAAAAGATCATCATAATAAATTAAGCGAAATCAGAGTTCGCACGGAAAGATATAGATGTTCCTTTTTTCCGCACGCTGTTCGAGATTGGAATAGTAGAGAATTAGTGTGAGGATCGTGCGACGAACTCTCTGTCAGATGTGATTTGCAGAGTAGCCATGTAGGTGTGGATGTAGATGTAGAGTTTCCCATTGAATAGCGCTTAACACAAGGTGGCTCCGTATCTCCAAAACTATTTTTGTCAGTCCTAGAAGAAGCAGTATCTAAATTTAATTGAAAAACAAAGGGCATCCAAGTTCTGGGAAATATTTAAAAACCTGATATTTGCTGAAGATATTGTTCTGTTTGTGAGCAGTATAGCGAATACTAGTTAGCGAACTTGCAGTAGTCTGCTCTAAATTTGGTGTCAAAATGAACTATGACAAAACCAAGAGCATGAGGAGCGAACGGACAGCCGAGAAAAATAAATGTGTTGGCAGTAACAATTGAAAAGGGTCACAGAATATGTCTGTTTCCCTCAGCTTGTAAACATGAAAGGAAACTTAAAACCAGAACTGTTTCGATATTGGCTAGCAAACTGAAGGGAGCTCTTCAGTTCTTAGGCCTAAGATGTCGGCTGATCTGAAGCAAAGGGGTTTTTCATCCATGTATGTTACCAGTAAGAGCTTACGACTGTGAGACATGGATATTAAATGAGTTCAGTGCCAGAAAAGTCATAGTAGCTCAAAGAGGCATGGAAGGATATATGTTGGGTTACACATGGAAAGACAGAAAGAAATTAGTAAACATTAGACGCACAACCAAAATCAGTGACATAATGGAAAGAGCAGATTCCTTGAAATGGCGCTGGGCTGGCCATTTTTTTCCAATTTACCAAAAAAGAAACACTGAAATATCTCTGGACAAATGGGCAGAGACTTACGAAGGGCAGCTGGATTCAGCTGGCAACTGGAAGCTCAGAATCGACAGAAATGGAAGAACCTGGCGTTATGCTATGTTACACCCCGGCTCGAAGAGGCCGTATCAGCAAGTGACTGAACTAGCTGACGATGATGACTATATGAAGAACAAGATTTTAGTGCTTTACACGAGATAATATCAACTCCGTAACGATTTTTTATTTTGAGGGAGTTCATTACATTCCGTATTTCTTTGGAAGAGCTTGGAGTTATTGTAGCTTGCCTGTATTTACGTATTGTTCCTTGCGTTTTGTATCATTGCCCAAGCCCCTAGTGTCGTTAGCAAGATTCTAAGCCACTTCAAGGAAGGAATTGTTAAATGTATTGGCTACCTGACTGCTGTCGTTTATTATTTGGCTGTTTTGTATAACAACAAAATTCTCTTTTAATAATTGCACATATATATTTAATTTTGTTACATAAATTAATCATTTCAGATATTATAGAAAGATGTTTTAAACACTTTCCTTAAGATAAAACAGTATTTCTTGTAATTTGTGAGCAGTCCAATTTCTCTGTTTGTCTTAACAAAACAGTTTATTTCTTGCACATAATATTTTGTTTTCATTTGTAATCTAGGGCTTTCTTATGTTTTATTACTACCATACTTTATTCTTTATTGAGAAAGCAGCTGTTAAAGACTGAGCGAAAAATATACACTAAATTTAGAACTGACAACTTCCACATTATACCAGGTGAAGAAGTATGAAACCGGAATTTCCCTATAGATGGTGCTAGCAGCTATTGTAGAGCCCATGAGACCGCGCCTGCAGCGCCATCTCCTTCCTGTAACGGCTGACGACGAATGTCAACACACAACAACATCGGTGCTTGTTTCAAACCCGTAAACACGTCGAGTTTCATGCCTACGAACTACGGTTAGCGGACAGCGTTGGTTTTCTGTTATCATTTCAAGAAAACTGCTGCAGAACAGCATCGAATGCTTGTCGAAGCTTTCGACCGACATGCTCTTGGGAAAACACGGTGTTTCGAATGATTAAAAAAATTCAAAAGTGTTGATTTTGATGCGAGAAACTACGAGCGTTGGAAACCACCGAAAAAGTTCGAAGACAACGAGTTTCAGGCGTTATAAGATGAAGATGATACTCAAACCCAACAGGAACTCGCGAAACAATTGAATGCGACGCAGAAAGCCGTTTCTTTTAGGTTAAAAGCTATGTGAGAGGTGCAGAAAGTTGGAAAACAGGTTCCGCATGAACTGAATGAAAGACAACAAGCAGACCGAAAGACCACTTGTGAAATGCTGCTCGCCAGAAACAAAAGAAAGTTGTTTCTCCAACAAATAGTGACAGGTGATGATTTTGAGAATCCTAAGCGTTGTATATTCTGGGTCAATCCAGACAAACCATCGACATCCACTGGGAAGACCAAATCGCTTTGGAAAGAAGACAATGTTATGTGATTGGTGGGATCACAAGGGTGTCATCTATTATGAGCTGCTAAAACCTGGTGAAACCGTTAACACCGATCGCTACCAACAGCAAATGATCGATTTAAATCGAGCGTTACGTGAAAAACGACCGGAATATGGAAGGCAACACAAAGTCATATTGCTCCATGATAACGCTCCATCACATACAACAAAACGGGTTGGGAAGCGATCGAGGCGTTCAGTTGGGAAATACTAGGAAATACGGCTTATTCTCCAGACTTGGCTTCGTCCGATTACCGCCTGTTTGCATCACTGGGACACGCTGTCGCTGAACAATGCTTCAATTCGTATGAAAATGTACGAGAATGGCTCGCTTACTGGTGCGCTTCGAAAGAACTTTTTTTTTTTTGCCTTGTCCACTCATAGCCTGCCGGAGATGTGGGAGAAATGTATAAATAGTAACGGAGATTATTTTGTATAAAATGTTGTTTATTAGTTTCAAACAACAGTCGTGTAATTATTGCAACCAAATTCCGGTTTCATACTTCTACATCTGGTTCACATCCCTCCAGTCTGTTTCCTGTATTACTACCTTAAAGCTGTGTGTTGTCTGTATATTAATTGCTCTAACTGTGATCAGGTAAGTTGTTTAGCATTGCTACTTGTGCATATGGTCACAGAGATCATTCACTGCTGGATAAACATTCATATCACCTTTACATGTTCCCAAACAAAAATTTTGTTTGTTAGAGTATTACTTCCCTTCGTAATCTCATGGTAATATTAACATTACTTGCTGAAAGTGTTAAGTAACATTTCCAAACTCTAATTTTATTTGAATATTTCATAAAATTAATATTAAAAACTCCACACACTGTCATTTGCTCTCTTTTTCATGTTATGTTGTGTGTAATTATTTAGATTTGTAACAATGTTCGAACGTTTCTTATTGCGGATACGTATACACTGTAACAATTATAAATGACTTTTCTGAGAGCAGTACTTCACACACGAGGAAATACGCAAACAAATGAAGCACACCGGTTGTTTCTTCTAACGCTGAATAACCTTATATAAATTTATCGGAAATCAAACTCGCCTTAATTTCTGTGTATAAACGCAAAGTACTTCGCACTTAGCATTTTTCACGTAATAGAAATGTAAACAAAAAAGATCAAGACGAAAGTTGCCCCGTTTTTATCGTAAACAAATTAAAACCTGAATGTGTGATTTATCTTGTTACTAAATTTTCACATTTAAGTAGTAATCCGACTGGAATCGTGAAATTTCTGTATTCTGAAGCGGAATACACTTATTTATTGCGTAATATAGATCCGATTAATAGCTTTACCGTAGCGCGAAATGACAGCGTCTCGTCTGCAACCAAAGATATGACATAGTCCGCAAACCAATGATAAGTACATGGCAAAGAGTAATTCCCATCGAAACACGTGTTAGTTTTCCTTCTTACCCCATTCGCATATGGGAAACTTGATGCATGGTTGCTTAAATGCCTCTGTGTCTACTTCATCTATCGATGACTTCCCACCACAAAATCCTCTTTCCAGACACAAATTGATACCTCATATGCTGGTACCTTCGTTAATAATCGTTAGTGTAGTGCAGAGTCCAATGCTTTTCAGCAATCAGTAAATACTACACCCCCATGAATGCCGTTAGATTGGCTTTCATGATGTCTTACGCGAAAAGCGTGATTTAGTTTTGTGACCGCTGTTTACGGAATTCTTAATTAATGCCGTCGATAAGGTTATACTATTATGGATATCTCATTACGTTTGAGCTCGGAATATGTTCTAAGATTCTGAAACAGGCGCATGTTAATGATATTGAACGAAGATGGGTGTGAGCTGTGCCTTTGTTGTAATGATCTACGATGTATTATGGTTAAGGGAGGGGCTAGGTCGGCTGCAACTTCTGAATACAATCTGACAGGGACTCCATCACGCCCTGAGACCTCACCAGTTTTAGTGACCTCAGCTGTTTCCAGACACCACAGCCATTAACATTCTTATCACTCATTTCTGAAGTGGTGTAAGAATTAAGCGGGAGCTGTACATTTAGATCCTCCTTTCTACAAGAATATATGAAAATGGCGTTCCGCGTTTTTTTTTTCTTTTGCTTCGCTACAGTCATATCAGTTTCTGTGTCATCAATGAGTGTCTGGGCACTAACTTTTTTGCCATTCGCAGGTTCTACTTACTGCGTGCCCCAGTAGGAATCTTCATTATTCAGGAATATGACAGGAACGATCATTCGAGGAAAGAAAGTCTAGTAAACAAGGGCTCTGAAATGCGTACCTTGAGAACTATGTGCACTTCTTAATCGTTGATACTGTGAAAAAATCTCTTCTACGGCGAGCTCTTTGGTTTCTATTTGTTGGGAGGAGGTAGTACGGACCAAAACAAGAAATGAAATGAGCGTGTGGCATTACTGGCCGGGAGGCCCCATCTGGGGAAGTTCGGCCGCCGAGTGCGAACCTTATTGCAGTCGACGTCACAATGGGCGATCCGCGTTCCGATGATAAGGATGAAATGATTATGAGGATAGCAGAACGCTCAGTCCAAGAGCGGAGAAAATCTCCAATCCGGCTGGGAATCGAACCCGGGCGCACTGCATGAAAGGCAAGCACGTTACCATCCGGCTAGGCAGGCGGACGCCAAAACAAAACAAAAAAAAATTGTCTAGTAAGCATGTGGTCCAATGCTCCAAATTCCTTACCTTAAGAACTGTGAGCAGTTGTTGAGTAGAAGAGATGTGTTTCTCAGGGGCGAAGATCTAGAGGTACTCGTAGCCCGTAAGGTATACCCTTTAGAGCCGCTGTTTATCGGACAATTTTTTTTCTTCTTTTGGTTCATACTACCACTTTTCAAACTATGAACAGCAAATACCTTTACCTTTCGTAAATGGTTCAGAATCGTTGCCTTATAAAGTGTGTTTCAACATCGGACTCAACGAAATTAACAGTAAATATCAAAATGGTAAGCGTGGAGTACCAACTCCCCAGTATATAACCTTTGAACCTTTTACGAAAAATGAAATACTCTAAATCGAATAAACTTGCAGTGACATACAAAAGCTATTTGACTACACCATGAATTATACAAAGAAAGGCAGGAGACCCTTGGATAAGTATAGCAGAGGTAAGGTACATTTTGGTCCAAAAATACCGTGTAGTTTGTAGCCAATCCTCACTTTTCTTTTTACACTATGATTCCATTTGCTAATAGTCTCCTAATGCTCTAAGAAGGAGCTTATATCATTTACGTGACTGCCGCCTGTGTGGGTAACGTTCCTGGTGCAGCTATAGTGTGTGTCGCACAAAATTAACCGTAAGGGGCAGCTGGATCACCCTGTACATTCCATAATGACGTTTATCTTAAATTATTCATCACAATTTGAAAAGAATGGCGATGTTCATACTGCAACACTACAGGAAAAAATTACCTTTATTACTAATTACTGAAGCTGGCAGTGGTTCAAACAGAAGTTCAGTACACAGCAGCAAAAATTTTTGATTTGCCCATTAACATAAAATGTCTAACAGGTAACAAGGCCAGATTTAAATCTAACCTAAAATATTTCATCATGGGCAACTCTTTCATGGACGATTTTTTTATTTTAAAAAAAGTCCTCGTTGCTAAGTACTGTATAGTTGAACGAGGAGGACTAAAAAATAATACGTTCATTAATGTTAACAACAATCATGTATAAATATCCTGTGAACTCTCTCATTCCTCATTATTTCGATAGGAGAATTGTCAAGATGCTCCATGGAACATGTTACTAACTAACTAATATACTAGCTAACTCAGCTGAGACAATGATGAAGACAATTTGGTTCACGTCGCAGGCTTCTGGAAGACGCGCTACACCATCCTGCTGCTGAACTTGTCGGGTCTGGCCATCAGCTACGCAACGCGCGTCAACATCTCGGTGGCCATCGTCAACATGGTCAATGGGACGGCGTTGCAGGAGAGAGACGCCACTGGAGGTACGCAGCTGATCCGTGACCCAGACTCCTGCCCAGGCGAGCTGGTGCTCAATGGTCCGGACGGACACAAGGTGAGTTGCGACAGACGTAAAGTGTGCCATGGGTCAGGCAGCCGGATGAATCTGCGCGTAGCATAGAGATCATAAAATTAGCTAATAAGAGTCTAATGTTGTGGGTCGTATATTTTACAAATCAAGCCGTTGCTGATACGCCAATGCTATACCAACACACGTCCTTCCTGCTGTAGTTACAGAGAGTATGAGGTGCGACAATAAAGTAATGAGACTGATGTGAAAAAAATGTTGCTTATCGTTTTACTCAAGATTAATTGCCTCCTTCAAAGTAGTTCCCTTCTGAATGCACACACTTTTTCTAGAGCGTCTGCCATTGATCGTAACATTTCTGGAAATCGACTTCTGTAATAACCTCCAAGACCCGCGTCACAGTTTTTTGGACATCTTGTGTTGTTTAAAAACGGTGTCTCTTGACCGCCGTTTTGACTCTTGGAAATAGAAAAAAATCGCATGGAGCGATATCTGGTGAATAAGGTGGCTGTGGTAGTTCTGAATTTTGTTTTGAGGTTAAAAATTGCTGTACTGACAGAGCAGTATGGGATGGCGCATTATCGTAATGCAGAATCTAATTATCAGCAATGCTGGCACGGACACGAAGAACTCTTTTGCGAAATCTTTCTAAAATTTCATTGTACTAATATTGGTTAACTGTTTCTCCAGGAGGCACCCACTCTTCATGAACAATTCTCTATGAATCAAAGAAGCACACAAGCATGCATTTCACTTTTGACTTTGACATGCGAGCTTTTTTTGGTCTGGGTGATCCCTTTGAACACAATTGCGAACTTTGGCGTTTTGTCTCTGGATCGTGCTGAAAAAAACAACTTTCATCACCGGTGATAACACGGCTCAACATTCTAGTTTGATTTCGGTTTGCTCTAACAGATCAGCTGCCACATTTTTCCGTGTTTCTCGCTGTGGTGGTATGAGATTTTTGGGGACCATTTTTGCACAAATCTTTCTTATACCAAGATCTTCAGTTATTATTAGACGAACCATTTCTCGATTGATGTTCAGTTCTTCTGCAATCATTTTCACGGATAACCTTCGATCAAATCGTACGAGTTCACGCACCCTGGCCAAGTTGACATCTGTCCGTGAGGTTGATGGTCGTCCACTGTGGTCTTCATCTTCATCATTCGTTCTGCCTTCACTAAACATTTTATGCCAACGAAAAACTTGAGCTCTTGACACTCTCCAAAAGCCTTCTGAAACTTACAGTATGTTGTCGTCGCGTTTTCACCCAATTTAACGCAAAAAGAAATGGCATACCGTTGCACAATATTATGCGAATCCATTTCCATAACGAGAGATACAAACATGTGTTAACTTATTACAGCACAACTCACGACTGAGCAGTTGCATCGATGTACCGCTTGAGTAGAAGCAGCTTATAGACCAAAGTCAAATATATTGTGCCTACACAAGCCTGCAGGGTTGCCACATCTTGCAAAGAAAATCAGTCTCATTATTTTATTGTCGCACCTTGTATGACGATCTGAAAACACTGGCATCTTGGCGCTTCCTACATGTCGACTCACACGCTCTTACTGAAGCAAAATGGTTCAAATGGCTCTGAGCACTATGGGACTCAACATCTTAGGTCATAAGTCCCCTACAACGTAGAACTACTTAAACCTAACTAACCTAAGGACATCACACACACCCATGCCCGAGGCAGGATTCGAACCTGCGACCGTAGCAGTCCCGCGGTTCCAGACTGCAGCGCCAGAACCGCACGGCCACCGCGGCCGGCTTACTGACGCATGCAGGAGAGTAAGGTTAGCTGCGAATTAGTATGGAAGCTGAGTGCATGACCATGCTGTTGTAAAGTAGCATTGACAAGATGAAATGATCGATTGTCGTAATCAGGCGACCTTTAGAAAGCTGTATTTCGTGAGACTGTGGAGGATGTAAAACGAAAATTAATTATTCCAATGTACCCGTTTGCAAACGTGTTTCCTTAGAGGAAGAGTCGTGTCTGGAATGAGTTTTATGCTGTAGTCCACACCTCAGACGAAAAACACAAATTTCGTCGATTGCAAACTAACTGGTTATACTCTTATTTATTCCACCTCCACTATAAGAAAACATTTGTGCTGTGTCAAACGAATCCCACACAGAGAGCAACTTCACTGTTACGTCACTGCAACCAAAAAGCTCGTTTTTTCTGCATATTTTGATCATGACACTTGCATTTATGGGCTAATACAATTTCTGTACTTTGTCGAATACTCCTGTAAATTTATTCTAATAATAAATCACCATTTATAGGATGTATTTCATCCTGATGTGCAGTTGGTGTGTTAGCTGCTGTTGCCATGAACCCACACGTAAGTACACGGGACATTGCGAGAGCCGGTGAACTGAGTCAAAGTAGTGTCATGCGCATACTGCATCGTCACCGCTTTCACCCGTTTCATGTGTCGCTACATCAGCAATTACATGGTGATGACTTTAATCATCGAGTACAATTCTGTCAATGGGCATTAACAGAGAATGCGTTGCAGTTCTACCTGTTTACCGATGAAGCGGGTTTCACAAACCACGGGGCAGTGAATCTACGGAACATGCATTACTGGTCCGTGGACAATCCTCGCAGGCTTAGACAGGTAGAGCGACAGCGACCGCGGACTGTAAATGTATGGTGCGGAATCATTGGCGACCACCTCATTGGTCCTCACTTCATTGCTCTCGCAATGTCCCGTGTACTCATGTGTGGGTTCATGGCAACAGCAGCTAACACACCAACTGCACCCGCTTCTCCTGTGACGGGCCTGTTACGGACCCGTTTGCGTGCTACGACCATACCTCTTGCATACAGTTGGCGGTAGATGTTTTGCAATGTGCGGCACGTTGGATGCTCCCTGTCCGGGTACCGTTCTGCATACACCCTGCAGGCTTCAGCTGCATTTCGTCGACACTCGCCATAGATATGATCTCCGCCTTTTCAGAGTTCGAATACACCATGGTCACAGTTCCTACAACACTACACTATCACAGACGTCTGGTAACACGGTGTACTACAGTTGGTCTGTGTGCGGAGACGAATGCAGAATAACAACAGCAACAAGCGCTATATGCGGACACTGCGACAGCTAGACCAAACCACAACAGTGCACTACAGCCACACTCGTAAACACGGTCGTCATCGTAAACATGTCCCTGCAGATGCTGCTCGCCGACCGTGGCCCGTGTTTGTTACAACACGCAACTGAACGTCGGAGGTTTCAAGCGTCAACTTTAGGTTACAATATCTCCGGATGTAATTAACATTTCACAATGCAACAAACGGCACTGATTACGTATTTGTTTACATGTTCAGATGTGCTAACAAAACTAACGTGGTTCCATTAAAAAACGTAGGTTTGTGTTAAAAAACATACTTCCGTGCATTTTTGTATGGTTTGTATTAAACAATTACACTAGCCCCTCTCCTCACGTTCGGTCTGTGGAATCGGTTTGTCAGTATTTGATGTGGTTTACGAAATATATCCAGCGGTAACGTTAGGTGACTCACCCTGTGTATATACACTCCTGGAAATGGAAAAAAGAACACATTGACACCGGTGTGTCAGACCCACCATACTTGCTCCGGACACTGCGAGAGGGCTGTACAAGCAATGATCACACGCACGGCACAGCGGACACACCAGGAACCGCGGTGTTGGCCGGCGAATGGCGCTAGCTGCGCAGCATTTGTGCACCGCCGCCGTCAGTGTCAGCCAGTTTGCCGTGGCATACGGAGCTCCATCGCAGTCTTTAACACTGGTAGCATGCCGCGACAGCGTGGACGTGAACCGTATGTGCAGTTGACGGACTTTGAGCGAGGGCGTATAGTGGGCATGCGGGAGGCCGGGTGGACGTACCACCGAATTGCTCAACACGTGGGGCGTGAGGTCTCCACAGTACATCGATGTTGTCGCCAGTGGTCGGCGGAAGGTGCACGTGCCCGTCGACCTGGTACCGGACCGCAGCGACGCACGGATGCACGCCAAGACCGTAGGATCCTACGCAGTGCCGTAGGGGACCGCACCGCCACTTCCCAGCAAATTAGGGACACTGTTGCTCCTGGGGTATCGGCGAGGACCATTCGCAACCGTCTCCATGAAGCTGGGCTACGGTCCCGCACACCGTTAGGCCGTCTTCCGCTCACGCCCCAACATCGTGCAGCCCGCCTCCAGTGGTGTCGCGACAGGCGTGAATGGAGGGACGAATGGAGACGTGTCGTCTTCAGCGATGAGAGTCGCTTCTGCCTTGGTGCCAATGATGGTCGTATGCGTGTTTGGCGCCGTGCAGGTGAGCGCCACAATCAGGACTGCATACGACCGAGGCACACAGGGCCAACACCCGGCATCATGGTGTGGGGAGCGATCTCCTACACTGGCCGTACACCACTGGTGATCGTCGAGGGGACACTGAATAGTGCACGGTACATCCAAACCGTCATCGAACCCATCGTTCTACCATTCCTAGACCGGCAAGGGAACTTGCTGTTCCAACAGGACAATGCACGTCCGCATGTATCCCGTGCCACCCAACGTGCTCTAGAAGGTGTAAGTCAACTACCCTGGCCAGCAAGATCTCCGGATCTGTCCCCCATTGAGCATGTTTGGGACTGGATGAAGCGTCGTCTCACGCGGTCTGCACGTCCAGCACGAACGCTGGTCCAACTGAGGCGCCAGGTGGAAATGGCATGGCTAGCCGTTCCACAGGACTACATCCAGCATCTCTACGATCGTCTCCATGGGAGAATAGCAGCCTGCATTGCTGCGAAAGGTGGATATACACTGTACTAGTGCCGACATTGTGCATGCTCTGTTGCCTGTGTCTATGTGCCTGTGGTTCTGTCAGTGTGATCATGTGATGTATCTGACCCCAGGAATGTGTCAATAAAGTTTCCTCTTCCTGGGACAATGAATTCACGGTGTTCTTATTTCAATTTCCAGGAGTGTACATTTGCAACCGCGTAGCAAGTGGAATATCTTCGAGCAAGCGGGCCATTTCTACTTGAAGAAACTGTAAGTACGTCTCGCCAGTTAGACGTCCTGGGAAAATGAATGGTCCAATAAAGTGTGTGTTGATTATACCACACCATACATTTATGCTAAATCGCTGATGAAAATTGCGTTGCCCTGTTGCATTTTTGCTTCAGATCATACGTGCTCGTTATGGAAATTGTTTATACCATCTGGAGTAAACAGTGCCTGATCAATATATAAAATGTGTTTGCGAAACTGCCGATTAGTATTTAACCAATTGCACAACTCCAAACGAAGAGCAGGATCTCCCGGATGTGAATGATGCACTTTTTGGTCCTGGTGAGGATACAGATTATTGTACTTCAGTGTACGCCATACCCTAGATTATGAAATGCCTAATCGTTGAAAGATAAGTCGTGTACTGGTACTCGGGCTACGTTGAACAGCATCGATAATATCCTCATCATCATCTTCACGTATCTAGCGCTCATACTGATTATGAACGCTAGGTAGAGAATCTGTTTCCCGTAACATTCGAAATACTCGACAAATGGTTCGTGCATTCGGAATCCTTCAAGTTGGATAACGTACGCGATATTCGTTAAATGCAGCCGTAGAATTACTATCACATTTGCCACAAGTAAACACCATATCGGCTTATTCCTTCGTCGCAAATTCGAAAGACATCCCTATTTCGTAAATACTCTACAAACTACAACAGTTGCTATGTGGTTTCACTTAAATGTTTCACTTAAATGCACTGTTGTTGTTATGTTCTTTCACTGAACAATAGCGAAACCTAGTTCGTTTGAAGGTTAGGAAACGAATGAAACAACTCACTAACGGTTGCCAACAATGACATAAATATTTCTACATTCTTAATGGAAAGTAAATAAATTTACTTGTATAATAATCTTTGCTTCTCTGAATGTTCTGGAAAACTACTACAGAGTCACGTCTGGGACATGTTTTATTAGATTTACCAGACCAATAACAACAAAATAAAAGGAAATCGTTCTTTACTTTAACCTCGTACAGTTTTGCGATGGCTTCACATTGGCGAAGTTGCTAAATTTCAGGCAAAATCTTTTATTAGCCGTAACTGCATAACTAAACGTTTGCGGACCTATGTTTGTATGGACGTTTTTTCTTTAGTTTTACTTGTAGAATAACGTGTTAAAATATTTGCGTATCTTCGTGAATCACCCGATATATGTATACAGTATATTGTAGGTACGTACATGAATGTACATAAACCTACTTCCAAGTATACATCTATATCAATGAATGTACAAACAGAACAATATTCACTGCTAACCGATCAGTCATTCTATTAGTATACAATAATTGCCGTGCATAGTGGCTGCATGTGTAGCGGCAACGGCGTGAGTACGTTGTTGTACTTGGGAACTCATGAGCTCGTTCTCCTCCTACGCGGGACGAGTCAGCTTGTACCCGACCTTAGATTCAAGCAACGAGCTTTCAAATAAATGGACAGCGGCAGAAAATCGCTAGCTGTGTCTCTGAGCATGCGGAGAGGTAAAGATAATTTCTGTTGTCTGATGTAGCAGTGGGTTCTGAAGTTCATTAAATTTCTTTCGATTTAACCATCCGATTCTTTCCTTGTGATTTCGAGACCTATCACCACTATTGCCATCAGGAACAAACTTTTGACTGCCACGATTAGTTTAACTCATGTTGTTATTCTCTATACATATAAATGATATGGCTGACAGAGTGGGCAGTAATTTCCGGTTGTTTGCTGATGATGCCGTGGTGTACGGTAAGATGTCGATGCTGAGTGACTGTAGGAAGAGACAAGATGATTTAGACAAAGTTTCCAGTCGGTATTATGAACGGCAGCTAGCCCTAAATCTATAAAAATGTAAGTTAATGCGGATGAGTAGGAAGGTCAAACCTGTAATGTTCGGATAAAGTATTACTAGTGTCCTGCTTGACGTAGTTAAGAGTTTTGAATATCTGAGCATAAAGTTGCAAAGCGATATGAGGTGGAACGAGCATGTAAGGGTTGTAGTAGGGAAGGCGAATGATCGACTTCGATTTATTGGCAGAAATTTAGGAAACAGTGGTTCACCTGTAAAGGAAACCGCATATTGGACGCTGTTACGACCTATTCTTGAGTACTACTCGAGTGTTTGTGATCCGTAACAGGTCGGATTGTAGGAAGACATCGAAGCAACTCATAGGCTGGCTTCTACACTCCTGGAAATTGAAATAAGAACACCGTGAATTCATTGTCCCAGGAAGGGGAAACTTTATTGACACATTCCTGGGGTCAGATACATCACATGATCACACTGACAGAACCACAGGCACATAGACACAGGCAACAGAGCATGCACAATGTCGGCACTAGTACAGTGTATATCCACCTTTCGCAGCAATGCAGGCTGCTATTCTCCCATGGAGACGATCGTAGAGATGCTGGATGTAGTCCTGTGGAACGGCTAGCCATGCCATTTCCACCTGGCGCCTCAGTTGGACCAGCGTTCGTGCTGGACGTGCAGACCGCGTGAGACGACGTTTCATCCAGTCCCAAACATGCTCAATGGGGGACAGATCCGGAGATCTTGCTGGCCAGGGTAGTTGACTTACACCTTCTAGAGCACGTTGGGTGGCACGGGATACATGCGGACGTGCATTGTCCTGTTGGAACAGCAAGTTCCCTTGCCGGTCTAGGAATGGTAGAACGATGGGTTCGATGACGGTTTGGATGTACCGTGCACTATTCAGTGTCCCCTCGACGATCACCAGTGGTGTACGGCCAGTGTAGGAGATCGCTCCCCACACCATGATGCCGGGTGTTGGCCCTGTGTGCCTCTGTCGTATGCAGTCCTGATTGTGGCGCTCACCTGCCCGGCGCCAAACACGCATACGACCATCATTGGCACCAAGGCAGAAGCGACTCTCATCGCTGAAGACGACACTCCATTCGTCCCTCCATTCACGCCTGTCGCGACACCACTGGAGGCGGGCTGCACGATGTTGGGGCGTGAGCGGAAGACGGCCTAACGGTGTGCGGGACCGTAGCCCAGCTTCATGGAGACGGTTGCGAATGGTCCTCGCCGATACCCCAGGAGCAACAGTGTCCCTAATTTGCTGGGAAGTGGCGGTGCGGTCCCCTACGGCACTGCGTAGGATCCTACGGTCTTGGCGTGCATCCGTGCGTCGCTGCGGTCCGGTCCCAGGTCGACTGGCACGTGCACCTTCCGCCGACCACTGGCGACAACATCGATGTACTGTGGAGACCTCACGCCCCACGTGTTGAGCAATTCGGCGGTACGTCCACCCGGCCTCCCGCATGCCCACTATACGCCCTCGCTCAAAGTCCGTCAACTGCACAGACGGTTCACGTCCACGCTGTCGCGGCATGCTACCAGTGTTAAAGACTGCGATGGAGCTCCGTATGCCACGGCAAACTGGCTGACACTGACGGCGGCGGTGCACAAATGCTGCGCAGCTAGCGCCATTCGACGGCCAACACCGCGGTTCCTGGTGTGTCCGCTGTGCCGTGCGTGTGATCATTGCTTGTACAGCCCTCTCGCAGTGTCCGGAGCAAGTATGGTGGGTCTGACACACCGGTGTCAATGTGTTCTTTTTTCCATTTCCAGGAGTGTAGATTTGTTGCCGGTAGGTTCGAATAACACGTGTTATGGAGACGCTTCGGTAACACAAATTGAGAAAATTTAGAGAACGAGCATTTGTAACTGACTGCCGAACGATTCTACTGCCGCCGATATATATTGCACGTAAGGACCACGAAGATAAAATACGAGAAATTAGGGCTCATACGGCGGCATAGAGACGGGCTGTTTTCCCTCGCTCCATTTGCGAGTGGAACAGAAAAGGAAATGACAAGCAACGGTACACGGTGCCTTCCTCCACGCATCGTACGGTGGCTTGCGGATTATGTATGTAGATGTAAATGTAGATGTAGATAATGGCCATTTCTGACCCTTTGAGATTAGGGCCTTTCACCTTATATTTTCTTTAAGAGAGTAGTTAAATAAAGTGCAGAGAGAGATAAGAGAATAAATTACTGAAAGTTCTGTGTGAGAGTGAACAGCAGTTATGCATGAGGAAACGTAAACTGTAACGCTTTTTGATCAAGCGGAGATGCATAATGGAAATGGGCGATGATGATATGATCCTAGCAAACGTCTGTATGAGATTGCGTCTAATAAAGTCTTGGTTAAGTGGAAAGTTATTAAAAGCGTGGACACATTTACGTATAAATTTCTGAAACAAGAAGCTGAGATTGCTAATGAGTCTTTGATAGTTGTGGTATTCAGCTGAACTACCACCATGATGACTCTTACAGACGCCCAATGACGACAGCCTTTTGCTTTCCGTTTGTTACGTCAGTCTGTGACAACAGTACAATTGGAAGTATGTGTATACTGTATCTTGTGTCATGACATCATATAGAATTCACAATTCATCAATATTTTTGATTACTAGAAACAATCTTGAAAGAAAAACTAAACTTACGCGAATAGAAGCATGTCAACGAAATTTGTTGCCTGTTATTAAGAGAACCTAATAACGGAAGTGAGTACTGACTTGAATGTAATTATAGGACACAATGTCAACGAAAATAGTGCGACGAGATCTGCCTAGACAAAGTTTTGTAATAGAGCTGCAACTTCAAAAACTTCTCTGGGCCATGTGAATGCGAGGAGTAGTTTTCAGTGATGTAAGATGGGTAAAGTTGGACTGCTGACCGATGAAAACATTGATTGTTTTTGACTATCCTACTTTTACATTGTTTCCTACCAAAGGATATATTTAGATCTGTAGCACGCATTCCTAGCTGTCTCTAATATTTCAGGCGAGCATACCATCTTACCGTTTTGTGGTAGTGATCATTATACGCTTGTGTGCAAAAATTAGGTCGAAATTAACTTTCGCTTGCTGTGTCACAGCTCGATCAAACTTGGACCATGCATAGGAAAAACTACTACAGTATAACAAATAACTGAAAGTAATACGCAATGACACATACAGAAATCACACTTTTACTTGATTGCATTAGTCATCGCTATTCATGATCGCTCCCTGGACATTACAAACGGCGTGATGAAATTCCTAATAGAGTCTGTAATCACCACGGAAGGCAATACATACTCGGCAATGTTCTACCACTCTGAACAAAAGGCCGGTAAGGAGTCCTCGTGGTAAGGCGTTCAATTCTTCCACCAGCGCGGTTGACAGCTTCCGGACATGTTGCAATACGTCTCTTCAATGCAACACACACATGTTTGATGATATTGTTTGGGTTAACGGGCACGCTACTTCATTCGCCGAATATCCTTTCGTTCCCAGAGCTTTTCCGTATGCGCCTTTTGATAGGTCGCGCATTGTCATCCACGAGAGTGAAGTCAGGGCCGAATGCACACCTGCAAAGACGCGCATGGGGAAGGGGTACAGCGTCACAATAACGTTTACGTGTGAGTGACCCCATTCAAAGATTTGCTGGTCAGTAAGCCAATGTAACATTTTACTTTCCGATGCAGTAACACCTAGACCATCAAAATATTTATGTTCGACAACATTCCTTTGTGCATTACGTATACCAACGACTAGACATATAAGGCTACATCCAGCATCGCCGAATTTGATCGTTGTTGGGAGGTATCTACATATAGACTCCGCTAGCCACCAAGCGATGTGTGGCGGAGGGCACAATTCGCGCCAGTTATATTTCCCACCGTCTGTTCCACTCGCGGATCGCGCGAGGGAAAAACTGTCTGAACGCCTCAGTACGAGCTCTAATATCCCTTATCTATGAATGGTGATCATTGTGCGATTTGAAAGTTGGTGGTAATAATACGTGCTCTACATCCTCGGCTAAGATCGGATTTCGGAATTTAGTGAGCAGCCCCTTCCGCTTAGCGCGCCATCTATCTGCAAGTGTGTCCCACTTCAAACTTTCTATGAGATTTGCAACGCTCTCGCGATGGCCAAATGTACCAGTCACGAATCTTGCCGCTCTTCTTTGGATCTTCTCAGTCTCTTGAATAAGACCCAACTGGTATGGGCCCCATACAGACGAACAATACTCTAAGACTGGACGAACTAACGTCTTGTAAGCTAATTCCTTTGTTGAAGGACTGCATCGCTTCAGGATTCTACCAATAAACCGCAATCTAGAGTTCGACTAGCCCGTTACTTGTGTAATCTGATCATTCCATTTGAGATCCTTTCGAATAGTCACACCCAGATACTTGACGGATGTTACCGCTCCCAAAGACTGGGCATTTATTTTATCCTCGTGCATTCATGGGGATTTTCGCCTTGTTATACTCAGTAGGTTACACTTACTAATATTGAGAGATAGCTGCCAGTCATTACACCACGCATTTGTTTTCTGCAAATCCTCATCGATTTGTTCACGACTTTCGTGTGATGCTACTTTCCAGCAGACTACAGCATTATCGGCAAACAGTCTAATGCTGCTGTCAAAACCATCAATTAGATCGTTTATGTAAATCGTAAAAAGCAGCGGACCTATTACACTGCCCTGGGGCACACCTGAAGTTACGCTTGTTTCTGTTGAAGTCACCCCGTTAAGGACGACATACTGCTCCCTGTCTGTTAGAAAAATATTTATCCAACCGCATTTGTCATTGGATAGGCCGTAAGCGTGCACTTTTTGCAGCAAGCGACAGTGCGGAACTGAGTCGACCGCCTTTCGAAAGTCGAGAAATATGGCATCACCCTGGAGTCGGTATCTAGAACCTGTTATATATCATGCAAGAAGAGGGCCAGCTGTGTCTCGCATGACCATTGTTTCCTAGAACCGTGCTGGTTTCTGCAGATGAGCTTCTCAGAGTCTAGAAAGGTCATTATGTCTGAACACAGAATATGTTCCATGATTCTACAACAAATCGATGTCAGTGAAATTGGCCGGTAATTTTGTGCATCCGATTTTCTTTGAGTAAAAGTGTCAAGTCTGTTTGTGTCATTGCGTATTTCTTTTAGTTACCTTCTGTACTGTACTGTACTGTAGCAGTTCTTTCCATATATGGTCCAAGTTTCATCGAACTATATTACTTGACAGTGACACATTATGCGAAATTGCTTTCGTCCTTACGTTTTCATCCCAGGGTACAATGAAGCTGTGTTCTCTAAAGAGGATGTCGTTCAAAGATGAGGATGTACGCATTCATACGTTTGTAAAGTCTGATGATTTCGTTAGGATGCATGTGATGTAACACCTCTTCTTCGTTTCCATAATTGGCAGAATTCAGTATTATAGGTTATTTTGTGTTGGAGAAACAACTGACGGCTCTTTACACTCCTTCTGCATTCCTCAAGATACTGGCGACATTTTTTTGCGATGGGCAGTAAGTTGGGTTAAACTGTTACGGTATCTTAGACGCGACCACATTATACTAGATGGATCTCATATTAGGTCTTGTAACTGTAGAGTTTTAATACACATTACGAAATGAACATTTCACAAAAAAAACTTTTAACTTGTATCCACATTGCAGGATGGGGAATTTATGTGGGACAAGCAGATGCAAGGAGAGATCCTCGCAGGATTCTACTACGGTTTTACGGTTGGCCACATACCGGGAGGCGTACTCGCCGATCGACTCGGTGGCAAGGCCGTCATGTTGTTCGGCATGCTCGTCTCATCCCTCCTGACAGCCCTGACACCGCTGTCTGCGTGGGCTGGCTACTACGTACTGTTCACCAACAGGGTCCTCCAGGGACTGGCTCAGGTATCTTCTACACTTCTCTCATTCTTTCTTTACTTCATAAATGCCTATTGCTTGAATAATAGTGATCCAGGTAAGTGCTTTGGACAGCCATAATACAACAATAAATAAGTTAAACAAAATACTAACAAACGTATCTTGGGAGAAAAATATTTTAGGATTACCTTGGCTCTCGCTACCGTCTTATCAAATAATCGCAAATAGCTATTGACTCCGTAATATCTCTTCGTTCTATTTTACTGAGACTCTCTCCTAGTACTCTGTGTTACCTTTCTGGCACCCACAAAACGCCGCTCGTATCGTCGTCACATCTACTGAATCAATAACAACATGTACTGATAAGCAGAACATCCCTGACCCTACTCTATACCACCCTCTTCACCTTGAGAACGACAGTATGGTTACACACGTTAATATGCTCATACTACACAACAAAAACATAAATACAGAACAATGATTTACAATAATGTTAAGTCTGCGATGGACTTGCCTGAGGTAGACGACAGTTTCTGGTAGCAGAATGATGGACGATGTGATTTCCGGGTACTTTCGCCGCTGCTGACCAGAGACGGCTGCAAGATGGTGTGATTTTATTAAGTGCACTGAAAGCTACAAAGGCTTTGAGAGTCATGAAAAATAGAAAAGCTACTGGAATACATGGAATAAATGCAGAACTAATTAAAATGGAGGGTTATAACTAGATAAAAGCCTTTTACAATTACTAAATAAATGTTGGACGAACTGCAAGAACCGATACTCTTGGTATACAGCAGAAGTTCTTTATTTTTTCAAGAAAAGGAAACATAATGACTGTACAAATTATTGTATCATCAGTCGCCTAAAGACTGGCTACAAACTATACCCAGAGATAATCAATAACCGCATGAGGAACAACGTCACATAAGCTGTTACTTCAGAAGAACAAACTGGCTTTAGATCAGGTCATTCGTACACAGAAAATATCTTCGTAATTAAAAACATTATAGAAAAAGAGAGGGAGTTTAATATAGAAACCCATGTAGACTTAATCGAACTTGAGAATTGTTTTCACCATGTGAGCCGTGATAGTTCATGGAAGATTATGTCTGAATGTGGATATCCTTGTCACCTAATAGAGGTAATGAAAAGCCTGTACAAACATACAAGCATTGCAATAAACACAGGTAGGAATCGATTAGAAGAAATAATTCTTAGCCAAATTGTTAGACAAGGGTGTGGACTATCACCTATCCATTTTAATATTTACATTGACTTCATTCTTTGTAAATGGAAATGTATAGTAAATAAAGTCATTAAGCTAAAGAATGCGCAAAATCTGAATGTACTTTTGTTTGCAGGTGATATCGTTATTATTCTCAAGAATGAAGATGACCCCCAAAGATCAGTATACAGTTGAACGAAATATAGAAGAAATACAACTCTAAATTTCTAGTAATAGAACGGAAATAATGGCTTTCCGAGGAAAATATCCTGTCAGATCAAAAATTGTTTTGAATAATTCGGTTTTAGAATAAGTCTCTCAAATCTCTTATTTAGGCAATGCTATAACTTTTGGTTTTGACTCATACATAAAATAAAATACATAAATTCTAAGCTGTTTCATATTTTTGGCCATGGAGTACAAAAGGAGACCATAATATGAAACTGTTTAAAGTGATCTCGGTTCCTGTGTTATTCGATGAAAGTGACAGCTGAGTTACCAGAAAAAAACCTAGAAAACAAAATTCAGAAAGTAGAGATGAGATTCCTAAGGAAGACGAAGGACTGCACAAGAAGGGACATGATTGGAAATGAAAATATTAGAAAAGATTTAAATATTTTCAACACGAATGAAGACTGGGAACAACATTTCAAGGAACTGCCAGGTAACGGAATTCCACAAAAATCCTGGACTACAAGCTGAATGGGAAGATCATAAAGAGATAGGGATGATTTGTTTGTAAGTTCGGAACAAGCAATAGCCTACTCGTTGGAAGGAAGATGATGATGGTGACACTGAAATTCATGTCCACTAAAATTGAAGTTCCAGAAATAATCCAAACGGCAAGAAATGTTGTACATTCTCGAGGGAAAACCCCTGCACGGGATTCATTCTCTGAATTCTATTAGACAGATGTCCCTACTGTGTTAGGTTATATTGAGTTTGTGACGACCCTGCATCCTCCCTTATAGATATATTTGTCACTCTTTCTGAACTTGGGTCGTAAAGCTATTAATGTGCTTCACCGCAGATACTTTGCTACTTTGGTTCCCACCCTGGGGTAAGTACCACATGAGGGGTAAAATCAAATTTCCTGAGGGGTATACACAAGAAGGCCACGAAACAAATGACCTTTCTAGACTCTGAGAAACTCATCTGCAGAAACCAGCGCCGTTTTAGGAAACAGCGGTCATGCGAGACACAGCTGGCCCTCTTTGTGCATGATATACAACAGGCTCTAGATACAGGCTCCCAGGCTGATGGCATATTTCTCGACTTTCGGAAGGCGTTCGACTCAGTTCCACACGGTCGCTTGCTACAAAAGATGCGCGCTTACGGTCTATCCGATTATATATGTGGCTGGATAGAAAGTTTTCTAACAGACAGGGAGCAATATGTCGTCCTGAACGGGATGACTTCAACAGGAACAAGCGTAACATCAGGTGTGCGCCAGGGCAGTGTAATAGGTCCTCTGCATTCTACGATTTACATAAACGATATCTGGTTGATGGTAGTGACAGCGAACTTAGACTGTTTGCCCATGATGCTGTAGTCTACAGAAAAGTAGTATCACACGAAAGTAATGAACAAACCAATGAAGATTTGCAGAAAATAAATGCGTGGTGTAATGACTGGCAGTTATCTCTCAATATTAGTAAGCATAACATACTGCGTTTAACAAGGCGTAAATCCCCATTAATGTACGAGTACAAAATAAATGCCCAGTCTTTGGTGTGACTATATGAAATGATCTTAAATGGAATGATCAGATTAAACAAGTAATGGGTAAGGCGAACTCTAGATTGCGGTTTATTGGTAGAATCCAGAAGCGATGCAGTCCTTCAACAAAGGAAATAGCTTACAATACGTTAGTTCGTCCAGTCTTGGAGTATTGTTCGTCTGTATGGGACCTTTACCAGTTGGGTCTGATTCAAGAGATTGAGAAGGTCCAAGGAAGAGCGGTAAGATTAGTGACTTAGCCATCGCGAGGGAGTTACAAATCTCATAGAAAGTTTGAAGTGGGACACACTTGCAGATAGACGGCGCGCTAAACAGAAGGGGCTGCTAACTAAATTCCGAAATCCGATCTTCACCGAGAACGTAGAGCATATATTATTACCACCAACTTTCAAATCGCGCAGTGATCACGATTCAGAGATAAGGGAAATAAGAAATCGTACTGAGGTGTTGAGACAGTGGAACAGAGGGGGGGAGGGGGGGGCATATGACTTGGGAGCTATTGGAGTCTATATGTAGATGTAGAAAAGCATTTTTTTTTAAATGATTACTGTTGTCATTACTTCGTAAACCTGAAGTATTGATTACTAATGTTGCTAATAAGCAGTTTACCTGCAAACGATAGAATTAATGTGTCACAAAATGTAGTGGAGGTTACAGCTTGTCAAATAAATGTATAAACGCCTTCCTCACATAGTCACTCACTACACACATAAATTGTATGAAAAAAAACTTTGTGTTCTGCCTTGCGGCAGGTCTTGTCATGGGAGACGCCTCGTCAGAGAGGTCCACCACATGAGCGTCTAGGGAAGTGATTCCAGAGGTGGTTTCCCGTTGCCTTCCACTGATGATGATGAAATGATAATGAGGACAACACAACACCCAGTCCCTGAGCGGAGAACATCTCCGACCCAGCCGGGAATCGAACCGGGGCCTCTTGCCGTGACAAGACTGCCCTGCTGACCACTCAGCTATGGGCGCGGACTACATTTTATACTATTATTATTAGTCGCAGTGATCGGACACAAAGAATTCTGAATTATTCTAGTTTCAATAGTTGAGAAATAAGGTGTCCAGTCAGTGTATATCCTCCGCATGGATAGTAAGCTTAGCTTTCTGAGAAGGAACTGCAGGCAGTGCTCTTGATACATTGACAGTTGCTTCATTATTCTAAATGGAAAAAGACTTGTTATAAATAAGTAGTATTAATGGTTCGTTGACTCAAGTTAGTTGTTTAGTAAAACATCTGCAAAAAGTGAGTAGCATTTATCTTTCACCATTTTAAAAATAAAAGTGTTCAAAGAAAATTCAATTATAACTTAAAGTTCAGTTCTGTTGGTGATGAAGAGAGGGGCGGGGGCGTAGAGGTACTAGTTAATATCTGAATTTACTAACGGGTAAGCCGGCCGCGGTGGTCTAGCGGTTCTAGGCGCTCAGTCCGGAGCCGCGCGACTGCTACGGTCGCAGGTTCGAATCCTGCCTCGGGCGTGGATGTGTGTGATGTCCTTAGGTTAGTTAGGTTTAAGTAGTTCTAAGTTCTAGGGGACTGATGACCATGGATGTTAAGTCCCATAGTGCTCAGAGCCATTTGAACCATTTTGAACTAACGGGTAATGGTGTCGGAAAGGTTGGGAACCACTGTGTTAATCCACCTACCGTTGGATTAGCCGAGTTCAGCATTGCAGAGTAATCGTTGCCGACTGAAAATGCTGTCAGCAGTAGTGATTGTTGTTGCTTGGCACTAGTGCTCAGCCCGCCGCTCAAGTCAGTGCCAGGCGGCAAGTGGTGTTCAGACGAAGTGAGCACCGGCGTTGTTCGGACGTACTTCCGAATTTGCTTCAGGTATAATTATTCCTGCCGCGTTATGTTCACTATAAGGTTCAAATGTGAAATCGTTCATGTCGTATGTTAGTATGTGGAATGTTGCTAAAACCGAGAATATTTAAAAGTGTCTGAAATCAGTAATGAGTTCGGTAATAAACCGTACAATTTGTGATCCGACCGCAGCTACTGTTCTTAATCGAATCCACAATTATTCGCTTCCTCAAACTATCAGTAAATGAAATAAATATATTGTTAACTTATTGGATCGAAGAGAGGCAACGTCGTCGTAACATAGCACATCTAGCAGTCGTGTTAAAAGGTCATCGGTGCCATGCTATCTCACAAAGCAAAAGCTGAGTATCCACTTTCGTATGTACTGTCAACTGGGGCAACATTGGCTCATCTTTTCATTTTCTTTGACATGTAAAGCTCTGATTAGTGGATAGGATGCTGGTACACTGCAATGTAACATTTCTTCAAGAATCTGTATCTCATGCGGTATTCTCATATTTTCGAAACTGTTTCTGCCTGAAATATTTTTTTCCAAAGAAATTGGGGAAATATTACTTTTACTTGTGATAACTTTGATCTAGATGTTGAAATTTGTTCACAGTAACCTAAAGAAATGCACTGCACCAATGTTCGGTGAAATAAGAATGATCGTATGTTTAGCCAGTTGCTACCTAAGTTCAATGAATTGTTTGTTTCCAAAAGCTGAGTTACATAACTAAAATTCATAGAGATAAAATGATCAAGGAAAACACTATTTGCTTCATTTTTATTAAATCAATCATTTCAAAAGCACAACGCAATTTGAATGTCAATAAAACTGATTACGCTAAGCTGTCTACTGCTGCAACAGAAAATACGTTCATTTTAGACCCGTTTTTCGCTTCGTGTATTTTGCGAAACATTCTCCCAGTAATACACCTTCTTAGCATCAACTGAGAATGTTAAAAAAACACCTCTTTTTTCTTTGGTTCTTCTAAGAATGCCTCTCCTACCATGTCGCTTCAGTTTTGTTCATTGGCAAACACCTGCTGCCTGTTTAGTGGAACAATTTCACACTTTTTGTACCCAGAAATTTTGTGATGGGTAATGGCCTTTTTTAGACCCTTCAACAGATCATTTAGTAAGACAGTGAACATATGTCAGCTTGATAGGAAATAATTCCTTTTAAAATAGTAAAAAACTTTTAAGGTAATTGATAGTAGGTGACAAAATAAACAAAACTTCAGCCTAAATTATTTGGGCCAAAGTTATCCCAAAACATGAAATAGTTTACCCCATTACCAAATATTGTGTTTATTTCATAAGAAAACGAAGCATTAGAAGTTTCGTCTTTACACCAAAATTTAAAATGAAATCCATGACAAACAGATGAAAGTTGGAACACTGCTATTCTACCTCGACTGGCAGACCTGTCACATAACAAGTGCTGCTGCAGCAGCAGATACGTGAATTACAGTAACAGTGCAGTAGGAACAGAATATATGTTGATGTATGTATGAGCTGCATGGCACAGAAACATTTTTTTTTCTCTGGGACAGTGATACCAACAAAGTGCCAATGTTACCCCAGCTGACGGTATATGCTTTTAATAAATTATTGTTTTTGTACTCATGTATTACTGCTGATGATTCTCTTTTACAGACGTTGCCCTTTGAAGAGTGTGCAACTAGCGTACCAGCAGGGCACACCCATTCAGATACATGTATCTGTGGCAGGTCTTAGCTTAATCCTACCTTTACGTTGGACACTTACCTTAGGTGTACACAGCACTTACTATGCTCTCAGAGTTAACTAAGCTGAGCTAAATTCTCTCACATGGAATCCAAATAACATTCATCTTTTCATGAACACAGTTCATTAGTTTCCTGTAACTTGTCTACATTGCACAGGCGGAAAATGCCTTTCATGAGGCATAGCCGCACGCTTTTTAAAACACAGTTCACTTACCTCTTCTGCTCAACAGATTTAAATGACTGTCCAGTTAGATATTCCAATTTTTGAAAATAATCTAGCTGTCATTGACCATTTAACTATTCAAAATTACTAAGAAAGGTGTTTAAAAAGTCAAGGAACATGCGCATAATGCCGAAATCAGTGCTTCCAACAGCAGACTTAAAGCTATATAGAATGTAGTGAAACGACAGAAAGCATACCAGCCACAGAAAAAGACAACATCAGTACCAAACTGAATGGAAGGGCTATAAATGATTGGGTAGCAAATGCATTTAATAATCATCTCTTACATATAGTAGAAAGCATAGGAACAAACAGTTCAAGAACAAAATCACAGCAGTATGTCGAATATGTAACTTTCATAGAATTTAATCTTATGAATATGTCACGAATCTCACCTTCTGAAGTTAGGAAAATTATACAGTCTCTCAAAAATGAAAGCTCATCTGGTTTTGATGGTGTTTCCAATAGAGTACTAAAAATCTGTTCCCATGTAATAAACCTAGTCTTCTTTTAAATGTGTAGTGCATTACTAACTAAAGGCATTTTTCCAGAGAGACTGAAATATGCTATTGTTAAACTCCTCTTTAAGAAAGGTGATAAGAGAAATGTCAACAATCACCAATGTGTTTCACTGTTGACATCATTCTCCAAAATATTTGAGAAGCTGGTGTATTATAGAATAGTATCTCTCCATGGCAACAACAGTGTTTTTAGCAAATCACAATCTGAGTTTCAGATGGGTTGCTCTACTGAGAATGTAATTTATATGTTCACTCATCAGATTGTACAAGCATTAAATAGTAAAATGGCACCAGTTTATATTTTCTGTGAACTCTCTAAGGCATACAACTGTGTGAATCACAGTATTCTAATAGATAAATTGATGTCTTATGGGATCGATGGTATAGCTAACCAAAGGATAATGTCGTATCTAACTAAAACAATTCAGAAAGTTGTAATTAGTAATTCAAGTAATGTAGTTCAGGGACATAATTCTGACTGTGGAGAAAGCACATAAGGAGTTCCCCAAGGTTCAATCTCATATATGTAAAGGCTCTTCCATCTAGTATACAACAAGTAGAACTAGTTCTTTTTGCAGGTGACACTAGTATTGTAATCAATCCAAGCATACGTACAGAAACTGAAGAAATGGTAAACAAAGTTCTTAAAAGTATCACTGACTAGTTTTCTGCAAACTTGATTGATGGTCTCACCACCAATTTTAAAAAAGATACAACATATTTAGTTCTGCACGTCTAGAGGTATTACATTAATGATAAGTGTAACACAAGGTGAGGAAATAATAAATAAGGTCGAAATTTCTAAATTCTTAGCAGTCCATATTGATTAGAATTTAAACTGAAGAAGAAACACAGTTTGAAACTCCTCAAACAATTTAGCGCTGCCACATTTGCACTTAGAACCATTGCAAATTTTGGGGAGGGGCAAATCAGTAAGCTTACGAAACTTCCTGGCAGGTTAAAACTGTGTGCCGAACCAAGACTCGAACTCGGTACCTTTGCCTTTCACGAACATCTTCTGCGAAGTCCTGGAAGAAAAGATACTACGGAGACGTGGCTTAGCCACAGCCTGGGGGATGTTTCCAGAATGAGATATTCACACTGAAATGGAGTGTGTGCTGATGCGAAACTCCCTGGAAGATTAAAACTGTATGCTTTGGTAGCTCAGTTGGTAGAGCACCTGCCTGCAAAAGGCAAATGTCTCGAATTTGAGTCTCGGTCTGGCACACAGTTTTAATCTCCCAGGAAGTTTCATATCACCACACACTCCGCTGTAAAGCGAAAATCTCATTCTAGAAATATCATGCATAATTTCATACAGTAATGGCTTATGTAATAATGTTCTTAGATAACTCATCTTTAAGGAAAAAAAGTTTTCATTGCCCAAAATCGTGCTGTAAGAATAATATTTGGTGCTCACCCATGATCATCTTGTAGGCATCGGTTTAACGTGTTGGGCATTCAGACTATTGCTTCACGGTATATTTAAACCTCATGAAGTTTGTTGTAAATAACCCACTACAATTCATAGGGGACGCTAAGCTACATAATTATATTACCAGAAGGAAAAATGACAGTCATTACTCCACATTAAGATTATCTTTAGCACAAAGAGGGGTGCACAATGCTGCACCAAAAATCTTTTATCACTTATCCAGTGATATAAAATGTCTAACAGACAGCAAAGTAAAATTTGATAACAAACTGCGAAAGTTTCTCCTTGACAAAACCTTATGATCTGTATAAGAATTTTTATTACTGTAGTGTGAAAAGATGGTGGGTAGGGATTACTAACTCGTATATCTTCTTACTTTTGGAAAAAAAAAGAAAGCTTAGAATGGTCAGAATGTAACTATGTACGAATTAATTCGTAATGTGAATGTATAATGACTCATTGCCCATCATTATGATCTATTGTGCAAAAGGGTCCATGGAACATGTAATCCACTAACTAACAGTTGTTATATCCTCTACTTCTCTTGAAATATCAAATTAACTCAGCCTCTTCTTCAGTCCTCCTATAGGCTTTTCTTCCTTCTGGAAACATCTCCACTCACTTCAAGTAATTTTTATATATGTGTAATGTTCGACTAAGAGCTCACCAACACGTTCCACTCATTTACTCAGTCTGCAATTACCCCAAAACAACTTCACTTTAACTTCTTCTCATTACACTGCTCCCTCTTCTCCACGCATCACACTATAGACTTTGTCTCAAGAAACTTCTCCTTTCCTCCTTACTCTTCCTACCTTAGAGTACTTTCATCTCTCTCACACTCTTGTTGCTCTAGACTGTCTTCTCTTTCATTGCAAACATAGATGATAGTTATAACGTTCTGGGCATAGTGGTTCAAATCAAAAATTTACATGAATATTACACAAACGTCAACAAAAGTAATGTATTTCCAAATAAGGTGTCATACATGCATATATACAGACTTTGCACTTGGCATTAATAAAACTCAGTTATAGAACATGAAGTGACATAAAATTGAGAACACAAACAATAAACAAAATATTATTGAACTGAAACATATTATTTACATTGGACAGAAATCTCCGTCACATCTCTCCCTGAAACTTTCGTAAAGTTCAAATAGCTTTATGAAAGTTTCTGGCAGTTACTGTCATTAATTAGATTAGTATTATATATTTGACCATTTAAAACAACTTCAATTATTCTTAATTCATATCCCCACTCATACCTCGTTCGTTTATAAGCAAGGTGTGACATTGTCTCGCTTCGCCTGTTAGCATCAGCTGGTGACAAGCACATGGCTGACACTACGTCTTTCATTCATTCACATCTTGTCACTGCACTTGATACTTTCTTACAATGGACAAACCACTCCTTTAGGCAACACAACTACTGTCTGGCACATTCAACCATCTGTAGTGGATTGTAAATTAGCAGTGCCAGCTCCAATCTGTCTGAACACATCTCTCTTTCATACATAGACTTTGTTATATTGAGTCATTTCACGAACATACATAGAATAAACAAAGAAAATACTATTGCAAATAATGTCTTCTAAGCTTCCTTTCTTAATAAATCTCCTGTAAATGCACCCACTTATTGGCCTCTTTCACATATCAGTATCACCTGTTTAATAAGTACCTTCATAAATCGTTGCTTCGTTAGAAATACTAACATTTTGTCTTGACAGGAAGCATTTTCTCAGTACCTTCACCTTCTTCTTCTTCTTCTTCTTCTTCTTCCATCTTGTCAGTAACACTCCTTTCCTCATTATGAAATAAATCCGGCTGCAGTCACTGACTAACTCAGACTGCTCTACTTATGTGATATCTTGCCTCTTCAGATGCATATACTTGCTAACAAAATTTTCTGCTGTTGCTAATCTCTTCAGTTTCTCATCGCTTGCTTCCCTCGGCTCTCATTGCACCTCCTCCTCTTCGTCTTCTTTCTTTTCTTCAGACCCTTCATTTTCTTTCTTCTCTTCTTCCTCTTTAGTGCTATCTTCCTCTACCTCAAGACTATCTCCTCCTCTTCCACGTTCTTCATCCTCTAATTTATGTGTAGTCACATAGCAATATTACTATCACCTCACCTTCTACCTTCTACAACACTATTTTCCTCTTCTCTGTTACAGATTCCTCTTTCTCCTCTCCTGCACTTCTGCTTTTCGTGATTTACTTCTGTCTTCAGCCTCTGTCTTCTGCACTGTCTTTTAGTCTGTTTTCATTGCCAATATGCGCTCTGTTATCGGAAGAAATGGTCCATATAATTTAGCTCTTATCTTTTCTTTGTCTCTTCTTCAGTTGTTATTCTACTTCCACCAGTTACGAAGACAGTTCCTTAAGTACGTGAGTTCTTTCTTCTTCTCTTGTTTCTTCTCTCCTCTTTCCATCATTACATTCTATTCCTTCCAAAAATATTTTTCTTCCTATTACCTATATGTCTCTCTCTTGTTTTTCCACCTCTGGGGTTTTCTAAACAACTGGTATTTAATGATTCCCCATTTCCCCGGTTGACAAGTGTTTCTGCAGCAGATAACTTCTATTCAACTTATCTCCCGCCCTACATTGCCGCTTGTGACGTCACTCCTGTCAGTGTATCTTCCAAGTTACTAAGAGTTCGCTTCACACACTTAATCACTGCGTGTAACGTCACTTGTGTTTTTATTTTTAATGCTCATCCTGCTGCGCTGATTGCTGTATATGATTCCTTGAAACTTGCCAAACAATTTTCACAGTAGTATCTAAGGTTGATTTCTTGCTAACTAGCAGTTACTGCCTCATCTTCTCAGCATGTTTAGAGCTCCTGGTCCTGACTGTTGCCTCGCATTTGTGTAGATATGCTGATAATTCCATCTCCTCTTATCGTCCTCTTCCAATCTTCTGTTATTCCTCTTCTTGTTTGGTCTTGTATCATCACCAACTATAAATCATGCATGTCCATCGTAGTTTGCACATTGCTCTGGTGTATGATTACCGTTAAAGTTGGCTTCTGCCTATTCCATTCTTCTCATATGACCGTCCAAATTAGTCCATAGCTCTGTGCCTACCGATACACAGATTTAGATGGTTTTCTCCACAGTCCAAAATCTTTACTTCATTGCTTAAAAACAAATCCATGCTCACTAACTTGTTAAGCATGCTCTGACACTAGGCTGATATACTGCCCCCCACCCAAAAAAAATAATAACTGAAGCTCCAGATAAAACCTCTCGCTACATTTTCCTGGATTTCACGTGATCAAACTTTCCGAGTAAACTTGTGGATAAACTCCCTGAATATTTCACATTGATCCTGTGCTTTCTATGCCCAATGCTGGTTGTCTTTCTTCATGAGACTACAGGATGCCTGTATTTGACTCACTTCACTCCAACGTACCAGTATGTTCTTTCATAGGCCCTGCATGAAATCCGTAGAATGGACAGATCCTATTTTTAAATTCCAGATAACTGAATTTTGCCTTTTCACAACGTCAATCGTATTTTTCGTGCGGTACCATCAACAATATGCAACCTTCTTCTGTTTGTGGAATCATCATATTTATTTCTTGTTCCACTGCCGTGGTACATTCTAGTAGAGTTTCTACTTTGTTTCTCCCTATCTGCTTAAGCTGTTCAGATATCTTTGAATCCACTTGATCGCTGACATTTGAGCATTTTCTTTCAGCAACCTGTTCAGATTCTTCTTTTGTAGCTCTGATGTTGCCTTCTGCTTCCCGCCACCGATTTTTCAGCTCATTTTTCGGTCTTACTGCCACTTCAGCAATAGTTAATTCCAAATTAGCCAGACCTGATATGATTTTACTATCGAGTTTGCTTTGGTCTTTTCGCATTTAATTTGGCTTCTGTCACTTCTATTTTCTTTTCTAATTTCCTTTACATAGTTTTTCTAATTTTCTTTGACCATTTTTCACTTCCATTTCTAATCGACCTAAAATATTAAGTACCAGCCACCTAGACATACTATTGGTGTTCATTTCTCCCAGAGGCACCACTACTATTGCCGCATTTGTTTTCTGATTCAGTTCTTCCACTTGGCCCTGTTTCTCCTTGAACAACTGTACCCCTAGTCAGATTGTTGAATTCACGTAAACTACCGTGTCTACACAAGACACAATGTGAGTGGACATAACTTTTGCAACATGTGTGTGAAGTGTACATGTTCATCAGCAATGTCTACGCGTAACATCAGACTGTTACAACCGGCCCACATCATCACGTTTTAGGAAGTAATGTCGAATGGAGGTGTTGTATGTTGGACTATTGTTTATATCGTTGTAGACGACGTCACACTGTGGATTACGACATATTCTACTCGAATTATGTACATCACCACTTCAGATTACAAAACTAAGTGATGTGGTATTGAAAAAAGTCTCGTCAGTCTCCACTCAGATAAATTCACATCCAACTATGTACACAGTGTATAACTGCTTATTGTCCACAACGAACATTCTTACCATTTCTCTGTCTTTCGCTACCTTTTCCTCCTCCTCTTCTATTCTTATTCCCTTCTCACGACTGCCAAAGTATCAAAATCTAAGTTCAACGGTGTTTCTTTCAAATTTGAGTGCCATGTGGCCGTTTGTAAGAGTAAATTTTGAGGTTTACGTTAATTGTACCTCCTTTAACGTATACATATTACATAATAAAGCATTTCAATATCTTGTAAGATCTTTCTCATAAATTTATTTTTCATTTTCATCTGATTGTTCAGATCAGACTTGAAGAATGTCTCTTTCGTTTACAGGGTGGCATAATACCAGCTATACAGACGATTGTTTGCAGATGGGCACCAGATCACGAAAGGAGCTTGTTTTCCATTATTTTTCTCGGTAAGCGTCAACAAAATGTAATTCTCTGCAAACATGTGACTAGTGTGTCTACAGGCCTTTGGACCGCAGTTTATAAGCGTAGTGCCATAATATGCTAAGCAGCGTTTGCGTGACATCACACACCCTGGTTGCCTACAAGCAGAGGCGAGCGTGGCATTAGGGATGGGAATAGGCGCCTGAACGCGCGCGCACACACATATGTAAATATATAGCAATCTGTAACTCCTTCTTAAGCGTTGCCTCTTTCTTGGAAGTGGGAAATTAGAAAGCTCCTGAGCTAAAACACATGCACACAAACACACATTTTCCCCTCCCAATCACAGTCGCACAATTTTACGTATGATGAAACCCAGTTTTAGTCATCGTGTTCTCTGTAGCCCTCATTTGGTGACAAAACTCGACTGAAGATCGTCTTTGTACCCATTCCGTACAAGGTACAATGCGCTCTCAAATTAAATGCCACAATGTTATTTCCATATCTAAACAGTCTATATTATTTATCAATATGAAAGTTTCTTCTGACTTATTTATTGGCACTACTGGTGTAACAATAATTATGCTCACTTGATGGAAGACAAAATGTATCCTCAAATAATGTGCGACAATGATTTTCCCATATCTAAATTTCCTGTATTATTGTTTATAAAAGAATATGTCATTCACTTTATTCTTACTACTGGTGTTACTTACGGGTTGAGTTACAGCTGAAGCCTAAAACCTGAATTCCGATCTTTATACCCAGTTGATACAAGGCTCAATGGAACCTCAAATTACGTGTCACATTGTTCTTTCCATATCACACACACAGAGACACACTGCCACTCATAATCACCAAGACAGATTATAGGGGAAAGGATTGGTTCAACAGGTGAAAGCCTTTCTTCTACTGTGAGTCTCGGGAGTAGTTGTATCTTTGGATAAGGTTCCGCACAGAGGAAAGTTCGATATCTGACTATAGATGAAAATTCGATTTTTACATCAAAGGTAAAATAGCACTATAAAATAAACAAAAGTTGTTTGTATTACTTATCATAATATCTAAAGATATGTTTTATACTGGTACAAAATTCATGCTCACTTTATTTGCACTACTGGCGTGATTTACACGTTAATCTACACTTGGCACCAAAAACTTGGCCGTGATTCGAACCTTGTACCAACATGGTGCAAAGTGCAAAAGCTTCCTGCACTACACGGCTATGAACCTCAGAAGCAGTAATATCTTTAGAGAAGTATAATATTACTGATATTGACAAAAAATATTATAAAACTTTTTAATCACTTCTGCTGATGGAAAAGCTCCTAAAATGGTAGAATGGAGCATAGAAAATTTTCACTTGTTAATAATGAAGTTAACACGGAGCATAGATTTAAGTTTCAGGAAGTCGTTTCTTAAAGTATTTGTATGGACTGTAGCCATGTATGGAAGTGAAACGGGGAAGATAAATAGTTTGGGCAAGAAGAGAATTTCGAAATGTGGTGCTACAGAAGAATGCTGAAGATTAGATGGGTAGATCACATAACTAATGAGGAGGTATTGAACAGAATTGGGGAGAAGAGGAATTTGTGGCACAACTTGACTCGAAGAAGGGATCGGTTGGTAGGACATGTTCTGAGGCATCAGGGAATCTCCAATTTAGTATTGGAGGACAGTGTGCAGGGTAAAAATCGTAGAGGGAGACCAAGAGATTAATACACTGAGCAGATTGCGGTAGGTACTGGAAGATGAAGAAGCTTGCACAGGATAGAGTAGCATGGAGAGCTGCACCAAACCAGTCTCAGGACTGAGGACCACAACAACAACAACAATAATGAAATTGCATTCCGCCATCCAGCATCAGATTCCCACAGACAGACGAGAATGTTGGCCGACGGCATTGTTTAGACTTTAGAGGCCAGTGACAGATCTCAGAATTATGCAGTTTGCGTAATTACGTTGCCCAGATACTGATAGAAAAGATCGGTAAAAGAGATCTCCGGGACGCTGAATAAAAGTTTGATAAAGAAATTGCCAACTGAACACAAGTGGCGTTCAATTGTAGCCACCATACAATTCGTCGGCGACTCTCCATCGCTGCAGCTTGAAAAAGTTCTAAAATACAACATAATAAATTTAGATGCGGCATTAATGGAAGAGGAAAGTCGGTTTCTTGATTCAAACGTGGCACTTATAATTATTTAACCAAAAGTTGCAGATACGGGAGCGACACTTACATTTTGTGATACAGCTATCGAAAACAAACGAGAGAGAGAGAGAGAGATCACAGCTCCTACTTTTATTAGTCCAAAACAAATTACTGCGACAGCCTTCGACTTGCTTTATAGAGCATTCTTTTTAAATTAAGTTTCAATGTATAAACATTTCTCTGTAACATTCTTTATCAGAACAGCACAAAAATACATCCCCTATATTAAATCATGACCTTTTCTCCTCACTTTACAGATTTATTTACACAGGAAAAAATTATTCTTAATGTCATTTAGCATTACTTAAACGTTTGGAACACATTTTATTAATTATTCAAAAAGTATCATTTCAGAAGATTCTCTACTGAGGAATATTCAATCTCTGGCCGTGAACGAAAACTGAATCCTTGCACCAAAAGTAAAATAGAGTTTAAAAGAAAGGAAGAATTGTTTGCATTGCCTATCAAAACACTTCAAGATATATTGTTTAATTTACACGTTTCGTATTGTTTACTAGTTAGATAGACGCGATCTAGGCCTACATGTTCCGACTTATAAAGTTTAAAAATCTGATCAAACACACTTGATAACGTAAATTCTCTGAAAGCAAAGTAGTTACTAATTCATTCTTCTGTCATTGTATCTCCAAATCCGTACAGAAACAACAACAACCTCACATAAGACCCTTGTGTCGTTTTTGTTTACATATAGCCAATCTCGCGTCCTTGTCAAATTTAAATCATTCTTTATACTTAATTATTCTTTAGAAACTGACCTTGAGTGAGAAATGTGGGAGCTGTTATGGGTAGCGAGTAGAGGGATTTGTTGCCAGTCTTGTAGGAAATATTTTCACTGGGGGAAGGGGGGATGCAGCGGGGAGAATGTTGGGAGAACAGAAGAGGCTCTCTCCTGAAACTACAGAATATGCAGTAGGAATATTTTGATTAGGGAACAGGAAAGAAAAATCTGTGCCCTTCAGGCACAGTTGGAGGAAGCAAGGAAGGCACTGATAATGATCAAGGGAGATAGGGGGAGTAGGGCGGTTGGGAACTGGCAGCTGGTAGGAGGATAGGAAGAAAGAGAACCTGATCTGACAGTTTTATCATCAACATCAAAGACAGTTAGCTACCACTACCAGAGTTAAGTGGAGAAGAGCCTAGGGTAGCACAAGGAGCAAGAAATGTGCAACACACTTCAACTGAGGCCAAGAAGCCTAGGAATGTACAAAGTGTTAGGAAGAAGAAAGTTCTGCTGCTAGGTAGTAGCCATGTAGCCATGGGTGAGGTGTAGGCCCTCAGTTACAGGAAAGTTTAGGGGCAGCGTACCAGGCCACCAGTATCTTCAAGCCAAATGCAGGGCTGTCATGTGATAGAGGACTTAGGGTCTTTATGTAAGGATTTTACAAAAGAGGTCCATGTAGTGATAGTGGGTGGGATGGGAAACGATTTGGACAGGGATGGGGCATATGACATAGGTGGTGACCTGGACAAGATAGCTTCCCTGACTCATGGCACCAACGTAGACTTTGTTGAGCTGTTCCAGCATCATAATCGACCACACCTTGACGGAGCTGTGAGGCGATTCAATGTCGAGTTAGTGATGGCTCTGAGGATAGCCAACTTTGCTCATGTTTCTCTGGTGCCCATCAGGACTATCGACAAGGGGGTTTCACTAGGCATGGCCTACACCTAAACAGGACTGGGTAGGGAAGGTTCACGAAAATGTTGGGGGGGGGGGGGAATCTCGGGCCCACATGGTCAAATACCTGTTGTCATGGGTAGGAAAAGTAAGTCTTTCTAGGATATATCGAGACAACAGGTTCCCCTGCCTAAAGGATATCTCCAGCACTTTAAAAAATATTGAAACAATCACTCACAAGACAGATTTTAACACTCCAAATATCATGCATACCGGATGTCACAGAGAAAAACAAACCACTGGAAAGAGTAACATGGGGCATTTCAGAGACTTAACAATTCTTCATAAAAACATGCAATCAATAAGAAATAAAATACAGCTGCTGGAAGTTGAGCTCCAATCGTTGAAGTGGACAGTAGTTTGTGTTGCTGAGTGCTAGTGTAGAGAGACAGAAATTCAACACATAGTATTATCATTGTATGAAAGGGCAAACTCTAACTGCAGAACTGCTTCAACAGGTGGAGGATCATGCGTTTATATCGGAAAAGTAACACAGTTCAAATCAAGACATGATCTCAGTACAGAAATTGAAGACAAACACTTTGAAATGTCAGCTATTGAATTAAGAGGGCTTGATATCACCAAGAAATTAATCATTTTGTGTTTGTATGGATCTCCCAGTGGTAGTAAGGACACTTTTTTCAATAAATTAACAGAAATTCTAGATAAAGTCTCAAGCACAAAGGTCAACATAATTTTGTGTGGGGACATAAACATCAACACTAATATCATAAATGAATCCAGCAGCACCCTCATATATACCCTTCAAAGTTTTGGCAAGACCCTATTGGTCAATAGTGCAACAAGGGTTACTACAATGACTGCATCAGTAATTGACCATGTGACCACAAATATGGACATGGAAAAATGTGATGCAGCTGTAAAAGATCTCAGACTATCAGACCATCTCTGTCAAATAACAACAGTAAAATCAGGCATCGAATCATTTTCAAAACTACAAGCCTACAAAGACACATATCAGAAATAAAAAAAAAGATTTTTCAAAAGACCTAGCAAAACAAAGCTAGGATGAAGTGTATAAGGAAACCAAGGTGAATATGAAATTCTCCACATTATTTAAATTGAAATTTGAAAAGGCATTTCCAAAAGTATGCATGTCTGTATCAACATCTCACAAAAACAGATGGATAACAGCAGGTATTAAGAAGTCCTCCCAAACACTTAAATATCTGAGTAACATGAAAAAGAGTTGCAGTGATCCATTATTCTTAAATTTTTATCATAGATACAAAAAGATCAATAGAAAAGTCATTTAATGACAAAATAACATATAATGCAGAGAATAAAAGTGAAGCAATCTGGGACGTTATAAAAAAGGAAATGGGGAGAGGCAAACAAATGCAGAATAACATGCTGCTAAGGTAGGGGGATAATGTAATAAATGATCCACAACACTTAGCAAACTATTTAAACGAGCATTTTTCAAGCGTTGCAGAGAAGTTACACCAAAAATTCCCCAAAACAAATATAACACCTGTAAATAATGTTGCACTAAATACAATGCTGTTACTTCCAACCACAGAGAATGAAGTCAATAAAACTGTTCCAAAACTAAAACATAAGAAGTGAGTAGGCTTAGATGAAGTACCAATGTGCTTACTGAAACAATGCATAGAGATTATACAAGGCCCAATAACAAATATAATAAATGCATCCTTCACATCAGGGACATTTCCAGAGCAGTTAAAATAGCAAGAGTTGTATCTTTGCTTAAGAAAGGTAATGCAGAAGAATTACTGGCCCATGTCCCTGCTGTCACCATTCTCAAAAATAATAGAAGCAATTATGAAAGACAGATTAATGAATTACCTGAATACATACTATCTTTGAAGCGAATCACAGTTTGGTTTCCAAAGTGGCAAAAATACGGAGTCAGCCACAGTAGAATACACAAAAGATGTACTTGATACTCTTGACAAAGATGAGTGTGGCACAGGCATAGTTTTGGATCCTTCTAAGGACTCTGATACAGTCGACCACAAGATTCTATTAAATAAATTAGAAGCATTAGGAATAGGAGGGGTAGCTAATGACTGGTTTCGATCATACCTAGCAGATAGGGTACAAAGAGTAGAGATACACATACTTCAAATAGATCCAAATATTTAGTAAACCACTTATCAGAACCAAAATACTTTAACACTCTGCCGTCCGGCGACAACACGGTGATATTGTGCGCGAAATAGCAGTCAACGGTCGCCGACACCACAGTGGTGTCGTGAACATAGTATCGAGCAGTGGCCGGCGACTGTACTTTAGTATCTTTTCCATTCTGTTGGTGTTTTGTTTAGGTAACAATAAGTTACACATGTCAACAAGTTTTTTTTATTTTTATAAGTACTTGTGCCCTTTCATCATGGCAGATGAAAGAGACAATACGATTTTTTGTGATGAAGGTGCAGAGAAAAACTTGGAGGTTGCCACTACATCATATATGTCTCATCGTGATCCGGTTGACAGACTTTCCAGTCAAGTAAACAGCACCAAGTAATAGGCCTACATATTTCCGAAACGAATAAATGAAAACGAATAAACTGCTATGTATGTTCCAAAATCAAAATCAAAAAGAACAACAAACTACATGAGTAAGTCTTGTGGAGTTGAGTTAAATCTTGGAGTCTGTTTTGCTGCATATCATATGAAAGAGAAATACTAAGTACCAAAGACAACAGAAATAAACAAATATATGAAACAAACAAATTTTGTATTTATTTACATACGTAAATCTTCGAAATTTCATGAAAGTAGGGGAACAGGGGTGAGAACTTATGAGAACTAACGATGAGATAATAATCTCCCGATAATGTCAAGAACAGTCGGAGACAAGCCAAGTAATCCGAATTAGCGCTGCCGGCGCCAAGTGGATAAGTTTTACGTGACGTGCAGAAGGCAAAAATCTTAATGTAGGGGTTCTACAAGGTAGCATAATAGGACCAATACTATTCCTGATGTACATCAATGACTTTCCTGGTAGTGTTACTCATGGTGAACAATTTCTCTTCGCTGATGACAGCAATATTATAGTCACCGAGAAAAGAAGAGAATTCCTTGCAGAGAAAGCAAATGAAGCGCTCAGGGAAGTGACATTGAACATAAAGAAAACTAATGCCATGAATTTTAGTTTGAAGAAGGAAAATGACAATGTTAAATTAAATGTAGATGGCACCTCTATAGACTGTGTAACAAATGCAAAATTTCTAGGAATGAATATTGAGTCTCAGTTGAAGTGATGTGAAAACCAAGCGAACATACAGTTTTCAAATTCCAGGAAAGAGCCATAAGAATAATAACCAAAAATAGCAGTTCAGACCATTATAAAGACCTATTCAGAACACTGGGATTTTAACTGCTCCATATGAATACATTTACCAGTAAGCTGTACACATCAAAAATAACATTGGTAATTACAGCACAAATGGCTCTGTCCATGACCATGGAGCAAGAGCTGTCTCAACTTACATTTACCAAGAAAAATAAACCTAAAACTCAAAACAGATTTTCTACCAAGGAATAAAACTGTACAATAAATTACCAAAAGAGATTAAAGAAATTGCAAAATACACTTATTTAACAAGGCAGCTAAAATACCTGTAATGTAATATATTTTATACATCGAAGGATTACTTAGACAAAACAGAATAGGGGTTTGGTTAAGAAAGATATACAAATCAATAATAATAATAATGATTACAAAACATTCAACATTCCACATAACACTTTCACAATTTTTCCTTCTTTTTACCTTTTCTAGAAAAACCTACCCCTCAAGCTACACATAGCACAATACTAACACCTCTTCCTCTTTCTGAGCTCAACATCTCACTCATTATAGAGGGATGCTGACTCAGTTTTTCAGGATACCAAATAGGCAGTTGCGGTGCAGAAAATGGCCCAGAGATCACAGTGTGTGTGTGTTTGAGTGAAGTGTTATGAAACACTGCGTGTATAGTGTGTGCAGTGACTGGTAGTGAGATATGAGTAAACAGTGTGGCATTAAATTATTTATTATGTTATTTGTAAAAAAAGTATTGTATACCAGGAGCAAATGTTCAAAAGTTCAAAAAATGTTTGAATGTGTGTGAATTCCTATGGGACCAAACTGTTGAGGTCATCGGTCCCTAGACTTACACACAACTTAAACTAACTGATGATGCTAAGAAAAACACACACACCCATGCCCGAGGGAGTACTCGAACCTCTGGCAGGAGGGACCGAGCAATCAGTGACATGGTGCCTGTAACAGCGCGTCCACTCTGTGCGGCCAGGAGCAAAGCTAATGATTGTCTCTAACTAGAAGACTCTAAATGTATGTGTATACGAATAAGCTTATTTTAATTTGGTCTAAACTTGTAAATACTTTGACATGTCCTATATCCTTGTAAAAAGAGATCTATGGATGAATAAAACTGCTACTACTACTACTACTACTACTACCACTACTTCTATAATGGTACATAAAACACACAGCTCATTTTTTTGGAACTATTAGTCTAACTTACAGATTAAGTGACCCTTGACGCCAAAAACTGGCTGTGGTTCTATCTTCCTATAAAAAGGAAAACAGAACTTTAAAAATAGAAAAAATATCTGCATTATTTGTCAAAATACGCAAATACTGGTTCTATATCAGTACAAAACATATGAGGCTCACTTTATTGACACTACTCGTCTAATGTAAAGGTTAAGATACACTCAGGAGCCAAAACACGATTGTGGCTCGATTTTTGTATCCACATGGTGCAAGAAACAGTGTTACAATGTTATTTCCACAACTCACACGCAAACACACCGTCAGTCATAACCTCCAAGATGGGATAGAAATTTAATGTGGAACATCACTTAATCTGCACACTTTCGTAATATGCAATGATAACGTCAAAAACAGTAATACTTTACATCACCAAGCGCTTTTTACAGGGAAGAAGATAATGCATCATGTATTATACATAAATAATGTAATATATATTACTGACTGTTTAATATACACTCCTGGAAATGGAAAAAAGAACACATTGACACCGGTGTGTCAGACCCACCTTACTTGCTCCGGACACTGCGAGACGGCTGTACAAGCAATGATCACACGCACGGCACAGCGGACACACCAGGAACCGCGGTGTTGGCCGTCGAACGGCGCTAGCTGCGCAGCATTTGTTCACCGCCGCCATCAGTGTCAGCCAGTTTGCCGTGGCATACGGAGCTCCATCGCAGTCTTTAACACTGGTAGCATGCCGCGACAGCGTGGACGTGAACCGTATGTGCAGTTGACGGACTTTGAGCGAGGGCGTAAAGTGGGCATGCGGGAGGCCGGGTGGACGTACCGCCGAATTGCTCAACAAGTGGGGCGTGAGGTCTCCACAGTACATCGATGTTGTCGCCAGTGGTCGGCGGAAGGTGCACGTGCCCGTCGACCTGGGACCGGACCGCAGCGACGCACGGATGCACGCCAAGACCGTAGGATCCTACGCAGTGCCGTAGGGGACCGCACCGCCACTTCCCAGCAAATTAGGGACACTGTTGCTCCTGGGGTATCGGCGAGGACCATTCGAAACCGTCTCCATGAAGCTGGGCTACGGTCCCGCACACCGTTAGGCCGTCTTCCGCTCACGCCCCAACATCGTGCAGCCCGCCTCCAGTGGTGTCGCGACAGGCGTGAATGGAGGGACGAATGGAGACGTGTCGTCTTCAGCGATGAGAGTCGCTTCTGCCTTGGTGCCAATGATGGTCGTATGCGTGTTTGGCGCCGTGCAGGTGAGCGCCACAATCAGGACTGCACACGACCGAGGCACACAGGGCCAACACCCGGCATCATGGTGTGGGGAGCGATCTCCTACACTGGCCGTACACCACTGGTGATCGTCGAGGGGACACTGAATAGTGCACGGTACATCCAAACCGTCATCGAACCCATCGTTCTACCATTCCTAAACCGGCAAGGGAACTTGCTGTTCCAACAGGACAATGCACGTCCGCATGTATCCCGTGCCACCCAACGTGCTCTAGAAGGTGTAAGTCAACTACCCTGGCCAGCAACTACCCTGGCCCCATTGAGCATGTTTGGGACTGGATGAAGCGTCGTCTCACGCGGTCTGCACGTCCAGCACGAACGCTGGTCCAACTGAGGCGCCAGGTGGAAATGGCATGGCAAGCCGTTCCACAGTACTACATCCAGCATCTCTACGATCGTCTCCATGGGAGAATAGCAGCCTGCATTGCTGCGAAAGGTGGATATACACTGTACTAGTGCCGACATTGTGCATGCTCTGTTGCCTGTGTCTATGTGCCTGTGGTTCTGTCAGTGTGATCATGTGATGTATCTGACCCCAGGAATGTGTCAATAAAGTTTCCCCTTCCTGGGACAATGAATTCACGGTGTTCTTATTTCAATTTCCAGGAGTGTAATTTTATTACGTTCGATCTTGTGCCTGCTTGATGCTATGTTACTGGTGCTAAGAGATAAAATCTTCATCATCTAACATTTTAGAATTTTAAAGCAGATTTTTTTTGTAAGCAAAGTTTAGGTATCAGTGTTTTTATGAGGAGGAGAACACGCTTTTTAAGGACCGGCCATGAAAACCTCTCATCCCCAACTGTGTGCATTAAATCATCAACATAACATCAAGAACGATGAAGGTGCGCAGCTCACAGTGGAAGAGGCGAATGCTTCTTGCACGTGCATTTAGTGAAATATGATGTGCTTGGAGAGAAGAACAAGGTTTTCAGTCAGCAAAGCTTTGTTGTATTTCCTATGAAGAATTTCAGGAAGATGAAATAAAATATAGAGATCACTGTATCTTTACTGCTGCGTGTAAAGGAACTTCACGTCCTGGTTAGAATTTGAACTATAGACCTAGTTTTACAATACCCATTTCATTTCACAAATTGAGCAATTATGATGCTCCATTTTTATTACAAACATAGATGAAGATGTGATGATAATCAGTGACATAGAAATAAAAGTAATCAGGATATGCTAATTGTTATCATCGAACATGAAGAAGTATAAATCAGCTTTGAGAAACATTGCTGTAATTCACCAAAAAAGATATTGTGATGTAAGATTCAAGTATATAGACTCGTTTACTTTTTAGGGTGTTCTTTAGAAAAGAAAGGATCATATTTAAAAACAGACGATCTTAGTGCAATAAGAAAAAATTTTTCCAATTGAAACAGAGTTTAATCATGAGATTTTATATATCTCTGGTCCCTTTAGATGTAACTTCTCTTTAATGGAATCCAGCATCGTTTGCACTCATGCTGGAGGCGGCAGACATATTTTATTTGCTGTTTCTTGAACAGCCTGCCTATCTCAATGGACACGCCAGCCACCACCATAGCGAAGAAAAACCAGTCCCGCATCGCGCATGCGAAGAGTGTAGCACCTTCTTCAGTAGAGGGCTATGGATGTCAGTGTCTCTGATCCATCTACAATGATGTTGTAGCGCCATCCTTTGGTACCTGTGTTGTTCCAGCGAGGAATATATTGGCGAGTCACTGCATCAAATGTCAGTAAGCACCTGAAGATGACGAGCAGCCATCTTGAAATATTATGCAACTGTCACAACATTATATGACGTGATACTCATCAACCATTGTAGCAATTAATATGTCAGGAAACTCTCAGACAGCAAAAACTATATTATTTGTGGAGGTATGTTCCATCTATGCATCTAATTGAAGGCCAGCCGAAGTGGCCGTGCGGTTAAAGGCACTGCAGTCTGGAACCGCAAGACCGCTACGGTCGCAGGTTCGAATCCTGCCTCGGGCATGGATGTTTGTGATGTCATTAGGTTAGTTAGGTTTCACTAGTTCTAAGTTCTAGGGGACTAATGACCTCAGCAGTTGAGTCCCATAGTGCTCAGAGCCATCTAATTGAAGGCAGTTCATATATCGCCATACACGTTTCGCTTCTTTTATTTGTGAACCATCTTCAGTGGCCTGTAATATACATACACTCCTGGAAATTGAAATAAGAACAATGTGAATTCATTGTCCCAGGAAGGGGAAACTTTATTGACACATTCCTGGGGTCAGATACATCACATGATCACACTGACAGAACCACAGGCACATAGACACAGGCAACAGAGCATGCACAATGTCGGCACTAGTACAGTGTATATCCACCTTTCGCAGCAATGCAGGCTGCTATTCTCCAATGGAGACGATCGTAGAGATGCTGGATGTAGTCCTGTGGAACGGCTTGCCATGCCATTTCCACCTGGCGCCTCAGTTGGACCAGCGTTCGTGCTGGACGTGCAGACCGCGTGAGACGACGCTTCATCCAGTCCCAAACATGCTCAATGGGGGACAGATCCGGAGATCTTGCTGGCCAGGGTAGTTGACTTACACCTTCTAGAGCACGTTGGGTGGCACGGGATACATGCGGACGTGCATTGTCCTGTTGGAACAGCAAGTTCCCTTGCCGGTCTAGGAATGGTAGAACGATGGGTTCGATGACGGTTTGGATGTACCGTGCACTATTCAGTGTCCCCTCGACGATCACCAGTGGTGTACGGCCAGTGTAGGAGATCGCTCCCCACACCATGATGCCGGGTGTTGGCCCTGTGTGCCTCGGTCGTATGCAGTCCTGATTATGGCGCTCACCTGCACGGCGCCAAACACGCATACGACCATCATTGGCACCAAGGCAGAAGCGACTCTCATCGCTGAAGACGACACGTCTCCATTCGTCCCTCCATTCACGCCTGTCGCGACACCACTGGAGGCGGGCTGCACGATGTTGGGGCGTGAGCGGAAGACGGCCTAACGGTGTGCGGGACCGCAGCCCAGCTTCATGGAGACGGTTGCGAATGGTCCTCGCCGATACCCCAGGAGCAACAGTGTCCCTAATTTGCTGGGAAGTGGCGGTGCGGTCCCCTACGGCACTGCGTAGGATCCTACGGTCTTGGCGTGCATCCGTGCGTCGCTGCGGTCCGGTCCCAGGTCGACGGGCACGTGCACCTTCCGCCGACCACTGGCGACAACATCGATGTACTGTGGAGACCTCACGCCCCACGTGTTGAGCAATTCGGCGGTACGTCCACCCGGCCTCCCGCATGCCCACTATACGCCCTCGCTCAAAGTCCGTCAACTGCACATACGGTTCACGTCCCCGCTGTCGCGGCGTGCTACCAGTGTTAAAGACTGCAATGGAGCTCCGTATGCCACGGCAAACTGGCTGACACTGACGGCGGCGGTGCACAAATGCTGCGCAGCTAGCGCCATTCGACGGCCAACACCGCGGTTCCTGGTGTGTCCGCTGTGCCGTGCGTGTCATCATTGCTTGTACAGCCCTCTCGCAGTGTCCGGAGCAAGTATGGTGGGTCTGACACACCGGTGTCAATGTGTTCTTTTTTCCATTTCCAGGAGTGTATAATAAATTAATGTGTTATGTGGTAGTTACAATATGTTACTATGTTATATTTTGTCATGTTTTTTTTTCTTGTTTGTCAGGTTGGAATCAGCCTTTGTAGCACCAATTTCGTGATGTGAAATCATCGTTCGGTGTTACGATTTTCAGTTCTCTTAGCCCATGTGTGTGGTCCTGAAGATGTGTTCATTAGGCTCCATGCTCCATTTATCTGATCTCTGGCGGTCTTTCACCCATATTTGTTTCAATACATCACATACATCACTTTGACTTTACACTTTGTGTTGAACATGTGCATGTTTACAGTGTGTAGCATTGCCAAGTGGCATTGTATGTTTATCTTTTGTTTGTGTTGTGTGTGTGTGTGTGTGTGTGTGTTTGTTGTGTGTAAATGTGTTGTTCTTTGTGGGAGCACTATATTTTTAAATGTATATTAGTATGTGTGTGTGTTTCTGTGTGTATGTGTGTGTGTGTGTGTGTGTGTGTGTGTGTGTGTGTGTGAGAGAGAGAGAGAGAGAGAGTGAGAGAGAGAGAGAAAGAAAGAGAGAGAGCGAGAGAGAGAGGAGGGAGGAGAGAGAGAAAGAGAGAGAGAGAGAAAAATGATGGACAGGAAGGTTCTTTAATCTCTGATTATGTTTCAGCTCTCTGTTTGTTATTGATTTACTGGCTTATATGATCAGGGAGTTAATGCTTGTATGGGTTTAGTCATTAAGTACAATCTTTTCCGTAACAAGGGCTCTTTGTATGTGAAAATTTTCTTGATATTGTCAGGAGCTTTTTGTTGACATTACTCACTCTAATAACTGTCTTATGTTCCATGTTGAATTGTTCACATTCATGTTTTATCAACTGTGTTTCGAAGATCGTATAATGGTTCTTTTCATATTTCCAGCTTCTTATATGTCCTTTATATCTAGTTTTGAAGTTCCTACTTGCCAACCGCAGATATAATGATTCATATTCTTGGCACTCTGACTGGTGCATACCTGTTCCTTGATATTTATATAGTCTCTCTGTTGTTTTTAAATGTGATTGGAGTGTGTTTCTTGTTCTGTAAACAATGTGTAAGTCCAGTTTGTTTAATATATTTGCTATCTTGTGTGTTGATTTGTCTTTGTAGGTTAAATTGCACCTTTTTTCTGTTAGCTGTGTCATTGTGTTTCTGTTTTGTGTTTCTGTAAGTGCTGCAGTGTCTTTAGTGTTGGTGTTCCCTGCTTGTTTTCGTTTTTCTTTGCTTCTATTTTAATATTTTGGTTTGACTTTTTTTTACTATAAGGGTGTTGTAACCATTGTTTGTGGTTATGAGTGGAATATTATTTAGTCTGTGTGACATCTGTTCTGGGGCCACTAACTTCTGATTTTGCAGGTGGTTGGATGAAGCATGTATAATTGTGTCTGTGGCTGTTGGCTTTCTGAAGATGCCAAATGTGTGTCTATTGTGGTCTCTTGTTATATCCAAAAAAATCTGTTTGCTTTATATTTCTTTCTCCATGGTGAATTGAATATTTGTATATATATTGTTTATGCCTGTGTGAAGTTTGCCAGGTTTCTATGTTGGTTCATCTACCATACAGATTATGTCATCCACATATCAGAACCAGTAAATAATTTTGTATCCTTTCTTTGGGGTGACTGTATCAAAGAGTGTGTTTTCTACATCTACATCTATATTTATACTCCGCAAGCCACCCAACGATGTGTGGCGGAGGGCACTTTACGTGCCACTGTCATTACCTCCCTTTTCTGTTGCAGTCGCGTATGGTTCGCGGGAAGAACGACTGTCTGAAAGCCTCCGTGCGCACTCGAATCTCTCTAATTTTACATTCGTGATCTCCTCGGGCGGTATAAGTAGGGGGCAGCAATATATTCGATACCTCATCCAGAAGCGCACCCTGTCGAAACCTGGCGAGCAAGCTACACCGCGATGCAGAGCGCCTCTCTTGCAGAGTCTGCCACTTGAGTTTACTAAATATCTCCATAACGCTATCACGGTTACCTAATAACCCTGTGACGAAACGCGCCGCTCTTCTTTGGATCTTCTCTATCTCCTCCGTCAACCTGATCTGGTACGGATCCCACACTGATGAGCAATACTCAAGTATAGGTCGAACGAGTGTTTTGAAAACCACCTCCTTTGTTGATGGACTACATTTTCTAAGGACTCTCCCAATGAATCTCGCCGGCCGCGGTGGTCTAGCGGTTCTGGCGCTGCAGTCCGGAACCGCGGGACTGCTGCGGTCGCGGGTTCGAATCCTGCCTCGGGCATGGGTGTGTGTGGTGTCCTTAGGTTAGTTAGGTTTAAGTAGTTCTAAGTTCTAGGGGACTTATGACCTAAGATGTTGAGTCCCATAGTGCTCAGAGCCATTTGAACCATTTTGAACCAATGAATCTCAACCTGGTACCCGCCTCATCAACAATTAATTTTATATGATCATTCCACTTCAAATCGTTCCACGCGCATACTCCCACATATTTTACAGAAGTAACTGCTACCAGTGTTTGTTCCGCTATCATATAATCATACAATAAAGGATCCTTCTTTCTATTTATTCGCAATACATTACATTTGTCTATGTTAAGGGTCAGTTGCCACTCCCTGCACCAAGTGCCTATCCGCTGCAGATCTTCCTGCATTTCGCTACAATTTTCTGTGTGGTTGATGAATATATTTGCCAATGTTCCTGATATTGGGAATCCCATTGGAAGCCCATCTTCATATAAGTAAAGTTCTTTTTCAAATTAGAAGTAATTTTAGGATGCATTGCTTTGATGGTTTTAGTTATGTTGGCTGCAGGTAGTGTTTTGTATGCCAGTAAGTTTTCTTCAATTAGTTTTATTGTTTCTGCAGTGGATATTGAGGTGTACATGTTCTCTACATCAAAATAGAAGAATGATGCTGTTTGTGTCTTTTATTTATTTTATGAGTTCATTTGTATTTTTCGCTGTTCTGCTGTTCTTCATGTCAAAATGTTGCATTATGATTTTGTTCATGTGTTTTGCCACATGGTTAGATGGTGCATTCATGAAATTAATAACAGGCCATACTTTAGTATGTGTCTAATGTCATTGAGGCTGTTTATTTTGTATGTCTGGGAAAGTACTGTTGGATCAGATTTGAGTTTTGAGATATTGTTAGAGGAGATGAAGTCTCAAGTTTTTTTCCATATACTGTTCTGTGTAATGCTGTTCCCTTTATCAGCTCTTGTGAGTGTGATGTTGTTGGCTTCTACTTTTCCTTTCTTTTTGGTGCTGTTTTTGGTTTTGCTCTTTCTTTGAGATGGTGATAATGTTGCTTATTTCTTTCTTCACAAGTTCTTGTGTAAGCCCCATATTTGTAGTGTTATTTTCTTGTTTCTCTTCCTCTGTCAGCATGATTTATGTTTCTATAATCAGATTTTCTATGTAGTGGTTATCTATTTTTGTACTGATGCTTCTCTAATAGCTGTGTTTCTTTTTCCATTAATTCTGTATCTGTGAGATTTTGGGTGAAATTTTGATGTTGGGTGTGTTGTACTTTGTTGGGATTTTGTTTCTGGTTATTTTTGCTAGTGAGTGTTCTGATTTTTCGTTTGTATTTGTTCTGTGTATATTGCAGTGTTCTTGCTTCAATGTGTTCAATACGCGCACACACACACACACACACACACACACACACACACACACACGCACACACACACATATCGATTTAAAAAATCAGGGTCCCACAAAGAACGACACACATATTCACACACACATGTACAAATACCCACACACAGACACATACACAAAACAAATGGAAAAAATCAAACCACACACACAACACAAACAAAAGTCAAAAGGTAAACATACAGCTACAGTTGGCAATACTATACACTGTAAACAGACATATGTTCAACACAAAATGTAAAGCCAAGTAATGTATGAGGTGTATTGAAACATATACGTTGAAAAACGCCGGAAATTGGCCAACTGGAACATGGAGAATAATGAATACATCCCCAGGATCACACACATGGGCTAACAGTGTTGATAATCGTAAGTAACACCGAACGATGATTTCAGATCACGAAATTTGTGTTACACAAGTTGATTCTAACTTGTCAAACAAGAGAAAAATATGACAGAATGTAACATAATAACATATTGTAACTACCAAATAATAAATTTATTATGTGTATATAAAGAAACATGTGTTATAGGCCACTGAAGATGCTTCACAACTAAAAGAAGCGAAAATTGTACAGCAATAAATAAACTGCCTTCAATTAGTGGCGTAGACGGAACATTCCTCCGCGAATTTTGAAACAACTAAGGAATGATGGAAAACAGAAAAAGACTATATTACTCACTAAAGAAATTTAAAACAATGGTTGCATCATAAATTGGAATTAAAAAAAAGATTTATAAAATTTTATCATTTAACAACCTCCCTAGGTGTAACTATACATTGAGGTAAATGCACAGAAAAGGGTGAATACAATTATGATTTCAAAAAATGGCTCTGAGCACTATTCGACTTAATGTCTAAGGTCATCAGTCGCCTAGAACTTAGAACTAATTAAACCTAAATAACCTAAGGACATCACACACATCCATACCTGAGGCAGGATTCGAACCTGCGAGCATAGCGGTCGCTCGGCTCCAGACTGTAGCGCCTAGAACCACACGGCCACTCCGGCCGGCAATGATTTCAGGAAGAATTTTTGAAACATATGAGTAACTGCATATTTGGTAAAATGATGAAGAAAAGTGTATACTTAAGGAAAATCGTATTTCTATTTAATTGAATAAACTTGATGTTGTGTTTGATTAACTAACAGAAATTGGAATAATTAGTTTAGACAATTCAAAGATTCATCATGTTGACATTCCCTATGGCTAGATATTCAAAAATTTTCCACAAAATATGTTAAACTGTGTTATACTGAACCTAATAGTTTATTTTATCATATTAACCTCCAAATATTCATGATGATACCAATAATGACATCCCTACCCAGTCTGATACCTCAGGTTTCCTAGAAGACATCAAACAGAACATCTCACTTCTAAACAAAAAGAAAACAGTATTAGTGAAAGACGAGTTAAATAGAGAACCTCTGGTCGAATTTACTGGGCTGAAAGTTAAAAACGAGGACCCACAAGGCTGGGAAACAGCGGGCCTCCCCCTCAAAAGTCGACTCGTATCCCAGATGGCTTTGACGCTGTTTTACGTCCAGAAAACAGGTGCTGCCAAACCCCGCCTCTAATCAAGCTGCATGTGCGACTTTCTTCTCTCAATCGACTGCTCGTAGCAAGCGCACCTGGCTGATTATTTCTGTACTGAGACTCCCTTATCAAGTGCATTCAGTTTAGTGTGGACGTTGGAGCAAAAATTACGTGTGTTGCCAGTGTTGCGTGTTGTGAAAGTGAGGTTATGATGGAACATCCTTCTTAGAACAGTTGAGTTATCGTAACAGCATTAAGTGGATGGGAAATGAATCGTAACTTTATCTACGGCCTGTACTTTAGTTTATAGCCTATGGAACTTACATGCTAGATGCTCATAGTTGTTACACAGAAAGTTCAAAAGTAACTTGAAGAAATCATACGTCTGACTGTAACGTGCAGTGAGTATTTCCTGTTATTACAGAGCTGCTGTGTCGTTTGTTTGCCGACAGGGATATTTATTGGAACCCTCGTATCCATGGCGGTGACGGGCGTCCTGTGCGAGACCATCGGTGGCTGGCCGCTTTCCTTCTACGTTTTCGGAGGCGTCGGACTGCTGTGGTGCGTGCCTTGGTTCTTCCAGGCTGCAGATTCGCCGTCGCAGCACCCGTACATCGACCCAGCCGAACGCAACTACATCAAGGCTACGATACGGTCAGCTGCTAAGGTAACGTGCGCTTTCACCAGCTCTTCCTGTGCCGCAAAACAATGACCCTGTAAATTTACTGTAATTTCCCTGTTGTGACGGTCTGCAGGTGTCCCATACGGCCTCTGCTAGTTGAAAGTTGTGAGAGGTTTACCATACTATTTTTTTAAATCACATTTGCGATTTCGCATAAAAATACCTCAAACTTGTCAGCCGCTTTGCTACAGTTGTGGTGCTGTCTCTACCAAGGACAAAGTTTAAAGTTGATCAGACATGCTCATCGTTTTTGAATTTTACTATTATTTGTATTTTTCTTGTTATATTCGTCAGACACGTTGTCATAGAGTTGTCATAACCTAGTAAGCTGAACACCGTCAACAAGATAGTGCTTGCCATGTATAAGCTACCACTTCAACGCTGACTTAAAAATGTAAATGTTCGTAGCAACCTAAGAGCCATTTTATTACGCCATCGCTTTTGCAGTAACAGACACTGACCACCGAGAAACAGAGAGAATTGTCACTGAACTCACTGTCAGGAGACGTGGTGTTCAAGTCGTCATCTGTGTTTTGTGCATTGAGTAAATAAGAGGCAAAATCCTTGATGGTACCACTGAGAATGTTACGATCGATTTCCTTCCTTATCCCTAAAAAATACGAACTTGGGCTCTTTACCTAACCACCCTGTCGTCAATGGTACGTCAAAAATCAATCTCTATCCTGTGCGTCTTAAAAATATATATCACTAAATGAGTCATTTATATAAGTTTTAATTGTTAGGCTTTTTCATGATGGTAGGAAATTTCACCTGCTGGTTTTAAAAATCAATGGTTATAAAATGTTAATTTAAATTAGCTTCTAAATGAGACCAATATCGAGAAATATGAAGATAATATTTTTAATTTTTCCAGAATATAATTTTGAGCATTATGCCGTCACTTTCATAGAGTACGGTTTGTATTATGCTCCTGCTATTTAAATCTATAAATCTATTTAACCTATTTTTATACGAAACATTTTAATACGATTAAAGTTGATATTTAAATTTATATCCACTCCTGGAAATTGAAATAAGAACACCGTAAATTCATTGTCCCAGGAAGGGGAAACTTTATTGACACATTCCTGGGGTCAGATACATCACATGATCACACTGACAGAACCACAGGCACATAGACACAGGCAACAGAGCATGCACAATGTCGGCACTAGTACAGTGTATATCCACCTTTCGCAGCAATGCAGGCTGCTATTCTCCCATGGAGACGATCGTAGAGATGCTGGATGTAGTCCTGTGGAACGGCTTGCCATGCCATTTCCACCTGGCGCCTCAGTTGGACCAGCGTTCGTGCTGGACGTGCAGACCGCGTGAGACGACGCTTCATCCAGTCCCAAACATGCTCAATGGGGGACAGATCCGGAGATCTTGCTGGCCAGGGTAGTTGACTTACACCTTCTAGAGCACTTTGGGTGGCACGGGATACATGCGGACGTGCATTGTCCTGTTGGAACAGCAAGTTCCCTTGCCGGTCTAGGAATGGTAGAACGATGGGTTCGATGACGGTTTGGATGTACCGTGCACTATTCAGTGTCCCCTCGACGATCACCAGTGGTGTACGGCCAGTGTAGGAGATCGCTCCCCACACCATGATGCCGGGTGTTGGCCCTGTGTGCCTTGGTCGTATGCAGTCCTGATTGTGGCGCTCACCTGCACGGCGCCAAACACGCATACGACCATCATTGGCACCAAGGCAGAAGCGACTCTCATCGCTGAAGACGACACGTCTCCATTCGTCCCTCCATTCACGCCTGTCGCGACACCACTGGAGGCGGGCTGCACGATGTTGGAGCGTGAGCGGAAGACGGCCTAACGGTGTGCGGGACCGTAGCCCAGCTTCATGGAGACGGTTGCGAATGGTCCTCGCCGATACCCCAGGAGCAACAGTGTCCCTAATTTGCTGGGAAGTGGCGGTGCGGTCCCCTACGGCACTGCGTAGGATCCTACGGTCTTGGCGTGCATCCGTGCGTCGCTGCGGTCCGGTCCCAGGTCGACGGGCACGTGCACCTTCCGCCGACCACTGGCGACAACATCGATGTACTGTGGAGACCTCACGCCCCACGTGTTGAGCAATTCGGCGGTACGTCCACCCGGCCTCCCGCATGCCCACTATACGCCCTCGCTCAAAGTCCGTCAGCTGCACATACGGTTCACGTCCACGCTGTCGCGGCATGCTACCAGTGTTAAAGACTGCGATGGAGCTCCGTATGCCACGGCAAACTGGCTGACACTGACGGCGGCGGTGCACAAATGCTGCGCAGCTAGCGCCATTCGACGGCCAACACCGCGGTTCCTGGTGTGTCCGCTGTGCCGTGCGTGTGATCATTGCTTGTACAGCCCTCTCGCAGTGTCCGGAGCAAGTATGGTGGGTCTGACACATCGGTGTCAATGTGTTCTTTTTTCCATTTCCAGGAGTGTAAATTATTTTTATGCGTGTGTGTGTTTTTGATTCTTTTAACTGCGTTCTGTGGTATTCTTCCTGCTGAGACTGTTTTGGCTGTTGAACATAAATTAGAATTTTTTGTGATACAGTATGAGATTATTGCAGATTTTTGCGTTAATCAATTACCATTCAATCCATCATTTCTACTGGGTCATTATTTCATTTTATTTCACGATAATCAGACAAGAACTAGGACTTAATAGCGTAAATAAACAGATTAAGGAGATTAAAAGTAAATGGAGAGATGATGTCAGAAGTATGAATAAAAATAGAATGCCTACGACAATAATGAGATATCCACCAACAGGAAAAGATCAGTGGACAGACCAAAAAACCTTGGAGAGATGGAATAGAAACAAAGCAAAGATAATATAGGAACTGAACAAGAGGTTGTAACAGACAAATGTCTATCTTTTAAAGAATGAAGATGTTTTATATTAGAATCGTTTTAAGTATAAAAAAGAGATTAGAGGAAGAAAAGAGTTTGAAATGGCGTCTTTCCAGTTGGTCAATAGCGCATTTCTTGATGTGGTCTGATTAGGAACGTAGGAAGTTTCACGTGTATGCTTCTTCAGTATGACAGCGAAAAGTAATCTGGAAGCACTAGTAAAGTGGTCTATTAACAAACGATCAGCAACAAGTCATACACTGGCAGTTTAATTGGAGACTCCCCTACCCCCCACCACCCCCCTCCCAGCTCAGGCAATATGGCATAGGATACTGTGTCTTCGCGTTGTGTGCTACGTTCATTTCGACGGCAACGTGTATCGATCCAGGTAAAACCTTTCTTATAGGATTGGTCTTATATTCAAGAAAACTGTGGCTCAAATCGCCTTCCAGTCATCGATATTTATATTTTCCGTAGTTAACCTGAATCGACTGCGGTCAAGGGTGAGAAGGTCCGTTTGAAAATGACCCATGCTTCCCCATTGTCCACATCGAGCCTGTGTTCTTTCTTTAGTGGCCTCGTCGTCGATGGGGCATTGAACCCAACTCTTTCATGGAACCCTTACCATACACTGCGCTACCCCAGCTCCAAACACAGATCCTAGATAAGCTGTCCGGCTGCGCTATCATAATGCGTCAACAAATCAGCCACAGGGAACTGTCCTTGTCAGATATTGTACATAATCCGTAATTACGTAATTGAACCAGAAAACATATGGAAATGGAATATTTGAGTTTAACTTCCCGTCGGCAAAGTGGTCATTAGAGATGAACAGGAGCTTGATTAGGGAAGGATGAGGAAGGAAATCAGCCATGTCCCTTGACAATCACAGCTTCTGGGTTAGCCAGGGCGATTTAGGGAAACCACGGGAAACCTAACTCTGGTTGGGCAGATGGGGATCAGAACAGTCATCTTCCCGAATGCGACTACAGTGTGCAAACCACTGCCTCAGATAGCTCGGTGCATTAATCCAGATTTCATAAAATCGTTCAGTTACCCTTTAACTTTGGGAACTACGTGAACATTACTGAAGAGTATAAAGTTGACGGTGTTGCGTCTTTGGTGTTACAGAAGAACCTGCCTGTGCCGTGGAAGAGCATTATGTCATCGCCGGCTGTCTGGGCTCTCGTCGCTATCATGGTTACTTTCGACTGGATCTTCTATCTGCTCATCACGTCGCTGCCGCAGTATATCGCTCAAGTCTTGCACTTCGATATCCGCAGCGTGAGTCACATAACAGTGCTTCTTCCATAACTGAAAGAGTAATCTACAGTAATACAGATTTTTTTGCTGTAGTGTTTCATTTGCGCAAGATGATCGCTGTTTGTTATGAATAATGCTAATATACTGTGTATGTGCGTACACAGAAATTTACCCTTGCGGACTCTAGAATGGTGTTTCTTGTGTAACACATTTGGTGAGTTTGGGTGTATGTCATTGGTACCACACAGTCTATTTTCGAAAGTACTATCATATGGGATATCGAGTGAGATTTGTGACTGGCCTGAGGACTTTCTGGTGAGGAGGACACTTCATACTCTTTGTATAGAGATTCATCGACAGATTTTGAAGTTAAATCGGTTGTGCCCCAGGAAATGTATTAGAATACTTGCTGTTCATTTTGTATATTGATGATCTTGCAGAAAATATTAATAATAAGCTCAAACTTTTTGCAGATGATGCAGTTATCCATAATGAAGTAGGCGAGAATGTTGTACCTGAAGATTAGTATACCTAGGAACACATGATGTTTTGTGCTCGGTGTTTCAATCTAGTGACTAATTTTAGAATCACACGAAGGAATGCGTTCTAGAAACCGCCATAAGCAGTTTCCAGCATTTTCTTCTGTTTTGTTGTAGTGAGATGTGAGACTGTGTCTTGTGCAGTGATTGTAACTAATACGAGTTCTACATATTTAAGTGTTGTATAGTATATTAAAGCTACTCGGAGGAAACTTAATTGTTCAGTCACACCGCTTTAGGGTGTGGAAAATTCTGTATATTTTTAAAACTAGTTACATAATGTGTGGACGGTTAAACTATACAGGGCTATTACAAACGATTGAAGCGATTTAATAAATTCACTGTAGCTCCATTCATTGACATATGGTCACGACACACTACACATACGTAGAAAAACTCATAAAGTTTTGTTCGGCTGAAGCCGCAGTTCAGGTTTCTGCCGCCAGAGCGCTCGAGAGCGCAGTGAGACAAAATAGCGACAGGAGCCGAGAAAGCGTATGTCGTGCTTGAAATGCACTCACATCAGTCAGTCATAACAGTGCAACGACACTTCAGGACGAAGGTCAACAAAGATCCACCAACTGCTAACTCCATTCGGCGACGGTATACGCAGTTTAAAGCTTCTGGATGCCTCTGTAAGGGGAAATCAACGGGTCGGCCTGCAGTGAGCGAAGAAACGGTTGAACGCGTGCGGGCAAGTTTCACGCGTAGGCCGCGGAAGTCGACGAATAAAGGAAGCAGGGAGCTAAACGTACCATAGCCGACGGTTTCGAAAATCTTACGGAAAAGGCTAAAGCAGAAGCCTTACGTTTACAATTGCTACAAGCCCTGACACCCGATGACAAAGTCAAACGCTTTGAATTTTCGGCGCGGTTGCAACAGCTCATGGAAGAGGATGCGTTCAGTGAGAAACTTGTTTTCAGTGATGAAGCAACATTGTTTCTTAATGGTGAAGTGAACAGACACAATGTGCGAATCTGGGCGTAGAGAATCCTCACGCATTCGTGCAGCAAATTCGCAATTCACCAAAAGTTAACGTGTTTTGTGCAATCTCACGGTTTAAAGTCTACGGCCCCTTTTTCTTCTGCGAAAAAAACGTTACAGGACACGTGTATCTGGATATTCTGGAAAATTGGCTCATGCCACAACTGGAGACCGACAGCGCCAACTTAATCTTTCAACAGGATGGTGCTCCACTGCACTTCCATCATGATGTTCGGCATTTCTTAAACAGGAGATTGGAAAACCGCTGGATCGGTCGTGGTGGAGATCATGATCAGCAGTTCATGTCATGGCCTCCACGCTCTCCCGACTTAACCCCATGCGATTTCTTTCTGTGGGGTTATGTGAAAGATTCAGTGTTTAAACCTCCTCTACCAAGAAACGTGCCAGAACTGCGAGCTCGCATCAACGATGCTTTCGAACTCATTGATGGGGACATGCTGCGTCGAGTGTGGGAGGATCTTGATTATCGTCTTGATGTCTGCCGAATCACTAAAGGGGCACATATCGAACATTTGTGAATGCCTAAAAAAACTTTTTGAGTTTTTGTATGTGTGTGCAAAGCATTGTGAAAATATCTCAAATAATAAAGTTATTGTAGAGCTGTGAAATCGCTTCAATCATTTGTAATAACCCTGTACATCGTCGGTCGCACACCACCTTTTACCTTAAAAAGACAGAAGATTTTCTACCGTGGGACACGTGATATTTCAAAATGAACTAAGTGTCATTGCACTCTTAACAATTTTACGCGCCTCGAAAATGGAATTTGTGTTGGTTCCTAATAGCTACTTTTTCAAAATTTCTTAACTTAAACTGGTTTTTGATAATATTACTTCTTAATTTGGTTTCGCTTCCTGATTATCGGTGTGTTGCAGAGCAGCGATGTAATATGGAGATAACCAAATACATTATTGACAAGATCTTCTCGAGTGCAACGCACAGACACAAAGTACCTCAAAGTGAATGCTATCATTTCAGTAACATCACTTGCGCACTTACGTAGTTCCCAGTATTAATCACCATATTATCGATGGCTTTATACACTGTAGGGCAAGTACGCCTTCTCCTTCTATAATAACGTGCCATCTTCTGTGAGAACGGTCCAATGCTGTTGCACGAGCGGCTGCACGAAGACTGACTCCTTCCTACCAAAATCATTATTTATATACGAAATACTGTTGCGTCCTTGAACCCCAGGTTCTATATAAGTCTATTACATGGCTTGCTAGAGGCAAAAGTCTGCAAACAGTTCCAAGGTATAGCAATCTCCCCTACTGTTGAAAATAGCTGCACAAATACTGTCAAAGTGATATAAAGACTGGCAACTCACCTAAAATATTCAGAAATGTAAGGCATACCGGTGGCGCAAAACAGGTCTTAGAAAGTTTTGCCTACTACGACGTAATATCGGATGATATATTCTAGTTATAATATTTATGCTACAGCAGACAACCTCAGATTTAATACAAAATGTTTTCAAAGTGGTACCCTTCTGCAGCAATAAGTGTTTAGAGCCCCGAACTTAATTCTGTGATGATTTTCTGAAGAATATGTAGACATACATTAGTGAACTGGCAAAAACTCATCTTTCATTGAAACCTGGCGCTTGGTGAGGTAAGATGGCGGCGTCAGGAAGTTTGTGCGTGGTACTACTACGATTTTCTGAAACGAAATGTTGTAAGTTTTACGAGGTGGTCCACACTAGTTCAGCAACTGAGCAAATATTTGTGTACTAGTTGAATTCTACATCTACATACATACTCCGCAATCCACCATACGGTGCGTGGCGGAGGGTAATTTAACACTTATCCTCTTATAAGAAAGACATCAAGGTACATACACACGCGTTTAAAGCATATTGTAGTTTTCGTAAGAATGCTCAAATGAATAAAGACACACTTGTAATCAACAACAATTAGCACCTTCTATTTATAGGGGCACTTTCATAACAAGCATACTATCTGAAAGAAAGCCGAAGTTGATCAGAATTGGTGAAAAACACATGATTAAGCTACGTCTCTTAACACTAAATTTACTAAACATAAACTATTTAAACACTGCCGATATTTCAAATAATGCAAACTGTAATACAATTTTTCAGCTTATATACAGTACAAAAGCAAAAGTACGTAAGATATTTCTGGTTAAGCTTGCACTGGTACGTTTACCTTTCCTTGTGTCTTCCGTCTGCTGTACGAAAAATTACAGCCAAACACAACGGATGTATTGACCACTATTTCAAAACTCTGTATGGTAACGTAGTTATACCAGTTTATCCCCATTTCTCACTCTATTTTGTCAGTAAACAAACAGCTTGGCTCTCGCCGCCATATTGCGATCAGTTATACTGTATACAGTATTGCCCATGGAGGAAAAAAGAAAGAAGGGAGTTGTCATTACGTCACAAATTTGAAGCCAATGTCCGCCTACTTTTATATTCCAAAACATTAGGTTCATCGCATTTATTACTTCCATGGTTTACCACAATAATACTTCCCTGTGACGTTACCCTGACTTGCCTGTGCTGTTACGAACGTTCGGGATATTTATTGATTTCATTATAGTATCCCAAATAGCATCTGGTGCTTTGATTGTGTAGAGGTGTAGTTTTTACATCAAAAGTGTCAGCTTGCGTCGTTTGCGGGTGTGGTAATCGATCCGATCGTAATTTAAGTTTAAACGATGATTATGATGATATTCATCTCCCCATGAACAATGGACCTTGCCGTTGGTGGGGAGGCTTGCGTGCCTCAATGATACAGATAGCCGTACCGTAGGTGCAACCACAACGGAAGGGTATCTGTTGAGAGGCCAGACAAACGTGTGGTTCCTGAATAGGGGCAGCAGCCTTTTCAGTAGTTGCAGGGGCAACAGTCTGGATGATTGACTGATCTGATCTTGTAACATTAACCAAAACGGCCTTGATGTTGTGGTACTGCGAACGGCTGAAAGCAAGGGGAAACTACCGCCGTAATTTTTCCCGAGGGCATGCAGCTTTACTGTATGATTAAATGATGATGGCGTCCTCTTGGGTAAAATATTCCGGAGGTAAAATAGTCCCCCATTCGGATCTCCGGGCGGGGACTACTCAAGAGGATGTCGTTATCAGGAGAAAGAAAACTGGCGTTCTACGGATCGGAGCGTGGAATGTCAGATCCCTTAATCGGGCAGGTAGGTTAGAAAATTTAAAAAGGGAAATGGATAGGTTAAAGTTAGATATAATGGGAATTAGCGAAGTTCGGTGGCAGGAGGAACAAAACTTCTGGTCAGGTGACTACAGGGTTATAAACACAAAGTCAAATAGGGTTAATGCAGGAGTAGGTTTAATAATGAATAGAAAAATAGGAATGCGGGTAAGCTACTACAAACAGCATAGTGAACGCATTATTGTGGCCAAGATAGATACGAAGCCCACACCTACCACAGTAGCACAAGTTTATATGCCAACTAGCTCTGCAGATGACGAAGAAATTGAAGAAATGTATGATGAAATAAAAGAAATTATTCAGATAGTGAAGTGAGACGAAAATTTAATAGTCATGGGTGACTGGAATTCGACAGTAGGAAAAGGGAGAGAAGGAAACATAGTAGGTGAATATGGATTGGGGCTAAGAAATGAAAGAGGAAGCCGTCTGTTAGAATTTTGCACAGAGCATAACTTAATCATAGCTAACACTTGGTTCAAGAATCGTAAAAGAAGGTTGTATGCATGGAAGAATCCTGGAGATACTAAAAGGTATCAGATAGACTATATAATGGTAAGACAGAGATTTAGGAACCAGGTTTTAAATTGTAGGACATTTCCAGGGGCAGATGTGGACTCTGACCACAATCTATTGGTTAGAAACTGTAGATTAAAACTGAAGAAATTGCAAAAAGGTAGGAATTTAAGGAGATGAGACCTGGATAAATTGACTAAGCCAGAGGTTGTACAGAGTTTCAGGGAGAGCATAAGGGAACAATTGACAGGAATGGGGGAAAGAAATACAGTAGAAGACGAATGGGTAGCTCTGAGGGATGAAGTAGTGAAGGCAGCAGAGGATCAAGCAGGTAAAAAGATAAGGGCTAGTAGAAATCCTTGGGTAACAGAAGAAATATTTAATTTAATGGATGAAAGGAGAAAATATGAAAATGCAGTAAATGAAGCAGGCAAACAGGAATACAAACGTCTCAAAAATGAATCGACTGGAAGTGCAAAATGGCTAAGCATGGATGGCTAGAGGATCAATGTAAGGATGTAGAGGCTTATCTCACTAGGGTAAGATAGATACAGCCTACAGGAAAATTAAAGAGACCTTTGGAGAAAAGAGAACCACTTGTATGAATATCAAGAGCTCGGATGGAAACCCAGTTCTAAGCAAAGAGGGGAAAGCAGAAAGGTGGAAGGAGTATATAGAGGGTCTATACAAGGGCGATGTACTTGAGGACAATATTATGGAAATGGAAGAGGATGTAGATGAAGATGGAATGGGAGATACGATATTGCGTGAAGAGTTCGACAGAGCACTGAAAGACCTGAGTCGAAACAAGGCCCCGGGAGTAGACAACATTCCATTAGAACTACTGATGGCCTCGGGAGAGCCAGTCGGACAAAACTCTACCACCTGGTGAGCAAGATGTACGAGACAGGCGAAATACCCTCAGACTTCAAGAATAATATAATAATTCCAATCCCAAAGAAAGCAGGTGTTGACAGATGAGAAAATTACCGAACTATCAGTTTAATAAGTCACAGCTGCAAAATACTAACGCGAATTATTTACAGACGAATGGAAAAACTGGTAAAAGCCGACCACGGGGAAAATCAGTTTGGATTCTGTAGAAATGTTAGAACACGTGGGGCAATACTGTCCTTACGACTTATCTTAGAAGAAAGTTTAAGGAAAGTCAAACCTACGTTTCTAGCATTTGTAGACTTAGAGAAAGCTTTTGGCAATGTTGAGTGGAATACGCTCTTTCAAATTCTAAAGGTGGCAGGGGTAAAATACAGGGAGCGGAAGGCTATTTACAATTTGTACAGAAACCAGATGGCAGTTATAAGAGTCGAGGGCCATGAAAGGGAAGCAGTGGTTGGGATGGGAGTGAGACAGGGTTGTAGCCTCTCCCCGATGTTATTCAATCTGTATATCCAGAAAGCAGTAAAGGAAACAAAAGAAAAATTTGGAGTAGGTATTAAAATCCATGGAGAAGAAATAAAAACTTTGATGTTCGCTGATAACATTGTAATTCTGTCAGGGACATCAAAGGATTTGGAAGAGCAGTTGAACGGAATGAACAGTCTTGAAAGGAGGGTATAAGATAAGCATCAACAAAAGCAAAACGAGGATAATGGAATGTAGTCGAATTAAGTCGGGTGATGTTGAGGGAATTAGATCAGGAAATGAGACACTTAAAGTAGTAAATGAGTTTTGCTATTTGGGGAGCAAAATAACTCATGATGGTCGAAGTAGAGAGGATATAAAATGTAGACTGGTAATGGCAAGGAAAGAGAAATTTGTTAACATTGAGTATAGATTTAAGTGTCCGGAAGTCGTTTCTGAAAGTATTTGTATGGAGTGTAGCCATGTACGGAAGTGAAACATGGACAATAAATAGTTTGGACAAGAAGAGAATAGAAGCTTTCGAAATGTGGTGCTACAGAAGAATGTTGAAGATTAGGTGGGTAGATCACGTAACTAATGAGGAGGTATTGAATAGGATTGGGGAGAAGTTTGTGGCACAACTTGACTTGAAGGAGGGATCGGTGGGTAGGACCTGTCCTGAGACATCAAGGGATCACAAATTTAGCATTGGAGGGCAGCGTGGAGGGTAAAAATCGTAGAGGGAGACCAAGAGATGAATACATAAAGCAGATTCAGAAGGATGTAGGTTGCAGTAGGTACTGGGAGATGAAGGAGCTTGCACAGGATAGATCAGCATGGAGAGCTGCATCAAACCAGTCTCAGGACTGAAGACCACGACAACATGATGATATTTGGAGCTTATGGGCGCTCAACAGCGAGGTCATCAGCGCCCTAACACTTCTTATGACAAACGAATGTGGTTAAAAATCTCGAACATCGTTCCACACTCATGCACTGGAACCGAGCACCCAATCACTCTACCTTACATGCTCTAAAACAAATGAGAAAGGGTGAAAATAGCTATAAATAAGATTAAAATAAAAGAAAAACGACAAAGGAGCTAAAAGAAAGGCCCAGGCAAAAGTAACTTGCTGACCAATTACAAAAATATGGGTGAGCCAGGCACCCTGTTAACACATTAAAACCATCGCCCTAAAATCTTGGGAAAATGTTGGTCAATTCCCAAAACTTTGCAACTCTAATCATGTTCGTTTGAACATTACTAAAAAGAGAGGGCAGATATTCGGCAAATCGGCTACGGCCTGCTGGTCGGAAAATAAAACTCACGCACAGTTATCTGTAAGCCACAAGCATCACACATTGCACGGTTCTCTCGCCGGAGCAAGAAGCCAAGCGTCATATGGCTGCTAGGGTTTAAGGGATTCAGATTTAATTCGTAGTTGGAGCCTTTCAAGCAATATTTTCTTCTGTATACACAAATTTTGCTTGCGTTGTTTACTTTTATTGCAGTGCTCTTACTGTATTTCTGTCACTTAACGTTAGATTTCCTATCAACCAAATACACAGTTCTGTTTCATTGACATTTCAATAATCGTTCTCGTTGTTGACATACACAAGATACGATAGCATGCCTTGCTTCTTTCTCATTGCACACTTTTATGGGCTAACAAAGAAGGCGTACGGAAGTCTTTTTTACAAACTTGAGCCTACGAGTTAAAAGCTGAAAATGTGACAAACAAGAAGCAGCACCAGTAAGTTCGGGGTTCATTTGCTATCGATAACTGCACTAGAAGTGGAATTAAATGGATTACGAAAGCATCCTTTTCGCATCACATCCGTCTCTTCTTGGTTATCCAAAATTTGTCAACGAAAAACAAGTTACACTAATGAGGCCAAAAGTGTCGTATTACTAGAGCAAAAACGCATTCGAGAATAGAAAAAAATTCGAAATTGCCTTAGTGACAATACGTTGTTCACGTAAGCACTGTAATTTTTAGTGTTTAAACCAGGTGTTGTGTGCACATGACAGAAATAATGAACAAGAAGCAACCGTAAACAGTAGTCTGCTAATGTTTTGGACTGTATAAAATGGCGGCAGGCCCCGCCCACTCTGGCTTGAAAACAACATACAGCTTAAGTCTATAGTGCCATCTCCTTTCTTTTCTTACCTCCATGGCGCCATCTCCTTTATTGTTTAGCGTCTGTGCTATTGCAAGTCTAGCAATGTATGTCTACGGAAGAATATCATTTTCTGCTGCACGAATATCTCTAAAAATTGCAGTACGAAGATCCTGGAGTGTTGCAGGGAATCTTTGAGATTCTTTCTTTTCGAAAGTCACATAATAAATTATCTTACGGGTTAAGATCGAGACTATGAGGGCGCCGTTCAACACCATTTCCAAGGAATGGCAAGGTGTCTAGGTCGTCGATCTGGTATCTAAACGTCGCTTGAAGGAAAGGAAGACGTCTGCAGTACAGCGTGGACGTGAGTCATTCTGTATGAACCAGCAGTTCCACTGCATTCGGCGGCCTCGTGCTGCCAGTACTAATTCATGATGCAAGACTTGCTTGTATTTTTCTTCTGTGACAGATTTCTCAACAAATTTGGGCCTAATAATGCATTGTGCACAAATTTCTCACCAAACAGTGACTTTTTGTGGATAAAGTGGAGCACTGGCGTGAACGTGTGGGTTTGAAGTTCCGCTGTTCCAATGGTTCAAATGGCTCTGAGCACTGTGGGACTTAACTTCTGAGATCATCAGTCCCCTAGAACTTAGAACTACTTAAACCTAACTAAACTAAGGACATCACACACAACCATGCCCGAGGCAGGATTCGAACCTGCGACCGTATCGGTCGCGCGGTTCCAGACTGTACGCCTAGAACCGCTCGGCCACTTCGGTCGGCTGTTGTTCCAATGTTAGTGCTTCCATTCTGGAATGTGATTTGAGAAATTAGTGTATGAGCTATAGCATTTTCAAAGGTATGGTACAACAATATCACAAGGAGAATCATTTATGGCGTGTAATTAAACTACTGTAGACAGTACTTTCTAACACATATTTCGCGCCACTCTGTGGTATACTATGACTACTATAAAATAGGTGCCAGACTGCGGTTCATTGGTAGAATAAAAGGGAAATGCAATAAGTCTACAATGGAGATGGCATACAAATGACTTGTACGATCCATCCTAGAGTATTGTTCCAGTTTGTGGGACCTGGTCCAAATGTGATTGACAGGGGATGTTGAAGCGATACAAAGTAGGGCAGCACGGATTGTCATAGAGTTGTTTGATCCGTGGGAGAGCATCAGTAAGATGCTGGTAGAACTTAACTGGTAGATGCTTGAAGATAGACGCCAACTATCCCCTGAAAGCTTACTTCGTAAGTTTCTAGAAACGCTATAAGTGATGAATCCAGGAATATACTACAACGCCTTACAATTGAACACCATCTGCCATGCAATTCACTGTGGTTTTCAGAGTATAGCTCTAAATGTAGATGTAATTGTGAGTATATGGTGCGAGGTGTGACAAAACTGCTATAGAATGACGATATTGTGGATGATTATTTTTCTGAATAAATGACGCTTGGAGTCTTAATCCTTCATATTACACAATGATGAATTCGGAAACAAGTTATTTCACTTGACTTTTGAAACTACAATGAAGAAGACATTACAGTCTCAACACTTCGGCGTGCTGGTCACAGCATGTGCGACACCAACTGCTATTTGATGATCAGACTTTCTTATTACTACAATAATATGACGCATAGACTCTTAGTTTAGTCGAGAAGTACGTTGTCAATAACACTCTGTATTCCTGCTTTTCCGCAGAATGGGATCATATCAGCCATTCCTCACATCACTGGTGGCGTTGGCAGTTTGGCATTTGTGTGGCTTACTGACTTCCTGCTCCGGAAAGAATGCATGTCCAAAATGTGCAGTTTCCGCCTAGTAAATGGGTTCGGTAAGTGCTGGCTGACTAAAATTTCAAATCTTACATTAGCAACAACTTACATCGATATTCGGAACTGCGCAGATGTATGCATAAGACAGTAACTTTTCTGTTGTAACTAATATTTTGCTTTCTCTATTACTCCCGCTGCGTAGAGTTAATTATATTTCAGATGGCTAGCAGCCACTATTACAAACAAGAAGACAGCCTAAGGAGGGCGGGATAAGAAATACATTTAGTTAACGCTGACAGGTGGCACTGCCTGACAAAGTTGTGCTGCTGAACTTACTATCGCGAGGTGGCAAAAACAACTCCATAATTATTTTTCCTTGGAAAACAGGTAAAGTAGTGAGTTCGACAAAACGAGGGTGAAAAGTAAACTTGGGTTTAAGGCCTTGTCGAAGACAAGGTAATTAACGACGGAGCATAAGCTCGACGAGATTAAGGATGGGGAAGGAAATCGGCCGTGACCATTGAACGCAACAATATGGGCAGCTAGAGCAATCTAGAGACATAAAAGAAGACCAAGTTTGGATGGCCACACGGTGAATTGAAACGCCGTCTTCTCGAACGCGATGCTAGTGTCTCACAACTGCGCCACTTCGCTCACTTTGACTTTACGACAGTCTCTGTGACGTTACCGAGATAATAGGTTTTTTGCTCTTTAGTGCAGATAGTTCTACCCCATCATTACGAGACTCTGTGGAGTATGGAAAATCAGAAGAGGAACCAGTGATAGATAGAAGCTTTAAGTTAGTACGCAATGGCTGCCAGGAGGATACAGAGGAACACATCCATGTTCGAGTCCTGGTCTGGCACTTCGCTTTTACTTGGCAGAAACTTCCAGAAGCCTTACAGTTCACCGTATAGGGTAATTAGTACGTAGCTCCAGGGTGTCAGAAGACGACTGTGTGAAAAATGTAAGACACACAGGAAAATAACACAGATCAGTAGGGCATCTCTCCAAATTTCTATATTTTATGATACGCCCAGTGACGTAGTTGGAAGAGGGGGCAGCCACGTGACAACATGTAGACTAATGATGCAAAAGAAATACCGGCTTCAGCCGCATTAGGGTAGTGAAATAATTCAAGATGACAAGTGAAAATTGTGCCGCACCGTGACTCAAACCGGATCAGGGCGACAATTATTGAACTGTATGAAAAAAATTGCTAATTAGTTACAAACTACGGCGTACACCCACTTTAGTCAAAATGTAATCGTCGCTACAGATATTCGGATATAGGTGTTCGATACGCCTCCCATCATTGAAGTATCGGAACATCAATACTGTCGATGACCTCCCGAATGGCTGTTTTCAACTCAGCGGTGGTTTTGGGGTTATTGCTGTACACCTTGTCTTTAATATAGCCCCACAAAAAGGAGTCGCATGTGTTCAGATCTGGAGAATATGGCGGTCAATCGAGGCCCATGCCAGTGGCCTCTGGGTACCCAAGAGCCAGAATACTGTCCCCAAAGTGCTTCTCCAGGACATCAAACACTCTCCTGCTTCGATAGGGTCGAGCTCCGTCTTGCATGTACCACATCCTGTCGAAACCAGGGTCACTTTGGATAATGGGGATGAAATGATCTTCCAAAACCTTCACGTACCGTTCGGTAGCCACCGTGCCATCAAGGAATGATGATGATGAGGTCCCATACTCCGAGCAGCATAGGGGACGAGGCGGAAGACCCGCACCGCCGTCTAGGCAAGGTCCTAGCGGAAGTGGTTTGCTATTGCTTTCCTCCGACCGTCAATTTGGTTACTCAATCTCTAAAGAAGGAGTGTTGCAAAAGATCTTTTCGAATATAAAATATCAGCCTAACTTTTTTAATAAGTGCTGCTTATCAATTAATCTTTAAAATGAACAAATGCCTGGGCATTTGTGAATTTTGGGCAGTTTCTCAGCCATTTATCCTGAGAATCTGCCCAAACTTATAAATGCCCAGGCATTTTACACCACTACCTGTTATTATTGTTCCATCCTCCTTCCCAGCCCTGTGTCGGCTGTTTCGTTCTGCCAACGAGTATTTGTGTCACACCGTACACACTAACCACACCTCCTTCATCAATATCATATGCTAATTTTATTATTGATCAATCGTCTGCTGACCAGTCAATATCTTCACATTTAATCCTATTTGTGCTGCTGCCATACATTTCTTCTTCCTCAAATATTTCTACTTGTGCAGGTTATTTATGAAGCCTCTTCCATTGTTCTCTTTTTTCTCACAGTCTACGATTCAGCATTTCCTCCCATTCTACTACTCTCAGATTCACATCATCCGTCACTTGGCCTCTCCATCTTGTTTGAGGTCTTCTCCCAGGTCCCATCCATTCCAGGGTTCCTCTTGGTAGTCTTTCTTTTCCCTTTTTGTTAAATCAGGTAAACCATTTCACCCAATTCCTCTCCACACTTCCTTTTAGGGGGATCGATCTGAGGTGCATTTAGTGTTATTTCACTTTTTATACCGTCCTTTCTCATCCCACACAGAATCCCTTGTAGAAAGAACACCTTTTTCACTTGTATTCAGTTCTGATATTTGTTTGTCCAGATACAACATTCTGGTCCATGGGTCAAAATTACTAGATGATTTGTATATCAAGATCTTTGCTTTGCCAGGAATTTTGCAATTCCTAATTGTGCCTGATATACAATAATAAAATTCTGGGCAATTTTCTATCCTTTCCGATATTTGTTCTGTGATGTTTCCTTTCTTGGTTAAATTACTTCGTTTATATTTGAAAGCATCTACTTCCCTAATAAGTTTTCCATTAAACTTACAACGTTAATATTTTTTATTTCCCCTGCTAGTTTTCATTACCTCACTTTTTGTGAAATTTACTTTTATGCCTGTTTTCTCCATTACCCTCAGACAGGTATTTAACAGTTCTTACAGTTGCTGCTCATTGTCTTCACATATCATGATATCGTACATATACGCTAAGATTTCCATATCCTCTGGTGTTGACCTGTGGCAAACTTTCCTTATGATGTTATCTGTGACTATATTGAAGAATGTTGGTGAGAGGACACTTCCTTATCAAATCCCTCAGTTTGCCCGAAGAACATACAAAGGAAATTGCTTAACACACTATTATAAAGACTGACATTTATGAAATATGTTATATTCATTCGTGTAACTATTATCATCATTTCTTCCCTCGAACCGATTATTCCGTGACAGGACATTGTACACCACACAGTCACCCATTGAGGGTGAAGAGACTTCCCGACTGCGAAATGCGGATTCTCAGTACCTCAAATGCCCAAATTTTGCTTATTGACGAACCCATCCAAATGAAAGTGTGCTTCGTCGCTAAACCAAACCATACAGCGCATACCAATTCGCATCATGCGGCCAACCGTACAGTTTGAACATCCTAACACAAACCATTCAGAAGTTATGACGATTTTATTTCATATATTTCAATAAATATCACCCTGTATTTCTGTTATATGTGTGGTGTCTGTCCTTTCGGGCATATCAGAAAGAAGACACCACACATACAACAGTAATGTAGAGAAACCATCTTCTCTGCACTGTCATATAGAATTAGTTCGCGCCCGCAGATCAACAATCCACTTAACAGATTTCCAAATCATCATGCTGCTGTCGTGCCTTCCTGGGATACTTGTGTCAGCGACTTCAATTAGAACAAACGAATTCGCAGTTACGAATACGATTAGATTTCATCAGCACAATTGATTAGTGACATATGAAAAATTGTACTGGACTGGGAAACGAACCCATATTTCTCGCTTTACGCTATCAGACGCCTTGACAACTTTGAGTATCTGAGCTCGTATCCTGGACCGACCCAAACCCCTATCTTTTTACAGTGTGTCCACGACCTGCAGTAGCACAGTTGCTGTGATTCGCGCACAGGGAGAGACTTATTTATTACTGCCGCAGCCTGTCGTGGCATTCTGAGTTTTTACAATTTACTATGCAGTGTCCTTCAGAAAGGCTTGTTTGGGCCAACCTGTGACCTGAACGTCTACATGTAACGTAATGCATGTAGATACATGAAGATGTCCAGTACCATTCGACTATGCAGTGGCGTCCAAACATGGATGCATGTCTGAAGGACATTGCACAGTACACCGTAGAAATACAGTACCACTTCAATGGATTGCATTCATATATTGAAGTCTGCCGTGTCATATATGGCTGTCTATATTGAGCACCTGTCATATGACTTACAAACATGGAGAGATGCCTTATCCACCGATGTACATGCATTGTACACTACTGGCCATTAAAAATGCTACACCACGAAGATAACGTGCTACAGACGCGAAATTTAACCGACAGGAAGAAGATGCTGTGACATGTAAATGATTAGTTTTCAGAGCATTCACACAAAGTTGGCGCCGGTGGCGACACCTACAACATGTGGACATGAGGAAAGTTTCCAACCGATTTCTCATACACAAACAGCAGTTTACCAACATTGCCTGGTGAAATGTTGTTGTGATGCCTCGTATAAGGAGGAGAAATGCGTACCATCACGTTTCTAACTTTGATAAAGGTGGGATTGTAGCCTATCGAGTTTGCGGTTCATCGTATAGCGACATTGCTGCTCACGTTGGTCGAGATCCAATGACTGTTAGCAGAATATGGAATCGGTGGGTACAGTAGAGTAATACGGAATGCTGTGGTGGATCCCAACGGCCTTGTATCACTAGCAGTCGAGATGACAGGCATCTTATCCGCATGGCTGTAACGGATCGTGCAGCCACGTCTCGATCCCTGAGTCATCAGATGGGGACGTTTGCAAGTCAACAACCATCTGCACGAACAGTTAGACGACGTTTGCAGCAGCATGGACTATCAGCTCGGAGACCATGGCTGCAGTTACCCTTGACGTTGCATCACAGACAGGAGCGCTTGCGATGGTGTACTCAACGACGAACCTGGGTGTACGAATGGCAAAACGTCCTTTTTTCGGATGAATCCAGGTTCTGTTTACAGCATCATGATGGTCGCATCCGTGTTTGGCGACATCGCGCTGAACGCACATTGGAAGCGTGTATTCGTCATCGCCATACTGGCGTATCACCCGGCGTGATGGTATGGGGTGCCATTGGTTACACGTCTCGGTCACCTCTTGTTCGCATTGACGGCACTTTGAACAGTGGACGTTACATTTCAGATGTGTTACGACCCGTGGCACTACCCTTCATTCGATCCCTGCAAAACCCTACATTTCAGCAGGATAATGCACGACCGCATGTTTCAGGTCCTGTACGGGCCTTTCTGGATACAGAAAATGTTCGACTGCTGCCCTGGCCAGCACATTCTCCAGATCCCTCACCAATTGAAAACGTCTGGTCAATGGTGGCCGAGCAACTGGCTCGTCACAATACGCCAGTCACTATTCTTGATGAACTGTGGTATCGTATTGAAGCTGCATGGGCAGCTGTACCTGTACACGCCATCCAAGCTCTGTTTGACTCAATGGCCAGGCATATCAAGGCCGTTATTACGGCCAGAGGTGGTTGTTCTGGGTACTGATTTCTCGGGATCTTTGCACCCAAATTGCGTGAAAATGTAATCACATGTCAGTTCTAGTATAATATGTTTGTCCAATGAATACCCGTTTATCATCTGCATTTCTTCTTGATGTAGCAGTTTTAATGGCCAGTAGTGTATATCTAATTGTTCTCCCTCAGTAATTTTCTGAAACGCCAGAGATACTTACGAATAATACTATATAAGTAAAGTATCCTCCAGGCGAAGTTTATGGCTCTTTGAAGCATTTGGTAGACAGGGAAGCTCCGTTACTAGAAAACTACTATCACCTGTATCACATCTATCGGAGGGACGCTTGGTGAAAACTCTGTGACCTGGACGTCTACACGTATTGCAATGCGTGGAAACACTAGAAATTGTCCATTGCCATTTGACTATGTGAACTGTCTCAATCGTCAGGTTACTAGAAATGCGCGTTAGGATTTATCTGAGATGAAATAGACACATAAATTAATCGTCGGAAAGAGGAGTCTTGGACTAATATTTATCGACAGAATCCGCTTTCAGAACCCTCCTGCGACCAATTCTTGAGTAGTGTTTGTTCATCTGTCAAAATTTTGGCTTGAGCAATGGTGCACCAACTATTCTTCATCCTACGCAACGTCTACGAATGAAATATGAAGGTGTGAAATTGATTTTGGTATAATCTGTTCCGCCTCCCTCCTGAATACCAGTGTGCATGTACTGTATTTGAAGGGTCTCCTCTTCATATGTCTCGCAGAATTGCCTGTCTTAATCACGAATTTGACCTAGAAAAATTGCCCTTCCCCTTTCACACTTTCCTCATGAACTCTGCTAATCTTTTCTGCCCCCCAGTAATCAGGTACAAACTGTCATTATTGTATTTCCAACTATCTCTTACAACAAAAAGTGCAACGCAAATTTGCGTCTTTGTTGTATTCAACATAACTTTTATTTCTTATTTCATTATTTCCCTGACGGGCGGATGGGCGTCTGCTCCACCGTCTGCTGGTTAATAAGACAAAGTTGAAGTTGAGAGAAAAAGCAATTTTTTTTATATAAAAGGGTAATGTGATGTGACGATGATTGACTGTGGTGGTAACGGTGATGGAGATGGCGTTGTGGTGTCCTTAAGTCTTTTGACGTTGTAGCTGCTGTGGCTCTACACTCTTAAACGGAACGCTAATACCTGTGCCATCCAGAAGTTGATGATGCTACTGCAAATTCTGGATACGTTGATTAGTTCTGCACGGACTGTCCTCGTGTATCATGATTTTTCAGGAATACTGAACAACTAAACTGGAACCAAAATAGCTTCTGTAAGCACAGATCGTATGAACTCACTTTGCTTTGTTATAGGCCGTAAATGGAGCTCACTTGATACCATACGTCTAGGCGTCCATAAAAGCTTCGACACAATTCCAGACCATCACCTAATAAACAAAATACTTACTTACGGAACATACGAAGGGATATGCAATTAGACTGAAACAGTCCTAATGATGACCTGCCTAATAAATTTTGTAGAAGTGTGGCGCTATTCGCAGGGAGGCAACAGCCTCGAACACTTATTACGAAATGGAGAGAGATTTGCAGACGATCAGTGTTTGATGGAAATTTATTTCCATATTCAGTGGTATTCCGAGCTATCTGTTCTAGAACCCACACACAAGATAAAATGTAGGACTTTTTTTTCAGTCATCAGTCTTATGACTGACCGTTGCCCGCCACGAATTCCTCTTCTGTGCCGGCCTTTCCATTGCAGAGTAGCAGTTGCAGCCTATGTCCTCAATTACTTGCTGGATGTATTCCAGTTTCTGTCTTCCTTTATAGTTTCTACCCTCTACAGCTCCCTCTGGTACGATGGAAGTTATTCTCTGATGTCTTAACAGACGTTCTATCTTCTTGTCACTATTTCTTGTCGATGTCTTCCATACATTCCTTTCCTTGCCGATTCTGCGGATGACCTCCTCGTTCCTTACCTTACCAGTCCACCAAATTTCCAATATTATTCTGTAGCGCCACACCTCAACTGATTCGTTTCTCTTCTTTTCCGGTTTTCGCACAATCCTTGCTTCACTACCATACAATGCTGTGTTCCAAACGTACATTCTCAGAAATTTCTTTCCCAACTTAAGACCAATGATTGATACCAGTAGACTTCTCTTGGACAGGAATGCCCGTTTTGCCAGTGAAAATCTGCTCTTTCTGTCCTCATTGCTTCGTCCGTCATGGTTTATTTTGCTGCCTAGGTAGCAGAATGCCTTAACTTCATCTATTTCGCGATCCAATTCTGATGTTAAGTTTCTCGCTGTCTCGTTTCTCCACTTCTCATTACTTTAGTCTTTTCTCGATTTACTCTCAATCAATATTAGATTGTTCATTCCATTCAACAGATTGTGTAATTGTTCTTCACTTTCACTGAGGACAGCCATATCATCAGCAAATCTTGAATTTTAATCCCACTCTTGAACCTTTCTTTTATTTCCGTCATTGGTTCTTCGATGTGCGGATTGAACAGTAGGGGCGAAAGAATACATGCCTGCCTTACATCCTTTTTAATCCGAGCACTTCGTTCTTGGTCTTCCAGTCTTACTGTTCCCTCTTGGTTCTTATTCATGTTGTACATTACCCGTGTTTCCCTATTTTTCTTAGAATTTTGAAAATCTCATACTGTTTTACTTCGTCGAACGCTTTTTCCGTGTCGACAAATCTTATAAAACTGTCTTGATTTTTCTTCAGTCTTGCAGACCACGGATGCACCTGGGACGCTTAACAGGTTATATTAACAGAAAAGATAGAAAACATTCAGAGAAGCCTTGCAAAATTAGTCATGGCTTTATTTATTCAACAAAAGAGTGTCACAGAAACGATAGAAACCACTGTGGCAGACTTCACAGGAAAGACCGACCGTATCGAGAAGATCCTTACCGACTAAATTTCAGCAGACTGTGTTCCAAAATGAATAAAGATACATATTACTTGTTCAACATTTGTCTCACAGAACGACTACAAAGTTACATTTCTTTAAAGTCGGTACCGTCATTAGACTTTGTTTATTTACTGTGTTACATTTACACTTACACAATCATTATTTCGGCTTCAATGTGCCATTATCAAGTGTTTTTTTAAAGCAAGTTAGACAATAACAGTGAAATACATAACAAGTGATATAACCGTATTACAATCCATACTTGTAATGCTTACTTTAAAGTGTTACAAATTGCCTAAGATAGCATACTGTCGTATTAAAATACACTATTAGACACATTGTCTAAGAGTCGATATTTCTGACAGAGCCTACTGCTTTGTTTCATTATGAGTACACCATCTTGACTGAATGACAGTTGGCTAAGTGTCAAATTGTCTTGGTCAAAGAAATTCCTGTTACAAGAGGAATAATTTATTTTCTTTGGTAGTACATCTTTGCAGTACCTGTTTATCTTAGTATACAATTAAGTTGCCTGCTCATAAACATAAACAGTAACAAATTTCCCGGTAATATTCGCTGCATCCATAAATATAAAAGTCCAGCTAGTCATTGACGTTGTTTAAAGTACATTTTAGTAGGTAAATGTACAGCTTTGTACATGAAATTAATACTTGCCCATCTATAAGTTGTGTAATTTTGCCTCAGTTCCGAATTAATACAACAAAGTGCAATTACTTATTCTACTCACTCATTAATTAACCAGTGAGGTTTGAAGCGATATTTATGATGTACGTATCATCTGGCATGTAAATCCTGCTATACGCGTGACCGCTACGGTCGCAGGTTCGAATCCTGCCTCGGGCATGGATGTGTGTGATGTCCTTAGGTTAGTTAGGTTTAATTAGTTCTAAGTTCTAGGCGACTGATGACCTCAGCAGTTAAGTCGCATAGTGCTCAGAGCCATTTGAACCAATCCTGCTATATGTGATGGAACATTACTTAGGAATAAGTGCAAATAACACAGGTATGTGAAACATGTCATGTACATAAGAGCATTTAAGCAAATAAAAGAATCAAAAGATTTAATGTTAAACAGCACATTTAAATTTAACATAATATAAAAAGTAGGGATATCCTAGTGTTTGTTAATGGTTGATGAGATACAATTACAAACGTGAGTGCACCGTGGTATTGACAAATTTGGCTGCAATCTTGGTGCTATAAATCTTATTTACATGTTATAGTAGTGACATCTTATTTATATGACGTAAAGATGACACAGTAAGTTTAACAACTTGAACAGTTACTACATATGAAAGCTCCAAGTAGGTTAATTCCTATTTCTTAACAACAAACATAAGTGTACCTTAGAAAGGTAATAAACAACAGAGAAGAAACTCATTCATTGAAGATTGTAGGCATGTAGAGTGTAAGTGTAAGGGGGGGATGTAGAATAATGAATGGGGGTCTATAAAATGAGAAATGAAATGAAGAAGAAGCTATTATAGTGGGATGTGGGCGTGGTGGGGGACAAAAGAGTAAGTAACGAAGGAATAAGAAGAATAAAAATGTGAAGTGAATGAATTTTTAGGCAATTTATAACACTTGTAAGTAAGCATTACAATGTAATACAGTTACATCACTAGCTATGGATTTCACTGTTATTGTCTAACCGGCTTTCAGGAAACATTTGATAATGGCACTTTGAAGCCGAAGACATGATTGAGTAAGTGTAAATATAACACCGTAAATAAACAACAGCCTAATGGCGGAACTGACTTTAAAGAAATATATTATCACTGTGGCCCCGCATTATGAAAAAATTACAAAGTTAAAGTTTGAGAGATTCAGGATACCGACTTTCTTTCTTCTCACATAGCGTCCTCGAATGGTACAGATGAATGGAGAAATTACACTTGTAGTCTATAAACCCTCCGCCATCCACCATAATGTGTCTTGTGGGCTGCAAATGTATAGTATATGCACTATAGAAGTATGCGTTCACACTTTTCTGAGCGGAGAATATTATTTTTGAATTCAGACTCGACCGAAAAACTAACAGTACGTAGGAGATAGCAGAGTGATATTTTAAATTTCGGTGAGTGTAAATTATACATATACTAAAGATTCACTACTGAACAAAGTCATTGGTGTAATATGCTATATCTAACTTCAATTCTAAGAATTTGTAACATTAGTCTTCACTGGTCCTTTGCTCAATCTATGATAGCCCATTTCTCTTTCACACTATTCAGAAGTTGTGTATACTGTATTATATTGCAGTTAAGCACAATCCATTCTCTTACCCGTTACAATATCTATTATATCATTTACATTACATCGCGTTCTTTCACAATGACAATAGTCCTCAACATATCTTTACAAACAACAATAAACTGCATTTTCCGTGACTGCTCCCTTTATGAATTCCAGCTAAGAGTCTCAAAACAAATTATGTGTCGTGAGATGTATCATTGCCCTCTTATACCATATGTTTTCAGAACTCTTGGGAATCAGCGATAGCAAACAAATTTACCATTTTCTCCCTTTCTTTAAGACGAGGTTGTAGTAACGATCATTTGATTTGTCTGAGAGTAGGGGCGTACGGAGAAAATTAATGTAGAACGACCACATAAAACTAATCACAGGAAAGGCAGATAAATGCCAGAATGAGATTCGTTGGAAGAATCCTCAGGTAGTGTAGCGAACCCATGAAGGAGGCAGCTGACAAAACCTTCGTTTGAATGATCCTTGAGTAGTGCTCGACAACCTGGCATCCTTACCAGTTAGGATTGATAGAGGAAGCAAAGAAGATCCAAAAGAGTTTGCTTACACGTTCGTTTAGTAAGTGCAAAACCGTCTGAGATGTTCTGTCAACTTCATTGCTCCTGCAGTGATCACTCCTTTTCCGCCGTCAGGGTACCCAGGGAGGAGGGGGGGGGGGGAGGAGATATGAGGCTGTCAGTGGTTGACAGTTCCAGCATTAGATGCATCGTGACTATTTCAAGGTAAATAGCGCCACGGGACGGAAAAGAACCATATGTGCAGTCGATGTGTATCCCGAGAGGAATCGCCCGCCAAATGGAAGAGGTCGTCCTGGCAACAATTGAGAGTACGGGTTGCAGTCAGTTATAGATCATCGCTCAGCTCGAGACCAATGAGGTTTGCCGCCTGGGTTCTGAGACCATTCTCAGCTCTTCCCGGAGACTGGCCAATGTGGTAAAGGAAGCTAGCCTTACTCGTGGGGACTCGCCACAGTTGTCGATTTGCAGCATCATTCCAATTGAAACGTCCCCTTAGAACAATTTATACACGACTGTGCTTAAACTGACAGACTATAATTTTAGCGCAACGCAATCTGACTATCAATAATCCCTACAAAACAATGGCCCTGACTAGCTTTAACCTATACCTTTCACAAATCACTTACCTCACAAAAATCTTCGTTACTGGAACTACTGCAATACAGCGAGCGCCACTACTGCCAGCTAAATAGAAGATTCAAACTACTGAAGGCACTAACTACTGATAGGGATAGTTAGCAAATGAAAGATATTAATAGAGAACAAACAATGTATTTACCTTAATATTCATAATTGACATCCAGTCTTACAGATTATCAAACCTCCGCCATCTCTCTCCCCACATCCACCACTGCTGGCGGCTCACCTCCAACTGCGCAACGCTACGCGCTGTTCACATCCAGCTATAGCAGTTCATGACAACAATGGCAGACAACAATGCAAACTAGCCACAGGCTGCACACAGCACAGCCAGTGATTTTCATACAGAGAGCGCTACGTGGCGGCGGCGTTACCAATATAAGAACCTAAACAGCCTACTTACATAAAGAAAACATAAACAGCCTACTTACACAATCAATGGTCTGGAGCCGACTGGAGGCTCTAAGCAAAATGCGTCGCCAGCTCTGTGGCGAGATAGGCTGCAGATTTTCCGACCTACAATATAGGGCAGAGACTTTTACGGTGACTTGGATGCATTAGGTGAGCACTATACACCGGAAACGGCCACAATGGTAGCAGAGTATGTGTGGAACGCACATAGCTTTTCTCTTCTTTTTTTTTAATTATAGAAACTCCAAGACCCCAGTATAAAAGTCAACATTAGATAAGCCAGTTATTTCAGCAGGCCGTATGGCAAAAGCAAAGACTGAGAATCTCAATATGTTAGTTGTTAACTGCCAGCGTATTCGCAGTAAAGACCCAACGCTCACGGCTCTCGTAAAAAGTAGTCGCCCGACGTCATACTAGAACGCGAGAGTTGGTTAAAACCCAAAACAGTGAGCGGGGAAATTTTCCACACACGTGAAACGTTCATCGGACTGATAGACTCTTCAAGAGGAGGATGTAATAACGACAAGAAGAAGTATTAGATCTAATGAGGTCTAAAACGAATCCGATTGCGAACTAATATTGACAAGAGTAACCTGGATCGGTGGACTGAGACTAATAATTCAGATACATTGGTCAAAAAAGTTATACAATAATAGCCTAAACTCGATAGTACGCAAACGTCGTGAGCATACGGTAGCAGTAGGTGGTGACTATAACGTGACCAGCCTGACAACCACATGTTAAAGGAAACTCTAGACCTCCTAGTTCCAAACAGAGAGTGTCGCCAATAAGAGATAGATAAACGACCAAGTTGTTATTACAAGAATAATCGTTACCAAAAGCAAAAACGTCGGCAAGAAAGCTAGAAGCGTATTCGTTTTTGACCAAACTGATAGTCATTATCAACTTATTTAAAAGATGAACTGGGAACATTTATTTCTGAAGTGGCAAATGCCGAACAACTGTGGTTAACGTCGAATGGAGTTATAAATGACAGTGGTGACATGTTTTGCACATTTCTACTTATTGATTTATAGAATAATCTTCTGTGATATCTCACCACTTAGAAAGAAAGTATCGTTTGCACAAAAGTGAGCAGTAAGAATAATATGTGATGTTCACCCACGGACGTCATGTAGGTACCTCTTCAAGAAGCTAGACATTTTAACTGCGTCCGCCCCCGGTAGCTGAGTGGTCAGCGCTACAGAATGTCAATCCTAAGGGCCCGGGTTCGATTCCCGGCTGTGTCAGAGGTTTTCTCCGCTCATGGACTTGGTGTTGTGTTGCCCTAATCATCATCATTTCATCCCCATCGACGCAGAAGTCGCCGAAGTGGCGTCAAATCGACAGACTTGCACCCAGCGAACGGTCTATCCGATGGGAGGTCCTTTCACACGACATTTACATTTAACTGCGCCATTATAATATATATTCATTAATAAAATTCATCATAAACTGTCCATCACACTTTGACAAGAACCTACAACACTGGAGGGAAAAATGACCTTTATTACCCAGTATTAAAGCTGTAAGTGGCTGCGAAAGGATTTTAGTATGATGCAACAAAAATTTTTGATTATTTGCCTGATACCATAAAATGCATGACAGGTATCAAAGGTATCTAACATTGAATCATTTTTCCTGGACAACTCCTATTCAGCTGTCGAATTTTGTTTAAAAACTGGCAGCCAATGAAAAACTTGTTCTGCATGAGCAGAACTAAAAAAAATAAAGTGTTCATTAATATCAATCCGAATCATGTATGTCCTGTAAATTAACCCGTTCCACATCATTTCGATAAAAGAATCGTTCAACTGATCTATGGAACATGTAACTAACTAACTAAGCTGCAAGTAAAGTAGTAAAAGACGGCGAAGATCTGCCCTGGCTTAATGCCAACAGTCGTAGAATGGATTGCAAGGACGGTAACAGACAAACGTTAACGGCAACTCGTGCATTTGTAACTAGAGCCATGCGTGAAGCCTATTACAGCAAGCGGGTTGTGAAGCAACCGATGTTAAGTGGCGGAAGTCGACTTGGTGTTTGTCAGGAGACGTTTGTCTCCCACCTAGACCTTTCTCGTTCGTATGATGGCAAGGGAGACAGAATGTGACGGTTCTTCTGGCGTCGTGTGATTCTTCAAGGAAGACAGGAGTGATCCCAGAACGTAGCGGCATCTGGTTGCAGACTACCAGTTCTTTACTTCCAAACGTAAATAAACGTAGAGCAGTGAGTCCGCAGCAGGTGAAAGGCAGGGGTCAGAAAGAAGGGGCAGCGGCACGCTTACCGGTAGTCGGAGCCAGGCAGCCCAGCCCAGCGGAACTGCCCAGGATATTGAATACGGGACCACAGACTGATACATGGCAGGCGTCGTAACGTAGCCCTGCCGTACCGATCGTCTACACGGCTGGCCCGGGAGCTTAAACACAGCGGTCTGGGTCGGTCACGTGGAAGACAGATCTCCGCCTCATCTCTCCACGACGATGAACCCTCTGGCTACTATGGAAGCATCCTGAAGAGGTAGTCAGATTCCTAGGCATGGATGTTGCCTTGTAGTACTAGACACTGGCTGCGGTCCACGCCGTTACATTTACTTCCCCCTACGAAGAATCTGGCCCACCGGATTCTTGTGTGTGAGCTATCTGAAACGGAAGCGCATATATATTGCAATTACTTTTACACTTCACCCTCTAACTCCAGAGCTTGGTAATTACTTCTGAATGTCCTTCGTATTTCAGAGTCTTCTTTAGTGTTCTGTGCCACAGTCTGTAAAAACGGAATCCTTAAAGCATCGCTTTGTCGGGCTTCTATCTGCCTGTCTGGAACTATCAAGTTCAAATTTATGCCACATATTGAGGCCTATAGTTGCTTGGCAGTGTGAAAATTTCAAGCTTCTTAGTCAATTCAATCAAAAGATACTGCTATTTACGACACATACTACGATACTCTCGAAAACTCACTCATCAAACCCTGTAGGGTGCTTTCAGTTAACCTAGAATCATGAAATTTGGCTAAAAAACAATAAGAAAACAAAGTTTCACAGTACACGTAAAGGGAAAAATCCGAAATTGTTAATTTGTAATTATACCACACGAAAAAATTGTTTCTTATGTCATTTGTTATCAGACTTAAAACTTGAAATTAAAACATTCACGAAAGTCATGGAATTCCTGGGCCCATATCTAGCCGTATCGATGTCGATAACAGGCAAAAATCTGCAGTATCCTCGATTCCTGGGATGCACAAACTGTCTATATGCACTAAGGAGCCAAAACATTATGACCACCTGCGTAATAGCTTGTTTGACCGTTTTTGGAACGAAATACATCGCTGATTCTGCGTAACTAGGATCCAACAGTTTGTTGGTAGGTATTTGGAGGTATATGGTATTAAATGTCTACGTGCAGGTCATTTAGTTCGCGTAAATCACGGGCCGCTCATTTTCGTACGCGCTGATGCCGCCCAACAGCGATCCGGATGAGTTCGGCAGGATTTACATCAGGCGAATTTGGTCGCCGAGATATCAACGTGAGTTCACTATAAAGCTCCTCAACCACGGTAGCACGATTTTGGATTCGAGACACGGAAAATTATACTGCTGAAATATGACATCGCCGTCGAGGAAGACATCAGACACGAAGGGATGCAGGTGGTTCCCAGTTGTGAGCGTGTCTTCGATTACTACAAAGGTCCCATGTAAGCGCAGGAGAATGTTTCCCGTAGGATAATGCTGCTCCCACCTGTCTGTGTTCGTAGCGCGCTGCATGTGTCGAGCCACCGTTCACCTCGGTGACGGCGTCTGTGCAGACGACCATCGACCTAGTGTAGCAAAAAAGTGATTTCCATTGATCGACGGTCGAATCCCGATGGTTCCGTGCCCGCTACGATCGTAATTGACGATGTCGTTGGTCAACATGTGAACACGAAGGTGTGCTCTGCTGCGGAGCTCCATATTCAACAATGTACGATGAACGGTGTGCTCCGAAACACTTGTGCGAGCACCAGCGTTGTTATCTTTGGTACAGAGATGCCACAGATCACTATCTATCCTACTTTACAGAGCATAAAAGCCTCCGAACGCCACGTTCTGTGAAGTTGGGGAGTCCAACCATTTAGCACCTATTGGTAGTTTCATTGACCTTCTACCTTTTTCTGTAGTACGTGAACATTCGACCAGCTTCGCCATTTTCGAAAAACTCGTTCAGAGGCTCTGCATAACAATAATCTGTTGCTTATCTCAATGGATTTTCCCACTTGAAGCCCACGTCTTCACTCGGGTGAGACACCCCGTGCACGTCTGCTCTACTTACATAATTTTGTTACTGCGTCACGTGTCCTCAACGCCACCGGGCGGCATCCAAAGTCGCGGTGGGCAGCGGTCATAATGTTTTGGCTGAACAATGTATATAACTAAGTTTGTACTACATAACCCTCAGTGCGCGAGTCCTACTCGCACATCCCCAGTTTTTATTTTTCCTCTCTACACTAGCCTCGTAGTTTCACTGACACATTCTCTAGCTCCTTATTTTTTCTTCAACTCTCACTTCTTTAGCCTGCTTAGCAGAGGTGTCGTTTCACGTCGCAGGAAGTGAATGGGGATCAAGAAGGCATCCTATCAGTTTAGACTCGCTAGTCTTCTCAGTTAATAAGAGAGTGTACTGAAAAGTAATGCCTCTAAACATTTTCATATGAAAAATCTTGAAGGGTTTTTTTTCCTTTTATTACTTATTTCGCAACAGAGTCGCACTGACGACTAACACATTGCTCCCAGCGAGGCCAGTTTGTTGACACCGTCGTTGCTGAATATGTGACTTTGTTGATGGAGTCATAACCTCACCTCTACTTGCACAGCTCCATCACTATCAAAGTGAAGACCTCTAAGGTATTCTTTAAGCTTTGGAAACAGATTAAAACCCGGATGTGGCCACGTAGGAACTGTATGGAGGATGTTCGATGACAGTGAACTCAAGGCGTCGGCTTGTTGCAGACGTGGCAGCGCTCCTGTGTGGTCTGGCATTGTCACGCTGCAGGAGAGGATTCTCCATGAGTGGGAAAACTCTTCGAATTCGAGCTTTCAGTTTTTCTGAGTTTTCAGTTCTCGCAGCGACGTAGTTAGATGCCACACTGCCACGTTACACGCTACAATTCGGAGCCCTCCTGCGACAGAGGGTTGCGACATGCGTCAGAGAAGTGGGAAAGTCGATCGAGTAATACGAGTGACATGTAATACCTCAACCGCTATTGAGAATAGAATAAAAAATTTGGAGGCACTCCTTTACAGCACACCCTAGTATTTTCTCGCTAACGCTACCAACATTTGTCTCTAGAATCATCAGAAGTGATGAACTCAAAGCCTCTTCGTAACTGTATCTCACGCTAAAATTCGTTTCTCACAACCTTGTAATATATACACTACATACCTCTAGTAACGGATATGAAGAATTCAAACAAAAATTCTCATATAAAGTAAAGCGATTCGTTAAGCTGTACAAACAACATCATTTCGTAGAGCTCCGGTACTCAAAATCAAAAACCAGTCACTTCTTGACCACTGAGAATTCGTTAACGTTTATCTGTATGCACACTGTTGTAGCCTTAACACTGTTATATAACAGCTAATGGAAACTAATTACAAAATAAAATAGTTATTCGTAGTGTTGCTATGGTCGCATTCTCAGACACTTTGACTGCTAAAAACACCGTTGTTCTATGACTCAATGGGCACAATCCATTACGTCTTCAAGATAATACTCCTAACGCAAAATTCGCCTTCACAGTGCCACATAATACTTCATTATCTCCCATAATACAACATAATCGTTACCCTAACTCATCGTCATAATAGTATCACATGATATGAAATCGTCAGTTCATCATAAGAAATCGTAATACCTCAGTTCACACGCACCTCGCAGCCATTTCGTAGAGCTCTGGGATACGACGGACTTAATTCCTGGGACGCAATCTCTTTTTAGCTATCCCTCCTGTGCTCTCCGTACATCTTTGATACTTCATAATATTTCTTAACATCTGATCCGTTCTTCTGTAATGTCAAATCTCCAGCCTGGACAGACAGCGTATGAAGATTTTCATACGAAATGTTCTGCTGCAGTTCTTGAATACTATGAGGCTTGTTGTGATACAAGTTAGATTTGACGACTTCCCACACAAAGAAATCGCATGCTCACAGATCAGGTGACCTGTGGGATAGAGCCTAGGGCTGTGGCCAGACCGAGCTGTGCTAGCAACGCTGTCAGGTGTGAAGATTGTGTCAATCTGCTCCAAGATTCGCCCGGGCGTATGGGCAGTTGCTCCATCCTGTTGGAAGTAATTGTAATTTTTTCCTTCTCCGTTAATGTTGCCACAAATGGTCGACCAATCGTTTCATTATTTGGTCCATCCTGTAGACATGTACTAGAGAGGCGTTCTGCATCACTCTGTGGGGTATTTTGAAATTCTGAGAGCGTACGCTCTTAGAAGAGACAATGAACATATTGCTTCCTCCTAAGTACGTCCCGTGAAAAACCATGAAGGTGAAAGTAGAGAGATTCGCGCCAGTAAAGAGGCTTACCATCAATCGTTCTTCGAGCGAACCAATCGCAACTGAAAAAGAAAAAGGGATTGGTTCACAAAGCACATTCCACGACAGGCGATAATGTGGATTACGGCCGGCCGGTGTGGCCGTGCGGTTCTAGGCGCTTCAGTCTGGAACCGCGTGATCGCTACGGTCGCAGGTTCGAATCCTGCCTCGGGCATGGATGTGTGTGATGTCCTTAGGTTAGTTAGATTTAAGTAGTTCTAAGTTCTAGGGGACTGATGACCACAGAAGTTCCATAGTGCTCAGAGCCATTTGAACCATTTTTTGTGGATTACGAAATACAGATGTGGATTTAGATCTGGAATCTGACTGGACCTGAAAAGCATAAAGCCCAGGTGAATGAGTATATCACTGGTAAGTGGTGCACTGGTCTTTAGAAGTCTACTTGATATCTCATCGTATCCATGTGATTCTTTACCCTACAGTGGTTTGGTGATTACTTAAATTTCTATGTTTATTCTTTCCTGGAGCTGCATGTGACATAATTGTCTTAGAACAATACTTTTTATAATTCCTTCCTTGGCCTAAAACATCCCCATCGTATACATTGAGGTATGTTTGGTCACCAATTTATTCGCCACTGGCCTCCAGTAACTGCAGGTGGTTCTTTGTGGAATAGCGTGCAAGTTGCGTGGGGAGAAACTCACAATTACAAATCCGTCCTGTCTTTAATTTCATGTCATTACGCTCAGAATCTATGCTGACAATACGTGTTACATTTCGTTCTCAGTTTTCAAAGCCAGAGTCACTTGCAGCTGTGTAACCAAAACAATTCGTGTGCAGGTACTCTGGTGCCTGCCGCTACAATGATCATCGTAGCGCTGGTGGGTTGCGACAGCACCGTCATCATTGCGATGTTGGCGCTCAGTGGCTTCTGCACCGCCACCGACTTTACGAGCTCCTACCTCAACATGCAGGCAATCGCCCCCAACTACGCAGGCACCATCGTCGGCATCGTCAACATGTACGGCAATCTGACGGGCATCGCAGTCCCTTACATCGTCGGTATATTCACCAGCACAAACGTAAGTCGTTACAGCTCTTCTGGGGACAATACACGCTGCATTTCAAAATGATTCATTAGGCTATATGCGAAGGTCACTGAACAAAAGGACGGAAATGTGTTCCAGTCTCTTAACAGATTCTTTTAAAAAACGACATTTATTTTTCAACGTAATTATCCTCTAGTTCAATACACTTAAGCCAGCGCTGGACAAGCTTCTTAATTCCAAGTGCAGAGTTCTTAGGGTCGTATGATTAACCGTTACGCCCTGCTGCCTGGACTTCACCTCGATTCACTAAGAATTTTTTCAAGGTGTTAAAAATGCATCCAGCTTCCATCTCGAGTTACAATGCGGTGAAGCTCCCCTTCAGCCTCGTACTGACGCGAAAGCACCCCGCACACATCCAAGCGCCTTTCTTTCATTTCTGGTGTCACCCACCCACCTCTCACACACTTTGTTGAACGTCAGTACGTCCTGGGCAATATGATGGCTGATCCAAGATTAATTGCTGCTGTAATATCACTGACCGCAATACGCCTATTTTCCCGTATCGACTCATCAATTTTCGCAATGTTGTTCTCCGTGACTGCGCAGACAGGGTGTCCTGGGCGTGACGAATCTTCAGTACTTGTTACACTCCATTTGAATTTATCAGCCCGCTCGAACACTTGTGTTTGACTCATAAAACTTTCACCATTTTACGCTGCCATCAGACGATGAGTTGCGATTGGTTTCAACCCTTCTGCTAACAGAAATCTAATGACAATCTGGTGCTCCATGTTGGTGAAAACCTGCAAAGGTGCCGACACTTTGTTTCACTGATTCCCATCATACTGTTCGCGAGACAGGCTGATAATACACTGATGTTCAGAAAAAACGAAACACCTTGAACAACTAGAGAGAGGACGTTCATATTCACATGCCATGTACATTAACATGTTCAGCAGGAATGATTAGCATTTCAGTCAACTCGGTTCATTACGTGCCCTGCTGCCTAGTTCACACACAGTCCGCCGTGGGCCCGCATGACTTGTTCCATGAATGATGGCATCGAAGCGTATAAGACGCTAATGGTGTCCTGTGTTATATACAAACAAACTTTTTTCACCTGTTTCCAAAGTTCATCTGTGGTAGTTGGTATTGGGTCACAGCACTGCACCCGTCGTTTCACCATATGCCACACAGTTTAGATTGGCGACATGTCTGGTGATCTGACGGGCCAGGGCAAAAGGCTGACATCCTGTAACACCAAAAAAGCACGTGTTCGTGCAGCACCATGTGGTCATGCATTGTCTTGCTGAAAAATGGGGTCTCGAGTGTCGTGCTATGGGTTGCAAGATGTCATTCACGTATCAGAGTGGCCACAGTGCCTTGGACGCATTCAAACTGTGATTTGTGGTTGCGCCCAATTGCATCCCACAACATAAGGCCTTGAGCTGGCCCCCTATGTCTTGTGCGAATGCAGTAACTGCGATACCGCTCCCCCTACCTGCGGCGACAAGTGATGTCATTCGACACAGCATTACCAGCTAGCATATTTCTGCACATTCGTCAAAGGTAGGCGGAGAAGTGTACGACGCGCACGCGTACCATAGTAAACAGCGACGGATTTACTGCCCTGATAGGGTACAATGTGATGCACTGTTCCATTGTTGCACCAGATCTGAGGAGGACGCACATCTGTCCTACAATGTCATTCCGATGAAGTGTCGATCTTCACGGGGAGGGGGGTCTGGGTGATGCGACGTAACCCATCTCGTCGTGGTCTATGACTTTCCATTCTGCATACCCCCGTTGCACTGCCGGAACACTTCGCCCTACACGAGCAGCAATTTTCCGGATGGATGCATCACATTCTCTCATGCCATAATGCGCCCTCTTTCAAACTCACTGATTTGACAGGTTCGCGCATACGTCTGGGAGGCATCCTGCACATCTGCTCAAGTCACACTGATCTGTTACCTTAGGTTTATAGAGACACCGAGAGCCGCAGGCACATTTTACCGGTAGGCGGCGTTGCGCCGTTATATCGATGTTGATCACGAACCCGCGGACAGTAATGTACATGTCTGTGAAAATGAACGTCCGTTCCCTAGTCGTTCAGGGTGTTCTGTTTTTTATAAACATGAGTTTAGTTCTAGAACACCACCGTAAAAAAAGCAAAGAAAGATAAACTTTACAGAAGTATTATATTTTTTATACAGCTTTTTCAGTTATTTATTGAATGAACCTTGTATTCTAGATAAACAAGAGAGAAACCCGGGATGGGTTTTAAGTGACGTTCAGGACTGCAGAGTTTTTGTTTCCGAAAGGACTATCCGATTTTACAAGGGTATACGTTTTACACGCAAGCAAATGCATCCGCGGAATACTTTTTACAGTTACATCTAGGAGCAAACGTTTCATGTAGGGGAAAGTCGGGTAGTGTCGGACACAAAAAATTTTTGAGAATTACAAGGTGTGTCTGAAAAGTTCGGTAAATGGTCTCAGAAAACAAAAAAAAAAAAATACAAATAAAATAACTTTACTATCCTTCAAGTACATCATCATTGGACACAGCACACTTCCGACATCACTCCTAAAGCTGTTTGAAACTACCAGCAAACGGCTCTTGTGGAATCGCTCGATGGACCGTGATCAGGTGCAATCTGCGAACCGTAAGTCTTTCAGGGGAAACCAAAAAGAAGTCTGCCAGTGTCAAATATGAAAAATAAGGAGGAAACTGAAAAATAGTCACGTTGCGTCGAGCGAGAAAGTGGAGCACGCAGACGTTGCGGATTTCCAACAGCGCGTGACCAAGGTGCTTCGAGGCATTCCGCAAGAAGTTTTGCTGACAGTTTTCAACCAATGTGAGAAATGTGTTGTAGCTAATGGTGATTACCTTGAAGGACAGTAAAGGTGTTTTGTTTGTATCTCTTGATTCTTTTATTTTCTGGAATCACTCACGGAACTTTTCAGATCCAGCTTGTACTGAAACATTCTTCATACTAACACAACGCCCTAATACGTTACTAAATACAGTTATAAGACTCAGTGGTATTATGTATGTACGTTGACTTTTTAATATCTTGTTGCCCTTTTGCATTGTGACCGTTTAAATTTTTGGTTTATTTTATTGGATATGAAACTGTTATGTATAAAAAAGTAATTTTTGTTGCAAAAATTATTCAAATAGATAGTAAATGATTGTAAATTTGAACAGGTTCATTAGCTCGTCTAGTTTTTTTAAGACTCTGTCAACGTGTTCCTTGCTAAAACTTGCTATTTGCTGTAAATTCGGCGTCTCAACCGTCCTCAGCCTTAAGTCATGATTTCTTTTGCTAAAATCGTAGTAAAATTCGTTACCGACTTTCATTTTTGTTTTATTGAACTTATGCTTTATTTTCAACTACCCTGTATGTTTATACGCTAGATTTAATAACTCGTATTTACACAAAGGCGTAAGCTGACTATCTAAGAGTGTACTGTGATCGTACAATACAGTTTTCTTTTCATCACTGGATATTCTCGGGTAAAACTTATTTTCCTAAAAGGGGTCCATGGTCACTTCTTTGTTTTCCGTTAAAGCCTTACAGAGGTTGCCCTCTCTAAACGCTTGAAACATACGTGACTTTCGTGATTTTTTCAAGTAAAATAAAAAGTAATGCTAAATCTACAATCCCTAACACTTCTCTCTTAAAGGAATCATTTTTGTGTCCACATCGGACGCTTCCTGTCACCAGTGCAGCCAGGTAGGTTGGAGGACCCTTTCTAGCCGAAACATTGGTCATCGTCAGGAATTCCCGAAGCCCTCCTACTGGAGCTGAAACGAAACAATTTTCAATAAGTAATTTTCAATGTATTTTCTTTCTGCGTACGAAGGATAATTGGAAAATATAAAGTTCTAACAAAATGCTGACATGTTGAAACAAATGTCATTTCCATCCTCCACAACATCGAGACAAAAGACTTTTGAAGATATCGCAAAACGGCCACGTACGCTGATAGAGAATTCAATTTAGAATTTCGGCATCAAATTCTGATCGAAATGTAGTGCACCCTTTTATTGTTGTAGCAGTTCATATGGTGTACATGAAATGATTACATTTACAGATCAATAGCACAAGCAGTTCTGAGGTACTAGGTATCGACCCATGCATTCATATTAGTAAGTGGTGTAGCGTCCACAGGCGGCAGTCCAGGCGCCGTCTCTGGTATCCAGCCTACCTTACAGTAGCGAATACTGTACTGGAATACGCAGTGCAAGCCTGCTCGACTTGCTCACGTAGTTCTGTAGGAGTTGTTGGTTGACGAGTCGTACGGGTCTAACAACATCTGCACGTACCGAGCTCTACTTAGCGTCCCATCCAGAGATACTGAAGGTGAACAAGAGATGTAGGTTAACGCACCCCAGACCACAAATGGTTCAAATGGCTCTGAGCACTATGGGACTTAACTGCTGAGGTCATCAGTCCCCTAGAACTTAGAACTACTTAAACCTAACTAACGTAAGGACATCACACACATCCATGCCCGAGGCAGGATTCGAACCTGCGACCGTAGCAGTCGCGGTTCCGGACTGAAGCGCCTAGAACCGTTCGGCCACCGCGGCCGGCCCTAGAGCACAAGGTCAAGGGTGGGGCCAGTGTGTCTTGGAGGAATGCAGTCTACGAGACAACGTTCATCGGGTCTACGTCATACTCGCAAATGACCCTCACTTGCGTGGCGTGCAGACAAAATCTGCTTTCGTCGCTGAAGACCACGACACGCCATTCCATCTTACAAGTGAACCTCTGAGGCACGAGTTGACCCGTGCACGTACATGCTGTGGCGTGAGTAGATGATGGGCGAGAGTTGTGCTAGTCAGTAGTCCCACTGCTAATAACCAGTTCACAACAGTTCACATTGACACTTCTGGACTCACAAGCCCTTGTATCTGTGCTGTGGCAACTGTACACTCTACCACTGCTGCCCTTCGAATATGGCAATCCTTGGGGGGTGGGGGTCCTTGTTGCGTGGGCTTGTAGAACATCTTTGGGTGCGAAATGTTCACATGACCACCGATACCAACATTATTGCACAATTGACGCAGCACTTCAACTCGTGTGGCAATTCCCCGAAAGTACTATCCCAGCACTCGGAGGGTCACAGTTTGACCCCTATCAAATTCTCTCAGTTAGTTGTAAGAACCACAAGCGCATCTTCGTGGCATGGTTGCCTGCTTGCCTCACACGTTTGCCCCACACTGAGCCTGGTGAGCATTTCCACTCTCAACTTATATTTGTCGCCAATTTGAAAAATACGATTTCGATGGAAATTTGTTTAAACTTTTGAGTTATATTTTTTGTAGTTAACATACCTCTGGCCAGCGATCCCTGGAACATACAGCAATCCTTCAGGATCCAAAAGGAGGTCCTCCTCCATCTTCTTCAAGGCCACGGTGGTCCTGAGGGCCTCTTTGGCCGCTTCTGTTACCCGCTGCTCTGCTCGCTCGATAGGCTTTTCGTCCGCTTTTGAGCAGAAGCTGTGACAGGTTAGTCTGATCTTAAGCTCGAGCACGTTCATAATTTCCATGATGACTGTTAGGCCGCCGTTGAAATAGCATGTCGACTATTTTGCTCCCGCTGTGAATGATTTTCGGACACAAGTTTTGACAAATTGCCTTATAACTCGATAACTGGGGATGGCTGATCCATCGCTCATGCAGCCCACTGCTAAAAATGCTCTTACATTCAGGTTGTTAGCTGCTTGTTCTTTCATTTTCAGGTTGTATGTACATACACATTCTGCAATATGCCCCAAGTAAAATATCCTTTTACATGCGTAACTTAGACGCATGAAATAATGTGATAATGCTGTCTGACTGCACCCTTAAAGACATATGACAAAATGACACAGTAACTTATTTCGCGCAACATACACACACTACGCTTAAATATTTGACTGAATATCATGAACGTACTAAGCTGTAGTAAATATATAAATTCATCGGAATAATGTGTAAATAATAGTTTTAGTGGCCAAATTGGTGCACTGGACGTGCTTGTCCCTGTTTCTCGCCCTAGCCTTTCCATTTAGGAATCTGAAAATCACGTTTTATACAAAGTGATGATCTGTCAGCTCCTTTCGTAACTGCAACCGTTGACTTGCTCCTGTTCTGTGAAAGCCTCCAGGGAAAAATGTAGGAGGGGTCCACTCGCTGTGGCCTTTAAATATAAAAGTTATTTGTAATAAAATATCTGTTGAACTGTATTTCTTCCGAAGGCAAAAAGAACTTTGTTAGAGATAGTTACCGCTGATTGCCAAGTACAATTCGGTCGAAAAGATGTCAGGATTTTAAAATATCGGCAAGTAAGCATGAATAAACTTTGGGAAGAAACGGCACGATCGCATTTAAAGCATGATTAAGTCGACCACGGCCCACTTAACAGCAGTGTGTAAAACACGTGGTACAATGACCACCGAAAATAACTTTCTAAGACTCAGAAAATACAGAAAAAAATTCACTGAAAGGAAGCGAGAAAGATTAGGAACGACATCGAGGTCATTAGAGAGAAAGCACGAGCACGTGATGTTTTAAAGATGGGGTAAGTAAATCGACCGTGCCCATTCAAAGGAACCATCTCGCCATTTGCTTGGTGCGATTTTGGGAAATCACGAAAACCTAAATCTGGATGGCAAGACGCGAATTTGAGCCGTCGTCCTTCCGAATGAGTCCAGTATGGTAACTACTACACCACCTCGCTCGATGGAGAAGCTCGTTGAGTGGGAGCGTGATGAATTCAAACGCCCTAGTATTATTAATACTGTGGTAACGTAATCGTACTCAAGTCCAAAACCGAAAGCAGACTCGTCAATGAAAAGAACATTTAGCATAGAAGGTACGTTCATTTCGATCACCAACGTTCAGCCAGAGCAGAATTGACCTCCTTCACGGAGAGTGCAGCTATTTATACAAAAGTCGAACTTTCCAGGATTCTGGTATTTATAGAAAACTCGAAAATCCCAGAATATACAACTATTACAAACATAAGATATTTCAGTAACCTTGCAGAAATGATAAACAGTAAATAATAAATAACTGGTTGCTGAGAGGTTTGAATTGGCGAGCTGCAGAACGTCCGACAATCCTGCTAAGCACTGGGCCACACTGCAAAAGTTCGCTGAAATGTTAACCGTTAACCATTTCACCATACAACATACGTACCGACTTTACATAGATTCTGCCTAAATATAACTCTATTACGTGGCGTCTTACTGTACGTTCGTGTCCAATACTATAGCCTTTGTGTGTTTTCAAAATGAAAGTTCCCGTGGTCTCGTCGCTTCTTATTGGTAAGTCACAACCGGCACTTCAGAGAGTTTCCTATAAGCATACTACCGAGTGTATCAAAGACAGTCATGCTTTCAGAGATCGGTTGCTCGGTACAAAGTACATCTTGCAGAATATCTGCGATTTCAAATGCGTGAAAGAAAATCTGTGCTCGAGTTTGTGATTTTGATAGACGACTTTCAAGGTGACAATACAGTGCCACACTTCTTCTAGAAAATCTAAATTTTCGACACGTTACCGCAGTTGTGCAAAATAGAAACAGAGATTACTGCATAATAGGTGTAAAACAAATTATAGGGCTGTAGATAGAGAGATGCTGAATGAAAAGAGTTTTGCTGTCAAGGGATCAACGCGTGAAGCCTTCAGTGGCTACGTAGCATAACACTGTCAAATGATCTGTCACAAAACCCAAAGCATTTCTGGTCGTATGTAAAGGCTGTTGGTGGCATCAAAGTTAGCGTCTGGTCACCCGCGAATGGGGCAGTAACTGAAGCTGAGAGTAGCAAAGCAAAAGCCGAAATGCTTAACGCTGTTTTCAAATGTTACTTTACAAAGAAAAACACTGGTATAATGCTACAACTTAATGCTCGAATAACTGCAAAGATTACGAAACAGATAGTAATATCAGTGGCGTTGAGGAACAGCTCCAGAGTAGTGATGGGGAGCTCGTGAATGAGTCGTTCAAATGAACGCTTCACTCCTGTGAAGTGTGAACTAACCACTCAATTTCAATGAACTGGTACTTCAAACTCTTCACAGATGGCACACTCCACACTTTTTTCTAGTTCACTCACTCTCTTCCCCTCTCCCTCACCCACGTCACTCATTCTCCCTTCACTTCAGTCCTCCCTGTGCTGCCTGTCGACGAATCGCGCGGTGTTTGTGGGGAACGATAGGTTTAGGAGTGGCGGGGAATGTGAGGGGCAAGGAGAAGACAGCGTCAGCTGCTACCTGCAGTGCTGACATCATTACCCGTGACTATTTGTGCAGTTAAACTTCGCGTCTACGGGTAGCCTACCGTTGGCAGCGCTTGAAGACAAATGAATATTAAAGATGGAAACGAAGAGGCTATCTGTGTGATCACGCACAGCCAACATGAAAATAAAAGGTTTGTTAATAACACTGAAAGAGGGATTTTACCTGAAATCGTACCGATGACTACACGTGACAGTTTACGTTTTGAATCTAGTGGGTTATTATTGTCAACAAAATAAAATCTACAGGTAAACTTCTGAATAATTACTTAACGTAGGTATATAGACTTTGTGACAGTGTTAAACATACTCATTCTATTTTGGATTAAATTTTAAAAGGAACATAAAATTGGACCGCATTTCGTTGGTAGCCCTATTTTTCAGTCCATGAATACAACAAATAATGTTTCATTTAGCAGATAAAGACTTTTTTGGGCGCTTCACGAGAAAATGTCGAGCAAGATTAAATGTAGTACCTTCTTTATACGTGACAGCCTTCTCTGTTTGTCTTTCCTTTGTCCCCTTCGACCATGCTCTATTTAAGATAACTCAGACGCTGTAAGAGCGTAAAACGTTGCGTGCACGTTACTCCATAGTTCCGCCATCTGTTGGTAAATTTGTGAAGTATTACGAAGCTTTATTGTACGAGCGAGGCGAAGCGAAGCGAGCGTAGCAGCGGCTGAGCGGCGGACTGGGCAACTTCGCTAGGCTTCCGTACTTCACGAATGAACTACTCCATTTGAACGCTTCACGGCAAAGAGTGAAATGAATGAAGTAGTTCACGGGAATGAACGAGTCCGACCCACCTCTACTCCAGAGGTTCCAGAGCCTGATGGAACCCCTATACCGAATTTGCTCCAGAATTAGGTCCTCTTTTAAGAATAATATACTAAATATTCCTCGAACGAAAAACTGTGTCCAGTGGTAGGAAGAAAGCACAGGTCACGGACTTTTACAACAAGGGCAGTAGAAGTGATACACGAAACTACCTCCAGTATCCTTGACAATCATTTCTTGTAGAATCTTAGAACATACTCTGAGCTCAAATGTCTTGAGGTAACTCTAAAAGAATTACATCCTCGACGTCAACCGGCATGGATTCCTCAAACATCGATCAAGTGAAACCCAACTCGCGCTTTTCTCCCATGACATCCTCGAGCCACTGAAAAGATGAGTGAAATAAGTGGTAGTGTTGGTCGTGTTGTGAAACAGCTGAAATCGTTAAAACTGAACGTAGCTCCAGGGCCCGAAGGAATCTGTGTCAGATTCTGTACAGAATTAGCGGTTGCGTTAGCCCCTTTTTTAATTATAATCCGTCTTAGATACCTCGAACAAAAAAACAGTGCCCATTGATTGGAAGAAATCACAGGTCAACCCGTTTAGAAGAAGGGAAGTGGAAGCAATCTACAAAACGACAGTCCAATATCTATGACATCAAATTGTTGTAGCATTTTCGAACATATCCTAATGAGATATCCCGAGCAAAATGACCGCCTCTTTCCCAACCAGCACGGATTCCGAAAACTCACACTTTTCTCATACGTCATACTGGTAGAGTCTGCCATGAGACGTCTCAAAACAACATCTTTTGCAAATACGCTCAACAGCAGTATCCAGTGAGATTGTATGTTTTTCTTGAACTGCTCAGTTGTATGAGCTTTCCTAAACATATGTTATCCGATGATGATTACTCGAAACATGTCATAAATAAAGCTTTTAGCGTCCAGGATGTTTCCTTGGAATTACTAAGTGCCAAGTCTGGATGATCGCATATTTCACAGATGGAAAACATCATCAGTCAAATGGTAGATTTGACTCTGTACCACGCCAAGGCTTATTATAAAAAGTACGATTATATGGGTGCCAGCTGAAATATGTGACTGGATTGAGGACCTCTTGTTAGGGAGGATGCAGCATGTTATCTTTGATGGAGAGTTGTTGTCAGACGTAGAAGTAACTTATGTTGTCCTCCAGTGAAGAGTGTTGAGGTTTTTGCTATTCATGTCGTATATTAACGACTTTTCGCACAATATTGATATGAAACTCATACTTTTTGCAGATGATGCAGTTATCTATAATGTGCTGTCTGAAAGAAGCTGCATAAATATTCAGTCAGATGTTGATAAGATTTTAGAGTGGCGCGAAGATTACTACTTGCTTTAAATGTTCAGAAATATAAAGCTGTGCAGTTCACAAAACGAAAATAAACCTATTATTCTATGACTATAACATCAATGAGTCACAGATAAATTAGTCAGCTCATATACACACATCAAAGAAAGTTTTGCATCACGTGGGTTCCGAGAGTTCCGGAACCTGTACAGAAAACTGGAATAAACGTAAACATCATTTCCGCCCTTTCTATTGCTCATGAAACCCACACATTGCATGTTATACCACCATACAGCAAGATATTCAGAGGTGGTGGTCCAGATTGCTGTTCACGCCGGTATCTCTAATACCCAGTAGCACGTCCTCTTGCATTGATGCATGCCTGTATTCGTCGTGGCATACTATACACAAGCTCATCAACACACTGTTGATCCAGATTGTCCCACTCCTCAATGGCAATTTGGCGTAGATCCCTCAGAGTGGTTGGTGGGTCACGTCGTCCATAAACAGCCCTTTCCAATCTATCCCAAGCATGTTCGATAGGATTCATGTATATAGAACATGCTCCAGCATTCAAGCAGTGTTGTTACCCTGAAGGAAGTCATTCACAAGATGTGCGCGATGGGGGCGCGAATTGTCGTCCATGAAGACGAATGCCTCGCCAATATGCTGCCGATATGGTTGCACTATCGGTTGGAGGATGTCATTCACGTATCATACAGCCATTACGGCGCCTTCCATGACAACCAGCGGCATACATCGACCTCACCTAATGCCACCCCAAAACAGCAGGGAAGCTCCACCTTGCTGCACTCGCTGGGCAGCGCGTCTAAGGCACTCAGCCTGACCAGCCACTCAGCTTCCAAAAAGTCTCCGAAGATTGTCTGGTTGAAGGCATATGCGACACTCATCGGTGAAGAGAACGTGATGACAAACCTGAGTAGTCCATTCGGCATGTTGTTGGGCCTATCAGTACCGCGCTGCATGGGGTCGTGTTTGCAAAGATGGACCTTGCCATGGACGTCTGGAGTGAAGTTGCGCATCTTGCAGCCTATTGCGCACAGTCTGAGTCGTAACACGACGTCCTGTGGCTGCACGAAAAGCATTATTCAACATGGTGGCGTTACTGTCAGGGTTCCTCCGAGCCATAATCCGTAGGTAGCGGTCATCCCCTGCAGTAGTAGCCCTTGGGCGGCCTGAGCGAGGCATGTCACCGACAGTTCCTGTCTCTCTGCATCTCTTCCATGTCCGAACAACATCACTTGTATAAGAACGTAGGCTTCCGCGGCCGGTGTCATAATGATTAAAATTCTTCTCGGTATTATGCCGCGTCATTGGTAAAAACTAACAACACTAATAAACTAAAACCGACGTTTCGGCCAAATTGCCACGGCCTTCCTCAGGGCACGACTGGTTTTGCATGGGAATAGGTGTTTCTATTTATTACAGACTATCCATGTCTGACGTCACTGTTATAAAACTTTTAAATGGCCCTCTAATATGATTGGCTAGTCATGACGTAAGGGAAGATGGAAAGAAAGAGGCTATTCGTGGATGTCCATCTCGTCAACGATTGGTAGCTGTCCGCCAATCAGCGTTCGGCTTCTGTTCGACAAGTTTTCCTCCTGGTGTGCGCGGAAGTCGACTGACAGTTGCTCTACATCTGTTTGTGCAGATACGTGCGTGTCCCGTGTAGCTTCTGCACCGCGACCGCTCGCGGCCCGTTGGACTGGGATGGCCGGCAACCAGGCTGCCGAAGGTAAACTGGGACACAAAATGTACCGGAAACCAACGCACACTAATCGGTCCCTGCACGCGGAGAGCCACCACCACCCAGCTCAAAAGTATTCTGTCCTGTATACGTTAACTGCCCGAGCCTACCGGATAAGCGATGAAAATAAGATCAAAGAAGAATTAAAGCAGCTACACCACACGTTTCGTGCCAACGGATATGATGACAACATCATAAGAAAGGTAGCTAAAACCAAAGGGAGCAGAACACGAGAAGAAGGCAAAGAAGAGAAGCTTCCACTGGTACACTTACCATATGTAAAAAGCGTCAGTGAATAGCTAGCCAACGTCCTCCGCCGATGAGGTTTCAAACCGATTTTTCGAAGCAGTCACAGGATCCACGAAATGATAAGTTCCACCAAGGATGTAGTCAACAATCTTAACACTGCAGGTGTTTACGAACTACGGTGTGAGAGCGGAGCTACCTACATAGGGGAAACAGGGAGACCTGTCAGCTTACGAGTAGCAGAACATGAACGCTATGTACGACTACAACAACATAACAAATCGCTGATAGCGGAACACCACCGTGACTGTGGACCACCTATCAGGTTCGAGGAAGCCCGAGTACTGGCGAAGAATCGTGGATGCGAGAGCGCAAAATACGGGAGACGATTGAAATTATTAAGCAGCCTGACAACATCAACAGGGAACATGGCTACGAACTCCCGGCGTCCTGGCTGCCGGCCATTCCAGTCCAACGGGCCGCGAGCAGTCGCGGGGCAGAAGCTACACGGGACACGGACGTATCTGCACAAACAGCTGTAGAGCAACTGTCAGTCCACTTCCGCGCACACCAGGAGGAAAACTTGTCGAACAGAAGCCGAACGCTGATTGGCGGACAGCTACCAATCGTTGACGACATGGACATCCAAGAATAGCCTCTTTCTTTCCATCTTCCCTTACGTCATGACTTTTTTTTTGGTCATCAGTCTACTGACTGGATTGATGCGGCCCGCCACGAATTCCTTTCCTGTGCTAACCTCTTCATCTCAGAGTAGCACTTGCAACCTACGTCCTCAATTATTTGCTTGACGTATTCCAATCTCTGTCTTCCGTTACAGTTTTTGTCCTCTACAACCCCCTCTAGTACCAAGGAAGTCATTCCCTCATGTCTTAGCAGATGTCCTATCATCCTGTCCCTTCTCCTTGTCAGTGTTTTCCACATATTCCTTTCCTCTCCGATTCTGCGTAGAACCTCCTCATTCCTTACCTTATCAGTCCACCTAATTTTCAACATTCGTCTATAGCACCACATCTCAAATGCTTCGATTCTCTTCTGTTCCGGTTTTCCCACAGTCCATGTTTCACTACCATACAATGCTGTACTCCAGACGTACATCCTCAGAAATTTCTTCCTCAAATTAAGGCCGGTATTTCATATTAGTAGACTTCTCTTGGCCAGAAATGCCTTTTTGCCATAGCGAGTCTGCTTTTGATGTCCTCCTTGCTCTGTCCGTCATTTGTTATTTTACTTCCTAGGTAGCAGAATTCCTTAACTTCATTGACTTCGTGACCATCAATCCTGATGTTAAGTTTCTCGCTGTTCTCATTTCTACTACTTCTCATTACCTTCGTCTTTCTCCGATTTACTCTCAAACCATACTGTGTACTCATTAGTCTGTTCATTCCGTTCAGCAGATCATTTAATTCTTCTTCACTTTCACTCAGGATAGCAATGTCATCAGCGAATCGTATCATTGATATCCTTTCACCTTGTATTTTAATTCCACTCCTGAACCTTTCTTTTATTTCCATCATTGCTTCCTCGATGTACAGATTGAAGAGTAGGGGCGAAAGGCTACAGCCTTGTCTTACACCCTTCTTAATACGAGCACTTCGTTCTTGATGGTCCACTCTTATTATTCACTCTTGGTTATTGTACATGTTGTATATGACCCGTCTCTCCCTATAGCTTACCCCTACTTTTTTCAGAATCTCGAACAGCTTGCACCATTTTATATTGTCGAACGCTTTCTCCAGGTCGACAAATCCTATGAAAGTGTCTTGATTTTTCTTTAGCCTTGCTTCCATTATTAGCCGTAACGTCAGAATTGCCTCTCTCGTCCCTTTACTTTTCCTAAAGCCAAACTGATCGTCACCTAGCGCGTTCTCAATTTTATTTTCCATTCTTCTGTATATTATTCTTCTAATAATATACGTCATGACTAGCCAGTCATATTAGACGGCCAATTAAAAGTTTTACAACACTGACGTCAGACATCGATAGTATGTAATAAATAGAAGCAAAACCAGTCGTGCCCCGTGGAAGGCTGTTGCAATTCGGCCGAAACGTCGGTTTTAGTTTATTATTGTTGTTAGTTTTTAGCAATGACGCGTCATAATATCCAGAAGAATTTTAACTACTATCAACATCACTTTGGTTCACTCCGAGGCGCCTGGACACTTCCCTCGTTGAGAGCCCTCCCTGGCAGAAAGTAACAATGCGGAGGCAATCGAACCGCGATACTGATCGTCTAGGCATGGTTGAACTACAGACAACACGAGCCGTGTACCTCCTTCCTGGTGGAATGACGAACTGATCGGCAGTCGGACCCCGTCCGTCTAATAGGCGCTGCTCATGCATGCTTGTTTACATCAATTAGCGGGCTTAGTGACGTCTCTGAACAGTCAAAGAGACTGTCTGTGAAACAATATCCACAGTCAACGTCTATCTTCGTGAGTTCTGGGAACCGGAGTGATGCAAAACGTTTCTTGATGTATGTAAATACCAGAGTGTAACACTTTATAGGGATATGAAATGGAATGATGACATAGGGTGCGGCGTGGGTTAAGCAGATGGTAGACTTCGATTTCTTGGTAGAATACTGGGGGAATGCTTTCAGTCTAAAATAAGATTGCATACAAATCACTCGTGCAACCAATTCCACAATATTGCTAAAGTGTGTGAGACCACTAATAGGGGATATTCAATTAGATATTGAACGTGTGCAGAGAAGGACAGCACGAATGGTCACAGGTTTGTTTGACCCGTTGGAGAGTGTCACGGGGATCCTGAAGAAGCCGGCCGGTGTGGCCGTGCGGTTCTAGGCGCTTCAGTCTGGAACCGCGTGACCGCTGCGGTCGCAGGTTCGAATCCTGCCTCGGGCATGGATGTGTGTGATGTTCTTAGGTTAGTTAGGTTTAAGTAGTTCTAAGTTCTAGGGGACTTATGACCACAGATGTTAAGTCCCATAGTGCTCAGAGCCATTTCAACCATTTTTTTGATCTTGGAGAAAATGAACTGGCAGGTATAGATGTTAACTCTTCCAATAAAACCTACTTGCAAAGTTTCAGGAACCGGTTTTAAATGATGACTCTAGGAATATACTGCAACCCCTAAGTATCGCTCATTTATGAATCGTGAGGATAAGATTAGAGTAATTACTGTACGGAGAGAGACATTCAAACAATCATTCATCTCACGCTCCATACGTGAATGGGACGGGAAGTAACCCTAATAACTGGTACAGTGGGACGCACCCTCTGCCATGCACTTCACGGTGGTTTGCCGAGTATAGATGCAGACGTAGAAAGCCAGATCTCGAACATATCCGAGTGCCCGATACCTGTAACTGTTTTTTCCGCTATAAAAGAATGGGCTCAAAATATTTCCTCGGGAAACGCAGCAAAATGCAAGCAGAGAAATAACGATATTTACGTCACGTTACACTGCAGACTAGAAGGAACATGTGCTATCAGCAGTTGTGGTTATCTAGCGCATAGTGCACGACACATTATGGCTTGTCTTCACCGACAGTTTTGAAAATGTTAGATTGCACTCAGGAGACCTGTACGTTGGCTGACCAGTTCACGGGACTTGACTTTCTTAGATTTATTTATTTGTGCAAGTTGAAAGATACGCGACAGCAGGAAAAATGTCAGTTAGAAGTAAAAAAAGACGTGGATAGAGGGTGAAGAGTGATAAAAACATCCAGGTCCGAAAGAAAATCCACAGACCAATTACTAGATGAAATTAGCGACAAAAGAACATTAAAATTTTGGAGAGAAGAAAAACTAATTAACTGACGCCTAATTACATATATCAGCTTCATATAACACACATTACAGTAAAACTTGATCAAAGCGGAACGTATTTAATTCGGTAATTTGCACAAAATTGTACAAGTACCGTATTTCAGTCCCGACGCATTCAATACAATTTTATACGCCAAGTTTATGTATAAAGCGGAACGTGCCCAATGCATAAACGGAATGCAAATGTTATGCGTGAATCAGTAGTTCATTGTATAATGTGGAAAAGAGTTTATACAGTACTGCTGTATTACAGCATACATTAGTTACTCACGACTCTACAAGAATGTCGTGCTGTTAGCAGAAGCACTCGCGGTCGTTTGCTGCCACAGCCCATTGACGCCAAGTTTCGCCGCACTGTCCTAATGGATACGTTCGTCGTACATCGCAAATTAATTTTTGCGGTTATTTCGCGCAGTGATGCTTGCCTGTTAGCACTCACAACTCTACACAAACGCCGCTGCTCTCGGTCGTTAAGTGAAGGCCGTTGGCCACTGCGTTGCCGATGGTGAAACGTTATGCCTGAAATGAGGTATTCTCGGCACATTCTTGACACTGCGGATCTCGGAATATTGAATTCGCCAACGATTTCCGAAAAGGGGAGTGTCTCATGCGTCTAGCTCCAACTATCATTCCGTGTTCAAAGTCTGTTAATTCCCGTCATGCGGTGATAATCATGTCGGATATCATTTCACAAGAATCGCCTGAGTACAAATGACAGCTCCGCCAATGCATTGCCCTTTTATACCTTGTGTACGCTATACTGCCGCTATGTGTATACGTGAAAATCGCTTTTCTGTGACTTTTGTCAGCTTATTGTGGAGCCAATAACAATTTTTAAGTTCAAAAAATAAATTCTTGAGATCCGTGTGACTGGCAGAGCACAGACTGTATACGAGGTGCATTCAAGTTCTAAGGCCTCCGATTTTTTTTTCTCTGGACTGGAAAGAGATAGAAACATGCGCATTGTTTTAAAATGAGGCCGCGTTCATTGTCAATACGTCCCAGAGATGGCAGCACCGTACGGCAGATGGAATTTTACCGCCAGTGGCGAGAATGAGAACTGTTTTAAATACTTAAAATGGTGACGTTTTCCTTACTTGAACAGCGTGCAATCATTCGTTTTCTGAATTTGCGTGGTGTGAAACCAATTGAAATTCATCGACAGTTGAAGGAGACATGTGGTGATGGAGTTATGGATGTGTCGAAAGTGCGTTCGTGGGTGAGACAGTTTAATGAAGGTAGAACATCGTGTGACAACAAACCAAAACAACCTCGGGCTCGCAGAAGCCGGTCTGACGACATGATCGAGAAAGTTGAGAGAATTGTTTTGGGGGATCGCCGAATGACTGTTGAACAGATCGCCTCCAGAGTTGGCATTTCTGTGGGTTCTGTGCACACAATCCTGCATGACGACCTGAATGCGAAAAGTGTCATCCAGGTGGGTGCCACGAATGCTGACGGACGACCACATGCCTGCCCGTGTGGCATGTTGCCAAGCAATGTTGACGCGCAATGACAGCATGAATGGCACTTTCTTTTCGTCGGTTGTGACAATGGATGAGATGTGGATGCCATTTTTCAATCCAGAAACAAAGCGCCAGTCAGCTCAATGGAAGCGCACAGATTCACCGCCACCAAAAAAATTTCGGGTAACCGCCAGTGCTGAAAAAATGATGGTGTCCATGTTCTGGGACAGCGAGGGCGTAATCCTTACCCATTGCGTTGCTAAGGGCACTATGGTAACAGGTGCATCCTACGAAAATGTTTTGAAGAACAAATTCCTTCCTGCACTGCAACAAAAACGTCCGGGAAGGGCTGCGCGTGTGCTGTTTCACCAAGACAACGTACCCGCACATCGAGCTAACGTTACGCAACAGTTTCTTCGTGATAACAACTTTGAAGTGATTCCTCATGCTCCCTACTCACCTGACCTGGCTCCTAGTGACTTTTGGCTTTTTCCAACAATGAAAGACACTCTCCGTGGCCGCACATTCACCAGCCGTGCTGCTATTGCCTGAGCGACTTTCCAGTGGTCAAAACAGACTCCTAAAGAATCCCTCGCCGCTGCCATGGAATCATGGCGTCAGCGTTGTGAAAAATGTGTACGTCTGCAGGGCGATTACGTCGAGAAGTAACGCCAGTTTCATCGATTTCGGGTGAGTAGTTAATTAGAAAAAAAATCGGAGGCCTTAGAACTTGAATGCACCTCGTATAACATAAAAAGCTCTAACTTCAAGCGACACAGACTTCACGCTATGATGCTGTCAACAACCTGTGGTTCAAAAAATCTTGGACAGTTTCAAATGGTTCGAATGGCTCTAAGCCCTATGGGACTTAACATCTGAGGTCATCAGTCCCCTAGACTTTAGAACTACTTAAGCCTAACTAACCTAAGGACATCACACACATCCATGCCTGAGGCAGGATTCGAACCTGCGACTGTAGCAGCAAGCCTGTTCCGGACTGAAGTGCCTAGAACATCTCGACCACAGCGGCCGGCTCTTGAACAGTTTCTCTAACCCTATGCTGAGTTCAGTTATTCCACATATACGCCAAGCACTCGTAGATACAAGTCAGAATGTTGGTTCCTTACGTATACTATATATGAGACCGTAACGTTTCTAACTCACAAGGTTCATCAGTGTACAGTTAAAGGATAACTTTTATTGATTTTATATATTTATGAATCGCTCAATCACTTTTATTATTTCGTAACTGCTATTAAATATTTTGTATGTAATGTTCATTGCAAGTTATGCAAGAGTATTGCTAGCACTTTCTTCTAAAATTTAAAATCTTTCACGCTGTCAGGCGACAGCTGAGCGATCCACCTTCAGTCTCAGTGTGATGTTTCAAATCTGCATTTACACAAAAGAGTAGTCATAATATCATTTTATGGAAATGAGTCCGCCTTGGTCATTACAACGAACATTTTCCTGTACGCAGTAGAAAGGATACATAGATATAATTCGTTCGACTCCCTGAGCAGTGAATGGTACAAAGTGCTGATTTAAGCCAGCAGACGAAACGCACCTTACGAATTTCTGTAGGCTGAAAGTGTATCACAGAAACTGTGAGGCTCTTCAGATGTCCATATCCTGCTGTCATTAGTATCTCTCCACAGTGAATCGATGACTGTTAAGCTGGTAACTAACTTTCAGTGTTGCGACAAGAATACAGGATCATTCTCCTGCTTAAACTACGTTGAGTCAATCACACAGCCTGCAACACACGAGAAACACAAGGCACGTGTTCAGAGGAACTTCCACTCATCAACGCCATCTACCATGGCAACAATGCTTCCCGACACATATTCATAGCACCTTTTTTCCTCCACTTAGAGTCAGGAATCCGTCCCTGTAGTTCGTCTGTTTTTCTAATGTCTTTTTATCCGCGGAGAGTTACGAATTCTTTCAAACACCAACGCGTCCGCCCCCCTCCCCCCCACCCCCCACACCGAACTATCATCTCAAAATTATTGACAAGACCTTAAAATCGCTGATCAAATTCTTCAATTCTATTAACGGGAGTACTGTAGCCTTCACTTTTGTAGCTGATCGCAGCCAAAAACCTGTGGTACTGTGGTCAGTTGAACTTGGAGGCCAAGGCACAGGTCCTGCTCGACCTATAAATCTTGAAGCATTTTGGTACGTTATATATCGTCTTACATTAGCAGCAAAATGTGTCAGTGCTCCATTCCACATGTCTCACATTCCACAACCATGGGACATGGCTCAAATTTGAGTTCGTTTAGATACGGTTCACCGAAAAGTTTACATTTCAAATACATGTGTACTAACTACGACAGTACTTCATAGTAAAGTCGGTGGACGCTCGTAACTACACATTCGTAAACGGCTCGTTAGTTAGTGTTCCGTTGGTTTCATATTCAGCTACCGATTGTTAAAATCGCACATAGCTGGGGACTCACACTAAAACCGTTTCATCTGAATGTCGTAAATGAGGCATAAACTCGCCTTCGTAACTGAGTTTGCTAACACTCTCTAGAATGATAATGCTCAGCTGCTTAGTATCCTCTTGGCTCATGAAACCGTCTGCATTAGAGTTTGACTCGTAACAGGAAGGAGCATAGTGACCTAAAATTTCTGGTCAGCAGGTTGTATGCAAATATCCAGAGTTAAATGGTAAATTCATCTGCTGCAGCTCATGGAATTTTGATGGTGGGTCATCCATTGGTTAGAAACTTTGTATTCATAGGCAACGTCGTTCTGTCAGAGAAGCAACGGGTTTCATCCTATCTCTTCTTTCCTTTGTAGGGTCCTGGGAAGCGTCGACCTTTACAGTGGGTGGTAGATGAGTCATTCTTGCTATTTGTCGTCCGCTCCCGGTAGCTGAGTGGTCAGCGCGACAGACTGTCAATCCTAAGGGCCCGGATTCGATTCCCGGCCGGGTCGGAGAATTTCTCCGTTCAGGGACTGGGTGTTGTGTTGTCCTAATCATCATCATTTCATCCCCATCGACGCGCAGGTCGCCGAAGTGGCGTCAGATCGAAAGACTTGCACCAGGCGGGCTGTCTGCCGGACAGGAGGCCCTCGTCACACGCCATTTCATTTCATTTTTTTCTATTTGTCAGGATGGCGTTCGGTTCTCCCACATGGGCATTGTGGCTTCGGCGGGTTGCGAGCGCAACAGGGATCTTTTGGAGGTGAAGATGGCTGCAGTAAGACAGACGGCGTTTATTGTTGCAGCGAGCTATGCCTGATACACGTGCGAAGTAGTGATGGGGAGCTCGTGAATGAGTCGTTCAAATGAACGCTTCACTCCAGTGAAGTGTGAACTAACCACTCAATTTCAATGAACTGGTACTTCAAACTCTTCACAGATAACACACTCCACACTTTCTTCAAGTTCACTCACTCTCTTCCCCTCCCCCTCATCCCATTACATCGGCGTTACGTCACTCATCCTCCCTTCACTTCAGTCCCCCCTCTACTGCCTGTCGACGAATCGCGCGGCGTTTGTGGGAAACTATAGGTTTGCGACGGGTTGGGTGGTGAGGGGCGAGGGGAAGGCAGCGTCAGCTGCTTCCTGCAGTGCTAACTCATTACCCGTGACTATTTGTGCAGTTCAGTTATACTTCGCGTCTACCGGTAGCCTACCGTTGGCAACGCTTTCGGACAAATTAATATTACAGATACAAACGAAGAGGCTGGCTGTGTGAGCACGCACAGCCAACATGAAAATAAAAGTTTTGTTAATAACACTGAAAGAGGGATTATACCTGCAATCGTACCAATTACTACATGTGACAGTTTACGTTTTGAATTTGGAGAGTTATATTATTCTCAACAAAATAAAATCTACAGGAAAACTTCTGAATAATTACTTAACGTAGATATATAGACTTTGTGACAGTGGTAAACATACTCACTCTATTTTGGATTAAATTTTAAAAGGAACGTGAAATTGGACTGCATTTTGTTGGTAGCCCTAGTTTTTCAGTCCGTGAATACAACAAATAATGTTTCACTTGGCAGATAAAGACTTTTTTTGGCGCTTCATGAGAAAATGTCGAGCAAAATTAAATGTAATACCTTCTTTATATGTGACAGGCTTCTCTGTTTATCTTTCCTTTGTCCCCTTTGACCATGCTCTATTTAAGTTAGCTCAGACGCTGTAAGAGTGTAAAACGTTGCGTGCACGTTACTGCATAGTTGGCCATCTGTTGGCAAAATTATGAAGTATTATGAACCTTTATTGTACGAGCGAGGCGAAGCGAGCGTAGCCGCGGCTGAGCGGCGAACTGGGCAACTTCGCCAGGCTTCCATACTTCATGAATGAACTACTTCATTTGAACGCTTCACGGCAAAGAGTGAAATGAATGAAGTAGTTCACGGGAATCAACGAGTTCGACCCATCTCTAGTGCGAACCCTTGTCCAGTGGCGCAACATGCCTTTGGCCCACGTGTCTACGTATCAGCGTAGCAGATGCCCCTGAAGGTACACGTGCCGCTGGGAGGCAGCACGCTGGGTAGATCCTGAGTGGCACCAGCGGCCAGCTGAGACTAGGGCGGCCTAGCTGAGGGCCAGAGCGACTATGCTTGGCCCAGTCGTCTGTGTTCAAGCAAAGATTGCGGCATGGAGGGAGGCTGACACATCGACTCGAACTTAAGACCTGGGCTGCGTGCCTTTAGGGCAGCAATTGGAACACAGCGTCCAGAATGTCCTTACTTCGTCTGTACCGCAACACCCTCATAGTCATTAGCTGACGTACTTAAGACCTTCGCAGAATGATGATGATGATGATGATGATGATGATGTCCTCCTCGCTGTGTCCGGTGACAGCAACACCGTCAGTCGTTTAGTCTGTATTGTGGCGGGCTCGGTTGTGGCTTGCAAGATCCGGTCGCACGAAGAGCATTACAGTTGCCCGGTAGAGGTATACATATAGATGTAATTAGGCTTAGGTTTGCGGAGCTTTCGTTTATCGTCCAGGTTCTTTAGGCGGATATGCTCGAATTGTTTCTCACTCTTGTGTACAGTTGAGCGCCACTCTGATCGGTGCAATGCAAGCTCCTCCCAACGTTTGCTCGGAATGCCCCAGGATATGAGTGGCGTTTGATGGTGTCTTTATATCGCAGATGTTGGCCACCTTGATGCTGCTTTCCACATGAGAGCTCTGAGTAGAACACCGCTTTGGGAAGTCTGCTGTCATCCGTGCGTGTGATATGGCCACTCCATCTCAGTTGGTGTTTCATTAAGAGAGCTTCAATGCCAGGCAGTTTTATGCGACACAAAATCATCGTGTTTGGAACACGGTCTTCCCATTTCATGCGGAGAATTGACCTCAGACAGCGAAGATGAAAGGTGTCTAGCCTCCTAATGTCAGCTTTATAACAGCACCAGGTTTCCGGGCGTAAAGTAAAGTTGGTAATATTATTGCTTTGTAGACCGCAATTTTAGTTTGTAGTCTGAGATCATGTAGTTTCCATACTCGGTGGTTCAGTTTGCCGAAAACTGAGGCTGCATTGGTTATACGACCTGCAATTTCTGTTGTCAGGCTGTTGTCGCTTCTAATTTGGCTTCCTAGATATTTGAAGTGTGACAAGTGTGATATTCGCAGAATACTCAAGTCATAAAGCTGAACCTTCAGAGAGAGCCTCAGAAATTTAGGTATGATTTACTTCCTGGTGCAAGTTTTTCAAGTGGACCCCGTTTTGGTTACTTGCATGTTCCGATTTTAGATGTATTACTTGTCAGTAATTGTGATAAATGCATTTTATAACATTTTGAATTATTGAGGGACACGAAACAACAGAGGTCCTAGCACCCTGTTTCCCACATTGAAACTGAGTTTATTGCGCGGCATGCATGATTTTGTTTTTAATCTACAGCAAACACGGGCGGGTTGGAATGCCGTCTTCTACCTGTCAGCTGCGGTGTCCACCGTTTCGTACTTAATTTACGCTGTGTTTAGCACCGACGAAGAGCAGCCGTGGAATGAACCACCACCCGGTAAGTAATGAAACATGAAAATCAGTGTATTTAATTTAAAGTAACTTAATTTATTTAACCTGTGGGATTATGGTCTTCCAGTCCACTCTAACACTGAGCCAGGATTTTACACACACCATAATTTTTACGTGGAAGTTGCTTAAAGAATGATATCATTTTCAGATCACATCTTAGCAAATTTGATATATGATTTCAATTTATTAATCCCTTTTGGAATAATAGGATTGACTGAGAAATAAATAACAATAATACTAATGACGACATTAGTTACAGTAGAAGACCCAAAAAGTATTTACTGGTATACAAAAGAGTTTTTGACAATGAGGTCTGAAGGAGAGAAAATCAGATAGGCTGCATCAGAATGAAGCTTTTGGAAAAGAAGGTCCCACGTTTTCATTAATGGAGACACGACCTCCAGGCCGTCAGTTTCAGTACTCACATCCAGCGACTCCACCTCGGGTGGTGTCCGCAAATGTCCGTCAAACTCGGCTGTCCGCATATCTCCCTATCCGTATTTCTCCGGCATTCGGCTGTAAGGGACGAAATATCGAAATACGAAATAATTATGTCCCGGATGCATGCCGGAACGAGGTGGAATGTTCCGGAGGTCGGTTCCTGTTACTGAAAACTACACTCCTGGAAATGGAAAAAAGAACACATTGACACCGGTGTGTCAGACCCACCATACTTGCTCCGGACACTGCGAGAGGGCTGTACAAGCAATGATCACACGCACGGCACAGCGGACACACCAGGAACCGCGGTGTTGGCCGTCGAATGGCGCTAGCTGCGCAGCATTTGTGCACCGCCGCCGTCAGTGTCAGCCAGTTTGCCGTGGCATACGGAGCTCCATCGCAGTCTTTCACACTGGTAGCATGCCGCGACAGCGTGGACGTGAACCGTATGTGCAGTTGACGGACTTTGAGCGAGGGCGTATAGTGGGCATGCAGGAGGCCGGGTGGACGTACCGCCGAATTGCTCAACACATGGGGCGTGAGGCCTCCACAGTACATCGATGTTGTCGCCAGTGGTCGGCGGAAGGTGCACGTGCCCGTCGACCTGGGACCGGACCGCAGCGACGCACGGATGCACGCCAAGAACGTAGGATCCTACGCAGTGCCGTAGGGGACCGCACCGCCACTTCCCAGCAAATTAGGGGCACTGTTGCTCCTGGGGTATCGGCGAGGACCATTCGCAACCGTCTCCATGAAGCTGGGCTACGGTCCCGCACACCGTTAGGCCGTCTTCCGCTCACGCCCCAACATCGTGCAGCCCGCCTCCAGTGGTGTCGCGACAGGCGTGAATGGAGGGACGAATGGAGACGTGTCGTCTTCAGCGATGAGAGTCGCTTCTGCCTTGGTGCCAATGATGGTCGTATGCGTGTTTGGCGCCGTGCAGGTGAGCGCCACAATCAGGACTGCATACGACCGAGGCACACAGGGCCAACACCCGGCATCATGGTGTGGGGAGCGATCTCCTACACTGGCCGTACACCACTGGTGATCGTCGAGGGGACACTGAATAGTGCACGGTACATCCAAACCGTCATCGAATCCATCGTTCTACCATTCCTAGACCGGCAAGGGAACTTGCTGTTCCAACAGGACAATGCACGTCCGCATGTATCCCGTGCCACCCAACGTGATCTAGAAGGTGTAAGTCAACTACCCTGGCCAGCAAGATCTCCGGATCTGTCCCCCATTGAGCATGTTTGGGACTGGATGAAGCGTCGTCTCACGCGGTCTGCACGTCCAGCACGAACGCTGGTCCAACTGAGGCGCCAGGTGGAAATGGCATGGCAAGCCGTTCCACAGGACTACATCCAGCATCTCTACGATCGTCTCCATGGGAGAATAGCAGCCTGCATTGCTGCGAAAGGTGGATATACACTGTACTAGTGCCGACATTGTGCATGCTCTGTTGCCTGTGTCTATGTGCCTGTGGTTCTGTCAGTGTGATCATGTAATGTATCTGACCCCAGGAATGTGTCAATAAAGTTTCCCCTTCCTGGGACAATGAATTCACGGTGTTCTTATTTCAATTTCCAGGAGTGTACATACAAAAGGTGGCTGAGTGACAGAGAGACAGATAGCATTATACCCTCATGAGGACGAGTTTTTCTGCTGTGTGGTCCTGGTAAGAGACTTAGTTTAGAGGGACGATATCACATCTTTTTTTCTTTATACCATACCTGCATGGGATCGGCATGTTAATTATTGGAATTTGCAGTGTTAATGATAGAGGGTGGCCCGATGCCCTTCCAGTCGTCACCCCTTTAACCCCAGGGACGGAATTTGTGTAACGCTACTGTTTGCATCTAGTGTTATCCATGTAAAGTGTGCGAATGTTTTCAAAATGTTTGCGGAGCGTATAACTGAGGCGAGATGTGGGAACTAGTATGGTATTCACCTAGATGGATGTGGAAAACTGTCTGGAAACCACAACCATTTTGGCCAGCATAAGGGCCCTCGTCGTTAATCCGCCAAGCGGATTCAGTCCGGAGCCACACCAATTCTCGTTTCCCAGAAGCGGCGTGCTAACAAGCAAGGCTATCCAGGGGGGCCATATGATTATGACTTACATATTCATAATACAGTAAAGAAGTCGATGTGAGAATCTTTGATGATGACAAAGTACAAATGACCAAATGCTCAACCGGCGACTTTTTTCGTTTTCACGTCGATAGAGCTGGGCTCATATCTCGACTTTTTAGGCGTTTACCATATACTGCAAATGTCGGACTATGGTTAAATGATCACAATTCATAAAATAGGTCTTCATGGATTAACATGTTCGGGTCTTTCTTGACATGACTTGTCGTTTATTTGAATGAGACTGTCTTTTGAACTGACAAACCGTTTGTGTCATTCTTCCACCCAATGCGTTCTCCCAATAAACAGCAGAAACGTTTCAGACACCCTCCGCCGCCGTTGCTCTGTTACTAAAGTAAAATGAAGAATATACATAAGTGATTTTATTTCCCAATCGACACATTCTTCTGCTACTCACAGATAAAATAAGCCTTGTTCAAAACTGAAAAATTCGGATAATTTTTACTATCATACAACTACAAATATCGACTGTCAAATGAAAAACTTAAATACTTATCCTAGAAATGTTTCGATGGTAAGAAGCACAAATGTTACGGAGTTTCACCACAAATATAATCTGCACCTTGTAGACGCTGGAGTTTCCATTAGCTTCAACCAATCTGTACACTAAAAGTATACATCATTAACTAATCCCCCTTTCGTCTCTTTCGGTATGGTACCTAGTATTATCGATGATTTTCATCTCAGTCAAAGTTGACATTGCATCAGAACTACGAGGCGTGATCAAAAGTAATAACTCCGAATTTTTTACATAAAAACTATTAAAGCTTCTTAAATAAAACAAACATTATTAACATTCTGCATCTTTATTCTTCATGCCTACATATTTATTTCTAAATATAGTCACCACGGCGACAAACACATTTCTTCCGACGAGAGACGAGTTTGTTGATACCGTCACAGTAGAATTTTTGACTTTAGTCACAGAACCCCAACGTCACTTCTGCTTCCAACAACTTATCACTCTCAAAATGAAGCCTTCCAAGATTTTCTTAAAGTTTTCGATACAGGTAAAAATTAGATGGGGCCAACTCGGCATTGTCTGAGGTATGATCGATAACAGTGAACCCAATGCGTCAGATTGTTGTAGTGAGTGATCTGATATTGCCATGCTGAAGGGGAGGGTGCTCTATATGTGGACGAAGTCTTCGAATTCCTGCTTTCAGTTTCTCACATATCGATACAGATACATTTAACACCCCCATGTTATTAGCTACAAGCAGAGGGTTGCAACTTTTGTTAGCGAAGTGAAAATAGTTGACCGAGTAACATTCATGACCTTTATCGATATTGAGAATACAGGTGAAAATTCGGAGGCATTATTTTGCAGCATACCCTCTTATATTATCCGCCATACGACTAAATTATACGTCATTATTAAAAAAAACTAGAGCGATTATTAATAAAGGTGTTATATTGTTTTTGTCATTTCTTTGTTTCAGATACAGCACGCAGAGCGAACACCAGTGAAGGAATCGAGAACGCAGCATTCGGTGAAGGCATAACGCAAGTGGCTACCGAAGAAATAACGCAGAGAGGTCATCGGAGGAATGTAATTCCTTAGGGGCCATTCATTGGACAATGAATCTCCAAAAAAAGGCACATGAACAAATATGAGTTGTTTATTACACAAATCGTCATCATCAGCAACTACTTGACATCCACTGCATAGGCTTCCTTCATTTACTTCCGTGTTCTGTATCAACATCTACACTTCGCAAACTACATTGTACTTGTGTACCACTATCATTTCTCCTCTCTCCCGTTCCATTTGTGGATGGTTACCGGGAAGTGCGACTATAGAGAAGCCACCGATGAGCTGGAATCTAAGTTTCTCATCATGGTCAATTCTTGGGATGTATTTGAAAGATGTTGCCTCACACATCGTGAAATTTTAGCAATAAACCTCTCCATAGTGCACAATGCCTATCGTGTAGTGTCTGCGACTGGAGCCTGATGAACACTTTGTTGCTCTCTTGGTCTAGGTAAACGAATTCGCGACGAAGCACAATTCTTAGCGTATTTGAATCTTCCCGTCTCCTTTATTAAGACTCGCAGACTGTCGAGTGTTCTGTGAGCTACCTGCTTCTTGAGAAAGTTACATTCCGTAAGGATTCTTCCAATACATTTGACTTGCATATGCTTTCAATACAACTGGTTTCATCTCGTAGTTGTTTACATCGCTGCCGTCAGATACTCCCTGATATTTTATGGTTCTTAGTGTTTCCAGTGCTTTATCGCTAATAAAGTAATCGTACAACAGAACAGGTCATTGAAAAAATATTTTTTATTTATTTCGTTAGGAGACAGCTCAAAGCTGCGGTATTTTGGGCATTAAAGACGTTTCTGATATCCGTTTTTTCTATAATCTATAGTTTTGCGTCACACTGTGAGTCTGTTATAAATTGTTAAATGTTGTTGCTGTTATGGTCTGGTTTGATGCAGCTCTCCATGCTACTCTATCCTGTGCAAGCTGCTTCATCTCCCAGAACGTACTGCTGCCTACATCCTTCTGAATCTGCTTAGCGTATTCATCTGTAGGTCTCCCTCTACGATTTTTACCTTCCACGCTGCCCTCCAGCACTAAGTTTGTGATCCCTTGATGCCTCAGAACACGTCATACCAACCGATCCCTTCTTCTAGTCAAATTGTGCCACAAACTCCTCTTCTCCCCAATTCTATTCAATACCTCCTCATTAGTTCTACCCATCTAATCTTCAGCATTCTTCTGTAGCACCATATTTCGAAAGCTTCTATTCTCTTCTTGTCTAAACTATTTATCGTCCATGTTTCACTTCCATACATGGCTACACTCCAAACAAATACTTTCAGAAACGACTTCCTGACACTTAAATCTACACTCGATGTTAACAAATTTCTCTTCTTCAGAAACGCTTTCCTTGCCATTGCCAGTCGACATTTTATATCCTCTCTACTTTGACCATCATTAGTTTTTTTGCCTCCCCAAATAGCAAAACTCCTTTACTACTTTAAGTGTCTCATTTCCTAATCTAATTTCCTCAGCATCACCCGATTTAATTCGACTACATTCCATTATCCTCGTTTTGCTTTTGTTGATGTTCATCTTATACCCTCCTTTCAAGACACTGTCCATTCCGTTCAACTGCTCTTCCAAGTCCTTTACTGTCTCTAACAGAATTAGAATGTCATCTGTGAACCTCAAAGTTTTTATTTCTTCTTCATGGACTTTAATACCTACTCCGAATTTTTCTTTTGTTTCCTTTTCTGCTTTCTCAATATACAGATTGAACAACATTGGGGAGAGTCTACAACCCTGTCTCACTCCCTTCCAAACCAGTGCTTCCCTTTCGTGCCCCTCGACTCTTACAACTGCCATGTACTTTCTGTACAAATTGTAAATAGCCTTTCGCTCCCTGTATTTTACCCCTGCCACCTTCAGAATTTGAAGGAGAGTATTCCAGTCAACATTGTCAAAAGCTTTCTCTAAGTCTACAAATGCTAGAAACGTAGGTTTGCCTTTTCTTATTCTAGCTTCTAAGATAAGTCGTAGGGTCAGTATTGCCTCACGTGTTCCAATATTTCTACGGAATTCAAACTGATCTTCCCCGAGATCGGCTTCTACCAGTTTTTCCATTCGTCTGTAAAGAATTCGCGTTGGTATTTTGCAGCCGTGACTTATTAAACCGATAGTTCGGTAATTTTCACATCTGTCAACACCTGCTTTCTTTGGGATCGGCATTATTATATTCTTCTTGAAGTCTGAGGGTATTTCGTCTGTCTCATACATTTTGCTCACCAGATGGTAGGGTTTTGTCAGGACTGGCTCTCCCAAGGCTGTCAGTAGTTCTAATGGAATGTTGTCTACTCCCGGGGCCTTGTTTCGACTTAGGTCTTTCAGTGCATTGTCAAACTCTTCACGTAGTATCATATCTCCCATTTTATCTTCATCTACATCCTCTTCCATTTCCATTATATATTGCCCTGAAGTACATCGCCCTTATATAGACACTCTGCATACTCCTTCGACCTTTCTGCTTTCCCTTCTTTGCTTAGAACTGGGTTTCCATCTGAGCTCTTGATATTCATGCAAGTGGTTCTCTTTTCTCCAAAGGTCTTTTTCCTGTAGGCAGTATCTATCTTACCTCTAGTGAAATAAGCCTCTACATCCTTACATTTGTCCTCCAGCCATGCCTGCTTATCCATTTTGCACTTCCTGTCGATCTCATTTTTGAGACGTTTGTATTCCTGTTTGCATGCTTCATTTACTGCCTTTTATATTTTGTCCTTTCATCAATTAAATTCAATATTTCTATAACTATAGAAATTCCTTAAATGACATCAGCAAGTCTGAACTTCCTGACCACACATTTTGCTTGTTGGAACAATTCCTGACTTGCAGGCATTGACTACTCATTAGAGCAGTCAAGAATCTGCGCTGTAGGTCAGTATAATGTAATGCTTTTAATAAACTCATGATTGTACACAGGATCAGACATACTGCTACTCAAGGTAGATATGGAACACTTTGCAGTATCACGTTAGTTCTCGATTATTAATCCTTCCATTTCCATAATATTTGCATTGTCGTGAACAGCACATCAGCCTTCTAAATTTAAGAGGCATAGTGCAGCCATTTTTTGCAGTTTTCGTTTGGATGTTGAACGAGACAGAGTGTTTGTTGTAAGCAAAGACAGGCAGACAAAGCTATAGTAGAGAAATGGACAACATATCCAGCTTCAGAAGACAGTTAATGAGATATCTACTAAATAAACAATAATGATAACCATTGCCCCTGTTCACACTCGTTACCCTTTCACATGCTTCTTCCCAACCAGATCTTCCTCTTTTCCAAGCATTTTTAGCTAGTGCAGTCTCCTAAAATTCCCTTTCCCAATAATTCTTTATATTTGAAAACATATAACTTGTATGCCTATAAGTTATTTTCATACCTTCCACTACCGTTATTGTTATTATTGTCATCATCATCATCATTATTATTATTACTATTGCTGTTCTTACTATTAGCACTGAAACGTCCCCTTAGAAAAATTAATGAATTACTGTGCTGGTAAACCCCTTACATTATTTGATTTTCAAACAGCTGAGCAAAACTGAATGAACTCAGACATTTCTCTCTTTACTTATTCTGATCATCACTAAACTGACACACAATATTTTTTTAGCGCAACACAATCTGACTTTCAATAATCCCTACAAAAGAATGGCCCTGACTAATTATAACCTATACCTTTCATGAATCACTTACGTCACTAAAATCTTCGTCACTCAAACTACTGCAATACAGCGTGCGCCAATACTGCAAATGAATAAAAGATTCTAAGTACAGAAGGCACTAACTGCTGATAGGCATAGTTAGGAAATGAAAGATTTTGATAGAGAACAAACAATGTATTTACCTTAATAATTTTCTAAAGTCATCTCACACACACACACACACACACACACACACACACACACACACACACACACATATATATATATATATATATATATATATATATATATATATATATATATATATATATATATATATATATATATATAAGTTCATGATATCCAATATTACAAATTTATGCTTTCTGATGGACACACATCCAGATCGTCCGCTCTCAAAATTCTGCCATCTCTCTCCCCACACCCACCACTGCTGGCGGCTCACCTCCAACTGTACAACGCTACACGCTGTTCACATCCAACAGCCTAACACTACAATAGCGAATATTACAACAATGCCAAGCAGCCACAGACTGCACAAAGCAGAGTCAGTGATTTTCATGCAGAGCATTACGTGGCGTTACCAACATAAACACCTAAACAGCCTACTTACAGCACTACTAGTGGCAGCAGCTGCAATAGTGTAAATGCTGTCAGAAATAATTTCATTGGTTCATGGTCAGCATTATTTACTCACATTGCCACTTCAGACATTCAAGTAGCTTTAATACTATTTGTCATATTTAAATTGTTGTTTCTTAGGAAACAATGGTGTGAAAAAGGTATTGTATTGGTGAAATCCTGGTCTGATGTAAGATACAGTCTGATGACCATAATCAGATCAGGTTAAATAATAAGTAAATAAATAAATGGACTGCAGAAGGTATGAAAAAAGAAAAACAAGGTGCTGCTCAAGGTTTATCGATTAGAAAGGCTGCTGAAAATTTTAAAATAACTTATTAAAAGCATAACATTATACTGACCCACAGTGCAGATTCTTGACTGCTCCAATGAGTAGTCAATGCCTGCAAGTCAGGAATTGTTCCAACAAGCAAAATGCGTGGTCAGCAAGTTCAAACTTGCTGATGTCATTTAAGGAATTGCTAGAGTTCACTGAACCGACTTAAATGCAGTGTCAAGAATCATGAGCTGACTAACAAATACGTTGTAACGAAATTACAAAATAGTTTATAGAAACATTGAGCAAATTTTAAAATATTTCGTCAACCATTTGTTATATCAATAACCTACATCCATTATGTAAGTACTATCATGGTTGATTGTGGTAAATAATGTGGGTCTCATTAAAACACTCAACAACTATTGTAACCGTCCAATAAAAATGTTCCACTTGAATATGTCAATCAGAATTATTTTAAGCCTCAACTCTATGTAATTGCACTTCTTCAAGCATCAGTCATTATTTGCTTTCATTTTCATTAAACTTCATCCATAGTGTAAGTAGTATGGTTATGTACTGTTGTTAATTATGATCAATAATGTAGCGTTACTGAAGCATCCAACGCCGATGGTCGTAACTGTCCAACGAAAATTTGCACTTGACTATGTCTATCGAAATTATTTGAGTTCTCGACTTGATGTAATTGTATTTCATCAAGTATCGGCCATATCATTAATCTACAGCTGTAACGTAAGTAGTATGATTGTTGCCTATCATAAATAATGTGCCGTTATCGAAACGTCCAACAGCTAAAACCGCAACAGTCTCACAAAAATGTTCGACTTCAATATGTCTACAAAAATTATTTAAAAAATCGACTCAACATAATGCTAGTTCATCAGACATTATTCATTCACATTCATATCATTGTCCATCATCTATAAGAATTGTGATTCTGTACATTTGCTGATAGTGATAAATAATATAGCATTAGTAAAACATACAACACAGTGATAATTAATAAGGCCAATATCAACTATTCAGAATGGTGTTCTTCAATTTCATTACAGTAGGTTGTTGGCTTGTCTGTAACAGTGTCTATAGAGACTGCAGTCTCTGCATGTTCCAGTGTGTCACTTGAGCTACAACTCATATGTCTGTTGGCTCCCTTTGAGGCAGTCGGGCACATCTCCGACACAGTCTTTCAAATGCGACATGAGTGCTATTGACGTCTTTAGATTTTAAAAAATGTCTTGAGGCTGCGTTATAAAATCGATTCACTCCTGAATATAAATCTTTATTGAAACTCATTCAGTCTATAATACAAATGTGGAAATACTATATTGTTAATACCTTTACACAATTTGACATATGTTTTAGACATTGAAACACTGAATTCTTGATCATATCCTTTCATACAGACCTTTTAGATTTAATGCGTCATTTCAGATTACACTGATTTCAAAGTGGATCAAAATTTTATGAGGAAATATTATAAGTTCCACCAGTACTGTCTCAGACTGTCGTTATAATCAAAGAGCAAGAAATTAAGGAACTGAAGAAATAATTGGCTATTCCGAACTGTATGAATGCTTTAATGATGCAAAAAATTGAAGCTATGAAGAAAATTATAGAACAGGGCGTTGCTTTCATAACATCTGTTCTTTAAAATAAGCCATCAGGTGTGGCCGAGCGGTTCTACGCGCTTCAGTCTGGAACCACGCGACCGCTACGGTCGCAGGTTCCTAAATAATATACCTCTTTTTCCAACAAACAGCTCATTTCATACAAACAATATCAGGAACAAAAATGATCTGCACAAGGACTTAAAAGCACTTACTTTAGTTCAAAAAGGGGTCCACTACTCAAGAACACTCATTTTCAATAATTTGCCAGCAAACATAAAAAATTTAGTTACAAATAAAGATCAGTTTAAAAGGAGCCTGAAAGACTTACTAGTGGCCAACTCCTTCTACTCCACTGACGAATTTTTTGATAGAAACAAATGATGTATATACTCATACTATTAGTATTGGTATTTCAGCTTAAAAAAACTGACATCTTCCACATCCACGAGGATCTTCTCAGCACGGATCTGTGGAATGAGAAACTAATATAATCTAATCTCCTGCCTCGGGCATGGATGTTTGTGATGTCCTTAGGTTAATTATGTTTAAGTAGTTCTAAGTTCTGGGGGACTGATGACCTCAGCTGTTAAGTCCCATAGTGCTCAGAGTCATTTGAACCATTTCAAAATAAGCATGAAAGCGTAACGAAGTAAAACTGTCTCAGGGTTACCCACAAGAACATGTTTGGTTTCTGAAAAGAGAAAATGACACATGGAACAGACGGCATTGGAAACAACCTTACGTTGAGACTTTTATCATCAAACTCATGTGCTTATCGGAGGAGAAATATCATCAAAATCGAATGATTATTTGGGGATAATATCCTTTGTCCTGCCGATTAACACTCCAGAAAACCAAAAAACAGTTTAAATGTCAACCTATATTTTAAAGGTGTTAAGTTTAATTAAAGCTAGTTCAGAAATATTTCACCAAAATAAAGCAATGGCTGTCCTAAGCTTTGACGAAAAGTACATCAACAGTAGTGTGAACTGCAAATCATCCTACAATATGATGCCTTAGGCACACAAGAATGTTGAAGTATCCATGATCTGAAGTTTATTTTTAACATGAGTGCAGCTAATACATTATACTTTTGAGGTCACAAAGGCAAGCACTGTATTGCTGAAATTATAACAAAATTTGAAGCATTTGGGGTTCCATGTTTTACTTATTAAATGTACTACGAGGGCGAAAATTTCCAAAGTGTAGAAACCGTTTATCTTCAATACTTATTTTTCTAGTCCTGTGGGCAATAAAGGGGAAAAAAGCTATGTCTTTTTTTCAGTGTACTGCATTTACTAATATTATTATGCAATCATTTTGTTGACAAGAGGAGCGCCCTGCCTGATGGTAACATGTTTACGAAGACTGTAACAGAAGATCTTCTGGGGCACCAGCAAATAATCTGTCAGCTACCCACCGCATACCAAAAGCTCACCTCGCTGTCAGTGGATGTGGGTGTCAGAATGGGTGTCAGAATGGTTCTACAGAAAGTTAATGAAGGAAGCGCCATCATATTTGTAAACAACGTTTTCAACATGTTGAACTGAGCTACATCCAAAATAAGAAGTGGGTGTGGCTCAACCTCAGAAGTTAGGAAAATTCTCTGAACAGATTAGAGGAAATTTATTCAAATATGGAAGCAGCGAAAGAAACAGCCTCTTAGCTTTTCAGACAGTATTTCTCAGTTCAATGAATTAACTATTTGGTCTTTTCACGTACGTGGAAATTGGCGTGGCAAGGTGCATACTGATTGAACTAAAAATTTTTTATCCAGGATTCATGGTCTTGGTATGTTCTATAATACCGCCCTTTCGATGTGAAAAACAAAATAAATCAACTAATACTGACTCACAAAGTGAGAAATATACTCTTGTGTGAAACAACCAAGGATGAATGAGAATTTTATGTCAATTGAATTGCACATTAAAGATACTGGCAACCTGTATGGCGAATCTAAAGATGAAAATGACTTCCTTTGAGACTGTGGACTTGGTAATTCAGTAGGCTCGGCAATGACGTTACTCAAAATGCCTTAAAATACCAAGCAGGATACATCACATTATGGTGCGAAAATAATTACAGTTCTTCAGACAATACAACCGCAGAATGTCATTTCATCACAAAATTAACAGAAAAACAAGACTGTATAACGTCCCTATGACAATATGTAATAATAATACGCTGAAGCGCCAAAGAAACTGGTACAGGTATGCGTATTCAAATACAGAGATATATAAAGTGGCAGAATACCTCTCTGCATTCGGCAACGCCTATATAAGACAAGTGTGCGGTGCAGTTGTTAGATTGGTTACTGCTGCTACAATGGAAAGTTACCCAGATTTAAGTTTGAACGTGATGTTACAATCGGTGTACGAGCGATGGGACACAGAATCTCCGAGGTAGCGATGAAGTGGGGATTTTTCCATACGACCATTTCACGAGTGTACCGTGAATATAAGGAATCTGGTAAAACTTCAGCTCTTCGACATCGCTGCGACCAGAAAAAGATCCCGCAAAAAGATCCCCGGGACCTACGACGACTGAAGAGAATCGTTCAACGCGACAGAAGTGCAACCTTCCGCAAAATGCTGCATACTTCAATGCTGGGCCATCAACAAGTGTCAGTGTGCGAGCCGTTCAACGAAACACATCGATATGGACTTTAGGGGCCGCTGGCCCGCTCGTGTACCCTTGATGACTGTACGACACAAAGCTTTACGCCTGGTCTGGGCCCATCAACATCGACATTGGACTGGTGATGACTGGAAACATGACTGGTCGGACGAATCTCGTTTCAAATTGTATCTAGCAGATGGACGTGTATGGGTATGGAGACAACCTCATGAATCCATGGACCCTGCATGTCAGCAGAGCACTGTCCAGCTGGTGGAGACTGTGTAGGCTAAGCGCAAATTGAGACGCGTATAGCATGTGTGACGTGAAACGACACTACAGCGTGACGCGCACGTTCCGATCATGTCGCCGATGGGCGACACTCTGCACTGACAGAACCAAAGCCCGCGCCCTGTTATCTTACTCAAAAGATTTTACAGGAACTATTCTCTGAAACTATTTGATTTTTGCCCCTTACTTGCAGTATTATATGTCAGCTTCATGTCAAAGTGCCCGTCATCTCGCTAAGGATCAATCTTATTGTGATGTACACATTCTAGTAAGACACTAAGCAAAACTCAAAAAGTTTGCAATGAAAAATAGGGGTCGCTATGATTCTGCGTTTGGTGCCATTTACACCATATGTTTTTGCGTATGAAATGTAGCTAACATGTTGAATTTTTGTTTAGACTTGGGAGGAGATCTCTGTCTGTCTCCGATCTCGAGAAAATGGATCCTATGTAGCGCATTCACTCCCGACCTCGCGCCCACAGGAATGAAATATTCTTACACCCCTCGTATCTTCTAAACCGAGCGAGACATCGAAATGAGATTTTGGTGAATCATGGCACACAAGGAGGAGAGTACTTTGTCAATTCGTAAGCACACTGAACTTTCTTGTCTATGACGATATGTGACACGTTGTACTTTCTATTTCATTTTTCTCATTCCAGTGACTGTAATTCTTAGAGTTATCGACAGCTAATGAGACAAGTGTTTCTCAGTATGAAAATAACCATGAAATTTCTTCTCTCATGTAACCACAAACCGACACAATGAGGTTTTTCGTAAGCTATTGAGCGCTCTGGTCGCCAATTACGTGTTTACTAAGTCACTCTGTTTCCGAATTCTGTCACAATAGCTGTTGCAAAAATGACTTTGTGCAAATTATTGTGTTTTAGCAAAAGAAGTATTATCAAACCTGTCAACAAGAGAAATGTGGCCATTACTCGTAAATGGTGATGCTTCTTCCAATGAGAAAAGGTTAACAATTCACACAAAAATAAATCGCCAATTCTCTTGGAATTCTGCTTGAATTCCCATTGAATTTTTAACACTGAGCGACTGAAATGGGAACTTATTAAGGATTTTATTCCTGTTCTTCATCTGAGCAGTATCAAAGTATTGACAAGCATATCCTTCAGGTGAAATGACACGAACATGCCTGATGCCTTGCCAAACTGTCAGTAGGGGGACAAGGACGACACCACTCCATGTTGCACTGTAGCAAAATTTATTCAAAATGGCGGATCCTAGATGATGGCGACAGATGTCGCAATATCGTCATTGCGGGAAGTTCAAATTTTGGTGGCAAAATAGCTTGATTGGGCTACCTCCACTAACCTATCCCCCTCCTCCCCTCCCCTCTTCCCCTCCCTCACCAAGAAAATGGCGGTAAGTTCTAATTTTGGTTGGAAAAAGGTAAACTGGGCTACCTCCACTAACCTAAGTTGTCCGACCACCACCTATTCCTTGGAATTGATGGGGAAAGGACTCAGCATGTGCTGAGTTGCTGGATAGCATGGACGTAAATATTTTGCAAGCAGTATTTATTTAAACAATTTGAATTGTCGTAGGCAGTAGCTTCATCCAGTGTGTCCACCATGAGGTCCAGAGTCCTACTGAACTAGTACACAGTACTACCACAAGAGGGCTCTGTTGTCCCATTGTGGTCTGGACAAAATGTTGGGTAAAGGACTCAGAGTCCAGCTGCTGAGGAGAGGAAGGAGCATACTTGTATTTATTTTTTCAGTGGGAAGTTGGAACAATTTATTTAGGGATGGATTTTACATAGCATATTTACTACACTGATACAAAACACTCACCATGACATGCTTGGGGTCACAGTAAATAGCCTAAAGACCTGCAAACTACGCATAAATCACCGAAATAATGCAGTACACTGATGTACAGACACAAAAGCAACTCATAAATTCTCAAAATAATGCTTGTAAAATGCTATGCAAACACTCTCACTACTTACAAACCTTCAAAATAAAGCCATGCACAGCCAACAGACCTATTCACAAAATAATGCAACAAACATGTCCACTATTAGTGAAACCGTCAAAAAATAATGCATCCATAACACTATGTAAGAAACACGCTCACAACACTTAAAAAACCAAAAATAACACAGGACACAAACACTCATTGCAAGTAAAAAACGTTTTCGAATTATCATTGAGAAATTCAACCACAACATATCAGCGAACTGTCTACACACTGGGCATGAGTACGTCTGTCCAGCCTGTGAGATACTTCTGGGATGCACGCATGTGTTTACCATTCCTGGTGCCATGATGCATAGCCTTTGTACCTGTGGTCAATCAAAGACCTAATTGCTGAATGACTCACCACTGCAAGTGCAGCTAAAATGTTCTCAATGTGATACTGATGTCATATATCTATGTAAATAAGAGCCAAGTCTTCCTCTGGACGTGCTATAGAAATCTTTTGCAATACTTCCCTGAATAGCACAGAATACATTGTTCCTAGCCATCCTAACAGGGCATGCGAGACACGTCTAGCCATGTACATGTTTACCATGGCTGACGCATAGCTTTCAGAGTTGCAGATCCAGTGGAGTCCTAATTGCCAAGCAAGAGATGTCTGTGTAGCAACTCACTAACGCAGGTGCAGCTAAAAGTCTGTCAGTGTTATACTGATCGCTCATGTCTATAAAAATAACAGCAAAGTCTCCCTCTAGATGTGCTATAGAAATCTTTTGCAATACTTTCAGAAACTGTTAACGAAAATAGTCCCGAATAGCACCAAATGCATTCTTCCTGATGCTCCTAACGGCAGACCTCGTAGGCTATTTTCGTAAACAGCTCCTGTTAGGGCAAGAATTTCCATGCAGACAAGCAGAGACATCACGAAAGCTCCTATAATAACAACAAACGCTATCATTAACATTTCTGTGACAGTTTACGCTTTCTGTAAGGGGCTGATATGAGAACTTCCTGCCATACATCATTGTGGCCTTCCCACATTTAACGCCGCCATCTTAGATCCGCCAACTTGAATAAATTTGGCAACAGTGTAATGTGGGGTGGTGCCGCCATTGTCTCCCTACTCCTGAAACGACGTAATTTGCGAATAAAATAGTTGTTACTGATAAAAGTGAACAATTGATACATGGCACAACACAATTGTGTGTATCGTCAGGAACTGAGAATAATGCGTGTGACAGGAATGCAGAAGCTAGCCAAGTGTACTTTGTGAGAGGTAGAGTTTACGTCGTTAGAGAAACATTGTCATGAAAGCAGATCTGCCTTTATCAGCAATACATTTCAACAAAATGAGTATATCAGATCACCACACTCTTTCAGGATACTCATAGTTTCGGAATAACACTGACCACTGCTTCATTTGTCTAGCCTGTTGTGTAATTAGTTTATTAATGCTGATAGTGTGTATGCAACCACAGAAATTCTTTTTCTCATCAAAATGAGCCGATTAAAACATACTTATTCATAAGGGCTTTTCGGCTGTTTCAAGTTTGAAGTGGAAATGTGATGTCCACATGTACATAGTATAATGTCTCTTATTACATCCATATCTAAATAATGATAGTTATACTTGTGTATTTCATATCTTGGACGCTTTTTGCCAGGAGCACAAAGGGGTCATACTGTGGAAAATATGCCTTTTCGACTTTTTGTATCAGATCATAGAGATACGTCGGCATAAAAGGCAGCAAGTGATTAACCTTAGTGTACTTTCCTTCCTCACTTCTAGATCACATGATTTCATAATATTCCTTACTTCCTCATTTACTACCCTCATGATGAATGTTATGCCCCTTTTTACGCTCTGAAAACATTGTGGAGGCAGAAGACATAATTCCAGTGGTTAATGCCTCACCAGTTATTGCACAATGCAGTGTTCTTGACAAAAGAATAAACAAAACAAAAAATTATAGATATATATGTAACTGAAAATTATTGTGAACTAACGAAAAGATATGGAGCGCTTAAATGGGACCTTACGGGAATATCGGTTGCAGATAATGTATATCAAAGGAAAGGATAAAGTGATTGCCAACGCATTATCACGTCACAGGGTTTATCTGAATTCACAGGGTTGATTGAGCAAGCCTCCGAGTACAAAATATTCTTGCTAAAAGACCAAGTACACAGACAAAAGTTTTTGCGTATATGCAACAACATAGTGGGGTTGCAAAAACCTAGATCCTACTGTGAGTGGTGTAAAGAAATTTATATCACAAGATAAAACCAGTGGTTTGAGGGACAAGTACAATGTAGAATATAATGTCTTATTTTAAAGGTAGAGTGTAGACTCTGAGGTGTGATGTAAGTGTATTCTGCAGTCGTGTGTAGAAAACTGTATCTGGTATACACACCTCGCCTGGGGGTATGTAGCCATGGGAACTGGTGTTGCAGTCTCAAAATGATATTGTTATGTCCCTAATTTAAGAATCCGAGTACAACAAATCATGAGAACCTGCGATATTTGTCAAAAGACAAAGCATGTAAATAGGTCCTGAAGAACTGATCTATATTCCGTAGTCCCCACAGGTCCACTACCGCCACTTCTGTAGACGTAACTGGGTGTTTACCCATTGCAAGTGGCGGGTAAAGTATCTGTTAGCTGTGTGTGACACATTCTCTACGAATGTAAAACTCTACCCTATGAAAACCTCTACAGCGATTCCTGTTGTCAACAATTTCTTGAAAGACTGCATACCTAAGGTAGGTAATCCAAAGGGCACTATCTCAGACAATGCTACATACTGTACTTTACCACGCTGCCACCCAGATATCAAGACCAGTGGAACGAATACTTAAAGAGTTCAGTAAATTCATTAGATCCTGTATCCCTAACCAGCACAGTAAATGGTTAGCTTATGTAACTGTTTTCGAAAGAATACTCTATAACCTAACTCGTGCTTCGATTGACTACACACCAGCAGAAGTAATGTTAGACAGAGGGGAAAGAAACGAGTGTCTTATTCCTTTACCTCAATTGCCATGACCGGCAAGAACCAAACAATAGACATTAGAAAAGATTTTTGGGAATGTAATGAAATGTGCTCAGCTTAGGAAAATAAAATATGACAGGTGTGTGAGAAATGAACAACAATTTCAAATCAACGATTTAATGTTACTTCGGGTCTACCCCAAATCGTCAACCTCAACTACGAAAAATAAGAGTTGGTAATCTCTAGATACCGGATTATATGCATCACAAAAACCTTAAAATATGCAAGCAAATATGCATGAAAAACGCTTAAAAATGCACGAAAAGTGTCGAAATATGCAAGATCAAATAACAGAAAAATGTGGTAGCTACTGCGTGCATTATATCTCAAAGTCGAACCTGTGCATATCAATTACGAGGAAGAGCGCCGGCCACGCGAAAAATCGGTACATTTAGAACGCTGATACCATTTTCTGAATACTTTCCGACAGAGGTTAGTAAGGGGGCCTTTCTGGGATTATTTTCTAAAAATTTGCAAAATGGGGACGCATGCCGTGTTCCAAGAATTGTTCCTTCTTTGCTATTGCTATCGGTAATAAGTGGATGCGATGCGAATGAGTCGAAGCGAAACAATACATATTTACAGGGCCAACTTCGAGATATATCGCATGCAGAGGGGCACGCTCAAAAAAACTCCATAATATTTTATTTAAAAAACAATATACAAACATGAATTTTTTGAACAGCATTAACTTTTAATTAATACTATTGAACCAAAGTATCATTTACAATTTATTTTACAAATGGTTCAAATGGCTCTGAGCACTATGCGACTTAACGTCTGAGGTCATCAGTCGCCTAGAACTTAGAACTAATTAAACCTAACTAACATAAGGACATCACACACATATATGCCCGAGGCAGGATTCGAACCTGCGACCGGAGCGGTCTCTTGGCTCCAGACTGTAGCGCCTAGAAACGCACGGCCACTCTGGCCAGCTTTATTTTACATTTTTCTACTATTGTAAACATAAACGACCAAATACTGTTCCAACTGTTCGGTAGTAAGATTCTGTCTTTGATCACTAAAAACATTTTTATAAGCAGAAAAGGACCGTTCTACATCAACTAAAGTAACTGGGCAGTATTTGAATTTGGGTGCTATATTGGAAGTTATTGTTTCTAGTAAAAGTTCACCCATCCCACTAATAAAACTATCAATTTGGCACAAGGGTTCAAAGCTTGGGTTATTTTTTAAAATATTTTCAAACTTTTCTTTAAGTTTTCTTGGGAATACCTCCTCTGGGAATGAGGAGTTCACTAGAATAATTTTATTCATTAACTGAATAAACTCGTTCAACGCCAAGCCTTGCGTTTCAAGCTAATTAATGCTTTCAGGTATATGGGAAAAATGTGTGCTAATCACAGCAATGTCTTTTTTAATTCCGGAATCATTAAAAGCTTGCACTGGCAAACTGCCAAAGCCTCTGCACTACCGAAGCCATTTGCTACCCCTCTAATGGCCTCGAAATATTCATTGTAAGACAACACATCTTCGACCCACGTACCCCAGCCAGTTACCACTGGTTCAGGAGGTAAAGGCACATTGGATAATTTTTCTTTGTAGGTCTTGATGCGCCCAGGAGTCTTTAGAAACACACTCTTTGTGGATGAAATCAGGTTATTTACATTCACAAACGGGGAACGTACTTCTTCAGCACGACCATGTACCCCACGAACAAAGCATGTCACATGAATCAAATTGTGATCAAATACTCGGAGGACTTTTCCTGCTTTGATGAAATGGGAAGCAGCATATGAAATAAACACAAACACCCTTTCATTTGAAGAAGACTCTGGAATTATTTTTCTAATACCCTCATTCACAAATCATTTCAAGTTCTTTGCAGGCCGCTAACAGGAAGAAGAATGCTCTTTTTTTAAAGCGCCAACAAATAAATTTGTAATGTAACGGCCACAAACGTCTGTAATTCCGTCAACTGAAATCCAGATAATGCTGTCGTTGAGTTCATTGTGTATTTCTTGCAGAACATTTACGTAAATTGTCGGTGTAATTTTTACGCGAAGTTGATTCACCCGGTATATTGTGATTTAAGCAATATTTGCGCAGGAAGTCTTTGAGGATGGTGTTGGTAAGTTTGCGAAGAGGAATGTTGTTTGCAATGAATGCTTCACATAGATCCATGTTAAACCGACTTTTTGGTTACCTTTGGACGAATCCCTGCTCTGCCACTTGCTGTTGTCAGAAGTTGTTGTCGTGATCCTGTGTGTGTGTGTGTGTGTGTGTGTGTGTGTGTGTGTGTATGAATTCCTAAGGGACCAAACTGCTGAGGCCATCGGTCCCTAGACTTACACACTACTTAAACTAATTTAAGAACAACAAACCCACCCATCCCCGAGCGAAGACTCGAACCTCCGGCAGAAGTGGCCGCGCAATTCGTGTCATAGCGCCTGAAACCCTACGGTCACTCGGCGCGGCCGTGGTCCTTTCTTCTGCATTCCTACGATATAAAGACTTGTCTTGACATGCTGGTCTATTTGAAACTTTACGAAACGTTTTTCTCGCAAACTCGACAATATAAAAAACAATTCCGTCTTATGTAAATGTTTCAGGATGACCAGCTATCCACGAAACAACATTTACTTTTTCGGACGCCATGACGCACAACACGTTACACACTACACGTCGGAAATACGTTCAACTATGTACAAGTAAATAGAAAGCTTAACTGAAACAATGAACGAGCCGTGGATTCCAAGGCGGCTATGAGGAGCAAACAGCTGTACTTTTTACGAGACATTTCTAAGAAGCCGATCTCGAATAACTTTTGAAAATTTTCTTAATATCTTTATCCGTTTTCTGGGTACAGAGGTTCAAAGTTACGCTACTTGTTCACGTAAAATACGCATGTAAACTCCGGTATGAGGTGATAAGGTGGTTTACAAAGTGACATAGAACGGGGACATATGCTGTGAAGTGGCTCCGTTTTCGTCAGAAGGGTTCTGGGAACTTCATGTTGCAGAACATGCAAAACTTTTGTGCACATAAAATCCTGTCTGAGATGTAAAATTAGTTTTGCGTTATTTCAATTTCATCTAAGTAAACCGTCAAAATTTTATTGACCCATGAATTTCTTTTCATATGAATGGCATGCCGTGCTACAGCAGGCAAAAGAAGGAAACCAGATGAAAAGTGCTCTACTTGATCACAAAGAAGGGGAATATGCTCCTGTTTGAAAGATTAACTGAAATGTGGGGTGCCACCTGCTTCATTCTACCTTCTTCAGCACCTTTAAAAAATTTTACAAAAAGTTAGGAGTGCGAAAATATTCGTGCTTTACTGTGCTGAGAGAGAAGGAGACTCTGGCAGTGGAAAAGAGACAGAAAAGTAATAAATACTGAAAGAGAAGATAATAGACAGTGATTGTGGAATAGAAAGAGCGAAGAAGACAGTGGCATGTGAGAGAAAGAGAGGAATACAGTGGCAGTGGAATATAGTTGATAGACAGTTGACAGAAAACTGCTAAGAAAAGAATGAAGAAAGCAGTGCCAGTGGGAGAGGAACCAAAAGAAGGAAAAAGTGGAATTGGGAGAGAGTCAGTGATAATGAGTGACAGTCTATGGCAATGACAACGAAGAGGGAGAGAGAGGGAGAAAGAGAGAGAGAGAAGAGACAGCAGCAGGAGGAAGGAAGAAGTGAGATATTAGCAGTAAGAGAGAGCAACAGGGAGACAGTGATAGTGGTAGGAGGCAGTAGTAATAGGACAGAACGAAGGAGACTGTGGCTATGAGACAGGAGGCTGTGACAGTTAGGGAGACACAAAGAGATAATGACAATGAATTGGGTTGATTGAGTGAGTGAGTGAGAATTGGCAAGCGGTAGTGGATGGGTATGAGCGACTTATAGTCATGGACTAGTGGGTGTGAGCGCATTACAGTTACAGGAGGTTGTGGGAGTAACATGTGAGTTATGCGTTAAAAAGAACGCGAATATGTTAGCATGCCAAAATTTTTGAGAAAATTCCTAAAGTTGCTGAGCAGGGTAGAATGAGGCAGCTGGTATCCGACGTTTATTTACTTTATTTATTTATTTATTGTTCCGTGGGACCACATTAAGGAGAAGTCTCCATGGTCATGGAACGAGTCAATACATGAAATTGCAACACGATTGTAGAAACAGATAAAATGAAATATAAGAAACATATTCAGGCGACACGTCATTAGTCTAAATAAAGAAAATCAAGAATGTAACACTGGAATTTGCTTAATTTTTTAGCCTTTCCAGGAGCTCCTCGACAGAATAGAAGGAGTGAGCCATGAGGAAACTCTTCAGTTTAGATTTAAAAGCGTTTGGGCTACTGCTAAGATTTTTGAGTTCTTGTGGTAGCTTATTGAAAATGGATGCAACAGAATACTGCACTCCTTTCTGCACAAGAGTCAAGGAAGTGCATTCCACATGCAGATTTGATTTCTGCCTAGTATTAACTGAGTGAAAGCTGCTAACTGTTGGGAATAAGCTAATATTGCTAAAAGCAAACGACATTAAAGAAAATATATACTGTGAGGGCAATGTCAGAATTCCCAGACTATTGAATAGGGATCGACAAGAGGTTCTAGAACTTACACCACACATAGCTCGAACATCCCGTTTTTGAGCCAAAAATACCTTTTTTGTATCAGAAGAATTACCCCAAAAAATAGTACCATATGACATAAGCGTATGAAAATATGCAAAGTAGACTACTTTTCGTGTTGAAATGTCATTTATTTCAGATACTGTTCTAATGGTAAATAAAGCGGCATTTAGTTTCAGAACAAGATCCTGAACATGGGATTTCCACAACAGCTTACTATCTATCCGTACGCCTAGGAACTTGAACTGTTCCGTCTCGCTTATAACATACCCATTCTGTCTGATTAAAATATCAGTTCTCTTTGAATTGTGAGTTAGAAACTGTAAAAATGAGCCTTACTGTGATTTAGCATCAAATTATTTTCCACAAGCCACGAACTTATTTCATGAACTACATTATTTGATAATGTTTCAGTATTACACACAAGATCCTTCACTACCAAGCTGGTGTCATCAGCAAATAGAAATATTTTTTAATCACCTGTAATACTAGAAGGCATATCATTTATATAAATAAGAAACAGCAGTGGCCCCAGCACCAATCCTTGGGGAACGCCCCATTTAACAGTGCCCCATTGGGACTGAACATCATTACCACTCTCAATATTGCGGAGAATTACCTTCTGCTTTCTGTTCTTAAAGTAAGAGGCGAACCAATTGAAGCTACTCCCCTTACTCCATAATGTTCCAACTTCCGCAGTAATATTTTGTGGTCAACACAGTCAAAAGCCTTCGTTAAATCAAAGAAAACACCTAACGTTCGCAACCTTTTATTTAATCCGTCCAAAACCTCACAGAGAAAAGAGACTATAGCATTTTCAGTTGTTAAGCCATTTCTAAAACCAAACTGTACATTTGACAGCAAATTATGTGAATTTAAATGCTGCAGTAACCTTGTATATACAACCCTCTCGATAACTTTAGCAAACACCGATGACATAGAAATAGGTCTATAATTATCAACATTATCCATGTCTCCCTTTTTATAAAGTGGCTTCACTACCGAGTACTTTAATCGGTCAGGAAACCGACCACTCCTAAAGGAAAAGTTACAGATATGGCTAAGTACTGGGCTAACATACATGGAACAATACTTCAGTATTCTGCTAGATACCCCGTCATATCCATGAGAGTTCTTGGTCTTTAGTGATTTAATTATTAACTCAATCTCCCTCTTGTCAGTATCATGGAGGAGCATTTCACGTAACAGTCTCGGAACACTTTTTTCTACGAACGCTATATGATTCCCTGTTGGGACTAGGTTTCTATTTAGTTCACCTGCTATATTCAGAAAGTGATTATTGAATACTGTACATATATGCGACTTATCAGTAACACGGACATTCCCACTACGCACTGATTCTATATCCTCGACCTGTCTCTGCAGACCAACCACTTCCTTTACGACTGACCATATGGTTTTAATTTTATCCTGAGACTTAGCTATTCTATCTGCATACCACATACTTTTTGCCTTCCTATTAACTTTATTAAGCACCTTACAATACTGTTTGTAATGGGCTACTGCATTTAGATTGTGACTGCTTCTAACGTTTTGATATAATTGGCACTTTGTTCTACAAGATATTCTTATACCTTTAGTCAGCCACCCAGGCTGCCTGTTTGTGCTAGTACCCTGTTTTGAACGTTCTAACGGAAAGCAACTTTCAAAGAGCACGAGAAAAGTCTTGAGGAAAGCATTATATTTATCGTCTACTGTATCAGCACTATAAACATCTTGCCACTCTTGTTCCTAGATAAGGTTTACAAAAGTCTCTACAGCAACTGGATCAGCTTTCCTAAAACGTTGGTGACTATATTTAACCTGCGTTGCAGCACAAAAATCTTTTAGACTTAAAATTTGTGCATCATGATCTGAAAGGCCATTCACCATTCTACTAACAGAATGCCCTTCTAGTAATGATGAATGAACAAAAATATTGCCTATGGTTGTTCTACTGTTCCCTTGCACTCTCGTTGGAAAGAATACGGTTTGCATAAGATTATATGAATTAAGGAGGTCTACCAGCATCCTTTTCCTTGCACAATCACTTACGCAATGTATATTGAAGTCACCACATATAACTAACTTTTTGTATTCCCTATAAAGTGAACCAAGAACCTCCTCTAGCTTTAGCGAAAACGTTGTGAAATCGGAGTCTGGGGATCTATAAATAACAACAGTAAGAAGTTTAGCTCCACTAAATTTAACCACACCTGCACAACATTCAAACACCTTTTCAGTGCAGTACTTTGAAACATCAATTGACTCAAATGGGATACCGTTTTTCACATACATGGCTACTCCCCCACACCGCAAAGAGCTCCTAGAAAAGCTGCCAGCCAACCTGTATCCTGGTAAAGGAAGCCTCTGAATTATCTCCTTATTTAAGAAGTGTTCAGATATACCAATAATTTCAGAGTCAACATCTATAAGTAATTCACTAACTTTATCTCTAATGCCTTGTATGTTTTGATGAAATATACTAATTCCCTCATTAATCGGATACCTAAGCTTTGTCGAAAGTGGTTTCTTTGTTAGAGAGACTTCCCTTAAGTAGGAATACCTGTCAGCTGACTTCAATCTAAAAAAGGTACAGCTCTAACACCCACAACTACCGGAATTTTCCCATGAGTGATCTCACCACCCCCATCTATGCTGTCACCTATAAGCTTTGCCAACCTCCCCTTTCCATACCTGTTGAGGTGCAGGCCATGTCTAGTGAAACCCGTCCTGCTGATAGACTCCACTGACACCACTGAAATGTGACTCATGCCTTCTGTCATTAGCGCACCCCCAAGTCTCATGTTATTACTCCTGACGGCTGTATTAAGATGAGGCCGATCGTGACGCTGAAACAGTTCCACGAAATGCACATTCGTGTTGCCAGTCTGAGTGGCTATCTTTTCCAGGTCACTATCTATGTCATACTCCCCATCCCTATCAATACTATTACCAGCCCCACCCACAATCACTATCTGATCCTCTTTTGTAAAATCCCTACATAACCCCCCTATGCTAAAAGTCACCTGAGCCAATCCTGCATTAGGCTTCTCAATGCTGGTGACCTGGTTTCAGAAGTATATTCACCTTTTTGTGTTCCGATAGGAGCATTTTTCTGCTGGTTGATTACTATGTGTTTTCTTGTTCTCCTTTTTCTGTTATTTAATTATTTTGGTACAGTATTTCTTGTCCCCTTTATTGTAAAGTTGGTGAATTCAAAGTGGCACATCAGTTTATTATATGTTCTATTGTGTTAAACATTAAAGTTTTATTTTTGGTAAACTTAATGCTGAATATATTACTTGTGTCATCTTGTGTATGCAATTGGAGTTATTGAAATGAGTAAATAAGTATATTCAAAAATTATTCAGGATTTACGCCCACACAACACACAATCACTTGCCACTCCACAGTTTCTTGCACCATATTTTGTACAAGAGCTTCGTGGCTTAAAAAAATGTTTCGTTACCATCACTAGAGATTACGTTGAGCCTAATGAAGCTCCTGTTGAAAGCATTAGCCAAAAATGGAGAATATTTCAGTTATTTCTGTGAAAGTTTTGGTTCGACCTGAGATTCGAAAAAGAATGTCCAGTTTCAACATTGTATCAAAACTGATTGCGTTAGAGGGACGTTTGGCTGTGTTTCAAGGAGACTGTTGCTAAATTTTTAAGTAATAAAAGGATCCATTACATATTTGTGCTGTAGCTATCATGCTGGAAAAGTTCAAGAACACAGGCTTTTTGGTGCACTTCAAGATTCGCTTTTTGAATAGTCACCTTTCTTTTTCCTCGAAAATTTGTCAATGACAAACAAGGTGGACGCTTTTATAAAGATATCAAAGTGATAGAAAGACGGTATCAGGACTGCTGGACTACCAACACGGCGAGAGTCGGCTGTTCGTCACTTCAACAACAAATGTAATTGGCAATTAATTTGAGTAAAAGAGCAATATTAGTCGTGAAGATGGAAAGGTAATGTAAGGTAGCGGGCACATAACATGTAAATATTGAAGAAGAATTTTAATGTTTATACTTCAACAAAAGCCTTTGTTCACAGTGAAAACTTTAACTTTTTTCAAATTATTTTGCTAATTTTATTGTTCATTACAACTCACAGTGTCACACACATTTACATGACACAAAAAAAGTCAGACACAGATTCAGTGCCCGAAAATAGTGACGTTAAACTATTACCTGACAAAAAGTAATAAAAAATACTTTTCGTTGACCTGTGGTGTTGTCCGATTACACTGTTAGCGACAAATCACTAGAAACACTCGCCCAACTTTAAAAATCTTGGAATAACTGAGGGAGGCGATCTAAAGAACGACGAGATAAAAGTAGTTGTAGGGGAAGCACATACCAGACCGATTTATTGGAAGAATCCTTACAGAAAGTAATTTTCCCAAGACAGAGGTAACTTACAGAAAACTCGTCAGTCGGTCTCTTGACATTTAGAATTAACAAAAAAGACGGAGAATATTCAAAGAAGATGAGAATTCTGTTGCACCACAGGTTTGTTTACGTAGAGCAATAGCGTAACAAGCGTGCTCTTGGGACTTCATTTGCAGACACTACAAGAGGGGCATTGTGCTTTCTGGAGGTTCACTGCTAAAATTCCAACATAAGTGTATTACTTCCCCGAGAAATGACCGTCACTCGTAGAAATTCGAATTCATGCGATGTCTTATCATAGTCGCTCTTCCCGCTCTCCATCCACAGTTGGTGTAGGAGAGAGCTGGAACTGAAGTGGTACCTTCGAGCACAATTTGATCTGCGGAGGAGCTGTAGGTGTGGATACTGAAAACAGACCTACTTGGAGAAAGCCTTTGCAGGGGATGTCAAACGGTTGGTGACATTGACGATCTGCTTAACTTACGAAAATAGAATATAAGTGCCTTATATGTGTGTATGTGTCTCTCTTAGAGATTCAGTGCCCAAGGAATGGCCTCTACGGTACAACAGTTCTCCGATGACCTCTCTGTGTTACTTCTTCGTCAACCGCTTGCATCACTCCTTCATCAAATGCGGTGTTCTCGATTCCCTCACTGGTATTCGCTTTGCGTGCTCTTTCTGAAACAAAGATAGACAAATGATTAAAACATTATGAAACTCTGTATCAAGTTTCACTACACGTTTATTGCTAATTTTGGCAATGTATTCATTTGAAATACAATTTACTGCTGTTATCGAGTTCGATAATATTGTGTTGATATCATGACAACTGCTCCGGGCAAAATATTAGATAACATATGGATAGAGGAAAAATGGGAATTATTGATATGTCCTTCTGGTGTACTCGTCTGTTGAAATTCGTTGAGACTTGTGCTTCTACATAGTTCGTATAATGTTTTTGGTGTGATGTAGTATTTTCCATCACAAGCATTTCTAGGACATATTTGCGCTTTTCATTTGATCTTCGACATTTTTGTCATTATGATAAGAAATATTAACCTAATTTTGATGTTTTGAACAAACTCCATCTTACTTGTAGATATCAAATGACAGTGCCAAGTGGCAAGTAAGATCACTTCTGAATATTCTTTATTTTAGTTTAGTAGTGGAGCAATGGCATTGTAGATTAGAGATTAGATTAGATTAGATGTACTTTCATTCCAATTGATCCATGGTGAGGAGGTCATCCAGGATGTGGAACATGTCAGAAAAACAACAATACATGACAAATATTTACAACTAAAACAAATAAGCTAATGTACCATTCCCCAGGTCCCTAGTGGAATGATCGTCATTTTTAATGAACACCATATGAAAGTCATTTTACAAATACTAATGCACTGAATTTAAAATAAAAAAGTTTTTTATTTATTTATAAGGTAATAAACATATAATACTTATTTACAATGAACACATTACTGCACTGAAATGGTGCAGAAGTTAGATCGTACTTACACACACACACACACACACACACACACACACACACACACACACATTTACAATCAACACATTGCTGCACTGAAATTGCATAGAAGTTATATTGTACTTATATAAGTTGGTTTTACTGAGAAATTCATCAATGGAGTAGAAGGAGTTGGCCACCAATAAATCCTTTAGGCTTCTCTTAAAGTGAATTTCATTGGTTGTTAAGCTTTTTATGGCTGCTGGCAAGTTATTGAAAATGTGTGTTCCTGAATAATACACACCTTTTTGTACAAGACTAATTGACTTTAAATCCTTGTGAAGATTATTCCTATTTCTAGTATTGATTCCATGAATTGAGCTGTTGGTTTGAGAAAGTGATATATTTTTAATGACAAATTTCAATAAGGAATAAAGATATTGGGAAGCAGTAGTTAGTATCCCTAGTTCCCTAAACAGGCTTCTGCAGGATGTTCTTGAGTTCACACTACATATAACTCTTACTGCACGTTTTTGTGCCCGGAAAACCTTAGCTTGGCTTGATGAATTACCCCAAAAAATAATCCCATATGACATTATGGAATGAAAGTAAGCATAGTATGACAGCTTTTTCATTTTTATATCCCCTATGTCTGACCAAATTCGCATTGCAAACAGAGATTTGTTAAGACACTTCAGCAGTTCTGTGTTGTGCTCCTCCCAGTTGAATTTATTATCAAGCTGTAAGCCCAAGAATTTAACACTGTCCACTTCTTCTAAATTCTTGTCATCGTATGTTAGACATATACTTGTGGGACACACCTTACAAGTTCTGAATTGCATGTAGTGTGTTTTTTCAAAGTTTAGTAACAAAGAATTGGCTAGGAACCAGTGATTAATGTCCACAAATATTTTATTAGCTGATCTTTCTAAGACTATGCTTGATTTGCTATTTATTGCAATGTTTGTATCATTGGCAAATAAAACGAACTTGGTATCTGGTAATGTTACTGATGAAAGGTCGTTGATATACACAAGAAAAAGTAAGGGCCCCAAAATGGAACCTTGTGGGACCCCACATGTAATTAGTTCCCAGTTGGATGATGCCTGATAGCTTGATACATGTCTCTTTCCCAATAACACCCTTTGTTTCCTGCCAGAGATATAAGATTTGAACCATTTTGCAGCATTTCCTGTTACGCTATAATACTCTAATTTACTTAAAAGTATATTGTGATTTACACAGTCAAATGCCTTTGACAGATCACAAAATATACCTGTTGCCTGCAATTTTTTGTCTAATGAATTAAGCACATTTTCACTGTGAGTGTAGATAGCTTTCTCAATATCAGAACCTTTTAGAAATCCAAACTGTGACTTTGACAGTATGTTATTTGAAATAAGATGGTTACAAAGCCGACTGTACATTACTTTTTCGAAAATTTTTGAGAATGCTGGCATAAGTGAAATTGGACAGGAATTTGATGCTATTTCTTTATCTCCCTTCTTAAACAGTGACTTAACTTCAGCATATTTCAGCCATTCAGGAAATATTCCACTGATAAATGACTGGTTACACAGATAGCTTAAAGTGTTATTTAGCTCAGAATCACATTCTTTAATTAACTTTGTTGATATTTCATCATACCCACTAGATGTTTTTGATTTTAAAGATTTTATGATGGACATTATTTCTGTTGCGTTAGTGAGGGTCAAATTCATATTATGGAAGTTGCTTGAAATTTCTGGGCTGAGGTATTCCATAGCAGCATCTACCAAACCTGACAACACCATCTTTTAGGTAACAGTTATAAAATGTTTATTAAAAAGTTCTGCAACACTATATACATCTGTCACCAATGTATCATTTACTCTTAATGCTATTTGTTCCTCTTCATGTCTGGTTCTACCGGTCTCCTCCTTCACTATATCCCATATTGTCTTTATTTTGTTATCTGATATGACTATCTTTTCCTTGTAATATATTTGCTGTGACATCCATATTATGGTATTTAATATTTTGCAGTATTTCTTGTAATGTGCTATAGCATCAATTTCAGAACTGTTTCGGATTGACAGATACAGTTTTCTTTTTGTTTTACAAGATACCCCTATTCCTCGAGTAATCCATGGCTTTTTTGTAGACTTTGCTCTAACCTTGGTACGTTTTGGAGGAAAACAGTGTTCGAATAAGGTAAGCACTTTATTACGAAAAGTGTTATATATTTCATTCATGCCATGAGCACTGTAAACATCAGTCCAGTGAATGTCTCTGAGAAGTGTCCTAAAGTAATCAATTTTTGGCTTATTGATTACCCTCTTGAGCTCAGATATAACAGATTTTACATCCTGTTCAGTATTAACATTTAACAGAAGGAACTGCATGTCACGGTCTGAGAGGCCATTGACTATTGGTTTTGTAATATAATTTTGTTCATTAGACTTTTCTATAAAGATATTATCAATGGCTGTTTGTGAGCAAGTGGCTACCCTAGTGGGGAACTTTACAGTGGGAATTAAGTTGAATGATAGTGTTACTAACTCAAATAAGTTCTTATTGGGAGAGTCTTTGAGGAAATCTACATTGAAATCACCAGCAACCACTATTTATTTGTTTTTGGTTGTTAAATGGGCCAGTACAGCTTCAAGGTGGTTTACAAACAGATTAAAGTTACCTGCAGGTGCTCGATATACACTTAATATTATGAAGGATTATTTGTGAAATTCTAATTCTGTTGCACATGCTTCCACATGCTGTTCTAGGCAAAATTTATGAATGTCTATGTTCTTAAACGTATGACAGTTCCTAATGAATGTGGCAACTCCTCCTTTCTCCATTTCTGATCTACAAAAGTGAGATGCTAACCTAAACCCTGTAACACTTAAAAGTTCTATACCAGTGTTCACATGATGTTCAGAGAGGCAGATTATGTCAGCTGGGTTTGAAGACTCTAATTTATCTATGCCAATAGTTAATTCATTAATTTTATTTCTCAGTCCTCGAATATTTTGATGCAATAAAGATAGCTGACCTTTCACATTGACTGAGTTAAAATTTGGTAGAGTTATAATATCTGCTGACTGTTGAAAATTCTTAACCAATAGCTGTTTATGCTGATGTAATAAGCTGGAAATATGTTTTTTGATTTCTTTCTCAAACTTAAGGTTTCTCTCAGTTCTAAGCTCTCTTAAAATTTGCTTTCTTTCAGTCCTCCCTACCCTAAAAAAGGGTCTTTTCTTAACCCTATAACCATTGGTATTTTACCACTCATGACAGTGCCTCCTCCCTTTAACTTTCCTGTTATTTCCCCAGCCAATTTAGGAAGCCCTAAACATTAGTGTCGTTTATGGCAAAAACAGTTTGTTCTTTCAAAGAGAGTCTCATTCTTGTGAGAAAAATGTAAATACAGAAAACGTTCCAAAGGTTTGAAATGTATGTCCCACATGGTTGAACTGAAAACGAAAAAAGTTCACTGCAGAGGATTTGTGTATTTACTCTTTTACCTTATATGAAATTTCCACAAACTCTCTTTCTTTTTATCGTATTATAAACATGTATTCTCCCTCATATCTTTCTCCGATCTTTTAAGTCAGAAAACCAATGCAGAAACGTTCCCATCAGACTAAAATCCTTTCTGTCCAACCTTCAGCCCTCCGTCCCCTTCTCTACGTTCTTTTCAGTAGCAGAAACCTGTCACTGGAATGATATCCCTCACTACACCAGTTTCAAATGACAGCTAATGACTTATCTACTAAAACAACAATGTTTGGAAATTTGTGGTAAGTTCCTATGGGACAAAATTCCGCCCGCGGTAGCTGAATGGTCAGCGTGACGAATTGTCAATCCTCTGGGCATGGATTCGATTCCCGGCTGGGTCGGGAAATTTCCTCCGCCCAGGTACTGGGTGTTGTGCTCTCATCATCATCCTCTCATCCTCATCGACTGCGGGTCGCCGAAGTGGCGTCAAATTGAAAGAGCGGCACCCAGCGAACGGTCTGCCCGATGGGGGCCATAGTCATACGAATGAATAAATAAATACATGGCACCAAACTGCTGAGGTCATCGGCCCCTAGGCTTACACGCTACTTCATCTACCTGAAACTAACTTACGCTAAGGACAACACACACACCCCTGCCCGAGAGAGTACTCGAACCTCCGACAGGGGAAGCCGCGCGAACCGTGGCAAGGCGCCTAGACCGCGCGGCTACCCCGTGTAGCAAAACAACAATAATCATTGCCATTCCTTTATTGTATCCCTTACTTCAGGGGTTTCGAAACTATGCATCGCGGATCACAGGGACGTCACAGTCTTGCAGAAGGGGTGTCATGTGGTTTTATAAGAATAGTGAATTAGTTATTTACTATGAAATCGAAGTTCGTTTCCCCATCACTGCTTCAGTTTTAGAACTTGGTAACGCAAGAATATCCGCAGGTAGGTAACATGGCCCACCGCATTTTGGTAACTTTTCCAATATCCTACTTACGAGAGGTAGGCTTTTCAGTATTGGCAATCACCAACACGAAAGACAGATCATAAACGAATGTAGACAAAAAGATGGAATTCGAAATTTACAACTTTCTACCGAGATTTGAAGAATTGATGATCAGGAATGAAGGTTATCTTTTCCAGTGATTTTATTGAATGAATAAGATGTACTAACATTAAAAATTGGTTGAAATTGATGTGTCAGCTGTTCATAAAGCAATAAATAATTTTATTCACTTTTTTCGGAACTTCGGTTTATTTACCCCAGAATTCCAGTGGAGTGTTATATGCGAAAGGAACTGTGGGTGTTTATGTTTAAATTAAGGGAGCGGTGGAGCCAAAATGTTTGAAAATCACTGCATTATCTCATTACAACTTTGTATTCTTCTTTGTCACCAGAACTTCTTCATTTCCAGAAGTTCCTAGCCGGTGTGGTCTATCTGACAATTTTTTCCTTCAGCTCTCACTATATTAAAAACTATCATTTTCGTACACACGTAAATACGATCTTCTACTGTCACTGTTGGTATTACTAGCAATAGGAGTAGTATCGCTAGTAAGGGGATGCTGCTTAAGTTCGTAGCGTCTATCCATGAACACAACAGATACCTAAAAGAAGACTTTAATTATCAATAATATATTCTCGTTCACTATTTGCAACAGTCTGCTAAGCTAGGGTAACTTTTCGATTCCGCGACAGTAAAAGACTTGTTTTGAGGCGAAGAACTCGTCGAGCCATGTTCGGAGCGCATTTTCATCCGGAAAGGAAATTCCTTGAAGGTTGTTCGATAGAGAGCGGAAAAGATGAAAATCTGGGGGCACAAAACCAGATGAATAAGGTGGATGCAGGATGACTTCCCAATCCAACCTCTGTATAGTGTTTTTTGTCTGTGTAGCAGAATGCTAACGGGCGTTATCGTGGAGTAGCATAAAAAAAAAATGGTTCAAATGGCTCTGAGCACTATGGGACTCAACATCTTAGGTCATAAGTCCCCTAGAACTTAGAACTACTTAAACCTAACTAACCTAAGGACATCACACACACCCATGCCCGAGGCAGGATTCGAACCTGCGACCGTAGCGGTCCCGCGGCTCCGGACTGCAGCGCCAGAACCGCTAGATCACCGCGGCCGGCTAGTAGCATCATTTAACGCAGTCTTCCCGGTCGCTGTTCTTGGACTACGTCTGCAAGACGTCTCAGTTGTTGGCAATAAATGTCAGCAGTGATGGTTACACCTTGGGAAAGCAATTTGTAGTACACCAGACTGTCGCTGTTCCACCAGACGCATCACATTATCTTTTATGGATGAGAGCAGCTCTTTGTACGGGGAGTTTCTGATTGGTTTAGGCTTAACCGTTCCTTTCTTTTCCTTATGTCAGCATAAAGACATCATTTCTCGTCACCAGCAACGATACAGTATACGAATTATCTGTGTTATTCACGAGCCAATTGATGACGAACAAGCAGAGATTTACATGTGGTGACCAGCCGATTTTTGTGATTTTGGCTCAGAGAATGCGGTATTCACACACCCGATTTTTGAATCTGCCCCCTTGCTTGCAAATGTTGCCCTATGGCCGAATGATCATTCTTGATTATATTTGCCTGCTCTCGAGTAAGGTGACGTGGATCATAGTGCATAAATGCGTTTTAACGATTTTCATGAAACCGCAAATATCTTCCTGAACGTGGAAAGTCACTAATATGAAAAAGATCTTCCTTAAAGCGAAAAAACCATTTTCTTGTTGTGTTCTACATCTACATCTACATCTACATCTACATTTATACTCCGCAAGCCACCCAACGGTGTGTGGCGGAGGGCACTTTACGTGCCACTGTCATTATCTCCCTTTCCTGTTCCAGTCGCGTATGGTTCGCGGGAAGAACGACTGTCTGAAAGCCTCTGTGCGCGCTCTAATCTCTCTAATTTTACATTCGTGATCTCCTCGGGAGGTATAAGTAGGGGGAAGCAATATATTCGATACCTCATCCAGAAACACACCCTCTCGAAACCTGGCGAGCAAGCTACACCGCGATGCAGAGCGCCTCTCTTGCAGAGTCTGCCACTTGAGTTTGTTAAACATCTCCGTAACGCTATCACGGTTACCAAATAACCCTGTGACGAAACGCGCCGCTCTTCTTTGGATCTTCTCTATCTCCTCCGTCAACCCGATCTGGTACGGATCCCACACTGATGAGCAATACTCAAGTATAGGTCGAACGAGTGTTTTGTAAGCCACCTCCTTTGTTGATGGACTACATTTTCTAAGGACTCTCCCAATGAATCTCAACCTAGTACCCGCCTTACCAACAATTAATTTTATATGATCATTCCACTTCAAATCGTTCCGCACGCATACTCCCAGATATTTTACAGAAGTAACTGCTACCAGTGTTTGTTCCGCTATCATATAATCATACAATAAAGGATCCTTCTTTCTATGTATTCGCAATACATTACATTTGTCTATATTAAGGGTCAGTTGCCACTCCCTGCACCAAGTGCCTATCCGCTGCAGATCTTCCTGCATTTCGCTACAATTTTCTAATGCTGCAACTTCTCTGTATACTACAGCATCATCCGCGAAAAGCCGCATGGAACTTCCGACACTATCTACTAGGTCATTTATATATATTGTGAAAAGCAATGGTCCCATAACACTCCCCTGTGGCACGCCAGAGGTTACTTTAACGTCTGTAGACGTCTCTCCGTTGATAACAACATGCTGTGTTCTGTTTGCTAAAAACTCTTCAATCCAGCCACACAACTGGTCTGATATTCCGTAGGCTCTTACTTTGTTTATCAGGCGACAGTGCGGAACTGTATCGAACGCCTTCCGGAAGTCAAGAAAAATAGCATCTACCTGGGAGCCCGTATCTAATATTTTCTGGGTCTCATGAACAAATAAAGCGAGTTGGGTTTCACACGATCGCTGTTTCCGGAATCCATGTTGATTCCTACATATAGATTCTGAGTTTCCAAAAACGACATGATACTCGAGCAAAAAACATGTTCTAAAATTCTACAACAGATCGACGTCAGAGATATAGGTCTATAGTTTTGCGCATCTGCTCGACGACCCTTCTTGAAGACTGGGACTACCTGTGCTCTTTTCCAAACATTTGGAACCTTCTGTTCCTCTAGAGACTTGCGGTACACGGCTGTTAGAAGGGAGGCAAGTTCTTTTGCGTACTCTGTGTAGAATCGAATTGGTATCCCGTCAGGTCCAGTGGACTTTCCTCTGTTGAGTGATTCCAGTTGCTTTTCTATTCCTTGGACACTTATTTCGATGTCAGCCATTTTTTCGTTGGTGCGAGGATTTAGAGAAGGATGATGATGATGATGATGTTTGGTTTGTGGGGCGCTCAACTGCGCGGTTATCAGCGCCCGTACAATTACCCAATCTTTGCTCAGTCCAAATTTGCCACTTGCCTGGATGATGATGAAATGATGAGGACAACACAAACACCCAGTCATCTCGAGGCAGGTGAAAATCCCTGACCCCGCCGGGAATCGAACCCGGGACCCCGTGCTCGGGAAGCGAGAACGCTACCGCGAGACCACGAGCGGCGGACTTAGAGAAGGAACTGCAGTGCGGTCTTCCTCTGTGAAACAGCTTTGGAAAAAGGTGTTTAGTATTTCAGCTTTACGCTTGTCATCCTCTGTTTCAATGCCATCATCATCCCGGAGTGTCTGGACATGATGTTTCGAGCCACTTACTGATTTAACGTAAGACCAGAACTTCCTAGGATTTTCTGTCAAGTCGGTACCTAGTATTTTACTTTCGAATTCACTGAACGCTTCACGCATAGCCCTCCTTACGCTAACTTTGACATCGTTTAGCTTCTGTTTGTCTGAGAGGTTTTGGCTGCGTTTAAACTTGGAGTGAAGCTCTCTTTGCTTTCGCAGTAGTTTCCTAACTTTGTTGTTGTACCACGGTGGATTTTTCCCGTCCCTCACAGTTTTACTCGGCACGTACCTCTCTAAAACGCATTTTACGATTGCCTTGAACTTTTTCCATAAACACTCAACATTGTCAGTGTCGGAACAGAAATTTTCCTTTTGATCTGTTAGGTAGTCTGAAATCTGCCTTCTATTACTCTTGCTAAACAGATAAACCTTCCTCCCTTTTTTTATATTCCTATTAACTTCCATATTCAGGGATGCTGCAACGGCCTTATGATCACTGATTCCCTGTTCTGCACTTACAGAGTCGAAAAGTTCGGGTCTGTTTGTTATCAGTAGGTCCAAGATGTTATCTCCACGAGTCGGTTCTCTGTTTAATTGCTCGAGGTAATTTTCGGATAGTGCACTCAGTATAATGTCACTCGATGCTCTGTCCCTACCAGCCGTCCTAAACATCTGAGTGTCCCAGTCTATATCTGGTAAATTGAAATCTCCACCTAAGACCATAACATGCTGAGAAAATTTATGTGAAATGTATTCCAAATTTTCTCTCAGTTGTTCTGCCACTAATGCTGCTGAGTCAGGGGGTCGGTAAAAGGAGCCAATTATTAACCTAGCTCGGTTGTTGAGTGTAACCTCCACCCATAATAATTCACAGGAACTATCCACTTCTACTTCACTACAGGATAAACTACTACTAACAGCGACGAACACTCCACCACCGGTTGCATGCAATCTATCCTTTCTAAACACCGTCTGTGCCTTTGTAAAAATTTCGGCAGAATTTATCTCTGGCTTCAGCCAGCTTTCTGTACCTATAACGATTTCAGCTTCGGTGCTTTCTATCAGCGCTTGAAGTTCCGGTACTTTACCAACGCAGCTTCGACAGTTTACAATTACAATACCGATTGCTGCTTGGTCCCCGCATGTCCTGACTTTGCCCCGCACCCGTTGAGGCTGTTGCCATTTCTGCACTTGCCCGAGGCCATCTAACCTAAAAAACCGCCCAGCCCACGCCACACAACCCCTGCTACCCGTGTAGCCGCTTGTTGCGTGTAGTGGACTCCTGACCTATCCAGCGGAACCCGAAACCCCACCACCCTATGGCGCAAGTCGAGGAATCTGCAGCCCACATGGTCGCAGAACCGTCTCAGCCTCTGATTCAGACCCTCCACTCGGCTCTGTACCAAAGGTCCGCAGTCAGTCCTGTCGACGATGCTGCAGATGGTGAGCTCTGCTTTCATCCCGCTAGCGAGACTGGCAGTCTTCACCAAATCAGATAGCCGCCGGAAGCCAGAGAGGATTTCCTCCGATCCATAGCGACACACATCATTGGTGCCGACATGAGCGACCACCTGCAGATGGGTGCACCCTGTACCCTTCATGGCATCCGGAAGGACCCTTTCCACATCTGGAATGACTCCCCCCGGTATGCACACGGAGTGCACTTTGGTTTTCCTCCCCTCCCTTGCTGCCATATCCCTAAGGGGCCCCATTACCCGCCTGACGTTGGAGCTCCCAACTACCAGTAAGCCCACCCTCTGTGACTGCCCGGATCTTGCAGACTGAGGGGCAACCTCTGGAACAGGACAAGCAGCCATGTCAGGCCGAAGATCAGTATCAGCCTGAGACAGAGCCTGAAACCGGTTCGTCAGACAAACTGGAGAGGCCTTCCGTTCAGCCCTCCGAAATGTCTTTCGCCCCCTGCCACACCTTGAGACGACCTCCCACTCTACCACAGGTGAGGGATCAGCCTCAATGCGGGCAGTATCCCGGGCAACCACAGTCGTAGTCCGATCGGGGGATGCGTGGGACGAGCTGGCCGTCCCCGACAAACCCCCATCCGGTCCCCCACAGTGATGCCCATTGGCAACAGCCTCAAGCTGTGTGACCGAAGCCAACACTGCCTGAAGCTGGGAGCGAAGGGATGCCAACTCAGCCTGCATCCGAACACAGCAGTTGCAGTCCCTATCCATGCTAAAAACTGTTGTGCAAAGAACGTCTGAACTAATCTACAGAGAGCGCAAAGAAAACGACACAAAATTGAAACGGTTATTAAAATACAAGATTGCCTAGTAAATGCAGTAATGCTGCCACTTGTGCACTGCTGACACACTGCTCGGCGGCGGAAGGAGACTACGCGATTTAACACTATTCGAGTACTAAAACTCGATGCTACAACTCTCAATTACTATAACACGCCCGAAATTTATGAATTAAACAATGCAAGTACCAAAAACACGCAAAGAAATTAAGAATTAAACTATGTAACAAATGAGTGAGCTAGGAGTATACGACTTGCTGCTGCAGCTGCTTATCCAACGGCGGCAGGGAGCACACTGACTGGGACCAACCGACACTGGCCGTTCAAAACTAAAACAGATGACAGACGACTACGCGAATTTCCACTATTCAGGTACTAAAACGCAATGCTACAACTCTCAAATACTATAATACGCCCGAAATTTATGAATTAAACAATGCAAGTACCAAAAACACGCAAAGAAATTAAGAATTAAACTATGTAACAAATAAGTGAGCTCAGAGTATACGACTTGCTGCTGCAGCTGCTTATCCAACGGCGGCAGGGAGCACACTGTGTTCTGTCCTGTGTTCTGTCCAATGTCATTATTCCCACAAACGGCGGAAATGTTTCTGGCTACCTACATTGCTGTCACTGCTCTACTGACCTCAAACAGAACAATATGTCGGAAACGTTCCGATTTCTCCTCTTGGCACTCCATTTTGTAGCGTCCACAGCTGCACTCACTATCTCCCAATGACAAAATGCAATACATAAACTAAAACAGCAACATCTAACAACAAATAAAAGACGACAATCGATAAATAACCCTTAGCAACTGGAATACCAACATGCAAAACAAAAAAACACTACGAACTTATGTACCAACCTAATATTAATTCTATTCGTTCTTACCTGTATTGCTAAGTACTAACCAGGAGCCCGATATCAGTAGCTGGTTGACTATGTAACGGTTTGCAATGTCAACAAAATATTTGTTTTCAATATTTCTCGTAATTATTGACCAAATTTAAAATGCTGTTATAATCCACTAACTAAGAGGTATAATCTTGAGTTAAAAGTTTAAAGCAGTAAGACAAGCATTATAGTTGAAACTGTGTTCTTTGAGGCAGTGTAACTGATGGCGCGCAAATACCTGGATTTTATTCACCCAGTATTTGACACTGAAAGCGCTTAGCGACTTCCAACAAGCTTTACACATAATTCCAAATCCTTACGAAAATTTTTTTCACCGCAACCCCCCAAAATGATGAAAGGAAAGAAGCTTATAGCATAAGGGAAAGTTAAATGAATACGAGACAAATGGAAAAATATGTAAGTAAACTGTTTACTATTTTTAAAGTGACGCCATACCTGTTGATGCACTCATACCACTATGAGACAATACGGTCAATGCCCTCATGAAAAAACGTTTGCGGTAGTCTGCGGAACAATGATTGTACACTGGCGTGCACCTCTTTGTCCGAAGCAAATAGACCAATGGCTTTCTTCAGGTATCCAAAAATATGGATTAGCGTGAGGTGAGATCCGGACTATATGGAGGACTTCTGCAGCGTAGTCGAAACAACGTTGGCTATATACCTTCGGCACACTTTTAGATCCCTGAAGAAAGACATTCGTGGCCGTCGATGTACTTCGGATGAAGAGGTGCACGCCGGCGTACATACATGATTCTGTAGGCAACCACAAACATTTTTCCATGAAGGCATTGTCTGTCTTGTCTCACAGTGTGGTAAGTGCATTCCGTGGGCAACTGCAAACATTTTTCCACGAAGGCACTGACCGTCCTGTGTTGCAGTTGGATAAATGCATTACCAGTTATGGTGATTACTTTTGAAATAATAATTTCCTTAATTTCTTCCGTCTGTCTCACTTCCATTTGCCTGATTGTGACGTCTCCTGACATTTGTAAAATCAGTGTAATATGTGTGGAAAAAAAAAACATTTATATGTGTTATTACATTTCATTTCTGTATGAACAGTTATCGATTATGTGGATACTGTAAAAGAGGACATGATTATTTTTCATTTTTAAGTTTGTGGAATATTATGTATGACCACTTTACAAATAACGTCTGTGTTCGACGAGTGTGGAAACCGAAGCAGACAATGATAATCAAAAATATAACAAAGACATATACTAGCATATTAAATTGCTTGTAAACAGTGGAGGTTTAGGCATTACTCTGTCTATCTTCCTGTAGCCGTGAATGTTGTAAGAACCTGTGACGCTCTCTCGAACGTTTAGTTATCTTTCTTTTGTTCTTTTATCGAGAAAGACGGCACTGGATACTGATGTATAAAAAAGGTGTGTAGTTTGAATTTTATGTTGATTTTGAATATAGAAATGGTTAAAAATGCGTTTAATAATTTGTAACTAGCTTGCCCAGTATGTCATACCACATTTTTAGCCGTTTTCAGCGAATTTAGAATTTTCCGTGACGCAGTGCTGCCCCACGACCGCTGGAGCCACTGACTATAATTGAATGAAAGCAGTTTTCCCGCAACTGAGCGAGCAGGTAAAGGTACATTAAAATTATTTCTTTCAGCTTCCCGGAGACCCCAGAGGAGAATTGTAGATTTTATTATGTTATTTTCAGATGGACATGGGCAACTGCTAGGACAATATCAGTGACGTAAATAATTTACGTAAATCAGAGTGTTAAAACTTTACTTGTGTGATATCAAAAACTGCTGTGTTGAAATCTGGTCTGGCTAGTAATATTAAAATCAATTTTCATCTTTAGTTTCATGCTCTCGTGTTAGCCGTGGCAATTAATGGTTTTCAAATATTAAAAAATCCACTGCAGCTTTTATATTTGGCAAACACGGCATACTGTAACTTCTGTGCGTATGATAAGAGTAATTTTCATTGTATTTCAGATACGAAAGTAGAAAAATACATGTTTAATTTCGTGATCAGTTACCGTAATGATACAGTGTTTCATTTCTAACAAGCCAGATCAGAATTATGAGGACATAGTCTTGCAAATTAAAGATCATACATTCACAGCAGAAAATCTTTTTGTGTTGTGCGTATCCCCACATAATAGATCATAGGACACAAAGTTAAAATTTTCAACCACTGAAACCAGTAGCAAGAACCGCATTTTATCTTTTGTGTTCGCAACAATAATTAACATATACACTCCTGGAAATTGAAATAAGAACACCGTGAATTCATTGTCCCAGGAAGGGGAAACTTTATTGACACATTCCTGGGGTCAGATACATCACATGATCACACTGACAGAACCACAGGCACATAGACACAGGCAATAGAGCATGCACAATGTCGGCACTAGTACAGTGTATATCCACCTTTCACAGCAATGCAGGCTGCTATTCTCCCATGGAGACGATCGTAGAGATGCTGGATGTAGTCCTGTGGAACGGCTTGCCATGCCATTTCCACCTGGCGCCTCAGTTGGACCAGCGTTCGTGCTGGACGTGCAGACCGCGTGAGACGACGCTTCATCCAGTCCCAAACATGCTCAATGGGGGACAGATCCGGAGATCTTGCTGGCCAGGGTAGCTGACTTACACCTTCTAGAGCACGTTGGGTGGCACGGGATACATGCGGACGTGCATTGTCCTGTTGGAACAGCAAGTTCCCTTGCCGGTCTAGGAATGGTAGAACGATGGGTTCGATGACGGTTTGGATGTACCGTGCACTATTCAGTGTCCCCTCGACGATCACCAGTGGTGTACGGCCAGTGTAGGAGATCGCTCCCCACACCATGATGCCGGGTGTTGGCCCTGTGTGCCTCAGTCGTATGCAGTCCTGATTGTGGCGCTCACCTGCACGGCGCCAAACACGCATACGACCATCATTGGCACCAAGGCAGAAGCGACTCTCATCGCTGAAGACGACACGTCTCCATTCGTCCCTCCATTCACGCCTGTCGCGACACCACTGGAGGCGGGCTGCACGATGTTGGGGCGTGAGCGGAAGACGGCCTAACGGTGTGCGGGACCGTAGCCCAGCTTCATGGAGACGGTTGCGAATGGTTCTCGCCGATACCCCAGGAGGAACAGTGTCCCTAATTTGCTGGGAAGTGGCGGTGCGGTCCCCCACGGCACTGCGTAGGATCCTACGGTCTTGGCGTGCATCCGTGCGTCGCTGCGGTCCGGTACCAGGTCGACGGGCACGTGCACCTTCCGCCGACCACTGGCGACAACATCGATGTACTGTGGAGACCTCACGCCCCACGTGTTGAGCAATTCGGCGGTACGTCCACCCGGCCTCCCGCATGCCCACTATACGCCCTCGCTCAAAGTCCGTCAACTGCACATACGGTTCACGTCCACGCTGTCGCGGCATGCTACCAGTGTTAAAGACTGCGATGGAGCTCCGTATGCCACGGCAAACTGGTTGACACTGACGGCGGCGGTGCACAAATGCTGCGCAGCTAGCGCCATTCGACGGCCAACACCGCGGTTCCTGGTGTGTCCGCTGTGCCGTGCGTGTGATCATTGCTTGTACAGCCCTCTCGCAGTGTCCGGAGCAAGTATGGTGGGTCTGACACACCGGTGTCAATGTGTTCTTTTTTCCATTTCCAGGAGTGTAGTTTACTTAAAGTGCTATGCAACACAAACTGTATATAAAATCAAAGTACACGGGGATACGCAACATGCACCTTATACACTTTCGTAATTCATGCAGTAGAACTTCAGCATTTGACATGAAGTTCTAATTTATTACTTCTTTGCCATCGATCCTATTCGCAGCACAGTTTTCGGACGGTATCCACATATACCGCTATATGTTCCTGTAAAATTATATCATTGTACGACACATGTTTCAGGATATTTTACGTCATAAACATCGAGATGCGTGAAAAACTTGCTTTGCTTAGTATGGAGCGAAAAATACCCACACTATATTCATCCAGTGTTTCATAATGGGAGAATGTAGCGACTTTCAAACTCTAAGCATAATTTCAAACCTTCCCAAACTTTTTCTTGTTTACATAATTAACATCAAATATTTAACACATTACCTCATTTGTAAATTAATCAGTGGTTTTAAGCTGTTTCCTATGTGGGAGTTCGATTCTTTAAGTAACTGCGTATTTATTGGTTAAGTACTGTTATCTTATATGCAAGAGGTACATTTAAATCTGGTGTCAATCAGTTTTTAATTCTATTGTTATAACTTCATTATCATGTATCATATTAAGTTTATTATAATTCTTTAAGGAACTGTGCTGTAAAAAGTATTGTACATGTTAAAATCTGATCCAATGGAATAGTGGCTCTGAAAGCCCTAATATGACTAAGTTAAATAAATAAGTAAATTAAATTAAATATAATTAACTCTTTACTTTTCAGCACTTACCTGATGGTGGCACATTCCACGGCTGCTCTTCAGTGGTAGTGAACACAGCATAGATTAAGTACGACACAGTGGCCACCCCAGCTGACAGGTAGAAGACAGCATTCCAAGCTGCTCGTGTTTGCTGTAGTTACAAAAAGAAGGCTATACTTATTTTCTATTTGATGCATGCCGTCTCAACATGGTATCTAAGGATCTAAAGTAATGCCAATATATGAATATCTGTCAGGCTCTAGGTTTTAGCTGGTTTTACATCATTCTGACACGTTCATAAATTAGTAAAATAGAAGTTACAGACTTCATATTAACACAACATTATGTTCTAAATGCATTAATCATAGTCACATCTGAAATATGGACATACAAGAACCCAAATGGCATCCAGCTGAAAATCTTGTACCAGAAAACAAATCACAACTACATTATGAAACCTCTTGTGAAGGGTCAGCTTTGTAACTTGAGTGTTTTATGGAGGTGATAACTAGGTCAAACGATGATCATGAAGGTATTGTGTAATAGAATGAATAAGGAAATTCGGGACACAATGAGTAGATTCTCGATCAGTTAAGGCATCATTTCCGGTGTCAGATTACAGCTGATGCAATTGCACGAGTTATATCCAAAGTCAACCCGTCCCCTCCCCACCAATTCCCCCCCTCTCTTTCCCACACTCTCCAGTCCCACCCCTCTCCTACCCCTACCTATCCTATTCCCTCCATCTACCCCTCCCCACAACTCCCCATTCTTCTCTCGCCCAATTGCTCATCGATGTCATAATGCTCTTGGCGAATACAAGCACGCTCTCAGGCAGTTTCTCATCGTTCAATATCTATGCTATATAGTGAGAGGTCCATAATTAATTTGACACCAAATCTAGAAACCGATAGGCACTAAAAGCGGCATATTGGAGAGACAGGCCGTAAAATTGGTAGGGCGATGGTAGGATAGGCAGTAAAAGTGGCAAATTCGCAGGATAGGCGATAAAATTGGCAAATTGTCATGGCAGGTAAAATGGTGTGACCATCACCGTCACACACCTATGTGTCTGGGAAGGACTAGGCATTCATGATTGACAAGTATCACAGTGCATTATTTAAACAATAAAGATTTTTAGTCAATTGAAATCATGCTACAGTCTTGGAAATTTATATATATATATATATATATATATATATATATATATATATATATATATATATATATACTAATCCTAAACTTAGACTTGTTAAAACAAAAGCCTACACACTCTGACATTTACTAAGAGGAGGAGTCCATGTACTGTGTACTTGTAAATAACACTTGGCAATTAGGATCTACAGTCACATCAGACACACACACACACACATGCAGCCTTTCCTAAACACACACATACACAAATGCAATACATCAGGAGATATCACTTAGAAAGGAATGTGGGAGGCAGTATGCACCGTTCAGTGAGTCATTTATTATGGGATAACCACTTACACTTTAGCTCACTGTGGGGTAAAAATGGTACAAAGATTTTATCACACCAACTAGAGTCCAAATCGCACTGGCCAATGACTGGGGCTGCCCAGCATGGGTCACATGGTGCACAATGTGTCCACAGTGGATGCTGACTCAGTTCTGAGCTACCATACACACATGTCTTCCACAGAGGCAGCTCGCTGTCTCCCCCCCCCCTCCCCTCCCCCCACCCTAGCGTGCCCACCAGCCAGCCACATAAGGTTACACAACATTCAGCATGTCTGTCGTCACTCTGTGCACCAGAGAAATTTAGAACAAAACTTATTTGACAACCTACTTTCGTCTAAGTGATATGCAAACTGCATGGACTAAACATGGTCAGAAGTATCTGGACATTAATACGAGGTCTGTGTAAAGGTAGAATCAGATGCTGTATTCCACTAGCACATTGCATGCAATCAACCAGTGCTCTCAGGTAGAACAAAAAAGATTCAGAAGGCATATAAATGCAAATAACCTACCACAACTCGATAGCTAAGTAAATAAACTCTTGCTTTATGCCAAATCTACTTCATCCTTACATTATTAACAAGTGTATGACGCCATAGTTTGTGTCGAAATGAGTGTGTTGTCCTACCAGCAGGATGATTATAATTTAATGATGTCTTCTTGTTGTCTGTAAGCGCCACAAAGCATGGCAACCTCCCAGTATTCCAAAACATATGTGCACATAAGAGAAGCGCGCGCACACACACACACACACAAAGAGCAGGGTGCTGATCGCAAAACATTCAGTTTGTATCATCCATTAATAAGTGGTATGCAGTGTGCATATAGTATGCCAGAAGGGCGATACAGATGTTGGGCTTCCTCTATTGTTTGGCGTTTTGCCTATTTTTAAGTGATTTATCATAATTTTAGCCATTTTTTCGGTTTTGCTATATACATAGTAATTTACATTATTCTTTCGACATGAATGACATAGAAGAAAAGTTGGTTTTTTGGATATTCCTCAAAGAGGTACACATTTGCAGCGTGTTGCAGACATCTACAGTAGTCTGTACAAATACTCTTCATATCACATCATTTTGCTCTCAGTCTGGCAGCCAGTGAGTGTCTGTCTGCACCGTATGGTTTAATATTCACCATCAGGTATTATTATTATTATTATTATTATTATTATTATTATTCTTTCTTCTCTCAGACGTTATGCCTGGTCAAAAATGGAAAGTGACACGGACCTTGATCAAGTGTGACTTCCTTTTAACTGTACGGTATATGTTACATTGCATTTAGGAACTTTTGGGTAATTGAACATGTATCAATAATTACAGATTTCTGTAGTTGTATATACACTCCTGGAAAGGGAAAAAAGAACACATTGACACCGGTGTGTCAGACCCACCATACTTGCTCCGGATACTGCGAGAGGGCTGTACAAGCAATGATCACACGCACGGCACAGCGGACACACCAGGAACCGCGGTGTTGGCCGTCGAATGGCGCTAGCTGCGCAGCATTTGTGCACCGCCGCCGTCAGTGTCAGCCAGTTTGCCGTGGCATACGGAGCTCCATCGCAGTCTATAACACTGGTAGCATGCCGCGACAGCGTGGACGTGAACCGTATGTGCAGTTGACGGACTTTGAGCGAGGGCGTATAGTGGGCATGCGGGAGGCCGGGTGGACGTAACGCCGAATTGCTCAACACGTGGGGCGTGAGGTCTCCACAGTACATCGATGTTGTCGCCAGTGGTCGGCGGAAGGTGCACGTGCCCGTCGACCTGGGACCGGACCGCAGCGACGCACGGATGCACGCCAAGACCGTAGGATCCTACGCAGTGCCATAGGGGACCGCACTGCCACTTCCCAGCAAATTAGGGACACTGTTCCTCCTGGGGTATCGGAGAGGACCATTCGCAACCGTCTCCATGAAGCTGGGCTACGGTCCCGCACACCATTAGGCCGTCTTCCGCTCACGCCCCAACATCGTGCAGCCCGCCTCCAGTGGTGTCGCGACAGGCGTGAATGGAGGGACGAATGGAGACGTGTCGTCTTCAGCGATGAGAGTCGCATCTGCCTTGGTGCCAATGACGGTCGTATGCGTGTTTGGCGCCGTGCAGGTGAGCGCCACAATCAGGACTGCATACGACCGAGGCACACAGGGCCAACACCCGGCATCATGGTGTGGGGAGCGATCTCCTACACTGGCCATACACCACTGGTGATCGTCGAGGGGACACTGAATAGTGCACGGTACATCCAAACCGTCATCGAACCCAACGTTCTACCATTCCTAGACCGGCAAGGGAACTTGCTGTTCCAACAGGACAATGCACGTCCACATGTATCCCGTGCCACCCAACGTGCTCTAGAAGGTGTAAGTCAACTACCCTGGCCAGCAAGATCTCCGGATCTGTCCCCCACTGAGCATGTTTGGGACTGGATGAAGCGTCGTCTCACGCGGTCTGCACGTCCAGCACGAACGCTGGTCCAACTGAGGCGCCAGGTGGAAATGGCATGGCAAGCCGTTCCACAGGACTACATCCAGCATCTCTACGATCGTCTCCATGGGAGAATAGCAGCCTGCATTGCTGCGAAAGGTGGATATACACTGTACTAGTGCCGACATTGTGCATGCTCTGTTGCCTGTGTCTATGTGCCTGTGGTTCTGTCAGTGTGATCATGTGATGTATCTGACCCCAGGAATGTGTCAATAAAGTTTCCCCTTCCTGGGACAATGAATTCACGGTGTTCTTATTTCAATTTCCAGAAGTGTATAAGCTTGGAGGTAGCTGTATTGGGTTGATGTACTGGTGGATATTGTGTGGTATGACTCCTGTAGTTGATAGTATAATTGGTATAATGTCAACGTTATCCTGATGCCACATGTCCTTGGCTTCCTCAGCCAGTTGGATGTATTTTTCAATTTTTTCTACTGTTTTCTTTTGTATATTTGTTGTATTGGGTATGGATATTTCGATTAGTTGTGTTAATTTCTTCTTTTTATTGGTGAGTATGATGCCAGGTTTGTTATGTGGTGTTGTTTTATCTCTTATAATGGTTCTGTTCCAGTATAATTTGTATTCATCATTCTCCAGTACATTTTGTGGTGCATACTTGTATGTGGGAACGTGTTGTTTTATAAGTTTATGTTGTAAGGCAAGCTGTTGATGTATTATTTTTGCTACATTGTCATGTCTTCTGCGGTATTCTGTATTTCCTAGTATTGTACATCTGCTTGTGATGTGGTCTAATGTTTGTATTTGTTGTTTGCAAAATCTGCATTTATCTGTTGTGGTATTGGGGTCTTTAATAATATGCTTGCTGTAATATCTGGTGTTTATTGTTTGATCCTGTATTGCAATCATGAATCCTTCTGTCTCACTGTATATATTGCCTTTTCTTAGCCATGTGTTGGATGCGTCTTGATCGATGTGTGGCTGTGTTTGATGATACGGGTGCTTCCCATGTAGTGTTTTCTTTTTCCAATTTACTTTCTTCGTATCAGTTGATGTTATGTGATCTAAAGGGTTGTAGAAGTGGTTATGAAATTGCAGTGGTGTAGCTGATGTATTTATATGAGTGATTGCTTTGTGTATTTTGCTAGTTTCTGCTCGTTCTAGAAAGAATTTTCTTAAATTTGTCTACCTGTCCATAATGTAGGTTCTTTATGTCGATAAATCCCCTTCCTCCTTCCTTTCTGCTTAATGTGAATCTTTCTGTTGCTGAATGTATGTGACATATTCTATATTTGTAGCATTGTGATTGTGTAAGTGTATTGAGTGTTTCTAGGTCTGTGTTACTCCATTTCACTACTCCAAATGAGTAGGTCAATATTGGTATAGCATAAGTATTTATAGCTTTTCTCTTGTTTCTTTCTGTCATTTCTGTTTTCAGTATTTTTGTTAGTCTTTGTCTATATTTTTCTTTTAGTTCTTCTTTAATATTTGTATTATCTATTCCTATTTTTTGTCTGTATCCTAGATATTTATAGGCATCTGTTTTTTCCATCGCTTCTATGCAGTCGCTGTGGTAATCCGATATGCAATCTTCTTGTTTAGTGTGTTTTCCCTTGACTATGCTATTTTTCTTACATTTGTCTGTTCCAAAAGCCATATTTATATCATCGCTGAATACTTCTGTATCTTCAGTAATTGATTTAGTTGTTGTTTTGTTGCTGCCAGTAGTTTTAGATCATCCATGTATAGCAAATGTGTGATTTTGTGTGGGTATGTTCCAGTAATATTGTATCCATAATTTGTATTATTTAGCATGTTGGATAGTGGGTTCAGAGCAAGGCAGAACCAGAAAGGACTTAATGAGTCTCCTTGGTATATTCCACACTTAATCTGTATTGGCTGTGATGTGATATTACTTGAATTTGTTTGGATATTAACTGTGGTTTTCCAGTTTTTCATTACTATGTTTAGGAACTGTATCAATTTAGGATCTACTTTGTATATTTCCAATATTTGTACTAACTATAAGTGGGGTACACTATCAAAAGCTTTTTGGTTGGTTGGTTGGTTTGAGGAAGGAGACCAGACAGCGTGGTCATCGGTCTCATCGGATTAGGGAAGGATTGAGAAGGAAGTCGGCCCTTTCAGAGGAACCATCCCGGCATTTTCCTGGAGTGATTTAGGGAAATCACGGAAAACCTAAATCAGGATGGCCGGACGCGGGATTGAACCGTCATCCTCCCGAATGCGAGTCCAGTGTCTAACCACTGTGCCACCCCGCTCGGTAAGCTTTTTGGTAATCAATGTATGCGTAGTGTAGTGACCTTTGTTTAGTTTTAGCTTGATATGTCACCTCTGCATCTATTATCAGTGGCTCTTTACATCCTCGTGCTCCTTTGCAACAGCCTTTTTGTTCTTCATTTATAATTTTGTTCTGTGTTGTGTGTGTCATTAATTTCTGTGTAATGACTGAAGTTAATATTTTGTATATTGTTGGTAGGCATGTTATGGGGTGATATTTTGCTGGTTTGCTGTGTCTGCTTGATCTTTAGGTTTCAGATAAGTTATTCCATGTGTAAGTGTATCAGGGAATGTGTATGGGTCTGCAATGTAACTGTTAAATAATTTAATTAGATGTGAATGTGTTGAGGTGAACTTCTTTAGCCAGAAATTTGCTATTTTATCTTTTCCAGGGGCTTTCCAGTTGTGCGTAGAATTAATTGCTCGGGTGACTTCATGTTGCAAAATTATCACTTCGGGTATTTGTGGTATCGTCTTGTATGTGTCTGTTCCTGCTTGTATCCACCGTGCATGCCTGTTATGTTGTACAAGGTTTGACCATATGTTGCTCCAGAAGTGTTCCATGTCTGTTATGTTTGGTGTGTTGTCTATTTTAAATTGTGTGTTATCTATTTTCTGATAAAATTTCTTTTGGTTTGTGTTGAATGTTTGGTTTTGTTTCCTTCTATTTTCACTTTTTTTGTATCTTCTAAGTCATTTGGCCAATGCTTGTTCTGCTTCTTTTCATCTAATTGCTCTATCGCTTCTTGTTGTGAGATTTTACCTAATCTTTTTCGTTTTTTGTCTGATATTTCATTTCTTATAAATTGTGTTAGCTGTCCAATGTCTTTTCTCAGTTTTTCTATTCTGATCTGTATCCTGTGTTGCCATGCTCGTTTTGTGGGTTTCTTCTGTGTGTTGGTTTGTTCTGATCTGTGCCTAGTGTGTATATTTAGTGTAGTGAGTGCTCCTACATAAACCAGTAGTTGTAACTCTTCCATAGTTGTATTTTCATTTATTTTGTTGTGTATGATTGTGTTGATAGTTGTTATTGTTGTTTCGACTTGTGGGTTATTTGGTGGTCTATGCAAGAATGGTCTAAAGTCTGTATTTGTGTCTTTGTAATCTATATATGTTAGCTGAAATTTTTCTTCTATATCTAACATGTGTGTCACTTCATGTTCTATTTGTGCTTGTTCTGGTGGCCATCTTAAGACATCGTCTTCCTCTGATTGTTTAACTGATGTGTGGTGTTCTTTGTTTGTTTGCTCTGAGATGTTTGTGTCCATTACTGTATTTTCTTCTTCTTCTGATTGCACATTATTTTGTTCCAGTATTTGTTGTACTTGTTGTTTGATGTTTTCTAATTCTGACTGGGGTATCCTGTTATTTTTGATTACTACACGGATCTTGTCGTTGTTCTGTTAAAAAATTTAATTCTGGGTATCTGGTAATAAATTTTGTGTATACTTGTGATCTGTATCCAGTTGTGTTGGTTCTTAAGTTTGTTGCTTGGTAATAACAGAACATGAAGTGTCGGTTAATTTCATCTGACCATCTCATCCTCTGTCTCTGTTTTCCTTCTAGGGCGGTTGCAGGAAGCATATCCTGCAAAACACCTCTATTTGGATTTAAATCATTTTCCGTGTGGCTAGCAGTGTCGTTACCATTGTGGACGGGCATAGGGTTCAAGCGTCGTCCCTGACCATGACAGCGCTTGTCCGAGGCTTCATTAGTTCTGTCCTGAACCAACTAATCACACTAAAAGAGGGGTTAGCCCCTTGTTCTTTTCGTCGCCTTTTACGACTGGCAGAACATACCGAAGGCCTATTCTTTTCCCAGGCCTCCACAGGGTTTTATAATAATAATAATAATAATAATAATAATAATAATTATTATTATTATTATTATTATTATTATTATTATTATTATTATTTCAAACAAACAAACACGATCTTGCTACAAATTGGAACTGCTCGGAGTTAAAATGTGTGTTTTAATGGAATCTTGTAATAGCTTTGAGTATGATACATGTATTATCCATAAGTGCCATATTATTATTATTACTATTATTCTTATAAAAAGAACGGGGAAAACATTTTAGGCTCCAACTACACCTCAGCAAGGTTTTTAAAGCACTTACTGCATATGACTAAGTTGCATTTGACAGGCAGGAATCTAATGCAAGCTATTATACACAGGGACTTCTTTTTATTGCATTGATGTACGCATACTTGTATTCTCTCTCTTTAAGATGGGGTATCCACGATGCAGCACACACAGTATAGTGTAACTGAATTAGGAGTTTACAATTGGATTACAAGCACAATCAAATTTAGAATCTATGACCAGCAGATCATATGACTGAATGCTACATCCTGGGTATTTAGAGTGTAAGATGTATGTGTTGCAATAACTCTGCAATTTTGTCTACGGGGGGAATGCTCTCTCTACCTACAGTTCTAGACTTTTTCAGTAAATAAAAAATATCTTATTAAATCTACTCTATCTAGGTATATAAACTGAAATCACCTGTTCACTTCTTTTTGTATGTGTGAGCTAGTCTCAGAAACGACTGTAGAAAATTTCTTAAGGTCTTGATATTCCCAGAACCGATATATTGCCAGTATCGGTATAGATAAAAACTAAAAACCTCAGAGATTCTTGATTCCCGGCATGGATGAACCATCTACATACACAATTAAATTTGTACAGAACCCGCAGTGCGCTAGTCCTGCTTGTACTTGGCCAAATTTTGTTAAAAAATGAGGTCTGTGTTTCGAGCAGAATACACTCCCAATATTAATGTCTACTACATGTAAATTGAAGGTGGAGAGGCGAAAAGGAAAGGAAAGGGAGGGGGTCACTGATGTAGCTGCATTGGGACATTACGCGGAATCGGCGGCGACGAGTGAAAATGTGTAGGGCGGAGCAGGTCTCGAAACTGCGATCTCCGGCTTTTTTGACAGGTGCGTCAACCACTGCGCCATCAGGGGCACAGCGTTATCGCATCTGTGAGGACTATCTCGGCACGCCTCACGGCCGATGCACACTCCCATCGAGCGCCACCTATCCATTTCATCCATTACCTCTACTCTGAGATTCCCACAGGAGGTCGGATGTATTTGTGCATCCACTCTGAAGAAAGCGGATCCATTGCCTAAAAGAACAGACACCCCGCATTCATATAAATGATTGCCCTATCTGGTCAATAGATCCAGGTAGGGTATAAATGGTATAAAAATAACATGAAGGTGGCCGTAGAAGAAGCCAAGCTTCTTGAAATGACAATCAAGAAAGCCAGTCAGAAGTATTCAGTTACAAGGGGTCGTTAGGTGACAGATGTAAGATTTATGAGAAAGCAAATAGTGGCCATGGGCCCTGTTTGAATAAATAATGAGTTTTACCAGACAATATTGAGTGACAAATTGGAAAGAGTATCGAACAATAATGTTAAAAATTTAGATAAGCAGCTTATGCTTTTTTAGTAAATACAGGATGTCTGGGTTAAACATATTGTTATATAAAATGTAAAAATTGAGATGTAATTGAGATATTTATTGGCTGTTTGCTTCTACAAGTAAGCTAACTCACATTTTTTTATACATGTAATACATCTCGATAGTCACACCGTAAGTGGCCCAACAGATATGTAATTTGTGTTCCACTTCTCTCCAACTGTTTTGAGCACTGCCTGCGTAACATCGGCCATAGCTGCACGAATGCGATGGCGCCGAGCTGGTAAATCACGAAATGGTATTTGGTACACTTCATTATTGATAAACCCCCACAGAAAAAAAAATCAAGTGGCGTAATGTCTAGGTTTCTATGGGACCAAGATATCAATGGACTACCTCTCCGTGTCCAGTGATCTGTGAACTCATAATCCATAAAATCCATCACAACGTTCGTAAAATGGCATCGTACGTCATCTCGCCAAAAGATCACATCAAGAGGAAATTGTAGCACAGTATACCGAACACCTTCTGCTATGAAGTCCATATGGCTACTAACACACGTTTAAGTGAACATAACAGTTAAGCGCATACGCAAGCAGTCAACTACCGCAAACAAACACGAACCAAACCTGTAGAAGAAGGAAATTGCCAATAAATATCTCCATTACGCCAATAAATATCTCAACTATGTCTCAAGTTATTAAATTTTATATTATTATATGTTTAACCTGGCAACGGCCTTGCCGCAGTGGATACACCGGTTCCCGTCAGATCTTCGAACTTAAGCGTTGCCGGCCGTGGCCGACACTTGGATGGGTGACCATCCCGGCCGCCATGCGCTATTGACATTTTTCGGGGTGCACTCAGCCTCGTGATGGCAATTGAGGAGCTACTCGACCGAATAGTAGCGGCTCCGGTCAAAGAAAACCATCGTAACGACCGGGAGAGCGGTGTGCTGACCACATGCCCCTCCTATCCGCATCCTTATCTGAGGATGACACGGCGGTTGCATGGTCCCGATGGGTCACTAGTGGCCTGAATACGGAGTGCTGCTGCATATGTTCAACCTGGACACCCTGTATGATTTATTAAATCTAGTTTACAAAATGTGGTTCATGGTGTGGGTTCCTGTAGTCATGTCCTAGTTCATGAACCACGGGCAATGTATGAGTGGCCAAGTAAGTGGTCCCGACAGTCGGAATACCAGTTACTTTGGAATAAGGCTGGGCATCTCGGACATATTCTGAGTCGTGGTCACCTTTGTGCTCATACGGCAAAGACTACCAAATCCACCGGTTAGTCCCTCAGCCGTTAGGGGTAAAACCCAATGGGACTCGGGGCAAGTAAGGCTAGCAACCTGCTTCCCTGGTACTTTAAATATGATGCTGGCAACAATCAGAGCAAAATGCCTCGGACCTTTGGAGGTGACGGAGTCCCACCTCTAACTGACAAACCAGGGACTCCTAAGATACGACTTGGCAAACAAATGGTAATGAGATGGGGAGCTATTAGTATCAATGGGGGCTACTCTGGGAAGAAGGTAGAGCTGGCAGAGGCTGCAAGTAAGACGGGGCTGGACGTTTTAGCTGTTAGTGACATTCGGGTAAGGGGTGAGAAAGAAGAGGAAGTGGGAGAATACAAGGTCTACCTGTCAGGAGTCAAAGCAGGAATAGCACAATGGGGTGTAGGGCTTTACATCAGGAAAGAAATGGAACCCAGCGTAGTTGCAATAAGGTATGTAAACGAACGACTGATGTGGATAGATTTGACAGTGTCTAGCAAGAAAATTAGGATTGTGTCAGTATATTCGCATTGTGAAGGGACAGATCAAGATAAGATGGATAGTTTTTATGAGGCACTCAGTGATGTAGTTGTTAGAGTAAAGGACAAGGACAGTGTTCTGCTCATGGGTGATTTTAACGCCAGGATTGGAAATCGAACAGAAGGGTATGAAAAGGTTATGGGTAAATTTGGAGAGGATATGGAGGCCAACAGGAACGGGAAACAACTCTTGGATTTCTATGCCAGTATGGGCTTAGTAATCACAAACTCCTTTTTTAAACATAAGAACATTCACCGGTATACTTGGGAAGGCAGGGGAACCAGATCTGTCATTGACTATATAATAACAGATCAGGAATTCAGGAAGGCTTTGTGGGACACACGTGCATTCAGGGGATTCTTTGATGACACTGATCATTATTTAATCTGCAGTGAAATTGGGATTGTGAGGCCGAAAGTGCAGGAGGTCAGGTCCATATGTAGGAGGATAGGAGTGGAGAAACTTCAGGATAAGGAAATCAGGCACAAGTACATAACAGCGATCTCAGAAAGGTAGCAGTTAGTTGAATGTAGTCAATTACAGTCATTGGAAAAGGAATGGACAAGGTACAGGGACACAGTAGTAGAAGTGGCTAAAGAATGTCTTGGAACAGTAGTGTGTAAAAGTAGGATGAAGCAAACAGCTTGGTGGAATGATACTGTCAAGGCAGCCTGTAAAAGGAAAAAGAAGGCGTATCAAAAATGGCTACATACCAGAACCCAGGTAGACAGAGAAAGTTATGTTGAAGAAAGTAACAAAGCCAAACAGATAATTGCAGCATCCAAGAAGAAATCGTGGAAAGACTTTGGAAACAGGATGGAGACTATGGGTCAAACTGCTGGAAAACCATTCTGGAGTGTAATTAGCAGTCTTCGAAAGGGAGGTAAGAAGGAAATGACAAGTATTTTGGACAGGTCAGGAAAACTGCTGGTGAATCCTGTGGATGCTTTGGGCAGATGGAGGGAATATTTTGAAGAGTTGCTCAATGTAGGTGAAAATGCGATCAGTAATGTTTCAGATTTCGAGGTAGAATGGGATAGGAATGATGACGGAAATAGGATCACATTTGAGGAAGTGGAAAAAATGGTCAGTAGATTGCAGTGCAATAAAGCGGCTGGGGTGGATGAAATTAAGTCGGAACTCATCAAATACAGTGGAATGTCAGGTCTTAAATGGCTACACAGGATAATTGAAATGGCCTGGGAGTCGGGACAGGTTCCATCAGACTGGACAAAAGCAGTAATCACACCAATCTTTAAACATGGAAACAGAAAAGATTGTAACAACTACAGAGGTATCTCTTTAATCAGCGTTGTGGGTAAAATCTTCTCAGGTATTGTTGAAAGGAAAGTGCGAGTATTAGTTGAGGACCAATTGGATGAAAATCAGTGTGGGTTTAGGCCTCTTAGAGGTTGTCAGGACCAGATCTTTAGCTTACGGCAAATAATGGAGAAGTGTTATGAGTGGAACAGGGAATTGTATCTATGCTTTATAGATCTAGAAAAGGCACATGACCGGGTTCCTAGGAGGAAGTTATTGTCTGTTCTACTAGATTATGGAATAGGAGGCAAACTTTTGCAAGCAATTAAAGGTCTTTACATGGATAGTCAGGCAGCAGTTAGAGTTGACGGTAATTTGAGTTCATGGTTCAGAGTAGTTTCAGGGGTAAGACAAGGCTGCAACCTGTCTCCACTGTTGTTCATATTATTTATGGATCATATGTTGAAAACAATAGACTGGCTGGGTGAGATTAAGATATGTGAACACAAAATAAGCAGTCTTGCATATGCGGATGACTTAGTTGTGATGGCAGATTCGATTGAAAGTTTGCAAAGTAATATTTCAGAGCTAGATCAGAAATGCAAGGACTATGGTATGAAGATTAGCATCTCCAAAACGAAAGTAATGTCAGTGGGAAAAGAATATAAATGGATTGAGTGCCAAATAGGAGGAACAAAGTTAGAACAGGTGGACGGTTTCAAGTACTTAGGATGCATATTCTCACAGGATGGCAACATAATGAAAGAACTGGAAGCGAGGTGTAGCAAAGCTAATGCAGTGAGCGCTCAGCTACGATCTACTCTCTTCAGCAAGAAGGAAGTCAGTACCAAGACTAAATTATCTGTGCACCGTTCAATCTTTCGACCAACTTTGTTGTATGGGAGCGAAAGCTGGGTGGATTCAGGTTACCTTATCAACAAGGTTGAGGTTACGGATATGAAAGTAGCTAGGATGATTGCAGGTACTAGTAGATGGGAACAATGGCAGGAGGGTGTCCACAATGAGGAAATCAAAGAAAAACTGGGAATGAACTCTATAGCTGTAGCAGTCAGGGCGAACAGGCTTAGATGGTGGGGTCATGTTACACGCGTGGGAGAAGCAAGGTTACCCAAGAGACTCGTGGATTCAGCAGGAGAGGGTAGGAGGAGTCGGGGCAGACCGAGGAGAAGGTACCTGGATTCGGTTAAGAATGATTTTGAAGTAATAGGTTTAACACCAGAAGAGGCACCAATGTTAGCACTGAATAGGGGATCATGGAGGAACTGTATAAGGGGGGCTGTGCTCCAGACTGAACGCGGAAAGGCATAATCAGTCTTAAATGATGATGATGATGATGATGATGATGATGATGATGATGAGTTTACAAAATGCAGAGCAACTGAAAGTAATACATCTGTTAAAAATAACAAAAATTAAATCGGATAAAGACTTTTATCATGATCGTCTGTAAAGGTATAAAGATGCAACGCTAAGAACACCTGAATCCAAGACTTTGCGGCAAGTATCAGGTTTGACAAGGAAAAAGCTGACAAATTCTTCAACAAACTACGTGATATGATGGAGCAGTGCGTTTACAAGGATTTACCATCAAATTAAAACTTTTTTGCAACAAAAATGATTTTTCCACACATTACAGTTTTTTTGTCCGATACAATGTTCCAAAAATTTACACAACTGAAATACAAAGGGTAAAAAAAATATTTAAAAAAATCAACGAACTATATTGTTATTGTACTGAGTTTTATAAATCTGTTAAGTAAGGTATCATAAGAGTATTGCTTAGGTGAAGAGTGTTCCAGTACAATCTTCAGGAATTGTTATAATTTCTACACCCTTGTAAAATCTGAAATAGAAAAGTTGTAGTTCTAAGCGTAAGTTAAAACTCATTGTAAGCTTCCATCTCTTTTCATGTGAAGGTATAGTCTTGTGAATTGGAAACATCTTCTTGAAATTCCATATGTACTGTTTCACGTAATGGCACAACAACTTACGTTGGTGTTGGTGAAAGCACCGACGATGTAAGGAACGGCGATGCCCGTCAGGTTGGCGAACATGTTGACGATGCCGACGATGGTGCCCGCGTAGTTGGGGGCGATGGCCTGCATGTTGAGGTAGGAGCCCGTGCAGTCGGTCGCTGTGCAGAAGCCGCTGAGCGCCAGCATCGCGATGATGATGGTGCTGTCACAGCCCACCAACGCTACCACCACCATCGTAGCGGCGGGCACAAGGGTACCTGCACATTACAGAGCTGCAGTTGATCTCTGGCTTTGAAAATTCGGTGTGGTGTCAAACATGTTCTGTGAGCAGAGGTCTAAGTGTCAGGGCATGGAATTAAGGACAGAGTGAATATCGAACTTGAGAGTTTCCCACTGCTAGAATCTCATTGACTGGCATATTTGCTGGGAGTATAATGAGCGCACAGATTCATGGAATACAGGCTTTGGTGAGAACTATGTCGTCCTGTTTAAGTTCTCTGAGCATTTCTGTTACAATTATGTATGAGCTACATCGACCTGCTCAATCCTAGCACCGCGTCATACTGTGACTGCCAAAACCCTTCCAACAAATCTAAGTCTCTCAGTCACCTTTCCTAACGCTGATACTCCCTTGCTTAGAAACGATCTTACGTGGACGTCCCATTTTATGCCACTTCCTTGTATTACCCTTAAGTACTTACACGGTGTGAGTGCCCAAAATGATCACAACATATGCTCCTACCATATGGTCCCCTCGGAGACGCCCAGAAGCCACTTGATGACAACCTGGAGGAGACCGCAGCCAGAGAGCAACCGTTCTGACACTGGTGCATCAGGTCTAGGAACGGCCTTTAGACTAACAGCTCGCAGAAGTAGCAGCTGGTTGTAAACGAGGCTCGGTGACACACATCTACATCTACATCAAATGGAAGGCTGGCACGGAGTAGCTCTTGACAAAGGTTGTAGCAGTAGCCTAATACTGTCATACTCTAACTAAAACTACAAACAACCCTGCCGAAAGAACATCCGCAACTGAGCATTATACCAGGGGTTGAAAATACCGCTTCACTTGTAAAGTTCTTTTATTATCGCGCGACCGGTTTCGGGCTCTTCTAATCCCATCCTCAGGTGTTGTACTGATAATATCAAGAGACGGGAGATAATTTTCACACGCAGTAACACACATAAAAAACAAAAAATTTCATAGAAATGTTTCAAATATTTTTTAGAAAACATTTCAAAACGGCCGGTCGGGCTAGGTGCTGTGAAACCTATGTCAGGGCGAAGGTGACATCAGATAGTATTACGAACAACTGCCTTGGCAGGGAAATACAAAAATAATAGCAGGATAGTTACACTTGGTGCTGTGGTCCCCGAGTGCCGTGATGGCAGTGTACTAGGCACGGTGTGCTACCTATGAGCGTAGAACAGGGAGTGACGAATGCGAACGAGGAAGCAAATTGGTAAACCAGGGTGGCAAAATTGCTGCCATCTATTGACCGAGAGAAGAACGCGGGGACAATAGCCTGACCGTTCACAATTTGAATTAGTGGTTTATATTTAAAATGAAGAAACAACAAAAAATACACGAAATAAGTTAAAAATGCATTAAGCGTAGTAAAAGAGCGTATTGAACAGGTCTGTACAGAACTGTGGTAAAACTGAGTTATCTTAATCCATTTGTTTACCTTCCATGACGGGTGGATCCACACCCTTGTCTAACACCTCGGTTAGTAATTATTTCTTTTAACATGTGTTTATTACAATGTCTGTGTTCTTCTGAAGACTTTCACTACCTCTATTATGCGATAAGGACATGCACACTCAGACATAATACTCCGTAGATTTGATTAGATTTACTTTCATTTCAATTCATCCATAGTGAGGAGGTCCTCCAGGATGTGGAACATGTCAGAAAAACAATAATACATGACAAATATTTGCAAGTGAAACAAATTAGCTAATGTACCTTCCACAGGTCCCAAGTGGAATGATTGTCATGTTTTTTAATGTAGACTACATGAAACACTCATTTTACAAAGTATAATGCACTGAATTTAAAATAAAAAAGGTTTTCTTTTTACTTATGAGGTAATAGATATGTATAGAACTACCACAATACTTATTTACAATGAACACATTACTGCACTAAAATGGTGCAGAAGTCAGATTGTACTTACACACAAACGCGCGAGAGCGCGCACGCACACACACACTTATTTACAATGAACACATTACTGCACTGAAATGGTGCAGAAGTTATATTGTACACCCAAATCAGTTGGTCCTGCTGAGAAATTCATCAATGGAGTAGAAGGAGTTGGCCACCAATAAATCCTTTAGGCTTCCCTTAAAGTGAATTTCATTGGTTGTTAAGCTTTTTATAGCAGCTGGAAAGTTATTGAAAAGTGTGTTCCTGAATAATGCACACCTTTTTGTACAAGAGTAAGTGACTTTAAATCCTTGTGAAAATTATTCTTATTTCTAGTATTGATTCCATGAATTGAGCTGTTGGTTTGAGAAAGTGATATATTTTTAATGACAAATTTCATTAAGGAATAAATATATTGGGAAGCAGTAGTTAATATCCCTAGTTCCCTAAACAGGCTTCTGCAGGATGTTCTTGAGTTCACACCACATATAACTCTTACTGCACGTTTTTGTGTCCGGAAAACTTTAGCTTGGCTCGATGAATTACCCCAAAAAATAATCCAATATGACATTATGGAATGAAAGTAAGCATAGTATGCCAGCTTTTTCATTTTTATATCCCCTACATCTGACAAAATTCGCATTGCAAATAGAGATTTGTTACGATGCTTCAGCAGTTCTGTGTTGTGCGCCTCCCAGTTGAATTTATTATCAAGCTGTAATCCCAAGAATTTATCTCTGTCCACTTCTTCTATCTGCTTGTCATCTTATGTTAGGCATATACTCGTGGGACACCCCTTACAAGTTCTGAACTGCATGTAGCGTGTTTTTTCAAAGTTTAGTGACAAGGAATTGGCTAGGAACCAGTGATTAATGTCCACAAATATTTTACTAGCCGATCTTTCTAAGGCTACAATTGATTTGCTATTCATTGCAATGTTTGTATCATCGGCAAACAAAACGAACTTGGCATCTGATAATGTTACTGACGAAAGGTCATTGATATACACAAGAAAAAGTAAGGGCCCTTAAAATGGAACATTTTGGGATCCCACATGTGATTAGTTCCCAGTTGGATGATGCCTGATAGCTTAATAAATGTCTCTTTCCTAATAACACCCTTTGTTTCCTGCCAGAGATATAAGATTTGAACCATTTTGCAGCATTTCCTGTCACACCATAATATTCTAGTTTACTTAGAAGGATATTGTGATTTACACAGTCAAATGCCTTTGACAGATCATAAAATATACCAGTTGCCTGCATTTTTTGTCTAATGAATTAAGCACATTTTGACTGTAAGTGCAGATAGCCTTCTCAATATCAAAACCCTTTAGAAATCCGAACTGCGACTTTGACAGTATGTTATTTGAGATGTGGTTATTAAAGCCGATTGTACATTACTTTTTCTAAAATGTATGAGAATGCTGGCAAAAGTGAAATCGGACGGAAATTTGATGCTATTTCTTTATCTCCCTTCTTAAACAGTAGCTTAATGTCAGCATATTTCGACCATTGAGGAAATATTCCACTGATAATGACTGGTTACACAGATAGCTCAATATGTTACTTAACTCAGAATCACATTCTTTAACTGTTTCCAAGATGGCCGCCGAGTAAGTGATGCCAGAAACCATTTCCAGAAAGTTAAATGATTTAGACAGGAATATAATTTAGTTTAACGCCGACAACAAATTAAATACATGCATTAGTGTATCATTTAGTCTTGTCGTTAAAGGTTTGACTTTTCTTTGCGTATTTTTTCAGAAAACACGGAAAGATCGTAAATTCGCGAAGTCGCGCTTAGGCTTAAATTTTGTAAACGTGTTTGTTTCTTGTTTCACGGTAATTTAACTAATTTCTCGGTAACAAATAAGTAAACTACCGTAAATAGCGTATAACTTCATTGTTTTCATACAGATTTCAGAAAAACAGCGTAACTTTATACCAGAAAATTGCTTATATACATTTGTTTATAGGCCTAATTGTCGTAACGTTTTTGGAGAATCAAAGTTAAAGTATCCCGTTTAATTGTCCTTTTTTTCATTCCATCGAGTGAAATATAAAATAAATAGCGTATACCTTCATTGTTTTCATACAGATCTCAGAAAAACAGCGGAATTTTAAATCAGAAACTTGCTTATATACATTTGTGAATAGGCTTAATTCTTGTAACGTCTTTTTTGATTTTCGGTAATTTAATTGATTTATTCTTGCTAAAGTATTATTTTTGCCATGAGTGAGAAGTGCCTGACTTGCCGTAGAATTGTTAGTTCCGGGATTTGGTGTGATGGATGCAGTAGTTTTTTTCACTGGGGGACTGCAGTGGCGTGGGTGTCGGGAAAGTGGAGCAGGCTCATCAGTGTTTATGTAGGATTTGCAGTAGAGATAGGAAGATAGTGGAACAGGAGGGGAAAATTGCTGCCCTTCAGGCTGAGCTAGATCAGGCTAGGGAAGATCTGGACAGGTTAAGGAGGGAGAAGGGCAAAGAGAGGTGGGAAGTGGCAACAGGTAACAGAAGGAACAGGCCTAGAACTAAGTCTGACAGTTTTGTGGTGAATGTCAAAAATAAGTTTGACCTGTTGCTTCAGTTAGAAACTGATGAGCCTCAAGCAGAGGTAGGTGTAGACAGGACACAACAAACTTTCAATAGTAAATTGAAAAAGAATGTAGGAAAGCCATCGAAAAGGAAGAAAGTTTTGTTGTTAGGCAGTTCTCATGCCAGAGGTGTAGGCCAACTTCTGCAGGAGGAATTAGGACCAGAATACCAGGTCACAAATTTTTTCAAACCAAGTGCTAGTCTGGATCAGGTGACAGAGGATTTAGGTTCACTCTGTAAAGGATTTGCCAGGGAAGACACCTTGGTTATTGTGGGAGGGCCAGGGAACAGCATCGACAGAGATCCTGGGTACAGTATAGAGTGTGACCTGGTAAAGATTGCGTCGGCATCGAGACACACCAATGTTGAATTTGTATCTGTCCTGAGACGCCATGACCGGCCTCATTTTAACTCTTATGTTGTGAGAGTTAATTTGGAGTTGGAATGGCTGCTTGGGTCGGGTGCGAGGGCTCATATTGGTGTGGTTCCTGTTGATTCTCTCAGTAGGTGGGACTATACCAGGCATGGCCTACATCTCAACAGGAAAGGGAAGGGGAAACTGGCTGGGGTAATAGCAGGAAATTTAAGGGGGGGAGGCACTGCCATGAATGGTAAAATACCAGTGGTTACAGGTGTTGGAGCAGCACCTTTTTTAGGATAGGTAAGACAGAAAGATGTCAAGTTCTACGAGAGGTCAGGATTGAAACAAATCTTCAGTTTAGGAAAGAAATTAAACAGCACAATTCTAGCACATTGGATCACCAATCACAGCTGTCAATTATAAATTTTCACCAATCACCAGAAATTTTATCTCCACCAAGTTGTATCTCAGTCCTAGGTAATTGCATTGATGAATTAAAGTCACCCAACCCAGTTGACATAATCTGCCTCTCTGAACACCATGTGACCACTGGTATAGCAACTAGGCCTAAGCACAATGAGAAACTCAGACAGGAGAGTACTGCAAATGTTAGAATAAGGGAAGGTTCTCATAAAAGTATAATTAAAAATAATGTAAGTATATTTCATAAAAATATTGGGAGTTTAAAGAATAAAATAGATGAGCTTCTGGTTTGTATAGAAGATTTAGAAGCTGAGGATGAAATAGATATACTATGCCTGTCTGAGCATCACGTTGTTACTGATATGGATAAGGTAAATGTAAATGGATATAAGCTCTCTGCACATGTAATGAGAGAAAATATGGAGAAAGGAGGAGTTGCCATATATGTCAAAAGTTATCATTGTGCAAAAAGTATAGAAACAAAAAAGTTTTGTGTAGAGAAACATATAGAAGCATGTGCCTGTGAGCTTAAATTAAATAAAGGCACATTTATAATTGTAACTGTATATAGATCCCCATCAGGAATTTTTCATCTATTTCTGAAAAATTTGGACTCCTTGTTGTGCTATCTGTCAGACAGGGGGAAGCAAATTATTATTTGTGGGGACTTCAATGTAGATTCTCTGAAAGAGGGTAATAGGAAAAATGACCTTGAAGTATTACTCGGTTCTTTCAATTTGACACCCGTTATTGATTTTCCTACTCGGGTGGTAAAGGATAGCAGCTCACTGATAGATAACTTCTTTATAGACCAAGATAAATTTAACCAGATAAATGCTCAGCCTGTTGAGAATGGTCTTTCTGATCATGGTGCACAGCTAGTTACAATATATGACATAGCTCCATTCAGCAATACTAAACAGTCCTCCAAAGTAGTACGTTCAGTCAACGATTTAACAATTGCAAATTTCAGGGAAAGCCTACAGCAGTTCGACTGGGATGAGGTGTACCGTGAACCTGATGCCAATTTAAAATATAATTTATTTCATGACACTTTTGTAAATGCATTTGAAAACTGCTTCCCCAAGAAAATAGTTAAATATACTCGTAAGAAACCTTGTAACAAACCATGGCTTACTAAGGGTATAAAAATATCTTGTAACCGGAAAAGGGAAATGTATCTGACTGCAAGAAAGAGTAGTGACCCAGAAACTATCAAACATTATAAAAACTACTGTGTTATATTAAGAAAAGTTATTAAAAAATCCAGAAGTATGTGTATCATGTCTGAAATCAGCAACTCTGACAATAAAATTAAAACAATTTGGAATATTATTAAAAGAGAAACAGGCCAACCAAGAGCACAGGAAGACAGTATTACCATCAAATTGAATGAAAACTTTACGAACAAAAAGTCAGAAGTTGAAAATATTTTTAATAATCATTTTCTAAATGATGTGGATATAGTAGGATCCAGGTGTTCATTAGAAGATGCTAGGCTGTTAATGGAAGAGGCCATACCTATGCAATTTGATACAATTGAAATCTCACCTACTTCTCCCTCTGAAATTAGTAAAATAATAAACTTGCTTAAAACCAAAAACCCACATGGAATTGGTGGCATTTCCAGCAAAATACTAAAAGCTTGTTCTCAACAGATAAGTAAGATTCTCAGCTACCTGTGTAATATCTCTCTGGAACTGGGCATTTTCCCTGATAGACTGAAATATGCTATTGTTATACCTTTGCATAAAAAGGGGGATAGATCTAATGTCAACAATTACCGTCCAATCTCCCTTCTAACAGCTTTATCCAAAATTTTTGAGAAAGTAATGTATTCAAGAGTAGCTTCACATATCTGTAACAATGAAGTACTAACAAAATGTCAGTTTGGTTTCCAGAAAGGTTTTTCAACAGAAAATGCCATATATGCTTTCGCTAATCAAATTTTGAATGATCTGAATAACCGAACACCACCTATTGGGATTTTTTGTGATCTCTCAAAGGCTTTTGATTGTGTAAATCATGAAATTCTGCTAGACAAGCTCAAGTATTGTGGCATGAGTGGGACAGTGCACAAATGGTTTAATTTGTACCTAACTGGAAGAGTGCAGAAAGTTGAAATAAGTAGTTCTAATAATATGCAAAGATCAGCACATTCCTCAAACTTGGGAACTATCAAGAATGGGGTTCCACAAGGGTCAGTCTTGGGTCCTTTGTTGTTCTTAATATATATTAATGACTTGCCATTCTATATTTATAAAGAGGCAAAGTTAGTTCTCTTTGCTGATGATACAAGTATAGTAATCACACCTGACAAACAAGAATTAACTGATGAAATTGTCAATACTGTCTTTCAGAAAATTTCTAAGTGGTTCCTTGTAAACGGACTCTCACTGAATTTTGATATGACACAATACATACAGTTCCGTACAGTGAATGGTATGACGCCATTAATAAATATAGACCTTAATCAGAAGCATATAGCTAAGGTAGAATATTCCAAATTTTTAGGTGTGTCCATTGATGAGAGATTAAATTGGAAGAAACACATTGATGATCTGCTGAAACGTTTGAGTTCAGCTACTTATGCAATAAGGGTCATTGCAAATTTTGGTGATAAACATCTTAGTAAAATAGCTTACTACGCCTATTTTCACTCGTTGCTTTCATATGGCATCATATTTTGGGGTAATTCATCACTGAGGAATAAAGTATTTATTGCACAAAAGCGTGTAATCAGAATAATAGCTGGAGTCCACCCAAGATCATCCTGCAGACATTTGTTTAAGGATCTAGGGATATTCACAGTAGCTTCTCAGTATATACACTCTCTTATGAAATTTGTTATTAACAACCAAACCCAGTTCAAAAGAAATAGCAGTTTGCATGACTACAATACTAGGAGAAAGGATGATCTTCACTATTCAAGATCAAATCTAACTTTGGCACAGAAAGGGGTGAATTATACTGGCACTAAAGTCTTTGGTCACTTACCAAATAGTATCAAAAGTCTGACAGATAACCAACAAGTATTTAAGAAGAAATTAAAAGAATTTCTGAATGACAGCTCCTTCTACTCCATAGAGGAATTTTTAGATATAAATTAAAAAAACAAAAAAAATTTAAAAAATAAAATAAAAATAAAAAACAAAAAAATGAAAAAGTTGTTATATTAACTTCAGTAAGTTGTTAAATTAACTTAATTATGTCATGTATTGGAAAATTTGACTCGTTCCACATCATTACGAAATATCGTATTCATGATCCATGGAACTAGTATTAATCTAATCTAATCTAATCTAATCTAATTAAATTTGTTGATATTTCATCATACCCACTAGATGTTTTAGATTTTAAAGATTTTATGATAGACATTATTTCTGCTGGGGTAGTGAGGGTCAAATTCATATTATGGAAGTTACTTGAAATGTGTGGTCTGAGATATTCCATAGCAGCATCTACAGGCTGCCACATTTCGCACAGTCAAAAGCCTTGTCAAGGTTGCACTTTGCTGTAATTTGTCAGATATTTTCAGAAGCTTTACTGTCCACTGTACAGGATTATTTGTAAGTACCTCCAGGTTTTCAGAAGATGACTGCATGAGAAATACAACACTAACGGTATAATGGCACGTATTAGTGGATAGAGCGTCTCTCTGATTTTCAGTTCCTAATACGCGCAATTGCGTAGTTGCAGGCATGTCAGAACACGTAGAGAAATCATCCGCTCCGTATTATCACCTCGGATTAGTTCGCACCTACAAATAAGCGACCCAGTGAACAGGTTCCTGAAACAAGCTACTGTCACGCCTTCCCGAGCAGTTTGCGGCAGCGACTACAATGAATTGGATGCACGTATTGAAGTTTATCATGTTGTAGACATCTGTCCGTATTGGGTACCTGTCATGCGAGTCAAATACATGAAGAGATGCTCTCTCCACTGTTATGTGTCTATTTTATGTACGTCCTGCACTAAGGCAGGTTCTGTGATTGATTATGCAAATTTGCAAATATGCTGTTACAATGGCGATCGATCTATTGCGTCATCTTATATCAAGATTTCCAAGTCGCCTCGTTAGATGTCAACATGCAATAACCACACATGGACGGTAGGTGACAGCACTAGCAGTAGAGTGTACACAAAACGTGTGGGGGATGCGGAAAACAGTGCAGTAGTTGTCAAGCAGAAAGAAAGGTATTTATCTGACGCCTGTAAGGGCTTGATCATTGACTTTCAGGACAAGGGTAGAAGCATTTCCGAAATGCCTAAGTTTGTAATCTGCTCTCATACCGCCGTGGTTAAAGTATACCGTGCATGGCACTATCCAAAACCGACGCCGAACCAACTGTGGTGCACCACGCGCCATAGATGAAAGGGGTGAATGACGACTGCGGACATGTGTACGGGCGAATAGACGTGCAGCTGTTGAGCTGCCTGCAGAGATGAATCAAGGGCTTACCAACAGTGTCTCCTCATCGACCGTTCGGTGAACTTTGCTACATATGGGACTCCTAAGCAGGTGCACCCATGCTGACTGCTGTTCATTAGCGACGAAGGCTGGAATTTGCACGCCAATACCACAACTGGACGCCCACTGAGTGGCGACAGGTGTCCTTTTCAGAGGAATCACGTTTTATGCTCTATCGGATAAATGGGCGTTGGCGCGTACGGCGTGAAACGTCTGAGAGCAAAGGGTCCAGGCCGAAGGAGGGAACATTATGGCCAGGGGAGTGTATTCGAGGCATTCCCTGGGTGATCTCGTCAGTGAGGAAGGCACACTGGATCTAGATAAGTATGCACCTATCCTTGAGGACCATGTGCATCTCTAAATGCAGCCTGTTTTTCCTCGGTACGACAGCATTTGCTTGTAGGAAAATGCAACGTGTCACGCAGCTCGCAGTGTAAGTGCGTTGTTCGAAAAACACCGGCAAGAGTTTACCATACTCCCTGGTCACCAAATTCGCTGGATTTAAACCCTCTCTATAATCTCTAGGACCACTTTAATCTGACTGTTCGTGCCCTGGATCCTTAACCGAGGAACCAAGCGCAGCTGGCCATGACACTGGAGTCAGCGTGACTCCACACCCCTGTTACTACCTTCCCCAACCTCACTGACACTCTTCCTGCACGTTTCGCAGCAGACCATCCTGCAAAAGATGGTTCTTCAGTTCTTTGACAAGTGGTCACGGTAATGTGACTGAACAGTGTATATAACATATAAAAATCAACAAGAATGTTTTGACTAAACTTATATTTAGCGTTATTTTATTTGTAAGGTCATATTTATATAAGCTTTAGATCATAAATGCTTGCATACTTCACTGTTTGCTAGGTCATTAAACTCCGTGCCCTAATTATTACCGATTGTAAGAAGACCGTCAGATAAACGCTGGTGCAAACACTAGGAGCTGACCGGCTACATGAATAAATATAATGTAATGCGTGTAAGTTGTTGCACCAAAGCCTCTGTACCCAGATTTCATAAACTGTGGTCAGCTGAGCCAGCATGCTGCCTGTGAAATTTCGCTGTGGTATCCGAACTATGCTGAGGTGGCAGCCTGGAAGACACCCGCGTGGTGCACTTGGCAGCGGCGTTACGTCGCGCTGTGCTGGCCTGGCCACTTTACATGACTAGAAGAGGTACCTTGTCATAATAGAAACGAGTCGAACAAGTATAAATACTGACTTCTGCGTCCTACACTCTGACTGAAAGCACTTTGTGGTTGACGTTTCAGCGTGTCGAGTGGTAGGGGATAGCCGCGGTCCAAGTCATGGGACCGTTGCTGTTCACAATATACATAAATGACCTGGTGGATGACATCTGAAGTTCACTGAGGCTTTTTGCAGATGATGCTGTGGTGTATCGAGAGGTTGTAACAATGGAAAATTGTACTGAAATGCAGGAGGATCTGCAGCGAATTGACGCATGGTGCAGGGAATGGCAATTGAATCTCAATGTAGACAAGTGTAATGTGCTGCGAATACATAGAAAGATAGATCCCTTATCATTTAGCTACAAAATAGCAGGTCAGCAACTGGAAGCAGTTAATTCCATAAATTATCTGGGAGTACGCATTAGGGCCGGCCGCGGTGGTCTAGCGGTTCTGGCGCTGCAGTCCGGAACCGCGGGACTGCTACGGTCGCAGGTTCGAATCTTGCCTCGGGCATGGGTGTGTGTGATGTCCTTAGGTTAGTTAGGTTTAAGTAGTTCTAAGTTCTAGGGGACTTATGACCTAAGATGTTGAGTCCCATAGTGCTCAGAGCCATTTGAACCATTTGAAGTACGCATTAGGAGTGATTTAAAATGGAATCATCATATAAAGTTGATCGTCTGTAAAGCAGATGCCAGACTTAGATTCATTGGAAGAATCCTAAGGAAATGCAATCCGAAAACAAAGGAAGTAGGTTACAGTACACTCGTTCGCCCACTGCTTGAATACTGCTCAGCGGTGTGGGATCCGTACCAGATAGGGTTGATAGAAGAGATAGAGAAGATCCAACGGAGAGCAGCGCGCTTCGTTACAGAATCATTTAGTAATCGCGAAAGCGTTACGGAGATGATACCCGGGTTCCCGGGTTCGATTCCCGGCGGGGTCAGGGATTTTCTCTGCCTCGTGATGGCTGGGTGTTGTGTGCTGTCCTTAGGTTAGTTAGGTTTAAGTAGTTCTAAGTTCTAGGCGACTGATGACCATAGATGTTAAGTCCCATAGTGCTCAGAGCCATTTGAACCATTTTTGAACGGAGATGATAGATAAACTCCAGTGGAAGACTCTACAGGAGAGACGCTCAGTAGCTCGGTAAGGGCTTTTGTTAAAGTTTCGAGAACATACCTTCACCGAAGAGTCCAGCTCCCTCCTACGTATATCTCGCGAAGAGACCATGAGGATAAAATCAGAGAGATTAGAGCCCACACAGAAGCATACAGACAATCCTTCTTTCCACGAACAATACGAGACTGGAATAGAAGGGAGAACCGATAGAAGTACTCAGGGTACCCTCCGCCACACACCGTCAGATGGCTTGCGGAGTATGGATGTAGATGTAGATGTAGATGTAGAATTACAGTCCTTTCTTGAGCGCCACTTGCTCCCTGTGTTGTCTTTCCTGTGGGCACGAGCAGTTCCTTCTCAAGCATGGTTGTGTGTACACTGCCCAAGCGAGAGCAATCTGTCGATCACAAAATAATTACAAATGGCCAGGGGTTGAAAATGCCGCTTCACTTGTAAATTTCTTTTATCATTGCACAACCGGTTTCGGGGTCTTATAAGCGCATCCTCAGGTGTTGTAGTGGAAACAAAAAGAGACGGGAGATAATTTTCACACGCAGCAATACACATAAAAACAAAAAAATTATACAAATTTTTAAAAAACTTTTCAAAACAGCCGGTCGGGCTAGCTGCTGTGAAACCTATGTCAATGCGAAGGTGACACCAGACAGTATTACGGACGACTGCCTGGGCAGGGAAATACACAAATAATAGCAAGACACTTGCACTGTGCTGTGGGCTCCGAGCGCCGCTGTGGACGTGTACTGGGCACGGTGTGCTGCCTATGAGCGCAGAACAGGGAGCAGCGGATGCGAACGAGGTAGCAAATTGGTAAACCAGGGTGGAAAAAGAGCTGCCATGTATTGACGGAGAGAAGGACGCGGGACCACTAGCACGGCCGTTCACAATTTGAATCAGTGGTTTACATTTGAAATGAAGAAACAACAAAAAATTACATAAAAATTACACGAAATAAGTTAAAAGTGGATTACGCGTAGTAAAGGAGCGTATTGAACAGGTTAGTAAAGAACTGTGCTAAAACTGAGTGGAAACTGCAATATAAAATTATTATATAAACCGTAAAGGGCTATCTAACTTTCCTTCTACATGAGTGGCAACCAAGTTTCAAATTTAGTGGGGATGTATAACTGGCAACGTGGAACAATGCTCCACAATCATTAGTTAAAAGAACATACACATGTGCCTCTCCCATTTACAAGCTCTCGTTACTGATCAACAGGGAAAGTAGCGAAATCTTACAGTCTATACTGTCGGAAAGTAATATGTCAATTAATAGCTAGCAGCAATAGCACTAAAAGGACACATCAAAATTTGGGACAATTTAAAACCTGCTAACTAACAGTCGACAACTAATCGAGGCTTACATGAGATAAGACCTGAGACGCACTTACATCATGAAAGACGTGTAAATTTTAATTAGTGAGGGCACAGATAATGCCACAGTACTATAATGCGCCATAGTCATAGGACAGAATGAAAAACATGCAAACTTTTACTAAGAGAGGATAATTTTACAGCTATGTAAAATGAACAGGGTGGACTTTGCCGACCTCACTATAGGAAACAGGCATGTGCCGTACATTCTTTAAGCGTATTGAAAGGCACAAAAATAATGGCAAAAAAGTAATGGCAAGAAAAACCACTGACCCAATTAAGAAATATACTTGTATGGCGTACAGTAATCAGGGACCAGAAAGAGAAGGAATTGAGGTTGGACGCTGCTTCAAAAAAGAAGTTATTCAACAGGACTTCGTTCTTAAGTGCTGTTTGCTCTTTCAAAATGCCAGACGGATCACGGCAAATGCTGAGGATGATCTCTATTTCTTCTAAAATGTTTAAAACCGGGCCCTTAACGTTGAATATGTAGAATGCTGCAATTTGTGTTTATTTTTGAAATGGAATGGTTATGATGTTTCAGGTGGTTAGTGAGAGTGGATTTGCAAATGCTAAGATTCTGATGCTCTCTGAACTGTATGTTAAAGGAGCGTCCTGTTTGGCCTATGTATGCGGAAGGGCACTCACTACACTGGATGCGATAGACCCCCGATTGTGCGTAGAGATTGCCTTCTCTGGTTTTATGGTGCTTCAGTAGGTTCCCGACCTTACGCGCGGTGGAGAAGGTGTGTATAACCCCTCTTTTCTAAGCCATTTGCCAGTCTTGTAAGATATAACGTCTACATATGCAATCCTGCAAAAAAAAATTTAGGGTTATCATTATTAGTAGATGACAGGGTAATCCCGTAGAGATCGTTGGGAACGCCTTTCGATTGCATTTGCTGATGAAGAACATCAACAACATTTGGCTCGTAACCAATAACATGTGCTATGAATTTAATGGTATCCAACTCGAGCTGGTAATTTTCTTTTGAGAGAGGGACTCTGGTTGCTCGGTAAAGCAGAGCACGAAAAGATACCATTTTTTGCTGCTTTGTGTGAACTGAAGAGCAATGAATAATAGAATTAGTCGTAGTTGGTTTTCTAAATATGTTAAAGTGAACATTACTGACCTGTAAAGAAACTTCCAGATCTAAAAATGGGAGTGTAAAGCCAGAGTGGTATTGCATCGTACACTGAATCTTGGGGTGCATTTCGTTAAAGTCGTGTTGAAAAAGTTGCAGCTGGGCGTCGGTATAATTACGCAAACGTATGATGTCATCGACGTATCTTTTGTAGCTACTACTCTTTTAAGGTGTTGTGAATGGGTTGAAAAAAACTGATGTTCAATGTGATTGATGTAAATATTAGCTATTATACTGGCAATGGGGTATCCTATGGCTAACCCATCAGTTTGTCCATTCATTTTGTCTTTGAAGACAAAGTATTTATGGTCCAGGACAATTCTGAGCAAATGAAGGAATTCATTTGTGAATCTAGACGAGAGAACATCGGTAAGTTGGATTCGGTAATAGTAATCACCTCTTTAAACGTGTACATACTTATGATGTGGAGATTTGCTAGATTCGTATCACTTGTTACAGTTACATGTTTGAGATGTGTAATTAACTCCTCTCTGTTCTTGATGACATGATCATCATGGACAAAATAATGCTCGACTAGTCGTCGACTGTCAGTTAGCACATGTTAAATTGACCCAACTTTTAATGTTTCCTTTTAGTGCTATTGCTGCTAGCTAATAATTGGCATATTACTTTCCGACAGTATAGACTACTTTCGCTGTTGATCAGTAACGAGAGCTAGTAAATGGGAGTGGCACATGTCTATGTTCCTTTAACTGATGATTGTGGCGCGTTGTTCCACGTTGCCACTTATACACCCCCACTAAATTTAAAACTTGTTTACCACTCATGTAAAAGGAATGTCTGATTTCGCTTTACGGTTTATATAATAATTTTATATTGCAGCTTCCACTCAGTTTTATCACAGTTATGTACTGACCTGTTCAATAAGTTCCTTTACTACGCTTAATGCACTTTTAACTTATTTCGTATATTTTTTACGTAATTTTATTGTTATTTTTTCATTTTAAATGTAAATCACTAATTCAAATTGTGAACGGCCGGGTTAGTGGCCCCGCGTTCTTCTGTGCATCAATAGATGGCAGCACTTTTTCCACTCTGCTTTACCAATTTGCTTCCTCGTTCGCATCCGCTACTCCCTGTTCTGCGCTCATAGGCAGCACACCGCGCCTAGTTCACGTCCACCGCGGCGCTCGGGGGCAACAGCACCAAGTGTAAGTGTCCTGGTATTATTTTCATATTTCCCTACCCAGGCAGTCGTTTGTAGTACTGTATAGTGTCACCTTCGCATTGCCATATGTTTCACAGCACCTTGCCCGACCGGTGGTTTTGAAATGTTTTCTAAGAAATTTTTTGTTTTTTATATGTGTTGCTGCGTGTGAAAATTATCTCCCGTCTCTTTTTATTTCCACTACAACACCTGAGATGGGCTTATAAGAGCCCGAAACCTGACGTGCGATAATAAAGGAAATTTACAACTGAAGTGGTATTTTCAACCCCTGGCCAATTGTAATTATTTTGTGATCGACTGATTGTTCTGGCGTGGGCAGTATTGCCGGTGTACACACAACCATGCTTGAGAAGGAACTGCCCGTGCCCACAAGACAAACAACTCAGGAAGCACGTCACGCTCAATAAAGGACTGCAATTGGACCGCGGCTGGCCCCTACCACTAGACACGCTGAAACGTCTTCATGGATTTGTAACTGAAGGTTGGTCATGATTTTTTGAAATTCTCTAATTCTCCTTATATTCAAACTGTTATTTATTGTTCTGTTTATACATATGTGATTTTTTTAATCGTGTTGTTCTGTAATTTTTATTGTGATGTTATGAACCATACGCTAAATAATAAATAAATAATTTTCTAGAGTGTTTGAAACTAACTAGCTCTTATTATGGGGTTGTCTGCATGTGCAAAAATCTCGAAATACAGTGAAAACAGTAACACCAATCCAAATAGTAAACCCACGTTTTTAATACTGCACACGTTCAGAAGCATTCGCAGTTAGTTAACAAGTATCGTCAATTTTCAGTTTCTGCATAGCTGAACTGGACCACCTCGTGCATTTCCACGTTTTTCGTTATTAAAGACTTACAATTATCACTGAGGATAGTTTTGTACCGTGTAAAGCTCCTCTGCACATCATAGGATGTCACAAAATCGTATTCGAAGGTGGCAAGGTCACTACAGGCTAACTTCGGTTCATTGTCTTCAAACGTTGTGGCGTTCCCACAAGGACTCTCACTAATTATGGACATTGTAGAGTATCCAGGATTCTGCTGAAGAATACCTTTCAATTTGTTGTTAACTTTTTCAGCCACATGACCACGAGCTCGACCCAACTCGCTCTGCACATGTTACATAATATCCAGTGCATCACACAGTTGATGACCAGCAGCTTCTATTCTAGTGATGGCTTTTGATACGACTGAAAAATTGGCGTTGATGTAGGCCAAGTTTCTGGGCAGGGTACCTGTCATGACCTCTTCCACAGTTCTGTTACTATATGAATCATCGTTGTCAAGCTCGCTAAACTCTGTCTTTATTTTGGTGTAATTCGTGCAGTAATACTCAGCAGCGCTAAGCCAAGAACACTATGTTGTAATAATAGGCCGTTTGGGGGGGAGGAGGGGGGGGGGGGGGGAAGAGTGAGTCAGCGGAGGCATCTGTTCCGTGACTTGCCACATGAAACTGATTTGTACACAAGAAGATAATTTGATAATAACTCTTCTGCAACTCTGAGTAATGCATGAGCAAGGGAATTAACGTACACCGTACAGGGGTAGAGAATCTGAAGCCCCTTGGTTGCTTTAGGCATATGAAGCACCATCTGCTACTAGCAGGAAAACGTTGTCTCCGTTCACACCATCTGGCCTCAGGAGCTTCACGTAATTGTCAAACAAAATGACAGTTGTCGAGGTCTTTAGTGTCTCGAGAACTTCACATGTCAGGAGGATCATTTCTCCAGGCCCGTAAGCTATTAGAAACCCAATAACAACATTTACAACATATCGCCAGCCCGCATCGATGGTTGCATCTATGAACACTCAGACCTTTTGGCAGCAACACTAATTCGTATTACGGTGAGCACATCCTCGTAGCACACGGATAAATAGTTCATTCTCAACGTAGATTCATCTCCAACTGGATGCGTTATGTGCTTCTCCAAGAAATTCAGTTCTCCAATGGGATGTTGTAAGACATTGCCAACTCACACAAATACTTGAATAATGATTTTACTGTTGAAGATGGGCCTGTCTGCTCATTATAACAGTGTCTGTCTGCAGTCATTTTCAGCACTTCTCTTCACAGAACAGCTGTGTTTGTTGGTATTACAGTGTTGTTGCACAATAAAGCGCTTTTCTGCACTGACATTCATTTCATATAGTTTAGAAAATAATATTTCCCCGTCACTGCTGAAAAACTTCTCTCTGTTAAATCGTAAACAAAACCTCCCAACTTCCTGCTGCTGGAGCACTTAACTTTCGGTATGTTGAACGAGACTGAATTTGTATTCAAACAGAATAGCATGACCACGTGTGCGATGTTCATTACGTCGGAAGCCGTGTTTGTTGGCTTCGACTGCGTTTTGTCGACTCCGTGCAACAATGTCTTACGTAGGGAATCGACTATAGTACTGCGCTGCTTGCCTACTAGTTCTGACAAATAAAGGCTTTCAAGTAACGGTTGTTTTTATTTGTGTAAATATCGCCTGATGCATTGTCATATCAGCAATTTTTTCATATTCTTATTTTTATGTCCTTAAAGAAACGACTAATATATGCATTTGTGGCAAAAATTGGCCGAAATATGACCTATTACGGCAAAGTTATGACCTATTACTAGAAAAGGTGTAAGTATGTCTTTATATGGTCAAAATATACATTTTTCTACACTATGCGTGCATAAATCGTAATATTCACCCTAAAGTTGTCATACACTTTTTCTAAATTAATTGCATAAGCGACCGCTCCAGAGGTGAAACGGCGCGACGTAGTAAGAAAATTATGTGAGTGTAATCTGTGACTCTTCAAATGTGAACTAATGTCTGTTGAAACAAGTGATTTCAGTTTCCTTAGCGAGGGTTCTTGTCTCCCTCACTCTCTTCTGTTTTAGCTTCCTATATCGACTCACGCTTTGACAGGAGACGCGGTGTTTTTAACGTTTGTAATTTTATGTCAATATATTGGTTAAACTCTGACATGTTCTTGTTAAAACGAATCGTTGTATCTACCTTGTCCTAATCCGTATTTATCTGTTTCAGCATTAATTTGAGACGAGGCGACTTGGAAATCTTGATATAAGATGACGCAATTGATCGATCGCCATTGTAACAGCATATTTGCAAATTTGCATAATCAATCACAGATCCTGCCTTAGTGCAGGACGTACATAAAGTAGACACATAACAGTGGAGAAAGCATCTCTCCATGTATTTGACTCGCATGAGAGGTACCCAATATGGACAGATGTCTACAACATGATAAACTTCAATACGTGCATGCAATTCATTGTAGTCGCTGCCGCAAACTGCTCGGGAAGGCGTGACAATAGCTTGTTTCAGGAACCTGTTCACTGGGTCGCTTATTTCTTATTCAAGGTGATAATATGGAGCGGATGAATTTTCTACGTGTTCTGACATGCCTGCAACTACGCAGTCGGGCGTATTAGGAACTGAAAGACGTTCTGTCCACTGATATGTGCAATTTTACCTTTAGTGTTATATTTCTCATGCAGTCATCTTCTTAAAACCTGGAGGTACCTACGAACAATCCTGTACGGTGGGCAATAAAGGTTCTGGAAATTTCTGACAAATTACAGCAAAGTGCAACCTTGACAAGGCTTTTGACCGTGCGGGCTGTGACAGCCGAAGGAGTATTATATCTGAATGTGCATGTCCTTATTGCATAATAGAGGTAGTGAAAAGACTTTAGAAAAATACACACATTGTAATAACCACATTTAGAAATCGGTTAGAAGAAATAATTACTAACTGAGGTGTTAGAGAAGGGTGTGGACTATGACTCACCGGTTTTAATATTTACTTTGCGTTTATTCTTCGGAAATGGAAATGTAAGGTAAACAAAAGGATTAAGATAACAAATGAATAACACCTGAATGTAGGAACACACGAGGCAATACGACCCTACGAGTTCTCATGGGAGATGGGTTAAGGAAAGCAAACCTACATTAACAGCCTTTGTAGACCTAGAGAAAGCTTTGGGCAATGTTGACTGGAATCCTCTCTTTCACGGGTAAAATACAGAGAACGAAAGGCTATTTACAACTTGTACCGAATTCAGACGGCAGTTATAAGGGCGTGAAAGGGAAGCAGTAGTTCAGAAGGGAATGAGATAGGGTTTCAGCCCGTCCCCGATGTTATTCATTCTGGACATTGAACAAGCAGAAAAGGAAACCAAAGAAAAATTTAGAGTAAGAATTAAAATCCATGGAGAAAAATAAAAACTGAGGTTTTACGATACACTGTATTTCTGTCAGAGACAGCAAAGGATTTGGAAGAGCATTTGAACGGAATGGACAGTGTCCTGAAAGGAGGATATCAGATGAACACCATCATAAGTAAAATGATGTTAATGGAATGTATTCGAATTAAATCAGATGATGCTGAGATAATTAAATTACGAAATTAGACACTTGTAAATGAGTCTTGCTATTTGCGAAGCAAAATAACTGATGACTGTCGAAGTAGGGAGGATATAAAATGTAGACTCGCAATGGCAAGAAAAACGTTTCTGAAGAAGAGAAATTTGTTGACATCGAGTATAGATTTAAGTGTCAGGAAGCCTCTTCTGGAAGTATCTGTATGGAGTGTAGGCATATATGGAAGTGAAACATAGACGATAAATAGTTTAGACAAGAAGAGAATAGAAGCTTTCGAAATGTGGTGCTACAGAAGAATGCTGAAGATTAGACGGGTAAATCAAGTAAGTAAGGAGGAGGTACTGAATAGAATTGGGGAGAAAAGAAATTTGTGGCACAATCTGACTAGAAGAAGGGATCTGTTGGTAGGATATATTCTGGGACATCAAAGGATCACCAGTTTAGTACTGGAGAGAGACCAAGAGATAAATACAGCATATTCAGAGGGATGTAGGTTGCAGTAGTTACTCGGAGATGAAGAGGCTTGCACAGGATAGAATAGCATGCGGAAATGCATCAAACCAGTTTTCCGACTCAAGACCACAACAACAACTTTTGTTTGCTGATAATATCGTATTCAAAGAAATGAAAATGACCTCCACATGTCGGTATACCAGCTGAACGAAATAAGCAAAAATACAACTGTAAAATTTCCAGTAATAAAACGAAAATAATGGCATTCTGAGGAAAATATCCAGTCAGATCATAAATTGTTTTGGACAATTGGGTTTTAGAACAAGTCTCTCAAATCTCTTATTTAGGATGTGCTATAAGTTTTGATTTTCACTCTGACAATGAAAATCAAACACACAAGTACCAAGCTGTCTGTGGTACCATTAGCAGAACACTGGGCCATAAAACATAAACAGAGACTATCATGAAATTCTGTAAAGTGATAGCAGACCTCAGCTTCCTAAGGAAGATGAAGGGCTACGCAGTAAGCTACATGATTAGAAATGAAGATATTAGAACAGAATTAAATATTTTCAACATGAATGAAAAAATTCAAAAACATCGTGAAGATCGGAGACAATACCTCATGAGAAGGGTCAGCAAATTCCCCAGAAAATCTTGAACCACAAGCCTAATGGCAAAAGAGATATTGAAAGACCTTGAAAAAGATGGGAATGATTTTGTTTCTCAGTTCGATACAGGAAACATCTCAAGACTTGAAAGGAAGGTGGTGGTGATGACGCAATAGTGGAATTCCAATTTGGATGTTTTCCTCTGTCGCTGCACTCATTGCGAATTGACTTAAAGCTTTCATCTGTCACTGGTTCCTCCCCTCCCCTCCTCTCCCCGGTCCGTAGGCAACAGATGCTCTAAAACTATCTGCACTAAAGAGTAAAAAGTTTTCATCTCAAAGAGTCATCACAGAGACTGCCGCTAAGTCGGCGCAAGCAGAGTGGCGTAGTGTCGAGAGACTGGTGTCTTTTTTAGGGTGATGGCGGCTCAATTCCCCATGCTGCCATCCAAATTTAGGTCTTCCATCATGGCTCTTCATCCATTAACACCAATGCTGAGGCTGTTCCTTTGAAAGAGTATAGTCGATTGCAGTTCCCATTCTTAACAACTCCGAGCTGGCGCTCCATCTCTAAAGGTACCTACACACCGAAGACCAACTCCAACAAACTAGGTTGACAACTGGCTTCAACTCAAAATTTGACTTAATTTTCAACTGTTGTCAGTGGTTGTATGAAGTAGCGAGTTTGAAAAACTAGTTGAAAGGAGTTTTGTCTCGAATTTATACTTTCCAGTCAGTGGGTAAAAACATGTCAGAACTGGGTGACTGACGTATGCACAGTACCGTTTCGTCTGCTTTGAATCTTCTTTGTGTTTATACAACGGAGACTCCTGAGAGATCCATAGAAGTAACTGTTCAGTTTTTATTAGAAACTGAACTTAGGAAACCGCTGTTTGATCATTCTGATTCAATAAATGGATAAATTATAAGTGTAAGGCAGTGACATCTACTAATTTCATTTCGGGTCTTAAAATATATTGTGGTTGTTTTCTTTCAGAAGGAAATGCTGGTGACAATAGTGTATCTGGGTGTAGGTGCATGTATTTGAAGTGTTTCTGCAATTTACATTTTTTAATGAAAGATTGGAGTACCTGCCAGCTACTATGGTAATATAACACCTTAACAATAATTTTCTGTTCCTTACCTTGAGACAGTGGGATATAGTGAAGCAACTGAATATGTGTTATGTGCCGATAAATTTACGTGTTAATGTGTAAAGAATGTGTAGATAGTAAAATAACAGTTCTTACTTTTACAAAAAACTTGAGTATATTCACGGTAACTCAGCTCGCTCTAGGCACGGTTTCACTAATCGTAGCCAGTTATATTCAGTCAGAACACATTAGACTTAGTGACTGTCACCAGGTGCCAAAAACAGGTTACAAGAAGTGTTTGTTGGTGACACTGTAGCTATAAAATTCAACAACGTGAATATGTTGTGCTGCTAGCCTCAAGAGTTCTTCGAATCGTCCACAAGTCATTCTGGCAAAACTTGAAACCTTATCTGCGTTCAATAGGTAGCTTCTCCAACACAGCATTAAAAAGCTCCGTGAGTTTTTCTTTGTAACAAAAATCTTCTGGGATACATGCGCATTTTGGAGTTGATTTTCGTGATAAACAATTACAGCAAGTATTATACCACAAAGTGCTAATGCACCTTCACAGCTGGAATACATTTTCTTTTCCATAAAAAAAGCAAATATGTGTATTTACAACAGTTTGAAACTGTTGTCGACATTTTGCAACAGTTGTAAGTTTGCTGAACTCTCAACTGTTGCAAGTTTGCCAAACTTATAACGGCTGTGTGCTTTTGTTTGTTAGATTTGTTTTTCAATGGCAAGATACCTTAATGGCCTCACCTTTGATGGAATATTTAATCCAACTTTCCTGTCTTCCTTAGTTATGTCGGACTCTTCACTCTGCGCCTTTTCCCAAAGAACATGAAGCTTATTTTGAGCTTCCACCTCCCGGTAGCCAAATTTAGAAGCACTACATCGTCAGGCAATTGCTACCTATCAGTGTTAACTAAATTTTTTTTTTTTCGATAGAATAAATGTGGTTGCTTGACCTGTACAAATATTAGTAACTATAAACAGGGAGTTCCAGAAGACTTAGACACAAGATGGTAAGTTACAACTGACATGTTAATGTCCTGTGTATACATCTGCACTGTTTTGAACATCGACGTAAGCTGTTACTGAAATCTGAGATTTTAGCCAACCAGTACTTACCTAATGCATTTATAACGCGGAAACTCCAGATTTTGGACATGCATTCTTTCCGGAGCAAGAAGTCAGTAAACCACACAAAAGCCAAACTTCCAACACCACCAGTGATGTGAGGAATGGCTGATACGATCCCATTCTGTCGAAAAGCAGGAAAACAAAGCGTTACTGATAACATAGGCCTAGTTCTCAACTAAGTGAAGAGTGTGTGCCTCATATTAACGTTATAATAAAAAAGGCTGGTAATGAAAAAATAAGTTTTCAAATTTCTCGTAGAGTAATATGAAGGATTAAGAGGCTAAATGCCATTTATTCAGAAAAGTTACATAATCACCCACGATATCGCCATTCCACGTAACTTTTACCACAGCTCAACTCTGTATACCCACACCTCACTAACATACTGTAGGAGTGTAGGAGACCTTTTATAAAACGTGTATTAATCTTATCCATTATGAGTATCTTTGAACACCGTGACATTATATGAAGTGAATTATGGCTGAGAGAAGTCACTTATGTAACATTACTTTATTTACATTAAATAATTTTTTGGGGAATTCAGACTCATCCTCAGATGCGGCGTAAAGAGGGAGCAAGAGAGGGCACCTGCACCTCCCTGTCTCTCTGGAAGCTGGAGTATAGAATTTTTTCATGCATTACAGAATTTCGTATGCTCCAAGAAATGATTGCCAATGTGCTAGACCGTAAGGTTGGAGAATTATACGATTACGTGTACGACCAGGGCGAGGAGTACCGAGGCTTTAAGAAGTGCTGCACAACCTATGTTTCTTTTGTTGTCACACGGTCACATGAAATTACGCCCTTTTTGTCGGTGAAGCTGCGTCTTTGTGCTGTCCTGAACTCAAGGTAGATGCGAACGTTTGCAGGACAACCGCGCGGGGTAGCCGCGCGGTCTCAGACGCCTTGCCACGATTGCGCGGTTCCCCCCGTCGGAGGTTCGAGTCCTCCCTCGGGTATGGGTGTGTGTGTTCTCCTTAGCGTAAGTTAGTTTAAGTTAGACTAAGTAGTGTGCAAGCCTAGGGACCGATGACCTCAGCAATTTGGTCCCATAGGATTTTCCAAAAAAAATTAGCAAGACAGTGCTGAAACAGAGCCCTCAATCTTTTTGTGACAATTCACGGTACCCGCTTCTGTTGGGTAGAAGCTGGCGCAGGGTTATTCAGTTTCATGTGGCAGACCGTTGTACTAACCCCGAAGAGTTCGGTCATGTTAGACGGTAGGTGCGTTTGCTTAATTTCAGCGAAGTCTTTTAGTGCAAGCATTCTGTGACAGCTTAATATTAAATTTGCAAAAATTACCAGATGCACACAAAAAACATGAGTGAATAGGAAATTAAACATTAAACAGAGTTTCTTTTTCGTTAAACTCGATCCAAACGGCAAAGTTGCAAAAAACAGTTTTTCTTAAAGTAATGAACTGTAGCTCCGATGATTACAACACAGGCTCTTATCTACCTTATAGTCTAAAGTATGCACGACATTGTCGATTTTGTACGAAAACTTTATTTTTTCTAGATTCTACGAAAATTTTGTCTTTTAAAATTTGCTATAAATAGCTTATTACAATTTTCTAGATGATTTTTCCCTTTTTTCAACACCAAGAGTACTGCAGATAGATATCTGAAGGGCCACTGGAACCGCTATGTCCTATCAGACTACAATAAACAAGTTACGAGAAAATAACTTACAATTCAGACGTCCTGTTCGAGTACCCCACTTGGCACGACAACATCTTGCAGCTCGCCTACAGTTCTGCCGTTCCCATGTGCTTTGGCAACTTCGTCACTGGCGGATCGTGTTATTCGCACGCGAGTGTAGATATCTTCCGACGCAAGGTGTTCGTGTACGGAGGCCCGTAGCGAGCGGTACCTGCCAAATAGTGTCCAGGAAATCGACAGATTTTTAAGGTTCTGTGATGTTGTGGGGAAGCTTAAGTGTTGACAGCCATGCGGATCTTCTCGTTGTCCATATTCGCCTTAACGTTAGTCAGTGCATCGAACAGATCCTGTTGGACCAGGTGGTGGCTGGTGTATGCGGTGGTGGCTCTGAATTCCTTCTAATGCCAGAACCGGCGCGACGGGCGTCAGTAGAAATGTGCTGCGAAGCCTGGACATTGAAGTAATGGAATGGTAGGCGGTGTGTCCCTTCTTAAAATCCATCAATCGTATGTGGCACGTGCTTGACAGAGGTGTACGTGGTCGTCGTGTTCCACCACAAACTCTCGAAGAACTCTCACGGGCTCTCACTGAAGAATGGGAACGGATACCACAGGGTGACTGTAGAACTATTTAGAGCATGGTACTTAGGCGTCAGATTGTGGGAAATGTTCACGAAGGGCATACACGTTATTGAAGGTCTCGAAGTGCAAAGAAGAGCACCCAAGATGGCAGGATTAATGACTGTTTCCACTTTTTCTTTAACTCAGTGTGTCATTTCTGCTCTCGTAGATGTAGATGCACTAAATAGTGTCAGAATATGGGGCAGAAATCATTTAATACCGATCGATGTCATTTTATTGATTCAGGCATATCCGTCTACCGCCTCCGCAAAAGTCTTCTTGGAGTGTGCCTATGAATAGTAAACAAAGCACTCACACCTTAGAAAAGCATATAGGATGTGGGGCCTAAATGGTATTCAATAGAATGGATTAGAGACGTGTGAAAAGGAGATGTTGATTACCAAAACAACTGGGTTACGGCTCGTTGGCAACTCCACAATTGTGATAGTCGGCATACCACAAAAGAGCGGCTTTTCTCCACCTTCCTTTGTTGAACCATATAACAGCGAGTTCAAAACCATGAGAGGGGGAATGACTCACAAAGAAACGAAATCTACGCTCTATAATAAAGTGTCTTGACTTACCCTTTTTCACTCCATTGTGAGGAGGTGCTATACCTTGAGCTATAGCTTGTAACTTCTATTAATTAGACTCGCCTTTCTTATATTTGGGGCAGGTTTAAGAAACATGCGACACATGCGGCCACTTGGGACGTCCAGCTGAGACGAGTGCCAGAGGCACCTAACTCCAAAATCTTTGAAGGACTTACCAAGACTCCACCGGCAACTAATGTTTGAGGGAGGGTCTTGCGGCACCAAGTAATGTATCAGTAGTGTGGAAAAATATTCTCTAACAAATCCTGCTTGCATTCACACGTTAACAAAATGTCAAATAAATGTTTGATGTCAGGGGCCATTGGAGCAGTGCAAGTCTAGAGGTTAATCAGTTCTGTGAGATATTATAATTTCTCTACGTCTCCTATAAAAGTGAGATCTTCTGTTGTGACATATATCCTAGCTCGGCAGCTGGGTTACTCAGAAAACACCACTCTAGAGTCTTGGGCCTCTCCCCACTTAAGTAAATTTCTGCGAACATCTGTGCAAAGTATATTGGCATGATTCATACATTTTAAAACAAACAGAGATCATCTTGCGGAGAGGAAACATAACAGCATAAAATCTGTTTTACTCCAGGTCACTTTTTCAGTTATGGAATAAGTAGTGCTAGGACACTCACGCTGCGGATATCGAAGTGCAAGACTTGGGCGATGTACTGCGGCAGCGACGTGATGAGCAGGTAGAAGGTCCAGTCGAAAGTAACCATGATAGCGACGAGAGCCCAAATAGCTGGCGTTGACATAATGCTCTTCCACGGCACAGGTAGGTTCTTCTGTAACACCAAACAAGCAACACACTCCACTGTACTCTCCTCAGTAATGTTCGTGTCGTTCTAATTTAAAGAACAACTGAACGATTTTCTGAAATCTGTTTCAATGCATCGAGCGTGGTAGTGCAATGGTTATCACAATGGACTCGCAGAACGGTGGTACAAATTCACATCCACCCATCGAAATTTACGTTTTCAGTGATTTCCCTAAATCGTTCACAGCAAATGCAGGAGTGGTTTCGTTGAATAGGTCACGGATCATTTCCTCCTTCATCCTTCCATGATCTAAGCTCCTGCTCTGTCTCTAATGACCACTTTGTCAACGCGACCTCAAACTGAAATGTTTCTTTTTCTTATCCTTTGTGGTTCGATATACGTAATTACCGATTATGTCCACCATTTGAAAGGGACATTTCCCTGTGGTTGATTCGTTGCCGTTTTATGACACCGCAGCCCAACAGCGTATCAAAGATCTGTGGTCTGAGCTGCGGTGGACGGAAGGGGGCGGGGGGAGGGGGGGGGGGGGGAAGGGACTCGTGTTAGTGTCACGTTGTGAATGGTGACGAAACGGCTTTTGGATTTCACGTCACGATAAATGCCTCTAGGTGATCTTGCTAAAAGTGAACAGCCATTACATGTCCCAGTTTTCTTCAGTGTAATATTGAATTGATAAGTTTGCCTGGGAAAGCAGCATGAATTTCAGTGACGTGGGGGTGGGAGGAGGAGGGAGTTATCCTCCCTTGTCGCTGGCTGTGTTCTACTTGCCGTCACCTGCCACGTTCAGCACTGATAGTTGAGGGGAGCAGTTCGAGTGAAGGGCAAACAGTTACATTTCGTTCAGTCGGCTACCTAACTCTCAAACCTCAAGATCTATTAATTCGAGAAGTGCCTGGAGGTATAATCTCGAGGGACCTAAAGACATGGTATTCGTTTAGGAGGAAAAAAAGCGGAAGTAGGTATATTCGGTGGAAAAAAATAGCCCTGTATGAGACATGCAAAGCCATCTGTTTCTGTATCCCTTATTGATGAAGTCATACCGACGTTATAATGACTGGAAAGTTGCAGATATTGTTCCTGCTACATGTAGAGGACACACTAGTTCCTTTGGTTTGCCAGAAGGTTCCATTTCGTGTGCGTGTTTTTTAGTTTTGGCGGTATTTTCTACCATTGCCAATATTCTGGTGTAAAAGTAAGAAAGTTGTTAGGTGTCAAGAACAAGATTTAGAAAACCATTTTGAGTGCATTGTATGCAAAAAGGATAGGCAAAATATTTGGATTTAATATCCCATCGACGACGAGGCCACTAAAGGAAGAGCACAAGCACTGTATGGCCAAGGATGGAGGACGGGTCATGTTCAAAGGGACCTTCCCAGCCTTGACCTCAGTCGACTCATGTTAACCATGGAAAACATAATACGGGTGAGGGGGCGGCTATTTGAGCCACAGTTTTCTTGAATGCGAGACCAGTCGCGTGGCCGCGGAAATGAACATACACAGGTCGTGATGACACAGTATCTTATACCACTTTGTCTGAGCTGAGGGGAAATACTTCAATTAAATTGCCAGTATATGGCATGATGGTGATCTTATATAACTTGAACCTATACTAGTACTCCGATGATACTAAACTGCCTGCTGCTGAAGAAGCAGACACTTGAAAATACCCGCCTAGTTTTCTAATCAGATCACATAACGAGATACGTTATTGAACAGCTGCAATTTTGTCACTTCAGATTCTTTCTTTAGTTATCTCTTTATTATCCTTCAAATTCTTGTAACATAAAACTTCTTCTTCTTTCTTCACGTGTTAGGCATTTACCTCTTATGTGCTTTGTTCAGTGTCCCTATTGTCTATGGTTAGTTTCTATTTCATCTCCCCACATTTTTACTGGTCAACCTATTAGTCTTTTCTCTGTTGGTGGGTAATCCGTTATTTTGTACGCAATCCATTTTCTTTCATTCTCCTGAAATAATCTCTGAATTTATTTATATACTCCTTGATCTTTTCGTTTATGCTTTTGATGTCTTAGTACTTGTCCGATTAAAGCTCATTGTGGACTAAAATGAAGTAACGTCTCACTCGAACTCAAGGCTTCAATAACAGTAGATTAGCACAAAAATGCACAACAGTTCCACATTGTGTTATCAGAAGTACAAAAATCGTAATCTACGTTCATATTTGTAAGGTAACTTCAGCGGCGACAGATAAACCCAGAACGCGTTTGGTATATGCATATCAAGTACATGAAAAAAATTATTACATTTTAAATATCAGTTTTTATATTAAAATATTTCTTAATGGTAGATTACATAGATTTCTATATGTAAATCGTAGTGACACAACAGAATCTGCACCCAATGAAATCTGACAGCATAATGCTTAATATCATATTTTAGATAAAATAAAAACGTTATCTTTATTTTTCACCCTATCGGTATCAGGTAGTAGCTAATGTAATGAACATTTTGTAAAGTACAGTTTTTAAAACCAGTCGGTGTCATTTTCTACCAACTGGCGTGAAAGGCTGCTGGAAATTGAAACTCATATCAATGATCCATTTAATGATATATATTCTCTTTTAAGATACAAGAAACGAAGATAAGCGTTTAACCAGAAAACCCTCAATTCTTTTATGAATCCAACTCCCATGTATAAAACATCTTCAAACGTCTCATTACCTTGCAAATGAGTTAATGTATTAAATACTTGACGTCAAGCATGTAAGTGAGAAACAAGTTAGAAACGGTTTGCAATTATTTTTAGTGTTCGTTGCAGGTCGATAAATCCGCTCATTGTCAAGCAGTGGGTGGTTATCGTCTGGGTAATTTGCGCTTCGTTTCAAAGAAAAGCTAGATTTTCATGTATCTCAATGTTTATGACGTAATACCTACTAAACTATGTGTCGTACTATGACATAATTTTACAGCTACAGTCAGAGATATATGTGAGTACTGTCTGCAAAACGTGTTGCGAATAAAGTTAATCGTAAAGAAGTAATATATCAAAAGTCATGCTTGATGCTGCAGTTTTACTGCATGAGCAGCGGAAATGTAGTAAGCCAGTAAGCCATTTTTTTTTCCTTTCATTATGTTGCGGGGCGGGGGGCGGGAATGGGGAGGGTACCAGCGACAAAAGATTTAGTAATGGTTTTAAATTATGTACAATATTTGTTGGAAGTTGCACTTAGCTCTCATTTTCTGCTACTGGATTAATACACACTGCTTGATAGTTGCTGTCCGCAGCTCATGGTCTAGTGGTTAGCGTTGCTGCCTCTGGATCACGGAGTCTCGGGTTCGATTCCCAGCCGGGTTGGGGATTTTCTCCTCTCGGGGACTAGGTGCTTGTGATGTCCTCATCATTTCATCATCATTCATGAAAGTGGTGAGATTGGACTGAGTAAAGATTGGGACTTTGTATGGGCGCTGATAACCGCGCAGTTGAGCACCCCACAAACCAATCATCATCATCATCATCATTGATAGTTGCTGAGGAACATCTGATAACTGCTACGGAACAACCGACAATTGCTGTGGAACACCAGACCAATGACAGTAAAAGGAAATGTGGAGGGCAGGATGTGTTAATAGCAGCGAAGCCTGTGCACGAATGCTCTGTATGCATTCGACAGTTCATTCAGTACTGTGTTTGACGGAGGTGATTGTGGAACCGGTTACTATGACATTTTCGTGTGATATGACAAGTCTGCAAGGCGTCGTTTGAGTGTTTACGATCATGGACGAGCATTTGGACGGCTCGAAGCTGGTAAAAGTGTCACTGCTGCGGCCTCAGCAGTGGGTGCGTTGTATCCAAAAGTATCATCTCGCGATTAAAAAAAGGCCCCTGAAGGTGGAAATGCTATGAAAAAGCATGGCTGTGGTCATAGATGGACCACCAAGCAAGAGGATTGATGCGTAGCTCTAGTGGCGGAAAGGAACAGACATCTCACTCCCAGGCAGATCACTGTAGCCTTGCAACCGCTATCAGTATACTCGTCTCTGGCAGAACCATTTCACGGCGATTAAATCAGGCAGGATTCTATGCTCGGAAGCCTGTTAATTGCATTCCAACGCTGTCGTCGAGAAAGAGTTCTCTGGTGTAATGAGTATGTTGGATGCGATCAGCAACAATGGTCCAGAGTGATGTTCTGCGACGATTACTGCTTGATGTGGCAAGTGATTCTGGCCACCATTTAGTGTGGAGAGAGAGCGAGAGAGTGGAACACATTACACGCCTTATAATGTTTACGAACGTCAATGGTATGACCTAGACATTATGGTCCATCTGTTTTGTTTACGGTGGATGGTGGGGGGAGGAAACGGACGGTAGGTCCCGATTTTCTGTTTACGGACGACAGCGGCCGCTCACGCAGAACAGCTGAGGAGTCGGACACACTGGAAAGTGAAGATATTGAACGTATGGAATGACCTGCGCACTCCTCAAACCTAAGTGCTATAGACATTGTACACGCCTGGGATGCTTTTGGCAGACGTGTTTCTTAATTGACACCCCTACCCTGAACAGTGCAAGAACTGAAAACCGCCTTGAGAAAGAAGTAGTACATTATCCACCGTCGAGCACGAATAACGGGTGTAAAATGTGCATTAATGCCAGAGGAGGGCATATTCCTTACTGAGAGTTCGATATCGACCTTTATTTTGGGAGTCTGAGCTGTGTCAAACATGAACGTTATTTATGTCTGTTCCCTGCTTTCCCATGTGGTGTAATATACATAATTTTTCTTGATAAATATGCCACTCCACCTCTATTACGTATGTACTGTATTTCATATCATCCATCATTGTTTGTGATTATTTCTGTTCAACAACTACTCTGTTCCTCAGCGACTGTCAAGCAGTGTAGTGAGGGTAATTTGTATGCAGTCAGTTAAGCTGCGCCAAGGCATAAATACAATTCCTAAGTCTAATACTTGTCTTCTGTGTTAAAATTTAACATAAGATTATATCTCTTAATGAGTAGATTATGAAAGCATTCTAAAGTTTTAAATGCTGTCAATAACTATATAAAATATCGAAAGACTAATTTTTGTTGCCCCTGGAAGCCATTAGGTAGGCAACCCGTAACTGAGGTTTTGCACCGTCGCAGTTAATACATGGCAGTCACGATCTTCTTGACGGTGGTCTTGTTACTAGGCTGTCAAGAGTCTGCGAAAGTGTGTCTGATTAGGATAACAATAAATATAAAAATAATGATGAAGTTCAAGAAAGTGGAGCTTTTTTAACCAACTTTAAACTTTGTAGTTGGTGCTTACAACAACACGAGTACAGCATAGCGGGTGGTTCTTGAATTTGTGGTATGTTTTTCTTGCAAATTACATTTTTTTTAAATGGAGTGGAACGCCTTTCGATAGCTGTCACTACTATCAGCTACCTCACATACGACTCCTCAAGACCAGCGTCGCAGCAGGAAGACTACAACGTCATTTAGTAGTCATTTATTTTATGATACAGAAAGAGCTGGTGAAAGCGCACGTTACCTTAGCAGCTGACCGTATCGTAGCCTTGATGTAGTTACGTTCGGCTGGGTCGATGTACGGGTGCTGCGACGGCGAATCTGCAGCCTGGAAGAACCAGGGCACGCACCATAGCAGTCCGACGCCTCCGAAAAAATAAAAGGAAAGCGGCCACCCACCGACGGTCTCGCACAGGACGCCCGTCACCGCCATAGATACGAGGGTTCCAATAAATATCCCTGTCGGCAAACAAATGTCGCAGCAGCTCAGTAACAACAGGAAATATTCACTGCACAATCGAATCAAGCGTATCATTTCTTAGACGTACTTGGTAAAGTCTTGCGGAACTGCAAGGAGCAGCCAGAAAGTAAGCACCAAAGGCTTGATTTTTATCCATGTTCAGATAGCAAGGCACCACTCAAATACGACGTTTCACATGTTATAAGCAGACGGTAACAGCCGCTTGACAGTCTCGTCATCCAGATTACGTAAGATTCAGTTTTCGTTCCATACACCCAAAAAATTAGATGATTCTCGTGGGTGTGGAATATGTCAAAAAGTATAACATAAAAAAATAAAACATTTGAATATAATACTTACTACCCTGATCATTTGTCAGGCGATTGTCGAAATAGGTGACTACAACGCTGTAAACTGGAACAGCTAATATTTACAGAATTAACACACTGTCAGAATTAAACACTGTTATGCACTATTAATAAATCCATCACAGACAAAATACCTAATCCTGACTGTTGTCAGTAATTGCTGTCAAAACTGAAATCAATTAGAGATTTTTACTTAAGCTGGCTTAAAAGTCTGTGTGAAGATATTCATCTGTGGAGTAGAAGGAGTTGCCTATCAAAAAGTCTTTCAACCTCTGTTTAAACCGTGCTTTATCTGAAATCAAGTTTTTAACGGTTGCTAGAAATTTATTAAAAATATGTATTCCTGAATATTGGACACCTTTATGGACCAAGCTAAATGATTTTAGGTCTTTATGTAGATTATTCTTTTCCTAGTATTGGCACTATGTGTTGAGCTATTGGTTGAAATAGAGATGTATTACTTGCAACAAATTTCATTAAGGAATAAGTACACTACTGGCCATTAAAATTGCTACACTACGAAGCTGACGTGCTACATACTTGAAATTTAACCAACAGGAAGAAGATGCTGTGATATGCAAATGAATAGCTTTTCAGAGCATTCACACAAGGTTGGCGCCGGTGCCGACACCTACAACGTGCTGACATGAGGAATGTTTCCAACCGATTTCTCATACACAAACAGCAGTTGACCGGCATTGCCTGGTGAAACGTTGTTGTGATGCCTCGTGTAAGGAGGAGAAACGTGTACCATCATGTTTCCGACTTTGATAAAGGTCGTATTGTAGCCTATCGCGATTGCGGTTTATCGTATCGCGACATTGCTGCTCGCGTTGGTCGAGATCCAATGACTGTTAGCAGAATATGGAATTGGTGAGTTCAGGAGGGTAATACGAAATGGCGTGCTGGATCCGAACGGCCTCGTATCACTAGCAGTCGAGATGACAGGCATCTTATCCACATGGCTGTAATGGATCGTGCTGCCATGTCTCGATCCCTGAGTCAACAGATGAGGACTTTTGCACGACAACAACCATCTGCACGAACAGTTCGACGACGTTAGCAGCAGCATGGACTATGAACTCGGAGACCATGGCTGCAGCTACCCTTGACGCTGCATCACAGACAGGAGTGCCTGCGATGGTGTACTCAACGACGAACCTGGGTGCACGAATGGCAAAACGTAATTTTTTCGGATGAATCCAAGTTCTGTTTACAGCATCATGATGGTCGCATCCGTGTTTGGCGACATCGCGTTGAACGCACATTGGAAGCGTGTATTCGTCATCGCTATACTGACATATCACCCGGCGTGATGGTATGGGGTGCCATTCGTTACACGTCTCGGTCACCTCTTGCTCGCAATGACAACACTTTGACAGTGGACGTTACATTTCAGATGTGTTACGACCCGTGGCTCAACCCTTAATTCGATCCCTGCGAAACCCTACATTCCAGCAGGACAATGCACGATCACATGTTGCAGGTCCTGTACGGGCCTTTCTGGATACAGAAAATCTTCGACTGCTGCCCTGGCCAGCACATTGTCCAGATCTCTCTCCAATTGAAAACATCTGGTCAATGGTGGCCTTGCAACTGGCTCGTCCCAATACGCCAGTCACTACTCTTGATGAACTGTGGTATCGTGTTGAAGCCGCGTGGGCAGCTGTACCTGTACACACCATCCAAGCTCTGTTTGACTCAATGCCCAGGCGTATCTAGGCCGTTATTACGGACAGAGGTGGTTTCCCTGGGTACTGATTTCTCAGGATCTATGCACCCAAATTGGGTGAAAATGTAATCACGTGTCAGTTCTAGTATAATATATTTGTCCAATGAATACCCATTTATAATCTGCATTTCTTCTTGGCAATTTTAATGGCCAGTACTGTATACTGAGAAGCAGTGGTTAGAATACAAAGTTCCTTGAACAGGTTTCTACATGATGCTCTTGATTTTATACCACAAATGATTCTTGTCACACAGTTTTGCACCCTAAAAACTTTTGCTCAGTTTGATGAGTTGCCCCAGAATATGATTCCATATTATATAATAGAATGGAAGTATGAAAGTTTTTTATATTTATATCTTCTACATCTGACATCATCTCAAGGCAAAGACAGTCTTGTTTAGGCGCTTAAGCAATTCTGTGGTATTCCCTTCCAAATTGAATTTATTATCAAGTTGTAATTCCAGAAATTTAACACTGTCAACCTCTTCGATCTGCATTTCTTCATATGTTATACACATCCTGGAAGCAAATGTCTTACAGGTTCTGAACTGCGTATAGTGGGTCTTCTCAAAGTTTAATGGCAATGAATTAGCTTTAAACCACTTGTTAATGTCAGTGAAAGTTTGATTAGCAGCTGTTTTTAAATCTGTACTTTACTTCCTACTTATTGCAATGTTTGTAAAAGGAATGGACCCAAGATGGAACCTTGAGGAACACCACATGTAATTAATTCCCAGTCAGATGAAGACTGATGCTTACTGCACAGGTATTTCGCAACGACACCCTTTGTTTTCCTGTTAGATATATAAGACTCCAGGAATCTGTTGCCACCAATAGAAGAAAGAAAGATGGGGCGAGATCGCAGATGAAGGAAGGAGGAAGTGTTTCACTGTCAGAACCACAAATGAGTCGTGGCACTGTGGCTGCCGAATGAGGACGAGTATATTTGCAGAGAAGAACAACGCCAAGTCTCACCTAGGCACGTGCTTTGTGTTACAGAGCACAAAGCAGTTTTCTTGGGCTGTAAAAATAAATACTGGTGTTTATGACTAAACCACACTCCTGAAAATTTCATCAGCAATCTACTTTGCCACAAAACACCGAGAGCAGGACTTTACAAATAGTGAGAACTGGTCTACCTCTGGTTTCCACTGACGGAAACACGTAATTCCATTACACGGGCTGCAGCCTTCTGTCCACAGCTCCTGAAATACCTATATCAAGTTCCTATCAACCATACTATTCAAAAATTCGTCATGTTAACATTATGGACACTAGATAGTGTTTCTTGAGTCAGTCGACATATTTATTCAGGATACAAAACACAAAAAGCCACTTCTAACTCGCAACTACGCGTTTCTAGAGCCATACTCTCCCTTTTTAGGTCATCAAACCGATTTACTTGCACATGCGAAGTACGAGTCGTGAAGTAATGCTCGCACTAGACTAATGCTGTATGGCACATTTTGTCCGACATCAGATTTTTGCTGGTATACTACTATTACAAGTTCATACGCTAGTGGTAACAGATCTCATGCTCTCATGCTACCCGTATGAGTACAGAACTACAAGCCATTGCCATCATTTATTATGCGCGTTATGCGGCAGAGCACCGCTGTATACCCCTAACATAGTTGACAGTAGCGTTAATCTCACTCCCAGTAACAGAAAAATGTGTTAATAACGTACGATACAGCATAATTAACACTGATCCGTGGAGAGACATTAAAAGGAATAGAATACGCGATAGTGATTTGAGCATCAACAAAAGGATTGTAATGCCGGCGAAACAACATCCGAAAAAAAGAGAGGGGAATAACGCTTTAAATAAATATGTTTAATGTTTCTGCCTTTACGAATAACTTTCGTAATGCAACAGTGATAATGCATATTCTACAAAGAATAAAGCCCACCTCTAGAAACAGACATGTAGGTCACTAACTCGAACACAACCGTGAGCACAAAGGAACGAAATAAATTATGGAGGACATTCCGTGGGTAATGCAGCACATTTTCTTCTCGCTAATTCTGGTTGAAAAATTGTGAAATTTGTTGTAGGACGTCGTGGAAGATTCTCGCTTCATTCTCTGTAGTTTCATGAAGTTCCAGTTGGTGGCGGCGCTACAAGATGCCCTCAAAATGGCGTCTGTAAGGAAGGTGTGATCAAACCCAGAGCTGCCATTGAGGTTCTTTTGACGGAAAACCAGAGCATCGCAGATATTCACAGACACTTGTAGAATGTCTACGGAGATCTGGCAGTGAACAAAGGCACGGCGAGTCGGCGAGCGAGGCATCTGCCATCATTGTAACAAGATCGCGCAAAACTTTCCAGTCTCCCCTGACCTAACCGGCCGTACACATCTCTGACTCCTGCTGTGCTGGAAGGTGCGGACATTCTCATTCGAGGTCCTCGACGGAGCGCAGTCAAACATCGTGCTGCACAACTGGACGTCTCTGTTGGGAGTGCTGACACACTCGTCCACCAGTTGCGGTATTCAAAGGTGTGTGCCTGCTGAGGTGCTCGTCTCTTAACAGAAGATCATAAACAGCAACAAGAAACCATCTGTCCGGAATGGCTTGCGCGTTAAGAGGCTGATCGTGACAATTTTTTGTCGAACATCGTCACTGGCGACGAAAGATGAGTTCATCACTTCGAAACGGAAACAAATTGGAATCCGTGGATTGGCTCAACATCACCTCTTCTCTGAAAAAAAATTGAAAGCCACACTTTCAGCCAATAAACTCTGGGTCTCTGAAGGGGTTATTCTGTTTGATGTCCTCCCTCGTGGTGCAACGACCAACTTTGAAGTACGGGGTGTTCAAAACTCTCTCCGCAGTGCCGTGTGACTGTTAGACGCGCCTGCCGTATGCCGCAGTGAATATACCGAAATGAAATTCAGTGAAATACAAGTTATTAATTTATTGAATATTCATTTTTACTTACAGATTTTCACATTAAATGTTGAAAGTGTCCCCCCTGTTGTTTAATACACAATTGAATTCGTCTAATCATGTTTCCAAAAGCAAGCTGTAACATTTCTTCTGTAACAGAAGCAGTGAAAGTGGATATTGCAGTTTTCAATTCATCGATGGATTTTGGACGGTTTTTATAGACAGTTGCTTTCGCTGCACCCCAGAAGAAAAAGTCTGGTGGTGTTAGGTCAGGCGATCGTGGAGGCCAAGGTCCCTGTGAAATTATGCGATCGTCAAAAACATCAGCAAGCAGTGACATTGAAACGCGAGCTGTATGCGCGGTTACACCATCTTGTTAAAAATAACCGTTCAGTATTTCACTTAATACAAGTTCTCCTATGAATGGGCACAGAATATCACTGCAATATCGTTGTGCGTTTATTGTTTCGTTGAAAAATATGAAACCCACAATCCGACGTCTAGAAATTGCAACCCAAACTCCTATTTTCACAGAATGAAGTGGTTCCTCATGAATACACAACGGATTTGCAGTACTGCACATACGAGAATTTTGCGAGTTCATGTACCCGGATAAATGAAACCACGCCTCATCAGCGAAAAAAAAAATGGTTCAAATGGCTCTGAGCACTATGGAACTTAACTTCTGAAGTCATCAGTCCCCTGGAACTTAGGACTACTTAAACCTAACTAACCTAAGGACGTCACACACAACCATGCCCTAGGCAGAATTCCAACCCGCGACCGTAGCGGTCGCGCGGTTCCAGACTGTAGCGCCTAGAACCACTCGGGCACCCCGGCCGGCTCAGCGAAATACGTTTCACTAAGAATATCTCCTCCATTTTGTTGAACGAAATTTTTGAACCATTGACAATAATGCAGTCTCTTGCCATGATCAGTATTTTTCAGTTCTTACACGACTGTCACTTTGCATGGGAAAAGTTCTGATTTTTTCCTTACAGCTGTGTGGACCGTTCCGACACTAACATCGATTTCCTGGGCGAGTTTTCTTACTGACTTGTTCGGACTCATGGACATTTCATCGGAAATATCGAGTGGTTTATCCTCAGACTAAACGCTAGGACGATCACGTCTCGATGCATCTGTCCTGAACCCGTACTTCGAAATTTGCTAATCAAATCTCGCACAGTACCGCGATGTGGGTGTGTTGTCTCCGGGAAAACTGAATTATATGTTTGACGAACTGAAACTGTATATTTACCGCCAGCTTTGAAGACTTGTTCGACTAAAAACACACTCTCTTCAATGGTTAGCAGTTTAACAGTGACAAAAAAGGAACAAACGAACAAAGGAACTAAACTCAAACGTTCACGTCAACACGTAACGACACACACCAACGATACTACTGACGCTGGCTGAGAAAAACGAAATATTGGAATGTTGGGAGAGACCACTTGAAGGGAATAAACCCAGGCAGGCGAACAATCATACGGCACTGCGGAGAGACTTTTTGAATGCTCCGTATATTGTGCTACCTTAAGGAAATTAAAGAAGAGACTTCAGCGTGTTCGTCGCCACAAAAGTGCAAAACGAACTTGTCCTGCCCCATGACAACGCAGCGTCTCACAAAAATTTGAGCACCCGAGAGGAACGAATCTCGTACGCTCCGACTTGCTGCTGTTTGGTCCAAAGAAGGATGCACTGAGCGGGAAGCAGTACGTGGATGAAGTGGATGTTATTGCTCCGACGTCGGCCACTAGCGTGGAACCATGCGGCCGTACAGGCCTCTCAGTAAGTCGGCGTAACGCCGTCACGTTAAACGGAGAGTATGTTGAAAATCAGGGCTTGTAACCAAGGTGAATAATATGGTGTACTGGAATACTCAATAAAATCAATCAATCTGTTTCAAAATTTGGTGGACATCTCATTTCATTTCCGTTTTTAGGGTCGAGCCTTTAATCCTAGCGACTGCTTTAAAAGTATATGTAAATACGGTACATAACCCGTGAAGTCAAGTTAAAGTAATACTGAAATTACACTGGTTTGAGTTACAATAAGCACTCTTCGAACGGAAGCAAATGAACTAGGTAGACGAAGGAAATCTCCTGTACACTGGCTCTGGCTCAGTGTGTGGGCGTTGAGGACAATGGGGAAGGTGTCTCGGTAGATGGGATGTGTTGCCCTCATCCATTCACCTAGTGTAAGAGTATTCACAATATGAATGACATATCAAGGAGGAGTAATTCCTTGAAGTGAAAAGAATAACAGAGCAATAACACAAGTGTGGGGTGAGCAGCATCCTCTCATCGACGTTGCCCTGCATCTGTGGTTGGCAAACAGATCACCATTTAGTAGTCACTCTAGAAAATATCCAGCAGCGGAACCTTACGTTCTTAGTAATACCATTGTCCTACTGATAGCACACCTGAACAACGATTAAATATCACATATTTATGGAAATGTAATGTGTACTGAACGAAAGTTAGAACACAGTTTGTTGACACCGATGAAAAGAATGGAACACATGCTCGTTCACGACTACCTAGGAAAATAATAGGAAACAGACTTCTTGACGCCTACCTAAGAAAATAATGGAAAACAAGCTCCTTTCGTGGTCTGGTGCCCACCTGCAAACAGTCGTCTGTATAGCTGGTATTATGCCACCCTGTAAACGAAAAAGACATTATTTAAATCTGATCTGCGCAGTCAGGAAAAAAATGAAAAATAAATTAATGACAAAGATATTGTAAAGCGCTGAAATGCTTTAATTACATAATAGAGCTGCAGTGAACATAAACTACACAATATGATCTTAAAATGCCCCGCTTAATTTAGCTTTTCGTACTTCGACAGTCATGAGAAGCGAGCAAGAATGAAAGAGCGAAAAAGCGACAGAGAGAGACAGAGACAGAGAGAAAGAAAGAAACAATCTGTTGCACACAGTACATCTGCTTATATCTTAATTTATGCGAGTGAACTGTGAAGAGAACTGTTTTCAATACCGCATTACTTGTTGTAATTATCAGGAGCGGTGAGGTGCAGAATTCCAATAGAGTACGTCGGGAATCGATTGTGTAACGTACGGTATATGTAGATAACCAGTAGTCCAAGGCACATTCAAATATCCAAATACGTTAAAGAGAGTAAATATCGTGTAAACTGAAGCTGGAGGAGGGAAGAAAGGAAACGGAGGGAACTATTGATGTCAGATGCATTGGGACTTCATGCGGAACCAGTGGCAACATGTGAAAATGTGTGCCAAACCGGGAGTCGAACCCGAGGCGGTTGCATTAACCACTGCGCCAACGGACAGAGTGTTTATTGTCATTTCTCGGACTATCTCGGCACGCCCCTCGCCCCACCCATGATCCCGCCTATAGCGCAGTTGTCGTCCATGTCCTCCATACCCACCACTCTGAGATGTCCACAGGAAGCCGAACGTAATTGTGCATCCGCACTGAAGGTGGTGGGTTCATTACACATTGAGGCGCATCAATTATATGAACCCGTGGTGTCTATTCATTCGGGCATGTACGAATGAACAGACACCCACGTATTCATATAACACTGGTTTGATACAGTACTCCATGCTAATCTAACCTGTGCATGCGCTAGCCGCTTCATTTGTAACTATTGCAACCTACGTCCATTTTAACCTACTTTCTTTATTGATGCATAGGTCTCTGTCTACAGTTTTTCTCCCCCCATACTTCCTTCCATAGCCAAACTGGCTATTCCTTGATGCCTCTGTGTCCTATCTGTTAGTGAAGTTTTGCCATAAACTTCTTTATCCTCCATTTCGGTTCACTACCTCCTCACTAAAGTATTGGATCTACCCATGTGATTTCAGCATTCTTCTATAGACCTTCATTCACGGAACTTCTATTGTTGTCTTGTGTGAACTGTCTGTCGTCCACGTGTCACTTCCGTATAAAGTAACACGACGTGTACGGAGATTTTCGCCTTAGGTAATTACTGTGTGTTAATTAGACAGTAGTCCCTGGTTTCTTCATTGTATTTGTTTTCAGTGTGAGGTTAGTACCTTTCATTCGCCGATTTTGTTGATACGAATTAAAAATATGAATGAATGTATCAGAATGTCGAAACTTTATTTGTAAATTTAATCTTTTAATAGTACTTTTCTGTGATGTTAATGTAAGTAATGTAAATTTTAAAGTATGTGTAATCAAAGTGGAAATTAAAGAAGAAGAGATTCAAATGGCTCTGAGCACTAGGGGACTTAACTTCTGAGGTCATCTGTCCCCTAGAGCTTAGAACTGCTTAAACCTAACTAACCTAAGGACATCACACACATCCATGCCCGAGGCAGGATTCGAACCTGCGACCGTAGCGGACACGCGGTTCCGGACTGAGCGCCTAGAACCGCTCGGCCACCTCAGCTGGCCTCTTGTTTTGTCTGTTTATTATGAAGTAGGGTGTCGGCTTTAGTTGTGTATTATTGTGATTTGGTCTTGTGGTGAGATTCTTTATTGTGTGTCTCGTATCCTTTCACTATACGCTGTTATTTATTTATCTTAATTCATGTCCTAAGGTTGTAGCCTGAACGAACTAAGAGGATCTGATTTTTTGGCATTCTCTCTACTGTGTTAGGAACTAGTGTATTATTGTTAAATTCTGTATTCATTTGTGTCCCCTTATTGTAACCCTGATTGAGTCTGTTGAGAAATTTCATTAAAACTGTTTTGTGTGCATCAGTCCGTAAGTCATACTTTGTTTCTCTGAGCGTTGAGGTCTTTGGTCGCTGCTTATTATGTATGCGCTATGGACTGTTTATATCTATTTAAACGTGACAATAAATAATTTCGGTGCCAGATGGAATATTATGATCTCTATAGACAAACAATAGATATGTTGAAGTTGATCTTGATTTGTCACATTCTGATATCTTTACTTTTTTAGCGTTGAATAGAGTTTGGGCTGAGGGGAGTATGTCCGTTCATTATTTAACAATAACCATTCAAGTGGAGAAACCGCTGTACGTCATTATTACAATAGTCCCGTGGCAACTTTTACTGTAGGAAAGGCGAAGGAGTTTGGCAGTTCAGCGAAGGCTGTAAAAGGAGGTAAGTGAAAATGGATTAATTCCTGGCTGTCTTGGACTGTGTCGAAATGGCCGCTTGCGCGGTACGTAAAAATTGAGATAGTGATTCTCACCCTTTTCAAGAGCTTGTAGTCTTTAACTTTGCGATTTCACTGTCAGAACATAATACGAATGATAATTTCCTCCAGGTCAGTTCATCAGACAAGCCCTCTACCTCCTCCATATCGATCTAAAGCGAGACAGGTTTTCCTTTTTTTTTTTCTAGAGCGTAAAACTAACCATAATCGTGGAATGTGGTACTAGGAAATAACCCGTTCGTACTTCCCTCGCTAATGTAAATCCCTTTTCTATGCTGCGACTAACGATTCCTTCGAGAGCAATCCTCAGATTGCGGGTGTATCTAGTTTTAAAAAAAAATGTTTAAATGTGTGTGAAATCTTAAGGGACTTAGCTGCCAAGGTCATCAGTCCCTAAGCTTACACACTACTTAACCTAAATTATCCTAAAAACAAACTCACACATCCATGCCCGAGAGAGCACTCGAACCTCCGCCGGGTCCAGCCGCACAGTCTATGACTGCAGCGCCATAGACCGCTCGGCTAATCCCGAGCGGCAATTTTCAAAGTTACCAAAATTATTAAATTTTTGTTGTCTCACTAAGCATTCAATAATTTTTCTGTGCAGGTCAGTAAATGAAAGTCACACAGGAGCAGACTTTACGCTGTTAATAAACTGAATTGTTTTTGCTTAAGAAGTTTCGACAACGCCATCCCCAGCCTCTTACCACTCTCAGCAGTTCATATGGCACATCTCCGTGTTACATTCAGTTACAGACCTCATTGTCATCCTTGCTAAAACTGATACATTATGTTTTACGTAGTCTGCCTTTGTTCCAGTATGTCACCGACTAATACCTCTTGGTAACTGACATAAAAGTATCCTCCTTATTTGGGAAGTCTACCAAGTAAGAACTAAAGAATATCAGTTGTGTGGCCAGAACATGTGCAGCAGAAAATTTTAAGCCTTTATTTGCATTTCATGTTCTGTTAATCCTTTTACAGTGCTGAGAATTCTTGTCTGCTGACGTTTGTTTGTTATTATTTTATGGATAAAATACTAACAAGCCAACGTCAGACAGACAAGTTATTTATTGGTATTTTAAGGCTATCTAAACCTCTTTCCTAGATCAGAATCAATACTCAAGCATTAGACACTGATGAAGTAACTAAGGAAGAAAAGGAGTGTAGGTACCTGAGCTAGTCCCTGGAGGACCCTGTTGGTAAACAGTACGTAGTAGCCAGCCCACGCAGACAGCGGTGTCAGAACAGTCAGAATAGATGAGACGAGAATGCCGAACAACAGGACGACTTTACCACCGAAACGGTCAGCAAGCACACCGCCTGGGATATGCCCAACCGTATAACCGTAGTAGAAGCCTGCGAGGATCTCTCCTTGCATATGCTTATCCCACATGAACTCTCCATCCTGAAATAAAGATACAATGAAAATGTTTCTGATATGTTTATTTGATATTGTACATTAAAACTTTACAGATACACCACACATGAAATTCAGCTAGTATGTTGTTGTGCAATCTAAGATAGCCAGAACGGGTTTCACTGATGTGAATGATGATTATTAACGGGATTTTGTGCTTGACTCACTGTTCATCGTTGAAAAAAGTCGTCAATTTCTTGAATAATGCAGGAATTTAATGCGCTACTGGAATGTAACCTGCTATCAGCCGTTTTTCCAACATAAATACTCAGTAATATTGAAATCTAGCGATTGTAGAATCCGCAAAAATAGGCGTTATTTCACAAGCATGATTACCACATCAGCATCAGATTCAACAAGCGTGTGAATGGATACGTCGTCATGTTAGAACGAAATTCCCTTTAGAGAACATGCCTTTATAATGTATGATCACTACTGCAAAATGATATGATCTGCTGATAATTACTCTGGAGATCCAAAGAAACTCGTATACCTGCCTAATATCGTGCAGGGCCCCCGCGATCACGCAGAAGGGCCGAAACACGACGTGGCATGGACAATACTAATACCTGAGGTAGTGCTGAAGGGAACTGCCACCATTAAACCTGTAGGGCTGTCCATAAAACCGTAAGAGTACGAGGGGTGGAGATCTCTTCTGAACAACGCGTTGCAAGATATCCCAAATATTCATGTCTGGGGAGTTTGGTGGCCAGCGGAAGCGTTTAAAACTGAGAAGATTGTTTCTGGAGCCATTCTGTAGCAATTCTGGATGTGTGGGGTGCCGCATTATCCTGCTGGAATTGCCCAAGTCCATCGGAATGCACAATGGACATGAAAGGACGCCGGTGATAAGACAGGATGCTTACGTACGTGTCACCTGTCAGAGTGGTATCTAGACGTATCAGGGGTCGCACATCACTCCAACTGCACACGACCCACACCATTAAAGAGCCTCCACCAGCTTGAACAGTCCCCTGCTGACATGCAGGGTCCATGGATTCATGAGGTTGTCCGCATTCCCGTACACGTCCATCTGCTCGATACAATTTGAAAAGAGACTCGTCCGACCAGACAACATATTTTCAGTCATCAACAGTCCAGTGTCGGTGTTGACGGACCCATGCAGAGACATGAAGCTTTGCGTCGTGCAGTCGTCAAGGGTACACGATATTTCGTTGAATAGTTCGCACGTTGACGCTTGTCGATGGCCCAGCATTGAAAACCGCAGCAATTTGCGGAAGAATTACACTTCTGTCACGTTGAACGATTCTCTTCAGTCGTCGTTGGTCCTTTTGTTGCGTGATCTTTTTTCCGGCCGCAGCGAAGTCTGAGATTTTATGTTTTATCGGATTCCTAATATTCTCGGTACACTAGTCATATGGTCTTACGGCAAAATCCCCACTTGGTCACCACCTCGGAGAGGCTGTGTCCCATCGCTAGTGTTCCGACTGTAACACCACGTTCAAACTCACGTAAATCTTGATAACCTGCCATTGTAGCAGCAGTAACCGATCTAAGAAAGGCGCCAGACAATTGTCTTATATAGGCGTCGCCGACCGCAGTACCATATTCCGCCTGTTTCCATACCTCTGCACTTGAATACGCATGCCTATACCAGTTTCTTTGGCGCTTCAGTGTATATGCCCGCGTGAAACATTGTACTTTTTGGGAAGGCGGCTATGAATGCACGTTGTTCCTGATGTTCTGCAGATAAATATACACACTTCCTTAGGACGTAATGTAAAAGTAGAATAGTGAGACCACAGAAAATTTCATAGGTCGACAGTCCATTTCTACGCTTGTTGCATCACTGCAAGCTATTCTTTGCATTCACATCGCTCATAAGAATTTTTGCATTTGCAGCTCTACGAGAAAAGCTTTGTGTGCCCACCGCACTTTTCCGTTGATAGTGTCTTCTATGAAATCCTTGAAGTCAGCGTTCTGTTCTGTTATAGTGGTCTTTAAGTTACAGGTAACAATTATCGTAGAACCGTCCTAACCATACAAGGAAGTTTAGTCTTCTTTCTTTCAGATTTGAAACTGTTGTCACAGGCTGGCTTATTAAGAGGAAAGCAAAAGGTTGTGCTCATCAGGGTCTCAAGTTTCATCGTTATGGTAGTTCAACTGAATACCAGAACGATAAAAGACCTAATACCGACTTCCCCTTCCCATTTCAGAAATTCATGCCGAAATTTATCCTTCTTGTTAATAACCTTTCCGTCAATCAAAGCTTTATTAGGCACAATCTCATCCCTTAAAGAATGCGTGGCATGCGAGACGAACACAATCGTACCACTATTTCGTCCGCCCCCGGTAGCTGAGTGGATGCCGACACGGTAGCTCAGCGTGCTCGGTCAGAGAACTGGCTGCTCTCTGTAATAAAAAGAAAACTGAGTGAAGGGATGAACAACGAACTTCAACGGATGTCATGTGACGTGCGCTACGACCAAACACGACGAACAATAAGGAACCAAAAAAAAAAGTGGTTCGATTCCCGGCTGGGTCGGAGATTTTCTCCGCTCAGGGACTGCGTGTTTTGTTGTCCTAATCATCATCATTTCATCCCCATCGACGCGCAAGTCTCCGAAGTGGCGTCAAATCGTAATACTTGCATCCGGCGAACGGTCTACCCGACGTGAGGCCCTAGTCACACGACATTTACATTTACCACAATTGCATTCATGTCACTTCCACAAGACAGGCCTCATGATACGTGAATTCTAGTAAGTTCCTACGCAACAATCTGTCATTTATCAACATTTACCAGGAGCACGTCATCATCATCCATTTGTGTTATACAGCTCTGCTTAATCAAAACAGTATTAGAGTTTACATTTTCTCACACATAACTGTTGTTCAGCTTGATGTAGAACTTCCAGTCATTTATATTTTATCACTCTCTGCACTTTACTTAGATACTCTCTTAAACCTTAGAGGAAATGTGAGATGAAAGGTCCCGGTCTCATAGGGACAGAAATAATCATTATAAATACGGGTAAAATCTACTCCCGACAGTGAACAGTTTGTTCCTAATGGCGATGTTGGTGACAGTTGCCTAAAAGTCAAAGAAATGGTCCAACGTGGAAATCAAAGAAAATTTTAACGACCTTTGGAACCCCTTGCTAGAGTAATTCGACTACCTGAGCCAGGATACATTTACGTCAGCCGCAACTCGCCTTGCGCCCGCCTGGACCCTCGAGCACCAGCTCGCCCGGGCAGGAGTCAGGGTCGCGGACCAGCTGGATCCCATCAGCAGTATCTCTCTCCTGTAGCGCCGTCCCGTTGACCATGTCGACGATGGCCACCGAGATGTTGACACGCGTCGCGTAGCTGATGGCCAGGCCCAGTGTATTAAGTAGCAGCATGGTGTAGCGCGTCTTCCAGAAGCCTGCGACATGAACCGAAAGGTAGTCACTTCGTAACATTTGAGGTCGATACAGGGTTGTTTCTGCTAGCATTACTGTGCTATTTTAAAGTTGACATTCTTAACGTCTGTATGTCTGCAAGGGAAAATAACCAAGACGAAGCAGTATCTAAGAATGACAAGATGTAGAAAAAGCAGACGCTCATTCACAGTTTTCTAAAAAATATATTTCATATCATTTAATATCTGTGCCGTCTTAATTCGTCAAATAATTGCATTATTGAAGAACTGTTGCTGTTACGGGATACAAGCTATAATTTCGTTTGAGTTTACTTTGCTGAAAGGGCAGCGCTACCGGTTTCGAATTTATACAGTGTTCGTGAGACTGCTTATACGCTTGTCTTAAGTTACACGGACGTCGGATATAAGTGAGATACCATGAAATTATCTGTAACATTCGGTTTCATCGTCTTTCTTCAACGAATGACACTCATGCTGCTTTCCATGGCTTCACATACACTCATTGCGGTCATCACTACTATTCACGTTCGTTAGGCAACAACACAAACTGTCTTTTTTTGTCTTTCGTTTTGACATTATTCGTTGGATAAAGACGATGAAAACAAATGTTCCTGACGATAATTTCACAAAAACTCATTTGAAAACCCATTTCCATTCAGCGTTTCATTAAAGATGTTTTAGTTCACTTGGTTAGGGATGTGGAAGTAAATTGATCACGGCCTTGCAAAAGTTAACAGTCCGGTATCCCCGTGAGATTTTTTTTCCGACAAACAAAGAAAATTTAAATCATGTTGGCTGGATGAGTATTAGGACCTTAATTTTCGCGAGAACCACTTCAGTGACTTAACGATTACACCACATCTCTCAGTGAGAAAGAAAGTAGAAATTGTCTGTCAAATATATTTTAAGATCGCTTTAAAATCCTCTCAATGGTTAAATGAGGTGAAAAGACTTCTTTTACCTCTAGTAAATTTTTAAAGAGCTGTCGTGTTTTCTAAACCGTGATAAATGATGTCATCCTTCCAGAGTTACACAGCTATTTAGTGGTTTCACGACTGCTACAACTAAATGTTGTAGTTGTTGTTGTGGTCTTCAGTCCTGAGACTGGTTTGATGCAGCTCTCCATGCTACTCTATCCTGTGCAAACTTCTTCATCTCCTAGTACCTACTGCAACCTCCATCCTTCTGAATCTGCTTAGTGTATTCATCTCTTGGTCTCCCTCTACGATTTTTACCCTCCATGCTGCCCTCCAATACTAAATTGGTGATCCCTTGATGCCTCAGAACATGTCCTACCAACCGAACCCTTCTTCTGGTCAAGTTGTGCCACAAACTTCTCTTCTCCCCAATCCTATTCAGTACTTCCTCATTAGTTATGTGATCTACCCAACTAATCTTCAGCATTCTTCTGTAGCACCACATTTCGAAAGCTTCTATTCTCTTCTTGTCCAAACTATTTATCGTCCATGTTTTACTTCCATACATGGCTACGCCCCATACAAATACTTTCAGAAATGACTTCCTGACACATAAATCTATACTCGATGTTAACAAATTTCTCTTCTTCAGAAACGCTTTCCTTGCCGTTGCCAGTCTACATTTTATATCCTCTCTACTCGACCATCATCAGTTATTTTGCTCCCCAAATAGCAAATCTCCTTTACTACTTTATGTGTCTCATTTCCTAATCTAATTTCCTCAGCATCACCCGACTTAATTCGACTACATTCCATTATCCTCGTTTTGGTTTTGTTGATGTTCATCTTATATCCTCCTTTCAAGACACTGTCCATTCCATTCAACTGCTCTTCCAAGTCCTTTGCTGTCTCTGACAGAATTACAATGTCATCGGCGAACCTCAAAGTTTTTATTTCTTCTCCATGGATTTTAATACCTACTCCGAATTTTTCTTCTTTTTTTCTGTCGTGCGAAATTAACACGGAACTTACCATAAGCGCTCTCCATTGAAATTCTCTTATGTAATGTGAGACAGAATCAAGAACATATTTTCAGAAAGTGGTGTTTCACAGATCGAAAGTATTTGAAAAATGTCATGGTAACCGCCTGGAACTGCTCGACAGACCATCGTCAGGTTCTTAAAAGCAGTTATAGTCTCATATTAGGCGATTGTAAAATCACGGACGTCAGATAATAAAATCATAAAGTTGTCTGTTGGCACGTCATAATATAAATTACATCGTCAATAAACAAACTGTGTTATGCAGCAGCCATGAACATCGATTGCTGATGTAACATGAAAGAGTTCACTGTCTACCACAATTTATATTATACTGACAATGTAATTTAGATTACGAGGTGACAACAGTGACAGACTCATGATTTCATTAGTATATATGATGTCAATGATTCTATATACGAGTAATATAATGCCGTAAATGCTTTTACAAACCGAAACTACTTGTTAAATTTAAGATTTTATCAGCAGTTTGAGCCGGTAATCATGACTTTTTCAGAATGAGGGTTGTGGTTTCTTACTTGTTGAGCTTGCCACACAACTGTTCAGTTAAGAATACTATTTCCCATATTAGATACCTTGTGGGACGTAAAGTAGCTTTCTGCAAGAAGCAGTATGTTAATATATGCTGTATATCAGTATGTAATTTACAATAATTAAAACTAGAAAATATTATTTTGTTGGGAGGGAGACTTTGGTAATGTTACGCGAATATGCTTCAATAAGGGGTTGAAGTATCTTCGAATGTTTTAAACGTCTGACCGAGCAGGTAGTTTTGAATATCAACTTTTTACCATACATCACTGCTTTTAGCATTAACAGTGTGCTGAATGTGACATTTCGATGGAGTAGAACATGTGCCTCAGGTGTGGTGCGTACGGATGAGTAACAGTATTCATAAATTGGAACATGAAATGACATTCACTCGAATGTTGTAACAGTGGTAGATCTAGATGTACTCTACAGGGCAACCAGTATCAAAAGGAGAACAGAGGATACGATAACTATTCAGTTTAACAACAATTTGAAAGTGCTGTAAGAAACTGGTACAGAGCCTAAGGCGGTGTAATACGCGTCTTGTGTTGGGAAATCAGCATTATCTGGCGCTACGTTAAAGCATGTGCAAATAGACAATGGTTAATTTATCTAGGGAGGTTCCAACATGAGAAGCACAACGTTGTAACTCACGTGCTGAGATATTGTAAGGGCAAAACTTTTGCTCTGCGTGACTGGGGACTTTATCACTATGTTTACTGTATGTGACCTGCTGATCCTCGACTGATAATAACAGTTAAATGGTAGTTTTGAGCATATGTGCATTTGAAACTGAACAACTACTAAAGATTTATTGCTCTAACATTTTTGCTCAGTTTATTGTGAAGACTCATCAGTGGAAAAATGTAGGATACTCACGCACAATGTTTAGTCTCCCATTTTCAATTTGTAAGCAAGAAACACAAATAATCAGAGTCCTCAACATAATCCACAAAGTCATACAACATGGACGAGCAACGAGGTCTTAAGTTGAAGCTGGATGGGGATTGTGATCGATGACAGAACAGATGAGTGCTGTTGTCTGGATTCTGTTGCCAACGTGGTACTAGCCGGTACGATTTGGAGATGTACTGTTCTCATTGAACATTAATAACCCAACATCCGATTGGAATAACAACAGTTTTTAAGTTGTGACTTCCAGTTTTTTCATGTTCTTTTACAAAGGAAGATCAGCAATACAGCCACCGTTTAATTCTTGCATCGTTTCAGAAATACGTGACATAAATATTAATGTCAGTGTGATCGGAAAGCAGCTGAGATCACTAAACTTGAACAAGATCCCAGGGCGCGATGGATTCCCTGTCTTATTCTGTCAGGAATTTACAACCAAGTTTTCCCTTCTCTTAATCATAAAATATCGTATAAAGGCACAGGTCACACCCTATTCCGCTAGCTGAAGTGATCCACAAAACGACTGCCTAAAATCATTAACCTCCATCTGTTGCAGAATGTTAGAACATATTCTGAGCTCAAACGTAACGAGATATCTCGAACAGAATGGCCTCATCCACGCCAGTTATCAATGGTCCGGCAAACACCAATCTTGAGGAACCTATGTCGGACATTTCGCATATGACACCATGAAAGCAATGGATCAAGCCCGTCAAGTGGCTTAAGCAATTGTTGATTTCTGAAAATCATTCGACTCTGCATTACACCAACGCCTATTAATGAAAGTAGCAGCGTAAGAGGTATCAATTCGTGTCTGGATAAAGATTTTGTGGGGGAAAGTCGTCGATAGATACTTGCTTTACTTTCCGTGTCCGGAACTAGACATCAGACTTCCAAAAATCAGCAGCCAACATGGCCTTGTCATTTGCGTCCCATAAGTCATTCATTGTGCATGGATGGTCTAAATATGGACAGATAAGCAGGTGTTGAGGATCCTGGACAGAACCACACAGACAGATAGTGTTCTTATTCTCTTTTAGGAAATCCCATTGCTGCAGGTTTGTCTTGCACTTACTTCTACCCTCATACGGTTTAGGGTTCTCCAGACTGTGTATGGTAGGTCTCCACCAGGCGCCACTTCTTCTTTTACATCTTTATGGGGGTTTCTCAGGTCGATTTCCCACCTTTTCAAAAGATTCTCTGCAACCGACCCTTCCAGGACTCGGGTACGTGACAGGAAACTCTTCCTCGAACAAAGCCGTCGTTCAACAGGCTGGTGTCCATGTAAAGGCTGACGCATGTCCTTTTCTTGCTTGGTTTTTTCGGCATCGGCAGCGATGTCACGTCGTACGTTGGACGGTGCGATCCCCATGATTAAGTACATCTTGTGCACTGGGGTTGGCCTCAAGAATCCGGTAACAATTCGTGCCATTTCATTCACCGCGACATCAACTTTTCTCGCGTGTGTTGATGCAGACCATACTGGAGCGGCATATTCCGCGGCTGACACACTGAGCGCAAGGGCTGAAGTTCTCAGGACTTTTGGGTTTGCACACCAGGATCCGCTGGTTAGTTTCCTGATGATGTCGTCTCTAGTTGAGACTTTTCCCCTTGTGGCATTACAATGATGTTTATAGGTCAGTGTGCGATCCAACGTGACACCAAGGGCGTTTTACAATGCTCGAGACGTTCACCTCTCTATATTACATTTAATTCGCGATTTGCCTCCCTGTTCTTTAAATGGAATGTACAGACCTGCGTCTTGGAAGGGTTAGACCTTAGGTGGTTTGCCTCATAATACTGGGAGAGAGCTTCCAAGGTACTGGTTAATTTCTTCTCTACATCCATAAAATTGTTACCTTGGGCTGCAACTGCAGTGTCATCGGCATACATAAATTGGCGCGTGATATTTGGCACTGGATGGTCATTTGTATATATATTATACAGAGCTGGGGAGAGGACGCTTCCCTGAGGTAGGCCATTCCTCTGATTTCTCCACATGCTCTTCTTGCCCTGAAGACAAACGAAAAATCTCCTATTATGCAGGAAAGTACCTATCAGTGATGTTAAAGTTGGTTAAGACGTCCCCTTGGAAGTGTGTTGGTACACTTGATGGTGGCATACTTCGGTTTGGTAGTAAGATACGAGGAAAATGCTGTTACCATACCAAGAAGTTTGCTTACAAAACACTCATGAGGCGCATCATACAATATTAATGAAGTGTGTGGAACCCATACCACTTAATTTTTAAATGAGTACACACAGCTCCACAGCCCCAGTTGCAAGTTACCTATCTAATGGCTCCCAGGGGCTACAATTACAATTTTCAGTATTTCATGTAATTATTGACCAAATTTAAAATGTTTTCATAATCTATTCATTAAGTGGTATAATCTTACGTCAAAGGTTTAACACAGTAAGACAACTACTCCAGATAGAAACTGTGTCGTCTTGAGTAAGTGCAACTGACAGAGTGCAGTGTATCCACAGTACATCCATGCAGTATTTTGGAATGAGTCTTCCAACAATCGTTACGCCTAATTTCAAAACTTTTCGTAACTTTTTCTCACTGACACCCACTCCCCCCCGACTCCTTGCACTCCATCCCTTCCTCCGCCCGCCCATCCCCCTCTCGCCCCTCCCACTCCCACACAAAAAATGAATGGGAAAAAGTTTATTGTCTATTTCATTTTCGCAGTTCACATTGTAAAACTTCAGTTTCAGGCATGACGTTTTAATTTTTCCATTTTTTTATTAACTAACTCTATTAGCAGCACATTTTGCAAACAGTATCCACGTATACCACTGAATGGATCTGCAAAATTATGTCATTGTGCGACACACAAATGGTATGATGCGTTTTTCACTGCGAGTCTGAATCTTTAAAGCAGCGGTTGTCAAGCTATTTTGGGCACGGAACGCTTTTACGGACTCCTAAAATAAACAAAATCTGGTTTTGCGTACATTAATTATAATAATTTAATGAAAATCATACAAAAATGTACATTATACACTACTGACCTCTACAACAATATACAAAACAACACACACTAACCTAATACACAAAATAAGTACGTATTGATTCCGCTGTAAACTGATAAAATTGTTTCCATTTAATGGGAGGTATGAAGCTTTTTTTTTTTTTTTTTTTTTTTTACCCACTATTTGTGAGGTCCGATACAAGAGAACTGAAGGCACATGTGAGGTTTAGCATTCAGTCTATTGTGGTATTTTGTCTTTGTAGCTGCATATGCTGAGAATTACGTTTCACACAAATATGTTGTTGCGACGGGAGAAGAACAGAGCCTGTGTGGCAAATTCTGGATATTCATCACGAACCCAGCACAAAAAATTATTAAGTAACGTTGTTTTAAACAACGATTCCATGTCTGAATCTGATATTATTTCTAAAAGTGATTCATAGGTTTTGTTTGATATACTTTCTGGCTTCTGCAAATTTGGTACAAAAGCATTCTGAACCCATGAATTCATTTTGAGCTTCGTATTCTGCTCTTCAGGAAAATACGTCTGAAAATACGCGTGCATATCATGGAGACATTGGTCGAATTCTTCAAACATTTCATTTGGTAATTCTGCTGTCTCCCCAACGAACACATTCAGTGTTAAAAATCTTCCTAGTCCGCTCTTGTCAACATAATCCAAAAATCTAACTTTAAAGGCGGTTTATTTTATTATTAGTAATGAAAACTGCTGTCTATTTCTCTTGTAAAGATAAATCCAGTTCATTAATGTTTCCAAACATATCTGACAAAAAAGCTAGTCTGAACAACCAAGCCACATCGCTCAAACAGTTCTATAATTTAAAAGAAATGTCAGTGATAAAAACTTGTAATTCAGCTCTTAGTCCAAATAATCTTGTTCGATGTATCCTGCGAGGTTGTTGATTCTATGCGAAACAATGTAACTCGAAAGTGGCGTTGTAGAAACATGCTTTGCAGTTTTTTCATTGACGATACATTGTGTTACGTCTGCCACACACGGTTTTATAAAATTCTCAGCGATATTGTGCTCTTCACGCACTTGTGCAACGTGATGCTGACTAAATACGATGCCTCCGTGGCTTTTTCATTCACACTTTGGGTCACATACTTCATAGTTATTCTTAATAATTGTTCTTTCTCATGGATAAAAAATTCTTCATCTTTGTCTTTCCAGTTGGAGGGTATAGTTTCTGAATGTCGGCGCATCTCAACAGGTACCATGGAACTATTCGGACGTAGCTTACTACATAATGTGCAGAGAGTGAGCCGTTAAAATCAGCAAATCTGATACTGGTGTAAGAGGCGTCGTACTATCTTTTTTCACCTTTAACGAGTCGTTAGATATTTTACTGCCTGAGACCATGGAGCTCGAACTCGTTACATCACCTTCTTGAATCCCATAGTCTTAATCGGATATCTCTGAGGTTGATGCCACATCTTTCAAGCAAACCGCCTTTGAACTTTCCATGCAAGTTTTTGTTGCAACACCATTAAGCCAACGCTCCATTCTATCTTTTAAAATCAACAATTTAATTTAACAATGTGATATACGTGGAATAATATTATCATAAGGTACAGTATTTTACAACTGTCGTGACTAACAAATATGAATCGAAAATATCGCGGCCCGAGAGTGGTTTGCGGCTACGCCATGCCGAATAGGGCTGTACACTGCAGTCGCAAGCTCAAGTTAAGTATTGTAGACTGTGCTGTGCTGCTCGGGTTTATACAGTCCTGAGTAATGAAGCACAGATAACGAAGTGACGAAATCCTTTGAGACTGTTCGAGGTGTTTGTGCAGACGAGAGAGATGGAGACAGAGCAGTGGAAAGTTCGCAGCATGCCTATATTAGACAGCATGCAGAGGTAGAAGGAGATAGAGACACGGAGAACATGTCAGAACCACCACTGCGTGCATCTGTAATAATGAGTAACGAGGCTACACATACCTGCTCGTACTAGTTAAATTCTTTCATGTGTAGTCTTCTATCGTTGCATTATTATAGATTTCTTATGCTGATGTCGCCTCAGTTTCGGCTATTGTGCGCTGAGAGGAAAAACTAAATTTTACAAAACCGATGCCGTTATGATATTTATAAGGGTTGGTTTTCTCAGTATGTGACAACATTTGACGTGATTTGTTCTTTAGGTTGTTGCACACATCAAAGAAAGTTTTGCATCACCTCGGCTCCGAGAGTTCCGGAATCTGTACAGAAAATCGGAATAGAGATCAACATAAACATCATTTACGCCCTTTCTATTGCTCATGAAAACCACACATTGCATGTTGTACCACCATACAGCGAGACCTTCAGAGATGGTGGTCCGGTACCTTTAACACCCAGTATCACGTCCTCTTGCCTTGATGCATGCCTGTATTCGTTGTGGCATACTATCCACAAGTTCATCCAGGCACTGTTGGTCCAGATTGTTCCACTCTTCAACGGCGATTCGGGGTAGATCCCTCAGAGTGGTTGGTGGGTCTCGTCGTCCACAAACAGACCTTTTCAATCTATTCCAGGAATGTTCGATAGGCTTCATATCTGGAGAACACGCTTCCCCTCTCTTCAAGCGATGTCGTTATCCTAAAGTAAGTCATTCGCAAGATGTGTGCGATGGGGGCGGGAATTGTCGTCCATGAAGACGAATGCCTCGCCAAATATGCTGCCGATATGGTTGCACTATCGGTCGGAGGATGGCATTCACGTATCGTACAGCCGTTATAGCGCCTTCCATGACCACCAGCGGCGTATGTCGGCCCCACGTAACGCCACCCCAAAACAGCAGGGAACCTGCACCTTGCCGCACTCGCTGGACAGTGTGTCTAAGGCGTCCAGCCTGATCGGGTTTCCTCCAAACACGTCTCCGACGATTGTCTAGTTGAAGGCATATGCGACACTCACTGGTGAAGAGAACGTGATGCCAATCCTGAGCGGCCCATTTGGCATGTTGTTGGGATCATTTGTACCGTGCTGCATGGTGTGTTGCAAAGATGAAGTTGCGCTTCATGCAGCCTACAGCGCTGCATACAGTTTGAGTCGTAACACGACGTCCTGTGGCTGCACGAAAAGCATTATTCGACATGGTGGCGTTGCTGTCAGGGTTCCACCGAGCCATAATCCGTAGGTAGCGGTCATCCACTGCAGTAGTAGCCCTTGGGCAACCTGAGCGAGGCATGTCATCGACAGTTCCTGTCTCTCTGTATCTCCTCCATGTCCGAACAACATCGGTTTAGTTCACTCCGAGACGTCGGGACACTTCCTTTGTTGAGAGCCCTTCCTGTCGCAAAGTAACAATGCGGAGGCGATCGAACCACAGTATTGACCGTGTACGAATGGTTAAACTACAGATAACATGAGCCGATTGAATGACGAACTAATCGGTTGTCTGACCCCCTCGGTCTAATAGGCGCTGCTCATGCATGGTTGTTTACATCTTAGGCGGGTTTAGTGACATCTCTGGACAGTCAAGGGGACTGTGTCCGTGATACAATATCCACAGTCAACGTCTATCTTCAGGAGTTCTGGGAACCAGGGTGATGCAAAACTTTTTTTGGCGTGTGTATTACTGTAGCGAAGCCCCCACATAGGTCCTGCTGAGTCCCAACGCTCCGTGAAACTTAGTTTGAGTATCGCTGCTGTAAAGTATCGGGTTAGAGAGGGAGGAGGTTTTCTGGTATAGAACTAACAAAGTGTACTGAATGTATGGACACATGTTTGATTGATACACTAGCAAGTGTCATGAACATGCTGAAAAACTTGCAGACGCTTGAAAACAGATGTCAACTTTCCTGCGAAAGACAATTTACAGGGCCTTAAGAACCAGTATGAAGAGAGGTTTCTAGGAGTGTACTACAGCCCCCGACATATTGCTCCTGTATGGACCATGAATTAGAATAGACTGAAAACTGCGGGCACAGAGGCGTACAAGCAATCCTGCTTCCCCTTCCTCATACGCAAATGGGACTGGAAGAAACCATAATACGTATTCAGACAGGTATTATCCTCTGCCATGTACTTAACGGTTTTTCGCAGAATATGTCATATCTTTGGTTGCAGACGAGACGCTGTCAGTTTGCAGTGCCGTAAAGCATTAATCCGGTGGTTGAAGCTAATTTCTTCTATATACAGTAAATAAAAAAATCATCCTTCCAATCGCATTAATAATTAAAAGTTCAGTAGAATAACACAGCTCCTGTTGCTATGCAGTAGTCATTGGAAGGATGCAGGCCAACAACCTCATGGAAAACTAGGATAACAGGATTAATGTACCAGGTCACACGTATTGCAAAACCTAGTACTGTCCTTGAACAAGTAGTAGAGGATAGTGAGGCACAGACCAGGAATATGAGTAAAGAGGAAAAGGCATTGGTGTTGGGGGAGCAGGAAACAGTTGGTCAAGAATGCAGAATACACCATTAGGAGTGACCAGGAATAACTAGGTGCAGCACCATCTTCGTCAAATGTGGGCTTTGTTTAGGTTCTGCAGTGTCATGATCGATCTTGCATGAACAAAGCTATACCACACAGCTAATCAGGAACTGCTGCTGAGTTCGCTCAGGGCTCATATTGATATTGTGCCATCTACTGCTACTGAAAGATGGTGATACAAACGGCCTACATCTTAACTAACAGGAAGGGGCAAGACGAATCAAATGAACTGATCCCTGGAAATATAAATAGTGGCAGGGCTACGTCACCAATTACGAAATTCATTTGATTACAAGTGTGAAAGATGATCACCTTTTAGGTTAAATGCCTCATTTCGACAGACTGCTTCAAAATACGTCCAGATAAAAGAAGTGCCGTACCAAAACATAGTCTTGTTTGTCTAATCTTATCATAATCTAACAAAATGTCAGAGGATTGAAAAACAAAGTTAACGAATTTCCATCCATCTGTGTTGCTGCTTGACAGATATAATCAGTGGGTATAAGGTCGGCCTGTTATGCAAACTGCTTTTTCAAATAAACCCAACATTTTTCTGCACCTTCGTACTATCATCAGTGGATATCCTTCAATCAAATTTTTAAAATGAGAACCTATTTTAAATTATAATTATTCTACGAAAATTAGACCTAAAACAGTTTTTGACTGTTGTTATTACGTAATTTTTCTACGTTTTTCTATTCTGTAGGAATCTCTCTGCCTTATCGGATACTTGTAGTTTGTCATCTTTTACTAAATGATGTTCATGTGAGTTTGGTTGGCCAGTTAACACATCAGTTTACAGAGATACGTAACTTTGTTACATGAAAATGTATTCTAACACAAAAAAAGGACGCACCACCAAAGAATTATCCGAGTGGGACGGAAATCGGTAGATGTGATGTACATGTACACATTAACGAATGATTACAGTTTCAGAAAAAGTGGATGATTTCCAGAATGAGATTTTCACTCTGCAGTGGAATGTGCGCTGATATGAAACTTCCTGACAGATTAAAACTGTATGCCGGACCGAGACTCGAAGGTCGCGAGTTCGAGTCTCGGTCCGGCACAAAGTTTTAGTCTGCCAGGAAGTTTCAGTGGATGATTTATTCAAGAGAAAAAGCTTCACATACTGAGCTAGTCAATAATGCGTTGGCCCACCTCTGATCCTTAAGCAAGCTGTTATTCGGCTTGACATTGATTGACCGAGTTGTTGGATGTCCTCCTAAGGGATATCGTGCCAAACATTGTGCCAAATTCTGTCCAATTGGCTCGTTAGATCGTCGAAGTCCCGAGCTGGTTGGAGGGACCTGCCCATAAGGCTCCAAATATTTTAGATTGACGAGAGATCCGGCAACCTTGATGGAGAAGGTAGGCTTTGGCAAGCAGGAAGACAAGCAGTAGAAACTCTCGCCGTCTGCGGGCGGGCATTACTTTGGTGAAATGTAAGCCCAGGATGGCTTGTCTTGAAGGGCAACAAAACAGAGCGTGGAATATTGTCGAAGTACCGCTGTGCTGTAAGGGTGCCGCAGATGACAACCGATGGGGTGTTTCTATGAAAGGAAATGGTACCCCAGACAATCACTCATGCCAGTCGGTCCGTCATGGTCGGCGACAGCAAGTTTGGTATCCTACCACTACCCGGGGTGTCTCCAGCCACGTCTTCATTGGGCGTCGGGGCTCATTTCGAAGCCGTGCTCCTCAATTAAGACAATTCTGCTCCAGACAATGACATTCCAGGGCGAAGACTTTTCTCTTCACATTGATGTGGTATCATGGATACCAGAGACATCATAAAGAAACAGACAGTCTCGAGGCACTCCCACAGGAAGCTGATTGGAAGGATGTATATAGTGAGACAGATGTCTGTTCCAAATTTAACGTACCCCCCATCACCCCAAAACGTCTCGAGCATATATTAATAATAAACAGAGAAACGTTAAGACTTGTTTTAATGCTTCAGATGTTCTACGTAGTCTCCCCACACTTGAGTACAACGCACAGGACCGTGACCTAGGCAGTTTGGTCCCATAAAACTTACCAAAACAACACACAGAACGTTCATACGACGATACGCAACACTCAAAAAAGACCTTCTTTGGAATACTGTTAAACTCGGGGGTCACATTGGTTAAAGTTGGAATGTTGATTACGTCGTCAAAGCGTTGACCCTTAGTGTGAATTTCTGCACTTTGTCTTTCTTTTCTCTTTTTAACCAGACAAGGATTGTCTGCATTAATTTTTAGCTTCAATCAAATCACGGCTGGCGTCCACATCGTTGTTTGTGTTCGGTAGTCAAGGTGCGTCGGACAAACTTTTCACACACTTTAGTCTGCTTAGGAACATTATATAGGATGTCTCGAACATTTGATTTAGGAATGTTACTCCACTGCAATTTGTGACACAATAATGTTGACACACTACAGAAAAACGTCTGCTATTTAATACTGCCTGTTCACAACTCACTGGTCGAATGCACAGCTATTGTTTAGAATTGGTAGTTCAAGCTACCACCGTAGTTACAACGCTGAGGTTGCTTATACGCTAGGAATAAAAATCAGTCTCAGAACTTTTTTGACAGACGGTGTACATTAAAGGATTTGTATCAGTCTTAAACAGCTGCTTTCCAATGAAAATAATAAATATTGGTAATAATAAAACATTAAACAAGGAATCAAAATATCATACACTAGGAATACTGTTCTGTCTTAAGGAAAGTGATCAAAAAATCACAAAATGTCCGTGTAATATCTGAAATCAACAATTCAGATAATAATAATCGACAGGGGCATTCTGCGAAATGTGGACCAATAGTAATAAACGATCCCTAGAGAACAAGGAACAGAACATGCCATATGGACACAGGGTCGTAAATGCATGGTTTCTCTGCTACGGCGTATTTATTAATTCATCGTGTGCTGTACAATGTCATGAGACCAACGTTGGACGAGGCGTTTGAAGTGACTTATACTGTCCTCTAAGCATTTGCGAACACGGCACGGCAGCGATTGTTGCACTCATTCAGATGTGCCACCGTGCAACCGAATTACGTCATAGACAACATGAATGCGTTGTTGCAGTGTCTGCACATCCGGGATGGGCCTCGAAAATACGACTTCGTCCAGGAAGAAATCTAAAGGGCTGAGGTCGAGCGACCAGGTAGACCATGGGATTGGACCACCTCGTCCGATCCATCAGCCGGACTAGATGTTGTCGAGATGCCTCCGCACAGAAATGCGTAACTGAGCTGGGGCACCATCAAGTAGTATTAGGGCTTAAGTGCAGAGAGTGTGGTGGGTGGTACAGCACTTCCAAGACCCCTCGATCGAACAAATCGGTCACAACTTGGGCTGTAAACTCCCAGGCACTGTCCTGCGAAATGATGGGCAGGCTCTGCAAAAAGTGTCGCCGCTTCTTTCTCTAAGCTGGTCGCCGGATTTTCTGCAGTATCCGCCCATCACTTTGCAGGAGAAACTTCGGGCGCATGTGGCACAAGTTGTGAGCGATTCGTTCGATCGATGGAATCTGACTTAAGCCCTTGTTATTTCAGAGAGATTTAATATTGAAGGAAGCACTTTATGGCATTCGCTTCAGAACTGTTACACACATTCTTCTGGCAGTAACAGACTGCTCCACTAGAACTATCAGAGCAATTGGCGCTGTTAAGGGTATCCTACGACTAGCACATCGCTGGCAACGGGTTGTACACATTGCTGGGACTACTTTTAAGCACAGCAAAACTTTGAAACATGTATCTGGTTTATGTAAGGCGTAAACAAATATTTGCCACTATTAAAGTTGCAGCCCTGATTGGTTCGCATATTAACCGAATTATTCATTCATGCATATGCCCCCAGGGGGTAGCCCTAGCAATAATGGTACGTACAGACATTTCAGCAGTTACACCAAACGTAAAGTAGGAGTTATACGTATTTAACTATCTACTGAATAAACTAATTCTTCTTTTCATGACTGATATATTCCTGTAGATTAAGTTCTTCCAGATGCAATTGACATGTAACTAGTACAACTGATGAGTGGTTGGGCTATAAAGTTGATAAAATTGAGCATAAAAGTTCCCTTAGGGATATGTCCAGAGAAAGGGAACATCACTAAATTTTGGCGACTGCATTCCGTTTAACTGAAAAGGTGTGATGATGTCCAATAATTTAAAATCATTTCAATCTAGCCCTTAAACAATAATCCAGCCATTTGTGTAGAAGCTAAAGATATTGTACAAGTTAAAAAAATTCTAAGTAAATTAATGAATTATGACAAATATTTCTCGCGAAAAACTCACTTCCAGCAATTGGCAGTATATGCTTATATGTAGCAAGTGAGGAAATCATCAAACAATTTAAAAATGTATTATATCTAATATTTCTTTTGATAACACCTCAGTATTTGCCGAAAGAACATTGTCGGTGATTGGTACAAATTAGCGGGAAGAGATACATGGACGTTCAATAAATTGAAATAAAAAAGTAATTGTTCATTTATTTAAACATGCATTTATAATGTAGCACCAGCTATTAACCTTTCAAAACCAACCAAATATCCATTTTTAATGTCAGATATAAGTAAATGAACACAATTTTTGAAATTTTAAGAAATGTACCTTTTATACATTTCTCCTTGAAATAAGATAATTTACTTGTCTTCAAAACAGGTGGCCGTCCTGGGCATGGTCCACGTATAACCGGAAAAATTGGAATAGTACATCAGTGACACCATTCAAACCGGAGAAACTGGACCGCGCCTGCTCGTCATCAACGACTTCGCTCAAATTTATGGCATGTGCAGGGCTTGTCCAGCGATAACTGACAAAAGATGGAGCTCAAGACGGCCAATCATTTAGAAATAAATAGTATTTTTGCTTGAGACTTGGCAAGGTACGAGCTATTTATGTTAACTTCTTTCCCAAACAGGGGTCGACAAAGCGGAAGGAATACAGGAAGTTAATCCGAGGGTAGTGGGTTCGAATCCCTACGCAGCATTCTTTTTATTTTTATTTATATGCCAACTAGCTCCGCAGATGATGAGGAGATGGAAGAACTGTATGACGAGATAAAAGAAATTATTCAAATAGTTAAGGGAGACGAAAATTTAATTGTGATGGGGAGTTGGAATTCGATAGTAGGGAAAGAAAGAGAAGGAAAAATTGAACGTGAATGTGGAAAGAAATGAAAGAGGAAGCCGCCTGGTAGAACTTTACACAGACCATAATTTAATCACCGTTAACGCTTGGTATAAGAACCACTAAAAAAGTTGTAAAAGTGGAAGAGTCCTGGAGAAACTGGAAGGTTTCAGATTGATTATATAGTGGTAAGACAGAGATTTAGGAACTATGTTTTAAATTTTAAAAAATTTCCAGGGGCAGATGTGGACCCCTCACCACAATTTATTGGCTATGAACTGTAGATTAAAGCTGAATAAATCGGAAAAAGTAGAAAATTGAGGAAATGGGATAAGCTGAAAGAATCAGAGGTTGCTGACAGTTTCAGAGGGAGCAATAGGCAACGGTTAACCACTACAGGTAAAAGAATACAGTAGAAGACGAACAGGTAGCTTTAAGATAGGAAATATTGAAAGGAGCAGAGGATCAAATAGGTAAAAAGAAAAGGTCTAGTAAAGATCCTTGGATAACGCCGGAGATATTGAATTTAAGTGATGACAGGCGAAAATATAAATATTCATTAAATGAGGCAGACGAAAGGGAACACAAACGTTTAAAAAATCAGATTGACAGGAAGTCCAGAACTGTTAAGCAGGATTGACTAGAGGACAAACATAAGGTTTTAAAAGCTTTTTTCGTTAGAGGAACGATAGATATAGCTTACAGGAAAATTAAAGAGGCCTTTGGGGAAAAGAGAAGCAGCTGTATGAACATCAATAACTCAGATGGGAAACCAGTCGTACGCAAAGAAGGGAAAGCTGAAAGGTAGAAGCAGTATACAGAGGGTCTATAGGATTGAGATAAACTTGAAAGCAATATTATAGAAAGTGAAGTGGGCGTAAAAGAAGATGAGATGGGAGGTACGATACGGCGAGAAGAATTTGACAGATATAAATCGAAACAAGGCACCGGGAGTAGACGACATTCCTTCAGAACTACTGATAGCCAACCATGACAAAAGCTTTTCCATCTGGTGCGTGAGATGTGTGAGACAGGCAGAATACACTCAAACTTAAAGAAGAATGTAGTTATTCCAAATCCAAAGAAAGCAGTCACTGAAAGGTCTGAAAAATACTGAACTATCAGTTTAATAAGACACGGTCGCAAAATACTAACACTAATTCTGTGCAGAAGAATGGAAAAACTGGTAGAAGCCGACCTCAGGGGAGATCAGTTTGGATTCCGGATAAATACAGAAACAATCTGGGCAGTCCTGAGCCTACGACACATCTTAGAAGATAGGCCAAGAAAAGGCAAACCAACATTTCTAGCATTTGTAGACTTGGAGAAAGATTTGGACGTTGTTGAATACTCTCTTTGAAATTCTGAATGGTGCAGGAGTAAAATACAGGGTGCGAAAGGCTATTTAAAACTGCAGTTATAAGAGTCTAGCGGCATGAAAAGGAAGCAATGATTGAGTAGGGAGTGAGACAGGGTTGTAGCCTATCCCTGGTATTATTCAATATGTACATGTAACAAGCAGTAATGGAAACCTACGAAAAATTTGCAGTAGGAATTAAGGTTCAGAGAGAAGCAATAAAAATTTTGAGCTTTGCCGATGACAATGAAATTCTGTCAGAGACAGCAAATGACTTGGAAGAGTAACTGAAAGGATTGGACCTTGTCTTGAATGGAGGATACAAGATGAACATCAACAAAAGCAAAACAAGGATAATGGAATATAGGCGAGTTAAATCACATGACGCTTACGGGATTAGATTAGAAAACGAGACACTTAGAGTAGTAATGAGTTTTGTTATTTGGGCAGTGAAATAACTGATGATGGCCGAAGTAAAGAGGATATAAAATGTAGAGTGGCAATGGAAAGAGAAGCACTTCTGAAGAAGAGAAATTTGTTAACATCGAATATACATTTGAGTATCAGGAAGTCTTTTCTGAAAGTATTTGTCTGGAGTGTTCCCATAAATAGAAGTGAAACATGGACGATAAACAGTTTCGACAAGAAGAGAAGACGAGCTTTCGACATGTGGTGCTACAGGATAAGGTTGAAGATTAGATGGATAGATCACGAAACTAATGACGAGGAACTGAATAGAAATTGGGAGACAAGAAATTTGTGGCACAACTTGACCATAGGGAGGAATTGGTTGATAGGACACATTCTGAACATCAAGGGATCACCAATTTAGTATTGCAGGGAAGTGCTAGTGGTAAAAATCGTAGAGGGAGACCAAGAGACGAAAATAGTAAACACAAGAACAGGCTCGTACGAGACAGAGTAGAATGGAGAGTTGCATCAAACCAGTTTTCGGACTGAAGACCACAATTACAACGTTACGTACAGTGGGAAGGAACCGTAATAATACTCCATAAATTGCATTTATTAAGATTTTCTTAAAAGAGATGAAAAGAAACTCAAAGGTAAATTTGAAATTGCGAATAAATTTCCAGGCATTGACTGTAAGGCATACACGAGATTTGTATATAAAATTACATTGTTTTATTATTTTGTAGTTGACGATTTACACGTACAGGAGAGATATTCATCGTAGAAACAGGGAAGCAGTAATTTTCTCGGCATCTTGCACACGTTTTTAACTCCCGCATTTTTACAATTACGTTCTTGTTTTAAAGTATCTATAGAACAGCAAAATGGTATATATTTATAAAAGTTCATCTCTCACCGCACAGCTTGGCACCAAACCATGCGTAACGATACTGATCTACATCTACATCTACATCCATACTCCGCAAGCCACCTGACGGTCTGTGGCGGAGGGTACCCTGAATACCTCTTTCGGTTCTCCCCTCTATTCCAGTCTCGAATTGTTCGTGGAAAGAAGGATTGTCGGTATGCTTCTGTGTGGGCTCTAATCTCTCTGATTTTATCCTCATGGTCTCTTCGCGAGATATACGTAGGAGGGAGCAATATACTGCTTGACTCTTCGGTGAAGGTATGTTCTCGAAACTTTAACAAAAGCCCGTACCGAGCTACTGAGCGTCTCTCCGGCAGAGTCTTCCACTGGAATTTATCTATCATCTCCGTAACGCTTTCGCGACTACTAAATGATCCTGTAACGAAGCGCGCTGCTCTCCGTTGGATCTTCTCTATCTCTTCTATCAACCCTATCTGGTACGGATCTCACACTGCTGAGCAGTATTCAAGCAGTGGGCGAACAAGCGTACTGTAACCTACTTCCTTTGTTTTCGGATTGCATTTCCTTAGGATTCTTCCAATGAATCTCAGTCTGGCATCTGCTTTACCGACGATCAACTTTATATGATCATTCCATTTTAAATCACTCCTAATGCGTACTCCCAGATAATTTATGGAATTAACTGCTTCCAGTTGCTGAACTGCTATTTTGTAGCTAAATGATAAGGGATCTATCTTTCTATGTATTCGCAGCACATTACACTTGTCTACATTGAGATTCAATTGCCATTCCCTGCACCATGCGTCAATTCACTGCAGATCCTCCTGCATTTCAGTACAATTTTCCATTGTCACAACCTGTCGATACACCACAGCATCATCTGCAAAAAGCCTCAGTGAACTTCCGATGTCATCCACCAGGTCATTTATGTATATTGTGAATAGCAACGGTCATATGACACTCCCCTGCGGCACACCTGAAATCACTCTCACTTCGGAAGACTTCTCTCCATTGAGAATGATATGCTGCGTTCTGTTATCTAGGAACTCCTCAATCCAATCACACAATTGGTCTGATAGTCCATATTCTCTTACTTTGTTCATTAAACGACTGTGGGGAACTGTATCGAACGCCTTGCGGAAGTCAAGAAACACGGCATCTACCTGTGAACCCGTGTCTATGGCCCTCTGAGTCTCGTGGACGAATAGCGCGAGCTGGGTTTCACACGACCGTCTTTTTCGAAACCCATGCTGATTCCTACAGAGTAGATTTCTAGTCTCCAGAAAAGTCATTATACTCGAACGTAACACGTGTTCCAAAATTCTACAACTGATCGACGTTAGAGATATAGGTCTATAGTTCTGCACATCCGTTCGACGTCCCTTCTTGAAAACGGGGATGACCTGCGCCCTTTTCCAATCCTTTGGAACGCTACGTTCTTCTAGAGACCTACGGTACACCGCTGCAAGAAGGGGGGCAAGTTCCTTCGCGTACTCTGTGTAAAATCGAACTGGTATCCCATCAGGTCCAGCGGCCTTTCCTCTTTTGAGCGATTTTAATTGTTTCTCTATCCCTCTGTCGTCTATTTCGATATCTACCATTTTGTCATCTGTACGACAATCTAGAGAAGGAACAACAGTACAGTCTTCCTCTGTGAAACAGCTTTGGAAAAAGACATTTAGTATTTCGGCCTTTAGTCTGTCATCCTCTGTTTCAGTACCATTTTGGTCACAGAGTGTCTGGACATTTTGTTTTGATCCACCTACCGCTTTGATATAAGACCAAAATTTCTTAGGATTTTCTGCCAAGTCAGTACATAGAACTTTACTTTCGAATTCATTGAACGCCTCTCGCATAGTCCTCCTCACACTACATTTTGCTTCGCGTAATTTTTGTTTGTCTGTAAGGCTTTGGCAATGTTTATGTTTGCTATGTAGTTCCCTTTGCTTCCTCAGCAGTTTTCTAACTCGGATGTTGAACCACTGTGGCTCTTTTCCATCTCTTACGATCTTGCTTGGCACATACTCATCTAACGCATATTGTACGATGGTTTTGAACTTTGTCCACTGATCCTTAACACTATCTGTACTTGAGACAAAACTTTTGTGTTGAGCCAACAGGTACTCTGTAATCTGCTTTTTGTCACTTTTGCTAAACAGAAAAAACCTTCCTACCTTTTTTAATATTTCTATTTACGGCTGAACTCATCAGCTCGGGTCTGTTTGTCACCAGAAGGTCTAATATGTTATCGCCACGAGTCGGTTCTCTGTTTAACTGCTGAAGGTAGTTTTCAGATAAAGCACTTTAAAAAATTTCACTGGATTCTTTGTCCCTGCCACCCGTTATGAACGTTTGAGTCTCTCAGTCTATATCCGGCAAATTAAAATCTCCACCCAGAACTATAAATTGGTGGGGAAATCTACTCGAAATATTTTCCAAATTATCCTTCAGGTGCTCAGCCACAACAGCTGCTGAGCCAGGGGCCTATAGAGACATCCAATTACCATGTCTGAGCCTGCTTTAACCGTCCCAAATCATTTCACATTTCGGTGGAATGTATTTTCATACAATCTTCTCAGAATGCGATTACATACTTTTTCTCTCTCGATGAGATTAGAGCAGTTTTGATGTTTTCGACCAAATTCTTTTACCTGACGTTGGCAGAATTGCACTAGTGGATCACATTTGAGGGGAATCCTACATTGGAAATTTATTCGCAATCCAAAATTTTCGTTTGATTTTTCTTTTCATGCTTTTTATGAAAATCTTAATAAATACAATATACTGACACTATTTCGACTTATTTACAGTGTGATTAAAGTATAAATTGAAAATAAAACAATGGTTCTGCGTAGGGATTCGAATTCACAACCCTCGAATTACTGTTCTATGGGCTTCCCGTTGTGATGACCACAGGCTGGAAACGAGGTTACCGTGAGTAGCTGGTGCCTCGTCCGACTTGAGCCAGGAACGATGTTTTTTTCTAAACGCTTGGCCATCTGGAGCTCCCACTTCCGTGTCTTTCATTTCTAGCTAAGGCTTGTGCATGCAATAAATTTGAACAAATCGGTGATGACAAGTGGGAGCGGTTCCCTTCTGAGTGAAAACATTCAGAGAACTGACGCAGCAGACTTGACAGTCGGTTTCCTCACACTGAGTGAAACTAATCAAAGCTGGCGAGTGAGTCAAAACAATCGAGGAGCTGACTAAGTCACATAGACTGGTTTCATTGTGTAGTTTAATTCGACTGAAAAGACCAAGTGAACAATCGAGAGGTCAATCGGTTGGTCCTTCACCAATCGAAAGTAGCTGTTGAGTTACCTCGCAAATTTCACGCCGAGCGCTGTTCAGCTAGCAAGGAATTCTGGTACCACTATCCAGTACGCGTGTTCATTTACTGAAATTGAATATGATTTCATCCAGAATGAACAGCAGTATATATTCCGTGAAGACTTGACGGAATAACGATTCGAACATTAATCACACTTGTATGAATGCATGGTTTCGTGGCGATATGATTAATAAAATTTTCTCGGGCTTCCAGCCGCGTCAGGTGGTTAAAATCCCACAGCTTTCGATCGATCTCTCCTCAGTCATTGTCAAGTGGTAAAACTGACTGGTCTGCCAGTCAGTCTTACCACTTGACAATGACTGAGGAGAGATTGGACGATAGCTCGTGGGATTTTGACCACCTGACGCGTCTGGAAGCCCGAGAAATTTTATTAATTAATCACACTTCATTATCAATTGAACAGAAGGATATGTACGATGCTTATGGTTCATTTCCAGTAAACACAAAGAAATGACAATAACAAAAAAAAGGTCAAGTACGACTAGAGCCCACGCGCTAAGGGTTCCTTACAAACTTAATTCCATGTATAATGAATTCATCCATCCCGAGAACCGAGAATCTCGACCGCTTCAGCCTGTTGTCGACATTAATAATGGTAACATATCGGTCCTCGGAATTGCAAGATTTTCGAGAATGTTTTAATGTTAAGCTTGTAGTCGCCTAACAAATGGCAGAGGAAATATATTTTTTATAATATAATTACAAATTAATTTTTATCTGATATTTTTCTTTACTTGTATTGAGAAACTTTGTTTTTTACCAAATTTTATTATGTTAGGTCAAAGGGAACTACCATAGGTGCTAATGAGCGAGTTTGCGAGTATCAGAATATGTGACACAAACAGCCGTATATTTTGACTGCATTGACTTAGAAGCTTCAATTTCTACACCACCGAGAGAATGTAGACCTTAGTATGAGACATAAATTTCAGCTTGATACGTCTAAGGTCTAGATGTTCCTGAGAAAAACTGTTTTTGACTGACGAACAGACAGGAAGACGAACAGCAAAGTGATCCTATAAGGCTTCCGTTTTTACCGATTGGGATACGGAACCCTGAAAAGAATGGTATATCTTTCAAGTCCAAGTAGCAAGCCTGAGTTATATGTCCGTACAGATCACTTGTAAATGAGGATAGACGGCATAAATCAGCTGACTGTGTTAGAACTGTAGCGAGTAATAATTATAGCCAAATAAAGGTCAGTTACGTCCCTTAATAACTGTATACAGCCTACGGATCGCAGTTCTAAGGAACTGTGAAAAGTAATAGTATCTAACTTTATCTGTTCCAAGTAGGTAACAAGATTTAGCTAGATTTATTTTACATAGAACTTATTTATTTACAAACAATCACAAAAGGGAGGTGATGACTGGGTGTTGTGTGCTGTCCTTAGGTTAGTTAGGTTTAAGTAGTTCTAAGTTCTAGGGGACTGATGACCATAAATATTAAGTCCCATAGTGCTCAGAGCCATTTGAACCATTTTTGAACAAAAGGAAGCATACGAATTCTTGGAAATTTACCAACTAAGTGCCCCTTCACGGATAATTTTTAAATGTCAGTGGGCATGGAACGGTTAGCAGAATGGAAGACACTGGATTAATGCAGAAATTTTGCCATGTTAAGAGAGTAAAAATGCTCATCCCGAACAAGTTCAGAGTGCTGTTTACATGTGCAAAACGAGTAAGAAAGTAAGAGATAAGGAGAAGTCTCTGGTGTAAACATGATGTAAACAATGGCTCACCGGCCCTGTCCTGCGGCGCCGCCGTTCCAGCTCCCGTCATCTTGTTTCTGAAGTAAAACACTTGTCTGCTGAAGGCCTCTGCCGCCGCCACCGACTCCACGACTCTATGCTAGTGCGCCTCTTTTTATACTCTTCGGCGCCTCCAGTACAGAACGACGAAGGCGTAACGGGAGAGGTGTATTTTAAAAGATGCTGAGACACTCCAGAAATCACTCAACACTCCCCTATTGCTGTCGCGTGTTGTGTGACAGCTGTATTACGTCACTTTACATCTGAGCTTGCCTCCCTGCTAGGCCGTATGAATCTCCCGTCCTGCTGAAGGTGAAGCTTAATGCGTACTAAGCACGGTGCAAACAACTTCTCGCGCGGGGCGGCTCACACGTCACAAAGAGAAGAGCTTGCAGTACTGGATCCGCGGAACGCTGCCCGTACGTTTCAGTCTTCACTAATACAGAAAGCGAAACACGTGGAGGAAATGTTGGCTTACATGAATAGTAGCTCGTACACATCAAAATCAAACATGACGTAGGACAACACTTCTCTGACACGCGCTGGTCCTATCGAGCCTGTACTTCCATGCACTAGATTCATGTAAACAATTCCTTCCTTTCTTAATGTCAGTTTACACGAAGACATGTATTCGGCAAGGCACTGTACAGTGGTGGGGGATACTTAGCACCAATATTATCATCTTTTTGTCCTGTATCATTCGCGTATCGAGAGAGGTAAAAATAAATGTCTATATGCCCCTCTCTACGTATCCTAATTGTGTTGTCCTGTCCCACGATTCGTACACGAGATATGCAATGGTGGCAGCATACTGGTAGCACAATCTTCTTCGAACACCAATTCCCTATATTTATCAGAACTGGCAAGAACTGCGTCGTCTTTCTTCCAAGGATTCCCTATTACTTTAAACTTTCGTATTTTCATAATGTGGGCTACATGCACAATTTACGATCCAGCTGATAAGGACTCCAAACAATGGAACATTACTCTAACGACATGCATTCGGTTTCCTTTAAATACTTACTCCAACTTTCCATAACCCTTCTAACAAATCTAAGCTGTCTATTAGCATTACGTGATACGACTATTACGTGACTGCCCCACTTCATTCCACTTCTGGTGGTGGTGATGATGATGATGATGGTAAGGTCCCATACTCCGAGGAGCGCAGGGGACAATGCGAGAGACTCGCACTGCCGACTAGACAAGGTCCTAGTGAGGTAGTTTGCGGTTGCCTACCTCCGACCGTAATGGGGATGAATGATCATGATGAAGACGACACATCGACACCCGGTCATCTCGAGGCAGGGAAAATCCCCGACCCCGCCGGAAATCGAACCCGGGACCCCGTGCGCGGGAAGCGCGAAGGCTGCCTCAAGACCATGAGCTGCTTCTGACATCACCACTAAATACTTATTCGTTGCAACGTGCTCAAAATTGTCACCACACATTTAGTAATCGGGTATACCTTGTTTTTTCTCTTTCTTATGGGCATTATTTTACATCTGACAACGTCTAAACAGAGCTGCAATTCATGAAAACAAGTGGAATTCGTGATCAAGACATTTCGCGATCGTCCAGCGGTGGTACTATGCTAGTCTTTAGCATCGTTACAATGTTATAGTATTGATGATGCTCCTCGTATTTAATGAATTGTTTATGTATACTAAGAATTTACAGTGCAAATTATACTTCCTTGGATCACAACCGTTGTTATCTATATCTACAACTATACTCTGCAAACCATTGCGAAGTCCGTGGGAGAGGATACTCCCATTGTACCATTTATTAGTGCATTTTTCGTTCCATTCACGTATGGGGCGCACGAAGAATGTTTAAATGCCTCTATGAACGCTGTAATTGGCCTGATTTTGCCTTCTAGACGTCTATGGGACCGATAAGTAGGGGGCTGTAGCGTATTCCTAACTTCATCACTTAAGTTGGATCTAAGAATTTTGTGAGTGTGCTTTCACGGAATAAAATTTGGTCACTGGAAATCCGCAACTGAGCTTGGTAGATTCAGATAATGAGCCGCATCAGTTGTAAATATTTTTTATTGGTTCTATCATGACGATTGAAGCGGTTTATTATCTGATTTCTTGGAATAGTTTGAGTCTGTGCCAGTCAGTTTAGGTCTTTCAGTATCTGAGTGACACTCTCCCTTGGCGCAAACAAACCTGTGACTTGTTGGTGCCCTTCTTTGAATTCCTTCAATATCTGCAGTCAGTCCTGTCTGGTATGAGCCCCAAATATTTGAGCAATATTCTAGGATGCGTCGCGTGAGTATTTTGTATGCAATCTCCTTTCCAGATTGACTGCATTTCCCTAATACTCTACCAATGAATCGCAGGCTCCCATCTGCTTAGCTATGACTGAGCCTATATGATCGTTCCAGTTCACTTTCGTAGAATTAGTTACACCCAAATGTTTGTATTAGTTGACCGATTCCAGCAGCGAGTCTTTATATTATAGTCATAGGATAATACGTGAAGTGATAAATTTTAGTTCCGAAAATTTAAAGCAAGTTACCAATCTTTGCACTGCTTTGAAATCTTATCCAGAGCTGTCTGGATATTTATGCAGCTTTTTTCCGAAAGTACTTCATAATACGCAACTGAATCAACTGGGAAGAGTCTGAGGTTACTGTTGATTTTGTCTGCAAAGTCTGTAATGTACAACATGAACAGCAAGGATCCCAGTACACTTCCTTGGGGGTCACTTGTGATTGCTTCTACACCTATCGATGACTCTCCATCCAAGATAACGGCCTGTGTTCTGCCAACCAACAAAGTCTCAGTTCAGCCACAAATCTTACCTAATAGCCCATATCATCGTACTCTCGATAACAAGAGAGTGTGTGGTACTGAAACTTCTTGGCAGATTAAAACTGTGTGCCGGACAGAGACTCGAACTCGGAACCTTTGCCTTTCGCGGGCAAGTGCTCTATCGTTCCATTAAGTTTTGGGTGTGCAACCGCAAGAAATCTCCTTCTTTTTCTAATATTTCGGCTGTATAACGTCCAGCCATCTTCAGAGTGAGCCGCAAGACTGCCGCTCCAGTTTTTTTTTTCTTCTTTATTGTGATTTTGATCACCTTACACAAAGGCGGGCTTTCAGCAGCGTAGTACGCCGCTCTTCAGCCTTGAGTTTTACTATAAGTAATACATATAGGTGGCACAGACAATACAATCAAAACGGCGCGCAAAAAATGTAGACACTAAAAAACAAAAAACATGGAGCCGTTCACGCTCAACGAGAAATACCACTAACACTAGTTGACACGGCGCACGTAACATGGATGATGGCGACGGCACACGTGAACAGTGGTGGCGTGACGGCGAAAGAACACTAAACACAAACGAAGGCACACATACGAGACACTGATGGCGATGATCTCCGGCGCGCGAATGTTCACTGAGCGTGTGCGAGTCCGGGGACCTGCCAAGAGAGGAAGAGGAGGAAGGGGAGAGGGAGAGGGAGAGGGGAGAGCAGAGATGTCATGGGCAGGGGAGAGAGGGGGAGGGAGGAAGGGGGAGGGGAATCCCAGGGGAAGAGGGGCGGAGGAGGGGTATGGGGGAAAAGGAAAGAGAAGGGAGGGAGGGTGCCTAAAGGAAAGGACACAGGAAGTGGGGGGGAGGATCAAAGTTGATAGGAGGGGTAGATGGAGGGGAGGAGGACATCATCAGGGAGGGGGAGCTGGCGGAAGCCACCTTGGGAGAGGGTAAGGAGGGTGGAGAGATGGAGACCTGGTGGGATGTGGGAATACAGGTGCGGCAGGGGGCGGGGATGGGAGAGGATGGGTGAGACAAGCGGGTGAGGAGGATCGAGTTTGTGGGAGCTGTACAGGATCCTTATCCTTTCAAGGAAAAGGAGGAGGTGGTGGAAGGGGATGAGATCGTACAGGATCCACATGGGGGAGGGGAGACGGATGCGATAGGCGAGTCGGAGAGCATGGCGTTCAAGGATTTGGAGGGATTTATAAAAGGTAGGGGGGCTGGAGATCCAGGCCAGATGGGCGTAACAAAGGATAGGATGGATGAGGGATTTATAGGTGTGGAGGATGGTGGAGGGGTCCAGACCCCACATACGGCCGGAAAGGAGCTTGAGGAGACAGAGTAGGAAGCGTGCCTTGGCTTGGATTGTCCGGAGGTGGGGAGTCCAGGAGAGGCGACGATCGAGGGTGACGCCAAGGTACTTAAGGGTGGGAGTGAGGGCGATAGGACGGCCATAGATGGTTAGATAGAAATCAAGGAGGCGGAAGGAAGGGGTGGTTTTGCCTACAATGATCGCCTGGGTTTTGGAGGGATTAACCTTGAGCAACCACTGGTTGCACCAAGCGGTGAACCGGTCAAGATGGACGACGAATTTAATTAATAGAGATAGTGGTTTCAATCTTGATAAATCATGGAATCCGGCACTTGCTGTAATAAACTCGCATAGACGTCGCTACAGTGCAGCTCACAATGATATATCGATATGCCAACACAGATCAACTGCGGAGTCATAGATACAACTCGCGCATTATGCACGTCTCTGCCGCCGACCAACGTCTCTGGCGCATTTGCATCTGTGGCCGCATGCGCAAGTCGCACGGTACAACAGTATAAAGGGAAGAAGCGAGCACTGGAGCGGCAGTCTTGCGGCTCACTCTGAAGATGGCTGAACGTTATACAGCCGAAATATTAGAAGAAGAACGAGATTTCTTGCGGCTGCACACCCGAAACTTAATGGAACAGTCTTTGCGCCGCCAAAACCTGAACATGCACATCAAGTGCTCTACCATCTGAGCTACCCAAGCACGACTCACGCCCCGTCCTCACAGCTTTACTTCTGCCAGTACCTCGTCTCCTACTTTCCAAACTTTACAGAAGCTCTCCTGCGAACCTTGCAGAACTAGCACTCCTGAAAGAAAGGATAGAGCACTTGCCCGCGAAAGGCAAAGGTCCCGAGTTCGAGTCTCCGTCCGGTACACAGTTTTAATCTGCCGGAAAGTTTCACATCAGCGCACACTCCGCTGTAGAGTGAAAATCTCATTCTGTGTGGTACTGATTCAAACGCCTTTCGGAAGTCAAGTAACGCTGCATTTGCCCGACTGCCTTGATCCATGACTCAGGATGTCATGTGAGAGAAGTGCGATCGACATTTACGCAATGCATACTGGCATATAATATAGTGATACCAATTACTCAAATACTCATCAAGGGAAACACGTATCCCACATTTGCGAAGACATTCCGCATAATTAATGTTGGTTAGCAGTTCAGTGTACGACGCCTGTCGGAAGCCCAGGGAAACGGAATCGTTACGTACTCAGTAGCAAATCTTTGCTTCACGAAACAATGAGTGGTAGAACGTTATAGGTTTTTCTGTTATCTCCAAAACTGTCATAGTGCAGGCTATAGCATTCAGCATTAGCATCTATATTTTTATCACTGTTCACATGAACTTCACCGTTCTAAATGTTATGTCCAGTGAAGGACAGTACAGCAATCTTTTCACATGCCAGTTATTGTGTCTAGTAAAAAAGCACTCTATCCTAAATAACACCGAGTTTTAACCACTATGCGCTGTTACAACGCGTAATTGTGAATCTTTCTTGTTGTATCCCTCCCTCATAATCCATAGACGATTCAATATATCGAAAATGTTTTCTTCGATTGAAATACGAAAATGGACATTTTCTATTATTAACACTTGAACCTTTTTAATTACCTGTTATGGTGAAGAACATTTTTTTTAAATCAAACTGCTTACTTTTACAACATTTTATTACTATTCTAAAGAGGCGTGCAATAACATGTTTCTTGTTAAAATTCTCTCCACTTTGCCGAAAGTCTTAACAATTGCTACGTTTCCGGTCTACTTTGAAAGATATTTCAGTGCAAATTTCACAATTCGTCATGTTATATATTGTCACTTCAAGGATTCTCGAGTGGCGTTAAAACACAAAATCTGTTGTTTTTTATAACTTATAGGTGTTTCAATATCTCAGTATATATCAAAATTACAAGCGTTAGTTGCTCATCAATGTCTAATTCACCTCTTTGTTACCACCTCTCACAGACGTTGTCCTGGTATTTTGTACTTTTTATGGATTATGAAGGGCATTCATTGATTGCGCTACACTCTCTAATGTGAAAGTAAGAACAGTCACAGCATCGTGAAGACTTCACGTAAAATGCACGAAATATGTGACACAAGTACGACATACTAATGTATATTAACTATGCACCACAACCTGAGAGAAACTTAAGCAATTTTTCGTACAATGATGATCATTTCCAATGAGACATTTCTGAATATGCTGGCACGGAATCATCGATGTGGTTTATTTGCTTCTGGGATGTTCAGTGTAATGTTGTTTCCTCCAGATACGGAGCTCATGAGTATTTACTTTTAGAGAACACTGATGGGTAAGTTATCAAGCGATTATATCATGTAAAAGTGCAGATACATTGCTACGAAGTCTTCAAGAAGCTATACAAGGTATCGCCAGTTATTATCCTGTTGGAACACATTATTGTAAATATACGGAATGAATGACGTGACCCGTCCAGTAATGTTTTACTGTGAAACTGCTTGGGTCTGAGAGTCAGAGAAACTTACTTGTCGACATCATCTTTGCTTTCCACTTCTTCACAAAGTTTACCCTCGTCGTTTAAAATAAGATTCCTACAGGTTTTCAAATTTAACATCCGACTTTCAGATTTATAATCCTATATCTGGCGACCATGATAGGACTTAAATTTTATGTAATCTTCGGAGAGTTAATTTAAAATAATGAATCGTATTCTCGTCATGGTAGGGCGATCATTTGCAAAAATGCTTGAGATGCTAATTAGGTGGATAATTATCTTCAGTGTACACATAGGCCTTATGTTGCTTAGATCCCCCATTGCAGCGCCGTTGGAACCCAGCAGAGTCTAGATGTGGACAGATGGTAACTAGTTCCATCTGTAGTTCACAAAAGACGTGCTTTTGTGTGTGGCGGACCTGCGAGCGGCCAACAATTACAGAGCCCCGGTAATTAATACGACCTTGCGTCGACGGCAGTCGAATAGGAGCAGTTCGTTGGGCGGACAAATGAAGCTGGTGCCACTGACATGATTTATCTAAGTCACACGTCTGTAGAAAAGACAAACTTGCTGTGGTACCAATATACTGCCGTTATGATAAATGGTCTGAGAGGTAATGATGCTGAAGATACATTGGAGTGTGTTGTTGAGGTCTTCAGTCAAAAATGGTTCAAATGGCTCTGAGCACTATGGGACTCAACATCTTAGGTCATAAGTCCCCTAGAACTTAGAACTACTTAAACCTAACTAACCTAAGGACATCACACACACCCATGCCCGAGGCAGGATTCGAACCTGCGACCGTAGCAGTCCCGCGGTTCCGGACTGCAGCGCCAGAACCGCTAGACCACCGCGGCCGGCGGTCTTCAGTCTATAATGCACTCCCTTACTTATAATCCATATATTAAGAAGCACAGTTATTACATTATAATAACTACTTTTGGTTTAAACAAAGTTAAAATGTACGGTAAGAGCAAAAACTTTATATTTGCGGATAAATAGTACTTGCAAAGCTGGTCACAGTGTCAGGGCTGGTTCCTTTCTTCCTGTATCACTTATTGAAAAGATTTTTTCCCGGGGTGTTTTAAATGACAAGTCGCTGGAACATTGTGTTGCTTCTGACCATTTTCTTCTTTTACTTGCATGTTCTTGAAACATGATTTATTATCACGTATTTGACACTTTTCAAATATAAATTGTGCAACTTGCTTCCGCCATACAAAGAACAAAATCGATCAGAGAACAACATGTACCAAACTCAATAGACCCTAAACCAATTCTTTCAAAATCTCGCCCTACTGTGTTGTGCTTGGAGTCGAAAGTCGAAACTGCGTTATGTATTACGAGTCCAGCTTCGAGTACCTTCTAGAACAGGATATAGCCCAAATTAGCATTAACATGATTGTCTTAATGGAAGTTATTTTCCGGATTTAATTTATATCCTGCTTTCTGAAAACAATTCTTTAAATGAAAATTTAAAACGTTAGTGGTTAACAACAAAGGTTACAAATTCTGACAACATGAAAAATGGTATTAGCTCTACAACTCTGCTTCCGCCGTTTTGCAATAGATGGCAGTAGTGGCAGGTGGGGTTCAGGTGGTTGGTCATAGGTGTAATACAATAAGCTTAGGCATCTGTAAACATAATGCCATAAAAATATTAGTCGATTTGTGATTGCGTCATAAGGTTGTTCTCGATTAAGTACGTCAACTTACCTGCCCATTTCTCGCCATTTGCGGGAAGTTTTAATTTTCTGCTCTAACATGAAGAAATCTGCGGCTGTGGCTCTTAAAATGTTGGTAATACCAATTGGGAGGGAACTAATAGTGGAAGAATGTGCAGAGAACGTTTTCAACGTCTTAAGAACTGTGATTTTGATGTCGAAGACCGGCATGGCAGTGGAAGACAGAAGGTTTTCGTAGCTACTCAAACAGACGAAGACAGTCATAGGACATCATTGCTGAAAGCAATTGATGCGTTCGAGCCTAGCACTAAAACACAAACGGGCACAATATAGCGATAGACACGTAAATGTAATTTTGCAGCAGGTCAGTGCTCGACCCCATGTCTCAAAACCCGCCAAAATATGCTCGTACATGGAAACGTTGAAACGAGAAGTCCTATCCCTCCCGCCGTATTCTCCATACGTTGCTCTCTCTGACTACCACCTTTTTCGATCAGTGGCATCCAGTCTGGCTGACCAGCACTTCCGATCATATCAACAAGTGAAAAATTGAATCGATTCATGGATCCCCACAAAATACGCCCAGTTCTATACGCGAGGGGAATCGTATGGTATCCGAAAGATGGTAGAATGTAGTGGCCAGCGATGGGCAATACTATGAATCGTATTTTTTTGTAAGTTTTTCACAATAAAGCACCAAACTTCGAGAAAAAACGGTGGAAGCAAAGTTGTAGACCTAGTAGTTTCTTGTTATTTCATAAAATCTATTTTATAATCGATAGTAAAAGTAGCAAAACTACAAATGAAGATAAAAATTTTCTTGCATGAAAACTGAAGCGTAACGGTATTACGTTTACCGTAAATTTGTTTTCTTGATCATTTAAGTTGACAATTATGATTATTAATTGTCATGGTACAAGATCGATATTACGAAATGGATCGATATGAATAATGACAAATATATTATCAGAAAAACAGGTTTTTGGCAATCAGATATGTTGACAGGTTAACATTCGGTTAACATGCGGAAGTTCCGGGAAGGCAAGGTTGATTATAAGTCTGAAGATTAGTTTGATGCAGCTCTCCACGCTATTGTACCCTACGAAAACCTCTTCGCCTCTGCGTAACAACTGCATCCTGCATCCTTTTGAAGCTTGTCCCTGTAGTGAACCTTTATCTCCTTCTGCAACTATACCCTCCCCCCCTCCTCCCTCCAACACACACCCAATCACACCAGCCAAACTGACGATTTATTCGATGTTAACAAGTTTCTCTCTTTCAGAAATGCAGATCAACAAAACTTGTAAACGAAAAAGGGAGAAGAGGTAGACAAAATTCCTTTGGAATTTCCAAAAACATTAAGGAAAGTAAAACCAAACTACCGTTCAGATTGATTTGTTGAATCTATGAGCCTGCAGACATACCATCAGAATTTCGGAAATATATAATCTACTCAATCACGAAGATAGCAAAGGCAAATAAGTGTGAAAACTGTGGTACAATGTGCTTAACAGTTCTGCATCAAAGCTGCTGACAAGAATAATGTACAGAAGAATGGAAAAGAAGATCTGTTATGGGATAGTCTGTCGGCTTCAGGAAAGGTAAGGCACGAGAGAGGCAGTTCTAATGTTGGGCTCTATAATGGAAGCAAGACTTAAGAAAAATCAAATGATGATAATGAGATTTGTCGTCCTGAGAAAGTATTAGACATTGTAAAATGATGAAAAATTTTCTGAATTCTCAGAAAAAAATGGTGTAAGATGTAGGGAAACATAGGTATTGTACACTATGTACAGAAACCAAAATGGAATGATCAGAATGGAAGACCGTGAACAAAGTGGTCGGTTTAAATTGAGAGTAAGTCGGCGATGCACTAGTCCACCACTGCCGTAATGAACAGTCTAATGAGTACAGAACGAGGATTAAGGGTGAAACGAAGAAATACAAAAGTACGAGGAAAAGCAAAAATGACGTCAGTGATAAAATTAAGATCAAAATTGGTTGCCAAGATGTAAAGGAAGTGAAAGAAGTCTCTTGTTAGGTGAATGATGAAAGTAACGAGGTGGCACCTAATTCTACCGCCTTTTTGTCTTACTCAGATAGCATTTCCAGCAGGAAAGGGTCGGGTTCTACGAAAACGCCATAATCTGTGTTTTTCCACCACCATCTAAGATAAGGGCCCTTTTTAAGGCCCGTAAAGGATGATCTTGGTTTACGTAAAGCGGCCGGCTACCAAATTCCTTGCATTTGTGGCCTGTCATACATCGATCAGACTATCAGGACCGACGACGATCTGTGTATTGAGAATAAGCATCGTACACGCTAATAACAGCCGAGAAAATTTACTATCACAGAACACTGCTTTGTCACCAGTCATTCTATGGAATATAACAACACAGAGATCCTGGCGTGCACTTCCAGCTATTTGGACAGTATTGGTAAGGAAACAGTTTAGATGAAATTTGCAAGCACCTTATAAATAGATATTGAAGTTTTTCCACAAATTATGCTGGAATGCTGCTGTCTCATGGTCAAACAAAAGACTGCCAGAGGTAATGCCACTTGACATTGAAGGCCTTCACGGCGACATACTTGTGTAAAATCTTGGCGGTGTTAAGATGACGACAGATCAGAATTAAAACTCCAGCTTTCGAAGATTGGCACCATCTTTATCAGAAGACGGCTGTCTGCCGGGAGCAAGGTCTGCTTCCTTTATAGTGACTTTCAAGATTTCCATAGGTCACTTGATATTGCTTGGAATTCTGATTTCTGTTTACTGTGTGACTTCACCTGGGCGCAAATACAGAAAATCGACAGTGTGACAGAGTGCCCCCTCACATCCATTGGACCGTATTTGTGGCGACGGACACTACCCCCTTCCTTCCCTCATTCGCGTGTCGATGGGGTAGGGGAGGGAGGCACATTGCCACATTGTCTTCTTCAATTTGCCCTTGCGAATCCCGCCCCCCAGGTGATGTCACACTGCTATTAGCACTCAGAATTTCGAGCGAAGTCATCCAACCAATGACTAAATTGAACGCCACTATAAAGGAAGCAGATCCCGTTCCTAGCACACAGTCATCTCTTGATGAAGAAGACAATCTTCGAAAGTTCGATTTTTAACTCCACGAAGATTTTACACAATTAATGCTACTTGCTCACGAGGTGGTGATTAATATTCTCTATTGATTACTCCTGTATCAGTCGTATTTGGTTATGTGGTGGCTCTAGTGTTTACAGTGCGTGTGTTGTCTTTCTGCACATGCCTCACATGCTGAGGTTGTACGACACTCTCTCACTGCATTTGTGAAAAAATTGGAAATTTGTGGTAAGTTCCGATGGGACCAAACTGCTGAGGTCATCGGTCCGTAGGCTTACACACTACTTAATCTAACTTAAACTAATTTAGACTAAGGACAACACACACACACACACCCATGCCCCAGGGAGGACTCGAACTTCCGACGGGGAAAGCCGCGTGAACCGTGGCAAGGCGCCTAAGAATGCACGGCTGCCCCGCGCGACCTGCATTTGTGACTTGAAAAGTTGATCAATGTTTTATGTTTTTTTAACATTTGGTACTGTTAAGCTAATAACATCTTTTAAGGTGTTCCAAGGTCAAAATCATGGACACAATTGAAACATGTTTTATTTGAAGGCTTAAGGATTATTTTAAAAACTGAGAGAACATTACAATGCTAATCATTAAGAGTCCTCAATGACTGTTGTTGTGACTTCTGTGATGAGCATGTTTGATAGATCAGAATAGGAAGGATGCAATGCTTATGCTTCCAACGATAGTAAATATTTATGGGAATCTATCATTGAGAGCCACTTTATCGATAGCATAATGGTTAGGCTAAAGAGAAAAACAGAGAAAAAGTGAGAGGTTAGAATGGAAATAAGGGAGTCTTTTTTAGATTTGTTAGAGCTATCTGATGTGCTTCAATAACTGGAATAATAATATTACATAAGGTTGTGATCGAGAAAGGATCAATTATCGGAGTAAGGACAAAGTATTTGAGTGGCCAAAACTCGTCAACAAAAGCAGAACTGTAGAAACAAACCTCATATGCCATTTGCACTTTCATAGTAACAAAAATGGGCCTACAGTCCGATTAAAATTACTTGATGTCTCACTTACCACTATAGTGTTGCCACATCGGCTGCCAGCTAGCGCTCGGTTTTAGGCGACATATAAAAACAGAGGATCACTTCACCATCGCAGTTAATGTGCAATGCGGAGCATTGTAGGAAGCGGCCACCGAAAGGTCTGCTGGAAATTCGAGATGCTCTGTTCACAACTGATTTTAAGCCACCAGTGATTGAATAGCGGCAGACACCTGGTTCTGTAGCGCTGAATTTAAACCCATGTCCTAAGCTAATCAAAACCTCTGTATGGGCAAAGTATCCGAGAAAACGGCGATCAACAATCTGCTACAGAACTAAAATCACGATTGCTTTGTTCATGACACTTAATGCTAAAGGTGGGAATTTAAAGAGATGGGACCTGGATAGACTGAAAGAACCAGAGGTTGTACAGAGTTTCAGGGAGAGCATAAGGGAACAATTGACAGGAATGGGGGAAAGAAGTACAGTAGAAGAAGAATGGGTAGCTCTGAGGGATGAAGTAGTGAAGGCAGCAGAGGATCAAGTAGGTAAAAAGACGAGGGCTAGTAAAACTCCTTAGGTAACAGAAGAAATATTGAACTTAATTGATGAAAGGAGAAAATATAAAAATGCAGTAAATGAAGCAGGCAAAAAAGAATACAGACGTCTCAAAAATGAGATCGACAGGAAGTGCCAAATGGCTAAGCAGGGATGGCTAGAGGACAAATGTAAGTCCGCAGCTCGTGGTCGTGCGGTAGCGTTCTCGCTTCCCGCGCCCGGGTTCCCGGGTTCGATTCCCGGCGGGGTCAGGGATTTTCTCAGCCTCGTGATGACTGGGTGATGTGTGATGTCCTTAGGTTAGTTAGGTTTAAGTAGTTCTAAGTTCTAGGGGACTGATGACCATAGATGTTAAGTCCCATAGTGCTCAGAGCCATTTGAACCATTTGAACAAATGTAAGGATGTAGTGGCTTATCTCACTAGGGGTAAGATAGATAGTGCCTACAGAAAAATTAAAGAGACCTTTGGAGAAAAGAGAACCACTTGTATGAATATCAAGAGCTCAGATGGAAACCCAGTTCTAAGCAAAGAAGGGAAAGCAGAAAGGTGGAAGGAGTATATAGAGGGGATATACAAGGGCGATGTACTTGAGGACAATATTATGGAAATGGAAGAGGATGTAGATGAAGATGAAATGGGAGATACGATACTGCGTGAAGAGTTCGACAGAGCACTGAAAGACCTGAGTCGAAACAAGGCCCCGGGAGTAGACAACATTCCATTAGAACTACTGATGGCCTTGGGAGAGCCAGTCCTGGCAGAAGTCTACTATCTGGTGAGCAAGATGTATGAGACAGGCGAAATACCCTCAGACTTCAAGAAGAATATAATAATTCCAATCCCAGAGAAAGCACGTGTTGACAGATGTGAAAATTACCGAACTATCACTTTAATAAGTCACAGCTGCAAAATACTAACGCGAATTCTTTACAGACGAATGGAAAAACTGGTAGAAGCCGACCTCGGGCAAGATCAGTTTGGATTCCGTAGAAATATTGGAACACGTGAGGCAATACTGACCTTACGACTTATCTTAGAAGAAGGATTTAGGGACGGCAAACCTACGTTTATAGCATTTGTAGACTTAGAGAAAGCTTTTGATAATGTTGACTGGAGTATTCTCTTTCAAATTATAAAGATGGAAAGAGTAAAATACAGGGAGCGAAAGGCTATTTACAATTTGTACAGAAACCAGATGGCAGTTATAAGGCATGAAAGGGAAGCACTGGTTGGGAAGGGAGTGAGACAGGGTTGTAGCCTCTCCCCGATGTTATTCAATCTGTATATTGAGTAAGCAGTAAACGAAACAAAAGAAAAATTCGGAGTAGGTATTAAAATCCATGGAGAAGAAATAAAAACTTTGAGGTTCGCCGATGACATTGTAATTCCATCAGAGACAGCAAAGGACTTGGAAGAGCAGTTGAACGGAATGGACAGAGTCTTGAAAGGAGGATATATGATGAACATCAACAAAAGCAAAACTAGGATAATGGAATGTAGTCGAATTAAGTCTGGTGATGCTGAGGGAATTAGATTAGGAAATGAGACACTTAAAGTAGTAAAGGAGTTTTGCTATTTGGGGAGCAAAATAACTGATGATGGTCGAAGTAGAGAAGATATAAAATGTAGACTGGCAATGGCAAGGAAAGCGTTTCTGAAGAAGAGAAATTTGTTAACATCGAGTATAGATTTGAGTGTCAGGAAGTCGTTTCTGAAAGTATTTGTATGGAGTGTAGCCATGTATGGAAGTGAAACATGGACGATAAATAGTTTGGACAAGAAGAGAATAGAAGCTTTCGAAATGTGGTGCTACATACGAATGCTGAAGATTAGGTGGGTAGATCACATAACTAATGATGAAGTATTGAATAGAATTGGGAAGAAGAGGCGTATGCGGCACAACTTGACAAAAAGGAGGGACCGGTTAGTAGGACATGTTCTGAGGCATCAAGGGATCACAAATTTAGCATTGGAGGGCAGCGTGGAGGGTAAAAATCGTAGAGGGAGACCAAGACATGAATACACTAAGCAGATTCAGAAGGATGTGGGTTGCAGTAAGTACTGGGAGATGAAGAAGCTTGCACAGGATAGAGTAGCGTGGAGAGCTGCATCAAACCAGTCTCAGGACTGAAGACTACAACAACAAGGCTAATCTCTACGAGGAAACACAAGACAGGAAAAATCCAATTTCAGTGCTAATTCTGGTTATCATTGATTACGTGAAACTATCCTCCCACTGGCTACGCAAGCTGCTGTGTCACCAACTGACGAGCAATCCTGGCTGGGACCTTGTCGCAGATCATAGGTGACACATGCAGATTCCAAATGAAAAAAGAATTATATGAAGAAAAATTAGAGCAAATACAAAAGTCTATATGATGATGAAAATGACGTGGCCACAAAGTTAAAAATGATATATATAAACAAATTAACTGAATAAAAATAATTATCGATCTCTTCTGATTATATTTATAAATAGAAAAATCGTAACGTTTGAGAAGATTCGAACCTACGACCTTCTACACGTGAAGTTTATGCGCTATACCACACGACTGCATTATGTATTTATACTTATGACTGTAGTGACCCAGTCACAATGCTGAATGAACAGCCTCGAAAATTCAGCTTCACACAACGTGCAAAGCTCATTTACCGTAAGTCGATCTCTCTGTTTATGATAACTGTACACATCACGCAGAATTGTGTCTTGTGTAGAAGTATCCAGTAGTGTTTAGCTTGTGCTGTGTATGAAAATGTGTATTTCATTACCAACGTTGTGTGCATGTGTGTGTGTGTGTGAGCGTGCATGTTGTTTTTGGTGCACTTACCATATGTGATGAAATTTAAAGCACTCCGTCGTCAGGCCACGAGTGGCCAATCGGGACCATCCGACCGCCGTGTCATCCTCAATGGAGGATGCAGATGGGAGGGGCGTGGGATCAGCGCACCGCTCTCCCGGTCGTTATGATGGTATTCTTGACCGAAGCCGCTACTATTCGCTCGAGTAGTTCCTCAATTGGCATCACGAGGCTGAGTGCACCCCGATAAACGGCAACAGCGCATGGCGGCCGGGATTGTCACCCATCCAAGTGCCGACCACGCCCGACAGCGCTTAACTTCGGTGATCTCACGGGAACCGGTGTACCCACTACGGCAAGGCCGTTGCCATATGTGATGAAATACGAAATAAAAGTGCCATATCCATGATTTGGGATACGATCACATCAACAAAGAATGCTGGACAAGAAACTGGAAGTAAGTGAGCTGCTCAATTACTGTGGCGGTTCGGCAATGGTGGGTGGTTCCAACTTGGTGTTGAGCACCCTCATAGCAGGAAACCAGCCCCAACGCGTGATGTGTCAACTATCGAGTAATTTTAACTGGACTAGAACATCTACAGTATTAGGAAAAAGAAAAATTTAAGGCGTTGATAGCGACTGACAGAGAACTTGACCAGCAATGAACAAGCAGAAAAGATTGAAAGTAGACAGAGTTATCTTTGGGTTTAGAATCTTTTGTTGTTTGATAATTAAAACTTTACTTCAGTTAGGAATAAGATAATCTGTGTTGTCAAGCAAAACTTTAGTTGTTGAGCACATACAGAGTGTCCCAGAAATGCTTCAAACGAAATTCGAGGGTGGTGTGTGTCTTGTGGGGTGGGTGCCTTGAGGAACAAATGGAAGGCAGGAACCCGTGTCCAGATATGTCATCCAGCGACGTTACAGAGTGTCGAAGTTATAGGCGTAAGCACCTGCCACTATGCCACCCCTTCGGCAGCAAACACGACTTTGTATGCTGACAGACTATAAGCGGAACATCTTGCAATGTTGTTTTCCAGTGATCGTGACTGATAGCAACGATCGCCAATGGAAAAGATGAACGTAGTTGCATCATAGACAGGCCTTGTGACATATGAACGCGATACTCTGTTGCTGGACGAAGCTTTCAGACATGGGTTTCCACCTGCAGGTTTTTTTTTCTTCTTTGCCCTACGTATGGAAAAACGTTGGAGATTTTAGAGGGATCCAGGAGAAAAATAAACTGCTGATGGAAACATGTGTCCGAAACCGTCATCCACCGGGCGACAGATCGTCACATTCATAGGAGTTAAAGCTTTTGTACGCGGCATTTAGCTCCATCTTCTCCACTGGCGATCGTGGCAATCAGTCGTGATCACTGAATAACAATTAAAATTGTGAGACGTTCCGCATATGGTCCGTCAGCATACAAAGTAACGTTTGCTGCTGAAGGTTTGGTCTAAGGTAACATAATTTCTTAGGAGCTCCCGATGCATCCTGAGGGTGGTATATTCTGTTGTTACTGTATACTCAGAATGGCGGGGAAAGAATTGGTGAAACTGCCGATTTAAATAAACCTGTGAGAGATCCTGTAGGGCTCCTGAAGCCCTCATAATTTGTTCAAATGCCCGAATGAGCGGTTAACATGCATCCAAGGAGACGTCATCTAATTTCAGTTAGCCATTTATAAGGCTCCAATTTAGTGAATGAAGTAAGAACTAAAATCATTCCCACACTATCGAGTCCACATATAATTATTTACAGTTAGGGTTTAAACACTGAAATCTGCAATCTCTAGACATACCGGCAATTGTGCGATCCACTCGTGATAGCTTTGACCTTTCTTCTTATTACAACTAAACAAATTATGGCATGCTGCTGCCACATGAAGGTGAGAATCAAATGGTTCCATTAAATTGGTTTCAGCTGTTATGTGTATTAATTCATTGTGTTCCACCTTAGAATTGACTTGCTGGAGCAATCTGTACACTTGTGCTCCTGAATATGCTAAGAAAAAGGCTCTCTGCTGGATGTCACCTGTTATTCCATTGCTGTTCTAAGCATGCTATGTAGTTCGTTCATGTTTCTAATTTTTTGTTGAACCTTGGGAAATATAGCTGTAATGCAGGATCCCTGTTACCATGATGACAATCCTGGAGAGACGACTGGACAGTTCCAATGCTCTAGTGATGCCTGGAAACCTCTCCAAGTGTAGTTACTAGGCCTGTTACATCGTTTTCTGGGACCGTTGCATAGTTTTCACCAACAAAAGTACATGAGTAGTCTTATCCCTCTGGATGAGGCTACATTGCAACGAGAAACATAGAATTAGTATAGCTTAAAATTGTGCAGCTAAATCGCACTTCAGTTCCGAAAGTGTCTTTGTACACAGTAACTACACTGGAGAGATACGAATACACAAGAGTTATAACATCTCGTAATCATTATGCTCGAATGTGGCATCCCAAGCAGAACCATGCGCACATGTAATGTGTTTCCCAGTTACTATCCAGTATGTACTTCATTCAAACGCAACACAAGCGTTGAATTAATAATAAGTGTCCGCCGGAGGACACAATTACAGGTAACTCTAAATAATACATAAATAACCATCTGAATAGTTTTCACAAAGAAAATTAGACAGTTAATGGCATGCCAGTTCACTTGGATTAGCAACACAATACTTTTTCTAAGTCCTATAGAAATATTAATGACAACTCATCAGCACTAATTCTAAGTACAATCAGTGCTACTGTCCCTGAATTACTGAGCTCCCACCTAATCTTCAGCATTCGTCTGTAGCACCACATAAGGCTGTCGTCCACAGAGAGCGAAGGCTTCCAGCGACTGCTCGTTATCAGTGCTTCAGTGCTGATTCTCTGGGATGACTCTGTGATGTCACAAAACCGCACACCCATGCATCACAGCGCAATGTAGTCTTGGGAGGGTTTGTGACACATGGTGTATCTGTTAAAACGCTGATATTCGGTGAATTATTGTGTTGAATTATTATGTTGAAACGACTGTACGGTATATTCTTCAGTCCAAGTGTCTTGTATTTTCTGCTGTTAAACAGCACAAGCTAGGATAATCAGCACAAGATGATAAACGGTTCATGCTTCCAGATTAAGTGAATATCTTAGCTTTGAGGCACTACTGCCTGAAAGACAATGACTGATTTCTCTGTGTGTAAAAATTTAAAAAAATATTTAATGTTGTTTGCAAGTGTTTTAGTATATGTATGAGAAGTGTATGTAGGAATAAGTAAAACATTCACTTGATTGGCAACTGATTCTAGTGTATGTGTGAAAAGAGTATTTAAAAAATAGCATTAAATGTGATTTGCAAAAGATTTTAGTGGCTGTGAGTGTAAAAAAAAAGTAAATATGGTTTGTAACTGATTCATTGTGTGACACATGGTTTGTAACTTTGTTGCGTGGAAATAAAAATGCAAAATAAATTAATTTTATTTATTTAATCTGTAAGTTCTTTCAGTTTAATAGGAGGTTCTCCATTATCTATCACATTATAATGCTTGTAACAATGAAGCACCATCCTGAAACAGTTGAGAAAATCTATCTGAAAAGAAAACGATCCACATTTAAAGGTTCTCTAACTTATAGCAAATAACAAAACAATGAAATTTATTGACAAGGCTGCATAGTTTTTGGTATAAACATTTTTATTGAAGTATAAAACAGAGAAATACAACACAACACACAGTTAAAGGTTCTCTATATTGTGGCTCTGGATGTAATAAATCAATGAAGCACAAAAAATAATAAAGCAGTGAAATTTACTGATTAGGCAGAATTTTAGGTACAGTATTTTCTTTAGTGAAGCATAAAATAATCATTTAGCAATGAATGTATGTGTGTTTGTGGGGGAGGGAGGGAGCTGTCCGTTTCTATGTTTATATTTACTCAACAATTTCTTCTATTCATTTGTACGATGTATAGGTTATCGAAGGACACCACAGTGAGAAGATTGTGGACCAAGGCAGTGTGATGCAAACACTGGGAACAAACAAATACTAGCTGAATATGTTCTGATCATTTCCTCGAAGTTGATATTGATCGAACGTCATTGTCATGCGTTCGGATAATATACAGGGTGATTCAAAAAGAATACCACAACTTTAGGAATTTAAAACTCTGCAACGACAAAAGGCAGAGCTAAGCACTATCTGTCGGCGAATTAAGGGAGCTATAAAGTTTCATTTACTTGTACATTTGTTCGCTTGAGGCGCTGTTGACTAGGCGTCAGCGTCAGTTGATGCTAAGATGGCGACCGCTCAACAGAAAGCTTTTTGTGTTATTGAGTACGGCAGAAGTGAATCGACGACAGTTTTTCAGCGTGCGTTTCGAACGAAGTATGGTGTTAAACCTCCTGATAGGTGGTGTATTAAACGTTGGTATAAACAGTTTACAGAGAATGGGTGTTTGTGCAAAGGGAAAAGTTCTGGACAGCCGAGAACGAGTGATGAAAATGTAGCACGCATCCAGCAAGCATTTGTTCGCAGCCCAGGAAAATCGACTCGCAGAGCTAGCAGAGAGCTGCAAATTCCACAATCAACTGTATGGAGAGTCCTACCGCATTGGCACTTATCTGTCCGTAACTACCAGAACGTCAACTACCCGAGGCGATGGATCGGCCGCCAGGCAGCCCGTGACAGAGCACTTCATCACTGGCCTCCAAGAAGCCCTGATCTTACCCCCTGCGATTTTTTCGTATGGGGGTATGTTAAGGATATGGTGTTTCGGCCACCTCTCCCAGCCACCATTGATGATTTGAAATGAGAAATAACAGCAGCTAACCAAACTGTTACGCCTGATATGCTACAGAGAGTGTGGAACGAGTTGGAGTATCGGGTTGATATTGCTCGAGTGTCTGGAGGGGAACATATTGAACATCTCTGAACTTGTTTTTGAGTGAAAGAAAACCTTTTTAAATACTCTTTGTAATGATGTATAACAGAAGGTTATATTACGTTTCTTTCATTAAATACACATTTTTAAAGTTGTGGTATTCTTTTTGAATCACCCTGTATAATGCCGTGCTGTGCATTTTCCCACCTTTTCCTTCCTACTTGCGGAATGTTTCTTAAATAACTTTAATGTTTCGATGTTTTATGTATTTGACAGTATTTAGCATTAGTAGACTTGTGTGGCAGTGACAGCAGAGGTGGACACACTGTCTTTTCCTACAAAAACGTTCACGGTTTGGGCTAATCTAGGGAGGGAATTTTGTCTCCAGGGAAGAAACCATCCTTTCAATATGTGATTTTCTTTGTTCAAAGGAGATTATCATGTTCTGTGATACAGTTATTTGGGCGGATTCATGTTTTTCTTGAAAACCTTGTACAAAACATTTTGTTGCATTGTGCATGTACTTATATTTGCAAACTGATAATGTGTAAGTTTGAAAAATGATTTACAGTGGCTGTTATGAATGAGTTGGATTATATATTCTCTTCTGAACTGTTCGATTGTTTATCTGAAGAATATGATGCCTACTGTGATGTGATGACTCATCTAGGGAAACTTTCTTTTGCAGCAACATAACTGGGTTGATGTAATATTGAATCTAGTTTGTCTTTTATTTCACTTAAATGGTCATTTCGTCTGATGCAGAACTGAGCCTGCCTGCTACTGCCAAATTCAAGTAGAATTTCATTATTGGTCTGGAAAACAATACCGGCTATTTCTAGTCTGCCTATTTGGTTAAATTAACAATACAAAACAGTTGTCTATATTGTAGGGATGCTGTAGTATGTGTAGATGGTGGTTTGCATTAATTCTATATCTGCCAGTAGGACATAGTTTTATAAGCACCTGCCATTTACTGTAGGTCACAGTTTGCGAAAGCACAGTTAACAAATATTGTTCCCTGTATCCTTGCAGCTTTCTACTCCTTAAGAAAAAGGAAAAAAGACACAATCTGACAATTTTAATGCAAATGCCTCCTAATGTCAAGTTTTACACTGTTCAAAAGTAAATCCGCTCAGTTCCTTCAACCAGGCCATTGACCGCTTTTGCCCTCATTCCTGTGACATTTTCCTTAATTTTAGCATGTATTTAAACGGTACTAAAGAATTTTTTAACTCCTATAATGTTTTACATTCTGTTAATGTCCCTGTGGATTACACATTTCCATTACTGGTATATTCAAAATGTTTGCAGTTACAGACTTTCGGATCTTAACAATGCTTAAATAACATATGGCGCGTTCTAAGCAAGTATTATTACGTTGCAGGTTCCTAAGCAAAGTTCGACAAACACACACCTGAAACGACATCAGTGAGATTTAATGAAGAGGATGACCAGCCATTATGTTCCCGGGAAGACATGTGTCAAACTACTTCACAGTGGTTCCCAACCTTTTGTTCTCCTGTGGAATTATTTTTTAAATGATCTACTATAGCAGAGCTCCTTCAGCCTGATTTATACCTTACTCGTTAATCTTGTTTCAGAGTATTGTTATAAAGGCAGGAAGCAGAGGAGACCCAGTTTTTATTTATTTTACAGTAGTGGTTACAAAAATCCTGGGAGTTGCATGCAGAATTGTTAGAGTTCTGTGGAGGGTAGGTTGAGAACCACTGCCAAGTTGGTAATAATTTTTGTTCATCAAACACTTGTGTGACATGCTACTTTAGTAATTTTATGCATCTGTTTGTTTTCTAGCCTTGTCAAATAATGTGCCTCTGCCTAATACCCAGCATCTCATGACAATGTTGCTTGCATCAAGCGAAAGTTAAACGTTGTGTCTGAGGCAAATACGCAGCATAAGAAGAAGATAAAACTCCAACAACCAAACCGTCACCACAAAAAGCATATTATTGGTTTGGCAGACACTGTCAAGGCTTTGCAGAAGAAAAACTACTTAGCAGAAGAGAGTATTTCTGTGCTTAAAAGTGTGTGAGGCGTAAATGAAGAGTTGTTGTCTCGCCAATATGCCAAGACCACAGGTTTCGCCATTCCCAGAAAATTCGGTTCAGCTTTAAGGTCTTTTGCACTAACGCTGAACTGCTATTCACCATAAGCTTACAATTAAATGAGGATTAACTCTGACACTTGCTTGCCACATTCTAGAACAATAAGTAAATGGTACCAAAGTGTGAATGGGACTCCTGGATTTACAACTGAGGCCTCTGAAGTTTTGAAAATGAAAGCTGCCTCATGTCATTCAGATTTTCCTATGCTTTGCAGTCCTTGTCAATACAACAGCGTGTAGGGTTTGACGGCCATCGGTACTTTGCTTATGTTGATATGGGATCTGGTATTGATTCAGATAGTTTGCCAGAAGCAAAAGAAGCATTGCTGTTCATGTTTGTGGGCGTAAATGACAGCTGGAAACTCTCTGTTGGTTATTTTTTAATTGCAGAAATGAATGGATCCCAAAGAGCAAACTTAGTTTGCTTGCAGAGTCTGCAGGTGTCAGAGCTCTATGTTTGACATCTGATGGTGCTGCATCAAAGCTCACTGTGACGACTTCACTAGATTGTTGTTGTACCGTCAGCTTTATGTACTGCCTTCAGCGTTTCCATCAAAAACAATTCTGAATCACTTGCGCTGGATCCGCCACACATGCATAAGTTGGTACAGAACACTTTAGGGGACAAAAATAATTGATTACTTGTCCCAGTAAAACAATATCATGGAACTACATTGAGCATTATATATACGTTTCATGAAATGGGGGTCTTCATTCAGCTAATAAGTAGTGGCAAAGCCACATTAATTGGATTAAAAATAAAATGAAAGTGTCACTTGCCACACAGCATTTTAGTGATACAGTAGCTGATGCCATAGAGGAAGTATCTTCACTAGGAATTTCGACTTTTGTTGAATGCTGTGCTACTGTCAAATTTATAAGTCCGATGAATCGCCTTTTTGACATTATGAAATCACGGAGCGTGGTGCAAGCCAGTTAGAAGAAGCCACTCAGTGTCAATAACAATGACAAGATTCATGAGTTCCACATTGAGGCAGGGCAGTGCATTCTTGAATTCTTGTACTGAAACTGAAGGGCACTGGTGAACTGGTCATTCACTCAGATAGAAAAACTGGTTTTATTGGGTTTCTAGTTCCCATTTCAAGTTTACTGTTTGTACAAGGAAGTGTATGAACACCTGTGCTTAAGTATTTATCTCTTTATAAATGTTCACAAGATCACCTAGAAATTATATTTGCAGTTACTAGATCTCATGGTGGTTGGAACAATTTACTACTAGGCAATTCAGCATATCAGGGGATTCTAGGGAAACATGAACTGAGAGAATTTGGAAAAGAAATTTCGAGTCTTGAGCTTTTGGAAGTCTTACCGATTTCATGAAGTTGATTGTTATTGTATTGTCTTTTATTTTGTCTAATTTTGATACTGAGAGAGGTGGCACAATGGTAACATACTAAACTTGTATTCAGGAGGATGGAAGCTTAAATCGCCCTCTGTCATCCATATTTAAGTTTCCTGTGATTTCCCCAAGTCACCCCAGGCAAATGCCAGTGGTTCCTCTGAAAGAGCACAGCTGATTTCCTTCCCCATCCTTAACAAAGCAGTCTGAGCTTCTCCTCTAATGCCCATATTGTTAATCAAATGTTAAAACAAAATCTTCCTTTCTAGTGCTGACGTTTCTTTTCTAACTTCCAAAAACGTTTTGTATGTTGATCGATTTTATTACTGTCCCACTCTTTGAATGCTTTATGTCGAGAATATTACTGTGTGCAACAAACATCATGCCACCAAGGATGTTTTCTGAATTTTTATGAAGGGGTTAATTTTGATTTATTAATTCATCTACAGACATTTCTGTTACATTTTTACATTTTTACAAAAATTGTATAGGTGCTTGATAAGTTAGGCAATGTGAACATGTTAAAGGAATATATATGGTTTATACTAGACACATGTAATAATCGTTAAATATAAATGTGTCATGTAGAATGAAAAAAGGAGGAACAGTGCATATGCTGTGCAAATCATTGTAACAAATATAAAAGAGATATGCTTGATACATGTCAGTCATTAAGTTCATTAAGAAAATAAATTACAACACTATGACATTAAACATTTTATGAAAACCTTGAATAATATAGTGTTCAGATCATATAGCAGTTTTAGTAGATTAGGTCATTTTTATTACAAATTTTAAATTCTTTCATTGTATAGAAGCTTTTTTGCTAAAGTAACCATTTTGTAATGATTCTGAAGACATTCATTGATACACTGCATGCTGTATTTTGCAACATATTAAATAATTGTATCTCTACCAAAGTGTAACTATTTTGGGTTTTTTAAGCCTAGTTACTATGATTTCAATTATCTGCCCTTTACATATGTGATACTTATATATATACTCTTGCAGTTCATTGCTGTCTTGGTTTTCCTTAATATGCACCAAGCAGCTGATTATAAAGAGATGCATCTGTCAATATTATTGGCTCTTTAAATTATTCCTACATTATATGTGATTTCTCACTCCAGCAATGCGCATCTTTACCTTATTCTGTCAGATAAAAATTCACTAAGATTTGATGCAGTTCGGTATACGATTTTGAATTATAACCATGCACCTTCATGGTCTGAAAGAAAATGAGTATTGAACACCCCTTAGGCATATAGTTATTTTTCAGTTAGTGATATATTATCAAGACAAGTGGCTGCCTTGTTGGATTGTTATTAATCCAATGTAGCTCGTGTGATCTTAACATATTAAATAGGTAAAGCTGCTTTGAAGTCTTTAACCTTATGTCAATATTTATATTGGCAAAGGTAAAATATTCTATGTTTGCACAGTCTTTCAAAGTACATAATCATTTTTTGTAAGAATTATTTAAATAATTGACTCTCACTATGTGGAGTATGGTACACTGATACCATTAAGAGTTTTAATGTTGGGAGTAGCAATGCCACTGCTTCAAGAAAATCAATCGGCAATGTTAAAGACTATATTATATATCTAGCCATGCTTTTTTCTTCAGATCTGTCTTTGCACTTTGGAAATTGTAGAGTGTCTTGCATTTAAGGCTTCAAATGCCTTTTTTCGCATTCTTTGGGCAGTAATAATGTTCTGAATCCAATTACTGGCTATACATGCTTGATTGTAAAATAGCATGGAAGATCTGTTATTGTGTTAAACTTCTTGACAATATTGTAATTTTTTATTGACCTCTTCTGGCATGGTCGTTTAATTTTTGTGGTGTTAGGCTTTGAGTATAGTGGTCCCTTTTTTTAATAATTACTGAAAGTTTTAATTTAAGTTTGACTCTGGTTAGGTAGTTGGCTGTGTGAATTTTGGCTCCTTTTCTAACATGGACAGTCTTGGTTTCCTTGTAACTGAAAAGTGAAATCACTGCCTAGTCAATTTGTAACATACAAATGTACGTGTTTGGGGACCTCCACTTCTTTTGTTTTGTAATTTCCTTATTAAAATTACAAAGTTTCACTAGTCTTTTTTTTCTTTTTTGGCTGGGCAGTTTATGTACAGGGGAACTGCCAGTTTTTTTTTCTTTCTTTCTTTGCCATTAATAGACTATAATTATTTATTAATATGATTTTAAATGTAAAAACCTGTGTGAGGGCTGCTGTATTGTTATTTTGTTGTGAAAAATAAAGTAAATATTTGATGACAATATACTGGATACTCTTATATTGGAAATAAAATGATTCTTTGAGTTCATACCCCAATTTTCCTCCTACGTTCTTTTACAGATTTCATAGCGGAATATATATTCACAAGTAAATGTAAAGTCAAGGCATAATTGTGGTTGCTATGTAAAATTCCAACATGAAACTGGTTGTGTGAGGAGTAACCTGTGAGTGTAAACCCAGTTAGTCCTTGAAATTCCAAAGGCGAGCTGGTGGAGCAGTATCCATTTTCAGTGAGAATAATTAATGGTGAGGAATCTGAAACAATAGTTTCTATGCAGTCACTTTAAAACATCTTTCTAACGACAGTAAACTAGATATGTGATAAAACACATTGGTTCCAGTGAAGTTTACATGTTGGCTGTTTTTGCAAGACAAGTAGATGTTGGAAATGTTGTAATGAATGATGGGAAAGGAAGATGGTCAATAATAGTTGCAATCTTGCTGGTCACAAATGCTTCACTATTTTCTAAGTATATATGAAGATTTTCGAGGTTTAAGTTAGGCAGGAACCTAAAGCATTGCTTAAATTATTGTGAGTGAAATGAACAGCAATCATTTGTTAAGAAAGTAAAATCTCATTTGCTATCTGCATCTTGATCCTAAGTGACCTACGTCATTTCCCATCATTCATTGTGATGATACCAATATCTACTTGTCTTGTAAAAACTGCCAAAACGTACACAGCACTTTTACCAGTATACTGTGTAAGTAGGCTGTTTAGGTTTTTATGTTGGTAAAACCACTTAGCACTCTGTATGAAAATCACTGACTGTGTTTCGTGCAGTCTATGGCTGGTTGGCATTGTTGAAATATTCGCTATTGTAGTGGTGGGGAGTTGGATGTGAACAGCACACAGCGTTGTGCAGTTGGAGGTGAGCTGCCAGCAGTGGTGGATGTGGGGAGTGACATGGCGGAGTTTTGAGAGCGGATGATCTGGACGTGTGTCCATCAGAAAGAGTAAATTTTTAATACTGGATATCACGAACTGATATATATATTATGACTTTTTAACACTATTAAGGTAAATACATTGTTTGTTCTCTATCAAAATCTTTCATTTGCTAACTATGCCTATCAGTAGTTAGTGATTATTATTATTATTTAAGGAAAGAAACACATAAATATTAAGCACAGGAAAGCTACCAGAGGCTATACATTGATTGTGCCCCATATGTAGAATGAAAGTTCCAAATTGTGTGCCATGAAATACACAATTTGATAAAGCTGTCAACAGAAGGACGCCACAGACAATTCGATTCAGATGCAACATTTCTACACGATAGTATTCCATCTAATATAGCTGTAGGGTAGATGGTAAAATGAATTGTAAGTAGGCACATAAATAGAAGCAACTGTGAAATGCGGTCTGCTTTGTGAAATAGTTTGTCTTTATAGTCTCGCCAACAAATTGTGACAACATAGGCATCATGGAGATTGATTTGACTGACCATCTTGCTCTTGTATTTATGTCTTAAAATGATGCATTCATGACAGCAGCAGTGGATGTTATACAGAAAATACCTTTGCTAAATTATTGAACAATATTTGTGCAGCCACTTTTGCAATTCTTGGGCACATATGAATCATGTTTCTGTGATTCGATTATTAATTACATTGAGAGCATACATGAAAGTAAGATGTCAACATTTACAATAAGCATTCATTATCTTTTTAAAAGTCTTGTAGTGGAAAGGTACCTATGGTACATACCAAACTGGAGGCTACTGTTATTGTATCTCACTATAAATGGTTGAGAAACTGTTTCATAGATAATTTTGGGTTGTGTATTCATCTCTAGCACTTGTATGTAATCTGGAGGGAAAGGAAAATATCCAGAAACCTGGCACCTTCACTGTGTTCCTCCTTCTTTTCTTGTTATCCCAGTTTAGGATTGTCAGTTTTGTTTTTGGAATAGAAATACCTATTCTAAAATGTTAAAGAATTAGAGTTGTAGATGGTGCTGCATCAAAAGTACCATGACAAGAACCAGAGAAAGGAGAAATAACTGTACTGCTTAAAAAAGGATCTTAAAGCTCAAAATTAGGATCAGAAAATAAAAATTAATATTAATGACTTCAGGGTAAAAATATATTAATCCATATACATTTGTTTATTTTATTTTATTTTACATCCGAGCACTGGAATAATTAAAAACTGTCTCTTCTGCATGCTGTCCAGTGTCATGCACATCCTTTTAATCATCATGCTTGCTGTCCTTTTACAAATACCAATAAATTCTCCAATGGACAGAAAGAAATCACCAGAGGCAAAATATTTGAGTGTGTGTAGTAACTGGTCCATTGGTAGAACAGAGCCATTTTTGAAAGAAAGAAAAGAATGAAGAATAACATGAGACAATTCAAGAGAAATTTAAAAACATAATTTACTGCCAGTCACTGTTATGATTATGTAGATCCAATAACTGACGATTCCTGTTAACTGAGGGAAGTACCTATGTTCTTGTCACACAGAGATAATTACTTTATGATAAATATGTATGTGGTTATGTAAATAATATTAATAACTGAGAAATACAGCAGCTGTCACCTATAGCTTTCTTTTTAAAAAAATACTTTCCTATTGATTTTACTGTGTTAAACTTAGCTTTTGTAAATACAAATAATTTACATCTTTATAGGAATAATGTTAGGTGATGCACTACTTTGTTGCTCTGAGGCATTCAGTAAAAGATGGAACGTTATCGTCCCAATAGGATACAGGAGTGAACAATATTTTCTGCTGTAGATTTGACTGAGTGAACTATGGACATTAGTGTGCTACCAAACTTTTTGTTACATTAAACAATCGTAATATTACATCAATTTCAGAAAAATGGTACCTAACACAATTACAAATTAAGATATTTCACTTTAAGTTACCTTCAACTAGCTACAGCTTGACGTAAAAGAGAACACTGAAAATAACTTTATATTCAAGGAAATTTAAAAACATAACATTCCAGGCACTCTTCCCACATGCTACAACTATGCAGATTGCTAGATTCCTTTTCTGTTCTTATAGCATAAAAATACAGGTACTATTTTATGATAAATATGAGTGGGCGTATGTGGATAATACTAATAACAGAGAAACAATGTTCTATAGCTGAGGAAGCATCACTTTTTAAAAAAATCTTACTTTCCTCTTAATCTTACGGTGTTAAACTTAGCCTAAGTAAGAACAAATACAGTAGTTCACTGGCGTCGGTAAATAATGGCAGGTGGGAGACAATCGTCTTGCTCTGAAGCATTAATAGGCCTGTAATTCTAATATTTTCAATGAAAGGTGGAAAGTTGCTTTGACACTGTTGTGCTGTTTACAAAATGGGGCATTCCCAATAGAAAACAGAGTGAACAATATTTTCTGCTATTAATGATATTGGGACACTACTGGTTAGTGTAAACGTTTTGCAATAAAAAAGTTGATGTTTCAGCAAAAACAGAAAAATCTGGTAATGCAAATTGTACACATAATCGGTGTGGTTTTTCAATTTGGTTAAGTCTATTACGACACTATCTGCTAAATAAAACGAAATAGTGCTTTTCAAATGTGTGTGAATTCCTAAGGGGACCAAACTTCTGAAGTCCCTAAATTACATTCTACTTAGACTAACTTAAAGCTAAGAACAAGACACACACCCATGCCCGAGGGCCGCGCAATCCGTGACATGGCACCTCAAACCGCGCGGCCACTTCACTCGGCTTAGTCCCTTTCGCTAATGCAGCAATTGTAAGACACACCAAATGAACAAGACTATTTTTGTAGGAATCGTCATTTTTATTGTGCCTGGTTTACATAAATAACATGACTGAATTCACGAGGTACAGAAATCGAATGCATATTACTACAAATTAACAGTATTATTGAAGAAAACGGAGAAATAATCTCACCTGCCGTCACATGCTCCATTTTCTCACGTACAAGACTGGCAAGACGAAGGACGGCTTCTTTTGATAAACAAAATCTGGATGTAAATTAGGAGTCAGCGACGTCACTCTTTTTTTTTCCTTGCTCGTTCTCATGAACAGTTCATCCAAAATCTCGTCATTGCTGGCGGCATCTGTCACTATCCCTGCCATCTTGAATAGTTATCCCCGGTTAAGTTCGCTAACCGCCCAGAAATCGCCGGTTAAGTTATCTCTAGTTTATTCTCCGGTCAGGAGTTATTCCGGGTTCGTACAACGCGTTTCTCGCGCTAATGTGAGAATAGAACTTAACCGGCTGCTAATCGGAGATTTTACAATTAGTCCTGAGTCAAAGAAAGTTATGCTTATAATATTATGTACTTTATTATTCCCAATACATAACTAACTCTTGTTTACTAGGAACTATCTATAGTCATCCGTTTCTGCCGACGCTTCAATACTTGGCGAAAATGCAACACAGCGTTAACCTCAAATAAATTTGTATCGTGCATAGCCACTGCTTTATTGGGGTGATGACTTTCAATGTACGATGCAACTGATCCCCATGATTTCACCATTTTTCTTATTGCACCATGAGACTGCTGCTTTGCTGTTGCCGCCGCCTCCTCATCTTCCTCCTCTGAACTCCTCTCCACAACTTCCTACTGTGAAACTCACTGCAATTCCATAAGCTCTTCAGTGTTCATTTCTTGGCTGTGATCTTCATAAGCTCATCGATATCGTTGTTATCCACTTCTAGTCCCATGCTCTTGGCCAAAGACACAAAGACTACAGGCTCCACAGGTACTGACTCAGATGTCTCAGAGTCACATTCGAAAGTGCACTCCGGCCAAAGCATCTTGCAAGCAGAGGTGAGAGTTCTCTTGGTGACCTGTTTTCTCGTCTTTTCTATCATCTTGACGCAGGCAACGATGTTGAAGTGATATTTACAAAACTCTCTGAGAGAGATATTGGTAGCTTCAGTCAACTCAAAGCAATTCTCGAAGAGTGCTTTAGGACAGAGCTTCATAAAGCTGGAGACAGAGTGGTGTTGGGAGGCAGAAGCTGGATCTTGATTAACTTAAATTCTTCAAGGAAGTGACCTCGTCGACATGGAGAATGAACAGGAGCATAACAAACAGGACATCGAGTGACAGATTCATCTCAAGCAAATATTTTTTTTTATCGAAAGACCAAACGGTTCATTAACCCAATCACAAAAGATCACGTATTACCCAAGCCTTATTGTTGGACTTCCACATTACATTTAACCTGCTCTTCTGGGCTTTACACTTCTTGAAGGTTCGTGGAGCTTCTGAATAGTAAACAAGCAGTGGTTCATTTTTCAAATCGCCGCTTGCTTTAGCGCTGAATAGCAGTGTGAGAAGGTCTTTCATTGGCTTGTGAACAGGTAATGCACTCTGCCTTGCTGTTATAAGAGCACGCTTAGGCATCCTTTTCCAGAATAGACCCCTCTCGTCCCAATTGAAAACCTCTTGGGGCAGATAACCCTCAGAATCTTCGAGCATCTTGAAGACACTAATTAAGTTGCCTTCGTGTTGGAGCTGGCTGCTTTACTGTGCCTCACAACGCTGTGGATGCCACTTCCTCTCTTAAACTTCTCGACCACCCACGGCTTCCCTTAAACATTTCTTCGGCCGCTGACGATCTTGGCGTTTTCTTAACGAGGTCGGCAAAAATCATTCTCGTCTTCTCACAAATGATGTTCCCGTTAATAGTGTCATCTTGCAATTGCTTTTCATTTATCCCTATAAGGAGCAACCTTTCGACACCGTCCAGAATACGAAACCATTGTTTACATACTCTTATAATTCTCTTCTTGAAGCATGTACCTCCATAATCTTGTTCTTCTTCTTGAGGATAGTGCAAAGAGTTGATGTAGGCCGATCAGGGACGCCGACTTATAAAAATTATTGCTGGGGCCCATACTGTGGGTCCTGCCCCAGGAAATTTTCTAAATTTTAGATGTAAAATAGAAAGTTTTAAAGTATTTTTAAGCATTTTAGGGTCATATGATCAACATTGGAACCCCAAAAGCTGGATTCTCGATAACTCGACACTCTGGGAAATTCGACAAGCCTGACACGTTTTTCGGCTTTGAAAAAAGAAACAAAACATAAACAAGCACTGTATTTTCGTAAAAAGCTAATTTAATTTACAGTAATAATCATGCTTATAGCCTATTACAGAGCAGTGAATATATAGCTCTGAAAAGACTGAAATTATATTTAAATAAATCCTAAGCTATCATTAAAAGAATAAAATATAAAATATTGCTGTTGCACAGTAATAGCACTCTGATTAATAAGTGAAATAGCCAATTTAAGCTCACTTTGAACAAGGCTCACAATATTTCAAAGTTAATGCTTTAATATAGTTAATAAACCTATGCCTAATACTTTCAGTCAAAAAGTATGTAAATAGCGGGTTTTAATTGGGTGTTACACCATAAAAAATTTAAGTATTTGAAAATAACTTACACAGTACTGTAGTAATATAGTACTAAACTATTAATAATATTTAGAAACTGAATATTTAACTTTATGTATGTATTTAATTCTCTATTTTATAAAGATTTTTAATATTGCTCTAAATGTCATTATTAGGGCTATAGTGCCTTTAGAAAGGTGCAAATGTCGACCATCTGACTGGATTACTGAATATGAAGTAGTTGTTGACTGGTGGGGTATCCTATTCATCCAAAACATCTCTGGTGGGCATAAAGAACAGTCAAGTTGTTCAATCGCTTCTGTCCCAGTGTTGATCGGAGATATGACTTCAGACATCTAAGGGTGCTAAAATGACCGTTCTGCTGTTGCTGCCATGATTAGCACTTCTTGGAGAAGCTTAATACACTTCACTACTAACATTTCTCCAACTGCAGGTTCTTGTGTAATGTACTTACTTACATCACACATGTCTTTTAAGACCAGCTGTTTCTTATTAGCAATATCGGCTAACACATTCAAGTGTTAGTGCAGTCTCTCAATGTCATGTCATTTTTGAAAATCTCAGTTGATTTTTCCAAATTTGTTTCACCTTTTTTAATAAAAGCAAGCACTCTTGTTCAACTGCAATGACCTGTGTGAGTCCAGTTGAAGCAGACCGCTCAGTAATGCAAGAGTAAACTGAGTCACAAACTTCAATGTAAATAGTTTTGTAGTATTACTTTGGTGTTTTGTAAGTGTGCAATGAGCTGGCTTCGTTGTTTTCATACTTCTTTGGTATACTTCGATTCCGAGTAAGCGAAGGATCATCAACTTTAAGATAAATCGTAGTATCAGCACCTCCAGAACCCAGAACTAATCTTCCCCAAGGTCAGCTTCCACCAGTTTTTCCAAATAATTGGTGTCTGTATTTTCCAATTATGTATTATTAAACTGATAGTTGATATTATTCACATCTGTGAGAACGTGCTTTTTTTAAATTAGAGTTATTACATTCTTCTTGAAGTTTGAAAGTCTTCCCCCCGTCTTCTACAGGTGGAATGATTCTTTCATGGTTGGCTCTCCTAAGCACATCAGTAGTTCTGAGGGAATGTCAACTACTCCAGAGGCCTTATTTTGAATGAAGTCTTTCAGTGCTTCAGTCTGGAACCGCGCGACCGCTACGGTCGCAGGTTCGAATCCTGCCTCGGGCATGGATGTGTGTGATGTCCTTAGGTTACTTAGGTTTAAGTAGTTCTAAGTTCTAGGGCACTGATGACCGCAGATGTTAAGTCCCATAGTGCTCAGAGCCATTTGAACCATCTGAACCATCTTTCAGTGCTCTGTCAAATTCTTCTCGTAGTATCATATTTTCCATCACATCTTCTTCTTCTTCCCTTTCTATAATGTTGCCTTCAGATTCATTTCTTTTGTACAGCCCCTCTACAATCCTTCCACCATCCAGCTTCCTTTCTTTGCTTAGTACTGGTTTTCTATCTTAGCTCTCGATATACATACAGCTTTTCTCCAAGCACCTCTGTAATTTTGCTGTAATCGGAATCCATCTTTCCCCTACTTATACATGTTCCTATAGACTTGTTTGTGTCCTCTAGCCATTGCTCACTAGCCTTTTTGCGCTTTCTATCACGCACATTTTTTTGGACATCTGTATTGACTTTCACCTGCTACATTTGTTGAACTTTTTATATTTTCACCTTTCATCAGTTATATTCAGTATCTCCAACGATATTCAATGATTTCTACTAGGCCTTGTCGTTTTACCTATTGTATCCTTTGTTGCCTTCATTAAAAAAATTACACTCCCTCAACCAACTTCGTCTTTAATTCATATAGTTTGACGGTCTAGCTCATCACACTCGCTGTCATACTTGCAACACACATTAACATACAATCTCTGGACAACATAGACAAATCTAAAACTACTGCAATTGCGTATTCGATCTCACAGTTCCAGCACACCTCTGTGTGAACTGTCGGTTGCAAAGTGTATTTCATTGATTCACCATCCATAGCTCTGACCTGTCTGTCATTGGTTACTGGTAGCGTTTGCCACTTCAGATGGGAATGTCAGTCAGTAATACGTGCTGTCTCGATGCTGCAGAAAAGGATTGTCGCTGCTGCTGCTGTTGCAAAGTACTGAAATCAGGGCATTTCACAGAAATATATTTCAGGATTTTGGACAGAAAGTTTCCACATCATAGAAGAATAATTAACAGTACCAGACTACTGACTGGACAAATTCTTGGCAAAACTTCGTAGCACTGTCATGTTAGAAGAAGATTGGAGAGTCGTAATTGGACACAATTTTAATACGACGTAGAATGGAACTATGGATCATGAAAGCAACAGAAGGGCGAGAGCCATAAGATCAAGTGGAATAGATACACGACAGAAAAAGTTTAGACGGACAGAAAGCAAATGAATGGCAACGCGTGTGATGTAAATAAAGGTGGATGATATACGGATATGTGCAACAACCACTGGTACCAACTTGACTACCACAACGAGACTAACTGCAGAGACGGACAACAATGTTGTTGTAATAATAACAACCGGAATGATGCGACCGAACAGATTCCAAGTGAAACGAAGGAAGATGGACTTATCACGATCGAGAAAACTAAAGACCATCAGGCGTAGTCCTGAATGGCTGCAAAGGTACGAGAAGGGTCAGGATAAAATAAATAAAGCTTTTATGATATAACAATGGAGAATATATTGAAAAAGAATGAAGAACTGAAACAACAAAATGTAACATTCAAGAAAGCAAGCTACCAGTGATCAATGTGAACATAAATGGAAAACCGTTTGTATAGCTTGTGCACACAGGTGCAGATCCACATTTAGTTTCCGCAGATTTACTTTGCAGGCTGAATGAAAACAAGGAAACATTAACATTGCCAGTCAGCAGCCTAAAACTGACAACAGCTGTCTGACAAGCCACTTTTAGAATTACAGTTGAGTGGATTCTTCCACTGGAACATATGTTTTTGGTGGTTGGAGAGTTATTACTCGACTGTATTTTAGGAGATGATTTATTACAGGAGAAGGTCGCATGGAACGACTTCTCCGCCAGTAGGTTATTTAAGTTTATTGAAGGAGATTTCATAGAGCTTGATTTGTAAAAAGCGCAAGTAAAAATGTAAATAGGAAAATATTGGTAATAGTTCACAACTAGAAGCATGCTAGACAGAACCAGCTGAAACAAATGCATATGAAGATAAGATAAATGTATCAGATTATTTACACGCCACATACAAGTAAGAGCTGGAGGAAGCACTGTGTGAATACTCACAACTTTGTGGGGAATAACACGAAATAAACTATATAAATAAAAATATAAATGCTTGTTTGTTCGAAATCTTAAATCTCCGAAAGTACTTCACTAGTTGCTTTGAAATTCGGACACGATATGGCATTCAAATACACGTGCTTTTTATGTACATACTGAAGCATCATCTGTTGAATATATATATAAACACCAGAGAAAGAGCTTCTGACGTCTCTTAGAAGAAACATTATATTGATATATGAAATGTAGATAGAGTTATCCCAAACAAACCTTGCTAGTCACGTCTTTCGTGCGACGCCCAGCGTCGACGGAAAGCATCGGTTTGTTTCCTGTTACAAAGTAAATGATTTATAAACCAGAATTTTACATGCTCATTCGACAAAGTAGTCCCAGATTGGTCTAGTGCGATATTCTTTTTACAGTCGTGTATGAACAGGAACGGTAGAACGAGGAGAATAATCATTACTCCAGCAGCGACAGCATCACCCTGGCCCACAATGCCTGCTGCCCCCATGCAAAAGAACTGCTCACTCGGTGCTGGAATACTAGGGTATTCTTCGCGTTTTACTGACTCTGATAATACATATGATAAAATGAATATCGTCCCAGACTAATTTGGGACCGCACTGTTGAAAAGGCATGGAAGATTTCCATTTAAATATCATTTTGTCCGTAACAATAAACTGGGTGTCGCATGAGAGACGTAATGAGTCATATTTCTTTCGGCTGATTCCAGCTACAGACTACAAGAATGAAACTGCAAAAATCTTCGAAAACTGCAAACAAACTGCGCCTGACGACCCGTACGAAAGATATTCGGTATAAATATGTACAGAGTGACAATTATTGAACTATATGAAAAAAACGTAAATTAGTTACAAACTATGGCGTGCACACACTTTATTCACGCCACTACAGGTATTGGGATTTAGGTTATGACATGTTCGATATGCCTGCCGTCATTGGTGATGGTATGGCGCAGATCAATAGCAGAAATTCAGCATCACCCGCTGAAGTGTTGGAACATCGATGCTGACGATGACCTCCTGAATGGGTGTTCTCAGTTCATCAATGGTTTTGAGGTTATTGCTTTACACCTTGTCTTCAATATAGGCCCACAAAAAGGAGTCGCGCGTGTTCAGATCCGGAGAATATGGCGGTCAATCGAAGCTCATGCCAGTAGCCTCTTTGTACACCAGAGCCAGAGCCACAATACGTTCCCAAGAGCGCTCCTCCAGGACATCAAACACTCTCCTGCTTCGATGGGGTCGAGGTCCGTCTTGCATGAACCACATATTGTCGAAATCAGGTTCACTTTGGATAATGGGGATGAAATCATCTTCCAAAACCTTCACGTAGCTTTCAGTAGTCACTGTGCCATTGAGGAATATCGCACCGATTATACCGTGACTGGACATTGAACACCACACAGTCACCAACTGAAGTGAAGAGACTTCTCGATCGCGAAATACGGATTCTCAATCCCCCAGATGCGATTTGAAGTGGAATGATCATATAAAATTAATTATTGGTAAGGCGGGTGCCAGGTTGAGATTCATTGGGAGAGTCCTTAAAAAGTGTAGTCCATCAACAAAGGAGGTGGCTTACAAAACACTCGTTCGACCTATACTTGAGTATTGCTCATCAGTGTGGGATCCGTACCAGGTCAGGTTGACAGAGGAGATAGAGAAGATCCAAAGAAGAGCGGCGCGTTTCGTCACAGGGTTATTTGGTAAGTGTGATAGCGTTACGGAGATGTTTAGCAAACTCAAGTGGCAGACTCTGCAAGAGAGGCGCTCTGCATCGCGGTGTAGCTTGCTGTCCAGGTTTCGAGAGGGTGCGTTTCTGGATGAGGTATCGAATATATTGCTTCCCCCTACTTATACCTCCCGAGGAGATCACGAATGTAAAATTAGAGAGATTCGAGCGCGCACGGAGGCTTTCCGGCAGTCGTTCTTCCCGCGAACTATACACGACTGGAACAGGAAAGAGAGGTAATGACAGTGGCACGTAAAGTGCCCTCCGCCACACACCGTTGGGTGGCTTGCGGAGTATAAATGTAGATGTAGATGTAGAGTTTGGTTATTGACGAACCCATCGAAATGAAAGCGCACTTCTTCGCCAAGCACATACTAATTCCCATCATGCCACATGGCCAACCGCACAGTTTGAACTTCCTAACGCACACCGTTCAGAAGTAATGACGATTTTATTTTATATAATGCAATAACTGTCACCCTGTATCTATATAATATGTAAAGAGGAAACTTTTTTAGCTAAAATCACAAAAAGGTCTTGAGTGATTAATCTCACGATACTATAATAAATGTGTGGATGGACATGTTCTACATATTTTTAACATACATAGCACATAAACGTATCTATGGTAGATAAAGAAGAAACATTGTTATCTATATAACATATATATTGCACATAACATATAACAGGGATACATTGTTAGAAAAAATCTCGAAAAATTTGTGAGCTATTTACTTCGAACTTTTGCACTTCATTACTCTAATACTCTAATAAACAATGGAACAGACATAGGCCATTTATTTTTTAAAGTAACAACTGCAAGTAAGAAAATTTTGTGCTATGCTGTTCTGTGGAAATGTGTGGTTTTGTTTCTTTTCCCACAGTCAGTTTTAACTTCGTTAGCAAGGCATTTAAAACATTACACAAATTGTTTCTCCCACATATATTCGTTTTCTTATATGTAATTTTAAACATAAATTGTCCAGTGAACAGTGTACTATTTTGCTTTCTTCCACACAGTCGGTTCTAACGGCACGCATGAGAGTTGTATTTATGGCTTGTCTTTATTTGGTTAGAATACTACTAAATAGTTTGAATCATGTGAAAGTATGTAATCCTATGCGTTTGGAGATTAAGAATATGCAGCATACTGTCGTTGAAGTCACTATACTCACTGATCCAGCAGCTGGAGAGATGACTTCCATATCCTGCAACCAATGATCCCAAATCATTTACCCATTCATTCTAAGGGACTTCAATTCCCAATCAAGGTTTCGTTTGCAAAAATAATAAACTAGGCTCAAGATCAAAGAGAAGTTGGAAGAGGAGATGGACAGACAGGGAGAATGGACATACAGAAGGGGAAGGAGGAGACAGACTGAGAGGAGAAGAAGATATGGGCATGCAGATGGGGAAGGAGAAAGTGGATGGAGAGAGAAACAGGAAACGGACATGGATAGGGAAAAGGAGGAGATAGTCCAAGAAGGAGATAGACAGAGAAAGGGGAAAGAAGAGGAGATGGACAGAGGAAATGAGGAGGAGGAGATGGCTTGAGGGAGGGGGGGGAGAAGATAAGGACATATAACCAATTTCCATATTCCCATGAATGCTTGGCAATTGCAAAGCATTGCTAGTTTCACTATCTGAAGAATAAAAATGTAACCTTGATGTAGACTTTTTGGCTTCCCACATACCCTAACATACCCTTTACTTGGGCAATATGATCAGAAGTAAAAAGATAAATTAAATGTTAAATTTTCAGCTTGTTGAAAATTCAAGGATTCTGTATTGTAGCCCACTTTCAGTTCTATTAAAACTATGAAGACTAATTCTATTAATTTTGGATGCAGCATTCACCAACGTTGTTCTAGTGCTAGTAACAGAAAATTTTGAGGAGGATTTAGAGAGATTTCATTAGACAAGTATAGATTTGTGATCATCTAATTGACAAATCATTGTGATCAAAGAATCATGGAAGTATGTAGCATCTAGATATGCTGAAGACGGTTCCAATTTAAAGTAGTACTATTTTGGTTGAATATAAGTTCAAGTGTATCCATTGAAGAATTGTACAAAATATTAAGAGCACAATTGTTATATTTACTTCATGTTTATGTTGACAGTTTTTTATTATCTCCTTCTGCAAGGGAAGAACATCTGAAATTAATAAAAAAGTACTAGAAGCTGGGGCAAAGGCAAATGTTAAAATCTGAAAGTATGTGATAAATGACATCAAGTTTCTCCACAGCAACATTACAGAAGTACAAAATTTTCCTAAATCATGTAACGAAAAATAGCTAAAATCTTTTACGTGATTGGACAGTTTTTACTGACATTTACCCCAAAGTAGATAGCTTTAAACCAGATGTTAAAGAAAGATACTGTATGGGAATGGACAGTAATAAGTCAACTAACTTTTGAAGTAATTAAACAAGAACTGAGTCAAACCAGGACGCTGTATCACCCAAATTTAAACCTAGATTTTGACTGAACCATTCGTGCTTCATTTATTGTGCTAGGATACTGTTTATTTCAGATTCTGTTAATGGAAAACCGAATTTTTGCTCCATAGGATCCACATGCAGGGTGTTAATAGATTATAAGAAGTCATACTCCATCACCGAATTTGAAGCTTTAGCCATAGTATGCGAACTGAAGGGATTTCACTTCTATTCAGTATGCCACCATGCCAAAATATGTATGGAGCACAAACTACTAAATCTTCTACTCCACTGTAAACTACTGCATGCAACGTTAGAATGTTGGGTATTATCCCTACTAGTACACAATGGATATAATTAATGTGACAAAAGAACAGAACATAGTCATACATCTGTTATCCCGTTTACTGGGCGGATTAGAAGAATCGTTTTTGTGTAAGGAAGAGAGTGGTAACATAAACGTTCCGTAGATGTGAGACGAATTGTATGGCAAATACTCTCTGGATATGTGTAAAAATGTAATAAGATGCAAGACACATGCTCTATATGGGCAAAAGTTAACCAAATATTTGAAAACTTTTCCAAACAGCTAGCTTACTGCTCACTATATCCTTGAGGGAGAAATATTTTTCTAGAGAAGAAGGTTTGACACGGATCAGTAGTTAGCCTGCACTCATTTTGAGTCTGAAAAAAAAAAACTGATCTGGCGTACATACTATGTGTCAAGACATCTTGGTGTCATAAAATGTGCTGATAAATTAAATGACTACTGTTCCTCCCATGACATAAGAAGAAAAGCATAGGATGTTTTGAGATCTTGGTTACTGTGCTGAAAATCTAACCTGTAAAAGGAGTGTAGAATCTGACCCCAAGATAAGGTAAGAGTGGCAAGTGATAACGACATGGTGCTGGTTAGAACACTCTTTATTTATCATACAATGTGAATACAAAACCACAACACCCTGCTTGGCAGTCATAGAGGGAACTAAGTCCACCTTATAAAGATATGTTTGAGAAGGATGCAATAGATGTCAGAGAGGTGGCATCCCCATAGAACCTTCGCCCACCCCTTCCCCTGTAGTGCACTTAGGGGAAGATAGCCATGGTTCATTGTTGTAGTGAAAGAAGACCATAAACGGAATGGCGGTAGACATCTGATGTCAAGCTGGGGGTGATATGGACCATCAGTGAAATGGAGGCGTCGGAATCCATTGGAGTAGATCAATCTTGCCCAGTGTCCTTGGGGCCATTATAGTGAGGGAACCATCAGAGGATAGGCGCGATGTGATGGCACCTAGGTGCCCTACATTAGGTAGTTTTTAGCTGCAAGAGAGTTAACAGGTAATGAATCCATTCTCAATTTGTCGTTCACCATGCTGACTCTTGACAACAAGGTTTACATTAGATCATCTGGCAAAAAATGTTGGACATCAAGGAATACTTCAAAAAAGTTGGACGTGGAAGAGTTGGCAGCCATGGTGGCTGATATGTAACCATGGGCGAGGCTCTGTGAGTCGAAACAGGTGGTACATCGTCGTTCGATGTGTTGATGGCGTCCAGCTTTTTAGCTGGAGACTGACTACATTGCTCGAAACAGGTGGTGCACTGTCGATCGAAGTATTGTTGTGTAAGGGCTACACTGACTTGACCCAACTGATCATTTCCATCGTAGGCTTACCGTGAAGCAAGTGTCAAACGTGTATACACTGCATTTAAGAACGTTGTGAGTGTCTGTATACGGTTGCTAGAGTTTTGGCCAAATGGTGTGGTTGTGAAGCATGACAAAATCACAGTCGGCCCACATGTTGTGAACGAAGATTCTTGGAGTGCTGTGCAACTGTGGAGGAGGCACCTGAAGACACACGTTGTGCTGTGTGGCGTGTTTGACGAGGGTGGGCAGGTCAGTGGCCAATGTCGATGGTGTCGGGAGCACAAAGTCTGCCAGTAGAGCGAGCGCTTCGCCATATAGGACCTCCATCCAGGACATCCTTGTGCATGGAGCAACCAGCGAACAATACCAACAGAAGGGCCTTGGTCAACTGACCCCCTTGCAGCATGAGAGCAGCTTTCAAAGTACAATGCCATCATTTGATGAGGCCATTTCTTAGCGGGTGGTTTGTGGAGGTATGGTACTGACGAATGCTGCAGAGATTGCACAGTTGTTGAATAATGCCATCCTCGATCCACTGATATTTCGGCCCCGTATCGTCCAGCCATCCTTAGAGTGAGTTGCAAGACTCATGCGATTCATTGGGAGCATGGCCGGATGATACACGACTGAAATATCAGTGGAAGAAGTTTTACTTGCTTGGCTGCATGCCTGATGGACTAGCAAATATTGTTCACAATCTTGATTGCTTTGGATTGAGAATTAATTGATTCGGATTGAGCATTAATTTTGGCAGTAATTGATTCAAACTGAGAATTAATTTTAACAGTAATTGATTCAGACTGAGCGTTAATTTTAGATATAATTCATTTGGACTGAGCACTTATTGTACTGATTACCATGCCCAACAAATAGTTTATATTTCCAGCTATTACTGGTTTTGAGCGCAACTCTGGTTCTCTCTTCATGGTTTCCTTGTATCCACCGTCACTGGATTCGGTTTTGATTTTTATTCCGAATTGCTATACGACTTGGCAAACAAATGGTAATGAGATGGGGAGCTATTAATATCAATGGGGGCTACTCTGGGAAGAAGGTAGAGCTGGCAGAGGCTGCAAGTAAGATGGGGCTGGACGTTTTAGCTGTTAGTGACATTCGGGTAAGGGGTGAGAAAGAAGAGGAAGTGGGAGAATACAAGGTCTACCTGTCAGGCATCAGAGCAGGAATAGCACAATGGGGTGTAGGGCTTCACATCAGGAAAGAAATGGAACCCAGCGTAGTTGCAATAAGGTATGTAAACGAAAGACTGATGTGGATAGATTTGACAGTGTCTAGCAAGAAAATTAGGATTGTGTCAGTATATTCGCATTGTGAAGGGACAGATCAAGATAAGATGGATAGTTTTTATGAGGCACTCAGTGATGTAGTTGTTAGAGTAAAGGACAAGGACAGTGTTCTGCTCATGGGTGATTTTAACGCCAGGATTGGACATCGAACAGAAGGGTATGAAAAGGTTATGGGTAAATTCGGAGAGGATATGGAGGCCAACAGGAACGGGAAACAACTCTTGGATTTCTGTGCCAGTATGGGCTTAGTAATCACAAACTCCTTTTTTAAACATAAGAACATTCACCGGTATACTTGGGAAGGCAGGGGAACCAGATCTGTCATTGACTATATAATAACAGATCAGGAATTCAGGAAGGCTGTGAGGGACACACGTGTATTCAGGGGATTCTTTGATGACACTGATCATTATTTAATCTGCAGTGAAATTGGGATTGTGAGGCCGAAAATGCAGGAGGTCAGGTCCATATGTAGGAGGATAAGAGTGGAGAAACTTCAGGATAAGGAAATCAGGCACAAGTACATAACAGCGATCTCAGAAAGGTACCAGTTAGTTGAATGTAGTCAATTACAGTCATTGGAAAAGGAATGGACAAGGTACAGGGACACAGTACTAGAAGTGGCTAAAGAATGTCTTGGAACAGTAGTGTGTAAAAGTAGGATGAAGCAAACAGCTTGGTGGAATGATACAGTCAAGGCAGCCTGTAAAAGGAAAAAGAAGGCTTATCAAAAATGGCTACATACCAGAACCCAGGTAGACAGAGAAAGTTATGTTGAAGAAAGAAACAAAGCCAAACAGATAATTGCAGCATCCAAGAAGAAATCGTGGGAAGACTTTGGAAACAGGTTGGAGACTATGGGTCAAGCTGCTGGAAAACCATTCTGGAGTGTAATTAGCAGTCTTCGAAAGGGAGGTAAGAAGGAAATGACAAGTATTTTGGACAGGTCAGGAAAACTGCTGGTGAATCCTGTGGATGCCTTGGGCAGATGGAGGGAATATTTTGAAGAGTTGCTCAATGTAGGTGAAAATGCGATCAGTAATGTTTCAGATTTCGAGGTAGAATGGGATAGGAATGATGATGGAAATAGGATCACATTTGAGGAAGTGGAAAAAATAGTCAATAGATTGCAGTGCAATAAAGCGGCTGGGGTGGATGAAATTAAGTCGGAACTCATCAAATACAGTGGAATGTCAGGTCTTAAATGGCTACACAGGATAATTGAAATGGCCTGGGAGTCGGGACAGGTTCCATCAGACTGGACAAAAGCAGTAATCACACCAATCTTTAAACATAGAAACAGAAAAGATTTTAACAACTACAGAGGTATCTCTTTAATCAGCGTTGTGGGTAAAATCTTCTCAGGTATTGTTGAAAGGAAAGTGCGAGTATTAGTTGAGGACCAATTCGATGAAAATCAGTGTGGGTTTAGGCCTCTTAGAGGTTGTCAGGACCAGATCTTTAGCTTACAGCAAATAATGGAGAAGTGTTATGAGTGGAACAGGGAATTGTATCTATGCTTTATAGATCTAGAAAAGGCATATGACCGGGTTCCTAGCAGGAAGTTATTGTCTGTTATACAAGATTATGAAATAGGAGGCAAACTTTTGCAAGCAATTAAAGGTCTTTACATGGATAGTCAGGCAGCAGTTAGAGTTGACGGTAAATTGAGTTCATGGTTCAGAGTTGTTTCAGGGGTAAGACAAGGCTGCAACCTGTCTCCACTGTTGTTCATATTATTTATGGATCATATGTTGAAAACAATAGACTGGCTGGGTGAGATTAAGATATGTGAACACAAAATAAGCAGTCTTGCATATGCGGATGACTTAGTTGTGATGGCAGATTCGATTGAAAGTTTGCAAAGTAATATTTCAGAGCTAGATCAGAAATATAAGGACTATGGTATGAAGATTAGTATCTCCAAAACGAAAGTAATGTCAGTGGGAAAGAAATATAAACGGATTGAGTGCCAAATAGGAGGAACAAAGTTAGAACAGGCAGACAGTTTCAAGTACTTAGGATGCATATTCTCACAGGATGGCAACATAGTGAAAGAACTGGAAGCGAGGTGTAGCAAAGCTAATGCAGTGAGCGCTCATCTACGATCTACTCTCTTCTGCAAGAAGGAAGTCAGTACCAAGACTAAGTTATCTGTGCACCGTTCAATCTTTCGACCAACTTTGTTGTATGGGAGCGAAAGCTGGGTGGATTCAGGTTACCTTATCAACAAGGTTGAGGTTACGGATATGAAAGTAGCTAGGATGATTGCAGGTACTAGTAGATGGGAACAATGGCAGGAGGGTGTCCACAATGAGGAAATAAAAGAAAAACTGTTAATGAACTCTATAGATGTAGCAGTCAGGGCGAACAGGCTTAGATGGTGGGGTCATGTTACACGCATGGGAGAAGCAAGGTTACCCAAGAGACTCATGGATTCAGCAGTAGAGGGTAGGAGGAGTCGGGGCAGACCGAGGAGAAGGTACCTGGATTCGGTTAAGAATGATTTTGAAGTAATAGGTTTAACATCAGAAGAGGCACCAATGGTAGCACTGAATAGGGGATCATGGAGGAACTGTATAAGGGGGGCTATGCTCCAGACTGAACGCTGAAAGGCATAATCAGTCTTAAATGATGATGATTATGATGATGATTCCGTAGCAACCTTCAATGCCAGGAATTCCATTTTTCTCTGCTCCTGTTTTTCAGCGGTAGCGCTTCTGATGCTTGCCTCCGGTTCCTCAACAATGGGTTGCAGTGCCTGCATTCTCCTTTGTTCTACCGATTGTTCCCTGTTAAGTACAATCAAATTATTAGTTTCGTTTGCGTCCATCATGTTGCCTTTTTTACTGATTAATGCAAATTTAGAAATTTTGTGGTTTATTTCCACCACTTACTGCTTCCGACTGTGGGCGACTTTATTCGTAGCTGAAGGGTTTAATTCACTACAAATCTGCACAATGCAAACTTCGTGCCAAGAACAATACCAAATTGATATTGCCCTGTCACTAGAGCCGCCATGTGTAATCATCCCATTCCTAATCAGCTTACTGGATTGCGGTATAACTGACTATGATTGCATATGCCTAATGAAATTCTACTGTGTGTAAGACTATCGTTACCGAAGGAAAACAACACCTGTTAGTTGGAGAAAAGTGTACAACAGACTAAAATACTGATGATAATTTCGAATTTAGTGCTCTCGCTCAGGAACCGCATGGGGGGGGGGGGGGGGTACCATGTAACATTCACTACAAAAATTACTGATAACACAAAGAAAAGACTGATTAGCTAAAAAATGGGATAATTAAACAGTCGCCAGCCCGCTAGGGCAATGAATCTTCAGAGTCTTGAGAAAGAAATTTAAGCAAATAGTCACTGGCGTGGCAACAGATTGTTGTCATGCTTCTCCACAGCACAACCATTCACGAGAAAATAAACAAATCAGAAAGCACTGAGTTTGCAGTTACTTAGTCTGAAATACTAAAGTTTAAAAGTAACATTAAATGAAATTACTGGTTAAATAAATGACTCGCCTAACTTGAACTTTATTTTGTTAAAAAAAGTACCTTTCAGTAACCTTAGTGTAATGTAATGCAAAATTTAGGAAAAAACAAGCAATTTACTTTTTATTATTTATGACTGAACTGAATTTACTTTAAGCAATCAGCAATTGGTTTTACTTTTAAAATAACAACAATAAAGTACATACCAGACCAGCAGAAGTCATTCGCCTAGCTAAATACCGAATAAATGAGATTTCTCATTCTTAATTTGTACAGAATCTTTAGTTGTTAGTTTTGCAGTAAAATTTTACTTTACTTTAAGTAGACACTATTATGCAATATAAGAATGAACAGCTACTGTGGCAGAAAAGTGTTCTTTAGACTGAAAGTGTTCTTTAGAAAGACGCAAACTGGCAGTAAATAGTTAATGACTTTTCATACTCTTACGACACTTGGTGTTTGCGTGGAAAGGAAAGGGACTCTGCTTGGTTAGATTAGATTAGTTTTTCGTCCCATAGATCCGTGCTGAGGAGATCCTCGTGGATGTGGAACATGTCACTTTTTTTAAGCTGAAATAACATTACTAATAGTATGAGTATATACACTACATCATTTTTTAAGCTGAAATAACAATACTAATAGTATGAGTATATGCAATACATCACTTGTTTCTATTACAAAATTCGTCAGTAGAGTAGGAATTGGTCACTAGTAATTCTTTCAGGCTCCTTTTAAACTGATCTTTATTTGTAACTAATTTTTTTATGTTTGCTGGCAAATTATTGAAGATGAGTGTTCCTGAGTTGTGGACCCCTTTTTGAACTAAAGTAAGTGCTTCTAAGTCCTTGTGCAGATCATTTTTGTTCCAGGTATTGTATGTATGAACTGAGCTGTTTGTTGGAAAAAGAGATATATCATTTAGGACAAATTTCATTAAGGAGTAAATATACTGAGAGGCAGTAGTTAGTATACCCAGTTCTTTGAAGAGGTTTCTACAGGACATCCTTGAATTTACTCCACAAATAATACGTATTACACGCTTTTGCACTCTGAAAACTTTTGTTTGACTTGAAGAGTTGCCCTATAATATTATACCATATCACATTATGGAATGAAAGTAGGCAAAGTATGCAAGCTTTTTCATTTTTATGTCGCCTATGTCTGCTGGCACTCGAATTGCAAATACAGATTTGTTAAGGCGTTTCTGCAGTTCTGCGGTGTGCTCCTCCCAACTGAATTTATTATCAAGTTGTAATCCCAGGAATTTAAGACAGTCAACCCCTTCTATCTGCTCTTCTTCATTCTTTATGCATATGCTGGGTGGAAATCTCTTACAGCTTCTGAATTGCATATAGTGAGTCTTTTCAAAGTTTAATCTCAGTGAGTTGGCTTTAAACCATTTATTAACATCCATGAAAATATCATTAGCAGATCTTTCTAGAACTACACTTGACATACTATTTATTGCAATACTTGTGTCATATGCAAACAAAACGAACTCTGCTTCTGCCAGTGTAACTGATGAGAGATCATTAATGTACACAAGTAAAAGCAATGGCCCTAAAATGGATCCTTGTGGGACACAACATGTAATTTCTTCCCATTCTGATGATGACTGATGACTTAATTCACTAGTGCTTTGCACTGACACCCTTTGTTTCCTGTTAGCGAGGTATGACTTGAAACATTTTGCAGCGCTGCCCATGACACCATAGAACTCTAACTTATTTAAAAGGATGTTTTGGTTCACACAATCAAATGCCTTTGACAAAATGCCTTTGCTGCTTGTAATTTGTTATTTAATGAATTAAGTACATTTTCACTGTAGGTGTAAATAGCCTTCTCTATATCAGAACCCTTCAGAAATCCAAAATGTGTTCTTGATAATATGTTATTTGTGGTCAGATGGTTGAGAAGCTGCCTGTACATTACTTTTTCTAAAATTTTTGAGAATGCTGGCAAAAGTGAAATCAGTCTGTACTTTGATAGTATATCTTTATCCCCTTTCTTGAATAGAGGCTTAACATCTGCATATTTTAGCCAGTCAGGAAATGTACCAGTTATAATTGATTGGTTATACAAGTAACTTAGAATTGTACTAATCTCACAAGAACATGCCATAATTAACTTTGTTGATATTTCATTGTAACCACTAGAATGCTTTGTTTTTAAAAGATTTTATTATGGAAGTTATTTCTTTTGGTGAAGTGAGTGACATATTCATGTACCTGAAACTATTTCTAAAGGCTAGTTTCAGATATTAAAGGGCATTATTTACTGATCCTGACAATCCCATTCTATCAGTAACAGATATAAAGTACTTGTTAAATAGATTTGCCACATTATGCCCATCAGTTACTAATGAGTCATCTACCATTAATGCTATTTGTTCCTCTTCCTTTCTTGTTCTACCTGTCTTCTCTTTCACTATATCCCATATTGTTTTTATTTTGTTCCCTGACATTGCGATCTTCTTCTCATAGTGCATTTGTTTAGATGTCTGAATTACTTTTTTTAATATTTTACAGTATTCCTTGTATTTAGCTAAATCATCAGCATTGGAGCTATTCTTGGTCGACAGATACATTTTCATTTTTGTCTTACAGGAAATTTTTATTCCTTGTGTATCCATGGTTTTATTATAGACTTCTGTTTAATTTGAGTAACTTTTAGAGGAAAACAGTTTTCAAACATGGTACTGACATTGTTCATGAATGTGTTATATTTTACATTCATGTCATGAGCACTATAAACATCTTTCCAGTTCATATATTTGAGCAGTTTTCTAAAACACTCAATTTTTGTGATTCTTTCTCCCGGCGTATTTGATAATCAAAATGTTCACCGGTGTACTGCCGGTGTACAGTGTCCAACGGGCACAATATTTCGGCGATCGTACATGTCGCCATCATCAGGTGAACTGACTGACTGAGCTCCTGTGAACGTGCCGGCACGAAGATCTGTACGCTATGGCTGCTCAGAGGGAACTGGGTTCGGTCGTGGCGGCGGCCGATTTAAATACCCTCCGCCCGCGGTGCGCTCCCTCCGCTGTCCGCGCCACGCGCCACGGTCGCGCGGTGGAACAGATTGCGACGGCGTCTGAGATGACGTCGGGGTGATGGCTCTGACCGCCGTGGTCGTCACAACTATACGTTAGCTCGATTTACTCTTGATTAACCCAATCGCTGGTTCCCAAGCCTTGCTAATATTATAGCCACAGTCACGGTTTAAGAGGTCGTCATTGGTGCGAATTTCGGTGGGCTCTCTAACAACGCTGTCCCAGTATCTCGACGTCTGTACCAGAATCCTCGTGCGTTCATACTCCATAACGTGATTTTCCGACAAACAATGTTCAGCGACCGACGACTTGCTCGGATACATCAGTCGAGTGTGCCTCTGGTGTTCACGGCATCGATCCTTGACGGTACGCATCGTCTGACCAATATACGACTTGCCACATTGACACGGAATCTGGTACACGCTGGCCTTCCTCAAACCAAGGTCATCTTTGGCGCTTCCCACCAGTGCACGAGTTTTGGTGGTCCAGGTGCTAGGTTTGGGGAGGCACAATGTTGCATGGGAGTACTAATCTCCAAATCTTTGAACATGGTACATTCAGCAGTAAACATTATTGTAACACTGTAATTCTTCTCCATGTTCATCTTTTCGGGATGCATTTGGCCCTGCCTTAATTTTTAGGGATGACAGTACACGACTGCATCAAACAGCGAAAGGATAGGAGCTCTTGAAACAAGACAGTATTCGGCGAATGAATTGGCTTACCCGTTCTCCTCTCTTAAACCTCATCAAGCGCATTTGGGATATGTTGTGAGATGAATTGCAGCCCATTCACATCCACCAATGTCCATCTAGCACTTAATCTTTTGTGAAGTTCAGGGGACCATCGTGAAATTCAGTGACACCAGTGTCTTTGAATAAGAGGTTTCATTTTTGTTTGTCTCATTTCATATTTCTTTCCATTACCTTCTGTACTGTAATGCAGTAGTTCTTTCAATGCATGATTCAAGTTTCATTGAGTATGTTACTTGTCAGTAATACATAGTGCAAAAGATACTTTTGTACTTGTGTTTTGCACATCACTGTGCATGGTGTTTCAGAAGTGATGATCAATAATTTGCAAGTGGAAACTACAGGCCAAAGGTATCTAAAAATCTCCAATAAACATGGCTCCACAAATCAACCGTTTTCGAGACACAACACATTTTCTATTGTGGTTCATCAGTGTCTAGGAACACTTGGCATCTATAAAGGTTAATGTGGTTGTTCAAAATGTTGTCCATGTGACTGAATGCAACATTGAACTCGTCTCTGAAATGAGGTGTGAATCCTGCCAGGCAGTCCTGGGAAATTCTGTAAATGCTGGAAGGCTGCTTCAATCCGCAAGGGTAATTCCTCAAGAGCGTTGACCTTGGTAGTGTAGAGGAAGCTTTTGATATGAGGCCACACACAGAAATCTATGGGATTTAAATCCAGAGACCTTGGAGGCCATGGCACAGGCCTTCCTTTACCTATCCAGTGTTGACCATTTGTCCAAGTTAGAAGCTGGTGCACTCATGAATTAAAATGTGCTGGAGCGCCGTCATGCACTAACCACATGTTCAGGTGTTGATACAGTGGGATATCATCATATAGATCGGGAAATACAGTCCTCAGAAACCGCATGTACTGCTGTCCGGTTAATCTCTGTGGTAGAAAGCACGGTCTAGTTACATGGCCTCTGAGCAGTCCTGCCTAGACCTTCAATGAATAACCCTGTTGATATCATGATACATATGTTGCATTAGGATTGACATGAGCCAAAATGTGACAGTTATGGTAGTTAAAAAAATCATCATGGATAAATCCAGCCTAATCCATAAACAGAATACCACTTAAAATAGGGAATTCAGGGTACACTGTCGTTGCACCCATTTGCAGAACTTCTCTCTAGGAGGGAAGTCTGCATTGTTGAGGGTTTACACTTGCTAGAGATGATATGAATAGAGTACCTGCCAGTGAAAATCCGCCACATACTACTATGACTCAGGATACGGTCTTGGGTAGCAATACTCCTTGTTGAATTACTCGGACGTTCGTGTACAATGTATAACACCCTTTCCTCAACATTGGGTGCTATGGATGTAGGTCAACTTTCTCATACATGGTGTGTGAAACCCGCGGTTTCTCTAAGACGCTGATGGAACTGGCTAAATGTACGCCTGTCTGACTGTCTGCAAAGAGGAGAAGCTTCTTCATACGATCGTGCAGTCGCAAGGGCACTGCCATTCATTTTTCCATATATGAAGTGCTTGTCAGCATTCTTTTCATTGGTGTAACGTCTGTCCATGGTGCCTTCACGTTCGCAACTGATTGTGGGTCTGGTGCATCACAGTGCACGGAGGGAGAAAGGAAAGTAGATGTGCATGTGTAAACAAACAGATAGTCAATCCCAAACATTGAGATGCCACCATAAATAACCTCGATATCAAGGGGCATTTACAGTTGGTTCCCAACTCGAATTAATTTGATACCCTGGCAATGGTCGATTTGTGGACCTGTGTTTATTGGAGCTTTTCAGCTACTTTTCGTCTGTTGTTCCCACGGGTGAATTATTGACCATCACTTCTGAAACACCCTGTATATACTGCTATTGATCCCCACTGTAGGTGGAGATTTTAAAAGATCCCTTGCTGACTCACAAGCAGATAGGGAACTATGGATCAACCTGTACAAAGTCCCTACTTCCTGGGTAAGCCTTATATAACTGTGGATACATTAGTTGTCCAGGCATTGTCACTGGCCACTATTTTGCCTAAACTGCTATCTATCCTATAGTAAGTAGCACACCTTGAGAATGAGTTTATTTTTTTATAGAGCTTTGGACCATGTTCTTGTTGCAGGTGCTTATGCTAAGATCCCTGCTGTGATGACACAAAACATGCCACCGCCACACTAAATGGTCTTTGTTTAAGCATCCTTTGAGATACCAGTTGTGAAGGACTGGTGACACTCCGAAACAAGGAATCTGAGCTCCACAAGGTACTCTACATTAAGCATGACCTCTGAGACAAGTGAGACTCATCGAATACCACAGATAATGCGAATATACTTCCCAAAACATCTTGCCTATTTTGTGTTCTAATATGATTTTATTCAGAAGTTGATCCCCTTCTAAAACGCGGTATTATTTCGTACAAAGATATCTGTGCTATGTTGCCCAACCATTTTTGTACACAAACGCATATAGTAGCAGCCATGTTGAAAAAGATTTACAGTCATTTTCAGATAGGGTAGCAGATTAAAAAAGTCTTAGTCAGTGTCGCCACTTTCATTGTGCAAAGTGTAGTGAGCTGTATTCAGACACTCTCATTTGTGACGTTTGATTCAGTTTCCTGCCGATTCAGAGATTCATGCTCAGGCTTTAAGAAAATCCAAAGTCATTATGGGAAGAAGTATCTTTACAATTGCTCATGAAGTTTTTTATGCAGCCCAAGACAAATCGCCTATGAAATACTAAGTGGTTTAAGTGTGAAACGAAAGGCCCATAACCAGAAGTACTGATCTAAATACATTGAACAAGGTGGCGTAGTGGTTGGCACACTGGACTCACATTTGGAAAGACGGTGGTTCAAGTCCTCGTTTTCCCATCCAGAATTAGGGTTCCCGTGATTTCCCTAAATTTCTCCAGGAAAATGCCAGGTGGCTCCTGTCAATTTCCATCCTCATTCTTAACAAGACAATCCGAGCTTGTGCTCCAACTCTTATGACCTCGCCGCCGACTAAATGTTAAACACAAATCTTCCTTCCTCCTATCCTTGAGATAAATACAGACATTTATCGTTGTCTTCCTCATCTTCCGATTCTCTAACCTCCAGGAAAGCGTTCGAATTCAAGAAAGTTTAATGGCAATAACAAATGAAAGTCATAAGTGTAAATGGAATGATCAACAATCAGCATAATTTTCTAAGACAGTTCAATCATGTGTGGGTTCTTTCCACACTCACCAATGTGGAACCCACACACACCATGATACAATTTGTTTCTGTTGCAGCAAACCTGATCATGCAGCCCCATTCTGTTTACAACAATCTGGGAAAACAAGTACTACTTCACCTCACCAGCAGTCTGTGACTCTTTCTCTCATTTAACTGACAACTCAGGTGATTAGTGATGAAATGTCGCTACACATAGAAAATCCTAAAGGTGAAAAGTTGGATACCTTCATTTTGTTTTTATTCTGGCTTACAAAGTCATTCTATTTACATATCTGAAATTTCTTTTCCAAATTTATAATGTTCTTTTGAATTTACGTTAGGTTGTATCAACAATTTTGAAGATCATATAACAATAACAATGAACCCTCATGCATTTCCAGTACCACATTTCTACGGACCAAGAAAAATCCGTGATCCATGTGGAATGACCTAAAGAAGACCTAAACCAACAGCATGGACAATAACATCACTCATATTTCTTAAGACCAGTAGGCTATACCTTTGTTCATAATGCACAAGTCAAACAGATTATTAGGAATCTGTGACAATTCTGAATCAACAGTAAACGCCCAATTTGAGGCAGATACTTGCCCAACTTATGTTTGTCTTTCTGTGAAGACTCTAAGAATTCAAAGACATTAATATGCATTTCACTCCCTTTCAATACAACTTCTTATAGTGCCATTTGGAACTTCAGTTGCTCCAGAGAAATTTGAACACTATTAGAGCAATTAATTCACAACATTTTCCTGTGTGTTAACTATCTTGATGACATCACTGTAACTTGTGTCACTCAAGAATGTTATTTACAAAATCTGAAGAGTCACATCTGCAAATTTTGTTTTGCACATTAAAAAACAATAGTATCAAGAGTATGTTGAACAATTTTTTTTCAACCCACATTAGAATTTATGCAAAGCAAGAATGGGTTAAGAGTGACAGCCAGTTGAGGCAAATGATATAATATCTTAACCTAAAAATCACAAAGATATACTATCGATTTAGGCAGGTTCGATTGTAATAGAAAGTATGCACCTAAAATCATCCAGATTAGCAATTGTCAAATCTCGTAAGCAAAAAAGGTTTAAAGTTCATATGGCCTCAGAAATTTCAGAACACATTTCTTATACTAAAAAATTCCTTAAAATCAGCCCTCATCTAGCCACACACAACCCAAAAAAGTTTTAGTTTTGTAGACAGATGTGTTCCATTGCAACATCACAGTAGGTCTTTCATACAAAATCGAGGATGGCTCGAAATAGCCCAAAGCGTATTATGCATAAAAAATGCTAATAGCAACACAAATTAATTGTTCTAAAATTGAGAAAGAAACTTTAGCCATCATTTATAGCATTCAAAAATTCAATTCTACCTGCAAGTGCCTCATATTTTCTACAGATCTCCTTCTCACTGCACATCAACACACTGCACAGCATCCTCCTGCTGGCTACTAAATCAGCAGACTACAGGCTGGTCAGCACGCAGTCCATCCAGTAGCAGCAGCTGAGGCTGCTTCATTGGTCACATTGGGGCATGTCACAGTTGAAAAACTGAGGAAGTCATTAGGTATATTGGGTGGCCATCAACATAGAAATGGAGGAGACGGCCAATGTGTGTACACCCTGTGTGCAGAGACAGTTGGTGCCACCATGCCACTACTCACTGTGGGCATCTCTGCACTGTCTTTAGGAGAACATTTCAGTATACTCTGTGGGCTCCAGATGATGGGCAACTTATCCAGTTTCCCACAATATATGATCAGTGTGGTGTACAATACAAATGTAACGATCATCAAATCCCTGGAAATCATTTCCACTATTAAAGGAACCTCTGGAATCACGTGTCAGATAATAGTCCACAATTTACATCAGTCCAGTTTGCATCTTTCTTCTGCAGGAATGGAATTCAATGCACGACTGCATCATCGTATCCCATGTCGAAATTTGAGACCGAGTGGATCATGACAAGGGCACTACAGATGACAACAAAGGAAAAGTCTTGACAAGTTTCTTGGCCATCTAAGATCCACATCCATCACCGAATGCAGCTCAGCTGAGATTTTGCATGTCCGTGTCTTCTCTTCCCAGAAGACCTCTAGTGCCAGCTTCCTTTAGTGAGACCAGTCAAGAAATTATTTGTACAAGTTCATGTCGCCAGTGTGTGCACTGACTTTTGAATCCAGGCTAGGATGGACACTGTGCACTATCACTGCTCAAGAAGGATGTAAAATATTCTCTGTCATAACTTGTGACAAAATCCTGGTGCACCACTAGAGCCACTTGAGACTCTGATCATTAGATGACATCTCTACACCACAGCTAACACCACTTCAGGACCAGTGTTGGTGCACATGCGATTCTGGCCGCACATCTCTAAGCCATACCTACCACTACTTCAGGACCACTGTTGGCCCACATGCCATACTGGCCTGCCATTGGCCCACCATATGAGCTGAGTTCTAAAACTCACTATCCCACCACCATCACCTACTCTACCACTGCCTCGGGGCAATAACAACCCACAACAACAGGTGTGCACTCAATTGACTTCTTAAATAATAGAACCCAATATGTTGCCCTCGACTGTGAGTACTCATCAGAGACAAGGGTATCGTCAGAAGTGCTCCAGGGAAGTACGATATGGCTGCTGTTGTTCTCTATATACAAATATGATTTGATGAACAGTGTGGGCAGCAATCTGTGGTTGTTTGCTAATGATGCCATGGTTTACGGTAAGGTGTCGAAATTGAGTGACTGACGGAAGATACAAGACAACGTAGACAAAATTTCCAGTTGGTGATGAATGACAGCTAGCCATAAATGTGTAATATGTAAGTTAATGCAGATGTGAAGGAAATTCAGACTGTAATTTTCGGGTATAGTATTGCTAGTGTCCTGCTTGACACATTCTCTAGTCGTTTAAATATCTGGGCATAACGTTGCAGAGCGAGATGAGATTCCTGAGCATGTAAGAACTATGGTAGGGAAGGCGAATGGTTGACTTCAGTTTATTGGGAGGATTTTAGGAAAGAGTGATTCATCTGTGAAGGAGACTGCATGTACGAAGCTGGTGTGACGTACTCTCAAGTACTGCTCGAATGTTTGGGATCTGTACCAGGTCAGACCCAAGGAAGACGTCGAAGCAACTCAGATGCGGGCTACTAGATTTGTTACTGGTACGTTTGTACAACGCGCAATTGTTACAGGGATGCTTTGGGAACTCAAATGGGAATCCCTGGAGGGAAGGCGACATTTTTTTCGAGAAACTGTACTGAGGAAATTTAGAGAACTGCCATTTGCAGCTGATTGCCAAACGATTCTACTGCCATCAACGTAAGGACCACGAAGATATGATACGAGAAATTAGGACTCATATGGAGACATATGGACAGTCGTTTTTCACTCGCTCTATTTGCGCGTGGAACAGAAAAGGAAATGATTAGCAGTGGTACAGGGCATCCTCCGCCACGCACTGTACAGTGGATTATGGAGTATCTATGTAGGTGTATGTAGATGTAGACTGAAGGCACAGCCATTTCCACCACATCAGCCCGTGCCTGCAACCCCATATCATTGACTGCAGTGAATCTTTAACAGCCAGCAGTACTACCTTTTGTGCATACAGCAGCTCTGGTGGGGACCTCAGCTGATCCTCTCCTCACCAGCAGTATCAATTCTGAGGTGGCCAGTCCTGTGCCACAGACAGATTGACAGGGGAGGAATTTGATACTCTCACTAAACAGCAAAATGGATCTCACAGCAAAGGGTACTGCCAATGTGCGGTACCAGATGCTACAATAATTACCATCCTCATCACTTCTTGTGTGTTACACCACTGGCACATAAAGGGACCCACAGCCTGTGCTGTGCTTACCATGAAAGTTGTCAATACTTATCGCTACTCTAGTTATCAGACCACTGCAACAAACGTGTTTTTTCTTGTACTGCTTTTTAATTGTTTAATCGTAATTCTGCTATCTATACTTGTTCCACAGACCGATTGTCCTTGGGATGTTCCCAAACTTTCATTCTCATTTGCCTACAATGATTGTGCATCTCTATGGTTAGCATTGTTTCTTTTTTCATCGGTTCTCCAGAGGTGGCGTAGTGCTATTGTGATAGCCTTTATCAGTTCAAATACAAATAAAAGTACAAAGAAAGCAAGGCAAAAACGTATGTTCAGTAAATATCAAGTATCATCAGTTAAGATATGAAAATGAATTCACAACAATTGTTCAAAGCTGCTTAGCCAACTTCAGGATAAGTATTAAATGTTGTAGTAAAATACTAAGTATCTTATCAAGTGGCCATGAAGTCGTTCTATTATCAACACTTCTGCAGTTTTCTTGTCTCCTAAGTCATTGCCGATTTCTTCCCGTGTTTTTTATCGTTGTTGTTGTTGTGGTCTTCAGTCCTGAGACTGGTTTGATGCAGCTCTCCATGCTACTCTATCCTGTGCAAGCTTCTTCATCTCCCAGTACCTACTGCAACCTACATCCTTCTGAATCTGCTTAGTGTATTCATCTCTTGGTCTCCCCCTGCGATTTTTACCCTCCACGCTGCCTTCCAATACTAAATTGGTGATCCCTTGATGCCTCAGAACATGTCCTACCAACCGATCCCTTCTTCTGGTCAAGTTGTGCCACAAACTTCTCTTCTCCCCAATCCTATTCAATACTTCCTCATTAGTTATGTGATCTACCCATCTAATCTTCAGCATTCTTCTGTAGCACCACATTTCGAAAGCTTCTATTGTCTTCTTGTCCAAACTATTTACCGTCCATGTTTCACTTCCATACATGGCTACACTCCATACAAATACTTTCAGAAATGACTTCCTGACACTTAAATCTATACTCGATGTTAACAAATTTCTCTTCTTCAGAAACGCTTTCCTTGCCATTGCCAGTCTACATTTTGTATCCTCTCTACTCCGACCATCATCAGTTATTTTGCTCCCTAAATAGCAAAACTCCTTTACTACTTTAAGTGTCTCATTTCCTAATCTAATTCCCTCAGCATCATCCGACTTAATTTGACTACATTCCATTATCCTCGTTTTGCTTTTGTTGATGTTCATCTTATATCCTCCTTTCAAGACACTGTCCATTCCGTTCAACTGCACTTCCAGGTCCTTTGCTGTCTCTGACAGAATTACAATGTCATCAGCAAACCTCAAGGTTTTTATTTCTTCTCCATGGATTTATCGTATAGACATTTTTTAGTAATTCCACCAAATATTATCAAGTTAGGTCAGAACAGGCAAATATGATATCTGAAAAACACATTTTCATCCTGTTCATTTTGTCAGGTAAGTCTGCATAAATAATTATTCAGCAATGCACAATGTAGAATGAAGTGACCTCCAGCTGATCGAACTCTAGTTTATCAGTGACAAGACAATTGAAATCATTTCAGTGATCAGAAATGGTCCTGAGTTTGTTGATACTGATACAAAGGAGTAGAGCGAAAAGAGAAATGTACTAATGCTGTAGCGGCATTCATTAACTATTCCCAACCAACATTCAGCTGAGCTGACATGTTTTTAGAACAAGGTGTCACACCTGGATTCATAAACTTGTATCGTTTCCATCTACGTTGGACGTTACGTCGTCAAGAATTCGTGTGTTGGTAAGAAATATTTATATATGTCACAGGAGTTTAAAGATAAACGAAAAGTTTAGTTTTTTATTTCCTAGACAATAATGCAGCCATTTAACAATATGACCAGAAAATCTCACTGGTGTACTGATAAATTTTTTTTGACGAATTATCATATACGATGTTGCAAAGTAAACTTACAGATATATGTATTAATTGTTTCAATTTTTGCTAGTAAACAGCTTTAGAATTATCAGTTTGTATTTTACTTAAGTAACAGTACAGCAGTGCGTATAAATGCTGCTCTGCCAATGCCGTGAAAGGTTTAACATTTATAAAAACTGAAGATAAATTTAATTAGCTGAGCACCTACAACCAAAACGCATGTATTAGTACCTGAGTTTACTTGATATCTGGAAAGATATTAAACTGGTAAATTTCAGTTTAATTTGTGTCGCTTAATAGTTTAGAATTGATGATAACGTCGAGATTAGCAGTTATCATGCTTCACTGTTAAATCTCATGGATACAATAATTTATGACTTCATAGATGTTTTGTTCGATGCGAAGTTACAATTGTTCCTATATTGGAACAACACGTATTTGTGGACTGAATTTCTTATAAGAGGTAATACTGTACTCGTCATTAATAACTCGGCTCATGGCTTTGTTTACTTTAGGTCTCTAATTACGTTAGCAAAATTTAGATCTTTTCTTAATTATTCTCAGTAGATTCTGTTACTGAGGAGTTTCGAAGTAATTTGCTCACCCGATAGAAGTGATGGTAGTGGCAAATTAGTTTGCTGCCTAATTAATGTTGTCGTGTCTGGACAGTTTCGAAGAGGCGTCAGATAAAATTCTTGGGGGATTTCAGTTTTCCGAATCACTTATCGAATATCGTTTGTAAGTATTACTTTGATCATAGTGCTTCTTACAACTGCCGCATTGAATGGTGGGTGAATACTGAGTTCATGGGTAATTTCCCAAGATTCTTTAGTAGAGCAATAAGTGAATGGTGGTAAAGCTTTGAAATTGAGCTGGATTTAAATTATTGTTTACTGGAAACACGTGATGTTGCATATGAAATTTTCTCTGTTCATCTTAAACTAGAGGCTTTTCTGTGTGCCCTGTTGTAACACAGCTGTAAAACTCAAAGCTTTACCAAACGATCATGACTATGTTCCTAGTTAATATATGTCCTAAATTAATAAATGGAACAATATCTGTTGCGTTTTTGAAACACTATGCATGTTACACACACAAACTCCTTCTTTTGACGTTAACTCCGTCGTATTAATAATTTCTTGTTAAAGGTTGCATGCGTTTCTACGGTCGATGATTCCTTGTGACTTATTTATCAACTTGTAAATTTCTGTCAAATTTATCGTTTGGTTGTCGAGATGGTGACATAAATAGTAGTTTCAGTATGTGCCCTGAGGAGGTTAATCACGTGTCGGGCATTCTTAAATTACAATACCGGTGCAGTCTCATGAATGGAAGGTGTTAGTTTGTGATTTAATGTGACGTATCAATCAACAAGTAACTGGCCAACGTTTAAGTTACTTTGAGCAAATGATAGCCATGAATCATACCCTGGAGACATGTTGCTTATTTGTTGAGGTCTCCATTAACAACTGTAGCATGTTTTTTTTATGGTCCTAAAGTATGTGTATTTGTTGTAGTGTATTGCATGACTGTATTAGTCTGATTCATTCTGTTGTTCAGGCTTCATTTTATAAAAAAGTTGTCCTTTTATATTACTTGCTGTTAATTCTCTCAGTTGCTGTTTTTGGCAAGTGAACACTTGACTATTTCTGCTTTCTATATTTTTGAAGATATAAATTTTAAAGTTTTAATTGCATACTTCAATATACACATTACTATTAAATTTACGAACATGTATGTCCTCATAACTATGGTTTTACAGGTACTGGATAAGGGGTTAGGATACATGGGTACAAATGTGTCCAACAGCCTGCCATAACACTTTAAATGTCTTATTCATGTGATAGTAGAGTTTAAAACCGTTTTTTGGCACCCTGTTCTGACCCACTGAAAATTATTTTGCAGAAACTTTCCATTAATTTATTAAAGTATAATTACTAATATCATTGTGTATCACAATGTTACATAAAGTTGTGTTACTGCATTATACTTCACTTGAATAAAGTCTACTGCCTTGACCTATTTCCTCGCCCCAGAGGCTCCCTTCGACTGTGTCAGGGAATACAATTCATTTAATGTGCTGCTTGCGAGTGCTGGATTTGGCTGTGTGATGAAGTTTGTTATTGTTTTGCTCATGACAGTTGTTAATAATATTGATATTTAATTTCTTCTCCTCTGTCATTGTTCTTAACTCATTCTTAACTCACACTGTTATAGTTCATACAAAATCTTACAGAAAATGTGACTGAAAGATCTACTACAAGAAAGATCTTTAAACAGAGCAGCAGTCAGTTTCCTAGCCTTTCTTGAATATTACAGGTCATTGCTCTGTTTCTAATGACTTCAGTAGGATGTTAAAACATGATCTTCTGAGGTGTATATAAAGTCAGGTATTGTTTTCTCATACCTGCTGAGAATTAAATGTAAGTTGAGATGGGACTGCTAACGAGAAACTCTTCTTTGTCTTTGAACATCTGCAGATTTTTAATTTCCTGTCTGATGGAACCTGTTATCGACTTTTACACCGCAGTATGAAACTTCATTCTGAACTTGAGTTAGGCTTGCATAGTCTATATGAAAATTATTACTACTTCTAATCTTGTGGCTTTGAATTGAAGACTACACTCTAAACTTACTATTATTATTAATCATGAATACCATTTGTGAGTTGTATACAGGGTGTTTCAAGAAAAATGGTTAACATTCAGGGATATCACAAAAATGATTATTCAAAGCAAACAGTCTAGTTAACATGGGCTCTAAAATGCATACCTTAAAGGTTATGAGCACTTGTGGTACGCACTCGAGAGCCCATGCTTACTGGACATTTTTTCTTATTTTGGCCCACACCACCTCCTCTCAAAATGTAGAAAGCAAAAATGTTGCAGTAGAAGAGATTTGTTTTGCAGTATCGAAGATGTAGTAGTGCTCATAGCTCTTAAGGTATGCAATGTATAGCCCATTTTTATTAGACTTTTCTGCCTCGAATGATCATTCCTGTCATACCCCTGAATATTGGCCATTCCTTGTGGGACATCCTGAATCTATTGGTATGAACATGTACGGATCACCTAGGTTTCTGAAGAGGCTTTCGCAAGATCTTCTGTTTTCAGTATTCACAATATTTTTAATGCTTACTTCAGTACAATAAAAACTTTATTGACCTTAGTAACATTGCCTCCAGAAGGTGTGGCATATCACAGTATGAGGTGAAAGTGTGTTAATAGTCCTGTCTACAGGTCAACATAGTAATAAATTTCCAAATGTAAAACGAACAGAATCGTGCTTATGCATCCTGTATTTATTTACTTATTTATTCATCCAAGGATAATCTTACAATGATATAGGAATTGGCATGGTAATACAATGCCAATCAGAAGGCAAAAACATGACACACAGCATTCGTAACAAGCTTTACGAGAATGGAACTGGTAGGGGGATAGGGCAGGTAGTCTGTCGTGGCCTTAAGGAACTATCCTGGCATTTGCGTTAGTGATCCAGGAAAAGTCAAATGAGGATGGCTGGACAGAACAGTTCCATCCTCCCGAATATGAGGTAATTGTCATAACAACTGTACTGCTTCATTTGGTAATTCTCTATGGTAGAATGTTCCTTCATTTACACACATAGTTGCAGGTAACTTGCAATATAAAATATGGTTTCCCTCTTCACTGCTCACACACTGATGAATCTCGGGCTGTTTCCAGTCACTTGTACTGTAAAAATATTATTCCACTTTTCACTGCTGCTTGCACTAAGACAGTCACCAAACTGCTGACCTGAGATGATGCTGCTATGCCCCTTGCCTCAGTTACCAGACTCCATATTCAACTGTGTGCCACTGTCCACCTGAAAAGCTAAGCCAATGGACATTACCATCATTCATTGTACATCTTTACACATTATCCTAGTGAGGGCAATAAACCATAATCATCTGAAACATGACAACGTGAAGTAGTTATCCCCTTTTGTTATCATCCACTGCTCTTGAATTCTCTAAGTAATCTTTAATTGTGTAATATGCATTACTTGTGAAGAACATTTTAGTTGTTTCTAAACAAATTTGTTTATTAATCATTTTCACTTCATTTGATTATTATACAATTTTATCCTCTGATAGAAATGCTGTTTTGACCTTTTTGTTCGTTTTTCCTGGTTAAATACAAGTCAAAACTGGCTCATGTTCCATGATTATGGATGGAACTAAGAGTGCAATATTTAGTAATATTTTCCCTGATACATACTACAGATAGGTATATGAACTCTCATGATGCAGTAAGGATGCCCAGTGTTTTAAATAGCTCTTTATAATGAGCCCGACTAAGAGTTTCAATTAATATTCATGGCCCTTTTCTAGAGTTTAAAGATTATGTCCATGCAAGTGCTCTACCATCTATGAGATACTGGCAGAAGTAAAGCTGTGAGGACCGGGCGTGAGTCGTGCTTCGGTAGCTCAGATGGTAGAGCACTTGCCCGCGAAAGGCAAAGGTCCCGAGTTCGAGTCTCGGTCGGGCACACAGTTTTAATCTGCCAGGAAGTTTCATATCAGCGCACACTCCGCTGCAGAGTGAAAACCTCATTCTGGTCACAGTAATAGATTTTTTTGTGTTCAAATGCTGTTTTTGAAAGCCATTCTCTAGAAAAGTCTTAAGAGTGTGAATGGCAAGTTTTCAGCTGTAGTGTCATTCTCAGCTGATGTCTTTCTGCTAGTTTGATATTTTTCCTTAGTCTTGTTGTTGTTGCAAATTTCTTCATCTTTGATATGTGTTATATAGTGTTAATGAAAAATAGTTGTTAAATGACAAAAATAATGGAAGAAGACAAAGAAAGATTAAGAACCAATATTACATAAAGAGCTGCTTAATGTTTCATTTTTTTCCCTTTCCTTTCATTTTAAAAAAGATGTAGCTGGAACACCCCCCCCCCCAAAATGGGTAGGGGGGGGGGGAGGAGGACTGTAAGTGTTTGGTTGCAGTAAAAGATCTCCATCACTCAGAGCTGAAAACCAAAGGAAAGGAAATGGATATGTTACTCTTTCTCTCACATTGTTCTTTACATGATTCAGCAAATTGTCTCAGTTGCTGACACTGATTTTCTATGGTTTCCACAGATCATTGTTGACAAATGATGACGAAGTTTCTTGGGTCAGTTTGGTTTGTTATTACTTTCTTCCAGTCTGTTATGAAGTGTCTGCTGTGTCATGCGGATGACAAATACATGATTGTACAATGTATTAGTGTTGTGAATAAAAGAAATAAAGCAAACAAGTGAGATACTGACACACACCATCCTCATATCAAACAGCAGCATGTGGTTTGTCATGGTGGCAGATTTGATGTCAACATGGCTGTTCACTAGGTCCTGTCTTTTTTTCTCAGAATAATTGTTTGTTCATCACCTTTTGTCTGAAGTAATTTTTAGTCCCTTTCTGCGTCTTACGTTCGTTTTCCAAGTTTTTTTTCTGCAGTGTGGACCAAAGAATATCTTAAATAGAGCCTATTGCATGCAATGTTAAAGATCATCTGTGCACAGTACCTGTGTGGGTTTACAGGATGTGTCTCCTAAGAGTTGTCAGGCTCATTTCTCCAGTGTTTCATCAGATATTTGCGGGTTGTTTTCCTCTTTTTTTTTTTTTTTTTTTTTTTTTTTTTTTTTTTTTTTTTTTTTTTTTTTTTTTTTTTTTTTTTTGCATTGTGTAGCTGGAGTCAGCCCAAACAAATAGTGCTCATCATGTTTTTCATGCAATGTCAACTGTATACAGTTTGTTTCCTGTTACAAACAAAATAATTTTTAAATCAGAATTTGACATGTCTGTTTGATAGAGCTCTCCCAGATTAGTGTAGTGCAATATTTGTTTTTTGATATGTATTAACAGGGACAACAAAACACAAAGAATAAACAGTAATATAGTAGCGAGTCAGTAGCACTGCATGCTTAGCGGTAGCAGTCAGCGTAGGCCAGGCAGTGCTATCACTGCTGGAATCTAGTTATTCTTTGAGTTGTACTGTCCCTGTTAATATAAGGGGCATTCAAAAAGAAACTAACTGGAGGCATAATTACAGAAACCAGTATCTGTATGTTGGAAGTATTGACCCTGGCTGTTGAGAGACTTATTCCAATGTGACACAATGCAGTGAATGGCTGTCTCATAAAATTCCCGGGGCTGCGATATTAACCAGTTCTGCATGTACAGCTTGACGTCATTGTCCAAGGTGAATCGTATTTCCTTCAGAGTCTTTTTAAGGGGACCAAAAATGGTGTAATCACAGGGAGAGAGGTCCGGACTGTGTTGGCCGAGAACCTCCCATTTGAATTTCTGCAGGAGTGCTCCGACTGTATTGGCCATATGAGGCTTTGTATTGTCATGGAGCAGAATGACCCCGCGGATGGGATTACCTGGTCATTTTGATTTGATCGCTTGGCAAAGGGTGGTCAAGGTTTGCGAGTAATACTGGGCATTCACTCTTGTGTCCCGTGCTGCAGGAAGTGAATCAGAAGGGGGCCATCTTGGTCAAAGAAGAACGTCAGCATAACCTTTCCTGCACTTGTGTGGACAATCACGTCCAGCTATACGTACGGAACAGGTTAACATTGCAGTGCCGGGAATTTTATGAGACAGCCATTCACCACCTTGTGTCACAGTGGGACAAATGTCTCAACTGGCAGGGTCATTACTTCTAACATACTGGTACTGGTTTCTGTAATTATGCCTCCGGCTCGTTTCTTTTTTAATGGCCCTTATACATATTGATAAAACAAATATTGAACTAGAGTAATTTGGGCCTACTCTTTCATATGGGCATTTAAAATTCCACTTTAAAAATAATTTTGTTTGTAGTGGAAATAAACTGACTCTTTCTATCAACACTGGGCATCACATGAAAGACATTATGAACACTATTTGTTTGGGCTGACTCCAGCTACACATTGCAAAAATGAAATTGCAAATATCTGGAGAAACACCAACGGAAATGCACCTGATGACTCTTAGGAGAGACACCCTGCATACTCATATGTGCGTCAGACTGAACGCAGTAGCCAAATCGACATGGTGGGGTCATTGTGTATCCTTTCAGTTAAGCCCAATGACAACACAAGGATTACAGTGCAGATGCCTGAGATTCTAGCATCTCGTGTATGCCAAGGTGTAGATGCTCATCTTCCTGGAGGCATCATGACTCCCAACAGTTACCATCATGCCAGATGGCCTTTGCTGCGGATAGAAGTGTCTTATGGGGAGAGCCCTTGATCAGAGCAGGTGGCTTAAGGGTGGATGTCTCGCATGTAAAACGTATTAAATTAAACTGAAAGACTGACCATTCTGAACCGGCTATCTCATCAGACAGGTATAGGAAATTCAATGTGGATAGTAATAACCCTACTTCCTTCCCTACCCAATGGAAAAAGGAACAAACCAGACATCCAGTAGTGAAACAATTTATCCAGAACTTTGTATATACATGAATTTATGGAGATACTTTTACAGTGACAAGTATTTTTCTGGGACATATTGATAGTAAATTGACAAAAATATGCCATGGATTACTCTTGATTAGAGCCTCCCATGCTGCACATTCTATAGCTTTTCAGGCATGCGAATGTTTTTGTATCGCTTCCTTGCTACTGCCAGATGAACTGGTTACTATGATAGGTGCTTCAAAGAGCCAAGTGTCTGTTCTCCGTTCTGTTTACCTCCTGCATCCCCCCCCCCCCCCCCTCCACACTGTCTGCCTGTCAGACTGCATCGGTGAAGCTGTGTAGGACACCTCCAATGCAATCACCCACACCATTGGAATTGTTATTCCACTTTGTACAGGTCACATCTGTCACCAGCCAGTGTCATGGCAGACCAAAGACATTGCAATTGTTGTTCAGGATCACCAAAGAACCCTGCAGTGTTTCAAGTGATATCCTGTGCACACCAACCTTGTCATTTTAATCAACATTGTGCTGAGGCTCATTGTGTAATTAAATGCAGTAAGAAGGAATGCTGGGAGCCGTATGTCTTCTCCCTGGGAATGTATGTCTCTTCCTCCCAGGTATGGGCCAAGCTCTGTGGCCTTCTGGGCCACCGAAGACCCACAACTGTATCAGGTCTCTTCCTTCAGGATGGGCTCTTGCTGAATACTTCATGACCTACTTTGCAAAGACGCTGTGTTCTCTTTTATGCAGCTGATTTCTGGATGTGTAAGTGACATTCCCCTATCCTTCACACCTTGGCATGCCAGATTATATAATGTACCTTTCACTGAGTGGGAATTGCTTCAAGCTCTTGCTTCGTCTCACAATATGGCCCCCGGCCCTGATTCCATTCACAGTCAGATGATACAACATCTGACTGTTTCTCAACAGATACATCTCCTTAAGATCTTCACGCATATTTGGCTCGATGGTGTCTCCCTTCACAATGGTGAGATAGTATCATCGCCCTAATTGTTAAGCCAGGCAAAATCCCAACATCCGTCATCAATTTACCGACAGATTAACCTCACCAACATGTTCTGGAAACTGCTTGAAAGGATGGTTGTTCACCGATTTTGCTGGGTTCTCGAATCTCGAGGGCCTTTTGTCCTCCTATCAGTGTGGTTTCCAGGCAGTACAATCCACAACTGATAATCTAGTTTGTTTGGAAAGGCACTCTGACACTTTTTCTAAATACAAACATCTCATTACAGTCTTTTTTTACCCACATAAGGCATACAAAATCTGGTGTCATCACTTTTTACTTACAATCTATGACTGGAGCTTATGAGGCTCTCTACCAATTTTTATTCATCATTTTTTATCCCATCAGTTGTTCTGGCTGAGAGATGGTACTTCACTCAGCTCTCCATGGGTCTAAGAGAATGGTGTTCTGCAGGGCTCCATGCTAACTGTCATATTCTTCCTGATTGCCATCAATGGGCTAATGATCTCTGTGAGGCCATTGGTCACCCCTGCGCTGAATGTCAATGACCTCTGCATTTGGTACAGCTCCCTCTCTGCAGCCCTGGCTGTTAATGCCAGCTCCAAGGTGCCATCTGATGGGGCTCTGTTTGGGGCCAATCTCATGGTTTCCAATTATCTGATACAAAAGTGTGGGTCATGCATTTTTTGTCATCATACACCATCCATCCCGACCCAGAACACCACTTGGATACACAGTGCTTGGACATTGTTGCATCGTCTGAAGTTTTGGGACTCCTTTTTGGCAAGACTCTGACTTGGCTGCTCCATATTCATCAACTAAAGACTAGCTATGTGCAAAAGCTTAATGCCCTGTGCCTCCTTGCTCACGCCTCTTGAGATGCAGATCACATTATTCTCCTTCATATTTGCCAGGCACCGGCCTAATCCTGATAGGACTATGGTTGCCAGGTGTATGGCTTGGCGGCGCCTTTGACTTTGAAATTGTTAGACCTGGTCCATCATTGTGGAGTTTGACTGGCTGAAGTGCGGATATTCCCTCTTCAGTTTCGATGGTACCGACTCTTGCTCACCTATACAGTCTCCATTTTACAATATCATGATCACTGAACGTACACTAATCTTTTTGCATATGAGGGGCACTGACCCTCTGACATCCACCCTCTGATGTACCAGTTGGTATGCACCTCACAGCCCCATGCCAGGACCTCCACCTATCCTCCTTGTTGTGTGCTCCTTGTGTCTTCTCACACATCTCCCCTTGGTTGGTGCCGAGACTATGATTTAGGACCAATCTATTTTAATGACGTAAAGTCTCAGTCACCCCCTATCAGCTTTCAGCTTCTACTCCCTTTAGGAGTACAGGTTGCTACCATCTTCTTCAGTGACAGCTCTAAGACCATAGGTAGTACAGGCAATGCTTTTACATCTTCTGTTGGTCAGAAATTTTCAATTTATCCCATTGGTTCTTCCAGTGCATCTGTTGCCCTTATTATTCTATCTATTTATTGCTGTATTTAAAAATAATTATTAAAATAGTTAAATTTGTGAATAATCACTCAGTTTTATTTATTCTGTTAAATCATTATGCTATCTTGCAGAAAAGGCTTGTTGTCATGCCTCTCATTTCACAATATTCTGTACAGTTTTAGTTGTATTATCAGCATGTTTAATATCTATCTTTATGGGCATATTTCATGAGCTTTTAATAACTTTATTTTGCTGCAGGTTTTATATAAAGTGAGAGCTTTACTTTTGGCAGTAATTATATGAATTTCCATTTTCTGCTGATAAGATATTTAATGTGTTTGGTTATCAGTGTGTATCTTATGGCATCTCTGCTTCCAAATACTGACACAAAATTAACAAAACCACATTGAACTTTGCATTCTCATGCCTTTGAGTATTTCATCAAAATCTAACCTCTTAAATATTGTGTTTTTATATCATTAATAATGTTTGGCCTGCATATTTCTCAGATCTATAGTTGTATTTTTGTTAGTTAACCATTATGGTGCATAGTCCGTAATTGATCCCGAACACTCTACAAAAATTTTATCAATGAAAGTCGTGGTGTTTTGTTGCACAGAAATTGGAAAATTCACTACAAAAATGAAATTGAAGCAGCTGATGTTTCCAGATCATTTTTCTGCGAGGATCTTTTATGACATCTACATTGAAACTTTCTCAAATTATTAACTTTTTCATAGTGCATAATACATAGCTTAACAGTGAATTTTGATTTCACATAAATGAATTAATGCAGCCTTCATCAAAACTTAACAGGCTCATTTTCTAGATTCTTCTTTGCACAGAAGCTGTTGCCTCAATATTTTTGTACTTTGTGTTTTCATCCTGGTCAAATTTAATGCTACAATGCAAGTAATTATCCAAAAACACAGTTATGTACACTGAAATTGCAATAGAGAAAGGACAACAGAACACATGGTGTTAAGGTGAGGGGGTGGGGGAATAGTACTTATTTGCTGATAACATGAACGGCAAAGTGATAATGTGTCCTGGTCGGCAGTCGGATGTAAACATTAAGAAATACGAGGTGTGGCTATAAAATAATGGATTGATGCTGCAGCAGAGTAAGTGCACATGCGCCAAAGGTGAATGATGAATGGCTATGAAGTGTGAAGCCTTCTCAGTCCATTGGAGCTTCTCTAGTGTTTGTAGACAAATCAGTATGGCCATGATCTTCATTTGTGTAAGAGCTTTATTTTGTTTTGCTGGAATAATAAGTGTAATAATAGAGCAACAAATTTTTGTGAAGTTTCATATGAAAGGTGTGAAATCTGCTGCTGAAACCTATCTGTTAATAAAAGAAGGATGGTGAAGACTGTTTATCATGGAAGTGAGTGTTTAAGTGGTTCAAGCTTTTCCAAGGTGGCCAAAAAGATGTTGAAGGTGACTCACATCCAGGACACCCTTCAACATCAAAAATGAATGAAAATATCAAAAAAGCAGATAATTTTATTTGATCTGACTTTTGGTTGAGTATTTGATCAGTTGCTGAAACTGTAGGAACTGGCAAATAATGCTTAAGACAAAATTTTACGTAATCAATTTAACATCAGAAAAGTGTGTAAGAAACTGCTGCTGAAAATTCTCACAATGAAACAAAAATTAGTTTGTGAAAATGTTCGTACTAACATGACACTTTGAATACCATTGAAAATGATCCTAATTTGAAAAGAATGATAACATGTAATGAATCTTGGTTTACCACTTATGATACAGAAACAAAGTGCCAGTCCATGCAGTGGGAAGCCCCAATTTCACCCAGAGTGAAAAAAGCTTGGCTGAGCAAATCAAAATTCAAAGCAGTGATGATTGTTTTTTTGATGTTAATGGAATTTTGTATCTTCACTGAGTTCCTGAATGTCAAACTGTTAATCAACATTACTACTACCTTGAGGTTCTTGCCCAGCTCCCATGAGAAAATAAGAAGAAAAAAAGACCAAAATTATGGAAGAACAAGTCCAGGTTCTGCATCAAGATGATGCACCGGCTAATACTGTGTCATCTGTTAAGAGGTTTCTAGCATCCCAGTATTACCATAGACCACCCATTTTATTTGCATGACCTAGCACCATATGATTTTAATCTATTCTCCAAGGTTACATTTGCATTAAAAGGAACAAGATTTCAGTCTGTGTGAAAAGAAAAGTGGCACACATCATTAAGGAGCTCACAGAGGAAGACATCCAGCACTGTTTCCATAAATGGAAAAATAGGATGGAGTGTCATGGGGATAGAGGATGGGACTATATTGATACTGAGAGTAACTAAATATGTATGTTTTGGAATAAAATGTTTTACAGCAACAGTCCCGTTATTTTATAGCCACACCTCATAGACACTACATGGGTATTCACTTAAAGCTGGCATCACCTCAGAAAATGTAAAATAAGTAACAATTGACCTCTGCTATATTTGACTACAATATTAAACAGAATTTATTAGAACAACATTAAAATTAATTTAAACAATATGGACTGCTCTGAACAGTGATCAGCTACTGACATTACAGCAAAGTGTGACTGGCAATAGTTTCTCTTTTCAGTCATCCTGCTCCTTCTGAACTAATGGATTATCTCATTGTCAGTGAACATTATCTGTTATCTAGAGCTCTACCATTCACATTCATGTTAAAATTTCTATTGTTTATTTTCTTTGACAAGTTACCAACATAATATTGCTTTCAAAATGGTTAAGTTCATTTATAATATCTGCAGTCCAGAATGTCATCTAGTGGCATTGTAAATTGTAGAAACTTTTTCTTTTTCATATTTTTCTGTCAGTTTTAGATGAGACAATGTAAGCAAAATACATTCTTGGGCCTTAATAGAGGCATTTACTGACACGTGAGTATATAGTTTTCAGAGTTGGTTTACTTTGCTCATAAAAATATAAGTAAACAAGTACTGGATGTAGCTAAGCTTCATATTTGATCATCATCTTCTGCCACTAGTCAATGATTAGTTGATTCACTGCAGCTACCATACAGTGCAGTAAACAAGTATTTTTTAACTAAGATCAATTTTGTATTTGGAATGAGTAAAGTATGTTTAAATGTTGTAAGAAAATTCTGGTAGAATGTAAATACTTTGAATTTAAGGAGGCCACTCGCCAAATAGCAGAAGTGTTGGGTTGTCGATAGGAACACATGAAAATAAAGAAAATTTGCTAGCTTCCAAAGTAGTCCTTTTACGAGCTAGAGTAAAATACACACAGGAAACACACACATACACATGCATATGCCCACATGTGGTGTTGACTTTATTAACAGTGCCAGTGCTGTATTTCAGCCTGTGGACTAGATTTTGGTGAGGGTAGTGTAGAGTGAGTTTGGTAGAGGGAGACAGGAGGAAGGGAGAGGGAGGTATAGAGGCTAGGCACGTGATGCACAGTTGTCGGAGGCGGTGGGGAGCAACACACACTGAAGGCGCCTTGAAGACATGAATTGGGAAGGGGTGGCAGGATGGAGGAAGGGGAAACTGTATGGTGGAGGATGTGGGAACAATTGATTACTGGAGATTGAGGCCAGGATGATTGCAGGAGTGTAGCATGTGTTGTAAAAATAACTCCCTTCTGCATAGTTCAGAGGAGGTGGTGAAGGAGGGAAGGCTCCAGATGGCCAAGGTTATGAAGTTGCCATTGAAATTGAGCATTTCGCTCTCAGCTGCATGTTGTGCCACTGGGTTGTTCTTGGCACCTGTTTTGTGGTGGCCATTCATCCTGGTGAACGGATGATTATTAGTCATACTGACATAGAACACTGTGAAATGTTTGCAGCAGAGATGGTATATGACATGGCTGATTTCACAGGTGGTCCAGCCTCTGATGGGTGGGGTAAGCATATGATGGACTGGAATAGGACTGGACCAGGGTGTTGAGTAGGTTGAGTGAGCTATGGAACACCACTTTTGGAGGGTTGGGAATGATCTTGGGAAGGATGTCCCTCATTTCAGGGCATGATGATGATCAAAGCTGTGACAAAGGTTCAGTTGTTCCAGTCTTGAATGGTATTGGGTGACAAATGGGGCACTTCTTTATTGCTGATTCTTGGGGGTGGTGGGAAGATTAGGGTTTGTGAGGATATTACACAAAAGATCTGTTTGTGGGCTAAGTTTTGGGACTACTGTCTGTCTGTGAAGGCCTTTGTAAGGCCTTCAGCACATTGGGCAAGGGAGTTCTTGTCGCTGCAGATGTGCCATCTACAAGTGGCTAGGCCCTATGCGAGGTACTTTTTGGTGTGGAAGAGATGGCAGCTGTTGAAATGCAGTGGAGGTTAGCATCCAGGAACATGGTGCTTTGGGTAATGGAGCACCGGGTAAAATGGATAGGCAAGAAGGTGTCAAGTTTGTTATGGAAGGACGGGGTGTCTTGCCTCTGGGTACAGATCATAAAGTTGTCACCAGTGAACCTGAACCAGTCCAAGGGTTCGGAGTTTTGGAAGGCTGGGAAGGTTTCCTTTACATGGCCCATAAGCAGGGTGGCATTGGAGGGTGCTACGTGGGTGCCCAAAGTTAATCCACAGATTTGTTTGTATACCTTTACTTCAAAGGAAAGGTAGACTGTTCGACAGTGGCAAGACCATGAGTGCGAGGGATGTTAGTGTGGCATCAATAGTGACAATTAGGGATCCAGGAGGTACAGAGGTGGAGAGTGGGTGAAGGAAGTTGGTAGCGTCTTTGATGGGGAAGGCTAGGTTTCAGGCAATTGGTTGGAGGTATTGGTCAATGAGAGTGGAAATTCTTTCAGTGGGAGCGCAGTAGGCAGCTACAGTGAGGCAGCAGGATTCTTGGGTTTATGGATTTTGGGGAGCATATAAAAGATGAGTGTGTGAGGTGTTGTTGGAGTGAAGAGGGAGATGAGCTTGAGGGAGAGATTCTGAGAAGAGCCTGTGGATTTCAGTAGGGATTGGAGGCTATGTTGGACTTCTACATCTACATTTATACTCCGCAAGCCACCCAACGGTGTGTGGCGGAGGGCACTTTACGTGCTACTGTCATTACCTCCCTTTTCTGTTCCAGTCGCATATGGTTCGCGGGAAGAACGACTGTCTGAAAGCATCCGTGCGTGCTCGAATCTCTCTAATTTTACATTCGTGATCTCCTCGGGAGGTATAAGTAGGGGGAAGCAATATATTCGATACCTCATCCAGAAACGCACCCTCTCCACCTGGCGAGCAAGCTACACCGCGATGCAGAGCGCCTCTCTTGCAGAGTCTGCCACTTGACTTTGCTAAACATCTCCGTAACGCTATCACGGTTACCAAATAACCCTGTGACGAAACGCGCCGCTCTTCTTTGGATCTTCTCTATCTCTTCCGTCAACCCGGTCTGGTACGGATCCCACACTGATGAGCAATACTCAAGTATAGGTCGAACGAGTGTTTTGTAAGCCACCTCCTTTGTTGATGGACTACATTTTCTAAGGACTCTCCCAATGAATCTCAACCTGGTACCCGCCTTACCAACAATTAATTTTATATGATCATTCCACTTGAAATCGTTCCGCACGCATACTTCCAGATATTTTACAGAAGTAACTGCTACCAGTGTTTGTTCCGCTATCATGTAATCATACAATAAAGGATCTTTCTTTCTATGTATTCGCAATACATTACATTTGTCTATGTTAAGGGTCAGTTGCCACTCCCTGCACCAAGTACCTATCCGCTGCAGATCTTCCTGCATTTCGCTACAATTTTCTAATGCTGCCACTTCTCTGTATACTACAGCATCATCCGCGAAAAGCCGCATGGAACTTCTGACACTATCTACTAGGTCATTTATATATATTGTGAAAAGTAATGGTCCCATAACACTCCCCTGTCGCACCCCAGAGGTTACTTTAACGTCTGTAGACATCTCTCCATTGGTAACAACATGCTGTGTTCTGTTTGCTAAAAATTCTTCAATCCAGCCACACAGCTGGTCTGATATTCCGTAGGCTCTTACTTTGTTTATCAGGCGACAGTGCGGAACTGTATCGAACGCCTTCTGGAAGTCAAGGAAAATAGCATCTACCTGGGAACCTGTATCTAATATTTTCTGGGTCTCATGAACAAATAAAGCGAGTTGGGTCTCACACGATTGCTGTTTCCAGAATCCATGTTGATTCCTACAGAGTAGATTCTGGGTTTCCAAAAACAAATGATACTCGAGCAAAAAACATGTTCTAAAATTCTACAACAGATCAATGTCAGAGATATAGGTCTTTAGTTCTGCGCATCTGCTCGACGACCCTTCTTGAAGACTGGGACTACCTGTGCTCTTTTCCAATCATTTGGAACCTTCCGCTCCTCTAGAGACTTGCGGTACACGGCTGTTAGAAGGGGGGCAAGTTCTTTCACGTACTCTGTGTAGAATCGAATTGGTATCCCATCAGGTCCAGTGGACTTTCCTCTGTTGAGTGATTCCAGTTGCTTTTCTATTCCTTGGACACTTATTTCGATGTCAGCCATTTTTTCGTTTGTGCGAGGATTTAGAGAAGGAACTGCAGTGCGGTCTTCCTCTGTGAAACAGCTTTGGAAAAAGGTGTTTAGTATTTCAGCTTTACGCGTGTCATCCTCTGTTTCAATGCCATCATCATCCCGGAGTGTCTGGATATGCTGTTTAGAGCCACTTACTGATTTAACGTAAGACCAGAACTTCCTAGGATTTTCTGTCAAGTCAGTACATAGAATTTTACTTTCGAATTCACTGAACGCATCACGCATAGCCCTCCTTACGCTAACTTTGACATTATTTAGCTTCTGTTTGTCTGAGAGGTTTTGGCTGCGTTTAAACTTGCAGTGAAGCTCTCTTTGCTTTCACAGTAGTTTCTTAACTTTGTTGTTGAACCGCGGTGGGTTTTTCCCATCCCTCACAGTTTTACTCGGCATGTACCTGTCTAAAACGCATTTTACGATTGCCTTGAACTTTTTCCATAAACACTCAACATTGTCAGTGTCGGAACAGAAATTTTCGTTTTGATCTGTTAGGTAGTCTGAAATCTGCCTCCTATTACTCTTGATAAACTGATAAACCTTCCTCCCTTTTTTTATATTCCTATTAACTTCCATATTCAGAGATGCTGCAACGGCCTTATGATCACTGATTCCCTGTTCTGCACATACAGAGTCGAGAAGTTCCGGTCTGTTTGTTATCAGTAGGTCCAAGATGTTATCTCCACAAGTCGGTTCTCTGTTTAATTGCTCGAGGTAATTTTCGGGTAGTGCACTCAGTATAATGTCACTCGATGCTCTGTCCCTACCACCCGTCCTAAACATCTGAGTGTCCCAGTCTATATCTGGTAAATTGAAATCTCCACCTAAGACTATAACATGCTGAGAAAATTTATGTGAAATGTATTCCAAATTTTCTGTCAGTTGTTCTGCCACTAATGCTGCTGAGTCGGGAGGTCAGTAAAAGGAGTCAAATATTAAACTAGCTCGGTTGTTGAGTGTAACCTCCACCCATAATAATTCACAGGAACTATCCACTTCTACTTCACTACAGGATAAACTACTACTAACAGCAACAAACACGCCACCACCAGTCGCATGCAATCTATCCTTTCTAAACACCGCCTGTGCCTTTGTAAAAATTTTGGCAGAATTTATCTCTGGCTTCAGCCAGCTTTCTGTACCTATAACTATTTCAGCTTCGGCGCTTTCTATCAGCGCTTGAAGTTCTGGTACTTTACCAATGCAGCTTCGACAGTTTACAATTACAATACCGATTGCTGCTTGGTCCCCGCATGTCCTGACTTTGCCCCGCACCCTTTGAGGCTGTTGCCCTTTCTGTACTTGCCCGAGGCCATCTAACCTAAAAAACTGCCCAGTCCATGCCACACAACCCCTGCTACCCGTGTAGCCGCTTGCTGCGTGTAGTGGACTCCTGACCTATCCAGCGGAACCCGAAACCCCACCAACCTATGGCGCAAGTCGAGGAATCTGCAGCCCACACGGTCGCAGAACCGTCTCAGTCTCTGATTCAGACCCTCCACTTGGCTCTGTACCAAAGGTCCGCAGTCAGTCCTGTCGACGATGCTGCAGATGGTGAGCTCTGCTTTCATCCCGCTAGCGAGACTGGCAGTCTTCACCAAATCAGATAGCCGCCGGAAGCCAGAGAGGAAGTCCTCCGATCCATAGCAGCACACATCATTGGTGCCGACATGAGTGATCACCTGCAGATAGGTGCACCCTGTACCCTTCATGGCATCCGGAAGGACCCTTTCCACATCTGGAATGACTCCCCCCGGTATGCACACAGAGTGCACATTGGTTTTCTTCCCCTCTCTTGCTGCCATATCCCTAAGGGCCCCCATTACGCACCTAACACTTTATGAAAACTGACAGTAGGCTTCATTTTGGATATCCTTTCACACACTCTGACAGCAACTTGTGAAGACTCAAATCAGCTACTCCCAACCTTTTCTACAAGATAAATAAGCAAATTTTTGGACCTGAGTGAGTTACTTAGTTTCATGTCCTGTGAATCATCTTAATGGTGTGGAATGAGTAATTTTTACTTTTACATTACACATTCATGTGCAAATATGGCTACATGTTGATCATCTACAGATTATCATCATTTTATTTTTTTATTTTTTTTAGTATTGTTGTCATTTAATAATTCCGACCAATCACCTTCTACACATTACAAAATTAGAAGTTCTTCTATGGAAGAGGAGGGGTAGTGAAGGGGAAACTTTTTCAGCTTATTTTCAAATTTGGCTTTGCTGCTTGTCAGACATCTTATGTCATTGGGTAAGTGATCAGAAATTTTGATGGCAGCATTGTACACACATTTTTGTGCTAAAGACCACCACAGATTAAAGTAATGAATTTCATATTTGTTTCTGGTATTATAATTATGTCCATTATTGTTCTTTTTGAACTGTACTGGATTATTTACAAAAAAAATTTCATCAAGGAATTTGTACCGTGAAGCAGTAGTCAAACTGCTGAATGAACACTTTCTTTCTTAAATTTGAGTTACCCCAGAACACAGTCCACTGTTGAATGTAAGTATCAAAATATGTCAACTTACTGATTTCTCTCATCCCAAGATTTGAAGTGCACATATGGTTGAACTAAGTTGTTTTAGGAGTTCCAAAATGTTCTTTTTTTTTTTTTCACAGTTTAAATTCTCACCTGAAAATTGACTTTTTTCCCCCTAGTCATTATTTCCTCACCATATGGAGCATTTATCATTTGCTGTCATACCTCTAGACGTGCAGAACTGAATATGTTGTGCTGTTTTGAAATTTAGAGTGAGACCATTCACAGAAAATCAAATAATTTATGAACATTATTTACAATTTCCTCTGTTGCTATATGTATGATTGGACTGATTACAATAGTAGTGTCATCCACAAAAAGAACTAACTCTGCTTGTTGTATATAAGATGGAAGGTCATTTACATAATATAAGAAACAGTGGTGACCCTAAGATGGTGTTTTGTGAACCCCATATGTGATTTCTCTCCAGTCAGAACGATTTCTTCTGCTTACATTGATTGAACTCGTCAGTATAACTTTGAAGCAATGGAAACTCCAGGTTGGAATGTCAACAATGTAAATAAAAAAAGATTGCTACGTACCATAAAGATGACAGAGTTGCGGACCAGCAAAATTAAAAAGACATTTACACATTAACTGCTGACCACAACCTTCATCAGGAAAAGAGAAAAACACACGCACAAATGTGTAAATGTCTTTTAATTGTGCCTCTCTGAAACTTAACATGTCATGTTTAAGGTAAGTAGCAATCTTATCTTTTCCTTGCATTGTTGGTATAACTTTCTGCATTCATTTAGTTAGCTAAGACAGTCTCCATTTCTTTGTCATTCAATCAATTCCATAAAACCTCAGTTTATCCAGAGAATACTGTGATGCATACATTCAAGTGCCTGAGATGGGTCGCAGTAAATACCAACTGTTGCTATTTTGAGACATATCTCATTGGAGACTTAGTTTGTGGTATCTGTTGAGTTGTCAAGATGGAGCAGAATCACATGAAAACAAAATTTTGGATGCTCTTTGATGCTTTCAAAGAGGCTGGGCTGGCAAACTCCAAAATATCAATATGAAGTTACTGTGTTGACCTTATCCACAACAATGCTAGTAATGTGGCACTTGTCATAAAACATTTGCTCCATTCTTTTCTTGACATTTTGTGCTCTTTTTTCCAATTAGCTGATGGGTTCTTCCCTGGGAAGACCCAAAAACTATTGCTACTTTGTTTTCATTGTCAAATTGCTGTAGCCAAGTTTAATCGCCAGTTATGACATTAAATACAGTTTCTGACCACCTTGCATTATAATTTTCTTGTATTTGCTGACACAGTTCAATGCACATCTTTTTACTCAGGATTTAGATGTGGTTTAAAATGACTGCACGTCTTCTTAATTGGAAAATTATTATGCAGGACTTTATAAATCACTTTCTAACCTATCCTCTTCTTAGTAAGTGCAGCAGACATACAATTCAATCAAGATATTTGGCTTTAGGAGTGGCCATTGCTGTCCATCCTAATCAGCTGCGAAGGAGGGGGGGGGAGGGGGTTTGTTCACTGCACTAAATATGTGATACGTTGCTTGTGTGGAAAAATGCTCTTAAACCAGGTCTGCATAATTACCTGCATTGCTTTTTCATACATGCACATCCATCCACCCACACTAAAAACAAATGCTATTACTAATGATAATTTCTTGAAAATGAAAGCGTCAGTAACAACCAAGAAAGTCTGAAAACTTTTCCAGTATCTCATTGTTAGCACTGTTCCAGGAAGTCTACCCTTCTTTTAGTTTGCAAAAAGACTTCCATTAGTGATACTTATTCACTGGAGTATGAAGTAAGTAGCAAGTGAAGAGAGATGTTCCTTCAAAGTAATGTAAATATTTCAGAAAGACGGAGTTGCCATATAACTATAGACACAGTAACAGCTGTTATTTGATGCAGTAGCAGCGGTTACTGGAAAAACAAAAAACTGACTGCTTGGACAGCACAAAGGTAACTGTCAGAATACATTTGGAGTTTTTCATTAAAATACAGAAAAGCTATTTAATAAGAAAAATGAGATTTTTGTATACAGGAAATTGAAAAATCAAAAGGTTTTTCTTCAAGTGCCTTGCATCTCAAAGAAATTGAATTGATACACATTGATGGATATAAGTTTGTATCACATGAATGTAGGCATCATGTAAGGAAAGTGGAAATGTCTGTGTACATAAGAAAATGAAATTAAGTGTTACCCATAAATGTGTACTGCTTTGAACAACTGTTTCAATGCTGTGTTTCAGTAACAGGCTTGGAAACATACAAGGATACAGAATGGCTGGCCAGTACTTATCTTCAGGAAGCTAAATTCCAAGTGCTCCCAATAGACTCACATAAAAATAGGAAAAAACTTATCTTTCAGAATTGTTAGTGCCTTCTTCAGGGAGATATGGGGCACATCCTCGGACCCCAGGTTGAGAGGGACCCACTCTTCGCTACAGTATAAAGCAGCCAGAATTGAGTGTTTTGGTTAACATATCCTGGTGCTGGTGACACCTCAAGTTGTTGTTCATTTGGGTGCATCCACATCATGTGGTCAAGTGGTTAGCATTGCTACCTCTGGATGACTAGATCCTGGGTTTGATTCCTGGCCGAGTTGGGGATTTTCTCCACCGGGGGACTGGGTGTCTGTGTTTTCCTCATCATTTCATCATCATTCAGGAAAATGGTGAAACTGGACTGTGGAAAGATGGGAATTTATACGGTGCTGATAACTTTATCGTTGAGTACCCCGCAAACCAAACATCACAATCATCATTTGAATGCATGGGAATTACACATATGGAGTCTCATTTACTTTGTACCCATTGATCTTTATGTACGGTAAGCAAAGTAAAGGAAAGGCACAGGAACACACAACAGGAAACAGCATTCACACTGGCTTTTGAGCACTAGCTCATTTTCTATTAATAGGACACATGTTGCATGGAGCACATTATTGTTGTACTTGTGGTAAATAATTATTGTTATACTTGTGGTAAGTAATTTTTATTTGTTTGGAGTTGGCTGTTAATGTGTTCCTGTAAAATTAAGACTTATGCTGTCTGCTGTGAACCATTTGTAAACCTGTTCCGTTACACTCTAGTCTTAAGGACTGAGTCCTGAGGACTGACAACTGGAAAACAGTTCAGCTTTGGTTGGGACATTCATTTTTGAAACATGAAATACTGTAAAGAGACAAGTGTTACACAGTTATATAAAAACAATGAACTCAGTGTTTTCACTCATCTACATGTGTAAAAACAGTGTACTAATTTTAAATGATATTTTAGTTGCTGATACCATATCCCACCCCATTGCTACCTGGATCCCTATGCGTCCTGTTGGTTCCAAATCCACTACTTCATACCTTGTACACTTGTAAAATAAATCCTTACCTGTAACTACTTCTCCTTTGAGGAGAAGATATCAAACAAATTTATGAAGCAGCCATGGACACCTGCATGGAACCTTCTTACGCTAACCTGTGTATGGGCTATCTAGAGAGCACATACCTTGCCATCGAAGGTCCCAAACCTCTTTTCTAGTTCAGATTCATTGATGATATATTCATGATCTGGACCCAAGGCGCCACTCCCGTCGGAAGTTCGAGTCCTCCCTCGGGGGTGGGTGTATGTGTTGTTCTTAGCATAAGTTAGTTTAAGTAATGTGTAAATCTAGAGACCGATGACCTCAGCAGTTTGGTTCCTCAGAAATTCACACACATTTGACATTTGGACCCAAGGCCAAGACACACTATGCTCATTCCTCCAAATTGAGCAAAGTATGTTCAGCTTGCCAAATGCTCAACTCTCTGATTCAGAGTTTTGGCCACCTGGTAAGATCGACGTATTGCCAGGAGCAGAATTTTGTCCACACATTCAAAAGAGAAGGACCATCTCCATAGGAGCTGAACTCCCATGTACATTTCATGTAAGGATCACGAAGATAAGATCAGAGGGATTAGGGCACATATGGAGGCATAGAGACATTCATTTTTCACTCACTCTAATTGCAAGTGGGACAGGAAGGGAAATGACTAGTAGTGCTACAGGGCACCCTCCGCCATGCAACATATGGGGGCTTTCGAAGTATATATGTAGAGTTAGATGCAGGTCCTGTGTTTCAGGAGACAGAATGAGGTCAGGTCATATCAGGACAGCATCAAATGATAGAGTACACCAATTCATCACAGGGGCAAGTCATGTCATGCATTGTAAAAACTGACTCTGACATTCAAACACATCCACTTATGAGCAATAGAAGAATTACATCAAGGTACAACAACAAAAGAGGAGGGACAGTATGTGGAACAGACAATGATGAATTCCACAGGCAGATTTGTTCTGTCTCACAAAGAGCCAAATCAATTAGGTGATTCTTACCACATTGCAGCAAACACTTCTCTCAGATTGAACAGTGACAAGTGAGAGAACTGAAGCTTGAGAGAAGCTACCCTGAGTCCATGGGGCAACACAGAACTGTGTGTTAGAGATATAAGAAATCGTGTCCGTTGCAGTATGGAACTATGTGTCTACAGTGGAGACTCTAAGTCATCTTAAATCACGAGAAGTGTCTCCTACAGACCAGCAAGAAAAGAGACTTTGGTGGGAGGAACTGGCCTGGCTTAAAGAAGACACCACTTCAAGGTCTGTTTTAGACATACTAATGATTCTGCATCTCTGGAGTTTCCAGAAGGAAAAGCTCAAGTTCTCTGTCACATCAGCAGAGCAATCCAAGATGATCTCACCTGTTGATTCTTGAAGTCATCATGACTGCAGCAGATAATGGCATACTGTCTCAGGTTATTAATAACTGCAAGACTGCAAAGGGAATAAGTAATTTCTGAATTGTCTCACAGTGAACTGCAGGATGCTTTGCTATGATGCATCGGAATAGCATAAGAAACCATTTCTGTTACGGAAATCCACCAGTTGGAGACCAACAAGCTAGTAGACAATAACAGCAAATTCAAACCAGTGCATCCTATCCTTGATGACTCAAGATTACAACGGGTTGAGGCATGCTGTGATATGCTGACTTGTCACATGAGGGAGAGCATCAACTCGTACTGCACTTCTCCGTCATCTCACAAGGCTAATACTCAAAGATGAACATTACCATTTTTCCCATGCTGGGAAACAACTGTCGCTTGCATCTCTCAGGAAGCCTAACAGATGAAATGCAATTCAGCATTTTTTGCATCAGAGCCTGACTCATTAGTAATTAAAGCTAAAGCCTGCACAACAGCTCTTGGGAGGTTTGCCACAGCCTTGTGTAGCTGAGAGGTCTTTCTTCAATTGTGGGATTGATTCTATGTGAAAACTGGCTCATGCTTATCCAAGTTAAAGGGAAAGTGCTATGTTGCCATATTTGTGTACATGGCAACACGAGATTGAATTGGGACGCAGTTGGCAATGTGACCACGGGAACACTCCTGTCAACCCTTAGAATATTATATCACAATGGAGTAGGTGCAAAAACCTGTACAGCAACAACTGGACAAACTCTGTTGGAGCTAGTTGGGAACTCTGTGAGTTACAAGCTGCTGAGAGCAATCGTTATCAGCAGAAATAGATGAAAAACTTTATGCAGAAAAAAGACACCAGCTGGTACTTCATTCTTCCTGCATCACTATACTTTGGTAGAATATGGGAAGCAGGAGTGAAGTCCTTCAAGTACCACTTGCAGCCGAACAATGGGAACCATGTGCCCAACATTTGAAGAGTTGACAACCCTGACTTGCCAAATTGAGGCTTGCTTGAACTCTCACACCAATATTTTGTGATGTGATCCTACTAGTCCCCAAGTCCTCACACCAGGTCATTTTCTGGTTGGAACCACAATCACAAGCATAGCTTAGCCAAATCTAGGTACATCCAGTCCGAGTTTGATCATGCTCTTTTCCATGATTTAGCAGGATTTGTGTTACTCCTATTATTTTGGAAAGAAAGTAATATTTATTTGGCAGCTGGTATGTTTGGCCACTAAATTTGACCAACTCAATGGAGAGTGGTGCCTTCTCGGAGGTACTTGTACCTGAGGGACAATGGTCCATAGGCCACCCCTCCAAGGGCACCTAAAGGTACATTGCCCGCTGCAAGGGTGAGAGCAGTTGTGAATGAGACTCAATCAGTCGGCTGTCTTAAGCTCGTGGCCACATGCACACTAAATGACAATTTTACACACACACACATAGTGTCACTTAGCCACTAGTGTTCATTGCGGATAGTGTGAAGCAAACACAAGTATAATGTTGAGAAATGGTGGGTATACTTCCCCAAGCACATAAATTCTACTTACTTTTCTGAGTATATAAATTCTACAACTATGAAAATCTCATGTTGGAATTTATTGATGAGCTCATAATAAGATAATTCTTTTTGTTTTTTATTTGTAATGCACACAAATGTTTATCATGCAAGCATCACTACCTGATCTTCTGTGCATAGTTTGCAATGTTATTAAGTTTTCTTTCTGTATGTTGTTGTTGAAGCTCTTATGTTGTGGCTTTTGGCAAAAGAATTTGTTACCTGTAAATGAAACCACTCAACAATGAATGTAATTTGTACTCCATTTTCGCTCATTCATTCTCCAGCTCCCTTTCTCATGCTAATTTTTCTTCCTCTGTCTTTTATTTTTCAGTTGAGATGTAGTATTTTATCTTTAATAATGACACAAAACAACAAATACTAACAAAGAGACAGAGGGGCTGGCCAGTACTTACCTCAGCTCAGTACAGCCGATAGATACACATAAAACAGAACCGAAAATTTAAATTCCTAGCTTTCGGAACAAATGCTCCTTCATCGGGGAGGAGAGAGGGGATAGAAAGGGAAGAAGGGAAAGGAGATTCAGTTACTCACAACCCAGGTTATGAAGCAACAGGGAAAGGAAAATAGCCTATTTTCCTTTCCCTGTTGCTTCATAACCTGGGTTGTGAGTAACTGAATCTCCTTTCCCTTCTTCCCTTTCTATCCCCTCTCTCCTCCCCGATGAAGGAACATTTGTTCCGAAAGCTAGGAATTTAAATTTTCGGTTCTGTTTTATGTGTATCTATCGGCTGTACTGAGCTGAGGTAAGTACTGGCCAGCCCCTCTATCTCTTTGTTAGTATTTGTTTCACATCTTTGTATGAGATTTTTCATTAATCACACAAAACAACAAGTTCTTCTAAACAGTCTGTTGATTTGAAGTAATTTTATCTTGTTTATTTCAGCAAGCAAGAGTATGAAACCATTGTAAACATAACAGTATGAAAGTCGTGCTTCAAAGACACATGGTAACACAGTCCTATTCATGGAAAGAGTTTCTGGGTATACTGTTACTGTAAAGACAAAGCATAGTTTTCCCCATCGGGTGTCACTCCAATCAAAGGGCAGGTAAAGAAAAAACATTATTTATGTGAAATTAAATTTTTAGGAGTGATACAACGAACAAAACTTGTGAATTTATTGTATTTTTCTCAACTGCTAGTCCTTCCATTGTTAAATGTATTTTACAGAAATTTTATAATCATAAAAAAAATAAGTGAAAAGAAAAAACTCAGCACCTAATTTCAGAGCTGTTTTTCTATTTGTAATGTTTCAGAAAGCTATGACAGACATTTCAGAAACTGCAGATCCAAGTACAGATGATTCAGAAAGCATAATTGGTACCAGCATGCCATCTGTTATTAGTAAGTGAACTCTATACAGTCTTAATTGTAGCAGTTTTGCATACTGCTAATATGACTATAATGCATGGAATTTGGTTTAATTTTTAATTATTATTTGCTGGTCTTTACCAGTCTGCATGAAACACAATTACCTTGGTTTATTGTAAATTCTAATATTGTAAAAACAGATTTCTGCAATAATTTAACACAAGAGTTATTCCGAAAGTAAGTTCTGATTTGCCTTGAAATAGAAACCACTGTGAAAGTCAAAAATGTTTTATTTGCAACAGTTAGCTACAACTTCCAGCTACTTATCTATATAATTTCCGCTCCAGCTTGGACATTTGTTGTAGCATTGTACCAACTTCCCAATACCTTCATGATAGAAGGCAGCCGCCATTGCTTTCCACCAATTCTCCATGCTGGTCTACAGCTCATTGTCTGTCCCAAAATGTCTTCATAACCAGCAGTTCATGTGAGCAGAGATGAAACTCAGAGAGAGCTAATTATGACCTGTATTGTGGTGATCTAACACTTTGCATCGGAGGAGGTCTTCATTGCCCCTGCAAAATGCGGTTGAGAGTTGTCTTGAAGAATGAAACTTACGACAGTTACGTTTTGTGGACTGCATAGCTTCAGACAAAATTTCTCACCAGGCCCTCATACTTGGCAGGAGACACTTTTTTCTATACATCTTTATGTGCTCACTGTGTGCTCAGAACTGAAAAGAGTGATGTGATGCAATATATGGGCATACTAGAGATACTGCCCAACATATCTGTGCAAAGCTTCATCGGATTTTCACAGAGGTTTCCATTTTGTGACCAATTGGAACTTACTTTCCGAATAGCTCTTTATTGTTTCAACATCATTGTATAAATGTATTGTGGTGGCCTGGAATGAGACACTTCAAAAGTATGCCATAAGCTTAAGCATACATTTTGGATTAGAAGTTATTCTATTAGAAGAAACTGCTCACTGGTTTTCAGATATTAGAACCCCCAGTCAATCCTAAGATTTATTCCTACAATGTTCAACTTCTTTTGTAATATGCATGGTGAAGAAACGCAAAATTGTCTTGCAGTTTTCATTCTGTGTTAGAGTTAGTTCTCCAGATAGTCCTGTAGTTGGAAAGGGAACCGCATTCCAATAAGACCTTGTCTACTAAAGCAAACCAGTGTTCAGTCTTACCTTCAGGAGCCGGCCGCTGTGGCCAAGTGGTTCTAGGCACTTCAGTGTGGAACCACGCGACCGCAGTTTCGAATCCTGCCTCGGGCATGGATGTGTGTGATGTCCTTGGGTTAGTTAGGTTTAAGTAGTTCTAAGTTCTAGGGAATTGATGACTTCAGATGTTAAGTCCCATAGTTCTCAGAGCCATTTGAACCATATTGTACCTTCAGGACACTAACCAGTTTCCTTAAGTTAGATTGAAGAGTAATTCCTACTTGACAATCCAAAAACATTTCACTGTACCAATTTAAGTGGTGCAATACTTAGAATTTGAAATATTACTTTTGTACTGATTTTTTAATCGTTGTTGTTGTTGTGGTCTTCAGTCCTGAGACTGGTTTGATGCAGCTCTCCATGCTACTCTATCCTGTGCAAGCTTCTTCATCTCCCAGTACCTACTGCAACCTACATCCTTCTAAATCTGCTTGGTGTATTCATCTCTTTGTCTCCCTCTACGATTTTTACCCTCCACGCTGCCCTCCAATACTAAATTGGTGATCCCTTGATGCCTCAGAACATCTCCTACCAACCGATCCCTTCTTCTAGTCAAGTTGTGCCACAAATTTCTCTTCTCCCCAATTCTATTCAACACCTCCTCATTAGTTATGTGATCTACCCATCTAATCTTCAGCATTGTTCTGTAGCACCACATTTCGAAAGCCTCTATTCTCTTCGTGTCTAAACTATTTATCGTCCATGTTTCACTTCCATACATGGCTACACTCTATACAAATACTTTCAGAAACGACTTCCTGACACTTAAATCAATACTCGATGTTAACAAATTTCTCTTCTTCAAAAACGCTTTCCTTCCCATTGCCAGTCTACATTTTATATCCTCTCTACTTCGACCATCATCAGTTATTTTGCTCCCCAAATAGCAAAACTCATTTACTACTTTAAGTGTCTCATTTCCTAATCTAATACCCTCAACATCACCCGACTTAATTCGATTACGTTCCATTATCCTTGTTTTGCTTTTGTTGATGTTCATCTTATATCCTCCTTTCAAGACACTGTCCATTCGGTTCAGCTGCTCTTCCAAGTCCTTTGCTGTCTCTGACAGAATTACATTGTCATCAGCGAACCTCAAAGATTTTATTTCTTCTCCATGGATTTTAATACCTACTCCGAACTTTTTTTTTGTTTCCTTTATTGCTTTCTCAATATACAGATTGAATAACATTGGGGATAGGCTACAACCCCGTCTCACTCCCTTCCCAACCACTGCTTCCCTTTCATACCCCTCGACTCTTATAACCACCATCTACTTTCTGTACATATTGTAAATAGCCTTTCGCTCCCTGTGTTTTACCCCTGGCACCCTCAGAATTTGAAAGAGAGTATTCCAGTCAACATTGTCAAAAGCTTTCTCCAAGTCTACAAATGCTAGAAATGTAGGTTTGCCTTTCCTTAATCTAGCTTCTAAGATAAGCCGTAGGGTCAGTATTGCCTCACGTGTTCCAATATTTCTATGGAATCCAAACTGATCTTCCCCAAGGTCGGCTTCTACTAGTTTTTCCATTCATCTGTAAAGAATTCGCATTAGTATTTTGCAGCCGTGACTTATTAAACTGATAGTACGGTAATTTTCACATCTGTCAACACTTGCTTTCTTTGGGATTGGGATTATTATATTCTTCTTGAAGTCTGAGGGTATTTCGCCAGTCTCATACATCTTGCTCACCAGATGGTAGAGTTTTGTCAGGACTGGCTCTCCCAAGGCCGTCAATAGTTCTAATGGAATGTTGTCTACTCCGGGGGCCTCGTTTCGACTCAGGTCTTTCAGTGCTCTGTCGAACTCTTCACGCAGTATCATATCTCCCATTTCATCTTCATCTACATCCTCTTCCATTTCCATAATATTGTCCTCAAGTACATCGCCCTTGTATATCCCCTCTATATACTCCTTCCACCTTTCTGCTTTCCCTTCTTTGCTTAGAACTGGGTTTCCATCTGAGCTCTTGATATTCATACAAGTGGTTCTCTTTTCTCCAAAGGTCTTGTTAATTTTCCTATAGGCAGTATCTATCTTACCCCTAATGAGATAAGTCTCTACATCCTTACATTTATCCTCTAGCCATCCCTGCTTAGCCAATTTGCCCTTCCTGTCGATCTCATTTTTGAGACGTTTGTATTCCTTTTTGCCTGCTTCATTTACTGCATTTTTATATTTTCTCCTTTCATCAATTAAATTCAATATTTCTTCTGTTACCCAAGGATTTCTACCAGCCCTTGTCTTTTTACCTACTTGATCCTCTGCTGCCTTCACTACTTCATCCCTCAAAGCTACCCATTCTTCTTCTACTGTATTTCTTCCCCAATTCCTGCCATTTGTTCCCTTACGCTCTCCCTGAAACTCTGTACAACCTCTGGTTTAGTCATTTTATCCAGGTCCCATCTCCTTAAATTCCTACCTTTGCAGTTTCTTCAGTTTTAATCTACAGTTCATAACCAATAGATTGTGGTCAGAGTCCACATCTGCCCCTGGAAAAGTCTTACAATTTAAAACCTGGTTCCAAAAATCTCTATCTTACCACTATATAATCTATCTGATACCTTTTAGTATCTCCAGGGTTCTTCCATGTATACAACCTTCTTTCATGATTCTTGAACCAAGTGTTAGCTGTGATTAAACTGTGCTCTGCACAACATTCTACCAGGCGGCTTCCTCTTTCATTTCTTACCCCCAATCCATATTCACCTACTACATTTCCTTCTCTCCCTTTTCCTACTAGCAAATTCCAGTCACCCATGACTATTAAATTTTCGTCTCCCTTCACTATCTGAATAATTTCTTTTATTTCATCATACATTTCTTCAATTTCTTCATCATCTGCAGAGCTAGTTGGCATATAAACTTGTACTACTGTAATAGGCGTGGGCTTTATGTCTATCTTGGCCACAATAATGCGTTCACTATGCTGTTTGTAGTAGCTTACCCGCATTCCTATTTTTTTTATTCATTATTAAACCTACTCCTGCATTACCCCTATTTGACTTTGTATTTATAAACCTGAATTCGCCTGACCAAAAGTCTTGTTCCTCCTGCCACCGAACTTCACTAATTCCCACTGTATCTAAGTTTAACCTATCCATTTCCCTTTTTAAATTTTCTAACGTACCTGCCCAATTAAGGGACCTGGCATTCCACGCTCCGATCCATAGAACGCCAGTTTTCTTTCTGCTGATGACGACGTCCTCTTGAGTAGTCCCCACCCGGAGATCTGAATGAGGGACTATTTTACCTCCGGTATATTTTATCCAAGAGGACGCCATCATCATTAACCATACAGTAAAGCTGCATGCCCTCGGGAAAAATTCTGGCTGTAGATTCCCCTTGCTTTCAACCATTCGCAGTACCAGCACAGCAAGGCCGTTTTGGTTAGTGTTACAAGGCCAGATCAGTCAATCATCCAGACTGTTGCCCCTGCAACTACTGAAAAGGCTGCTGCCCCTCTTCAGGAGGGGACCATGTCCAACCTTACATGCAACATGCAGTTTGTTTTTCCTCTGCATGATGGCATCATTATTGGAATTAATGATGAACTACTTAACTGCAAAATAACAGTAGCATAAATATGTGACTAAAATAAGATCATGTACGCGGTCCAGTCACTTTAATGTGACCACCGCCTATGTTCAACATTACATGCAATTACCACTGACAGATGGCATGTGGGAGCACAGCAGTGGAGGGTATATAAAGCGTTTTTGGGGAATGCGGCAAACAGTGCAGTCATTGTTAAAATGCGTAAATGGAGAGATTGATCTGATGTCCAAAAGGGCATGCATGATCTTTGGCTTTTGGGCCAAGATGGAAACATTTCCAAAATGGCTAAGTTTGTAAAATGTTTGTATGCTGCCCTTGTTAAAGTATATCGTGCATGGTAAAACGGCACTATCCAAAACCAGCGCAGAGGCAACGGTGGTCAACCACAGCCCATAGATTACAGTGGTGAACAACGGCTGTGGAGATGTCTACAGGCACATCTATGTGCTGTGCAACTGTTGAACAACTAACCACCCAAGGAACCTGTGGGATACCAACAGTGCCTCCTGAATGACCATTTCATGAATGTTGCTGCGTATGGACCTTCACAGCAGGCGCCTGGTTCTTGCATCCAAGCTGACTGCTGCCCATCAGTGACAAAGGTTGAAATTTGCACACCAATACCCCAACTGGGTATCCACTGAGTGGTGAAAGGTGGCCTTTTCAGATGAATCACATTTTATGCTCCATCGGAGAGATGGCCATTAGCACGAAATAACTGAAAGCGAACAACCTGCAATAATCGTTGGAAGGGTCCGGGCTGTAGAAGGGAGTGTTATGGTCTGGGGAATGTTTTTGTGGCATTCCCTGAGTGATCTTGTCATACTAGAAGGGACATGGATCAACACAGGTATGCATCTATCCTTGGGGACCATGTCCAACCTTACATGCAACATGCAATTTGTTTTTCCTCTGCATGATGGCATCTACCACCAGGACAATGCAATATGTCATACAGCTTGCAGTGTATGTGCGTGGTTCAAAGAGCAGCAGAATGAGTTTACCATAATCCCCTGACCATCAAATTTCACGGATATAAACCCAATCAAGAATCTTCAGGTGACACCAATCAGACTGTTTGCACCATGGATCTTCAGCTGAGAATCTAGTGGAGCAGGCAAAAGCACCAGAGTTAGCATGGCTCCACATCCGTGTCAGTACCTTCCAAAACCTCATTGACACTCTTCCTGCACATCTTGCAGCGATGCACACTGCGAAGGGTGGTTATTCAGGGTTTTGACAGATGGTCGCATTAATGTGACTGGACAGTTTATGTAAAACATTCTCATATTATTCCCAAAAATAAATAACTTATATTTGATAAAAGGCTATAAATTTTAAGGAAGGACCTGGATGAATTTAAATCATGGGGGCATTTGTTGTGATTAGCTTTCACTGATTAATTTTATTACACAAAATTCTGTTGAAAGTGTGTTAAACATGGGGAAAAGATGCCCATCAAAACCCTAAAACATCGGACAGCTGGAATGATGGCATTTAATTAAAGTTAGAACTGTTTACTAGCAATAGCAACAAGTTAAGGTTTTGCCAAGCAGTTCCTCTAAATAATTCTGAACTGAGTTGCTGCAATCACTGAACTTTGCCCATTTCTCTATTGTGCACTAACAGCTGCAGGAAACTGCAGTTCAAAAGTCTGTCTAAAAAAGTTTAGCAACCATTGAAAATTAATTAGACTCTCAGTAATTATGCAGCCTACTTGCTTCATGGAGTAACATAGATTTTGACTCCAAGACCTCCAAAAATGACTTGATTTCTATGTGTATTTGTGTTTTAACATTTGCAAGTGTGTGTATTTCAACTAGAAAAAGAGGAGCAGCTTGATAACTAACAAACTTTATGCTGTATCAAAAGAAAAAATTGCTTGAGAACATTATAAAATTGCAAGACAGTGAAAGGATTCAGGGTGGCAAAAATACTAAAAGTTGTTTATATATGTTTCTTGAAATTAATGATAATATTTTTGTATTAATCTTTTCCAAAATGACTTTCAGTAATTTCTTATAACAGTCAACATTTATTTTATGCTTGCATATGGAGTTCTATATCGAACAGATACTAAGCTCACATTAACTCAGATTTTACAATATTTTCTCATCATCGTTATTGGCATTCTTGTCTTCAGTTTTCGTTGACGATTCTTGTAGTTTAATACTCTGAGGCCCACTTTGGCAGTCTGTGGTGTATAAGTAGCTCCATTCAGCATCTACAGTGGTGTAGGGATGTCTGCTGATGAACTCCAACTGCTGCAAGTCATCCAAGGAGCACCCCCAAACAAATAATAAAATACAAAACAAATATCTGAACTAATACAGAATATCCTATATACAGAAATAATGCACTAATGTAGCATTTAAACAGCTTAACCTATATAATAAAATTCATTATTGACAATCTTGTTCAATGATTACCTGAAATCTCCCCACCTTGAAGAGCCAGATGTAATTCAGCAAAAATTCTGTACCCTCACACCAGAAAGCCTGGCCAATACTTTCCTTCAAGATGTTAAATTTGTAGTACTGCTGGTACTGCTGCTTAAAGATATGACAAAAAAATCACAACTTTTGAAAATTTTAGGTCCTTCCTTGGGGATTAGAGAGGATTAGGTTGGAGATGGTTAGAAAGGAGAGCCAGGTCATTCACACTCCAGCATCAGAGAGGCCCAATGAGAATTGATGCTTTTCCTCATCATAGGTCACTTACTATATTTTCTCATTGTAGTATTTCAGTAAAATTATGTTAACAGAATCTTTTGTCAGTTCTTGGTAGAACATTATAAAAAATGAAAAGAACCAGTTTGCTTTTGTTCCACAGTATTACTTTTATTGTGTTGACCGGTTTTCGGTTTACAAGGCCATCTTCAGACATTTACTGAGTATTGCCTCCAAAGAAGTTACAATGTTTGCAAAACAACATTGGGAGAGAAGTAACATGTCTAGACTGAAGCAGAAACATACAGTAAGTAACATCTTTGACTGCGTGGTAGTAATGCAATGAAAAAGTAGAAAAGTGAACAGTAAATAAATAAAAATGGAGTAGACAGGAAAAACTTTAACACAAAATAGGAACAGCATGCCTACATAACAGTTTCTATTAATAAACAAAACTAATAAAATAAAATAAAATTAGTACTTGACAAGGCTACATCAGGAGGTATAAAACATGGAGAGCGATACACAAACCAATTAAAAGAAGAAACAATTATCAATGTAATTACAAAATACATAAGGAACTTAAGCAATATCAATAATGTAAACAGAAATAAATAAATGCAGGAAATTGGAAGAGTCTGAGGGAACATACAGTAAATGCAATCTTTGAGAGTGTGGTGATACTGCATTTTAACATTAACATTATATTCTAAACAATGGCTATGTAACAGTTTGCATTAAGTAAATGCACCAAGTAAAATATAAACAATATTTGATGAGACAGCTACAAGAGGTGTTAAACATGGACAGTAATACAAGTACCAGTTAAAAGAAAGCCTTAACTATTAAAACTATAGTCTATATGGAATACATACACAACTTCAATAAAACAAAAGAACTTAATGAATTCAGGAAAATGGGAATATGTAGGAACAGACAGTGTGGGAAGTAAAGAACAACAGAGATGATTATATGAAGTTTAGGACAGGGAAACTGTTGAGCTGTGTCTGGTGATTTAGGATATGATCTGGACTGTGAGCTAGATATTTGTTAATTTCCAGGGCTTCCAGCAGGTTGAGTTTATGGCCTTTGTTTGCTAAGTGAAGTAAGTGGGACACTGGCTGGTAGTTGTGACCCTCATTGTTCAGCAAATGCAGAGTCAGAATTCTGCAACCTCCAGCTGCATTCATGTTCAGCCAGCCTAGTTGCTATATCTCTGCCTGACTGATCGAGATAAAATTTGTCACAATCAGGCCAGGTTATTTTGTATACCCCACTGTTGGCTAATAACTGGATCTTATCTTTGCTATTAAAATACATTGGGCTACCATGTTCTTAAAGCCTATACTTGCAGGCTTTCAATGCTTTGGCTACAATCTGTGATACCTCACCTAGATATGGTAGTGTACACCATTTCTTGCAGACAGAGGATGGGGAAGCAGGTGGGGCATAGAGAAGGGGTATAATTTTCCACTTTTTTTTCCTGTGCAAGATGTGGTCAATAAGAAATTCAATCGTGAATGACTTGTTAAAGACCTTCTCCTGGTCCCTACAGTGGAAATGGTTTTTCACCACCAACCCTACCAATCAGACTCAACCAAGGACCAATATTGAACCTTGAGCTCAGTTCACTCCTTCATCCAACCGTGATCCACCCCCACTGCCCCCAAACCACCCCCTGTTAACTTTCCAGAATTTCTTAACCTCGAACCTTGCCTCACCATTATTCCCCAAATCCCTCAAGATGCAGACTAACCTTACATCTGCAGGAAGAACTGCAGTCCACCGTCTAAAAACTGATCCTGACCTTATAATTCTACCTGCAGACAAAGCTCCACCACAGTTGTTTTGAACTCAAGGATTACCTGGCGGAAGGACTCCACCAGTTGTCAGATGCTTCGACCTACAAACCTTGCTACAGTGACCCCTTTCCAGTAATCCAGCAAGATCTCCAGTCATTGCTCAAATCCTGAGGCCATCCCAGAACCTCTCCCTGTTGTCCATCTCTCTACTCACCCCTACCACTCCCCATACTCCAGGGGTCGGCAACACGTCGACCGCGATCTACTGGTAGATCGCGAGTGCTTATTTGGTAGATCATGTGAGTGCTGAGACTGCAAAAGAAAAATTGTTGAATAAAATCGTCAATTGTTTTCCGTAGCAGTAAAAATGCGTGCCCATTTGACACAAGTTGTTTTGTTTGTTAATAACAGCGTAGAACTGGTACCAACATCTCCCTTGAACCTCTAAAAATTTTTGCTGCATTAGTTAAATCAGCCACCACCTGCGTGCCACTCGTTGCTGCATTGTTTAACTCATCTTTGTGAAATGTGTTCGATACGTCAGGAGAAGGCGGTGAGTTTTGTGCCATGTACTACCAACTTCTGCAATGTAATAGAGCATGGAAAGGACATAGGTAGAATTTTCTGTGCCGTCAATACTCAGCACTGAGCATGCGTACTTGCATACCTTGTTGACACTTTTTGACAACGTACGAGTAGTGCAGCGACTTCATGCATAATGAGTTGTGTATAAAAAAAACGCAAAATTTATCATTTTCATTCCAAACAGGAACACGAATTTTTTGTAACAGAAAGAAATGGCACATGCATTTGTTTATTGTGTGATGCTAAGGTTACATTTGTGAAAAAGACAAACGTCGAGAGAAATTTCAAAACTGTGTACCCACGTGTTAATACCGAGTTTCCTGTAAACTCCAAACTGAGAAAAGAAAATCAAGGAACTTCAAAATCAGTTAAGTGTTCAAAAAAGCATATTCATGAAACCAGTAGACAAAAGTGTTGCTGCCACTTTTGCTTCTTATCATGTTTTGAATGTATTGGCGGAAAGGAAGAAACCTTTCGAAGATGGTGAATTCGGAAAAGAAGCATTTCGAGAAGCTGGTGATAAGTTGTTTCATAATTTGAAGAACAAGTCTGAAATAGTTGCTGCCATTGAATTCCTTCAACTTTCATCAAGAACGGTCACAAGGAGAGTTGAAAATATGTCTAATGATGTTTTCTCTCAAAACAGATTTGGATGAGTGCTGCTATTTTTCAATGCAATTAGATGAGTCTACTAATGCAACAGGTGCTGCTCAGTTGCCATTTTTTGTAAGGATAGTTTTTAATAACTTTACTGCCAATGAAGAACTTTCAAAAGTACTTTCTTTGAAAGGCCATACAAGAGGAGAAGATATATTTTTTGCCATGAAGCAACTCATTCAATCGGAGAAAATACCTATCCACAAGTTTGTAAGCATTACCACAGATGGAGCTCCAGCCTTGAGAGGTTCTAAAAGTGGTTTTATTGCTCTGTGCCAACAAGATTAATGTTTTCCACCGTTTTTAACTTATCACTGTATTTTACACCAGCAGTCTCTGTTTGGAAAGTTTTTAAATATGAATGAAACTATGAATACTGTTGAAAAAATAGTCAATAAAATTAGGTCTCACTCTCTTCAAAGAAGACTTTTCAAAGATTTGGCAAATGAACTAGAACTATAGTATGGAGATTTACTGCTCCACACTGAAGTGTGTTGGCTTAGCAAGGGAAAAGTGCTGCAACGTTCCCACAAGCTTTTACCAGCTACCAAACTGTTTTTGCAAGAACAAGATGAGAATAGTCTGTCAGCCTGTATTGAAGCTCCTCTCTGGCTTATGAATTTTGCTTTCTTCATTGACCTAACAGAAAAGCTTAATGAGCTGAATTTGAAATTTAAAGGCAATGACAAATATATTGCTGATTTGATATCTGAAGTAAATTCTTTTACTGAAAAATTGTTTTTGTGGGAGTGCTGCCTTAAGAGGGGTGAATTAAGACATTTTCCAACTCTGAAAACACAAATAGAAGGAAGTGATATACTTCACAATAGTAAATGTTATGCAGTAATGATCTCCAACTTGAGGGATGATTTCAGTGATCAGTTTTCAGACTTCAAAAAGATTTCAGTGGTAACCCAGTTTGTATCTTTCCCTTGGGCTAACATTGAACTAGTGAATATATCTTCTTCCATTGCAAAAGTTTTTGACATAGATAGGGCTGCCCTTGAACTTGAAATATTATCATTAAAAATTATTTGTTTCTCAAAAAGTGTTGCAGAACCCAAAACCTGTTGGCCTCTAATTCCTCACGAGAAATAACCTGTCTTGGTAATGTTGCTCGTAGAATAAAGGCCATGTCTGCTTCTACCTACCTGTGTTAATCACTGTTTTCAAATATGAACTTTATTAAAAATAAACATAGAACAAGGTTGGCTGATTAACATCTGGAATCGGGTATTTGACTAAGTGTAACAAGTTATACACCAAATATGAAGGACATTGTTGACAAAACAGCTACTCAGATATCACATTAAATGTAAATAATTCTTGTGTTGTTAATGTAAGAATATACTTGAGAATATTATGAAATAAAATTATTATGTTTCGAATAAGTAGTGAAGATTTAAAACTTTTATTTTAAATAGTTGTTTTACAGTACCAGTACCCAAAAATTAAAAATGTAGCAACTGAATTTTTAAAAGTAGATCACTTTGATATGTTGGTATGGAATAGTAGATCATGAAGGCTTTGTGGTTGCCTATCCCTGCCATACTCCTACCTTCTACCTGCTTCCTAAAGTCCATAAACCTAATCACCCTGGACGTCCCACTGTGGCCGGTTACTGTGCCCCCACTGAGAGAATCTCTGCTCTCGTAGACCAACACCTTCAATCTGTTACCCAGAACCTGCCCTCCTATATAAAAGATACCAACCATTTCCTCCACCGACTCTCCACAGTTCCTGTCCCTTCACCACACGGTGTCCTGCTCATCACTATTGATGCCACCACCCTGTACACTAACATTCCTAATGCCCATAGCCTTACTGCTATTGAACACTACATTTCCCAATGCCTGACAGATTCCAAACCAACAATCTCCTTCCTAGTTGTCATGACCAACTATATCCTCACCCACAATTACTTCTCCTTTGAAGGCATTACCTACAAACAAATCTGGGGTATGGCTATGGGCACCCGCATGGCTCCATCCTATGCAAACCTATTCAGAGGCCATCTAGAGGGATCCTTCCTAAAAATCCAGAATACTAAACCCCTCACTTTGTTCAGATTCATTGATAACATCTTTGCTATTTGGATTGAAGGTGAGGACACCCTATCCACATTCATCCAGAACCTCAACAACTTCTCCCCCATTTGTTTCACCTGTGTTATAACGTCAAGTTGAACACATATATTTCAGAATGACACAACACATATAAATCACAGAGTAAGTTGACAAGCAAGACATGGGCACGCGTTAACATTCGAATGAGCACTGAGTCCCAGTCTAGCGGCCGCTGCTCGGCTGGCCGCTTAGGTGGCGCAGCTGCTGCATGGTTGGCAGACAGCGCCGCACGTAGAGGATGCGTGTAATTGCGCAGCGGCGCTTTGAATGATCGGCGAGTCACAACACTTTTCCCCCCTTTGAAATTGTTGCACTGGCCCTGATGGAGGTGTCCTGGAGATGGCTAACGTCCATAGGCGTTGTTTGACTCACTGTAAAGTCTCGAGGAGGAGGCTTCCTGTATGGACGGAAGTGTCCCCGATGATAACAGGTCGAGATGACAGGAGACGTAGGGGTCGAATCCGCTGGGGCCCCATGCACCAATCTGCCCATTGCTGCAAGTCCAGTTGATATAACAGGAGACATGGGCGATGTGTCAGCGTCCGTTGGAGGAGGAGGCGAGTAGATTGGATCTGACAGAGGATGGTCATCCGGTTCCTGCATGGGCATGTCTCCTGGTGGCATCCGTTCTTGTGCTGGCATCGCGATGACGGTGAGAGGGCTGCGTTGTGAGTATTGAGAGATGCCAAGATCCCGAGCGTCATGTAGAGCCGAAGGTGGTGTAGGGGCATTCGGAACAGGTGTTGCCGGCATACGAGGCCGAAGCAGGTCAGAATGACACACTGCAACACCCGTGTCCGTCTGGATTTCATACAGGCGTCGGCCACGGTGTCGTAAGATGCGGCCCGGGCTCCATTTTGGCCGCCTGCCATATCCCCGTACCCAGACGAGGTCGTCGGCGGTGAACCGGCCAAGTGAAGGCACCCGTGGCCGTGAGGTGGAAGGCCGCAGAAGATGAAGTAGTGTGCAGGGCTGTCGGCCATGTAAGAGCTCAGCCGGGCTGTGGTCACCCATGGGGGTGAAACGGTGAGATTCCAGAAACTGGAGAAGCGCATCAGCAGCAGCAGAAGAAGTCAGAAGTTTCCCCATCTGAGCCTTAAATGTGCGGATCAGTCGTTCAGCCTCACCGTTTGATTGTGGATGGAACGGCGGGGCCGTGACATGCATAACGCTGTGACGAGCACAAAAATCCGCAAATTCGGAAGAGGCAAATTGCGGACCATTATCAGTCACAAGAGTAGAGGGGAGGCTTTCCAAAGAAAAAATGCGGGCGAGAGCACTGGTGGTTGCCGCGGTGGTAGGCGACGTGCAACGGACAATGAAAGGAAAGTTAGAGTAGGCGTCAATTACAAGGAGCCAATAAGTACCTAAAAAGGGTCCCGCAAAGTCAGCATGAATGCGCTCCCGGGGCTTCTCAGGCGAAGGCCACGGTGACAAAGATGACTTTGGGGCAGCGGCCTGTGACACACAAGGGCCGCAGGCAGCGACCATGTGTGCTATTTCAGAGTCGATGCCAGGCCAGTACACATGACGGCGCGCCAGAGATTTTGTGCGAGACACACCCCAGTGCCCTTGGAGAAGGAGGCGCAAGACCGAAGCACGCAAAGACGCAGGTAACACAACACGCGGCAAAGCATTGTCAGTGGAAAGGAGGATAACACCATCCCTAGCCGTGAGGAGGTAGCGCAAAGCATAGTAGTTCCGCAGTGGATCAGAAGTCTTAGCGGACAGGCGATCTGGACAACCCTTCTGAATACAGTGTAAAATCCGGGAGAGGGTAGGGTCAGAACCCGTAGCAGCCGCCAGCCTGTCCCCAGTGATGGGGAACCCGTCCACAACCCACTGCTGAGCAACATCCAGATGGAAACACAAAAGTTCGTCCCTATTGAATGCCTGATCAGGACCCATGGGAAGGCGAGACAGAGCATCAGCATTTGCATGTTGAGCCGTTGGCCGGAAATTAATCTCATAATTGAAACGTGACAAGTAAAGAGCCCAACGCTGGAGGCAGTGTGCAGCCTTGTTGGGAAGTGACATTGATGGATGAAGCAAGGAAACAAGTGGTTTGTGATCTGTAACAAGATGAAATTTTGAGCCATAGAGAAAAACACCAAACTTATGAAGAGCATAAATAATGGCCAAAGCTTCTTTTTCAATTTGAGAATACTTTTGTTGGGCATCCGTGAGCGTTTTGGAGGCATAAGCAATGGGTTGTTCAGAACCGTCAGGAAAACGGTGCGCAAGGACTGCACCGACCCGTTTTGAGAGGCGTCTGTGGGAAGAACAAGATGTTGGCCAGGTCGATAAGTAGCCAAGCACGGGGCCTGTTTCAGCATAGTCTTCAATTTCTGGAAAGCTGCATCGCATGACGTGGACCAGTGAAAAGGCACGTTTTTATGCAACAGGCGATGCAATGGCTGAGCCACCGAAGCCGCAGACGGTAAAAACTTTGCTATTTTCCCCAAGAAGGCCTGCAGTTCCTTAACAGATGCAGGGCGAGGAAGGGCATCGATCGCAGCGACAGTTAGCTGAAGCAGACGAATACCATCCCGAGAGAGTTGAAACCCCAAGTACATGATAGATGCCTGAAAAAATTGTGATTTCTGAAGATTACACTTAAGATCGGCAGTCTGTAAGACATGAAAAAGAGTGCGGAGATTTTGAAGATGTTCTTCAGTGGTGAAGCCAGTGACAACAATGTCGTCCATGTAATTGATACACCCAGGGACAGGGAGCAATAATTGTTCCAAGAATCACTGAAAGAGAGCAGGGGCGCTAGCAACCCCGAAATCAGGCGTTGGTATTGATAGAGGCCGAAAGGCGTGTTAAGGACCAGAAACTGCCGGGATGCAGCGTCGAGTGGAAGTTGATATAAGCTTCCGACAGGTCAATTTTAGAAAAATACTGGCCTCCAGCAAGTTTAGTGAACAGTTCTTCAGGTCGGGGCATAGGGTAAGTGTCAATGAGGCATTGAGCATTTACAGTGGCTTTGAAATCGCCACAGAGACGAATATCACCATTTGGCTTAGCAACGACAACGACAGGAGAGGACCACTCACTGGAAGTGATGGGAAACAAGACCCCTGAAGTAGTGAGACGATCCAGCTCCGTTTTACCCGATCACGAAGGGCCACAGGAATGGGCCAAGCCCGAAAAACTTAGGCCGAGCAGTGGGTTTGAGTGTGATATGAGCTTCAAAGTCGTTTGCATGGCCTAACCCAGGAGAAAAAAGGGACGAAAATGTCATCGACAAGGAATCCAATTGAGCATAAGGAATAGCATCAGAGACGATATGGACAGAGTCATCTATGGAGAACCCAAAAACACGAAAGGCATCGAAACCAAAAAGATTCTCTGCATTACTCTGGTCGACCACAAATATGGGAACAGTGCGAACGACAGATTTGTAAGATACCTCAGCATTAAATTGTCCCAAGAGAGAAATCTTCTGTTTATTGTACGTCCATAATTGCCGAGTGACAGGTGACAGGAGTGGAGAACCCAACTGAAGATACGTCTGAGAATTAATTATAGTGGCAGCAGAACCGGCATCCACTTGCATGCGAACATCTCGACCAAGGATTTGGACAGTGAGGAATAACTTCCCTGAAAGGGAAGAAGTGCAATTGACAGACAACACAGAATCAGAATCAGTGTCATTGTCATGAACATCATGTATGCGGTTGGATTTGCAAACGGAAGACACATGACCTTTCTTTTTGCAATTGTGACACACACCCCAACGTTGGGGATAATCCTCCCGTGAATGTTTCGTAAAACACCGCAGACATGAAGGAAGTTGCCGGGGGTTTTGCTGCAGTTTCTTAGCGGGTTGTTTACGGTTAGGCCAAGGCTGCGCGTGGGAGCGCACTGCGACCACATCGGCCGGCGGGGACGCGCCGCACGCGTCATCAACAGCGCACAGAGGTTGTATTTCCCCGACATCACCCCACGCCTCTATTTGCGCCCCAGCGGCACGAGAAATTTCAAAAGACTGTGCAATGGAGAGAACTTCATCTAGAGTCGGATTTGCCAACTGAAGGGCACGTTCCCGAACTTCTTTGTCGGGCGCCGACCGTATAATAGCATCCCGTACCATGGAATCGGCATAGGATTCTTTGTGAACGTCAGTAACAAATTGACACTTTCGACTGAGTCCGTGAAGTTCAGCAGCCCAAGCGCGATAGGATTGATGTGGCTGTTTTTGACAACGATAAAAAGCAATGCAAGAGGCTACCACATGCGTTTGCTTTTGAAAATAGACAGACAGAAGTGAGCATATTTCAGCAAAGGACAAAGACACAGGTTCCTTCAAAGGAGCCAATTGCGACAACAACCGATACATTTGAGGTGAAATCCAGGAAAGGAACAGAGACTTACATGGTTGTTCGACCGTGACATGAAATGCTAAGAAGTGCTGTCGAAGACGTTTTTCATAATCAGACCAGTCTTCCGCCGTCTCGTCGTAAGGAGGAAAAGGAGGTATAGCCAACAACTAGAAACGCCCTGCACTTGACGCCGCGACGAAATCGCGAATCGCCGCTGTTAGAAGCGTTTGCTGTTCGAGGAGACTTTGCAATAGTTGCTCGACAGTAGCCATGGAAACCTGTGGGTCAACGGTGAAAAGGAAAAATCCACTACCTTGTTGCCAATTGTTATAACGTCAAGTTGAACACATATATTTCAGAATGACACAACACATATAAATCACAGAGTAAGTTGACAAGCAAGACATGTGCACGCGTTAACATTCGAATGAGCACTGAGTCCCAGTCTAGCAGCCGCTGCTCGGCTGGCCACTTAGGTGGCACGGCAGACAGTGCCACACGTAGAGGACACCGGGTAATTGCGCAGCGGCGCTTTGAATGAGTGGCGAGTCACAACAACCTGGTCCTACTCAACCCAACAAGCCACCTTCCTAGATGCTGACCTCCACTTTGAAGGTGGCTACATCAGTACCTCTGTCAATATCAAACCCACTGAACACCAGCAGTACCTCCACTTTGACAGCTGCCATCTGTTCCATACCAAGAAGAGTTTCTGTGCAGCCTAGCCACCCATGGTCGTCACATCTGCAGTGATGAGCAGTCCATCTCAAAATATACTGAAGGTCTCACTGAAGCCTTCACTGACTGTAATTATCCCCATAACCTTGTACAAAAACACATCTCCCATGCCTTATCTTTACAGTCTCCCACCACATCCCAAAGTCCTACCGTCCGGCCACAGAGGAGCATTCCCCTCATAACTCAGTACCACACAGGACTGGAGCAACTGAGTTATATACTCCACTTCGGTTTCAATTGCCTCTTGTCATCCCCTGAAATGAGAAATGTCTTGCCCACTATCTTTTCCACACCTCGCACAGAAGTTTTCCGCCATCCACCAAACCTACACAATATACTCATCCATCCTTACACAACACCTGCTTCCAATTCCTTACCTCATGGCTCATACCCCTGTAATAGATCTAGATGCAAGACCTGTCCCGTATATCCTCCCACCACCACCTACTCCAGTCCAGTCACTAACATCACCTATCCCATCAAGGGCAGGGCTACCTGTGAAACCAGGCATGTGGTCCACAAGCTAAGCTGCAACTACTGTTCTGCATTCTATGTAGGCATGACAACCAACAAGCTGTCTGTCCGCATGAATGGCCACTGACAAACTGTGGCCAAGAAACAAGTGGACCACCCTGTTGCTGAACACACTGCCAAACATGATATCCTTCATTTCAATGACTGCTTCACAGCCTGTGCCATAAGGATCCTTCCCACCAACACCAGATTTTCTGAATTGCGCAGGTGGGAACTTTCCCTGCAATACATCCTACATTCCCGTAACCCTGTTGGCCGTAACCTTTGTTAGTCACTGTCCTCACCCATCCAGCCCCTTCCCTGTTCCCATTCCATCCCTTCCCTTCCCCACCTATCCCCTGCCCTCCATGTAACTTGCAGCACTTCACTATCCCCCACCCGAAGCATACTATCCCTCCCCCTTCCCACCCCAGCCTCATCCTTATCCCCACCCAGTCGCCACTCCCATCAAGCACTGGTGCTGCTGCTCGCAGTGTGGTTTCAGTTGCCTGAGACTGTATGTGAGTTGCATTTGTGTGTGTGTGTGTGTGTGTGTGTTGTTGTTGATGACGGTCAATGGCCAAAAGCTTTAAGTGTGGAAGTCTTTTTGTTGTGCCTGTCTGCGACTCAGCGTCTCTGCTATATGGAGTGTAACAGCTTCCCTTCTACTAATATTATTGATTTATTAAAATCATAGCTGCCATGACATAATATGCACACAAAAAAACATGCTGCCGTGGCAACTGAACTCTGAAATGAGTACACGTCACATTATTATAGAAGTGTGCCACTTACTAGTTACTGATGAAATCAGTATTATATTTTGAGCTTGAGGCTGGACACAGCTTAATTTTGTAAGAGAATGAAGCATAATGCCAACATCCCTCAAATCACACAGTAATGGAAATAACGCAAGGAAAATTTGTACATTATTATGGCTGAAAGCTTCATACAGTGTCAGACGATTAGTTAAAAAATGAAACAAAGGTGTACTAAATATGATAACAATCTGGGACCTTTGTTCCCAAAGTGTCTGGGGACACCAAGACAACTTAATAAAAATAAGGGCAGTCCTGGAAAAATCTCGACTGGTGGCAACTCTAAATATATGGCAGAATAAAACTCTACAGCACAAAGTCTAACAGAAAGCAACATGTTGAATGGATTAAATGTATACAGCACAATGTTCCTGCTCTTAATGAAGAGAAAAAAATTAATGTAAAGTTCTAGTTATAGATTGTATTTTCCTAAACAACTATATGGGGAGTTTTGCAAATCACAGAAGATTTGGAACAGGAAACATTACTTTTATAATGAATATGTATCTTGAAGAATTCAAGGATGATATTTGTTGTTGTTGAAGTTTGTTCACAGCAGATGTACTGGTTTCAGAATTTTTTTTAATTACACTAAATTCCTTAGAAATTCTCATATATTTGTCTTTTTAGTACAAAATCTAACAAAGAGATACTGAGTTGCAGTCAGACATGATGGAAGACACTTACACATTGGCTTTCAACCAAAGCCTTCTTCAGAAAAGGAAACACACACACACACACACATTCATTCAGTCATTCATTCACACAAGCAAGCACACCTCACACACACTTGACCGACTAAACTGCCAGGATTGTAGGCCAGAGAGGTGGGGAGGGGGAAAAAAAGAGATAGAGAGAGAGAGAGAGAGAGAGAGAGAGAGAGAGAGGAAACATAAGAAGGTCCACTGGCAGAGGACAACAGACAAAGAGGGTGAGGGAATGAGAATGTGGAGGAGATGATAGGACAGAGGGGGGAAAACTTTTGTCTGGAGGGTGTGGGGATAGTAGGTTACTGTAGATTGGGCCTGGTATAATTTTGGGAATATGTTGTAAGGATAACTCTCATTTGCACAGTCCACAAAAGCTGGTAGTTGAGGAGAAAATACAGCTGGCTAGGGGAGTGAAGCAGTCATTGAAATCAAGCCCCATCATGTTTAGCAGCATGTTGTGCCACAGGCTGGTCTACTTTGGCCTTGGCCACACCACCAAACTGTGACTAAGACCAAAATAAGATGACCCTGTGGCACAACATGCAGATAAACATAACATGCTTGATATCAATGGCTACTTCACTACCCGAAACATCTAGATCCTCTCCTCCACCACCAGCATTTTTTACCCGCACAAATGGGAGTTATCCTTACAACATATTCTCCACTACCAAAATTATACCGGCCACAACTTATGTTTACTTACCTAGTCTCCACACCCTCTGTCCCATTACCTCCTCCCTATTCTCATTCTCTCACTCTCTTTGTGTACTGTCCTCTGCCAGTGCACCTTCCCATCTTTCCCCTTCACCTCTCCTCTCCTTTTTCACTACCCATCGTACCCCCCCCCCCCCTCCTGCCCCAAAGCATCCTAATGCTGTGCCTTTTGATAGTTTCGTCCCTGAAAACCCTCACCCACACCCTGCTATCCCGTCCCCTTCCCCTTCCCCTTCCCTCCCCCCTCCAGATTGCTGCTTCCATTCTAAGTGACAGTTCAATTCTGGAGATGGTGGTCATGTGTGTGTGAGATGTGCTTTTTGTGTGAATGAATGTGCATGTGTGTTTCCTTTTCTGAGGAAGGCTTTGGATGAAAGTTCATGTGTGGTTTTTCATTGTGCCTGTCTGCAACTCCGTGTGTCATCTTTACGGTGAGTAGCAATGTGTCTTTTCCTTATATTGTTGATATTATGACCTTTAGTTTCCATTGTTCGAAAGTTTTCTTCATTTATTCATTCCAAACAAATGCAGCAGACTCACATTAACCCATTAATGCTCAGAAATTTCTTGCGAGAAAACTTGTTCACATTGCTAGGGTAGGTTCAATAAGCTAAAAAGGCATGACCACATTGATTTTTATTGTTTTCTGTACATACATTTCAAAATATGAGTTAGTGCACAAATACACCACCAAGTGTATGGAATATCGCACATCATATTTTCTAGACTTAAAGGAGTATAAATGTTTTTCTTAAACAGCTATATTACTTTTTGTGCACCTGTGAGTTGTTTTTTTTTCCCAGAATGTCTGTACAATAGCCATGAATTTTGGATTGCTACATCTAAACCTGAAAGAAAAAATTGCCCACCACTATTTCTTGGATTTGATAATAGCTCACATTTTGATCCATTCTATCTGTTCCACTCATACTCTGTAAGACTTGATTACATGAGGCTGAGGAACAACAGTTTTCTTCTCCAGTGCAGTAGAATACCATTGAATATTGCAAATGTGATTTACACCTTCCCAGGGTGACACTGCCTTGACTATAGAGTTCTCATTCCAGTGACAAACAAGCAACTGTGAATTTTTATCACAAATCATTTCATAAGAGCCTCTATCTTCATGCTTCATTGCAGCTACATTTTTTAGTGAGCAATTTTCAATTACATTGTTTCTAATGGTTCCATTTATACCAGTACCAATTTCAATAAATTTATCAACTATTTTCAAGGACATGAAGTATTTGACTGCAAACAAATTATGGGGCAAAGTGCCACCACAACCATCTTTAGGCAGGAATTCGATTAACTGTAAAGGGATTCCCCCTCCCAAACCATAATCTTCTTTGTATTTATGTTGTGGTTCCTTTGTTCTTTGATAAACCTCAAAATTTAAAAACTAACCTAGTCTGAAGTTATGACACCACACTCTGTATCCAGAATGTATAGATTTGCTGTTAATGAATTGCATGAGAGCATACTGTCCAAAGTACAGGATCGTAGCTTCATCTACCCTTCTTTCATTCTCCCATACAGCATACTCAAGAAGACAGTTTCTGATGTGACTGAAGTAGAGACAAATTTTTGAGAGTCTGTCATTCTTATCTAGGTTAGAATCATCATTTAGACACACATTATGCATGACATCTTCAAAATGGTTTCTTCTCACTGACTCTGGTGTAGCATAGTTCCATGTAGTATCATCAGTTTCTTTCCAGTATTTTTGTTTTTGAGGTAAGGCATCATACCCATTAACCAACAATGTGCCAAAGAACGCCTTCAGTTCTTGAAGTTCATCCCATCTTTTTGCACTACATATAAAACACGCAATAAAATCGTCACTGAAAAGCAGTTAAAACTTATTCAGTGGAGTCAGGTGTCTTTTGAACATGATTATGTCCCTGAAACAAGTAACCACATTCAGCCATCTTCTTTTTCATTTCATTTCATTTCATTTCTTTCAGGCAACTCAGAAGCCAGTCATCTTCTGCCAACCATTTTTATCATTTGTTTATGTCAAATGAGGTATTTCCATCAATTACCTTGTTCTGTTTTTGGAACCAACTATTTTCATCTTCATTAATATTTCTTACAGCTACTTCAGCTTCTGCAATCAATTTATGGGTGCTCATCCCTTTTCAGATTCAGTGTCACAGAAACCAATTATTTTGTCTTTGTTAGCCTTTGTTACAACTGCTTGTTGTCAGTTGATGGCAATTCAAATTATTGATGTTGCCACCAAATTCTCATCTGCACTGTCTTCATCTGTGTCGTCCCTCACATCAGGTGGAACAAAGCAGAGAGCCAATGAATTTGCCATTTCAAGATCTTTGATATCAGACTCCTCTAACAAAGCCAACACCTCTTCCACACTTGACCTCTGCAACAAGAATAATAAGCTCTTGCTGATGTAAAAAAACAACAGACAAATTATGCTAAAATCATAATACTTTGTAAAATTGAAACTAGAAAGTAAAGTTGCCATTTCAGCAAAGTGTAGACCTTTGTAACCAGTGGTGCATTGGTGCATGAACTAAATTTCAATAGCATTTACAGCCAGAGCATTGTGCATAACCTCATGCCATCATACACATGTACAGAATACAATTCACCAAAGTAACAACTCTCTATAATAACTAACTACTTTGGCCTGACACTGTCCTTTATATTGAAAAATAATAATTCATGGTACTTACATTACTGGTATAATTGATATCTTGTGTAATGTGCAATGGAGAAAAGCTTGCACAGAACTATTTATGCATAGCATTACACTCAGCAGAAAACATAGATGTGTTTTACCTAAATAGTTTCATAAAATATAAAGTCTTCCTATGTTAAATTTTGTAGATCATACAACTTTAACAATTAATCTTATGATTTGTAAGTTTGATTAAAAATAAATTAATATTCCACTTTTGTATTCATTATTTTATACAAAATACACTATTAGGGCTCATATTGAAGACTAGTAATTAATATTGCTATTATGAGCAAATGATTTCCTCATTTAATAAGTTTGTATTGAGCTATTATCCTTTGAAGTCCAATTATTACTCTTTGTGACATTATACAGTGATTGATGTAGTCTGAAAATTAGAACATGTCACATATATATTTTCAAAATTCAAATTTCCAGTGTATTGAGAAGCACACCAGAAAAGTATTCTGTACTGCTGTTGGTGAATTTAAATCTGTTATATTACAGCACTCATCTTATAGTTGATGAATTGAGTGATTAACAGAAACATAAGTCAGACTGAAAATGTTGCTGAGCTTTCAGACAATGTGCTTCTTCATAACTAAGAAAAAAACATGCTTATCCATTCACAGTTACATGGTATCAGCCTTGTATGAAAAATTAGCAACATTTTAATTCTTGTTTATGTACCCTTTGATCAATCAATGCCTAATGATGGTTTATCTTGACTCCTTCAAGTTTACAGTATTTTTCAAAAAATAACATGATGCATCTGCAGTTTTCTTCAAGAAATTAACCTTTGCATTTATAGGCCCTTGATTTGTATTGTGTTAACTATACAGCACAATACACCATCTTAGTACCTGAATACCATGGACAGAGGACATAATAGATATAGGCACAACATGTGGAGCCATGCTTTGTTCTGTGTAATCAAAAACTAGTAATAAGCCTAACTACTAATGCATATACATTTTATGAGAGCATGTAATGTAATACAACCCAACATTCATTTGAAAAATATCCCAATTTTATATTGTGTGGACAGGAACAAGATTCGCAGACCCATAGACCTCTGTATTATTCAAAACAATTTCTCCAGGCCTCAAAGTATATAGGGATCAGGTCTCTGTGACACACTGTTGCCATACACTGGTGTTTTTTCTTTAGATTTAGGCTGGTGTATGAAATAGTACTTGAATATTGTTGTTATATATGGGTTTTGCTTGGAAGATGTGAAAACTCTGGAAATTGCATTATTTGAGGTGTTGTAATATGTCCTGCAAGAACTCATTAACAGTATAACTGTCTGCCAGCCTGAAAGGTGGGGGCAATCGTACCTCAATAATCATCAACAAATTACATAAATAAAATGCAAAGACAGTGAACAAAAAAAATTAAGTATGCAGTCTCACAAGGGTCAGTCTTGGGATCTGTCCTATTTCTGCTGTATGTAAATACTTGACTGATAAAATATGTGATGGAGCCACAGTACGCTTTACAGATGACACTAAAATTCTAATTAAATCAGGCAGTGAAGAAAATCTGCAGGAAAGTGCAGCATTGGTTATGCATAGCTTATCTCAGTGGTTCAAGATCAATAGGCTCATCATAAATTCTGAAAAAGCTGTGGCAGTTAACTTTCACACCATGAGAAACCTCCATCCTCCAAACCCTCTTTCTCCATTGAAGGAAAAAATGCCTCAAATGTCAGTCATACAAAAAATTTTAGGCATTCATATTGAGAAGGATTTGAAATGAGAAATGGACCTTACCAATCTAAATAAAAAAATGAATACACTACTGTATGCTTTAAGGAATCTCAACCAAAATATGAGCTGCTCATCAGTGGCGACAATATATGATTGGAGTATACAGTCGCTACTGATGCACAGAATAATATTTTGGTTGAATTCCACAATTTCTGAAAAAAATATTTAAAAATAAAGAGAAAGATAATTAGACTGATAATGAAAGCTAAATGCAGTGACTCCTGTAGACCCCTTTTTTAAGTTTGAAAATACTGCTCTTCCTTGTTTGTATATATTTGAAGTACTAAATTTTACAGAGGGGAGCATCTTAAAAGGGAACCTATTCAAATGTAACTATGATATACATGTATATGAAACTAGGCAGCAGCTGAACCTACACATAAACACAGTAAGCACAACCTTATGCAAAAGAGGTCTGTATCATACTGAGGTTATGTCATAAACCATATGCCTTCTTAATTAAAATGCCTACAAAAATTAAATATGTTTAAGACAAAGTTGAAACTTTTCTTGCTTGACCACTGGTTCTACTCTGTCTTGGAATTTCTGGAATATCATAATAAGAAAGCATCATTTACCAGATATTGTTAATTATGCATTGTACCGTTTCACACTATAATTTACTGTATGTTTATCATGTAGTCTCTCTTACTATCTCTGGTATCAAATGTAGAAACAATGTAGTATAGCAGTTGGTCAGTTTATATTATTATGTACTTGGTTCGTGTTGTCCATATAGTCACAATGGTTGCTGTAATCATAAGTTAATTATGTTTACCCATGTCCTGCATCATTTGTACAGACAATGTACTAAAAATTGACTCTTGGACTAAAAAAATAAACTGAATACATGTCGAACTTATGCAATATAGTGTTTGCCATTTGTAATACCAGACGCCAAATTATCAAAAAGTAATTATAGTTATGTCCCCTGTTTGTCAAGTTTTTAACTAGTGCAGAACATATCCTAACTTCCAGAGAAAAATTGCAGAGGAGAAGCACCACTGTATTCCAGCAGATGATGTACATCTTAATTCATCTTCAAGTGGAAAAGGTTGTGCTTGATGCACACCTAATTGCCAGATTACATAGTGATTTTTGCATTTCTGTATCTTTTCTTTTGACCATTGCTGAGACAAGTGAAACAATCCTTCCAGAAGTCCTCTAGTAAACCTTATGAATAATATTTTATTTTTAACAGTGTCTCCTAGTGAATAGTAAAGTGATTGAAAAAGTCCTGCCTTACTCCTATTTCTTCTGTATTTTGTTAAAATAAGGATTTTTCTGTGCATGAGTCTTAAAGTTAACACTGTTCCAGCAACTAATTGGAACAAAACAAACCACTTCAGTTTTTGAAAACTGTTTATTTGATCTTTTTGACTGTTGTAGCAGTTCCAACACAAGAACTAGAAGTACTGAATTGTTTTACTGTTTTGGATGATGGCTCAGTGGCACAAGAAGATGGAAATGGTGCAGTTTCTATAAAAATTGAGCAGGTTGAAGAGCTAGAAGGGGGAAATCTCTTAATTAGTAGCACAAGTGGAAATTTTACCTCTGTTACTTTAGCAGATGGAACAGAGGCACTTGTTGCTCATGAAGTTGCTGTTGAAGAACAAGGTTTGTTTCTACAACCACACCTCTCAACTATTGTCACTTTTACATAAATTTGGTGCCCTCTATAGGAAGTTTGCTGTATTAGATGCTTTAAAATTGTTTGTTCATTATTTCAAACAATGGAAACTCCAGATAGGAATATCAACAAATTAGGAAAAGACAGATTGCTACTTACTTTAAAGAAGACACGTCAAGTTGCAGACATGCACAATTAAGACACTTACATAAAGCTTTTGGCCACAGCCTTCATCAGTAAAAGAGAGACGCACACTATTCACACACACAAGCAAGCACAGCTCATGGACACACAACTGCCAACTTCAGCATCTTGGGGCCAGAATGCAGCTGTCACTTGGGATGCAAGCACCAATCTGTAGGGGGTTGGGAAGAGGAAAGGATAGTAGTGTATGGGTGGGGGGAGAGACAAATGCTGTCTGGTGGACACAGCTTCAGGAGGCTGTGGGGCAGGGAGATGGAGAAAAAAGGAGAAGAGTGAGGAAAGACAGGTGGATGCATTGGTAGAGGGCCGCAGATGAACAGGGTGGGAGATGATAGGACAGAGGGGATGGAAACTGTTGGGTGGTGGATGTGGATACAGTATCTTACTGTAGGTTGAGGCTGGGATAATTACAGGAGCAGAGACTTTGTTGCAAGGATAACTCCTATCTGTGTAGTCCAGAAAATCTGGTGGTGGAGGTAAGGATCCAGATGGCTTGGCTAGTGAAGAAACCATTGAAATCAAGTGTGTTATGTTCAGCTGCATGTTGTTCCATAGGGTGGGCTACTTTGCTCTTGACCACAGTTTGGCAGTGGCCATTCATCTCACTGGACAGCTGGTTGGTAGTCATACCAATATAAAAAGCTGTGCAGTGATTGCAGCACAGCTGGTGAATGACAAGGCTGCTTTCACAGGTGGCCTGGCCCCTGATGGGGTAGGATAAATCTGTGAATAGGAAGTGCAGGGTGAGTGGCTTGGGCAGGTTCTGCATTTGGGTCTTCCACAGAGATATGATCCTTGTGGCAAGGGATTGGGATTGGCATGGGGATGGACTAGGATGTTGTGGAAGTTGAGTGGGTGACAGAATACAACTTTAGGAGGGGTGGGAAGCACGTCAGGTAGGATGTCCCTCATTTAAGGGCATGGTGATAGGTAATCAGAGCCCTGGCGAAGGATGTGGTCTTTTCATTGTGCCTGTCTACAACTTGACATTTATTCATTATATTGTATACTTGACACAAAAGAGACTTTCATTCCTTTTTTCTTACAATACCCTTGAAGTGAATTACATTTTTTGGAGTGCAAGTCATATTTATCACTTATGTAAAGTTGATTATTTAGTAAAGAAATTTCAAATTATAGTTACATACTCGTAATTGGATAACACTGTATCTTTTATGTACATTATCTAATATCTTGTTGTGTACAATGTGAACAACTACAGTATTTCATTGGAGGGAGTAACAGGTCAGTTAAGTTGATTGGTGCCTCTGAGATTCACAAGCAGAAGATAGCCAAAAGACAAAGTGGAAACTACAAAAATTATACTTATGGGGATTTTGAAAACAAATGGTCAACTAAACCTGATGTTGGGGTGATTTTTCTGAAAATTTTGAGACTTGTGGTAAGTTCATGGGATGAGAGTGGCAATGAGGATTCTGGGTGCAACAATGAGTGAAACCAAGCAAGGGTGACTTGGAGCTGCTGGCTGGGAAAGTGTAAGGTAGAGTTACTGATTTCAGTTGAGTCTGTAATCTCTGATACTTTCATTTTTTAGAGAGGTGAAAAAGTGAAGTAAATGGTGATTTGATTTTCTTTTGAAACTTATCAATGGGAGAAAAAGAGATAGAAATCCCTCAGGATTTTATGTCAGAGTGTGGCAGCATGAACAGGAAAATAAATGTGTTGCCAGTACTGAGGTGTCACAGTGAGGAGCTAAGTTCTAGAGATAGCAATAAAAGATGGGGATGAAAGCTAGTGAAATTTGAGCTAAACAAAACTGTAATTGTTTTTGTTTCCTGGTGCTATTTATTTGGAAGTTAGCTTATCCTTTTGTGGTTATGTGTTTTGCTTATTAGTAATAAATAAATCCTAATGATTTCCTCTTGCATCTTGTTACAGTATGCAGTTCAATTTCTAGCACTTTTCTCTAGAAGAGTACTAGAGAGTCTGCGGTATCAGATAGCTATAAGTTCTTGGAGCTTTGATTAGTATATAAAATTGGGAACTCTGGGGTGATTTAAAGTTCAGTATTTACAAGAGAGAGAGAGAGAAGTCAGAAGAATTATTATGATTGTTTGCCAGAATAGCAAGTAAAGCATCCAGCAGCTCAGATTGTAAGGTTACTGACATGGATTTTACCTCAGTAGTAGGCTGCTTATCTTCAGTGTTTTGCCTCCCTGCTGTTATTTGATATAGTGACAAGTTTTTTAAATGATGACTGCACCACTGTGTAACTGAAGTTGTGATTTTTGGTCATTTTTTGATATCTTGATTGCTAGTGAAACAGAGATGTTTAACATCTGATTATAAGTCACTGGCTTTAATACCCATTACTTACTGATGCGAACTTGCTTCTTATTCATGAGGAATTTACATTCCAACATCTAACCATGAACTCACTGAAGCATTGTCTTACACACCTATTTACAGATGTATGTAAGATTAAAAATCAAAATTGGCTCTTATATTTTAATTATTGACATGAAAGAGAGCAAAATCAGAGGATCAAAATAATAATAATAAAAAGAGCAATTCTGTTTAACTATGACCTGTACTATAAAAAAATGCAAAATAGTGGGTACTATTTTATAGACATGATTTCTGTTTCTGGGGGGACTTACGGAGTCTGCCAAGCGAGGTGGTGCAGTGGTTCGCACACTGACTTGCATTCAAGAGAATGACAGTTCAAATCCACATCCAGCAATCCAGATTTAGGTTTTTCAAATTTCCCTAAATTGTTCCAGGCAAATGCCTGGACAGTCCGTTTGAAAGGGTACAGCCAAAATTTACTTCGCCGTCCTTGCAACAGTCTGAGCATGTGCTCCATCTCTAATGACCTTGATCTCGACATGACGCTAAACCCCAATCTTACTTCCTTCACAGAGCCTGCCAAAAGTTGCTTTGCAGGTAGAAAATCTTGAATTAGAAAACTATTGTACTGAATTTTGGAAATAACCATTCATTAAGATTCAAACATTCTGGAACCAAAACTTTTTGAATATGAATAACTTTCTATTTTAAAAGTGTTTCCAAAAAGTAAACTGTTTATTGAAGATAGTGGAAGGAGGTTTCTTAAATGATCTAACCTACTTCAGAAACAAACTGCTGAAACTGCTGATTGCTTACTGAAAATTTCACATATACTTGTTTCCTACAAATCTTGAATTATGGGTATTTCTGTATAAAAAAATTATTCCAGGTGAAATATCTGTAATATTAGCATTTGGATTGAGAAACTATATAGTGAATAATCAAATCTGGTAGAAGAAACGATGAAGGAGAAATTATTTTGTGTAACTGTCATGTGTACTCTCTCCAAAAAAGAGATAAATGAAAGGATAAAAGAAAAGAAAAAAAAATTGATTGTAAGACGTGGTGTAAGAACAAGCAGGATGGTTGCATCTTGCTCTGTTACAAACGCTCTTGGGTTTTGAAAGGTTAGCTGAGGCCAAACATGATAGTATCTTGCTTTGGCATTAGTGGTAATACTCATTGTTATGTACCTCAAGAAATGTGCTTATGTTTAATTATTAACTATAATTTGAAACATATGTCTCAAAAATTTCAGTAATTGTTCTCTGTTTTTAGTTGCAGAAGAAGTCCAAGCTGACGAAGAAAATGTTCCAGAATGCAACACAATCATTATCCAAGGACTACCAAAATATCTGGAGGGGCAAGCAATCAAACTTGAAGACGGTTCAACTGCACTGATCCATGCTGCTCCCAGAGGAGGTGATATACAAATTGTTTTCAACTTTTAATTTACTGATCATAAAAGCCACATTATGAAAAAAATTGTCATTGCATTACTGCAGGCTATTACCAACTGCTGCTAGCACAGATGTAGTCTGACAGAGTCATTATCTTAAAGTACATTGTTTTTATTTCCTTATTCAGTCTGGATTTTTTAAATTTGGAATTCATGGCTTATGTCAGGGGTATAACTCATTTGCATTGATTTGTTCCATTTCCTGAGCGAATTTCTTTTAGGATTTTTAAATATATTGGCTGTAGTAAGTGCCATGTACAGTGGTTGGACACCCTGCTTCAAACACCTCATTTTCAGAGGTTGTATTTTGACTTATCAATAACACATTGATATTTCCTTTTGTTTTCCCCTTCTACCGCAATTCCCTGGAAGTATTCTTAGCTGCCAGTACCTCTGTAATGTGTACCTAGAATAGGGATGCATGTGTAGACATTCATCAGTGATTTGATTTAATTTAATTTATATTTGGTCCTGTTAATACAACATTATATGGAGAACTGGGGAAAAAAAAAGATACTGAGAGAGAATTTCTGCAGTGTATTAGTGAGTTATTTAGCTAGTTAGTTACATGTTCCACAACAGATCATTTTGCATGATAGATCATAATGATGTGGGACAAGTAATTTTACATTCACCTTACATATTGTTACATTCTGAACATTTCTAAAGCTTTTTTTCCAAAATAGAAAAAAAAACTATAGGAGGAACTTTCTCAGTTTGTTTTCAAATTTTACTTTGCTGTCTATCAGATATTTTATATCAATGGGCAAATGATCAGAAATATTTATTGCAGCATTGTGCACGCCTTTACGTGCTAAAGACAACCTTAATGTGGAGTAATGAATATCATTATTCCTTTTGAAGTGTAGTGGGTTATTTACAACTAACTTCACAAGGGAATAAATGTACTGTGAAGGAGTAATCAGAGTGCCCAACTCCTTAACAGATGTAGCATGTTTTTGTGCATTGAAGACTTTCTTCCTTAAATATGAGTTATCAAAGAATATTATTATTCCATTTGACATTACTGAATGAAAACATGCAACGTATTTCAGTTTATTGATTTGTCCCTCTCCAAGTTTTACAGAGATTCTGAGTGCAAATGTGGCTGAACTAAGTTGTTTTACAAGTTCCAAAATTTGCTTTTTCCAATTTAAATTCTCATCAACATGGACACCTTAAAATTTTGAACTTTCCACCCTATTTATTATTTCCTCTCCATGTATTACACTTATCACTGGTGTAGTATCCCTAGATGTGCAGAACTGAACAAGTTTTGTCTTTTTGAGATTGAGGGTGAGACCATTCACAGAAAACTAATAAACAATACTTTTAAGAACTTTGTTTAACATTTCTTCTGTTTCTGTATGTATGCTTGGATTGATTACAACACCAGTGTCACCTGCAAAAAGAACTAATTCTGCCTGTTGCACATTAGATGGAAGATTGTTTACCGTAAATAGTTAACATGGGAATCATATGTTCATTTGTTTAACCACACTTTACTCCACATATCATATTTCTCTCTCTCTCTCTCTCTCTCTCTCCCTCTCCCTCTCCCTCCCTCCCTCCCTCCCTCCCTCCCTCCCTCCCTCTCTTCTCCCCTCCCCCGCCTACTCCTCTCTCTCTCTCTCTCTCTCTCTCTCTCTCTCTCTCTCTCCCCCCCCCCCCTCTCCCTCTCTCCCTTCCTTCCTTCTCCCCAACCCCTCCTCCCCCCCCCCCAACACAAAAAAATTGCCAAAGCAAATGCATCACTGTGTGAGCTCAACATTTTATTGCTTGACTCATGTAGAGGCACAAGGTATTTGTGCATGCTCGCACAAGCATTCTTGAGTGTGTGTGCTTGTCAAGCAACAGGTTAAGTGTGTGGCCACCTTAACAGGTCAGTGTCAAGGTGGTCAAAACTTTTATTACACAATTTTTGAAGAAGTTTAAAGACTGTCAGTGTTTGTGGGACATGTCATGTGTGAAGTATACCAACAGAGATGCAAGAAATTAATCACTTACTTCATTGTGTAAGTGTCAAAAACGTAGCAGAATGTTCTAATGTGTGTGAAATATTATGGGACTTAAATGCTAAGGTCATCATTCCCTAAGCTTACACACTACTTAACCTAAATTATACTAAGGACAAACACGCACACCCATGCCCAAGGGAGGACTCGAATCTCCACCGGGACCAGCCACACAGTCTATGCAGTACCTTAGACCGCTCGGCTAATCCCGCGTGGCACACAGCAGAATGCCACACTGTCTGCTGTGGTGAGCAAAATTGAAGGATTGAATTGTTTTCTGATGTTGTATTTATTACAAGTGGTGTGCCACAATAATTTGCAGTCATCTTACATCTAATTTGAAGTGAGATTATAAACTCATACAGCACATATTTGATGAAATACATTATATTTACATGAACACTAGCTTAGTACCTGCTGCTTTGCTCGCATATACTGTACGGTCTGCAGAGATTTTTTTTAATCAAATTTTTATGTTGTTCACAAATTGCAATCCCTTCTAAGCTTTTTCACACTAATTAAGGCCATATAGGTATGATATTTTCTGAATGTACTTCTGACCAAAAAGCAGTTCTGGTAGCTGGTGTCCAGAGTTTTTTTAATCGTGGCTTTTGCGTTCTTGTGGAGATATTTCCATAGCAGCTTTCATCCCCTGACAAATATTTCTTTATATCTAATTAAGAAGTGAAATACAAATTTTAATAAATTTAGCTTTAAAATTTTTTTAATGTAACAAAATACACACATCAAAAAAACGTTTTGAATCACCCCGGTTCCCAGAACTACTGAAGATAGACGCAGACTGTGGATATTGTATCACAGACACAGTCTCTTTGACTATTCAGAGACGTCACTAAACCCACCGAAAGATGTAAATAACCATGCATGAGCAGTGCCTCTTAAATGGAGGGAGTCCAACAGCTGATCAGTGCCAGTCATTCCACCAGGAAGGAGGTAGACGGCTAGTATTGTTTGTGGTTCACCCGTGCCTAGACGGTCAATACCATGGTTCAATCAAGTCCACATCATTACTTTGTGCCAGGAAGGGCTCTCAACAAGGGAAGTGTCCAGGCATCTCAGAGTGAACCAAAGCAATGTTTTTCAGACGTGAAGGAGATACAGAGAGATAGGAATTGTCAATGACATGCCTCGCTCAGGCCACCCAAGGACTATTACTGCAGTAGATGACCACCACCTGTGGATTATGCTTGGAGGAACCCTGACAGCAACGCCACTATGTGGAATAATGCTTTTCTTGCAGCCACAGGACGCCATATTACGACTCAAACTGTGCACAATAGGCTGCATGATGTGCAACTTCACTGCTGACGTCCATGGCAAGGTCCATCACTGCTACCACGACACCATGCAGCGCAGTACAAATGGGGCCCAGCAACATGTCGAATTGACTGCTCATGACTGGCATCATGTTCTCTTCACCGATGAGTGTTGCATATGCCTTCAACCAGACAATTATCGGAGACATGTTTGGAGGCAACCCGGTCAGGCTTAATGCCTTAGACACACTGTCCAGTGAGTGCAGCAAGGTGGAGGTTCCCTGCTGTATTGGGGTGTCATTATGTCGGGCCAACGAACACCGCTGGTGGTCATGGAAGGCACCGCAATGGTTGTACAATACGTGAATGCCATCCTCTGACTGATAGCGCAACCATATCGGCAGCATATTGGCAAGGCTTTCATCTTCATGGATGACAATTCATGCCCCCATCGTGCACATTTTGTGAATGACTTCCTTCAGGAAAATGACATCGCTCGACTAGAGTGGCCGGCATGTTCTCCAAACATGAACCCTATCAAACATGCCTGAGATAGATTGAAAAGGGCTGTTTATGAATGACGTGACCCACCAATCACTCGGAAGGATCTACGCTGAATCACCATTGACGATTGGGACAATCTGGACCAACAATCCTTGATGAACTTGTGGATAGTATGCCATGACAAATACAGGCATGCATTAATGCAAGAGGATGTGCTACTGGGTACTAGAGGTACTGATGTGTGGAGCAATATGGACCACCAACTGTGAAGGTCTCACTGTATGGTGGTACAATATGCCATGTGTGGTTTTCATGAGCAATAAAAAGGGCGGAAACAATGTTTATGTTGGTTTCTGTTCCAATTTTCTGTACAGGTTCCAGAACTCTTGGAACCGAGGTGATGCAAAACTGTTTTTGAAGCGTGTATTTTCTTAAAAATTTTCATCCGCTGTTGTACTCCCTTAAGGATTAAATCCCCAGAAACACTGAAACACGAATTTTTGTATTTCTAACCAGTTGTCATATGTGTAGCTTTAAAATCCTTTAGCAGTTTTTTAGTAATTGTTTATTTTCAAAGACTTTCACCCCCTATTTTACCCCATTAGTGGTTGAATTTCCAAAAATGCTGAAACATTTATTTTTTATTTTCTGACTGAGAAACCAAATACCACTTTTTGTAGATGTAGCTTCAAAACTCTGTTAATAGCAACATACTTTCAAAAACTCTTTCATCTACTATGTCACCCAATTACAGGTGGAATTTTGCACAGTTCCTTCGTAAATGATGCCTACAGTATAAGAGCCACCTTTCACAGTGAAATATTTAATATTTTCATAAATCATTTCACTCCCATAGGGATTGAATTTCCAAAAACAGTGACATGCGTATGTTTTATTTCTAACAGAGAAACCAAATTTAAAATTTCCTAGATTTAGCTTTAAAAATGCTTTCCTAATAAAATATTTTCTTAAAAGAATCTCATCCCGTATTTCATCCCCTTAGGGGTTCAGTTTCCAAAAACACTTATACACTTATTATTATTACTATTATTATTATTATTATTATTATTATTTAACTTGTAACCAAGAAGTCAAATACCAATGTTCATAGATGTAGCTTTAAAAATACTTTGGTAGTTCTTTAATAGTGATATATTTTCAAAAAAAGTTTTCACCCACTATTTCACCCCCATAGGGTTAAATTTCCAAAATTTCTTTATTTCTGACCAAGAAACCAGTTTTCATAAGTCTAGCCTCAAAATTGCCTTAATAGTGACATTTTTCAGAAAAAATCTCTTCATTCGCTATTTCACCCTCTTAGGGTTGGAATTTCAAAAATCTCTTCTTAAATGATGCCTACAATATAAGATTCACAACTTGTCTAAATTTCAAGTTTCTATCCTTATCGGTTGGGGCTGGGATGATAAGTCAGTCAGGACATTGCCTTTTATTTACAGAGATTTATTTATTTATTTATTTTGTCATGATGAAATTACTCGTGCACCTGTAAAAGACATTGCTGCTTTCAGGAATAGTAATAACTGTGGAAATATACCTGCAGTGAATTATGCCAGTAGCTAAAAACAATAATAGAGATAAAGGCTTCTCTTGTCTCTTTTTTGTCAAATGTGACTAGATGAAGTTACAAGTTCAGAAAAAAATTTCTTGTCCATTCATAAATAATTTCAGAAGTTGTCAGATCCCAGCTCCATCAGTAATAAAGCGTGCATGAATTTCTTTATTTAAAAAAGCCATTTCTCAGCCACAGCTTCCTCTCTCCTGTTTCTAGGCTTGTTGTTTGTAAACATCAAGGCAATCAGTTTTTGTATCGTTGTTATAACAAACAGCATCTCGAGCAACATAACTTCATTGTACTTGACTCAAAGAACAAGCGGCCAGTGATAAGAACATGTCAGTTCTGCGGTAGGTGAGAGCCTTTTTTTTCTTTTCTTTTTTTTTCTTTTTTTTCAAAAAAATAATATATTAATTGTAACTGTACAATATATCAACATAATACAGACATACTCACGTCAAGCAGCACACAAAAAGTGTCTTTGATATTCAGTACATTAAAAAGTTTCAGTGTTTTCTTTTCCACATCATCACCACATCCAGCAGTTGATTGTCTTCTTCTTCTTCTTCTTCTTCTTCTTCTTCTTACATTTATGGTGTGGTCATAGCTGTTAGCCTCTCTACAACTACATCTACATCTGTGCTCTACAAACCACTGTGAAGAGCATCACATATTCCTAGAGTCTTCATTTAAAACCGGTTCTCGAAACTTGGTTAGCAGACTTTCTTGGGATAGTTTACGTGTGTTTGCAAGAGTCTGCCACTCAGTTTCTTCAGTATCTCAGTGAAACTCACCCAAGGGTAATTCAATCCTTTTTACCATTCGCGCTGCGTATACATTCAATATCCCCTTTCGGTACTGTTTGGTACACTTGACCAACCACGTGAGTGATTTGTAGATAAGATTAGACTCTCTTCTACCAATAAACTGAAGTGTGCTACCTCCTTTACCCTTGACTGAGCCTGTGTCGTCATTCTGTTTCATGTCCTTATAAAGTGTTATTGTATGAATTTATTTGTATGAATTTACCGGTTCCAATTGTGACTCATTGTTGTTATAGTCATAGGATAATATGTGTTTTTTCATTTTGTGAGTGCACAGTTTTACATTTCAAGCTGCCAATTTTTGCACCACTTTGAAATCTTAGCAAGAGCTGACTTAATATTTATGCTGCTTTTTTTTTCAGACTGTACTTCTTTATAGATAAGTGCAGCATCTGTGAAAAGTGAGAGATTACTATTAATATTGTCCACAAGGTGGTTAAGATATAACACGAATAGCAAGGGGCCCAATATATTTCCGTCTGGTACACCCTAAGTTACCTCTGCATCTGTTGATGAATTTCCATCGAGGATAACTTGCTGCATCCTCCCTACCCAGAAATCCTCAATACAGCCACAAGTTTCACTTGATACCCCATAGGAGTGTACTTTTGGTAACAAGCATAGATGCGGTATTGGGTCAAATGCTCTTCAGGAATTGAGAAATATTGCAACTTCCTGACTGCCTTGATCCACAGCTTTCAGTATGTCAGAAGAGAAAAGTGCGAGTTGGGTTTCCCACTGTTGATGTTTTCAGAATCATTCTGTTTGAAATACCTCATTATTCTTGAGCTCAGAATATGTTCTAAGATTCTACGACAAATGGATGTCAAGGATATTGTATGGTACTTTTGTGGATCAGTTCTGCTACTCTTCTTGTAAACAGGTGTGACTTGTGCTTTCTTTCAGCTACTGGGTATGGTTTTCCATTTGAGAGATTCATGACAGATATAGCTAACAGAGGGGCTATCTCTGCTGCAAATTGGGTTGTTGTTGTTGTCTTCAGTCCTGAGACTGGTTTGATGCAGCTCTCCATGCTACTCTATCCTGTGCAAGCTTCTTCATCTCCCAGTACCTACTGCAACCTACATCCTTCTGAATCTGCTTAGTGTATTCATCTCTTGGTCTCCCCCTGCGATTTTTACCCTCCACGCTGCCTTCCAATACTAAATTGGTGATCCCTTGATGCCTCAGAACATGTCCTACCAACCGATCCCTTCTTCTGGTCAAGTTGTGCCACAAACTTCTCTTCTCCCCAATCCTATTCAATATTTCCTCATTAGTTATGTGATCTACCCATCTAATCTTCAGCATTCTTCTGTAGCACTACATTTCAAAAGCTTCTATTCTCTTCTTGTCCAAACTATTTACCGTCCATGTTTCACTTCCATACATGGCTACACTCCATACAAATACTTTCAGAAATGACTTCCTGACACTTAAATCTATACTCGATGTTAACAAATTTCTCTTCTTCAGAAACGCTTTCCTTGCCATTGCCAGTCTACATTTTATATCCTCTCTACTTCGACCATCATCAGTTATTTTGCTCCCCAAATAGCAAAACTCCTTTACTTTTTTAAGTGTCTCATTTCCTAATCTAATTCCCTCAGCATCACCCGACTTAATTCGACTACATTCCATTATCCTCGTTTTGCTTTTGTTGATGTTCATCTTATATTCTCCCTTCAAGACACCATCCATTCCGTTCAACTGCTCTTCCAAGTCCTTTGCTGTCTCTGACAGAATTACAATGTCATCGGCGAACCTCAAAGTTTTTATTTCTTCTCCATGGATTTTAATACCTACTCCAAATTTTTCTTTTGTTTCCTTTACTCCTTGCTCAATATACAGATTGAATAACATTGGGGAGAGGCTACAACCCTGCTTCCCTCTCATGCCCCTCGACTCTTATAACTGCCATCTGGTTTCTGTACAAATTGTAAATAGCCTTTCGCTCCCTGTATTTTACCCCTGCCACCTTTAGAATTTGAAAGAGAGTATTCCAGTCAACATTGTCAAAAGCTTTCTCTAAGTCTACAAATGCTAGAAACGTAGGTTTGCCTTTCCTTAATCTTTCTTCTAAGATAAGTCGTAAGGTCAGTATTGCCTCACGTGTTCCAGTATTTCTACGGAATCCAAACTGATCTTCCCCGAGGTCGGCTTCTACTAGTTTTTCCATTCGTCTGTAAAGAATTCGTGTTAGTATTTTGCAGCTGTGGCTTATTAAACTGATTGTTCGGTAATTTTCACATCTGTCAACACCTGCTTTCTTTGGGATTGGAATTATTACATTCTTCTTGAAGTCTGAGGGTATTTTGCCTGTTTCATACATCTTGCTCACCAGATGGTAGAGTTTTGTCAGGACTGGCTCTCCCAAGGCGGTCAGTAGTTCTACTGGAATGTTGTCTACTCCGGGGGCCTTGTTTCGACTCAGGTCTTTCAGTGCTCTGTCAAACTCTTCACGCAGTATCGTATCTCCCATTTCATCTTCATCTACATCCTCTTCCATTTCCATAATATTGTCCTCAAGTACATCACCCTTGTATAGACCCTCTATATACTCCTTCCACCTTTCTGCTTTCCCTTCTTTGCTTAGAACTGGGTTTCCATCTGAGCTCTTGATGTTCATACAAGTGGTTCTCTTATCTCCAAAGGTCTCTTTAATTTTCCTGTAGGCAGTATCTATCTTACCCCTAGTGAGATAAGCCTCTACATCCTTACATTTGTCCTCTAGCCATCCCTGCTTAGCCATTCTGCACTTCCTGTCGATCTCATTTTTGAGACGTTTGTATTCCTTTTTGCCTGCTTCATTTACTGCATTTTTATATTTTCTCCTTTCATCAATTAAATTCAATATTTCTTCTGTTACCCAAGGATTTCTACTAGCCCTCGTCTTTTTACCTACTTGATCCTCTGCTGCCTTCACTACTTCATCCCTCAAAGCTACCCATTCTTCTTCTACTGTATTTCTTTCCCCCATTCCTGTCAATTGTTCCCTTATGCTCTCCTTAAAACTCTGTACAACCTCTGGTTCTTTCAGTTTATCCAGGTCCCATCTCCTTAAATTCCCACCTTTTTGCAGTTTCTTCAGTTTTAATCTACAGGTCATAACCAATAGATTGTGGAAATGTCTTACAATTTAAAACCTGGTTCCTAAATCTCTGTCTTACCATTATATAATCTATCTAATACCTTTTAGTATCTCCAGGGTTCATCCATGTATACAACCTTCTATCATGCTTCTATAGCTAACACTTGGTTTAAGAATCATGATAGAAGGCAAATTGGGTAAAGAATCTAATATGAATTCTATTAGGCTCTGGGGCTTTGTTCAGCTGGATGTCTTGTCGCACCCACCACTAACAAAACCATAACTAGCCCAATTGATATTTGGAAGATTAAAGTCACCTCCAGTGATTACGGTATGATTAGAGAACTTTTATGCAAGATAACTAAGGTTTTCTCCAAAGTGTTTGGTTACATCTGCAAGTGAAAGTCTGGTGGTCAGTAGAAGGATCCAGTTATAAGAAAATGCACACCTTTGGCACAGAGTCTTGCCCAATCAGTCTCATGTGTGGCTTCAGTTTCTGTCTCTGTGAATTTAAGTTCCTTTTCTTCTGTGACAAATATGTCACCTCCATTTTCCATTAGTCTATCCTTTCGGTATATGCTTAAATTTTCCCCATAAATCTCACTGCTGTCAACTGCTGCTTTTAACCAGCTTTCTGTACCTAGTATTATGTGCGGTTCACTGCATTTTAGGTGTGCTTCGAACTCTGGCTGTTTGTTGCAAATGCTTTATCAGTTAACCACTAAGATTTTGATATTCCCACCTATGGAGCAAGTTTCTTTGGATCTTACACTGTTATTTCTGGGTTTCCTACAACTATTATTATGTGGATGGAATGGAGAGTCACCTAATCAAAAACAAAAAGAAAAGAAAGGAAAAACAGCTCCCTTGTGTGCACCCCACAGACAGCAAGCCAGCTGGGTAGCAGCATCTGATGTGTAGTGCACATCTAACACATTTAGGGAGACTCTACAGTTCTCAACCCTATGGCGCAAGTCTAGGGAGTCGCAACCTATCTCACAGAGCCACCAAAATCCCTGGTTCACTCCTGCCACTCAAAACCAGGGGGCCGCAATATATTTTGGGAGGAATGCTGCAGATTGTCATCTTTGTTGAAACTCTGTAAGCAAGACTGGTATTCCAGCCTTCTCTGCCAGTCACCGGAATGAACCCAACAAGTATGATCTCAGAGACCAGGTCATAGACTCATAAAAGATGTCCCACATTCTGCCATTGATTGCATCCTGTTTCTTCAGTGGCTGCCATAATAGTCTTTTCAATGAGACCCCCAGGCATATGCACTGAATGCACGTGGTGTTTCTTCCCATCCCTTGCTATCATTCTTTAAGGGATACCGTTATTCGTGGTATGTCTGAACTGCCAACGATTAATAGGCTGATACCGTTTTGTATTTGCCTCCCCCTGACATTACAAACAGCACATTTCTGAGCAGGTGACGTGGGTCTCACTGTATCATTTTCAGTTTCAGTGGACGATAGCACCATGAACTTGTTGATTAGTGGGATGGGTATAACATCTTAAGTTCTCCTTAGTCCCTGTCTCCTCTGTACAGGTCCTACACCTGCCATATCCTGGTTTTCGTGCCTCTACACCTATGACTTCATAAATACTCTGCAAACCACTGTGAACTGCATGGCAGAGGATATGTTCCATTGTACCAGTCATTAGGGTTTCTTCCTGTTCCATTCACGTATGGAGCACGGGAAGAATGATTTTTTTTTTTTTTTTTTAATGTCTCTGTGCATGCTGTAATAATTCTAATCCTATCCTCATGATCCCTATGTGAGCAATACATAGGGAGTTGTAGTATATTCCTAGAGTCATCATTTCAGGATAGTTTACATCCATCTTCAAGAGTCTGCCATTTCAGTTGCTTTGGTATTGCTGTGACACATTCCCATGGGTAAAACCAACCTTTGACCATTCATGCTGCCCTTCTCTGTATATGTTCCATATCTCCTCTTAGTCCTGTTTGGTACAGCTCCCTCATGTTTGAGCAATATTCTATAACTAGCTGCATGAGTGATTTGTAAGCAATTTCCTTTGTAGACTGACTGCACTTCCACAGTATTCTGCCAATAAATCGAAGTCTACCACATGCTTTACCCACAATTGAACCTATGTAATCATTCCATTTCATATTCCTGCAAAGTGTTACACCTAGGTATTTTTATGACTTGACCTACTCCAACTGTACCCCACTGATGTTATAGTCATAGGCTACTACATTTTTTTTCATTTTGTGAAGTGCACAGTCTTACATTTTTAAACACTTAAAGCAATTTGCCAATTCTTTAAACCACTTTGAAATATTATCAAGATCTGACTGAATATTTGTGTAGCTTCTTTGAGACAGATAACTGTGTCATCTGCAAAAAGCCTGGGGTTACTATTAATGTTGTCTGCAAGGTCATTAATATCCAACATGAACAGCAAGTATCCCAACACACTTCCCTGGGACACACCCAAAGTTACTTCCATATCTGACGAAGATTCTCCATTCAAGACGATATGCTGCATTCTTCCTACCATAAAATCCTCGATCCAGTCACAAATTTTGCTTGATACTCCATATGATTGTACATTTGACATAAGCATAGATGTGGTAGTAAGTCAAATGCTTTTTGGAAATCAAAAAATACTGCATCTACCTGGTTGCCTTGATTTAAAGCTTTCAGTGTGTCATTTGAGAAAAGTATGAGTTGGAATACACGTGATCGATGTTTTAGAAACCGATGCTGGTTGTCATGGAGGAAGTCATTCTGTTTGAGATACCTCATTATGTTAGAGTATTATGAGTAATTCTGCTACTTTGACTTTTTCTATATCCAATATCGAGTTTTATCGGCATTAAATTCTTGGATGCCATTTTCAACATCCTTGCTTCCGACATCTTGTGATAAGTTACCTGAATTTTCTGGTAAACAATGGGCACCTTCATGTACTGATGAGTGTGAAGAAGTACCATCATCTCCAGTGGCAACTGTGACTATTGTGTCATTTTGAGCATTCTTGTATACAGCCAATGAAGTTTTTAGACAAAAAATATTTCCATTTCCGAGTAATATGCCCTGGTCGCAGAGTAACTACGCTGGCCGATTACACTCAGTCGGTTGTGAACTCTGGAAGATCCATGTACTAATTTATATTTACGTGACAAACCCTAATTCTAGGGCTATATTTTAATTTGGACAATTGGATCTATGCCAACATTTGTAAAAACAGTGATGGTACATTAGTCCTTACTAATGTAAAATTGCCACCTTCTGAAGAAGACAAATTTACATTTGTCGAAACCTAGGTAAAGAATTCTTTATCCATTGCAACTGGTCGGCTGTTTATAATTTTATTACGTGGAACCGTTGCTGTTGTGCAGCTATGTTTAAAATACTAATATGATATCAGCAACATTATCAATAAAGATAATCGCAAGAAAATTTATCTGCATCATCAGATTGTAAAGGAAAAGCAACTGAGAAGGTCTTGTATGAAATTAATTCTTCTTCTGTGCATTTAACTTCACTTTTATTATTGTTTTTGCCTCCCTAAATGGGTTAGGTGTGCGCCACTCATCAGATGCTGCTACCCAGGTAACTAAGTGTGTGTGGGGTGCACACAAGGGAGTTTTTTTTCCTTCCTTTTTCTTTTTTTCTTCTCTTTTTCTTTTTGATTAGGTGACTCTCCATCCCATCCATATAATGATAGTTGTAGGAAACCCAGAAATATTAATTCTGCTTTTACTGGAAAACATGTGGTTAAGTGGGTTTTCTAAAAATCTTTGGCAGAAATGACTAAAGCGCATTATGAGTGAAGTGTGTCTGTCCAATTCACATTGCAATAAATCAGATGTGATACTAAGTTTCATAGTTTTAGTAGATTACTGTTGATGTGAGGCAATCAATTTTCAATCACTCTCAGGAAGGAATATCCACTTCCATATGCTAATTGCAGCCAAGAAACAAATTCTTCCTCAGTAAAAAAGATCATCTCGTGTTGTGTCTTCCAAGGGGTAAGTGTGAGTATGAGGTGGCACTCAAACACAAAAGATTGGTGCAACACACGACACTTAGTAAACAACAGTTTGATATTACTTAGCTTTATTAGATGCAGCTTCCACATACATGACAGGCCACAATACAAGTAAAGTGTTCTGCAGAGCACATCAAATCCAGTCCATTCAGGCAGAGGTCACAAAAGTCCAAGTAACGATGACAGATTATAAGGCCATGTTAACCACAAGCGGATGACGCCTACACTGAACCAAGATTGCCCACAGGCTGGCTGGTCTGCACCTTTTCAACCCTTTCAATGGGCTGCTGCAGTCCCTGCCTGCAGAGGCTTTCCCCACCAGAGGATGCAGATTGGCGGCAGCTCTCATGGCTTAGACAGCCAACCTCTGCAAGTGTCTTAGATGATGATAGAGTTGATAGCAAAGGACTCCAAAGTCTTGTAAAATGCTGCACATTTCCATGAACTGACACTACAACCACTTCAAGCAATAGCCAGTACATAGTAAGCAATAGCAATGTGCTGTTGCTGCCCATAATTTTCCATGTACATGGAATTTATTTCTTTTCTACATCCAAAACACTTAAGTTATGCGGTGTTTCATTGCTTTGCAGTTACGTGGCACGTCTGTCTATTTTTTTTCTTAGTGTCACATGTGCAGTATTGTTTTAGTTCATTTTATTTGTAAATAATTAATAATTACAAATTTAGCATGCTGGTGGTTAGAGCAGATGCACTGAGAATTGAGGATATCGTAGAGATCACAATAATAGAAATCAGACAGAACATTTAAGTGCCTTTTCAACTTTTCATAGTGTAATGAATAGCCCATTAAATTTCAGGCATGCAGGCGCACATATAAAATTTCTTCAACTGATATTTCAGTCACATATCATCCGGCCATCCTCGCCAGAGTGAGTCAAAAGGCACTGGACTCAGCAAGTTGTAAACCAATGGTCTTCTAGAGGTACATGGACGACACATTTGTAGTATGGATGCTCAGTATGGATGAATTACATCGATTTCTTGAGCATTTGAGTTCTATCCATGCTAGTATCAAATTTACTTTGGAAATCGAAAAAGACGGCTGTCTCCCCTTTTTGGATGTTATTGTTCACTGTCAAGTTGATGGCGCATTAGGACATGCCACATATTGTAAACCTACACATATAAATTTGTATCTTCTGCCAGTAGTTGTCATCACCCTTCACAGACCATACATGTCCTTAAGACCTTAGTGCATAGGGTGCACTGTATATCTGATAAAGATAATTTGCAAGAAGAGCTCACATTTTTTTAAGAGAATAGATTTTCTCTGCAACAAATTCGTAGAGCATTCAGTGTAAAACCTAGAATGCAGGTATGTGATGGGGAACAAGATAGCAATTCCTTCAGATCAAGTGCTTTTTTGTCCTACGTGGATGCTCTTTCCTCGAAGGTAGGCCATATTCTCGAGAAACACTGTGTTAAGATGATCTTCCAGCCTCCTACGAAGATTGCAGCTTTACTTGGTTCTGTAAAGGATTATTTATTGCTTCGTAAGGCAGGTGTGTATCAGATTCCTTGCGGATATTGTGATAAGTCATACATAGGTCAAACAACACGCACCATTCATGAGAGATGTGTGGAATATCGAAGATACACACCCTTGTCACAGCCAGACAAGTCAGCTGCGGCCGAACTTTGTACTAATATGGGGCATTCCATAAACTAAAGTGATATGAAGATTCTAACATCCATCTCTTCCTTTTGGGATTCTGTCTTCAAGGAAACTATAGAGATTAGATTAGCTAATAATTTATTAAATAGAGGTAAGGGTTTTAATTTGTCTTGCAACTTACGCCGAGGGTGGCCGATGGTACATATCCAAAATATCAGTGGAAGAAGTTTTATTTGCATGGCTGCATGCCCAAAATTTAATGGACTAGAACATTTAAAGTTTATGAAATTGGCAAAAAATAAAGGAAGTGAAATTGTTTGATTATCAATGTGTATTGGAAACCATTAATAGATATTGTTACACAACGCTTTTATGAACTCCAGTAAATATACCACATTACAGCAGTTATAATTGATGACCCGATGTGATGATAGGGTGGTATAGTGACTAACAAAAGCATGCCTGGGGACTGACTGTTAGGTTAGCATAAAAATTCCACTTTTTTGGAGTGAAAAATCTGAAATTTGGTAGAGACACATGTCATCACTTGCAAAATTAGTACAGATGAGTCTAAATTTAAGCATCCAGTGTCACAGTTAGAACCAAAATACATGGAGAATATTTGGGACATCATTTGCCATACAGTAGTGAATAAATATTCATTGGCTAAGGAACGTCTACAGAATGTATTCAAAGGAAGAGAAGATAAGCGTATTAAGAGACTAGTCCCTGGAATTGATTTGGAAGACCAAAAGTCTAGCCAATTGTTTTACAAGATGCAAGCCTTGGCAGGAGTAGATGTGTCGGGAAAGGTCCTTAAGACACTGTGGCTAGAAAACTTTCAGATTCTGTAAGGAACATTTTAATTATCAGTGCAGAGGTACTCAAAAAAGTGGCTGCAAGTTATGCTGCCAAAGGCATTTGCCATAAACCCCACCCATTTGTAACCAACAAAAAATAGGATTGCAGTTTTTAGTTGACGTTGAGGCTTATGTTTCTGCAATTCCAACTACACTGTGGTGACAAAAGTCATGGAATAGTGATATGCACATATACAAATGGTGGTAGTATCGTGTACACAAGTTACAAATGAGCTGTGTATTGGGAGAGTTGTCGTTTATACTCAGGTCATTCGTGTTACAAGGTTTCTGATGTGTACAACAGGAATTAACTGGCTTTGAAAGCAGAGCGCTAGTTGGAGCAAGACACTGGCTTTGAAAGCATGCAGAATGCTAGTTGGAGCTGGACACACAGGATACTCCATTTCAGAAACCATTAGGGAATTCAATATTCTGAGATCCACAATGTCAAGAGTGTGCCGAGAATACCAAATTTTAGGCATTATCTCTCACCATGAACAATGCAGTAGCCGACAGCCTGCATTTAAAAGCTGACAGCAGTGGCATTTGCACAGAGCTGTCAGTGCTAACAGACAAGCAACACTGCTTGTGGGGATATATGACAAACGTATCCATTAGGACAATGCAGTGAAATTTGGCATTAATGGGCTATTGCAGCAGACAACTGATGCAAGTGCCTTTGCTAACAACCCAGCATCACCCGCAGTGCCTCTCCTGGGCTCGTGACAATATCGGTTGGACCCTAAATAACTGAAAACTGTAGCCTGGTCAGATGAGTCCAGATTTCGTTGGTAAGAGCTGATAGTAGGGTTTGAGCCAAGTTGTCAACAAGGCACTGTGCAAGCTGATGGTGGCTCCATATGGTGTAGGCTGTGCTTACATGGAATGGACTGAACTGGGTCCTCTGGTCCAGCTGAACCCATCATTGACTGGAAATGGCTATGTTTGGCTGGTGGGAGACCATTTGCAGCCATTCATGGACTTCATGTTCCCAAACTATGTTGGATTTTGTATGGATGACAATGCAGCATTTCACTGGGCCACAATTATTCGTGACTGGTCTGAAGAAAATTCTGAACAGTTCAAGTGAATGATTTGGCCACCTAGATCATCTGATATGAAACACATCGAACTTTTATGGGACATATATGATAGGTCAGTTCATGTACAAAATCCTGCACCAGGCAACACTTTCACAATTATGGATGGTTGCAGAAGAAAGGGTCATAAGACCCTTGAATCAAAATACAAAATTTATGGACCTATTGTTGCAGTATCCAGATATAGTTAAATCTAATATGGCACCCGGCGAAATTAAAATGTGATGTCAATCACTACATTGCCACTGAAGGCTCACCCGGTTTCCTAGGGCAAGGCAGGTAGACCCAAAGGTGCGTGGAAGTGGCAAAAAAAGAATTTAAATTCATTTTAGATAATGGCATCATTAGGTCATCGAAATCTGCATGTGCTATGGTATCCCAGACGGATGGCTTGATATGTCTTATGTTGAGATTACAGACAATTACATGAAAGAACAGTCTCTGACAGTTATCCTGTACCTCAGATAGAAGATATGCACTGTATTCTGCAAGGCAAAAAAATATTTCCTTGAATTTATCTGCTTAAGGCTTATTATTAAATACCCATCACTGAAGAAGATACCCACAAGACAACTATAATCACATCATTCGGATTGTAGGAATTTAATGTACTGATTTCCAGCCTGCAGAATGCACCTTCAGCATTCCAGCAATTTCTTAATGAGGTCATGTTTGGACTGGATTTTGTGTTTCCTTACCTTTACAACATTTTTATCACCTTGTCCAGCATTGGAGAACACTGAGCACTCCTCAAACTACCATATAGTGGTTGTCTAATTGCATTCTTTGTATCAATATCTCAAAATCAGTCTCTGGAATAAATGAAGTAGAGTTCCTAGAGTAATATGTAACACCAAAGGAGTCCCGTCCACTATCTGAGAAAGTGCAAATAATTTTGGAGTACAAGTTATCAGACAAAGTCCATGAGCTCCATACATTTCTTAGAATTGTCAGCTACTGTTGTCACTACCTTGCTCCAAATGTTCAGAAATGTAACATTTTGCGTTTCACAAAATGAAAAAATGTAGTAGCCTATGACTATAATATCAATGAGGCACTGTTGGAACTGGCTAACTCATACAAATAACTGGGTGTAACACTTTGTAGGGAAGAGCGACTGCAGGGACTTATCCCTTGCGGGGACTGATGACCTCAGAAGTTAAGTCCCATAGTGCTCAGAGCCATTTGAACCACTTTTGAACCTATCCCTTGCATGCTTCCCGTGAGACCCACGTTCCCAACTGTCCACAACCTACATTCGTAGTGTTCGTAATAGATATTTGCCCATTCACTCATTACTCGCGCCAGACTAAGCTGACAAGTCCCGTAAGAGTTTGGGCAAAGAGTACACATTCGCACAGAAGGAGGTCAATGGCCGGGTAGCCTTTAACTATATGAAGATGGTATCTGTTCCCAAAAGAACAGATACCATTGATGTCCGTGCATCTTCTCTAGAATGAAATGATAATTAAATCGAAACCCTTAGCTGCCGACAGGTGTTGTTGATTTACATCAATGGGGACAGTTGAAAATGTGTGCCCCGACCGGGACTCGAACCCGGGATCTCCTGCTCCCATTGATGTATATCAACAACACCTGTCAGCAGCTAAGGGTTTCGATTTAAATATTATTTCATTCTAGAGAAGCTGCACGGACATCAGTGGTATCTGTTATTTTGGGAACAGATACCATCTTCATACACTTTTTAGGGATATGAAATGGATTTATCACGTAGGTTCAGTTGTGGGTAAAACAGGTGGTAGACTGCGGTTTATTGACAGAATACTGGGGAAGTGCAATCAGTCTACAAAAGAGATTGGTTACAAATCACTTGTGCAACCCATCCCAGAATATTGCTTAAATATGTGTGACCCATACCAGATAGGACTAATAGGACTTATTGAACTATTCCGAGGAGGACAGCATGACTAGTCACACGTTTGTTTAATCCGCAGGAGACTGTTACAGAAAGGAGACTGTCACAGAGATACTCTAGGAACTCAATGGAAGACAAACCTGAACTATCCAGAATAAGACTATTAACAACTTTAAATGATTACTGTATGGATGTACTCCGAACCCCCTATGTGTCGCTCACATTGGTATCATGAGGATAAGATTCGAATAATTACTGCACGCACAGAGGCATTCAAACAACCATTCTTCCCGCGCTCCATACGTGTATGTAACAGGGAGAAACCCTAGTAACAGATACAGTGGGACGTACCCTCTGCCATGTACCTCACAGTGGTTTGCCGAGTATAGAAGTAGATGTAGATTCTTGGAACAAGTTATCTCTGAGGGAAATTAAGGCTGGTCTTACACCACCATGTTTCTTTGTCAGAGTTGGTATGTCAAATATTTATGGTGTACTAGGGAACTTCGTCAAATCTCACCTATTCTCAAATACAAGGGTTGGAACTTAAATAGTGGCAACTATTTATTCACAACCAATACAAAAGAGTTACATTTTTGCACCTGTTACTGTCCTTCAAAGTACTCATCAGCATTGTGTAGAATCTGTTGCCAGTGGTGTGGAAGGTATAGTATATCGTTAGCATAGCCTGTTGATGATGCGAATGGAGTGGTCTAAAGTTATGGTGATTGTCGTGTACGACTGTGATGGTGTTATCCTAACACATTACATTCCTCCATGGCATACTGTCAATGCACAGTATTACTGTTTTTGGAGCATCACCTGCAACCAGCTTTACGAAAGAAGCGGTGACAATTTCTGCGCAATCCACCCATCATTGTGCATGACAATGCACAGGTGCATACAGCGCAAGCTGTGGCTGCTTTGTTCGGTCAATGGTACTGGGAAGTACTGTACTATCCACCATACTCCCCAGACTGAAATCCTTGTGGCCTTGATTTTATTCCGAAGATGAAAGAACCACTTCATGGCATTGCTTCAGAACTGTTCCAGAGATTCGAAAGGCAGTAGACTGCTTCATTCGCACCATCAACAGAAAAGGCTCTGCTAACGGTATACTACGCCTTCCACATCACTGGTGACGGGTTCTGCACAACGCTGGTGACTACTTTGAAGGACAGTAACAGGTGCAAACATGTAACTCTTTTGTATTTGTTGTGAATAATTAGTTGCATCTATTTAAGTTCCAACCCTCGTAAATATGATCAAATTTAGGTCCTTGCCGTAGATTTGTTCGTAAAAGTCGTTCGTCTTTTGTCCACTGCAGTGTGAAACGTAGCCGCTTGTAGTGCTAGCGTCACTACAGCTATGTGACATCACTATAGTGTATTTGTAAACATCGCTTAAAAGTTGGTGTGTTTCTCCAACTCTTTTTTTTTAATAAATTTGCTTCGACTAGGGTGGGGGGTGAGTAAGGGGCACAGTGCACACCTTTAATTGTGCGTTGATGGGTAGGTGGAATATGCTGCAGGTGACTTCCTATCCACAAGCACAGCAACAGCCATCCATCTTTACTTCTGGAAACATCCAGGTAGCTTTTTAGCAAGTGGAAACAGAGAGCTGTCCAATCTACTTTGTCTATTTTTTAATTCTGGATGCCACAAGTTAAAAAGCGCACGAGGACAAAAATTAAAATCCAGATACTCATTATTTGAAATATGCCCATTATTTTACACCACATATGTAGTTTCACATGAACCAGAGTAATAAGTGTCGTAGAAACATGAAACATCATTTTCACAACTTCGTGCACGCTGTACAACTGCTGTATTTTTACTTTTGCCACTATACCTTTACAATATGAACAGATCGGGGGCCAATGGTTCAAATGGCTGTGAGCACTATGCGACTTAACTTCTGAGGTCATCAGTTGCCTAGAACTTAGAACTAATTAAACCTAACTAACCTAAGGACATCACACACATCCATGCCCGAGGCAGGATTCGAACCTGCGACCGTAGCGGTCGCTCGGCTCCAGACTGTAGCGCCTAGAACCGCACGACCACTCCGGCCGGCGATCGGGGGCCAACATATGGGATTTGTCGTGAGAAATAACATGACTATTAAGCTGCCAGACGTACTGGAACTAACGCACACAGCTTTTTCACACGTTACGGCCTAACGCTGGCAGGATGCCAAACGGCATGTCATAAAAGAAGAGGAGAAAATGTGGCGCCTTGGTGGCTTCGTGGATTTTGTTGTTGATTGACTTTTTATTAGCGTTAGCACATGGCGGTTCCAGAACTGAAATTTATTTCTCTGATTTGGATAAGGAAGGAGCTAAGAAATTACCAGATGACTGACTGTAATTAATACCTTCAGTGACTTCAGTATTCAACAATATAGTGAAATCCCTTCGTTGCGTCACACATAGGCCTAGCTCGCTCAGAAAAATTACCCTGTGTTTAAGTTAGGAATTTTCATCAGTCTTATTTGTAATTAGATTACTATGCATTTTATGCTTTCCGCCCGGTTACGTAAGAAGCATGTGGTAGTGCTGGAGTTTTACTGAATATCATTGCATTCTCTTTAAAAATTAAATTACATTCAAAGCTATATTGTTTCTCTGCTCGTTTTGTTTTATGTCTGAACTGGAACTGCACACAGCATTGCAGGACCGAGCAAGGTGGCGCAGTGTTTAGCATTCACATTTGGGAGGACAACCGTTCAATCCTGCGTCCGGCCATCCTGATTTAGTTTTTCGGTAATCTCCCTAAACCGCTCCAGGCAAATGCCTGCATGGTTCCTTTGAAAGGGTACGGCTGACTTCCTTCCCTAATCCGATGAGACCGATGACCTCGCTGCCTAGTCTCCTCCCCCACAACAACCCATCATTGTAGATTAGTTGGACCAGTTGGCTGGCCAGTGGTATCGTAGTTAAATGTGCAGTTAAAGCTGTTGTTCCGCATTATCGCTCAGTCTATATGCGTGTAACAGCACAAAACTCGTTATGATAGTATTTGACTGTATTGGCTGGGCACAGCTTGGCTTCCGTCCCATGTGAAACGAAATAAAATGAGATTCAAGCATATGCGTAAAGCACATGGTGTAAAGATAGATCCCCGTAAACGATTAACCATTTTGTCAAATTAAGTATGCTTGCCAAATATTTGGCCATGTGCAGTGCTGTTTGACATGTTTGCCAAGCATAGATCGTATTTTGATTGACAGAAAGTTTGACAAGATACCGTAGCGAACGTTATTTATGACAATGTTTTGCCGCAAATGTTTAGTGAAAAATTGTTTTATTACAATTTATCTCATTATATCGTGAATTTCCACAACCATGGAAACCGTGGTCAAGTATAAAAACAAAATAGCACTGAAAATTATCAAGATGTTAAAGAAATAGCATCTTTCCCAGCCATATATTACGCATGAATAGGTTATGAACAAAATCAATATTTTACGCGTGCAGTTACGTACAAGCGAAAGTGAAATGAAAGAAAACAAATTTAAGTTCTCCGGCTCTTCCGAGGATGATGTGAGCAATATGTTCATGTGTTGTGGTATTTTAATGAACTGTCTTAGAGGAACAAGTAGAAGAGAATACATTTTCGCATACTTGTCTTCTTTTTCAATGTGAGGGCGAAGTAACGCTAAACAAGTTATTGAACGTTATGCTGCGTATCCGCAGAAAGTTGATGTAATCATCGGGTTCTGACGATTATATTTCCTTTAGGAGATATTCATTGGCAAATTTCTCATTTTAAGCTATTCCCTGAACCAGTGTCCGGTTTTATTCTTCTTCTTCTTCTTCTTCTTCTTCTTCTTCTTCTTCAAACACAGTGCCAAAAGTCAATGCCATGACTGGTTTGTCTGCATTTGTGGCCGTTCTAACTACTGTCAAAACACGGACAGCGTCTGCTTCGAACTGAAGTTAAACTGACAGACAAACGTTCTTTGAACATATGCGGGCTTGCTTGGCAAATCCATGGCTACGTAAGAGCAATTTTATCAAACACGTTTGATCGTTTACGGGGGCCGTAAGGTTTACATCGGGTTTTAAGATGAATACAGTGTATTAATACTAATGCTGTAGTAAACCGTAGTACAGACAGTTTCCCATCATATAGTATAAATGTATTTATAATCTATGGTTTCCTTGTCATGTACAATATGAAACAGCATCAGAGGGAGTTTTATTAATCGAGATTTATCCTGCCTGCGGTTTAAACGGATCCGCTAACTAGTTGCAGTGTGAGCTACTGCAGAGTTCTGAAAACATCACTTTAACAGAAATAAGGGAAAATTTATCCTCACAAACACTTCTCTTGTCTGTATATTGTCAAGCGTTTCGCATTTCCTAGTGTCAGTAGGAGAAGTCTGTGAGATTAAATTTTCCTTATTTTAGTAACGATCAAGTTTCCAGAATGATAGCAACATCTCATTCGACTAGTTTATGACAACAATGTTCCTTTCATCCACGCGAAATTGGGAATCATTACAGGGTGTCATGTGCAAGACAACTTAAACAACAATCATAACTGACAGTATCCATCCTTTTTATGTTAAAAATAATACTAATACCATTATCCCATTATGTTTTTTACACAAATATAAAGTTGTGTATCCGTGATAGTTTTGTGTAATAATGACCTGCAGACAATGAAAACTTTATTATTATTAGGGGTTTTGTAGATAATAGTGTAAATACTTCGACATTGCAGAAAAATAAGATGTGACACTGTCTTTGTACAGTGTGGTGAAAGACCTTTCTGCGTACTGAAGCTGAAGGTTCTTTTCCAGGTAAAACAAAGCGGTGATGTCTGCCGAGGCTGAAAATGCAGATGAGGCTTCAGCTGCAGAAAGGTTTGTTGTACCTGTATGAGGAATTAATTCTGTGAGGAGCAATTTTTCCCACTTCAATCAGGTCTTGCATCTTCACCCAGCTGGAAGGATGGAGCAAACCAAGCTTACTCATTCTTCAAAAGACAATATTTGAGGAGTTCTTACCAATTTATCTTGTCATTGTGTTCGCACTGTGCCCTTGAGTGAAAAAATAATTGTTCAGTAAAAAGTCTTTCTTTGTGAACACCTTCTTTTAAAGGTGACAGTTATTTTTGCTTATGTCTTAAAAGAATGAAAAGCTATTCATCCTGAGCTGTGATTTAGCTCTCAGCAGAAAATGGCATGTGATTAGAGGGTATGTATATGACTTGAAACTGTCAGAATCACTGGTCATCATATGTTCTTTGTGAATGCTAGAGTTTGCTCAATACAGGGACTAAGACATGCTCTGCAAACAGCATTTCCCAGATTTGTGTATTACATAGTGGAAGATTTCTTGGTATTAAGAAATATTTACCGCATTCCTTCATTCCTATAAATAAAAAAAATGGTTACATAAGAAATGAAATATGGCATGACACTATTTCTCTGTTGCGTGAATTTAATTTCTGTTATGTAAAAAATAATATTATATTGCTGATGTTTTTCTGTTAAGATAATGAACTTGGCTAAATTTTCAGTCTTGCGAGTTAAAAGAAAGTTCTTTGATTAACAATCAATAAAATATATTATTTGCTGTCACAGAAAATTGCCAGAGTGTGGCACTTGAAGATGGCACAACTGCATACATTACTCTCCCAGAGCATTTATTGGCAAGTATAGATGATGAATCAACCAAAAAACATTCTCAACAAAATCTACAGAAGGCATACCAAGAGGAGCAAGAACAAACGGAAATACAAATCACACCAGTAGAAGAGGCACGGCCTAAATGCTTCATGTGCACCCATGAAGGCTGTGGGAAGTTGTACACTACACTGCATCACCTCAGGGTTAGACACACTACTTTTTATCTTTATTCTTTATATTCTTACAATATAGTTACTGTAGAAATAATACATTTTTTGCCTGTTTAATATATTGCAACACATAATAACAAATATGTAGCTGCATGCAAAGTTTTTTTGGACTACAATTATTTGTGTTAATGTATTATTTAAAAAAACTTTTTTGATAATGACCTACAGATAAAGTTCTAGATATGTACAGAATGTCCCTCAAAATGTCTCAAATTTGTATTTGTAAATAGGTACATTGCCTCTGATGAGAAATGCAACTCATGACAGGTACCATTGTTGGGCTCTCCTGCAGAAATAGCTTTTTGCTCTGTAGGTCACAAGTTTGGGACTGGGGAAGGAAACTCGTGAAACACTTGATAGTTTGAAAGTGATTGCTGAACTTAATCATTTGTGAACATTTATTGTGGTAACATGGCATGCTGCACAGAGGAGGTGAAAGTGAGTGCAGTCTGGAAGGAATAACGGCCAAAGTTCACTTCCAGTGTAGGCAGCTCGTGCCTTATGTGTGGCTGTTGGAATTTGTTGAAGTCAGTAGTAGCCAGTCGTGTTATAGTACAATGAGAAATAGACTAGTGAATATAATATAACAATAATATCCAAAAAAATTCAAATAATATCACATCACAGCCAATACAGATTAAGCGTGGAATATACCAAGGAGACTCATTAAATCCTTTCTGGTTCTGTCTTGCTCTGAACCCACTATCCAACATGCTAAATAATACAAATTATGGATACAATATTACTGGAACATACCAACACAAAATCACACATTTGCTATACATGGATGATCTAAAACTACTGGCAGCAACAAATCAACAACTCAACCAATTACTAAAGATAACAGAAGTATTCAACAATGATATAAATATGGCTTTTGGAACAGACAAATGTAAGAAAAATAACATAGTCAAGGGAAAACACACTAAACAAGAAGATTACATATTGGATAACCACAGCAACTGTATAGAAGCGATGGAAAAAATAGATGCCTGTAAATATCTAGGATACAGACAAAAATAGGAATAGATAATACAAATATTAAAGAAGAACTAAAAGAAAAATATAGACAAAGACTAACAAAAATACTGAAAACAGAATTGACAGCAAGAAACAAGACAAAAGCTATAAATACTTATGCTATACCAATATTGACCTACTCATTTGGAGTAGTGAAATGGAGTAACACAGACCTAGAAGCACTCAATACACTTACACGATCACAATGCCACAAATATAGAATACATCACATACATTCAGCAACAGAAAGATTCACATTAAGCAGAAAGGAAGGAGGAAGGGGATTTATCGACATTGAAAAACTTCATTATGGACAGGTATACAATTTAAGAAAATTCTTTATAGAACAAGCAGAAACTAGCAAAATACACAAAGCAATCACTCTTATAAATACATCGGCTACACCATTGCAATTTCATAACCACTTCTACAACCCTTTAGATTACATAACATCAACAGATACAAAGAAAGTAAATTGGAAAAAGAAATCACTACATGGCAAGCACTCATATCATCTAACACAGCCACACATCGATCAAGACGCATCCAACACATGGCTAAGAAAAGGCAATATATACAGTGAGACGGAAGGATTCATGATTGCAATACAGGATCAAACAATAAACACCAGATATTACAGCAAGCATATTATTAATGATTCCAATACCACAACAGATAAATGCAGACTTTGCAAACAACAAATAGAAACAGTAGATCACATCACAAGCGGATGTACAATACTAGCAAATACAGAATACCCCAGAAGACATGACAATGTAGCAAAAATAATACATCAACAACTTGCCATACAACATAAACTAATAAAACGACACGTTCCCAAATACAAGTATGCACCACAAAATGTACTGGAGAATGATGAATACAAATTATACTGGAACAGAACCATTATAACAGATAAAACAACACCACATAACAAACCTGACATCATACTCACCAATAAAAAGAAGAAATTAACACAACTAATCGAAATATCCGTACCCAATACAACAAATATACAGAAAAAAAACAGGAGAGAAAATTGAAAAATACATGCAACTGGCTGAGGAAGTCAAGAACATGTGGCATCAGGATAATGTTGACATTATACCAATTATACTCTCAACTACAGGAATAATACCACACAATATCCACCAGTACATCAACACAATACAGCTACATCCAAACGTATATATACAACAACAGAAAACTGTAATTATTGATACATGTTCAATTACCTGAAAGTTCCTAAATGCAATGTAACATATACTGTACAGTTAAAAGGAAGTCACGCTTGATCACGGTCCGCGTCACTTTCAATTTTTAACCAGACATAACATCTGAGACAGGAAAGAGAAATAATAATAATAATAATAATAATAATAATAATATTTTATAGAACATAGGAATTGCTTTTATTTATTTTCGATACGCAGAGAGTCAGAATAACTTTTATTGCTCTGGTTATTGTGAATTTTAAGGTTGTGTACTGATGGTCACATTTCTTTTATTATTCGAAAAACCAAGATTTTTGTCAGGCTGGCCTGTAATGAAGCTTGAGAGCTATGTTAGGTTGGAATGTAACCCATTTTGGTTGGGTAGGAAATTAGATGAATTTGAAAGCAAAAAACCTGATTGTGGTGATGGATTGAGCTGTAGCTTAGCCTCAGGTCTAGGTTAGGTTGGAGTTTAATAATTTGCATGTGAGTTGAAGAAGCCAATGAATCTCAATGTGAAAATAATAGATTGATGTTTAGCGTAGCTCATGATACACATTTGTCATTACAATAACCTACTTGTATGTCTTATTTCCAATTTTCCTGAGGACTGAAGACTGTGGTTAAGTTGTAACCTTGCACTAGAAAATACTAGCTAATTTTATTTAGAAACCACAGGAAATTATGAACAAGAATCTCATCGGCTACCTACATGTCATTCGTTATTCATTGTGTCGACTTTCCAGGATTCATTCAGTGAACCTTTACCAACAGCAGCAACAGTGCAAAAGCTGCCAACACCGTAAGTGCACTTCTACTCAGCCGAGAATCGAACCCGGGCCCATTTGCATGGGATTCTGCCACACTACCAGTCAACTATCAAGGCAGACAATATTCCAATTGCTGATACTGGGAGGACAAACGAACCAACCAGCATCAGGCTTTGTACACCCGTAGTCAGTAGAAGCACCTCGAGGAGACGCAGCTTGGGGAGGTGGTGCAGAGAAATGTGGTAACACTCCTTTTGTTAAATGAACTGCGGCAGAACATTGTCACTGAGCACAGGCTAAGAATTCTGCAGTTCATACATACCTCAGCGAAACACAGCAGATGATGATGTGAGCCACGTGGTGTTGTGCGGGCAAGCTGCTGAGAGCATGGCCGGGGGTATTGCCTCGTCGGAGAGGAACAAGAGCCTGCTCGAGCGACACTGCGGCATGCCTCGTGTCTGGAATGCGTGGCCGTCTTAAATTCTCCCTCCAGCGGAAGTGACCAGTGAAGATATTGGGGAGCTGGTTTCCAGTCAGTGCAGCCCATCAGCTGTTGCTACAGATAGAGGCGATGGAAGGAGTTTCCACGGTCCCTTGGGGCCCTGCCTGGTCAGACTGTACTTTCCATTTTTTGTGAAATGAAAGTGCATCATTGGACCAATCCTGAAACATATTCAGTAGTTGGGTAACAGTAACAGTATTAATACTAAACCCATTTAACAATATTAAGCCTAAACCCATTATAGGATGGATGCACTTATGACGTATGATCAGCAAAAGTGAAAGTTAGTAACAGGAAACATCCATGGGCAGTTTCAGCCAAACCTATTAAACACATGACTTACCTTCTGGGACAAAAGGCTGTGGGGATGGGAAAAACATTGTGTGTTAGTGAGTAGGAGAGGGATTAGGCATGTAAAAAATAAACATTTCTCTGTATTTGCTGGAGTATTTTCAACCAAACTTGGTACAAGCAACTTATGAAGTAGGACTTTGGGAATGAGGCATGCAAAAGAGTAGCTGGAAGTGGTCTGGGAAAAATATGTAAAAGGAAGCATAACTCTAGAAAGAACACCAGAAGAGAATGAGATTTTCACTCTGCAGCAGAGTGTGCACTGATATGAAACTTCCTGGGAGATTAAAACTGTGTGCCGGACCGAGACTCGAACTCGGGATCTTTGCCTTTCGTGGGCAAGTGCTCTACCGGCTGAGCTACCCAAGCACAACTCACGCCCCGTCCTCACAGCTTTTACTTCTCATTCTGGAAACATCCCCCAGGCTGTGGCTAAGCCATGTCTCCGCAATATCCTTTCTTTCAGGAGTGCTAGTTCTGCAAGGTTCGCAGGAGAGCTTCTGTTAAGTTTGGAAGGTAGGAGACAAGGTACTGGCAGAAGTAAAAGCTGTGAGGACGGGCAATGAGTCGTGCTTGGGTAGCTCAGTCGGTAGAGCACTTGCCCGCGAAAGGCAAAGGTCCCGAGTTCGAGTCTCGGTCCGGCACACAGTTTTAATCTGATAGGAAGTTTCTTAACACCAGAAGAATTTTTTACTTCACATTTGAACTGGAATTTCAGTCTGGGAATAACCCTCCAGGCTTAGTCATGTCTCTGTAGTATCCTTTCTTCCAGGAGTGAGAGCTTCAGTGTCCATCGCATCCTGCAGAGATAAGTGCAGGGAGCAGATACTGATCTTCTGACCTACATGAACTGCAACAGCTGCAGCTTGCATTTTAGTACCGAAGGACAAAGCCGAGGAGTTGAGTGTGTTATTGACACACATAGCAACCCCTCTTTGGCCTACTCCCATCATGTCAGCCTTGCAACGAAAACTACAGCCCCATAATACAGCATCAACAGACACTTTAAAGCGCACTTCCTGCAAACAAAGGACAGGAGGCCTTTTTGTGCAAGGAGTTTCAGTTCCTCCACATCTGTTCTGAATCCATTAATGTTCCACTGCAATATGGGAGCCATTTATAATGGAGATTGCATTTTTACCCTGTCTTTCTGCTAGGGAGGGGAGCCTGTACTGTGTGGAGGCAGAGCCTTGGGGTGAGATTGACTGCTCTATGCCATCATCATGGAATGAGAAATGTCAGAGCCACGTCGACATCATCAGACTGCTTACTTTCCATCTCCCATCAGTGGCTGTGATAGTGGCTGCACTTGATGGCAGCAACGACAGCCTTTTTTGAAGTTCTGGGAGAAGGTATGGGCTTTGAAATAACAGCAGCAGCAGCAGCACAAGTGCCCTATTCATGATGATGTGGATTCAACAATGCCTTTTCTGTCCCACTCGGCTTTCAGTTCCACTTTGTGAATGTCAGTGACATCTTTGCATGACACAACACCTTTGCTATAGTTCCAGTGTGTTGTGCATTTCAGTTTTGATTGCATTCTCCCCAAGGCACTGGGCTTTCTGTAGGTTCTTCACTCGTTTAGCTAGATTTCAGTGTATATACTATTTCTGCTTTGGTGCTTTCTATAAGTCTTGGAGCTCTGGTTATTCCTCAACACAGCTATTACAATTTACAGCTATAATAAAGATTAAAACAAACAATCCAGTTCTGCAAATAGCGAGCATGTAAGCATGTTTTCACAGAGAGAAAATGTACCTTATTTGTGAACCTACTAACGCTTTCCACATCATAGTGAGTTGTCACAAATATAATCCACAGAACATGCAAAAATGTTGAACTAAACTCTGTCAACTTTTAGTTGCTACGTGTGGTGCATCGCCAGGGATCTTATTCTGAGTTAGAAAGTCATATCTGAACTTCCTGGCAGATTAAAACTGTGTGCTGGACCAGAGCTCAAACCTGAGTCCTTTGCCTTTTGCAGGCAAGTGCTCCATCAAGTAAGCTCTCCAACCATGACAGATGACCCGCCTTCACAGTTTTTACTTCTGCCAGTATTGACATGTCTGCCTGTGTCTGTATATGTGCAGATGGATATGTGTGTGTGTGTGTGTGTGTGTGTGTGTGTGTGTGTGTGTGTGTGTGTGTGTGTGTGTGCGCGTGCGCGAGTGTATACCTGTCCTTTTTTCCCCCCTAAGGTAAGTCTTTCCACTCCCAGGATTGGAATGACTCCTTACCCTCTCCCTTAAAACCCACATCCTTTCGTCTTTCCCTCTTCTTCCCTCTTTCCCAATGAAGAAACCGTGGGTTGCGAAAGCTTGAAATTTGTGTGTGTGTTCGTGTGTTTTTTTATTGTCTCCTATCAACATACCAACGCTTTCATTTGGTAAGTTACTGCATCTTTGGTTTTAGGTTGATAGACACACAAACAAACAAAAACATACACACAAAATTCTAGCTTTCGCAACCAACGGTTGCCTCATCGGGAAAGAGGGAAGGAGAGGGAAAGACGAAAGGATGTGGGTTTTAAGGGAGAGGGTAAGGAGTCATTCCAATCCCAGGAGTGGAAAGACTTACCTTAGGGGGGAAAAAAGGACAGGTATACACTCGCACACACACCCATATCCAACCGCACATACACAGACACAAGCAGACATTTCATGTTGTTGAAAGACAGGTGAGGTATGAGCAGCGGAAACTTGAAATTAGTGGAGGTTGAGGCCTGGCGGATAACGAGAAAAGAGGATTACTGAAGGGCAAGTTCCCATCGCCGGAGTTCTGACAGGTTGGTGTTAGTGGGAAGTATCCAGATAACCCGGACGGTGTAACACTGTGCCAAGATGTGCTGGCTGTGCACCAAGGCATGTTTAGCCACAGGGTGATCCTCATTACCAACAAACACTGTCTGCCTGTGTCCATTCATGTGAATGGACAGTTTGTTGCTGGTCATTCCCACATAGAAAGCTTCACAGTGTAGGCAGGTCAGTTGGTAAATCACATGGGTGCTTTCACAAGTGGCTCTGCCTTTGATCGTGTACACCTTCTGGGTTACAGGACTGGAATAGGTGGTGGTGGGAGGGTGCATGGGACAGGTTTTACACCGGGGGCGGTTACAAGGGTAGGAGCCAGAGGGTAAGGAAGGTGGTTTGGGGATTTCATAGGGATGAACTAAGAGGTTACGAATGTTAGATGGACGGCGGAAAGACACTCTTGATGGAGTGGGGAGGATTTCATGAAGGATGGATCTCATTTCAGGGCAGGATTTGAAGAAGTCGTATCCCTGCTGGAGAGCCACATTCAGAGTCTGATCCAGTCCCGGAAAGTATCCTGTCACAAGTGGTGCACTTTTGTGGTTCTTCTGTGGGAGGTTCTGGGCTTGAGGGGATGAGGAAGTGGCTCTGGTTATTTGCTTCTCTACCAGGTCGGGAGGATAGTTGCGGGATGCGAAAGCTGTTTTCAGATTGTTGGTGTAATGGTTCAGGGATTCAGGACTGGAGCAGATTCGTTTGCCATGAACACCTAGGCTGTAGGGAAGGGACCGTTTGATGTGGAATGGGTGGCAGCTGTCATAATGGAGGTACTGTTGCTTGTTGGTGGGTTTGATGTGGACGGACGTGTGAAGCTGGCCATTGGACAGATGGAGGTCAACGTCAAGGAAAGTGGCATGGCATTTGGAGTAGGACCAGGTGAATCTGATGGAACCAAAGGAGTTGAGGGTGGGGAGGAAATTCTGGAGTTCTTCTTCACTGTGAGTCCAGATCATGAAGATGTCATCAATAAATCTGTACCAAACTTTGGGTTGGCAGGCCTGGGTAACCAAGAACCAAGAAGGCTTCCTCTAAGCGACCCATGAATAGGTTGGCGTACGAGGGGCCCATCCTGGTACCCATGGCTGTTCCCTTTAATTGTTGGTATGTCTAGCCTTCAAAAGTGAAGAAGTTGTGGGTCAGGATGAAGCTGGCTGAGGTAATAAGGAAAGTGGCTTTAGGTAGGGTGGCAGTTGATCGGCGTGAAAGGAAGTGCTCTATCGCAGCGAGGCCCTGGACATGCAGAATATTTGTGTATAAGGAAGTGGCCTCAATGGTTACAAGGATGGTTTCCGGGGGTAACAGATTGGGTAAGGATTCCAGGCGTTCGAGAAAGTGGTTGGTGTCTTTGATGAAGGATGGGAGACTGCATGTAATGGGTTGAAGGTGTTGATCTATGTAGGCAGAGATACATTCTGTGGGGGCTTGGTAACCAGCTACAATGGGGCGGCCGGGATGATTGGGTTTGTGAATTTTAGGAAGGAGGTAGAAGGTAGGGGTGCGGGGTGTCGGTGGGATCAGGAGGTTGATGGAGCCAGGTGAAAGGTTTTGTAGGGGGCCTAAGGTTCTGAGGATTCCTTGAAGCTCCACCTGGACATCAGGAATGGGATTACCTTGGCAAACTTTGTATGTGTTGTTGTCTGAAAGCTGACGCAGTCCCTCAGCCACATACTCCCGACGATCAAGTACCACGGTCGTGGAACCCTTGTCCGCCGGAAGAATGACGATGGATCGGTCAGCCTTCAGATCACGGATAGCCAGGGCTTCAGCAGTGGTGATGTTGGGAGTAGGATTTAGGTTTTATAAAAAGGATTGAGAGGCAAGGCTGGAAGTCAGAAATTCCTGGAAAGTTTGGAGAAGGTGATTTTGAGGAAGAGGAGGTGGGTCCCACTGTGACGGAGGATGGAACTGTTCCAGGCGGGGTTCAATTTGGATAGTGTCTTGGGGAGTTGGATCATTAGGAGTAGGATTAGGATCATTTTTCTTCGTGGCAAAGTGATATTTCCAGCAGAGAGTACGGGTGTAGGACAGTAAATCTTTGACAAGGGCTGTTTGGTTGAATCTGGGAGTGGGGCTGAAGGTGAGGCCTTTGGATAGGACTGAGGTTTTGGATTGGGAGAGAGGTTTGGAGGAAAGGTTAACTACTGAATTAGGGTGTTGTGGTTCCAGATTGTGTTGATTGGAATTTTGAGGTTTTGGAGGAGGTGGAGCTGGAAGTGGGAGATTGAGTAGATGGGAGAGACTGGGTTTGTGTGCAATGAGAGGAGGTTGAGGTTTGTTGGAAAGGTTGTGAAGGGTGAGTGAGTTGCCTTTCCGGAGGTGGGAACCAGGAGATTGGATAGTTTTTTGAGGTGGAGGGTGGCATGCTGTTCTAATTTGCGGTTGGCCTGTAGGAGGATGCTCTGAACAGCTGGTGTGGATGTGGGAGAGGAAAGACTGAGGACTTTTATTAAGGATAGGAGTTGACAGATGTGTTCGTTGGCTGAGTTGATGTGTAGGTGAAGGATTAGGTGGGTGAGGGCAATGGATTGTTCAGTTTGGAATTGGTATAGGGACTGATGGAAAGAAAGGTTGCAGCCAGAGATGGGAACTTTAAGTGTGAGGCCTTTGGGGGTAATGCCAAACGTCAGACAAGCCTGAGAAAATAAAATATGGGAGCGTAACCTGGCTAGGGCGAAGACATGTTTGCGGAGGGAATGTAAATAAAACTTAATGGGGTCATTGTGGGGGTGTTGTGAGGGTGACATGGTATTAGAAGGTGGAAAGTGTAACACGAGGCTGAAATGAAAATGAAAATAAAAATATATGGGGAGAGATAAAGGTGACTAGAAAGCAACTGGAGATCTGGTGTGAAAAAAGGCGAAAAAGTGTTGGTTAAAGCTGGGCTATGTTGATCCTGTGGTGAACTTGGGTTGGTAGACAACGATGTGCCCAAAGGTTAGATGGTTGTGTTGCCGCCAAAACCGTTAAAGGGTGGAGAAATTCAGGAAAATTTCGAAAAAACTGCGTGTAAATGTATTAAAAGGAGTGGTTTTGTGGTGGCAGATTATGAAAATGAGGCTATCAGTTGTCTGATGAAGAAATAATGACGTTAAAACCTGTGGGAAGCGGCTAAAAATGATCAGTGATGTGTGAAAAACGGAAATGGAAATAAAGCGAAAGTTATTAGAACTGGCCAAAATGGTTGTTTAATAGGTGAAAGGAACTGTTTGTGAACTAGAAACGGTGGATTTTATAGCAGCGGTAGTGTTGAACGCGGAAAAAAAATTTTTTTTGGTTATGGTTTGGAAGTGGGTTACGTATTATTGAGTATATATAGGCGGGATAAAATTGTATAGTAGATTACGGTAAAAAGGAGAAGGTGAATACAAAGTGAAACTAGTGGCAAAAACAGAGAGAGAAAATAAGACGACAGAAAAGATTTCGAAATGCAACAGTAACAATAACAAATGTAATTGTTGGGTTCAAATTAATGATATGGATATAATGGAGGGAAACATACCACATGGGAAAAATATATCTAAAAACAAAGATGATGTGACTTACCAAACGAAAGCACTGGCAGGTCGATAGACACACAAACATACACACAAAATTAAAGCTTTCGCAACCAACCAACGGTTGCTTTATCAGGAAAGAGGGAAGGAGAGGGAAAGACGAAAGGATGTGGGTTTTAAGGGAGAGGGTAAGGAGTCATTCCAATCCCGGAAGCGGAAAGACTTACCTTAGGGGGAAAAAAGGACAAGTATACACTCGCACACACACCCATATCCAACTGCACATATATATATATATATTCATGAAGGATGGATCTCATTTCAGGGCAGGGCCCTGAAATGAGATCCATCCTTCATGAAATCCTCCCCACTCCACCTAGAGTGTCTTTCCGCCGTCCACCTAACCTTCGTAACCTCTTAGTTCATCCCTATGAAATCCCCAAACCACCTTCCCTACCCTCTGGCTCCTACCCCTGTAACCGCCCCCGGTGTAAAACCTGTCCCATGCACCCTCCCACCACCACCTATTCCAGTCCTGTAACCCGGAAGGTGTACACGATCAAAGGCAGAGCCACGTGTGAAAGCACCCACGTGATTTACCAACTGACCTGCCTACACTGTGAAGCGTTCTATGTGGGAATGACCAGCAACAAACTGTCCATTCGCATGAATGGACACAGGCAGACAGTGTTTGTTGGTAATGAGGATCACCCTGTGGCTAAACATGCCTTGGTGCACGGCCAGCACATCTTGGCACAGTGTTACACCGTCCGGGTTATCTGGATACTTCCCACTAACACCAACCTGTCAGAACTCCGGAGATGGGAACTTGCCCTTCAGCATATCCTCTCTTCTCGCTATCCGCCAGGCCTCAATCTCCGCTAATTTCAATCTGCCGCCGCTCATACCTCACCTGTCTTTCAACATCATCTTTGCCTCTGTATTTCCGTCCCGACTGACATCTCTGCCCAAACTCTTTGCCTTTACAAATGTCTGCTTGTGTCTGTGTATGTGTGGATGGATATGTGTGTGTGTGTGCGAGTGTATACCTGTCCTTTTTTCCCCCTAAGGTAAGTCTTTCCGCTCCCGGGATTGGAATGACTCCTTACCCTCTCCCTTAAAACCCATATCCTTTTCTTCCCTTCTCCTTCCCTCTTTCCTGACGAGGCAACCGTTGGTTGCGAAAGCTAGAGTTTTTTTGTGTGTATGTTTGTGTTTATTTGTGTGTCTATCGACCTGCCAGCGCTTTTGTTGGGTAAGTCTCATCATCTTTCTTTTTAAATATATTTTTCCCACGTGGAATGTTTCCCTCTATATATATATATATATATGTGCATTGCAAAATCTTATTTATCTGCTGATACCAAGCAAGTGACTTTTAGTTAAAATGTCTCTCCTGTACGGGAATATACATAATGAATGTACAAGTGCAGGTGTTGACACATAGATGACGACATATGGAAGTTTGGGTCTTGCTGTAAAGCATGCTCAGTTAGCTGAAATGGTTAAGGTGGTCATTTGTGACAAGTGGGAAATCCAAGTTCGAGTCCTGGTCCAGCACAAATTTTCAAGTTGTCATTCCATTATATAGTTGTAGGTTGTCCACATTTACAACTGTGAATATATTTCATGTAGATATTTTTATGTCTGTGTGCTTTTCTCCTTCCTGCGCAAGACTGAGGTTAAGTGGTGGATGATGGGGGCTATTTTTGTTCCTGGTGTTGTATTGATGAATGACACTATTATTTCCAAATAATGCCTGATTCTTTCAGATGAATCTCATAAGAGAATAAATGTATGTAAGGGTATTGTTAGTAGTCTAATGTGTTATGTTTTAAACAGCTGTCTACATGAAATTCAACGGTGAACACCAGATATTATACTTATGGCATGTTTCTGTATAATGAACACTTTGTGTCTGTTGGCTCAGAAAATTTTTCCATCTTACACCAAGAAATGAAAGTATGCAAAATAAGCTAATTTTCTGATGCCTTCATCAGCAAAACCAGCAATTGCACTTAGAGCAAATGTTGCTGAGCTCAGGCTTTTGAAAATATTGATAATATGTTATTTCTAATTCAAGTTATGATCAGTATGCAGACCCAGGAATTTTATGCAACCAGTTACATATATTTTCTTTCCCCTTGCCGCATTGTTATTGATAATGATACGCCTTGCCTTGTGTAGAATTGTATGAACTTCTTCTTCTTCTTTTTAGTAGGAAAGAAAGGTGCCTTTTACCATGAACCAGTCGATATTGTCTTTGAGAATTTCATTGATTGTTCATTCCGTTGTAGCAGTACTGTTGGGCTTCAATATGATTATTGCATCATCTGCAAAGAGCACAATTTCTGTTTTATCAGTATAACATGGGAGGCCACTTACATATTGCAAGAACAGGAGTGTTCCCAGAATTTAACCCTATTGAATGCCAGTAGTAATTTGTCCCCATTCAGAAGAAGATTCATCTTGAGATGTGCATCAGCTATTTAAGATGGCCATTTGCTTGATATCAATTAAATATGAAGTGAACAACTTAGTTATTATACCTCAAAAACCATGAACTTTAAGACTTTCCAAAAAAATTAAAATTGTGATTGAGTTGGTGATGGGGTCTTATAAATGGAAAGTAACTTGTTAGTTTTAATCTATAGTTTTTTATATTTCTAGTTTGATTGCTGAGTGCCCCAATCATATTGAAATCCAAGTTTGGTCAATTAGAATGCCACAGAATCTTAAGAAAACTTTTAGAAATTAGCAGCACTCTGTAAAACTGTTTCAAAGTAGTAAACATTATAGAAAATCTGTTCCTATACGTGTATGTTCTAAGATATGAGAAGTGATCGGAAACTAAGGTTACAAGGCTGATGTTCCTAGATTTTTATCTCTTACAATGAAATTAGTAATTTGAGGTAATCCTGATACATGTGGTTGGCAGCTGTGCAGAGTTTCAAGGATCCGTCACATACAGCACTAGTTGTAGGTGACTCGTTTGGAAAACTGCTCTCAAAGGAATCTGATTAGGTATTCAATTTCTGTGAGCAGAACTTGTAAGCATGTCTGAAATTCATTGGTAGCTTGTAGAGGTTCACAGACAGACTGTAATATCATGTCAGTATGTCAGAGAATGGTGTCGAAGTTCATTACCACTAGAGAAAATGTCACCAACAAGAATTACCATGGCTGACAGAGTTGGCATTAACAGATTGGAGCACAGCTTGCATGGTGGAGCTGATTCAAGACAGTGGAAGGACCATGTTATGGCATGTGATGGTGGAATTGGGAATGTCGTTGGGAAGCATTTGTCACATTGTTCGTGATATTCTGCAGTGTTGGAAAGTTTTTTGCTGACTGCTTCCATGAAATTTGACCAACCAACACAAGGAGAAGTGTACAAGGACAAACCTGTAACTTTTGCAATGGTTCTCCATGGAAGGGGCAGTTTCCCTCACAGCAATATCATGGGTGACAAAACATGGATCCACCACTACACTCCCAACAGTAAGTAGTCACTAGTGGAGTAGAAACACCCCTCCTCAGCAAAAAGGCAAAGAAGTTTGAGGAGACTGCCATCTGCAGGAAGGTGATAGCCACAACGTTTTGGGACATTGTGTCACACTTGTGGAGTTTTTGGAAAGAGGGAAAACAGTGACCACTGATTGATACTGTATGACCTGGACATGATTGCTCAAAGTAGTCAGGAGGAAATACTCATTACTTCCAACTGAGGACATCATCTTCCTTCATGGCAAAGCATAACCTCATACAGCCAAGAAGACCACAATGCTGTGGAAGTAGTTTCGCTGGGCCATCGTCAACCACCCCCCACCCGCTGTGGTCCCAACCTCGCACCAAGCGACTTTCTTATTTTTCCTCACTTGGAGGGACACCTAGGAGGCTGATGATTCGCTTCAGGCTAGAAGGTGGAACACTTTGTGATAACGTGGCTGAATGCACAAGGACAGCATTTTTACCAAGAGGTTGTATTCAAACTCATCCCAGAAAACTAACCTAATGTATGTACTATCAGTTGGCTGTATTGGTTGTCATACTTCATAGTAGGTAATTAGCAAGTAATCCTTGATCAGTTTCATGTAATATTCTGTACTTACATTCGTTAAGTGACTGTAGTGTCTGTTGTCTTATAAACTATTAAGATGTCCATAAACAAATCTGAATGACAGAGCGTGTAAATAAAGTTTCAAGACTGATTTTTTCCTGAGTAGCGGTGTGCGTGCAGACCAGTCTCACCACCTGAGGCGGGTGGTGGGGGCTGTCGGCTAAGTGAGCCAAGCATTGGCATTCGCTGGCAAAATTCTGGGGTCAAAACATTGAAAGTTTAGGGAGTGTCCGTTTCAAAATGTCATCAAGAAATCGGAGTGTCTGAAATGCAGCGGCTCTTGGAGCAGCGGTGTTTAATCAAATTTTTGTGTAAAACTGGGAAAGACCAGTATGGAAACATTCAAAATGATTCAAGAGGCCTATAAAGAATACACCTTGTCACATGCTGTGATTTTCATGTGGCACAATAGGTTCAAAAATGGCCATGATGACTTGGAGGATGATGAACTCTGTGGAAGACCTTCAACAAGCAGGACTGATGAAAATCTGGCCAAAGTGCATCAAGTTTTAAACAGTGATCAACATCTCAACATCAGAAAGGTTGCAGATGAAATGGGTTTGAATCACCAAACTGTTTCAGCTAGTGACAGAAGATATAATGATGAGAAAAGTGTGCACAAAACTTGTCCTTAAAGTGCTCTCAGATGAACAGAAGAAGCAGCACTTGGCTGTTTCACAGGAAATGGTTGAATGTTTGCAAACCGAACCTAATTTTTGGACAAAGTGGTTACTAGTGAAGAGACGTGGCTGTTTGAATACGGTCCAGAGTTGAAGAGGCAGAACTTGGAGTGGCACACCTCCGCATCACCAAAGCCGAAGAAAGCCCGCATGAGGAAGTCACATGTGAAAGCATGCTTATTGCTTTCTTTGGTGCAAAAGGAATGATCCACAAAGAGTTTGTGCCTGCCGGACAGACTGTCAATGGTCAGTATTATTCCGGAGTGGTCCGCCATTTGAGGGATCAAGTGTGCCGAGAGAAGAAAGACGACTGGGTACTACACCATGACCATGTGACTGTTCACACCTGCTTCACTGTCACTGAAGTTTTGACCCAGTTCAACATGGCAAAGAATTTTAGTCTGATGTATGAAAGTATTCAATAAATTTCATGTTCTGATGCAATTCTTGAAAGTTTATTTACACATCCTGTCTGTTAGTGTTTTTCAAGGAACATGTAAAAACTATGTGCGGTTACACTGATGTTTCCATTTGTTTTGTGTTTGCTGTGAGACTGAGTATGCATACTGGAGATTCCTTGCACTGCTAATCATTCATATAAATGTTACAAGAGTTTCTTGTGAAATAATTCTGAAAGCATTCTTCATTGAGAGTTGCATGACTGTCATTACGGCTTTATGCAGTGCTGAATTTTTCCATTGCACCAGTGTGGTCGGCTACTTACTTGTTAATCATAATGGAGAAATGTTATGTGTGTAGATATTTTTAGATTTCCAGAAAGCATTTGGCACTGTGCCATACTGCAGACTGTTCATGAAGGTACAAGTGTACAAAAAAAGATTCTCACATACTGGGGTGGCTCGAAGACTTTTTAAATAATAGAACCCTGTATATTGTCATGGATAGTGAGCGTTCAATGTTTATATGGATATCATTAGGAATGCCCCAGGGAAGTGTGACAGGATAGGGTGAGCAGCAGTCTGCAACTATTTGCTTATGATGCTGTAGTACACTGGACTGTGTCATCTTTAAGTGAACATAGGGAAATACAGGATGACTTTACAGAATTTTTATTTTGTTTCATGAATGGCAGAGTGCTCTAAAAGTAGGAAAATGTAAGTTAATGCAGATGAGTAGGAAAAACAATCCTATGATGTTCAGATACGCTATTAGTAGTGTGCTACTTGACACAGTCATATTGGCTTTGCACAGACATTGCAAAACAAACTGAAATGGAATGATCATATTGGGTTTGTTGTGGGGAAGGTGACTGTTCAGCTTGGCTTTACTGGGAGAGGATATTAGGAAAGCAAAGTTTGTTTATATAGAAGACAGAGTATAGGACACTTGTGTTACGCATTCTTGAGTACTTCTCAAGTGTTTGGGGTCTCCACCAGTCAGGTTAAAGGAAGGCATTGAAACAATTCAAGAGATCTGCTCCTAGATTTATTATTGGCCAGTTCTATCAGCATGTGAGTATTATGGAAATGTGTGAACTCAAGTGGGAAGCCTTGGAGGGAAGAAGGTATCCCTTCAGCAAAACTCCATTGAGAAAGTTTAGAGGACCAGCATTTGCAACAGACTAAGAATCTTCCTACTGCCACCAGCATACGTCTCACATAAGGACTGCAAAGATAAATAAGAGAAATCCGAGCTTATATAGAAACATACAGACAGCCATTTCTTTTCTAGCACCATTTGCAAATGGAACAGGAAAGGGAATACTGAGCAGTAGTATAAAGTGTAGTGGCTTGCAGAGTACATATGGAGATGTAAATGTTATCACATATGGTTATCTGTTAATACTAATATAATATAATACTAATATATATATATATATATATATATATATATATATATATATATATATATATATATATCTGTGTGTGTGTGTGTGTGTGTGTGAGAGAGAGAGAGAGAGAGAGAGAGAGAGAGAGAGAGAGAGAGAGAAACAAGACTGTTTATTTTAAATGAATGCATGGCTTCAATTATTTCAGGTTCATGAACGAACACACACAGGAGACAGGCCATTCCGTTGCACTGTTCGGGGTTGTGATAAAGCATTTGCAACAGGCTATGGTCGGAAAGCCCATATTCGTACACACACTGGTGAGAAGCCTTACAGGTGTCCTGAAGACACATGCAAGAAAGCCTTCAAAACTTCTGGAGACCTTCAGAAGCACTTACGTACTCACACAGGTAAACATTATTTTGCTTTTTGTTTGCTCCAATCTGTAGCAGAATTACTTGATATTAATTAACCTGTACTATTATTGAGACAGTAAATGTTATTGTGCATTGTAGTTGACAGATGTAAAGCATTGTGGAAGATATACAAGGAAACATGTGATAATGGTGCTTGGAGAATTAGGACCAATGCAGAACTGTATGAACTGTATAAAAACCCATCGATCACCGTAGGTGTAAACAGAAGGAGATTGCAGTGGTTTGGACATGATGTGCGAGAATCAAGGAACAGCGGGTGCCAAAGAAGGTACTGTCTGCAGAGCCAGACAGTAACTCTGTGGAGAGACCAAAACTTTGATGGCTCGAAGATGTAGAGAGAGTTCTGAGAAGATTAGGTGTGCAGAACTGGAGAAGTTTGGCAGAGTCAAGAAGTGACTGGAGGAGACAGGTCTTCAACAAAGCCAGGTCCCTCCATGGGCCATAGTGCCGGAAAAGAAAGCTGAAGCTGTACCTTGAGTGTGATATATTGTATGACCAAAGACCAACTGCCTTTAACTTAATTGTATCTAAGAAAGAAGATAGATGAGAGATGATGGGTGTTCGATCAGTTATCTTTAATGTTGGTATGGTAAAAAATTGCAAAGAAGTCATCATTTCTGAAGTACTTAGCTATGGGCATGTTAAAGTTATCGTGAGATTTCATCTACATGGTTGTCATTCTGACAATGTAATCTCATTCCAAATACTAATTTCAAGAATTTTAAATCTCTTCCTCAAGAACTTTTATTGCTCGTGCATTGTTGTTTTCCTGTTGTTCATGATATACAAAAAGCTGATTACTTTATGTTTATATTCGGTGGGACTTGAGGTGGTTATTGTTTTATATGAACATTTTGTCTTTTCAGGGGAACGCCCATTCACATGTCCAGTTGCTGGTTGTGGACGCTCCTTTACTACATCTAATATACGAAAAGTGCATGTGAGAACACATACTGGTGAACGGCCTTATGTTTGTAATGTTGAAGGATGTACAAGAGCATTTGCATCTGCAACAAATTTTAAGAACCATCTCAGGATACACTCTGGAGAGAAGCCGTATGTTTGTAGTATTAAGGTACGCATGTTAAATACACATTTAGAAAATTGTGTGTGATATAATGCAAAGCCATATAATAAAATCATTCTAGGTCTTTTCACCTTGCAATTTTGTGTAATTTCTAATATCCTTTCTTTTCTTGCTTCTTCTGATCTCATCACAACAGTATGCAAGGCTCAGATAGAATGTCATGTGTACACAATCCCTGAGATTGCATTGTAAGTAGCAGTTGCTGAACGTAGCCCATTGGGAACAGCAGAGTTCCGGTCAGCACCAGTTAACACCCAACTAATACCAAGTAGGAATACTTTTGAGTGCAGCTAGACTGCAACTAACATGAAGCCCTATCCATCCTGTGTTCTTGGGAGCAAGTGGAAAAGCAAAATGGCTCGTAAATAATTTCTGAATATTAGAGACATGAGTCATCAACAGGTTTCATGCTGTCCATCCTTTACCATATTGTAAACAGATTGTAAACCAATTCACAAAGAAAAGGAAAAGTCAGTCAGTGTAAACCTTTGAGTAGCAGTTTGGTATTAGTCAAAGCTTTGACAAGAACCATCTTCATTGGTATCTCTGGCTGTTGTGGTGGGCCGATGGTGCCAGGACTGGAGGTCCTAATGGCACAGCCTCCCCCCCTCCCCCCTCCCTTTCCCCAGTGCTCACTATCCTTGTAGCAGCACCTTGTGTCCTCTGTGAAATATGACCATGTCTGCACACACATAGGAACTCCATTCTGCTGCAGCTGTTAGCTAAGTATACTTATAAATAGTGAGTTCCAGCACAGGCTTCCTTGGAAGTCGTAACATTTTGTGGACTTCACTTGTGCTTTAGAAGTCCTGCCCATCCACTTCCTTTCTGAATTACACTCCAGGTGGGACTGGTGTGTATGCCATTCTCCACACAGAAATCTTTGAATTGTGAGGATACAAACTCAGGACCATTGTCAGAGTATATGATATGGGAGTATTCCCTTAATGACAAAAATTTTAGTCAAAGCCCAGAACACATTGCACGTGGTGGATGTGAACATGGGGGGAAAGGTAAATTATAGAGAATGTCAACCGCCAACAGCCACATTGCTACCTTGAACTGGCCCATGAAGTCAGTCTAAGAATATATCCGTAGCAAGTAACTGGTGTTGCCAGGGACTTCATTCACATCATCACCCATTGCAGTTTATAGAGCAAGTGTATGATCCATCACCGAAGTGGAGGCAGAATTGATCATCCTCTGTTACCAATAAGAGGATCCCGTAGTGGATGTTGAACCTGTTGTGCAGTGAGATACAAATGTGGAATTTGCTTCCATCTGTTTTAGCACATAATCAGATCACCCAATCCGAACAGACAAAACAGCAGATAATCTTTCATTGTAAATTGGATTACCGTGTGGGCTGCAATGGGAAATTCTTCCGAGATGTGTGACAAGTTGGAAATACAGAAATATAGAAAAGAGTCCAATGTTGCAGTTTCTTGCATTTTTTAACAGGAACTGCAGGGCAAATAATAAATTCAGCAACTTATGGTCCACTCAAATGGACCTTTGTTCTGTAAATGCACCCACAAAACTTCCAAATGCCATAATTATATTGTGGCCAGCCTCCTTTTTGTTTTGAGGGTACTTCAACTGAGCTGCTGATGGGTTTCTCACCTAATAGCAACTGGGTGATTCATACTGCTGAAGTACTTACTAGAGACAGAGAAACAGTACCACACTATAGAGGCAGTGGTGATGAGCGTAAGTTGCTTACCTGGCATAAAAGTAACCAGACTGGGAACAGATGTCTGCCAGTTTATGACATAGACCACTTGAACTTGATGCCCTTAATCTTGAGCTATTTCAGTGAGTACAAAATTTTTACAGCATCTGGGAGAAATTTGCCATAGTAGTTGACCTTGCCTGGGAAAGTTGAATCTTAAAACATGTTCTGAGCTCAGATGTAAAGTGGTATATTGAGCAGAATGATATCCTCTGTGCCAGCCATCATGGATTCCGAAAACATTGATCATGTGAAACTCTTCTCACATGGCATGCTGAAAGTTACAGATGAAGGTGTTCATGTAGCTGCAGTGTTTCTTGACTTCAGAAAGGTATTTGACTCAATAACACACACACACACACACACACTTATTTGTGACTGGATTTAGAATTTCTTTCTGGAGAGGACACAGCATCTCATCTTGGATGGAGAATCATTGACAGATGTAGAAGTAACTTCAGGTGCGCCCCATCGAAGTGTGTTGGGACACATGCTGTTCATGTTGTATCCAAATGACCTTGCAGACAAGGTAACCTCAGACTTTGGCAGTGGTGCAAATATTGGCAATTTTCAGACACATAAAACTTTGTTCTTTGCAAATTAAAACAAAACAAAACTTAGTATCCTGTGTATCACAGTTAGAATCGGTCAGTTCATACTAATACCTAGGTGTAACAATTATATTATGAAAAGGATAGGTTGCTAATCACCATTAAGAAGAGGCATTGAGTTGCTGACAGACAGAATAAAAAGACTTGTGTATGTTTGAGGTTTTGACCAAAAGGCCTTCTTCTAAAGTAGAAAATACTCTCTCTCTCTCTCTCTCTCTCTCTCTCTCTCTCTCTCTCTCTCTCTCTCTCTCTCTCCACACACACACACACACACACACACACACACACACACACACACACACACACACACACGACCACTGTCTCTGGCCTCTGAGGCTGAACTACATGTAGCAACTGTGCCTGCTTGGAGTAGTAGTCTGTGAGTGGTAAGGCTAAGGAAGAGGCTGGGACAGGTAGTGGGAAGGATAGTAGGGTAGAAGTAAGGGGAAGGTGTAGCTGCTAGGTGCAGCCGGGAGGCTTGGGTAGGGGGGGGGGGGGGGGGATGACAAATATAGGAGAGAAACAGAAGAGGAGGAAAAAGTCTAGTGGGCACATTAGTGGAATAGAAGGCTGTGTCATGCTGTAGTGGGAGAGGGAAAGAGGAAAGTTATAGGTGGGTGAAGGACAGAGACAAGTGAAGGTTGGGGGGGGGGGCAGGGAGGTTATGGGAACATAGTATATCTTGCAGAAAGAGATCCTTTCTGCACAATTCAGAAAAGCTGGTGTTGGTGGGAAGGATCCACATGGCACAGGCTGTGAAGCACTCATTGAAAGGAAGCGTGTTGTGTGTGCAGCATGTTCAGCAACAAGGTGGTCCAGCTGTCTGTTTGTCACAGTTTGTCAGTGGCCATTCGTGTGGATGGACAACTTGTCAGTTGCCATGCTCACATAGTAAACAACACGGCAATTGCAGTGTAGTTTGTAGGTCACATGACTGCTTTCAGAGGTAGCTCTGCATTTGATGGGATAGGCAATGCTTTTGGCTGGACTGGAGTAAATGGTTGTAGGAGAATTTATGGGACAGTCTTGCATCTAGGTCTGTTGTGGGCATATGATCCTAGAGGCAAGGGGTTGGGAGCAGGGATGGAGTAGGGGTGGACAAGAATTTTGCATTGGTTCGGTGGATGGTGGATAGCATTATAATGACTGTGATTTTGATGTAATCTCTCTCCTGATTCGCATTCCTCTGTCTGATTTGTTATGGTCAGTTGAGGTTAGGTCGAATTAAAGAACCTGTTTCAACATGGGTGGACTTCACTAACTGTACCATCAAGACCATGGTGGACTGGTGTGTTGAGCATAAATGTCAGTCACATTTTATTCAGTGAGTGACCATGTGAATGGATGATGAAGTTGCGACAGGGAGCCCTTTGTCACCTGTTATTGCTGATCTGGTTATGGAAGATTTCGAGGGATATGAGTTACAGTCAGTGGCATTGAAACCTACATGCTTTTTCAGATATGTAGATGATACTTTAGTTGTTTGGCCTCATGGAGCTGAGAATTTAAATGGCTTTTTAAAACAACTTCATTAAATTCATGCAAGTGTTCACTTTCACGGTGGATACAGAAAAGGATTGTAGCCTTCCCTTTCTTGATGTTATGGCGAAGAGGAATCTTGATGGTATGTTGGGAAATGCCATTTTATAGGAAACCAACTCAGACCAATTTGCATCTTCATTCTGATAGTTTTTACCATATGGCTCAGAATGAAGTGGTAATCTGCATCTTGGTTCATAGGGCCAAGACACCTCAGACCTGGAAAGTTTTGTCAGCTGAGTAGGCCCACCCCAAAATCACCTTTTTGCGAGAATAGTTGTAGTGGAAGCGAGAATAGTTGTAGTGGAAAAACAGATCAGACACATGTTATGCTATCCACCAACCTTGAATTAGGTGAGTGATGAAAATAAGGAGTTAGCTCCAAGTCTATGATATTTTGCCGTAGGTAGGTAGGAATTCCAATGGGGTAGACCATGTTGTGTTGAAGCATTAAGTGAAGTTTATTTTTTGATCGCCATCTAAGATCAGGGCCCTTTTATGGTGTGTAAAGGATGATCTTGGTTTACATAAGATACGTGTCTACTGTATCCTTTTCAGTTGTGCCATGTCATACTTCAGTCAGACCATCAGGACCATGGAGGACTGGTGTACTGAGAATAAGCATTGCATGCACTTAAGTAAGGGAGTTGGAACTCCCTGTACTGACAATGTTAAATTTAGTGACTTGGCTTCCCTGTATTTCAGGAACCAATGTAGCCATGACATGAAACTTTTACAGGACATTAAACAGTATATTCTGTGTCTGCTGAACTACAATAATTGTATTTCAGTAACTGTTTTTCGGAAATACAGTTTTTTAATTACACAGTTAAAATTATGTGTACCTTTTTTGTATGTTATCCTAAATCATTTTAATTATATATAACATTATGTTCGTTTTAGTTTAGTAGACTCAGGATATGTATGTTATTACTCCCTGAAAATTTAAATACTCTATTCGAAGTGGTTTCTGAGATTTAGGGAAAAATGCAACAAAAAATGTAAATTTTCGGGAACGGCTTCTCAAGTTTCAAAAGACTGTAACTCACTTAATATATGCTTAATTTTTATTTCTAGTCACTCAGAAGCATGGTGCCCCATACTATATGTCATCCTCTTGATCTTTTTCCAAGTTTTTCTTCTTTCTGGTCTCTTAGTGGCCAACTGTGGTGCATACTCTGCTGTATCAATGCGAACCTTGTCCATCAGTTCAAGTTGTCTGATGCAGTTTTCTCCAGGATTAATTCGCATATGCTGGAACACTTTGGCCCTACCAATGTTACCATCATTAAAAGCAATAACAGCATCACTGAACCCCCACTTAGTGTCTTCATTCCACCAAAACATTTTTTGGTAAGTGAGTCCGTATAAGATTACTGAATGACTCATTGGGATTTTGAGTCTGACCATACAGACACTTCTTCAGTAATTCAGGATTTGCCAGGTCTCTGTAAATAGGTTTTATGATATCCATGACTGCTGCTGGGATGGAATGTTTATGGCTGTATGAAGTGTTTGAGTACTGGGCATTGCACATTGCAGGGCAAAGATGGTGTACTGGTTTTTTATTAGTTGACAGTCTGTGGAAGAAGGTAGCCCATACTGCCTGCTTCAGTTTCAACAAATCCTTAATATTATTTCTAATGGCCATCCCATAATACTGCTGTAGTTCATCAATCATTTTGTCTGCCAGCCTGCCTCTTATGGTTTTACCATCAGAAAGTTTCTTGTCTCTCAAACTTTGTTCCAGCTTCCTCAACCTGGTGCCCATTCTCTTCTGGATGTGACCAGCACATTCCAGTTTTGTGATCATCTTCTCACCATAAGGCTGAGCAGCTACCACACTGTTATATGCTTTTGAGTCTCCATCACCTAAAAACTTAGTGTAACACACTCCCCTTGAGTTCACAGATCGACCAAAAATTTCAATAGATGCAGAGGCCTCCATAGCACCACTTGTTCCTTCATAATTTCTGTCAGAGATATGCCCTTCTTCATTCCCTGGTTTACACTTATAACAATGTTTGGTTAAAATCTGGAAATCTATTACCTTTCCAGTATCCACACTGGTCACCACAGCAACAAAATTCTTAGAACTGTAGCCGTGCTTCTGCCAAATGCCATCAAAAGCTAGTGGCGTGTCAGCCATACCATCATTTATTTCAACAGCTTCATTTGCAGCACCCTTCATTGACTCACATGCAACAGATTCCACAGCAACTCCAATAAATCCTGCATACTTGTCAATTTTACAAGGTGGGCGTGGCATATTCATCACAGCACACATTGTTTCTGCTGCAGTGTGTCCTTTGTCAATAGCTCTCAATCCATATAACCACCTAACATTTACTTCAAAATAATTATCTTTACACTTATCAGAATTCCAAAATGAATTGGTATATTTACAACTGGCACAATTAATGATAAGTTTCCTGGCTAGTCCACTTGATACGTCACTGTCTTCAAGTAAACTAACTGACCATCCACATATTTTCAACACACCTATTCACCTAACACCTTTGTTAGGATCTGTAAATCTGTCAGGCTATAGCCTAACCTACCATTTAGATCATTTTTGTTTTGAAAAAATGTGTATCACAACATTTTATTTTAATCTTTGAAGCACTAATGGGTGTTTCTCCAGATACTGATGATTTTGCCTGTATTTCATTGCCTGCAACTTCACAAGCCACATGTTGAACACAACTTTTCCTTTATTCGAAAATATATTACCATGAAACCCATGTTTCTTAAAAACACTTTGTTTTGGCATCATACTTTACTTTTTGGGAGTTTTATCAATCTATGCATCACTTTTCCTCAGAAAAACATTAGCACTTCAACATACAACACATGTTTATACTATGAAATGGCATCTCTCTGACCCACACAAAAAGTAGATAATGCCTGTAGCACTGATATTTTTGACATGGTAATGCCTTTATTAATCATGATTACTCTGCAATGCACAATTAAGTACCTGGCAGATGGTTCATTGAACCAGCTTTTAGCTACTTCTGTACTGAAACTTCCTGGCAGATTAAAACTGTGTGCCCGACCGAGACTCGAACTCGGGACCTTTGCCTTTCGCGGGCAAGTGCTCTACCTCCTGAGCTACCGAAGCACGACTCACGCCCGGTACTCACAGCTTTACTTCTGCCAGTACCTCGTCTCCTACCTTCCAAACTCTACAGAAGCTCACTTTTCCTCAGAAAAACATTAGCACTTCAACATGCATAGAGTTTGGAAGGTAGGAGACGAGGTACTGGCAGAAGTAAAGCTGTGAGTACCGGGCGTGAGTCGTGCTTCGGTTGCTCAGATGGTAGAGCACTTGCCCGTGAAAGGCAAAGGTCCCGAGTTCGAGTCTCGGTCGGGCACACAGTTTTAATCTGCCAGGAAGTTTCATATCAGCGCACACTCCGCTGCAGAGTGAAAATATCATTCTACTTCTGTACTGTTCCATTCTCTAACAGCACATGGGAAAAATGAACACTTAAATAGTCAAAGGTGATTTGACATGGATGATCAATGCAGATCAATATTGTGAGACTACTAGAACACTATGGTCAATGATCCAAAATTGTAGATGCAGAATGCTTTCTCATGTATTTTGCTTCCTCAAAATCATGCCTGCTCTCACTAGGCTGTTACACCCAGAGACTAGCTGGATCAATTTGAATGGTAAATTAGTATCACCTGTCCCACAATTCGAACCTCTCTCTTAGCGGGTTTCTTTTCTGAAAGCTCTAAGATTTCCTGGGCGGAGGGTATTTTGGGAGTGATGCTTAGATGAAGAATTCAGTAAACTGTTGGTCTAATAACTGGTAGCAGCTGCCTGTGATACAGGAACTCTAAAGCCTGTCATAGTCTTCATTTCCGGGTTGGGATATTTACGGTGCTTTCCCACTTTCCTGTGTCTTTCTTTCATTCTTCTTCTGTAAGTGTTTTGACCCAGTCCAGATTCCTTCTTAAACTCATCCTTATTCAGTCAGTCCATCTTGCTCCAGGTCTCCCTCTTGCCCTCAAAGTTGGCCTCCATCATTCGTTTTGGTATTCTTCTATCTTCAGTTCTCTTTACATGTCCAAATCATTTTAACCTGTTCTTCCTAATTTCCTCATTCAGCTTTGTGCTCCAGTTTCATTTCTGACATCTTCATTTCTCTCTCTCTCTCTCTCTCTCTCTCTCTCTCTCTCTCTCTCTCTCTCTCTCTCTCTCTACCTCCCCCCTCCCTCTGTCCCCTCCCTGCCTCCACCTCCTCCTCCCCACCCCCCCTCCCTCCTCCCTCCGTAATTGTCTTCCGTAATATGCTTCTAAAGCACATATGCAGATATTTTATTGCTTAGGTAATCAAGGTCATTATAAATAAGCTTCAGTTTTGTAAAAGGTATTTTTCTATTAGTAAAATGTATTCTTGAATTTATAAAGCTAAATGTACTTCCTGTATGAGCCCCCATCCCCTGGTACATTTGATGCAGTTAATTTGTCTTTGAATGCAAGTTGTGCGGATGACGCTATTCCAAATGACTGTCTTATCTCCAAATAGAGTCAGAAGAATTTAGTGTGTGACAGTAGTGTTTAGATTCTGCAGCTGCCACCTAGACCTCTGGGTTACACGTAAATGCTTATAGCATGTGGGAAGACACATTAAATAGTACTTGACCTTTATCCTGATATTATCTTTTTTGAATATGTTCTTCTTATCTTTGTTCTTTTTTACTTCTCAAAGAAATGACATTGGTAATTTGTGACAGGAAAAAAGACCAATAAAATGATTGACTTTAATTCCCACCACATAATATTTCTGTATCCCTACAAGAACATTATTCATACTTTAACCTTGATGTAACTTATTACAGCTTCACTGTGCAAGAGGGGGTGGGTTATTGCCAATAATCTTTGGTACTTGTGGCATATAAACAGAAAATTAACATTTGTTCATGGGTATTGGAACTGGAAAACCATAATCAGACTGGCATACATACAATACCTGCCTTTCACAATAGGCAAATTTAATTTGTTGGTTTAATCTAGGATCTGCATAACTATGGCTTTCCATTACTCCAGAGGCTTCTAAATCTAGTTATCCCTGCATTGAGGATAACATAAACTGTTTATTTTAGCATCATTTCTGAACCTCTGTACATTAATATTTGCTACAAATACCTACCCAGAAATATACCATGCGTTGCTAGTCATAGCCCTAGGAGTTTTCTAGCTTGTCAAAATTTACTCTTTCATGATCAATTTTCTATTTCCTTTAAGAGAACATTGTTATCAGCCAAAGGTAAGCAATGTTTTGAAACAACTAAGTTTGTATTCCAGAAGTAGATGATGCTATTTATCTTAATTTTTAAGAAATGTTTTCTACAACTGGGTCAGCGATATCAGTTCTTGTGTCTGGTTTCAGTTCAGCTTAAGCATTGTTTGATCAGAGAAGAGAACGGAGAGTCTTTAAAAATAATCTCTGCATTATATGGTGATAATTTGTTAGATAATTTATATAAAAATATGAGAAACTGATACTTCAAACAATTAAAATAACAACAATATTATGAAAAGGACAGATTGTTACTCGCCGTGAAGGTGACATGATGAGTTGCATCTCAGTGTGCCATCTTTATGGTGAGTAGTGGTCTATTTTTTTCATAATATTGTAGAAATTGATTCTTAACGGTTACATTACACATGCCAAAAGTTTCTGTATTCATAAATGACTACAGAACTGAAACTTCCTGGGAGACTTAAACTGTATGCCAGGTAGTTTCAAATCAGCACACACTCTGTTGAACAGCAAATATTCATTTTGATTACAGTATTGTTTAAATTAACTCATAGATGTCAGTATTTTGATGCTTACTACTTTATCCGTGACATAAGCAGCTATTGTCTTGTTTCTGATTCACAGTTTTAAATTTGTTTATTTATTTTCTGTATTTTCATTATCATTGAAATATATTTTCTTTTTGCAAGTATCCAAATTAATTCCAGAGACATTTTTTTTATATTTATAATAATTCTTTATCTTTCATGACAGGATTGTGGTAAACGTTTCACTGAATATTCTAGTCTGTATAAACACCACATGGTCCACACTCAGCTGAAACCATATTTATGTGGAGTTTGTGGAAGACATTACAGACAAGCCTCTACTCTTACAATGCACAAGAGAACAGCTCATGGTATTGTAGAAGTTGATGATGGCACCGAAATATTTTTTGGTGACAGAGTCCTTGAGTTTGCAAACAACGAATCTGTCACAAAAGGGAAAAAACTTAAAACTGTGAGTATAATTTTAATTATGAGTTTAGATTTCTGTGATATTTCCTGGATTACATTCACTGTACTTTCAACACTCAGACCATTGCAAATTAGGACAAAAATGCTTATGTGAAGGAATCTTGGACAACTCGGCCATTTCTTCATGCAATGAAAGATAGATTTGTGTGGTGCCAACATTCTCAAAAGATATTCTTGACGATGGTGTGACAGTGACTTCACAAAATTATGAACTTGCACAAAATGAAGCAAACAAGAAGATATTTTTTCAATAAGCCAGAGCAACTTCCCACGCAGTGGGTGTAAGCATAAAGTTTATTTATGATTCAGTTCCAAATCACTTGATTTCTCACAATGGAGACATCACATGACCACTGTTTGCCACACCTCACAAACGATGATGGTCAAAGTAGAGAGGATATAAAATATAGACTGGCAGTGGCAAGGAAACCGTTTCTGAAGAAGAGAAATTTGTTAACATCGAGGAAGATTTAAGTGTCAGGAAGCCTTTTCTGAGAGTATTTGTATGGAGTGTAGCCATGTATGGAATTGAAACATGGTTCATAAATAGTTTAGACAAGAAGCGAATAGAGGCTTTCAAAATGTGTTGCTACAGGAGAATGCTAAAGATTAGATGGATAGATCACCTGACTAATGAGGAGGCACTGAATAGAACTGGGGAGAAGAGGTATTTGTGGCACAACTTGAATAGAAGAAAGTATCAGTAGGTAGGACACATTCTGAGGCAGTAAAGGATCACCAGTTTAGTATTGGAGGGCAGCATGGAGGGTAATAATAGTAGAGGGAGACCAAGAGATGAATACACTAAGCAGATTCAGAAGGATGTAGATTGCAGTAGGTACTTGGAGATGAAGAAGTTTACACAGAATAGGGTAGCATGGAGAGCTGCATCAAACCAGTCTCTGGCCTGAAGACCACAACAACAGCCTGAAAATAAAATTTATCAGAACAATAACTGCATGAAGAAGCAACTGAGGTACTAAAAGAATGGATCCATTGGAAACTGGTTCAAGTACCAATAGAAATCCTTCCGAAAGTGATGAATAACATCAACACATCCCTGAAAGAATGTGTAACAAATGGCCTCTTACCAGAGTTATCAAAAAATAGTCTATTTATTTCATTTTCGTATTGCTTCACTTTGACACCATTAAAAAGGCAATAAAAACATCCTTAGAAATTTTTCTTAACACGCTTTTCAAAATCACTATTTATTCTGCCTCATTCTTTATAATGTGAGTGTAAGTCATTATAATCCTAACATTTAATCATGGTATTTATTGTTTTCATTCAACAGGTTCACTCTGTAATGAGCAAACTGTAGTCTGTATGCTTTAGCTTTTAACACACAGGTTTCTTACTATTGCAGTTTCCAGGAGTGAAAAAAGATGGTAGCACATTGGTGGCCTTACAAACATCAGAAGATCCAAATGCTGTAGATGCAGTCCAGGGCACAACAAGTCGATTAGTTTTTGTCACTGATGCTGTGAATTTGGCAGACCTAGAAGTAAGTTGACCAAAAAAAAAAAAAAAAAATCAATGATGTTAATTCACTGTGCATGCATTTACCTTTTGTCACAGTAAAAGGCTGGAAATAAGACAGCAAGGAATAAGGATTTGTCCTGCCAGATAGTGATATCAATGAAACTTTATGATGATAAGCATGCTGCAACTGACAAAAATCCAACATCAACTTGATCTGTGGAATGGTTTTGTTTATACTCATTTTTCAAGTGGTAATGCTGTGTGTGTTTCATCCAAATGTAGAAACTGGAATACCACACAGTCAAATAAACTATTTCGTTTGGACTATTTATCACTAATAAAAATTCACCAAAAGTTGGTGAAGATTTTATAAAAAGCCAGGTCCTTCATGTCTAACACTTAAGAAATGTATGGCTGAATTCATATCCTTCTCTTAAATTTGATCTTTGTGGAGTACATCTGAAAACTGTAAGAAATAAGCAAATAACAAGAAACTGTACAAAATTCTGTTGCGTGACTATCGACAAAAGGTGCATGAAATGTGTAATGTTGCATCCATATTAGCAGAAAGAGTATTATACATTTTATGCGAAGAATTAACAATGAAAAAGATTTGTGCAAAATAGTTGCCATATTTTGTGAATGCTGGCCAAACTAAAATGTGAAGAGGAAGTTCTCTATAAAATTTGGACCATTCTAGAAAGAATCAAACTGGTTTTGTGTGTTAATTTGTTACAGTAGATGAGACATAGTTCCACTGTCAAAGTGAAGGGTGTAAGACACTGATTCGACATGAAAATACTTAAATTCAGTTTTACCTCCCAAAGAGATTATGGATAGTGTTTTGTGGGGTGCTAAACAGATTATTCTTCATCGTTACACTATAAAAAATAAAATGGTAACTGATGAACACTGTACACATTTTCTAAACCCCCTGGAAACACTAGTGCCATATGTCAGCTCAGTTGCCAAAGCAAATGAGTTATCTTTCATGAAAATAGTTCTTTCCATACAATGATGCTTTTCTGTAGGAAAATGAGAGATTTGAACTATGAACAATCAGAACAATGACTTTACTCCCAGATTTGACTTTTCTGAATTCTACATGCTTCCAAATATGAAGAGGTTGTAGTATCTGTTGATGAATATTTTGCAGTCCTTCCAGAATCACATTTCAAAGTTGGACTCTACTCACTGAGAAAATATTAACTTACACAGGGAGTACTGACAAGAAAAAAGTTTCTATCATATGCCATTCATTAATAGTTTCTGTAACACACCAAAAAATATTTATTTTCTAACAATAATTTTAAAATATTGGATTGTGTGAAAGAGGTGACAGTTTTCGTACATTATAGTAAGAATGGAAATTGAGATTTTCTTTTCTCTGTTGTATCAGTAAACTGCAAGGTTCATGTTGGCCCACATTCTTTCCAATCTAAGTTGTGAGGTAAAAGAAAAGAATACCTGGTTAATTCCTTACCATGTAGTTTTTTCAGTGAAACACAGCAGTGTAATGTGATACTGTTCAACAAATACTCAGAGGGCATCCAAAGAAGGTGTAACCATATCATTTTGGTAATTGTCCACAACTCCCTGACCTTTTGAGTGGATTACCTTGAGAATAGGAAGATCAGGTGACTGTGCAGTCATCCTTTCCAAATGCTGAACATTGAGTGCCACAGCAATTTGATACAGTGTTTGATCAGCACAGCCACATCTATATTAACAATTGCAATATAAAAACTCTGAATTTTTAAAATGCTGTTTGATTCAAGTAAACAATGTGCAAGAAAGTTCTGCTAAAGTCTTCTACTCTTCCATTGAACACTGCTGTTGCCAGTTCATTATCATTGTCCATAGCCAGTTGGGTGATAGTAAATGGTAGCCAATGAGAATCATTGACTAATTACTTCTTTCAGCTGAAAATAAGAATTGATTTGTTGTGTTTCTGATATGGTGAGTAATTACAGTAATACCTTGTTAATTCTGTTTATTGATATTGACAATCATGTTTGTGCTCTTTTTTTTTATTGTGTGTGTCACAGTATCCAAGATTTTGGTTGCATTGGGACGTAAGAGCAAAGCTTAAAGTGGATTAATTGGGCAGCAGTCACATTTCAAATTAGGATTATCAGTGAGCCACTGCCAACATGCTCCCCATCTCCCTCCCTCCCTCCCAGTAGACTATTGTTGTGGTGACAGGTTGATCTGCATGGTAACCAAGGTCTAAGATGGATTGGAATGTAATAAATTGGTTATGAGATGACAAAGCCAACATACATTAACAGCAAAGGTTGAGTGTGGTTACAGATTGATTTGTAGCTTAGCCTGAAGTGTACATCTGTCATCATAATTACCAGTTGTGTGTCTTACTTCCGAATTTGCTCAGTTTCCGAGAAAATGCTTCATGTGGCACGTAATAGCACAAACTACCAGCTAATTTCATTTTTGAATCACAGAAAATTACGAATAAGCAATGTGACTGGCAACCCACATTCGACATGATTTGTCATGTTCATGTCCCATCATCCATCACGTGAACAGTTACTGACAGAAACACAGACTGGAAGATCCATGAACACGATAAGTGTACATTTGGCAAATGTTCTATTTATGAATCCTCGTAACTATTAACTATTCACATGTGGCTAAATTGGTGGAGGGGGGGGGGGGGGGGGGTGAGCAAAGTGTAGAGCTGTCATTTTCAGTTATATGTTTTGAAAGATGTGTGCACTGTTCACATTTATGCCTAGGCAATTCATGGGCAGGGGAATAGCTTAGCAGGTGCTGTATAAAAGGAAAAGCTCTCCCATATTATTTCAAAGTATGTTCCCATTGCTTCATGTTATCTGAGAGTAACTGAAATATCTGAAATGTGCCAGATTGCTGCCAAATCTATCTTGCTGTAAGAGTTTCAGTTGTTAAGTATTTTTCAGATTTTTATAATGCGCAGAGTGTAGCCACCAATCTGTTAACCTTGCTGCTCATAGTTACAAACAAGTTACTGGCACTTGGCACCAAGTGCTGATGTCAAAACTTGTTCAAAGTTTATTAAGTGCCCCCATTGTGGTTGGCTGCCTTAGTCTATCCTGCCTGTTTTGTATACAGTGACTGATAAACATTACTTCAGTGCTAAAAAGTTACGCTTTGAATTTTATTTGGTCACAACAGGGTACAGTGAGGATAATGGTGTGTGTGTGTGTGTGTGTGTGTGTGTGTGTGTGTGTGTGAGAGAGAGAGAGAGAGAGAGAGAGAGAGAGAGAGAGAGAGAGAGAGGGGGGGGGGGGGAAGAAAGAAAGAGTGAGAGTTTGTTTGTGTGTTGTGGGTTTCTGGCACTATTCTATGTATTTAACCAGCTTGTTTCATGGTCTAACTTTTTATTTTGCTTCTGCTTCTTAATATGCCCATTATTTTTTGAATTAACATTGGAAAATGTTGCTGTAATTCCTCATGTACCAGTGTTAATTGCACAGGAGGCTCTTATTAGTGAGGGAACTAAGGTATCCAGTGGTACACATAAGACCTGCAGGTTGGTATTTTCTGCGGCCTGTCAAAGGCATTTGACTGTGCAAATAACAGTATTCTCCTGCATAAATTGAAGTTATATGGGATTGTGATATAACCAGTCAATGGATAGTGTCATATATAACCAAAAGATCACAGAAATTTGTACTTAGTTATTCAATCAATGTAGTCTGGGGAAATTATTGTGACTGGGGAGAAATCATGTATGGTGTTCCCCAAGGCTCAAACTTAGGTCCACTGTTGTTCCTTATGTATGTAAACAATCTTCTACCTAATATATAAGGGGCAGTCAAAAGGAAACGAGCTGGAGGCATAATTACAGAAACCGGTTCCTGTATGTTAGAAGTATTGACCCTGGCTATTGAGACACTTGTCCCTCTGTGACACAAGGCAGTGAATGGCTGTCTCATAAAATTCCCAGGGCTGCGATGTGAACCAGTTCTGTATGTACAGTTGAATGTCGTTGCCTGAGGTGAATTGTGTGCCCCCCAGAGCCTTTTTAAGGAGACCAAAAATGGTGTTTTATAGCAGGGAGAGATTCACAACAGTGAATCCCCAGCATTACTCACAAACCTTGACCACCCTTCACCTAATGATGAAATCAAAACGACCAGGCAGTCTCATCCGTGAGGTCATTCTGCTCCATGACAATGCAAAGCCTCATATGGCCAACACAGTTGCAACACTCTTGCAGAGGTTCAAATGGGAGGTTCTCGACCACCCTCCATACAGCCCGGACCTTTCTTCTCGTGATTACACCATTTTTGGTCTCCTTAAAAAGGCTCTGAGGGGCAAACGATTCACCTCAGACGACAATGTCCAGCTGTACGTGTGGAACTGGTTCACATCCCAGCCTCGGGAATTTTATGAGACAGCCATTCATAGCCTTGTGTCACAGTGAAACAAGTGTCTCAACAGCCAGGGTCAGTACTTCTAACATGCAGGTACTGGTTTCTGTAATTATGCCTCAGACTCATTTCTTTTTGAACACCCTCTGTTCAACAAGCAGAATTAGTTCTTTTTGCAGATGACACTAATATTGTAATCAGTCCAGGCATATACACAGAAATGGAAGAAATACGAGGTGCATTCAAGTTCTAAGGCCTCCGATTTTTTTTCTCCGGACTGGAAAGAGATAGAAACATGCGCATTGTTTTAAAATGAGGCCGCGTTCATTGTCAATACGTCCCAGAGATGGCAGCACCGTACGGCAGATGGAATTTTACCGCCAGCGGTGAGAATGAGAACTGTTTTAAATACTTAAAAAGGCGACATTTTCCTTACTTGAACAGCGTGCAATCATTCGTTTTCTGAATTTGCGTGGTGTGAAACCAATTGAAATTCATCGACAGTTGAAGGAGACATGTGGTGATGGAGTTATGGATGTGTCGAAAGTGCATTCGTGGGTGCGACAGTTTAATGAAGGCAGAACATCGTGTGACAACAAACCGAAACAACCTCGGGCTCGCACAAGCCGGTCTGACGACACAATCGAGAAAATGGAGAGAATTGTTTTGGGGGATCGCCGAATGACTGTTGAACTGATCGCCTCCAGAGTTGGCATTTCTGTGGGTTCTGTGCACACAATCCTGCATGACGACCTGAAAATGTGAAAAGTGTCATCCAGGTGGGTGCCACAAATGCTGACGGACAACCACATGGCTGCCCGTGTGGCATGTTACCAAGCAATGTTGACGCGCAACGACAGCATGAATGGGACTTTTTTTTCATCGGTTGTGACAATGGATGAGATGTGGATGCCATTTTTCAATCCAGAAACAAAGCGCCAGTCAGCTCAATGGAAGCACACAGATTCACCGCCACCAAAAAAATTTCGGGTAACCGCCAGTGCTGAAAAAATGATGGTGTCCATGTTCTGGGACAGCGAGGGCGTAATCCTTACCAACTACGGTAACAGGTACATCCTACGAAAATGTTTTGAAGAACAAATTCCTTCTTGCACTGCAACAAAAACGTCTGGGAAGGGCTGCGCGTGTGCTGTTTCACCAAGACAACGCACCCGCACATCGAGCTAACGTTACGCAACAGTTTCTTCGTGATAACAACTTTGAAGTGATTCCTCATGCTCCCTACTCACCTGACCTGGCTCCTAGTGACTTTTGCCTTTTTACAACAATGAAAGACACTCTCCGTGGCCGCACATTCACCAGCCGTGCTGCTATTGCCTCAGCGATTTTCCAGTGGTCAAAACAGACTCCTAAAGAAGCCTTCGCCACTGCCATTGAATCATGGCATCAGCATTGTGAAAAATGTGTACATCTGCAGGGCGATTACGTCGAGAAGTAACGCCAGTTTCATCGATTTCGGGTGAGTAGTTAATTAGAAAAAAAATCGGAGGCCTTAGAACTTGAATGCACCTCGTAGTAAACAGTGCTCTTAAAAGTATCATTGTCTGGTCATATTTGTAAGTTAATAAAAAAAAATAATGAAAAAGACCTTATAAAAGTTCAGCATGTAACCATATTTGCAAATTAATTTGTGATGTGAATGTAAAGGACACATTCCACATCATTATGACTTCTTATGCAAAATTATCCATGGAATGTGAAACCAATTAACTACTTAAGAATTGCTGTGTTAAAAGTGGCAAGGTTGTTAACTATATAGGGAGTAAATTAGGTGAGGTGAGATGTGCTAAAAGGTGTGATGAGATTGGGAGGTACGTAGTAATAAGATGGTGAGGAAAGTGTGTGTTTCACTTTAGGATTTTTGACTTAACAAAAACTCTTCCAGAGAAATGTGTCGTTTCATTATTGTTGTTGTTGTTGTTGTTGCAAAGACAGTTTTTCCTGAAAGATGCTACAGTATGTGAATATTAATTGCCGCACTTTTGTACAGCCTATGCAACAAATTTCAATACATTGAAGTGTACAAAAACTAAAACGTGCGTAATTCATCTGACTGTACATATACTAGAAACAACAGATCAATGATACCTACATTATGGTCAAACACTTGTGCAATGAAGGTGCCATAATTAATCTAAGCATATCAAGTGTCATCATTTGTAGTACTCGCTCAACCAGGCATAGGAGTTAAAGTGCAAATGAGAGAAAATATCTCGCTGTGATTGCATACATATATGCACTGTTAAGATTTGTTTATGTAAAACCATTGTTCTATAGACTTTTGGTTAGAATTTCATATTATGCTGTGGTTCATTTGTGGCATATGCTTGTCTGTTACAGCAGTTTGGCGTGCAAGCAAAAGAAGCAGTTCCTGAGGAAACATGTCACATTCAAATGGTGGAAGATGAGTCCTCCAACAGTATTTCAACATAATGCTAGTTGCTCAGCTTAGCCATGGAGGCCTATCTTAAGTTATTTAACCTTTATGTGACACTGTATTTATACACTGACTGTTATGCATCTGCTGTTGTCTATGGTTCTGATGCCTTGTTTAATAACATTCTGACATTTGTGCCACTGTTTAAATAACATCAAAGGAATGTGCACTGGTGATAAAAGAGCCATTGTTAACATGAGTGTAGAATTTTCTAGATTCTCAAAGTTCGTTGATTGTGGTCGGAAAATCAGTCTTTGACTTCTTTTGATATCACCACCAAATCTGGCACTAACCAGAGAACTTTCCTGTAAATGAAGAGGAAGAATGGTCTACATGCATCCTAGTCCTGTGAAAGTCCATTTCGAATAAATTGATAGCACAAAAGACAGAAAACCACAATGGTATTTTAGAATTTAGTAGCTTATTATAAAATATTAATAGACCTGCATTAACTGAAGATGTACTGAGCCTTGATTGAAGATATGTGCTATGGCTGAAGGAAATGCTCCTCACTCGTGCCTGACTGTTCTCTCTCTCTCTCTCTCTCTCTCTCTCTCTCTCTCTCTCTCTCACACACACACACACACACACACACACACACACACACACACACAAATAGCTATAGCTATCTGAGGCTGGAGAAGTGCTTGTACAGTCAGTGAAGATACATAAAACTTACAAAAGAGAAAATAATTTAATGTTCGATGTTGTGTATTTATTTCCACTTGAACTGATTTAAGACTTATGAATAAAGCTGTGATTATTTTGCTACCATGATCTGTCAATCACAACTGGTACTTGGTGTTTCTCTTGTCAGTAACATTTCAAGTAAAATTCCATATATAAGCTGGTGGCAAAAGGCTTTCTGACCGCTGTTTCTGCTACAATGTAGATATGAAATAAGATTCTATATTTCCAGAAATTTTCATTAAACCATTAAAAATTTGCAGAATTCTGTATAAAAGATAATACAGAGTTATTTATTTTTGACATGTCCGCATTAAATCTGGTATGATGGGGTGTCCACTTAGTGTTGATTATTCAGTGAGAGATGTTCTCAAGTAAGTCCTGTCAATAGACAAAAATGAAAGTGATACTGCAGAGCTGGGCACCCCACTCTGTCTGCCACAAGTTTCCTTTCCATCTACCTAACCCCTTTAGCCCCACCCATTTCTCAGTCACATGTGAAACCAAGCAGCCTGCTGGCATTGTGCCATTCGTTTTGTCTGTGATAATCAGATCTGTGCGAAAAAGCCAGAAATAATGAGAAGAAAATGGCTGAAGAAGAATTACTCCATAAAATGAAAATGAATTCTTACACTCCAAACCACAATGGAAAGAAGAATTTTTGCTTATTGAAACACAGAGTGCTCCTCAGTATTTGATAATTTAAAATTATCAGCAGCAAAGACATACAATGTGAAGCAAAATTTCCAACTACTTTATGATAACGTAGTCATCAGTTAGAATACTATGGAAAGGAAGCCTAACTTTTTGAGCTAAGGCAGAAGAGAGACAAAGAAGTAAGTATCCCTGTAGATATGTGTGTTATTTTTTTAAGTTATTACCATTATTGATAATGCATTAAGTGACTTTGCTCTTGATTTTCCCTGTTTTTGCCATTGATTTCATCTCCTCCTTGTGTTATGTAATTACATGAAAAAAATCATGTTATTACATAGTTGTTGAAACTGTGAAAGTAGTGTCTCCTTTAAATCAGTGCAGAATTTTCTGTCCAGAGGGAATTCTTCTTTCTTAAATCAGTTCCTCTTTCAAGGCTGGGCAAATTGTTTAATACAATTTGGGATTTCTATAGAAAATTACTTTGTTATATTGAAGAAATGGAAAGTAATATGATAGACCCAATTAAAAGGTCATATTAAAGATGTGGTTTTCTTCTAATTGACTTTGGATGAAAGTGTTGGTGTAACTGAGATTGCCCAACTTGCCACATTTACAGGGGCAGAGGCTACTGTCACTGAATTCATCATTGTGGAAAAACTTCTTGATTTTGCTCCAACGCATGACACATCTACAGCTGAAGACACTTTTTCTTGCTTAGAACACACAATTCTCTAGCATAACCTTGGCCTGTGTCATTGCTTTTTTGAGAAAAGACTAGAAGAAGTTGGTATCTAACAGGAAATTGAAATACACTGTTTCCTACATATTGTTAATGTGCTGCAACATGTACCAAAGTAAATGTCGCCAAGGACATAATTTTAAAGACAATTAAAATACTCTGATCGCTCTGTTAGGGGCATGGATAATTCATATCTTTCCTGGTGGAAGTTGGCTGTGAATATGGTGATGTGTGTTATTTTTGTGAAGTACGCTGGTTGAGTAAAGGTGTTGTTCACAAACATTTTTACAATTTTGCATAAAGACTTGGCAGTATTTCTGGATATGAAAAGAAAGCCAAAAAGAATTTGATGACCCTCAACGGATATTAGATCATGCCTGTCTGGCAGACCTGATGAAGCAAATAAATGACTTGAACACAACTTTGCAGAAGAAAATATTATTACCAAAGTATTAGACACCATTTTGGCTTTCTGGAGACAATTACTATTGTGAGTAGGGCAGCTTTCCAAACATTAGACTGATTGTAAATGGAAAAAAGTCTGGAAGAAGGGACATTGAACAAACATTTTGATGGGTATATTATTGTAATACAGACTCTTAGTGACAGCTTTGACAAAATATATGTGGTATCTGAAATCAGTTTTAATGTGATTTTGATATTTTTGTAACTCCTTTTGCGGTGGACACTGGAGAGTTACCTCCTGTAATTCAGTTGAAACTGACTGACTTCCAGCATTAAAAATCTTCTGCAAAAAGATTTCTTGTGAACCTTTCCAAACCATTGCTTAAAATAGCTGCATGAGTGTGCCGTATGTTCAGAACTACATACTCATCATCCACATGATGATCAAATATTTCACCCCAAACATCAAGATGTTAATCAAAAGAAATTTTTAAAAATGTTCAGTGGTGTTAAAATGTGCAGACCTACTGCAAACATGCTTGATCATATGATTAAATAAATTATATTAATAAAGGTTGTATGTATGTTAATAAATCTTTTCTTGTGTGTGTGTGTGTGTGTGTGTGTGTGTGTGTGTGTGTGTGTGTGTGTGTGTGTTTGTGTGTAAAAATTATGGCTGAAATAAATAAATGTTATCCACCTGTGATGAGTAGGACAGCCACAGTCGCCGCAGAACCTTTACCGTAGGCAAGCTGTGTGTGCATCATGCACTCACAGCGATTCACCTGCCCCTGAGCTGCCAGTTCGGCTGCTCTTGTGCCCAGACCTGAGCTGCTGCCATGTCTTGTGGGCAGTTTTGCCACTAATGCTATTGTGTTTTCAATGGTTAGAGTATAATTGTCCTATTAATTTCATGTTAGAGTTGACAGCCGAAGTATCTTCTGCACCAGATTTAATGTTTTAACAAATATAATTCATAGTTTCTCATCGACACTTACTCTCATTGACTGTATGGATTTTTTTCTTTTTTACCCCCTTAACTTCGTAGGTCTGCACAGCATTAGGTGCCACTACTTTGGGATAAAATGTAATGCAATAATGCTTTTACTGATTAAAAACTGAAACTTTCTTAGTACAGTGACTTGTAATTTACATGAGATTCATATCTGAAAATTATACTGTAAAGTGCTTTAGAGAGAATAATGCTAACAGAAGTCTTTAATCTTCACACATTCTTTGTGAAAAGGATGTGGCTACCATATTTTCAGTTAATTACTGAAAATCAGTTCTCTTTAACTAATGATGGTAGAGAAAACAATGTTATGAAAATTACATTCTGTCCTGGATTTTTTATTGTTTGATGACAGAAAATTGTGAGAACTTGTCACAGGTTTTGGCATCTTTGCTGTCTACTTCACTGACCAACTTTATTTTTTCTCTAAGTAATATTTTCAACAATAGACAAGAAATATTTGAATATATCGAAACGTCTTCTTATGGAACTGCACTACCTGTTGTTGTTGTTGTTGTTGTTGTTGTTGTTGTAGTCTTCAGTATAGAGACCAGTTTGATGCAACTCTCCATGCTACTCTATCCTGTGCAAGCCTTTTCATTTACAAATAATACTGCAACCTACATACTTCTGAATCTGCTTAGTGTATTCTTCTCTTGGTCTCTCTTATAATTTTTACCCTCCACCCTTCCCTTCAATACCAAACTGGTTGTCCCTTGGTGCCTCAGAATGCGTCCTGCCAACTGATCCCTTCTTTGAGTCAGGTTGTGTGACAAATTCCTCTTCTCCCCAATTCAATTCAGTACCTCCTCATAAGTTATGTGATCTATCCATCTAATTTGCAGCACCACATTTCAAAAGCCTCTATTCTCTTCTTGTCTAAACTAGTTATCAGTCATGTTTCAGTTCCATATAGGGCTACACTCCATACAAATACTTTCAGAAAAGACCTCCTGTCAGTTAAGTCTATGCTCGATGTTAACAAATTTCTCTTCTTCAGAAACGCTTTCCTTGCCATTGCCAGTCTACATTTTATATCCTCCCTACTTCAACAGTCGTCAGTTATTTTGCTTCCCAAATAGCAAAACTCATTTGCAAGTGTCTCATTTCCTAATTGAATTCTCTCAGCATCACCTGATTTAATTTGACTACATTCCATTAACCTTGTTTTGATTTTGTTGATGTTCATCTTATATATTCCTGTCAAGACTCTGTCCATTCCGTTCAACTGTTCTTGCTGGTCCTTTGCTGTCTCTGACAGAATTACAATGTCATTGGCAAACCTCAAAGTTTTTATTTCTTCTCTGTGGATTTTAATTCCTACTCCAAATTTTTCTTTTGTTTCCTTTACTGCTTGCTCAATATACAGATTGAATAACATCGGAGATACGCTACAACACTGTCTCACTCCCTTCTCAACCATTGCTTCCCTTTCATGTCCCTCGACTCCTATAACTGCCATCTGGTTTCTGTACAGATTGTAAATAACACTGACAAACATCTTCAAAATCTCTGCACACTTTTTCATGTCTTACACACTGCCGGTCTTAAGTGTAATCTTCAGAAATCAAAATTTTTTCAGGCATCTATCACGTACTTGGGGTTTCAACTCTCTCGGGATGGTAGTCTGCTTCAGCACACTGTTGCTGTGATCGATGCCCTTCCTCGCCCTACATCTGTTAAGGAACTGCAGGCCTTCTTGAGGAATATAGCATACTATCACAAGTTTTTACCATCTGCTGCTTTGGTGGCTCAGCTCTTTGCAGCGCCTGTTGCATAAAAACGTGCCTTTTCACTGGTCCGCATCATGCTGCTTTCCAGAAACTGAAGACTATGCCGAAAGAGGCCTCGTGCCTGGCTACTTATTGACCTGGCCAACATCTTGTTCTTGCCACGGACGCCTCTCAATACAGGGTCGGTGCAGTCCTTGCGCACCGTTTTCCTGACGGTTCTGAACAACCCATTGTTTATGCCTCCAAAATGCTCACAGATGCCCAACAAAAGTATTCGCAAATTGAAAAAGAAACTTTGGCCCTTATTTATGCTCTTCATAAGTTTGGTGTTTTTCTTTATGAATCCAAATTTCATCTTGTTACGGACCACAAACCACTTGTTTCATTGTTTCATCCGTCAACGTCACTTCCCGACAAGGCTGCACACCGCCTCCAGTGTTGGGCTCTTTACTTGTCTCGTTTCGATTATGAGATTCATTTCCGGCCAACGGCTCAACATGCGAAAGCTGATGCACTGTCTCGCCTTCCCATGGGTACTGATCTGGCATTCGATAGGGACCAACTTTTGTGTTTCCACCTGGATGTTGCCGAGCAGCGGGTTGTGGACGGGTTCCCCATCACCGAGAACCGGCTGGCGGCTGCTACGGGTTCTGACCCTACCCTCTCCCGTGTTTTACGCTGTATTCAGAAGGGTTGGCCAGATCGTCCGTCCGCTAAGACTTCTGATCCGTTGCGGAACTACTACACTTTGCGTTACCGCCTCACGGCTAGGGATGGTGTTATCCTTCTTTCCAACGACAATGCTTCGCCGCGTGTTGTGGTACCTGCGTCTTTGCGTGCTTCGGTCTTGCACCTCCTTCACCAAGGGCACTGTGGTGTGTCTCGCACAAAATCTCTGGCGCGCTGTCATATGTACTGGCCCAGCATCAACTCTGAAATCGCACACATGGTCGCTGCTGCAGCCCTTGTGTGTCACAGGCTGCCGCCCCGAAGTCATCTTTGTCACCGTGGCCTTCGCCTGAGAAGCCCTGGGAGCGTATTCATGCTGACTTCGCGGGACCCTTTTTAGGTACTTATTGGCTTCTCGTTATTGACGCCTACTCTAACTTTCCTTTCATTGTCCGTTGCACATCGCCTACCACCGCGGCAACCACCAATGCTCTAGCTCGCATTTTCTCTTTGGAAGGCCTTCCCTCTACTGTTGTTACTGATAATGGTCCACAATTTGCCTCTTCCAATTTTGCGGATTTTTGTGCCCGTCACGGCGTCATGCGTGTCACGGCCCCTCCATTCCATCCACAGTCAAATCGTGAGGGTGAACAACTGGTCTGCCCATTTAAGGCTCAGATGAGGAAACTCCTGACTTCGTCTGCTGATGATGCGCTTCTCCAATTTCTGGCTTCTTACCATTTCACCCCCATGGGCGAACACAGCCCGGCTGAGCTCTTACATGGCCAACAGCCCCGCACGCTACTTCTTCTGCAGTCTTGCACCTCACGGCCGCAGGTGTCTTCGCTTGGCCGGTTCACCGCCGACGACCTTGTATGGGTACGGGGATATGGCAGGCGGTAAAATGGAGTCCTTACGACACCGTGGCCAACACCTGTATGAAATCCAGACGGACACGGGTGTTGCAGTGCATCATTCGGACCAGCTTTGGCCTCGTGTGCCGGCAACGCCTGTTCCGGATGCTGCTACACCACCTTTGGCTCTACCTGATGCTCGGGATACTGGAATCTCCCATTACTCACAACACAGTCCTCTCACCATCATATCGGTGCTAGCACAAGAACTGACGCCACCAGGAGATGTGCCCATGCAGGAACCAGATGACCATCAACTGTCGGAGCAACTCTACTCGTCTCCTTCTCCTACGGACGCAGACACATCGCCTGTGTCTCCTGTTATAACAACTGGACTTGCCACAATGGGTAGATTGGTGCACGGGGTCCCAGCAGATTCGACCCCCAATTCTCCTATCATCTCAACCTGTCATCATCGGGGACACTTCCATCTGTACGCGAAGCCTCCTCCTCGAGACTTTGCGGCCAGTCAGACAACACCTATGGACTTTAGCAATTTACAGGCCACCTCCATCAAGACCTGTGCAAAAAATTCAAAGGGAGGAAAAGTGTTGGAGTCGCCGATCTTTCAAAGTGCTGCCGCACAGTTACGCGCGTCCTCTGCATGTGGCGCTGTCTGCCAGCCATGCAGCAGCAGCGCTACCTAAGCGGACAGCCAGCCAGTGGCCGCTAAATTTGGACTCAGTTATGATTTGACTGTTAAAGTGTACATATGTCTTACTCTGTTTACTTGATCTGTGACTTTCATGTATTGCGTCTTCCTTGAAATATATTTGTTCTACTGGAAGTTATTACAATTTGTTTGACAAATACTTCTACTCCATATAAATTTTTAATGTGTATAATGCACTTATGTGGGTGTGTTTTACTGCAGTTCGATGTAAATCACTGTGCATAAAAAAAGAATTACTGGTAGCAAACACTAATGCAAAAGACTATTGTAAAAATTATCAGTATGTTATATTTTTCAGTCTCAATGGGCATTATGAATTTTAACTAACTCAGGGGCCACAGCACAGTTGCAACACCTGAGGATGGGCTTATGAGAGCCCGAAACTGGTCATGATAATAAAAGAAATTTACAACTGAAGCAGTATTTTCAACCTCTGGTATAATGCTCAGTTGCAGATGTTCTTCCAACAGGATTGTTTGTCATAATACTGGAGTTTTTGACAAATTTATTCAGCCACATTCTTGTGAGTAATGCAACAGGCTGGGAAAAGCTTAACTTCTCTGTGGGCAATGTGTTGAACATTATAGTCTGAATACTTCACAGGCTACATATTCCTAATCAATAAAAGCTAGGAGGTTCTCGTGTACAGTGTATGCAATTGATATGCTGACATAAACGTTTTTAAATCATGAATCTTTAAAACCAAGAAAGATCATTACTTTACTGTGATTCAAAGTCTACATTGTAATACCATCAGCCATCTGAGTCCATGTCCAAACTGTCTGATTGTAAATTTAGGTTGATGATATGGTCAAGGCTTTTATTGATCTTCACCTCATTGCGAAAGTCTTATTTCTGAAACTGTTCAGCATAACACACACAGTTTGCCCACATTAAAGGGGGATGCTGTCTACTGCTTCATGCACAAGCCTTTCAGTATCTGTTATCTCGCATGTTTTGTTTTTTCCCCCACATAGCTTATAACCTGTGCACAAATTAATTCAATCAGATTATACTGAAAGTAATATTTAAATAAATCCAAAACTGAGTGACCACATTCACATGCAAGAAAGATTTGTACATTCTGTAACGTGACTTTTATAAATTAATGAGTTGCAGGAGTTATGCACGAGTCTGACGTATATTGTCCGAGATATTTTTATTTTTCAGCCAGAGCACAATATCTCCTTTCCTGGCACTCATACTTGGTCATTTCCCTATAATAGCTGAATGATGACTGCCACGGTAATTACAATGACTGACTTTGAAGCTAGGTACAGCAAAAATTGTTCAGTGAATCACTTCTTGAAAGTGACAGCATTCATTTCCAAATGGTAGTCTCTACTGTTTTCGTTACACGTAAACACAAGTTTACTCTCAGAAACTAAATCAGAAGAAGAGCCAGCATGCAGAATAAGTATCTGAGAACCTTTTCCTAAGGGAACCTTAAAACTGCCAATACCATCATTTATTTTCTGGCAGGTGTTCATAGAATGATTGTGATTCACCCATGTTTCATCAAGGTAATACATTTTAGAACTATCTTCTCCTCCTGTATCATGTGCATCTTTATAACAGACATTATTCATGCTGCTTCTTTCAATTAAACTCTCTTCTTAACATATTTTAAACCAATGTATTTTAAAATTCTTTGCAGTGACAAAGCACTACCTTTGAAGCCAATTTGTTCAGACATAATTCTAAAAAGTTTCTGTGATGTTGGGTATTCCCTTCTTATATACATTTCAAACACAGAGTGCTTAATAACGTCGCTGTCAAAACCATCTATTTGTGTTACAGGTTTCTCGCAATTTTGATGATTTTCAGGCAACACTAAAATAAATTTTCCCGAGGTTTCTACAGCTCCAACACTTTTGTTTACTATACTCTATACAGTTCTTTTGCTGATATGTGCTTCTGCAGTTCATTCTTGAGTCTTCAAAATGTCAAAAATGGAAGTGTCGCTTTCTGGTTCACATTTGAAGAAGTTGTAAATGCGGGACATAAACCACCTCGCCTGCTTGTGAAACATCTACATCTACGTGATTACTATGCAATTCACAATGAGGTGCCTGGCAGAGCATTCACAAAACCTCCTTCAAGCTATTTCTCTACCGTTCCTCTCTCGAACAGTGCGCAGGAAACATGAATGCTTCTGTCTTTCCGTGCGAGCTCTAATTTCTCTTATTTTATTATGATGATCATTCCTCCCTATATAGGTGGGGGCCAACAAAGTATTTTCACATCCTGAGAAGAAAGTTGGTGACAGGAATTTCATGAGAAAATCCTGCCACAATGAAAAACCCCTTTGGTTTGATGATTGCCACCCGAATTCATGTATCATGTCCATGGCAGTATCTTCCCTATTTCGCAAAAATACAGAATGAGCTGTCCTCCTGTGAACTTATTCGATCAATCCTATCTGCTGTGGATCCCACACCTGACAGCAGTACTCCAGAAGAGGGCAGAAAAGCGTGTTGCATTTTCTAAGTGTTCTACCAATAATCACAGTCTTTTTTTGCTTTCCGCAGAACATTATCCATGTGACAGTTACATTTTAAGTTATTTGTAATTTTAATCCCTAAGTATTTAGTTGACTTTACAGCCTTTAGAATTGAGTGTTTTATCCTTTAAACCGAATTTAGTGTATTCCTTGTAGTACTCGTGTGGACGACTTCAGGCTTTTCAATATTTAGAATCAATTGGCACTTTTCTCACCATACAGATATCTTGTTTAAGTTGTTTTCTAATTTGTTTTAATCTCTGATGACTGTATAAGATGGTAAATCACAGCATCATCTATAAACATTCTAAGTGGGCTGCTCAGATTGTCTCCTAAATCATTTATTAGATCAGGAACAGAGGGGTGCCTATCACACTTCCTTGCCAATGCCAGATATCACTTCTGTTTTACTCAGCGATTTTCCATCAGTTGTTACAAACAATGATCTTTCTGACAGGAAATGTTGAATCCAGTCACACAACTAAGACAATACTCCATAGGCACACAATTTAATTAAAGTTGTTTATGAGTAACTTCACGTTTATTGCTGTCACATGACATTTTCATTTGGAAATCACACTAAAACATTTACAGGTGCAGATTCACAGGTATACTCCTACAAGAAAGCAACATAAACATTTGAATGAATAATTTGGCTGCTCTGTGAATGAAACTGCATTGTCGCAAAATACGGGAACAGTGAAGCATGCAGGAGAGAGATTGTTGCAGTCTAGATTGTAGCTGCTCATAAAGGGAATGAATCTTACTGGCTGCTAGCAGTTAGTGGAAGGGGATGCACAGAATGGCTGAAAATAGGGTCGCCTTCAAACATGATATTAACTATAGTTGTTAGTACCAGTTTCTGTCTCATGTGATTTAATTTTTTGTTCTTGCTCAGTTAAGACATCACACACAAAGTTAGTAAGCAGATTTTTTTGTTGCCCAATGGTGAAATTCTATGAGCAGTGTGGGTAAATATGTACACAAGTAAAAAAAGTATTTTAAGTGAAATCTCAATGTAGTCAGAAGATGTCTTATGAAAGGTATTCAAGGTGCTTGTGCCATTTTTATGCACTCTCCCATTAGAGCTGTGATAAAAGTACAAAATTGTCCCATTATACCCAGAGCTCACAAAAGTCGTGGGATACATTCTAACATCTTGTCAGATGTCCTTTTCCCAGCACAGTGCAGCAACTTGACATGGCATGGACTCAAAAAGTTGTTGGAAGATCCCTGCAGCGATATTGAGTCATGCTGCCTCTATAGCTATCTGTAATTGCAAAAGTGTTGCTGGTGCAGGATTTTGTGCGTGAATTAATCTCTTTGATTATGTCCCATAAATGTTCGGTGGGATTCATGTTGTGCAACCTGGGTGGCCAAATCATTTACTCAAATTGTCCAGAATGTTCTTCAAACCAATCACAAACAATTGTGACCTGATGACATGGCACATTATCATCCATAAAAATTCCTTAAATGGCTGTGAATATTCTCCAAGTAGTCAAACATAACCAGGACCCAGTCCATTCCATGTAATCACAGTACACGCCATTATGGAGCCACTGCCAGCTTGCACAGTGCCTCGTCAGTTTGGATCCGTGGCTTTGTGAGGTCTCCGCCACAATCAAACCCTACCATTAGTTCTTACCTACTGAAATTGGGACTCATCTGGCGAGGCGTTGCTTTTCAGTCAACTGATATGGTCAGCCGATATGGTCACGAGCCCAGGAGAGGCACTGCAGGCAATGTGCTGTTAGCAAAGCCCCTCATATCAGTCATCTGCAGCCATAGCCCACTAATGCCAAATTTCTCTGCACTGACCTGACATGTTGTTGTTGGTGTTGTTGTTGTTGTTGTAGTCTTCAGTCCTGAGACTGGTTTGATGCAGCTCTCCATGCTACTCTATCTTGTGCAAGTTTCTTCATCTCCCAGTACTTACTGCAACCTACATCCTTCTGAATCTGCTTAGTGTATTCATCTCTTGGTCTCCCTCTACGATTTTTACCCTCCACACTGCCCTCCAATGCTAAATTTGTGATCCCTTGATGCCTCAGAACAGGTCCTACCAACCGGTCCCTTCTTTTTGTCAAGTTGTGCCACAAACTCCTCTTCTCCCCAATTCTATTCAATACCTCCTCATTAGTTATGTGATCTACCCATCTAATCTTCAGCATTCTTCTGTAGCACCACATTTCGAAAGCTTCTATTCTCTTCTTGTCCAAACTATTTATCGTCCATGTTTCACTTCCATACATGGCTACACTCCATACAAATACTTTCAGAAACTACTTCCTGACACTTAAATCTATACTCGATGTTAACAAATTTCTCTTCTTCAGAAATGCTTTCCTTGCCATTGCCAGTCTACATTTTATATCCTCTCCACTTCGACCATCATCAGTTATTTTGCTCCTCAAATAGCAAAACTCCTTTGCTACTGTAAGTGTCTCATTTCCTAATCTAATTCCCTCAGCATCACCCGACTTAATTCGACTACATTCCATTATCCTCGTTTTGCTTTTGTTGATGTTCATGTTATATCCTCTTATATCATCTTATAATCTAACATATGTTCATCGTATGTCTCACATTGATTTCTACAGTTACTTCACACATTGTTGCTTGTCTGTTTGCATTGAGAACTATATGCAAATGCCGCTGCTGTTGGCAATTAAGTAAGGTCAGGAGCCACTGTATTGTCCATGGTCAGAGGTAATGTTTGAAATTTGCTATTCTCAGGGCACACTCTGACACTGTGGATCTCGGAATATTGAATTCTGTACCAGTTTCCGAAATGGAATGTGCCACGTGCCTAGCTCCAACTACCATTCCTCTTTCAAAATCTGTTAATTCCCATTGTGCGGCTGTAATTGTGTCAGAAACCTTTTCACATGAATCAGTTGAGTACAAATAACAGCTCCACCAATGCATTGCCCTCTCATACATTGTGTACATGACACTAATGCCGTATGTTTAATTGCACATCACCGCCCCATGACTTCTGTCACCTCAGTGTATACTGCAGCGCTGTCACTGATGGGCCCTACTTAATCAAAACAAGGGTCATTTGTTGGGACCTCGTTACATACCAATAGAGATACAACCATTTAGAACTTTCTGTGACAGTGCTAAGCTATCAGCAAGAGTAAAAAGGCATTGTCAGAAAGTCTCACTTGGTAACAAACTATCACTAATCATGCTGTGAAACACATTTTTCTTTCTGTGACTACTTCACGGTTCATGCGATTTGTGTCCTCCCACCAAGCACCATTGTTTCAGAGATTATTACTCTACAGTAATCACTGATCTGCAGTGTGAAATCACTACTTTTCTATACTTTGCAACTTCACTTTTCTCTCTGCTTACAGTTGGGTGCTTATCATTTCGTAGTATTGCATATGCCTCTGGCTTGAGTCAGCTATTATTCTTTCTGTGACTGAAACTGTCCACACTCCAATTATTTTTTTATTTTTAAGTCTCATCTATTGCTGGCATTTTTTCCTGCTGTCTGCTTTTCTTCCTGTGACCCTGGAAAACTTTGATTTAACCTTTTCTGTTAACAATTTGTCATTTGACTTGACTGCTATAATCTTCTGTTGTAATAGTGTAGGCTAATATTAAATTAACTGTTATTTCTTAATGTGAGTTAAGATAAAATACAGTTCACAATACACTACATAAAGTGTACTTCACATTAATATATACACTTGAGTATAACATTGTGATTTGATGATGTGTCTGTTTATAATGAGCAGCTGTTAACAATAAAGGATTCTGATAAACTTTGTGCAGCTGGCAGTGGTAAGAACTGTATAATACTGCCTTAATTAGTCAGAATATTAGGGTTGGGGGATGAGAAGTTATACATTGGGAGACAACATAAAAACAATGGCCCATGACAAATAATAACAATGTATCATCACCGTAGTAACTCAGTGCATTGGTCTTGAATAAATTTTGGAAATTGTTTAAACTTTATGTATGAAAATATAAAAGTGAATTAACACACAATCCACAGATGGCTCTTGCCAGATTATTTCCTGGACTGTCTACAGCAAGGAAGATCTTTCAGATCCCTCTCTGTCAAAAAATATGTATGTATGTATATGTAAATATACTGTTGTCTTTAAGATTTTCATTGATATTTTACAATTTATAGCATTGTTCAAATTTGTTTTCATAATATTATAATCAGCACACTGCTTTTAAACTGTTGAACCTGACATCCACTGCCCCTGTAATTCAAAATTGTAAACCACGTCATTAGAATTTAACCGTAAACAGAATATTGAATATTTCCACGTAAAAATTGACTGTAGAGTTGAGTTTGTGTGGAAAAGAAAATACTGTGAAACTATATGGTTCCAAAGACCTTTTTAAGTCTCGTACATATGTGATGTATATATGCAGACTTAAGCGCCAAATGAAAATTTGTACCAAGGCCGGGATTCGAACCCAGGCCATCTGCTCATAAGGCAGATGCACTATGCCACCATGGTGCTGTGGCCCTGTACAACTGCACGAACTGCCCTAGCATATGTCCCTCCTCAGTCCAAAGCCCCAGTCACTTCTCAGCCGCCAGCCGTTGTGGCCCAGCGGTTCTAGGCGCTTCAGTCTGGAACCGCGCTGCTGCTGCGGGCGCAGGTTTGAATCCTGCCTCAAGCATGGATGTGTGTGATGTCCTTAGGTTAGTTAGGTTTACGTAGTTCTAAATGTAGGGGACTGATGACCTCAGATGTTTAGTCCCATAGTGCTTAGAGCCATTTGAACCATTTTGAACTTCTCAGCCCACTTGGTATTCCTTCCCAAACTCGAACAGTGTTGCAGTCTGCATGTTTACAACGTTGATCTTTGATCTTTGAGACTCAAAAAGATCCCTGGAACCACATAGTCTCTTTTTATAAAGACCCATGCCCGGGTTTCAGGCAGGATCCCTGTTTTCATTCGATGTTGTGTTGCTACTACAATGCAGTTGAAGAGCCTGTGCATTGCAGCTGGAGAGCCTCTGCATTGCAGTTAGAGTTTAGAAGAAATACCAAGTGGCTGAGGTGTGAATGGGAATTTGGATTAAGGAGGGAGGCATGCTGGGTAGTCTGGCAGTTGTGCAAATCCACAATGCCAGAATGGCTACTGGATAGCATGCATCTGCCTAGGAAGCAGGAGACCCTGGTTCGAATTGTAGCCTTGGTACAGATTTTCATTTCTCACTTCAGTTTGAGTATGCAGATCATAGAAAATACTGTTTGTACTTTGATAGATATAGCCCATTTTTTCAGTCATTTTTCCAGAAAATAATCATACCACATTTCTTCCATTTAACATACAAGTAAATGTATAGGTAAGGAAGAGCTACATAGTGTAATTGGAAAAATTAACACATTTGCTTTGTATTTAGTAAGACAAGCAACTTCAACCACATCAGCATAAATAAAATTAAGATCCTTGCTTTTCAGTCAAATTAAATTCAGTGAAATAATTGTGGAAGAAATCAGTGAACTTCAGTAACACAAAATGATATTAGTAAACTCTGTTCAGAAATGATGAATTTGCAGTGTATATATGTTGTGACAAATGAAAATTTCTGCTCGGCTGTTGTAACCCAGATTACCTGCTTATTGCAAATAGTCATCTTAATCAATTGGACTATATGAGTGGAGCACTCAGACTGGCTCAAACATTCAGTGCCACTTGTGATTTTCTACTGCTTTTCTGAACAGAGGCACTCGTTTTGGGGGTAATATCAGAGGAATACATATGATGAGGACTATGGCTCACACAGCTGTAGGGATATGCATGAATGAAATCCACTGAAAGAAATTAATGGAATCAATTATATGAAATTGTATCTATGAAACTGTTCAAAAATACTTGACCTATGACATACTGATTGTCATGATTTATTAAAAAGTTTTCCAGACAGCTGTTCGAACTTAGTGTGTCACAATTTTTTATTGTCTGAGTTCCATTTCCAGTAAGGAAGCTGCGTTTATTATGGAATGGATTGGAAGTAATATTCTATGTGAATAAGATTTCTGTGGCTGAATACCTCTCTCTGTGTTCACAGAGAAAAATGTAGTGCCTTTCAGCTGTGCCCTAAAACCCATTTTCTCTTGTGTGATTCCACCATATTGCATATCTTCAGGAAGTAATTGAGAACTACTCTTGCACTGTGTGTCATTAGTATGCGTCATATATCATTAAATATTGCCCCACAAGCCATTAATTTCCATTATCAGCCACACTAAAGATGAGAAAATACGCTTACCAGTCACAGCTATTTACAATTCACACAATCTGAAAATTTATGTACTGATCCTGTACCCAGGTTGTATCAAATTAGCTGTCAAAAAAATCTTAAGTAGAAAGATCAGTCTCATGTATTGGTACCTGGAAAAATTATTTTTTCGTTTTTAAAATAAACATTTCAGAATATAGATCCATAGCAAATTGTTCTTATTTAGGTCACCTAGAAAATGAAACAGACGTGTTTAACTTTATGTATATAATAAATTTAATTCATTGATAAACAACTTCAGTGAGTCTCTGCCATATGAGTAATCACAGAAATGTTAACTGCTTTGCAGCAGAAAAGCAGTAATCCATTTAGATACGAGGGTGTTTTTTAGAGGGAATTAAAACCTGCTCTTTACTTTGTTTTAATCCCCAGCAACTTATGTTGTATTTTCTGAAAGAAAATCAGAATTGTCATGGAAACTAAAATGTTGTTTTATAGCTTGTACCCCTCCTATTCTTCAAACCTCTACTCGATCTCCATCAATAGTCTTACATTTGTTATTCACATGTTCCATGGGTCGCAATTCCTGCATCTTGCTATGATTTAAAACTAATCTGTATTGCCGTCATAGTAAATCAGCTTCAGCAAAAAGTATAGCAACATACTGACTTTTAGGATGTTTTTTAAAAAAATACCAATGTTCCCTTCTCTCTCTCTCTCTCTCTCTCTCTCTCTCTCTCTCTCTCTCTCTCTCTCACACACACACACACACACACACACACACACACACATATATATATTTAAAAAGAAAGATGATGAGACTTACCAAACAAAAGTGCTGGCAGGTCGATAGACACACAAACAAACACAAACATACACACAAAATTCTAGCTTTCGCAACCAACGGTTGTCTCGTCAGGAAAGAGGGAAGGAGAAGGAAAGACAAAAGGATATGGGTTTTAAGGGAGAGGGTAAGGAGTCATTCCAATCCCGGGAGCGGAAAGACTTACCTTAGGGGGAAAAAAGGACAGGTATACACTCGCACACACACACACATATCCATCCGCATATACACAGACACAAGCAGACATTTGTCAGTCTTGTCTGCTTGTGTCTGTGTATATGCGGATGGATATGTGTGTGTGTGCGAGTGTATACCTGTCCTTTTTTCCCCCTAAGGTAAGTCTTTCCGCTCCCGGGATTGGAATGACTCCTTACCCTCTCCCTTAAAACCCATATCCTTTTGTCTTTCCTTCTCCTTCCCTCTTTCCTGACGAGGCAACCGTTGGTTGCGAAAGCTAGAATTTTGTGTGTATGTTTGTGTTTGTTTGTGTGTCTATCGACCTGCCAGCGCTTTTGTTTGGTAAGTCTCATCATCTTTCTTTTTAAATATATTTTTCCCACGTGGAATGTGTCCCTCTATTATATATATATATATATATATATATATATATATATATAAACCAAAGATGATTTGACTTACCAAACGAAAGCGCTGGCACGTCGATACACACACGAACACAAACATACACACAAAATTCTACCTTTCGCAACCAACGGTTGCCTCGTCAGGAAAGAGGGAAGGAGGGGGAAGACGAAAGGATTTGGGTTTTAAGGGAGAGGGTAAGGAGTCATTCCAATCCCGGGAGCGGAAAGACTTACCTTAGGGGGAAAAAAGGACAGGTATACACTCGCACACACACACATATCCATCCACACATATACAGGCACAAGCAGACATATAGAGGCAAAGAGTTTGGGCAGAGATGTCAGTCGAGGCAGAAGTGCAGTGGCAAAGATGTTGTTGAATGACAGGTGAGGTATGAGTGGCGGCAACTTGAAATTAGCGGAGATTGAGGCCTGGTGGATAACAGGAAGAGAGGATATATTGAAGAGCAAGTTCCCATCTCCGGAGTTCGGATAGGTTGGTGTTAGTGGGAAGTATCCAGATAACCCGGACAGTGTAACACTGTGCCAAGATGTGCTGGCCGTGCACCAAGGCATGTTCAGCCACAGGGTGATCCTCATTACCAACAAACACTGTCTGCCTGTGTCCATTCATGCGAATGGACAGTTTGTAGCTGGTCATTCCCACATAGAATGCGTCACAGTGTAGGCAGGTCAGTTGGTAGATCACGTGGGTGCTTTTACACGTGGCTCTGCCTTTGATCGTGTACACCTTCCGGGTTACAGGACGAATAGGTGGTGGGAGGGTGCATGGGACAGGTTTTACACCAGGGGCGGTTACAAGGGTAGGAGCCAGAGGATAGGGAAGGTGGTCTGGGGATTTCATAGGGATGAACTAAGAGGTTACAAAGGTTAGGTGGACGGCGGAAAGACACTCTTGGTGGAGTGGGGAGGATTTCATGAAGTATGGATCTCATTTCAGGGCAGGATTTGAGGAAGTCGTATCCCTGCTGGAGAGCCACATTCAAAGTCTGATCCAGTCCCGGAAAGTATCCTGTCACAAGTGGGGCACTTTTGTGGTTCTTCTGTGGGAGGTTCTGGGTTTGAGAGGATGAGGAAGTGGCTCTGGTTATTTGCTTCTCTACCAGGTTGGGAGGGTAGTTGCGGGATGCGAAAGCTGTTGTCAGGTTGTTGGTGAAATGGTTCAGCGATTCCGGACTGGAGCAGATTCGTTTGCCATGAAGACCTAGGCTGTAGGGAAGGGACTGTTTGATGTGGAATGGGTGGCAGCTGTCAAAATGGAGGTACTGTTGCTTGTTGGTGGGTTTGATGTGGATGGACGTGTGAAACTGGCCATTGGACAGGTGGAGGTCAACATCAAGGAAAGTGACATGGGATTTGGAGTAGGACCAGGTGAATCTGATGGAACCAAACCGCTTGCGAAAGCTAGAATTTTGTGTGTTTGTTTGTGTGTGTATCGATGTGCCAGCGCTTTCGTTTGGTAAGTCAAATCATCTTGTTTTTAGATATATTTTTTCCGACGTTTAATGTTTCCTTATATAGGACGGGTATACACTCGCACACACACACATCACATATCCCTGGGATATGTGTATGTGTGCGAGTGTATACCCGTCCTTTTTTCCCCCTAAGGTAAGTCTTTCCGCTCCCGGGACTGGAATGACTCCTTACCCTCTCCCTTAAAACCCACATCCTTTAGTCTTTCCCTCTCCTTCCCTCTTTCCTGATGAGGCAACAGTTTGTTGCGAAAACTTGAATTTTGTGTGTATGTTTGTGTTCGTTTGTGTGTCTGTCGACCTGCCAGCACTTTCATTTGGTAAGTCACATCATCTTTGTTTTTAGGTAATTTTTCCTATGTGGAATGTTTCTTGCTAATATATATATATATATATATATATATATATATATATATATATATATATATATATATAAGGATATGGGTTTTAAGGGAGAGGGTAAGGAGTCATTCCAATCCCGGGAGTGGAAAGACTTACCTTAGGGGGAAAAAAGGACAGGTATACACTCGCACACACACACACATATCCATCCGCATGTACACAGACACAAGCAGACATTTGTAAAGGCAAAGAGTTTGGGCAGAGATGTCAGTCGGGACGGAAGTACAGAGGCAAAGATGATGTTGAAAGACAGGTGAGGTATGAGCGGCGGCAGATTGAAATTAGAAATTAGCGGAGATTGAGGCCTGGCGGATAGCGAGAAGAGAGGATATGCTGAAGGGCAAGTTCCCATCTCCGGAGTTCAGACAGGTTGGTGTTAGTGGGAAGTATCCAGATAACCCGGACGGTGTAACACTGTGCCAAGATGTGCTGGCCGTGCACCAAGGCATGTTTAGCCACAGGGTGATCCTCATTACCAACAAACACTGTCTGCCTGTGTCCATTCATGCGAATGGACAGTTTGTTGCTGGTCATTCCCACATAGAACGCTTCACAGTGTAGGCAGGTCAGTTGGTAAATCACGTGGGTGCTTTCACACGTGGCTCAGCCTTTGATCGTGTACACCTTCCGGGTTACAGGACTGGAATAGGTGGTGGTGGGAGGGTGCATGGGACAGGTTTTACACCGGGGGCGGATACAGGGGTAGGAGCCAGAGGGTAGGGAAGGTGGTTTGGGGATTTCATGGGGATGAACTAAGGGGTTACGAAGGTTAGGTGGACGGCGGAAAGACACTCTTGGTGGAGTGGGGAGGATTTCATGAAGGATGGATCTCATTTCAGGGCAGGATTTGAGGAAGTCGTATCCCTGCTGGAGAGTCACATTCAGAATCTGATCCAGTCCCGGAAGTATCCTGTCACAAGTGGGGCACTTTTGGGATTCTTCTGTGGAAGGTTCCGGGTTTGAGGAGATGAGGAAGTGGCTCTGGTTATTTGCTTCTGTACCAGGTCGGGAGGGTAGTTACGGGATGCAAAAGCTGTTTTCAGGTTGTTGGTGTAATGATTCAAGGATTCCGGACTGGAGCAGATTCGTTTGCCACGAAGACCTAGGCTGTAGGGAAGGGACCATTTGATGTGGAATGGGTGGCAGCTGTCATAATGGAGGTACTGTTGCTTGTTGGTGGGTTTGATGTGGACGGACGTGTGAAGCTGGCCATTGGACAGGTGGAGGTCAACGTCAAGGAAAGTGGCATCCAATCTCCTGGTTTCCCACCTCCGGAATGGCAACTCACTCACCCTTCACAACCATTCCAGCAAACCTCAACCTCCTCTCATTGCACACAAACCTAGTCTCTCCCATCTACTCAATCTCCCACTTCCAGCTCCACTCCCTCCAAAACCTCAAAATTCCAATCAACACAATCTGGAACCACAACACCCCAATTCAGTAGTTAACCTCTCCTCCAAACCTCTCTCCCAATCCGAAACCTCTGTCCTATCCAAAGGCCTCACCTTCAGCCCCACTCCCAGATTTAACCAAACAGCCCTTGTCAAGGATTTACTGTCCTACACCCGTACTCTCTGCTGGAAATATCACTTTGCCACGAAGAAAAATGATCCTAATCCTACTCCTAATGATCCAACTCCCCAAGATACTATCCAAATTGAACCATGTCTGGAACAGTTCCGTCCTCCGTCACAGCGGGACCCACCTCCTCTTCCTCAAAATCACCCTCTCCTAACCTTCCAGGAATTTCTGACTTCCAGCCTTGCCTCTCAATCCTTCTTAAAAAACCTTAATCCTACTCCCAACATCACCACTGCTGAAGCCCAGGCTATCCGTGATCTGAAGGCTGACCAATCCATCGTCATTCTTCCGGCGGACAAGGGTTCCACGACTGTGATACTTGATCGTCGGGAGTACGTGGCTGAGGGACTGCGTCAGCTTTCAGACAACACTACTTACAAAGTTTGCCATGGTAATCCCATTCCTGATGTCCAGGCAGAGCTTCAAGGAATCCTCAGAACCTTAGGCCCCCTACAAAACCTTTCACCTGACTCCATCAACCTCCTGACCCCACCAACACCCCGCACCCCTACCTTCTACCTTCTTCCCAAAATTCACAAACCCAATCATCCCGGCCGTCCCATTGTAGCTGGCTACCAAGCCCCCACAGAACGCATCTCTGCCTACGTAGATCAAAACCTTCAACCCATTACATGCAGTCTCCCATCCTTCATCAAAGACACCAACCACTTTCTCGAACGCCTGGAATCCCTACCCAGTCTGTTACCCCCGGAAACCATCCTTGTAACCATTGATGCCACTTCCTTATACACAAATATTCCGCATGTCCATGGCCTCGCTGCGATGGAGCACTTCCTTTCACGCCGATCACCTGCCGCCCTACCTAAAACCTCTTTCCTCATTACCTTAGCCAGCTTCATCCTGACCCACAACTTCTTCACTTTTGAAGGCCAGACATACCAACAATTAAAGGGAACAGCCATGGGTACCAGGATGGCCCCCTCGTACGCCAACCTATTCATGGGTCGCTTAGAGGAAGCCTTCTTGGTTACCCAGGCCTGCCAACCCAAAGTTTGGTACAGATTTATTGATGACATTTTCATGATCTGGACTCACAGTGAAGAAGAACTCCAGAATTTCCTCTCCAACCTCAACTCTTTTGGGCCCATCAGATTCACCTGGTCCTACTCTAAATCCCATGCCACTTTCCTTGACGTTGACCTCCACCTGTCCAATGGCCAGCTTCACACGTCCGTCCACATCAAACCCACCAACAAGCAACAGTACCTCCATTATGACAGCTGCCACCCATTCCACATCAAACGGTCCCTTCCCTACAGCCTAGGTCTTCGTGGCAAACGAATCTGCTCCAGTCCGGAATCCTTGAATCATTACACCAACAACCTGAAAACAGCTTTTGCATCCCGTAACTACCCTCCCGACCTGGTACAGAAGCAAATAACCAGAGCCACTTCCTCATCTCCTCAAACCCGGAACCTTCCACAGAAGAATCCCAAAAGTGCCCCACTTGTGACAGGATACTTTCCGGGACTGGATCAGATTCTGAATGTGACTCTCCAGCAGGGATACGACTTCCTCAAATCCTGCCCTGAAATGAGATCCATCCTTCATGAAATCCTCCCCACTCCACCAAGAGTGTCTTTCCGCCGTCCACCTAACCTTCGTAACCTCTTAGTTCATCCCCATGAAATCCCCAAACCACCTTCCCTACCCTCTGGCTCCTACCCCTGTAACCGCCCCCGGTGTAAAACCTGTCCCATGCACCCTCCCACCACCACCTATTCCAGTCCTGTAACCCAGAAGGTGTACACGATCAAAGGCAGAGCCACGTGTGAAAGCACCCACGTGATTTACCAACTGACCTGCCTACACTGTGAAGCGTTCTATGTGGGAATGACCAGCAACAAACTGTCCATTCGCATGAATGGACACAGGCAGACAGTGTTTGTTGGTAATGAGGATCACCCTGTGGCTAAACATGCCTTGGTGCACGGCCAGCACATCTTGGCACAGTGTTACACCGTCCGGGTTATCTGGATACTTCCCACTAACACCAACCTGTCTGAACTCCGGAGATGGGAACTTGCCCTTCAGCATATCCTCTCTTCTCGCTATCCGCCAGGCCTCAATCTCCGCTAATTTCTAATTTCAATCTGCCGCCGCTCATACCTCACCTGTCTTTCAACATCATCTTTGCCTCTGTACTTCCGTCCCGACTGACATCTCTGCCCAAACTCTTTGCCTTTACAAATGTCTGCTTGTGTCTGTGTACATGCGGATGGATATGTGTGTGTGTGCGAGTGTATACCTGTCCTTTTTTCCCCCTAAGGTAAGTCTTTCCGCTCCTGGGATTGGAATGACTCCTTACCCTCTCCCTTAAAACCCATATCCTTTTGTCTTTCCTTCTCCTTCCCTCTTTCCTGACGAGGCAACCGTTGGTTGCGAAAGCTAGATTTTTGTGTGTATGTTTGTGTTTGTTTGTGTGTCTATCGACCTGCCAGCGCTTTTGTTTGGTAAGTCTCATCATCTTTCTTTTTATATATATATATATATATATATATATATATATATATATATATATATATATATATATATATTTAAAAAGAAAGATGATGAGACTTACCAAACAAAAGCGCTGGCAGGTCGATAGACACAAAACAAACACAAACATACACACAAAATCTAGCTTTCGCAACCAACGGTTGCCTCGTCAGGAAAGAGGGAAGGAGAAGGAAAGACAAAAGGATGTGGGTTTTAAGGGAGAGGGTAAGGAGTCATTCCAATCCCGGGAGCGGAACAGGCATAAAATGGACCGAAGAACGAAAGCAAGATCACAGCCAGAAGATGAAAGAAATATGGGCAACCAAAAAGGCAATCAAGATGAAGCCGAAGACACGAAGCCGACAAGAACCATGGACAGAGGACCGGAAACAGAAACACAGCGAACGAATGAGGGAAGTTTGGGCAGCAAGGAAGGCAGCAAAAGGAACTGGCCATGTAGTTTAGTCCAAATGCGCTCTTTAAGGGCAAAACGCTGATAATAATAATAATAATAATATATATATAATTAAAGTTAAACTTTGAAAATGCTGTAGAAATAGCACCAGTGGTCAGAATGATGTAAAATTGTAATGGAATATTGTCAGAGAAGGGGGAAAACGTATGGCAGAAGAAGGAAAAAATTATGAATATTGATCAATAGATGGCGCTGTATGTATCAGAATATGTAAATGAAAACACCTGTCATACGCACGACCCACTGAAGTTGCTATAAACACTTTTGGATACACAGCTTTTCCTCCTTTTGCGTCTGTGACGTTCACCTTGATTGCCTCAATGCAGGATTGTGCTTTGCTTGTAAAGCGGTATTACAAGAATAATGACTGTGCACACATCACTCTGCAGAAGTTCCGGACACTGAAGGGTTTGAAAAAAAAAGCGTTGGTCTGATAACTGCCATGGGTCTGGAGAAAAGGATTCAGAAATTTTAAAAGACGGTTTCTTTGGTGTGCAACCTGGTAGAGGGAGGAAACAAATTGATTCAACATCGGTGGAAGCAGTAGGCACAGCAATTCAGGAGGAGATGAGTGATAGGGGGCAAATGTATAGAGCACGGAGAATTGCCCGAACATTGGACATACCTGTGAGCACGGCGCGTAAAATCCTACGAAACGTCCTTCTTTGCTATCCATCCAAAATTACCCATGTGGGCGAGTTGCCTCATGTTGAACTGCCAGCAAGAGAGATGTTTGCTTTAGAATTTCTTGCTTGCATGGAAGTGGGCAATGATTGGCCGTAGAAGATTTTTTGGACAGACGAAGCCCACTTCCATCTGACGGGATATGGCAATACACAGAATTGTCGAATATGGGCAACAGAAAATCCACGTGCAAATCAACCAGTACCACTTCATCCTGAAAATGTCACTGTGTGGTGTGGGTTTACGGGATCATTTATCATAGGGTCATATTTTTTCGAAGAGACAGGTGCTTCCAGTCCTGTTACCTGTGCCATCACTGGTAACTGCTACGAGTGTCTTTTGCACAACCACATCATTCCAGCTCTCCAGCAGCGTGGATGTGTGGATGGGATCATTTTTATGCAAGATGGCACAGCTCCGCACATTGCAAATCCAGTTAAGCTTAAGCAGCTGCTGAAGTGCCATTTTGTAAATGCTAGATTTATCAGTCGCCATGTCCCTACAGCCTGGCCGTCCTGATCACATGATCTTAATCCATGTGACTTCTGGCTGTAGGGCTATCTGAAAGATGTTGTGTTCAGTGTTCTGACTGCAGTGAAGGGATGCATTGCCCAACACATGCTGAACGTGACCCTGGTAACTTTTTGATCAGTTGTGGAACATACTGTTTCGCCATTTCAACTTGTTGCAGAAAATGGTGGACAGCATATTGAACATGTTTTGCGCCAGTCACACGGAAATTAATAATCCAATTTGATTTTGATTGATGCTTTTTATCTGGTTTTTGGCATCAGGACAATTAAAAACCGATGCTTTTTATGTGGTTTTTCGCCTCAGGACAATTAAAAACTTATTTTTCCCTTCCGATGCAATATGACCTTGCCGTGCTGGATGGGTTTACGTAACTAACAGTATCACACCTGTATACCCATGCACAGTGAGTAGTACAGTTTGTTTAATACCAAACATACACCTTAATCATTGCTGTGTGATTTATGTGTCATTTGTAGTTGACCAGTATTAAATTATGATAAGCCAAGTGATTGATGGTGTAATTCATTTCTCCTTCTGCTATTATATTTATGAATGTTGATGTTGTTTTCAAGCTGTGATTGATTGTTGACAACAAACATCATTAGGGATTAATTTTATTGTGAGGCTGTTTTGTCAGCATGCCCAATTGTTTTATGTCAGCATGCCCAACCATTTAAAGAGCTTTCTACAAGAGGCTTGTAGTCTACACCCTCCTTCCTACTTGAAGCTTTTATCCACATTAGTCTTTTATGAAGATTTGAGAGGAGCAATATTACAATAAACTTGTTAGTTTATTTAGCTTTTCATGTAGAGATGGTTCCAGTTCTTCTTGTCTAGGGGTCTGTTTCTTGAAGCTGAAAATGTGACTCTTTAGGTTCTCATGGTTGAATTGATCTAAATAAATTTGAAGATTGTTGTTTGTTGTTACGTTAATACATTTTGTCACATTTTAGTAGATCATACAGTATTCTGATTTTTCACATTAACAGAGCTGAAATTACATTGTTTGCACAGAAAACAAATAATACGTCCAATCACAACAGAGGCATGCATACTACTGTCTCACTCAGCAGAAATAACAATATTCCAAATGGTTTACAATTTTTCTTCACAAATGAATTTCTAGTAGTTTCTGTTGCATTATTACTTTTGATTATTATTTTATAAATGAATCCAGAAATAAAAATATTAAGCAGTGCACTATTGTGTAATTAATAACACAAATTTTAAGTGTGCCAATATTCTTAATTTCAAATGTTTCAAAAAAAAAAAAAAATTTAAGTGTACATTCAGAGCTAGTACTTATCGATTATAACATCGAAAATAAAGTAATTCCTTTTCATAAATTTTAGCTTGAAATGTAATGTACTATGTATAAAATTATATGAAAGTGTTCAGAAAAGTAACTGAGATAATACTGACGTGTCCAAAATTCAAAAAATAATACTGGTATCGACAACTACTGTTGAGGAAAAGGAATGCTAGAGGATGCTGTCCCATTACAGGCTCTAAAGTGGACCCCCACACATTATTCTTATTGCACACTACTATGCAACAAACACCTTTATCACCCAGTGATGAGTTACACCAGAAAATGATATGATAAAACATTAGAAAATGAAATTGGGTAAAGTAAGTAACCTTTTTTGACACTTTCAGCTCCAAAACCTGATATTATCACTAACACAGAAGTTGCAGAACTTAGAAGCTTAAGATGATCTGTAATAAAAGACTTCCATTTCTGGTTCTTATCAATATAAACACCTGAGACTTTAGAATATTCTCTTTCAATTATTGATTTATCCTCATGCATTATCTGTAATTATGTGGTAAGGCTTTCTGCAGAACTGAACTGCATATATTTGTTTGGTGTATAGCTTAAGATGATCTGTAATAAAAGACTTCCATTTCTGGTTCTTATCAATATAAACACCTGAGACTTTAGAATATTCTCTTTCAGTTATTGATTTACCCTCATGCATTATTTGTAATTATGTGGTAAGGCTTTCTACAGAACTGAACTGCATATATTTGTTTGGTGTATTATCTGAACTCAGTGACAGTTCATTTGGAGAAGATTGCTTATTAGTTTTTCAAGAAAATATTATTTTAAAACATAAAGCATACCAGATTAACGTATAAAGCAGTAAAATTTAATTCAGGATTGGAGAACATTAAATATGACATTGTACAATGTTTTGTGTAGTTCCTTTCTATGTTTGTCTTTCACAAGTGACTTATGCAGGTTGTTAGGGTTACTAAAAAAAAAAAGCAACATTTGCTGAAGACCCATATTAAGCATTCCAGGCACAGCAAAGCTAGTAGCTGGTTTTCTACAAATAATGTAATTTGTATTTTTTTAATAAGCATAAAATTACATAAAATATACTATCTTTTGGAACTATTAGTCCAGGTTGGTGAAGATTTGAAAGAAAGGACAGGCCACTTAGATCCTAGAATGAGATGGATTCACCTGTTGTGAGTATGAGTGGAGACAGGTGCTTCATTGTTGTCTCCCCTCTGTCCTCACAGCAGGTAGATCTCTCTTATTCTGGGGTGTGAGTGATCTGCCTATACTTTTTAATTTTCTCTGACAAAACCACCTCCCCTTTGCAAGAAAGGAAGTAATAGCACCAAAAGCTAGGAGAGTTTCACACACTTTTATGTTTTATCAACATTATAAAAATTTCACCTCCTGAAGATAAGCACTAGTGAGACATCTATATTACTATTTCATATTTTCCAAATTTCCTTGTAATGTAAAGATTGTAGTTTAATTGGACAGATAAATAAAATCTACTCATCAAGCAGCACCATGAGAAACATGTAGAGGTCAGAGAAATGTGCAAGCTTCCAGAGCCAGTGGCTCCTTCTTCTGACAGAAGGGAAGAAAATGGGATGAAGCAAAAGGACTAGCAGGCTTTAGGAAATAGGAAGAGTTTAGAAAAGTGGGCCAGAACCCCCTTATCTCAGGAGGATGAGAAGGAAAGACATTGTTGGGGACTGTGCTGGATGAGACTTTAAATCTGACAGCTTAAAAGTGGAAGATAGGGTAATATGCAAGAAGGAGATGACAAAGCATTGTGCACATGTTAACAAGAGTGGAAAGCTGAGTGCATTATATGTGGTAGAGATAGAGGGTGAAGAAAATAAAAGGTCAGAAAATTGAAGATATAGAAAACTAAAAAGGAATAAGGAAAGGAATGGTTACTAAGAAGAAATACTGAGACTGAAGAAATTAAAGAAAATAATAAATGTGCATTAAGGCCAATTGGGTAGCAAGAACTGAGGACATATTATAATGCCAGTTCCACCTGCAGAGTTCTGAGAAACGTCTGGGAGAAGAATATAGGTGACACATGTGGTGAAAGAGGTGCCAAGGCAACAACAGTCATGTTGTAGAGCATGCTCTGCGGCACGATATTGTGTGTTTGCCAGTATACATACTATGCCTATGCCCGTTCATCCTAACTGATGACTTGGCAGCAGCCATACCAGTTCTACAGCTGCACAGTTTATACATAACAGCTGGTATACAAAACGTGTAGTTTTGCAGATGATTCTCCATGAAATAGTATGTTTTGCCTTTTACAGGACTGACGTATATTATGGCGTAGTGTACATAGGGCAAGTCTTCCAGTGGGGACAATCACAGGGATAGAAGTCATAGGGTAGCGAAATGAGAGCAGAAGGAGCATAGGGACTGACCAGAACACTGCAGAGATAGAAGGGGGACTGATGAAAAGTTATTCTGAATGTAATGGGTGAAATGTTGGACAGAATGGAGCTCATTTCAAGGCTTGATTTTAGGAAGTCGTAGCCTTGTTAAAGATACTGATTAATACATTCAAAACCAGCATAGTACTTCGTGACAAGAGGTGTACTCCTGAGTTGTTTTTTTGTGGGGAACAGCAGTACCAGGATTGGACATGAGGGTCTGGGAATCTGCTTTTGAACTAGGCTGATGGGGTAATTATGTCCTGTGAAGCAAGGCTGAGGTGAGAGTGATGGTGATGAATTGCTGTTAAGCATCTGCATCTGAAGAAATGCGTTTGCCTCAAATGCAAAGCTCTGTGAGGGGGAATGTTTGACATGGAAAGGATAGCTATTGTGAAAGTGTAAAGGTTATTGTTTGTTAGTAGGTTTAATGTGAAACATGTTGTGTAACCAACCCTCAGTGAGGATGAGGTTAACATCAAGGAAAGTGGCACGTGATTCAAAATAGTTCCATGTGAAATTTAATTGGGAGAATGTGTTAAAGAGATTACAAAAATTTTAACGGGTCAGCCTCACCATGAGTCCATATGGCAAAGATGCCATCAGTGTATCTAAATCAAACTAGGTGCAGAAGTCATGGATTCCAGCAAAGTCCTTCCAACTGAGCAATGAAAAGGTTGGCATAGAAAGGACCCATTATGGTTCCCATTGCCAAGTCTCTGATCTATGTGTTTGTCGCCCCTCAAAGGTAAACCAGTGGCTGGTACACACAAAGTTGATTAAAGTGAGCAGGAAGGACATCATAGGTTTATTAGCATGTGGGTGCTAGTTGAGGTAAGATGCAGCAACAGACGGATCACATACATGGGGAATGCTGGTATGCAGGAAGGTGATATCAAAAGTGACAAGGGGTGTGGTGGGGCTGGGACAGGCACAGATTTCTGATGATCTAGCAAATGTTTGATGTCTTTAATATAGGAAGGGTGTCTTTGTACGGTAGGTTGCAGGTGTTGATCAACTAAGGCAGATATATGTTCGGTGGGTGCTTTGAGTCAGCAACTATGGGGCAGCCAGGGTGATTGGGTGTGTGGGTCATAGGGAGAAGGTGAAAGGTGGGCGTGCATGATTTGGGTGGGGTAACAAGATCTATGGATTGAGGTGTTAGTCTTTGTGAGGGGCCTGAGGTTTTAAAGAGTGACTGTAGGTCAGTTTTTATTACAGGATTGGGGTCGTGATGGCAGATTCTGTACCTTTGTTTGTCAGAAGCTGACATAGACAATCACTTAAGTGCCTCATCCCCCACCCCCCGTAAATGATCAAACGTGTTTGACAAAACCACTTTTATCTAACCATGGATTTACCAAGCAAGTCCCTACATATTCAAACTATGTTTGTCAGTTTAACCTCATTCTGAAGTGGATGCTGTTCATGCTCATGAGTATTTTGACAGTAGTGAGAACAGCCACAAACTCAAACAGAGCAGTCCTGGCATTTACTTTATCACTGTGTTTGAAGACGAAGGGAATGGCTTAAAATGAGGAATTTATACATGAAAATCTGCTGAAGGAAATATTGCTCTCAGAACCAAATGATTACTTCAACTTTCTTCAAATTGGCAATGAAACTTTTTAAAGCCTGTTAAGGCCCTCCTAAAAGGGCAGACTTGTCTGTTTGCTCTTATCTGGCAACAGATGTGCCAATACAAGCCCATACACGTACCAAGAAAGCTTGTCAATTTAACCTTACTTTTGAAGCAGATGCTTTTTGTGTATGCTGTAATTTGGTGCTAGTGGGAATGGCTACAAATCCAGATAATGTATTTATAACATTGATTCTGGCACTGTTTAAAGAGGAAGGAGGAAACCAGATGCTGGTCCTGGGAAGGGTTTAAAATGAGCAAGAAATACACGCATGAAAACCTGTTAAAGGAAATTTTACAATCAACTTTCTGCTGATGGACAGTTACATATTTAATAACTTGTTTAGCATTACTTTGCCCTCACATTGATAAAGAAGACACAAATGTATGAAAATTTATTCTTTTCTACTTGGCCCTCTAATGACAGTTCATCAAAATACCACAATATGGGAACTTATAGCCCACATTGTTTGTGGAAAAACTAGAGAACTACAGTTTCTTTTATTTCATTCCACTCGAGATGTTACTGTAGGTGTAAGATATTGATTTTGTTCCTAATCTCATCATGTGTAATATATGACTGCGAAAGATGTGATTTCTCTATTAGTCAGTGTTGTATTGTTTTTATACTTGATCATAGATTCCATAGTGGTGTAACTCACACTACAGTGACATAAATTGTAATAAAACACACCTGCAGCAATATGACAATGCAAACAACGTCTGTCATCTTGTTAAACTTTCCATCAATCAACAGTTCTCGCAAACACGTCAAACACAATCTGTGCATCTGTGCTTATCAGTTTGTTAAACAGGTCAAACAGCACCATACAAGGTCAAATATTTGAGAAGCATAGTTACATTTGACAACATATTTGATGTTTATGGGGGTCCTTACATATTCCTGGCAAATGTGTACCAAATTGATAGATCCCTTGTCCACTGGGACGGTAATGATGGAGTTATCAGTCATTAGGGAATGAAGATCCTGAAGTTCTGCAGAGGACAGGTTAGGGTCATGTTTTAGGGACCTGAGACAGGGTTGTGACGCAATGCCGTATGTTAGGAATTCTTGTAAATGTTTGTTTGGGGTGACTTTGAGGTAGTGGTGGTAGATCAAGATGGGATCGTGGTCAAGAACTGTTCAAGGCAGGATTCAGTGACAGGTTCACTGTTGGAGAGGTTTTGGGATTGGGTTAAAAAGTGATATTTCCAAATTGACATTACATTTGAAGGAAAGTAGGTCCTTCACCAAAAAAGCATGATTAAATGTAGGTTTAATGCTGGATAATACAGATAATTCAGGAGAGTAGAGTGCCTTGGATGAGAGGTTGAGAACATTGTACTGTTGTGGCTGTTACTTGCAATAGTGAGCTATCATAGCTCTGGGAGGCAGTGGAGGTTGCTAAGAAGTTTGGCCAAGCTTGGGTTGCAGGAAAGGAGTGTTGGTTGATGTTGGGACTGTTTAGGAAACTGGAGAGGGACAGGATGCAAAATGTCATTGTTGAGAAAATTTAGGAGTAGGTAGGTTAGCTTTCTGAGGTGAAGTCTGGCCTATTGCTGCAATTTGAAGTTGGCTTGGCAGGTGATACATCCAAGGACACGTGAGGGGCAGATTACTGCAGGATCATGTAGGAGGAGCAAACTCTGCTAGAGTAGAAATTGGCAGATGAGAGATATATAAGGGGCATTAAGAAAAATAGCTGGAGGCATAATTACAGAAACCAGTACCTGTATGTTATAAGTATTGATTCTGGCTGTTGAGACACTTGACCCACTGTGACACAAGGTGGTGAATGGCTGTCTCATAAAATTCCCAGGGCTGCAATGTTAATCAGTTCCACACATACAGCTGGACGTCGTCGTCCAAGGTGAATTGTTTGCCCCTCAGGGCCTTTTTACGGGGACCAAAAATGGCTTATTGACAGGGAGAGAGGGTTGGACTGTATGGAGGGTGGCCAAGAACCTCCCATTTGAATTTCTGCAGGAGTGCTACGACTGTGTTGGACTTATGAGGATTTGCATTGTCGTGGAGCAGAATGACCCCATGGGTGAGATTGCCTGATCATTTTGATTTGATCACTTGGTGAAGGGTCGTGAAGGTTTGCGAGTAATGCTAGGCATTCACTGTTGTCCCGTGCTGCAAGAAGTGAATCAGAAGGTTGCCATCTTGGTCCCCTTGAAAAGGCTCTGAGGGGCAAACGATTCACCTTGGATGACGATATCCAGCTGTATGTGCAGAACTGGTTAACATCACAGCCCCGGGAATTTTATGAGACAGCCATTCACCGCCTTGTGTCACAGTGGGACAAGTGTCTCAACAGCCAGGGTCAGTACTTCTAACATACAGGTACTGGTTTCTGTAATTATGCCTCCGGCTCGTTTCTTTTTGAACACCCCTTATAGATCGCAGATTAGCTGGGTGAGTGCAAGAGATTGTTATATCTGAAACCATAAAAGGGTCTGGTGTATAGAAGGATTATGTCTGGGAACAAAAACTTTCAGTGTTAGATCTTTGGGAGGCAGGGAGAAGCAGGTTTCAAGAAACAGAATGTGAGACCTTGGTTTTGATATCACAGTAGCATATTTTCGAAAGGAAAATGTGTATCTGCCTTAGCTAATCAACACTTTCAAGCTATAGTACAAACACACCCCTCCTACGTTAAAGACACTTAACTGTTTCCTAGATCAGGGGTTGGCAGTAATTTTATATGGGGTCCGGAAAATTTTTATCGAGGTCCAGAAGAATAACCTCTAATTCCTTACTAATTTTTTATTTTAATTTTTACCCACAAAATAATATGAAATACAATAGACAGGCATATTTGTACTAAAAAATCGAGAAAAAAGCCCATATTTCTCACTAATATATATTTTTTTTTAAATTTTTGCTGTCAATCTAATATGAAATACAATAAATGGGCATATTTGTATTAAAAGACCCAAAAAAACTTATATTTCTTCTTTATTTTTATTTTCACTCAAAAAATTTGAAATACAATAGACAAGTATATTTGTATTGAAAAAGTCCAAAAAAAACAATATTCAGTACTATTTTCTATTTTAATTTTTACTCACAAAGTATGAAATACAATAGGTAGGCACATTTGTATTAAAAATCAATGTGAGAAATTACATTCGTGGTTATGAGCTAGTTTCTTAAAGGTAGTTTCACGTGTGGAGCAGCTTATGCAAATAGTGTCATCAAGGTGGGTAGCCATTAATCCTGAATGATACTTTTTCCTCTAATAATTAATTTTTAACAATGAAATTTCACAAATATATATGGAACAAAACATAGCAGCCAGGTACATGGCTAATTTTTGCACTTTTCATGTTTTTCTGGGCTACGTTTATTCCAAAATTCTTCAGCAGGTGCAGTTTATAAGTTTGTTAGGAAATGTCTTCCTGCAAGTGTATTATCTCCATTTGGAGTAACGGCTTTCAAAAGGCAGAACAACTTAACAGCCATCTGTCCATTCTGAAGCTGGAGAAGCTACACAACAGCTTCTCTATCAGTGAAAAAGTCTAGGAATCTTGCTGTAGAATAATTTCAGAATTATTTTTATATCCAAATATTGTTGGAAGTGAAAAAAAATCTTGACTTGAAATGTCTGTTTCCAAGGTATCCAGCTTGCAATGGAAAGGAGACACGCTTTGTATCTGATAACATATTAATTTTCCATTTCCTTGTAGCTTAGTTGTGAGCACATTTAAATGTTTAATAATGTCTTTCAAGAAAGCCGCAGCTAGCGTACTGTGTTCATTTTCTAGGAACTCCAAATAGTTTCCTGCTTCTTGTGAATCCAAGTTTTCTAAGAAAGATATTACTTCTTCCTTTATTTGCCAAAAGTGTTTAATCAGTTCACCTTTTCTTAGCCAACAACCATTGTTGTACTGCACTATGTCAGAATGCGCTGAATCACACTCAGAAAGGAACTGTTTGAACTGTCTGTGAGCAGAACGAGACCTTATAAAATTAATCAACTTGATCAACCTGCCCATTACTTCTTTCAGAGCCACAGAAGGTTTTGCAAAAATGGCTGCCTGGTGAATTATGCAGTGATAAGATAGCAGCACAGCATTCTTACCTTTTATTCTCTTTACTAGTCCTTTTTCGTTGCCAATCAGTGCTGGGGACCTGTCAGTTGAAAGAGACACCATTTTATCATAACTAAGGTTTGATTTTGCCATGAAGTCATCAAAAGTCTTGAATAAATCTTCTCCACGAGTCTTACCTTATAACGGCAATATTGTTAGCAATTCGTCCCTAAATTCTTTACTTTCAATATCCAAAAATCGCATGAAAATGGACATTTGTTCTTCATCAGAGATGTTGTATAATTCATCTAGTGCTATGGCATAGCAAGGCACCTTCTGCAGGAGTTCGAGCAAACTACTTTTATTGTCAACAATCAAAATTTCAGTTCTTTTTATTACTTCTTGCCAACAAAGAAATGCCTTGAATTGCAGAAACAAATTCCTTTTTCTCTTCAAAAAGTGTTTCTGAAGCATCCAAAACACATGCATCACTGCCATTGCAGATTTTTTGTGCTCACTTGTAGAGTGAACTAAGGTCACACGTGTTTTTTTTTTTTTTTTTTTTTAGGAAAATTTTGACACAACTGCTAATGAACTGTTTTGTAGTGTTATTTTAAATTGGCACTTTTAACCAAAGCGACAGTTCTTTTGCATATGAGGCAAACTGGAACAGTTCCAGGCCTATCAGGCAGTGTAAAATGATATTGTTCAGTTCACTCAATGAAGGACTTCTGTTTTCACTATCAACTTTTCACTATCAGCTTTTTAGGATCCATGTCGATGCAAAAGAAACATTACAAGCCTCGATAATAACAAAATGCTCCATGTAAGATTGCAACAACTAGTGATGAAGAGGTGGTAAAATGTGTGTACTTTAGAGTTATTTTTTATAAAAATACCAGCATCTGACACACAGCACGTGCTGACACACTGTAAAGTAGCTACTTCCACGTCAAAGTGTGTGCTGCCACACACCACAGGAGCCACTTTGTTGTCAAAGAGCGCTGTCACCAAGTGAACTCACCCGAAGTTTCATGAAGTAAAGCCATGTCTCCGCATTATCCTTTCTTTCAGGAGTGTTGGTTCTGCAAGGTTCACAGGAGAGCTTCTGTAAAGTTTGGAAGGTAGGAGACAAGGTACTGGCAGAAGTAAAGCTGTGAGGATGGGGCATGAGTCGTGCTTGGGTAGCTCAGTTGGTAGAGCACTTGCCTGCGAAAGGCAAAGGTCTCGAGTTCGAGTCTCGGTCCGGCACACAGTTTTAATCTGCCAGGAAGTTTTATATCAGTGCACACTCCGCTGCAGGGTGAAAATCTCATTCTGGAAACATCCCCCAGGCTGTGGCTAAGCCATGTCTCCGCATTATCCTTTCTTTCAGGAGTGCTAGTTCTGTAAGGAGAGCTTCTGTAAAGTTTGGAAGGTAGGAGACGAGGTACTGGCAGAAGTAAAGCTGTGAGGCGAGGCGTGCGTCGTGCTTGGGTAGCTCAGTTGGTAGAGCACTTGCCCGCGAAAGGCAAAGGTCCCGAGTTCGAGTCTCAGTCCGGCACACAGTTTTAATCTGTCAGGAAGTTTCATGAAGTAGTTTAAACTATCTTTCAAGTTATGAGCACAAGAAATGGTGTTTAGATGAATATGCCTTCTCCAATTTAATAGAGGTTTCAGAGGTTGCCAGAGTCTGAAATCAATTTATACAATTTCCTTGTTCAGTAAATAAAATTCTTGTGTTGCAATTCATGTGTGCAAAACTTTCATTTGGGTTGACATAACATGCTGCGCCATTCGGCCAGCTTACTTCCTTCTGCCCTCTGCTCTCCAGCACACTCTCCTACGCTGCATAGCATAGTAACTGTGTATTTAATCTGCCTATAACTAACCATTAAGAATCCTAATTATTTGGCAGTACCCTACTAGAAAAAGTTAAAACGGTGGTGCTCAAACAAATTGTCATGTACAGAAAAGTGTGTTTTTAAATAATTGGAGTACATACCAACAGTTGCAAATTTCTGTCCTAGATCATCTGAAATCTGTGCCTATCCCAATCCTGTCACTCACCTCGCTTGTCAGCATTGATTCCACCTCACTCTATACCAACATCCCACATGTATGTGGTCTGACTGCTGCTAAATGTTACCTCAGCCATCTCCCATCTGATTTCAAACCTATGACATTCTTCTTCCTCATGTTAATCAAATTTATACGTACTGCAACTACTTTACCTTTGAGGGGCTGACATACAGAAAGATCAGTGGCACAGCCATGGGAACCATGATGACTTCTTCCTATGCCAACCTTTTCACAGATCACTTGGAGGGGTTTTGCTGGGATCCATAAGCCTTCAGCCACTGGTTTGGTTTAGATCCATTGATGACATCTTTGCCATATGGACTGAGGTGAAGCTGACCTGTTATAATTTTGGAATCTCTTAATATATTCCCCCAATTTAATTTCACATGATAGTATTGTGAATCACATACCATTTCCCTTGATGCTGACCTTATCCTCACTGAGGGTCAGCTACATGATTATTTTCACATAAAACCCACTAACAAACAACAGTACTTACATTTTGACAGTTGCCATATCAAATAGTCCCTTCCGTACAGCCTTGGCATTCAAGGCAAACCCATTTGTTCAGATGCAGATTCCTTACAGCAGTACATCACCATTCTCACCTTAGTCTTCACTGGATGTTGTTACCCTACCACCCTAGTTCAAAAGCAGATTTCCTGGGCCATCATGTCCAATACTGGTACTGGTGATCCCTCTGAGAAACAATTTAGGAGTACACCTCTTGTCAATCAGTACTATCCTGCCTTTGACTCCCAGTTCCTGCGTTATCCTCCTCCTGCATCCATTTCCCCACCCTATGGCTTCTACCCCTGTGACTGTTCCCGCTGAAAGACTTGGCTGATGTACCCTCCCGTCATCACATATACTACTAGCCTTGTAACTAGCAAAATATACACTATCAAATGGAGAGCTACCTGTGAAACATCTCATATACTAGCTGTTATGTAAACACTGTTCAACCTTCCACATTGGTATGACTACCATCAAGTTATCAGTTCCCCCAGAAACCATATTCGCAGAACTCCACAGTTGGAAACTGGCATTACATGATGTCCTTGATTCTTGCCTTAATTTACATTAATTATTTTCTCCTAATTTCCTCATGCAAGGCATTTCTTCTCAGTAACCATTTCTGTCTTCATTCCCTTTTAATTTTCTATATCTCTTATTTTCTGACCTGTCTCTTTTCCCCTGCCTTTGCCTCTCCTACATACAGGGTGTTCATAATTCCAGTTTCAAAATTCCATAGAAACAGAACCACTGTACATAATGATGTGAAATTTGAACAGCATGTTATTATCACAGGAGGAAACTTTATGGAAACAAAAAAAATCGAAAATTTGACCAACCAATGGTGCTGTAAGCATCAGAGTATGCATACTAACAGACCTGCAACACACAGCTGTTCCTCAGTTTGCATCCAAGATGCCCAACATGACTGTCTCCATGAAGGATCACGCACCACTGGTAAAGTTCTTTTACAGGAATGGTATGTCCACCATTAGTCATGCAGAAGTTCCAGCCACTTACAGTTGTGAAAAAAGGTCCAATGCACACTAAGGGTCTGGAAAATTCAAAAAGACAGGCTCTTGTGAAGTTTTATGTCTCATAGGGCAGAAACCAGTTGATCTGACATCTGTCAAAGATGTTGCAACAACATTGCAGAAGGAGCTTAGCAGTGGTGGGTAAACATGCATTGCACAGGGAATTGCCCAAACATTGGGCATGCTTGTGAGCACAATGCGTAAAATCCTGCTAAACATCGTGCATTTCAATCAATACAAAATCGCCCATGTTTAGGAGTTGCTTCCTGCTGACCTGCCAGCAAGACAGAGGTTTGTTCTGGAAATTTTTGCTCATATGGAAGTTGATAATAAATGGCCACAGAACATTTTGTGAACAGACTAAGCTCACTTCCATGTCCAAGGACATATCAGTATGCAGAATTTGGGCAATGGAAAATCCCTATGCACATCAATTGATATCACTTCATTCTGCAAGGGTAACTGTGTGGTACTGGTTGACAGCATGATTTATCACAGGGCCAAATTTTTTCAAGGATATGAGTTCTGCAGGTCCTGTTACCTATACTGTTATGAAAAACACTGTGATAGATTTTGCACACTAATGTCATTCCAACCCTTCAACAGTGTAAATGTGTGGGTGGGGTCATTTTTATGCAAGATGATACTACTGTGCACAATTCTCAGCCAGTTAAGCAGCTGCTGCAGAGGCATTTTGGAAATGCTATAATTATTAGCCATCATTTCCGTACAGCCTGGCCGTCCATATCAGCTGTTCTTAATCCATCTGACCTTTGGCTGTGATGTTATCTGAAAGATGATGTGCTCGGTTCTCCAGCTATGACCATAGCTGAATTGAAGGCACACAGTGCACAATACATACTGAATGTGACCCGTGAGACACTCCGATGTGTTGTGGAACGTGATGTTTCTTGATTTCAACTTGGGGCAGAAAACTGACAGCATATTGAACATGCCCTGCAGCAGTTTTACAACAATTAGAAATCAATGTCATTCTGCTTTTTTACAGTCTTTGTCCCCAGGACAATTAAAAACCTATGTCACTTCGCTCTTTATGCAGTTTTTGGCATCGGGTCAATTAAAAACCGATTTTTCCCATCTGATGTGGTATAATCTCGAATGAGCTTACCTAATTAACAGTGCCACAACTGTAGACTGCTGAACTTACGCAGTCATGCCCATTGAACAGTATGGCTGGTGTAATGTGCAGCTCAGTTCATCTGTCATTGAATGCTGTTCAGGTCTGACGTTATTCTGATCAATGGTTCTCTTTCTATCCTCCATAATGCACTTAGCTTTCTGCTGTTATTAACTCTTGCATGACGTTTTGTCAGTAATCTGTGTCTTGGTCATTACCCTCTGTTCCGTCTTTAAGCTCTCAGGTTTTCGAATCTTGTCCAGTATAATCTCCAACAATCAATCTTTCCTTCTCCTCCCGCATGGTAAGCCTCCCGTGATGAACAGTGTTCTGGATGACTTTCCTGGACTTTCCCCATTTCCTAAACCTCAGCATTCCTTTTCCTTCATCCCCGTTTCTTCCCCTTAAACCCTTCTATCAGAAGGAGTCACTGGCTCTGAAGGCTTGTACATTTCTTTAACCTTTATGTACTGCCCCCCACCCCCCGACACTGTTAGGCGAGTTAATTTTTTCATCTATCCAAGCATATTATATTTTCAAAAAAATGATCGTTTTTGTTGAAAAATTGTAGTGTGCTGTTTCAAATAAACTATTAATTGTACACACTAAATTAAACTGCAATTGCCAAATTTCTTGATGTTTGGATAGTTAGCAAAACAAAATTTGAATTAAACATTGAGAAACTAACCCGTCAGTCATGTCAGCATGCTTTGTATTTACATGCGTACATGAAAACAGAAATGCCATACAGAACTATCTGTAGGGGTAGTGCGGCTGTAGTCAGTAGAGGAAGTATTCTACAAAAATGAACAGTAATAATATTGTGTAAAGTGATAATCACATCTTCCATCTTCAGAGATCTTGAAATTCTTAGATTTGCAAACATCACACAAACAGTGGTTAAATAATGCAGCTGAAAATGAAAAAAAAATTAGTACGATTTCTGCTTATTGTGCAAGATACTTATACAGTGGAAAGTCCAGGATGGAATAACAATAACATGAAAAGGATAGATTGCTACTCGCCACATAGAGGAGGCTCTAATAGTCATTCAGGCATAAAGAAAGATCACTGAACATTTTGGTTTTTGGTCAAAAAGTCCTCCTTCTAAAATAGGACAAACACTATTTTGAAACAAGGACTCTTTGTCCAAAAGCTAAAATGTTTACCAGTCTTTTCTTTATGCCTGCCTGCATGGCAACACCTCCTCTGTGTGGTGAGTAGAAATCTATCTTTTTCATATTGTTGTTGCTTGTAGTATTCTTTAACATGAATGGAATAGAACAGCTTATTATTTTATTTATTTATCAATATTATGAAAAGGGAAGTTGCCACTCACCATATAGTGGAGATGCTGAGCCACAGACAGGCACAACAAAAAGACTCACAACTAAAGTTTTTGACCATTAAAGGCTTTACACACACACACACACACACCCAAATGCAACCCACACACATGAGTGCAGTCTCAGGCAACTGAAACCACACTGTGAGCAGCAGCAACGTTCCATGTGGGAGTGGTGGCTGGTTGGTGGTAAGGAGCAGGCTGGGGCAGGGAGGGGGAGGGATAGTGTGGTGGGGTTGGCAGACAGCGAAGTGCTGCAGGTTAGATGGAGGGCAGGAGAGAAGGTGCAGAGGGGAGAGGGGGTAAGTAGTGGAAAGGAGAGAAATAAAAATAAAAGAAATTAAAAGACTGGGTGTGGTGGTGAAATGATGGCTATGTAGTGCTGGAATGGGAACAGGCAGGGGGCTGGATGGGTGAGGACAGTGACTAACGAAGGTGAGGCCAGGAGCGTTACGGGAATGCAGGGAAAGTTCCCAGCTGTGCAATTCAGAAAAGCTGGTGTTGGTGAGAAGGATCCATATGGCACAGGCTGAGATGAGGGGTATCATGTTTGGCAGCATGTTCAGCTACAGGGTGGTCCACTTGTTTTTTGGCCACAGTTTGTCGGTGGCCATTCATGCGGACAGATAGCTTGTTGGTTGTCATGCCTACATAGAATGCAGCACAGTGGATGCAGCTTATCTTGTAGATCACATGACTGGTTTCACAGGTAGCTCTGCCTTTGATGTGATAGGTAATGATAGTGACTGGACTGGAGTAGGTGGTGGTAGGAGGATGTATGGGACAGGTCTTGCATCTAGGTCTATTACAAGGGTATGAGCCATGAGGTAAGGGATTGGAAGCAGGGGTTGTGTAAGGATGGATGAGTATATTGTGTAGGTTTGGTGGACGGCAGAATACCACGATAGGAGGGGTGGGAAGGATAGTGGGTAGGACATTTCTCATTTCAGGGCACGACGAGAAGTAATCAAAACCCTGGCGGAGAATGGAATTCAGTTGCTCCAGTCCGGGATGGTACTGAGTTATGAGGGGAATGCTCTTCTGTGGCCGGGCTGTGGGACTTTGGGAGGTGGTGGGAGACTGGAAAGATAACACATGGGAGATTTGTTTTTGTACAAGGATAATTATGGTCAGTGAAGGCTTCAGTGAGACCCTCGGTATATTTAGAGAGGGTCTGCTCGTCACTGCATATGTGACGACCACGGGTGGCTAGGCTGTACGGAAGGGACTTCTTGGTATGAAACGGGTGGCAGCTGTTGAAGTGGAGGTATTGCTGGTGGTTTGTAGGTTTGATATGGACAGAGGTACTGATGCAGCCATCTTTGAGGTGGAGGTCAACACATAGGAAGTTGGCTTGTTGGGTTGAGTAGGACCAGGTGAAGCGAATGGGGGAGAAGTTGTTGAGGTTCTAGAGGAATGTGAATAAGGTGTCCTCACCTTCAATCCAGAGAGCAAAGATGTCATCAATGAATCTGAACTAGGTGAAGGGTTTAGGAATCTGGGTTTTTAGAAAGGATTCCTCTAGATGGTCCATGAATAGGTTAGCATTGCTATTCGGGTGCCCATAGCTGTACCGCAGATTTGTTTGTAGGTAATGCCTTCAAAGGAGAAGTAATTGCGCGTGAGGATATAGTTGGTCATGGAGACTAGGAAGGACAGTGACGAACGAGGGTTGCAGAAACGTAGGATGTGTTGCAGGGAAAGTTCCCACCTGCGCAATTTAGAATAGCTGGTGTTGTTGGGAAGGATCCATAAGGCCCAAGCTGTGAAGCACTCATTGAAATGAAATGAAGGATATCATATTTGGCAGCATGTACAGCAACAGGATGGTCCACTTGTTTCTTGGTCACGGTTTGGTGGTGGCCATTCATGCAGACAGACAGCTTGTTGGTTGTCATGCCTACACAGAATGCAGCACCGTGGTTGCCGCTTAGCTTGTAGACCACATGCCTGGTTTCACAGGTAGCCCTGCCTTCAATGGGATAGTTGATGTTAGTGACTGGACTGGAGTAGGTCATGGTGGTGGTAGGATGTATGAGACAGGTCTTGCATCTTGGTCTATTACAGGGGAATGAGGTAAGGGATTGGGAGCAGGGGTTGTGTAAGGATGGATGAGAGTATTGTGTAGGTTCGGTGGATGGCGGAATACCACTGTGGGAGGGGTGGGAAGGATAGTGGGCAGGATATTTCTCATATCATGGAACAATGAGAGGTAATCAAAAGCATGGCAGAGCATGTAATTCAGTTGCTCCAGTACTGAGTAACAAGGGGAATGCTCTTCTGTGGCCGGACTGTGGGACTTTGGGAGGTTGTGGGAGACTGGAAAGGTAAGGTATGGGAGATTTGTTTTTGTACAAGGTTGGGAGGATAATTACGGTCAGTGAAGGCTTCACTAAGACCCTCGGTATATTTTGAGAGGGACTGATCATCACTGTAGATGTGGCGACCATGGGAGCCTAGGCTGTACGGCAGGGACTTCTTGGTATGGAATGGCTGGCAGCTGTTGAAGTGGAGGTATTGCTGGTAGTTAGTAGGTTTGATATGGACAGAGGTACTGATGTAGCCATCTTTGAGGTGGAGGTCAACATCTAGGAAGGTGGCTTGTTCAGTTGAGTAGGACCAGGTGAAGCAAATGAGGGAGAAGTTGTTGAGGTTCTGGAGGAATGGGAATAGGATGTACTCACCTTTGATCCAGATAGCAAAGATGTCATCAATGAATCTGAACCAGGTCAGGGTTTAGGAATCTGGGTTTTTAGGAAGGATTCCTCCAGATGGCCTATGAATAGGTCAGCATAGGATGGTGCCATGGGGGTGCTCATAGCCATATCCTGGATTTGTTTGAACCCATAATCTATGTAGGCATGACAACCACCAAACTGTCTGTGCGCAAGAATGGCCACCGCCAAACTGTGGCCAAGAAACAAGTGGACCACCCTGTTGCTGAACACGCTGTCAAACATGATATCCTTCATTTCAGTTACTGTTTCACAGCCTGTGCCATATGGGTCCTTCCCACCAACACCTGCTTTTCTGAATCGCACAAGTGGGAACTTTCTCTGCAATACATCCTATGTTCTCACAGCCCTCTTGGCTTCAAACTGCATTAGTCATTGTCCTCACCCATCCAGCCCATACTCTGTTCCCATTCCAGCACTACACTGCCGTCATTCCACCACCACCTCCACACACACACACACACACACACACACACACACACACACACACACACACACACAGAGCTCTTCACTGTCCACCATCCCCATCTGTCCCTCCCCCTCCCCGCCCTAGCCTCCTCCTTAACCCCATGTAGTCACCACTCCCCTCATGCACTGGTACTGCTGTTCACAGTGTGGTTTTAGCTGCCTGAGACTGCACTCATGTGTGAGAGTTGCGTTTGTGTGCATGCATGCGTGCGTGTATGTGTGTGGGTCGTCTGTTGTTGACGAAGGCCTTAATCGCCGTAAGCTTTACTTGTGAGAGTCTTTTTGTTGTGCCTATCTGTGACTCAGCATCTCCACTATATGGTGAGTGCCAACTTTCCTTTTCATAATATTGTTACATTCCATCCTGAATTTTCCATTGTTTTATTTATTTATTTTACATGTTTAGTTCTGTAGGACAAAATTGAGGAGCAAATCTCCTAGATCATGGAAAGTGTAAGTACATGAAATTACAACATAAAAATAATAACAGATAAAGTAAAATGTTTATGAACCCAAAAAAGACAAGCTATAAGTTTATGTAAATGCAATCATCAATTAACAGAGGAATCAGCCTAATTTTTAAAGGAACTCCTTGACAGAATAGAAGGAGTGACCCATGAGGAAACTCTTCAGCTTCAGTTTGAAAGCCCATGAATTGCTGCTAACATTTTTGAATTCTTGTGGTTGCTTACTGAAAATGGATGCACACCTTTCTGTACAAGAGTCAAGGAAGTGCAATACAAATGCAGATTGGTTTTCTGCCTACTTATAGCTGCTAATTCTTGGGAACAAGCTGATATTATTAACTACAAATGACAGTAAAGAATATGTATATTGAAAGGCCAATGCCGGAATACGCAGACTAGTGAACCGGGGTGGACAAGAAGATTGCAGACTTACACCATTTATTGTCCAAAGTGCCCCAAAATATGTTACCACACATCATAAGCAAATGAAAATATGCAAAATAGACTACTTTTTATGTCAAACTATCACTTACTTCAGATCCTGCTCCAGTAGTAAAAATGGAAGCATTAAGTCTTTGAACAAAATCCTGAGTGTGGACTTTCCATAACAATTTACTATCTATCTGAACACCAAGAAATTAGAACTGTTCAGTTTCACAAATCATATGCCCATTCTGTGAAATTAAAACATCAAGTTTTGTTGAATTGTGTGTTAGAAAATACAAAAACTGAGTCATACTGTGATTTAGCATTAATTTATTTTCTACAAGACATGAACTTATGTCATGAACTGCACTATTTGAAATAGTGCCAATTTTGTACACAACATCCATTACTACGAAGTTAGTGTCATCAGCAAACAGAAATATTTTAGAATCACCTGTAATACTAGAGGGCATATCATTTATATAAATAAGGAACAGGGGAGGACCCAGCACTGATCCATGGGGAACCCCCCCCCCCCTATTTGAACCCATTCTCAACAATGTGGATAAAGATCTTTTGCTGTCTATTGTTAAAGTAAGAGGTGAACCAGTTGTGAGCTACTCCCCGTATTCCGTAATGGTCCAACTTCTGGAGCAATATTTTATGATCAACAGAATCAAACATCTTAGTTAAATAAAAAAAGATGCCTACCATTTGAATCTATCCAGTACCTCACAGAGAAAAGAGAATATAGCATTTTCAGTTGTTAAAGCACTTGTAAAACTGAACCTTACATTTGATAGCAAATTGTGTGAAATAAAATGATCAATTATACATACATACACAGCCTTTTCGATAACTTTATCAAACATTGATGCATAGAAATAGGTCTAAAATAGTCTACATTATCACATTCTCCCTTTTTATAAAGCAGTTTTAGTACTGAGTACTTTAATCATTCAGGAAACTGATGATTCTTAAAGGAAAAATTACAAATATGGATAAGTATAGGACTAACATGTGCAGCACAATACTTTAATATTCTGCTGGTACTCCATCATATCCATGAGAGTCCTTAGTTTTCAGTGATTTCATTGTAGGCTTAATATTCCCCTTGTCAGTATCACAGAGGAGTATTTTACACATCAGTCTCAGAAAGCCATTTTCCAAGAGAGTTATATGAGTCCCTGTAGAAACTAAGTTTCTGTTTAATTCACCAGCAATTCTCAGAAAGCAATTGTTAAATTCTTGTTGATTCTGTCATTCCCTCATTCCATTTCTGATTCTGTCTTTCATGATGGAAACTACAAGAGATAACATATGAGTGGATGAAAAACTATCTAAATAAATGCTTGTGTATTTAGTTAATGGTTAGCATCACACCACAAACAAAAAACAGTAATAAGATATTACAATAATAATGTTTAGATATGGTTTTACAAAATATTATGGACAGGCATCCAAATTTCTAATATATTCAATGGAAACTTCTTCCACTATCATAAATGCCTCCATATTCCCAATAGTGTTCTATGTGGTCATTTCTTAATATTGTTCTTCAGCCCAAGAGCAGTACTCTCCATTCACAACACAAGTCTTTTCATCTCCTTTAGTTTGTCACTACTGTGTTCACTGCCCACCAGGCCTTGCATTGTTCTTCAAACCCTGGAGGGCTGGTTAGTCTTTGTCTATGACAGAGGAGTTCATCACTATCAAAACCTGTTTTGTTATTGGTACAGATATAATTATAAACAAAAATATTTGTGTTCTGTCCTCAGGGTTTGAGGGGTTGATGATAAGTAACTGGAAAATTGTGTGTTACTAACAATTCTTTTGATAATCCAAATGGTGTGATTTAGCTGTGTCAATAAATCCGGTGTGAGCTCTATTGACCTATACTGGAAGCAGTACTCTACCACACGTTACTTTGACATAAGGGCAGTATCTCTCAGTACTGGTGCTAATGAACACCATGTTGTTGGGCGGATTTTCTGTAAAATATCCCTTGTTCTGAGTTTGGCAGCCAGTATTGATGAACTCTTAAAGCTCAGTAACTACGAAGTGCAATCTCCAAAATATTTTGGATATTTGTGTGTATGTGTGTGTTATAGATTTTTAGTTAGAATAGATTCCATAATTTCTAGGTTTGTTTAGATTGTTGCAAGTGCCCAGTCATCAGCATACCCAAACTTCATTTGTGTAGTTCTGGGAATGTTTGCTAGTGGTATCTATAAGTTTGAAAGAAGAGGAGTCAACAGATATCATTGTGGAACGTCATTGTTGAGCATCATGTGTGCTAATCTTGTTGCTCAAGAATACTTTGGAAGAATCTCTTGCTGAGCATTATATGGCTCACATTTGTAAGTTTTAAACATGGGATGACACTTAGTAGCTTATATACTATGCATGAAATATATTCACAATTGTGAATAAGGATTACCATCAGCTGTATATTGGAGTGACGACAATGAAAATTTGTGTTGGATCTGAATTTCCCACTTTACACAAGTGGTCACCTTAACCACTTTGGCTATCTGCTCATGACTCATGGCCAGACCCAGACTTCTGTAAGTCATTGTTCATGCATGCCTGCAGGAGCATTGCATCATTCTTGTTAACAGTGCAGGCACTGCAATATTGTGTGTACTATGCCTTCCTGTCATACTGTATTTTAAGCTACTATCAAACTGATGCATGCCATTTCTTCTTTTGCTTCTTGAATCCAGATTTTATGCAGATAAACAAACACAGGATGTGAGCTATGTATCTGTGGTTAGATCAGGATCCTGCTTGCTCTGGGGTACTTTTCTGAAGATCTTTTTTCTGATTCTGTTGAACAGTAATCTTCCCAAGAGCGTATATGCCACACTAAATGAAGGAATATGCCATAAACTGATTGACTTTTCTGGTTTTAAGAGGGGTTCGATTGAAGCTCATTTCATTTGGGTTGGTTTCCTTCCAAATTGAAGAATGTTTGTTTTGAATGTTGCTTGCCATTTTTTCCCCACTTTTCCACTGTGCATCTAGAATTCTTAAGTTACCACCACCAAAACTAAATGCTTTCTCAGCTTTAATTGTTTTTAGAGTTACTGCTCCTCAGCAGTATTAAATGATTTATAGTAGACTGTTCCATCTTGGATTTACATGCTGATGTAAGAACTTTTATTCTTTCCTATTTTAGCTGTTTGCACTCTGCCTTAAGATGCTAAGAGAGTGAGACATTACGAGCTGGTCTTAACAGTTTCATTGTACAGTTAGAGTCTCCTTTGCAAGGACAAAATTTTTCTACTTGAAATATGAAATTCTAAAGATTTGACTATCTTGATTTTGTTTGCATGTCTCTCTCTCTGTTGATGATACACAACAACTCATCAACTATTCATGTTCATTACTCTCAGGATCTTGGAGTATTCAGACCAACCAGGCATATATTCTTTGCAGAAGGCCAAGAGGATTCACTTTTTTGCTGTGGATATTATTCTTCAAACAAACTGATTACACTTCATTTCTACAGGTTGATCCATCCTGCACATTTGCCCAAGTTTTCAGAAAAGGCAGACCAGTCAGCTATTTTAATATTGCATCTAGACAAAGGAAATAACCTTGTGTAATGATACTGGGAGAGGTCGGCCATTTTTAGCAGTAGATGCAAAACGTAAGTTGGACAACAAGTGACAGTGAATCCATGTTGTGTGCACCACTGTGAAATTCATGGTAGGGGTAGTTCTCATTGTACCAGTTATTAAGGCTTTTTCCCCATACCATTTACATATAGAGCTATGGAAGAACAACTGTTCAAATGCCTCCGTGCACACTGTCATTAATCTAACCTTGTCTCGTCCACACGATCCCTATGGAAGCTATATGTAGTGTTACCATTTGAAGCTAGTTCTTGAAACTTTTTAAGTAGGCTATCTTGGGATAGTTTGCATCTCTCTTCAAGTATCTGCCAGTATCTCTGTGACACACTAACACTATCAAACAAACTTGTGCCCATGTGTGCTGCCTTTCTCTGTTTATGTTCAATATCCCCTGTTAGAACTAATTGGTATGGGTCCCACAATCGTGAGCCATATTCTTGGATGGGTCATGTGAGTTATTTGTAAGTGGTCTCTTTAGTAGACTGCATTTCCCTAATATTCTACCAATAAACTGATGTCTGCCACCTACTTTACCTACATGTGAGCCTATGTGATTGTCCAATTTCATGTCCCTACGAGGTGTTACATTCAGGAATTTGTTAACAAATTCCAAGTGTGACAGTGATACTGTAATGCACCACTTTGAAAACCGACTGAATAATAGTGCAGCTTTCTTGAGGCAGTGCTTCATAATAGATAACTGCAGTGTCTGTGAAAAGTTTAAGGTTACTATTAATATTGTATGCAAGGTCATTAATATACAACATAAACAGCAAGAATCATGCACACCTGTCAATCTGTCAATGATTCTCCATACAAAAAAAAAATATTTCACTTGATTCGCCATATGATCATACTTTTTGTGATAAATGTAGTGTGACACTGAGTCAAATGCCTTTCAAAAATTGAGAAGGACTGTGTCTTCCTTATTGCTGTGATACATGGCTCATGGCTTTGAGGATGTCTAGTGAGAAAAGTGAGAATTGGATTTCACATGACCATTGTTTTCAAAATCCATGTTGACTCACATGAGAAGATCATTCTGTTCAAAATGTATCATTACATTTGAGCTTAGAATATGTTATAAGGTTGTACAGCTATTGGACATCAAGGAAATTAGAAAGACTTGCGATAAGTCAAAATAGTGCATAGCCACTATTTATAATGCTATTTATGAAGAACAAATAGTGATGGTACTGTTTTTGAACCGACAAGTTCTTGTTTGAAATTACATCCAGCTTATGCTGTACATTTGATTTTGTCTGATTTTTGTTTAGTGAAAATTTCATGGTCTGTGGTGCCCTATAGCAAAAAATGTCCATTTTCAAAAAATAGCATAAGTTAAAGTTATGATTTGTCTTCCAAATACCTTATTAGATTATTCTCCAGTCTCTCAAATCAACTGCAAGTTGGAAGTTAGAAACATCAGACTAGTTGATCACAGTGTTTCCATTTTCATCATTGTGCCACTATTTTCATGGCACATGATAACCGTTGAAATCTCTCACATATACTACATATCCACTCAGACCATCTGACAGTCAGCTGGTTGTATACAAGACACTGATGTCTGTAGTTCCACCAGTGCTGACAACAACCTTGTGTACTGTTATGAGAAGATACGGTATGTGCATTAGAGTTAATGTATGTTGCCACCCCACAAGGTTTACTGTAGGTAAATAAATTATTTGTTCTACTGATGGATTCTGCTGCAATTAGATGTTTGCAGCTGTTATTATTGGAGTTTTCACAGCACACAGTATATTAAGCTATTGCAAAAGTTTCAAGCATTTTCAGGATAATTTTTGTATAGAGTAAAGAAATTAATCATTAATGTGTTACAATGCTCTTGCAGTGCTCTGATACTTGATCCAATGTCTGAAGAAATTGGTGGTGGTGGTTTGGAGTTGAAAAAGTCATGGAGCTAAGTTCGAAAATGATCCCCATTGCTAAAGGGGATCCATAGGAGTAAAAAATTTGCTGTGTTTAAACCGCGGCAATGATTTTTGTATGTGAAAAAATACTCGGTTGCAGTTGGCTTGGAGTTCATGTTAAACTGTAACTCCCCTATAACTGGCTTTGCAAACCAGTTCAAAGGTTCGAGAATGAGATTTTCACTCTGCAGCGGAGTGTGTTGTGCTGATATGAAACTTCCTGGCAGATTAAAACTGTATGCCAGACTGAGACTCGAACTCGGGACTTTGGCTTTCGCGGGCAAGTGCTCTACCATCTGAGCTACCCAAGCATGACTCACGCCCCATCCTCACAGCTTTACTTCTGCCAGTATCTCGTCTCCTACCTTCCAAACTTTACAGAAGCTCTCCTGCGAACCTTGCAGAACTAGCACTCCTGAAAAAAAGGATATTGCGGAGACATGGCTTTGCCACAGCCTGGGGATGTTTCTGTAAAGTTTGGAAGGTAGGAGAGGGTGCATGGAGATGCTGCTTAATGATGTACCTCCTAAGGAAAAAGTCACAATGTGTTAGGTTAGGTGATGTAATGGACCAAGGGAATAGAGTCACATCATCTTCACTCACCATTGTGCCCAATCCAGTGATGTGGAAGTTCATTGTTTAGGTGGTCACAAACATTGATGCTGTAATGAGGGAGTGCCTCATCTTGTTAGAAGATGAAATTCTCAGAATAAGCAGTCAGTTGTGGAAACACAACTGCAACATACTCCTCTCAGAAGAAAAATATCCTATACAGCTTTGGCTGTGACACTCTACAGAAAACATTAACCTTTATTGAATCTCATCCATACATCACAATTTCATGAGGATTTTCAGTGCTCCACACCCTCAAATTACGGTGGTTAACATTTCCAGGTAAATGGGAGATTGCTTTGTTACTGAATATCAGCTTAGAGGCAAAATGTTCATACTCTAATGCTTCTTTGATTGTGATGCAAAATTGAAATTACCAGCCATAACCTCCTGGTCTTAATTGTTGTCTGAGCTGCAGACAGTAAAGTTTGAAATGTAACCACCATCACAAAATCTTCTGCACAGGTGGTATTCCAAATTTGTGGCTTGTGAGAGCCATTGATATTTTTGGATTGCATACAAAACTTCCTGTCACCTTCTTCATGGTTGCATCTGGCAACTTGGTCAACCAGTACTTTTCTCTTTCAGGGACAACAAGTGTCCCTAAATTTTGTCAATACCAATGTACAATTTTCTGTTTACATGGTGGTTCTTTTCCGCAATTCATTCTGAATGCACACTGCACTGTTATAACTCTAAAAATGTGTGAATAATTCATAGTAGCTGTTTATATCTAAATGACATAAGCCTGCCTTCATTGTTAATACCTCAGCATCAATAAATTAATCTTCATTTACCCTGCTTCATAGATCCCATCACAGGAGAGAACCATCAAGAAATGTTAAAAAACTCAGTTATCATTTATTTTATAATTTTTATCTCGTATCACCTTTGTCTTTTAGACATCTATTATTTTTCTTATACAATCTCGGACACTCTTTATACCTTTAATATTTCCCTATTCACATATATTTCTCAAGTGTGAAAAATACCGAACTATCAGTTTAATAAGTCATGGCTGCAAAATACTAACACGGATTCTTTACAGACGAATGGAAAAACTAGTATAAGCCGACCACAGGGAAGATCAGTTTGGATTCCGTAGAAATATTGGAACACGTGAGGCAATACTGACCGTACGACTTATCTTAGAAGCTAGATTAAGAAAAGGCACCTGCTTTCTTTGGGATTGGAAATATTATATTCTTCTTGAAGTCTGAGGGTATTTCGCCTGTTTCATACATTTCACTCACCAGATGGTAGAGTTTTGTCAGGACTGGCTCTCCCAAGGCTGTCAGTAGTTCTAATGGAATGTTGTCTACTCTCGGGACCTTGTTTCAACTCAGGTCTTTCAGTGCTCTGTCAAACTCTTCACGCAGTATTATATCTCCCATTTCATCTTCATCTACATCCTCTTCCATTTCCATAATATTGTCCTCAAGTACATCATCCTTGTATAGACCCTCTATATACTCCTTCCACCTTTCTGCTTTCCCTTCTTTGGTTAGGACTGGGTTTCCATCTGAGCTTTTGATATTCATACAAGTGGTTCTCTTTTCTCCAAAGGTCTCTTTAATTTTCCTGTAGGCTGTATCTATCTCACCCCTAGTGAGATAAGCCTCTACATCCTTACATTTGCCTTCTAGCCATGCCTGCTTAGCCATTTTGCACTTCCTGTCGATCTCATTTTTGAGACATTTGTATTCCTTTTTGCCTGCTTCATTTACTGCATTTTTATATTTTCTCCTTTCATCAATTAAATTCAATATTTCTTCTGTCACCCAAGGATTTCTACTAGCCCTCGTCTTTTTACCTACGGTACTTGATCCTCTGCTGCCTTCACTAGCTCATCCCTTAAAGCTACCCATTCTTCTACTGTACTTCTTACCCCCTACCCCCATTCCTGTCAATTGTTCCCTTATGCTCTCCCTGAAACTCTGTACAACCTCTGGTTTAGTCAGTTTATCCAGGTCCCATCTCCTTAAATTCCCACCTTTTTGCAGTTTCTTCAAAATATTATGTATGTAAAAAAAAATATTGACTGCTATATGAAAAATTCTTTACTACACAGCTATGAAACTAGAAACCAATACAATCTGCATCTAGAGAGGAAAAATAAAGTTAAAACTCAGCAGAGCTTGTTGTACAATGCCGTTAAATTATATAATAAATTACCCCAAAATATAAAAGATATTGACACAATTGGACAGTTCAAAACAAAATTAAAAATTTTTTTTATTAAATAAAAGTTATTACGCAGTAACAGATACTAAAAGGTATCAGATAGATTATATAATGATAAGACAGAGATTTAGGAACCAGGTTATAAATTGTAAAACATTTCCAGGGGCAGATGTGGACTCTGACCACAATCTATTGGTTATGAACTGCAGATTAAAATTGAAGAAACTGCAAAAAGGTGGGAATTTAAGGGGATGGGACCTGGATAAACTGACTAAACCAGAGGTTGTGCAGAGTTTCAGGGAGAGCATAAGGGAACAACTGACAGCAGTGGGGGAAAGAAGTACAGTAGAAGAAGAATGGGTAGCTCTGAGGAATGAAGTAGTGAAGGCAGCAGAGGATCAAGTAGGTAAAAAGACGAGGGCTAGTAGAAATCCTTGGGTAACAGAAGAAATATTGAATTTAATTGATGAAAGGAGGGAACATAAAAATGCAGTAAAGGAAGCAGGCCAAAAGGAATACAAACGTCTCAAAAATGAGATCGACAGGAAGTGCAAAATGGCTAAGCAGGGATGGCTAGAGGACAAATGTAAGGGTGTAGAGGCTTATCTCACTAGGGGTAAGATAGAAATAGCCTACAGGACAATTAAAGAGACCTCTGGAGAAAAGAGAACCACTTGTATGAATATCAAGAGCTCAGATGGAAACCCAGTCCTAACCAAATAAGGGAATGCAGAAAGGTGGAAGGAGTATATAGAAGGTCTATACAAGGACGATGTACTTGAGGACAATATTATAGAAATGGAAGAGAATGTAGATGAAGATGAAATGGGAGATACGAGACTGCGTGAAGAGTTTGACAGAGCACTGAAAGACCTGAGCTGAAACAAGGCCCCTGAAGTAGACAACATTCCATTAGAACTACTGACAGCCTTGGGAGAGCCAGTCCTAACAAAACTCTACCATCTGGTGAGCAAGATGTATGAGACAGGTGAAGTACCCTCAGACTTCAAGAAGAATATAATAATTCCAATCCCAAAGAAAGCAGGTATTGACAAATGTGAAAATTACCGAACTATCAGTTTAATAAGTCACGGCTGCAAAATACTAACGCTGATTCTTTACAGATAAATGGAAAAACTAGTAGAAGCCAACCTCGGGGAAGATCAGTTTGGATTCCATAGAACTGTTGGAACACATGAGGCAATACTGACCCTACGACTTATCTTAGAAGAAAGTTTAAGGAAAGGCAAACCTACGTTTATAGCATTTGTAGACTTAGAGAAGGCTTTTGACAATGTTGACTGGAATACCCTCTTTCAAATTCTTATGGTGGCAGGGTTAAAATACAGGGAGTGAAAGGCTATTTACAATTTTTACAGAAACCAGATGGCAGTTGTAAGAGTCAAGGGGCATGAAAGGGAAGCAGTGGTTGGGAAGGGAGTGAGACAGGGTTGTAGCCTCTCCCCAATGTTATTCAATCTGTATATTGAGCAAGCAGTGAAGGAAACAAAAGAAAAATTCGGAGTAGGTATTAAAATCCATGGAGAAGAAATAAAAACATTGAGGTTCGCTGATGACAATGTAATTCTGTCAGAGACAGCAAAGGACTTGGAAGAGCAGTTGAACAGAATGGACAGTGTCTTGAAAGGAGGATATAAGATGAACATCAACAAAAGAAAAACAAGGATAATGGAATGTAGTCAAAATAAGTCGGGTGATGCTGAGGGAATTAGATTAGGAAATGAGACACTAAAAGTAGTAAAGGAGTTTTGCTATTTGGGGAGCAAAATAACTGATGATGGTCGAAGTAGAGAAGATATAAAATGTAGACTGGCAATGGGAAGGAAAGCGTTTCTGAAGAAGAGAAATTTGTTAACATCGAGTATAGATTTAAGTGTCAGGAAGTCGTTTCTGAAAGTATTTGTATGGAGTGTAGCCATGTATGGAAGTGAAACATGGACAATAAATAGTTTGGACAGGAAGAGAATAGAAGCTTTTGAAATGTGGTGCTACAGAAGAATGCTGAAGATTAGATGAGTAGATCACATAACTAATAAGGAAGTATTGAATAGAATTGGGGAGAAGAGGAGTTTGTGGCACAACTTGATGAGAAGAAGGGACCGGTTGGTAGAACATGTTCTGAGGCATCAAGGGATCACAAATTTAGCATTGGAGGGCAGCGTGGAGGGTAAAAATTGTAGAGGGAGACCAAGAGATGAATACACTAAGCAGATTCAGAAGGATGTAGGTTGCAGTAAGTACTGGGAGATGAAGAAACTTGCACAGGATATGGTAGCATGGAGAGCTGCATCAAACCAGTCTCAGGACTGAAGACCACAACACAACACAACACGCAGTAACGGATTATCTGAATTAAAACATGTAGTGTAATTAAAGTAGCCTGCATTGTAATACATGAGGAAATAATTATAATATGAAATCCAGAATTGTACAGTACTATAAGAAAATTACATAAGGATATAAAACTAATGTAAAATACCTCAAAAATGTGTGTAAATACTAATTTTGTATGTATAATATGTAGGTATATTGTATTTTACATGATTTTGCTGACGAAATCCACACAATGTAAATTGTTACATGGATTAATAAAGAAATCAATCAATCAATCAAATGCATTTTGAAAACATCGATCATCTGAAATTCCAACTTGCACTTTTCTCACGTGATACACTGAAAGCTTTGGATCATGGCAGTCAGGTAGATGCAGTATATCTGAAAAGCATTTGACTCAGTACCACATCTATTATTATTGTCAAAAATATGATCACATGGGGTATCAAGTGAAAGTTTACTGGTGGACCAAAGGACAAAGGTGTTCATCGATCCTACAGAATAGACACCAGCAGCTTCATTCACACAGACCCTGAAAAGTGGCCTCAGCACCTTGCTATTGCACTACAGTGTGCATTACATATTCCCTAATCAAAATGACTTATGCCTGATTATAGTTTCTAATCACAATAGTTAGAGAAAATGCAATTGAAGTATACTGGATAGTGGGAGAGGAGGACTGTCATACGAAAAACAAAATGCAAAGTTACAGCAACTGACTCAGGTCTTTGTTGGTGTTAGACTACAGAATTCACAAAGAATGTTAATCCCCTGGGAGCTTGGCACGTAACTATAACCACGTCATGCCAGTTGTGTCACAAAGTGTATCCGAATGCACATCTCTGGATACACCTATCTACCCACCTTTCTTATTTTACTTAATATAAGCCTTGCTTCTACTTCAAATTTTCTTTTACTTTCTTCTTTGTTTTCCCAAAATATTTTCCTTTTGTTTGTACCATAAAGTCTAAACTTAAATGAAAGTTGAATTTCGCTCTTCCCCTCTCATCAGTAGTTTTCTCTGTTGTTACTAATTTTAAGCTATGATTAAATGCTTTAATGCCAAAATCAAACATGTCAGACAAATCAAATATTGTCACAGAAGAAACTGAGCAGCACTGTGGTGTAGTGGTTATGATACTAAACTGTTGCATGGAGGGTCCTGAGTTCAAAACTCACCTGAACTGTACAATTTTAATTTCTATATTCGGTTTGATTACATTCTAGAAATATCAAAAAATGTCAAGAATCATTCTACTGGAATGTTCGGTAGCTGTATATATACTGTATGTGTTCTGGTCAGAGGCAGTTCGCTCTGCAATCTTGTATGTGCAAGTGCTGAATAATCTTCATTAAGTGAAATTAGTGTTCGTCATTCATCTAATTACGCCTTCTTCTACGTGACATAATTCTGGTGGAGAAGCTGGGTTTTGGAACTTTTGATAGCACACATTAACAACAACACAGTGGCTCCCATCAGGCCACAACAGAGCCGCCGTTTATGTGGCGAGAAACCTGAGTTTGAGCCATATTCAACAGATCGCAATCTATCGGAGGCAGAAGAAGAGGAGGACGTTACGATGACAGCAACTTTGTGCCACCATATGAGACATCCTTCCAGGTTCTCTAGTGATGATGGCCAAGATCCAAACAAGTGGCTGAAGGTATATGAGTGTATAGCGAAGTTTAACAAATGAGATGACACCATGTGTTTGACGAACATTTTTTTCTACTTGGAGGGCACTGCCAAGCAATGGAATGAGAACAATGAGGAGAAGTTCACAAGCTGGAAAGTATTCCACGTGAAACTGCGCAAGTATTTCGGCAACACACAACGACAGAAATGCAAGGCTGAAAGTAAATTAAAGTGCAGGCCACAGCATCCAGGAGAAGCTACAGCATCCTACATTCAAGACGTCTTAGAGCTGTGTAAAATTGTGGATGTTAGAATAAAGGAGGAAGATAAGGTTGCGCATCTCATGAAGGGTGTTGCTGCGGACATGTGTCAAGCCCCACTCCCAAAGGACGTTTCGACAGCAGACGACTTCATAAAATGGTGCCAGTATATCAAGACAATGCATCAAAAAAGATTACACACAAGAAGTTTGAATGGCTTCCAAATGTTGTATTGATGTCTGTGATGGAGGAAGCAACTGATTTCACAAGTGTTCTTTGTCAGATAGTGAGAGAGGAAGTTCAAAAGGTATTTGGATTGCACAGCGAGCAAAAAAACTGAGACGCTTCAAGAGCCTATAAAGGAGGAAGTGGAACTGACATTGAACCCAATCTCTCATCCTTCATTTCCCTTTAAAACAGTGAAAAAGTCGAGACCCAGGTAGAGTTACATTCCTACAATGCCACATGAGGAACCTGTTTGGGCACCAAGGGAGACTGACGTCTGGAGGACCCAGGATAACCAAACAGTATGTTTCCACAGCGGATGACCGGGACATGTGGTATGCTATTTTCGAGAAATGTGGTGTATATTTGATGATGCCCGCGCCAGAAGACAGCAGACCAATCTTAGCTGATGCCAACTCCGGGACGACGAAGATGAACAAGATGTGGGTGCAGACTGACGTAGGTCACCATCGCCGCAAGCTAGCCGCTGGAGATGATGCTCCCCAACACACCGATCATTGTCTCCATCACCGTTTAGAAGCTCCAGCTGATCACCTAGCCAATGCAACCTCGAAAACTAAAGAGTATGACCTTCCTTGGAGGTGAGGCTGCCGAAGAGAAAAATCCTCCACCATCGATCACTACAAAAATGATAGGAAACTACTTCAACATCCTCATGGATGGCTGACCAGCCCAAGCTCTTGTGGATTCTGGAGCATCATATTCAGTCATTTCAGAGAAGTACCATCACCAGTTGCAGAAAACCGTATTCGTTGACAACAAAACATCTCTGCTGAAGGTGGCTAATGGGAAATATGTAAAACCTACAGGAAGATATACCATTTGTGTGGGTATAAGTGGCCATACACAACCCTTAGAATTCATTGTCTTACAAGAGTGTAGTCATGACGTCATTCTCAGATTGGACTTTTTGGAAGTTTCTCAGGTAATTATAGATTGTGGTCACACAAAGATTATGCTAGATGAAATGAGAGACTGTGGTGGACAGGAAGATGTACATCCGAGTGTGTGGAGACTGTGTGTGCTGGATGAAGTGATCATTCCTTCAGTCAGCACTAGAAAGGTAACTGTCATGTGTCATGCCATGCATCAACCCATGGATCTTGTAGTGGAATGTAAGAGAAGCATACCACTGAAGAATAACTTGGTCATGCCAGCCTCTGCCGTCTCATTTAAGAATCGATTCAGTGAATTGTGGATAGTTAACTGTGGCAGAGAACCGCAGATCCTTCCACTGAAGAATAACTTGGTCAAGCCAGCCTCTGTCGTCTCATTTAAGAACGGATTCAGTGAATTGTGGATAGTTAACTGTGACAGAGAACCGCAGATCCTTCCAAGACACCTGTGCATTGCAAATGCTGAGCCGTTAATTGAAGAACAGCTGAGCATCATAGAAACCACCCATGCCAAGTCTGTGGGCGAATTTTGCGCTACCACTACGAGACAAGATCTTCTAGCTCTACTATCACCAGATCTCACTATGGAACAACAGAAGAATCTACTTGCCACTCTTCAAGAGTTCCCTGAATACTTCAGTCCACAGGTGAAGAGCAAATTAGACAAATTGCTGGTGATGTGCCAGTTTAGCACTGGAGATCATCAGCCAATAAGCCAGAGGGCATACCATGTGTCAACAACAGAACATCAAATAATTCAAGACGAGGTAGAGAAAATGATGAAGAATGACATCACTCAGCCTTCGCAGAGCCCATGGTCATCACCAGTGGCCCTCATCAGGAACAAGGATTGCAGTTGGCACTTTTGTGTTGATTACAGGAAGCTTAATAAGATAACTAAAAAGGATTTTTACCCTCTTCCATGAATTGACGATACACTAGATTGTCTGAAGGGGGCTAAGTTTTTCTCAACCATGGACATGCAATCGGGATACTGGCAGATCGAAGTAGATGAGGCTGATCATGAGAAAACAGCTTTCATTACCCCTGAGGGCCTGTATGAGTTTAAGGTAATGCCGTTTGGTTTGTGTAATGCACCAGCAACTTTTGAACGGATGATGGATAATCTTCTAGGGCACCTGAAGTGGACAATGTGTCTTTGTTATTTAGATGACATTATAGTGTTCTCAGAGACATTTGATGAACATCTAAAAAGACTGAGGGTCGTTCTTAAGTGTCTCCAACAAGGTGGACTGAAACTTAATCCAAGAAAGTGTGTCTTTGGAGTAAAAGAAATCAAAATACTTGAACACCTTGTGTCAAACGAAGGTGTGTGGCCCGACCCAGAAAAGGTGAGAGCTATAACGAAATTTCCTATTCCTAAAAGTATTAGAGATGTGAGAAGCTTCTTCGGATTGTGTTCTTATTACCATCGTTTTATCAAAGACTTTTGTATCAAATCCAGGCCACCTCAAGAGTTGTTAAAAGTGAGGCTAAATTTATCTGGGGTGGTGCTCAACAACATTCTTTTGATGTGCTGTGAAAAGCTCTGACAACTGACCCTGTACTTGGTCTGTATGATGAGAGAGCACCTACAGAACTACACACAGATGCCTGTGGGTATGGAATCCATGCTGTTCTGGTGCAAATTTCGGATGGAAAAGAGAAGGTTATAGCCTATGCTTCTAGGGCACTTTCAAAAGCCAAGAGAAACTACTCAACTACAGAAAGAGAATGTCTTGCTGTGATCTGGGCCATGTGCAAATTTCAGCAGTATCTCTATGGGAGGCCATTCACAGTTGTTACAGAACATCATTCACTTTGTTGGTTGACAGGTCTTAAGGATCCAACAGGATGACTCGCCAAGTGGGCATTACATCTTAAAAGTATGACATTTCCATAGTGTACAGAAGTGGAAGAAAACATCAAGATGCTGACTGTCTCTCAAGAATCCCTGTGCAAGACCATCAAGATTTTGATGAAGATAGTGACTGTCTCGCTGCTCTCCAGGACCTCTCTGCTGAGCAGAAGAAGGACACCAAGATATCTCAGATTTTGCTTGCCTTAAATCAGTCAGAGGATGTGAAAGAATAATTTAAGGTAGTTAATGGATTACGTTGCAAGAAAAACTTTGATCCATTTGGAAAGAGGTGGCTACCAGTGATTCCTAAACATATGCGCTTAGATGTCCTACAGAAATTCCATGACACACCTGAGGCTGGACATTTAGGATTTATTAAGGCATATGTTAGAATCCACAAGGGATTTTTCTGTCCAGGTTTATTTAGGAATGTCGGTCACTACTATGTGTCCCACTGTTGAGAGTGCCAGAGGAGAAAGGCAGTTCCTCAGAAAGCGCCTGGCCGACTCATACCAATTCCACCAGCCGAAATGCCTTTCCAGCGTGTTGGGATTGACCTCCTCAGATGATTTCCGACGTCTGCTAGTGGCAATAGATGGATTATTGTTTGCACTTATTATCTGACATGTTATGCCATTACAAAAGCTGTGAAAACAGCTGAAGCATTCGATGCAGCCAAATTCATCATGGAAGACATTGTATTAAAACATGGTACCCCAAGGTTGTTAATTACGGATTGAGGGAAAGTTTTTCAATCAGATCTTGTGACAGAGATAAACTGTCAGTGCGACATTACTCACCACATGATGACTGCCTACCACCCGTAAACTAGCAGGCTTACTGAACACCTTAATAAGATCTTGGCCGACATGCTATCAATGTTCGTCAGTGTTGAGCAGAGCAACTGGGATGGGGTGCTACCTTTTGTGACATTTGCCTACAACACCACCAAACAAGACACCACAGGATTTACGCCATTTTTCCTGGTGCATGGGTGTGAGGCAACCAAGATGGTGGACACTGTGTTTCCGTTACATCTTGATGACATGGACGATGACTAAGTCGGCCAGGTGTTAACCAGAGCTGAGGAAGCTTGGCAGTTACCTCGACTCCACATGCTGCAGGCTCAAGGAAATGATGGCTGATGTGAGCCACTGCCCTGTTTGTTGTCTACCAGCCTGTTTGTTGTCTACCAGCCTGGTGACATCGTCTGGATCTTCACTCCTGTTCGAAAAGTTGGTCTCTCTGAGAAGCTCCTCAGGTGCTACTTTGGGCCTTATAAGGTTGTAAGACAGTCGTCTGATGTTATTTATGAAGTTGAAGATTTCGACCTCGACGCAAGATGACAAAAGATCAGAGATACAGTCCACGTTCAAATGAAGCCATACAAGGATCCTTCAACCCAGTGTAAATTCAAATCTCCAAAGGCAGGCAACAAGCAGAAAGGTGACAAAGAGCACAGCGGCAAAAGAATTTCTAAGAAGATCACTGCCAGGGCAAGAATTGGTCATCGGGAGTCAGAGTATGCAGAACCGATGACACGTTCTCGGACTAAGAAGATATAACACTGAGACACTGTTCTCTTAAGGAGGAAGCTGTGTTGCAGAAGAAGCTGAGCTGCGCCGTGGTGTAGCGGTTATGATACTTAACTGTTGCATGGAGTGTCATGAGTTCAAAACTCACCTGGACTGTACAGTTGTAATTTCTATATGCGGTTTGAGTACATTCTAGAAATATCCACAAATGTCAAGAATCATTCTACTGGAATGTTCTGTAGCTGTATATATACTGTATGTGTTCTGGCCAGAGGCAGTTCGCTCCGCGCTCTTGTATGTGCAAGTGCTGAATAAACCTTCGTTAAGTGAAGTTAGTATTCGTCATTCATCTAATTACACCTTCTTCTATGTGACAATATTATTGTACAAACAATGCTACTGCAATCAATTCTAATTTGTCCACAAAAATCATTTTTATATTTTTATCAATAGTTCAGCTGTAACTGTTTACTAAATTTAAACATTTTTTTCCAAACAGACTGATCATAGACAATACCTGAAGAAAAAAGTGAATTAGCAGGCAACTCAGTATTTTGCTGAACCTTTCATTCAATGAAATTGTTAACACATTCTCCAATGTTGTTACAGTGAAACATTCAGTTTCTATTTCATCTGAATCTATATCTTGTTTAGTAATATTATGTCTGATGCTTGTGTCTGAAATTTGATCAGAGCCATTTTTAATTTTCTACATGTTCATTTAGTCCATTTAAAACTAAATGAGACTGCCCATTTGTGCTAGAATGTAGTTCACCTTTTAAATGTAATATTGTTGCTTCCAATTCAGATAAATTTCTATTTTTCTTTACCTTTTCCTCTTGAAATTCAGCAGTATTTTCATCTAATATATCAGTTTGTTGACTTATTTCAACATTTGTAGTATCTAATTTGACATTTAGTTCATTCATTAAATGTCCTACCACACGGTTTGTTTCAGTAAGAGCTTTCTCAAATCTGACACCTTGAGCCTGTAAATCAGCATTGGTTTGTCCTGTTTTATTAGCTTCATCTAATTTAGCATTTATTTCAGTAGTTAATTGTCCTTGAACCTCTAAGTTAAAATTAATTTGCCCTAGCGATGCTTTTGGATCAGCATTGTATTCCACATCTACATATGTCTACAGGTATACTCTGCAACCACCATGAAGTGCATGGCAGACAGTACATCCCATTGCACCAGTTATTAGGGTTTCTTGCCAATCTATTCACATAAGGAGTATGGGAAGATTGATTGTTTGGATGCCTCTGTGCATACAGTAACTATTCTAATCTTTTCCTCATGATCACTATGTGGGCGATATGTAGGGGTTTGTAGTATAATCCCGGAGTAATCATTTAAAGCTGGTGATTGAAACTTTGTTAATAGCCTTTTTCATGATATTTTACATCTATCTTTAAGAGTCTTCTAGTTCAGTACCTCCGTGACACACTATTCCTTTTTAGTGTTTAGCTCAAACACTGTTTTTAAAATTTCTTCCATCCTTCTAGTTAATATTGAATTACAGTTCAATTAAAAAACAGTCATTGCTACTTTAACAGCACTGCCAACAGATAGAAACCAGCAAGAAACACATTGCATTACAGCATTACTGAAACAATAGTATATGAGATGCGTGTACGTGCAAGACTTGCCCCCAGCGTGGCCTATACAGTAGGTTGTCATTGTCATCACTGGACATCAATTGTAATGCAAAGTGACACCACCCATACTTTGGAAGTATTTTACAAAGGGGCACAACAACACTGTGAGAGTGTATAAAAGGAAAATATCCACATTGTCCTTTGGAAGAAAAAGTAAGTTTGATTGATATACCTTAATTTTACTGACGTGCTACAAGCTTTGTACAGTAACTGAACAACCCTTAATTTCAAAGTGAAAAATTGATACTACCCAAAAGTGATGATGTAGGAGAGTCATCAACTTGTGAGCTTCTGCCCTTGCCATCGCCACATTCATTACCTTTATCTTTGCAATATTTACTGGAGACAATGAGGCCAATGTCTGTCACAGCCTCAACTTCATATTGATGTAGGTGTCCTCCTCCTTCACCTTCAGTAGAATGTTTCAGTGTTTTTTGAAGTTTACATTTATTGTTGGACACAATAGAATTAAAAAACAAAACATTGGTCACTTCAGAAACCTATTGTTTTGAGCAGTTATAAGTCAGGTTAAACTGGAGATGAAAAAACCAGTATAATGGAAAACCAATTGTTTCAGCTATAACTGCTGTCCTTACAGCTCATCACTTTCTCTCTTGCAGCATCATAATATAAAATGTACTGTGCCACCACAATTTGGTGACACCATGAAGTTGTTGAGCAACTGCCACTTTTACTGTTAACTGTTGCAGAGTCGTCAGTTGTCCGTTGCAAACAGTCAATGTTCCTAAAAGCTACCAGCTTCCAGTCTCTTGACTTGCTGCAATAGCAATCATCTGTGATGTATATAATACCTTTAATTTTAACTGTATTGCTCTGGCAATATATTTCTTCGTAATATCTGGTTTTTAGTGTGTGTATTGACATGCACACTTGTTTTCATTAATTCAGTATTTATCTGGTTGCCAGGAACAACACCACCAAATCACAATAATTCTTCAGTTAAAATTTTTGTTCTTTTCAATAATTGCATTTAATAATCATTTTTAACAGTGTTTGACTTTCTGTATTTCCTTCAGCAGTAATCAGATCTGTGTCTTGCACTATGGTGCCAAAAGGTTGTGTTCATGTACTTGAACAGGATATAATTACTGAAGATTTAACATTGATTTTTAATTACCATTTAGTCACTTGACCATGGCCTTTTATGTGGCTATGACAAATTTCATCTCTTCTTTGCATAGTTATTGCTGTAAGTAAATGTAATATAGCTACTTTACATCTCTTGAAGAGAAATACATGAACATCTTTCACTTTCATAATCTGCATACTGTATATATTGCATAGGTATACAATATTGTGTATTGTCCATAATTGGGATAACATCAGATTTCTGTCAACTCAAAACATCCAACTTGCAAGCTCTACATCAAAATCTATCCAAATGATGCGTGAATAAGAATGACATTTCACTTGCCTAAGTAAACAATATAACTATTATCAAAAATTTATATTTTTTTTTTCAAGGACTTCGTGCTTCTCCAAAGCAGGCAGGCAATGTTAGGAGCACTTATGATTTGCATCTGTGCACATATTTTCCTGCACAAAGTTATTGCGATCACTGTCCCATCTCTAAGACAAGCGTCATCCCTCAGCCTGATTCTCCATATGAAACAAAAATGACAAATCTGCACAATATTTGTGCTGTCCCCTACCATGGCTTCTTTTATGGTTTTTATGTGTATCATTTATTGGTAATAATATATAAGGATACACATTACTCCTTTGGAGTTGTACATAACACCTTAATTTACTAATGAATTAATGTTAGCATTTAACTCAAGTTATTGAATGCATGTAATCAGGCACTTTGTGGGTGGGGTGGCTAATATATTAGGACTTAATGATTATTTTTCTTAATAATTTGTAGGAATTCTTAGTTTATTGTTTTATTTTCAATGATAGCTTCATGAAAACAGTGATGCCAGAATAAAGGCTCCCACCTTTCCATCCTAGACAGCCTAGGAAAACATAAATGAATTTTCACATTCAGCTGTGTTAATATTGTTCAACTGGAACTGATTTTTAATATTAGCAACAATTTCAATTAATTATGTGAAAAGAAAATTCAATCACGAAAACTAGTATATTATGAGACAGAACTCCTGGCCAATACTTACTTTCTAGAGCCAAAATGGGTAGTATTGCCAATGGACACGTATAAAAGTGACACATTTTCTAGCTTTGGAACTAAAAATTCCTTCCTCAGGAAGGATAGAGGCATAGAGTGGGAAAGGTTATTTGGGAAGGGCAGATCACCCACATCCCAGGAAAAGAAGGAGCCACCAGAAGTGAGGACAAGGATAAGCATAGATGAAGGGCAAGATGTCACACAGAGTAGATCAGATATTATACAGTGGTAAGCACTGAGCCAGCTTCAGTTCAGGGATTATAAGGACCAAGTGATCAGTAAAGAAGACAGTCTGGGAGAAGGTAAGTGAATAATGCAATTAGAATAACAAAACAAAAGAGTGCTACTCTCTCTCTCTCTCTCTCTCTCTCTCTCTGTGTGTGTGTGTGTGTGTGTGTGTGTTTGTTTGTAATAATGTGATTAGAATTAGGAAACAAAAAAGTGCTATTTTGTGTGTATGTGTGTGAGTGTTTTTAACAGATATCATGTCCAGCAGGGTGTCAGGATGCAAGGATGTGTTGCAGGACAAGTTTCCATCTCTGGAATCCAGGGTATCTGGTTGGAGGATCTAACTAAATGCTATACAGCGGCTAGGTACTGGCTGTCCCCAACAGTCCTGACCATCCCATAGTAGATGCATTTAAAGACCACATCGAACACATGTCAGTCTTTACTGAGCAGCATCTCCAACATATCCTACAGAACCTCCTGTTTACATGAAAAACACCAACCAGTTCCTACAATTGCCTTAGCCATTCTGCCCCTCCCCACCCACTCATAATCCTCATTGTCATCATCAATGTGACCTCACTTTACACAAACATGTGGTCTCTCAGCCCTAGAACACTACCTTTCCATGTAGCTGCCTGAAGATTTCCCTAAAACTTCTTTTATCATCACCCTAGCCAACTTTATCCTTACCCGTAACTACTTCACTTTTGATGGTCTAACCTAGTAACAAATCTGAAGGAACGGTAGGGGAACCAGGAAGGCCCTGTCTAATGCCAACATGCCAACCTTCCCAAGAGTTATATGGAAGAGATATTCCTTAAGAATCAGAAGCTGGCCTCCCTGACTTGGTACACATCTATTAATGACATCTTTGTGGTCTGGGCTAATGGTGAAGAAGAACAAATACTATTATGCTTACAGAGTGTTATGTTCTACATATCAGTGTGAGGGAAAAGCAACATGTGATGGCATCCCTCATAAGAGTTTTGCACATCAGTGGTAGGTACAGGTACAACTGTCCCATACTATGTGAAATCTGTATGTAAAACCAGATGGGATGCATGTCAACAAACATGGTAGCACAACTGTAGAGTAAAAGGTACAGTAGTGCAGATGAACTCTTTAACATGCATTCTATTTGATTTTAAGACATTGACAGTGTCATTCAAAGATACAGTTGTGCTACTAAGTTTTGTGACAAGAAGAGAGGAAACACATGTATCACCTTGTGAATTCGTTATATGACTTCTTTCTTTGACACAACCTGCCGTACAAATCACCTATCCTGTCCTTGTCTGCACTAAGAGCATCTGTAATTTTTAGTTGGGAATTTTTTACACATTCAAGGTTATTTAATTTTTCTATATTCCAGTTTATCCTTGTTTCCATTCCAGTTTTATTTATTATTGCCAACTTGTCTCTTATTGTAGCTTACACAATATAATGATCAGTATCACGGTTTGGACACCTTCAGCTTCATGCATCTGTGACTGATGAAACATGATATACTTTTAGTGCTGCATGATTCATTTGGTTAACTGCTCCATTAACATGCAATTTCCTTGTTCCAAGAGGTGTCCTTTTATGTGCAAAAGTACATGTACTCTTCAGGAGCAAATTATTTCTAACATCAAATGGAGATAGTTTCATTCTCATGCCTCTTTTCATAGAATTTTTGTCTTCCCGAATCGCACCCAGCCTGAGGGAGTCAGACTGGAAACAAATTCCTACAAAGCCAGCCCCACACCCAGTCTCTGTGCTGAATCTGGGGAGAAACTACATATCTGACAGCAGCTCCTTTTGGTGCATCTTGCTGTTGTGGTCTTAAGTCAAAGATTAAAGACTCGTTTGATGCAGCTCTCTACCCTATACAAGCCTCATCATCTCTGAATAATTACTGCATCCTCCATCCATATGAACATGCTGACTGTTTTCAAACTTTGGCCTCCTTATACACTTTTTATCCCCCCCCCCCTTCCACACACACACTCACTTCCTTTAATTGAAAAATAGATGAGATTCCTTCATGCCTCATGTGTCCTATGAGCCAATCCATTCTTTTAGGAAAGTTGTGGCATAAATTTCTTTTATTCTCAATTTGATTCTGTACCTCCTCACTATTTACTTGATATACCTGTCTAAACTACAGCATTCTTCCATAGCACTACATTTCAAAAGTTCTTAGTCTCTTCTTTTCTGAACTGCCTATCATCCTTCTTTCACTTCAACACTAAGCTACACTTGAAACCAATACATTCAGGAAAGACTTCGTAACACTTAAATTTATGTTAGATGTTAACAAATTCCTCTTTTTCAGAATTACTAGCTCCATAAATGGTGAGGAGTTGAAAGAATGTATGATGAGATGAAAGAAATTATTCAGAGAGATGAAAATTTAATGAATGATAGGGAATGAAATTCAATAGAAGCAAAAGTAAGACAAGGAAAAACAGCAGTGGAACATGGATTGAGGGGAACAAAATCAAAGAGGGAGCCACCTTGTGGAATTTTGCATAGAACATAATTTAATCATCCTTAGCACTTGGTTTGTGAATCATGAAAGAAGAGTAGTAGGCACAGAAGGGACATGGAGAGAGATGTTGGTTTCAAATAGATTGCTTAATGGTAAGACAGAGATTTTGAAACCAGATTTTAAACTGCTAAACATTTCCAGGCGCAGATGTGGACTTTGATCATAATTTATTGGTTTATGAACTTCAGAGTAGAACAAGAAATTGCAGAAAGTTAAGAAGTTAAAGAGATGAGCCCTGGATAAATTGCGAGAACCATTGAGAGCTTCAAAGTGAGCATTAGGCAACAATCGACTGTGGATTGGAGTAAAGCATAGAGTAGAAGATGAATGGCTAGCCTTGAGGGATGAAATATTGAAGGTAGCAGAGGATCAAATTGACAGAAAGACAAAGCCCAGTAAAAATCCTTGGATAAGACACAAGATCAGATACTTACTGCTCCAAAATTGTCCAGATACAGACCTCCTACACCCTATTTCCAGATGCCTTGAACACTGCTCCCCACATTCCATATCACTCAATACCATCCAATACCAGAACAAGTAAATCAAGTTCACTGTACCAAAACTTCAGCTACTTCTCAGTATGCCCTGAAATGAGGAATACAATCCTCAAGCTCATGGTGCCAAGACAGTCTGAGCATTACTGACACCATAAAATATCAAGACGATGTTTCAGGATGGTAGGCTGGGTGGTAGGTGTGAGAAACCAGTTACCCAGCAGCCATGGAATCATAAACACAACATATTTTATTCAGCATAATTGATACAGCTGCTGTAGTTGGCATCCCAATGATGGGCGTTGGCCCCAGACAGAAGTGTGAGCCACAACAGAGTTCCCAGCCACACACATCTGGCGCACAGCAGGTGTAGATGCAAGTTAGGAGATTGCTGGCACAGTGGATCCATCTTGACAGGTGCATTATTGATGTTGTCAGGCTTGCAGTGACACCAGGCTCATTTATAGGGCAAACCCAAGACACTGCGGTGGTGCCCAGGGGTCAGCTGACGGCAGGCTGCAGAAGGCTCACCAGATGTCACCAGTTCAGGCTCTGGGGCAGCTTTAGATTTAAGCATGGCTCCTAGACCCATGCTTAGCAACAGGCAGCAGCCACTTGTAGATGTGACTGGATGACCCACATCAGGTTGACAGTTAACATGGAGTAGTTCTCGGCATATGATGCAATCAACAACAGATGTAATTAGGCTGGAATGGTTATTATTTAACCTTGCTTGTCTCAGTCCTATTTTGACAAAACACTGCTTCTAGTCACACAGAGGGGCCCAGGCGGTGTGGTATGAGAGAACTGAGCACTCCACTGTGCAAGGCTGTGGCTTTCATCATGTCACCTAAGCACTACTGACCCATACATCAGAACTGTGCAGGCAGCAGGCTGTCTTGGCCAGCAACAGGTTGTAAAGTCTGCTAGGAAAGTATTGTCATATTGTCACAGCACTTCCTAAAGCAATATTCTAAGCAATATCCTTGTCCACCTTTGTGCTCCTATCCCCAAGTCAGTGCCTCATGTGGAAGAGGCAGGTGCAAGAGCTATCCCATTCATGTGCCTACCACCTATCATTCCACCCTTACATTGGCATTTCTTACCCTTAAATGGTAGGGACACCTATTAAATAAATTGTAGGTGGATGGGGGAGAAAGAAAAGGAAAGGGAAGGAACTACTGATGTCAGCTGCATCGGGACTTTATGTGTCTCAGAAGCAACAGATGAAAATGTGTGGTGGCCTGGGAATTGACCCCAAAACCTCCTGCTTACTAGGCAGTTGTGTTAACTGGTGTGCAACCTGGACACAATGTTTATCACAATTGCACAGACTACCTTGGCATAGCTCTTGGCTGATCCACATTTCCACCTAGTGCCACCCATCTACAGTCCCTGTCCGTGTCCTCCATGTGTGCTACTTTGATATTCCCACAGGAGTCAAATGTAATTGTGCAACCACACGGGAGTGTTGGATTCATGGTCCATCAAGGCAGATCAATTATGTGAATGTGTGGTATCTGTTCTTTCAAACATGTCTGAAAGAACAGACACCACACATTCATATAAGTAACCCATTAAGCAGCAACATCATATACCAGATTCACTGCACTTGTTGTAAGTCTGCTTCTTCAACAACGAAGATTTTATTAAACACATCTTATTTACGATTAAACCACAGGAAGTAATAGATCCTTACTGTTCTAGAAATAAGCTAAAGAAAAGACTTCGGAATTTTTGTTGGATAACTCACACACCAGTGCTGGAGAATCAAATGGAAAAAAAAATCAGACATGAAGCACACTCTTAGTTCATCCATATGTCATCAGTTCATTATTTGAAAATACAATAGTAAGTTGAACAGCGAGCAAAGACAGTCTGCTTTTAGGCAGACTGGCATTCCATTCACTAGCCAAATCTAATCAGTAGGTAACAACAAAGTCCAAATCACAGCCCAAGAGAAAACTACATAGCACAGTGTCGTAGTCAATAAGTACACAGGAAAGCTTGCTGTCAACCAGTTGACAAGGGAGACAGTGGCAGTCCACAGCAGCCCTGAGATCTGTCCTCAGGTGTTTAACAATGTGACTTGACATCAACAGCAGTATCCTTTCATTCAGTGCCTAGCAACTTCAACAGATGTATGCTTAATTATACAAGTGATCCATCCATATGTCCAGCAGGATTACAAGATCTCTTGTCCCTTGAATCAGCTTACAGCTGCAGGAGAGGACAAAGTGGGCGTGGCCTGCTGTGAAGGCTGATGTGCAGCTTCAGATGCTGTCAGTGATATAGGAGCTGCTCCTCTCCCATTGGAGAGTTGAGGTGCGATGGTTGTTCAGAGCCATGGGTTGCTGCTGGTTCTGGATCAGGCTGTGGGTCTGCCATCAGATCCGGCACAGACTGGGAGGCCTCCCGCATATTGTCTGGGTCCAGTTCCACAAGGGCAATGGGTAACAGCTGGAGAACCAGGAATGCTAGGTGTCCACCACCTGGTGTGTTGTCCTGGATGTGGAACCCCACATCTACTGTTGTGGGTTCTTAGGATGATCAAGGTAGGCTGTACCTACCAGTGTCACAAATTTGGAGGCAAAGCTTGTCCCAAACAGCACAAAAAGTTGGTTCTACTGTCAGCAAAGGATGCTTCATGGTCTGGGCACCAGAATAGTGATGGAGCCATATATCCACCAAGGCTTATGTCCAGACATCCACACCTACATGGGAATGTCCACCTTAAAACATGTTTGTTCTTCATAGACTGATAGAGACTGCAAGCCGGCTGGTGTGGTCGAGCAGTTCTAGGCACTTCAGTCTGAACCGTGCGACTGCTACGGTCGCAGGTTTGAATCCTGCCTCGGGCATGGATGTGTGTGATGTCCTTAGGTTAGTTAGGTTTAAGCAGTTCTAAGTTCTAGGGGACTAATGACCTTAAATGTTAAGTCCCATAGTGCTCAGAGCCATTTGAACCATTTTTAGAGACGGCAGCAGATTTAACAAGGAATTATGAAGGCATTCATGCATGAGTTCTGCTAAGCTTTGAATGTGGATCGGCACTGCCTGGTAAGAGAATAAAAAGGAAAACAGTGCAGAATCGATAGGCATAGATATTAATAGCATTTCAATCTGTGTTTTAACACAAAACTTTGAGCCACACCATCAGAGACAGGGTAAAACAGAGGTTCAACAATATGCTTGAGTCCATTCCAGGCGCAAAACCATTGAAAAGTAGTGGTAGCAAACTGCAGTCCATTGTCTGTGGTCAGTCTGTGGGGCTCCTTCAGTAGAAAAAAACAGTGACCAGCACCTGAAGGGTATTCTCTGTCATGGTCAGTTGCATTTTGGTGATTTATAGGAAATGAGAATAGACATGTATCAAAATTAATCTTATAAATAATGGAATGGTCCCACAAAGTCTGCATGCATCTGATCCCAGGTTGGGTAGGCAAAGGCCATGACTGGTAGGTTTGGGGTGGTGCAGGTTGCTTTGTCTGGCAGGGTCGGCATTGTAGAGCCAAGCATACAATATTCTCATCAACCCATTATCAACACATGTCACTGGGCCAGATTCTTCATTCCAGAAAGGCCCCAGTGGGACTGATGCAGAACTCAGAGTATACTTGATTGCAGAACCTCCAGAATCACCACTCAACACCGATTGGTATCTTGTTTCAGTAGTAGGACACCTATCCATACAGGAAAATGTGGAACTTCTGGATACCAAAGATAACTGCCAGTGCCTCCTTCTCTCTCCGGGAACAATTTTCTTGTATGGGGATTGTCTTGGAGGCAAATGGAAGAGGTTGTTCTGAACCATTCAGGTACTTATGCGATATAATGGCCCCAATTTTGTTGAGTGACAGATTTGTGGGCAAAATTAGAAGTAAATGAAGCTTAATACAAGGTCAGACATGGAGCAATATGGATATATTTCTTCAGCTTATGAAGATTTTGGTAACACTTTGCAGACTGCTGGAAATGGATTCCTTTTCTATGCAGTTGATCAGTTGGGCTAGGATTGCAGTTTGAGGAATTGACTGGGCACAATATTTTGTGCTGCCTATAAAAACCAGCAGGTCCTTTATGATCTTTGGTACTGGAAAATGGGAAATGGCTGCTATGCTCTCTGAAGGCAGATTAACCCCTTCCCTGCTAAGGAAACATCCCATACACTTACATGAAGAAGATGGAAGGAGCTTTTTGACAAGTTATACTTTAACCTGGCTTTCATGAGGACTGAAAATACTTGCCAGAAATTTGATATATGATCCTCCATAGTTCTTCCTGTTGCAAATATATCATCCAGATAATTACATAAAATAAGGGAAAGGCAAGTATTCACCTACAGCAGATTGATGCATGGAGCATTGTAACGTATAACGGAAAACAGAATTCATCCAAATGTAGAGCACTAGCTCTTTTTCTGGTATTAGTACAGACAAACATCAAGATGCACACTCCCTTGGCCACATGTGTGTGAATTTCTGTTCTATGGCTAGGAAAAGAGTTAGTGCTTGATAGCTAGTGTGAATGCTGTTTACTGTTACATGTTACAGTGCTCCATGCATAGATGTGCTATCGATGAGTGATTGCCTTTCTGTGATTTTAGGTATTGCTCCATCCAGGAATTTCCATTATTGTCATCCAGATAATTGATGCATTGCAGAATATTGGCAATAGATTGTTCTAGAATTTTCTGAAAGATTGCTGGTGCACTAGCAATGTCAAAAGGTAACCTGTTGTATTGACAGAGAGCAAAAGGAGTATAGCTTTGGAAGCCTTTTTGAAAGGAAGTTGAAAATAATTTTCTGAAAGATAGATGTTAGTAAAATGCTGACCCCCTGTCAGTTTTTAAAATAATTCATCAGGATGTGGAATGAATATGTGTCCACAATCTTCTGAGCCTTTACCGTATGTTAAAAGTCCCCACAAAGGCGTAATGCACCAACTGATTTGTAATCAGTGACTGAAGGTGATGGCCACCTGCTATAAGGAGGTGGAGCAATACTTTTAACTCTTCTAAGTGATCCATTTCTACTTTAAACTCATCCCACAAGGTTTCAGGTATTTTATGGACTTTGAAAATTTCAGTACTGCCTACTTTTTTAAAGTAGTGTGGGAAAAAATTGGAAGTTGTTCCTAGTCATGCAGAAAATGAGGATTATAATTGCGGGTTAAAGTTTAACTTGTTAAATGCTCCTCCCTTCATCCTCCTTTAAGTATACAGGATCTATCCTCAGGTGGAAAGGCCTTAATGTGGCATCAGAAAACATGGCAGCCATTTCACATATTCCAATACCAAAGATTTGGTTTGTATGGATAATGTTACATATTACACCCAATTTACTCTACAAATGGCAATGATACTGGAGACACAAACAATTCACTTCTGTGCATGGAACAACATTCTGGATGGCCTGGACTGAATGTTGGATAGAAAACCCAGAAGCTCATTTTCCACTGATGGTTCTGCTACTACAAAGAAAGGTTTCTGTTTACTAGCTTATTCATTAATTCCAGAACTACCTGGCCTAAGCTTTCAGCCATTAAGATCTTCATCAACAATCAGACACACACACACACACACACACACACACACACACACACACACACACACACACACACACACTTGCCTCATACATTTCACGCCAAACACAATATTTTACATTGTGTACCAAGATATTCATAATCTCTCAATTCTTACAGGCTCATCTGAATATTTGTTACTTTTCTTAAACTAAAATTTGATTTCACAGACCTTGCAACTTGGTGTCCCACATACCAATTTGCCTTAGGATCTAACAATTTCATCTTAAACTTGGTGAGATTCTTCCTTCTGTTGTCCAAATAATAAGACAAATCTGAATGTACTACCAATATTGTTCTCTTTTTACATCTTCTCTTGTCACATTTTATTAGTGCTATTTATCTTTTCTCCTGCTTATAACTTGTATAATTGAAATTTCACAATTAGAAGGAATGCTTTGCACTGGAATGTTATCACTCCCAAAAATATAATAAAAACACAGTCAAAATTCTCTAATTTTGGACTTTTTTCAGCTGTCAAATTGCGCAGTTAAATTAAAAAATATATATAGCTCTCAACTATCAATCATTTTCTATCATTTTTAATAACTGTGTAGAATTTGGTATTTTTCTTGATGCATTCAAAATGCCTTAAGTTATACCAATTTTCAAGCAGGGAGATAAGCATCTGCCCCAAAACTATGGACCAATTTCTATTGGCCCTTTCTTCTCTATAGGATCTGAGTCTCTCAAGTACAGTCAACTAAAGAACTATTTCAAGAAGCATGATCTCCTCTACAACACAAAATTCTGTTTCCAACAAGATAAAAATACTACTACTGCTATTGCTGAAGTTGTTAATCAGAATGCTACCTTTATTTGAAAATAGCAGTCTAGTATCTGCTATATTTCATGATCTTGGTGCAACCTTTGACTGTGTTCGCTTTAGCATCCTACTTGCGAAACTTGAATTTTAAAGCATATACAACTCATCTTTAGCTGTGACCAAGTACTTCTTAAACAACAGGAGACAGATGTTTAATTGAGGAAAGATGGGACTGAACTGATGTGTTGCAGGACTTGGGTCAATTTCTTTTCATCATTGCAACTGATGATTTACTTTTCCTTGTATAAGCTTATTCAGTAGTATGTTGTGCAGATGATGTAACACAACTTAATACATCCCACAAAATGATATCAGGCAACTCAGAAAAATTAGAACTAGCAATGAACTGATTTTATTGCAATGAACTCATCTGTAATTTTGATAAAATAAAGGAACTAATTCTGGGAGTAACTAAAGATGTACAGAATAAGTTGGTGAAGCTGTTAGGAGCTTTCACATTGATTCCCAATAAAACTGGGGAGAAGATACTAGCCATGTCTGCAAGTGAATAGCCTCTACTTTGTTTTTACCTACTGACATCGTTTGGCTGAATTTCCTTGCACTCTATCACACCTGTTAACATGACTGAACCATAAAATTACATTTATGTATGAAATAAGTGTTTCATAAATGCTTGTAGGCTATGAGCAAAATACAATTCTTCACTTAGGTTTCATATGATGCTTCAAATAAAATTGTTTTTGCTCATTAAGATGAATCTGTGTGAGGAGAATGCTATCCAAAATTTAACTTAGAGTGAAACATAATAGTTGCTTCTCTTGCTGCAGGCAATGCAACTGCTGTCTCATACTTCAGTAGTATGACTGTGGGGAATGCCTCTTGTGAAGAACCACTACATCCAGAAGTATTACAGAACTTGAACTGCCAGATAAACGAAGAATATCAAGCATTTTATACATACTTGTCAATGGTAAGTTGAAAAGAATATGAAGTATTCAGTTTGATATTATTGGTAACAAAATGGATGAATATTTGAGATAACGTGTTAACAGAGGATTCTTTGATAATGACAATAATAACATCAGAGTAACATTAATTGCATTTATCTCTATAATTTAGAACTGAATTAACAATCTTTTCTTCATTGTACTTGATAGATGATAATGTATTCCACTGGAATCAAAAGAAGTTAAGTAAATACTGTAATTATTTAGGGTAGTACATCATCATTAACAGAATTTTGCATTGATTTAGGTTCAAGTGAAATAGAGTGCTACTCGCAATATAGCAAAGATGGTGAGTGGCAGATAGGCGTAGCAAAAAAGACTGTCAAACAAGTAAGCTTTTGGCAAAAAAGGCCTTCATCAAAATTATGCATGTTGTGTAATTCTGTTGAAGGCCTCTTGGCAAAAACCCTTCTTGTTTGACAGTCATTTTGTTGTGCCCATCTGCAACTCAGCATCTCTGCTACATAGTGAGTAACAGTCTATATTATACGATCCTGGATTTTCCACTGTTTGATATCCCCTATTCCATATCTCATATAATACTAGGGAATTATATTGGTAGTGTAGGCTACACTACCTAATTCACTTTGTAGTTGCCACAGTCACTGAAAGTTTATTTATTGGATTACAGTTTTGGAAGATTCACTTTTATTTTCAAGTGTAGCTACATGTTATGTGTTTGTATTGGTGTGTTTGTCCCTTGTCCTGCAGAGATGAAAGACTGAGAATCAACTGACTTGTTGCCTTCTTCAGGTGGTCCTGATGACTGATTGTCTTCTGTTGCACATCATCTTAGCCACATTATGCCAGACTTGTGCCAGTGCTGGAGTGGAGAGACTTCAACGTGCTGTGGTCCCAGCTCTTCAGTTGTTGCAGCATGAATGGTTCTTCCCACAGGTTATCATTGTGCTTTGAGCCTATTCAGGACTGGACTACTTGGTTGGAAACCACTGACTTTATTTATTAGTTCATCATGTAATTGTATCTCTACAGATGATTTTAAAACATAATCCCAGAATCTGTGGCCTGTTTTAACAACTTGGTACTGTATAATGAGCCCCCAGGCTCCAAATGCTTGAAATGTTTCCTATGTAAATTTTACAAAAAGATTGCCTTTTTCATCCATCAGCTTACCACTGATGTGACAAAATTGACTGATTCATTCTGAAATAGGCTGAAACATCATCAGCAAAGTCACCCTTCTAATCTAAGGGCTTTCCGGGCTGTGGCTGAAAAACAGTGTTCTCATCTGTTCCAAGTCACTGCCATAGCAGATGCTATCTTTTCACTCCCTTTCTTCTCTGAGATAGGTCTGGGCATACTAAAGTTGCCTTCTGTCCCACCCATCCCCTTCCCACCATCTAAAATCCTCGCCACATAATCTCCATAAGAAAATAAATCTATATGGTTTCTTTTTCCTGGTCATTAGTGTATTATTTACAAATGCACACCAGTTTTAAACTATGATTACACCCATGATGCTGGTGTAGAGTGCTATTGTAATTTGTGTATGACCTTTGGTGAGGTGGTGTGCTCCACAACAGCAGACTTTAAGGTTCTTCTTTATCTGTGTGATACCTATATTCTGTGCATCTTTATTTCATGGTCCAGGTAATGAGGTTAATGTGCATTTTCCATTATTGGCATAATATGCAGTAGACTCCTTGTTTTTGGTATCCTAGATCACCCTTAACAGAGCTCAATAAGGCTTTTGTCTTGAGTGGCATGAGAAGTACACACTTGATGTTATATTTCCAGAAAATTTGCCCAGTTTTTGTAAATGTATTACAAATGTGTGGCATAAACACTGATGTAAGAGGTTTCTCTTCTCCCTATGCTTGTTGTGCCATAAGATCCTTTGGTTTTCTAACATGTTGGATGTGGTGATCGTTGTAACCATTCTACCAAAAAACTATCTGTAAGTGTTGGAACTCCACTGCTAAACTGGAAATTTGTAAGCCCCATGCACTAGTACGCTGAGGACACCTTTTCATTGTGAGGGGTTGTGACAGCTGAAAGAATACCATATATAAATGCAGCGTGAAACATGCCCTTCACTCACAAGGGCCATTCCACCAAAACAAAAACATCCACCAGGAGGAGAGGAAATCACTCAAATGTCTCCAAGGAGATACTGAGATAGACATCCACCCTGCAGAAAAAAGAAATTCTACAGTTCTGCTGCCACTTCAGGTGTAGGTGCACTCTTCAGAATACATTCCATGCTAAGACAATCAAAAGACTTCAACCATGGGTGACCACACTTTCTAGGCTTCACAAATTACCTGCAGTCCATGGCAAAGGGACAACACTCTGTCCAATCATAAACAACATTGGTGCACCAATGTATGAGCTGGCAAATCATCTGACAGTGACACTCAGTCCGAATGTTGCCACATGTGATCACCACATTTGAAATTTGGTGCACTATTCCAGCAGCTTCAGAAATTCTGACCAGACCAGGATGACCTCTTGATGAGTTGTGACATGTTTTTCCTCTTGACTAGGGCACTTCAGAGACTCTCTTAACTTGATGGAGAGAAGTTCAGGCCAACACTAACAAAACTCCTTGAATTCATTCTCACATCTACATACTTCCAGCTTGACAGTAATTATTATAATTATTATGAACAGACTGATGGAGTGGTGATGGGGTGCTCCTATCACCAGTGGCAGCCAACATGTCCATGGTGGCATTTTAAGAAGAATCCCTTGATTCAGTGGTAAGCAAACCATCATGTTTTCTCATGTATGTGGATGATATATACATACACTGGCCACATAGATGACAGAATCAACAAGAGTTTTAGAATCACTGGAATTCACTGCACCAAAACACTGGAGTCACAATGGAGATAGAAGAAAACACCCAACATCCATTCATGTAGTTGCTAGTCAAGCGAAAATGAGATAGCACACTAGGACACAGCATGTACTGTAAATCAACACACACAATTTTATACTTACATACCTCTAGTTGTTATACCTCCTCACATGGAGGAGGTGACCTCAGAACATTAGTGCACAGGCCTCATGAAAGTTTCAACCAAGACTGTTTAGGAGTGGAGTTGCACCACTAAAGACAGTTTTCTGGAAGAATGGATACGACTACTGGTGGATCCAGTCCCCCACAACCCTGAAGGGGTCTGTGCCACAATGTGCAGAAAAAGAAGAGACACCTGTTACATCAGTGTTTATCATGTATGTCAGTAACACATCTACAAAATTTGAAAGAATACTCTGGAAATATAATGTCAAGTGGGTATTTCATCCACCGCCAAAGACAAAAGCCTTGTTCAGATCTGTTAAGTATGATCTAGGATTCCAAAGCCAGGAGTCTACCACACCCTGTGGCATTGTATGAAAATGTATGTAGATCATATGGTCTAGATCACAGAGGAGAGATGTACGAATCACTGCTGTCTCACAAATAAGGAAAAACTGACAAAATTAGCTGTCATAGAACACTGCATCTGCAAGGGCTATAGTATGAATTACAATGGCACAATGTTTATAAACTGGCTAACAGATTCCAGCATTCCATTTTGAAAGACTCTGAAGAGATATGATTACATGATGAACTAAGACCACAATTTCCAACTAAGTAGGGTCTGAGACCCAGTCTTGAGCATTCTCATGGCACAACAGCAGCCTGTGAGAAGACTCATTCATGCCACACCACTTGAAGAACTGGGACCACACCATGCAAAAGCCCTTCCATTGCAGCAGGGACATGAGCCCAGTGGTATCAGTGCATGGACTGGGTACCACAGTTTGTGTCCCAGCAGTGCACTACCCTTGCCACCTCAGCAGCAAAATTATGCCTTGGCATGAACGGTCCTTTACCGACAGCAGCAGGGAGAGGAGAGCATATATGAGACAGCATTTAGCTGAAGACAGTCTCTCATTAGCACTGCCTGAAGATGGCAACAAGTCAGTTTGCCAAAAATCACACCTTATGGACGATACCATCCTGAAGAATGACCAGAAACGTTTACAAAAATTTATTTTTGCTGGTAGCAGGACTTTTTTGTTTGTTGAAAATCATGCAGTATGAGTCTTTGTGAAATCCAGACTGAAAATATTAGCTGTAAACCACTTGTAGGCTTATTCAGCTGTCATCTGAGCTCTCTGTAGTAAGTCTGAGTCTGGACCCTTGATTGGTATGCTCATGTCACTAGCAATGTTACAATTTTTGAGCCACTCTTTGAAGTCAGTGGAAAATTGTTTTTGCTGGTTGAGAGCAAAAGTGGCCACAGTACCAACTCTTGTATGACCCCCACTTATCATGTTCTCCCATTCTGAGTTTAGTTTAATGTCTGTGACACAGCCTGTAAATGAGGTCTTCACTTTATGTTGTGAAAGTAAGACTATCTATGTAGGGTGATGCCACATCACTATAAGCATTGGGAAAGTCATAAAATATACTACAATGGGACTTTAAAAAATACATTACACAGTATTATGGCAGACCAAGTAACTTTTATTGAATGCTGCACTACATTTCAAAGTGATACACAAGCCTGTTTTTCAATGTAATCAATTAAGTCCTTGAAAACAACAGTTGAAATGTTTTAACAATTGTTCAATTCCGTGACAATGAAAATCCATTCCTTGCTCTTGGAGCCACTTGAGAACCATAGTATGAAAGTCCTTATCATTGCAAATTCTCTTTTCCTCAGATGTTCTTTCAGCTTGCTGAAAAGATTGCCTGTACAGTGTCATCTGTGGTTGATGGCCTTCCTTTCCATTCAGCATCAAACACGTCAATCTGCCTCAGTCAAATTGTTGTCACCATTTCACTACTTCTAGCCATGACACTGCACTTAAACTATATACTGCCAGAATTTCACAGTGAATCTTTGTGCAATTGAGACAGTTGGCCACAAGAATCATACTGTCAACTTTGGATTATGTTTCCAGTGCCCATGCAATTTTACTCTCACATTGTGATACACCAGCTATATGTACCATAGCAAAACTCTCTCTGCAAGAAGCCCAGAACAGTAAATTGTTTGACATTTTCATCTCCAAAACCTGGTATCACTTTTAACACAGAAGTTTCAGAACTTAGACATTTAAGAAGATCTACAACATGTGTCTCGCAGTTCAGATTCGTATCAGTATACACACCTAAGAATTTAAAATATTCTGTTTTAGTTACTGATTTACCCTCCTACATTATTCCCAATGGTGTGGTCATTCCTTGTTCAGAAGAGAACTTTGTGTATTGTGTTTTATCAAAGTCCAATGACAGTCCTTTTGAACAGAATATTATTTTCATTTTCAAGTATTGAAGTTCATCCATTAGGCTTGATTATAATATTGCATAATCAGCAAAGAGAAGTATTTCTATCTTTTAGATTCTGTATATGACTGAGGGTCATTTATATGTATCAAGAACAAGAGCAGACCCAATATCAATCCCTGTGGCACACCTTGTAGTGTTTCACTTCATTGGACTTGTTATTCTGCAGAGATTCTTTATTACTTCTTTATATTTTTCAACTGTATCCCTTCTTGAAAGGTTGTGATGGGCATCATCACCAACTGCTTTGTAATTTCTGTAGAGGATCTCAGTGTTATTCCTCTAGCTGTTATTGAATAATATATGAAGACCATACATATTTATAACCTGAACTGCCCAAAGTCTGACACACCATTACAAATTTGCATGAGGGTGCTGCTTCACTGTGTCCACCAATTCAATACCTTTTGCTGGCTGAGCAGCCAGTATTTATACATGCCAGGGTCAGTCATGTTGACATTCAGATGCCCCAGGCATCATGTAACTCTCTTATCACAATATCACATAAACGTCCTTGATTTAGTAACACCACTGGTTGCCAACCGAGTATTCATAACAATGTACAAAGGGCAGCTGCAATTTCAAAATGCTCTGTCAGCTGATTACTGCAAGCAGCATGATTACTCAGCAGTCATTATGCCCACCAATTCTGCTACACTACCTTGTGAAGGGATCTGACAAAAGAATATTTCAGTCTGACTAGAATTGTCCGCTGTGATAGTGTTGTCTTGTGTATGTGACTGAATAGATTGTACATGGGTAAAGAAGATTTTTTTAGTACTTTATTTAAGACATTGTCAACTCTGTGAGAGATTTTGGTTTTGAGGGAGTAAATTACATTCTTAATTTCCTTTACAGATCATGATGTAATTTTCAATCTGAATGTATATATGAGACACTACTTCTCACATATATTCTATTGTCTTACCTCTTGAACTGCCGATGCTATTCTTCTGAGCTACTTGAAGGTGCTTGGTTACCTGACAGTTTCAAGTATTATTTGGCAGTTTTATTTAATAATCAAGTCCTCACATTTCTTAACTGATTTCTCTTTCAGTTGTTGCCCATATAGAGATAAATTAATTATCTGGATTATTGATTTTACACTTCACAGTATATAGTGGTTTTGTGATTTTTTTTAAATGACTTTCCTTGACAAAGCATGATATTTATTGTAATGTGTAATCAGTTCTGCTTCTCTGTGGCCTAACCATTTCAAACAATGCCCTTTTCTTTATATGGAATATCTTGATTCCTTTTGTACTCCAGGGCTTTTTATGTAATATTAGTACCAGACTTTATTATTTTCTTAGGAAAATAGCTATTAAAGATTGACAGAAAATCATCTATTAGTACATTGCTGCTAACTTTCTGTATAGGCTACCGTATTTACTCGAATCTAAGCCGCACTTTTTTTCCAGTTTTTGTAATCCAAAAAACCGCCTGCGGCTTAGAATCGAGTGCAAAGCAAGCGGAAGTTCTGAAAAATGTTGGTAGGTGCCGCCACAACTAACTTCTGCCGTCGAATATATGTAGCGCTACAAGGGGATGCTTTGTAGGCACAGAGATAAATACTGGCGCCAAAATCTCTGCGTCAGTAAATAAATTAAAAAAAAAAGGTGGAAGACGAGCTTTTTTCTCCGCCTTATCCAACGAAGTAAATACAAATTCCGTATTGTTCATCTTCGAATGTAGCAGAATTTCAATGTACTACGAAAATCCGACTGGCCAGACTGTTTGGGATGTTTGTCAATATGGCCATTCTACGTGTTGAATTTTTTACTACCTGTGAGAAGAGGTGGTTGCTAACAGGAACCTGACGAAATGTCAATCACATGCAGTATTCTCTTCACCATAAGAATAATATGAATGTAAACATTATGCCACGTATTCTTTCGTGTTTGCTGCTATTTCATTTAAATCCTATCTGCCTAATAAACTACGAAACTAGAGTGAGACAACAGCAAACGCGGAAGAATATACGTATCGTGTCATGTTTACATTCGTATTTTTTTATGCCTAATAGTGATACAGTCAGAAATTAAGCACGGCAACTGACTAGATTTTTAAATCTAAGATGACTAATTCCTGTGCAGAATTTGACGTACTAGAGAAGCGGTCGCAAAGATTTTCAAACGGAGAAAAATTTTCGCCTAACTCTCGTTCAGAACATATTCTATCATATGCAGTCTATTATTTGGTTCTTGTTGATCATTATCAAAGAAAGCAGTGTAAGTAACAACAAATAGTAGTCTCTTGCCATTGTTTCGCTAGTGAGACGATTCCTCTCTTTTCTTGTTTTTTAATTGTAAGCGGCGGTAGCGCGCACAAAAGCAAGCCATGTCGCGCGCGGCGACAGGCCGTAAACACGCACTATCAGAATGAGACAAACAATGCATTACACAGTACAGTAATGCATTTTCAGCTCAGAGTGACGTTAACACCTATAACAAAGAAAACGGCACTTACCAGATCAAAGCAAAATAAGCAATCGATTCAAACCAGACGAAGCACGTGAAAAGGAAGGGTACCCATATAAATACGGACGGAGCGCCTGACGTATAGCAATGGCTACCTGGTAAAACTTAACTGTTAAGCTTACGACTCGAACGAAACTCCTGTAGCTGTATCGTCATTCATTCGACCTAAATTGTGTCTCGTATTACAATCGACCAACTTTGTTTTGATTTGGAGGTGCGGCCTAAAACTTTTCTCTCCCCTTGAATTTCGAGTCTCAAATTTCAGGTGCGGCTTAGATTCGGGAAAATTTTTTTCCTCGATTTCGAGTCTCATTTTTCGGGTGCGGCTTAGATTCGAGTGCGTCTTAGATTCGAGTAAATACGATAGACCTGTCTCACCCCCTTCTCATCTATTGTTTTCAATTTGTGTCCTTTAACTCAGGACTGCAGTCTGATTTCCTTTCACTTTCTGTATTATATCCCTGATAATTTCAGTATTTGGAAGGCTGTTGTGGTCTTCAGTCCTGAGACTGGTTTGATGCAGCTCTCCATGCTACTCTATCCTGTGCAAGCTTCTTCATCTCCCAGTACCTACTGCAACCTACATCCTTCTGAATCTGCTTAGTATATTCATCTCTTGGTCTCCCCCTACGATTTTTACCCTCCACACTGCCCTCTAGTACTAAATTGGTGATCCCTTGATGCCTCAGAACATGTCCTACCAAACGATCCCTCCCTCTGGTCAAGTTGTGCCACAAACTTCTCTTCTCCCCAATCCTATTCAATACTTCCTCATTAGTTATGTGATCTACCCATCTAATCTTCAGCATTATTCTGTAGCACCACATTTCGAAAGCTTCTATTCTCTTCTTGTCCAAACTATTTACCATCCATGTTTCACTTCCATACATGGCTACACTCCATACAAATGCTTTCAGAAATGACTTCCTGACACTTAAATCTATACTCGATGTTAACAAATTTCTCTTCTTCAGAAACGCTTTCCTTGACATTGCCAGTCTACATTTAATATCCTCTCTACTTCGACCATCATCAGTTATTTTGCTCCCCAAATAGCAAAACTCCTTTACTACTTTAAGTGTCTCATTTCCTAATCTAATTCCCTCAGCATCACCCGAATTAATTCGACTACATTCCATTATCCTTGTTTTTCTTTTGTTGATGTTCATCTTATATCCTCCCTTCAAGACACCATCCATTCCGTTCAACTGCTCTTCCAAGTCCTTTGCTGTCTCTGACAGAATTACAATGTCATCGGCGAACCTCAAAGTTTTTATTTCTTCTCCATGGATTTTAATACCTACTCCAAATTTTTCTTTTGTTTCCTTTACTGCTTGCTCAATATACAGATTGAATAACATCGGGGAGAGGCTACAACCCTGTCTTACTCCCTTCCCAACAACTGCTTTCCTTTCATGTCCCTCGACTCTTATAACTGCCATCTGGTTTCTGTACAAATTGTATATAGCCTTGCGCTCCCTGTATTTTACCCCTGCCACCTTTAGAATTTGAAAGAGAGTATTCCAGTCAACATTGTCAAAAGCTTTCTCTAAGTCTACAAATGCTAGAAACGTAGGTTTGCCTTTCCTTAATCTTTCTTCTAAGATAAGTCGTAAGGTCAGTATTGCCTCACGTGTTCCAGTATTTCTACGGAATCCAAACTGATCTTCCCCGAGGTCGCCTTCTACTAATTTTTCCATTCGTCTGTAAAGAATTTGTGTTAGTACTTTGCAGCTGTGGCTTATTAAGCTGATTGTTCGGTAATTTTCACATCTGTCAACACCTGCTTTCTTTGGGATTGGAATTATTATATTCTTCTTGAAGTCTGAAGGTATTTCGCCTGTTTCATACATTTTGCTCACCCAATGGTAGAGTTTTGTCAGGACTGGCTCTCCCAAGGCCGTCAGTAGTTCCAATGGAATGTTGTCTACTCCGGGGGCCTTATTTCGACTCAGGTCTTTCAGTGCTCTGTCAAACTCTTCACGCAGTATCGTATCTCCCATTTCATCTTCATCTACATCCTCTTCCATTTCCATAATATTGTCCTCAAGTGCATCGCCCTTGTATAGACGCTCTATATACTCCTTCCACCTCTCTGCTTTCCCTTCTTTGCTTAGAACTGGGTTTCCATCTGAGCTCTTGATGTTCATACAAGTGGTTCTCTTATCTCCAAAGGTGTCTTTAATTTTCCTGTAGGCAGTATCTATCTTACCCCTAGTGAGATAAGCCTCTACATCCTCACATTTGTCCCTGCTTAGCCATTTTGCGCTTCCTGTCGATCTCATTTTTGAGTCGTTTGTATTGTTTTTTGCCTGCTTCATTTACTGCATTTTTATATTTTCTCCTTTCATCAATTAAAATCAATATTTCTTTTGTTACCCAAGGATTTCTACTAGCCCTCGTCTTTTTACCTACTTGATCCTCTGCTGCCTTCACTACTTCATCCCTCAAAGCTACCCATTCTTCTTCTACTGTATTTCTTTCCCCCATTCCTGTCAATTGTTCCCTAATGCTCTCCCTGAAACTCTCTACAACCTCTGGTTCTTTCAGTTTATCCAGGTCCCGTCTCCTTAAATTCCCACCTTTTTGCAGTTTTTTCAGTTTTAATCTACAGGTCATAACCAATAGATTGTGGTCAGAGTCCACATCTGCCCCTGGAAATGTCTTACAATTTAAAACCTGGTTCCTAAATCTCTGTCTTACCATTATATAATCTATCTGATACCTTTTAGTATCTCCAGGGTTCTTCCATGTATACAACCTTCTATCATGATTCTTAAACCAAGTGTTAGCTATGATTAAGTTGTGCTCTGTGCAAAATTCTATCAGGCGGCTTCCTCTTTCATTTCTTAGCCCCAATCCATATTCACCTACTACGTTTCCTTCTCTCCCTTTTCCTACGCTCGAATTCCAGTCACCCATGACTATTAAATTTTCGTCTCCCTTCACTATCTGAATAATTTCTTTTATTTCATCATACATTTCTTCAATTTCTTCGTCATCTGCAGAGCTAGTTGGCATATAAACTTGTTCACTGTAGTAGGTGTGGGCTTCGTATCTATCTTGGCCACAATAATGCGTTCAGTATGCTGTTTGTAGTAGCTTACCCGCATTCCTATTTTCCTATTCATTATTAAACCTACTCCTGCATTACCCCTATTTGATTTTGTATTTATAACCCTGTATTCACCTGACCAAAAGTCTTGTTCCTCCTGCCACCGAACTTCACTAATTCCCACTATATCTAACTTTAACCTATCCATTTCCCTTTTTAAATTTTCTAACCTACCTGCCCGATTAAGGGATCTGACATTCCACGCTCTGATCCGTAGAACGCCAGTTTTCTTTCTCCTGATAACGACATCCTCTTGAGTAGTCCCCGCCCGGAGATCCGAATGGGGGACTATTTTACCTCCGGAATATTTTACCCAAGAGGACGCCATCATCATTTAATCATACAGTGAAGCTGCATGCCATCGGGAAAAATACGGCCATAGTTTCCCCTTGCTTTCAGCCATTCGCAGTACCAGCACAGCAAGGCCATTTTGGTTATTGTTACAAGGCCAGATCAGTCAATCATCCAGACTGTTGCCCTTGCAACTACTGAAAAGGCTGCTGCCCCTCTTCAGGAACCACACGTTTGTCTGGCCTCTCAACAGATACCCCTCCGTTGTGGTTGCACCTACGGTACGGCTATCTGTATCGCTGAGGCACGCAAGCCTCCCCACCAACGGCAAGGTCCATGGTTCATGGGGAGGTTGGAAGGCTACATTCCCGTAAATTTACAAATTCTATAAATGTGGGTTTACCTTCTTGCGGTCTACCTTCTGAGATAAGTCATAGTGTCAGTATTGCCTCATATCTTTCTACATTTCTCCAGAATCCCTAAGGTCAGCTTCCACCACTAGCTCCATTTTTATACAGATCATTTTAGTAGTATTTTGCAGCTTTGACTTATTAAACTGATGGTATGGTAATATTCACACCTGTCAGTGCCTGCCTGCTTTGAAGGGTCATTAATTTTTTCTTGAAGTCTGACAGTATTTCATGTGTCTGATATATCCTTGACCAGAGAGAATAGTTCTGTCCTGGTTGTTTCTCCCAAGGATACTAATAATTCTGTTGGAATCTTACGTGCTCAAGGTGCCTTGTTTTGAATTATGTATCTCTGTGCACTGCCTTCTCACAGTATCACAACCCCACCTATTCATTCATTTCCTCTTCCCTTTCGATAACACTGCCCCAAAGTTTCTTCCTTTTATTTTATTCTTTCTACCTTTCCCTTCTTTATGTACTTCTGGCTTCCCATCTGTGCTTTTTATGTTCATACAATTGCTTCTTTGTTCTCTAAAGGTTTCTTCAGTTTTCATGTGTGAGGTTCCTACATTTCCTACAGTTATGCATGCTTCTACAGTTTGGCATTTACCCATTCCTGCTTTGCCATTTTGCACCTTCTCTCTGTCTGACTTTTATGGAACTGCATTCATTTTTGACAGGTTCATTTGCTTCATTTTCACATATTATCCATCCATCAATTAAAGTTGCTCACAGATGCATATAAAAGAACATGACACAATCCTAGCTTTCAGAAAGTTTGTTCCTTTCTCAAGGAGGAAGGATAGGTTGTGGAATGTTAGAAAGGAAAGCAAGGAAAGCCAGGTTACTCGAACACCAGGATGAATTGGAACCACCTGCTGTGAGGACAAGAAGAGGCAATAAACTTTCATCTCTCCTCACCTTCACAACAGGTGTGTCCCTCTCATCAGAAGCTCTAAGTGCCCTGTCCTTCCTCAAACTACACCTTTCTCCTTTCTAAGGAAGGAAATTATAGTTCTGAAAGCTTGGTCAGTATTATATTCTTTTATATGTATCTATCAGCACTGCTAATTTTTTTAAGTCTTGAAGTTACATACTAGCCAGCAGTACTGTCCTTGAATTTCATAGTTTTCTTAGATGAACATTTCTTTTGATGGTAATTTAATGTCTTATATATCACCCAATGATTTATTCTTGAATTTTTCTATATGCCTAGTTGTTCCTCCACTGCCTCCACTATTTCATTTATCAACATTACCCATTAATCTTCCATTGTATTTCTTTCAACTATTTCAATCAGTCAATCCAAGACAATGACCTCATGGAAAGCAGGTAGATGAAATACACAAGATCGTGGTGTATGTGTGTAGCTGAAGACTGCAGCGCATGAAAAAGTTTAGGGTACAGTTTTATAAAGCAGTTGGTGTCAAATAGAGCATGATAATTATAATGAAGGTAATATATTACTGAAAAAACAGGAAAACTTATTTACCAAAATTAGTTCTACATGTGACTGTGAACAAACAAGGACTTTTGTAAACATGCTGAACCATATAAAATAAAATTTAAACTATCTTCTATAAATATAGTTAGGTAATAAGCTGCAAGTAGTTATGCTGGAATGGAAAGTGTTAAACTGCACTGTTTGTTATGTTGAAAACTTCTGTTTAGAACACATCTTTACATCAGTTTTTTGTGTACTATGTAAACAGATATGAGACATCCAATGAAAGCCAAAACTAAACACTAATTCACATATTTCCTATGTAATTCTCAATAATATATCTATTCTTAATAATATATCTATTATTGCAAGTTATCTTATATGTATGAAAGCAGACTATCACTTATCTTAGCTGCACGGGAAGACCCAGTTTAAAATTAAAAACAAATAGTCCCAGATACTTCTAATATCTCATCAGAAGTCTTTGTTGATCTGTGATTTACAAAGTGGCAACCAGATTTCAAGATTTAAAAATAATTTCCATGCAGAACTTTCAGACTTGTCCAACCAGAATGAGACTCACTATTCTGGAGTAGTCTTCAAATAGCTCTCTCCTGACATTAAGTAAGAATTTGAGAATCTGTATCAGTTTAAAAGGAAATTAAAGACTACTTATTAGTCACTCCTTATGCAAATTATCTGATTATATAGATTTGAGAATTATAGAACACTTTATGCTGCATGACAAGTAGCAATGCCCTTTGTAAACGTCACTCTTTGATACAAGGTGTACAACTTTGCTTCTGCCATTTGCTGATATGTCACTTCAGCGGTAAGCAGTGGCCAAAAGAAACAGATCACAGATGTCAGGCAGTTAGCCTGGACCTCAGTCAACATAACCTCATTCAAGCATTAGTCGATTTGTGTCTAGATCATAAAGTTGTTCTTGATTTAAAATGTTAGTTTACGAGCCTAATACTCATAATTTGCGGGAGTTGTTACTGTTTTGTTTCATTATGAAAAAAACAGCAGCTGAGTCTCATTGATTGCTCTCAAGTACATATGGTAAAGACGCTATTAGTGAAAGAACATGTCATGAGTGGTTTCAATGCTTCAAGAACCATGATTTTAATGTCATAGTCTGGTATAGTGGCGGAAAAGAGAATGTTTTCGAAGATGCAGAATTGGAGACATTGCGTCAAACTCAAGAAGAATTGGCATTATTAGTGGGAGTGAGACAGCAAGCCATTTCAAAACTTCTCAAGGTTATGGGCATGATTCAGAAAGAAGGAACTTGGATGCCATGTGAGCTGAAACCAAAAGATAAACAGCATTTCTGTGTTTGTGAACAGTTGCTTCAGAGGAAAAAAAGGAAGGGATTTCTGCATTGCATTGTGGCTGGGGACAAAAAATGGGTTCATTATGATAACCCTGAATGCAAAAAATCATGGGGATATCCCGGCCATGCTTCCACGCAGATGGCCAAACCAAATATTATAGGCTCCAAGATTATACTCTGCATTTGGTAGGACCAGCTCGGCATCATGTACTATGAGGTGTTAAAACCAAGTGAAACAATCACAGGTGCTCATTATCAAATGCAATTAATGTGTTTGAGCAGAGCATTAAAAGACAAATGTCTACAATACAGCAAGCGGACAATAAAGTGATTTTGCAGCATGTCAACACTCGACTCCACATGGCAAAAGAGGTCAAAACATACTTGGAAACATTAAAATGGGAAGTCCTAACCCACCCATCATGTTCTCCAGACATTTCTCCCCCTGACTATCACCTGTTTAGATCAACGGTACATGACCTGGCTGAACAACATTTCTGATCTCATTAAGAAGTCACAAATTGGATCGATTCATGGATCTCTTTAAAAGATGAACAAATTTTTTGACACAGTATTCGTACACTGCCTGAAAGATGGGAGAAAGTAGTGGCCAGTGATGGAAAATACTTTGAATGATACATGTGTAAACAAATTATTTCATTAAAGCCTCAAATGTTGGGAGAAAAGCGGCAGAGGCAAAGTTGTACACCTTGTAGATACCACTGTGATCATGTTGATATTAAACTGATAATGGGAGATAAGTAGCAGCTTTTAATATGACCAATAAAGTAATAGCTCACAGAAGTTGTTTGAATTTTACTATATTAAACATAGCTTGAGTAAGAACAGTTAGGTTACAGTAGTTTAATGCATATATTGAATCATTTAACAATCCTGAAAGTTCTTCTTCACACTTTTATCTATGTGACTGAATGAATGAAGAATTTATTAATTTGTGTTTATTTAGGGGCAGGGAAGGAGGCAAGTATGTGCGTGTATATGTAACTGCTTACACATAGCATTCAGACATGGGTGTTTTGTGCACAACAGGTACTATTTTATCTGTTTATAGGCATGTTATTTTGGCCGCAGTTCCATTGAGCTTCCAGGATGCAGAAAATTTTTCCTAAAACAAGTGAGAGAGGAAGAAGAACATGCTACTTTATTAATTGATTATGCTAACTCCAGAGGAGGTATTGTTGAGCTTCAAGATATTAGAGCTCCAAAAGTCATTGACTGGTGCTCCCCACTGAATGCATTGCAGAATGCTCTAGAGCTTGAGATGTCAGTTACAAAGGTGACAAATTATTTACATACAAATAAACATAAATTTGCTCAACTTATATTTCTAAGTAAAGTTTGCCTTGTTTTTTAGGATTCTGAATGAAAAACCTTTGAAATTTAAAAATCCAAGAAATTGGAAAAAATGAGCAAAAATTTTACTTTATTAAAGTTATTGTACATTTATGCCTTCAGAAAGTGTCCATATATTTTTATTTAAAGATAAGACTTATGAAACAGCAGAAGTTCCTCTCTTTTTATATATGCTGATCAGTAAATGGTGTAGCACAGCTGCTTATTACTCTTAATCCCACATTGATGATAATTTTCCTTTGAGCTTGAATGTTGCAACATTATGAATGAGTGACTGTAGGAGATTCAAGAGGAGTAACATTTAACAATTCTAAAATTGCGACAGTTGAAAAGGTCTGACAGAAACATAAACAAAACTATAAAAAGTCTAATTTTTAGAATTGGTTCTTAATTCATTAGAATAAAACATTAAATATGGAGCAGAAAAGACAGAGAGAGTAAATGCTCTTGTTACCTCATTGTCAATGATGGTTCTACAACACAACCATTTGTAGATACTTACATTTTTCCTTATTTATTGTAATGAATTTTAGTCTTGCTAATGTGTATGCCACTCCTGAAAGTTAAATGATCGTGACGTACTTCCACCATGTCACTCAGACAAAATGAAATCATTCAATGCTGTCCTGCATATAAGACATTGCCCTCTAACCTATAATTTCCTCCATCATAAAGAGTCTTCTGAATGAAACACTTGTGGTATCATCATAATATTGTGCCCTATTTTAAAACCACCATCATCATCAATGAATGATATATATTTCTAGTTGCATTCTGTTTTTTTGGCAAATGGCAAATAGACACTCTTCATCCATTTTATTTATTATTACATACAGAACATATTTTAATTTTGAATGTAATAAATTTCTTGTGGGTAGAAAATTTTTTACCCATAAATCAACCTGTCTCATCTTGCACAATGTCCTCTGAACCATGGAAGAAGAGCAACAAGCAAATTCCATGATCCTAAATTTTTGGAAAGCTTTTGACATAGTGCTACACTCCAAACTGTTAACAAAGATCCAAGCAAATGGAATAGGTTTTCAGATATGAGGGTGGTTTGAGAAGTTCTCAGAGTCACCATGAGAGGTCAGTGTTGTTCACATGATATTCATTGGACTGTTCCCTGTAAAAATGTGCCATGTCAGTGCTCTTGGAAGAGAGCTGTGCTGGAGACATGGCTCTGTTGTTGTTCCCGTGTTGTGATTTGCGAAGATGGAAAAATCGAGATTCAAGCAGTGATTAAGTATTTCATAAAAAAAGGTATGAAAGCAAAAGACATTCATGCTAATTTCCAGAATACACTGGAGGACTCTGATCCTTCATATTCAACTGTTGCCAAGTGGACAAATGAATTTAAATTTGGTCAGAAGAGCTTAGATGATGGTCCATGCAGTGGTCAGCCAAGTTGTGTCACTACTCCAGGAATCATTGCAAAAGGGTACAAAATGGTGATGGAGGATCACCAATTGAAATTGCATGAAATTGCTCATGCTTGCCAGATGTCATCTGAAAGGATATATCACATTTTAACTGAAGAATTAGAAAAGAAAAAATTTTCTGTAAGATGGATGCTGCGACTCTTGATACTGGATCAAAAACACATGAGAATGGACATATCGGAACAATGTTGGCCCATTTTAGGAGAAACAGACAAGATTTTTTGCATTGGTTTGTGACCACAGATGAAACTTGGGTCCACTACTATAACCCAGAGACAAAACAACATTCAAAGCATTGGAAACATGCTGCTTCTCTGTCACCAAAGAAAGCAAAGACAATTCCTTCGACAGGAAAGGTCTGGGATGCGAAGGGGATTCTGTTTGTAGATTATCTCCCCACTGGGCAAAAAATTACTGGAGAATACTATACTAATGTTCTGGACAAATTTCAACAAAAGATACGTGAATAAAGGCCAGGTTTAGCAAAGAAGAAAGTCATCTTCCATCAAGACAATGCACACCCGCACACATGTTCTGTCGCCCTGGCAAAATTACACGAACTAAGGTCTGAGTTGTTGCCTTACTGACTTTATTCACCTGATATTGCTCCATCACACTTCCATCTCTTCCTAAAACTGAAAATTGTTCTTGGTGGATGAAGATTCACTTCAAACGAAGAATTGACAGCCAGAGCTGACAACTATTCAGCAGGCCTGGAGGAAACTCATCTTCGAGATGGGATCTATGTACTGGAAAATTGTTTGACCAAGTGCATTAGTCTACAAGGAGACTACATTGAAAAATAAAAAAGTTTCAGTGATGTAAGTACTTTTTTTTCTATTCTGTTCCAAGAACTTTTCAAACCACCCTTGTATGTGAATGACTCAAAGACTTTTTAAGTAATAGAACTCAGTTTGTTGTCCTGGATGGAGAGCATTCATTGGATATAGGGTATTATCAGGAATGCACCAGGGAATTGTGATGTGACCACTCTTGTCCTCTGCATACATTAGCATTCTGAGAGAGAGGGGTGAGCAGTAATCTGCAACTGTGTGCTGATAACACTGTTTTGTATGGGATGCATGATTCTGCTGCCACCAACATACATCTCTAATAATGACCATGAAGACAAGAGAAGATAAATCAGGGCTTGTATGGAAGCTATAGGTAGAAGCTATAGATAGTAGTTTTTCATTTGCTTCATTTGTGCATGGAGCAGAAAAAGGAATGACCCGCAGTGGTATAAGGTATCCTCTACCACACACTGTATGTGGAGTATTTATGTGGCTGTAGATGTTAATCTTTATTTTTCATTCCTGCACTTTGAGTTCTTGTTCATTTCAACATACATTAGTATTTAGAAATTAATAGACAACAGTATTTGTTAATGAACTAAACAGCCTCATAGCGGGAAAATTCTATTTTTAAATGTGTTCTTTTCAATACATCATTGTTGGTTAGTAATATATTTAAATGTGAAAACCATTCAAAAACAGCACTGCTCACAATAACTTACCCAGAATTATTAGTTTCATGATGAATGGCAAAATAGATTCGAGATTTCATGACAAATTGTTCTGGACACACTTGCTATCACTCAATATTTTATATGTATTCCAGCTTTCTTCAGACTGATTATGAATTGATTCATTTATCTATGTGGCTGGGCAGGATGCGAGTTCAGTTTGTTCACATCATTTATTTGTGGGGGCAGCAGCTGCTGTTGCCCTGCAACATTACCTATGATTAGTGGTAACTACTGCTGCTAGCAGTGAGGAAGAGGACGAGTGCACAGCCTGTTAAATGGCTTGTCTGCATAGGGGTTTCATTGCACACTGTTCCTTTGTTTCCTTACATAAGCAAATAACAATTAGTAAGATGGCCTATGAGATCAGTCAGTGAAATACTGATGTCCAAGACAAGAGTAAATTAAGTAATGAAACAAGGAATTAATGATATGATTTCTCTGGGTATTAATGTATGTTTAGCACATGTTTGGATTATACTATTGCTTTATTCATAGAAAGTTGCTTTGCTATGAATAATGATCTTACATATACCATACACAATGGTCCAATTAGAATCAGAAGTAGTTGTAGCAAAGCAATTGCAGGCAAATAAACAGGTACCTACAGCACAGTCACTATATGTTGCACTATGTTCAAAATTCAAATTCTCAACTCACAAACTGATAAACTGAAGACTAACTTCTCAACAATCCCATAGGTATATTCCTACCTAGGAACTCAAACACATGTGGTCCCTGGCTGTTCTAGCCCAGCTTACCCTCATGACTCCCTCCAAACAGCCCAAGATGCTGCTCCAGGCGGGTGTAAAAATGAATGTGCACAACGGAAAATAATAAATGTTAAAATGATGATTTGTCACTGTCTGACTACCCCCTGAAGCAGATCTTAGGATCTTTTAACGCACTTTTTAACATATAAATTACAATCTAAACATAAATGAATGATGAAGGCAACTAATACTTCTAAATGATAAACATTGTTGTTCAGTATACATTTATTACAGATTAAAATCAACCCTTTAAGTACAGTTGTCTATATTTCCTAACTAAAATTGTTAATCAATTGCCCAACTCTGCCCCTTATTATGACTGCATGGTCTAATATAACTAATGCAAAATGACTAACATCATCTATGTACCAAACACTAGAAGACACTACTTTCAAAGATGATCTACTGTGGTGTGGAACCTCAGTGGAAATAAACTAATTTGATCAACTAACATGATCACAGCTGTTTAGCTTTATAGCCCTAATAAGCCAAAGCAATTTGTGATATCACCATATGTACTGCATTTGGTGCATTGAAGTGATGGTTCTCGTACTCGTCTGCGACGATGGAAAAACCCCAGCCACAAATAAATGCTTTCAAACACTAGGACAGCAGAAGTCGGTCCTCTGACTAATATACTCTAATACTGTCTTCTCCTCTCTGTGTTCTACAGATGAGAAATGTGAACTTCCAGCCACAAGAACGGAGTTCAGGTAACATCTCAACATAAGTATAGGCAGAAGAAGTTCTCTCAATTAATGAACACTATGTATTCAAAGACGGCTTCCACTCTGGAGGTGAACTCCAGAATCATATAGGTTCACAACTGTACAGTGCCTAACTGTTCAAACTATAAACTCTCCTGAGAGCAAAGACAGCAAGTCCATCTGTACCAACAAAGCTGATACTGAGTGACCGTCACACACAGGCGCTCACAATGGAAGCTCTCATCTCTCCACCGCTGGCTTCCCAGCAAGGTCTGGCTCCCAACCCTCATAATTGTGAAAATGGATCAACTTCCTGAAACCATGGAATATTCTCCCTCTCTACAGATTCTTCCGAATGCTGACCAACCATAGTTTAGTCTTTTGTCATCCAGCATGGAAAGTTTGTGAGGAAAAACCTATACTTGTACAATGGTACACTTCTGGGGAAAAATCCATGGAAATAACCCAGCCTGCATGGTTTCCGAGGTGCTGCTTCTTTGTTCCTCTCACCTGTATCCAAGATTTGTAGAGTTCCCGGTTACCCTTCCAGTCCTGCTACAATACTGGCTGGCTGTCTCCCTATTGTGCTCCAGAGCTCAGGTGCCACAACGTCCATCTAGCTACTTCCTGTTTTTAAGTAGGACCAACACCTGTGGGGGCCTTTCACCCAGAGCTTGAGTTCTGCCTGCTGATTCATCTCCACTGATGAGTTCTGCCTGCTGTTTCATCTCCACTGGTGTTCCAACCTCTACTAGTATAGGCAATCATTCATTATGCCATTCTGTTAATAAAGACACTCCATCACCTTTCATGCAATAAGCATTAACAATTATTTACAAGGCATACAAGACAATGTCAGTCGCCTTTAAATATTCATATATATGATGTACAACCTATCAAATGATACCTAATTGTGGTTGTAGTTCATGGCAAAGTATATGTATGAGTGCTTGTAAGGTACGAAATTATAGCCACCTTACAACAGAACACCATGATCTGTGTCTTGTATCTCTGTCCTGCATTTCATCACATGACACAATATGCCATTCAATTTAATATCCATATACCGTATGCATCTCTGTCTTGCATTTCATCACATGACACAATACACCATTCAATTTAATATCCATTACCTTACCATCATTCATTTACAAACACTTTTCATAATATTCAAATACTCTAACCAAATGCTTTATCCAATTTTGTACACAATTATTCCTATACTTACTATTATAGTTCTTTGTTACAATTATTTTTATTTTCACGCATTCCATTAACTGGAACAGCAGTCACTCATCAAAACAATTACTTTATTCTTTCTTGCCCATCCCGCATTATGTTACTCAAATTTCACTACACTTTTTAATACATAAATTTATTATGAAATAAACATAGAACATTTAATATTCATACAAATTACCCCAGCAGAGATTAATAGCTTTATGTATTTATGGATAACTACATTTTAGGTACACAGCTTCACCTGTTGTGTAACAGTCCCTGCCCCGTGCTGTGTACACCCAGGACTGCTGAACAAGACAGGGAGAGTGGGATTTTGGGGCTTACTAAGAGAGACAGAGAAACACCAAAGTAACTGGGAATTAACTGAAGTGGAGGATGTAATTATGGTAATAATGAAAATAAAACAGAGTTTTGTAGGGCATGTTGTCAGGTGAATGGATGGTAAATGGACTGGAGAAGTTGCAAGAGGTACAGTAGTGCTCAGAAGTGTCTTGCAATTGTGGTGTTATGAGGTCAGTACTGTTTGCATGCAGTCACAACAGGACAACTGTATCACTCCATCAAGAGCTTCATGTCTTGTGGCTACATATCTAGCAAATGAGCAAGGTCATACAGCAACAATGTAATTATATATACCTTTAGCTCAAACATATTTTGTAATTTGCTGTGGTGGTACGGTATTCATTAACTATATTTAGTTAGGCATTCAGGCAATGTTTGTTTATATGTAGAGATAACTAGAAGCATGCCAAAACACATTTTTTTACAGCAACATAGTAGAAAAGATTATGGTTCCACATGGGAGACAGAATATGCCACATAATTGGATATTTCAGCAGGACAGTGATTCAAAACACAACTCCAGCCACTTAAAAAAATTCTTTTCAGATAAAAAAATCAAAGTTTAGGAGTGGCCAAGCCAGAGCCTGGATCTGAATCCAACTGAACACCTCTGGGATGCACTGGATTGGTGTGTTAATCATAAAAGCCAGTCAAACTAGAATCAATTTGCTGTGCCTTATTGCATAAATGGTCAAATTCTTGCTTGGTCTATTACAAAAGCTTGTGGATTCAATTACAAGCAGATGTCCATCTGTGATCAAATCCCATGGGTATGCAACTAAATACTGATGTGTTCTTTAGATTCCAAAATAATTTTGTGTTACTGGAACTATGGGCCAGTAGAATTGCTATTTCTGTTTTGATGAAAGACAACTTTGTTTAAACTAAATGTAGTTTTGCACTAAATGGATTATAATTTCATACTTTTTATCCATCCACTGGCAGTTTTTTTCTATGACACACTTATATTTATGTAGTTTTAACTAATGCTTTCTACAAAATACTTTTGAGTGCTACTGTCTGAAAAGACTAGGTGATGATTTAATGGAAAGCGGGTAGGTAGATGACAGAAGCATATATCTGAGGAGCACAATGCTTATTAAAATCTAGAGGAGGCCCTTATGTAGCAGTGAATGTAAAAACTGATTCTGGTATTAGTGAACTACTCTTTTCAAGATTTATTGTGTGATGGCATGAAGCACAATCTTTCACTTTGAAAATTACAGTTGGTTTATATCTTGTTAAATAAAAGCATTTTGATTGTTAATCATATAGAAAAGTAGTCTGCTATTTACATATTGAATTATTATTTACATTTTCATACCTGCAAATATTGTGGAAATTTTAGGGTGTACACATTAAGGTATATTTCTGCATATTGTTGTCATATTACATGTGGTTATTTCATTTTGGCAGACTTTAAGGTAAAGATATACAAAATGAGACTTATGTTTAAGAATTAATATGCTAATCCAGTTTTAGCAAATGTTGAAACTTCATTTTCTTGTTTACTCATTTTACAACAACTGGTTGCTGAAACACAGCCTTCTATGTTCAGCAAGTACATATAATGTTCAATGATAGCACATTTATTTTATGTCCATCTTTCATTTCTCTACTGTATTTTGTGACTTTCCTTTCTGTCTTTTATTTCCTTTACTTTATCATTTATACTCTCCATTACTTGCTTAATCTTCTCTTTTCTAATTTTATTCCCATCACTGTGTCATGTGTTACTTTTTTCTGTCAGAGCTTGTGATGCCTTTGATTCATTTGCTTTCCCCCCAATCAATATGAGTTTTGAAGCAGCTTTTCATTATTGAGGATAGACCTCTGAGTCATTCTCCAGCTTATCTTCCAGTACCCTTATTTCCTGCAGTCCTTTCCTTTCTTTCAAAAGACCTCCCTTTTATATGATTCTGATACCAATTATTCATGTCACCTTTGACTTGCACTTGTTTGAAGCTGCCTTATATGTAGGATTCTTTCAACTGTCAGTTAGTCCTCTGATGTTACCATATGGACATTTTTTGAGATTTATGTGGAAGGAAGTAATATGTTGCTTGACTCTCTCAGAATTTTAAACAGTGAACCTCTGTGTGATACACAACACCATCTTGTAGCATCTGCCACTGAAATTGGATGAGCACATCCATTATGTGTTCATGCTTACTAAATGAACTGACGATGAAAACCTTGATTCTTCTTTAGCTCTTCTTTGTCTTCTCCATTAATCCTACCTCATAAGGTTTCCAGACAAAGTTAATAAAATGAGAATTATGAAAGATACATTTATGACATTTTACGAGTGAATTGCATGTCCTTTAAATTCTTCTGTTGAATCTTAGTGTGGTGTCTATTTTCATACAACTGGTTTTATGTGGCCACTTTAAATCAATGTGTGTGTGTGTATATCTCTATAATAGAGGGAAACATTCCCCATAGGAAAAATATATCTAAAAACAAAGCTGATGTAACTTACCAAACGAAAGTGTTGGTATGTTGATAGACACACAAACAAACATAAACACACATACAAAATTCAAGTGTTCGCAACCCATGGTTGCTTCATCAGGAAAGAGGGAAGGAGAGGGAAAGACGAAAGGATGTGGGTTTTAAGGGAGAGGGTAAGGAGACGTTCCAATGCCGGGAGCGGAAAGACTTACTTTAGAGGGGAAAAAGGGCAGAGATCTCTGGATATAGGGATATATGTGTGTGTGCGAGCGCACACCTATCCCTCCTCCCCCCCCCCCGCCCCCCCCCCCCCCCTGAGGCGAGTCCCTCCACTCCCGACTGGAACAACCCCCCACCCCCAAACTCTTTGCCTTTACATATGTCTGCTTGTGTCTGTATATTTGCGAATGGATATATGTGTGTGTGCGAGTGTATACCTGTCCCTTTTTCCCCCTAAGGTAAATCTTTCCACTCCTGGGATTGGAATGACTCCTTACCCTCTCCCTTAAAACCCACATCCTTTCGTCTTTCCCTCTCCTTCCCTCTTTCCTGATGAAGCAACCGTGGGTTGCAAAAGCTTGAATTTTATAAGTGTGTTTGTGTTTGTTTGTGTGTCTATCAACATACCAACGCTTTTGTTTGGTAAGTTACATCATCTTTGTTTTTAGATATATTTTTCCCACGTGTGTGTATATCGCTGTATATTTAATTATTGTGACTGTACTCAGTGACCTTTAACCAATTGTGTAACCGAAAATACTGTGTGCTTCTGCTGCAGCTCTTCCCCCATTTTGCTACAGTTTTCTGGTGTTACATATTCCATATACACAACATCATCATCATCCACAAGGAGTATGACAAAACTTCCATAGTTATCCACTACATGATTTATACATGCTGTATATAGTGAAAGCCTTTGTAGCACTTTCCTGAGGTACATGGAAAACTACATTCACATAAGTTGATTACTTCCCATGAAGAATAGTATCTATGTGCTAAGAGGTCCTCAGTCCAATATAAAGTTGGACTGATATTCTCTAAGCACATAATTTGTACCCAAGGCAACAGTGCAGAGCTGTACTGAACATCTTTTGAAAGTAAGGAATATGACATCAACTTGCTGACATTTTCTGCTGTCTTTTGGATTTCTTGCACTTAAAAGATAAGACAAAGTTCACAACTTTGCTGTTTATGGAATCCATTTTGATTACTACAGTGGAGGTTTCTAATCTCCAAAAAGATTTTAACAGATGAGCATAAAATATGTTCTATAACATGACAGACTGACACCAGCTATATACATCTACAGTTTGGAAGGTCTCCCCTCCTGATAACAGTCCCTTCCTGATAACTGGTACCTTTCTCTGTTTTAACTGATTCAAGAAATTCATGTCTATTAATTACTATGAGTTTAAGACATTATCCTCATCAGTTAGTTCTCTAAACAACTCCTCAAGATACCTTTCAGAAAACTCTCTGTAATCCATTCTAATTATGAAAATCTCCCACTCTACAGCAACTATGTTGAAATCTCCCCCTATTATCATAACATGATTAGGAAATATACATGCAATATTTCCATGTGGTAACAGAGCAAGGTGGAACAATCCTGTTTGCAATCCACATCCACAATGGATAAAAGTTTTAAATAGGACAGTTATACAAAATAGATACTTTCATATCCAAGCAGGAATTCATACAATGTTATCATTCACATTGTAATTTTCTAACTGCTGATGACAAAAGGCTAGTTAAATTACCTGGAAGTAATTTTTGCAAAGAGATACCCACAATTTAAGATTTTTAAGGAACACATGGAGTTGAAATTTCAATGAAGAAATAGGTGTTGATTTCTAAATTGATATACTTCATTGGACAACCCTCATTTTCCTCTTTTCAAAACACAATTAACTTTTTCCAAAACTCCCTATTTCAAAAATTACCTAAAATCAAAGTGCGCATCTTCCAGAATGTTCGAATCTTAAATAACAGTCATTTGCAAAATTCATTACCATAATTTTGTAGCCCAGATGTTTTCTTTTTTTTTTTCAAAAATGTTTGCTTTTATTAGAAGAACTTGTTAGTATGCTAATTATTCAATTTAGAAAACATCATTTATTAGCCTTTTTTGCCAAGCTCTGCATATCCTTGCAGAAGCAGAAATTACTTTCACAGGATAGTTCCCATAATTTTGTCATTTTTCCCCTTATCTATTTCATACCGAAACAGACTTGCTGTTTTAATTACTATAATTTCATGTCCACTGATTTTGCTCCCTTTCATGGTTATGTTAAACCTATAGTAACAAATTTTGATTTTTATTCTTATGTATGTCTGTAAGTAGATATGTGAGATAATGCTTTAGTCAGTCAGCACCTGATAGCTAAACAGCCAACATCACTTTGTTAATAGTTGAAGAATAGTTTTCATTACATCAGTACCATGTAATTTGTTTCCAGTTAAAGCATATATAGTCAGCCTTAGTGAGATATCAAAATACACTGATTGCCTGAACATTATGATCACCTGTGTAATAGCCAGTTTGTCCACCTTTGGCATGGATAACAGTGGTGACTCATTGTGGCATGGAAGTAAGGAGGCCTTGGTCTTTTGCTGGAGGGAGTTGGCGCCACATCTGCAGATAGAAGTCACTTAATTCTCATAAATTCTGGGAGGGGAGCCAATGAGCTCTGATGCTATGTTCAATCACATCTCAGATGTGTCTGATTGGGTTCAGATCTAGGGAGTTCGGGGGACAGCACATCAATTGGAACATGACATTCTGTTCCATGAACCACTCCATCACACTTCTGGCCTTGTGGCATGACACACATTATCTTGTTGAAAAATGCCACTGCCATTGGGAAATGTGATTGTCATGAAGGTGTGTACATGGTCTGCAACCAGTGTACAATATTCCTTGGTCATCATGGTGCCTTGAAAGAGCTCCACTGGACCCAGGGATGCCCATGTGAATGTTCCCCATAGCATAATGGAGCTGCTGCCAGCTTGTCTCTGTACCACAGTACAGGTATCAAGGAGCTACTCCCCTGGAAGACGATGGATCCATGCCCTCCAATTGGCACAGTGAAGAAGTTATCAGTATTCATCAGACCATGCAGTGCTCTGCCACTGCACCAATGTCCAGTGCTGATATCATGTGCCCCCTTTTCAGTCATAATTGCTGAAGTTGTGGTGTTAACATTGGCACATGCATGGGTTGTCATCTGCAGAGGCCCATGGTTAGGAATGTTTGGTGCAATTTGTGTTCAGACACACTTGTACTCTGCCCAGCATTAAAGTCTGGTGTTAGTTCTCCCACAATATGCTGCCTGTCCAGTTTTACCATTCTGCACAGCCTACGACATCCAGCATCTGTAATGAGGGGTGGCCGCCCATCCCCATGACATCTGGATGTGGTTTCACCATGTGTTGAAGAGACTCACCACAACAGCACACTTCGAAGACCCAACAAGTCGGGCATCCAGTCATCACAATCTGCTCTCAGTCAAACTCATATAGATCGTGCACCTTCTCCATTCTACACATGGGCAGCATGTTCACTGATACTTCGTGCACCGCTTGTGTTGTTGACTAGCAGCCATTCCTCACAAAGTGATGCTGCTATCACTTGAATGGATTTTTATCAGTAGCAGGTTGGTGGTCATAATATTCTAGCTGAAAATTATATACAGGAAGTCTGTGTGATTTATCAAATAGAAAATTTCATGTAATTAGTTATTTTGTATCCACATATGCAAACTAAACAGCTATTAAATGAAAGTGTATTGTAATCTGTTGCCACTCTGTCAAATTAGTCATAGTGTAGGTGATGTGCTGACCTGTTATAAGTGATCTATATAAATGCATAAGTACAAGCTGATGATTGTAATGTTGATGATGTCAATAAATATTTCAAGTCAATCTCTATTGCATTGTGTCCAGCATTTAACACAATAACAAATACATTGCCACTGTTGAGGTCTAGCTTATCCTTGCAATATATATTTTTTGAGGTCCAGCTTATCCATGCAGTATTTATTCTAATAAGAATTTAAGATTTCATAACTGTTCCGTTTTGGTTTCAACAAAATTGCTCCTAGCACTACTTGGGCATTATTGCTGTTCATAATTAATACTAATAGTACGACCTTTCAGTGAATGCCCCTGGAGTTCACAGATACTGTACTGGCTTTTCCACTTTCTTGTTAATGCAGCTGATCTACCCCTCTCCCTGAATACAGCATTTAAAAGTTCACCAGGCCTGTGGATGGGCTGTTCTCATCTAAAAAATAAAATTAATAAAATAAAAAATAGCTGAGTAGCCACTTTCTATGTCACACACATGCTTGACTTTTTAAGGAGGACACTATGCTTGTCCACCTGATAGTGGAGGTCAAGGAATAAGAATCAGTGATCACTGGGTAATCACTTGAGACTCTCAGTTAAACTATTCATCCAGCTCAAAATCAAATAACTGTGTTCATTTCAGGAAGCAATGCTGCAAACTCAGTTTCTTTTTGCCTCTAACTAATTATGTTTCACACTTTCAGTCTGAGTTACATATTTAAAGAACAATTAATTATACTGAGTACATTATATTACATTTTGTATTTGTAATTTATACAGCCAAAGATTGCACTTGTGCAGAAAGAACAAATATCTATTGCTTTGTCCTTTTGCAGAAATTAAAGCAACTGCATCAAGTTGGGGATAAGCACAACGATTACCATCTCTGTGATTTTATTGATGGAACATTTTTGACCGAGCAGGTTGGTATGCAACTTTCATTTATATGTCAACTGAATACAATTTTCATCACAGAACAGTATCTCACTAAAGTAAAAAACTTGAATAGTACAGTTTTCTGAAAGCTACACATTCATTTACATTTAACTCCATTACCAGTTTTTTTTTTCTTTTTCTGGAAAAAAAGTTTTGCCATGTTACATTTTAAAATGTGAGTTTTGAAAGCAGTCAAGAAACTCACAATTCAGTAACAATATTTACTTATTTAATCAAAATGATTAGTGTTCCTGCAGAATTGGTATTAAATAATGAATGTTGTGCTTCTGTCTGTACAGGAATTCGTCAAATGGCTTCAAAAAACTCTCTCTTCTTCGCTCTCTCCCTCTCTCATGCATCCATTTGCTTACTGTCTTTGCTACATTATTGGTGCATACAACAATGCACCTCGAATGTTTTATTTTCTTTGTTTGTGCACCTTTGGAGTCCACAGATACTGTATAAGTAGTTGATTAATTCAGGCTTATACTGCACAACTAATTAAATTCATTTCATAATCACCCTGGTCAAACTACAGATGATACTTCTACTTGCTGAAATGGCATGCATATGATAATGAAAGGCTGCAGGAGGTAGGTCTATTAACAGTTGGGGGAGAGAACTTAATTTTAGTGATGATCGTGAGAACCAACCAGGATAGATCCCAATGCCCAATACAAACATTCATTCTATAATATAAATACCTATAAGGTAATAAATTTGATGGATTGTCTTATGGGGAACAAACATGGATGGGAAATTTATCAGCCTGAAATGCAGAAAGTATGGTGAATCAAAATCTGCCACACTGAGAACTAAATATATTACATGTGACACAAAGAGAGACTCATTAGTAAATGAATATATTTCCTGTAGACTTGAGAGCTCTGCTGGTATATGATCAACATTGAAGCTGTTGATGTTGATCCCAGACTCTGTGATTCACAAGTACTAAAATAATGTAACATGAACACATTAAAAGCAAATTGTACACATAACATTGTAATTATAAAAGCAGTTAATGATTTTTTGTATTTAGGACAATTGAATACAATGAGCAGATGGACTGCAAAATAAATATATAGAAGAATAAAAGTAGCCTTGAGTGCTTTTGGTAAACTAAATAGGCATTAAGATTCCAGTGTGTGTGAAAGAGGAAGTTTAGTCAGTGAGTATTATCAGCTTACACTTACAGGAGTAGACATAAGCTGAGGGTTCTTAACTGAGCAATGGAAAAGGCATATTCGAATTATTCAGAGGGGGCAAGAAAACAAACTTCTTGATCAGAGAACAGACTGGACTGGAAGATATAATTATAATCACAGTGAAAATAATTGGAAAACTCTAGAGAAAGCCTCTTCTGGACATGAATGTGAAATGTGTGTCAACAATAAAAACAATAGCAATGACAACTACTACTACTGCTGCTGCTGCTGATGCTACTGATACTACTACTACTACTACTACTACTACTACTACTACAGTTCAGCAGTAAAGCAGCAGAAAATCTGATTCCTGTAAAACACAATTTGCTCTGAATTCACACAAAATAATGTGTTTTATAAAAAGATACTCTTCAAGTTGATTCCATACTGGTAGACTGCTTCTGCCACTGTTTTTCAAAACTGGCTTCTAGTCAAACTGAAAGCATATAGAATATCATCTCAGCTGTGTTGTGCTATTTATGATTTCCTTTTGGAAAGATCACAGTACATGATAATTAACAGGAGCTCATCTACTAAAACAGAAATTTTATATGGCATTCCCCAAGGAAGTAAAGTAAATGCTATGTTGTTCTTGATGTGCATATACTATTTAGGAGATTATCTGAGGAGCCCTCTCACAGTGTTTATTGAAGCCATTGTTTACCCTCTCATAGAAATGAAGACAAATTACAAAATGATTTAGAAAAGCTACTTACATTGTGCAAGAAGTTGCAACTGATTCTGAATAATAAAAAAGTTGAAGCCTTCCACATGAGTATTAAGTGAAGTTCATTGAATTTCTTTTACATGGTAAATGACATAAATTTAGAGGTTGTTAAATGTAAGCATAGGTTTCTGCAGCCATTGTCACTGCCAATAAAAATCTTCAAGGTTTGTAACTGCATTGTCAATCTGTAAAATTCTCTGATGTTTTGACTACTGTTGCAAATGGTCTGTAGGGATCACAATTAGGAACAACTTCAACTGGAATATAATTAGCATGTTAGAATGGCAGTCATTAAAAGTGTTGTGTTTTTCATTGTGATGAAATATTTTCATGAAACTTCAGTGGACAACTTTCTCATCTAAAAACCAAAAAATTTTGTTCTCACCCACATAGGGCGACATGATCATCATGATAAAATAAGAGAAACTTAAGTTTACACGGAATGATTTAGGTAATAGCTTTCTCACACACTACTTATGAGTGAAACATTAGCTGTATTGAAAATGGTGTCTTATGCTTTTTAACAAGCACTTGTGAGTGAATTCAAAGCTAATCTTGTATATAGAAAATTGCACACATACTTTAATGGAGACAAGTGTTTATATGTGAGCTAGAAATGTAAGCTTAAGTGACGTGGTTTACCTTTCTTTCCATTGCATCCCTGGATTTCTACCACTTCAAAAGTTTCAAACAGTGATTTATATTTTTGACAGATAAACTTGAAGATGCATCTGTACCAATATGAAACCGGTAGTTGCGAATAAATCATTTTCATACAGCAATGCGGCTTTTGGAAACACCTCTTCATTCTTGACTTTTTAAATGTTGTAATTTTTATGATAATTTGTGTGGTTATTAAGTGTTGAGTGTTGTTGTTATTCATCATTTCTGTGTGTTGAATGATTATTTTTTCCTTTCTTCCCTTGTTCTAACAACTCTTAGGTCCCTCATGCTTTTCAGCTTAGTGATCTATTCCCCCCCCCCCCCCCCTTTCTAATCTTTCTTAAGATATCACTCTTTTCTCCCTAAGGAGGAATTAACAGTTTTGAAAGACAGTGTTTTTTTCTACTTGTACAAGTGTCTGTCAGCTGTACGTAGCATTATGACTCCTGAAGACAAGTGTTGGCCAGTCGTTCTATAGCCTTGTACAGGGGCATGCTGAAAGGTAATTCCTACAAATATTTTATGTGAAAATTTTTAATTTTTTAAAAATAAAACAAATGTTATCAACATTCTTCATCATTTTTCTTCATATCTACATATCTGCAGCCCCCTGCCACTAGAGAGCACCAAATTGTAGCAGGTAATATGGTGGTATGTAACATATCTATGTCAGTGTGTGGGAAACAGTATGCTGTAATTGTGTTTCAAATTCATAGAGTTCCTCTATACATGGAGCACTCTCTGCTTCAGCATGAGAATTTCAGATCACGCGAGTGCTGCAGCATTCTGATGCCTTGAGTTCACTGTCATCGGTTGTCCTCCATACAGTTTTTGGCCACATCCGATTTTTATGTTTTCAAAACTTGAAGAACACCTTGATGGGCTTCAATTTGATAATGGTGAAACAGTGCAAGCAGAGGTGAGGTTGTGGTTTCATCAGCAAAGTCAAAAATTGTACAGCAATGGTATCAACAAACTGGTCTCTCATAGGGGGAAATGGTTCATCACCAAGATAATTATGTTTAGAAATAAATACATAGTCATGGAGAATGAAGGTGAAGGATGTTAATAACATTTATTTTACTTAAAAAGATTTAAGAGTTTTTGCATTAAAAATAGAAGTATTATTTTCAGTGTGCCTCCATAATTTTATATTTTTCGTAAGTGCATTTTGCTTTTCGTATGGTATGTCTTATGTAGAATGGCTCCTATTATTCAGTATATTCACAGCTTATTTAATAAACTGCATTTTCTGAATGTGATCATGATTTCTGTGAAACCTAGTAGGTCTGAGATTTTTATTAGAATGCTGCACAAGTAATCTATAATGTATCACCGTAACACCCATAATATCTACACAAAAGCAAAGCAGTTTGGGATGCTGTTAATTAGAAAACAGAGAGAGTCAAGCAAAGGTATAACAACATAATGATTAGATAGCGGAATATAGAAATAAATGATTCACACCACCTAGCAAACTGCAAGAATGACAATTTTTGAAGTATTTATACAGGGTGTTTCAAAAATGACCGGTATATTTGAAACGGCAATAAAAACTAAACGAGCAGCGATAGAAATACACCGTTTGTTGCAATATGCTTGGGACAACAGTACATTTTCAGGCAGACAAACTTTCGAAATTACAGTAGTTACAATTTTCAACAACAGATGGCGCTGCGGTCTGGGAAACTCTATAGTACGATATTTTCCACATATCCACCATGCGTAGCAATAATATGGCGTAGTCTCTGAATGAAATTACCCGAAACCTTTGACAACGTGTCTGGTGGAATGGCTTCACATGCAGATGAGATGTACTGCTTCAGCTGTGCAATTGTTTCTGGATTCTGGCGGTACACCTGGTCTTTCAAGTGTCCCCACAGAAAGAAGTCACAGGGGTTCATGTCTGGCGAATAGGGAGGCCAATCCACACCGCCTCCTGTATGTTTCGGATAGCCCAAAGCAATCACATGATCATCAAAATATTCATTCAGGAAATTAAAGACGTCGGCCGTGCGATGTGGCCGGGCAGCATCTTGCATAAACCACGAGGTGTTCGCAGTGTCGTCTAAGGCAGTTTGTACCGCCACAAATTCACGAAGAATGTCCAGATAGCGTGATGCAGTAATCGTTTCGGATCTGAAAAATGGGCCAATGATTCCTTTGGAAGAATTGGCGGCCCAGACCAGTACTTTTTGAGGATGCAGGGACGATGGGACTGCAACATGGGGCTTTTCGGTCCCCCATATGCGCCAGTTCTGTTTATTGACAAAGCCCTCCGGGTAAAAATAAGCTTCGTCAGTAAACCAAATGCTGCCCACATGCATATCGCCGTCATCAATCCTGTGCACTATATCGTTAGCGAATGTCTCTCGTGCAGCAATGGTAGCGGCGCTGAGGGGTTGCCGCATTTGAATTTTGTATGGATAGAGGTGTAAACTCTGGCGCATGAGACGATACGTGGACGTTGGTGTCATTTGGACCGCAGCTGCAACACGGCGAACGGAAACCCGAGGCCGCTGTTGGATCACCTGCTGCACTAGCTGCGCGTTGCCCTCTGAGGTTGCCGTACGCGGTCGCCCTACCTTTCCAGCACGTTCATCCGTCACGTTCCCAGTCCGTTGAAATTTTTCAAACAGATCCTTTATTGTATCACTTTTCGGTCCTTTGGTTACATTAAACCTCCGCTGAAAACTTCGTCTTGGTAGAAAGATGATGTACAGAATGGCGCACCCACAGACTGCATTGTCTTCTATATCTTTCACATCACTTGCAGCGCTATCTGTTGTTGAAAATTGTAACTACTGTAATTTCGAAAGTTTGTCCACCTGAAAATGTACTGTTGTCCCAAGCATATTGCAACAAACGGTGTATTTCTATCGCTGCTCATTTAGTTTTTATTGCCGTTTCAAATATACTGGTCATTTTTGAAACACCCTGTATAAATTACAACAAAAATTTCTGGAAACAAACATAGTACCTGTAAATAATTATACAATAAGTACAATGGTGTTATTATCAACCACAGAACATGAAGTCAAGAATTCTGCACAAAACCTAAAAAATAAAAAGTTAGCAGGCTTATACCAATTACCAATCTGTGTGCTGAAACAATGCACACTGAACATACATTCTCTCTTAACATAAACAATGAATGAGTCATTCATAACAGGTAACTTCCCAGAAAATTGAAAACAGGAGACGGTCATGTGTCTTTTAAAGAAAGATATTACTGAATACTTAAAAAACTACCATCCCACTTCACTTCACTGTCATCATTCTCAGAAATAATAGAATTTTTTATGAAAGACAGATTAATGGATTACTTGAATAAAAACAACCTTACAAATTAATCAGAGTTTCAGTCCCAAAGTGTTTTAAGTGCAGGATCAGCCATGGTAGAATTCACAAGAGTAGTACTTGATGCTCTTGAGAAGGATGAATATGTTACAGGCATATTACTAGATCTTTCTAAGGCTTTTGATACTGTTCCCAATCAATCATGTTTGAACTATACATCCTCATGACAATAACCTCTAATTAATTATCTGCACTATCATTGTAACTCAAGTATTTCAATATGTTAATATGACTAGGTTTTGGAACTTGTACATTCCTTCTACATAGAGGGAAGAAGAGTGGGTTGGAAAGGAAGGCTGGTAGTTCAGATCCTGGGTTGAGAGGAACCTACCTGTTGTCATAACGATGTGAGACAATGTTGAAGGAGAAGGCCAAATTTTTCACAGCTTTTCGTAATGCACCTGTTCCTTCTCCTTCTCAATAAATTTGTTACCTTTTTCACACCTCTTCTTATTTTTTGATTCATACACCTTTACAAGTAACTGTACTGGTGAAATGCTTTGCTATCAAAGAGCTCGTCTTTAGAATTTTCTATTGAGCACTGCTGTTGGCAGATCTCTGATTTTGCTGTATTTGGGTCTGGTAAGTTATAAAGTTGTACTGAATGCATATTCACTCCAGAGTAATTATACACTATTTGCCGATGACACAAGTATACTAATAACAGGTACTGATACTGAGGACCTCAACCTAAAAATTAAACCGCTTATGTCGTCACTCAGCAAATGGTTCAATGAGAACAAACTGATTATAAACATACAGAAAACAATGTACATCAACTTCAGACTCTCATCCCAAAAACAAGAAATGCCTGATGTGATTCTAAATAACCAAGAGCTTATGTGTGTGGACTCTGTCAAGTTTCTTGGCATATGGCTTGAAGGAAATCTTAAGTGGGAGACTCACACAAATTATATCTCAAAAAAGCTCTCAACTGTGTGTTACATTTTAAGAATACTCAAAAAATCAGTCACAAAATCTGTTCTCATACATGTATATTATGCTTACTTCCATCCTACATTACAGTATGGAATCATATTTTGGGGGAACTCACCTGGAGGTAGATATATTTTCAAAATGCAAAAACAGGCAATACGCATAATATGTAATCTAAGACATAACGAATCATGCAGACAACATTTCAAAACAAATGGCATTATGACACTGCCCTCTGCTTACATTTATAATATCGTCTCATTTGTCAAGTCATACCTGTTAAACAATGACTGCACACTAAAATTCAATGGAGATATTCATAACTATGCAACAAGGCAGCAATCTGACCTACACATGATTCAGTCCAGAACTACCTGCTACCAAAAAAGTGTTTTAAATGTTGGGATACAAATGTATAATAATTTACCCAATGAAATCAAAGCAACAAAGAACCCAAGAGCCTTCTCACATAAGTTAAAAAAATATCTCTTGGACCATTGTTTTTATGCAGTTGATCATTTTTTTGAAAGGGGTTAAAAATGTAAACAATATGAGAAATGTTCAATTAGGTCTGAAAATTATATACTGTGCATGTCTATAAAATATACTGGATTACTATATACTGTGCATGTCTATGAAATACACTGGACTACTTTACTATTACATTTGTATTGGCTGTTTGTATTTTACCATACAACATTTGTATTTACTGTTTTGTTAAAGATAGCTAACTTCCTCATTGCAAAATAATGTAAAATCAATTTATTAAATATTACTTGTAAATATGTTCCCTTGACGTGTCCAGTATCATATGTACAACCTTACAGTTCTATGATTTGTATTAACTGCTTTGTTTAAGATAGATAATTTCCTTGCTACAAAATAATGTAAACATCAATTTGTAAAAATTTGTATTAACTGTTTTGTTTAAGATAGATAATTTCCTTGCTACAAAACAATGTAAAAATCAATTTGTAAAAATTACTTGTAAATAGCTCTCTTGACCTATCCAATATCATATGTACAGCTGTACAATACTATGATTGCCTGGATCAATAAAATACAATACAATACAATACAATACATAAAAACACACTTGAGGAAATTCCTAGAACATGTAAAGTCTGAAATGTCTTGCCATTTAAGATCACTCATTGCATAGTTTTGGTAGCTGAAAGGTAATAAATTTTACAAAAGAAATTTTACTCATTTTAGTTTCTAGATCCATTCATCATTTTATTAATTTTTTACTATTTTAATATACAGCTGTCTTGGAGGAAATTTCTGGAGAATTTAAAGTGCTGTAGCCTGTACAAAACACAGAAAAGATAGGTTTCGTAGTTACTGTTTTATACAGAAATGCAATTGAAAATTAAAAAGTATATATTCATTTCTTGTTTAGTTTGTGGCAGATCTGTTTTTGCATTGCAAGATACAGCCCTGAGAATCAGTAACAAAGTACATAAATGTTTCACAACAAATAGCATAAACATGAATTTTTCAAAAATTAACATTATACAGTTTCAGACAGTAAGCAAACGCTCCAAGTCCCTGAAATGGAGAGCAACAAACAAAAACATTATGAAACCATGTTTACAAAATTCCTATGCATTCAGATAGACAGACAGCTAAGATAGAAAGAGCAAATTGATCAACTGGTCAAGAAACTCAGCACAGAGTGTTTTGCCCTAAGAGCTATTTCTCATTTTGTTGACAGAGAAATAGTCCTTTTGTCATATTTTGCATATTTCCATTCTGTACTCTCCTATATTATCTTGGGGAAATGCTATAGGAGCTGAAGAGGTCTTCAAACTACAAAAATGAGTGGTGAGGTACTCTCCTATATTATCTTCTGGGGAAATGCTATAAGAGTTGAGAAAGTCTTCAGACTACAAAAACGAATAGTGAGGTTAATATGTGGGCTCTCTAACAAAATATCCTTCAGAGGTCTCTTTAAGGCTCTCAGGATAGTTACTGTTACAAATCATTATATGTACTCACTGACTATTGTAGCCAGCAACAAGGAACTATTCCACAAAAACTGTAACATTCCCAAACGTAACACAACACAGGGGAAAAATTTCCACCAAGGCTCTGCAACTCTCACAGAAGTCCATAGGGGCATAACTGAATCAAGAATAAAAGTATACAGCAAGCTTTCCATCAGTATAAAAAAGGAAATTAATAACATACAGCTATTCGAAAGAAAATTAGAAACATTCCTCAGAGAACAAATTTTATAAAATGAATTGAATTCCTGGAGTAACAAGGCATCCTTTTGAGTAAAAATAGAGGAAATCACTTGGATTTAAAAAAAAACACATTTAAAAGAAAATCTTTACTTATGTCACGAAGACAAAATTGTGTATTCTTAACATAAGTTATTATGATAAAATGTAAATTTGTTTATATCATAAGATAAAATGTGTATTAGCATTTTTTTACTCTATTAAGTATCCAATTGAACTTACTTGTGTGATCAAGATAAAATTTTTGTACTTTAATTGAAATCATAGTGACAAAGTACAAATTTATTTATTTATTTGTGGTAATGGGATAAAAATGTGTACTTCCATTCATTCTACTATTTTTAACATTCACTTGAACACATACCAATAAAACACAGGTTGTAATATTGTTCACAACCAATTGTTCATAGAAAATAAGTATTTTTATGATATATAAAATGTTTATATAATTTTATATTTTTTCACTTGACTTGTCTTATATTACTAATACACCCTTTGTACAACATGTAATTAACAGGCTCAAATAAAAAATTAGATCAAATCAACTGAGTGAAGACATTAGAGTCAACTGATGAACCACTTTGATGCAATGCACAAGATAATTGTAACACTATGAGAACTCAACAGTTAAATGCATGGCAGTCACATTATTTGTTTCATAGAAGAGCTGCACTGAAGGAAAAACTGGATACAAAGTTGCACTATCTGTTATTGACTGGGAACAGAAAATTACAGAAACAGTACATGGTAAAGCCTTAAATTGTCTTTTCCAAATGCTGGAAACCAAAGTTGATGAAATGTTCCCACTGATATGTAAGAAAAGTCACATCAGGAAGTCACAAGAAAAACACAGAATGTTCAAAGAAAAGACATGGTACATCCCTGAACTGGCCAGTCTGAACCTTGAATGACCATTGCAAACAGTTAACAGACCTTGGAAATAAACATATGCTTTACAGTAATTATTCAAAGGCCAAGAAGCTATGCAGGAAAGACGTTTGGTAATCCAAGAGGAAAAACAATGACAGACTGACAAGAGAAGCCTATAATCCATTCAAAGCAGCATGAGATCTGGTGAATGAACACAGGAAAAAATCTACCTCCTCCTTAAGTATTTGCAGCCTGATAATGTTAATGAATCCTTTATTAAAGTTATTGAAAATACTGTAGCTGAAATCTCAGACTTGGGTGGGCTCCTGTTGTTTCCTTAAAAATTACAGCGCACTTCAAAATGGAAAACTGGAAGAAAATATAACCAAATGATACAGTGCAAATAGAGAAAGTCTACAAACCTTTGGAGCTTGTATACATGTATGGAATGTACTGTAGCACCCTGAAGAAAATTATCACTGAAATAGCTCAGCCATTAACCACAGCAATAAACAATTGCTTATTCACAGGAGCCTTCCCAGACTTCTTGAAACTGGCACTGATAGCTCCAGTTTACAAAAAGGGAGACCCAGATCAATTACCAAGCTTTAGGCCAATTTTAATCATTTCAATCTTAGCTAAAGTGATTGACTCTATTATGAAAAACCAGCTTTTGGGTTATTTTGAGGAAAACTATCTCTTCCATGATGCACAAAATGGTTTTCAAAAGGGAAAATCCATAACTACTGCTGCCTCGGACTCATTAAAAAATATAAAGCTGACATTTGGAGATAGAGAGTCTAATCTCACCCAGGATGTACAACATGGTTTTTGGAAGGGAAAATCCACAACTGCAGCTGCATTAGACTTATTAAAAAATACAAAACTGACATTGAAGAGAGAGAGAGAGAGAGAGTCTGTGACACTCTCACTGTGCGATCTGGACAAAGCATTCAACTGTATTCCCTGTATGACCTTACTCAAAAAATTAAAATTCTATGGTGTGGAAGGTGCTGTTGCAGCTATCCTCCAGTATTATGTAGAAAACAGATAGCCAATTGTTATACTTCATGGAGCAGCAACACAGGAACAGAAGTTAGAACATGTACCACAAGATTTGCTACGGCCCCTCTCCTCTTTCTCATTTGTGTAAATGCTGAAAGCCAAGATGGTAACACACTACAATTTGCCAATGAAACTACTTTTATTGCAAAGGGGAAAAATCCAACTCAAGTAGTCCTGGAATTAGATGTGCTATTCGGAAAAGCCAGGGAACGGTTTACCTCAAATAATATGAAAATAAATGCAGACAAAACTCAGTGTATGGTATGCAGCCTCAGCAAAAATACATATCTGGAAAATACAGAAACTGTAAAATTGTTGGGTTTTGTAGTAGGCCACAAATTGACCTGGAACAGACACACTGAGCATGTATGTAAGATACTGTCAGGTGTAGTACATCTTCTGATGAGATAAAAAAAGCATGATTACAGAGGAGATTAAAAAACACAATTATAGACAAATATTTGCTAACTGCATATCGTACCCTATTCTGTAGCCGTATTACCTATGGACTATAACCCTGGGGTCATTCATCAGGCTGCAAGAATGTGCCATTTCTGCAAAAGAAAACAGCAGACATCAGACAGGAGCACTGCATGCCATTATTCACAAAATTGAGAATAATGTCTGTTTACGATGATTATGTATTTCTGTGTCTCCTTCATGTTAAGGATAATCTAGATTTCTTCAACAAGAGCCATGAGATACACAACCACAACACCTGCAACAAAGAGAACATAAACATACCAAACTGTTGGCTATCCAAACCAAGAGACAGTTTTCTGATACTGACCCTGAGAATGTTCAAATCACTACCCATGGAAAACAGGTCCTGCCACTGGAGAGGATAAAGACAAACATCTCAGGAGACTGAAAACTTTGTCCACTATACTCCATCCAGGAATTTTTTGACTAAGACAAAAATGAAGGTGTTTACTGAACTTTCACCAAAACTAGTGAATCTGTCAAAGAACTAAAACATCAATGGTAAATGAAATACATCTGTAGTAAAATGCTTAAATTATTAAAATTTTTGTAATGTTACATATTATTTGTATTGTAAAATATCAGTTTTGTAATTTTTTATACAGTCTATCCTCCCATGTCTGGTGAATGACACAGGTTAGGTAATAAATGGTAATATTAATTGTGTGGAGGGGACAGGCGGCGATTGTAGAGGGAGACCTAGGTGTAAACAACAGTAAGCAGATTCAAATGCATGTAGGTAGCCGTAGTCATCAGAGATGAAGAGACTAACATAGACTAGACTAACATAGACAGCTGCATCAAACCAGTATTCAGACTGAAGACACAACAGCATCATCATCATCATCATAATACTATTTACTTTTATTTAGGTTAAGCAGATGTACCTTGTACTAAACTCTAAATTACTAATTTACAGGTAAAATCAGAACATGAACTAAGAAAATTGATCACTGTAATGAAACGCCTGGGAGATAGTGGCATTGGGATTCATCTGTTTGATTTGTACAATTATTGTAAAAATGATACCTTTAAACTGGATGAAGATTAAAAAACTTTTAATTCAAAGTATGTAATTATTTATTTGCTGCCTTTTTACAATGGATGTACATATGAAAACTCATTTCTACTTCAGCCAAGTAACTAGCATTTTTAAGATTCAACAATTTTGCAGGTGATGTAGGCTCTTCAAAGAAACATCTCGTTCGAAAAGACAGAGCAACTGTGTACAGTGAATAACTTACTAGTAAATAGTCTGTAATTATGCATCACAGCTCAAATGACACTATATTTAATAGGATTTTTAAAAAGAAAAATATCTGTAAAAGCAACCCACCCCGCTGTGCACAGGTAGCCCTAAGTATGTATAGCTGGATGACTTGTCTGGTCTAGCAGTAATAAATTACATACAGTGAACTTCCTAATGAATCAGTCTATTAGTGATAACCCCACCTGTAGTTCCTGAGATTAGCTTGCATATACAGACTGAAATATGTGGTGAGGGACGTAATAAATTACACCACAGAGCCATTGTGAAATGACTTTATGAGGTGCCAAATTGAAATTGTCCCAGAAATATTGAATTTGTTGCTGTGGGTAGTTCTGAATGAGAAATCGCATGTTTACAACTAAATCATAGACATGATACTAAGCCAATATTGGTAACTTAGTTGAAAAGAAAATAAATAAAATCTTCTTGCAAAATTTTGTCAGTTATACCCACACTATTACAGTGCGGCTGTCACATTTGCTAGTACAGCACCAAGACAAATGGATGTAAATATCTACATTGCTAGTACAGCTTTTGTGTGAAGGAGTTTACATTCATGTACAAGAAAGGGGTCACTTACAGGTGATTCACTAAACATGAACTTCGAGAGTACCGTAACTTATGACTGTTACGATATCTTTACAGTCCTCAGAGTGAAGTTTATATCTTTGCAGTTCTCTGAGTGAAAAGGTACAATTTGCAGTCATATGGTATCTATGTCCTGTACAAATTTAGAAAATCAGTCACAACACAAAACTTATTGAGTGATTCCTTTTTATAAATATGTACACATTTAATGCAAACAGAGGAAACATAGTGACCACAATAGCTCTGTGGCGACGATGAGGTCGACACCAGCAGCGATCTGAGTATCGTCTTTGAACTAAGCTAAGATTATCTTTGCTCTCTTCTGCCATGTCCAGTTCTTTGTAAGCCTTGCTTGTGTAAAGAGGTGAATAAATGAACTACTGTTGAAAAGGTGTTGTTTGGTGTAACTGACCTGAACATCTACCTCGGCTCCATAGACATAGCATTACAATACTTCTTCTGACTTGCACTAATGTGACTAAGTTACTGGGGGACAAGGAAGATTAACTTAGAATCAAAGTCCAACATCCAGACTTTAGTAAAAGCAGAGAAAACAATATTGTCAATGCAATAATCAATGGATTTTTTTAAAATGGTACTACATGGTTGTACTTTCGACCAAAAGTTGATAACAGTTTGATGTTCTCACTAATTAGTATACTCTGCTACAGTGAATTTATGGTGTATCAGGTTCTTCCATGGTATGTTTCCGTTTGCAATTTGTTTCCATCGGTCACAGCCAATAGGGTGATTGTGTATGGTAGCTAATGAGAATTGCTGTATTTAATAATATCTTCTGGCAGACTATGCAAATTGATTTGTTTTTCATATTGAGACTGGGAAGGAAACTAGATGTACTGACAAACTGACCTGCAGCATAGCCCAAGATCTAAATTAAGTTGCAATTTGACTGTTTGGTTTTGAGTTGGCAAAATCAACAAATCTTAATACAAATATATGATTTCTGTCGGGCTGGTGTGTAGCATTGCCCAAGATGTACCTTCAACACTCTAGTAACTGTCTTAATTTAGATTTCACTAAAACTTCCAAAGATGTGGTTAAATAGAACAAAATACCAGCTACTTTATTTGCAAACCATAAGAAATTACGAATGAGCATGCTGATTGGCTACCAATAGCAGACTCATGATCTGTTGTGATTATGCTCCATCATTCATCGTGTCAACACCACGCAATGGAAAAGCCAGGTACACTGTAAGTGCGCTGTTACCAAACTGAAGAAATATATTTCCATCACAAAAAGTAGTGCTAACAACAAGAAAGAAATTCTAGTTCCACATAATCTGGGCACTCATGGAGGATTGTATTCTGGTAGTTGGGAGCTCTAGTGTCTGATATGTAATGAGGAGCCTTAGGGATATAGCAGCCAGTGTGGGGAAAACATCAAGTGTGCATTCTGTGTGCATATTAGGAGTCATTCCAGATGTGGACTAAGTGCTTCTGGAAACCATGAAGAGCACAGGGGGCAGAAAATTGTAGGTAACGGCTCGTGTCAGTACTAACAATATGCGTCACTTTGTATTTGAAGAGGTTCTCCCTGGTTTTGAGCACCTAGCTAAAATAATAAAGAGTACCAGTCTTGCTTCTGACATAAAGGTGGAGCACACCATCTGTAGCATAATTGACAGTACCAATTGTGGACTTTTGGTGTGGAGCTGAGTGGAGGATATGAATCAGAGACTCAAGTAGATTAGATTAGATTAATACTTGTTCCATAGATCATGAATACGACACTTCGTAATGATGTGGAACATGTCATGTACATTGTGATTTCCTGACTAGCACAGAAGGGTGATTGTGTTTCTTGATCTGCTTAATAGGTCAGTCATCCACTACACACATGAGGTGGCTACGTGGGAAGTGGAGGCTATGTGACATGGACTGGGTGGTTTTTTGGTTTGATGGATTCGTGCAAGTACAGAAAGGACTTCAGTCTCAAAGGATGCAGGCTGACCACGGGAAGAAGGCAGACACAGAAGCAATCTGTACTGTAGTTGTAAACATTATCGTAGCTGTGTTGGGATAGTACCAGGGCTTCAGGCACTAATAGAAAGCACTAAATCTCAAACCATTATAGGTATAGAAATCTGGCTAAAGCTGGGGATAAGTTCAGTCAAAATTTTTACAAAGAACCTGACGGTGCTCAGAAGTTATAGATTTAATACAGTTGGTGGTGGCTCATTTGTTGCTGTTAGAGTAGTCTGTCTTGTAGTGGAATTGAAGTAAGTAGTTTGTATGAGTTAATATTGGTAGAAGTTATACTTGACAACTCAAATAAATTAATAATTTGCTCCTTTTCTGACTTCCTGACTCAGATGATACAGTTGCTGAAAAGTTCAAAGAAGACTTGAGTCTCATCTCAAATAGATACCCCACTCATACAACTATATTTGGTGGTGACTTCATTCTGCCCTTGATATGTTGATGAAAACATATTCTGAGTTGATAGTAGGTATAAAACATTGTCAGAAATTGTACTAAATACTTTCTTCAAAAATTGTTTAGAGTAATTAGTTCAGAACCCACTTGAGTATAAATGGTTGTGAATACATACTTGATCTGTTAGGAACAAATAATTCTAAGCAAATCAGGAATGTCATGATGGATACAGAGATTAGTGAGCACTAGATCGTTGTAGTGAGACTGACTGCTGCAAAATTCAAATCCACCAAAAGTAAATGAAAAATATACCAAGCTAAAAAAAAAGGAACAGAGAAAAAATTGACTTGACCCCTTCCTAAGAAACAGTCTCTGAGCAGACCAGATGTATGTTAAATTCTGTACAGGATGGGTGGTTGGGAAGGCGGTGGGCGTTATGGAATGAATAGGATAATATTTAGACAAAGGCCATTTATTGGCAAAAGCATGTTGAAAGGGGTCACATAGCCAGGCCCAGGGAGGTAAGGGTGAGCCAAAGTGCAGAGTCTGGTGAAACATAGTTTGCGAAGCTAACGAAAGTTGGCGTCGGCCAATCGGGCCAGTCCAAGTGGCATGCTGGCTGCGAAAACTAAGTCCCCCGTGCTGCAGCACCGGGAGAAGTGGGAGATGTTCACTGCTACAGGGCATGTGACAAAGAGAGTGAGAAGACAAGAGAGCAGGCCCAGCAATGGGTGGCTGGATATATTCGATGCACCACGCGGCTTCCTCCTCCCCAATTGGTCAGGATCGAGAAACCCACAGGGGTGGCAATGGAACTTTCCAGAGCATTGCCTTGTAAGTGATGCCTGGGGTGGCATTACCTCATCAGCACAAGAGGGCAGCACGTGATCGAGGTGCCCTTCTTTGGTGTTGACTTCCTGTTACTAGACAGTGGGATGAAAGAATTTACAGACAGCTAACACTGCCGGCCATGGCTTGGCCATAATGGAAAAATGAAGTTACTGTTTGAAAGCTAATATAATTAAGCAAAATCCCCTACTGTCTCACTCATCCTTTACACTCCTCCACCTTCTGTGGGAGCAGAGAACATATGTGAATTTGCTCAATGTAATTATTATTTAAATGTAAACAATTTTAGTTTGCAAAACAAAGTAAACATCACTTGATTAAGAATGGCCCTCATGGAAAATGGCAGGGGTCTTAACCTATGGGAGGCTGTAGAGACTCTAAAGACCTCTTAGGAGTCGCAAGGGGACTTACACATGTCAACAATATTATGTGTATAAAAGAATCATCATAAAATATCATAAAACATCAAAACAAAATTACATTGATGCATCACATGAATGAAACACATTAGAACAAAACATGATGGCTTGGATGAGGCAAACATGCCAAATGCTCTTGTTGTTAGGATGAAGTAAAAGTGACTTTTTTGCTTAAATAAGTTGGAAATGTAAACACATCACCACTGATGAGTCACTGCGGGGGCGAGTGGCACGAGGTGGCGTGTTGTGTTGTCCTCAGTGGGCAGCGCACAAGCTACCAGCAGAAAGGGGACGTGGCCATGGCCAAGCCCGTGCAATGGAACTCAGTGCAGGGAGGTATCAGGGGAGATTCACATGTTTCAAACACATTTAGAAAGGGAGTCATCACTTCATTATGCTTCACTAGTTTTTCCACAGGAGTTGATATCAAGATTGCACTCTTAAAACTAAGGGAGGGCACATGCCTCATAGTTTCTTTTTTTTTTTTTTTTTACATTATGGGCGATATTCGCCCTGAGACTGAGGTTCTGGAACCATGGGAGAGGGCGGCTGTAACTGTCTACAGAATCCCTTCTTGTATAAAGTCCATATTGGTGCAGTAATTAGAATGACAGTGGCTGGAGTTATCGTAGCGCAGGGTATAGTGGTGTTATGGAGTGTGGTGGCTGTTTGCCACTCATTTAAGTGTGTTAACAGGCAAATTTGTCCTTTTTCATGTTTTAACAGGTCATCAATTGATGTTAAGAGATGATCATTTGATATATTAGATATAGCAGGCAAATTGGTAGACAAGGGAGTCATGAATGAGCTTCCAGGTATAAAAAACACAAGTAAAGAGGCACGAATACTAAGTGAGTAAGCTATAGTGGCATGAAAGGTTATGTCTGTGACTGGAAATTGTGTTCATAGGAATGAAGCATTAATATTGTGGTAGCACTAGTAATGTGGCGGGAGTCAGCATGGCGGCTACAATAAAGCGGAGCGCTACAGATGACTTCAAGGCTATGCCATGTCAGGGTTGCAGTTGGCTGCAAAGCCGAATCTCACGCTAAGTCAGAAAGGCGCACTGCAGATAACTTCAGGGCTATGTTACATCAGAGCAGCATGCGGTAGATCAGGTGTCTGCGACTGTCAAATGCCGCATGCAGTGCACACGTGCGCAGCGCAGGAAGCAAGTGTCAGGTTTAAGAGCGAGAGAGAGATGAAGCTTACCGATGCTGTTCACTGTGCTGTTTGTACTTTACACTCTCTCCACATGTTCTTGGGCTACTGCACCAGATGAGCATATTTATGTGCTTCAAACTGAGAAGTGATGAATATTAATGTCACAAAAGGGATATAATGTTCCTGAATGAGAAAGATCGATGAGCACAATATGTGACACAAAAACTTCTGGATTGGAGTAGAGATTTATGGGATTCAGAATGAGCAGTGATGAATGTAAATGTCATCAAAAAGGATATACATTACTGAACAAAGGGGAATAGAAGTGCTTAATTGACATGGTTTATTCTATGATGACCAACAAAACAATAATAATGGCGCTACGTCAGAGTGGCGGGTGACAGAAGTGGGATTACACAAGATGACACTAGATGCACGGTTACAGGGGGTGCTGTTTAAAATAACATTATGCATTAATAAATGGGTTCATAAGTGACAAATATGTCACAATCCCATAACAAAGTTCCTATGAAATCCATTTTAGCTTAAACATAACATAAAAAGGATGGGGACAAGTATCATATTAAATTGCTGCATATGCTACATTAATAAATAAACAAAGTTAAGTGTCTCTTTGAGCTAACCACCTAAGTGTGAGAAAAAGTTTCTCATGCATCAACATATTTGCTAAACTTCATAAAGTGAGATTGACAAAGAAAATTGGCACCAATTTCTTACAGGTGGGGTTAGATTGTACCATTGGATGTCAACGCTGTTGCTATCAAGAGGAGAAAAACAAAACTCAACGGGAATCTAGAGACTTCCATTGTGGAAACAGAAAGCATAAGGAATTGGATTAGAAAAGACTAATTTGAGCTTAATTTCTGAGGGATTTCTCCTTTATGAAGGTATAGTGCATGGCGCATCATTGACACGACAGTATCGCCTACATAACTGTGTATATGACAATGCTGTGACTCCAAGATAGCTCCCATGTACTTCTTCCTAAAACTCGACATCTCTCACATAAAAAAACTTCGGTGCATGACCAAATTCACCGTCTATATCCTCTCAACATTTTGTGACTAAACTCGCTGTCTCTATAGCTTCATAGTGCTGGCCTCATTGTGCCCAGTTAGTTGTTTAAAACTCCATCTATCCTTGGACATATCACAGTGTCCTGAGACACATCATACAATTAAATGCTACTACTTCAGTTGTTGGTATTCCTTTGGAAAATACTATGGAAAAACAGTGTCAAAGAAGGCTCAAGTTTTGAATGGAGATTTCCACTTACTGGCAGTTAAGCTGTGGGCTAGATGTGGTTCCTGTCTGATGGTGCCTGATCAGCTGTTGTCAGAGAGCACGGAACGCTGTTCTCGTGAACTCTTCTTCAACAGGAAAAATTAAAGTCTAACTGTGTTAGTATACATGGGCTGAATAGTTTTGTGTTAGGATATGCCAGGATAATAAACTCCAAAAGGTGCTGTTCTGTTCAAAGTTGACAGATGAAAGTGGTTAGGATGGTCTACGCCATGAAATTGAAAAGTGAAGAAATGACACAGACGGCTAGGGTTCCGAGCGGGTGCCAACCATGTCACGTAAGGTACGTGCCCTCATGGATGGTGCATGACACTTCATATGTTGTTCCTTTGTGAGAGGAAAGATGAAAGTGGGTAGGATGGACTATGCTGTGAAATTGAAAAGTGAAGAAATGCACAGATGGCTAGGGTTCAGCGCGATCTCCATTCGTGTCACATAAGGTACGTGCCCCTGCGGGTGTGGTTCTCTTGTTTATCCAACAGACTAGGTATATGGCCAAAGCTTGCTCATTCTGTGGGCATGATCCACACTGTTTACGTTACCTATCATGGGGGTAGGCATGTGGTATGTCCCTCCAGGTAAACATTCAAACATAAATGAAATAAAACATGGTTACATCCTAAATTACCCTACCAAAATAATTTCTTACCTAAGACATCATTATTAATAACACTTAAATAATTGGCTATACTCATGAACTTATTCTAGCATACTTTAAATCCCACAAAAATAATTTCCTCATCATTCTAGTAACACAGTGCCGCATGGAAACACTCAGTTGATACAAATACTAAATTACTGGTGCTGGCAAAACTTTCGTAAAATTCTCTAAACATTTGATAACAGCATAAATGAGACATGGACAAAATGAACAATAGTAAAAAAAATGCATAAGTAATTGGACACAAGTAATTAGACGCAAGTATTTGGCAACTCGTCAGTGAAGCAAGTGGTGGTAAAACCACAACAGAAACAAAAGTACAAAATATCATTTCCTATACACAAAATTCCCTTATTCTCCAGTTACATTTTGTAGCAAAATGAATGTAAGTATCCCCTGGTATTCTTTTATGCTCTTGTTTATATTTTCATACCAACTGATACTCTTTGGTACTTCTGCCTACAAGAAGACTGTCGTTAAGTCATGGCAATGTTATGAGTAATGCTGTGGAATAGTGTTATGTCACATTAATACTTCCTTCATCAAGATTCTGATGAAAAATGGTTTTATGTCTCCTTCAATGACAGACCAATAATTATTGAACATGTCATACACTGTTTCCTGTGTTGATTTTTATTTGCCAATATTGGTGATTATCAGTCTCCCAACTAATCGTTCAAGGGTATGATTGTTGTTCCTTTTGTTAATTCTCTCACCTACCTGCTTCCATATAATCATTATTGGTGGCTCGACGATGCTAGTTGCATCTCGAAGCTGTCGATTTGACTTACCTGTCGGCGCTTTTGTTTTCAATAAAATTAGAGTCCAATTGTCATGTTTAAAGTTTATAGGAAGGAAAGTAATTTCTTTAGTATTGAAAATGTGCTTATAGTTATTCAAAGGTTTTTTTTATATAATGGTTAAGAATTCTGTGTTGAGATCGAGTGCTGCTTGGAGCGGTAAGAGGCGACAGGCACCGCGCTCATGAGATTATAAGTTGCTGACAGCACAGCTGATATTATGGTTGTGACCTGTTTCAAGTGGCTTAGTGGTAGTACTGGCGTTCACGCTGGGTCCATCCTCTTGGTATGTGTGGAGTTTAGTTCCTCGGTGCGGTCACAAAATTTCCTTCCAGAGTTAACTTATGTTGTTCATGACAGTTATGCATGGAGGATGTTTTCAAGGAGTTCAGATAACTCAATCATTAAAATTCCCAAAATGACCATGACTCATTTATTTATTTAGATACCTTGTCATTCTAAGATTTAGGTAACTTGTAGGTTTTATGCTTCTAAATAAACTGTATTTTACGATGGCATTCCAAACCCAACTCCTTGGCTAACGCGTTTCCCACACAGCGGTCGTTTACAGGACAAATACGACGGCAAGGGCCGGCTTCCTTGACCCCATATAGATCCATTTATTAACCATGGTGGTAATACAACATGTCTGGAGATCGTCTGAAATTCCAATGTTTTCTAATCCTGATGGTTTAGACAAGGTGTATAAGGAAAAACTTCTTCTACCTCATGATTTTGTTCCTTACTGAAAACTCAAATAGACAACACAAATAGATTCCCATCTTTAGATAAGACTAGTAAAATTTGTAGGGCAATATTAAGCCAGTGAATTTATTTCTATAACTATCCCTTTAGGTTTACTGTTTGAACCGCAACGTACAAATGTACCAAGGTGTAGCATGGCTGAGGCACGTGGCCTACAGGGCGTAGGGAGGGTGGTGAGGAGGGGCAAGGGGATAGGTGCAGATGCTGCCAGTGGCAACGGCTGAGGTGGTGGCCAGGGAAAGGTGACCTGTAAATATGCTCACTCAGAGGGCAGGAGGGAGGGAAGGGAAGGGGGCCGCATTGCTAGCTGACAGGGAGGGGTGGGACCCGCCACGTGTGAACAGCTACAGAAAACAGCAGCGGTATTTATGCAACTCCTTCCACGGCATTTAATATACAGAAATACGTGGTCTCAAAAAAAAAGTTACCTTGTTGTCTGTTCAGCATTGCATTATGAAAGCAATAAGATAGCACTTGAGGAAGACTCCTTTTAATTTAGAGTAACATATTTATTGTTTAACTTGGATGTATGTATTCTTGTTATTATCAGTGTGTGAATATTTAGCAAAAACATACATGTAATGGGGCATATTTCAAATGACAGGTGGATGGCAGCATGTAGTAGCTGATCTGCTGGCAGTTATGAAGGCGTGTTACTATCATGTTCTTATAGTGAAGCATTAACAGCAGTGTTTGTGCACTATTCACTAAATCAACAGGTGAAGTGTGAAGCCTTTTGACATATACAAGATCAACTGATTCTTAATTCAGTGTATTCTATTGGCAAGGACAACTTTCCCCTTCATTCCATGATTAAAGAACCTTTGTGTTTTAAATTTTCAACTACTACGGTAACATTACTGGAGATGTTAGATGACACAAGACAAAATGATTATAAACTTCAGTCACTTCTTTTAACTTGTGACATCATAAATTCTATTACCAATGGTTGCCAATTCTTATGTCTACTTACAACTAACTTGCACAACTTAAAATAAATGTATAGTAACAATGGTGTTTTCCGTCAATTAATTTTCTTGCAGCATGCAGGACATTTCCAACTGTTTAAATGTCGTAATTGACTTAGCGGTGGTGGCTGCGCATTTGGTGATAAAATAGTGACTTTGTAGGGAAAACATTATTGGTATGGCCTACAGTCTGGCTACATTGACCAATAGATCATCCGGCCAGGCACAAGTGTGACCCACATCACGAATATTCTGTAGGAACAAAGCCACATTTTTGTGGGGCTTCCCAGAAAAGGTGGGAATGAAATCAGCCACAGGAAAATTGCTTACAGTTGCCATGTTAGCAGCAATTGTGGCATTTGCATTAGAGACAGAATCAGTGTTAGTTTCCACGGTTTGAGCATTTGTTACAGGAATGGAGCTAGTCACAGGTACGGAAGTTCGCACACTAGCTTCCAGCGTCTGTTTCAAGACACGGTTTTGTTCAAGTAGCTCCTGATTTTGTGTGAATAACTGGCACATTTGTGCATTTATGGCCTCAAGCAGGTCTTAGCAAGGCAGATGCCTTTGCGGGAGTATCCCATTCTGTTGCTTGTGTTCCCATTGGCATGTTTACAAATTTGAGGAATGTTAGTGGCCAAAAAATAATAATCATTACAAAGAAGGATGGCCAAAAGATTTCCTAACCAGCGGCAGATGATCAACGAAGTTAATGTTGGAAGCATCATGGCGACATACATAGTGGTGGAGTCAGCGCGACGCATTGGTGGCGGTGACGGCGTGGTGGAGTGGCAGCCGGAGGGTGGCAGTGGGCAACGGCAGCATCCAGACCTTCGGACGGCAGCAAATGAGTTGGCAGCAGATTGTGCTGGCTTTGCTGGTTCACGATGGCAGCAGGCCCCTGGCACGTCAGCGACAGTGGCGGGCGATGGTGGGCGGTGCGGCGGCGTGCTGGTGGTGGCTGGCGCGACGGCGTGGCAGCAGCTGGTGCAGCGGCGGATGACAGCAGCCTGGCCGGTCATGCAGCACAGCCCCTCAAACTCAGGCAATGGGCAGCACAGTGGCATCCAGCTCACGTGGCTGACTAGCGTGGGCTGCCTCACTGCAGCGCACGCCCTGTACCTGTTTACTGGCGCAGCCACGGCCCGCATGGAGCAAAGGGGCAGCCGGTTGGTACATTCCTTGCATGAAATGCATGGCATCTTACCAGAAAAAATTTAATGTAGTGACAAAGTCATTACGGGAATGGGTCCGCACTTCTGACACCAGCTGTACAGGATGGGCATATGGGCAAGCGGTGCTCGTTACGGAATGAACAGGATAATATTCAGGCAAAGGCCATTTATTGACAAAAGCATGTTAAAAAGGGGCCTAGGGAGGCGAGGGTGAGCCAGAGTGCAGAGTTTGGTGAAATATAGTTCACGAAGCTAACAAAAGTTGGCGTCAGCCAATCGGGCCAGTCTGAGTGGCACGCTGGCTGCGAAAACTAAGTCCCCAGTGACGCAGCACCAGGAGAAGTGGGAGATGTTCACCGCTACAGGGCATGTGACAAAGAGAGCGAGAAGACAAGGGAGGGGGCCCGATGACAGGCTGACTTCCTGTTACTAGACTTTGGGATGAAAGAACCTGCAGGCAGCTAACACTGCCGGCCGTGGCTTGGCCATAATGGAAAAATGAAGTTAAAGTTTGAAAGCTCATATAATAAAGTAAAATCCCCTACTGTTTGGCTCACACTTTACAATTCAAAGAAATAATATCTGTGTCAGTTGAGAGATTTATACTGAATAAACTAGTAACAGATGATACTTATCCACAATGGTACACAAATTAGTTCAGAATGCTGTTGCAGAAGTAATGAAAAAAAGCATCTCCAAGATTAGTGATGTTTTACTGAAGCTCAAAACTCAGAGCAGACTTCAATGGAAGATGCTTTCAATAGTTTTGACAACAAAACTCTATCTTGAAATGTGACAAAAATCCAGAGAGATTCTGGTCTATATAAAGTACAACAGTGACATGACAATCAGTACCTTCACTGCACAATATCAATGGTAATATTATCGATGACAGCACAACTAAAGTGGACTTACTAAACACAGTTTTCAAAAATCCCTTCACCAAAGAATTTGAATCAATAACAGCTGCCATAAAGAGAAACTTAGAAGTAGATATCATCACTATAGCAAAGCAGCTTAAATCATGTAATGAAAGCAAGTCTTCTGATCCAGATGGTACACAAATTACTGATACAATAGGCCCCATACTTAGCAATCATATACAACCACTTGCTCAACAAAAGGTCCATACCAAAAAGCTGGAAAGCTGCATGGGTCACACCAATACTCAAGAAAGGAAATAGAAGTAATCTGTTGATTTACAAACTCATGTCACTGATGCTGATTTGCAATTGAATTCTGCTACACATACTGTGTTTGAAAATTATGAATTTCCTCAAAAGTAATGATTGATCGACACATGGTCATCATGGGTTCAGAAAAATATGGTTCTGGTAAAACACCACTAACTCTTTATTCTCACAAAGAAATGAGTGCTATCAACAAAGATCTCAAATTGATCCCCTATTTCTAGCGTGCTTTTGACACTATTCCTCACAAGAGACTTCTATTTTAATTTTGTGCCTGTACATTATTGCTTCAGTAGTGTGATGAATTATGATTTCAGGTCAGAAAGGTCACAGTACATAATAATCGATGGAAAATCATTGAGTAAAATGGAAGTGATATCTGACATTCCCCAAGGAACTGTTGTAGGCCTTCTGCTATTCCTAATCTATGTAAATGATTTTTGAGACAATCTGTGCAGCCCTCTTAGACTGTTTGCTGATGATGCTACCATTTACCATCTAGTAAGTCATAAGAACATCAAAACCAATTGCAAAATGATTTAGACATGATATCTGTAGGATGCAAAAAGTGGCACTTGTCTCAAAATAAGAAAAGTGTGAGGTCATCCAAATGAGTACAAAAAGTAATCCGTTAAATCTCGGTTACACAATAAATAACACAAATTTAGTGTGTCAATACAACTAAACACCTAGGAATTACAAGTACAAAAACTTAAATTGAAATGATCACATAGATAATGTTGCGGGAAAGGCAAACTAAAGACTGTGTTTCATTGTCATAACACTTAAAAGGTGCAACAGGTCTACTAAAGAGACTATCTACACTATGTTTGTCTGTCCTCTGCTAGGGTATTGCTATGTGGCATGGGATCCTTACCAGATAGGATCAATGGACAACACTGAAAAAGTCCTCAGAAAGGCAGCTCGTTTTGTATTATCGCAATATAGGTGAGAGAGTATCATGATTACAATAAGCGAGTTGGGGTGCTAATGATTAAAGCAAAGGCATTTTTCATTGTGGAGAGCCATTTTCATGAATTTCCAATCATCAACCTTCTGCTCTGACTGTGTAAATATTTTACTGTCACCAACGAACATAGCAAGAAAAGATCATTATAATAAAATGAGAAATCAGCACTTGTACAGAAAGATTGAAATGTTCACTGGTTTATTCACTTTCACAACCATAGCTGAAATAATGACATTATGATCACTAAACCCCATCTTTATACTGACACTGCTGATAAGGTCCAGCCTGTTTGTAACTACAAGGTCGCAGGTGTCCCAGCATATAATCAGTAGGTTAAAGGCACTTCGAACTAGTATTGTGTGACCTGAGTATTTATGTGCTACTGACTTTATGAATTTCTTTGAATGCCAGTACAACTGCACAGCAGAAACAGGTGGCCAGTAAAAACATCCAACAATTAACTTAGTTTCACATAGACTTGTTGTACGTGATGAGATAACTTCACTGTCACACTCAATTTTGACCTCAATCCAGACAGTATTTTTGTCAACTGCAATGAACACTCCCCCTACTCTGGCTTCTAATCGTCTTTCTGATATACGTTCCATGACTCACTAAATATCTCACAACTTTCTACTTTGGGTTTCAGCCAGCTCTCAGTTCCTAGAATAATTTGAACACAGGAAGTTTCCAGGAGAGCAGTAAATTCGTGACCTTTTGTTACAAATACTTTGACAACTTACTGATTAAATTGACAATCGAAATGTCTTTACTCTAACACTGTATGACTCTCCTTTCTGCGTATCCATTTTTTACCGTGTCTTCGTCATTCACCAGCCATGGCTGGACAGACTGCATCAAAGTTACAATCAAGTGATTTACAATATAATGAATTACAGAATAACATCTAAGCTTTATACAGGTAATATAGCCTATGTCATGTTCACTGTGTCCATTCGCTTTCTTCACAGTCAAAGAATTCTTGGACCAAGTATGGTTGTTTCAGGCCTTCAGCAATTTGTTTCTTGAAGTTGTCCAGCGGCAGGGTCTGCAATTCAACATGTAGTTTGTTGAACATCTTCACAGCAATCACTGGAAAACTGTCTCTTGTTCTGGACAGTCGGCAGGTTGGTAGATTTATGTCTTCTTTGCTGCGGGTATTATGTTTATGGATCTTATGCCTCTTGCTGCAGATGTCTAGGTTTTCCCCCATGTGGATGAGGCATAATAATATGTAGTGGCTATAAACAGTCATTATTCCCAATGTTCGGAATAACAATCTGCAGTGTTCCTGGCTGCTGCTCGACGTAATAATTCTTATTGCCTTCTTTTGCAGTAGCAGCACATCCTTGCAGTGTGCCAAATGACCCCATAGCTGTAATCCATACAAAATGTGGCTATGGAACAAAGCATAGTAGACAGTTGTCATAAACTGGTCTGTAATCACTTTTTTTTTTATCGTCGTAGGAGATATATTACACGAGAGAGTTTCTTGCATACATGCACAGTGTGTCCATTCCATGAGAGTTGGTGGTCTATGGTGAACCCTGACAGTTTCACAGATTCTATATGGTCAGAGTATGTGTTTTTACCAAGGCTGCATACCATATGCTGGGTTTATTTCTTCATTTACTTTCATATTATTGGTGATGAACCATTTTTTAGCATCTTTTAACTGTACATCAGACTTCATGACTGCTTGGGCAGAATTTTCCCTTTGGCATAAGACTGGTGTCATCTGCAAATTGTAGTGTCTCACCAACTTCACCTAGATCATTTTCAAAAATCAGGAAGAGGAGTATGCCTATGGCCGAACATTGTGGCATACCATGTTCTACCTTCTGTTCATGGGATGTTGCTCCTTGGATTAAAACCACCTCCCACACCATAGCATTTTAGTTTTTTGAGCAAGATCTTGCGGGGGATGCAGTTGAAAGCTTTTCTTAGATCGCACAGTGTGAGTGCCACAAACTCTCTCCTCGAAGGCCTGCATTACTTTTCTTAATAAGTTTAATGCTGCTGTAGTACAGGACTTTCCCTTCCAGAACCCATGTTGTGTACCTTTGAAGAGATTGTTTTCTTCAAAGTAAGTTAGTATCTGATCTTTCATGATGGATTCAATCACTTTTGCTAGTATAGGAATGATTGATACTGGTCTAAGACTTGACGCATTATCTGGGTTCCCTTTTTTGTAAACTGGTATAGTCCTTGCAAGTTTCAAGAAATCTGAGAAAACTCCTGCAGATAGGCAGTTGTTTATAGCTGTTGCTATTTCTCCAATAATTTTCTTTAGGCCATCCCATCGATTTCTTGACTCTCTTAAGTTTTGTAAGATTTTATTATTTTCACTATGTCATTTGCATGTACATTTTTCCATCTTTCAAATTTACTGTGAGTTTTATTTGGAAAGTTAACAGCAGGATCTATAACCGAGTCTGGGATTTCAGCAACAGTGTTTTCTATAATGTTGATAAAGTAGTCATTGAAGTCATCAGGACTGCAAGCATAAGAAGAGGAAGTAGGCTTCTTCCCATGTTCATTTACTAGACTCCATGCTGCTTTGCATGGATTATAGGCTTCTCTTATGAATCTATCATTCCCTCTCCTTTTAGCTCCTTCTACTTTTTTCTGTAAAATCTCTTGGCCTCTAAGTAATTGCTGTGTAACAATTATTTACAATTTGGATCTGTGGCTGCTTTGGCACAGCCATTCCACATTAGAATAATGTTTTTAGATTGGCTAGCTCAGGTGTGTACCATGTTTTTGCGTTTACTATTTTCTTTTTTCCTTGATCTTTACTTGTGTGGATTTTCTTTTGTATTAGTGGGAAAATCTCATCAAATTTCGTTTTTAGTGTCTGGAAAAGAACATTTAAGGCATCACTGGGTTTTGCTTTTGTAATTAATTGCTGCCAGTTTATACTGGACAGTGAGGCATTGAAAGTGTCTAGTTTTTCTTTTGACACTATTCTTCTGTGAAACACATAATTTGATTGCCATGTATTTGTCTGTTGGTTACCCAGAGTCTTCGTTTGTAGTTTCATGAGTAATGCACTGTGGTCTGCTATCATTGCATCAACTACATTTATTTTGTAACTCCCGGAATCTATATATGTAATAATGGTGTCGAGGCAGGCATCACCTCTATTTGGAAGTATTTTTGCTCTAACTATTCACTAAATTCAAGAATGCTCTCTCTTTTGCACTATTTTTACCTATGTGTACATTAAGATTGCCATACAGTGCAACTTTTGGTTTAAGGCGTGTTATGTGATGAAAACAATCTTCCAAGTTAGTAATAAAGTTTTCAAAATTTCCGTTTGGTGAATGGTACACTGAAACAATAATCATATTCATATCTACCAGTTCTAATCCAGCAAGTTCTAAATGCATATCTGAGCAGTAATTTCTCAGGTCCACATCCCTAATATTGAGATTTTTATTGGCATACACAGACATGCCTACATGAGTGGTAGTTTCAAAAAATGGTTCAAATGGCTCTGAGCACTATGGGACTTAACATCTGTGGTCATCAGTCCCCTAGAACTTAGAACTACTTAAACCTAACTAACCTAAGGACATCACACACATCCATGCCCGAGGCAGGATTCGAACCTGCGACCGTAGCAGTCGCGCGGTTCCGGACTGAGCGCCTTAACCGCGAGACCACCGCGGCCGGCAGTGGTAGTTTCTCGATACCATGAGCTCACCATCTCTAGGTATTCAATGCATCTGTAATTTTCACCCACTTCTTCGTTGAGCCAGTGCACACATACACATATCACATCTGGCTTTGCATCTTCTATAAATGTAGATAACAAATCACATTTTGTTCATAGACATTGAACATTTACACTAGCTAAAACTATGGGTACAGTTTTGTTGACCTGCAGTTGCAATAGTAGGCTCTATAGTACTGCTGCCTTGAATGTTCTCCGGAATATAAAACGCTGTAATACTACATTCTTAGGCCATATAGAACTGTTCATTACTTTTTCCTTTGGTTCGAAGTCAACACCAATTTCGAAACTCCTGTTTAGACCTTTTGTAGTTAGTGTTTCTACTTCAAAATTATTGAACTCAGGGTAGGTTTTACATAGGAAACTGATTACATTTTCAGTTGTTGTGCTGTTTCCAACTTTGCTCAGGTGAAACCAAGCCTTTTTTTAACTGACTGCCAGTGTTAATCAGAGTACATCAAACTACTGCCTAGCATTTAACAAAAGCCTGTGTGCACTCTGAAAATACTCTGCTATGCAAATACTGCAGCCATGGCCTATCAAGGGGAGTCCTACAAATCCTCAGGTGATAATGCAGGTCTACAGATCCACAGCCAAGACTGTCATGGAGCTGATCAAGACTTTTGTTGAGACTCTTCACTCAGCTCCAGACCAGAGGACCTCAGTCAGCTCTGGGAACAATGATGCAAATTGCAAGCTCTGCTTGCACCCTGTGCGCAAGGCCAGCTGGTTTCACCACCTCCACCTGCCACCTGTATGAACTGAGGATGACTTCACAACCCATGGGATTGGCATTGTTGGACCATGCTGAAGGAACAGCCACCTGATCACTCACTGGGCAAACAGGCAAGGCCAGCTGGCCAGCCTCCGCATTGGTCCTCTGCCTCGAGCGATGCAAATGTGTTACTGCCCTTGCTTACCCCACTGTGAGGGCAGATTCACTGTGTTGGGTACATTAGGAATGCCTCAGCAGCAAAGCTCTTTGGCAAAACAAGCAACACTTGAGCCATCTCATGCAATGCCCCAGACTTTCCATCACTACTACACCCAGAAGCAGCAGCCTGAAGATGGCTGACCTTAGCCAAAAGCACATTCAGCTGTTCACGAACTGTGGCCAGCTCCTCCTGTGTCTGCACACAGTCCTTGGATCTAATTTTTTGAAAAATAAGATTGTCTTTCTTCAGCTGGTTTCTACATCATTCATTGCTTTCTGTTCTTACCAGTAACCTCACCACCTGATTCTTTAAAGAATCAAACTACCACGTATAAAACACTGTCATTTTAAGAAAAGCTAGTTTTTCACCTATTTCAATGTATATGACAGTTTCTTCACCTCTGTCAATGTTTATGACATCATATCTCCTGAACTATGTATGTGTCGTATTATGATATAGTTCTGTAGGTACATTAATTAGTATATATGGATACTATTAGCAAAATATGTTGCAGTATAATTACTAATAAAAAAATTATAAATTTAAATGTCATGTTAGATGCTTAAGTTTTAATGCATGAACAGCAAAAATGTAGTAAGTGATATACTTTTGGGTTTGAAGTAATGTGTAAAGTTTGCTGGCAGTCGCTAAATGCTCGTATTGTCAAATAGGGGATAATTTTATTCTGGGCAGCTTGCATGCTTGAGTTACATTGCTTTAAGTCTTATACATAGTTTCAAACTTTAGTACTTGGCTTATTGTGTTGAACTTTTAATGTATGGGTGGTGAGGAGGAGATGGGTAGAGAGGGGAGTGAGGAGGGGATGCACAAAAAGAGGGGAGAAGGGTATGGACAGAGAAATAGGGGGATGAAGTGATGGACAGAGACAGAGAGGGAGGGATGGGCAGAGAGAGAGAGAGAGAGAGAGAGAGAGAGAGAGTGAAAGGATGAGATGGACAGAGAGCAGGGAGGTGCAGACAGACTGAGAGAAGGGGTAGGAGGAAATGGGTAGAGGGGGATTAAGGGGTTGGGCAAGGAGAGGGTGGAGGAGGAGATGTGAGCAATGAGCAATATATGTGATATACACATATGTGAGCGAACCTGTGGGAAAAAGGCTGGTATATATACATATATAAAGCAGTGTGTGTGTGTGTGTGTGTGTGTGTGTGTGTGTGTGTGTGTGTCCAGCATCCCCTCACTAACTGCTGGACCAATTTCAACAAAATATGGCATACAAACATCGCACTTCAGCAGTATCAGCACTGTGGGGTTGGAACCACCTAGTTCTTTAAGGAGCAGAGATAACAGTCAGAAACAAAAAATGATTTTTCAGCCTCTACCATACAGGCTGTCCTGCTTTACAGGTGTGTTGTATGTAGATAGTATCATCCTCTAACATTGATCCACTCTGAAGGGCAGCCACATGTCAGGGGCAAGAAATCATTTTCCAACTCCCAACATGTAGGCTGCTATGCACAAGAAGATTAGTTTATGGGAGTAGTATTTGCCTGCTTTATTGACTTGATTTGCATGGAAGCTTCTACACTAGTGGCAAAAGATGATTTTCAAGCTACTGATATGTAGGGTTCCCTGCACAACAGGTGTGTTACAGGAGTAGTACTGGTGTGCTGTATTGGTTTTGAAGCTGCTAAAAATGCCAAAGCGCATGGCTGAGTGGAGAGAGAGGGGGAGGAGATGGATAGTGTGACAGGGGGATAATGTGTTGGAGAGAGGAAGGGGAGAGGGGGAGATGGGGGAGGGGGGGTGGAGAACACAGAGAGAGGGAGAAAGTGATAGATGGAGAGAAAGGGGAGGAGGTATGTTGTGTAGGTAGTATCAGCATGCCTTGCAGTTGCTATACATGCAAATAGGTGCAACTGAGAAGAGAAAGAGAGAGAGGAGATATATAGTAAGAGAGAGGAGAAGATGAGGTGGATAGAGATAGGAAAGCAGAAGAAGGAGAGGCAGAGAGGGGGAAGAAGGTGATGGACAGAGAGAGGCAGAGGAGATGGGTAGAGAGAGAGGCAAAGAGGGGACTGACAGAGGGAGTATATGAATAGAGAGTAGGTGAATACGCAGGAGGCAAGTGGACGGAATAGAGGGGAAGTGGGCAGAAGAGGGATAGGAAGGGATGGTAAGAGAGGGGGAGATACATAAGGTTGGAATGACGGACAGGACAACCTGCATGTCAGTGGGAGGAATGTTTACCTTGCCCTCACTGTATAGGATTCCCTGCATGAGAGGTGGTTGTGTAGCAACAGTATCAACCAGCCTTGTTGATCTGATTTGCAAAGCAACCTATGCATCAAGAGCAAAAAACTGTTTTGAAGCCCCAGACATGTAGGCTGCCCTGCATGGCAGAAATGTTGTGAGAGTACTGTTGGCCTGCTTTATCTACCAGTTTTGCTGGGACCACACAACCAGATGTGCTCAGTTGGGGGAAGATTGAGATGGATAGAGCCAGGGATGGACAGAGAGAGGGGATAGGAGGGGCTGAATAGGGTGAGAGGGGCACAAGAGGATGGATAAGGAGAGGGTGGAAGGGGGTGGTGGTAGAGAGAAGGACATGAAGGGACAGATAGGGAGTGGAGGCAGGAGGAGACATATAAGGAGAGGGGGAAGGAGGGGATTAATAGGGATATGCGAGATGGAGAAGATGGAGAGAGAGAGAGGAGGGCACGTGCAGAAACATGGGAAGAGGGGACAAAAGGAGATGGATGGAGAGGGGATGGAGGAGATGGACAAAGAGAGAGTGGGAGGGGATAAGGGAAAAGAGAAAGAAGGAGATGAGAAAGTGGACAGGAAAAGAAGGAGGAAGTGATGGACAGAGAGACAGGGAGGACGAGATGGGCACTGGGAGCTAAGGGGACAAAATATAGTCCCTAAATAATGTATACACTCTTTGAAACAGAATATCTCTTTAATTAAAAGAGACAGAAATACAATTTTTATGGGTAATAATTTAGAAGGCAGTGGAAAACATAACAATGCTTTCTTTTGCTTCAGGATTGTCAGCAAACATGGCGTTATTGTTTGAACAATGGAAACGGGTGCTAAAGTATTACTGGAAAATACAGAATGTGAGTGCAGTACATTGACGTTGGAGAGTTAAATTTGGAACACCACCACCAACAAGAGTAACAATTATAAGAATCAGAGATAAGTTTGAAGTTGAAGGAATGGTGCATGATATGAAGAAGGGACATAGCGGACGAAAGAGAAGTTCAACAGACAATGAGAGAGTTGATGTAGTAATCCAGGCACACACAATCCCTGAATAAATGATCTGCAGAAGCAATGTTCATAGAATTTTGTGGTCTCAGAACTTTAAGCCTTACATTCCAAGACTTCTCCATGCTCTTAATGAGGATGATACTGATAGGCGAATTGAATTTTGTGAGTGGTTCATTAATGGACGTGGAGAAGAGCAATGTTTCCAAGATCGAATTCATTGGTCAGATGAAGTGATGTTTAAACTTGATGGAACAATTAACCACTATAATTGCGTGTACTGGGCCAGGGAGAATCCATAAATAATTGAGCAAAGGTATGTTAATCTACCAGGAGTAACAGTCTGGTGTGGTCTGTCTTCTAGAGTGCTAACCATGCCTTACTTCTCTGACAACACTGTCATGGGCGACTCATACTTGGAAATGTTGGAAATGATAACTGCTGGTGTTAGTGTTGTGTTTGGAAATGAAGATTATTACTTTCAACAGGATGGGCCACCACCTCACTTTCACCTGGATGTGAGGGCATTTCTCAATTGCACATTCCCTGCCAGATGGATAGCATGAAGAGGGAGTATGGAGTATCCCACTCAGTTTCCAGATTTAACTCCTTTAGACTTCTTTCTGTGGAGTACTCTCAAAAACACAGTTTACACTGTGAGACCACACACACTGGATGATCGTAGAGAGCAAATTGAGCAAGCCTGTGATGCTATTCCATTGGAAACAATAAAGTTGGCATGTCACTCAGTTGTAAGTTGTTCTTGATGGTGTATTGCACTGGACAGACACCGGTTTGAACATTTACCACCTTAAGTTGAACCAATAGGCACCCAACACCACTAAAATTGTATTTCTAACCCCTTTCATTAAAGAGATGTTCACTTTCAAAAAGTGTATACATTAGTTTGGGATGCCCTATATATATAGAGAGAGATAGAGAGGTGAAGAAGTATGTCATGCAGCATGCCTAGCTACACATACCAATGGGCACAGCTGAGCAGGGAGGGGAGAGAGTGATGGATAGTAAGAGAGAAGATGTATGAGGTGGACAGAGAAAGGAGGGACTGTAAGATGGGCAGAGAGAGAGAGAGAGAAGGCAGAGGAAATACACAGAGAGATGGGTACAGCAAGGATGGACAGAGAGAAAAGAGAGGAGAGGTACAAAGAGAGGGGAGAAGAGGATATTTTCAGAGAGAGAAGGTGACTGACAGTGAGATGGAGAACGGGAACATGCAGGAGTCAGGCAGAAGTGTAGAGGGAGAGTGGCAGGTGGAAAAGGAAGAGGGGGAGGAAGAGATGAACAGAGAGGGGGAGAAGGGGATATGAGAGGGGAGGAATATACTGTATAGAGGTGTAATGGTAATTGTGAAAACATGAAGTGCATGGAGTATTGCCCGAATGTTCGATGCCTGCGAGTAAGGAAGTTCTTGTGATAATTGGCAAAGAGAATAATCCATGGTTTAAAGCTAATATGTTGCAGAGTAATTTTAATATGAATACACAAAAAGAAGTTAAAGAACATGTTATATACAATAATTTAGGGCTGAGCGATTTAATATGCAACCACATACTATTTTTATTAATAAATCAGGCTTATACTAATTTATTTTTGGATCTAAAATGGCTATAGCTATGGATTTTACAGATTGGGTAGTGGAGGAAGTATTGTCTTCAATTCAAAACATGGTCAATACAAACTACAAGCAACAACTGAAAATTTGTAAGAACAAATTGGAGATTTACAAATTGATAACGAAATGGCTATGTGTGTACTGAAGAAAAGAAGAGAAGGAATTCAAAACTTAAAAAGATGGGAAGAATTGCTTGTAGAACAAATTATCAAAATGCAAACGCGTGTCATTGTACCAATTGAAAATACTGTTTTGAGAAATGTCTTTGTTCTTCTACAATTATTTGATAATGACTCTGAGTGTGATTACTATATGATTAGAAGCAAAGACGAAAGCTTCAAACATGGTTATATGTACTTATAGACACACATCCAAATTGTAATGAAATAATTTCAATCGAATATAATCCTAGTTCAGTCAACTTGTATAATAAAATGAAAGAAAAACTGAATAAGAAGATTATTTGCTAATGACTCTGAGTGTGATTACTATATGATTAGAGGCAAAGACGAAAGCTTCAAACATGGTTATATGTACTTATAGACACATATCCAAATTGTAATGAAATAATTTCAATCGAATATAATCCTAGTTCAGTCAACTTGTATAATAAAATGAAAGAAAAACTGAATAATAAGATTAATTTTTACAGAAACTACTTTTCATTACATGATGAATACACTGAGCAGCAACTTTTACAAGATGTAAGAAATCTTTTACACAATATTCAAAAATATAAACTCCATCTTGCAGACAGGGTATAATTTACAATGATAAAAAGAATAATTTTTTACACAAACCAGTAATCGATGCACTGTATGACATCTTTTGTAAAACAATTGTTGTACTTGTGTGACTCATCAAGGGAGGAACAAATTGTTGCCGCCTTTAAATATGCAAAAATATTTAATAGTCAGTGAACAAAAGTAACTAAGAATTGGATAAAAAAGTGACAACTACAGTATAAATGAATCAGTTTTACATACATTAGTTTTTGAAGATATAGGTTGTTGCGAATTGGTACCCCCTTTGAGGTGGTGAAGGTCCACCCCCAAAGTTTTGATGACAAATATGAAAATATATTAGAGATCCAACAATTCAGCGGTTCTAACTTATAATTATAAAAGAACCATAATGCAGAAGAATATCGTAAAATATATAGTGATATCTGGGTGAAAGAACTGTTCGCCCAACCAATTATAAAACGTAACATAATATTTCGCCTTACGGGGTATAAATATATTTATTTTGTTTTGAAATGTTGTTGTTGTGTTTATGGTCTTCAGTCCAGAGACTGGTCTGATGCAGCTCTCTGCACTACTCTACCCTGTGCAAGCTTCTTCACCTCCAATAACTACTGCAATCTACTACATTCTGAATCTGCTTAGTGTATTCATCTCTTGGTCTTCCTCTATGATGTTTACCCTCCACGCTGCCCTACAACTCTAAATTGGTGATCCCTTGATGCCTCAGAACATGTCCTACCAACCGATCCCTTCTTCTAGTCAAGTTGTGACACGAATTCCTCTTCTCCCCAATTCTGTTCAGTACCTCCTCATTAATAACGTGCTCTATCCATCTAATACTCAGCATTCCTCTGTAGCAATACATTTCAAAAGCTTCTATTCTCTTCTTGTCTAAACTATTTATCATCAATGTTTCGCTCCATACATGGCTACATTCAATACAAATACTTTCAGAAACGACTTCCTGACACTTAAATGTTCAAATTTCTCTTCCTAAGAAATGCTTTCCTTGCTGTAGCCAGTCTACATTTTATATGAAGACCACATGGAAAGAGGGGGTTCAGTCCATTTTATAGATTTTTCAAGAGAGCAATTTTAAAGTTTAAAATGTTACAGTTTCATTGGTTATTGAAATATACTTTTGTAATTTATACAGTACATTCAATAACCTTTTCTTTAGAATTCCTTAAAAGTGGAAAAATTATTATTAAAATTCGACCCTGGATGTCTTTTTACCTGAATTTCTATTTTTTAATTTCTTAGCATAATGCACTAATTAAATTGTAAACGTCAGCCTGTGATGTGATATTGGGATGATACTTCACTACAAAACTTCCCTGCAACTCCCTTGACAAAGGTCTATTCATCTTTGAGTCTAGTTATTATTGTACAGGGTGTTTGTGACTAATCAGGTTTTAGGAACAATACTGTTTATCAATATTCTGTTTTTATGTTCATTGAACTCATGTAAATTATAATGATTAATAAGCCCATGTCTCAACTTTTGCATCTTTAAATCACCTGGTATACAACTACCAACAATTATTCAATAAATAGTTACAACACATACATTGAAAATACAGTTAATAGGACATAATTTCAGTTATCAGCATAAATCACAGTTTTGCCAGAAAGGAATGTTTTTATAGTACTCTTGGGAGCCTGTGTCACAGAAAACCTTCATTTCTTGCAGATCATGATACTTTTCCTTCGTGATAGATAGCAGTCCTCAAAGATCAGACATGTGACCTCTTATTAGCATGGTATCTCAATATGTCTGTTATAATAAAGCAGGGCCTGCTATTCACACACTGATATGATCTAGTTTCATTTAATTACTGTGACCAAAGTCTTTATCAGCCTACATTCATAACACGATGAAGGAAACAAAAACTCTCCTTCTGCAAGTTCAGGTTCTTCTTCCATTCATCCAGCAGGAGCAGTAACAACTGATGTGATTCAAGATCCGTTGTGTCACATTTTATGATTAGCCTTGGATGGTGATGTTCTTCCTTAATCTCCTTAATAATTTGCAATGCGAATGGACATTTTGGTCGGTATCTTGAGTGCAAGTAATCAGTCTTGTCATGTATCATTGAGCCATTAACTTCAACAACTTGAAAAGCTGTGGGTTTCGCATGCACATCTTTAATTACAACTGTCCAGTCCTTAAGGGAGCTCAGCTTTTGTTTTACATCTGATGAGGCCCATGTCTTTGTCACTTTCCAAATGTGAATGTCCTCTTACTGGGTGAATATCCTTTTAATGGGAATGTCACTCAAATTGGTTCAAATCGCGTTGCATGATGGAAAAGATAATGGATGAACCCGAAAAGGATGTAGTTTCTGTGACCACCACATGAGTCACAGAAGATTTCCAAATTTTTAACACAGGATCCAGAAACGAAGTAACATAATGATGCAGGAAAGGAACTACTTCATTTGAACCTTTCTTCCCTATAAAACACTGTATTACTGTCTGAGAGTCAATGTATGTTAAATTGCTATAGAGAAAGCTGTCGCTTATAATAGACAATGTTGGTGCTGGTGTTTGGACATGGAAGATTTCGTTGGAAATCCATATATATCGATTCGGTGTTTGATAACTTTCTGCTTCTCTGTCAAGATTGTCTTTTACGCTGATAGAATGTATCAGATTTATGGCAGTGCAGTTCATATTCGGTATTCTCTTTCTTAATATTACTGATCTTTACTTTTCATCTACTGCATGTGTTAGTTGTGCCATAGAGCTTTGAAAGTTACAGAAAACTTATCACAAGTACTGCATCATCTATCACATAGAGAGAAACAGAATTAAAAAATTCACGGAAATCTTCATGTCATACTTTGAAGCTGCATTTCCATTAAAAAAACGAAAATGTCAACCTAACTTCAAAAAGAACAAATGGATTACAACAGGTATTAGAATCTCTTGTGCAGAGAAAAGAAGATTACACGATATAGCAAAGACACAGAACATGCCTGTTGAATTTCATTTGTACCTGAAGAATTACAAGAGGATCTTCAAAAATGTTGTAAGGAAAGCTAAAACAATGGCAAATGACAAATACATTGAAAATTCAAAAAACAAATCTAAACCTATATGGGAAGTTATAAAAAATCAAACAACAAGTGAAACTAAACAATATAAAAATATGAACTTATGTTACGAAGGATAAATGATTTCTGGCCCAACACAAATTGCAGGGTCCTTCAACATATATTTTGCAAACATAAGTGAACAGTTGGTGAGTGGACTGGAAGAACACAACAAAATATCACCTCCATGATGCAATAGTGTGAGAAATGTGTCTACATCTTTGTTCCTTTCACCCACAAATACTGAAGAAATTTTATCAGTTATAAAAACCTTGAAAACAGGGTACTCATGTGGAATTGATGGAATACCAGATGCAATTATTAAAAAATGCTGTCTTGCCTTAGCTGAACCCTTGACACGCTTGTGCAACAGCTCACTGGCATCAGGAACCTTCCCTTCATGCTTAAAAACAGCAAAACTGAAACCACTGTTCAAAAAAGGAAATCCAGAATGTGTTTCAAATTATAGACCAATAGCCCTACTGCCTGTATTTTCAAAAATTTTAGGAAAAGTTTTTTTATAAGAGATTGTCTGATTTCCTAAATAAAATAAAATTCTCTCTCCTTCACAGCATGGCTTCAGGAAAGGCTATTGAACTGAAAGTGCAGTATTTGAATTTCTTTATGAAATCTATACTAAACTGGATGCAAGTGAGTTTATGACAGGTGTATGTCTCGATTTATCAAAAGCTTTTGACGTCATTGACCATAATGCCCTACTGCAGAAGCTTGACCAATTAGGAATTAGAGGTATATCCCATGAGTGGCTCAAGACATACCTATGTGGTCGCAAACAGGTGGTTGAAGTGCAATATACTGACCATAACAAAATCAGCTAGTACTATTCAGGATATGAAAATGTGAAATATGGCGTCCCTCAAGGATCAGTATTAGGACCCATTCTGTTTCTCCTCTATGTCAATGATCTTATGTACAACAAGTATTGCCAAACTACCCTCCAATTTGCAGATGCTACAAGCTTCCTTATTAGTGGTAAGATTCCACTATCCAAACAATGAACAGTGTAGAACAGTGGTTCAGCAACAACAAGCTAATTATAAACAAAGAAAAGACAGTAGCACTGAACTTCTCTAATGTAAAAGTAAGACACCACCCAAACATAGAAATAGAACTTAGGGATAGAGTTCTTGAAAGTGTTGACATCACTAAATTTCTGGGGCTTTGGCTCCAGAACAACACAAAATGGGAGATACACATTGAATATTTGCAAAGAAAACTAAGCAAAACCTGTTACATGGTACAGATCTTAAAAACTTGTTGCAGCAAAGCCAGCCTGCTAAATGTATACTACTCCTGTGTGCATTCTGTAATTAAATATGGCATAATCTTCTGGGGCAATACAAAAACAAATATTAAACTTTTCAGAATGCGAAAGAGAATACTAAGAATTATTGAAGGGGTAAACAATACGAAATCATGCAGACCCATATTCAAAAAACTGTCAGTTCTTCCTCTTCCTTGCATTTTTATCTACAAAACAACAGTTTTCATCAAACAATATATTGATAGACACCCAGATATCTTATTAAAAATGAAGATGTACATGCACATAATACAAGGCAAAAATCTGACCTTCATATGAAACAGGTGAGAACGAACATCATTGTGCCAAAGAGGCACACTACATACTGAGATAAAGATTTTCAATAATCTACCTAACCATATTAAATCAATAGGTAAACTCTGTAGTTTTAAGGCTGAAGTAAAGGGATATTTAATTGATCATTGCTTTTACAGTCTGACAGAATATATAAAAGCCAAACAACAAAAATAAAGATGCATTATTAATATTCTACTTTGTATGTTTGTTGTACATATGAATCTTTGCTAAATCACTCAGTATCTAGTCCTTAGGATTGCAATACAAACTGTATTTTATCTTGAAAATACATAGCCACTATCCTTGTATATATTCTATACATAGAAGATTTGAAGGACTAAATAAATAAAATAAATTAAAAAGATGTTAAATTTTGTTTGAAATATTTTACAAGTTTCATGTGATATGTAACAAATAGAATGTGTCTCTTGAAACATTTTCTTGATTGTGAGTTCTTCAGGCAAATACAGTTTCTGTGTTTTATTTATGCTATAATGACTGAACCATCCTTTAAATGACTTGATTTGAGTGCAGATGTTTTGCTCTGTTTCTGTTGAAAGTTTACAAACTTGGTTTTCCCTCGTTTATCAACTGGCAGCATGCCTTCATTTTTAAGGAATTCCTGGTAGTTTCTAATAATTTCTTTGAAATACCACAAAGTGATATAAAGACCTTTTGACAGACAGACAATTCTCTCATAGTATTGTCTCTCATTATTCTGACCTTATAATTAAATGTATAATCACACAAAGTAGCTACTGTCTCAGCTTGTGAGACCGGCATTTTACATTGTCAACAGAAATCAGTGCTGCAGGTGACAATGTTGCTCATTCCAGTCCTTCAGCATATTGGAATTAGATATTAATGTATACTTCTCTGCCTCAGTTAGCAAATCAGTACAATTCTTCTTACAGTTACGATGCTCTCCTATTTCATGTGACAATGTTTTTAGCTTTTTAGATACTTCAGATTGTCTACCATAGCTGTGCCTTTTTCTAGACTTACCACTGCAGCTTGACTCTGGATATTCCATCACCAGTTGAAACACCAACCTCAGTTGGATTTTAAATGAAATTCAATTCTATCTACCCCACCACAAAGCACTGAAGCAATTGTCAAGGCTGCTCTGTGATAGCACAAATCATGGCACGAAATTCAGTTCCACCACAGAACAAAGCAAACAAGCTAATGTCAAATCTGCTCCATTTTAGCTTCGACAATACAGAAGAAAGATCAACAATGACATTGCATTTAACAATGTCAACAATGGGATTTCCATAAAAGCAGACAAATAATCACTACATCTCAGATATATGCACCTGCTGGACTTCACCCTTTCTGTCCATGTATTGGACGGACTTGACCCACTTTCTCCATATATACCATCTGAGTATAACTCTGTGACTATACCCATCACATTCATTTAAGTTCACCAACTGAAAGTACATCAGAAGAACTTCTTTATGATACCATTAACTCATTTTCATGAGATTTGAGCTTAACCCCTTCTTTCCGTGTAGTCTTCATATACTCTCTACTTTGACCATCATCAGTTATTTTACTGCCCAAATAGCAAAACTCATCTACTATTCTTAAATGTCTCATTTTCTGTTCTAATTCCTTCTTTAGCCTCACCTGATTTAATTTGACTACATTCCATTATCCTCATTTTGCTTCTGATGATTTTCATCTTATATCCTACCTTCAAGACACTGTACATTCCGTTCAACTGTTCTTCCGGGTCCTTTGCTGTCTCTGACAGAATTACAATGTCATCAGCAAACCTTTTTTTATCTCTTCTCCATGGATTTTAATTCCTACTCCAAATTTTTCTTTTGTTTCCTTTACTGCTTGCTCAATATACAGATTGAACAGCATCAGGGTTAGGCTACAACCATGTCTCACTCCCTTCTCAATCACTACTTCCCTTTCATGCCACTTGGCTCTTATAATTGCCATCTGATTTCTATACAAATCGTAAAAAAGCCTTTTGCTTCAAGTATTTATCCTTGTTCCCTTCAGAATTTCAAAGAGAGTATTCCAGTCAACATTGTCAATAGCTTTCTCTAAGTCTACAAATTCCATAAACATAGGTTTGCCTTTCCTTAACCTATCTTCTAAAATAAGCCACAGGGTCAGTATTGCCTCACGTGTTCCAACATTTCTGTGGAATGCAAACTGATCTTCCCTGAGGTCAGCTTCTACCAGTATTTCCATTCCTCTGTAAAGAATTTGTGTTGGTATTTTGGAACAGTGACTTATTAAACTGATAGTTTGGTAATTTTCACACCTGTCAACACCTGATTTCTTTGGGATTGTAATTATTATATTCTTCTTGAAGTCTGAGGATATGTCACCTCTCTCATACATCTTGCTCACTAGATGGAAGAGTTTTGTCATGGCTGGCTGTCCCAAGGCTGTTAGTGGTTCTTACAGAATGTTGTCTACTCCCAGGGCCTTTTTTCGACTTTGGATTTTCAGTTATCTGTGAAATTTGTCATGCTACATCATATCTCCCATTTCATCTTCATCTATGTCCTTGTCCACTTCCATAACATTGCTCTCAACTACATATCCCTTGTATACACTCCTTCCACCTTTCTGGTTTTCCATCTTTACTTAGGACTGGTTTTCCATCTGAGGTCCTGATATTCATATAGCTGGTTCTCTTTACACCAAAGATCTTGTCAATTTTCCTGTAGGCAGTTTCTATCTTACCCTTTGTGTTATATGTTTCTACATCCTTACATTTGTCCTCTAGCCATCCTGCTTAGCCATTTTGCACTTCCTGTCAATCTCATTTTTGAGACATTTGTATTTCTTTTCACCTGCTTCATTTACTGCATTTTTATATTTTCTCCTTTCATCAGTTAAATTCAATATATCTTCTGTTACCCAAAGATTTCTACTAGCCCTCATCTTTTTACCCTCTCAATCCTCTGCTGCCTTCACCATTTCATCTCTCAAAGCTACCCCTTCTTCTCCTATTGTATTTCTTTCTCCTGTTCTTGGCAGTCGTTCCCTAATGCTCTCTCTGAAAGTCTCTACAATCTCTGGTTCCTTCAGTTTATCCAGGTCCCTTCTCCTTAAATTCCTAGTTGTGGGAATTTGAAAAATTAAATAAATAAAATGAGAAATGTGGAAATATTTTTCTTGTTATTCAAAATAATAAATTAATATTAACAATAAAAGAATTTGTATGCTGATTGATAATGAAAATAACCCTTGGTTTAAAGGAAAAGATGGTGCTGAAATTATAGAATACAAAAATCCACAAAGAGCCTTAAGAAACAATGTATAAGAAAAACATAGAAAAGTACATAATAATATAGCGGTGATCAAATTGGTCCCCCTTTAAAATAACAACCACGAACTGTGTTCATTAATGAATCTGGTATATATTCACTAATTCTCAAATCTAAAGAGTAAAAGCCAAACAGTTTACAAAATATGTAATCTTTACTAGCCCAACTATTACGTAAATTATAAAATCCCAACCATTTAACATATACTTCATCTCCCTTCTTTCTTAAAAATTTCTCAGCAAGATATGCATCTGGATATTTTGTCTTCAGTAGCTCACACTCGCAAAAATTTCGTTTTATTTTCTATCCATCCAATGCCTTTAATTTAAATGTGGTTGCTTTAGAATGAATAACATCTTCAATTTCAAAAATTTATGTTGGCCAATTAGTGGTACAACCTGTTTCAAAAATTCCTTTAACTTTACTAATTCTAACTTCATTGCCTATTTTATGTTTAGCATACAATGACATCTGACTCATAATTTTTATCATATACATCTATTGGCTTCAGTTTTATTGTTGAATGTTTTGTATTATTATATTCAGCGACAAATTTTTCGATCCATTTATAATTTCCTTGTAAGTCAAACTTTTTCCAAATCTTTTCTTCAAGTGTGCTGCTAAATCTTTTTACAACAGACGCTTTTAATTCAGGAAGAGTTAAATAATGAGTAATATAAATTTTTTCATAAATTCTTGAAAATCTTTGTTATGGAATTCTTTACCATATTCTGTTTGTAAATTTCTTGGGGTTCTCTCTCTTAATACTTTTTCAAAAGCATCAACTATATTTTTACTAGCTTTATCTTCATCTGAAATTGTCACGAAAATTTTGAAAAACTATCAGTTACAGTTAAAAAATTATGCATCCTTTATTTATTTTTGATATTTCTTTTAAAGTACCTGAATCCATTTCTAGTAAATCCACTTGCCATAAATCATTTAAACCCAAAAGAATTAAAAATTTTTCTCATTTGTTAACGTAATTTATTAATAATTTCTTCATGAACATTTGAATCACCCACATATCTACAAAAAAAAATTGACAAATTTTCCTTCTTTCAATTTTACATACTGTACAAATTCCTTCCATTTTTAGTTGTTACTCTTTGAGCATTATGTGTTTAAGTAAATTTTCTGGACTGAAGTTCCAGATATGTTCACCCATTTATGCTGATTAAAAATTTAATGAGAATTAAATTTATTGAGGCATTCTATTTATCATCATTTGATTCTAAACACAATTCATGAAACAAGAGTAATGCACCTGAAACAGATACAGTTATAACAGATTGATTTAGAGATAAAAAATTTTATCTTTTATATTCATTTCGAGTGATGGATTGTTGAATTGTATTGGATACAAAATTCATAGTTTATCGACATTTTATCTTTTTATCTCCATTTTAAAATCTCTAGGTGCCACATCACTATTTACATTTGCTCCAAATAAAATAATTATCTTGATTTTCATATCATAACCAAATGTATATTTTAATACTTCATCACCAGTAACAAAACTAAATTTCAGTTTATGTTTGTCACATAGTTTAGCTTAAAGCTTACTTAAATGGTTTAAGTATGGTGTTAAATGTAACTTTCAGAAATAATCTGGAAAAGCTTCTTCTGCTTCCTGTTTTGTAAACTGTGTGTTATAGTGTGATAGTTATTACTATGAACTTGAGTAATATCTTCATATATTGTATGACATACTTATCAAGTTACGGGTATGTTAGAATACTTGCATATTCAAATTTTTTAACATATTCTTTTTCTAAGTATTGTTTCGTAGCTGAATCATAACAACTTATTTGATCTTTTAAATCCACTAACCTTCAACCTTTGAAATTAATATAGTTACTTTAAAGATGTTACATAATTCTTTATGAAACAGTTTAATTAAATTTTATATTTTTGGATCTATTTCATATTTAATTTTTTCTAATACTGCAGTTTTTATATTTCCTGTGTGTTGCTTATTTATCTTATCAACAAAAATGTCCATTTACTATTTTCAAAATTTCATTAAACTTATAATTATCTGTCATCAGTTTTAAAACAAATATACACAAATGGCCACAAATTACTTTATTAAAATTATGTGTTCGTTGTCTGTACAACTCATTCGAGCCAAGATATTGAACTACTTGTATAGGAAATTTCCTCCAAATGAATTAAACAAAATTTTTTTTATCTTTATTCATATAATAACAGATAACTGGCTCACAGTGATTTGTTATTATATGAATAAAGATAAAAAAATTTGTATCTAAATTAACTATCCCAGATTCATATTCTCTAGCATGACTAGATAATACATTACTCATGAAAACACCATGAAAGTATTTCATTTCTAATTTCTGTATCTGAATTACTTAATGCATTAGGATACATTTGGATTATTTTTTTGTTCCAGTTCCAGCTTTCATCTCCATTACTAAATTATGTCTTTTTTTCTTCTCATTCTTTAACACCTTTTTTCCTGTCCATTACTGTTTTTACAATAACCCCCACCTATCAGCTATTGAACCAATAGTTGCTAGATATGGTAATACTGCCAATAATAAAGGGAGAAATCCCGAACTTCTTTCTTTCTTTGTTAGGTATTCGGTAACTTTTTTCACAAGTGTACCTAATGTTAAGAATAAATTATGACCAGCTTATTATATTTTTCTCTTTTTTGTGTGTTAGTTAAAAAATTACCAGGACTATTTAAATTTCATTATTGAGTTTAATTGTAATTGATTTTAGTATAGTTTTGCCACTAGGTAGCTAAATATAGTCAATGCTGAAGTTATTCACTTCTATAGACAACATTTCTTAAAAAGTATTTATGTTTTCATAGTCCCCAAACGATATCACCAAGATGCAAGGCCATACATAATTTTAACTTTCCATACATTATTCCCGTAACTACTGTAGCAGCTAATTTTTCTCCAATTAATGTATGAGAAGCATACATCCTTTCTTTTTCAGTTAACTTACGTTTGTTATTGAACTGTTTAATTATTAAACAGTTTAATAAGTCACAGCTGCAAAATACTAATGCGAATTCTTTACTGACGAACTGAGAAACTGGTAGAAGCCGACCTCGGCGAAGATCAGTTTGGATTCCGCAGAAATGTTGGAACGTGTGAGGCAATACTGACCCTACAACTTATCTTACAAAATAGATTAAGGAAAAGCAAACCTACATTTCTAGCAATTGTAGACTTAGAGAAAGCTTTTGACAATGTTGACTGGAATACTCTCTTTCAAATTCTGAAGGTGGCAGGGGTAAAATACAGGGAGTGAAAGGCTATTTACAATTTGTACAGTACCCAGATGGCAGTTATAAGAGTCGAGGGGCATGAAAGGGAAGCAGCGGTTGGGAAGGGAGTGACACAGGGTTGTAGCCTGTCCCTGATGTTATTCAATCTGTATATTGAGCAAGCAGTAAAGGAAACAAAAGAAAAATTCGGAGTAGATATTAAAGTCCATGGAGAGTAAGTAAAAACGTTGAGGTTTGCTGATTATATTGTTATTCTGTCAGAGACAGCAAAGGACTTGGAAGAGCAGTTGAACGGAATGGACAGAGTCTTGAAAGGAGGATATAAGATGAACATCGACAAAAGCAAAACAAGGATAATGGAATGGTTCAAATGGCTCTGAGCACTATGGGACTTAACATCTGAGGTCATCAGTCCCCTAGAACTTAGAACTACTTAAACCTATTTAACCTAAGCACATCACACACATCCATGCCCGAGGCAGGATTCGAACCTGCGACCGAAGCAGTCACGCGGTTCCAGACTGACGCGCCTGTAACCACATGGCCACCACGGCCGGCTTGAGGATAATGGAATGTAGTCGAATTAGGTCAGGTGATGCTGAGGGAATTAGATTAGGAAATGAGACAATTAAAGTAGTAAAGGAGTTTTGCTATTTGGGGAGCAAAATAACTGATGATGGTCGAAGTAGAGAGGATATAAAATGTAGGCTGACAATGGCAAGGAAAGCGTTTTTGAAGAAGAGAAATTTGTTAACATCGAGTATAGATTTAAGTGTCAGGAAGTCGTTTCTGAAAGTATTTGTATGGAGTGTAGCCATGTATGGAAGTGAAACATGGACGATAAATAGTTTGGACAAGAAGAGAATAGAAGCTTTCGAAATGTGGTGCTACAGAAGAATGCTGAAGATTAGATGGGTAGATCACATTACTAATGAGGAGGTGTTGAATAGAATTGGGGAGAAGAGGAGTTTGTGGCACAACGTGACAAGAAGAAGGGACCAGTTGGTAGGACATGTTCTCAGGCATCAAGGGATCACAAATTTAGCATTGGAGGGCAGTGTGGAGAGTAAAAATTGTAGAGGGAGACCAATAGATGAGTACACTAAGCAGATTCAGAAGGATGTAGGTTGCAGTAAGTACTGGGAGATGAAGAAAGAAGCCTGCACAAGATAGAGTAGCATGGAGAGCTGCATCAAACCAGTCTCAGGACTGAAGACAACAACAACAACAACAACAATGTTTATTATTGCTTCATATCTTTTCCCTAAATCTTTATTATCTCTATATTCAACATCATCTTTTTTGAAAGCTTCATGTAGTGCATTTATTCCTTGATCTCCTCTAGTTAATCTTTCGCCGAATTTGGTCCCCAGACCACAAAATATATAGCCACATAGATCTATTTCAAAATGTAATTTACGAGTATTAATTAATGTGTTAACTACTCATTTTCTTTAATTTTCACTTTGCTAGAGTATGTGTGGTGAGTTATTCAAAAATCTAATCAAATATGGAATTCCTTTTGTCTTGTTGATAATAAAAGTCACTACATTTATTTGTTAATATTTGAGTTACTCCTGCTAATCTGTCATTAAATCTGTAACATCATTTGTCCAAATCATTCAGCTGGATTTCCTATATATATCTTTATTAATCGTTCACCTTTTTTGTATCTGAAAAAAATGAATTTGAAAGTGGTTGTCCAAGTTTTGGAAAATAATCTTCCAAAATTTCATTTGTCAGATATTTACATTTCCTATCTCTACTTTTCTTATTTTATTTGGATTATTATCATAATATAATGATCCTGAATTAAATAACATTTCTGCATGATTTGATAAATCAACAGTATGAAATTTTTCACCCACATCACTTATATTAATCTGTTTTTTTATTTGATAGATTCATTAATCCATCATTACCTTCATATTCTTTTCCTGCAATACTTTATTTATCTAACTCAAATTTTACTGGTTAATTGTCAACATATTTAATCATACCATCATGTTTCAATCCAAAAACTTTATCTTTACTCTGATTAATATGCTTTAATATTCTTTCACTCATATTTGTTTACATATCCTGGTACATCTCCATATTCTTCTATATGTCTATGATGATATGGAACCATTTGTCTTTCAACCTCTATAGCTTTCAGTACATTATCACCTAAATCTTCGATTCCTTCTCTAACTTTTTTTCTTCGATTCCTTCTCTAACTTTTTCCATTGCATCCATGAAAGGTTGGTCTTTTTAATATTTTTCTTACTCTGTTTTTCGTTGTTTTTTTTCCAAACCTTGAATCCTTTTCATTCTTCATTTTTCTTCCTATTTCGAATACTACGAGCGATATTTCGAAAACATTTACTAAGAATAAAAAGAAGTTAATGAAATATGTTTTTATGTGTGGATTTATACAAATTGCTAAGATAATGCATTCCACTTTTACGCTTATCAAAATATAGCAACTATATGTATCTGTCCCACATTTTGCTTCTTCACTAACTCATGAACAATTGGTACAATTTTTACCAATTTTCCTAATTTTTTCTATTGCATTATATAGTAAGAGCTTATTTAAATCATTTAAATATTCACGTAAAACACGATCAGCATGGTACTCTACTAGATGTGTAATATCATCTCTTAATGTACTTGTTGGAATTGTGTGAACAATATATTTCGTGTGTGATGGAGCAAAGTGCACTGTGTAAAATAGACCTCTTTGGCATTGCCTAACACTCTTTGATTATTGTGTTGTGTTCACTGGAATCTTGTTTTGTTCTTGAGTGTGCAAATATAGTTATTAGTAAGATGTCCCTTTTCTCCTTAATACTTATTCAGCTGCGCAAATTCCAATAGTACTCATTTAATAAGGAAATATTTCATACTATATCTGTGTTTCCCTTCATGACACTTTCTAGTCATATCTCTTGTGAAAATGCAAATTGATGATTCCAACATTCACTACACATTTCATTAAAATCATGAAATTTTAAATCACCTTCAACAGACTCATGATCAATGTGATTTAAATTTGTATCATCCTGTCCAAAAATATTTTAAAAAATTATATTAACCCTACTAATTATTTTCTTATTTTTCAATATGTCTAAGCTAAATAAAAAAATCTATTCCTTTATATTTTCTTCTGGTAAAATATTCTCTAACTATATCTTGATTTTCAAGAACGGAATCATCGAATCTACAAGTGAATTATCTTTGCATCTAAAGGTATAATTTCATCACTGTTTTCAATAAACGTAGCAATCTTTTCATTATTGTTGTCTTCAACTTTTTTACACGTTTTATAAATTCTTGATATTTCGATTGAACTTTTTGAATTAACATACAACTCATTAATCTTATTCAAATTTAACCACCCTGGAGCTATAATATACTTGTCAATCATTAATGTTGTTTTTCCACATTAACTTGGCTCTATTATAGCACTGAAGGAAAGACTTTCCCTCTCATCCTGTTTGGTAAGTCTCCCCTGTCCCGACTTCTGGTGGCTTTTCTGATCTGTAAACCTTTTCCTAAACCTCTCCAGTCCTTTTCCTTCACCCCTCTTCCTTCCTCTTCAACCATTAAGCTGGAAGATGGAGCCACTGACTCTGAAAGGTTGTAAAAGTTAAACCATTTTATGTGTGTGTTCCGCTCCCAACGCTTGTTGAGTAGAATTTTTATCTATCTGTAAACCTTTTCCTAAACCTCTCCAGTCCTTTTCCTTCACCACTCTCCCTTCCTCTTCAACCATTCTGCTAGAAGATGGAGCCACTGACTCTGAAAGGTTGTAAAAGTTAAACCATTTTATGTGTGTGTTCCCTTCCCAACGCTTGGTGAGTAGAATTTTTATCTATCCATTTACATTATATTATCAATAATTGAATGTTTATGTAGATGGGCAACAGACTAAAGTGGTAAATTTGTCTTTTGAACTGTGCTGCTCGGATTCTGCCAGAGGTACTTAATGTGCACTGATGTTTCCATTTGTTCTTCTTTAGCTTTAAGTCATTCCATATCTTTTGTAAGTTTTAAGCAACATTGAATCAGATTTGATGTATTACACTAATGTTCTTTTAAATTTGTTATTGATGGGTTTAAATTTTGAAGGTCTGCAACCTTGATCTATCTAAAAATGCTCAGCCTAATGTTTGTGCCAGGCAGGTAAGATTATATGTGTTATTCTGTAGTTTTAAAGGAGCATTCGAAGTCTGTTGGTAAATGAGCTATTGGTTATCGCAAGTGTCTTATCCTTTAATATTGGCAGTTTTAGTACAGTAATTGAAATTTCCACTTATAATTAAAAGGCGTAAGCCTTATTCACTTAAATTAGAGTCACGTAATTGCTTAGCAAGCGTTACACTACTTTAAGAGCTTTATTAAGTCTTGAAAGACCTGAAGACCTTACTGCCAGATCTCTTGACCCTAGGGTCATAATGTGTATGCTGTTTGTTGACAGCCTTTGCTTCTGAGCCATGACATTTTAATTGCTGCAGCACTTGCCCACATCTACATACTTTTGTATTTCGGCCTGTGCATGTACGCAGCCAGTGTCTCTGGTGGCCATTAGTTCTCGCTGGAGATTTGATTCCAACCACAGCTGCTAAACAAGTTCATTTTTCTGGATATTCTAATTGATGGGTGGTTTTATTAACTGCCTTTTCGAGCTTGCCTTGTCTTGTGGTCTAACATGACGAACCTAAGAATCTATTTTCCGTACTTGAGTTTATGAACATGTCTGTATCAACATGTCTGTATGAACATGTCTTATCAACATCTCACAAAAACATATCCATAACAGCAGGTATTAAGAAGTCCTCCCTAACATGTAACCCCCAAACACCTCAGTTCCATGAAAAACATTCGCAATGATCCAGAATTCTTAAATTTCTATCATAGACACAAAAAGATCTACAGAAGGATACTGATTGCTGCAAAAAAGTCAATTAACAACAAATATATATATATATAAAGATCCCTTTTCCCCCTAAGGTAAGTCTCTCCACTCCCGGGACTGGAATGACTCCTTAGCCTCTCCCTTAAAACCCACATCCTTTCGTCTTTCCCTCTCCTACCCTCTTTCCTGATGAGGCAACAGTTTGTTGCGAAAGCTTGAATTTTGTGTGTATGTTTGTGTTCGTTTGTGTGTCTGTCGACCTGCCAACACTTTCATTTGGTAAGTCACCTCATCTTTGTTTTTAGGTATATTTTTCCTACGTGGAATGTTTCCTTCTATTATAACGATATATATATATATATATATATATATATATATATATATATATATATGATGTGACTTACCAAACGAAAGTGCTGGCAGGTCGATAGACACACAAACAAACACAAACATACACACAAAATTTAAGCTTTCGCAACCAACGGTTGCTTCGTCAGGAAAGAGGGAAGGAGAGGGAAAGATGAAAGGATGTGGGTTTTATGGGAGAGGGTAAGGAGTCATTCCAATCCTGGGAGTGGAAAGACTTACCTTAGGGGGAAAAAAGGACAGGTATACACTCGCACACACACACATGTCCATCGGCACATACACAGACACAAGCAGGCATTTGTAAAGGCAAAGAGTTTGGGCAGAGATGTCAGTCGAGGTGGAAGTACAGAGGCAAAGATGTTGTTGAAAGACAGGTGAGGTATGAGCGGCAGCAAATTGAAATTAGAAATTAGTGGAGATTGAGGCCTGGCGGATAACGAGAAGAGAGGATATGCTGAAGGGCAAGTTCCCATATCTGGAGTTCTGACAGGTTGGTCTTAGTGGGAAGTATCCAGATAACCCGGACGGTGTAACACTGTGCCAAGATGTGCTGGCCGTGCACCAAGGCATGTTTAGCCACAGGGTGATCCTCATTACCAACAAACACTGTCTGCCTGTGTCCATTCATGTGAATGGACAGTTTGTTGCTGGTCATTCCCACATAGAAAGCTTCACAGTGTAGGCAGGTCAGTTGGTAAATCACGTGGGTGCTTTCACACGTGGCTCTGCCTTTGATCGTGTACACCTTCCGGGTTACAGGACTGGAGTAGGTGGTGGTGGGAGGGTGCATGGGACAGGTTTTACACTGGGGGCGGTTACAAGGGTAGGAGCCAGAGGGTAGGGAAGGTGGTTTGGGGATTTCATAGGGATGAACTAAGAGGTCTGCGAAGGTTAGGTGGACGGCGGAAAGACACTCTTGGTGGAGTGGGGAGGATTTCATGAAGGATGGATCTCATTTCAGGGCAGGATTTGAGGATGTCGTATCCCTGCTGGAGAGCCACATTCGGAGTCTGATCCAGTCCCGGAAAGTATCCTGTCACATGTGGGGCACTTTTGGGGTTCTTCTGTGGGAGGTTCTGGGTTTGAGGAGATGAGGAAGTGGCTCTGGTTATTTGCTACTGTACCCGGTCGGGAGGGTAGTTGCGGGATGCGAAAGCTGTTTTCAGGTTGTTGGTGTAATGGTTCAGGGATTCCGGACTGGAGCAGATTCGTTTGCCATGAAGACCTAGGCTGTAGGGAAGGGTCCGTTTGATGTGGAATGGATGGCAGCTGTCATAATGGAGGTACTGTTGCTTGTTGGTGGGTTTGATGTGGACGGACGTGTGAAGCTGGCCATTGGACAGGTGGAGGTCAATGTCAAGGAAAGTGGCATGGGATTTGGAATAGGACCAGGTGAATCTGATGGAACCAAAGGAGTTGAGGTTGGAGAGGAAATTCTGGAGTTCTTCTTCACTGTGAGTCCAGATCATGAAAATGTCATCAATAAATCTGTACCAAACTTTGGGTTGGCAGGCCTGGGTAACCAAGAAGGCTTCCTCTAACCGACCCATGAATAGGTTGGCGTACAAGGGGGCCATCCTGGTACCCATGGCTGTTCCCTTTAATTGTTGGTATGTCTGGCTTTCGAAAGTGAAGAAGTTGTGGGTAGGGATGAAGCTGGCTAAGGTAATGAGGAAAGAGGTTTTAGGTAGGGTGGCAGGTGATCGGCGTGAAAGGAAGTGCTCCATCGCAGCGAGGCCCTGGACGTGCGGAATATTTGTGTATAAGGAATTGGCATCAATGGTTACAAGGATGGTTTCCGGGGGTAACACACTGGGTAAGGATTCCAGGCGTTTGAGAAAGTGGTTGGTGTCTTTGATGAAGGATGGGAGACTGCATGTAATGGGTTGAAGGTGTTGATCTAAGTAAGCAGAGATACATTCTGTTCGGTAAGTCACATCATATCCTACAAAACCTTTCACCTGACTCCATCAACCTCCTGACCCCACCAACACCCCGCACCCCTACCTTCTACCTTCTTCCTAAAATTCACAAACCCAATCATCCCGGCCGCCCCATTGTAGCTGGTTACCAAGCCCCCACAGAACGTATCTCAGCCTACGTAGATCAACACCTTCAACCCATTACATGCAGTCTCCCATCCTTCATCAAAGACACCAACCACTTTCTCAAACGCCTGGAATCCTTACCCAGTCTGTTACCCCCGGAAAACATCCTTGTAACCATTGATGCCACTTCCTTATACACAAATATTCCGCACGTCCAGGGCCTCGCTGCAATGGAGCACTTCCTTTCATGCCGATCACCTGCCACCCTACCTAAAACCACTTTCTTCATTACCTTAGCCAGCTTCATCCTGACCCACAACTTCTTCACTTTTGAAGGCCAGACATACCAACAATTAAAGGGAACAGCCTTGGGTACCAACCTATTCATGAGTCGCTTAGAGGAAGCCTTCTTGGTTACCCAGGCCTGCCAACACAAAGTTTGGTATAGATTTATTGATGACATTTTCATGATCTGGACTCACAGTGAAGAAGAACTCCAGAATTTCCTCTCCAACCTCACTCCTTTGGTTCCATCAGATTCACCTGGTCCTACTCCAAATCCCATGCCACTTTCCTTGACATTGACCTCCACTTGTCCAATGGCCAGCTTCACACGTCCGTCCACATCAAACCCACCAACAAGCAACAGTACCTCCATTATGACAGCTGCCACCCATTCCACATCAAACGGACCCTTCCCTACAGCCTAGGTCTTCGTGGCAAACGAATCTGCTCCAGTCCGGAATCCCTGAACCATTACACCAACAACCTGAAAACAGCTTTCGCATCCCGCAGCTACCCTCCCGACCGGGTACAGTAGCAAATAACCAGAGCCACTTCCTCATCTCCTCAAACTCAGAACCTCCCACAGAAGAACCCCAAAAGTGCCCCACTTGTGACAGGATACATTCCGGGACTGGATCAGACTCCGAATGTGGCTCTCCAGCAGGGATACAACATCCTCAAATCCTGCCCTGAAATGAGATCCATCCTTCATGAAATCTTCCCCACTCCACCAAGAGTGTCTTTCCGCCGTCCACTAACCTTTGTAACCTCTTAGTTCATCCCTATGAAATCCCCAACCCTTGTAACTGCCCCCAGTGTAAAACCTGTCCCATGCACCCTCCCACCCCCACCTACTCCAGTCCTGTAACCCGGAAGGTGTACACGATCAAAGGCAGAGCCACGTGTGAAAGCAACCACGTGATTTACCAACTGACCTGCCTACACTGTGAAGCTTTCTATGTGGGAATGATCAGCAACAAACTGTCCATTCGCATGAATGGACACAGGCAGACAGTGTTTTTTGGTAATGAGGATCACCCTGTGGCTAAACATGCCTTGGTGCACGGCCAGCCCATCTTGGGACAGTGTTACACCGTCCAGGTTATCTGGATACTTCCCACTAAGACCAACCTGTCAGAACTCCGGATATGGGAACTTGCCCTTCAGCATATCCTCTCTTCTCATTATCCGCCAGGCCTCAATCTCCGCTAATTTCTAATTTCAATTTGCCGCCGCTCATACCTCACCTGTCTTTCAGCAACATCTTTGCCTCTGTACTTCCGCCTCGACTGACATCTCTGTCCAAACTCTTTACCTTTACAAATGTCTGCTTGTGTCTGTGTATGTGCCAATGCATATGTGTGTGTGTGCAAGTGTATACCTGTCCTTTTTTCCCCCTAAAGTAAGTCTTTCTGCTCCCGGGACTGGAGTGACTCCTTACCCTCTCCCTTAAAACCCACATCCTTTCGTCTTTCCCTCTCCTTCCCTCTTTCCTGACGAAGCAACCGTTGGTTGCGAAAGCTTGAATTTTGTGTGTATGTTTGTGTTTGTTTGTGTGTCTATCGACCTGCCAGCACTTTCGCTTGGTAAGTCACATCATCTTTGTTTTTAGATATATTTTTCCCACGGGGAATGTTTCCCTCTATTATATATATATATATATATATATATATATATATATATATATATATATATATATATATATATATATATACTGCTAATGGAGGGGGATAAGGTAATAAATGATCCACAACACTTAGCCAACTATGTAAACGAGCATTTTTCAAGTATTTCAGAGAAGTTACAGCAAAAATTCCCCAAAACAAATATAACATCTGTAAATAATGTTGCTCTAAATACAATGGTGTTTGTGACTCTTCAAGCTCTCCCGGCGGATGTGTTGTAAATAGTCTTCATGGGTTTGCTGCCGGATCACATTTTGCAAATTCCACAGTATTTCCTTGGAGCAACTGTCTGACATATTCAGGTGGTTCAATCTTGCTGGTGGCTAGGTACTACTGACGGTACCCGCAAGCCGACGCCCCATTTCTAGAACACGAGCGCAAAGAATGCGTCGCCGCGGAAATCGCGCATGCGCAATGATTTACCGTATTCAAACTCCCTCTGCCGAAAATCGCAGAACGGCTCTCCCGCGCGCGCTGTGTGCTGCCTTTGTCAACATTGCGGCCAGACGTTACTCACCAACGGTCGTACTAGGCCAGTGTTATGATGGGCCTGTTATCGAAGAATCTTGATTTTCGCGTCGTGATTTAATAGCAGCCAATGCAGGGTTCCAGGCTGTGCTCAGTTGAAATCCAGTATCCTTGTGGGTGAGATTATCAGCTGTATGGATATGTATGCTGGGGATAGAACTTCCATCTTTTCATAAGTCATACGATGTCCTGTACTCAGGCAGAGTTCCGCAATTGCCGACTTTTCCTGTTGGCGAAGGCGTGTATGAAGCTGATGTTAATCGCAGTGTTCTTGTACTGTGCGGCATGTCTGGTCTATATACGCTGCCCCTCACTGACAAGGAATCTTGTACACACCACATTTCCTCAGTCCAAGGTCATCCTTAACCCAACCCAACAGGTTTCGCAGTTTCGCAAATGGTTGAAAAACACACTTAATTCCATATCTTCCGAGGACTCTTCCGATTCTTGACGACATGGCACCAAAACATAGCAAAATTGCCAGAGTGGTGGGTATCTTCGTATCTCCATTCTGCTCCACTGACTGAACTCACTTGAGCCCGAATGCATCATATATCTGTCTCTCAGAATAATCGTTTTGTCAGAACACTGTCTTCAAATATATTTCACTCGACAGGCTCTCAGGATCAGATACCACATGTGCTCTATGAACTAACGTGCGTAATGCACTACAACATTGTGCAGGATGATGGTAGATTGTGGCCTGCAGATATAGATCTGTATGTGTTGGCTTGCGGTAGGTGCTGTGTCCTAAGCTTCCATCTGCTTTCCTTCGTACCAAGACATCTAGAAAAGGTAAAGTACCATCTTTTTCCACTTCCATTGTGAAGTATATATTCGGATGGAGCGAATTCAGATGCTGAAGAAAAGTAGGTAGAGTATCAAGTCCATGTGACCACACCACAAATGTATCATCCACATATCAAAGAAAACAAGAGGGTTTGAGAGTGGCTGCTGTAGTGCTTTTTCTTCAAAGTCCTCCATAAAATAATTGGCCACCACAGGAGACAGAGGGCTTCCCATGGCAACACCGTCCACTTGTTCAAAATATTGGTCTTGAAATAAGAAGTACGTTGAAGTAAGCACGTGGTTGAATAATGCTACTATGTCCTCCTCAAACTTGTTGTTAATGAGCTCCAAAGAGTCCTGCAAGGGCACCTTAGTAAATAAAGATACAACATCGAAACTTCCTAACAGATCCGATAATTGCAAGTAACATAGGAGCATCTACTTATTTTGTTGCCAAATACCTGACATCACTATTGGGACCTCTCATAGGCAAGTGCGACCATCACATTCGGAACTCTGAATATTTCATAGGTCGCCTGAAAACCGGCGGCAAACCCATGAAGACTATTTACTACAATGACGTTACTTCCAACCATAGAGAATGTAGTCAATAAAACTGTTCAATAACTAAAAAAAATCAGTAGGCTTAGATGAAGTACCAATGTGTGTACTGAAACAATTCATAGAGATTATCCAAGGCCCCTTAACAAATATAATAAATTAATCCTTCACATCAGGGACATTTCCAGAGCAGTTAAAACAGGCAAGAGTTGTACATTTGCTTAACAAAGGTAATGCAGAAGACACAGAGAATTATCGGCCCATTTCCCTGTTGTCAGCATTCTAAAATATAATAGAAGCAATTATGAAAGACAGATTAATGTATTACCTGAATAAATATAATCTTTTAAGTAAATCACATTGGTTTCCAAAGGGGCAAAAATACGGAGTTAGCCATAGTAGAATTCACAAAATTTGTACATGAGGCTCTCGATAAAGATGAGTATGTCACAGGCATATTTTTGGATCTTCCTGAGGCTTTTGATACAGTCGACCACAAGATTCTATTAAATAAAATAGAAGCAATAGGAATAACAGGGGTTGCTAATGACAGGTTTCGATCATACCTAACAGATAGGGTTCAAAGAGTAGAATAACACATACTTCAAATAGATCTAAACATTTAGTAAAACACTTATCAGAACCAAAATACAATAATATAGGTATTCCACAAGGTAGCATATTAGGACCAACACTATTCCTGATATAGATCAATGACTTTCCCAGTAGTGTTACTCATGCTGAAAAAGTTCTCTTCACTGATGACAGCAATATTATAGTCACTGAAAAACAAGAGAACTCCTTGCCGAGAAACCAAATGAAACTCTCAGGGAAGTTTATGATTGGTCAATAAGCAATAAAGTATTGCCCATAAAGAAAACTAATGTCATGAATTTCAGTTTGGAGAGGAAAAATGATAATGTTAAATTAAATTGAAATGGCACCTCTATAGACAAATACAAAATTTCTAGGAATGAATATTGATTCTCAGTTGAAGTGGAGTGAACACACAAAGGTACTTGCAAACAGAAGGTCATCAGCATGTTATGCCCTTAGAATTCTATCATCAGTGTGTAACATGCAGTGTCTTTTAGTTACATATTATTCATATGTACACTCAGTTCTTAGCTATGGCATTCTTTTTTGGGGAACAAACGCACAAAATATGAACACAATTTTCATTCTCGAGAAAAGAGCCATAAGAATAATAACCAAAAATACAAGTCAAGCTCATTGTAAAGATCTGTTCAAAACAATGGGGATTTTAACTGCGCCATGTGAATGTATTTACCAGTCAGTTGTACACATCAAAAATAACTTTTCTAAGTACTGCACAAACAGCACTGTCCATGAGCATGCTACAAGAGATAGACTCAACTTACATTTACCAGGAAAAAATAAACATAAAACTCAAAACACCATCTTCTACCAACGAATAAAACTGTACAATAAATTGCCAAAAGAGATTAAAGAAATTGCAAAGATACATTTATTTAAAAAGGCAATAAAACAAGTACCTGTTATGCAATACATTTTATACATTAAAGGATTACTTAGATAAAACAGAGTAGAGGTTTGATAAAAATTGTTATACAAATAAGTAATAATAATGATGATTATAGAACATCCAGCATTCCAGATAACACCTTCACTTTATGTTTTTTTCCTTCTTTTTTCCTTTCTAGAAATACCCCCAAGCTATGCATAGCACAATACTAACACCTCTTCCTCTTTCTGATCTCAAAATCTCACTCATTATGGAGGGATGCTGACTCAGTTTTTCAGGATAGCAAATGCGAATTTGTGGTACAGAAAATGGCCTAGAGATCACCGGTGTTGTGTGTGTGTGTGTGTGTGTGTGTGTGTGTGTGTGTGTGTGTGTGTGTAGTAAGTGAAGTGTTATGAAACAATGTGGGTATAGTGTGTGCAGTGACTGATAGTGAGATATGAGTGAACAGTGTGGCATTACATTATTTAATTAGTTATTTGTAAAAAAAAAGTATTGTATGTCAGGAGTCAATCTAATGATTGTTTCTAACTAAAAGTCTGTATATATATGTGTACACAAATTAGCTTATTGTAAATTGGTCTAAACTTGTAAATACTTTGACACGTCCTATATCCTTGTGAAAAGAGATCTATGGATGAATAAAGCTACTACTACTGCTACTACTACTACTACAAAAAGGACGTCATCTTCCCTCCAGGGATTCCCATTTTAGTCCATGAAGCATCAATATAATGGTCATGTATTGATTAAACCTGTTGGTGATGAACCTAGCAGCTTGCCTCTACATTGCTTCAATTTCTTCTTTTAATATGACCTTTTGGGGATGCCAAACATACTAGCAGTTCTCAAGAATGGATTGCAGTAGTGTTCTATGTGCAGTCTCCTTTACCAATGAACCACACTTTCCCCAAATTCTCCCAATAAACTGATGTCTTCCATTCGCCTTCCCTACTACTGTCCTTACATGTTTGTTCTATTTATATTGCTTTGCAACATTATGCCTAGATATTTAATCAATGTGATTGTGTCAAGCAGAAAATTACTAATACTGAATACAAACATTATGGGATTGTTTCTCCTACTCACCTGCATCAACCTAATTTTCTTTTTTTTTCCTACATTTAGTGCAGGCTGCAATTCATTGCACCAACTAGAATTTTTTTCTAATTCAGGTTGTATCCTCTACAGTCAGATAATGATGACACATTCCCATTCACTACAGCCACAGATTGCTGCTCACCATGTCTGTCACATCATTTATGTCCATCCTCTCCTACCCCCTCCTTCTTCCCCTCTCTTCCACTACTTATCATCTCCTGCTCCCTACCTCTGTCCATACCCTGCTACGCACCTACTTCTCATAGTTCAGGGGATATGACGTCATAAACAATGAGATGCTTGAAAAACTGCCATATTGTATATGATGATTAAAATTATTGCTTCTTCACCACTAACTCTACTTGCAACACATTTTTCAGACACTATCCATCCTCCTCCCTCTTTGTCCAATTCCTCCTTCCCCTCCCTCTGTCCCTTACTGTATCCATCTCTTTCTCCCCCTCTTTCTCTGTCAACCTCATCCTCCCATTTCTACCTCTATATCTCCTTCCCTCTCGGTCCGTTTGTCTCTCTCTCTCTCTCTCTTTCTCTCTCTCTCTCTCTCTCTCTCTCTCTCTCTCTCTCTCTCTCTCTCTCTCTCCCTCCCCAACTCCTCCTGCCACCTCTCTCTACCACCTCCATCGCAACCTCTCCTGACCAGATCGTATAACTCCCCCTGTCTCTGTCCATATCCTGGTCCCCCTCTCTCTACCTATCACTTCCTCACCCCTCTCTGTCCATTACCTATGTCCCCCTCTCTCTGTCCATCACCTCCACCCGTCTCTCTGTCTAACCCCTCCTCCTCTTCTTTCTAACCACTATCCTCCTCTCCAGTTTTGGCTGTCCAACTCTTCCTGCCCTTGCTCTGTCCATTTCATCCTATCCACTTTCCCACTATCCATCCCCTCCTCCCCCTCTCTTGCAGGGTATGCTGATGCAGCCCATACAACATGCCTCCTCCCTCTTCTCTCTGTCCATCATCTTCTCCCCAGCTTTCTATGTCCAACCCCTCCTCCCCATCTATATGCCCATCCCCTCCTCTCATATCTCTGGCTATCCTCCTACCCCCTATCTATTCATCTCCGCTTCCATATCTCTCTGTCCATCTCCTCTTGCCCCATTTTCTCTGTCCATCTCCTTATCCCCCTATCTTCATTCACCTTCTTCTCCCCTCTCCCTGTTTATGTTTTCCTCCCCTCTCTCTGTCCATTGTTCGACTCCTCTTTTTCCCCCTCTCTGTTCACCTCCTCTCTCTCTCTCTCTCTCTCTCTCTCTCTCTCTCTCTCCCTTTCTGTCCATCTCCCCTCACTCTCTCTTTCCATCTTCTCCTCAGTCTCTTCCTACCCCCTCTCTACCTGTCCTCCTCCCATTCCTACTCTGTCCCCCTCTGTCCATCACCCCCTACCTCTGCTCTGTCTGTCCATTTCCTCTTACCCCTCCTCTCTCTCCATCCAGCTTGTCTTCCTCCCTCTCCATCTGTCCAGCTCTCTCTCTCTCTCTGCCTGCCTCCTCTTCCTTTCCCTGTCTATCTCATCCTCCTCCCTCTCTTACTGTCTGTTTCCTCACCCCTTTCTCTACTCAGCAGCACCCATCTCACTACATGCCTGTTGTGCAGGGAAGTCTAAACATCTAGGAATGCAATGAAGATGATCAATGTAGACTGAACCTGATTATAATTCGAGGTAGTTCAGTCACCTGTATGGTCATAATGGCTTTTCAAATTCTCAAACTACCTTTGGAAACACATTGAATTATTAATGGTTTGGGGGTGGGGGGTCAAGTGACCATAGGTTCAACAGTTTGTCTACTGAGTATCTGAATCACGACATGAAGAGTTTTTGTTAGTCCTTATTCTGCCTACTGTCACTCTTAAAATGTTCATTTGCAAACTACACTGGATCCCTAGGAAAAAATGTTGGAATTAAAAATCTGCATCTACATACATACTCTCCAAACTACCACAAATTCCAAGGCACAAGTATTTCCCATAGTACCATTTATTAGGATTTCTTACAGTTCTATTCACATTTCAAATGCATGAAAAATGTTTAAATTCCTCTGTGGACACTGTAATTAGTCACATTGTGCCTTTGCAGCCAACACAGGGACAGTTCATTGTAATATACTCCCAGATGCTTTACTCAATATGGTTCTATAAAATTAATAAGTATGCTTTGTCAGGGAAGCTGGTGACTATTTCCAAGTGATAGCTGACTCAGCTTTTTCAACTTCAATAACAATAACAGTATATAGCAACAGTAATAATGGAAATAGAGCTCAGACAATTGCCTGGAAAGTGAGCTATTGTCCTTATTTATGATGGAATGTCTCAATGATGGATTTTAAAGCAGTAAAAATGATAAGTGGGACAAATTGTAAAGAGTACCATGGAAAATTGGTTTTGATTTTAAATAGACAAAGTGGCACAAAACAGTACATTTATATGATGTGGCTATGGATTACTAATAAGTAAAAATAGACTACCCAGGATAAGGAACAATTCAGCATTAGAATCTAACAGAAATAAGAGTAGATAAAAATGAGTTTACTGAAACACTTCTTATATTTATTTTGTTTGCTTTTAGCAATGTGTGTGATGATGAATCGGAGTGTATGAAAGAGTGAAGTGCTTTAAGAGAATAGAGTGAATGCTTGAAGATAAAATATGCCTTTCATACTGTTTACATTGATGAAAATTTATATCAGCAAAAACGAAGCTCAGATATAATTTCATTTGGTATAAAGCCAATTTTTCACTTCTTGTCACAATCACCCTTCACATTCAAGCAAAAGAGCAGAAAGTTAACAAACATCTTTTTATTTTTGTGCATTAATTTTATATAGATTTACATTCTGGGATAGCTCACCTTTCCAAAAGAATATTTTCAGTATATAAATGTGAGATCTATGTATAACAATTTGCTTTACCCTTGATCTTCAAGTAGGCGATTGTTTAAAGAGGTAGGTATTTTATATTCAAACACAGTATACATATTCTCTAATAAAATTGGCTGTGAATAATTCGTTTAAGTTCAAATTACATAAATACTTTGATAGAATACCAGATGTAAAGTGATTACTCTTGATCTAAAAAGTGAATTTAGCATAGAAAAGGCTGAATCAAGTGGCTGCTAAAGTCTTTTATCATTCTTCTATTTACATGAACTATCTGAAAGATGGAAAATTTCAAATTTAAAGAGGAAGAAAAAGTGTCTTCTGTGGTATCTGCCTATTCTATGGACGAATTTTTATTTAGAACCTTATTTGATCGAAAATATATCTTACTTTTATTATCATACTAAAATTTCTGTTGTTATAATTATATGAAATCAACTGTTAATTGCCACACTGCAATTTATTTAATAATCTATAAACTTAATTATTTTAAAACATAACAGTATTCTGCACAGGTAAAGATGCACGTGACAAAAATAAAGTAATTAAAAACATCCTTTTAGGAGACTCAGAATAGCAACCAAAAAGTACACAAAAGGGAAGGAGCAGTACTAATTGATGTTTGGAAAAATTGGATCTGCATTAATTTCTAGATAACTCTTAAAAAAGATCACAGGTAAAACTGAGACAGATGAAGGCTGTATTTGAGACTCAGTTTTTCTAAATGGTAGATTTTGGTTGAATGCTGTTGTTCAGAATCACCTTTACTGAATGAGTAAATCTTTGACTGAGAAAATCTCTGTGAACTAGCATAAATTTCTTTTCATTACAGCACTAAAGAATTATAACGCTAATTGACATTCATATGAGATTTTTAAATTTGATCATGCTGATAATTGAAGGAAATGACAGAAACATCCATGAATATTTGTTTATTCTGTTAAAAGTTGATCCTTATGTCACATATTTCCTTAATCCACATTCAAAGAAAAATTCTGCCACTGGCAGTTAAACATTTTGAATTTTTTTATTGGGTGAGAAGGATAAAGTACGACAGGTTATCAGCATGCAATAGCAGTAGGCTAGGTCAAGGACAATAATCAAAGTCCTTATGAATAACTAGTTATAGTTTGGTGATTCTTTGTGCATGTTATAATACGTGAGAAATTACATATAAGATGACTGCACACAACACCCCAGTGAGTAAGCTGCTGCTGTAAGTCTTCACAACATAGAATACATAAATAACTAAATACCTAAAAGAATATAAATGGGTGACAATAAATAAACAGGAAAGTTTCATGCTGAGGTCCATTAAAATTTATTTTCGATATGACAGCCTGTCACTTGCACAAAAACATTGATAGCGAATATAACAGCATTGCTTTGGATTGTACATGAATGTAATCAGTGCTGAGTATTCTTTCTGCTTTGTTCGCCATTCTTTACATGTGAATGATAATTCATGAAACAATTCTTCAAACTTGTTGACCTTATGATTGAATTCATTTGTCTTCAAACTGTCGCAGCAGTGTGTAGTATGAATATGATGCCTTGAGCAGCTGAAACAGACAGAATATGTATTAAGTTTCCTCATATTTGATTAAGTATTATGTATTTTATAGGCACTTCTTATGCATGATTTATCTGGTTTCATGATACAGTATCTTCAAAAATGTTCAAATGTGTTTGAAATCTTATGGTAATTAACTGCTAAGTCCATCAGTCCCTAAGCTTACATACTACTTAACCTGAATTATCCTAAGGACAAACATACACACACCCATGCCTGAGGGAGGACTGGAACCTCTGCCGGAACCAGCCACACAGTCAATGACTGCAGTGCCTTAGATCGCTCGGCTAATCATGCGCGGCTATAGTATCTTCAAATCATTCCCTACACAAGATATAAAAATTGACATCTTTCTTGTAGCCCATATCAATACAAAATAAAATAAAATACAAAACACCTTTGTGCTTTAGAATTGTGAGGAATTTAAAGGTTAATGTAACGATATATCGAAAATAATATTGGAAATAACTGTAAGATCACTTAAACATGAAAGTATAGAGGATCAGATACATCTAAAGAAACAGAATTGGATTAATACAGAATGTTATCCACACAGGCCACAAAAATTATGCCTCCTTTCTAACTGACTTTGTCAACCCTACAGCATGTGAGCAAGGCCACATGCACTGTGGAGCAGGAGAGGTTATGAGCAGCTTCATGTGTAATCATGACATATCGTTAGTTGGATAGATGTACTGTGTGCATGTAATGCCTACTGAAGAACAAATGGACATATAAGGGGAACAGAAAACTGGTTACAGCTGATGATGTCTTATTTCAAGATAGCGATTAGTGATACACATATGAATTATAGTTATGAAAGTGCAACAAAAAGTAGTTATAAAAATGCTCACTATGTCATAAATTTAATGTATTTTGTGATAAGACATGCATTGATGTCATGTATCACTTTTGAGTTGGTAAGAGCAATGTGTTTTGCTTTCTTTTGATCTGTTTTAAGGAATGGACTAACCCTCTGGGGAAAAAGTAACAAAGTTAATAAAATTTTTGTAATTCATAAGAAGAAATAAGAATAATGGCAAGTGTAGATAGTAGAACGCATTGTAAACCTATGTTCATTAAGTATAAGACTTTTACAATAATTAATTATTGTATTCTTTACAGTGTTAATTACATATGTGCTACCCACCTATTTAAATGTGACAAATCAAAGAATGATAATTACACAAGAGTCTGCACATCTCTACCCTACCAGAAAATCAATTAGCAAAAACTAATAAGATAGCAATTGAAATACGTAGCAAGTTCTCTAGACATGCTCCAGGAGCACCAATCAAATTACTTAAGGAAAAATTGTATGGTTTCTTGTTAGAGAACCCAATTTATTCATTAGGATAAATTTTAGAAATGCCCAATATGAGCATAACAATGTAAACATGTACTTTTGTAAAATAAATAAAGTCTACTGATCATGTGCATTGCATGTAATTACGGAGAATGACTCATAATCATATTGTGCAACATAATAACAAAACTTGCTGAAAGAAGAAAGGTGGGAACAGAGAAGTATCAAACAAGTATCACGTGTTCAACAACAGAATTCTTTCATGAAAATTCAAGTGTACAGTAACAGAAATCTGGTACTGTATAAATTATTTCTAGGAATCTATAAACAAACACTAACACATTAAAAACAAAGATGATGTAATTAACCAAACGAAAGTGTTGGTATGTTGATAGAGACACTAACAAACACAAACACACACACAAAATTCAAGCTTTCGCAACCCATGGTTGCTTCATCAGGAAAGAGGGAAGGAGAGGGAAAGATGAAAGGATGTGGGTTTTAAGGGAGAGGGTAAGGAGTCATTCCAATCCCAGGAGCTTGTGTCTGTACATGTGCAGATGTATATGTGTGTGTGTGTGTGTGCGAATGTATACCTGTCCCTTTTTCCCCCTAAGGTAAGTCTTTCCACTCCCAGGATTGGAATGACTCCTTACCCTCTCCCTTAAAACCCACATCATTTCATCTTTCCCTCTCCTTCCCTCTTTCCTGCTGAAGCAACCGTGGGTTGCGAAAGCTTGAATTTTGTGTGTGTGTTTGTGTTTGTTAGTGTCTTTATCAACATACCAACGCTTTCGTTTGGTAAGTTACATCATCTTTGTTTTTAGATTTTTTTTCCCATGTGGAATGTTTTCCTCTATTATATTCATATCATTATTTTGAACCCAACAATTACGTTTGTTATTGTCACTGTTGCATTTTGAAATCTTTTCTGTCCTCTTACTTTCTCTTTTTGTTTGTGCAAGTAGTTTCACTTTGTTTTCACCTTCTCCTTTTTACTGTAATCTACCATACAATTTTATCCTGCCTATATATACTCAATAATACATAACCCACTTCCAAACCATAACCAAAAATTTTTTTCCGCTTTCAACACTACCACTGCTATAAAATCCACCGTTCCCAGTTTGCAAACAGTTCCTTTCACCTATTAAACAAGCATTTCAGCTAGTTCTAATAACTTTCACTTTACTTCCAAAAAAAATATGTCTGCTTGTGTCTGTATATGTGCGGATGGATATGTGTGTGTGTGCAAGTGTATACCTGTCCCTTTTTCCCCCTAAGGTAAGTCTTTCCACTCCCAGGATTGGAATGACTCCTTACCCTCTCCCTTAAAACCCACATCATTTCATCTTTCCCTCTCCTTCCCTCTTTCCTGCTGAAGCAACCGTGGGTTGCGAAAGCTTGAATTTTGTGTGTGTGTTTGTGTTTGTTAGTGTCTTTATCAACATACCAACGCTTTCGTTTGGTAAGTTACATCATCTTTGTTTTTAGATTTTTTTTCCCATGTGGAATGTTTTCCTCTATTATATTCATATCATTATTTTGAACCCAACAATTACGTTTGTTATTGTCACTGTTGCATTTTGAAATCTTTTCTGTCCTCTTACTTTCTCTTTTTGTTTGTGCAAGTAGTTTCACTTTGTTTTCACCTTCTCCTTTTTACTGTAATCTACCATACAATTTTATCCTGCCTATATATACTCAATAATACATAACCCACTTCCAAACCATAACCAAAAATTTTTTTCCGCTTTCAACACTACCACTGCTATAAAATCCACCGTTCCCAGTTTGCAAACAGTTCCTTTCACCTATTAAACAAGCATTTCAGCTAGTTCTAATAACTTTCACTTTACTTCCAAAAAAAATATGTCTGCTTGTGTCTGTATATGTGCGGATGGATATGTGTGTGTGTGCAAGTGTATACCTGTCCCTTTTTCCCCCTAAGGTAAGTCTTTAGTCTTTCCACTCCTGGAATTGGAATGACTCCTTACCCTCTCCCTTAAAACCCACATCCTTTCGTCTTTCCCTCTCCTTCCCTCTTTCCTGATGTAGCAATCGTTGGTTGTGAAAGCTTGAATTTTGTGTGTATGTTTGTGTTTGTTTGTTTGTTTGTGTGTGTGTGTGTGTGTGTGTGTGTGTGTGTGTGTGTGTGTGTGTGTGTGTGTCTGTGTGTTTTGTGTGTATATATATACTTTTTTATTACAAAAGATCTCAAACATAAATGCTGATGTTTTGACTGTCATCTTTTCTATCAGGTGAGACAGTATTTAACCACCATGCCTTACCTGCTATTTTCCTCACGTGTGACTGTGATGTAGATTCCATCTCAAAGAAGATATAATATGTCACAAAAGATACTGCAACTGTTATGTATGGATGAATGCAGACTCTCATCACTGGCACAGAGACATATGGTTGTTGTATGGGTCAGTAAAACAAAATACAAAAGTACAGTTTCTGATTCTCTCCTTCACTTTTGGCTGGGATCTGTATGTTGCAGAATTCTACATTTGTGTTTAAGCCACCTTTATATCTATTTAAAATGCTCACCGAGACAAAGGCATTCTTATTGATTGGATAGATCTGCCCCGCAGTCAGGAGCAATGGTCTCTGCACTCTGCACATAGTAATCGCCAAGTTCTTCCTAAAATCCTGATTACAATCAGGCCAAGCACATCTATAGGCTGCCCAAGAGACCTCCTCACCCTGTGGGAGATAAGAAGTCTATCAGTAGATAACATTCCATATTCTTTTGTAACATACTGTAAAACTCATGACTATTACATGACAGAATTAGGGATTAGTGTATTTCGGTCTGTGACTTCTGTTTTATCATTGTTCTTTGATAAGCATCACAATAACAAGATTTCAAAAAAGTTGCCATCACTGGGATAGTCAGAAACTATAGTAGACATTATTATTTTAGAACCACATAGTTGCTATTGCTGATGAGATGTTCTGTTCAGATATACTTATTTATCCTTAGGAGAAACCAGTTAACCATATTACTATTTCATGTCCAACACGTCAGTACCTAAATGTAGAGCCTTTTTCAGAAAAAGCAACTTGGGAAGACTACTTTCATTAGAGCATAATGTGACACTTTCTGATGCATGAATAGAATCAGTTTTTGAAATTGCAAAGACATGTAAATTATAAAAATATATCAGCCAGAAGGAGGAATAAAGGATAGAAGGAGTAGGGAAAGATAATTATTGAAAGTAAAGAATATGTGTTCCAAAAGAAATAAAATATGTTAAAACCAGTGTGCTTAAAGTTACAACAGAGGTGAGTGAGTATTTGTCAGACAGTGATGCAGGCACTCAGATTCATGTCAAACGTAAATAAAAACACACAAGAAAGAAGAAAATGCCAAAGATGGTTCCATAAATCTGGCATAAGTATTAACAGAATAACTGTATTTCTTGAACTCTCACTACAGTATTCAGAAATAAGTACTGGAAACAACGGACATGCTTCTGTACTACGTGAGTGTTAGCAAACAGTATAAATATTGTTTTTCCATGTCAGTGCAGCATGGTGCCTTAAGGGGAAAATGTGAGCCTGTCACCAAATATCTATGCTTAAAATCAACAGAACTAATGGATATCATAATAGACCAAAAATTAATAATGGTACTTTGTTTGTGCCTTGGAGCCATTATGTAACTATATATTCTGTACTGATTTGGCTTCTCTATTGATGTGCAATGATTTACACAACAAAATGCTTTTGACAGCTCCATCACAGTACCATAAGTTTTCTGAGTCCTGTCAAGTGAACTCAGAATATAAAAAAATCTGTTGTTGCAATTTTGATTCTCCTTTCTTTTCTGAATCTATGTTCTGATGGAGATAAGTGGGATAGCAATGTACTATCTGACATACTCAGTGAGTTCAGGCGACCTCTCCTTGGCAGTGCTGCAATTCCAGAATCAATGATGGTGGTGGTTGTGTGAGACTCAAATATGCAAGGTGGTGGAACTAGGCCAGCTGTGCTTTGTAATCCCTTTGAGCTCACAATCCAATCTGGCACCATGTTCAAAGTATCCAAACAAACTAAATTGCATAAATTGGCACTATGTTGAAAAGCATCCAGATGACCTCAGCAGCATCTATGTGAAGATACTGAGAATGCTGGTGTATCTTACACAGTGTTTGTAATTGTTACTTCTATATCTAAGATACATAACGATTTTGACAGTACTGGTGTAACCGACAGTGTTTCCATTTCTGTATCAATTATCAAAAATACGTAAGTCCACACAAAATTGTAATGCCAAAGTTATTCATATGTCTAAAATGTAACTAAAGAAAATGTAAAAATAATCACAATACCAGTGTAACTTACAGTATTTACACATCTAAAATCTTGTTAAAATACATGTGACACTACTGATCTAACTTACAGCTTAAGCTTCACTGGACAATGAGCAACATTCAACCATTGTACCACATTTGGAGTAAAGAACAAAGAAGCCATAAATTAATTGCGGGGAGTCAATAATTAAAGCTTAACTCTCAAAACGCTGTGGACAGCTCAGAATGGCTTCAAATTTTAACAGCATATTATTGACCCAGGTGATACATCGAGGAACAAAAAAACAATTAACGAACATTTGATTTACAGTCTGCCCTGTAAGCATGAGTATACACTCACCAACAGATGAGCAGCACGTGACTGTTCCTCAGTTTGTGTCCGAGATACCCAACATGGCTGTCTCCATGAAGCATTGCGCGCTACTGGTAATATTTTACAAGAACAGTGACTGTGCACCAGTAGCCCTGCAGAAGTTACAGACAGTCAAGGGTAGGAATAAAGACAATGGTCTGATATCTGCTATGGTTATGGACAAAAGATTACAAAACTCGAAAACACAGGTTTTTTGAAGTGCAATGTGGCAGATAGAGGAAAGTAGTTGATCCAATATCTGTCAAAGCTGTGGCCACAGTATTGCAGGAGGGGTCAAATGGTGATGTGCAAACATGCAGTGCAGGGGGAATTACCTGAACACTGGACAGACCTGAGAGCACAGTGCATAAAATTCTATGAAACATCCTGCATTGCTATCTATACAAAAGCACCCATGTTCAGGAGTTGATTCCTACTGACCTGCCAGCAAGACAAACATTCACTCTGGGATTTATTGCTTGCATGGAAGTGGAAAATGAATGGCCATGGAACATTCTGTAGGTAGATGAAGATTTCCGTTCGAAATCAGAGATATGTAATACACCCAAATGATGAGGAGCAGTGTGTGTGTGTGTGTGTGTGTGTGTGTGTGTGTGTGTGTGTGTGTGTGTGTGTGTGCATATATGTGTTTACTCTAAACTGTTATGTATTTTTACAAATAATTTTAAATTTGTGGCGAAGATTATATTTTTGGGATAGTGACCTTTCTTGTTGCACCATTGTCTTTAACCATATTTCATCTGTGACTTGTTCCACCTGATTTTGTCCAGATTCTATGTAAACATATCATATTATGAAATTCTCTTTGTGTATTACTAATATATCCAGTTTATGTGTTACACTGCAATAAAGAGCTCATCAAGACACCTTGTATCTTCCTTTTTGAAATTGATGTTCACAGGTGCTGCTCAGTCAGTAAGTTCATGGCATAAACGTTTTGTGTGTGTGTGTTTTTCTGACGTATTTTAGATGTGGAAATACTGAAAGTTCCAAAGTTAACGAATTTTTTCGATTAATATTTTGAATATGACGTAGAAATTCACATAATACAAATACCTTTGAGCACAGCCGAGGTTGCTGCTCTGGACTGCATTGTCACTGGGTGTTTCATTTTAATGGTCACTAAAATATTACGCTTTTATTGGCTGCTTTGCGGCAATCTACTGCACTGTGACTGGAAGAGAGTGGGATGGCTTGCTGGTATCTTGGTTTGTGACTTCATCGAAAGAGGGAGCAGGCTTGAGGTTCCCAGCTGGTATTCATGTCTGAAGAATTTTTGAATGTTGGGCTCCATAAGGTTCCCTTTCTGTGCAGCGACCGTGGAATATAAAATTATAAAGAATGTAGCAACCAGTTGCGAAAACATTATTTACCTTGTTGCAAATCGATTTCGACTGATATAAGTACAAGGACAGTACTTCTACTTATGGCATGTATCGGTTAGAAAAATGCACCAATGATGACTGATATGAGTCTAAATCGATTTGCAACAGGATAAATAATGTTTACATGACTGGTTGCTACATTCTTTATAATTTTATGTCTGAACAATACTGCTTGCAACTTGATGAAGAAATTAATAAACAGATCAATTCGTTTCCAGTTGATGGCAGAAAAGACATAGAAGCCATGAGCAGCACTAAAAATGATTTTATATTGTGTGAAAAATATGTGGCCAAAATCCAAGCTCCATAACACATCACAGTGTAATCTTAGGCAGCTGCCGGATGATGTCACGAACAGGCTTCTGCAGATACGTGTAAACAATTTGGCTTGATGATCTTGTTTGGGACTAAGTGCTTATTGAGTTGTTATGGCATCTGAGGACTTCTCTGGCACTGGAAGACGAAAAGTTAGGCAGAAAAATTTGCCTTGGACTACAGTCTAATGTCCATAAAACTAAAGTAACCAAGGGCGATGGCCAAACAGTTTTCCGAAGGACAAATAATTTTTGCAGCCATATTTTAACAAAAGAACTGCCATCAACACCAGCCCTGGCTTCTCACTTCTTCAAGCAGATTTCACAAGCGTTATCATACCGAAAACGAGTCAAAAGAAAATTTTGAAGACACTCCATTGAGGACACTGAGGCATCGACAGAATGAAGCCAGTGGCTAGAAAATATTGCTGGTGGTCATAAATGCACAAAAGAATCGAAAAAAATGGTTTTACAATGTGAGCCAGCTCAAATGGCAAAATCAAAAATGATTTCCAAACCAGGTCCCGAGCAACAGAACCATGGGAAAGGACTGACATTGATAACGCTGGATCAGTTTGGAAAGTATCCTGCTTCGTACTCACAGCTCCAATATACATTTAACATGAGAACAACAACTACAGAAGCCACTCCAAAAAATTTTTGTCGTGGAAGGATTTTCCAAGACCAAAGTTTCTAACAATACGGCACAATTTGTATCAAAGGGATTTGAAGATTTCTGTGGCAGGAATGGCATAGAACAACTAACTGCAGCTCCATTGGAGACTGCTTCAAATGGTGAAGCAAGAATATTTTTCAGAACATTCAAAGAATCCATGAAAAAGGCTAACTGGGTGGTGACAAACAAGCAACATTCTCTCCAGAAAATGGTGATATCTTATCGCACAACTCAAAAAAAACTAATAACTGGAAAATCACATGCTGATCTACTTCATGGACGTCAGGCGAGGATCACATTGTCACAAATCTATCAAAAGAAGATGCAAAGCCAAAGATGAGTTCAGTTCGAAATTGGTGATAAAGTGTGCAAATTGGTGAACAAATGTATACCAAAAATTTCTCAAACAGCTTGTCAATCGGATCACCATGGATCGTAGGCAGTGTAATGAAACAACTGGGAATATATACTGCACATTGTGAAAATGCCTAACAGAATTGTCAAAAGGCATCAAATCCAATTCAGAAAATATAGCATCTTGGAGAATAGAGGGCAACACAGAACTGAAGAACAGCAGTTAATCGACTGACTCTTGGTCCAGCAGTAGCACAGGATGAAAATCAACGCCAGGATAATACTTCAGGAACTGAACAAAAAAATACACATACTGCAGGAGACATAACGGAACTTATGATAACAACGTGGATTTGCTAAAACGTGATGTGCTACAGCCTAACGCCGAATTAACTCAGGAGCAAATGTTATACTGCACAATTTTCTGCACTTCAATAGAATTTCTGTACAGATACAGAAGTGACCTGATTGTTGGTTTTGTATTCAGTTTTTATTTCGGTACATTCACATGTATAATAATATGATTGTACAGACTTACCGTTATGTGTTCAGTGATAAATAAAGATGTGTATTAATACACCGACTGTATTAGTAATTACAACTAACGAGGCCGCTAAACCAAAAAACATGTCAAATTACAAAAATATAAAGTTATTTGGGCCTACCTGTTCTTTTACGTTGTGAGCGGCCCAACAGTAGAAAAAGATTTTCATTGTAGGGAACGGTAGATAAAGTATGTATTTTAGCGCTGAAGACAAATCTGGAATCTGTTCAAGAAGTAAAATGACTTTCTTAGTAAACAAAGATAAAAAATTATAAAATTCGTAGTCTGTCTAATCATTATCGCTAAAACTACTGTAAAAGAGGCCGCTTGGCTATCACAGAAACCTCAAACTAGTGTGTTTCTAGCTTTCATAAATGCACGTGTTCAAGAAGTAAAATGACTTTCTTAGTAAACAAAGATAAAAAATTATAAAATTCGTAGTCTGTCTAATCATTATCGCTAAAACTACTGTAAAAGAGGCCGCTTGGATATCACAGAAACCTCAAACTAGTGTGTTTCTAGCTTTCATAAATGCCTCAGAACGTAACATAATACCTAAAACTACATACGACATGCCACCTTCATACTTTTGACTTTTTGTTGGTTGGCAAAACTAGTTGCTTAAGGTTTCGAGAATCAGCTTGAAATGTAATCCTCGCATTAGTAATTGATAGACTGGCACTCGACAGCAATGTCTGCACTTTGCGATATGTTTTATTTTACTCTGAATTTAAAAAACTTAAAATATTCATCAGTCTCAGTTTCTACAAATTATCTAAGTATTTCGATTAGACAATTGGTAAGTTCTATTGGTTACAGGGGCAAGTAGCATACTCATTGTAAAGGTGCATTACAAATATCCTGTAAACAGGACTTATTTACAAATCTGCTTTCTTTGAAAGGTACCAACTTAACCATGTGAATATTAAGCTAAAACAACGGCATTTTGGTGTAACCGAGAAAGCAGCGACATTTCTGAAAGTAGCAGCTTTCTTTCTACACAGTCCAGTCACATTAATGAGACCACTGCCTGTGTTCCACGTCAGTGTGCAACAACCACTCACAGATGGCATGTGACAGAGGTAGCAGTGTTAAAGCTTATTGAGGGGATCAGTACAGTTCTTGTTGTAATGTGTAAATGGAGTGATTTATCTAACGTCCTAAAGGGCTTTTGAACCAAGGGTGGAAGCATTTTCGAAACAGCTAAGTTCGTAAACTGTTCGCATGCCGCCGTGGCTAAAGTATAGCGTGTATGGCAAAATGGTGGAAGGAAATAAGACTGGGTTTAACGTTCCGTCAACAACAACGTCATTAGAGACGAATCACAAGGTCGGATTGTGTTAAAGATGGGGAAGGAAATCGGCCATGTCCTTGGCAAGAAGGTGCTACCCAAAAACGGCACTGAGGCAACTGTGGTGCACAATGGACCATAAATGACAGGGTTGAACAATGGCTGGGGAGAGGTGACAGGCGAATAGTCGAGGAGCTGTTAAGCAGCGGACTGTCCAAATGAACCAAAGGACTATCAACTGTATCTCCTCAATGCCCGTATGGGCCTCCACAGCAGGCACCTGGTTCACGCACCCATGCTGACTACCATTCATCAGCGACAAAAACTGAATGTCCACTGAGTGGCGACAGGTGGTCTTTTCAGATGAACCATGTTTTATGCTCCATGAGACAGATGGACATTGTCGTGTATGGCGTGAAACGTCTGAAAGCAAACACCCTTCAACAATCGAGGGACCATTCTAATGTGGGGAATGTTTTTGTTGCATTTCCTGAGTGATCTCGTCATTCTGGAAGGTATGAAGGATAAACACATCTATGGATCTGTCCTTGGGGACCATATCCTCCCCTACATACAGTTTGTTTTTCCTCAGCATGGTGGCATGCACCAACAGAAGAAGCAATGTGTCACACAGCTTGCAGTGTTAAGTGCATGGTTCGAAGAGCACCAGGATGAGTTTAACGCGTTCCCACGGCTGATTTAGACCCAATCGAGAGTTGTGGGACAACTTTCATCGGGCTTTTGGCGCCATGGATCCTCAATCGAGAAACCTAACACAGCTGCACATGGTATTAGGGTCAGTATGGCTCCAATTTCTTATTGGTACCTTCCCAGAACCTCACTTGACACTCTTCCTGCACATCTTGCAGCAGTCCAGGCTCCAAAAGGCTTTTGTCTGGTTGTCCCAGTAAGGTGAGTGGACAGTGTAATTTACTTGGTTAAATTTAGCTGACGTATGAAACAGCAGAGGATAAAAAAATACAAAAATAAGGCCTAGTATAAATCCTTGAACATCACAGGAGATATTGAGTTTAATCGACAAAAGACAAAAATTAAAAAAAAAAGAAAAAAAAATGTAGCAAATGAAGCAAGCGAAAGGGAATGCAACCATCTGAAAAATGAGATTGACAGAAAGTTCAAAATGGCTAGAAGACAAATATGTCCATAGAACAATGTTTAGCCGGCCGGAGTGGCTGAGCGGTTCTAGGCACTTCAGTCTGGAACCGCAGGACCTCTACGGTCGCAGGTTCGAATCCTGCCTCGGGCATGGATGTGTGTGATGTCCTTAGGTTAGTTAGGTTTAAGTAGTTCTAAGTTCTAGGGGACTGATGACCTCAGATGTTAAGTCCCATAGTGCTCAGAGCCATTTGAACCATTTTTGAACAATGTTTAACAAGGGGAGGCCTACAGGAAAATTAAAGATGCCTTTGGAGAAAAGGGAAGCAGATTTATGAATATCAAGAGCTCAGATGGAAAACCAGTACTAACCAAGGTCCAAAGTTGGAAGGAATACATAGAGTCGCTATACAAGGGAAATGAACCTAAAGGCAATATTATAGAAAAGGAAAGAAGCAGATGATAATGGAATGGGGATATGACACAACGAGATTTTGACAAAGCACTGAAATACCTAAGCTGAAACAAAGCCCTGGAGTAGATGACATTTCCTCATAGCTGCTGATAGTTTTGTCGTGGCTGGCACTCCTAACAATATCCTGTTTGGTGTGCAAGATACACTGTCCAGTCATGTTAATGTGATCACCTATCAAAAGCCTGAATATGGTCCTCAGTGATAGATGTATACTTGTGTTAATCCATTGCGCCTTCCAGAATGAGGAGATTACTTACGGAATGCCAAGAAAACATTGTCCAGACCACAACACTCCCTCCCCCATTTTGGAGCCTTCTGACAATTGTTGCAGGGTGTTTGCTTTCAGTTGTTTCAGGTCATATACGCCACAAAACGCGATTCATTTGAAAAGGCCACCTGTCACCGCTCAGTGGACATCCAGAAGCGGTACTGACGTGCAAATTCCAGCCTTTCTCGCCGACGAACAACAGTCAGCATGGGTGCATGTAGGACGTGCCTGCTGCAGAAACGATTGCTGAACTGTCTTTCAGGAGACACAGTTGGTAACCACTTGGTTCACCTGGCAGATCAATTTCTCAACAGTTGCAAGTCTATTTGGCCATACACGTCTCCACAGCCTTCATCCATCCCAGTCATGTGCGGCCTGTAATGTCTTGATAGTGTCATTTTGCCATTAATGGTATACTTTAACCACAGTGGCCCAGAAACAGTTTAGAAATTTAGCCATTTCGGAAATGCTTCCACCCATGGCTCAAAAGCCAATGATGAGTCCCTTTTGGACGTCAGATAAATCACTACGTTTCGGCATTATGAGAACGACTGTACTGTCTTCCGCATCCCCTGACGTCAGATAAATCACTACGTTTCGGCATTATGAGAACGACTGTACTGTCTTCCGCATCCCCTCATATGCTTCATACACCCTCCATTGCTTGTGCTGCCACCTGCCATCTGTGAGTGGTTATTGCACACTGACGTCGAACATGGGTGTTGGTGATATTAATGTGACTGGACGTTGTATTTGAGAATGGGGAAACACCCTCAGACTTCAACAGGAGCATAATAATTCCAATTCCAAAGAAAACGGGTACTAGCAAGTACGAATATTACCGAACTATTAGTTTAATAAGTGCCGGTTGCAAAATGAAGACACGAATTAGTTACGGAAGAGTGGAAAAACTGATAAAAGCCGATCTCAGGGATGATCAGTTTCTTCCGTCAACTCCCCCTCCCGGATGATGCCCTCTCTCCTTCCATTTATCCCTCCTACCAACTCTGAGGCCCACCTCCCCCTCCTTCCCTCTATCCTTTTCCCAGGCTCCCCCCCCCCCTTTACATGCTGCTTCCTGCTTTTTTCCCCGCCTACCCTCTCTTTGACTCCATTTTCTCCACTGAGTCCTTTTGCTTTCCCCTCCAATGCCTCCCCACTCCTTCTCAAGTCTGCCCTGCCACCCTTATCTGTGTCCTCTTCCTCCATCGACCCCCTTTTTTGCTTTACTCTCCTGCCCCCTTTCTCTCCTTCATCTGTCTGGGTCCTCCTCCCACCCCCCCCCCCCACCCCCATCTGCCTTCGGGTCTACTCTATAGGGCAGTGTTTATGTGTTGTGCGTCTCCTTTTTACGTGTTGTGAACAGACACCATAGTGTCGTTAGGTGTGTTTTTTAACTCTAGCAAACGGAAAGCAGACTGTCTCCATGTTTTTAAGTTGTGCCTATCTAATTATTATGTGTTTTAATCAGCATCACCAACCCATTGTTTTTATATTTTCACTTCACAACTTTTCGCCATGTTACAGTTTTAAACAGTCACCGTTTTATAGCCTGTTTTATTCTTTTGTTATCGCCTCATTATGTTTTTAACTCTTTTGTAGACTGCAGAACGCCATATTACGCTGCTGCCAGCCCGCCCCCACCCCCGCACCCCTCCCCCTCTGGGGAGAATCGAAATTCAATAAAGAAAAAAATGATAAATTTGGGTTCCGGAGAAATGCTGGAACACAGGAGTCAATACTGACCCTACATCTTTTCTTAGATGATAGGTTAAAGAGGGCCAACATAAGGGTTTATTTATTTATTTAGTGAAATAGGAAAGGGAATGCCTAATAGTGGTAAAGGGTACCTTCTGCCACACCGTACGATGGCTTCTGAAGTAAGCATATGCATGTAATTGAAAATTTAGTCTATCTATTAAATAACCTATTTATAGTGACACATAACTTATGGAAGAATGTTGTCTCTTATTTATCAAGAAAACAAAAGACAGAAGTCCTGCTGCTGATTTTCTCTCAGTAATAATCTTCATATTAGCTCCTAATTTTTTCATTGCTGTCACTTTGAGAGATGACTGTAATATTAGAACAAGGGCGGCGTCCTCCCACTCTCCTTTGTTGCTAAATGTATTCTAGATGGCGGATCGAAGATGGCGGCAACAGAATGGCAATGTCACAATGACATCATGGCGGGAAGTTCAAATTTTGGCAGGAAGATAGTCTAATTGGGCTACCTCCACTAACCTAACCCCCTCCCATCCCCTCCCTTCCCCTCCCCCAGAAAATGGTGGGAACTTCAAATACAGTTACCTCCACTAACCTAAGAAAATAGCGGGAAAATAGGCCACTTGGGCTACCTCCACTAATCTAAGTCATCCAACTGCCACCTCTTTCTAGGAATTAGCTGGGAAAGGACTCAGCCTGTGCTGGGCTACTTGATAGGATAGACATAAGTCTTTATTTTGCATGCAGTGTTTATTTAAACAATGTCAGGCAGCAGCTCTTAGCACTCCGCCATGAGACAAAAATGAGTTAAATATTCTAGACCTGTAAAAGGCCCCCTGCCTGAAATTGTTTAATCAACATTTTGCTTGGGAAATTCGAGGTATATGGTTGACAACATCCCTACCTCAGATTGGGTAATGTGGGGGGAGTCTATGTTGGGGTGGACGTTGAATTAGAATTATATGTCCAAGCCGTGTCTGCTGGTCTCGCATTGCACTGCAACCAGTAGCATGAGTGGGCGTGTGCATTCAGTCAACCGGAAGCCAGTGATAGCCAGTTAATTACAAAGAATGCTCTGACCTGTCGACTCTTGCCTGCAGTTGCGGGGAACAAGTACAGACGGCGGAGTCGTTTAGGTAGCTGAATAGCAAACTAGCCAGTATGCTGGGTGAGCGGCGACAGAAGTACACGCTTGTGCTGTATGAGAAGGTTCAATATGACGTGTGTTTGCACTGAATGATTATTCTCCCCACGTAAATTGATTGGTTCACTGGATGCTGGTCGTGGTGACAATCTGAGCGCTCAGTATGGTGGTTGCGTGTATGCCGGGAGACTGATGTCCAGCTGCTGGCGTAGCCAGCACGGATGCAGGTTTCTCCTGGCCAACGTGGACATGGCTACCCAGCACTTGGCAGATGGCACGTGCTTCCTGATCTCGAGTATGTGCGATCACATGAATTTTTTCACCAGATATCTTTAGTGTAAGGTAGAATCGTTGTGATGGAGGAGGGTGCTTATGTTGTCAAATGCCAGAGCATACAAGACCTAGGATATACACTACTGGCCACTAAAATTGCTACACCAAGAAGAAATGCAGATGATAAACGGGTATTCATTGGACAAATATATTACACTAGAACTGACACGTGATTAAATTTTCACGCAATTTGGGTGCACAGATACTGAGAAATCAGTACCCAGAACAACCACCTCTGGCCGTAATAACGGCCTTGATACGCTTGGCCATTGAGTCAGACATAGCTTGGATGGCGTGTACAGGTACAGCTGCCCATGCAGCTTCAACACGATACCACAGTTCATCAAGAGTGGTGAATGGCGTATTGTGACAAGCCAGTTGCTCGACCACCATTGACCATACGTTTTCAATTGGTGAGAGATCTGGAGAATGTGCTGGCCAGGACAGCACTCGAACATTTTCTGTATCCAGAATGGCCCATACAGGACCTGCAACATGCGCTCGTGCATTATCATGTAGGGTTTCGCAGGGATCAAATGATGGGTAGAGCCATGGGTCGTAACACATCTGAAATGTAACTTCCACTGATCAAAGTGCCGTCAATGCGAACAAGAGGTGACCGAGACGTGTAACCAATAGTACCCCATACCATCACGGCAGGTGATACGCCTGTATGGCAATGACAAATACATGCTTCCAATGTGCGTTAACCGCGATGTCGCCAAACACGGATGCGACCATCATGATGCTGTAAAAAGAACCTGGATTCATCCGAAAAAATGACGTTTTGCCATTCGTGCACCCAGGTTCGTCGTTGAGTACAATATCGCAGGTGCTCCTGTCTGATGCAGCGTCAAGGGTAACCGCAGCCATGATCTCCGAGCTGATAGTCCATGCTGCTGCAAACATCGTCGAACTGTTCGTGCAGTTGGTTGTTGTCTTGCAAACTTCCCCATCTATTGACTCAGGGGTCGAGGCGTGGCTGCATGATCCGTTACAGCCTGTCATCTCGACTGGCCTTTGGGATCCAGCACGGCGTTCCGTATTACCCTCCTGAACCGACCGATTCCATATTCTGCTAACAGTCATTGGATCTCGACCAACGCCAGCAGCAATGTCGCTATACGATAAACCGCAATCGCGATAGGCTACAATCCGACCTTTATCAAATTCGGAAACGTGATGGTATGCATTTCTCCTCCTTACACGAGGCATCACAACAACGTTTCACCAGGCAATGCCGGTCAACTGCTGTTTGTGTATGAGAAATCGGTTGCAAACTTTCCTCATGCCAGCACGTTGTAGGTGTCGCCACCGGCGCCAACCTTGTGTGAATGCTTTGAAGAGCTAATCATATCACAGCATCTTCTTCCTGTCGGTTAAATTTCGCGTCTGTAGCACGTCATCTTCGTGGTGTAGCTATTTTAATGGCCAGTAGTGTATTTAGCGCTATGATCTATTATTTGTGGCGAAAATTTAATTACCTGATTTGCAGATGTTTGCATGTGATTCTAAAACGTTAAAAATATGTTTTATTATGAAAAAGAACCATCGTAAGGTGGTGGTGAGCGTTTTAAGTGAGCTATTTGTCTCCTGTAAACTGTTAAACAGTTAAATTGATAGGATAGTGCAAATGGACTATTTTCTGCTATTTTTATATCGATTGCGTCAGCACTCCCTTTGTTCCCACATTAGCCAATAGGAACACAGTATTCTGAGGAGAGAGAGAAACATCTGCCATTGTGTCGGGAGACGTTCGTCCACACACAAACAAAAACTAATCGCTTGAAGAGACAGAGACAAGTAGCGAATCTGGAACTTCTCGATCAGCCGTATGCCGCAACCTGATGCTTTTTTCGAAGCTGCGACATCAAAGGAGGTCAACATCCAGTCTGTAGTCTGTGGTATTTAGTATCGTGATCTGTAATTGGGATAGTGGGTTGTTTTTGACCTCCGTGGCGGCGCCCGGACGCCAGGCACTCGTGTGGTTGCCCCAAATGGCGGATAATCTACCGCACTTCATTGCATTCCTCAATGCTCATCATGGGAAATGGAGGCAGGCGTGAGCTCTACCAGAGTGGGGGAGCCCTGTCTCCCATAAAGTAATTAAATAAAGTGTATGCATCAACGTATTATTATTGTTGAAACTGATTTGAATTTTGTGTCATGAGATCCTTCCTTTCCAGCACAGATTGAGATTTTTTCCCGCCAATTTCCATATGCGGGAGGGGAGGGGGAAGTGGTGGAGTTGAGGGGAGGAATGGGGGATTTCCCAGAGGGGGAGGGGGTAATAAATTGATCGATTTAATTAATCTGCATACCAGTTTGATATCAAAACTGTACTCGTATAAGTGAGGGATCCCCAGGCAATCATAAATCAATTAGCATAACGATAGGTTAAGGGGAGGGGAAGGGGTACATGAACAACCACTTAGCAGAACAATAGGTTAAGGTCATAAATCAATCAGCTGTTACAATTTAATTAATTTACACATCAATTTGACATAAAAAGTGCACCAGAACATACATTACCTTACCAGTAATTGTGTAATAGTTCTATTTATCTGTCCTTGCTATCTCCAGGATTGCGTGAATGCTTTTCTTCCAAAATTCCAATGGTATATCTCTAGACTCACAGAACTAATGCATCGACTTGAATAACTGTTGGGTAGCTAGTTCCCCAATTATTCTACAAATTCTGCAGGAATATTACCTATCTTTTGTGCCTCGCTTAGTGATAAACCATCTAAACAAAATTTTTTCAAACTCTAATACTGGATCCATTACGTCTTCCAGATCGACACCCATTTCTTTCTTTATTATTTGAGCAGACAGTTCCTCCCCTTCATAGAGGCCCTCAATATACTCTACTCTGACCAGCCACCTGCTCTCTGCTCTGCGTTTAACAGTGAAATTACTTCTACTCTCTTAATGTCGGCGTTTTTTCTTTTAAATTTTTCTAATGTTATTTTGACTTTTCTGTGTGCTAAAAATATCTCACCAAGGATCTGCAGCTATTTCGCTTTTTTTTCTTTTTACACAGCCTACTGATTTCATCATTTAGTGACTTTTATTGCTCTGTTTCTTTTTCCTAAAATTTTTACTTGATTTACCTACAGTTTCACCGCAGTTCCCTTTCTTGTGCCTACAGTTTTTTGTCCTGCTTCTATTTTAACACTTTTTAAGGATGCCCATTCCTTCTCAATTGCGCTACCTAATGGGATATTCATTTTTCCCAGTATCTACAGCTACAGATCTTCGATTACACATGAGCATTTCTCAATAATTCAGTATCGGTATGCCACTTTCTTGTACGTTGATTGTACCTGGCGATTTCCTTAAGCTTCAGCCTACTCATCATAATACAGTTAGGTTGATGCAAAAGTTAGTAGCGCTATTCCATAATATTAATAAACTCAACAAATACACATAAGAGGGAATTTAGTCGTCAACAATGTATTCTCCTTCACTATTTACAACAGTCTGCCATCGTTAGGGTAACTCCGCAACTGCAGAAATCATCTGGTTTCGAGGCAAAGAACTCGGCAAGTCATATTCGGAGCGCATTTTCATCCGGAAAGAAAGTTCCTTGAAAGTTTTTCATTGGAGCGTGGAAAAGGCGAAAATCTAAGGGAGGAGATGAGGTGAATAAAGTGGGTGCGGAATGACTTCCCAACCCAACTCCTGTACAGTGTTTTTTGACAGTTTATCAGAATGTAGCGGTTCGTTATTATGGAGTAGCACCACTATACGCAGTCTTTCTGATCGCATTTCTTGGATTGCATCTGCATGACGTCATAGTTGTTTACAATAAATGTCAGCAGTGATGGCTACACCTTGGGGAAGCAATTCGCAGTACACCACACCGTCGCTGTCCCACAACATCCAAAACATTATCTTTTGTGGACGCGCACAATGCTTTGTACGGGGAGTTGCTGCTTTTCTTGAGCTCAACCATCCCTTTTTCACCTTGTTATCATAAAGACACAATTTTTCGACATCAGTAATGATACAGGATAGGAATGATTGGTGTTGTTCATTCGCCAATTGATGATTACGAAACAGAGATGGACATATGGCCACCCACCGATATTTGTAATTTTGGCTTACGTTAGAGCTTGCGGTGCTCATACACCTGATTTTTCATCCTTTCCCATATGAAACGTCCCCTTAGAACAATTATACACGACTCTGCTTAAACTGACACACAATATTTTTAGCGCAACGCAATCTATCATAAATCCCTGCAAAAGAATGGCCCTGAGTAACATTAAACTATACCTTTCAGAAATCACTTAGCTCACAAAAATCTTCATTACTCGAACTACTGCAATACAGCGAGCGCCACTACTGCCAGCTAAATAAAAGATTCAAACTACGGAAGGCACTAACTACTGATAGGGATAGTTAGCAAATGAAAGATATTAATAGAGAACAAACAATGTATTTACCTCAATATTCATAATATATACAGCAGTTCATGACATTTTTCAAAACTCCGCCATCTCGCTCCCCACATCCACCACTGCTGGCGGCTCACCTCCAACTGCGCAACGCTACGCGCTGTTCACATCCAGCTATAGCAGTTCATGACAACAATGGCAGGCAACAATGCAAACTAGCCACAGACTGCACACAGCACAGCCAGTGATTTTCATACAGAGCGCTACGTGGCATTACCCATATAAAAATCTAAACAGCCTACTTACATAGCCCCCATGCTCCCCACAAAAAAATTTACAAATTTTTTTGGCCAGTGGCCAATAATGATTTGAGAAAATTTTTTTATAATTACACTAACGAAGATATCCAATGCACACACTTATTAATACAATGTTGGTCAAAAGCTAAAATTTTCTCACAGTCCATAAAGACAGTCCTGATCGTTCATCACAATAGTAATTACAGTTTTTTTTTCAGATTGTCTCATTAGTAAAAAAAATTGCACACAGAAGTAGTGGATTTCCATGCAGTCTTGAAGAAATAGTGTGGTCCTTCCAACGGAAAGACAGTGCTGACTCTTGACATGCAGACAGGTAATGGGCCACAACAGAGCAAACCCACAGCAGAGTCATTCGACGTTTTGAAGAAGATTGGTAGATAGGTCATCACAGAGTAGACCTACTGTAGTCCTGGTAGAGATTGTGGTATTGGTGGGCCACCAGAGGTGCAGACCCACTGCAGTCCTTGTAGAAAGTGTGGACAGGCCCACTGTAGTCCTGGTAGAGATTGTAGTATTGGTGGGCCACCAGAGATGCAGACCCACTGTAGTCCTTGTAGAGACGGCCAGCAGCCATCTGTTGCGACTGTGCGGGTGCACAATCACCAGTGAAGAGTCTTGCAGTTAATATAACAAGTCCATAACCACCACTTGTGCACTCACAAAGTTTTTGGAATTGTCCTTAGAACCAGCAATGCTGTTATCCAGTCCCTTGCTGAATTATTAACACACGTGCAAACACTATCAGTCCCTACTTCTCACATATTGTCCATATACTATGACCAACAGAAATGTGTGCAGTGAAATGAATGCTTACAAGTTACTTAATTTGATTAACTGGCATCAATTACAATTATATAACATAAGAATACAATTACAAAGATACAAAATACATCATTAAAAACATAATAATACAGATAACATTTGTAGTACAGGCTTTACAAAAGAATAAAAATAACATATACATCAGTGTTACAGGAATTATGACATGAGTACATACATAAACGATCAGAATAACTTTTGAAACGTCAACTTCACACATGAGCATTAAAACAACACAGAATAAATAATGTCTAAGCATCTTTACAAAGAAAATAACAGAGTATTAGAAAAATTCTACAACATAGCTCTCATCAGCTAAACACATAAAGACAGGAAAAACACAAATACACAAGGGTACACAAACATATAGTGGGATAACACAAAAGGAAAGGACAGGGTTTGTTTTACTGCAGTATTTTGCATGGAGATCTCCCTTCGTTCATCATTATTCCCAAAAGTCCTATCTAAGCCTGCTTTCTGTATTCTGTTCACATCCTCTGTCAAAAATAGTTTTTCTCCACTGTACAGTATCCTTCTTTTTCGCCCAAATCATTTTCATATAGCTTCTCAAGACATTTCTTCCAAGTCATCATAGTTAGTTTCTTATGTAGTCTACCCCTCTTAAGCTAACTTAAATCTACTGAGCTCAGATGCTAAACTAAGGGACGAGGCAATGCAGCATCACATAAAACAGTTAATATAAACAGCAATGAAAAAAAACGCAGATTTGCAAAGCAAGCAGCATTAAGAAATTAGCAAAAGTCAAATTCAATAACACTATGCCTGGCAAACAGCAGCAACTTATACCTAAACATGACATAGCTCAAGCAGAAAAAATATTACAGTAAAAACAACAATGCAGACAAGGGAAATGTCTATTCACATCTTAATGTCTATGTAATTAAAGTGGTGCACCATAACAACTTATTGTAAAAAAATATTACCATGTACTTGAAAAGAAAATTATGTGTTACTGTTACTAGTTCTTTCTTATTGTTCTTTCCTTTCCAAGTGCTCCTTTTTTAAAGAATGTGGACCATAAAATAATTATTTAATAGATCTGTTGACAGAAAGTGTTCACATTAGCAAATGCATTTCATTTTATAAAAGCAATGCTGCAACACAGCTGGAAACCAGACATCAAATGAAATAAGCAACTATGAAAAGCAAAGCATAAAAATATCATTCAATAGTCATGTGGCATTTCATAAGTCAGTAGCACTCAACTCTCGGAGAAAGACACTTGTCATAATCAGGTGTGCAGATGTACGAATATTTCCCATCAATTCATAAGCATTTCAATAATTAGCACAAAGTGCGAGTAATCATATGTTTTTAAGTAACGAGGGTGTCGCATTAGCGATGAAAGGCGCACCCTAATGGCATGTTCTCCAGGTGTTTGACACAGCTGTGTGCCCACAACGCATTACAAAAATCATATGTTTTCAAGTAACGAGCGTGTCGCATTAGCGATGCCCTCTACAAAGGAATGTCATTAGCGGGGGTATAGGCTTCCGGAAAGGCACACCCTAATGGCTAGTTCTCCAGGTGTCTGACACAGCTGTGTGCCGACGACGCACGTGCAGGTGGTCACTTTCTTACGGAAATATTTACGACACCAGCTTCCGCTACAGTGACAGTCTTCACAGGTCAAGAATTTGTGTTACAAATCTGTAGAAACAAAATCTTATGAATATAACAGTGTCCAAAAAATTTTCGCCGGCATTGTGATACATTCACGCATTTACACACATTTCATAACTCTTAAAGTACGATTCTCGGTTTCCAACATCCTTTTTCACAAGTCAAGAGTCCCTAACTTCTATTCATTATTCCTTACCTTATTCGTCAACACTTCTTCAATATTTCATCATAACATACGTAGCATAATCAAATAACTCATATAGCATTAGCTTATTGATCATAAACATACCTCAGCAGCATAATACACATCGTCGTCGTAATAGTAACATCATAACACCTCAGTCAAATCTCAAAAACGTCGTAGCTTTCTGCAATAATTTCAGAATCTAAAAAAATTCTCTGCTCATGTCAAAAGTGTCATCTACCTCAAACGTTCTTTAAAAATCATGATCCCATACCAAATACATCATTCAAAGCTCTCATAGTATCACAATGGTTCCAAAAAAAATATGAACAGTGCAAAAAGTACAGACAAAATACAATTTAAGTGTGAAGTAATCCAACTCTGTAATTGCGTAAACATGTGTCACTGACGTAGTAAAAAAGATGTTTGTTTCTCTATTAAATGATCAGATAGCTGTGTAATTTATGTGTTAGAGAAATATGGTACCGATGTGTTAAATTGTATAAGCAAATACCATATTAGCTAGGGCTCCTTGTGCTTGCCAAACACATGGTACACAAAGCAGGCGTGTACCCCCCTGAGGATTATTGTAATTGTATCCTCAGGTATTATAGCTTACAGCAATGGAATGAAATGTATCACGAAAAACTTTCTTTGTAATTCAAAAATCTCTAAAAATAAATGTTTTAAGTACAAAATTAATCACTCAAATACATGTCCTGTAGCGCTAAATGTGCGTCTTGCTGTAAGATAATCTCTGGGAAGTGTCGTAGTTATTGTCCTCTGAAAGCTAAGTTCTGCAGAAGTCAATGTACTTACCTCATGATACACAAAAGTGAAATGCTTTGCGTATAGATAACTTAGTTATTACGCTTATTGCCGTGATGAGGAAAGTACTGTGCTGTAACGTATTGTTGTCCTACGGAAAAGGCTGTCTCCTTGTAGCAATAGCACAAAAGTCACCACTAAAACATGTCTCACTTTATAGAAGAATTCAGAAAAAACTGTGCAGATATAAAACAGATACACCGCAAAAGCAAGATTGTAAATTGTCACGTATTAGCAGCGTCGTGATAAAATCGTGTAGCTGTCACATAAACTAACCACTGTGTCATCTGGCATTTCACAGAAAGCACCTCAAATCCAGAATCCACTCTCAAGCAAACCAAAATGTTGCATGAAAATTTCATTAGCAGTGCTGGTATATGTTCTAAGTATTTAAGCCGTATATTCGTTACGTAATCGTGCAACTAACAAGGAGGAATGTATAAATAACAACACTGTGTCGTCTGTTCGCAATAACAATGCATTCGCAATTACTTGTCTAAGTTACCTATGTTCTTGACTGGATGGTTAGTTAGCTTTAAAACATAGTTGCATGTTAACAGTTTCTCAGTGTGACAAATTGTACAAGTAGCGTGAAGTGAAAATTGCAAAGACTAAGTTAAAAAGCAGATTATCTGTCAATAAATGGTTTTACATGAGAAATGTGGTGTAAATCTTTACTCTTCCTAGTACGCAGAGTTTCAACTTCAACGCAATTATCATGTGGTATATGTCGGATTCTGTAAGGTCCATTGTAAACTAGAAAGAATTTGTGACTCAAGTGTTTCTTCTTATGTGACACTGAATGAGCTTTAATGAGAACTTTCTGACCAATACATAATTTCTTTGCATTTGCTTTACCGTTTAGTTTTCTCCTTTTGTCTGCTGCAGATTTTATATTTTTAAGAGCCAAATCAATTATGTCTTTGTGTCGAAGTTTACGTGTATTCGGGAAAGATACAAGCTCTCTGATTCTGTTCGGAGGTTCTACATTCTTCAGTACAAGAGTAGGTGGTAAAGCAGTGGAATCATGAGGCATTTCATTCAGCACATTTTGAAATAAGTGTAAATATCTGTCCCAATGCTGATGCTTTCTGTGACAATAAAGTCTGCAAAGCTTATTGATTTCTTTCATAATCCGTTCAGACGGGTTACAATGTGGTGAATACAATGAAATAAAAACAGGTTTGATTTTATGATTCCGAAGCATGCGTGACCAAACAGCAGATCTGAATTGCGGTCCGTTATCTGAAATGACTTTACTAACGTGTCCAACTTCACGTAAGAAATTTTTAACAAAGGCGTTGGATACAGACCGTCCAGTGGCTTTACGTAACGGAGTGAAAGAAACAAATTTTGAAGTAAGTTCAACAGCGACTAGAACGTACTCAAATCCATTAGATGTTCTGACAAGCGGTCCCAAGAGATCAACAGCAGCAAATTCTTTTAATTTAGAAGGAATGATAGGAAACAGCGGAGCACGATGGGAGACAGTAGATGGTTTCGCCTTTTGACAAAGTTTACAAATAGACAAGACTCTTCGAATTCTCTTTTCCATATTGTTAAAATAACAAGTCGTTCGAAGAATATGATAACATTTTCGTGGACCAAAATGTGCGTAGCTGAAATGAATGTACCAAATGAGCTTATTAACAAAATCGTCTGGAATGCAAAGTACCCATAGCTTGTCATCAACAGTGCAGCGTTTGAACAGTATGTTGTTTCTAACCAGGTAATAATGCCGAATCTGAGTGTGTGTCTTTTCATGCCATTTACTTTTGATGTCTTTCCAAATCGGATCTTTATCTTGTTCATGAGCAATGTCCTTTAAAGATGTGGTGATGAAGTTTTCAAAGGCGACTTTCTGAATGTAAAGAATACTGAAATTTTTCTCGAGGTTGCCTTCTGTGTTACTTTTCTCAAGCCCAGCCGGTGCGCGTGACAGCGCGTCCGCAACAATGTTCTCCTTGCCGGGAATGTAGACTATTGTGAAGCGGAATTCTTGCAGAAACAATGCCCAACGTTTTAGCCTGTCATGATTTAATTTTGAAGACATAAGAAATTGTAATGCACGATGATCACTGTATACTTTTACGTGCTTACCAGAAAGAAAGAAACGGAATTTGTTAAATGCCCAAACGATAGCTAAAGCTTCTAATTCAGTAACGGAATAATTTTTTTCAGATTTTGTTAGCACTCGGCTAGCAAAAGCAATGGTTTTCTGAATGGTAGTGTCATTTTCTATGGCTTCTTGAAATAAATGGGCACCAAGACAGACTTTAGAAGAATCCGTGCTAAGGCAGAAATCTTGTGACAGATCTGGATGAGCTAGTATTGGCGCGTGAAGTAACGCTTCTTTCAAAGAATTGAATTCCAACTGTGCTTGTTCGTCCCAGTTCCAAATAGTATTTTTTCCAGTGAGAGAACAAAGTTTTGGTGTAACTAGAATTTGCATATTCAGAAAACGACGGTAAAAATTTACGAGACCTAGAAAACTACGGACTTGTTTTTTTTTTGTGGATGGAACTGGAATGGCTCTGATTGCTTCTAACTTTTCAGGATCTGGCTGAATGCCTTCAGAAGAAATAATATGTCCCAAAAACTTCACCTTTGTCCTACCGAATTCAGACTTTTCTAAGTTAACTGTAATTCCAGATTCTGCAAAAATACGTAACAAACTGTCGAGGATGCGGTTATGTTGTTCCCATGAAGCTTCTGCTATTAGGATATCGTCCACATATAAGGTGATGTGACGTTTTAAGAACTCAGGTAATATGGAATTTAACCCGCGAATGAATGCTGCCGAAGAAATGTTCAAACCAAAAGGAAGTTTCCGAAACTGATAACAAACGCCGAAACAAAGGAAAGCTGTGTGTTTTCTGCATTCTGGATGAAGTTCGATCTGATAAAAGCTGGATCTGAGATCAATGGAAGACAACACTTTTACACCATTAAAATTTTGAAGAAGTTCTTCCATCGTCTGCGGCCTGTCTGTTTCAGGAATGATGATAGTATTGATTTGTCTCGAATCTAAGACAAGTCTGATCGATCCATTTTTCTTCTCAACAACATGTAACGGATTGTTGTATGAGCTTACTGCAGGCTCAATAATGCCCTCGTCAAGCATAGATTGTATTTCTGTTCTAACACGGTCCCTATAATGCGCCGGAATTACGTATGGTCTAACACAAAATTTAGTATGCTCACAAACACGAAATTGGTATTGAAATCCCTTGATTGTTCCTGTTTTGTGAGTAAAAACTGTGGAATGTGCTTGTAAAATCTCAAAAAGGTCCTGCCTATCAGTGTCATTACAATTCTCAATTGTTTGAATTTTATTCTGAATTAACTCATTAATTTCAAATATGCCGTCGATGTCAACCCTGTCAGTACTTGCAGAGTGATTGTTGGTGTCTACTTCCGTGGAAAATTCCGAACTGTTGTCTAACAGAACGTAAAGCCGATTAATTTCCTCATCATGGTTTGAGAGCCAATCTTCAAATTTCAAAGCTATTGACCTACCTTCTTTCTCTAAACTTATTTCAGCATCGTGAAAGCTTAAAATTGCTTTGTATTCATTCAAAAAGTCTACTCCCAGTATAATTTCCGTCGACAATAATGGAACAATAAGAAAGTTCATAGAGAAGCTGTGGCTTTGGCAAAAGAATTATAAATTGGTTTGTTGGCGTACATCTACACTTTTTCCAAAGATTGCACCTTGTAATTTAATCTTACGTAACGGAAGTGTGGGGCAATCGTTCGATTTGTTGCATTTGCTAAAAGCTGTTTCACTAATTACTGAAATGGGACTGCCAGAGTCAAGTACTGCCGTAAATTTTACGTCATTTACAGTAATGTGAATCACAGGATATGCAATGTTGTTATGTTTTACGTCGTGTTCCTGGAGTAAGATGTCCCTAATGTCTTCCATTTTTACGTAATTACTAGCTACGGCAGCTGCGTCGTCAGTTTCATAAGTACGTATTGTGGCTGCCAGTGGAGTGAGTCATTGCCTATTTTCTCTTTGTTGGCGCGCGTCGTTATTGGGATTTGGAGACCTAACTTCTACAAATTCATCGTGACGAGAGTGCTCTGCTCTGTTTAAATTTCGCCAGTTCTGATGCAATTCAAGTCTGTCGTTACGATCATATCGTCTGTCGTCATGTCGGTAGATTCGATAGTTTCTTTCTTGTCGGTCATGTGGTGGAGAATTTCTCCCTGAATCGTAACTGCGCGCTGGACCGTTGCGTCTAAAGTTATTCTGTCTCCCTTGATAATAATTATTTTGGTTCCCATATTGTCTGTTTCTCTGATTGCCTCTGTGATAGTCATTATTGAGGAGAGGTGATCTTTCCCTGTAATTATTACTACTCTGCCAACGGTTGTCATACGGGTGGTGTTTATTTTGGTCACGATTTATGTGGTGAGAATAGCCTTGTCGCGTCCAGTTATCGTTTCTGTCGTCACGGAATTGTGACGGATGTGACCTGTAGTGATTGTTTTCCTGTTTTCGCATCCCGCGACTGTCTGTGTCAATTTCTAATTCTTGTAACAGTCCCTGAAAAGCTTCAATGTCGTCTTTGCAACGTCCTGCCAAAATAATATGTCGTAAATGTTCAGGCAGTTTGATTAAGCAAATGCGGATGAGTTCTGAGGGGCTGTATGGGATTGACAGGTATTGATTCTTGTGCAACATGTGTTCAAAATATTTCACAAGACTGGAAAATTCAGATTGTTCGAAGTGTTTCATCATTATGATGCTATGTTTTACGCGGTCTTGTGTGGCTTGAGACCAATATGCTGAGAGGAAGGCATGGTAAAATTCTCCTTCACTGTGGCAATCGTGAATGACCGATCGCATTCTTACAGCTGGTTCATTCTCTAAGAAGCCACACATAAATTCTAACCTGTGCTCCAATGACCAGTTGGGAGGGAAACAATGAGAGAATTGATGGAGCCACACTTGTGGATGAATGTCGTTGGCAGAATTCTTAAACGTTTTGAATTTACGTGTAGTAATGAACAGCTTATAGTCAAAATCATCGTGTCGGCGAGTAGCATATCGGTCATTGTTACGTCGTGTCGGCGATTTCATCTCAAAATTCGGTGTACCTTGCCAATTTCTTTCATAATTACCGAAATGCCCTGTGTTATTATTTTGTGGCTGTTCCGTATTTCTATGTCCCTCTTCCCTTATTGGGGCGCGAGTGTCCTCTGAAATACGTAATTCTTGTATTACCTGTGTCAGCTGATCTTGTACTTCCCGCATTTCTCTTTTGTATTGCGTATTAATTTGATTCTGATTTTGTTTGAATTTTCTTATTTGTTCATACTCTTCTGTGTCAGTGAAGGCTACGGGTCTTGTGTCATTTAGATCATCATCTACCTTTGTAGATAAGTTAGTGACCTGATCCGAAAGTTCGGCTACTTTCTCTGATAATGAACTAATTTCCTCCATGTGTCTTTCTACTGTGTCCTTTAAGTTTTCCTGAGTTTTTGCAAGTTGCGTAACCGAATCGGTAGATGCAACTGAGTCCATTTTAGCTTGCAAGGTCTCATGATTTTCATGAACAATAGTTTGCAGTTCTTTTATGGCTGCTTCGTGATTCTGTAATGCATTTTCATGCCGCGAAAAAATAGGTTGAAAATGTTCACAAATTTGTGTTTTTACGTCATTACAGACTTTTTGACATTTCGATTCAATGTTATGTAACTCAGTAGTTAAATCTCCACGTGTTTGTTCAAGTGTGGTGTCTAACTTTTCTAGCTTTTGCTGTGTTTGTCTCTGATTTTGTTCCATTGTGTCTAACTTTTGAAGCTTTTGCTGTGTTTGTCTGTGATTTTGTTCCATTGTGTCTAACTTTTGAAGATTTTGTCCCATTGTGTCTAACTGTTGCTGTGTTTGTCTCTGATTTTGTTCCATTTGTTGCATTAGTTGTAATAACAATGCATTAGTGTCTGGAATCTGTTCCTCTACTCTTTTCGGCAGTGCATTTGCACCGGCAACATTCACATTTTGACAAGCTGAAAATGTGTCTTGACTTATTTGAGAAAACGGTGAGGACGCAAAACCTGAATCTACAGTATTTGCAAAATTGTGTCCTATCATTTCGGATTCCTGAGGCGAGCTGTTGACGACCGATCGATCGATAATGCTTCCCTGTTCACTACCTGTTTGACTGTCTACGCCATTGTTTGACGCCCGCTCCATTTCCCTATGCACAGTTACCAAATTACTACTTTGAACATTAGTTAACTCATTACATGGTGGGGCCAACACACTGCTTTCGTCTTCACTGTCATTTCTTAGTTTACTTTGGAGCCGAGTGTTAACGTTTTTCACACGCCATTATTGTCACAATATTTCACACGATAACACAGAAAAGCACAATTTGAATAGCAAAAATAAGAGAACACATTAATATAGCACTGAAAATAATATCTAGTTAATTGCAGCTGCGAAATACTTGGTGCAAATCTACATGCATGCCACAACTGTTTTACAGTACAACAATGAAAGACTGCAACTACAAAGGAGATTCTCTCTACAATTACGCGCTAGCAATAAACAAAAGCTACACTAAATACACAAACTACAAGAAAAAAATCAGAAGATTCCAGTGAGGTATCCTAGGCTAAGGGTGGACATATGAAACGTCCCCTTAGAACAATTATCCACGACTCTGCTTAAACTGACACACAATATTTTTAGCGCAACGCAATCTGACTATCATAGATCCCTGCAAAAGAATGGCCCTGAGTAACATTAAACTATACCTTTCAGAAATCACTTAGCTCACAAAAATCTTCATTACTCGAACTACTGCAATACAGCGAGCGCCACTACTGCCAGCTAAATAAAAGATTCAAACTACGGAAGGCACTAACTACTGATAGGGATAGTTAGCAAATGAAAGATATTAATAGAGAACAAACAATGTATTTACCTCAATATTCATAATATATACAGCAGTTCATGACATTTTTCAAAACTCCGCCATCTCTCTCCCCACATCCACCACTGCTGGCGGCTCACCTCCAACTGCGCAACGCTACGCGCTGTTCACATCCAGCTATAGCAGTTCATGACAACAATGGCAGGCAACAATGCAAACTAGCCACAGACTGCACACAGCACAGCCAGTGATTTTCATACAGAGCGCTACGTGGCATTACCCATATAAAAATCTAAACAGCCTACTTACACCCACTTCATGCAAATGCACCACGATGGTGGAATGATCATAGGCCATCACATTTGCCGATTATCGGGTACCGTGACGTGGATCATTGTGGATTAATGTGTTTAAACGACCTTCATCAAACACCGAAAGTCTTCCTGAATGTGAGAGTCACTAATGTCTAAACGATCCTCCTTAAAACGGGAAACCATTTCGTTCCCATGCTCTGTTCAATAAGATTATCCTCATACACGGCGCAAATGTTTCTGGCTACCACCGCTGATCTCGGCCCTCTATTGACCTCAAACAGATGAATATACCGGAAATGTTCCCATGTCTCCACTTGGCACTCCATTTTCTTGGGTCCACAGCTGCACTCGCCTGTCTCCAAATGACAAAATGACAATATGCAAACTCAAAAAGCAACAGTCAACTACAAATGAAAAAAGAAAATCGAGAAAAAAAGCCTAGCACACCGGAATACCAACATGCAAAACAGAAACGCTACGACCTCAAGCACCAACCTAACAAAATGTGATCTGAGTCCATATCTGTTTTTGGGTTCGCCCTAAAATCCAATATCTGATGTCGGAATGCTTTTCTCGTGGTGACGTGCCCGTAGCTGACCTCTCCCGTAAATCTGGATGGTGACTAATCCTGGGCCTTTTGCCAATGGAGAGATTATCATAACACTTCTCAGTTATAGGCCACAGCATCTTTGGATATACATTAAGATTCTTGCGGTAGTTTTCTTTACATTCTAAGTCCTCATGTTGTTGATCGCTGCTGATTTTTCTGCCTTTAGGGACAGTTTACAAACTGAAGAGTGAGAAACTTCTTCCGATCCTTCACCCACTTTTGGCAAGCTTATTGAAGGAATGAGGATGACACGATTTGCCGGAAATCTTCGGTCTCCACTGTCGATGATTTTGTTATTCAAAACCGAAACAATATGTGTGATCGAAAACTGGTGCCAGCATCTTTTCGATTAGTATTGAAAAATTCTAGCCCTCGACCATTGTACATATACTATTTGAAAAATACTCGAAATTCTGTGAATCTAAATTAATTTAAATTTTCCCCAGTTCCTCCTGCAGATAGATTTTCTTCCACTTTCAGAAATGTCGCTGGTCTCTAAACTTTAGTAAAGCATCTTTCATTACTTAGTAGGAAGTTATTGTGTACCTCTTTTGTATTTCCTTTTTAATGTTACAGGGCTATAGCTAAAATAATTGAGCTTACTTTAGTCTGCTGATACAATGCCATACAAAGATTGAGCATTGAGAAGGAAAGCTGTATAAGCACCATGATGTTCATAGCCTTCTCCAGCCTTTGTAGAAACCTGAAATCAAAGAGCATTGGTTAGTTTTCCAATTCGCCAAAGTATGAAGCACTGATATCGGAATTTAAAAAATTGGAACTTTCTTAAAATGCCAAGCAGATACTTTTGGGAAAGGAGAACTTTGGGAAATTAGTTAAATGAATGAATGAGTGTTCCATTGCAACATATTCTAATAAATAATTCTTGAGATAAGCTTCGCTCATAATAATTAGACTTTGCACTAACGTACTTGTGGTCTCCAGGGACAGAGACAATGATGTGTGAAAGGGTACCCAAAACAAACCGAACTGTTTTTTTAAACTTACTTATTCACTTTTTAAGCACAAACTCCCTCAATGTTCTTTCCACTTGCACTAACACACTTGTCCAATCTTTTATTCCATTTTTCAAAACATTGTTTAAATTCATCTCTCGTGATGCTTGACAGCGTCTCCGTCATTTTTTTCTTCACCTCAACAACGTCAGCAAAATGCTTTCATGTTCCTTTTCATTCTATGAGCAACAAAAAGTTGCGCGGTGCAACGTCTGGTGAGTATAGGAGGTGACAAACAGAGGTCATACCATTTTTGGTCAAGAAATGTTGTGCAGACAAGACTGTGTGAGCAAGTGAATTGTCAGATGAAAAAAATCAATCCTCAATTGCCACAAATCAGGTCGCTTCTACCGTACATGGTTGCGAAATCGTTTCAAAACTTCCAAGTAGAAAGCCAAGTTAACTGTCTGACCTGCGGAACAAACCCTGAACAGGCACCTACTCTCACATCGAAAAAACAAATCAAAATTTTTTAACGTTTGATATCACCTGACAAGCTATCTTGGGGCGAGGCGAACTTGAAGTCTTCCATTGGCTTGGTTGTTGCTTTGATTCAGCATCGTAAGCATAGCACCAGGTTTCGTCATCTGTGATAATTTTTGAAAAAAAGTTTGGATTACTTCAGGAGTCTTCTTTCAAAGCATAGCATAGCATACTTCCACACGACTTCGTTTTTGTTCAACTGACAGCAGTCACGGCACGAATTGGCAGCTACCCTTTTCATTCCAAAACCTTCTGTCCCTAATCGCTGCGCTGAACTCCAATTTACTGCTGACAACTCCAGAATTTCTTGAATGGTCCGTCGTCGATCTTCCTTGATAACTGCGTTAAAGTTTGTAATATTTGCATGTGTTCGGGCTATGGTAGGACAACCAGAAAGAGGTGTGTCAGCAACTAACATTTCACCATTTCTGAAGCGGGAAAGCCACTCAGACACTTGAGTTTTCCCCATAGCATCGTCCTCGTACGCCGTTTTTAACTTTTATAAGAGTTTCTGCTCCACTTTTTCGGAGCAAAAAGCAGAATTTCATGGTCACACATTGTTCCTGAAAATCAGCCATTGCAAAAACGACAATCAGACAAAACAGTTGTCACTATGAACTGTGCCGAAACTCGTCCTGACCTTCAGCGGTGGCACTCGGCTTACCGATTCTGGAATGTTTGCTCTATGCACTCTTAGTGACAAAATGCAGCACTACATCCAAAAGCTCTGCCCACAAAAAATAGTTCGGTGTCTTTTGGGTACCCCCTCGAATGTATGGTGCTGACATGTTTCACCAAACCTCATCCAGTGACCTTTCTCACTTTCAGAGTAAAATAAATTAACACAGTCGCGAAATCATTTTGCACTGATGTGTCAGTGTGTAAGTTATCACCAAACTCTTCTTTGTGCTGTCAGTTCACTATCTGGGATAGTCTTAGTATCAGTTACACTTCTCTTGTTTTACCTAATTATATACTTAATTTACCTCATACAGATACAAACTCGTTGTCAAACTGTTTAAGCGTGCTGCGCGCTAAAATTATGTGCTTGCCCGTATCGTATATGGTTGTTGTGGGACTATCTACGCAAACCAAGGTGGCACTCGGCGCGTTGGCTGAGGGGAGCGACCATAAGCGTGTCAGTTTGGTTTGCGCTGGTGTTTTAAAAAGGTGCATCCAGTTTTGCAATACTATATCTGCCACATATATGACAACAGAACCTTGGTGTGCATTCTAACATATATAGAGGGCTACAAAATTTTTATTCCCAATACAACCATCGGAATTACAATAGTATATTGTTTACGTGACTCACGTACAACCTTGGGGTACTTTCTACAATTACGTTTAGGATCACCGTTTTCATTTACCTTTGACAAATGTTGACTCTACCCACCACAGGACGCACGACAAACACCAAATCGATGGTCAAACTCATGAGCATAATGAAGTTAACCGCATTCGTTACTGTTGCTATGGTTCGTCGCATTTAAACCATACTTTGGCTGCGGAGGAACGTAGGTGGAGCTTTTCAAACACCCTCTCCCCTTCCTTTCCAAAGAAAAAGTCTCCTACCTTCATAGAATGTTGAGTCGATAACTATTAACGTTTGAAATAAAATAAGTTTTGTGTTTTTGTGTACATCCTTTCAAATTCTTGAAGCACTATATATTTTCTCAAACTTAACGTATCAGTTACGAAAAAAATGACAGTTTTAGAATCTTCCCTTGTCTTTGACAAATTTCTGCGTATGCTCATGAACACTGTACATTTATAAACACCGCTTGTTCCACAGAACTTCAATTGCTACTAGGAGAAGTACCTTGCAACGTCAATGCCACAAGTGTCTGTGGTAGAGCCATGTTTCTTTGCATGTGACTGAACAGTGCAGTCATCTCGCATGCTACTCACTTATGTACCCTATACATGTATGTGAGTAAAACACATTAACATGCTACACGAAGAAGCATCTCGACTTACACAATAATGTATTATGTCAACATCACCTAATTACTGCAACACAGTTTATTGCCACCTTCAGACCTGCCGAAATCGTTAAACCGGATATTTGAAGTAATCAGGGAATCTTGACATAACAAATTATTATATACACATTTATAAGGTCGCCTCCTTTCGTCTGTCGTTATGTCAGTTTTTGAAAAAAGCGTCTCGACTTTCACGAATACGTATTTACATCGTTTTGAGACATTAAAGCAATTCACTCAGCCCCAAGCTGGTGCACAGACCTCTCGATACGAACAGACCCAAAGGGCACCGACCGACCACCGTGTCATTCTCAGGTGATAGGTGTCACTGGATGCGGATACGAGGGGCATGTGGTCAGCACACCGCTCTCCTGGCCGTTGTCAGCTTTCGTGACCGCAGCTGTTACGTCTAAAGCAAACGGTTTCTCAATTGGCCTCACAACGGCTGAGGGCATCCGCTTGGCAACAGCGCTCGCCAGACCCGAATGGTCACCCATCCAAGTGCTAGCCCAGCCCGACAGGGCTTAACTTCGGTCATCTGACGGGAACCGGTGTTACTACTGCGGCAAGACCGTTGCTTGGTGCACAGGTGACAAAGCTTTACTCCGAAATGTGCATTAACCTTTAAAAAAAGAAAACATTGACTTGTTGCACCATAATTTCGATAACGTGTTACACAACTGTGTGAAATCGCCATGTGATGATCCAAGAATTATGTAAAGTATAAGCATCAGAAGGTTTTGTATTATGGCATTTACAGATACCTAAGGCGCATTGCACAATGGAGCAAAATAGCTAGTACATGTATTAATGCGTCTTTATTCTTGCAAGGACTGAATATTAGTAAACGACAAAGAAATGTAGATGAATTAACTGAAACTCATAAAAAGTAGAACCATAGCAGAGACTATTTCTCATACCTAACGAATGAAACGGTTACGTTCGCATTTCCTAAAGGGAAACGAAGAACAGCCTCTGAACTAGGCGAAATGTCGCAGTTCTGAAGAAGATTCATTATTTGGATGCATGGAGGCCAATCCCCGTTTTCATTTTTTTCCCCCTCAGGTATTGGTTCCCACTAGTTTGTGAGCGTCCTCTCCCTCTTCCAGGCTAATGTTAATCTTCTCTACGCTATATAGCTAGGTATTGTACTTAAAATCTAAGACAAAAAGTCTGCCCTTATAATCAGCATCGTTAATAAGCCTTCTTATATACCGCAAATTTTCTTTGTCCCAAGAACTTTTTCTCCTCTGCTGCTCCTTTCAGTTTTAAGTTAACTACTGTTGAATATCTTAATAGGTCCCATTCATCTATTGCAACGTTACAGAGCGAGTGGTCAGCACACTGGAGTCACATTAGGGAGGATGATGAATCAAATCCGTGTCCGTCCATCAGGATTTAGGTTTTCCATGATTTCCCTAAGTCCCTGAAGGCGAACGCCAGGATTATTCCTTTGAAAAGGAATCTGAGCTTGTGTTCCATCTCTAATGGCCACAATGTCGACGGGACGTTAAACTCTAATCATCATTTTTGCTCTGTTGATAAGGGTTTTTCCCTCTCCTATTCTTTCTATAATCTCTGTATTTCATACTTTATCTATTCACTAATCTGTCAACATTGTTTGGCCGGACCACATTTCACATGCGTCTCATTTATTCTTCTCTGCTTTTCGCACAGTCCGTGTTTATTTCGCGTACATATATGCGATGCAAATCCTTAGTTTCGGCACTCCTTTCTCAATTGAATTTCAATAACTGCATTTCAATACTGACAACAGTAGATCTCTTTCATTGAAGAAAACTTTCTTCACTTGTGTCAGTATCCTGATGTCTCCCTAGCTTCGATCGGTATAATGCCTTTTCTTGATCCCTGCCTCTACTACTAAACGCGTGTTCACAATTGTTTCCGCGGTACTTTAATGGCCTCTGAAACGTACTGATCATCAGTAAAAAGGCTGTTCACAGTGACTTAGGAAAACGGCCTTCAATTATGCCACCTTTTCTGCTACATAAATCTCAGGCCACCATTGTTTTTTCTGGAGAATATTTGATTTATTTGTGCAATAAATAATAATTTTGCCATGTGATGCAATAACAGTGCGCTTTTAGAAGGTACAAATGCAATTTCTTATCAAGTTTCAACAAAAAGTAAATCTTCTTCTTTAGAATTTTAAAATATTATCGTTGCTTTCTGTCTTTACATATGCGGAACCAAAAACTGTTGTCAATTTTTAAGATGCTTTAGTATTGGCAATCTGCTCTCGAAATGAGAAATAAATAATGCTACTTCAATTTATTAATTTGACTGTCTCCAGATAGGTAATACACAGCTGTCTTTTATTTTAATCAGAGACTCATATGTATAATTTTCAACAGGTAACGATTACTGTGAATATTGCCGAATTATCAGTTGAATGACTCATGATTGCAAAATACTGACACAAATTATTTACAGATGACGGAAAAATCTGGTATAAGCCGACCTCGAGGAAGGGCGCGATGCTTCCCAGAGAAATGTAGGACCAGCGAGGCACCACTAACCCTACGACTTATCTTCGAAGACAGTTCGAAGAAAGATAACCTGCGTTTATAGCATTTGTAGATTTGGAGAAAGCTTTTGATAATGTTGCGAGGAATACTCTATTTCAGATTCTGAAGGAAGCAACCATAAAATACAGGGATCCAAATGTAATCAACAAAACTTGTATAGAAACCGGTCTGCAGTTATAAGGATCGAAGGACATAAAAGGACAACAGTAGCTGCGAAGAGAGTAAGACAGGGTTTTAGCCTGTCTCCAGTTTTATTCAGTCTTCCACGGTTTTATTCATTCTGTACGTTGACCAACAAGTAAAGGAAAACAAGGAGAAACTTGAAAAGGAAATTAAGGTTTGAGGTTTGCCGACGACATTCTAATTTGTCGGAAATGGAAAAAGAACTTGGAACGGCACTTGAATAGGATGAATAGGAGTTTTAAAAGAGACTAAGGTTAGTAATAATAAATGTAAAACAACGTTAATAGAATATAGTCAGATCAAATAAATCTATTCTGAGAGTATCAGGTTAGGAAGTCACACATAAAAGTAACTGACGAGTTTTACTGTTTGGGTAGCTAAATAAGATTATAGCAGAAGTGGAGGGGACATATAACTCAGACTGGCAACAGCAAGAAAAACGTTTCTGAAAAAGAGGAAATTATTAACATCGAATTTAAACTGAAATGTTAACAAGTATTTTCGGTAGGTTTTTTTATCTGTAGCACAGCGTTGACCAAAAGTGAAACGTGAACAATAACAGTTCAGAAAAAGAAAAGACGGAAGCTTCTGAAATGTGCTGTTACAGGAGAATGTTGAAGATCAGATGGTTAAATCGAACAATTAAGGAGGAGCTACTGAGACGAACTGGGGAAGGAAGAAATTAATAGCACACTTCGAATAAAAGAAGAGATTGTTTCATTTTGTTAATTTTGTGCACTATACGTTATAACAAAAGGTATCAGATAGATTATATAAAGGTAAGACAGAGATTTAGGAACCAGGTTTTAAATTGTAAGACATTTCCAGGGGCAGATCTGGACTCTGACCACAATCTATTGGTTATGACCTGTAGATTAAAACTGAAGAAACTGCAAAAAGGTGGGAATTTAAGGAGATGGGACCTGGATAAACTGAAAGAACCAGAGGTTGTAGAGAGTTTCAGGGAGAGCATAAGGGAACAATTGACAGGAATGGGGGAAAGAAATACAGTAGAAGAAGAATGGGTAGCTTTGAGGGATGAAGTAGTGAAGGCAGCAGAGGATCAAGTAGGTAAAAAGACGAGGGCTAGTAGAAATCCTTGGGTAACAGAAGAAATATTGAATTTAATTAATGAAAGGAGAAAATATAAAAATGCAGTAAATGAGGCAGGCAAAAAGGAATACAAACGTCTCAAAAATGAGATCGACAGGAAGTGCAAGATGGCTAAGCAGGGATGGCTAGAGGACAAATGTAAGGATGTAGAGGCTTATCTCACTAGAGGTAAGATAGATACTGCCTACAGGAAAATTTAAGAGACCTTTGGAGATAAGAGAACCACTTGCATGAACATCAAGAGCTCAGATGGAAACCCAGTTCTAAGCAAAGAAGGGAAAGCAGAAAGGTGGAAGGAGTATATAGAGGGTCTATACAAGGGCGATGTCCTTCAGGACAATATTATGGAAATGGAAGAGGATGTAGATGAAGATGAAATGGGAGATACGATACTGCGTGAAGAGTTTGACAGAGCACTGAAAGACCTGAGTCGAAACAAGGCCCCCGGAGTAGACAACATTCCATTGGAACTACTGACGGCCTTGGGAGAGACAGTCCTGACAAAACTCTACCATCTGGTGAGCAAGATGTATGAAACAGGCGAGGTACCCTCAGACTTCAGGAAGAATATAATAATTCCAATCCCAAAGAAAGCGGGTGTTGACAGACGTGAAAATTACCGAACAATCAGTTTAATAAGCCACAGCTGCAAAATACTAACACGAATTCTTTACAGACGAATGGAAAAACTAGTAGAAGCCGACCTCGGGGAAGATCAGTTTGGATTCCGTAGAAAAATGGGAACACGTGAGGCAATACTGACCTTACGACTTATCTTAGAAGAAAGATTAAGGAAAGGCAAACATACGTTTCTAGCATTTGTAGACTTGGAGAAGGCTTTTGACAATGTTCACTGGAATACTCTCTTTCAAATTCTAAAGGTGGCAGGGGTAAAATACAGGGAGCGAAAGGCTATTTACAATTTGTACAGAAACCAGATGGCAGTTATAAGAGTCGAGGGACATGAAAGAGAAGCAGTGGTTGGGAAGGGAGTAAGACAGGGTTGTAGCCTCTCCCCGATGTTATTCAATCTGTATATTGAGCAAGCAATAAAGGAAACAAAAGAAAAATTCGGAGTAGGTATTAAAATCCATGGAGAAGAAATAAAAACTTTGAGGTTCGCCGATGACATTGTAATTCTGTCAGAGACAGCAAAGGACTTGGAAGAGCAGTTGAACGGAATGGATGGTGTCTTGAAGAGAGGATATAAGATGAACATCAACAAAAGCAAAACGAGGATAATGGAATGTAGTCGAATTAAGTCGGGTGATGCTGAGGGAATTAGATTAGGAAATGAGACACTTAAAGTAGTAAAGGAGTTTTGCTATTTGGGGAGCAAAATAACTGATGATGGTCGAAGTAGAGAGGATATAAAATGTAGACTGGCAATGGCAAGGAAAGCGTTTCTGAAGAAGAGAAATTTGTTAACATCGAGTATAGATTTAAGTGTCAGGAAGTCATTTCTGAAAGTATTTGTATGGAGTGTAGCCATGTATGGAAGTGAAACATGGACGGTAAATAGTTTGGACAAGAAGAGAATAGAAGCTTTCGAAATGTGGTGCTACAGAAGAATGCTGAAGATTAGATGGGTAGATCACATAACAAATGAGGAAGTATTGAATAGGATTGGGGAGAAGAGAAGTTTGTGGCACAACTTGACCAGAAGAAGGGATCGGTTGGTAGGACATGTTCTGAGGCATCAAGGGATCACCAATTTAGTATTGGAGGGCACCGTGGAGGGTAAAAATCGTAGGGGGAGACCAAGAGATGAATACACTAAGCAGATTCAGAAGGATGTAGGTTGCAGTAGGTACTGGGAGATGAAGAAACTTGCACAGGATAGAGTAGCATGGAGAGCTGCATCAAACCAGTCTCAGGACTGAAGACCACAACAACAACAACGTTATAACAGATACACCATAATGATGATGATGACGTAACCATCAAAAAGCTCAGTGGATGAAATAGAAAGAAATATGCAGGGTGTTTGTTTTAACTTGAGACAAATAAATATCTCGGAAACGACACATGTACGAAAAGAATGTTCTAAGTTAGATGTTAATGTCAAAAAAGGGGACATCTGTCTGTGCTACAACTGGCCACCCCTGATCGCCGCTTATGCGTGGGCGGGGTCAGCTTTGTATTATCGATAGGAGGAGGAATTCCGTCTTATGCAAGATTGTCAGAACATAAAATAACTCACTGAAGATAGCACAAAAAGTGCTCAAACATGTCTGGCTAAAACGAAACTGAAAAGGTGTCTTGCATAAGACGGAATTCCTCGTCCTATTTTCATAGCAAGCACGGACATAAGAAGAACTGCAACACCATAAGATGATTATTTGTATTTTCAAAAGGGAACCTCCATTGTTATTGCATATTCGGATCCAACGCAAAAAAAAGAAAAAAAAATGCGCACGGTTTACTCAAACGATTGTTTTCCATTCGTCGTAGATAGCGCTGTACTCGACAAATATCAAACTTGCCTGTTTTTGCAATTAAAAACAGACGCATTTGATTTGACATTTCATTTACGCTTTAAATGTAAACCTTTGTGTCCGGCACATTCTCCACAAGAGCCAGGGAAGAACTGAATCGCGATTTCAGTGGTCACTGGATCGGTAGAGATGGTCCGCTAACGTGGCCTATCATATCACCTAACTTGATGTCGACGGATTTGTTCTTGTAGAGTCATCTGAAGGACATAGACTATGTGTAAGTACCAGCCTCTTGACAGAAAATGGAAGAACGTGTCGTAAATGCTTGCACAAATATTCTATTAGGCATGCTTGTAGCTTGTGTACATGCATTCTACGCACAAGTTAATAGCTGTATCGAAATGGGAGGTCGTGAGTTTGAGCATTTTTTGTGAATCACAATTAAAGCGAGAGGAAATGGCACTCACCGATATTAAGCACTCCAGTGGTGAGACGCACCCAATGGTGGGAACACGTTGAAGATGAACCTCGCTCAGGGAGACGTTCAACTTCAAAACCCGCCAAACCGTCAAACGTTAGCGCGCTCTTGTGAGATCGGACCGACGTTTAACAATAAGTATATGGCTGACCTGTTAAACGCTTTCACCGTACATCAAATTTTGACCGAAATTCTGCACATGCGAAAGGTTTGTGCCAAATGGTGGCGAAAAACATCACAACTGACCAAGACGCTCGAATAAACATGTGCGTTGATGTTCTTGAGAGGACTGACAATGACCCACGAATGGTTCAGTTGTGTGATCACAGGTGAAGAATCCTGGGTTTTTTAGGGCTATCCAGAGACAAAGCGACAATGTGAGGAGTAACACACTGAGACATCAACTAGACCGAAAAAATTTCGAATGAGCAAATCAAATATCAAAACAATGCTGATTTGCTTTTTTGACACTAGGAATATCGCGCATAAGGAACTTGATCCTCCAGGACAAACTGGCGACCAAAGTGTTTTACAATGATGGCCTTGAAAGGCTAAGGAAAAGGATTGAGTGAGACTGGACTTGACAGATAAGTGGATGCTGCATCATGACAACGCCCCATGTCACACGCCCACACCCATCAAGGAATTTTTTACCTCAAAAGGCATTCCTGTCGTTCCAGAGCCCCCCTCCCCCTATTCATCTGATATGAGTCCTTGTGACCTTTTTCTTTTCCCAAAACTGAAATATATCTTAAAAGGACGTCATTTTGGGACTCTGAAGAACACTCAAAAGAATGCGGCCGAGTTCAAGCCTTGCAGCGCTGCTACCAAGACGGGGAACAACTACTCCGCCGGAGTTTAGCTGCCGAAGGGAACTGCTTTGAAGAGGACAATATTGTTATTTGAAGAAAATAAAAACTGTGGTGATTGTTGTCTGCCAGAGTCTCAGTTCTTTTCTCATACACTTCGTAATTTGTTCAACATCCGATACGTGGCAATCGCCGTAGGGTGCAAGGGCAGCGCCGGCCTCGGTGGCCGTGCGGTTCTAGGCACTTCTGTCCGGAACCGCGTGACTGCTACGGTCGCAGGTTAGAATTCTGCCTCGGGCATGGATGTGTGTGATGTCTTTAGGTTAGTTAGGTTTAAGTAGTTCTAAGTTCTAGGGGACTGATGACCTCAGATGTTGAGTCCCATAGTGCTCAGAGCCACTTGCAAGGGCAGCTGCATTGGAACGAGCCCAGCGAAATTTATTTGTCTGTTCACTCTCAAGGCTCCCTGAATCCACAAGCGTCAAGATATACTGTGCTGTCAAACACACAAAAAATACCGGAAATACCAGAAAATTTTGTACTTAATATTCATCACCCATTTTGTTTTCTCACAGAATCTGCAAGTTGGCTCTCGTAATTTTGTTATGTGTCATACGCAAACCTGCCTTGCATGCTGACTGTGAGAGCTAAATTGTGACACATAAATGACTACGATTCGTATCTCAATACATATCACGGATTTTGACCAGATTTCAACAACATATTTTATTTGATTCAATCAGAATAAACTGCACAAATTAGTTTTCACGCATCAGTATGTGATGATACATTGAACTGTAAACTAAATGAAAAGGTAATTTTGTATGCTAACGACACAACTCTAGTAGCGTGTAGCGACTCGATAAGGGACCGGGAAAGGAGTGCCAGTGACGAAACGCTAATAGCTGAAGGATATTTCACAGAAAATAACCCATAGCTAAACAGGAAAACAACATGCACAAAATTTCGAAGAAACGGCACTAACAACGCAAATAATTTTATTCTTAATGTTATGGATGCAGATCTAGAAGAAGTGAACTGAAATAAGTTCTCAAGAACAGTTGTTGACAAGAGTAGTGGCGATATTAGTTCAAAGATAAATTCAAAGATATTTTTGATGAAGAAAATTTCCTATACAGTGGACGTAGCAATCCTGTTTAAATGTACGTGAGCTTATCCTCCTACATACACTGAGGTGACAAAAGTCATGGGATAGCGATATTAACGTATAAGGAAGGCGGTAGTATCGCGTACACAAGGTATAAAAGGGCAGTTCATTGCTTGAGCTCTCATCTGTACTCAGGTGATTCATGTGAAAATATTTCCGATGTGGTTGTGGCCACAAGACGGGAGTTAGCAGACTTTAAAAGCGGAATGGTAGTTGGAGCTACACGCATGGGACATTCCATTTCGGAAATCGTTCGAAAATTCAATATTCCGAGATCCACAGTGTCAAGAGTGTACTGAGAATATCAAATGTCAGACATTACCTCACACCAAGGGCAACGCAACGTCCGACGGCCTTTACTTAACAACAGAGAGCAGCGGAGTTTGCATAGAGTTGTGTGTGCTAGCAGACACTGCGTGAAATAATGTACGAAGAACTTATCCCTTAGGACAGTACGGCGAAATTTGGCATTAATGGGCCATGGTAGTAGAAGACCGAGGCCAGTATCTTTGGTAACAGTACGACATAGCCGGAAACCCTTTTCATGGGCCGTTGACCATATCCGTTGGGCCCCAGACGACTGGAAAACCGTTGCCTGGTCAGATGAGTTCCCATTTCAGTTGGTGCGAACTGATGGTAGGGTTCCAGTATGACGCAGACCCTACGAAGTCATGGGGCAAAGTTGTCAACAATCGTGTGATAGCTCTCGTAGCAGCAGCAGATCATCAGAGGACTATGAGTTGACAAAGTTTCTCAGTTTTCTTTAGCTTCAACTCATATATTCTGTGTGTTCCTGTGTATTTATCAGGCCTTCTTTAGTATGGACAGGTACTGTCATCACTGTGTTCAGAGGCGAGCGAAGTTGGTGACCCTTCGTTCACAATTCCGGGCAGCTTTGGGTTGGGTCATGCAGCTTGAGGCTGTCACAAATGGGCGTCACTGTGGGGGAGCCTGACAAGGCGATCTGAGGGATGTCCAGCATGACCCACATGTCCCCCAATCAGTCCACTATTACGACTGCCGTGGGTACTTCCCACACTGAGGTTGATCTCTCACCCTTGCTCGGGTAGGAGGTTATTCCAAGGTATGGCCAGCAACAAAAGATTTCCCAAGAGGCCGATTGGAGGATCTCCCTGGTTCGTCTGACGAACAGGTTTCGGATGCTATCTGAGGCTAACAAAATCTTTGAGCCAGATGAAGTCGTTCGTCTTGTGCCAGAGGAATCCTCTCAGCCTTCAAGAGTTGAGCATTCACAGAGGGTGAGCTTACTTCAGTAGGGAGCCCCCACATTAGGAGCATAATGGGGCCCCTTAGGGACATGGCTGCAAGGGTGGGGAAGTAATCCAGTGTGCACTCTGTGTGCTTACAAGGAGGAATGAGATACAGCACGGGTGCCCCTGCCTACCATGAAGAGCACAAGATATAGCCAGCTGCAGGTGTTGGCTCATGTTGGTACTGACAATGTGTGTTGCTTTAGATTGGAAGAGATTCTCGCTGTTTTCGGGTGGCTAAGTGAAGTAGTGAAGTCTGCCAGTCTTGCTTGTAAGATGAAGGCAGAGCTCACAGCCTGTAGCATCGGCGACATAGCCGAGTGGAGGGTCTGTATCGGTCACTCAGACGGTTCTGCAATCGTGTAGGTTGCTGATTCGTCAACTTCCGCCATAGGGTGGATGTTTCCGGAATCCGCTAAATAGGTGAAGAGTCCACTACACGCAGGAAGCGGCTACAGGGTAGTGGGGGCTGTGTGGGGGGACTGGGCGGTTTTATTTCAGTTTAGAGGGCCTCTGGAAAGTGCAGAGAGAGCCTCAGTTTCAGAGGGTACAGGACAAACACAGGAAGAGGGTAGATATAGGAATAATCAATGTTGCACAAAGGGCGTTCAAAAAGTTTTGCACAGTCGTCTCTAATTTTTTTTAATTTTTTGCAGGAGGAGAATAAAATTGTTTGTGAACATACTTGGAACATTTAGCTGTAAGTTGGTATATGAAAGTATTTTCTTTTACTTACAGATGAGCCATAATGGACCGTGAAGTAGGTGTCAGGTTGCGACAACGGTCGGTGATGGAGTTCCTCTTCAAGACTGGCGATAACTCTGCCACATCAATTCACAGGAAGTTGCTCCCTGTTTATGGGGAGGACACAGTGGATCGCAGCAGTATCCAGCGGTGGTTGCAGAGTTTTAGAGAAGGTGATTTCTCTCTACTGGACAATCCACGATACGGTAGACCACCGACGGCAGTGAGTGATGTGAGTAAGGAGACCATTAATCAAATCATCCAAAATGACAGATGAGTGACGAGACGACAGCTTGCTTAAATGACTCGTTTGTCATTGGGTAGTGTGGTATCACTGGTACAGTTACTAGGGTACAGACTTTCACCAACAGCAGGCCGAAAGGTGATGGCCTCCTTCTTCTGGGATCAGTGTGGTGTCATTTTCATTGATTTTTTGGAACCTGCCTCCATAATTAACAGGGACCGTTACTGCTTGTCATTGGACAAGCTGCTACGTGCTATCAAGACCCACAGACCACAACTTCAGGGTCAGCTCATCAGACTACACCATGACAATGCCAAACCCCATACAGCCCTTATGACGCAGGAGAAAATCTGGAAAATGGGTTGGAAAGCTGTTCCTCATCCTCCTTATAGTCTGGACTTGGCTCCGTCTGATTTTTACTTCTTTGGTCGTCTGAAGGCCCACTTGCTCGGTAAAGCATTTGATAATGAGAAAGACCTTATTTCCTGCGTCAAGCGATGGTGTAAAAAGCAGTCGCCAGAATTTTACCAAATTGCATTTATATCATGGAAAGAGCTTTGGTCCAGATGCGTCACAGCTGATGGAGGCTACAATGAATAGGCTCAATGTATAGCTAAATGTTCCAAGTATGTTCACAAAAAAATTCATTCTCCTCCTCAAAAAAATAAAAAAACTAGAGACGACTATGCAAAACTTTTTGAACACACTTTGTAGTTGTCAACTGCCGTAGCTGTGTTGAAAAGAACCAGGGCTCCAAGCACTAGTAGAAAGCACTGCATCTCAAATCGTTATAGGTAAAACTAGAAATAATTTCAGCCGAAATTTTTGCAGACGATCTAACCATGTTCAGAAAGGGTAGCTTAAATCCATTTGGTGGTGGAGTTTTTGCTGTCAGAAGCAGTTTACCTTGTAGTGAAATTGAAGTAGATTGTTTCTGTGAGGTTGTGTGGGCAGATGTTATACTTGACAACTGACATAAATTAATGACTGATTCCTTTTACCGACGCCGACCCCTACTCCAATGGTATAGTTGCTGAACAGTTCAAAGAAAACTTGAATGTCATTTCAGATAGGTACCCTACTCATACAATTATAACTAGCGGTGAGTTCAATCTACTCTTGATACGTTGGCGAGGAGTCAAATTTAAATTCAGTGGTATGCATAAAATGTCGTCCAAAATGGTACTGCATGGCTTCTCAAAAAATTATTTTGAACAACTAGTTCAGGAGCCCACTCGAAGTATAAATGATTGACTTCTTAGCAACAAATAATCCTAACCAAATAGGGAGCACTGTGACAGAAACAGGGATTAGTGACCTCCACGTTGTTGTAGCTGGACTAAATACCGTAACATCCAAATCCACCAAAAAACGCAAACTACATCTATTCAAAAAATCAGACAAAACTTCGCTTGACACCTTTCTAAGAGACAACCTGCACTCCTTCCAATACGACTACGTAAGCGTAGTCCAGATGTGGTTTAAATTCAAAGAAATGATGGCAAACAGATGGCAGTTGAGAGATATATACCAAATGACAAGGGCGTACCCAGGATCTGAACTGGGGGGGAGAGGGGGCAGGTCATACTAGTCTCAGGAAACAAGGACTCGAGACAACATACAGCACTTCTTATTAAATAAAACAGTAAACCAGTGAAAAACTGCTTTTAATAAACATTTTAAATACAAGAATGCACTTGTACAATCCGAGAAAACATGCAGCATTTCTTATTAAATAAAACAGTAAACTAGTGAAAAACTGCGAATATCTTCCGGGGGGGGGGGGGGGGGCAGCTGCCCCCCTGCCCCTCGCTGGGTACGCCCATGCCAAATAAATTAATAATAAATGGTACTGATTCCCCGCGGTACACAAAACAGGTCAGAATACTATTGCAGAAGCAATGAATAAAGCATGCCAAATTGAAGAAAACGCAGAATCTCCAACAATGGCGAAATTTTACAGAAGCTCGAAATTTACCGCGAACTTCAGTGCGATATGCTTTTAATAGTTTCCACAACGAAACGCTGCCTTGCAATCTGGCAGAAAACGAGAGTTCTAGTCGTATGTAAGGTACCACCAATGGCGAGACATAGCCTGTACCTTCACTGCGGGACAACAACAGTGATGTTATTGACGACAGTGTCACTAAAGCAGAGTCACTAAACACGGTTTTCCTAAACTCCTTCACGAAGAAGACAAAGTAAAATATAAGGGGAGGTTTTTATGGTCCAACGCCTCGGAATGAGTACCTCGAAATGGCGAAGGAATTGGATGTTCGCGTGCTACTTTCGTGACATCGTCTATGGAAAGTCATTGAAGGGCGGTGCAACCGAGAATAGGAGACAGGGTATTGGACGTCCGTGGCTAATCATAGATTGTCGTGCTCGGGGGCTTGCCTGATATGAAAAGCAGGATAGGCGGCGATCTATGGCAGATCTGACCATAGAGTACGATGCTGGTGCAGACACAAGCGATTCGGAGCACTCCGTTCAGCACACATTATTGAACATGACGACCCCTACTTACGTTCTCATTTTGACTCAGCGACGTCACCAATTACAGTTTCAGTGGACATGATAGTGAGATAACAGCTTTCATTGAAAAAGTGAAATTAATTTTTATTAAATTAATGAAAGGCATTTCACCGTTAAGACCAAATTATAAAAGAATATTACTATTATCAATACAATAATGTAGCTACGTAGGTGATTGTATCGTCTCTCTCCGTAGCTTTATTTACACTGGGCAATATTTATGCATTACCTTTCGGTAAGCTATGTATATGCTACATGCTGGGAGCGTATTTATATAAGAAGCGAACTTTCGCAAAGCATTAATTCAGTCTGTTTTTTCTTACATAGAGCATTTCATTGCAAATGGCATATAAAACTAGCCGTTCATAAGAGAGTGCGAAACCCCATACGAAAAATAATCGACACGCTAAATTAAGGAGAGAGGGACGACATAATATCTAATACTATTCTGCATATAATGTACTTCCTGTACATTTGTTCTACGTACCATATGATTATTATGTCCAAATAGAGAAATATGTTCTTGTTTGTACGGTATGTTCAAAAAGTCTCTCCGCAGTGCCGTATGATTGTTAGCCGCTCGTGCCGTATGATTGTTGCTTGTCTGGGTTACTTCACTTCAAGAGGACTCTCCCAACATTCCACTGTTTCGTTTATCTCAGCCAGCGTCAGTAGTATCGTTGGTGTGTGTAGTTACGTGTTGACGTGACGTTTAAGTGTAGTTCCTTTGTTTTGTTTCGTTTTTGTCACTGTTAAAATGCTAACCATTGAAGAACGTGTGTTTTTTGTCGAACAAGTGTTCAAAGCTGGCAGTACATACACACTTTCAGTTCTTCAAACATTTAATTCTGTTTTTCCGTAGACAACACTCCCACATCGCGATACTGTGCGAGATTTGATTAACAAATTTGGCAGTACGGGTTCAGTGACAGATGCACCGAGAAGTGGTCGTCCTAGCGTCTTGTCTGAGGATAAACTACTCGATATTTCCGATAAAATGTCCATGAGTCCGGACAAGTCAGTAAGAAAACTCGCCCAGGAAATCGATGTTAGTGTCGGAACGGCCCACACAGCTGTAAGGAAAAAATTAGAATTTTTCCCATACAAAGCGACAGTCGTGCAAGAACTGAAAAATACTGATCATGGCAAGAGACTGCATTATTGCCAATGGTTCAAACATTTCATTCAACAAAATGGAAGGGATATTCTTAATGAAACGTTTTTCAATGAAGAGGTGTGGTTTCATTTATCCGGGTACATGAACTCGCAAAATTCTCGTATGTGGAGTACTGCAAATTCATTGTGTATTCATGAGGAACCACTTCATTCTGTGAAAATAGGAGTTCGGATTGCAATTTCTAGACTTATTTTTCAACGAAACAATAAACTTACAACGATACTGCAGTGATATTCTGTACCCATTCATAGGAGAACTTGTGTTAAGTGAAATACTAAACGGTTATTTTCAACATGATGGTGCAACCGCGCATACAGCTCGCGTTTTAGTGTCAATGCTTGCTGATGTTTTTGGTGATCGCATAATTTCACAGGGATCTTGGCCTCCACGATCGCCTGACCTAACACCACCAGACTTTTTCTTCTGGGGTGCAGCGAAAGCAACTGTCTATAAAAACCGTCCAAAATCCATCGATGAATTGAAAACTGCAATATACACTTTCACTGATTCTGTTACAGAAGAAATGTTACAGCTTGTGTTTGGAAACATGATTAGACGAATTGAATTGTGTGTTCAACAACAGGGGGGACACTTTCAACATTTAATGTTAAAATTTGTAAGTAAAAATGAATATTCAATCAATTGATAACTAGTATTTCACTGAGTTTCATTTCGGTATATTCACTGCGGCATACGGCATGCGCGGCTAACAATCATACGGCACTGTGGAGAGACTTTTAGAACACCCCGTACCTCTGTACATCATGAAAAAAGTAGCTCTTGTATATACAATGGAAGACATTCATACAATCTAAATTGTGCACGAATGAATAAATGAAATGAATTAAATAAACTGAAAAATTTGAGGGGAAAACTGTGGGAACAAGCAAAGCTAAAGAGACTTGGTACTTACTCCATGATTTTTTGATAGCACACAATGCACGAACGCAACTCTGCTGTCCAATATGAGTTGTTTCCAACATCCATTTTGCGTGTTTCCTGCTCCAGACCAGAAAATCGCTGCACCGTGAAGTCTGTATAGGGAAGGTGCCCAAGAGATGCGATGCGCTCCGACACAACTTTGAGGAGAGCTTCGGTGTGTACCATCGAAGACACAAAGAAGCAGTCGAGACCGTTCACGACCATAATCAGTGAAAGCGGAACAAAACTCTGAATGGCGTACACGGTGATGTAGAGCAAGAGAGGCTCCTTGTATTCCTGGTAGCGGTATCAATGGCAGTAACCTTTCGGAAGGGCAAAGTATCAAAGGGAATGGCAACCACACGAAAACTAGCCCATAAATGTACCCTGTAAGCACGAGCGTCAAGAAATTGGCTTTCTTGTGTGCTGCTTCCAGCATCATCAACAGATCTCCGTCTTTTCTTACAGTTAAGTACTGACGTTGGGCGGACATGAGTTCGTCCAAGCTGCGTACGATCTCGTAATATTCGTGCCGTTTCAGGTAGAAGATGGCCGCTTTGAGAACGCCACAGACCACCTCGAAGGTGTGCAGCAAGGTGAGCGTAACGTCGTTGATGTCGCCCTCCGCAGAGAATATGCTGATCATGCACATGGCGATGTAGGCGAAGCTGCACAGCTGGATGAAGGCGCTGTAAGCCAGGTAGGGCGGACCCCTGGACTTGGACCAGAGGCCCCCCAGCAACAGGCAGCGCACATTCAGCTTGAGAGCGCTGCTCGTTGTCTCCGGGTCCTTCCATAGCGTCAGCCAACCACCTTCAGGCTCTCGAGAGACGCCTTCATTGCGTTTCTGGAACACCAGTAAAGGAAGGTGCATACCACATGTTATCTCAAGGGCGGATTCAAAGGAGGGTGCGAGAGTCGTGATCCTTCCCAAACTTTTCTAAGAGCGTTATACACTGCCTGACAAAAGAAGTAAAGCACCAATCAAACATGGTCGTATATATATATATATATATATATATATATATATATATATATATATATATATATTAATTGGAGTCTCAGTGTACTGCAGCAGACATAATTTCCACGAGAGTGGAGTACTTGTTGTTACTGTTGTTATGAGGCCTGGTGGGGAATATAAGTGGTGTGAATAGCGTCAGATGATGAGTGATCACTGTGAAGGACACAGAGACGCCATATATATGTCCTTCACAGTGATAACTCATCATCTGACGCCACGATTTGTGAGGGATTCAGATGTGACAGAGGGGGGTGGGGGGGGGGTTGTTTCGGGGAAGGAGACCAGACAGCGAGGTCATCGGTCTCATCGGATTAGGGAAGGACGGGGAAGGAAGTCGGCTGTGCCCTTTGAAAGGAACCATCCCGGCATTTGCCTGGAGCGATTTAGGGATATCACAGAAAACCTAAATCAGGTGGCCGGACGCGGGATTGAACCGTCGTCCTCCCGAATGCGAGTCCAGATGTGACAATGCCCCGATGTTGGACCGCAAGGGGAAAGAGAGGATACACATACTCCTCAAGGCTCTGGTCGACCGTGTCTGAGTACCACAAAGGAGCATCACCACATTAGGTACCAAGTACACCATAAACTCTTCACATCTGCACCTGCCATCCAGGAACAAGTAATGGACTGCTCGCAACATTCTCTGCCATCCTGAATCATAGGTTGGAGGCTACCAGCAAGCAGACTGGGGAATCATCCTGCCTAGTGTAGGCTGCCGTTAATGCCACAACACAAACGGCTGCGTTTGGAGTTGTGTCGTGACTCGGAAACATGGACTGCTGATGAACGGCATTTCATTGTTTTCAACGACGAGTCACTTTTCAGCTCTAACCCCGATGACCGACTATGTTGGCAACATAGGGAGAAGTCCTACTCTTAGAATGTTTTGACAAGGCAGAGCAGTTTACTCCAGACGCCATGATACACAGAGCCATCAGATATGATTTCAAGTCACGGTTTGTAGTGACTGATGGTTCAAATGGGTCTAAGCATTATGGGACTTGACATCTGAGGTCATCGTCCCCTGGACTTAGAACTACTTAGACCTAACGAACCTAAGGACATCACGCGCATCCATGCCCGAGGCAGGATTCGAACCTGCGACCATAGCAGCAGCGCGGCTCCGGACTGAAGCGCCTAGAACCGCTCGGCCACAGCAGCCGGCTTGTAGTGACTTAGGGAACGCTGATGGCGTAATAGTACATCACGGACATCCTGCATCCTAATGTGTTATTTCTCATGCAAGAGTATCGTAATGCCATTTTTCAACAGGACAATGCTTGTCCACACACGAAACGTGTTTCTGTAAACTATCTGTGTGACTTTGAGGTACTCCTGCGGCCAGCAGGATCCTCAGATCTGTCACTGATAGCACATGTCGGACCAGTTGGGACATAGTCTCCAGTGTTAGTATCCAGGATATCAAGGACCAGTTGCAACAGTTGTGGACCAGTTTGCCTCAGTAGAGGATACAAAGGCTTGATGACACCATTCCAACCGAATCAGTGCGTGCATCCAGGCCGAGTGGGTGCAATGTCATACTAACAACTAGGCTCATACTGCCAAATACTTCGTAAATTTGACTGGATTGTGTAAATACCGACATAACGTCACATACACTCTCACCCCGTTGAAGTTTCATTTCTTTTCCTCCTCTCCTCATGGCTGCTTAACATTTTTTGTCAGGCAGGGTATTTTTAGATGTATTTATTTTCAAATTTTTCTAACTTTAGGATAGTAAAGTACCATGGAGAGTTTCGAAAGTGGCAAGAAATTCTAAAAAAAATTACAGTTTTCTTTCGTACGCGCTACTTTTTAGTTGCGTGAACTGGTCTGCGGCCTGACTGGCTACAGAAAACGTTCCAGTTAGGGAAATGGGCATCTTCGCAGGCTGGCCATAGGTGCTGCCAACTATAAATCTGACACGGTTCACGAGTCCATGGGCCGTACCAGCAATCCAAAGGAACCTGATGGAAGGCAAGACAGGAGGACAAGGATGTTCCACAGAAAAAACAAATAAAAGGAAGATCGACTTTTCTGGGCGTGGATGCAGACGGCAGAAAGATACAGCATTCGCCCCGTTTATATGTTCGCATAGCAGCAGTCTGTAGAGCTGCTTTCACAATCTTAGAGATAAGTGAAGAACTGACAATGCTGAGTGCACATTTCGATTTTACACCGTATATATTATAAAACTGTCAAATTTGTGACATTTTGTTCTTATTATCATTCTTAAAACAATAGTATGACACAGGTTCTTCTCAAACGTCCGCCCCCGGTAGCTGAGTGGTTAGCGCGGTAGAATGTCAATCCTAAGCTGCTTTCACAATCTTAGAGATAAGTGAAGAACTGACAATGCTGAGTGCACATTTCGATTTTACACCGTATACATTATAAAACTGTCAAATTTGTGACATTTTGTTCTTATTATCGTTCTTAAAACAATAGTATGACACAGGTTCTTCTCAAACGTCCGCCCCCGGTAGCTGAGTGGTTAGCGCGGTAGAATGTCAATCCTAAGGCCTCGGGTTCGATTCCCGGCCGGGTCGGAGATTTTCTCCGCTCAGGGACTGGGTGTTGTGTTGTCCTAATCATCATCATTTCATCCCCATCGACGTGCAAGTCGCCGAAGTGGCGTCAAATCGAAAGACTTGCACCTGGCGAATGGTCTACCCGACGGGAATGTTTGGATGAAGCGTTTCACCTGATGTATTTATCTGAATCGAAATTTCTTGTAAGTTACACTGAAGCAATGTACTTAGCACTGATGTAAACAAATTACACTGACAGTATGAAAAAGATTCCAACACCAAGAATGGGTTCTACCAGATAAAGGAAATTTGGTAGGCGTGTCTCTACATCTGAAAGAAGACGACCATTTAGGTTTCGCTCCACTGGTATAAGAGTGGTGTTAGTAGCGCCACTATGAGGATCCAGATCAGATATGCTTTAAATAAGTGCTGTAAAGGTCGTGAGCGTTAATTACCTTTGAGACTGGACGTAGTGAGAAGATGTTGGTCAGGAATCCCTTTAACACGACGAATACATCGCAACCAACAGGCCACTTATTTCGAACTAGGTCATGTAATAAGAGAAGTTGAATGTTCCTTTCGCGATACCGCAGAAAGACTTGACTGGAATGTAGGCACTGTACAGAATTGCCGACAGCTGTGTTCACGGGAAGGTACAGTCGCAACAATACCCGGCTCCAGACGGCCACCATCTTGTTCGGCGTATGTCTGTGGCGCGTCGTCCTGCGTCTGTCGCAACAATTCGAGCAGCAGTTGGCACCTCAGTGACACAATGAACTGTTACAAATCGGTTTCTTGAAGGATAGCTCCGAGCAAGATGCCCCGTTACCTGCACTCCACCGACTCCAAACCACCTCCGTTTGCGACTCATTGGAGGGCAGAGTGGAGGTCTGCTGTGTTTTCTGATAAAGCCGGTTCGGCATTGGTGTCAATGATGGGCGTGTGTCGGTTATAAGGAGGCCAGCTGAGCGCCTGCAAACAACTTGTCTGGCGCTTAGACGCACTGGACCAACACCCGCAGTTACGTTCTAGGGTGCGATTTTGTGTAATACCAGGGGTACCTCCGTGGTTATCCCACGCACCCTGACTGCAGATCCGTACGTTATTCTGGTGATTCGACGTGTTGTGCTGCCATTCAAGAACAGCACTGCAGGGGATGCTTTACAACAGGATAACGCTCACCCAAATACGCTGTTGTAATCCAACATGCTCTACGGGGTGTCGGCACGTTTCCTTGGCCTGTTCAGTCACAAGCTCTGTCCCCAATCTAGGACACGTGGGACATCATCGGACGACGACTCCAGCGTCATCTACAACCAGCATTAACCGTCCCTGTGTTGACGTACCAAGTGCAACAGGCATGGAACTCCGTCACACAAACTGGTATCTGACACCTGTGCAATATGATCATGCAAGTTTGCATGCATTCAAAATGGTTCAAATGGCTCTGAGCACTATGGGACTCAACTGCTGTGGTCATAAGTCCCCTAGAACTTAGAACTACTTAAACCTAACTAACCTAAGGACATCACACACATCCATGCCCGAGGCAGGATTCGAACCTGCGACCGTAGCGGTCGTGCGGTTCCAGACTGCAGCGCCTTTAACCGCTCGGCCACTCCGGCCGGCTGCATGCATTCAATATTCTGGCAGTTACACCAGATATTAATGTACCTGCATTTGACGTTTGCAATGGCTTTCCTTGCGTTTACATTTACCTGTGAACTTGCAACGTTAACCACTTGAATATGTTACCTAGACAGATTATTCCTGAAGTTTCATTACACTACATTAATTATTTATTGGTTTTGGGATCTTTTAGATCAGGGCTTATAAGAACTTTTAATTCAATAATTGTAATATGCTGTTGTTATTTGTAAAATCACAGGTTCATAGAGCTCATTAAATGTGAGGGAACGGTAAGTAACAGTGGAGGGTGGGGATGTAACGAACTGTAATCTCTCCGCATACACACAGACACACACACACACACACACACACACACACACACACACACACACTCTTGAGTCGGACCCTAGATCTACGCCTTACTTCTGCTTCCTTATTTGGACAACATTAGCAAAACTCAAAATTTAGAATTTAGTTGTCAATGTTCTACTAAATACACTGCCCGATAAACAGAGTGAGAAGCACCCAGAAGACATAGTCGGATGTTAATGTAATTTCGTACACGTAGACATCAGCGGGTATCTAAGTGAATGTAGTTGCAATGCTCTGTGACAGATGGGACTGCCACCAGAGTGCATTAGTGTTGTTCGTGTTTAGTGCTGTTACCTGGCCTGTTATATAAGGGTCGTGAACAGCGTCAGATGTTGAGTGATCACTGTGAAAACACAGATATGCTGCTTTTTCGTGTTAGACAGCGTTATCAGCTCCTGACAGGGTCTGAAAGAGGCGTTATTGTGGACCTTTGTTTCGCCAGTTGGTCGAATCGGGCAGTATTCTGATTTGTGAGGCATTCGAACGTGACAGCAGCCCGATGAGAGCCTGTGTAAGAACGTGTGGTCAGGCATATTCGTCGCCACGGTACCAGTCGATTGCTTCTGATCAGTACATGGGAGGATCACCATACTGTGCATCAAGCACACCGTAACGCCTTCACATGTGTGTAATGAACTTTCTGCAACATTCTTTCATCCCACACCAATTGCTGGAGACTAGCAACAGCTGGACCAGAGGATTACCGTCCCACACCCAGGCTGCTGTCTACACCACAACACAAACGGCTGCGTTTGGAGTTGTTCCATGACCGAGAAGCATGGCCTGCTGACAAATGACGTTGCATTGTGTTCAGCAATGAATCGCAGTGCAGCACGACCCCGGAAATCCGCATCGGTAGCTGCGCAGTTAGCGCAGGGGATTGCTAAGTGAAGGGGCCTGTATTTAATTCCCGGCTGGGTCTGAGATTTTCTCCACTTCGGAACTGGGTGTTGTGTTGTGCTTACATTTGTATCCTTATAATTGACATTACACTGTTGATATGGCTGGATGTGCATGGCCCGAGAGCCAAAAAATTGAGAAACAAAGAAAAGAACTACACCACTCTGGGTTGTTGTTGGCGAGTATGGCTAAAAAATGGCTCTGAGCACTATGGGACTTAACATCTTAGGTCATAAGTCTCCTAGAACTTAGAGCTACTTAAACCTAACTAACCTAAGGACATCACACACACCCATGCCCGAGGCAGGATTCGAACCTGCGACGGTAGCAGTCCCGCGGTTCCGGACTGCAGCGTCAAAACCGCACGGCCACCGCGGCCGGCTCGGCGAGCATGACTGCGACTTGGAGAGGTTACAGCCGGTAGTGATTGAGGGAACAGGATGGTAGGCCACGGACTTCCTGATTCCTCGTGGGTAACTTCTCATGTGAACAGTAACGTGATGCCATTTTTCAACAGGACAATGTTTGTCCGCACATAAAACGTATGTCTACGAACTGTCTGTGTGATATGGAGATATTCCTGTATCCATCAAGATCCCCGGATCTGTCCCTGACAGAACATGTGTGGGGACAGCACGGACGTCAACTCCGTGCCAGTACCAACATCCAGGATATCAAGGACCAGTTACAACATTTGTGGGCCTGTTCGCCTCAGGAGAGGATACAGCCACCTCATAATGCCTTTCCTACCTGAATATCTCTGTATTTAGGCCAAAGGGGGTGCAACGTCATACTGATAAGCGGATTCACACTGCCAAGTTCTCTGTACATTCGACTCGATTTTGTAGTCAGTGAAATAATATCCCACACTCAACCCGTCATGTTTCATTCCAGTTCCTCCTCTCCTTGTGGGTGCCGGTTTTTTTTTTCAGGCAGTGTACATAATGATAGTGTACCTTGAACCAAGGTACACTACTGGCCATTAAAATTGCTACACCAAGAAGACATGCAGATGATGAACGGGTATTCATTGGACAAATATATTGTACTATAACTAACATGTGATTACATTTTCAGGTAATTTGGGTGCATAGATCGTGAGAAATCTGTACCCAGAATAACCACCTCTGGCCGTAATAACAGCCTTGATACGCCTGGGCATTGAGTCAAACAGAGCTTGGATGGCGTGTGCAGGTACAGCTGCCCACGCAGCATCAATACGATACCACAGTTCATCAAAAGTAGTGACTGGCGTATTCTGACGAGCCATTGCTCGGCCACCATTGAACAGACGTTTTCAATTGGTGAGAGATCTGGAGAATGTGCTGGCCAGGGCAGCAGTCGAACATTTTCTGTATCTAGAAAGGCCCGTACAGGACCTGCAACACGCAGTCGTGCATTATCCTGCTGAAATGTAGGGTTTCGCAGAGATCGAATGAAGGGTAGAGCCACGGGTCGTAACACATCTGAAATGTAACGTCCACTGTTCAAAGTGCCGTCAATGCGAACAAGAGGTGGCCGAGATGTGTAACCAATGGCACCCCATCCCATCACGCCAGGTGATACGCCAGTATGGCGATGACGAATACACGCTTCCAATGTGCGTTCACCGCGATGTCGCCAAACACGGATGCGACCATCATGATGCTGTAAACAGAACCTGAATTCATCCGAAAAAGTTACGTTTTGCCATTCGTGCACCCAGGTTCGTCGTTGAGTACACCATCGCAGGCGCTCCTGTCTGTGATGCAGCGTCAAGGGTAACCACAGCCATGGTCTCTGAGCTGATAGTCCATGCTGCTGCAAACGTCGTCGAACTGTTCGTGCAAATGGTTGTTGTCTTGCAAACGTCCCCATCTATTGACTCAGGGATCGAGACGTGGCTGCACGATCCGTTACAGCCATGCGGATAAGATGCCTGTCATCTCGACTGCTAGTGATACGAGGCCGTTGGGATCCAGCACGGCGTTCCGTATTACCCTCCTGGACCCACCGATTCCATATTCTGCTAACAGTCATTGGATCTCGACAACCCCAGTAGCAATGTCGCGATATGATAAACTGCAATCGCGAGAGGCTACAATCCGACCTTTATCAAAGTCGGAAACGTGATGGTACGCATTTTTCCTCCTTACACGAGGCATCACAACAACGTTTCACCAGGCAACGCCGATCAACTGCCGTTTGTGTATGAGAAATCGGTTGGAAACTTTCCTCATGTCAGCACGTTGTAGGTATCGCCGCCGGCGCTAACCTTGTGTGAATGCTCTGAAAGCGTTAGGAGCTGAAGAGTTTCATGGACCACGACCTTACATCCCGGAAGGTTTACCAGAATATATGTCATCCGGTCGTGAAAGCCTTCATACAATGCTCTGAAAAGCTAATCATTTGCACATCACAGCATCTTCTTCTCGTCTGTTAAATTTCGCGTCTATAGCACGTCATCTTCGTGGTGCAGCAATTTTAATGGCCAGTAGTGTAAATTTATTTCTAACTAGGCATTAGTTGTTGTTATACACACTGATACACCACTACCTATCTACTATCTACAAATTTGGCATTTAGTAGTGTCACTCAAATGGCTTCAAGATTACCATACTCAACGCCATGCAGGATCACAATGACTCCACGCTACTGTCGCACAAGAGTACAGACATATTGATCACTCGGCCAAGTAGGATCGTACAACCGCGTCACATACCTTGTGCCAGAAAACAGGCTTGCTCTTAACAGTACCCAGACGGGCAGTGGAATGCCGTCAGGAACATCATGAACTGTCAGTATAGCAACCATTGTTGCGGCGTCCCTTCAGCACGATGGGGTGCGCCGCCAGTGGTGGGTAAGATAGTACGAAACTACACATAACTGCTCCATTTACTTTCATTGTGTGAACTGACAAAGGGGCTACCTGTATAGAAAAAGCTGTTAAATTCTGGGTGGTTATACTTAAAGTACAGCTACTCACAAAGTTTCACTGAGCGAGGTGGCGCAGTCGTTAGCACATTGGACTCTCAGGGTTACGGTTCAAACCCACGTCGGGCCATCCTGATCTACGTTTTCCGTGAGTTTCCTAAATCGCTTTAGGCAAATGCAGGGATGGTTCCTTTGAAAGGGCACGACCGGTTTCCTTCCCCATCCTTTCCTAACCCGATGGGACAGATGACCTCGCTATTTGGTCCCCTTCCTCAAATCAACCAACCACAGAGGTCCAGTCTGGATTTTATTATCGCATGTCAACGAAGTTTGGTAGGTATACTAATGCGTTAATGAGGAGCGGATTTACGCTGAAAAAGAAAGTGGTTCCAATTTTGGCCACCAGGTGGAAATTTGGGGCTGTACACTGTTTGTATGACGGTATGACATCCACGCTGCCATTTGACAAGCCATAACGTGAGTGAACGGTATGGCTATCGAGAAGAGAGACAGCGTGCTGTTAGAGAAACTGTTTCATGTGAACGGCAACAGTTACAGTGATGTATCGAGAGAGAATCGCCTACTGAAAGGTCTGAGGAGAGACCGGATGTCATTAAATGGTTTACAGAAGATGATAATGAAATTAAAAAAACACGGGTAAGCCTGATGTGGAACATGGAAGAGGAAGGTGTCATATCCGGGTGGAAGCTACTAACGAGGTAACTGATGATGCAGCACTTGCCCAGGTGCTAATGCAGTGTCGCGAGAACTGTCCATCCCATGATCAACACTACAGATAGTTTAGCTGTCTATATTACACTGTTACACGTACAAGATCCGGAAGTGTAGCAACCGAAGACTCATGATCTGCAGGAATGTTCTGTATTTGCTCTTCGGTTTCTGGCACGGATCAAAGTTGATGACATGTGGCCAGGCAATATTCATTCTACAGAGCGACTAGGCACATTTTACACTAGAAGTTGCAGTGAATACACAGAACTGCCGAATTTGGGGTAATGTTAAACCACATGTTGTACACAAAGAGCCATTGGACTCGCCATATGTGACTCTGTGGTGTGGATTCTCAAGCACCTTTACTCTCGGTCTGTTCTTCTTTCAAGAGAATACACGCAGAGGACCTGTCAGTTGTACCGTGACGACTGCACGTTATCGAGACCTCCTTGTAAAACATGTGATTCGAGCATTGGAAGAGCGCAGCTATGTGGAACCACTGTTTTCACGCAAGATGGTTAATAATAAATTAAACATTATGCCTTTATAACTTGTTTGACTTTTTCTGCTCATGTCCCGTCCCTAATTCGTTACATATGGAAACGTTTCTATACGCCTTTCTTGCATTCACAGCGCCAGATTTGTGGTTGGTGGCCAAAATTGACACTAAATTTTTTTCCAGCGTAAATCGATTCCGCATTAATGGATTAGCATATCTACTAAGTTTGCCTGCCAAAGGATAATTACAGCCCACACAAACACCCAGTACGTTGTCAACAATAAGAAACGGTGCAAGAATTACTGTCCATGTTAAGTAAAATGTAAGTGTCTTGGAAGAAAGAGAGACTATAATCCATTCACCATAAGAATAAACCTGTTATAAACAAACACAAACGCGATGATTGGTCAGAAGCCGTAGCACACGTACACTGGTGTTGTTACGCTCTTGGAAGTAGGTCCTACTTATATATTAGATATCTAATTACTAAATTACTTTAAATGAAACTTTAAGATAATCAAATGTATTAACAGCCATCAACGCTTTAGCTACGTAGTTTTCATTTCAAAAATCGTGTACAGTCACAGCCTCTGCAGCGTTGTGCTCTGATTGTCGTGCTGTTAACTCGCAGTGTGAAAATGGCTGAGGCTGCTTTCTGTTCCGTAGTGAAACAGGCACGTGGAATACGGTTAAAAAGTGCCGAGAAACAGGCTGTTCTTAACGTTTTTCATAAATTTACGGAGATAATCGGCTTTGAAGTTTCCCCAGCGTTATATATACTGCAGTAAAGAACTGAAAATTTATCGAACATGTAGCGCAGTCGGTAGCGTAATGAAATGTGAATTAAATGTGGTTATTCGGGCTTTGGCTTAAATCTCGCCCATAACATTTTTTTAGTTCAATTTGAAATACCTACATCACGTAATTATAAATTACATCATCATTTTTTATGAATAATGCACGTCTTCTTGTTTCTAATTACGTATTGGACTCGAAATTCCTGTTTCAATTTCAAATACAAATTCTTAGTTATGGATGTTTTATGAAAGACTGTTCGTAAAAATTGTTTAAATTAAGAAATCATAACAATCTAAATTTTTAAGGCAAAAATGAAAAACCAAATCCTCTATATTTGGACTATGTCCATCGTTTTATACCACAGAGGTGGATAAGTATTGTAGAATCATGAAAAACAATCGTTTCCAGCATCGAGCACATCATACAAATGCCGCATTCTTACATTTGCTACTGTACCATTACAATATGAACCCAACAGAACTGATATGGAGCCAAGCTGCGGGAGTTGGTCTGAGAAGTGACAAGACTGTTAAGCTGCCAGACGTACTGGAATTAACGCACGCAGCTTTTCCACACGTCACTGCCGAACGCTGGCGGGATATACACTCCTGGAAATTGAAATAAGAACACCGTGAATTCATTGTCCCAGGAAGAGGAAACTTTATTGACACATTCCTGGGGTCAGATACATCACATGATCACACTGACAGAACCACAGGCACATAGACACAGGCAACAGAGCATGCACAATGTCGGCACTAGTACAGTGTATATCCACCTTTCGCAGCAATGCAGGCTGCTATTCTCCCATGGAGACGATCGTAGAGATGCTGGATGTAGTCCTGTGGAACGGCTTGCCATGCCATTTCCACCTGGCGCCTCAGTTGGACCAGCGTTCGTGCTGGACGTGCAGACCGCGTGAGACGACGCTTCATCCAGTCCCAAACATGCTCAATGGGGGACAGATCCGGAGATCTTGCTGGCCAGGGTAGTTGACGTACACCTTCTAGAGCACGTTGGGTGGCACGGGATACATGCGGACGTGCATTGTCCTGTTGGAACAGCAAGTTCCCTTGCCGGTCTAGGAATGGTAGAACGATGGGTTCGATGACGGTTTGGATGTACCGTGCACTATTCAGTGTCCCCTCGACGATCACCAGTGGTGTACGGCCAGTGTAGGAGATCGCTCCCCACACCATGATGCCGGGTGTTGGCCCTGTGTGCCTCGGTCGTATGCAGTCCTGATTGTGGCGCTCACCTGCACGGCGCCAAACACGCATGCGACCATCTTTGGCACCAAGGCAGAAGCGACTCTCATCGCTGAAGACGACACGTCTCCATTCGTCCCTCCATTCACGCCTGTCGCGACACCACTGGAGGCGGGCTGCATGATGTTGGGGCGTGAGCGGAAGACGGCCTAACGGTGTGCGGGACCGTAGCCCAGCTTCATGGAGACGGTTGCGAATGGTCCTCGCCGATACCCCAGGAGCAACAGTGTCCCTAATTTGCTGGGAAGTGGCGGTGCGGTCCCCTACGGCACTGCGTAGGATCCTACGGTCTTGGCGTGCATCCGTGCGTCGCTGCGGTCCGGTCCCAGGTCGACGGGCACGTGCACCTTCCGCCGACCACTGGCGACAACATCGATGTACTGTGGAGACCCCACGCCCCAAGTGTTGAGCAATTCGACGGTACGAACACCCGGCCTCCCGCATGCCCACTATACGCCCTCGCTCAAAGTCCGTCAGCTGCACATACGGTTCACGTCCACGCTGTCGCGGCATGCTACCAGTGTTAAAGACTGCGATGGAGCTCCGTATGCCACGGCAAACTGGCTGACACTGACGGCGGCGGTGCACAAATGCTGCGCAGCTAGCGCCATTCGACGGCCAACACCGCGGTTCCTGGTGTGTCCGCTGTGCCGTGCGTGTGATCATTGCTTGTACAGCCCTCTCGCAGTGTCCGGAGCAAGTATGGTGGGTCTGACACACCGGTGTCAATGTGTTCTTTTTTCCATTTCCAGGAGTGTAGAACGGCACGTCATAAAGGAAGAGAAAATGCTGCGACTGGTTGGCTTCGTAGTTTCTGTTGTTGATCGGCTCGTTATCAACGTAGTAGGTGAGACTTCCAGAACTGACGTGTATTCGGATAAGGAAGGAGCTAAGACATTACCGGATGACTGACTGTAAGTAAATACCTTTAGTGACTTAAAATTTAACTCTACTGTGAAATCCTTCAGTACTCTCTTACGTTACACACAGCTTATTCAGAAAAATTACCCTGTGGTTAAGTCAGGAATTTTCTCCATTCTTGTTTTTAATTACAATAGTACGTTAGCTAAAAACGATAACGTGTTGCGGTTTTCGTCTACTCATCAAAGGAGTGTATTGTAGGAGATTTGCAGTATATTATTTCATTCTGCTTAAAAATTAAATGACATTCGAAGCTCCTTATTGCAGCTGGCTACGTCACTGCAGGGTAGCTGACCGGCCAGTGCTGTCCAAGTTAACATGCGCCGGTAAAGCTGTTGTCCCGTATTATCGCTAAGTAGATGTGCGCGTAACGCTCAGCAGACAGTACTCGAGACGGCTGCAATCCCGCGTGAAACGGAAATCCAATGAGGTTCCAGCAAACGCGGAAGAATACATAGTGCAATATTTACATCAGCTTTATACTTATGATGAACGGATTATAGGGTTTGACGTCCCATCAATGACGATGTGATTAGAGTCGAAGCATAAGCTTTCAGCAGACAACGACAGGAAGAGAAATCGATTGTGTCGTTTACAAAGGAATAATCGGTTTTGGGAAAACCACGGAGATCCTAAATCGGGATGACTGGACGGGTATTTGAAACCCGGCACTCCTGATTAAATGAAGTATCTTTGGGGTCGTAGTTTTTTTACAAGAATGCTGGATTTATAGGGTGGCAGCAATTAAATTTCTGTTACTTGACCCAGTGTAGAAGGAAAACTATTTGCTGTTTAGGTACCCAACTTACAGGAATCATGTCCAGGCTATAGGATTTGCATTGTTAGTGTTAGTGACCTGACTTGCCGTTAGGCGCCGGTACTTTGTGCTGCGACTTAGGATCGAAACACAAGCATCAGCGTAACAGCAGCAACAGTAGTGCTCTTCGCGCGAGTGTCGACGCATTAGAGGCGTACAGATATGTTTTCTTTCCGCGCGGGAAAGTTCGAATTAACCGGTGATTCCGGAATTGTTCGTGGGAGAGACCAACAGTCAATTGCACCACAAATTGGTAACGAAGTTACTGTTGCCATGCCTGAGAATGCTGGACGCAATGTGCCATCTTCAAGGAGTGCACGAGCTGTGTTACGATGGCCGAACATTCCGTGGTGCACCTTTATTTCGGGCAACAGCACAGCAATCTCTAGTGAGGTTCCAGGCTGTCGTGGAGGCAGATGCTCTCCACACTGAGCGATGCTTGTAACCTGGAACATAAACGTGGTACGCAGTTAGTGAATCTTACCCTCTTGAGTGGAAATTAAAATGTGTTTCTTTCAACTGTTTATTCGGTATTTCTCTTCCACACCCCTACAAATGTTTCCACAAAGCTTCGTTGTCCTACGATAACTCGTTTTTTCACGGGAACCCTCTCAAGTAGCGAAAGCTTAATCTGTGTGGCTGTCGGTCGGTCGGTAGGGCGTAATTTCCCCACTGACGTCCCCGTCGACGAAAGCACTCGGAAAAATCACAAGTAGGTTGTCTTGACGATGCGTAATATACATCATCTGTCACAAACTCAAGCGAAAAACAATTATTTAAACAACAAAACACTTTTGCTTGCATTTTTTTTGTGTAATAGCCATGCACAGCTATGTGATCCAACGTCATATGTCCGGAGTACAGTTGTTTTTCTGTTTGTTCGGAGTTTTTATCAATTTTTGTCGTTTGTTACACAATAATCAGTTACTGTTTGTCGATTGGAGACTATCAGAGAACAAATACGGAGCCACAGCAACCTTAGAACGTAACGTTTCATGGACATGGCTGTTATTAGAGACGGAACACTAGCTCAGCTGGATAGAGACGTAGAAGTGATTCGTCCGTGACCTTGTGAAAAGAATTGTTTCGTCATGTACCAAAAGAACTGAAGTGTTTACGGAAAACAACAGCTAAATCCGGATATCCTGTCGCGTAAGGGCTCATTATCTTATCCGCTGTCCCATTTCGCCGGCTTTCAATGAGCAACGAATAATCCCAGCACGTATCGACAATAGAGGTTACTTGCACACATGTCATCTTTTAAAAGAAAGTGATTTCACGATTAAAAAATTGCATCCTTTATGGACTATTCTCCTCAGTGTTCTGATCTGCGTGTTACTCTCGATTTTGTGAGAGGTTTACCATACGGCCGGCCGGAGTGGGCGAGCGGTTCTAGGCGCTACAGTCTGGACCGCGCGACCGCTACGGTCGCGGGTTCGAATCCTGCCTCGGGCATGGATGTGTGTGATGTCCTTAGGTTAGTTAGGTTTAAGTAGTTCTAAGTTCTAGGGGACTGATGACCTCAGAAGTTAAGTCCCATAGTGCTCAGAGCCATTTTACCATACGACTTGTGAATAGCAGAAATACTTTTGTTAACAGATGATACTAAGCTGTTTTTTATTAAAGGTCGCAATGAAGCTAGGTTACATTTAAATATCTTTAAAAGCAGAAGAAACAGAAAGAGCACTTACGGTAGAACATCTGATAAATGAGGAAAAAAAAATTCATGAGTCGTAGGCTAATAACAACAAAATACAGAGGCAATATAATACATAAAATGTATTCGCAGCTGCGAATATGGACAAACATCAGGTGCTCAATGGAATTATGACAATGAAAATTTGTGGCGGCCTGGGACTAGTACCTGGATTTCCCGTTTTTCGAGAGCGGTCACCTTACCATTTTTTTTCTTGTTTTAATCTCATTTTTGTCGTTTTTGGTCATTATATTTGCTCGGGGCGGACGTCCCATGACGCTCGTTAACGTTCATAGTTGATACATCCTCTCAGTTTTTTTAATTTTTTTGTATTAGAGAAAGTAATTTTCCCTCTGACCGAACACGCTAAGCTACCGTGCCGGCAGCCATTTGTCCTTCCAACCACTACTCGGGCCCGAGCCAAACTTCCATATGCCATCAATCATGTGTCTACGACCTGTACTCGTACATCCATTGTGTATACTCCTGTTCTGGGGAGACATGTACTTGAAAGTCGCTTGCCCTGTGTCGGCGAATAAATACGATACAGTGCCTGTGTCATTTCTAATTACCGATACAATGTTGCTTTGGACATGCATTCATGTCCAAAGCAACATTGCATCGTCATTCGGAACAACATAGGCACTGCGATATCGGATGAATACAATGTTAGAAAGAGGAAGCATCAGCACTGAAATAAACACCTTATGTAAGATTTCAAGGACTATGGTGAGGCGATAATACGATGGAAAATACATGTTGAACTATTGAAAGTTGAAGCGATCTGTCATATTAAAGTTCTGTGTTGGACCGAGGCTTCAACACAGAACCTTGCCATTTATGGTTTTTTTGTTTTTTATCTTTCACACGTTAATCATGTACCTGTATGGACTTTGGGTGGATGAAAGTTTCGAAATACATTCCATGTCATGACAATTCTTGTGTGTAGATGTTTCCGATACTGAGAGCATTATGTTTCCAAACGCTTAAAATTAGTGCTTTTGCATTGTGCATGGCTGAGAGTACATTGCAGCTTTCGCATTGGGTACAGGTACGACCTCTCATCTATCCATGAATAAATTCAAAGATTAGTTGCCTTGCCTCTCAGCTGAATTTAGTATTAAGTTTTCTCTCAACAATTAAGACCATCAACATCTATCTGCATAAACTCACAGTGGGAGGGAACCCCTTGCAGCTTCAGAACTGCATGTACCAAGTTATTTCTAAGTATAATGAGGGTCAGTTAGCTGGAAACCATTTATTAACATGAAAATACTCTCCATAACCCTACAAAAGACCTGGCATCAGCGATATAGGTCTTTATTTCTGAGCACCTGTTTTTCGATCATTGCTAGAAATTGGAACGTTGCGCACCTTTTCCCGCTCTCCCGCTGCCTTTTAATTAACGACAGTGACTGCAGCGTACAGTGTGGGAACACACAGTGTAAATTACACAGAAATCATTCTCGCACAGATCTTATTCCCCTCAGTACCAATACGTTCATCAAACAGTATGACGTGATATCTGGTAATACTCAAAATATCGAATGAGAATAAAGTAAATACTATACATACGTAGCTGTCTAGCAATGTGCTGTGTTACTAAACTAATTATGACGAGACAAAGAGACGTTTTTGTAGCATTTTTGGCTGGTTAGAAATTCTGACAACAATCATTAATTGCGTAACAACCAAGGTGGTAAAAGACATTACTCTTCACGGACAAAATAACTTCATAAGATGAAAGTTAGACCAGAATTCCTTCGATTCCGAGGAATAAAGGTTGTACCCGGCTGCTAAACAGCAAATGTAGGCAAATGCACTACACACCGTCTGGCTTTCCATTCTTCCTGATGTCGTCGTTTCGTTCTCTAGTCGAGGTGTTAGATACTAGTGTCGTGGAAGGTACGTTCTCGGCTCTTCTCTCCCCTTGAATCAGCATTTGTCATAATCTCTGCGTGTCATTAACGTCGCTGTGTAAGTCCTCAGATGCCAGAAATCACGCGCAGCTAAAATGAATTATTAATCCCACGCAGTTGAAAGCGACAAATAGAACTCTAATAACAACTACGAATCGACACGAGGCAATTAGCGGACACTAATACAAAAAAATCACAGAAGGAGCTTGTCATTTTTCATTTAACATTAAATAAGGACGACGTACATGGGTAGGACAACACTGTAAACGCGACCTAGATTTTCAGGGCGTCACCTCTTTGCATGGAGGTAATAGTGAATAATTGATGTATAATCAATAACAGTTACGGCAATGTCTACGAAATATGCGGACAACTATCATCAAAAGGCAAGTGACTTCAAAGACTGTATGTACTTCCTCGAAACTATTACGAAATGAAGCATGAACTGTCACATGTAAATTCAATCTACACCAACATGAAAAGCGTTGCTCCTTTCCTCATAACTTAAAAGAAACAAAACATTTAGCAAAATATCGGGTGATCCCTTTGCGGTACAGTTTTATTTACTTTAACATTTTCCAAGTTGTAGGGTCACTACGTGTGAATTTCGTTCTCCTGCTCTGCATTTGACGTCCATATTTTCTGCAGTCCTGAAACTCATATGGTGATCACGCAGAAGTAAGACATCTCCAAGACAGTTCATAAAAGTAAGTTATTTCATATTGAAACGCCACATTAATTGATGTGCACAATGGTTTTCTCAAAAATTAGTTCCGAATCTTACGCAAGGGATGGTACTGATGTTAATTTTTTACGTACATACCAGGGATCATTAAACACCGAATTACCAGTAGTAGTCGTGATTTTAGTGTCGTATTTATTGTTCCTTCACACCATACTCGAAGCCTGTGCCACATTTGCTACCGAACTGCTACTACTCTCGTGCAGTGTACATCACAAAAAGGTAACATGTTTCATCCAACAAAATACGCGAAGCTCACGACACGTGTCTGCCCTAATCGATGTCCAACCCCTAATGGTCGTTGCACTCCCTGACAACACCCAGCAATTAGCCGTTTACATTGTTTAACACAGCCACAGTATATTAACTGTTAGTTTCAATTTCATCACTTTTAATTTGCAACAACCATAGTATTATTTTAGCGAGGAGATGACAACGGCACCACAAAAACTTAAAACAAAGTACCATGCAACACTCCTGGCATCTCTTATTCAAAACTGGAGTTCCCATTTATGTACTTTCAGCTAGAGATGGCGATTACATCTACATCATACTCCGCAAGCCACCTAATATTGTGTGGCGGAGGGTACCTGTGTACCACTAACAGAGCCCTATAAGCCTATTCCACTCGAGAATTGAGCGTGAGAAGAATGATTGTCGGTAAGCCGCTGTACTGGCTCCAATTCCTTGAATTTTCTCCTCGTGGTCGTTATGCGAAACTTGTGTGTGTGTGTGTGTGTGTGTGTGTGTGTGTGTGTGTGTGTGTTGGGGGGCGGGGGGGAGGGGAGGAAGTAATATGTTGTCCGAATCTTCCCGGAAAATGCTCTCCCGAAATTTCAGTAGTAAATCTCTCCGTGATGCAAAACGCCTTTCTTGTAACGTCTGCCAATGGAGTTTGTCCAGCATCTCCGTAACGCTCTCGCGCCGGGCAAACGATTCCGTGACGAAACGCCCCGCTCTTCGTTGGATCTTCTCTATCTCTTCTGTCAATCCTACCTGGTAAGGATCCCAGACAGAGGAACAATACTCAAGAATCGGTCGAACGAGCTCCTTATAAGCCACTTACTTCGTGGATGAATTACATTTCCTTAAGATTCTTCCTTCGAATCTGGCATCTCAGATGATCAGTCCCCTAGACTTAGAACTACTATAACCTAACTAACCTAAGGACATCACACACAACCATTCCCGAGGCAGGATTCGAACCTGCGACCGTAGCAGCAGCGCGGTTCCGGACTGAAGCGTCTAGAACCGCTCGGTCACAGAGTCCGGCGTGCTCATTCCACTTAAGGTCACTCTACATAGTTACTCCTAGATATTTTGCGGTAGATTCCGTTTCCAGCAGTTTGTCATCAACAGTGTAGCCGCAAAGTAATGGATTTCTTTTCCAATGTATGCGCAATATATTACATTTATTTACTTTCCGGATCGACTACGAGAATCTGCACCATCCATCAATTCTCTGAAGGTCATTCTGCAAATCGTACTATCTTCTGACTTTGCTACTTCGTTATACTCAGCCGCATCATTTGTGACCAGCCTTAAAGAGCATTCGACACTTTCTACTAGATCATTTATACCTATTGCAAACAGTAACGGCCCTATCACACTTCCTTGGAGTACTCCGGAAATTATCTTTACATCTGTCGATTTTGTTCCGTTAAGAGCGACTTGCTCTGTCTGCAAGTAAGTCTTGAATCCAGTCGCATATCTCTTCTGATACCAGATAAGCTCGTATTTTTTTTTAACGAAACGGCAGTGCGGGACGGTGTCAAATGCCTATCTGAAGTCAAGGAACACGGCAACAACCTGAACGCCGTTGCCTATGGTGCTGTGGATCTCATGGAGGAACAGAGAGAGCTGAGTTTCACACGATCTCTGTTTGCGGAATCCATGTTGATTTTTATAGAGGAGATTTCCATTCTCCAAGAATGTCATAATTCTTGAGCATAAAACATATTCTATAATTCTACAACCGATTGACGTCAACGATATAGGTCTACAATTGTGTACATCTGTCCTACGGTCCTTCTTACAGAAGGAAATGGCCTGCGCTTTCTTCCAGTTGCTAGGTACCCTTCGTTGCTCAAACGATAAGTTACTGGTAGAAGGTGAGAAAGTTCTTTCGCATAATCTTTGTAGAATGATACAGGTATCTCATCTGGTCCTGACACCTTTCCTCTAATAATCGATTGTAGTTTTTCTATTCCGCAATCGTTTACCTCAATATCTGACATATGGTAGCGGGGACCCATTCCTAGTGCCTTCCAAACTTTCATGCCCTCCCTTACATGAGCCGTTTCGGTATGATGGATGCTGCTGGTTTTGTTGCAGGCATGGGAAGTGGAGGATAGTTGTAGGTTGCATGCAGTGCAGTTGTTCGTCCAGGTTCTTGTCTGGGGAAGTGTGTGATTTATAAGGAAATCGATTACATAGTTGTTTCTAGCAGAAGTCCTTAAAAGTGTAAATCACCTGCTTCACCTCGTCATTTAATTGAGGATGAAATGAAACTGTGAAAAGATGGTGTGTGCTGTGTTGAGTGCAAAAGTGCACAAAGGGTGCAGAGGTGAAATGTGGGTTTGTTACCAGCCACGTTGGCCTTTAGGTGACCTTCAGTCGTGAACAAGTGCGCTAGCACTTTAATCGTCACTCGTGTCAATATGGAATGAATGAATCTTGGTGACATACGAAATCGTTGAGAAAGAGGCCACGACGATTACCCTCATAGAGTTGAGCGAAGGACTCACAAAGTATACAAGAGCTTGGTCCCAAGTGAGGTGTGACGTTCGATTCTATATATCGCTAGTGGTCTAGTTTGCGACCCTTGCATGCAGAACTGGCTGGCTGGTGGTATGCGGAAAGTCGGAGAGAGGGCGCGAGTGGTACGTCGGCAACGAGTGAGGCCACAGGATATAGAGGGGGTGCCGCTCTGTGAGAACGAGAGGCAGGGAGGAGCGACAACCTTCAAGTGCTGATTTCCCTCCAGAACTTCTCGGCAACCCATGTGGTCAATTCCATGCGCACGTTTAAATGTAAAGGACAACGTCCTGCACTGCTAATGGAGCTTATGGACAAGAATTCTACCATTTGTTGATGCATAATAAGCCGCCCCTTAAGACAGCCAATGTTCCAAAACAGTGTCATATGTGATTCTCAAAATGTTATATAGTCGTGACTGTCAGACAGATTGCTGTGCCCTAAGAAGCCTAATATTCTATCTTGAGTTTCGTAGCCGTTATTGATGTCCCGGGAACAACAGTAAAAGCCTGAGTTGTGGCTGAGTTCTCAGTTTCTTGTAGCTTAATTTCAAGGCCATTGCTAATGTGTACAGACAATGGTTGTGCGGATCAATGTAGGAATATCACTCTCAGTTCCCTTTAAGTGGAACTGGTTTGTTCCCCATTTGTAATCGTTCATCCCCCTGTTTAACAATTTTAGTCTGTTGCAATTCAGTCAAACCGTGGGCCTGTGTCAACTCCCCAGTTAAAGGGCGAGAACTTAGGACAGGTTTCTGCTGCCCTGGTCGGCCATGGGTCCGGCGCCGCTCTCTTAGCGATCGACCGACCGACCGACGTTCCGGTGTTAGAAAATGCCGAGCCATCTCATGTCGGTCTGCTGACTGTTCGAGGCCGATGCTGTCAGACAATAACAACTTTATTGTATGTATCTCAATTTCTTAAGTTCATCTAGCTTTATTCTGATGGCTGTTAACGTTCAAGTTCGGAGCTTAATTCGTACTGGCCTGTTATTTTATTAGTCATTAGTTGAGCGCCGTGGTGCGTTTTGATCTTAAATATCTTGTAACCTGAACTGCTATCAATTGAAGACTCAGTGAGCGCGATGGCGCATACTTCTTGGTTACAATTGTTAACTGGAAGGTTATTAACAAAGTTTGGTAACCGCCATGAGCGCATAACTGGAAATATTATCCAAATTGTTTCTAAAAGATAAATTATTATTGACAGATGGTTTAGTAAGTGCTAGGTGCATGTTTTCTTAGATCTAAAATTTATTGAAATTGTCAAGAACATCTGCTTCACTGAGTGTTTTGATTTATTTTTTTAACTACAAATTGTTTACTGTGTAATCAGTATTTAATTCGAGTACTGCATACAGGAAGAAATTTTGCTTAATTGTGACCATACACTCACTCATTAAACTTGTACAAATGAACTGTCACCATGCAAACTACGAATGACCTCGTTGCTGCTGGGCTAACCCTCCCACTCCGGAGCCTTGTGACTTGTCCCTGTGATCGTCATTTCACGAAGTACCAGCAGCCTGGGACCAGGAAGAAAATCTTTTCGAAGGGGAAATGAGCAGGCGAGTGCCTCGAACTGTTTTCAATGGCCAGCAAGTAAGCATGACGGCGGGCCAAGGATTCATTTGCCCCCCCCCCCCCCCCTCCCCTCAGTGACCCACGTAAGGCAAGACGAAAATGTAAGGACGGAGTAGTAAGTGGGATTGCCACTCGTAGAAACTCATTCTCCTTAGTGAGTAGGAAGACACCATTCTGAGCTGAAAATCAAGGTTTCCATGGAAAGTAACATCGTAATGTTAGATCCGATCTTGTAGGGAAATTGTCTGGTCAACCTGACTTCACCCACTTCAAATCTTGGTGCATCATGTTGTCCTTTCGCGATTCTCTTACGATATTGAATGCCATGACTGGAAAATCATTTAAAGGGCAATGACCCTCTGAGAGAATGAGGAAGCACACGACCTCCTGCATCAAGGTTAACTGGAAGTTGGGAAAGAGTGCACAGGTTCGTATGCTGACCTGTTGGTCTGCATGCACTGGAAGGCAACCACTGCGAATGTTCTTCCGTTTTGTCAGGAAACTATAGAGGGCCGAGTAAACAGCGCAAAGACTTCTGATCGGTCAATAAGTGGAATTACACACCGCAGAAGTGCGTGTGAAATTTTCACACTGTATAGATGATTGCGAGCACCTCCTTCTCAATCTGGATACACTTTTTGGGGCATTATTTAACCTTTCAGTGATGAAAGCTATCATCCTCTTCCCATTGCGAAAGGCTGGCGCTGGTATCACGCTAGTAATCGTCTGTGGCAAGAGTCAAGGGTTTTCCAGATGAATATGGCATTAAACAAGGTGCTACTTGCAGAATCTTTGAAATAAGGATCCCTTCAGTAATTCGTCGACATTTTTGTTTTTCTTTTAACTATATATAAAGGAGGAGGATATGTAATTACCTAAAACTCAGGCTTTGCTGATTAAGTATATGTGCATATCATATTCATGTGCTAATATTTCGTTCTTGCAGACTTACATTAATGAATCAGATATATATTTCTATTTTGTATATAATTAATCACATATTAATTTCTTCCACAATGGTATAGAATCTAAAATGTTTCTTAAGAAGTTATTATTCAGTAAATACACTCCTGGAAATGGAAAAAAGAACACATTGACACCGGTGTGTCAGACCCACCATACTTGCTCCGGACGCTGCGAGAGGGCTGTACAAGCAATGATCACACGCACGGCACAGCGGACACACCAGGAACCGCGGTGTTGGCCGCCGAATGGCGCTAGCTGCGCAGCATTTGTGCACCGCCGCCGTCAGTGTCAGCCAGTTTGCCGTGGCATACGGAGCTCCATCGCAGTCTTTAACACTGGTAGCATGCCGCGACAGCGTGGACGTGAACCGTATGTGCAGTTGATAGACTTTGAGCGAGGGCGTATAGTGGGCATGCGGGAGGCCGGGTGGACGTACCGCCGAATTGCTCAACACGTGGGACGTGAGGTCTCCACAGTACATCGATGTTGTCGCCAGTGGTCGGCGGAAGGTGCACGTGCCCGTCGACCTGGGACCGGACCGCAGCGACGCACGGATGCACGCCAAGACCGTAGGATCCTACGCAGTGCCGTAGGGGACCGCACCACCACTTCCCAGCAAATTAGGGACACTGTTGCTCCTGGGGTATCGGCGAGGACCATTCGCAACCGTCTCCATGAAGCTGGGCTACGGTCCCGCACACCGTTAGGCCGTCTTCCGCTCACGCCCCAACATCGTGCAGCCCGCCTCCAGTGGTGTCGCGACAGGCGTGAATGGAGGGACGAATGGAGACGTGTCGTCTTCAGCGATGAGAGTCGCTTCTGCCTTGGTGCCAATGATGGTCGTATGCGTGTTTGGCGCCGTGCAGGTGAGCGCCACAATCAGGACTGCATACGACCGAGGCACACAGGGCCAACACCCGGCATCATGGTGTGGGGAGCGATCTCCTACACTGGCCGTACACCACTGGTGATCGTCGAGGGGACACTGAATAGTGCACGGTACATCCAAACCGTCATCGAACCCATCGTTCTACCATTCCTAGACCGGCAAGGGAACTTGCTGTTCCAACAGGACAATGCACGTCCGCATGTATCCCGTGCCACCCAACGTGCTCTAGAAGGTGTAAGTCAACTACCCTGGCCAGCAAGATCTCCGGATCTGTCCCCCATTGAGCATGTTTGGGACTGGATGAAGCGTCGTCTCACGCGGTCTGCACGTCCAGCACGAACGCTGGTCCAACTGAGGCGCCAGGTGGAAATGGCATGGCAAGCCGTTCCACAGGACACATCCAGCATCTCTACGATCGTCTCCATGGGAGAATAGCAGCCTGCATTGCTGCGAAAGGTTGTGGAAATGAACATTAACCTCTGAGTACCAATTGTGATAAAACTTTTTATTTGTGATTAATCTCAAGTTAATATGCAGATGTACTTCCGATCTTTATGAGAAAAAACTTTAGCTGAGTTATGTACATATGTTTAAGAATTAATAGTATTCTAATGAAAACTTATCACTACAGGTGCTGAAAGTAATTAAATTAACTGCATCAGATATTGCCTCCAGGAGGGCATTGTGCTGCCGCATTCCCTCCCATCAGCGGATTTCAAACTGTCAAATGTCGATTGTCTACTGTGTCAAAGATTAACAGTGTACTGCAGTAAATCAGATGGGTAGTTCTCCTTGGAATAGCAACACAATTATTCATAGGAAATGTGTATACATGCAGAAAGCAATGACTGTACCTACATTGTAACTAGCTCTAGAAAATGGGGGTCTATATGTACGACCACAGTCTAATATATACAGTCGCGACACTCACTGCTGTGAAAGTTGTTACCATTTGACAGTTCAAGTGACACTAGCGTCCCTAGCAGCCAGAAAGCTCGCCTTCCTCTGACGGCGGATGCGACTTAAAAATAACGTTTGTTTTTAACTCATTTTGTACGTAATTTACAAAATAGTTAGTACATTTTTGCGTCACAGGTCTTAGGAGAACAGCGAGAGACATAAATGATCGTGAAATGTAAGTAAACAGAGCACGAACTATTGAATGAAGTGACATAAGCTGCAACATATTCTTGAAGAAATAATTAAGAAGTAGCATACAATCGCATTTATTCCACTGAAAGTAAGAGAATACACACTGTACATCCCACATATGAAGTATATAGATGCTCTTCCTTGTGTAAAAATGAAGCGACACATCACTTTTTATTACGTTCTGCTTTGCAGGAAGCCTGCTTCCAAAAATACAATTTCCATCTTATTCTTTGTGGCATCAGGTTATCTCAATAAAAGGCATGACTGTTTTAAAACTTTATTATATCCCACTGATACATTTAACGAAAATAAAATTAAATGAATGAGTCAGTCCTAACACTTTAGCAACCCAAATGAGCCAGCTTCATCACTTTTTAATTTCTTCTCTTGCTCCTACAGACTAAGTCTTGATTCCTGAATTTAATAATGTAAAAGAGCCTCACTTTCACAAACAGTCTTATTAACAGCAGCTTGGTTTCAGCACAGCACCCAGGTGGAAAATTGGGGATGTCCATTTACATATTCGCAAAGAAAGCACCACAATTACTTATGTGAGCATATTCATCAAAAGTAGAAGTCATCCCAGTCTCACAATAAGTTAAAATTTTTTTGACATCTTCTGTACAAATAAATAGGCTTCCAAAGTTGCCTTCATAACTTTTAAAATAACAATAAACTTTGTCATTTGCATCTAAGTCTTGGCTGCCATCTACAAGTATTGTCCTACATTTATAACGGTCATGAATTGTACGCAATTTCTTTAATACATAACCAGACACGTATCTCATGCTGTTTGCCTCTCCAAGGTCTGTTTGGACTTCCACATTTGGTAGTCTGATCACTGAACTCGTGTCACTGATGTCCAACAGTGGTGAAACAAGTAATTTGGGCGCTGCTTTCATATCCACTATTGTCTGACCCCAGTTCAAAAAAAAAATGGTTCAAACGGCTCTGAGCACTATGGGACTCAACTGCTGTGGTCATCTGTCTCCTAGAACTTAGAACTACTTAAACCTAACTAACCTAAGGACATCACACACATCCATGCCCGAGGCAGGATTCGAACCTGCGGCCGTAGCAGTCGCACGGTTCCGGACTGCGCGTCTAGAACCGCGAGACCATCGCGGCCGGCTCTGACCCCAGTTGATCCCCTCACAATTGGAGGTAGCTACATTTGTATGTTCATTGCACAATTATTGAATGCAGCACAAAACTGTCGTGGTGGTGCATTGCTACAAAAACCACCTTTATGCCTTATCACTGAGAAAACGTTTTCCAGTGGATCTTGATTAATTTTCCATGTTAATAAATATAACTTGGTTCCATCCAAAACATCATCAACAAACGTGTTCAAAGCGCTTATATTACCCAGAAGGCCTTTAACACACTTAATCCTAGATGAAAAATCTTTCCCATCAACATCTAAAAATTCCCATGACTGTGTCCATGGCTTCAGTGTCTTTAATATTTCCAAATGTCTTGAGGCACTTGTAATTCAGTTCCTTAACGATACAGGTCCTTTAACACTATATGTACTAAATATGTCAAAAATATCGTTTACTTTTTGGCAAAAATATGCAGTAGCAGTAGCAGATAATGATATGGTGCCACAAGTAACAAGTGTCTCAATGCATGCTGCTACTGTATGACTCAACACACGAACTGCAGTGTTCACCTTCATTTTTGGAAATGCTAACAGTTTGACAGCTCTTTTAGTGAGCTTGGGGGCCAATTTGTGCTTCCTTTCACAATCACTTGAGTACAACTGACAAATGTCCTTCCATGAAGCAGTGCCAATCCATCCTTCATCTGTTGTGTGGATAATGTTATACCTGAATAAATTATTACATATGCTTTTTATCAAGTGTGGGGTGTAATAAAAAAAGTAGATCTTACTCCCTTCGTGTACTAAGCATGGACTAATTGGTGTGATACCCAGTCTGTGCCTCCACTCCACAAAATTCGAGCCTTGGTCAGTCACACCTGTTTTTACAACCAAACCAATCTCTGTGAGTTTTTTGGCAACTTCAAAAAATATGTGCGTCAGATGGGTGGCTCCAACTGGTCCTTTAGAGAAATAATATACTAATGGCTGTTTAAAATTTGAGAAGATGTCGTTAATCATTATAACTAATGCAGTATTGGCAACCACAGATGTATGTATGAAAACCATGTCTTCAAATCCAATAACACGATCCCTAGAGCTGTCATATATCAAATTTTCCATTAGTGACATCTCATCCATAGACAAATTAACAACGATATCAGTTTTTGGTAACTGCTGCACTTTCTGCTTTAAAAGATGAAATATGTTATCATTTATCCCACAATTTAATTGTGTATCTTCCACACACCTCTTAAGGTACGTACTTATGGAAGGCTAAAACGGTGTGATAAAAAACTGTATGCCTGAGTACTATAATACAACAAATTAAGTGCAAATAATTTAGTTTCATCTTTCCATCTCGTACCACGTTTTCCATTCATTGGTATACTGTTTTGGCTTATCAATAAATCGAGAGCATCTTTTTTCAATTACTTCGAACCAATACTTTTTAAAATGAGCTTGTCCTTTTATACTTGTGTTCTGTGACGTTGTGGTTGCAGTTTATTCTTAAGATGGGCACTTTCCTTGTCACGTAGTAATTTTGTACAAGCTCTAATGATTTGCAAGTTTTTACATTTCACATGATTTTCCAACTCGCGAATGATTTCATGTAATCTAAGCATTTCATCTTCAAAAGATGTCTGTGTTGCAGATTCCGTTGTTAGTGATTTTATATATGTCTCTCGTGTAGGAACACTTGTGGTAGCTGTTTCTTCTGTGTCAGGAGACAGTTTTATTGTTTTTGCAGTAACACTTTTACGTTTGTATGGCAATTTCCTCTTCATCGTCACTAGTTGTGGCTTATTTGGTACGTCAAATGACATAGGAACTGCATTCCATACCAATGTCTTCTTTACAACGCTCATGAACTGGTTTGACTCGAAATATAACACACAAAACTTCGCGTTATTGTGCAAATAAAGGATATCTTTTTGCAGCAGGTCCTGTCCTCTACTGTTTATTAACCATTTCCTGCTCCTTAAAAATAAAAACAAATTCAGTAATTCGATACAGTTTAGGAAAAATCTAAATAAAGAGCGCTCTAAGGTGATGTTTCATATCTCTCAGGGTCCTTAGAAAACCTGAAGAATGACGAATGTGGTGTCTTCTTCGTGTTATTACTGCAATTGATTGCGCTACATACGCTGCCTTTCGTAAAAACCATGTTAAAAATGAATATAAACGATATTGTTTATATTTATTGAACACCGTATTCATCAGCGTAGCTTCTCCACCGCTTGGGGCGCTGTAGTCGCGGTGTATAGCAAAAATCAGCGAGTGTCGCGACTGTATATATTAGACTGTGGTACGACTTTATTGTGATAACTGATCGTTGTAGAAGCGCCATATTGTAAACGTGAGTTACATTATACGAAACCAGAGCGAGGTGGTGCAGTGGTTAGCACACTGGACTCGCATTCAAGAGGACAACAGTACAAACCCGTTTTAGCCGCAATGTAAATGAATTAGGTCCTGTGACTCTGCCATGGCTGCTACAGAAATGATGCCTACACCAGAATACGTTAAACTAAACGATGGAATTTTATTTTTGTGTGCGGCGCTAAAATACAGCTTACGATTCTAGTAACGTCCAATAGTCTAGTCGATATCAGTGAGATCCTCGTTGCTAGTATTACTAAACACATATCAAAGGAACAGACATACTAGAGAAAGAGAGATAAAAAACATAGAATAATTAACATACAAAAGGTAACAAAAACAAGAAATAAACGATCCGCACTTCGTGCGAATAAACCGAGCGCCCCTGGCGGCGAGCACGGAACTACTGACGCAAGCGCGAAAATTTGACACACACACACACACACACACACACACACACACACACACATGGTAGGCGGCTGCGGGTCGCTACATCAGCCCCTCGGCGGGAGTAGAGCGCCATCCAGAAAACGCACCGGGGCGAGCATCTCGTGGTGTGTTGTATTGCAGGAGTTGCTGGTGTAGTCAGTGTGAGTGATCAGGTCGTTTCTGTTGCTTGGGTCGGCGCTGTAACAGGCAGTGGTTGAGACATTAGCTGTCTGTTCGATGGGCGGCTCGTGAAAACATAGGCCGGCTTGACTCTGTCGATAGAGACAGTGGTATGTTTCCCGTTCAGGAGAATGTCCAGTGTGTAGTCTCCTCTACTGACAACCTGGTGTGGACCCATGTAGGGTGGTTGGAGAGCCGGTTTGATGCCATCACTATGTAGCATAACGTGAGAACACAAGCTGAGGTCCTTGTGCACGAACGTTGGGGCCATTGCCAGGCCTGGTTGGCTGTGGGGGGTGTATCTTCTGGATGTACTCTCTGAGACGTCCAACGAGCATAGAAGGATCCACTTCTTGTCTTGGAGATGCTTATATGGAATCACAGGGTTGTCTCAGCGTTTTCCCATATACTAGCTTGGCCGAGGAACCACCCAGGTTGGGTCTGAATGTGTTTTGGAGTCCGATTAGGACGATTGGTAATGCCTCAGTCTACCTAGTCACATGGCACATCAGGGCTGCTTTTAGGGTGGGATACCATCGTTCCACCATTCCATTGCTTTCCAAATGGTAACTGGTTGTCCGAAAATGGTTCATGCTCCAAAGTTCTGACAGTTTTGCGAACAATTAGGACTCGGATTGTCTGCCTCTATCGGTGGTGAAGTGGAGCAGGCAGACAAACTGCGATGTCCAATGTGACACAAAGGCATGCGCCAATGTTTCGGCTGAGATACTATTTACTGGAACTGCTTCCGGGCAACGAATAAAACTGTCGACGATGGTGAGAAGGTAGCGTTGTTTGCTTGAAGGAGGCAGCAGACCAACAGTGTCAACATGAACATGTGTGAATCGCACTGTGATGTCAGAGAAATTACCTACTGGTGCATGTACGTGTCTGCCGACTTTTCTGCGTTGGCATTGGAGGAAACACTACAATCCTTCATTGTTCCCAGCCACGCGAAGCGATCTAGAACAAGATGGAGCATATATCTCTTACATGGGTGGCTCAGGCTGTGTAGGGATTTGAATGCTTGCCATCGGAAATTCGGAGCCAGGTATGGACGTGGCTTGGCCGTGGACACATCACAATACAGTTGCACGCTGGCGCCAGGAATGTCTACGGTTTGTAGTTGCAATGAAGTCTGTACACCTTATAACAGGTCTTGCAGTTCCTGGTCTGACCTCTGTGCTTCTGCGAGTGCTTTGTAGTCCAGTGTAGAGACGCTGCCAAGGCAAGAGAGACAGTCCGCCACGATGTTGTCGATCCAGGAAATGTGTTGAATGTCTGTGGTGAATTGGGAACGTATAGCAGTTGTCCTGTTGGCAGAACATCCGCAACTGAGCATTATAGCAGAGGTTGAAAATACCGCTTCAGTTGTAAATTACTTTATTTTCACACGACTGGTTTTGGACTGTTATAAGCCCCTCCTCACATGTTGTAGTTGTGCTGTGGCCCCTCGAGCGCTGCGTGCACCAGGCGCTCGGGGACCACAGCACGGCTACGACACCTGAGGACGGGCTTATACCAGTCTGAAACCCATCGTGTGAAAATAAAGTAATTTACTATTGAAGCTGTATTTTCCACCTCTGTATAGCAGTTGATTGTACTGCCTCGGCAAGCAGTTCAGATTTGCTTGAAGGCGAATGTCAGCGGTTTTTGGGCTGTAAATATTTTGAAGACGCGAGCCTTGACATGAAGATCTAAGTATTTGACGGCCTCGAACATCGTCAGCAGTTCACAATCGTACATGGTCCATTTCTTTTGCGAGGTGATCAGCCTTTTACAACAGAGAGCTAGTGGCTGCCAGGTCCCATCAACACGTTGTTGAAGCACGCTGACTGTCGCTGTCTGGCTCGCATCTATACCACAGCCAACAATACATTCGGCTCAGAATGTGCCAACAATGCCGCATTCACCATCGCTTATTTTGTTTTCTCAAATGCCGCGATCATGTAGTCCGTCCAGGTAATTGTCGAATTGCCTTTAGCCTTGGGGCCCGCCAGTGCGGCTGTCAGCGTCTCTTGAAGTTAAGCAGCATGCGGCAGATGACGCCGATAAAAGTTCAGCATGCGTAGGTAGCGTCTCAATTCCTTGCATGTGGCCGGCTGGGGCAGCTAGCAGATAGCCTCTATTTTGTCCGGCAATGGTAGGGAGTCTGAAGGAGTAATGAGATGGCCTATGAAGTCAACTTGCAACTGTCTGTAGATACACTTTGCCACGTTCAGCACAGTTCCATACTCAGTCGTTGAAAAACCTCGATGAGATGCTGGCGATGTTCTTCTGGAGAGGCTGAGAAGAACAATACATCGTCCAGGTAAGCGAAACAGAATGACAGGCCTCGCAGCACTGAACCGACGAACCTTTGCAACGTTTGCACCGCATTCTGGATGCCGAAAGTCATAAATTTGTTTTCAAATAAGCCAAATGGCGTGGTAATAGCTCTCTTCGGTATATCTTCGTCAGTAGCCGGAATCTGTGTGTAGGCGTTGGCGCAATCTATACTCCGCACGTCGAGAGAAGACCTCTAACGGCTGGCAGCGCAGTTGCCAGTATTCGACACGAACGGGCAGCGAACCAGCGGCGGGGGGAGCAGGGTGACAGACCTTCCCGACCAACCCTTCGGCCCACGGCAACACACTGCTCCTTCAGAACCTAACAATGCCCCGTCATTCATTGGAGCATTCCTGTAGAGGCAGCATTCAAATGGCTCTGAGCAATATGGGACTCAACTTCTAAGGTCATCAGTCCCCTAGAACTTAGAACTACTTAACCTAACTAACCTAAGGACATCACACACATCCATGCCCAGGCAGGATACGAACCTGCGACCGTAGCGGTCACGCGGTTCCAGACTGTAGCGCCTAGAACCGCTCGGCCACACCGGCCGGCAGAGGCAGCATTCTGCTGATCGATATATTCCTTGATGGAATATTTTTTCACATGCGCTACCAGTGTTTGTCACCTTACACAAACACACACATGAATATTTTCTTTAATGATGTTGCAGCCATTTGACTGCAACACCTTTAATTTTATTGTTATACGGTTCACATTTCGCTGTATTTCATACCAGTCTTATATCTTTTGACATATAAGTAAATTACTGTACTTGAAAATGGCCTATGACCGAACTCTGGATCGTAAAACAATAACATACCAATTAATTACCGCCAAAGAGCGGTAACATCATTAAAAAAATTACCATGACTATGGTTCCAGCCAAAAGAAAAATTACACACAATCAGATTTTCAACATTAACAAGGTAAAGCAAATTGCACAAATGTTACAAGTAAAATTCCGAATAAGGACGTTACCTCTACTTTTCGTGCGGGAGAACTGAAATCATCGTCAACTGATTGGTCATCTCTCGTCACGACCACATAGTCTTCGGTATCTTCACTGCTGTTGTCCTAAGCGTCTGATAAAGAAATTACACTATTATGAACGGATTCTTCTCTTACACGTACTTCTGTGTTTGACTTTGTAATCTCTTCACACATGTTGTTCACGACGTTCTTCCAATTTCCTGGCGTTATTCGTGTGACAGTCTCATTTACCAGTCTCTCTGTGTCTCACAGAATAAAAGTTTTGTTTCGCTCCGCAACATCTACTTTTATTTGAGCCCAGACGAGTTCAGTTGCGTTTTAATGGCAGTGGTACGGTGGATGACGTATAACTTCGTGGCCGTGGTTCTTTCCTAATGTATCAATCACATAATGCGTCTCCTGTGGCTTGTATCGTTTCGCTAATTCCAGAAGTTCCGCTTTCCGCACATTCTGTTCAAAGCCTATTTTATTATCTTTCAACCGGCTGACTATTTCGTCTCTCCTTGCAGCAGCCGTTGGTGCCTTATTTAATTGTAGAGAATGGTATGGCGAATTATCCATTAAAAAACACTACCAGAACTGACGTTTGGTAGCAAACGAGTAACGAACCAGTCTTTGAATGTATCTGCATTCATCTACTCGTGGTAGTCGACAGTTTTTTTTTTTTTTTACTGAAACATCGTCGTAGCACCGGGCACAAAACCGTTCATACAGCCAGCATGAGCTACAATTAGTCGCCCTCCCTTACCAGTTGGCACACTCATAGTTCCGCGGCGCGTGTCGTCTGTCCATGCGATGGAACGTGTATGACGCACATTGACCCATGTTTCGTCAATCCATATTACTTTTTCTGGGTTCACTGCAGGTAACTCGCGCAGGAAACGACATCTCCATGCTACATTGTCTCCGTACTCCATTAATACCTTTCATCCTGGGAACTTTTTCCAACGGAAGCCAATTTTTTCAAAACAATGGAGAGACATGTCGTTCTGCCTGTGAACAAACCACTGTCTGACAGTGATGCCATCAACTTTTTAAGTGTCGGATACTCCTTCCTGTTGGGTACGTGTACTATGTGTTTCCTGATAGCACTTTCGTCAAACGAGACGATCTCTTCCTTGACTTTCCAGTCGTCACAATAACAGGGCTCGCAGCTGAATTGGCAGCCTCTTTATCATTTGTGACTCTCTTCACTGTCGCTGTAGAGATGTTCAATGCTTCTGCCACTCTGTCAACCACATTACTCACAGATATCAAAAAAGTCCCTTTCCCTTTCAAAGTAAACTCGCAATCTGTATACAGTTTCGCGTGCTTGGGATTTGAGCATAGCTACTTTCCCGAAAGCCCTCTTCTCTGCGCTACTGGCAGCCATTTTCCATTTATACATACTTTTCCACTTACACGCATGGCAAGAAACTCACAGAAGTAGCGGAATGCACACGTATACACACAAACCTGAACGTAGCACTTGGCGCAACTGACTGAAAGCAGTGGTCGGCCAGCACTACAACATCACTGGGGCCTTGCCACAAGAACTTAAACAAAAGCTCACGATCTGATTGGCCGTCATGGATGCGCGAAGCACATGCGCCAAAGCCACGTCAACTGTCAAGAGCTCTTTTCTCGCCGTATGGAGTAAGTACACTACACACACAAGCGCCGCTCAACGCGTAGTTGAAGTCACGGAGCAGAGGTATCGGTTACCTGTCAGATAATGTATGTGCATACAGTGCTCTGTAATCCCCACAAGGCCGCCACGCTCCACCCTTTATAGGTATGAGGTGTAACAATAAAGACCAGGGGCTGTAACACGGACACATTTCCAAGAATGATTGCCTATCGAAGTCGCGGGGTCCAAACGAGACACATCGAAAGTGCGAGTGTAAATCGATCATGCGAGTCTCGTGGCGGGCGTTGTGAGTATGATTACGGCGGTTACTACAGGAACGACAAAAGAAGAGTGTTAAAAAAAATACTTTTAATTACAAAGGACACGACTTACCTTATTCGTCGTCTGTGTTATCGTCATGTGAAAGTCCATATGATGTGTACGCTACAGGGACAATTCCCTTTTTCCCATAGCCTGGGTAAACGCTGCCAATATCACGCAAGAATATCGGCAGAGTGTCACATGGGTTAACTTTTCCCTGCAAACGCAAGTTGTGGAAATAGAGGTACTGAAATAAAGTACAGTTCGTCTCTTTGTCCTGGACGCCCTTCTCTTTTAATGGAAGACTTCACAGATTTCCATAGCCGCTCAATATTCTGCGTGTGGACACTGGGGTCACCCGAACTCCACAGAGTGGTTCACGAATTCGTGATCGAATCCTTCAGCTGTCAGAGTCTTGTACGACTGAAACCCGTCTGTAGTGTGAAGTGCTTTATCGGACCCACTAAAATGACCTGGACAATACTCTCACAACAAAACACTTCCTGGACCTACTTTCTATTCTACCGAATATCCAAATGTGATCGACTTCGCTTTTTGAAGGTCGTCCTCTCTGGTTCTTTCGTCTAGCTGTATGAGATTCGTCCACTTCCACAACTTTACTCACTCCGCCAATTGGTACACTGCCGTGTGTCACTACCACATAACAGATTTCTCAACAAAACCCGAAATAGTCACACACGGTATTTGCAGATAACTCAGTTTCTGATGCTGTTGCTTGCAACGTGTAGTCTCGAATCTAACACGTAGAAGAATTACGCTTGTCTGGATGGATAACTTGGAAGAGTCGAACCACGTATTCTTCTCTGATATTCGTTCGTTTTCCGGACTGTCCGCAATGAAGTTGAAACGGTACTTCAGCATCGAAACTCCTCTTACGAAATTTTACACACTTCGCAGCAACACAGTCCCTCCTTTCGTAGTCCGGTAGAACTCCATAGTTGCGGTAGAAGTCAACTTTCTATGTTGGATATGCATGGAATTAGATTTTTTCATGTGAGAGAATCCGCCGAAGAAACGTCAGGAATACCAAACATCACACTCACTATCCACAGAAATCGTCTGAGTTTCCCAAGCAAGTCACAAATAATTAGCGGAGCAAAGAGCAAGTAAATGAACGACGGAAAACAGATAAAAATGACGATCACAAATAATTGATCATAACGCCCGCCAAGAGCCTCGCATGATCGATTTACAATAGCACGTTCGATATGTCTCGTTTGGACCCCGCGACTTCGATAGGCAATCATTCATGGAAATTACCCCCTCTTTGATCATGTTACCAACTCGATCTTGGCTATCTTCAAACGATCCGGCGTCAGTCGTCACGATCGGCAGGAGATCGGCGGCCGCTCAGTTGTCTTTATACAGTATAGTGAGCAGTGTTGTGCCTGACGTCCTTCGGTATGCTTGGTGGCTTTGTTAATGCTGGGAAGTGCTTCAGTAACGCGGCGTACTCACCGTCAGAGGCGGTAATCAGCGGGACAGAGTGGGTGGATGTCTGACGCCGGGAACCCGCGGCAGTGGTCTGGTCTACTAGGTGGGTGTCGGTCATAACTGGCAAGAAGTTATAGTAGCCAAGAAATCCGCTCCTATTATTGACTCTGCCACATCTGCCACCGTGAACCCGCGGCAGTGGTCTGGTCTACTAGGTGGGTGTCGGTCATAACTGGCAAGAAGTTATAGTAGCCAAGAAATCCGCTCCTATTATTGACTCTGCCACATCTGCCACCGTGAAATTCCAAAGGAACGCGCGGCGGAGCCCAAGATCCATCTCTATTCTGTGCAAGCCGTACATTGCAACAGGCGAGTTATTCGCGGCCACCAATCAGAACGACGAACGCTGTTGGCACTGATGTAGCATCGCACCTGGGTAAATACATAAGTCGCAGCTAGTATTAATCAAGTACTCACAGCCGTTGTGTCGATCGCTGACGAATAGGCGCTGTGACGTTGGCCGGCAATCGGACGAAGGGCCTATGTTCAGTTGCCGCTGGCATTTGGGAACGTGCACGGTTTGGTGCAGCGGCGCGCATGCTCCTCGAAACGCCGGCGGTAACAGCACGCATCCTTCTGTGAGTCAGGTGACGGCGCAGGCGACCGGGATGCGGCCCTGTTGCAGGAGCATCTCCTGCATCTTGGCCGACTGCGATCTCCACCGACGCTGCAACACGCTACCAGCTGGCTAATGTGTTGCGTCAGTTGATCGACCTTCGCCACTAATGCATCGTACTCGACTTACGCTGCTGTGGTGGCTGTACTCGCACACTGCACGGCTGATACCATAATAGATGCGGGTGAGATGGCATCCAGCACCTTGTCGGCCAGTTCTACCATGGCGTCTAACGACATCTCTGACTGCTTTGCGATAATCGCCTTGATAGATTGAGGTAAGTGACTGCTCCAGATTGTACACAGCAGATGATCGGGTACAGCCAGCGTCAATTTCACTCCTATGATACCTCAGATACTGTGACGGTCTTCGGTCTCCAATGTCTTGTTGAGTTAGTACCTGATGGATGTGCTCTTCTTGTGATGCATATACACAGCAGATCAGTTTTGTCTTCAGAACAATGATATCTTGCACTTCTGCCGCATATTGCTTCTCCAACTGGCTCACCACCAATGCAAAATTAGATGTGTCTGCAGTAATGCTTGCAAAAAAATGCCTCTACCTGGGCAAACCACAGCACCGGATTTCGTGGTCAGAAAGGCAGTAGCCTCACGGGTAGTCTACGGCCGGGTTAACAGCTGCTTGATTCTCATTCATTCTTTACAGGTTTTACATATGTGCAGGCAGGCCAGATCACATTGGGATCCCCACTTTAGCTGCAGTGTAAATGAATTAGGTGCTGCGATTCTGCCATGAACCGTCAGGGTAGCCAAGAGCACTAATGCGCTTTTTCCTGGACTTGGGTAGGTGTGCCGGCCCCGGATCGAATCGGCCTGGCGGATTAACGATGAGGGCCGGTCTGCCGGCCAGCCTGGATGTTGTTTTTATGCGGTTTTCTGCATCCCACTAGGTGAATACTGGGTTGGTCTCTATGTTACGCTTCAGCTACACGGCTCACTGATATTTGCAGCCGTTCGCACTATTTCATGGTTTACACTAGACGCAAACATCTGGGGTACACCACTTACGTCCCGTGGGATTTGGGGTGGTGGCAGGAAGGGCATCCAGCCACCTTTTGCAACTAACACTGCCAAATCAGTAATAACACAGCCGGCCCCGCAAGCCATGGGACAAGGTCCAAAGAACGAAAGAAAGAAAATTCTGCCATGCCCACTACAGAAACGATGTGTACTGGGAATATGTTAAACTAAACGATGGAACTTTGTTTTGTGAGCGGCGCTAAAATACAGAGCTCACGATTCTAATTATGTGCAATAGTCTAGTCAAGATCAGTGAGATGCTCATTGCTAGCATTACTAAACACATATGAAAGGAACACAAACACTAGAGAAAGAGAGATAAAAAAACATGGAGTAGTAAACATGTGAAAGGTAACAGAAACAGGGAATAAATGATCCGTGCTTCCCACAAATAAACTCAGCGCCTCTGGTGGCGCCCACAGAACTACTGGCGCACTTATGAAAATTTGACACTCGCCCACTAACAGACACACGTTAGGCAGCTGTGGGTCACCACACCATATCTGCCCATCCTGATTTGTTTTCCATGATTTCCCTAAATCGCTTCAGGCAAATGTCAGGACGGTTCCTTTGAAAGGGCATGGCCGATTTCCTTACCCGTCCTTCCCTAATCTGATGGGACTGATGACCTCACTGTTTGGTCCTTCTCCTGAAATGAAACAACCAGCCAACCATTACATTAAAAAGAATTAAGAAACTATTGAAAACAATGTAGGAATATGCACTTGAATTATTGAAGAATATATCCATATATACTAGAAAAATGTGTGATTGCGTCCATGCATGTGAGTGTGTATGTGTGTGTGTGTGTGTGTGTGTGTGTGCGCGTGTGTGTGTTTTATATGTTCTGAATCTGCTAAACCACTGGACTGATTTCAGACAAACATCGTACACATATACCTTACTGTCAGGCAACAATCACTGTGGGGGAAAGAACCACCTTCCTATCAAAATGGGGGGGGGGGGGAGAGGATGAAGCATACCTCATCAGGCATCAGTTCCCAGATTTTATTGATCCATTATTTGAGAGTAAGAGAACATAGCGACTTACAACAAACTTCAAACATAATTTCAGACCTTTACCACTTTTTTTCTCGCAGACAACCCCTAAAAAATGATGTAGGGAAGTATTTTTATCACTTACTATTTTTCTGCTGTTCATGCAGTAAAAGTACCACATGAGTCATAACGTTATAATTTATTACTTCTTTACTACTAACTGTATTTGTGGCACATTTTATAAATAGTTTGCATATACACACTAAATGTAAGTGCAAAATTATATCATTGTATGATACATGGATCATGAGGTGTGACATTATAAACAGGGAGATGCGCCGTGTACAGCGTTCAAATTTATTACTTCTTTGCTATTAACTCCATTCACAACACAGTTTGCAGGCAGTATCCACATATGCCACAGAATGTACCTATAAAATTATACCATTGTGTGATATATAGTTCAATAGATATGACATAATGAACATTAAGCACAAGGCCAGACACTGCGTTGTACAGCCACAGACGCACAGCTACAAATAAATATTTGGACAACGTTAGGTTTCCCCTATAGACGTTAGTACAAAAGGTATATGCCTATGTTAATTAACGACTCTCTGTATCCCAGAATATTTCACAGTAGCCTATGTTAAGACTGCAAGGTTCAAAGGATGGTGGATGTAGGGAGAACCTTCAGCATTTTATTAATTCCATTTGGAAACATAATTCTTTCATTCAGAACTTCTTTTCATTACAATACAACAACGATCGACAGCTTTCATCCACCTTTTGTTGAATATTGTTCACTCAATGCAGATATTGCTTGTCATCTTAAGTGCAAGAAAAGCGCTTTTCCTCATTGCACAGTTGCACAAGATTAATTTTAGGAAAGCATTTTTTAGCAACCAAAAATGGAACTGGAGAACTCAGGTAAGAACTAAATCCATACAAAGACTGCTCATTGAAAACACATGAGCTTAGCTTTCAGAGATCACAAATTCATACATGGTTCTTGTTAAGGTACACCAACAGATTTGTTTCGATGTGTGCTAGGCTCTCTTAATTGATTTTTAATGTATTTATTTAAATAAATACATATTAGTTCTAAATTAACCTCATACCTACTTAGGATATAACAGTAGGTTACGAACTCACTTAACTCCTGCTTGGTGTGCATAAATACAATAACAGTATCTAATCTCCTATCTTCCAAACTTCACAAAAGCTTACCTGCAAAACTTGTGGAACTAGCACTCCTGGAAGAAGCGGTGTTGCGGAGAAATGGCTTAGCCTCAGCCTGGGGATCTTCCCAGGATGGATTTTTCGCTCTGCAGCGGAGTGTGTGCTGATATGAAACTTACTGGAAGATTAAAACTGTGTGTGAGATCGATGCTCTAGCTTGGGACACTTGCCTTTCATGGATAAATGCTCTACTGACTGAGTTACCCAAACACAACACCCAGCACGTCCTCACAGTTTTATTTCTACCCGTACAAGATACGCTACCTTCTAAACTCCACAGAAGATCTTTTGCGTAACTTTTGGGACTAGCACTCCTGGAAGAAATGATATTGTGGAGACGTGACTCAGCCACAGCCTGAGGGATGTTTCCAGGATGAATATTTCACTCTCTATCAGAGTGTGCACTGATACGTTTGGGCCACGAGTCATGATTGAGCAACTAATTCATTAGAGTATATAGCCCAACAAAGACAAACAGCCTGTGTGCGGTTCTTGATCCGGCATACAGTTTAAATCTGCCAGGAAGTTTCATATCAGCACATTCACTGTGGAAACATCCCACAAAACTGTGGCTGGGCTATGGCTCCGCAATACCCTTTGTTCCAGAAGTGGTAGTCCTGCAAGTTACATGGAATGAACTTCTGTAAAGTTTAGAGGGTAGAAGATGAGTTAATGATGGAAGTAAAGCTGGAAGATGGGTCATGGGTCAGGCTTCAGTAGCTCAATCAGTAGAGCACTTGCCTGTGAAAGACAGAGCTCTCGAATTCGAGTCTCGATACAGCACTCAGTTTTCATCTTCCAGAAAGTTTTATATGAGTGTGCACTCTACTGCAGCGCGAAAAATTCATTCTGGAATTATTCTTTAAGTTCATTCTAGGAATCCGAAGTAGGGTCTCTTATCTTATTCCCTTGGCCTCTATGTGATATATGTCAGGGTGGCAGTAGAATTATGACACGGTCTACCTCAAATGCTCATCCCCTAAAACAACCCAAAAGAGTTTTGTGATAACTACGTTGTCTTTCTTCCATGAAATCCTATTTACTGCAGAGATGCGAAACCAACCCAGGAGCTGCATATGCATATGTCCAAACAACTCTCGCACTAAATTGTCACTAGATAAATGGTCTAAAATCCTGACTTTGTTCATAAAATAACTTTTTTTGTCACCTGTAATTATTTTCGGATTTTATATATGGTGTGTGATTCAACTGGTGACACACCTCATAGTAATGTTCACTGGTATGTATTCAGATACTTTTGATCAGATAGTGTACACAGATTGTAGATCCCACATTGCACTACAAGAAACTAGTAGTAAAGCAGCTCATGCACACACACTGCCTGAGTTTTGTGATTATAGGTGATTTTGTTAATTGTTATATCATTGTTGAAGTATCAGAGTCCTTTTAGATGCTGTCTCTGGTAGGAGGTCCAGGGCCTGGAGAGACACCTCTTTTTTATGCACATATACACTATGTGATCAAAAATATCTGGACACCTGTCTGCAAATGACTAACAAGTTCGTGGCGCCATCCATCGGTAATGCTGGAATTGAATATGGTGTTGGCCCACCCTTAGCCTTGATGACAGCGTCCACTCTCGCAGGCACACGTTCAGTCAGGTGCTGAAAGATTTCTTGGGGAGTGGCAGCCATTCTTCAGGGAGTGCTGCACTGTACAGATTTATCGAAGTCGGTCGGTGAGGCCTGGCACGAAGTCGACGTTCCAAAACATCCCAGAGGTGTTCTGTAGGATTCAGGTCAGGACTCTGTGCAGGCTAGTCCATTACAGTGATGTTATTGTCGTGTAACCACTCCGCCACAGGCCGTGCATTATCAACAGCTGCTTGATCGTGTTGAAAAATGAAGTCGCCATTCCCGAATTGCTCTTCAACAGTGGAAAGCAAGAAGGTGCTTGAAACATCAATGTAGGCCTGTGCTGTGATAGTGGCACGTAAAACAACAAGGGGTGCAAGCCCCCTCCATGAAAAATGCGACCACACCAAAACACCACAGCCTCCGAATTTTACTGTTGGCACTAAACACTTGGCAGATGACGTTCACCAGGTATTCGCCATACTCGCACCTTGTCATCGGATCACCACATTGTGTACCGTGATTCGTCACTGAAAACAACCTTTTTTCCACTGTTCAATCGCCCAATGTTTGGGCTCCTTACACCAAGCGAGGCGTCGTTTCTCATTTACTGGGGTGATGTGTGGCTTATGAGCAGCCGCTCGATCATGAAATCCAAGTTTTATCACGTCCCACCTAACTGTCGGGAGTGAAGTTGCGCATCATACAGACTACTGCACACAGTTTGAGTCGTAATAACACGTCCTGTGGCTGCACAAAAAGCATTATTCAACATGGTGGAATTGCTGGCAGGTTTCCTTCGAGCCATAATACGCAGGTAGCGGTCATCCACTGCAGTAGTAGCCCTTGGGCGGCCTGTGCGAGGCATCTCATCGACGGTTCCTGTCTCTCTGTGTCTCCTCCATGACCGAACAACATTGATTCAGTTCACTCCGAGACGCCTGAACACTTCCCTTGTTGAGAGCCCTTCCTGGCGATAAAGTAACAATGCGGAGGCGATCGAAACGCGGTATTGACTATCTGGGCATGGTTGAACTACAAACAATATGAGCCTTGGAATTCCTGGTGGAATGACTGGAAGTGATCGGTTGTCGGTCCGCCTCCATCTAATAGGCGCTGCTCATGCATGGTTGTTTATATATTTGGGCGTGTTTAGTGACGTCCTTGAACAGTCAAAGGGACTGTGTCTGTGATACAATATCCACAGTCAACATCTGTCTTCAAGAGTTCTGGGAAATGGGGTGATGCAAAAGTTTTTTTGATTTGTTTAAATCAAACCTAAATAAACATAGAAAATCTGATAACAATACTGTTACACCACAGCCAATAGGATAACATCACATCCCTCATTTTTTAATTTCCTGCCATTTATGCTCCTCCAAATTGAGCTAGTAAAATGGGCCTTTGGGGAGGGTGAGGAGGGGGAGGAGAGGGCTTGAAACTGCTCTGCCCCACTACTAGCATGTGAACCTGATAACTTATTTGCAATTGACAAATTCACAGTTTAACTAGGCATCTCAATAACTTACTAAAATTCATCTCATTGATGGTGGATAACAGCGTCTTCGTCCGCAGCTCGTGGTCGTGCAGTAGCGTTCTCACTTCCCACGCCCACGTTCCCGGGTTCGATTCCCGGCGTGGTCAGGGATTTTCTCTGCCTCGTGATGACTGGGTGTTGTGTGATGTCCTTAGGTTAGTTAGGTTTAAGTAGTTCTAAGTTCTAGGGGACTGATGACCATATATGTTAAGTCCCATAGTGCTCAGAGCCATTTGAACCATTTTTGAACAGTGTCTTCATCGACAAACAGCAAGCCAAAACAAGCTTTATTATGTGTATTTGTTCGAATATCTTTGTCAGTCTGGAGCACTGATCTTCCACAGTCTATGATTGCTTGTGATGCCTAGAAGAAGTCTCATCCAAGACTAATATCATGACTACTTTCTGTAAACGAGACAAACGATATATTTTGACCTTCAGCACAGTTGCTGTCGTATTAGAGAACGTAATCGCCTTTAGCAGGAGGCTATAAGCGTTTCACTTCCCAGAAAAAGAAGCCCAGACCGACTGTCCATCAATAATGCCATCGATAAGATTTCTTGTCATCTCAGTAAGTGTTGTCCATAGAGGATTTTCATCTGTGGCAGTATCAACTCCATAGATGGTCTTGTTGCTCCATTTTCCCAAATTTGGAAAGTGGCTGGTAACTCTGAATGCCAATGACACATGGCTGCAGAGTGTTGGAGAATGACCTCGTGCACTGTATTGAGATGAGCTTTTGCCCACAGATCGACTATAAACGTCTGCAGTTGACTTATGTGAATGGGATGTACACTCCTGGAAATGGAAAAAAGAACACATTGACATTGGTGTGTCAGACCCACCATACTTGCTCCGGACACTGCGAGAGGGCTGTACAAGCAATGATCACACGCACGGCACAGCGGACACACCAGGAACCGCGGTGTTGGCCGTCGAATGGCGCTAGCTGCGCAGCATTTGTACACCGCCGCCGTCAGTGTCAGCCAGTTTGCCGTGGCATACGGAGCTCCATCGCAGTCTTTAACACTGGTAGCATGCCGCGACAGCGTGGACGTGAACCGTATGTGCAGTTGACGGACTTTGAGCGAGGGCGTATAGTGGGCATGTGGGAGGCCGGGTGGACGTACCGCCGAATTGCTCAACACGTGGGGCGTGAGGTCTCCACAGTACATCGATGTTGTCGCCAGTGGTCGGCGGAAGGTGCACGTGCCCGTCGACCTGGGACCGGACCGCAGCGACGCACGGATGCACGCCAAGACCGTAGGATCCTACGCAGTGCCGTAGGGGACCGCACCGCCACTTCCCAGCAAATTAGGGACACTGTTGCTCCTGGGGTATCGGCGAGGACCATTCGCAACCGTCTCCATGAAGCTGGGCTACGGTCCCGCACACCGTTAGGCCGTCTTCCGCTCACGCCCCAACATCGTGCAGCCCGCCTCCAGTGGTGTCGCGACAGGCGTGAATGGAGGGACGAATGGAGACGTGTCGTCTTCAGCGATGAGAGTCGCTTCTGCCTTGGTGCCAATGATGGTCGTATGCGTGTTTGGCGCCGTGCAGGTGAGCGCCACAATCAGGACTGCATACGACCGAGGCACACAGGGCCAACACCCGGCAGCATGGTGTGGGGAGCGATCTCCTACACTGGCCGTACACCACTGGTGATCGTCGAGGGGACACTGAATAGTGCACGGTACATCCAAACCGTCATCGAACCCATCGTTCTACCATTCCTAGACCGGCAAGGGAACTTGCTGTTCCAACAGGACAATGCACGTCCGCATGTATCCCGTGCCACCCAACGTGCTCTAGAAGGTGTAAGTCAACTACCCTGGCCAGCAAGATCTCCGGATCTGTCCCCCATTGAGCATGTTTGGGACTGGATGAAGCGTCGTCTCACGCGGTCTGCACGTCCAGCACGAACGCTGGTCCAACTGAGGCGCCAGGTGGAAATGGCATGGCAAGCCGTTCCACAGGTCTACATCCAGCATCTCTACGATCGTCTCCATGGGAGAATAGCAGCCTGCATTGCTGCGAAAGGTGGATATACACTGTACTAGTGCCGACATTGTGCATGCTCTGTTGCCTGTGTCTATGTGCCTGTGGTTCTGTCAGTGTGATCATGTGATGTATCTGACCCCAGGAATGTGTCAATAAAGTTTCCCCTTCCTGGGACAATGAATTCACGGTGTTCTTATTTCAATTTCCAGGAGTGTATTATCTTGGATACAAAATCCTCCAATGGGTCTGTCATCAAGTTTGGCTCAAATTATTTAATCTTGTCTTAGTCACTAAAATTCTCTTATTTTTACTCCTGACAATTTTTCCTGTTCAGAATCCTCAAATCTGTGATACAAGAAATAACGTAAAAGGCTTGGAAAACAGATTTTGCATAGTAACAAGACGTAGTGTAAGTTTTCAGGACACCTCAAGTCGAACTACTTACCTTGTGGAATGGATGTACAGTATCTAGTCACATCTGAACATCCTAATAGGACTGTTGTGACTGATGACGTCTTGTGGCGTACGCAGTAGTCGAATACCCGTCTACTTTCTCTGTAGTGGCATTCGTTGTGTCCAGAGTGTCTAAAGTGTAAACAGATTGGTGCATTGTCCTCCATCTCTTCAAGACATATTCGACTGGTGGTGTGCATTGGTGCCAAAGATCGATACACCTCTTCCTCAACATTTTTTATTATCTCCTTGCACTCCATCTGGCTGTCAGTTACCATGATTGATGTACTCAAGATATGGTTGCCACAGTACTTACCTGGTATGTTTCTTTTTGCAAATTGGCAGTTGGCATTTTGGTTGCTTGTAACAGCACTTTTACATTGATGTTGGCTTCATTATGTCCATGCCACAACCTCGCCGTTTGTAGTAGGTCGACAGGTTGTATTATTTTTGTCTATGCACACATTATTGTTTATGGATTTAGTCCTGTTTTTCGGTCAGGACTTGTGTTACCCCAACTGGTACAGTCTGAAAATCAGACCTGTAAACAATCCTTTGGGTTTCATTGTTCACTGAGGCAATGTCTGCACAAGCTTATTTGACATTCGATGTGGTGGCTGATGGTAGCAATTGTAGTGGGAAATACCTTTACAACCCCTCCCATTAGCCACTGTGAGAAGTGTCAACTTAGTTTCCATGGACAGTAATTTCTACTATCTGTCTGCTGTTATGGAGATATCACTAAATCCATTTTTTTCACCGAGCCTCATTTACCAATAGCTTCAAATTTGTCTAGCAAGATATCATGTTGGACAATGCTTCGATAAGTCCAAATTTATTTTTATTGTGCTGTTGTTTCTGGTAATCCCATTATGATACTTTCAATGAACTGGGTAACAGCTGATTCTGTACTCCCTCCTTTGCGAAAACCATGTCAGTTTACAGAGAAGAGATTGGATTTTTCAAGGTATTTTTTATAATTCTATGTTTCATGACTGTCACTGTTACTTTTGAAAAATACAGATACCAAAGCTATTGCTCTATAGTTCCCCACTTCATATATACTGCCCCCGTTTTACAATGGTTTTTATTTGCTAAGTTTTTAATATTTGTGGAAACTCTTCTTCTGATAACGATGTATTTATCATATGTGAGAGAAGTTCTCATGACACTACACATTTGATTATCATTGTTTTCATTATCCTTATAATTTCTAATTTATTTGTGAGACATAGCAATCTTGAATTAACAGCTTGTTCTTGTTGAACTGAGGTTCTACTGTTCCTAAAGCAGTTTTTACCCAGGTTAACTGTAGTATTTATGAAGTAGTCATTTAAGTAATTTGCTAGAGTAAGATTTCTGAGTAAGAGACTGTGATCATCTTTTTAAAAAATTTGTCACAAAAAGAAAGGAAATAAATAAAGAAAGAAAGATTAGGATGACATAAAAACACAAAAACCACTACAATAACAAGCGTTAGCTTGGCGAATATAGTTCTCCCGAAAAAGCTTGCAAGCAGTGTTATGTGACAGTCCATTGGCAGGCAGCGTAAATGCCCCCATAAGAAGTGCAATGTGGAATATTTTGACACGGCATGTCGTCACAGCACATGTGAAATGGCCTTAATATTATTAAGGCCTCTCCACACGCAACGATCTGTCTGCAGAGATATCTGCACAAATGCCTGTGCACACCATAAATTGCTGCTAATCTGGTGCATTCACACAGAAAAAGTTCCAGCCTACTACCCACCCACCGTCTGTCGATCTAGGGCACATTTGTACAGTCTCTGGATAAATCCAGGGATAGCTAACTGAGGAATAGGCTAACCACAGGTTAACTTGGAGTGCGCGTTGTATGACGCCACTTTATGCTCCAGTTAGTTATTCAGAGAATAGTGTTCCTGTCCAGTTAAGTTAGTAACAACTGAAAAGCATACTGGGTATTTTCGCATACATTATTTCATATTTACTTAGTCATCTTCTGCAGAAATAGTGTGTCGGATATGAGTGATGAGCGTTCCAGATACCAAAACTATTCCCTTGAGGATATTTTGAGAGTGGCAAATACTGTAAATGAGTTCAAGAGTGTAGTAGAAAACACGAAAACTGCTGCGACTTCATTCAATGAAAATCTTAGTGCAAAACATTTAACTGATTTTGTAGGCTTCTTGTACATGTTACAATATAATGATCTAAACTCCTGGAAATTGAAATAAGAACACCGTGAATTCATTGTCCCAGGAAGGGGAAACTTTATTGACACATTCCTGGGGTCAGATACATCACATGATCACACTGACAGAACCACAGGCACATAGACACAGGCAACAGAGCATGCACAATGTCGGCACTAGTACAGTGTATATCCACCTTTCGCAGCAATGCAGGCTGCTATTCTCCCATGGAGACGATCGTAGAGATGCTGGATGTAGTCCTGTGGAACGGCTTGCCATGCCATTTCCACCTGGCGCCTCAGTTGGACCAGCGTTCGTGCTGGACGTGCAGACCGCGTGAGACGACGCTTCATCCAGTCCCAAACATGCTCAATGGGGGACAGATCCGGAGATCTTGCTGGCCAGGGTAGTTGACTTACACCTTCTAGAGCACGTTGGGTGGCACGGGATACATGCGGACGTGCATTGTCCTGTTGGAACAGCAAGTTCCCTTGCCGGTCTAGGAATGGTAGAACGATGGGTTCGATGACGGTTTTGATGTACCGTGCACTATTCAGTGTCCCCTCGACGATCACCAGTGGTGTACGGCCAGTGTAGGAGATCGCTCCCCACACCATGCTGCCGGGTGTTGGCCCTGTGTGCCTCGGTCGTATGCAGTCCTGATTGTGGCGCTCACCTGCACGGCGCCAAACACGCATACGACCATCATTGGCACCAAGGCAGAAGCGACTCTCATCGCTGAAGACGACACGTCTCCATTCGTCCCTCCATTCACGCCTGTCGCGACACCACTGGAGGCGGGCTGCACGATGTTGGGGCGTGAGCGGAAGACGGCCTAACGGTGTGCGGGACCGTAGCCCAGCTTTATGGAGACGGTTGCGAATGGCCCTCGCCGATACCCCAGGAGCAACAGTGTCCCTAATTTGCTGGGAAGTGGCGGTGCGGTCCCCTACGGCACTGCGTAGGATCTTACGGTCTTGGCGTGCATCCGTGCGTCGCTGCGGTCCGGTCCCAGGTCGACGGGCACGTGCACCTTCCGCCGACCACTGGCGACAACATCGATGTACTGTGGAGACCTCACGCCCCACGTGTTGAGCAATTCGGCGGTACGTCCACCCGGCCTCCCGCATGCCCACTATACACCCTCGCTCAAAGTCCGTCAACTGCACATACTGTTCACGTCCACACTGTCGCGGCATGCTACCAGTGTTAAAGACTGCGATGGAGCTCCGTATGCCACGGCAAACTGGCTGACACTGACGGCGGCGGTGCACAAATGCTGCGCAGCTAGCGCCATTCGACGGCCAACACCGCGGTTCCTGGTGTGTCCGCTGTGCCGTGCGTGTGATCATTGCTTGTACAGCCCTCTCGCAGTGTCCGGAGCAAGTATGGTGGGTCTGACACACCGGTTTCAATGTGTTCTTTTTTCCATTTCCAGGAGTGTATATTGCAATTAGATAAAGGATCAGATTTTTGTTGTTTGAGCAATAAGAGATCTTTCAAGGTTTCCAAGTACGCATGGAAAAAAGATCTAACAGTTTCCATTTACAGACAAATTTACATACATCAACCGATTGCTAAAACAGTCATACTTTTTTTTTTCAAGAAAGAAACACGTAAATATTATGCCCATATAAGATAGCAGAGACTACAGACTGGTGGTGCCCCATAGGTGGAATTTAAGTTCGAACTTGTGTGCAATGAAACACAATAAAGTGTGTACAGAAGAACACCTCAGTCAGCTCAATTCAGAGGCTACATTTCTAGACACGATAGTATTCCATCAAATTTAGCTGTATGCTAAATGATGAATTATAAGTAGGCACATAATACAGAACCAAATGTGAAATGTGGTCCGCTTTGGGAAATAGTTGTCCTTTCACTCTCCAACAAACTGTGAGAACAGAAACATCAAGAGGACTGATTTGGCTGACAATTCTGAGGGGTATTACTGGCTAGTTTGCTGTTTCTACATCTTAGAATGATTAATTCATTACAGCTCCAATGGGTGTTCTATAGAAACTACCTTTGCCAACTCACTGTCCACGGTTTGTGCATCCAGTTCTGATTTTGTGTGGTATATATAAATCGTCTTTCGGCGATGATGTGATTATTCATAATTATACTGAAGATATATATATATGTATAATACGATGCCAAAATTTACAACAAACAACCATTATCTTTTTCATAATCCTAGTGTAGAAATCTGGAGGCTGTTGTTACTGTAACGCAACCCAAACATTCTTCACCTGAAAGCTGCACAGCTCCAGTACATATAGTATCACTTATCGCTATCTTCACAGTCGCATAATTGGTGTTTCCAACTCAGGTGTGTGGAAAGACTAATGTGCATGTTAGGGTAGTGGGGGGGGGGGGGATGCACTTGTAAGAAATTCATGCCTGTGGGAACCCAGCTTAATTCATCGTTCAGAAATTCGTAAGGGGGGAAATTCCATTATGATTTGTATTTGCAACTTGTTTAGCAAAAAACAATGCAGACAAAATGGAAGAAACACAAGGAACAGTCAGACTGGTCTAGATAGTGTCTGCTTATGCGAAGGCAGTTTTTGTACATAAATTTACTTCACATGTTGCAGAGCAAACCTGACGACTGTCTCTATTATTTGTGGATGCATTTGGAAGCAAATAATTACTTTTTGAAGTTCATAACTCTTTACATAATATCGACACATACTTGTATGAGGAGAGCAATTTTTCCACATGAGTGGCTGGCAGTGATATTAAGATACCTGGCAACAGAAAGAAGCAACAAGGATCTAGAAATTCTCCCTTTCCCTTCCGAAAGTAACAATCAGTTTGCACAAATGTCTACGCACATCACGTCTGCACAGATCTGCATGTAGACAGAAGATTTGTGCAGGTGAGAGATGTAAGGAAAACTGGAAGTTTAAATTTAGGTATGTTCACACAATACCTCATTCCTCACGCACAATCCCAGATACGCTGGAATAAAAGGACACATCCAAAATTTGTGGAAAGAAGGTATGTACACATGTGCACTCTTGTGTCCACACGTTCCCTCATTGAAGTCTGTTGTTTGGCAACTCGTGCCACATTTATTCTGATGAAAAGGTGACAGTAAAAGAAAAAGCAAAAGCGACTGTAGGTAAAGAAGTGTCTAAATAAATAACATAGTTACGAGAAATTAAAAGTGGCGACAATGTTTTCTGCAAATTTCATGGTGAGGTCGCAGTAAGATTTTCGATTTTCTACTTGGAAAACTACAGTGATGAGGATGGCAATAACATTTCGATGGCTAGCAACCAGTGACTTATATAAGAGTTCTAACCATTTATTTCGCATTTGAAAACAAAGCATTTCAGTGATTACTCCAGAAACTGAGAAATATGTAAGGGAAGTTCTTAATCATTATGTGAAGATTAATAATTTTTAATGCATCATTTTTATTTTATTTTATTACAAAAATTGTTTATACAACATTAATTTATGAAAGATTATATGTACGAGGGTTGCCCAGTAAATAATGCCCCATATTTTTTTTCTCCAGAAGTATTTATTCCACAACAATCAAATTTACATATGTGAAAGACTGATGTTTTGTCTACTTGCTTTATTTTTCCACATAATCTCCTTCAAGTTCGACGGCCTTTTTCCAGCGAGACACAAGAGCGTGTATTCCCTGCCGGTAAAAATCTGTACTCTGCCTACAGAGCCAGGTTGTCACTTCGTGAATCACTTCTTCGTCATCGGCAAAACGTCTTCCACGAATGAAATTCTTCATTGGCCCAAACAAGTGAAAGTCTGAAGGAGCCAAATCGGGGCTGTAGGGTGGATGGGGTAACACTATCCAACACAGTTTCGCGATGTGTTCACAAGTCCTCAAACTTGTGTGAGGACGAGCGTTATCATGCTGAATCAAAACATCCTGTGGGTTAACATGACGCCCAAGGCGCCGGAAGCGCTGCTTAAGTTTGTCTAATGTTTTGACATAAGCCTCTGAATTTATGGTACTGCCTTTTGGCATCACATCAATGAGAATTACGCCCTCGCAATCCCAAAACACAGTCATCATGACTTTTCTGGCTGAAGGAACTGTTTTGAATTTTTTCTTCTGTGGAGAATAAGCATGACGCCATTCCATCGATTGTCTTTTTGTTTCGGGCTCAAAATGATGCACCCAAGTTTCATCACCTGTCACAATCCGTGACAAAAAGGCCTCCCCGTCAACGTGAAAGCGTCGCAACAAATCGAAAGAAATGTCTTTTCTTTGGGATTTGTGATCGACAGTAAGACACCGAGGAACCCATCTTGCACACACTTTTGAGTATCCAAGCTGATTGATAATCACATCCACACTTCCTTTGCTTACTGACAACTCCAGTGCCAATTGTCGAGTCGTAATGCGTCGATCCCGTCGAATGAGAACATCAGCCCGCTGCAACATGTCAGGCGTGACAGCCGTGGGAGGCCTTCCCGACCGCGGCAAATCTCGGAGCTCCGCAGCACCGCCCTCTGATGCTTTCACCCTCTGTGCCCAGCGACCAACAGTACTCCTATCGACTGCAGATGTTCCGTAGACTTTGCACAAGCGTTTATGAATATTGCCCACGGTTTCTTCCTCTGCTACGAGAAATTCAATCACTGCACGTTGTTTATGACGGATGTCACCTGCAGACGCCATTTTAGAACATTCCTACACCACCGCTCTCTGTCGGAGGAAATTGAAACTTTGCGTACACACGCGGGAAACTTCAAATAACTCGCACCTAAAGTGTCACATTTCTAATATTTTTTATTTCGGAGAAAAAAAATATGGGGCATTATTTACTGGGCAACCCTCGTAAGTTAACGTCCTCGAATCACACTCGATAAATCTGGGAATTTCATACATGCCAAAATCCACTATAATGGAGGTTGTGTTTTCAATTTTTTTCATCTTCAGTGTCCTTCATTTCTATTTCTAGTAGTTTTGCTGACGAGCTACACATATCCCTCATTTCTTTTTTTCAGATGTCAGGCTCCTCAGTAATTGTGCTATTAAGTCGCTATAGTTAAGTCATCCACAGTTTTCATATACACTTTTCATCATTTTTATTTTATTTTACTGCAAAAATTGTTTATACAACATTAATTTATGAAATATTATATGTAAGTTAACGACCTCAAATCACACTCAATAAATCTGGGAATTTCATAGATGCCAAAATCCACTATAACGGAGGTTGTGTTTTCCAATTTTTTTCATCTTCAGTGTCCTTCATTTCTATTTCTAGTAGTTTTGCTGACGAGCTACACATATCCCTCATTTCTTTTTTTCAGATGTCAGGCTCCTCAGCAATTGTGCTATTAAGTCGCTATAGTTAAGTCATCCGCAGTTTTCATATACACTTTTCATAAATTCTGCCTTATTCTTCTCTGTTTTCCTAATTCATAACTTACGATATCTTTTTCTTACCAGTAATATGATCGAAGGCCTTTTACGTAATACTCGATGTTCAAGGCATTACATCACAAATTTTTATTCAAGTAATTGTTAGAAACAGCATTCCAAGCTACTTTTTTTAGTCTGTAATCATCTATAAATTTATGTCTGATTCCTTCTGAGTCAACAGACATTATTTCGCATAACTCGCTTCAGAGCATAACTTCAACACACTTCACGATGAAACACACATGGGCCGCAGCTGCCTGTCGCCTAGTAAAAATTGCAGAAGGTGCATCAACAAGTTGCTTTTTTTGTGTTCAACTTTGCACATGCACTTGAATTTCCAAAAGTACGTGCTCATTTGTGCATGTGTAATTTCCTGGAAATGGTGGCGGTGTGTAAAGCGCATTGCTGCCTGCCTTCACTGGGAATGTTTCTGCTTTTTAGCAGATGACAGGTAGCTGAGGACCGTGTGTGTTTGATTGTGTAGTGTGTTGAGGTTATGCTGTGAAGCGAATTATAGGCAATAAAGTCTGTTGACTCCAAAGGAAGCATTTATAGATGATAACTGACGAAGAAGAAGGTTGTCTGCGTTGCCCCTTCTGTTGATTATTTGAATGAAAATTCGAGATCTGTTGCACTGAGCACCAAGTATTTTATAAAATGTATTCGACCATATTTTTGTAAAGAATAAGCTACTGTAAGTTTAGAAGTAGAAAAACTGAGAAGAATAAGCCAGAAATTTATGAAAAGTGTATTCCTATATGAAAACTGTGGATGAATATTCATGCTGTGGCAACTTAAAAGCAGAACAGCTGGGGAGCGTGACATTTGGACAAAAGAAGTGATGGGGTATATTTAGCTCCTCAAAAAACTGAGAAAAAGTGAAATGGAGTACACATGTAATGCAAAAAATACGAAATTGAAAAATACAAACCCTGTTCTAGTTGATTCCGCCGTGTATGAAATTTCCTAATTTGTCGAGAGTGAGGATGCTAATCGTATATCACCTTTAATGATTAAACCTGTGTAAACAAATACAGTACAAATGACACAATGATTCAAATGGCTCTGAGCACTATGGGACTTAACTTCTAAGGTCATCAGTCCCCTAGAACTTAGAACTACTTAAACGTAACTAACCTAAGGACATCACACACACCCATGCCCGAGGTAGGATTCGAACCTGCGACCGTAGCGGTCGCGCGGTTCCAGACTGTAGTGTCTAGAACTGCTTGGCCACCACGGCCGGCTGACCCACTGAAAGTTAATTTTACCTTCACATACCGACTAAGACCTTCATTTCAATTTTTATCAGTTACGAGAATAATCACTGAAATGCTTTGTTTTGAAACGAAAAATAAATAGTTCAAACTGGTATGTAAGTTACCATTTACTAGCTAACGAACTTATGTTACCAGCCTTATCGCTGCAGTTTACCAAGTCGAAAATCTAAAACCTCGTTGTGATATCCTTTGAAATTTGCAGACAAAATCTTCTTATCACTTTATTTTTCTCGTACCTCTGTTATTTAGATACTTCTCTACCTACAGTAGTTTTTGTGTTTTCTTTTTCTGTCGCGTTTTCGTCACAATAAACACAGTAGAAGCTCCAAAGCAAAGAAAAGAAGTCGTAGTAGATTGCTTGCACAATGAAGCAACGTGTGGAAACGAGAACGCCCATGCGTACTTCCCACAAATCTTTGTGCATGACCTTTGGTTCCCGTGCGTCTCTGATTGTGCACGACGAAAGAGGCATCGTGTGGACAATTGGACATACCTAAAGATGGCCATCGAAGGCGGGAAGGATTGCGCTTTTTCCAGGAAATTATGCCTCCACATACAGGGTGTTTCAAAAATTACCGGTATATTTGAAACGGCAATAAAAACTAAACGAGCAGCGATAGAAATACACCGTTTGTTGCAATATGCTTGGGACAACAGTACATTTTCAGGCAGACAAACTTTCGAAATTACAGTAGTTACAATTTTCAACAACAGATGGCGCTGCGGTCTGGGAAACTCTATAGTACGATATTTTCCACATATCCACCATGCGTAGCAATAATATGGCGTAGTCTCTGAATGAAATTACCCGAAACCTTTGACAACGTGTCTGGCGGAATGGCTTCACATGCAGATGAGATGTACTGCTTCAGCTGTTCAATTGTTTCTGGATTCTGGCGATACACCTGGTCTTTCAAGTGTCCCCATAGAAAGAAGTCACAGGGGTTCATGTCTGGCGAATATGGAGGCCAATCCACGCCGCCTCCTGTATGTTTCGGATAGCCCAAAGCAATCACACGATCATCGAAATATTCATTCAGGAAATTAAAGACGTCGGCCGTGCGATGTGGCCGGGCACCAACTTGCATAAACCACGAGGTGTTCGCAGTGTCGTCTAAGGCAGTTTGTACCGCCACAAATTCACGAAGAATGTCCAGATAGCGTGATGTAGTAATCGTTTCGGATCTGAAAAATGGGCCAATGATTCCTTTGGAAGAAATGGCGGCCCAGACCAGTACTTTTTGAGGATGCAGGGACGATGGGACTGCAACATGGGGCTTTTTGGTTCCCCATATGCGCCAGTTCTGTTTATTGACGAAGCCGTCCAGGTAAAAATAAGCTTCGTCAGTAAACCAAATGCTGCCCACATGCATATCGCCGTCATCAATCCTGTGCACTATATCGTTAGCAAATGTCTCTCGTGCAGCAATGGTAGCGGCGCTGAGGGGTTGCCGCGTTTGAATTTTGTGTGGATAGAGGTGTAAACTCTGGTGCATGAGACAATACGTGGACGTTGGCGTCATTTGGACCGCAGCTGCAACACGGCGAACGGAAACCCGAGGCCGCTGTTGGATCACCTGCTGCACTAGCTGCGCGTTGCCCTCTGTGGTTGCCGTACACGGTCGCCCTACCTTTCCAGCACGTTCATCCGTCACGTTCCCAGTCCATTGAAATTTTTCAAACAGATCCTTTATTGTTTCGCTTTTCGGTCCTTTGGTTACATTAAACCTCCGTTGAAAACTTCGTCTTGTTGCAACAACACTGTGTTCTAGGCAGTGGAATTCCAACACCAGAAAAACCCTCTGTTCTAAGGAATAAACCATGTTGTCTACAGCACACTTGCACGTTATGATCAGCACACGCTTACAGCAGAAAGACGACGTACAGAATGGCGCACCCACAGACTGCGTTGTCTTCTATATCTTTCACATCACTTGCAGCGCCATCTGTTGTTGAAAATTGTAACTACTGTAATTTCGAAAGTTTGTCCGCCTGAAAATGTACTGTTGTCCCAAGCATATTGCAACAATCGGTGTATTTCTATCGCTGATCGTTTAGTTTTTATTGCCGTTTCAAATATACCGGTCATTTTTGAAACACCCTGTACATGCATAGGTAGTTGCGCTGTTGAAAATTTATGCGCATGCATAAAGTTGAATAGAAAAATGGTATCGTGTGCATATGCACAGACAAATCGTAGCGTATGAACAGGAGATCAATGCAAATCTCGCGTGTGAACGTATTTGATGCAACTGTTGTTTCAGTCTTGTGTTTCTCCTCCGTGTGTACAGTGAGGTACGGGTACTGAATTTGTGATATCCTCCATCTGGACAGCGTACATAGATTTGCTTATGCTGGGCATGATTTCACTCAGTGTTTGTTCCGAAATTGCAGTGTAAATTTTTAGATCAATGGCGAAAAGGCTTCTTCCTGTTGCCAGGAGTCTCCAGCCACTCATGTGGAACTGCTCTCCTCAAATAAGTATTGTTCCAGACTATGCATGGAATTGTGAGCTTCAAAAGATAATTATGCTCCCAGATACATAAGCAAATAACTATGCCAGTTATCGGTTCGCGTTGCAACTCGCAAAGAAAATTTGTGTGCGAAAATTGCCTTCGCTTAAGCAGCCAACGTCTAAACAACTATGATCGGTCTTTCTGTACACTGCATCTCTTATTTCAGTATAGGTTGCGAACACAGCCCATAACAGAATTTCCTCCATTACGATTCTGTATAAATGAATTTAGCTTTAATGTTGAGAGAGCATAGCCGCTTGCCGCTGAAATATTTTCCGTAGACCGACAGATGGCGGGTGAGCAGTAGATACTAGATTGGACCTTGTGAGTGTGGACCTACGAGGTGTATTTTATGGTATGAACGCACTGTATTTGCAACGATTATTTGCGTGCACAGAAATTTGCGGATATATCTGCGCAGATATGTCGTGACCTGTGGACGGGCTATTCTTGAGAAGGTAGCTGAGGTCTCTGCCTGTGCGCAAACAGAAGTGACAATAGCATCATTGCAGTCGATCATCGCTTGTATTTGTATATTCAAAGCAGCAGATAAACACTGGTTAGTAAAGACATGTGACTGGCAAAGGTGCAGCTGATAAAGTGTGTGAAGCCGTCGGGTATTATTTTCATATATTCGTGTGTGCACTAATTGTGGTGACATGATTAACAGGATACCAAAAGTAAGTGCGTGTGGAAGTGATTGTATTGCGGATATTTGTGATGATAGTAATTTAGCTTTCTGCTTGTTCCGTAGACCATATCTGCTTACAACTCTTTATGATTCGTTGTGTGTTAAGCTTACAGTTCTAATATATAAACTCAGAGAGTATTCCTCTACATCCGTCTGTTTCATTATTGTCTTTTGCAGTAATGTTATTCAACATGTAGATTTAGTATCCGAAAATCTACGGAAATTCTTTTGTGGGGTGGTAGGCTAGTAGTTCTCAAGCAGAAAAAAATTTAATTTCCTCTTAGCAAGTTTCATTATTTTACGGTACACTTCATTTATAAATGAAGTGGCCAGTGTTTTTTGTTTTTCTTCTAATGTTATCTGTATGGCTTTGTCAACATCCCAAAATATTGAGTTTCATACTTATTTGTAGGGTTCGTCGGACATCGACATAATTAGGACAGTATTTATGTACTGTTTCGGCGTGATGATATTACCCGTGGCGACATTTTTTGGTGTTAAGTATGTGATTTTTAACGGTAAGTGGAAGAGGTGAATCATATATTTCATTGATCGTTTTGCTGTTTTCGTAATGCAATTTTATAATCATTGCTATCGAGCCGATTATCATAACGTAGCCATGTAATGCCTATTTAATTATTATTATACATTAGCATGTCACGGCTACAACGTGCCACTACAGCGTCGTCCGGAACAGTATAGGTGGTTGTCCTGCTAGGAAAAAGAAGTCGTGAAGACTTATCACTTCATGACCAGCATTCAGAAGGACTGTAATAAAAGTACAGTGAAGAATGAATAGTTACATGTAGTGCATGCAATATAAACCCATTGGAACGTGAGGAATTTGTTTTCTTTGATTTGATTAAAGAAGTTTGTAAGTCTGTGGATAACAATAGGCATGTAATGTGTGGCCTCGTATTTATGAAGGGGGTATACATTTAGAGAAAAGAGTTGTTTGAACTGTCATCTGTCACAAACGATGACACAATTGGGAATCAGATTCATCGTAGAACACTTTATTCAGCCACTAACCCAAACTAGCACAAAACTTGATGGATGGAATGATCCACAAGATCTCCATACCTCTGTCCTGTTAAGCCCATATGAAATGCTTTCAGTAGAAGCCTAGCATACATTTCACTTAGGTGAAATATTTGGTTCTCTGAAAACAGTGTTATCAGTACCAGTCATAATCATTTAAACCCTTGTTAACAGTATGTATTTGGGAGTGTCACTGTGTTGGTAACAAAATCTGAACTGCAGAATTTGTCAGTGTTCAGAGAAAAAAATTAAGGGTGTTAGTTTCTTGTACTTATCAACAGAACTTGTTTAAAAAATGACTTGCATAAAAAATAATTTTTTAATACACTGATTGGATGTAGTTGCAGTTATTAGTTAATTTGTAAAAGGAGACATTTGTGCCCTGTCTGGTGCTTTGTACATTTACTTTCATTTCCACTGATGGATAGTACTCTTTCTTTTTTTTTTCTATTTTTCTTTTTTTTTTGTAAAATTTGGAAAGGTGGTACAAAATTGTAATTCTTTGGCTTCTCTTGTCTTACTGCATGATGAAATAGTCAATGTGTGAACAGCCAGGTGTAATTGTTCAATGGGCACAATATTTCAGCAGCCAACAGCATTGTGATCATCAAGTGCGCTGATAAACTGATAACTTAGGAACTGGCGTGGAACTTTCTCCCCCCCCCCCCCCCCTCCTCCTCTTCCTGTACATCTACATAGATACTCAGCAAGCAACTGTACAGTGTGTGGTGGAGGGCACCCTGTACCACTTCTTGTCATTTCCTCTGCTGTCGGTACTCGCAAATAGAGTGAGGGAAAAACAATTGTCTGTATGCCTTCGTATGAGCCCTAATTTCTTGTATCTTATCTTCATGGACCTTATGCACAATGTATGTTGGGGGCAGTAGAATCATTCAGCAGTCAACTTCTGTTGCTGGTTCTCTAAATTTTTTTCAGTTGTGTTTCTCAGAAAGAACATTGCCTTCCTTCCGGGGGATTCGCAAAGCATCTTTGTACCACTTACGTGTTGTTTGAACACACCGGTAACAAATCTAGCCATCCCCCTCTAAATTACTTCGATGTCTTCCTTCAATCCTACCCGATATGGATCCCAAACACTCAAGAGGTACTCAAGAATAGGTCACACTAGCGATCTTTACAGTCTCCTTTACAGGTGAATCACTCTTCCTTAAAATTCTCCCAGGAAACCAAAGTCGACTGTTCACCTACCCTACCACAGTTCTCACTTAGTCTTTTCACTTTATTGCTTTGCAACGTTATGCCCAGATATTTAAATGACTGGATTGTGTCAAACAGGAATCTTGTAGTACTGTATCCGAACATTATTCGGCAGGTTAAATTTGCCTCCAACCAGTTGCATGATCAGTTTATTTACGTTATTGACTGTAGACTTTGTTTGAATGGCTCTAGAACTGTCACAGCAGAATTGGGTGGCCAGTAAGACATCAAACAATTAACTTGGTTTCATCTACGCGTGTTACACGTGACCAGATGACTTCACTGTCACACTCAACTTTGATCTCAACAGAGATAATATTTTTGTGAACTGCATGAACACTCCTCCCCCTGTGGCCCCTCATCTGTCTTTCCAATATATGTTCCACGACTGGCTAAATATCTCAGAGCTTTCCACTTCAGATTTGAAGCTGCTCTTGGTTCAAAGAATAATTTGAATGCGAGAACTTTCCTCCTCCTCCCCCCCCCCCCCCCCCCCCTCCAGTATGATCTGCTGTGGTATTGGAGATTTCCATTAGACATCTCTCCTCCCATTCCTCCTCCTGTCAAGTTGAACCATCCTAGGTTCACACCCAGGTATGCATGATGGCAGCACATCTGCTGTTCCTGTGCCTGCCACGAAGTCAGTTCATTGTGCGATATCTCCTTCTTCTTAGTGTGGCAGATTGAAGGAAGGGATGGAAGAAACAGAATTTCTGCGACGGCCCCTAAGTGCTCAGTTCATCAGCGCACCTGATGATGGCAACATAGTCCCTTGCTGAAATATTGTGCTGCTGGACACTGACATCCTTCCGTTCAATGATGATCTATTTGGTTTGGTAAAAAACAGTGAAGTTAATTTCATTTCCTATTCGGAAATAAAGCTTCAATTTCTTTGTAGCTGATACTTTGATTTAATTTTTGTTCAGTATATTCTATACCAAATGGAAGAGGATCATACAAAAAGTCTAGAAGACATGAAAAACATAAAAACTTTTGTACACAAACATTATGAATTATTGTGTTGGGCTGTATATTAAATTGAAAATGAAATCATTTTTGTAGGTGATAATTTGTTTATGTAAGTTTTATATATGACAGTGTTTGAAATCTTGTGTTTTCAGTACAGAGTGAGTGTTATTTATATGCCGTGTCTGTAAGTGTCACAAGGCACACAATCCGTAGGATGCTTAAAAATCACAGTTTCATATAACTGTTATTGATTATAGTAGTATCTATGTGTAAAAAACTTTTTGAGTTATTGCTGTATTACTGCATGACCAGTTTTAAGAGCACGTGTCTCATATTTGAATGCACATTATTGGAAATGAGACAAGTAGGCTTGAGACCAATAATACAGTATTAAAGTAAATGAGGTAACTATAGCGGAATATATTTAATATTTGTCATCTGTGTGAGTGTGTATCCAATATAGTATTCATGACACTGGTATACTGTAATTAGATTTTTTTAAAGTAGGGAATTAGGGAAGTGTCCAGTTCAAGCCATCTGCTTTAACCCATGGCACCATCAGTGTGGTGGAAACACCAACTTCCAGTGTATACAAATGGCGACAATGTTGTTAGTACATACACATGCCAGCAAACGCAAACAGAAATAAAAATTGCACAAGAACATCTCACTCCAACAATAAAATTAGACTAACAGTACAACCGTGGGAAATAAGGGGTGTAGGGTGGGGACAAGCTAAATATATAACAATACAAAACACTGCACCATCCCAAAACAAATATTATACAAAACATAACACTACAGCCACAAAACCAACAGGAATTGTTCACTTCACTTCACTTGATTTGTATACCTCAAATGAGGTCCACAATACCAAAAACCAAAATCTACAGTTCCAAAAAGTGGAATTGGACATTTCACTTGACATATATATAGTTCAAACACAACTCTCAATACCTACTGGCAACCCACAAACCACTCGCCTACATAACTCACATAACACCACTGAAACCAAAACCCAAACAGCTCCAAAGCCCCCCACCCCCCACCCCCACCACCACAAAAAAAAGAAAAAGAAATGTTGACTTAATTAAAACACAACCAAAATACCATGAATATAAAACAGACAAAACTTCACAATTTGCCAAAACATAAACGAAGAAAAAAAAAACCATAACAACTCCCTGAAAACAAAGCAAACCCTTCCAAATCCACGTTACAGCAGTAACTGCCCAAACCCAAGTAAACCCGCGTTACCACAGTGATACCCAAGACTTAAATGAACCCAGTACCACACGTTAAACTCAACACATCAGCATCCACAACCAGAGAGCACCATCTAATGCAACAACATGACATCTACAAAGACGTACCAACTCAAAAACCCCACACAACAGTGATGTCACACAGCGCACCATTACATAGTGGGTCAAAGAAGACAGGTGGAATCAGATACTGCCAATGACCCCAAAGTAGTCCTTCAAATTAAATTTAATTCTTTGCAGCAGAAACAACATTGCTGTATGTGTGTTTTCCCTGCTATGTATGTAACAATACAATGTATAACACTGATATTATAATAGACATAAATTATGCATCCAGTGATATTATTTCCTTTCAGGTATCCTGTCTGATGACTCTATCAAGGCTAATGTGTATTCAGCGATTACTGCAGTAATAGTACTGCACATTTCATTGGTGTTTTTCATAATTAAAGCATATTCAGAGACTGAACCTCCTAAGCCTGTTACCAAAAGGGATTAAAGGTGATGCCCATTTTTTGTCAATCATCTGATTTATGTAGAAATTTAAATTATTCATCAAAATTTAATAGTTGAAGGCTTTATCAGTATTTATTTGGTGTCAGTCGGGTGATTTTCTTACTTGCTGTATGAATAATTTGTATGATTATTTATTGTCTCTCTAGTTGTGAATGTAATGTAAGATGAGAACGAAAGTGATAAAAAGCTTTTTTTATAGTGCAATATAAACGCAATTTGATACTTTCATCTTATTTCTTGAATAATCATTCCTCTGACGTAATAATTTTTGTTACGAATCAACCTGACCTACAGTTTTTCAGGTATTATATTTTTCTTACAAGTAATTTATCAGTTCACAATTTTTTAGTGTAAGAATGACAAGTTTACAAAAGTTGTAAATGGGATGATATGTACTCGTGGGTGAAGACAAAATCATACATTACTTCCTTTTTTTCCTTCTGGGAATCCTCTACTTTTAAACTTGTTAGGCTTTTTAATTCTGTGGAGTGATTCTGTGAAACTAATTCTGTGCTGAGATTCATTGCTGATAATACGATAACATGCTTGTTGAGGTGTCTTTTGCACAGACAAAAATATGGCAATTTTATAAAATTCTCATTGAGGCTGCTGTTTCTAGAATCATTCATCCAAACATGATTAGTTTTATCATGGTGTATACGACCCGGGACAACCGAGAGATCTGGGAAAAACCTGGGAATTTTTTTATCCGGGAGAAAACTGGGAAAAACCCAAGAATTTTTTAGAATTCTGGGAATTTTTCGTTGTTTTTGTTTTCAGTTTCTTTGTAATTTTGACTGGTAAGAATCGATACTCTAACAAAGGATAGTACTGTATCCTGTTACTGCAGAATAATACCGCAGCAATAAGACATGAATGAGAGAAAAAACTAAAGTGAAACTTAAATTGCAAAGGAAATGTGCCATATTCAACAACAAAACACAGTGCTCATACAGGCACCTGCCAACAGCAAAATGTGTCAAAGGAAGACTATGCAATGCTTCGTAACAACAAATTGCCTCCGATGAGCATGACCTCACAACTGTTTACATTAGATTCGTTTTAGCAGTTACGAGCGGGATCGTGCACATGCGCAGTTGAGTAGTGCCTACTCCTGCGTCTGGCTACAGAAATGTGACTGTTGGCTGTGTAAGCAGTTGCAGCAAGCAGCCAGATGCTACCGGGAATAATTTTACTGGTGTGCCGAAGCTGCCAGGTCATGCATTCGCAGCAGGCTGGATCTAGGAGGGGGGGGGGGGCAAATTCATGTTCTTGAGGGGAATAAACCTTGTTTCACTAAAGCACCTAGCATCCAGTGCACATTGGTCCATCAATTATTCATATGACTTTGAAATGCGTCCCTGTTGGTTTTTGAACACATTCTAAGTTGATTTCTGAATGATTTGTGAATGCATGCATAGTGGGCGTGATGTCTGTCGGGGGAATCCTCGTCACATTTAGAAATAAACTTTCGTGCAGGTAAAAGGGGCTATACAAGCTGAGAGGAGTAAAGCCGAATGGATGAATGCTAACTGCTGTTTGATTATATGGTTGATAGGGTTTGCGGATGATGAGCGTTGTTATAATTACTGGCGAAATTATAGATTCAGACTACCAGAGTGGAAATAAACAACTAACAGGTAAGAAAGATTACATATTATCTTCTCGGTGTATCCAAGAAAATGAAATTTTGACAGCAAAGTTTTGGCCAGATCACTATACTAGTAAGGGCCAGTTGTTCAGTCCCCAGCTATCAGCCGCTTTAAGTTCTATTCTAGGAGTAGCATGGAAAACGCGTTGAACGAACATGTAACAATGCCTAACCGGAGAATAACCGCGGGACAGAGTTAGTGAAGCTAAACGACAAATAAGCTTGGACACTGGCAGGAATAGTTACAGAATTAGTGATGACAAAACTGTTAGAACAAGGAAGGAGAAGAAACGGGAACATCACACAAATTATGGAAGAATATGACGATTCCAAATTTGTATGAAAATTTTGTACTACCACTTTTCGATCTTGTGCTTGAGAAACTGGAGTGAATGACTGAAGTGTGAAACTATTTCCCAACATAAAGCTTTTTGCTTGTAGTAGCCCTAATAGGCATTTGATATCGGTACTTTGTGAATTATATTCTGTTGTCTTATAAAAATGACCATTTGTGCCAAAACAGTTTTGTTTATTTGTGTGTGTTACAATTGCTGCAGTATTAAAAAGGTCTATTTTGTTTTATGTAGCAGACACTGGCAAAACAGACGTAATCAGATAGAAAAACCACACCAGTCTTGGGTCCTATTTGTACTAACAGCTTTTTCAGTATTAGACAACGACATTTTGATTTTTCATGTAGCAAAATTTTTTATGAACTTTGATGAGGTAATAGTTTTTTTCCCAGAAAGGAAAGCCCACCATGTAAACCTGTAGCAAGATACAGAGAGAGAAACTAGGAGCTAAGGATTGAAGAAATGTATACTGTCTTGCTTGGGTCTTGTCTTTGCTGGTTTTATGTATCCTGTATTTAATTTTATGTCACACAAAGCAGCAAGTTGTTAGCTAATAGGGAATAAAGAGTTCTTGTTTACAAATAATCCCATCCAGTACTAACTGCGAGGTGTTTTTTCAATTCCAGAGAGCGAAATACAGTGACGTGCGATAGAAGAATGCTGTGTGAAGAGGCATGGCACTGCACTTTGGCACACTTAAGACCAAATAACATGTCTTACATTTCCTTGAACACACGTTTTGTGCATTAGACTATTCAGAAAGATGTGCACTACAAAATGAACGTATTTTTGAAAGTTCAATTTTTTTAAAATTTTTGTCTACTATCTCAAATGCTTGTGGGACGGACGGGGGCGCCACTATCTAGTATTGCTCCGGTTCGGAAATATCGTAGATCTGGGGCTGATGCGCAGAGCAGTCTGAGTACAGTGGGGAAGTGGGTAGTCCCCATGTGACCTGTGTTTATATTTAGTGATTTTGCTGTTTCCTCTTCGTTTACTGTGCTCACGTCAAATGAAAACAAACTGGATTTCTGTGGCCGGGAGCTATCAAGTGAATTAAAATACATTCACATAATTACGGAAGGCAAAAATATGTTATTAGTTCCAGATTTTATTTTATTTCCACCTTTCTGACGGTCAAGCATTCATTGCCTTGTAGAACAATGAAGTTATTTTTGTTGGTTTGCAAAAGAAATTTCCTTTTATTAATCTTTTCCACTGAGCCAGTCAATATATTTGAAACGAAGTATTTAATTCCACACTATTGGCTAGTTTCAACTATTCGCTGCATTTCAAGTGCATGTTTTCATCTTCTAGCGCGTATCACATTACCATATTTACTCAAATCTAAGCCGCACTTTTTCTCCGGTTTTAGTAATCCACAAAAACCGCCTGCGGCTTAGAATCGAGTGCAAAGCAAGCGGAAGTTCTGAAAAATGTTGGTAGGTGCCGCCACAACTAACTTCTGCCGTCGAATATATGTAGCGCTACACAGGCGTGCTTTGTAGGCACAAGGATAAATACTGGCACCAAAACCTCTGCGTCAGTAAATAAACTTTAAAAGAAAAGGTGGAAGACGAGCTTTTTTTCTCCGCCCCGAGTTTCGACCACTGCATTTTCATATATTATCCAACGAAGTAAACACAAATTCCGTATTGTCCATCTTTGAATGTAGCAGAATTTCAATGTACTACGAAAATCCGACTGGCAAAACTGTTTGGGATGTTTGTCAATATGGCCAACTCTACGTTCTGAATTTTTTGCTACCTGTGAGAAGAGATGGTTGCTAATAGGAACTTTTATGAATTGTGAATCATGTGCAGTATTCTCTTCACCACAAGAATAATCCGAATATAAACATTTTGCCTCGTATTCTTTCATGTTTGCTGCTAACTCATTTGAATCCTGTCTGTGTGCCTAATAAACTATGAAACTAGAGTGAGACAACAGCAAATGCAGAAGAATATACATATCATGTCATTTTAATATTCGTATTATTCTTATGCCTAATAGTGATACAGTCAGAAATGAAGCAAGGCAATTGACTAGATTTTTAAATCTAAGATGGCTCTAATTTCTGTGCAGAAAGTAATGTACTAAAGAGGCGTCTGCAAAGATTTTCAAACGGAGAAAAATTTTCGCCTAACTCTCATTCAGAACATGTTCTATCATACGCAGTCTATTATTTGGTTCTTGTTGATCATTACCAAAAAAGCAGCAGTGTAAGTAACAACAAATAGTAGTCTCTTGCCATTGCTTCGCTAATGAGACGATTCCTCTCTCTCTCTCTCTCTCTCTCTCTCTCTCTCTCTTTTTTGTGTAAGCGGTGGTAGTGCGCACAAAAGCAAGCCATGCCGCGATCGGCGACAGGCCGTAAACACACACTATCAGAATGCAACAAACAATGCATGACACAGTACAGTAATGCATTTTCAGCTTTGAGTGACGTAAACACCTATAACAAAGAAAACAGCACTTATCAGATCAAAGCAAAATAAGCAATCGATTCAAACCAGACGAAGCACATGAAAAAGGAAGGGTACCCGTATAAATACGGACAGAGCACCTGATGCATAGCAATGGCTACATGGTAAAGCTTAACTGCTAAGCTTACGACTAGAACCAAATTACTGTACCTGTACTGTCATTCATTCGACCTAAATTGTGTCTCGTATTACAATGGACCAACTTTGTTTCGATTTGGAGGTGTGGCCTAAAACTTTTCTCTCCCCTTGAATTTCGAGTCTCAAGTTTCAGGTGCGGCTTAGATTTGAGTAAATACGGTATGCCATAATATAGAACCAATCATAAGATAATACAGTACTGGTACTCCAGGAAAATTTACATCCCAAAAACCACATTGATAAGCTTAATATCAGGTTGAGGTCTACTTCATTGGGAATTTGGACATATGAATGTGGACTTTAATTGTGTACATGTTAGTATAGTTCACAAAATTCCGATGTTCTTGGAGTATCCTCTGATGTCTTGTTTCTTTTATGACATAATGTAAGATCTTTTAACGTTGTACACGTACGAACATATGGGCCTCCTATGTCATCGTAGCTACACAAACGCAGTGGTTCCTCGTATCTGGCCCTGTCTGCCAACTGCTGAAATGAACCTATTACTAAGAGGGCGCGGTAAAATATTGCGAATGGTGGTTTGAAAAGCGTTACTTTCAAAGTAAATCTCCTTTTACGCAAGTTGAACTATGTGCGAGATTGTACAATGAATTTCTTAAATCACAGAGCGTTTGACTCTCATTTAAAAATCAACTGATGACGAGCCATTTAGAAGAATTTCGAGCTCAGGAGATCAGACATTTATGTCATTATTAAAACTTTTACTTGCTCATTTGTGTGAGATATCTTAAAAGTGTAATACGCACATAAAAGACCAACATTTTATGTGTAAGCTTAGCTTCTCTTGCAGTGTATTAACCTTAGACACAAGTATTATATGTGAAAGCTTTGCTTTTCTTGTAGCAAGACTACGTACATTAATTTAAACCGTTTCTGTTTGCGTCTACGCGCTAATTAACAGTGATGTGGCCATTGGCTGACTACATCGGGTGTCCTAAGTTCTGAATATCCGCTGTCATCGGTTGGCGAGATCACGTGACATGACCTATGACTGGCTTACAAAAGTTCACCGCAATCTCGATTTCAATACTTATGAAAGTGACATGCGGTGTTTGGTGGAATTTGAATTTATACTTTTGTTATACAAAAATATGCAGCGTACATGTTGCTGCACATCAAAGATCTTCCCAAAACGTGTTTTCTTCCCTGAGTTTCGTTTTCAGAAGCGCTGGGAAATTCTACGCCCATGTATAGAACCATAACCATTCAAAGGATTGGTAAGTTACACAGTTCAGAGAGAAAATATACTGTCAGTTAACAGGGAAAAAGTGCGTTTTCACCCGAGAGAAAGTGTATTTGTAACCAGGAAATCCGAGAGAAATCTGGGGATTTTTTAGTGTATACACCCTGTTTATGCTTAACATGTTAATTATTCTGCAATATGAATGCCAGGCTAGTTACTACAAGCCATTTAAAATATGCTACAGTGTGCATACAGTCCTGAAATAATGAATGTCTGGAAACTGATAAGCGTAATTTAAGGTAACAGGGTGTGAAACATCATTGACTAGCATGGACATGTATTAGATCATTGGAATACATAGAAAACCATAAAAAGAGAGAAAAAAAGCTTTTCCAATGAGTAATTTATTGACTTGATGAAAAGAAAGTTTTGAACGTGTAACATTAAGCCCATGTTATACAGCATTACAACTGGAAGACGTGTAAGGAAAGGGTCCATATTTTATGGACTATATGACGCACTTTCTTCTTTGAAAAATTGCCTCCAAAATTCAGGTGTGCCTTATACTTGAAATTAATATAAAAATGTCCAGAGTTTCATTTACAATTCCCACCAGTCTTAAAAATGGCTGTATATTTGAAGGAAATACAGAAGCGTCCGATCTTACCCGTCGGCTTTGACCCATGACGTCACAAATACCGCGGAAACGACTATAAACAATTCCAATATGGCGGATATAAAAACATCGCATACGTATTGTAAACACTGAAATACACAAGTTTCACAAAAAGCCTAATGACTGTAACGGGACAAGCGTGGGAAATTAGGGGTTTTTGGGTGCGGAGAAACTAAATATATAGAAATGTAGCCACCGACCGCCATTCAAAACCACGCAAAACAACGAAATAAATCAACATCACAAAACTGACCAAATACCAAAAAACACATTCCTATCCATAATCGGACACTTCCCTTAACCTATATAGCTCAACAGAACCTACCGATCACATCCCCCAATAGAAAACTAAGAAACGAAAGCTTCCCTTACACCTACATACATCGGCACTTATGCAGTTTAGCAGGTACGGAAAAAATTTTTCATTTTTTTTCAAAATTTGATCATCATGTGTCGTTATGCGGTGGGGGGAGTCTGCAGTGCCCCCCCCATTCCCCCACAGGCTTCATTAGTGTCAAATCAATATTTTCGAATCATAGGCGGCTGCTGCCGCGGCCGCATTCCAAAAAAAAACTCCCAACCTAACCTCAAGTGGGCTACGCTACAGATCAATATGTTCATCAAATTGCTTCATATTACGTATACATGTACATGTACATGTACGTACAGCAATGAGCATTAAATTAACCATTAACTCACTAATAGAAATTCCGCTTCAAATCCAACACCTGAGCAACAGAAAACTGACCCCACCACACGAAACAAACGAAAACCATGAACACACCACCAGAGAGCACGACAAACAAAAACAAGACATCTACAAACACGCCACAATCGCAAATCAAACTCCGCGCCGTAATGACGTCACACACCACAACACGCTTACGTCACGGGTCAAAGCCGACGGGTAAGATCGGACGCTTCTGTTGACCCTATTTGAATGCACAGGAAAAACTCTATCTGGCAGCACTGGAGTCAACTGTCAGCAGCAGTGCACCGACGAGATGAACACGAGTTGCAGGGATTCACAGGCTTCCTAACATTGTCTCCCCCCACCCCACGATCCCAAACCCAGAAAACTGTCCAGCGGGTAGCCTAGGTGTCATTGCAGTCTAAGGTGCCAGTGAACCTGAATTGAAAGTGATTTGTGTTATTGGTAACAGTAGAATATTTTTGTTAGTAGCTAATTTCATAATGGTAAACAATAAAAGGTATTCACGCGATGCAAGCTATAAATTAGAAGTAAAATATGCAGAACAACGTTAGGACCAAATGTGTAAATACAGGACTGAATGTAAAATGGCCAAAACTAAAAGATGACATATTGAAATGGATTCAAGGACACTGTCAAAATGGCATTAGAATTAGTACAAAAATGCCTCAAGTACATGGTCGTAAGTTAGCACTACAGTGCAACTTCGAAAGAAAACCAGTGTGGAACTAAGCCAAATAGTGAATATGGATGAAACTCCTCTGACATTTGATGTGCTGAGTGAAAGAACTGTTGCTATGAAAGGTGCTAAAACTGTAACTATAAAAACAAGTGGACATGAAAAAAAGATACTACACTTTTTCCTTTCATGTTGTGCTGACGGTACTAAACTTAATCCAATTATCATTTTCAAGTGCAAAACAGTGCCAAAACCTGAAATACTACCAGTTTTTGTTTTTGATGTACAAGATAAGGGCTAGATGGATGAGGCTGGTATGAAATAGTGGATTAACAGTGTGTGAGGAGAAGTAATTGTGCTTTATTGAAGAAGAGTTGTCATCTCGTGCTAGATCAGTTTAGTAGTCATTTGAAAAATTCTGTGAAAGAGAAACTGTGCCATATGACAGAGGAATGGAACAAATGGATGATGGATGAAGCCCAACATTAATTCACACTGAAGCGAGCTGTAAAATGACATACAATCAAACAAGTGTGTCACTGGATAAAACAGTCATGGTCTAGAGTGAGAGGAGTTATTGCCTAGTTCCAAACCCTGTGTTCTCGCGTTTGGCACCTGTAGTTCTGTTCTTGTTACCCCTCGCTCCATGAAAGACATGGTCACGCAGACATGTGACCTCCAATTCAACTCTGAGGTTGTGAAATAGCCCAGTGTCATCCCCCCCCCCCCCCATCCAACTGTGCAACAAGCCATCAAACTCTATAGCCACCAGCTACATGACGGGTAGGCCGGAAAGGACAGAAAGAGTACTTCTGTGAAGACTTCCTCTGTCCCTCCAGCCAAACACCACCCAAGTCTTCCTCTAACTGAAAAAGCTCGAAGTAGTCCACCAAAGGCAAATGGTCTTCTCCTTCGCCGACTCGAAGATCCTCTTTGATGGTGTCACCACAATACCTTAGCCCGGCCAGCTTCCGTGTCGCTGATGCACACCATCAACCGTTTTTCAGCGTTGGACTCCGCAAGAGCAAGCTGATGCTTCTATGGACTCCATGGAGCAGGATCCTCCTGCTTCTGTACCCTGTAGTAGCGACTCTTCACAGGCTGTCACTCGCCAGTCACCGAGATGACACTACAACATCTCTTTTTCATGACTCTCCTCCAATGGAACGTTCACGGCCTTCAGTCCCACAAAGAGGATTTATGACTGCTTTTAGCATCGCAGTGTCCCCTTGTACTCTGCCTTCAGGAAACGAAATTGTGCCCTCATGACCGCATTGAGCTTTCACATTTCTTACCGATTTCTTTTGACCTTCCACCTGAGGGTGGCATTCCATCTCGTGGGGGCATCATGCTGCTCAAAAGGGGCCGACATTCATAGTTAACCCATCTCTCAGACTATCCATGTTCAAGCTGTTGCAGTTCACCTTTTCCTTCCGCACCTGACTTTTTCCCTCCATTACATTTATGTCCCTCCATCATTCGGTGTCACCAGGGCAGACATCCTTCAGCTTATTGGGCAGCTACCTCCCCTATTTTTGCTACTAGGTGACTTTAATATGCACCATCACCTTTGGTGTTCTCCCAGGACCAGTCAGAGAGGTGCCCTCTTGGCTGACCTTCTTACTCAGCTTAGTCTCTTATGCCTTAACACGTTGCACCCTCTTTCCTTTCCGACTCCTCGGACACCTATTCCCATTTGGACCTATCCTTCTGCACTGCCCAGCTTGCCCATTGTCTTGAGTGGTATGTTCTTTCTGATACCTACTCGGGCGACCGTTTCCCGTGTGCTATCTGTTGGCTGACTCCTCCCCCATCTGCGTCCACACCCAAATGGCAGCTTACTGAGGCTGACTGGCAGCTTACTGAGGCTGACTGGCAGCTTTACTCCTCCCCGGCAACCTTCGAAGAACAAGATTTCCCCAGTTGTGATAACTAGATGGAATATCTCACAAATGTTACCAGATAGGATTGACGGAGGATATCGAAAAAGTGCAAAGAGGGGCAGCTTGTTTCGTGTTATCGCGCACTGATATGATACGCGAGTTGGGGTGGCAGTCACTGAAACAAAGGTGGTTTTCTTTGCGGCGACATCTATTTACAAAATTTCAATCACCAACTTTCTCTTCCGAATGCGAAAATATTTTGTTGATACCCACCTGCCATAGGGAGAAATGATCATCATAATAAAATAAGAGAAATCAGAGCTCGAACTGAATGATTTAGGTGTTCCTTTTTCCCACGTGCCATTCAAGAGTGGAATGGTAGAGTAGTAGTATGTAAATGGTTCAATGAATCCTCTTCCAGACACTTAAGTTTGAATTGCAGAGTAACCATGTAGATGTATTGCTGCAGACTGTTCCATTCCTTGCACTTCCTCTTTACCGTGTCGTGTCCAGGTCTCTTGGTGGACTGAGGCATGCCGCAATGCAATTCTCTGCATTTTTAACAGTCATCCTACAATGGCAAACTGCACCCATTATAAACAGATGCCTTCAAAGTGTCGTTGCATTTTTCAGTAGTTCTTTTAACAGTTCCACCCCTTCCTCTGTTGTGTGGGCCAGCTTCAAATGGCTCTCTGGGAAGAAGATCCATTCCCCAATTTCCAGCCTGATAGTAGCAGACAATGTCATCATGGACCCTATTGCTATCTCCAACACCTTGGGCTGCCATTTTGCGGACATTTCTAGCTCTTTCCACTATCACCCTGCCTTTCTCCTTTGGAAATGAGTGGAAGAGGCTCGGGCAATACTCTTCCCTTCTCCGAAACGTGAGTGTTACAAATGCCGCCTTTACTATGAGGGAGCTAGATCATGCTCTCAGTTCATCCCAATCTTCTGCCCCAGGGCCAGACGCCGTCTACTTTCAGATGTTGCAGCATCTTTCTCTTGCGGGCAAACACTTTCTGCTTAACACATACAACCGCATCTGGGCAGAGGGCACATTTTCTGGACATTTGTGTGAAACCACCAATATAACTATACCTAAGCCCGGTAAGGACAAAATCCTTCCTTCTAGCTACCGCCAGATCTCTCTTACCAGCTGCGTTTGCAAGATGATGGAACATATGATTCGTGCCCTGCTGGTATGGTGCCTGTAGTCTCGCAATTTACTTATGAATGCACAGTGTGGATTTCGAGCGTGTCATTCTGCTGTTGGCCATCATGTTACTTTGTCCACCCTTGTCATGAATAGTTTTCTGCGGAAATCTCAGACTGTGACGGTGTTTTTCGATGTGGAGAAGGCATACGACACCCGCTGGAGAACTGGTATCCTCTGTACTCTTTACACGTGGGGCTTCCATGGCTGCCTGCTCTGTCTCCTTCAGGAATTTTTAAGAGACAGAGTTTTCGAGGTGCAAGTGGGTTCTGCCTTGTCGGACACCTTTTTCAATACCGTCTTCTGGCAAACTGCTGAGTATTTACAGCCAAGCTCTTTGCCCTGTATCAGCTCACAGAGTACATCTGGTGAACCATCTTTCTCAATTGTGTCCTCTGCTCAGACTCACTCAGTGCCCTTAAAAGTCTATGTGCACTGTACACCGCCCAGCCCTTAGTGCTGTGGGTGCAGGAAAACTGTTACTTGCTCACTCTCGGTGCAGCCAGTGTGATGTTTCTGTGGGCTCTTGGTCATGTCGGTCTGCCAGGAAACGAGGCACCTGATGCTGCTGCCAAGGCTACAGTTCTTGTACCTCAGCCCTTTAGTTCCTATATTCCCTCTGATGATCTCTGTCTTGCCATCTGTCAGGAGATGGTGTCCCTTTGGCAATGCCAATGGTTCTCCCATCACTGAAATAAGCTCAATATTATTAAGCCTCTCCCAGTGGCTTTGACATCCTCTTCTCGGCCCTTCCGCCAGGAGGAGGTAATTTTAACTAGACTGTGTATTGAGCACTGCCTTTTTAGCCATCGTCATTTGATAAGAGGCACTAACCCACCACTTTGTACACATTGTGCCCAAGTTTTAACTGTCTGTCACTTCCTGATGGAATGCCCATTTTTTAACTGTTTACATTCCCGCTTGGATTTGCCACCTGCATTATCGGCCGTTTTAGCAAATGACGCTCGGGCTCTCGACCGCGTTTTTCTTTTTATTAGCCTAAGCAATGTGGTGATCCATGTGTCTGTTTTTAGCTGTCTTCTCGTATGTCTATTGGGACTGACGTATAGTCATTTTTTAACTCCTCTCTGTTTTTTATAGTTTTGACTTGGGTGCATATGACCCCAGTTGTTTTTTGTGCCCTAAAGCAAAACAAAACCAAACCTCTCGATGACTCTGTAAATAAACGTTTTAAAGTACATATGAAAGAGAAATGGAGCAAATGGATGATGGATGAAACCTAACATGAATTTGTGCCAAAAGGAGCTTCAAAACAACCTACAATCAAAGAAGTGTGTCAGTGGATAAAACAGACTTGGCCTAGCGTGAGAAAAGACATTATTGTTAAATCTTTCAAGAAGTGTGGCATAAGTAATCCTCTTAATGACAGTGAAAACCATCTTATTTATGAAGAGGACAGCGATGACAATGAGGAAGAAAAGGAAGGATAAGAAGAAGAAGAAGAAGAAGAGAGTTCAGATTGTGGTTTTCAGGGGTTTTAAAGGTCAGTTTGGTTTTATAAACTATGAATTTTTTTAGTTTTCTTTGCATTGCAATAATAAAAATGGTAAACGTATTTTTTTAAAAAAAGTATTGCTTAAAAATTTAGGTGTGTCTTATAGTCTGTAAAATATGGTAGGTGTGCTTGCCTCCAGCGTGTGTTGACCACATACTGTGCAGAAGAGTTGCTTCTTGGGACAGTAAAGTGAGGAGCAGCTTCGGCCTCCCTCAGGTACTCTCGGGAGTGTTTGGCTGAATGGCAGTTAGTGGCATATGCTGATCTTGTGGCAGTGAAGTAAGGACCAGTAGAATAGGAAGCAGTGCATGCATGCTGCTAGCACCTTGCCACTGTATTTGTCAACGTTAGTACTTCAAGCTTATTGTTTAAGTGCATAATCACTGTACGCATTACAAAATTTGGCTTGCTGTTTTACATACTGAGCAAATAAAATCATCAAACCAACACACCACCCATTTTGGAAAGTTGGACATGCTACGAGCTACTCACAGAATGCTAAAGATCAAGGGCTATAGTTTTAGTGGAGATTTCTTGTTATGTTCCCATACTTTCATTGCAGATAAAATATAATATAAGAAATGTAGCGTAATTGTAAGTAATTTACATGCCTGAGACTAATATTCATCTAGTTTGAGAATCCCTGTACATGGCTTCCTTGGAGCTGAGAACACACTCCAGACAGCTGGTAATATCTTATCCACAACCGCAAAGGGATATAATCTGTTTATACCTTCAGGGAAAACAGAAGTTACGACTTTCAGGGGTCAGAAGCCAATTCCTAGCAAAATAATAATAAATGATCAGAAAATAGAAAGTATAAACTCATTCAGTCTCTTGGGAAATATTATCTCATTTGTGACAGAAATGTGTAGAATCTTCACAATTAAAATAAGAAAGGAAAATGTAACAAAGTTCTACAAAATGGTGTCAAAACCAACTATCACAAAAAGCTTAGATAAGCAGATGAAGGCATACAGGAACAACTGAATGGACTATGCCAAAACAATTGAAAGCTGATGGAAGACCTGAATTATTGATAAATTATAACACAGTTGGCATAAGATCTTTAGGAAGATAGAGCAAAGGGTGGAAAGATCAATAATTTCAACCGAGAGGGTGTAACAGGCAAGTGCCTAACACTTGCAGGTGAAAGACGATGACATCTTGGTAAAAAATATTAAGATTTTTTTAAGTAACTGACCTGATCTAAGAATTGGTCTGAAAGCATTTAGCTGATCAGGTTGAATAAATAAAAACAATATACAGTGTACTATCATATGTGTAAAAATAATTAAGTGAATACATGCGGTTATTATGATAAAGAATAACATCCGGTAAAGCTGAACATAGCAGGAGAGGCACTGAGTCAAGGAAGCAAGGTACAAGCTAAATCAGTGGGTTAGCCAACAGCACAGAGAGCGGAATGACTCCAGTGTTGCATTTTAATCTACTCCGTGCAATCAGCTGGTGATTGGAATTGCCCAGCGTGTGGTTTCACCTGGTGAATGGGAGCACCCAGCACGCAACATCGGCTGGTGGTCAGGATCTGCGACCGACCAGGAGGGAGCGGTCGCTAAACGATCCACTCCATGCAGGTGGTGGCTGATGACAGCTGTGCTCATTTGACTTGCATGATCGACAGCATATTCTGAGCATGACGGTAAGTCAAAAGATAAGAAGTAACAACTTATTGTATAAGGGGCATTCAAAAAGAAACGAGCCGGAGGCATAATTAAAGAAACCAGTACCTGTGTGTTAGAAGTATTGACCCTGGCTGTTGAGACGCTTGTCCCACGGTGACACAAGGCAGTGAATGGCTGTCTCAAAATTCCACGGGCTGCAATGTTAACCAGTTCCGCACATACAGCTGGACGTCGTCGTCCGAGGTGAATAGTTTGCCCCTCAGAGACTTTTTAATGGAAGCAAAAATGGTGTAATCACAGGGAGAAAGGTCCGGACTGTATGGAGGGTGGCCGGGAACATCCCATTTGAATTTCTGCAGGAGTGCCGTGACTGTGTTGGCCGTATGAGGCTTTGCATTGTTGTGGAGCAGAATGACCCAGCACGTGAGATAGCCTGGTCATTTTGATTTCATCGCTTGGTGAAGGGTGGTCAATGTATGGGCATTCACTGTTGTCTCATGCTGCAGGAAGTGAATCAGAAGTGGACCATCTGTACCTTACAGTGGACATGACCATTGATGGCATTTAAATTTGTTGGCCTATCTATGTACGCGGAATTCTCTTCTGCTCTGCAACTTATTGATGTTAGAAATAATGATGTGACTGTCAAAAATCAAATTTAATTTGCTGTACACCTGTTCATAAAGTTCTCACACCTAAAAAAGTTAGCAAAAATATTTCTTAATAACTCTCCTGTGTACAGTTGGCTTAATTGATACTTGTTTCAACTACAAGACAAAATTGTATGCCACATTATAAATCTTCTGCGGCAATCTTCAAACGTATGCAGTGTTTTAATAGTAACACTGTTACAAAGCTCGACAGTTACAAATATAAAAAATTGGATTACCTTTTATCGTTCTTCCATTAATATAATCTCATTTGCTCAGTATCTTTCCTCAAAACATATTATTACAAAAGCCTTTTTAAATAATGCTGCGTCCACTACACGGCAGACCAGCTTCCATTCTTTTCCAACCAAGTACATTGCCAGATTATCCAACACACACTGCCTCTGCTACTCCCTGACTAACTCTAACCAACATCTCTGGTTTCAAACAGTGTTACAAAGGATATGATTATATAGATAATTCAGAGGTTGAGTACATCTATCAAACTCGCAGCTTCACTCTCATTTATGGTCAAAACCTCCTAAAAATTGCTATAGCAAATGGGGCAATCCCCTTTCAACTGGGCTATTACACCACAGGATTAGTTACATATTTTGTTAACATTTAAACTTTCCTGTGAGATTAATGAAAGAAAAAAAGACTTTTGTAAACGTTATGCAGAAACTAATTACATTTACAGTTCAGTCTAAACTTATACCCTTACTAGCACGTAAGTTTTGCAGTAAGAAGGTGCCACACAAACAAAATGATTAAATTGTTAATTTTATAATCACAAAAATTCACAAAACTGTGAGGTAAAATTTATACAAATCTCCATTTTACAATTGGAAAGTGCACAACATAGCTGGTGGTGTAGTAGCACAGTCAATGAAGACAAAGGTCAAATAAGGGAAATAATTTGTCAAGTTGCATGGTTTTGTACAGTGTCATGAGGGAATGCTCTCAACAACATACTAGAAACACTGACTGCTGAGGGATGGTGGTACATTTGAAAGTAACTATTGTACATTTTTCTTGAATGACATGAAAAATGCACCCTTTAGCAAAAAAGTATCCCAATACAAAATTAAACTATATTAAATTTTCTTTAAAAAAGGTCCTATTCATTTTTCTCTAGGACTAATAGTTTGTGAAAACAGAGCGAGAGAATACTGAAAATCCTGCATGATGTGCATGTGCTGTGCCGTAGGTAATTTTTTTATGGCAATTTGAGATTGTTTCCCAACTTGATAGACCACAGGGTGTCCTATATGAAATTGTTGCTACTCAACTTCCTCTACACCACTGTGATACATGTAAATGGTTATCGTTTACACCCATTATAAGATGCAAAGTGTTTCCTGTGTTAATGCAGTCTTCTGAAAACCATACATGCACATACTCTGTTGTGCATTTTTCTTCTCTCTCTCTCTCTCTCTCTCTCTCTCTCTCTCTCCCTCTCTCTCCCTATCTCTCTCTTTTCTTCTTCCTGTCTCTTTCTTTCTTTCTTTCTTTTTCCCTTTTTCTCTTACTTTGAAAATGTTTCCTTCAGCATCAGACATGGGTCAATGTTGTAGTGGCCTCTCACAGAACCTCTGTTCTGCTCACAAATGTCTCCAGAGACACTTCAGATCAGAGGAGCTAACGCTCCTTTTTCTCGAGTCATTGATCACTCGCTCCTTAGAAGGATTGGCTCTTTGAAGCAGTTCAATAGTGGATCGCCCACCTCTAGTTGGGACCTTTGCTTTCCATGTTGCGTATTTGTGACCTGGCAGGTGACATCAATAGTAACCGCAGAGTTTTTGCTAATGATGCTTTTGCCTACAAAGAAGTACTACCTGAAAAAACCATCACCAATACTCAGCTAGATCTTGATAAGATTTCAAAGTAATGCAAAGATTGGCAACTTGTTTTAAATGTAAAACTGTGCATTTCACAGTATATGATTAAAATAGCCATGAGTCAGAGTTAAACTCGTACAAATACCTGGGTGAATTGAAAAGTCTTGTGGCGAGGGCCTCCTGATGGGTATACCTGATTGTCTAGCGCAAGTATTTTGAGATGACACCACTTTGGTGACTTGCACGTCGATGAGGATGAAATAATGATGATGATGACGACGACGACGACACACAAACATCTAGTCCCTGAGCGGAGAAAATCGCCAACCCACTCAAGAATTGAACGCGGACCCCCCAGCATGACAAGCCAGCGCACTGTCCGCTCAGCTAGGGTGACAGACAATACCTGGGTGTAACTGATTGACAGGATATGAAATGGAATGGCCAAGTAGGCTCAGTAGTAGGTAAAGCAGGTGACAGAATAAGGTATCTCGCCAGAATACTGAGAAATTGCTGCTAGTCTACAAAGAAGACTGCTGCTTCCAATTCACTTGTGAGTCCCATTTTAGCATACTGCTCAACTGTGTGAAACCTACAGCAGGCAGGATTAACTTCAAAGAGGGATGGTTCAAATGATGACAGGTTTCTTTGACCCACAGAAGTGTTAAAATCACCTGATTAGAAATAAATTATACTGCAAAGACCTGCCTACAAAGTTTCAGAAACTGATATTAAGTGAAGAATGTAGAGATGCTTCCAGCCTCCTGTGTATTGCTCTGATAGAGACTTTGAAAATGAGATTAAGCTAATTACAGCACATGCAGAGGCTTGTAAGCAGTCATTCTTCCTGCATTTTACACATGACTTGAATACATCTGGTAGCTTACTAAGTAGCATGTTCTTCACAGTGGTTTTCAGAGAATAACTGTAGATTTAGAAAACACACTGGAAAAATATTGCAAAAAGCAAATTTAAAATACTGTGATTCTCCAGTTTCTCCCAGCGTAATTCACAACAAATTAGTTCATGGGCAAACAGCCGGATCTCAGTGTCCAATGGACTCAATATTTTGACAGGTGACAAAATTCACCTCATCAGGTGTGCTGATAAACTGACTGTGAAGGGGTCAGCAAGGCACTATTATCTCTTCCTCCCCCTCCCTTCCACCAATCTGTCTACCATCCATGCTTATCACTTCCTCTTCCTGCCAGCACATTACTCCGTACCCAGTTCGCATCCAGGGACACCTACAGGTGCCACTTCAACTGTTGCACTCCCTGTCCCTGAAATAAGTTCCTTGTGGGGATCCCCCCCCCCTTCTTCACCACACTGAATGCAGGTTCCTAGGCCTTATTAAAGATGAAACCACTATCGTGCTTGATCAGCGGTTCCCTTACTTAAATCTTGTTAGATTCTATATGACACAGTCCTACCAGTTCATCAGCAAACCTTGTAATGGCACCTTGGCCATTTGCCAGAGTATTGTGCCCAGTGGACACTGATGCCCACCCATTCGTCAGTGAAATAATTCATCAGTCCCAAATCTGAGTGGATGCTAGGATCCAGACCGTTTCCACGTTTTTGTTTGAAACAAGTACTTTCTTGATTAACATTACCATATACTTGTCTTCTCATCAGCAATGAGAAGGGTAGACTGCTGCTCATGACATAGAGGTGGTGTAGAGTTGCAGGTGGCACAACAAAAAATACTGTTAAACATTTAAACTTTCAAACAAACAAAAATCCTTGTTCCAAAGTGGAAACATACTTTTACAACTCGCACACACCTGACCACTGTCTGTGGGTGATGGGACCTGACTGCAGACTACAACTGCATCTGGCATGAGCAGCAACCTGCTAAAGTGGGTAGTGAGGATTAGAAGGTGGCATGGCATAGTTAGTGGGGATTAGTAGGTGGCACAGATTGGGTAGTGGGGATTAGAAGGTGGCTTGGAGTGGATAGCATGGTTTAGAAGAAAGCATGGGGAGGGGAGGGGAGGGATGGTAGGGTACAAGTGGGGGAAGATGCTGTGTTGCCAGTAGGAGTGTGCAGGGACATGATGGGGTCAGAATGGGCTGCTAGGTGCAGTTGGGAGGTTGTGCTGGAGTGGAGCAGTAGAGAGGGAAAGACTAGTAGGTGCGTCGTGGGATAGAAGGCATGTGGAGTATTGGAGGGGATCAGGGAAAGGGGATAGGCATTCTATGGGATAAAAGGCATGTGGAGTATTGGAGCTGAGACCAGGGAAAGGGGATAGGTATTCCATCCTGGACTTTCCATTGTTTATGATGAAACATACATTTTGTGGTGTTCAAAGTCTTTGTGAAAATAGGTGATAAAACATGCACTTGGTTTTGTGTTCAGTGTTATTGTAGGTACCAACATCAAGGTATGATTCTCTTTTGCTACTTCACTCAACAAATAAACTAAACAGGTCACAAGAAAATCAGAAAACTACTTTGTCAAGTGAAGATCATTGCGTCTATAGTTGGACTGACGAATGTTGGCGGTAGAGTTTAGGCTTGTTCTGCACATCTACGTCACGTATTCTCCGACAGCCAGTAAGCATTCAGCATGTTCTGAGCGCTCTGCTGTAAATGCCGTGGGTAATACAAGCATTAAACATGATCAGAGCAAGTTGTTTAGTGAGTTTCGATTCCATTTGTTGCGAGTTGTCATCACTGATTGTGGTGGTAAGTGATATAGTCTGCATAAGCAAGCGAGAGACATAATTTGCAGGACATATGCTTTCTTCAAGCGGAAAGCACAAGCCTGCTTTTACCGCATCTGTTGCTTGGAATTGTCAACAATGCAATTCGCATCTGTGCCTCGTCATGCATGAACCATTGTCATTTGTGGATCGGACTATAGTAACTATAAAGCATTTCATTGTATCCGTCGTAGCTACCTAGTTATGTCATACCATGCTAGATGGACCCAACAAAATACTTCCCATGCATCATTTTTATAGCCTGAATGTGGGAAAACTATGTGACAAGCCCGAACACTTCCTGTCTTTGCGTACGATTGCTAAAGTCCATAGCAAGTTTGTGATTTTGTGGTGTTGTAGTGATCTTAATTTTTGCTGAATATCCTCTTTTGGTGCTCTATGCTGTTGTAGGATCTTGGTAACGGTGTTTGTGCTTTGGTCATATAGATGCTAAAGTTTCACAGAATCATTACAGCAACTGCTCTATATTCGAAATTTTCAGCATGATTCTCAGATTCTTGAAACATGTATGGAAGTAATTGTGTATTTTGTAGTGCAACATGTGTCAACAGTAACTTGCAAATCCATATTAATATAAAACATGTAAGTAATGCTGTTGTGAAGCTCATGTTCAATATTTGTGATTATGCCACTTGCAGACATGAAAATTCAGGCGAGTTAGCCACAAACATCAAAATGTATGTGACGACATGGCTCTTAAAGATTGTCTGTAGTTACCACAGATTTATCACCTTAATTGCAGTGTTACACAAAGTTACTAAAAGCTCTGGATAGAGATTTTAAAACTTGATGTTTAAATAATCAGAATCAGAAAAGGCACTGTTTACATTCCAATAATTATATGCTACTAAAATGTTTTACAGGTGATAATGATTCCTTTCCCGAGTACAAGTAAACCTCTCTTTGCTTCAGTCAATGGAAAGAGTAATTGAATAGTGGGAACCTGTGGTAAAATTTTTCATTTGGAAAGTTTGAAGTATAAACAGCTCTAACTTAAGTAGAGTACACTCCATTCTAAATGATCCAGTTACTAAACCATATCTTCTTTTCTTGCATTATACTCTTCCATTATTTACAAAAGCAAATGTATTCCTTCAGAAAGAAGAGCCAGTAACTCGTAAGTTACCTAGCACCCTGAATACCTTATTTAAAGATTTGGTTATGAGATTTATCAAACCTTCTGCACTACCAGAGTCTCGTTGTCTACTGGAATTGAAATTTCGAAAAATATCAAAAAGGGGACAAAGATATTGTTATTGCTGTAAACACTAGAACCTACTATTCATCATACTAAGTTTGAAAAGTATGTTGTAAAATTTTATGAAGATAGAAGTTTTTTCATCAACTCGTGTAGTTGCGTCGAAGAAAAATTTCCATAAGATGATGACTTCATTAAAAACTTGGACATTAGGGATATTGGATTTACAACAGTATATCTTTTACATCAGTTGTGAAGTTCAGTGAGCTCTTTCCCAAAGTTCTGTGTGAAAATATGTATAAAAAAATTAGAATTGGAGTTTTCAGTATACCATTTTGATGACTTTCAAAGAGTAGAAGAAATGAAAGCTGACATTGCTTGGCGCAAAATACCTGCTGTCTGTGATGCATCGGGTATTAAAAAGTATCCATCGCTGAGCAAACTTATGATTGCATTAGTCCTTTTTCATCGCAGTAATGCTGCCTGTGGGACAGTTTTCAGTATTGTTTTTCCTAACACTACTGAATTTCAATCTCGTATGGATATAGACACTATAAGTGCTTTGATGATCAGCCATTTGTCTTCAGGAAGAGCATCTCACCAAAGTAATTTCATAGTAAATATTGCAGAAAATTATCTTCAATCACCAATGAAAATTGGTATTGTATTTAATAATACAAGTGGATTTTGTTTCCATGTTTTGTTTTCATTAATAATTTGAGAGATACATGTGTGTTGATTTTGCAGTATATGAAAATTACATAAATGTTTATAAAACCACCTTGAATTTACTAAACTAATTTTTAGCTTTTCCACTTCGCATTAGTTTTTCATTTACAATTGTTTTCATTCCTGAAAAATCTTTATTTAGGGTCAGAAAGTGTCTAAAACACAGAGTTGAAGACCTAAATAAGCTTCTCCATATTTGCCATGTGATTACCTACAGCCCTTTCTCAAGGGTGGCAGCTATGTGAAGTTAATATTTTGTGTCCACCATGTAAATATAAATGTGCAGTGTGTCAACATTACTCTGTTCCTCGCAAGACTCCCATAGTTCATGGAAATTTTTGTATTCTCCAATGAAAACTAATTTGACTTGCTGAATCATATCATATGCAGATTGGTACACAACAGTAGAGTTGCAGATAGCAGTCTCAAATCACACTTTTTCTGCAACCATAATAATGTTGCAGACACAGAGGAACAAACAAGTCTTTTACTTGATGGAGAAATACACCCATGATAGAAGCAGGTGGCTATTCAGATATATTTTAAAATATAGAAAGGTCTTGATCGCATGATTCTTTATTAAGCATTATGCATTTCAAAATTTCATCATCTGCATTTCAAAATTTCATCATCAGACTGAAGCTGTGGAATGAAGTGTACAAGAAAATTAACAATAGCAAATACATGTGTAATAGCATACATATTTTTTTATATACATATCAACCAATGATCTTAACTTTATATCCTCAATCACAATATGCTAAGACTTTTTTGTATTTTGAATTTAGAAAAGCTGAGTAGTCGCAAATTTTATTCCCAATGACATTTTTCACACTCTGTCCATCATCAGATGTCATTTTCATAGTAAAAAGAAATTTGACAGCTTGTTCCTTACTCATACATTCATGAACCATAAGGTGTTACATATAATTTAAACAAGGAGAATGGGAATGTTAATCATGAGAAGTTCTTTTATAAAATACTGTCAGTTATATTAATAATAATTGTCACATACCTCTACTGGCAGTTTCAGGCTGACATGTGGAAAATTGTAATATTTTATTTCAAATTGTTGCCACTCATCTAGGCCCACCTAAGTGGTTATATTGTGTCGTCCATTGTTTGTTAGACTAGTGTAATGATTATAGTTCATCATACTCGTGTAACATTTCTTTTTATGGTGGTTGTGAGCTGATAACAGCTGGACAATTATGATCTAACACTAAGTTAAAAATTTTCAAAAAATTCTCTTTCTTTGTGTAATAGTTCTTTTATTTCAAGTTGTTGCCACTAATCTAGGCTCAACTAAAAAGATTATGTTATGTCATTTATTACATTTTTGTCGATTGTAGTATGACTATATTTGGTGATACTTGTGTAAAATTTTATTTAGTGATGGCTGTAAACTTATTCCCTCACAACTTATATTTTATTTATTGCCTCTATTGATTTTATGTTTGTTTTGTACCACACCAGTTATTGGTTGCAGTTGTCTTCTGTTCTGATTATTGACTAAAAACTCTTTGTAACGTTGTTCACAGCACTGTCAAATATGCCTACATGAGATGAGATGTGTATTGTATTCAGTCGATGTGCTCACTTTCGTGAGCTTTTTACTAAAGTTTGATTTTAATGTAAGTACGATACTAATTGAAATTTCTGTATATTTGAATACTTAGATGCATACTTACATTGTTACATACATATTTGCTATCATTAATTTTCTTGTACACTTCCTTCCACACCTTCAGTCTGATAATGAAATTTTGAAATGTGTAACAGTTAATAAAGAATTGTGCTATCAAGACTTTTCTGTATTTCGTAGGTGGTGGGTAGTATGAAATTTGGAGTTTGCTGCTCAGTCAACAAGGACATTAGATATCATTCAAGAGGTAGACTTACTGTTCTCCTCTGCATGACATACCATATATCGGCCATCGTTGAGAGATAGCCCCCTTAGAACTTTAAATGGAAGACAGAGAGGAAGTCACTAGAAAATTTTCAGTGAAAATTCTTTTCAATGATACCTTTGATTACAAACAGTGAACTACAAAATGGTTGACAAAAGATCTATATGGGTTTGAGATTATAATTTCAGGTCTGAAGTGGTGAGGCATACAAATTACAGTATTAGTGTGGAATCATGAGTACATAAGATGTTACAAGTAGGTTATAAAGTGCAGGTCCACAAACCTCGGAGATCAAAATTGGAGATTTATCTGCAGCTGCATAGTGCAGATCCCATACAGATTATTATGAATGAGATGCGGACCAAGTTGCTGTGTCAGTAAGACACTAATTGCATTTGGATGGACAGTACACATGGATTAAATGCTATGGTTTTGAGCTAACAGCTTTTCTAGTACTGGTTGACGTATGCCATTGTGCCTTCACATTTTCAAATGGGTTCTGATCTTCCTGTTGTGGAAGTATTTTTAACAGTCACAAATGATGATTTGGGAGATCCCCTTAAGTTAAATGTATTTGTTCAATATGGCAGAGGTATTTCACAACACCTGATCAAATGTCGTGGAGCCATCAAAACCCAAATTATAATGTTCTTGGCAGACTGACTGACTTCTCCAAGATCGAAGATTACAAAATATGGACAGGAGTATATGACATTATTAGAACTTTAATAGAGTAGGAAGATCAGAAGATTTTTCAGAATTTCCTTTGTGAGGGTGTCAATCATATGAAAGAGGGCCTCTTATTGATCAGACTTTGCAATTTATTTGGAAAACATCTGTAAGTCAAGTGTCATAAGTTGGGTCTACTGCTACCACTAGTTTGCAGGCTTGAATATGAACATGCAGTTAGAATGAATGCATAGCATAATGAAACACACACATCTAAAGGTAACTAAACCTAAATGAATAGATTTTGCCATTCATTTACTGATCCTGTACTTGTGAGACAAATTGTATGACAGATTAATACATTTATAAAAGGAAAAGCAGCATCAAAGTTTTCAGCCACAACCCAGTGGCACTGGATCTCTTTACAGCTCACTGTCAGAGATGTCATTTGTTAAAATAATATATGGGAAGTAATGAAAAGTAATGAAAATAAATAAGTAACAGCTCATTCAGAGTGCATTTTCTCAAGTAGTTGTATCAATTCAACCATAAAGTTCAACATGTGCAAGCACATCCACCATCTTTGCCAAATTACAGCTACACAAAATGACAGTGATACCAAATGTTCGGGACCGATGACCTTTTCAGTCTGGTCCCTTCAACCCCACAAACCTACCAACCAACCAACCAAATGCTCAGACAACAGTTTAGATAAATAGGGCAGTTCTCGAGATAAAAGCTTAATAATGAACAGAATGCAGAATTTGAATACAACAAAAGCACCTACAAGCATGGAAGCAAAGTGGGAAAATTTGTTTTGGTTTTGACTTCACCTTCTCTGTTGAGGACTTCAAAATCATTAACAAAGTAATAAGACACTATTACCGTCAATTGAGGCAAGGGAGGACGTGTTGGATTTGGACTACTTCTGCTGACAAAAAGATGCAACATCAAACTTCAAAGACTTGTGTCTATGAAACAACTATGCAAAAAAACACCTGTGATGATTGCGCAGCCCACTGCCTCTGAAGATGAGGCCATTGCAACAATATTTTTGCCCAAGAAAAACATTGGACAAGAGACAAATATGCCGAAATCTTGGCACGCTCTTACTGACCCAAGCCTAAAGGCTTTGAGGCATTACATGGTTATCTAAACTTGTCTATTTAAATAAGTTTGTAGTGCAGAGTAATAATGCTGTAATGTGTAGTTCTGACTTGGGTTTGTGGATGATGGTGCAGACTGATCTAGTCAAAGGTAGAGTTATTTTCAGTGTCGCATATGTTATGTCTTTTTTCAGTCTGGTTGCTCTTCATTACTCTTCTGTAATTTCCTTAACTTTTATAATTTAGTTTCTCTGATGTGGTTGTATGAAATAAAATTGAAATAACTGGTAATTCTCTTGAAATGCAAATTAGCTATATACATTTGTCACTGCCTTAGACATGAAATTTGGAACAGTTTGTGGCTTACAATGTGTGTGTGTGCATAGCATAATGCATTTTTAACAATGTATGCTGCATTGTGAACTGATCTGGGATGTCAGAAGTTCATTAATTCTTACTGGTAAATGCGGTGTAGTAAAGTTTTTGGTAATATAAATCACATTTATAAATTGTCTACCTCAGAACTGATTCTGATTCAAACAGTATGGGAAATTAGTGTTACTGAGTGTTGTGGGTAAAATCATCTCAGGATTGTTGAAAGGAAAGTGCGAGTATTAGTTGAGGACCAATTGGATGAAAATCAGTGTGGGTTTAGGCCTCTTAGAGGTTGTCAGGACCAGATCTTTAGCTTATGGCAAATAATGGAGAAGCATTATGAGTGGAACAGGGAATTGTATCTATGCTTTATAGATCTAGAAAAGGCATATGACCGGGTTCCTAGGAGGAAGTTATTGTCTGTTCTACAAGATTATGGAATAGGAGGCAAACTTTTGCAAGCAATTAAAGGTATTTACATGGATAGTCAGGCAGCAGTTAGAGTTGATGGTAAATTGAGTTCATGGTTCAGAGTAGTTTCAGGGGTAAGACAAGGCTGCAACCTGTCTCCACTGTTGTTCATATTATTTATGGATCATATGTTGAAAGCAATGGACTGGCTGGGTGAGATGAAGATATGTGAACACAAAATAAGCAGTCTTGCATATGCGGATGACTTAGTTGTGATGGCAGATTCAATTGAAAGTTTGCAAAGTAATATTTCAGAACTAGATCAGAAATGTAAGGACTATGGTATGAAGATTAGCATCTCCAAAACGAAAGTAATGTCAGTGGGAAAGAAATATAAACGGATTGAGTGCCAAATAGGAGGAACAAAGTTAGAACAGGTGGACGGTTTCAAGTACTTAGGATGCATATTCTCACAGGATGGCAACATAATGAAAGAACTGGAAGCGAGGTGTAGCAAAGCTAATGCAGTGAGCGCTCAGCTACGATCTACTCTCTTCTGCAAGAAGGAAGTCAGTACCAAGACTAAGTTATCTGTGCACCGTTCAGTCTTTCGACCAACTTTGTTGTATGGGAGCGAAAGCTGGGTGGATTCAGGTTACCTTATCAACAAGGTTGAGGTTACGGATATGAAAGTAGCTAGGATGATTGCAGGTACTAGTAGATGGGAACAATGGCAGGAGGGTGTCCACAATGAGGAAATCAAAGAAAAACTGGGAATGATAGCAGTCAGGGCGAACAGGCTTAGATGGTGGGGTCATGTTACGCGCATGGGAGAAGCAAGGTTATCCAAGAGACTCATGGATTCAGCAGTAGAGGGTAGGAGGAGTTGGGGCAGACCGAGGAGAAGGTACGTGGATTCGGTTAAGAATGATTTTGAAGTAATAGGTTTAACATCAGAAGAGGCACCAATGTTAGCACTGAATAGGGGATCATGGAGGAACTGTATAAGGGGGACTATGCTCCAGACTGAACGCTGAAAAGCATAATCAGTCTTAAATGATGATGATGATGATGATGATGATGATGATGATGATGATGAGATGGAGAAGAATAGGCTATGCAATGAACTAATAAAGTTAAAACTGTGGTCATAATGCCATCTAATGGGAATTATCTAATATATTTCAGAACTCCTTCTCTGCAGTTAACACAAATACTTAAAACTATTTTTGCATTACTGAAGTTAGTTAACAACCAATTGTAGGTTTCAGTCAGGCAACTTGGATTATCTGATAGATTAAAACATGATCACATCAAATGGATTTGAAATACTTGCCATTTGTGGTCTTTGGTAGCATGATGAAGAGTGCAGTATTATTTTATTTAAACAGCAACATCTAGTCCAAAACTAAATATCCTCCTTTGTTTCCCTCTTCAGTCCTGACACAACAAATGAATTCTACTAGAGAGTTAACAATAGATTGAATTACATATAATATATTGTGAGTCCTATGACAGCAGAATATCCACGTCTGCAGAGCCTTGGCCCTCTGCCTGTCACACAAGATATATTTTGCATATTTTAAGCATTAATTTCTAAAAAGTTGATGCAGAAGATATCAACATAAACTATTCACAAGGAAAAAACTTTCAGATTTAAAAAAAAATGTATGTGAAACAGTTAGTGTGTGAGGTGTGTAAATGAAACTCTGAGGGGGGAAATAAAGCATGTAAGAGGAGTGACAACTTGACGAAAGCCAGGACTGGGTTCTGTTGAATCAAATGCATCTCTGATACCTGTGATATGAGCGGACTGCCAACTGCCATTTCAGTCATCCGCTCCAAAGAGAATCTGTGGGAGGCTGAAACTGGTCCTCACTGTATTGTCCTGAGACACAGGTGGGCAGAAGCAAGTGGTAGTAAGCTTTGGGTGGCCAGGGTGGCTAATGACGCAACTCAACTCCTCCAATAGTACAGTGTAATATAACAAAATGTTCCACTGTACTTGCTGTAATTTGTCACTGGTTTACTTGCATTATTTCATACACGGTATATTCGACAGCCAGTGAGACTTGCCATCTACATCTACATCCATACTCCGCAAGCCACCTGACGGTGTGTGGCGGAGGGTACCCTGAGTACCTCTATCGGTTCTCCCTTCTATTCCAGTCTCGTATTGTTCATGGAAAGAAGGATTGTCGGTATGCTTCTGTGTGGGCCCTAATCTCTCTGATTTTATCCTCATGGTCTCTTCGCGAGATATACGTAGGAGTGAGCAATATACTGCTTGACTCTTCGGTGAAGGTATGTTCTCGAAACTTGCACTATGTTCTCTTGGTGCCAACTTAGTTCATCGGTCATACTAGTTCTCACAGTTACAGTGTCATCAAATTTCTGTGTTTAGCTGCCACATACTTCTGGCCTTTGTAAAGTTTCTTCCAGGGTGGCCACGTTCCCTTCAACACTATTTTTTCTAGGGGCATTAGTCTGTTTGGTGCAGTTTGCTCGCTTTGTGCTCAAGAACAAGTTTTCGGTATCAATTCGGACAGCCTAGGTGTCGGAGAGACGTCTGCTAACAAATCTGACAGAACTGTCCCAGTGGACTATAGCAATGTCTGGAATAATATAACACACATCAAATAGAATTGCCCATATTTAAAATCACTTCACCTGTATGTGTACTACCACACACGCACATTTCTATTGTGGAAACATAAAAATGTCTATTGTGGAAACATAAAAATGCTACAATTGGAAGAATTCTAGGGAAACATAGTTCGGTTGTGTAGGAGGTAGCTTACAGAACTCTCATTTGAAAAGTTCTTGATTACTGGGTGCAATAAGTAGAATTAATAGATGTAGATATGAACAAGAAAAATAGTAATGTAATTAGTTACAGGTTAGTTTACATAACATTGTAATGGAGGTATTAATCAAACTCCAATGGCATATCCAAGAGGAATTTACTCTTAAAATTGTGAGAGAGCTCAGTCTAAGAACAGTTAAGGAACATATTATGTACTCCCTCATATATGTTCCTCCTTCACTGTTATCATACAACTGGAGAAAATCTGGCTTATCCAGAGGATTGCAGTCAGTCATTCTTAAAGTGACTTGTTTTTTGAAATGGAGCAAATTGTAGGGGCTCATGAAGTTCCCATTACCAAACACCATAGGGTGCCTTGTGGAGTATAGAATGTATATATTTACACCTGTCTGACTTGTTCACAGAGTAAAGCTGCCAAAATCATTACTCCAACAAAAGAAACTGGTTGTTGTAAAAGTAATTATATATATTTGAATGTGGAGTCACCTCCAAAAGGTTTTCTGAAATTATGAAATATTCACCACACTTTGGATTTATCTGTTTCACTGTCTCAGATCGCCTCATAAGATATTTTGTGTTCTGATGGCATTGGGAGTGTTTACTTGCATTTGAGGATGCGAGTAGAGTGCAGACTGAAGACTGAAGAGCTCACTTCACTGTCGTGGCATAATGCTGTTGCCATAGACCCCATCAGAGTGCCACACATTTTGAAGTTGACGTTGGTCTTATAGAGGTTGTCCCATCGTTGAAACCTAAGGAGCTAAGGATGCATTTTGTAACACTCGACATTACATTGTCGTGCCTTGTGGTTGCTGAGAGATTCCTGAACTTACAGTACTAGATAAGATTTATATTCCATGCTTGAATTTTTGGTTGAATACTATTGGGGCATTTTTACAGAAACTGCACTTGAAATTACTAAATTTGCCTAAAACTTGGGTGTAACAATGCTTTCATTCAAATTTTTAGTGTTAATATGGTGCTCTTGTTTAATTCATATTACCCGAGTTCTGTTGTTCCACATGAGTTTTGTATGTTTCACTTCCAGTTTATGTGAATAAAATTCCATTTTAACACTTAATCTCTCTCTCTCTCTCTCTCTCTCTCTCTCTCTCTCTCTCTCTCTCTCTCTCTCTCTCTCTCTCTCTGTGTGTGTGTGTGTGTGTGTGTGTGTGTGTGTGTGTGTGTGTGTGTGTGTGTGGAGGTAGGCAATTTATCTCAATAAACTGAAAGGGATGGAAGGGAGGCTGCTCAGGAAAACAGAGTATGTGGACAGTCCTGGGGCTATGAGGTTCACATAATAAGAGAAGTTTGGCAAAACAACAGTGCTTGGACAGGCAGATTAGAAGTCAAGAGTAAGAAGTATGAAGTATGAAAAGCTAGAAAACTAACAAAGGGGCATTACGGACTGCTCTGCCCACTTTGATTGCATTTCTACAAGATTTGAGTATCAGTGCCTGGAGCTCAATTGCCTTATAGAGTATGATGCAGGTCTCAAAAGAATTTTAAAAAAATCGTCATTTGAAGATTAGAGGGTTGCTAAGTGTAAGGAATTTCAAAATAGAAAACATACAAGGGGTAGTCAAATGAAAATGTGAGAGATAAAAAATAGTAAGCAAACAGTTTGTTATTTCAAAAGTAATCACCATAACTGTTAATGCATCTATCCGACTGTGAGTCAAGACAGTCGGTGCCTGCACCTCCTTATCAGAACTGTATTGATGGCTGTGAATGAATGTCTCTTGGAGATTCAAAATATGTGGAAATCGAATGGGGAGAGATCAGATGGCCCATATGTTGCCAAGGCTGTTTAAAGTATGCTGCAGAAGTTTTGCTGGAAAGTCCTTACATGTCCTCCATGTAATCCCTATCTCTCACCATGTGACTTCCACATTTTTGGAGCCCTGAAGAAAGACATTTGTGTCATCGATATGCTTGGGACGAAAAGGTACATTCCTGGGTACAATCATGGTTCTGTAGACAACCCTAAACATTTCTCCATGAAGGCGTTGACCATCTTATCTAACACTGTGACAAATGTTTTAACAGTTACGGCAATTAAATTTGAAATAATTAAAAGTTTACTTGCTTTCTTACTGTGTCTCATTTCATTTGGCTGCCCCTTATAATTGTCTATTGTGTAATGTGTAGCATGAAGTCTGAGGTAAAGTCCCTGGCCCAAATTGCAGCCCTAAAAATTTTCTTATTTAAATTCCACATTTATTAATAAATGAAAATTTCAATCAACAAATATTGAATCATAATTTTTAAATAAAAATAACAGCTATTTATTTTTGGTTGTTGGTTGTATGAAAATAAATTATGAGACAGATGTCACTGTCTTTTTATTAAATAAAAAAATTATATACATCACTAATGCTGTTTAATCTGTAGAAACAAAAAAGTATGTTATTTTCTATTTGATATTTCACATTTGTTTATTAAATTTTAATTTATTGTGAATACTTGCATTTTCAGGCTATCGGTAATTACAAAACTGTTATTTTTTATATAATATTCAATATTTATTTACCATTTCCATTTGTCATTAAATGTGGAATTCAAATAAAAACACAATAACATTTACTGTTAGCAAAATTTGAACCAGCACAGCAACATTATATACTAGACTTTTACACTAGCTGGCAAACATTATGTTAATAAAATTGAAATTTTTTGTATGTAGCAGTGCTCAGAAATCCTCTAAGATTCAAAGTTTATTTTTTTCACATTCTTTTTTTTTATTTTATCAATTTGGAGTAGTGCTTTGGTAAATTGGTGTCCAAACACTGACCTTCAAATTCTATAAATCTGAAGGAAATCAAAGGAGGCCAGTATATAAGGTTCTTGTAAGTAAAGTAATAATTTAAAAAAAAATGTAGTTAATCATTCTAGTAATAATGGGAAAAAGGATAAAATCCAGGTAAAATGCAGGTAAGGCAGTTGGGTAGTAAGAGATACGACTAATGTTCAGAAAGTAATGTACGGTCATCACAAAAGGTGGTGGTTTTTTGTTTATTGTGGGTTGGCAACACTGTGTGGTTGAGGGAGGAACCCATGACCAGACCAAGCATCACAGGAACACAACGTAAACTCATATTGAAGTGTCCAGTTGTGTGAAAGTTCCCAGTAAGAAATCTCGCCAAGTGTGAGCCATGTGCTGTGATCCACTTCCTACTCATAGAAGGAATAACATCTACCCAAATTTTTTCATGAATCAAATTGGTCTATTGCGAAGGTGCTATGATCAGAATTAGTGTTTAAGTGTTGTAGGTAGTTTGGCAGAAGCAGAGCAAATGTTCATGATGCACAGAGGAGTGAAAGACATTCCATTTTGACTGTTGAGTTGGTGCAAAAAATGGAGGCGACTGTTTGTGAAGACCACAGATTGACAGTGGAGAAAATTTCTGCAAGGTTTTCACATTTCTCCACAAGTCTCTTATACGAAATACTCAAAGAAACTCTGGGATACTGAAAATTGTGTTCAAGATGGGTCCCAAACTAGCTGACATCATCACATTAAAAATTGGGTCAGTAGCACCTGTGAGATTCTTGAGCAATTTTAATTTGGAAGGTGAGGATTTTATGAGCTCTGTTGTAACTGGAGTTGAAACTTGGGTGGCTCTTTACATGCCTGAAACAAAAAGACAGTCATCACAGTGGTGTCACACCAATTACCATCTGCCAAAAGATTCAAAACCACAGTTTTGGGCAAAAGAATCATGGCCTCATAGTTTTGGGACAGATAAGGCGCCATTTTGGTCGAATTTCTGCCTCGGGGAGACAATCCATGCACAATGATATTGTTAGATCCTAAAAATCTCAAAAGGAGCATTCGAAACAAAATTAGGATGATGCCAGTGAGAGGACCGTGTGTGTGTGTGTGTGTGTGTGTGTGTGTGTGTGTGTGTGTGTGTGTGTGTGTGTGCGCGCGCGCACTTTTTTGGAAAAATATAGCAATCTAGTACACATACTTTCAGAAAAACCCTCACATTGCTTCAAGGATTGTGTTATTTTATTTTGTGGAACAGACCATACCTCACTTAATTTAAGAGAAGTTGATGTCATTGCAAATACATCATATGTGATGAAATATGTTTCACAGACCTGTATGCAAGAATAGAAATTTAAATTTCTTTGATTATGTGATTCAGTACATTGACGTCAGATATATATTAAGTGATACTTAACCATCAGTGGTTGACAGTACTGTAAAAAAGTCAGCAGTTCAAGTGAGCTTCCTAGCTACAGGATCGAAAAAAAAAGATTTGAAATCAACTGCAGTGTTTTATTTTCTGTTGCAGGTATCTTCATTGTGTGGATACAATGAGGAGCATAGGTGCCCATCAGATGATTGGTGATATGATGATAGATATTTTGCAAGTGATAAAATGTAACTGAGTGGGCATGTGTCATACTGAACTACATCAGTTTTCATCTACACATTTGAAATGTTGTGGGCCAGTAAGAACTGTCATGAAACAGTTGTGAGTAGCCACTCTTGAAACTTTTAGAGCAAGGGTTTTATGCATTAAAGAGGAAGGAGATAATGAATAGAAAGTGGTACACACATACAGTGATTACTGGAACATCCTGAGCAGCTAATTGGACCTTCATAATTTTCATTTTAACGACTACTCTGTGACATTGTATACATTTATTTAAGTTATGTATGAAAATACTGTGGCTTTAATACTGGCAAATAGTGGTTCTTTACTTCATATTCTGCATTATTTGTGGCGACATGGCTGATGACAATCTCCATTCACTGCAGGTACATAGTGTTTTCAGTTACTGGCACTGTTCTTTGTGCTGCATTGTGTTCCACAACCCTTGGTCCCACATGTAGGTCTTAAAAAAGGCTATCAAATATGACAGTTCTCAAATGTTAATTGTTCAGTTTAGCAGTTCCATATTTAAGATCTGTGAAAATTCATTTATCTGGTGCATTAATGCTGGATGAGGACTTGCTCAGAATAACTGTACTCATAACATTCTAATATCAACATACAAACCAGTCTGCCATTTAGTACTTCAGAAATAGCAAATTATTAGGGACACACCAAACTCTGGCCCATTTTGTCTGTTTATTTTGTTTTGGAAAACATCAGTAATGGTACCAACATGTATATTATTCAATTGCACAGTGTTAGTTCAGCATGTTAGTAGGTGGATATTAACATACTAGGTTGTACAGAACATTGTAGTGCAGTAAATTTTATTGATTTTTTTTTTTTTCATTGCAATCTTGTAGTATGTATAGGACAATATTTCAGTCACCATACCATGTTCACATGATCTTGGAATGTAAGAATAAAAACAATTTCAGTGTCAGTTCATTAACATAATGTCATTTTGGTGACAGGATTGCTTACAATGAGCAGTATTAGCTGTACAAACTTTTAATTTCTTTGTGGAGCATTGGAACTAGAGTTTTCTGGATAATTGTATTTTGATAAGTTTTGGTAATGTCCCAAGGCAGAGGATTTGCTTATGTAGCCTATGTGCTTCTCTTGTAAAAAAATGTAGAACTAAAAATATCATTATAATGACACTATTAACCATTGCAATAGAAGAAAGTAACAGAACAGATATTACATAGGAGTGGACTCCCATTTTGTCCTGTCAGAATTAAGATAAGAACTATCACGTCATAATTGTTTGCAGATTAACCCATATCAGAGGTGTAAATGCAGGAAACAAGTTCAGTTTATCACACTGTAAATGCAATAATTATTTATTGTAGAAACAGTTTAAATTCTTTCTTGGCCACATCAACATTGCTGGCTTTTTAGCCAGTTAGTCTCTCTTTGTGATGGTTTTATTTTGTAGTGATGAGTATGTGGTGATGGTCACTAGTTTGCAAGAAATGTAGCAGTTTTAGTATTTAGATGCTTCAGATATTTAAAATGTGCATTCTACTGTAATATCAGCTCAACTTTACCATAAATTTATTACTTTGCTTTGTTTGTTACTCTTATCCAAAGACCATTTTTCAAAGAAAACAGTGAACACCTAAGAAAAATAACAAATGTATTACATTTGCCATCTTATTTTTACCTAAAATGTAGATGAGGGCTTGAGCATTACACAAGTAAAATTGGTATGCCTTGTATGTTATAGTAATTTTGTATGATTTTCAGCCTGCTTGTTGGGTAAGTGCATGTTGTACTGCTTCAGATATCTCTTACAGCTATATTTATTTGCTGGATTGTGATGAGCATGTTACGTAGTAGCACTCAGGGAATTCTGTGAGAAGTCATAAACCATTGATTTTGCATTGTTTAGCATGCACTCACATTGGCTGAGAAAATTTATTCCATCTTTATGGTAGCATTTCACAGAGTATGTGAAGCCACTATGTAAAAATGACTTTTTTGTATTTATATTGCTATACTATTTTCTATTGTGTCATTAAAATTAGAAAAAAAAACCTCCAGTATTACCAGTAATTGTATTTTTTGTTTGCAAGAAACACCACACATTGTTCAAAACATTTTCACAACAATTAACAAACTACAGTGTAAAGAATTTCTAAGATTGTTGTAGTGGAATGTTAGTTTGCCTAATTTTATTTTTGCATGCATGTATTCAGAAGGTTGTTAATGAATGCACATAATTACTGTGATGAACTGCATTGGAAATTTAGCGATTTATTTCCTCCTGTAGCATGCACTCATTGGTGCAACGAATCCAGATGTTAATGATCTGCTCTTGAATTTGAAAGTTCGTCTGGTCTGGTTGCTTGGCATCAGTGGCCATTGAATAAACTGTGTAAAATGCTCACAGAATGATTGAACAGTGTAACTGCCATTTGATTTAATGCACATTAAGAATTGGATCGGGAATTATCTGTAATATCATTCTTAACTGTTTTCATCCCCAGAAATATTGCAAATATCTAGTCCACATGCTGAATTCTCTGCTTCTGAAACTCTGTCTATAGGTACTCAAAAACTTTATTTCTATAGGGTTAAAATCAATATTAAACATTGTTACTCATTACAAAGCGGCTTCACAGCTGTCACCTAAGAACAGAACAGATGATGAGCACAGACCTACAAGTACTGAACCTCCTCTGCTCCATCATTACAGCAGAGGTAGGGAGTGGGGAGCTGCATGAAGATATGTCTCAGGCTTATTCATTTTGCAACAAGAAGTGTGCAAGTTACTGTAAATGAGTTTTCACTGCTTTAAATTAAACAGACTAAAAATGTAATGTTGTCACATCATTACGTTATTAAGTAGGTACATATTTCTATATTCCTTAGTCATACTTTATACATGTATTGATTTTAATGAACTCTCAAACTCCCTCTTCTTGCTCTTTTTCCCTTTTAGAAGAGGATCCATCAATGTAACATACATCTTAGGTTATGGTCTAAAAATGAGTTTCTCAGATGCTTGTTATTGTTCCCCATTGTTGAAAACAGTTGTTCAGACAGAAGTGGAATGCAACATTGACATTATGCTTCCAGCCATCTTGTATAATCAAAGAAATCTGTCCTTATATTCCATGTCACACTACAGTCACTTACTGCAAGTTACAGATCAACTTCAAGTTTTAGATCAAAGCGAATGCCACCAATCTTCACTGAATATGAAGAGAAAAACAGATGAAAATCACCGTGTAGTGTTGCAACATTGTTAAATCAACACTAGAAATCTTCCTTTGGATGAACTAGAATAGATGGTTAGTGTTTGAAATCTGTTAAACCAGAGTCCTTCGATGAAGCCAATTGTGGAAAATGAACTGCATGTACTTTGCCAGTTGTTTCTTCCCAAAGTGCCAATTTCATTTTGAATGCGTGTATATGGCCAAGTAAATGTTATCAACAGACCCTTATCCTGAAGTGTTAAGTCATTCAGGTTGCTGATTTTATTGGTAAAGAACGCACGGTCTCGTTTGCAATGAAGACTAATCCAGTTCAGGAACACATACATTACTAACATCAGTAAATATATCTGTCTCATCCGTATCTTCTCTAAATGGTGCTGTTTTATGCATCCATGTGTTATTAGTTGTAGGAACTACACTTATTACATTTTTCAAAGTGACTTTGTTTGCACATATGTTCTCCTGGTGAGTAATGCTTAGAAACCCTCTGATTTCACTAGGTATTGGAAGCTTTTTTCATTTTCTCATACAGTTGTGTTAAGAGTCCTGATTTATTTACTAAATGGCTGGTGTTCTGTCTCCAGACACAGAAACTAATAAATCTCATGATAAACATGTATTTTTTAAATTTCCTTCTGTGCTGCTAAGAATGTTCTTCATTGCTGCTAACAAGTCCAGCAGCTCTTCTTGACCTCAAGTTCAGTGTTTCGCATCTGATAAAAATGACTAGCTGTGCTATAACCAACTTTGTACAAAGATTTATGAGCTAAATGTGAATGTAGTCTGCCATATCATATATGCAGTGTGTGATTGTCATGTTTGACAATGGCACCTTGTGAAACTGTATATTCCTCCCAGGCAGTTTGAAATGCAAAGACAATCCTGGTGTTACACAATGCAGACCTAGCCCTTGCTGCGCGGACAGTTGGCTGTATAGTTATCTCACTGTATGCTATGTGTGTCATCATCCTGTGATTGTATTTCAGGTTTTGTGGAAATATTCTATAGGGACATCAGGAGATGGAAGTGCTTAATTTGTTATGGGGTCATGTCACACAAACTGGTCAATTGAGGAGTGGTACTTTGTCAAATAAATGTGTCACATAAGACATTATCCATCATGCATTGGAAGTATTTTGCAGCATATACTGACAGCTTAATGTTGTCAGTAATGTGTGTAAGTGCATAACAGATTCTAAGGCAGCCAATGACAGTACATGATCGAAAGTTAAATACTTTCACTACCTCACTAGGAATACATCCACTTGTGTTGCATGACATGTCTCTTTGTCAACAGGCTACTTATGACATATCATTCTTTTTGTAAAGGGATTTGATGTTATAAGAGGATGGGACATGGTGTAATGTTCTTGAGTGTACTATATGACTGTTGGATGAGCAGTGTCAAGAAACTGGAAAATTCAAAAAAAAAAAAAAAGATTAGGGTATGATGTCCTGGTGATGTCATTATATGGAGCACAGGCTTGTATTGGAGAAGGACAGGTAATTAAATTGTCTGTTCCATTTCTAAAGAACCAACACTGCATCTATCTATCCTAAGTGAATCACAGAAAACTTAAATCTGAATCTGGAGAATGCAGTAGGTGCCGTAGATGTGTGTGAACTGGACTTTAGGGTAATGATATGATCACAGTAAACTGTACTTGTGAAGATACTACAATCTTTTTTTTTTTTTTCTTTTTCTTCAATGCAATGCAGCTGAAACAGTGCTGTATTTTCTAGGTCAGCAGATAGTTCAATGCTGACAGAGGCAGACCAAGCGACAAAGCAAATGTGCAGCAATCAAGAAAAGGCTCTCTGATGAAATTCAATAATACTAAATGTTTTTTGACAAAGACTATGCCTGTTGTAACCAACAAAAAATAAATAAAAATTTCCAACGAATCAATATTTTCCTCTAGAAATAGCTTCATCACAACCGCAAGCAAGCTGCCTTTTGACCTCCGTATCTTTGAAAAGGGCCTTAGTGCCAGAAAATGGGGCAATTTATTACCAATCCCATAGATTTCCTTCCTTGCAGTAATAATAATAATAATAATAATAACATGTGCTTCTTTCTGTCCCTCCCACACACACAAAAATAATGATGTGCACATACATTAGTGCCACAGATGCAGGTAAGTCCAGACTGTCATGTGGTCAGGAAAAAGTTCCTAAACGCCTCTCTTTTTTTGGCAGAAGAGCTTCTTAAACTTGGTGAAAAGTCTCTTCAAAATTCATCATTTTGCTTTGTACATAGAGGTTCTCAAAAGGAAGTTCTTTCACTGTGGATTCTGACCAATTGCCTAAGGACCAGCTGATAATGAAAGCTCAGAAAATTCAACCACAGTATCCCTTTTGATCTTATGAAGAAGGCCAGTGTTCACTCTGTCTGCTTGCCAGGGGGTCTCATCCGAGATGTAGAGGAGGCCCTGCCGGCAGCGATAGAGAGCACTGGGTGCACCCGACTGCAAATTGTTGCTCATGTTGGCACCAATGACTCCTGCCTTCTGGGTTCAGAGATCATCCTCAGTTCATACAGGCAGTTGGTGGAACTGGTGAAGGCAGAAAGCCTCGCTCGCAGGGTGGAATCTGAGCTAACTATTTGTAGTGTCTTTCTCAGAACTGATTGCGGTCCTCTGGTTTGGAGCCAAGTGGAAGGCTTAAATCAGAGGCTCAGACGATTCTGCAGAGATCTGGAGTGCAAATTTCTCGACCTCCGCTATCGGGTGAAGAATTGTAGGGTCTCCCTGAATAGGTCAGGCGTGCACTACATGCAGGAAGCCGCTACATGGGTGAATTGTAGGGTCTCCCTGAATAGGTCAGGCGTGCACTACATGCAGGAAGCCGCTACATGGGTAGCAGATTACGTGTGGAGTGCACCTGTGGGTTTTTTAGGTTAGAGAATTCCTTCCCTAGGCCTGACAAGACACCTCCTGAGACGCGACAATGTAACAGTAGGCAAAACGCAACAGGGAATGACAATATTAATGTGGTAATAGTAAACTGCAGGAGCATCTATAGAAAGGTCCCAGAACTGCTCTCATTAATAAACGGTCACAATGCCCACAGTAATGAAATTCTAAACTCGGATTGGAATGTATACTGCAGAGACAGGCTGGACAGTTAAGGGGGAGGTGTGTTTATAGCGATAAAAAGTGGAATAATATCGAAGGATATTGATGGAGATCCAAAATGTGAAATAATTTGGGTGAAGGTCACAGTTAAAGCAGGCTCAGACATGGTAATTGGATGTCTCTATAGGCCCCCTGGCTCAACAGCTGTTGTGGCAGAACACCTGAAGGAAAATTTGGAAAATATTTGAAGTAGATTTCCCAACCATGTTATAGTTTTGGGTGGAGATTTTAATTTACCAGATATAGACTGGGAGACTCAGACGTTTATAATGGATGGCAGGGACAAAGAACCCAGTGAAAAATTTTTTAAGTGCCTTATCTGAAAACTGCCTTGAGCAGTTAAACAGAGAACCAACTCGTGGCAATAACATATTAGACCTTCTGGTTACAAACAGACCCAAACTATTTGAAACAGTTAACGCAGAACAGGGAATTGGTGATCATAAAGCGGTTACAGCATCAGTGATTTCAGCCATAAATAGAAATATTAAAAAGGTAGGAAGAATTTCCTGTTTAGCAAAAGTGACAAAAAGCTGATTTCAGAGTACTTGACGGCTCAACACAAAAGTTTTATCTCAAGTACAGATAGTGTTGAGGATCAGTGGACAAAGTTCAAAACCTTCCTACAATATGCATTAGATGAGTATGTGCCAAGCAAGATCATAAGAAATGGAAAAGAGCCACCGTGGTACAACAACGGAGTTATAAAACTGCTACGGAAGCTAAGGGAACTTCAGAGCAAACATAAACATAGCCAAAGCCTTGCAGACAAACAAAAATTATACAAAGCGAAATGTAGTGTGAGGAGGGCAATGCGAGAGGCATTCAGTGAATTCGAAAGTGAAATTCTATGTACTGACTTGGCAGAAAATCCTAAGAAATTTTGATCTAATGTCAAAGTGGTAGGTGGCTCAAAACAAAATGTCCAGACACTCTGTGACCAAAATTGTACTGAAACAGAGGATGACAGACTAAAGGCCGAAATACTAAATGTTTTTTTCCAAATCTGTTTCACGGAGGAAGACTGCATTGTAGTTCCTTCTCTAGATTGTTGCACAGATGACAAAATGGCAGATATCAAAATAGGGGACAGAGGGATAGAAAAACAATTAAAATCATTCAAAAGAGGAAAGGCCACTAGACCTGATGGAATACCAGTTCGATATTACACAGAGTACGTGAAGGAACTTGCCCCCCTTCTTGCAGCAGTGTACCATAGGTCTCTAGAAGAGCGTAGTGTTCCAAAAGATTGGAAAAGGGCGCATGTCATCCCCGTTTTCAAGAAGGGACGTCGAACAGATTTGCAGAACTAGAGACCTATACCTCTAACGTCGATCAGTTGTAGAATTTTGGAACACGTATTATGTTCGAGTATAATGACTTCTCTGGAGACTAGATATCTACTCTGTGGAAATCCGTGTGAGTTTTGAAAAAGACGATCATGTGAAACCCAGCTCGTGCTGTTCGACCACGAGACTCAGAGGGCCATAGACATGGGTTTCCAGGCAGATGCTGTGTTTCTTGACTTCCGCAAGGCGTTTGATACAGTTCTGCACAGTCATTCAATGAACAAAGTAAGAGCATATGGACTATCAGACCAATTGTGTGGTTGGATTGATGAGTTCCTAGATAACAGAACTCAGCATGTCATTCTCAATGGAGAGAAGCCTTCCGAAGTAAGAGTGATTTCAGGTGTGCTGCAGGCGAGTGTCGCAGGACTATTGCTATTCACAATATATATAAATGACCTTATGGATAACATCAGAAGTTCACTGAGGCTTTTTGCGGATGATGCTGTAGTATATGGAGAGGTTGTAACAATGGAAAATTGTACTGAAGTGCAGGAGGATCTGCAACAAATTGATGCATGGTGCAGGGAATGGTAATTGAATCTCAATGTAGACAAGTGTAATGTGCTGCAAATACATAGAAAGAAAGATCCTTTATCATTTAGCTACAATATAGCAGGTCGGCAGCTGTAAGCAGTTAATTCCATAAATTATCTGGGAGTAGACATTAGGAGTGATTTTAAATGGAATGACCATATAAAATTAATCGTCGGTAAAGCAGCTGCCAGTCTGAGATTCATTGGAAGAATCCTAGGGAAATGCACTCTGAAAACAAAGGAAGTAGGTTACAGTACACTTGTTCGCCCACTGCTTGAATACTGCACACCGATGAGGGATCCGTGCCAGATAGCATCGATAGAAGAGATAGAGAAGATCCAACGGAGAGCAGCGCACTTCGTTACAGGATCATTTAGTAATAGTGAAAGCGTTACGGAGATTATAGATAAACTCCAGTGGAAGACTCTGCAAGAGAGACGCTCAGTGGCTCGGTATGGTCTTTTGTTGAAGTTTCGAGAACATACCTTCACCGAGGAGTCAAACAGTATATTGCTCCCTCCTACGTGTATCTCGCGAAGAGACCATGAGGATAAAATCAGAGAGATTAGAGCCCACACAGAGGCATACCGACAATCTTTCTTTCCACAAACAATACAAGACTGGAATAGAAAGGAGAACCGATAGAGGTACTCAAGGCACCCTTCACCACACATCGTCAGGTGGCTTGCAAAGTATGGATGTAGATGTAGATGAAGATGACAGTAGTTTGAATATTCACACAAAACTTTGTACTGTGTACAACACACAGCAACGGGTTCAGTGTAATTGTATTAATGATAAAAATGAATTTGAGCGCCCACCTAGATTTTACTGGTAACGTAAGGCTTTTTGACGTGTCAAGTTCTTGGCACAGTTTTCTGAAATTGTCCTGTAGTGAATGTGTCCTGCACTTTCATTGTTGGCTGGTGGGAAGAGTCCAGAAACACATGCCAACATTAGCTGTGCACTTCATAGCTCTATACTTCACTTTAATATAATTATATAGATCTCCCCCTCATCATAAAGGCATTTCTGAACATCGGAGTTCTCTTTATTGGGCTTCAGTAATTCATTCTCATCTTTTATCACAGTTTAGTGTTTTCTGTGAACAACGGTCATTTTATAAAAAGTCTTACTGCTTCGATTTGCTAATGGCTTCAGCTGGTGTATGCCAAGCCAGAATGTAGCCAATTGTTTACCTCTGTTGTAACATATACCGAAGCCATAATGTACTCTTATCAATCTCCATTCAGTTCGATGCTACTTTCCTGACTTCAGTCTGTTTTCCTTAAACTCTGCTTTGAAGCATCACCTTCTGAGTGATACTCAGAATTCAGATGTCACAATCATTTTTTCCTTGCTTTTCTTCATGTTTAGTGTGTGTTTTCAAGTTCAGTGTAGTCCTATGCTGTGTCCAGATTTCCTCGTACTTATAATTCCTTCAAAATCATGTTGATTGTAAAAGGAGACAAGTTATCAAGGGTCCCTGTGTTCTCTCAGTGTACAAAAAATAAAAAAGTCCTGGTGTACTTGTGCCATGTTCCTATAAGAAGTTTCCACGTCTGTAGCAGATTGCTCTATACTGCTAACCTCTTAAGCTCTTGTTGATGTGGATGTTGGCACCTGTACACCCCTTCCACTGAGACTTGAAGAACAGAATAAAAGTATGTGTTTGATACAGTGAAATTACAGCTAACTCCAGTATAGCTTCCAATACCTGATCAGGCCTCTTGCATTTGGGCAGCAACAGTTCCAATCTGAGTCTTTAAGCAAAGAGTCTCACTCGCTGAGAAGACATTCTCCTGTTATGCCCAATGGTGTACACTGAAGTATGCCCAGAAGACTGATGGTATTGATCAGCATCAAGTTCCAGACCATCTTGATTGCAAAACCTTTAGCCAGACAGGACTGGCAGAATTCCCTATGTAAAACAGTAAAAGTAATATGTCAACATTCAGCTCTATGTATTTGGTACTCGCGAGGCTTGCTACGCGTTACGAAGTATTAATCACTGCTATTCATATTATGCAATATATCTAACACATTGTGATTGGTTACTGTATTTTGTGGACTATAAATGCACTTTTTTCTTCAAAAAATTGCCTCCAAAGTTCAGGTGTGTCTTATGATCAAAATTAATATCAAATGTTCAGTGTTTGATTTACAATACCTGCCAGTCTTACAAATGGCCATATATTTGATGCCACAGGAAACGTGTGTCTATCTGGCAATATTGGATTTAACTGACAGCAGCAGTGCGACGATGCAATGAAAATGAGTTGCGGTGATTCACAACCTTGCTAACAAAGTCTTCCTCCCGTCCCACCATCACAAACCCAGGACACTGCCTAGCCCATGATGTATCAATGCAGTCTATGGTGCCAGTGAACTTAAATTGAAAGTGATTTGTGTTATAGGTAACAGTGCAGTATTTTTCTTAATAGCTAGTTTCATAATGGCAAAGAAGTAAAAGGTGTTCATATGATGCAGCCTATAAATTCAAAGTAATAGCATATGCAGAACAATGTGGAAACAGAATAGCTGAGCGGCATTTCGACCTTCCACAAACAGAAGAAGGCATTTGTGGCTGGCGGCCTAGTTAAGAAGAACTGAAAAAATTGAGGAAGACTAAATGTGCAAATGGAGGATGGAAAGCAAAACCGCCAATGCTAGAAGATGATGTATTGACATACATTCAGGGACACCATCAAGATAGTACTGGAATTAATACAAAATTATGCAAATACAGGCTCAGAAGCTAGCACTAAAGTGGAACGTAACAGACTTTAAGGGTGGAGTTGGTTGTTGGTACAGCTTATGAAGCATTGTGGACTTAGCATGCAAACCAAAACCAAAATATCTCAGAAAATGCCGTAAGAGTATGAAGTGAAAAAATTATCTTTCCATTGCTTTATTGTTCAACATCGAAAGAAAACAAGTGTGGAACTAAGGCAAATAGCGAATATGGAGAAAACTCCTTTGACATTTGGTTTGCTGAGTAACAGAACTCTTGCCTGAAAAGTGATAAAACTGTAGTTATAAAAAACAAGTAGACAGGGAAAAAATTCACTACACTGTTGTCTTTTCATGTTGTGCTGATGGTACTAAACTTAACCCAATGATTATTTTCAAGCACAAAACAGTGCCAAAACCTGAAATACCACCAGGTGGTGTTGCCCATGTACTAGCCAAGGGCTGGATGGAGGAGGCTGGTATGAAATCGTGGATTAACAGAATGTGGGAGGAAAGGAAAGGTGTTTTATTGAAAAAGGGTTCTCTTCTTGTGCTAGATCAATTTAGTAGTCATGTGAAAAATTCTGTGGAAGAGAAACTGAGACAGGGAAATACAGAGCTTGCTCTTATTCCGGTAGGACTGACTTCACAATTGCAAACTCTTGATGTCTCGATATATAAGCCATTTAAAGTGTATATGACAGAGGAATGGAACAAATGGATGATGGATGAAACCCAACATTAATTCACACTGAAGGGAGCTGTAAAATGACCTATTATCAAACAAGTGTGTCACTGTATAAAACAGTCATGGTCTAGAGTGAGAGAAGACATTATTGTTGAATCTTTCAAGATGTGCGGCATAAGTAATGCTCTTGATGGCAATGAAGACAGTCATATATATGAAGAGGAGGAAGAAGAAGAAATTTCAGATGATAATTTTCAGGGATTTTAAAGATCTGTTCAGTTTATTTTTAGTCTGGCTTTGTAATCTGATGATGAAAAAGGTAAAAATGTTATTTTTTAGAAAACTGCATAAAAATTAAGGTGCATCTTCTAGTCCGCAGCATCTTATAGCTCGTAAAATACGATAGCAGTAAGAATGCAGGTAGAGTTGAACAACTAAATCGACTAATAAAGGAAGAAAAACTGCTGTTACATTCTATTTCAGAACACTGTTTACACCACATTAGTGTGAATCATAGTCCTGAAAAATGCTGCCTCTGTCCTTGCAACATTTTATATTACCTAGATTGGTAGGGAGTTTTAGTGCGGAAGAGCATGGCAGATGCAGTGCTTGTGATATAAATCAACTATCATAGTAGTGTAATCTTTTTGGTAGTAAATGCAGTTTTTTAAAATTGTGTTTACACTTTGAATATTGTTGCAGGCAAAACCTCTTCACTGATAAAGGTTGTGTTTGCTTCCATTCCTTTCATGTCAGTAACATTAGATAGAAAATTGTCTTTAATTTGAATGCTAATTACTTTCATAATGAATATACGATGCCACTAAGTGATGTGGTTCACTGCTCTCCACCTAATGCATTAAAATTTTTATGTACAAACTAAAAACATTGTCAATGATGTAAGCATTTCAGACTAATTGATTTTCTTGGCAGTACCATTTGTGAATGTGTCTTTGTTCAGTTGTCAGATAACTGCACTTTGACAAAGAATCTACGGACTAACAAAACTTAACCTGAGAGCAAAAATTGGAAACATAATCTTACCTAATTAGCCCAATTGGGCATAAATTGTGTATGAAGAAGGCACTTGGGCCTGTTCTCACAATGTCCAGTAAACTGTTTAAGCAAACATTGCCAACAGTTTCATTTTACAATGCTCAGTTGAAGAGACATCTGTCCATAAACTATTCAGTAAGTAGCAGTTATGTTTACTCATCTTCTTCCAGTATACTCTTAATGGAGGCATATTTTAAGATTTTGTGCCAAGCATAAAAAAGAATTACAGTCAGTTCTTCCAAAGTCACTCTCAAGATATTGATGTCTGTCAAATTACTATACACACAAGGAGGCCAAAGTAGTGAAAACAAGAATAAACTATTATGAAATTTAAAAAAAAAAACAGGAATTCTTTAAGTGGTTCACCTAACAAAACCAACAGTTTTCTTACTCATTAGTCTTACATGTGATCAGATTCAGCATAAAACATGAAGGTAAATTCTAGTTTTGTATCATTATGATTTTAATTGTTCTTCTTGGCTGTTCTATAACATTTCTGTAGAATGTTAATGAATACTGTTTAAATCTAAGACTGTGCATTTCATTTCCTTGTCAGGAATAATGTTGTATCACCACTGAACCAACTGCTTCTAACCAAATTATTTTTTGCTCTAGAAAGCATGCCAGTTGCACTTGTTGATTTCATAGGGGCCACAGCATTTGCTTCTCCAATAATAAAAACAGAAACCACTCCTATTATGTGATTATATCACATGAAACTTCCAGAATTAAAGATTAAATGAAAAATACTAAATTAAACATCTGTCGTACTGCAAAATTTTATAAAATTTTGGGTACATTAGATTGTACCCATGTAAGAATTGAATCACCTGGAGACAACCATGCCAAAACATTTAGGAACAGAAGACGTTATTTGTCTATACAAGTACTGGTCTATGTGGAGCTATTTATCATTGACATTGATGCAAGTGGCTCAGTTCAACACATGATAGTTACATTTTGATGACTAGTATGTTAAGTGCACACTTAGAATCAGGAGACTATAAGTAATGAATCTCACATTTGTACTAGAAATATAATAAAGCTGTTTTGGTGTTAAGAAGTGACTGCATGTGTTCTTCACTCTGCCCCTGTCATTTCAGTAACAATAGTTTGTTATAAATTCATTATTGACCTCAGTGGGTCTGCAGGGTTTTGCAGACCAACTGCTCATTCCTTTCTCTGTATCTGAAATGAAAATGCAAATTTAGCTAACAGTTTACATTAATACTTAAAAGACAATAGTGTAAGGTTTCTTTAAAGTGAAAGACGATGACACGTACATAAAATACTGAACAAAATGAATTGAATTGTGACAATAAACTTATCTACTGCACCTCCACCGTATGGATTATCCAGTTCAACAGTGGCAGTATTCATTAATGCCAGTAGCATTTCAGTATTCTTGTCCTGTTTGGTGGCTGGTTTGCTATCCTTTCCTGATAAGGAAATTTCTTTTTTTATCCACTATTAACTTTTTAACCTTATTCTTCTTGTCATCATACTATCCCTTAAATGCCGGCTGGTGTGGCCGAGCGGTTCTAGGCTCTTCAGTCCGGAACCGCGCTGCTGCTACGGTCGCAGGTTCGAATCCTGCCTCTGGCGTGGATGTGTGTGATGTCCTTAGTTTAGTTAGGTTTAAGTAGTTCTAGGCAACTGATGACCTCAGATGTTAAGTCCCATAATGCTTAGAGCCCCATTTGAACCTTTTTTTTAATCCCTTAAAGAATTCTTTACGGGTTCTTTGGTACTCTTCAGAGCTTCAAACAATTCATTCACTTCATCCCATGTTGTGTTTTTTAGCTCCTGAAAAAAAAAAATCAGTTTTCTCATTTTCGATGATATGATATTGCTCCTCTACAATTTTAAGTAGAATTTCTTTTTCTTTAGGAGAAGTAGTAATCCACCTTCGTCTCTGTTTACAATTCACCATTGTATCAAACAACATATGAGGCTGATTTTCTTTGTAAAAACTTTTAAAACAATGAAAACAACAGATAAATGTGTACCAACTGTGACAGATGTTGTACTGATTTATTAACTCTCAATAAATTTTAACCTTTACATTCAACAAAGTGAATTTTCTGTAAGTTTACTCTGACTGTGAAGTTTATTGAAGATTAAATCTCATTCTTAGTTTGCAGGAATTGTATGACAGGCTTTAGTCTCATGGAATACCAAGTACTCTGTAACGAGTTCATACTGCTTGCAACAGTCCTCTGTGTCCACAAGAATGGGCAGATTCAAGATGTTACTAGGACAATTTCAGTAATGAAGAAAGTATATAATCAGAGAGGCAGGCACAGTCAGATTAATATTAAATTCCTTTTGTCTTACCTGAAAAAATTAAAGCTTGATGCATCATTGGGCAGAATTACAGTCACACATTGTACAGACTGTCTTACTTGTTATGAAATGTATCCTGGAAGCACACAAAATGAAAACAAAATGTGCTTTCCAAAACAGTATTTATTTTTCTTGCCAATTTCCAGTTTTTAGCAAGGCTCCACAGAAGAGAACTGAAAATATTGTGGCGAAAGTAAGAATATACACAATGGTATGCAACCGCTACAGCTCACATAATCATTTGTGGCAGCCTTGAGAAAAGTACAGTAAAAGTAAGTGCATCCACATGGACGCAAACAACGGGAGCATAACTAGCAATTGTTTTTGCTACTGCATCTGTTAAGTTACCTTTATTATACAAATAAGGAAGAGAGAGGGGATTAATTAAAATTTGGGTGATATGTTCTCCTGCTAGTCCAGCCATGCAGAGATGCCGGATCGGAGCTGTTTCACATTTTCTGCTGTTTTGATGGTCTAAAATATTTGTTATTAACCATTTTTTTTGTTTATTTATTTATTTATTTTTGTTTACGAGACCATGGCAGGCAATAACTGTTGTTTCCAAAGACCTATCTACTCTTTGGACCTAAGCCCCCCCTTTGTGATTTTTCTTGTGTTTCTCGGACAAGGATGGTGAAACAAAAATCACTGAACACTTACAGTAGTGTGTATGAAAACAAGCACTTAACCTAACATGCTTCTGTATGGATTAGAGTTGCTTAATTGATGAAAGCTGTGTGCATTAGAGAGAATTAGCAGAACAACCAGTCACTGCCACCCCTCTGGTCTCTGGAAAGGAAATGTATTTTGTGTCACCCTTCATTCATGCACAGGTAACAAGCTTTTCACTCTCTCCAAAATATTGGAACACACATCAAGCGATACTCTTAACCCTAACGTAGTGAAGCAATATTTGCTACCAAATGATACATCCATTTCTGTACTTCAGAAAACATGCATCACGGAATGCCTCAGCAAATAAAAGAGAGCAAAGAACCGTTTTAAAATTTTATTTTTGTTGGGGGTCCACAGTCTGGATGTGTTATGAGAATGAAAACATGATCCAAGTAGGCTGTGTTTTTTTTATTTTTTATTATGTGTGTGATCGGCCAGTTTCAACATTGGATCATCTTCAAGCATGTAACTTAAGCCTCCAAATTCATTTTACAGTTCTTTTTATTATCTGCGCGATTGGCCAATTTAAAATGTAAAATGTAGCTGGAAGCTTAATATATGTGCTTGAAAATGACCCAAGATTGAAACTGACTAATTGCATAGATAATAAAAAGAGTACAGTCTACTTGAACATGTTTTCATTCTCAGAACAAGGAAACCATCTAATCACATAATTCTAGCATCCAAAGATATCTTTTAACGTGTTATCACAGCTGTGTATACAGGGGATGAATCTATCTGTGCCCTTTTCCATTTCTGAAATGCACATAGTGATGGTTGATATCCAAATCATTTGGGTCACCAGATTGTTTTGTGTATACACTGTTGATGATGATGATGATGACGACCCATACTCCTTGACGGAGCGTAGGGGATGATTCAGGAGACCCGCACCGCTGTACTAGGCAAGATCCTAACGGAGGTGGTTTGCCATTGCCTTCCTCCGACCATAATGGGGATGAGTGATGTGAATGATGATGATGAAGACGACACAACAACACCCAGTCATCTCGAGGCAGGTGAAAATCCCTGACCCCAACGGGAATCAAACTCAGGACCCCATGCTCGGGAACCGAGAATGCTACTGCAGGACCACGAGCTGCGGACATATATACACTGGTGCCCAAAATTAAAGCATCAAGCTGCTATTTCCCCTTCTGTGTCTAATTCATGATATAGTCATACAGACTGTCGACAGACGTCTGTAGGATCATGTTCTTCACAGGTAATGGCATTCTGATCAACGGACTACCATGCCGACGATGACATCAGGGCACCAATCGAACAGGGTAGTGTTCGCCTGGTAGTCTCACATCTGCAGTTGCTGTGTATACAGTAACAGACAGCACATTATGATACAGAGAAGATGCCTACCAGACACTTTGTGGTGGAAGGCAATAGGAAAAGTGGAAATGGGTCAGTCGCAAACTGATGTGCCCCGATGGCTTAATGTGAATCATTCTGTTGTTTCTCGGATGTGGCGACATTTTATAGAGACCAAAGCTGTATCCTGAAGATCAGGGTAGGGCCAACCACATTTATTATCAGAAAGGGAGGACCATTCTTTGGCCTTGAGGGCACAACGGTACTGTCTTAGTACTGTAAGGCAACTGGCATCTGACCGCAGCATCCAAGGGACATGTATCAAGGCAAATGGTGTACAGAAGACTTTAGCAGAATGGCCTTTATTTTCGGAGACCTGCTGTATGTGTGCCTCTGACACATCTTCACAGAAGGGAATGTCTAACATGGAGCCATCAATATGCCACCTGGATGATCGGTTTGAAAAGTGGGGCAATGTTCTTTTCACAGATGAGTCACAGTTTTGCCTGTACAGTGATTCTCAATGGATTCACATCTGAAGGAACACAATTTTTGGAACCAAACATTGTGCAAAGAGACCAATATCAAGGAGACCCTAATGGTGTGGGCAGGGATTTTATTGACAGCTCAAAACACTCATTCATGAAATTGTATAGGTGAATCGGCAAGGTTTAACTGCTCTTAGCTATTGTGACGAAATCTTCGGACCTCACTTGCAGTTATTACAAGTTGCCATGGGACCAGACTTCTTGCTGATGAATGACGATGCTCAACCTCATAGAGCATGGGTGGTTGAAGTTTTCTTGAAAACAGAAGATGCTGTACGCTTGGTGTACCCTGCTTGTTTTGCCAGTTTGACCCATAGAGCATGTCTGGGATGCACTAGGGAGATGGGTTCCATCACGTAATCAATCACCAACCATTCTTTAAGACTTGTAAGCAGTTCTGCAGGAACAATGGGCATTATTGTCTCAACATGAGGTTGAAGACATCATTTACAGTATGCCCCATCTTTGTCAAACCTGTATTGCTGCCAGAGGTGGTCACAACCTGTACTGAGCACATTAACCAGTTGTCAGAATTTGTGTACAAATCCATTAAGTTGGAGGAGGAGGACATTTTTGACTACCATTACAGATGTTGTAGCTGCTAACATTATGTATTCTATGCATTGTTTCTACTTTATTATCACATGTTTATACTCTCTCTCTCTCTCTCTCTCTCTTTTTGGCAAAGTAAATGCAACCTTCCAAAGTTTCCCATTGTTGCTTTAATTTTGGACACCAGTGTAGATAGTTGAAAGTATGGCCCTTCATCTACGTACATAATTCACAAGCCACTGTACAGTGCATCATGCAAGGGGGAAGATGATTAACTGTGTGCTTCTGTATGTGCCTTAATCTCTGTTATTTTGTCTTTACGTGATATGAACAGTAGAAGCAGTAGAATAATTATTCTGCAGTCTGTAGCAAATGCTGGTTCTCTCACTTTCTCATTGCATTTTGCAAAGACTGTCTTCTTTCCTCAAGGCTTCCCATCTAAGCTTGTGGAGCATTTCCATAACATACTCGTGCTGATGGAACTGACTGGTAATAAATGTAGCAGCACACTTCTGAATTGTTACAGCTTCATCTAATGCAGAGTGCTTGTTTCACAAGAGTTCTGTATGCCATATCCTCTACACGTGTACTACCCTTTCCAGAACTCCCCTATAAACCATAATCTCTTCTGCAACATACCCCAAGTGTTTAATGTACAGATAAATTGCCACAGATCATGTGTTATTCATTAATTTGATGAGTTCCCCTCATCAGATGTGCACATCCTCAAATATTTATTTCTCTTCTGGCAGCACAATAATAGGTGTATAAAGCAACTCTCAGCACCATCGCCAACATAAAGTTGACCTTAAGTTTGTTAATTCTGTTTCACGTTGTTTTGCAATGGTTCATCTCGATATTTATTTTAAGTGTCACTGAATGAAGTAGCATTATTACTGTATTCAGACATTACATGATTGTTTCTCTTACTCACCCATATTACCTTAAATTTAGCACAAACTATTTGCCACATCACATAGAAATCATATCCATTATCCTGAATCACCCTTCAAATAATTAGTGATACCATGTTGCCATGCAAACTAGTCTCAAATTGCAGCCCACTCATTCTGACAGATCATGTATGTGAATGGAGAACAAGCAGTCCTGTCTCACTCGTAAGAGAACCTATTCCATATACTGGGACACCAACAGCAGTATCAAATGCATTTTGGAAATCGAGGAGAATGTATTCTACCTTTTGACTGACATACATGATTCATGGGATAATATTAGTATCACAATTATTTCTAAATCCATGCAAATACTTGACCTCAGAACATGCTCAAGGATTCTGTTGTAAATCATCATATAGTATTATATATTTATTGTTGTGTGGTTCATGGTGTGGGTTCCTGTTGTCATGTCCTAGTTCATGAACCACAGGCAACGTATGAGTGGCCAAGTGAGTGGTCCTGACAGTCAGAATACCAGTTACTTTGGAATAAGGCTGGGCATCTCGGACATATCCTGAGTCGTGGTCACCTTTGTGTTCATACGGCAAAGACTACCAAATCCACCGGTTAGTCCCTCAACCGTTAGGGGTAAAACTCAATGGGACCTGGGGCAAGTAAGGCTAGCAACCTGCTTCCCTGGTACTTTAAATATGATGCTGGCAACAATCGGAGCAAAATGCCTTGGACCTTTTGAGGTGACCGAGTCCCACCTCTAATTGACAAACAGGGACTCCTAAGATACGACTCTGCAAATGAATGGTAACGAGATGGAGAGCTATTAATATCAATGGGGGCTACACTGGGAAGAAGGTAGAGCTGGCAGAGGCTGCAAGTAAGATGGGGTTGGACGTTTTAGCTGTTAGTGACATTCGGGTAAGGGGTGAGAAAGAAGAGGAAGTGGGAGAATACAAGGTCTACCTGTCAGGAGTCAAAGCAGGAATAGCACAATGGAGTGTAGGGCTTTACATCAGGAGAGAAATGGAACCCAGCATAGTTGCAATAAGGTATGTAAACAAACGACTGATGTGAATAGATTTGACAGTGTCTAGCAAGAAAATTAGGATTGTGTCAGTATATTCGCATTGTGAAGGGACAGATCAAGATTAGATGGATAGTTTTTATGACACACTCAGTGATGTAGTTGTTAGAGTAAAGGACAAGGACAGTGTTCTGCTCATGGGTGATTTTAATGCCAGGATTGGAAATCGAACAGAAGGGTATGAAAAGTTTATGGGTAAAGTTGGAGAGGATATGGAGGCCAACAGGAATGGGAAACAACTCTTGGATTTCTGTGCCAGTATTTGCTTAGTAATCACAAACTCCTTTTTTAAACATAAGAACATTCACCGGTATACATGGGAAGGCAGGGGAACCAGATCTGTCATTGACTATATAATAACACAGGAATTCAGGAAGGCTGTGAGGGACACACGTGTACTCAGGGGATTCTTTGATGACACTGATCACTACTTAATCTGCAGTGAAATTAGTATTGTGAGGCCGAAAGTGCAGGTGGTCAGGTCCATATGTAGGAGGATAAGGGTGGAGAAACTTCAGGATAAGGAAATCAGGCACAAGTACATAACAGTACATCTCAGAAAGGTACCAGTTAATGTAATCAAGTACAGTCATTGGAAAAGGAATGGACAAGGTACAGGGACACAGTACTAGAAGTGGCTAAAGAATGTCTTGGAACAGTAGTGTGTAAAGGTAGGATGAAGCAAACAGCTTGGTGGAATGACAGTCAAGGCAGCCTGTAAGAGGAAAAAGAAGGCGTATCAAAAGTCGCTATATACTAGAACTCAGATAGACAGAGAAAGTTATGGTGAAGAAAGAAACAAAGCCAAACAGATAATTGCAGCATCCAAGAAGAAATGTTGGGAAGACTTTGGAAACAGGTTGGAGACTTTGGGTCAAGTTGCTGGAAAACCATTCTGGAGTGTAATTAGCAGTCTTCGAAAGGGAGGTAAGAAGGAAATGACAAGTATTATGGACAGGTCAGGAAAACTGCTGGTGAATCCTGTTGATGCCTTGGGCAGATGGAGGGAATATTTTGAAGAGTTGCTCATTGTAGGTGAAAATACGACCAGTAATGTTTCAGATTTAGATGCACAATGGGATAGGAATGATGATGGAAATAGGATCACATTTGAGGAAGTGGAGAAAATGGTCAATAGATTGCAGTGCAATAAAGCGCCTATGGTGAATGAAATTAAGTCGGAACTCAACAAATACAGTGGAATGTCGGATCTTAAATGGCTACACAGGATAATTGAAATGGCGTGGGAGTCGGGACAGGTTCCATCAGACTGGACAAAAGCAGTAATCACACCAATCTTTAAACATGGAAACAGAAAAGATTGTAACAACTACAGAGGTATCTCTTTAATCAGCATTGTGGGTAAAATCTTCCTCAGATACTGTTGAAAGGAAAGTGCGAGTATTAGTTGAGGACCAATTGGATGAAAATCAGTGTGGGTTTAGGCCTCTTAAAGGTTGTCAGGACCAGATCTTTAGCTTACGGCAAATAATGGAGAAGTGTTATGAGTGGAACAGGGAATTTTATCTATGCATTATAGATCTAGAAAAGGCATATAACAGGTTCCTAGGAGGAAGTTACTGCCTGTTCTATGAGATTAGGGAATAGGAGGCAAACTTTTGCAAGCAATTAAAAGTCTTTACACAGGTAATCAGGCAGCAGTCAAGAGTTCGCGGTAAATTGAGTTCATGGTTCAGAGTAGTTTCAGGGGTAAGACAAGGCTGCAACCTGTCTCCACTGTTTATATTATTTGTGGATCATATGTTGAAAACAATAGACTGGCTGGGTGAGATTAAGATATGTGAACACAAAATAAGCAGTCTTGCATATGCGGATGACTTAGTTGTGATGGCAGATTCGATTGAAAGTTTGCAAAGGAATATTTCAGAGCTAGATCAGAAATGTAAGGACTATGGTATGAAGATTAGCATCTCCAAAACGAAAGTAATGTCAGTGGGAGAGAAATATAAACGGATTGAGTGCCACATAGGAGGAACAAAGTTAGAACAGATGGACGGTTTCAAGTACTTAGGATGCATATTCTCACAGGATGGCAACATAGTGAAAGAACTGGAAGCAAGGTGCAGAAAGCTAATGCAGTGAGTGCTCAGCTATGATCTACTCTCTTCTGCAAGAAGGAAGTCAGTACCAAGACTAAGTTATCTGTGCACCGTTCAATCTTTCGACCACCTTTGTTGTATGGGATCGAAAGCTGGGTGGATTCAGGTTGCCTTATCAATAAGGTTGAGGTTACGGATATTAAAGTAGCTAGGATGATTGCGGGTACTAGTAGATGGGAACAGTGGCAGGAGAGTGTCCACAATGAGGAAATCAAAGAAAAACTGGGAATGAACTGGGCGGAAACTGACCCCAACGAAGTTTTTAGGCCAAAACTCCTGTTGTGTTCAGTAGTTTATTTAATAAATACATGACATTTATCGTAATTATAATTGCTACAATCGACAATTAGAACAGCTTTTGGTTTACACTCATTGCTGAGCTATAGCGATTGTTATAACTGAAGGTGTAGCAGGTCAACAATCACCACTCGCAGTCAACCCCGGTAAACAGTATGGTGAGACGAAGGTAATATCTTCGTGGCATTTGACAGAATGTAAAAGAAGATGAAACACAGATGACGAAATTAGAAATTTGCTTGAGAGTTCTCAACTTAACAGTTTGCATGGGGAAAGATATTTTCTCACTTTCATTGATGATTATAGTAAAGCGGCTAGAGTCTATACTATTAAATCTAAAAGTCAGGTATATGATTGTTTTGTGGAATATGTAAATGAAATTGAAAATTTAACTGGTAACTCTATTAAGAAATTGAGATGTGACAATGGGAAAGAATATTTAAATTCAGATGTGTATCAGTTTATAAGACAGAAAGGAATCATATTAAATGCATGCCCTCCTTATGTACATGAATTAAATGGTACAGCTCAAAGATATAACAGGTCAATTATGGATATGTCAAAATGTCTGATATCTGAAGCGAGAGTAGATGGGTGATTTTGGCCAGAAGTGGTATTTGCAGCTGCATACCTTAAGAACAGAACTTTAGCTAATACTATTGAAAAGAAAACTCCTTATGAGATATTATTTAAGAAGAAACCTGATGTTAAACATTTAAAGTTATATGGAAGCAGGGTTTTTGTACCTGTACCAGAACAGTTGAGGAAGTCAAAGTGGGACCGTAAAGCAGACTTGGGAATTTTAATAGGGTACAGTGAAGTTGGGTACAGAGTGTGGATTAATAAGAAAGTTATCATTGCCATACATGTTGATATTGTGGAAGAGGATGTCAGGTGTATTGATATTATGGCATCCAGTTCAAGGAATGAACATTTTAGTGTTTCTGAATGCAAAAGCATAAACAATGAATCAGTAAATGAGCATATGGAAGTAAGTGGTGTTGAGCATTGTCCAAGTAAGAAAAAACAAAACCAGGAACAAGAGTTGAGAAGGTCAACTAGGGAACATAGAATACCTGATAGTTTAAAGGATTACATCTTGAGTAACTTCATTTGTGTAAACTTTTGTTGTGCTGATAGTCCAGAAAATTTTGAGGAGGCAATGAATAGTAATGAGTCAGAAATGTGGAAGGAAGCAATGGATAAAGAAATTGAAAGTTCAAATAAAAATAAAACTTGGAAACTAGTAACTAAACCAATAAATGTAAATGCTCTTGATGTAAAGTGGGTTTTTACAAGGAAATCAGATAACACTTGTAAAGCAAGATTAGTTGTAAGGGGCTTCCAACAAAAGGAATTTGTTGATGATATTTATTCAGCAGTTGCTATGATGCAAACATTGAAAATCTTATTGTCATTCTGTTGTCAAAGGGGCTTAATTGTAGAACAAATGGATGTACAAACTGCATTTCTTAATGGAAAAATTTTGTCAGAAATTTATGTTAAGCAACCCCCTGGATACATGGACGGAACAGATAGGGTTTGTAAGTTATTTAAGGCACTTTATGGCTTGAGGGAAAGCCATAGAGCATGGTATGATTGTCTGGATGAGTTTTTAAAAGGTCAAGGGTTTCAGAAAAGTAACTATGACTATTGTCTGTATGTACTGAGGACTACAATTTGTGTTGTCTATATAATTGTGTTTGTTGATGATCTGCTAATTTGTTGTAAAAGTAAAGAGAAAATACAAGAAATCAAATGTCTGTTATCCAAGCGATTTGAGATAAAAGACTTAGGTGAAGTAAAGAATTATCTTTGGATAGATATTAATTATAATTATGCAGAAAATGTAATGACTCTGAGTCAGGGTAGCTATATTGAATCTCTAGCTAAGAAATATCAGATTGAACATGCAAAATTGTACAGTACACCAATGGAAGAAAATTTGAAACTAGATGTAGCACATGATGAAAGTCTTGATAGCAAGTACAGGAACTTGATAGGTTCTCTCCTGTACATTAATTCTGGAACATGGCCAGATATAAGTTACAGTATGAATTATTTGAGTAGATTTCAAAGCTGTTACAATGATACTCACTTTAAGTGTGCTGTGAGAGTACTGAAATATTTGTATCAAACAAAAGATTTGAAGCTAACATATAGAAAGACTGAAGATACGGATTTGTTAGATTGTTTTGTAGATGGAGATTGGGCAGGTGATTCTGTGGATTGTAAGTCCACATCAGGCTATGTAATTAGATTATTATGAAATGTAATATTTTGGAAATCCAGGAAACAAAGAAGTGTTACAAAATCTTCTACTTTCTCTGAGTATGTATCATTGTCAGAAGCTGTCACTAAGATTAAGTTATTTCTAGATATTTTGAATATTTTTGATGTAAAGTCTGACAAGCCCATTAAAGTTTATGAAGACAACTCAGGGGCAGTCAGTATTGCTAGATATGGTAATCTTATTAAAAATTCAAAGTATATTGAAGTGCATTACCATTTTGTGAATGAATGTTTTAAAAACGGAATTATAGACATTTGTAAAGTAGATTCAGAAAGCAATGTAGCAGACATTTTTACCAAATCTCTGAGCAAGCATAAGTTTGTTAAATTTCGAGACATGTTAAATGTAATCTGATTATGGTATAAATGTAAGGAGGCGTGTTGGAATGTTCGTACATTTGTATCGATATATGGAATCCAATGAAGAGTGATATATCTTTATAGCACAACCGGTTTGTTCCTTACGTGTATTCTCACTCACTGTAAAAAGATGGATGTGTGTAGTTGTACCATGTTTTGTACTTAACCTTTGTTCTGAATAAATATTATCAACAGTAATGAGAACCCTGAAAGGAACTAAGCCAGGGATAAAATCTGATACACCAGCTAAAGCTTTTCTCATCTACTTTCTTGATAACATCCTGGATAACATTTTGATGTGTACCAATCGAAAGGTTGGAAATCTTAGGGAATCATCTGAAGATATTTTCATAAAAAATTCGAAAGCATTTGAAAGGGAAGAAATTGTGTCAGCAATTGGAATTCTATTGAGCTGTGGAGTCCATAGGCAGAACAGGGACAGTTTACGTGATATATTTAGTAAAGAAAACTTCCCGATGTACCGAGCTTCATTTTTGGAGCATAGACTGAGACTCGTACTGAAGTGCTTGAGTTTTGATGATGCTCTAACTCGAGTAGCTAGAAAACAACCGACAAATTTGCTCCTATGTTCAACAGACCTTGTCTGGACTTAAGACCTGCTTTGTGATGGAAGCTCAGAGATTGAAACTCAGGCAGAACTGAAATTAGGCGACCCAATTCAGAAAATACAGGAGGAACATCAGCCGAGGTACTCACCACCGGTGAAGGGATTGAAGGCGAGCCTAAACTGGAAGACAGTATTGACTCAGACCCTGGAAGATGGCCGGAAATTATTACCGACTGCATTCGAACGACTTTGGTGATGCGAGGTCTTCCCAAGCACATTGAGGAAGCTGAAGAATGTCCTAACAATGTGGACAACCGGCGTTTCAGCCCTGAGCCCTGTGCACTACAGCTATTATTTGAAGAATTTAGAAAAAGCAGATAGACATTGGTTGCTGTACTCAAAGACCAAGGATGCTGTGTTCTGCTTCTGTTGCAATCTTTTTTCGTCATCTACAGTAAAAATAGCAGAGAACGGTATAAGCGACTGGCAGCACCTTGCTTTGTATCTCGAAATCACGGGATGTCTACTGAGCATTTGAATTCACATAAAAAGTGGATCGTGTTTTCCGAGGGACTGAAAAAGTCTCGAACTGTCGACGCTCATAATCAAAAGCTTCTGAATACTGAAAGAACATTGGAGAAATGTTCTTGAGCGCTTAATAGCAATAATTCATTTCCTGGGTCGCAATGTTTGCCTTTGAGATGAAGTACAGATACACTCTTTCAGCCTGACAACGGAAACTTCTTGAAACTCGTTGAATTATTCGGAAAGTTAGACACTGTGATGATGGAGCACCTGCACAGAACAAAGCAAGGTGAGAACAAGGGTCATCATCATCTTGGAAAAGAAACAGAATGAAATAATTCATATATAGCCAACAACATTCTATTAATGATGAAATCTGCAAAGTATTACACTATAATTCTGGATTGCACACCAGATATTACAAAAGTTGAGCAGATGACAGTTGTGATACGTTTTGTCCAGGAGACAAGACGTGACGGGGTATATGATATCCGAATTTGGCAGCATTTCTTCCAGTGCTCAATTCTTCAAGATCGACGTTGACGCAGGTCGTACTTAAGTTCTTGGAAGATATAAAAATCCCATTGTGTAATATGAGAGAGCAAGGATACGACAATGGAGCAAACATTAAAGGAAAGACGTCTGGTCTCCAGAAAAGAATGTCAAATATGATCAAGAGCGCAATTTATGTACCATTTTTGGGGTGCACTCAGCCTTGTGATACCAACTGAGGAGCTACTCGACCGAATAGTAGTGGCTTCGGTCAAGAATACCATCATAATGGCCAGGAGAGTGGTGTGCTGACCCCAAGCCCCTCCTATTCATATACTCCTCTGAGGATGACACGGCAGTCGGAATGTCCCGGTAGGCCACTCGTGGCCTGTAGACGGAGTGCTTTCTTTTATGTAGCAGTCACTCACGGGGCAGCACTTAGGCTTGCGCCGGCCCTGGAAGTAAGGTTACCCGAGAGACTCACGGGTTCAGCAGTAGAGGGTAGGAGGAGTCGGGGCATACCAAGGAGAAGGTATCTGGATTCGGTTAAGAATGATTTTGAAGTAATAGGCTTAACATCAAAGGTGGCACCAATGTTAGCACTGAATAGGGGATCATGGAGGAATTTTATAAGGGGGACTATGCTCCAGACTGAACGCTGAAAGGCATAATCAGTCTTAAATGATGATGATGTTGTGTATCCTCCGCAGGACTGCTGACAATGGGCCTGTAGCAAGAAACCATTCTGTCAAAAATCAACAAACAGCCATAGTCATCAATCAGTTCGTTCTTTTGCCCTTCTTATATACAGGGGTAACCTGTATCCCCCTCCCCATCGCCAGTTCTTGTGACTATTCCTGTGCAGTAGATTTACGATATATGTGAGCTATGGTAGGGACTAAAGCCCACGCACTCTATGTAGTACCGAAGTGGAATTCCGCCATGGCCTGACGCCTTATTCATTAAGCTGCGTTTCCACACCAGGGTTGCTTTTTTCTGTCTTTCATAGTTTTTGTGGCAGTTGAATCTGTATGATCTTCCTGTGTAAATGATTTTTGAGACGAAAGGTTAATAGACTAAAGGTCGATTGACACGTGACTAATTGCAACGTAAAAACAATCCATTGCGGCATTTACACAAGCTGTCAACAGAACAGGACTTACATACACAGATTTTTCGAGAAGGAAGTTTTGATTTTGACTTTGGTGGGGAGAACGGCGTCATCGTCTGCTAACACCAGAAGGTGGATGTTAACCAGTTCTTACCGTGCTCACTCATGTTTTAGTAGTAAATTTCATGCTTCCTTTGCGTCTTAACACTTTTTTTTGACACAGTAGAAATATTCCATGCATAGGTCCCCTGGAATCTTAAGTAGACTTTTTATTAATTTCAGAATTCATATACACTCCTGGAAATGGAAAAAAGAACACGTTGACACCGGTGTGTCAGACCCACCATACCTGCTCCGGACACTGCGAGAGGGCTGTACAAGCAATGATCACACGCACGGCACAGCGGACACACCAGGAACCGCGGTGTTGGCCGTCGAATGGCGCTAGCTGCGCAGCATTTGTGCACCGCCGCCGTCAGTGTCAGCCAGTTTGCCGTGGCATACGGAGCTCCATCGCAGTCTTTAACACTGGTAGCATGCCGCGACAGTGTGGACGTGAACCGTATGTGCAGTTGACGGACTTTGAGCGAGGGCGTATAGTGGGCATGCGGGAGGCCGGGTGGACGTACCGCCGAATTGCTCAACACGTGGGGCGTGAGGTCTCCACAGTACATCGATGTTGTCGCCAGTGTCGGCGGAAGGTGCACGTGCCCGTCGACCTGGGACCGGACCGCAGCGACGCATGGATGCACGCCAAGACCGTAGGATCCTACGCAGTGCCATAGGGGACCGCACTGCCACTTCCCAGCAAATTAGGGACACTGTTGCTCCTGGGGTATCGGCGAGGACCATTCGCAACTGTCTCCATGAAGCTGGGCTACGGTCCCGCACACTGTTAGGCCGTCTTCCGCTCACGCCCCAACATCGTGCAGCCCGCCTCCAGTGGTGTCGCGACAGGCGTGAATGGAGGGACGAATGGAGACGTGTCGTCTTCAGCGATGAGAGTCGCTTCTGCCTTGGTGCCAATGATGGTCGTATGCGTGTTTGGCGCCGTGCAGGTGAGCGCCACAATCAGGACTGCATACGACCGAGGCACACAGGGCCAACACCCGGCATCATGGTGTGGGGAGCGATCTCCTACACTGGCCGTACACCACTGGTGATCATCGAGGGGACACTGAATAGTGCACGGTACATCCAAACCGTCATCGAACCCATCGTTCTACCATTCCTAGACCGGCAAGGGAACTTGCTGTTCCAACAGGACAATGCACGTCCGCATGTATCCCGTGCCACCCAACGTGCTCTAGAAGGTGTAAGTCAACTACCCTGGCCAGCAAGATCTCCGGATCTGTCCCCCATTGAGCATGTTTGGGACTGGATGAAGCGTCGTCTCACGCGGTCTGCACGTCCAGCACGAACGCTGGTCCAACTGAGGCGCCAGGTGGAAATGGCATGGCAAGCCTTCCACAGGACTACATCCAGCATCTCTACGATCGTCTCCATGGGAGAATAGCAGCCTGCATTGCTGCGAAAGGTGGATATTCACTGTACTAGTGCCGACATTGTGCATGCTCTGTTGCCTGTGTCTATGTGCCTGTGGTTCTGTCAGTGTGATCATGTGATGTATCTGACCCCAGGAATGTGTGAATAAAGTTTCCCCTTCCTGGGACAATGAATTCACGGTGTTCTTATTTCAATTTCCAGGAGTGTATATTTATAGATGATTGTCTATGATTCCACACAACTGTGGATTTAGCATTGCCATATGCAAGGGTGTCAGGTCCTTCTGAGCAAATAATTCATTTTTGTGTCTTGGCGGACATGTAAAAAACATTGACGACATAGAGTAGCCCAAATGTAATCTGTTGGTTGCTTTTGTCTCCATTAAAAAAAGCCCCAGAAAGCAGTTGGGATCGTGATGATATCAGCTTACTATCAACTGTCGTCAGAATGTCGTGTAAATGTAGTCTGGTTGTAATTACTTAACAGTTAACGTTTGGAACTTGTCGCTACAGTGTTGCCACATCTGCTGGCTGCTACCGCTCAGTTACAGGCTACACATAAACACAGCAGATAACTTCACAAATCCTGTTAATATGTAACGCAGAGCCATGTTGAAAGCAGCCACTGTGAGGTATGACGAAAACAGGAGATGATTTGTCGACAGCAGAAGTTAAGTAACCAATGACTGAACTGTGGCAGGCACTGGGTTTCGTAGCCCAGAATTTAAACTCCTGTCCTAACCTAACTACAACTTCGTGCTGTGCATTGTTTCCAAGAAAACGGTGAACAATAATCTCCAGCTGAACTAAAATCATGATTGGTTTGTTCACAGCGTTTAAGGCTAACCTCTATGAGCAACCGAAGACAGAAATAATTAGTGTTATGTTTCCAGAATGAGATTTTCACTCTGCAGCGGAGTGTGCGCTGATATGAAACTTCCTGGCAGATTAAAACTGTGTGCCCGACCGAGACTCGAACTCGGGACCTTTGCCTTTCGCGGGCAAGTGCTCTACCATCTGAACTACCAAAGCACGACTCACGCCCGGTACTCACAGCTTTACTTCTGCCAGTATCTCGTCTCGTCTCGTCTCCTACCTTCCAATTGGAAGGTAGGAGACGAGATACTGGCAGAAGTAAAGCTGTGAGTACCGGGTGTGAGTCGTGCTTCGGTAGTTCAGATGGTAGAGCACTTGCCCGCAAAAGGCAAAGGTCCCGAGTTCGAGTCTCGGTCGGGCACACAGTTTTAATCTGCCAGGAAGTTTCAAGTTTCAGTATTATGTTTGTTTGCATAGTAGTCATTCCCAGCAAAATTTCAGTTTTAGCAGTGAAAGCAAACTAATTTCGTGCTGTCATTGGTCACCTGGAACTATCCTCACACTGGCTACACAGGATGCTGCGTTACCAACCAATGAGCAGTTCTAATTGGCACTTGTTTGAAGATTATAGGCGACACAAACCGATTCCATATGAAAATGAATGATGTCCCATAATCCGAAGTGCATAGGGGACGATGCGGGAGATGCGCACCTGCAACTAGGCAAGTTCCTAGTGGAGGTGGTTTGCCATTGCCTTCCTCCGATCGTGATGGGGATGAAATGATGATGATGAAGACGGCACAACAACACTCAGTTATCTCAAGGCAGGGAAAATCCCTGACCCCACCAGTAATCAAACCCGGGACCCTGTGCGTGGGAAGCATGACGCTACTGCAAGACCACGAGCTGCAGACAAAATGAATGATAGTAAGAAAAATAAGAGCAAATAAAAAAAATGTCAGTACAATTATGAAAATGGCATGGCAATGTATTAGAAATAAGAAAAATACATTTAAACCAATAAATTGAATAAAAATAATAGTCTTTTGATGAGATTTCGAAAAATAAAAAAATTTCACTGCGTTTGACGAGATTCAAGCTTTCGGCCTTGTACACATCATGTTTAAATGTTGTGGCAGTTTGGCAATGGCGAATGGTTTGTGCATGAGGTTACGTGTTCTGATGGGAGGAAACATATGAAGTTCTACTACCAACTAATTTTAATGTGACTATAGATACGACGACGGCAGTCGACAACTAGAGTTGTCATGCTGGTTTCGTTGAGTTTCGTTGTTTTTGTATTATGTAATGCGTATTAATGACAGTTTGTTTTCAAGACAACAGTGCATTGACGATTATCACAAACACGTCATTCTTGGTACGTTTTTTTTTACAATTAAATGACTGTTATTGATGCATCAGTGACAAAAGCTATCAGGAGATCATAAGATGCATGATGATATTGTCGATATTTACATGAGTTTGTTGTGGTCTTGTGGTTAGGGATGCCGAGTGATGGAATTGGAGGAAGTAGGTTCACGTCATGCTAAGAGCTAATTTCTTTTTTTCATCTTTACATTTGTAACACTCTCTGTGACTGTCTTATTAATGAAACACAAGGATTTTATGCTACATTATGTTATTTATGCATAAGAGCATGCTCACACAGGAAGGAATTTCTTCGATTATGTGTCATTAATAAACAAAGGATGAAAAACTGCAAATGAAGCGACCAGAACGACATTTATAATCCGGGGCTTGTCATGATTATTTGTCGGCTCTCTTTGAATATATCTCGATCTCTGAGGGCGAGGTTAGGCAAGAGCCTAAGAGGACCACATAAATTGCATGCAACTGAAATGAGCACAAGTGAAACACATATTCTTCCTTGCCACAAATTTTTAGCTGTTTTTTACCTGTGACTTACGAAAGAACGGACACCACACATGTAAATGTATGCACCTGATGCCAATTAATGCTCGTTCATTGCATATGGGTCTTCATCCAATCTTTTTCAGAAATCAACGTGATGCTGCAAGCAGTGAGTGTAATTGTCAGACGACACTATGTATGTAGAGTGTGACAAGTTGGGAATAAGGGCTGGATGGGAAGCGTGCTCGGGTACCCAAAGCACTTAAGGCAACCATTCACATAAAGTGAAAGATCTGGGTTCGAGCCCTGTTCTCGCACAAATTTTCACTTGTTGCCACTAAATGTACTTCAGTGCCTGATTGCGTCTAATGTGAGAATTTCAATTTCATCAAATACAGTCTCATGAGAAATTGGTAATGGTTTCATTTTGTATGCCCTTATTTTAGTAAGTAACCAGACTTACAGGTTTAGCCACATGATTAATATTAATATTTAATACAGGCTCAAACTTGGCCATTAGTTCTACTTGCCTTAAGAAGTATGCATTACCTGGATTTCCCAGCATTTAATGCTCACCTCTTAACGGAAATGACGTTAACAAAACTGATCTCCACTTCTTTTCTTCCACATAAATTTGACCTTTGAGTTGCCTGATGCAATAATTTTGAGTATTTAATTCTCTGTGAAATCTCTTTCCACTTGCACATGGCTGTGGGACAGTTCATTCTTAAGATGAATTTTTGACAAGTTTTGCCAATCTCTTAAACCATTTTTTGTGAGAGGGCCAGCACTTGAAATGAACGGCTTGCAACAAAATCAATACATAATTTCTTTCGTTCAAGAATATACAAGCAGTGTTCGCTTTAATGGTTAACAACTGCCAGGCACTAATTTAAAAGTATCTTACTATGTTGTATTTCTTTTCATTTAGTGAAGGGGGTGTACATTTGTAATGTGTGGTCGCTGATAAGTACATATTGGTAGAAGTTCATCATTGTATCTACTGCCAAACTATATGATCTAACAGCAGGTGGTGCTGATTGAGTAATTATTTTACAATAGCCTTCTTTTGACTAATTTCATAATCACTATTGCAGAAAGCACCATATTTGAGCATAGAAGTCTCTATTACGCGCTTTCATCAAAACCAACTGATTGGTACAGCATGGGAGTGTTGTTAGCAGTGAGTGAAGTTTTCTCTCAATTTTTTCATGTAATGGCATAGCAAACAGAGTGAGAAAATAATCAATATTCATAAGTTTTTTGTACATACCTTATAAATGAATCAAAACTGAATATGAAAGTAAGGATATCAAAAAATATACTACTTGGTCTGAAATATCATAAGAAAAAGGCGCATCAGATTCAAATATTTCTCCTTAAAATCCCATTAATTGTGTAGATGGAAAAAATACAGACCTAGCAAGGATCTCTGCTGACATCAGTGGAAAGGATAGTAGTCTCCTCAACAGTATTCCCGATGTCAGAATTATGTTGCAAAAAATGAGATCGATGAGTCCCTAAAGTATAATAATAATTTATGGAATCCATGGCAACCTATCAAAAATTATAATTTCAAGAGACGCTGGCATGAAGCGAACATTTTACTGGACTGGCTGTCATTATATCCATGGCTAGTTTATTCTAAAATTGTTAAATGTGCATTTTGACGGGATGCTTTTCTGGTCACATAGCCACAATGCGTGGAATGCTGCAAGTTATGGCATGTAGACCCACCTTGCTGGAAGAACGTGTTTGCAGTTATAGGAAGATCAGCAAGCTGTCACACTAGGAAATGTGAACATAAACGTTTTGTATTCACTGTTAGAACATTGTCACGATTGTCTTTAAAAAAATAAAGCCTTAAGGTTCCACACAATGATATGCTGCATTACACTACCACTTTCTGATTATGAAATGGCGTTTTGCAAAGCATTTCAGGATTTTTATTTAATCAGGATCTAAAGTTTTGCTTGTTAATAAAGCCTAACACACAGAAATTGGCCTCATCACTCACGATCAGATCGCCACAAAGGTTTCAGCACTTACCAGCAAAAGCATAGTTTCTTTTGGAGGTCGTCCGCATTCAGTTTTTGCACTATCTGAATTTTGCATGGGTGGTATTGCAGTTCCTTCGCTATAAACTGTGATCCAATATGTCAAGTTGCAGCGCATGCAGAACGCCTGGGACCTGAGCTGAAGACTTCTATACTCTCTATGCACGCTGTGCACATGCGTTTTGCGCTTCCACCCCTCTTTCGCACCAAATTATCCAGTTATTCAAAGTTCTGTACCCACACTTTGACAGCATGTGTCGATGGGACTGGGACATGCTGTGTGAGAGTCTAATGAGCTTGAAATACGAGCTGTGTAGTCACATAGCTTTTTTTATTTATTTTATTTTAAAAATGCCCTCACGGCAACAACGCTTTGTTCGCCAGTCTGAGACTCCATCTTGACTGAACTTCGATATCAGGGCCACTGGTAGTCCAGATGACACAACTCCCATTTTCTGATTCCTAACATAATGTGCTATTTCCAGGGTTGCGAAATCGCCTGATTCACAGCCGCACGTTATATTTCTCGTAAAACCTAAATTGATTAAGCTGATGCATGTTCTGAAATACTAAGAAATGATTTCATTAACACCACCAATAATAGTGCATCGTTTTAGACTTTTGGCACACGAAACAATGGATCTTGCAGCCATAGGATCACTTTCTCTTGCTGCGCGTTATTTAAATCGTGCATCTAAATTGTTAGAGAAGATTTCCTTGTGTTTACACCATTAACAACGATGGAGGCGAAACGTTCTTCTGACACAATAATATCTGCTTCATCTGCTGTGTAAAATGGCAGGGCAAGCCTATTATAGATGCAGTACAATGGCTGCAAAATTGGCAGAGCACAGCTGATAATTGCTGAGAAAAATCCCAAGGAACACTTCTATCATTATGGTAGCCATACGCTTCATTAAGTTGTGAATGATTTTCGCACATTATCAGAGGTTGTAAATGCCATTGGTTCTGTCACTGAAGCAATATCCCTCCTCCAGACGAGCATGCAAAGAGAAATCCTACATGAGAACCTTCAAAAACTATGAGAGACGCTGATCTGAGAAGCATAAGATTATAAGGGAATTTAAACAACAATTTCTAGAAGTTGCTGAAGCGCTAACATTTGTACATAGAAAAGGAGAACGTGAAACAACACAGAAACATGGCAACTTTACTGCACTCTTACTTCTTCAACGTTCATTGTTTCACTGCAAGTAACAACTAAACACTCAGCCAAACTACAACCAAACACCAATATCCTGCAGCCAGTAATAATTAACTTCTTAGAAGTTTCGAAATATATCCAAGAAATTGTGAGAACTGTAAGGAGAGACAGAGAAAACGTTGGATCTACATTTGAAATGATCATAGCAAGTGCTGAGAGCGATTTTAGTGCACTGGCATTCAACAGTCATGAGTTGTTGCACGTTGAAAGCATAATTCGAATCGCTCATCACTTAGTACTTCACAAAATCTCTTGTTATTCTTTATTTCAAATCACTATTCTGCTCCTTGCAACAATACTTTTTCAGAAAACCAAGCATCTTTTAAGATTTTCTGCTTGTATCTAAAAATAATGAAATCTCAAAGTGACCTAGAATTAGAAAGATAGTAGAAAATATCAACGAATTTTATGGCGAGCGTCTACATAATTTCATTGAAGATGCACACATGATATGGTAACTAAAGGAGGTATTGCTGAGTTAAGCCTGACTGACGTACTGGATAATCCCATATTCTTTCCCACTGTGTCTGCAGCCCTGAAGATTGCGTTTAACTTACTATTAACCGCCTGGTCCATGGAAAGATCGTTCAGGTTTTCACCTCTCTGGCCTAGTTTCGCTTCTCTGTTCCTTTTTTATTTATTTATTTTGCTTTGTTTTTACTCTCATTATTATTCTCGTAACAACTCATATATTAAATGAGATATGTTACTACGAAAAGAGACTCGAAATACCTTTTAGCGGTGCTGTGCTATACCTTTCCTTGGATCACTAATTTTCAACAAAAGAAAACGTATTATGTTCCTATTGTTCTGTATCTGGCTTTCTATTAAAGCAGTTATAGTACGCAATGATTGTTCAGCATCATAATTTTGCAGTGGATTTTTGTTAATAGTAAAACAACAATAAGTACCACGGCTAACCCGAGAACATGAGACTATTATCGGAGAAAACTAATGTTTTTACTATAAGGTTGTCAGACCAGAACTACGCACAGCTAGATTTCTTTCATGTGATGAAAATAAATTATCTCTTTTCACTATTAGTACTATATTATCAGCAGCCCGCGTCAGCCTGTAAAACACATCATAAAATCTGCTGCTCTGCTCTGCAACTTCGAAAGCTGAAAGAAATAATTTTTCACTTCACTGTTACCTGACCGCTTCTTTGCGGTATGATAGGTTTCATGTACTGCAATTTAAATGAACCGCGACAGCGGCTGGCTCGTTCGTAGCGCCGCTCTGCTCCACGAATAATATTTAACCAACTGAAAATACCAGGCAAGCTTGACATGAATCATAATACAAGGTTTCACTAAATAACTCTATTCAAACATTTAAACAATTTGAGCAGTACACACCTTTTTAACAATCTTGCCTAATGGTGTCCCTCTTACAAACTTGACAAAAGAATGCTACGCTAGCATACAATATCACGTCACAGGCTATCCTTCTCACGTAACTCCAAGAAGACAGAGAAATTAATGTTCGTTATGTATTATTTATACTAGACACATATTCTCATCTTTGTTTGATATTTATCGTCTGTGGCGGTTTCATTACTTGCCGACACAGATATTATCTAAAATAAATAATAAAAAAATACATAATTTTATACAATAACAAAATATGATACACAATGTTTTCTCTTTATCACATAATATGTCTTTTACTAAGAGACGTTACAATGCCCCCTGGCAGCAATTGACTAACGTTAAGAATGTTCGGCAATATGTTGCCGCTAACGTCCGTTTTGTCATTGTCTGTTACCTTATTTGGAATATTCACTATTCATTTGTTTGCTATTTTGCATTATAGTTTTAATCACACTCTTTATGGTTTTCTCACACTTTGCGAGGTGACCGTAAACCTAGTCCCAGGGTCATTACAGTTTTTTGGCTCCCCCATTAGGGCTACATGCGGTCAGAAAACCTGGGAAAACTGCGCCGGAGCCATGGTCATCTCGCCTGGTTTGTCTTAAAAACACATTTCGATTGCCCATAAAAAAAAAAGGTTGGAATTCATTCAATGTTCACAGATAACAATGGTTATTTATGACAGAATGTTAAACTTTTAGTCTCCTTGTTAAAAATGTACCTTCTACACTCTTTCACATTTGTGTTCTGTGTCACACTGAAAGTCAATCATTAAACAGTTTTACAGTAGTGTAATTGATTGTCTCTGCACTTACTCACGACCAGTGTTCTACCATGGTATGGCATTCGTGTCAGTTTGTTTCACTAATATGACGAAAACATATAACATATATCATCGAACAAGTAAATGTTTTGAGTTTATACACAGTGAATTAAAGAAAAAAAAAGTCTGTCACGTAATTTCGTGTCCAATAAATCGTTTTCATATTAGTACATTGACAGCGTAGTTGGTAAAGTTCAGTTGAATGTCAACAATGTTGTACGGAGCGGGCAGCGCGAAGCAATTGTTGCGTAGCGTCGTCTGGAACGCGGCGTGCCAACGACCGCTGGGGTCGACGACCTGTTCGCCGTAACAGCGACGGCGTGCTGGGGTGGCGCCCGAGTAGTCGCGAACCGCGCCGAACCATTCACCAATGTTGGCGTGTTGCAGTGGTTTCTCGCGGCCGGCTGGCTGGCGGCACGGCACTCGTCCCTGCTTCTCCGCATGGCTCCCCGTCACAATGCATGAATCAAATATTCCACAACGGTGTACTGTCTTTAAGGATACAGATTATTAGCTGTGGAAGAAAATGCAACTTGGTTAAAAGCGTTTATTGTTCAGTAAGCCGTCGTTTCGCTGGTATGCACAGGATGTTTTGTAGTGTTAACAGGTTTCTTGTGGCTTCACAAGTCAATCGCATTGTGACACTGGTATTCAGGGTTCGTCACACATACGCTGTACTACACACTTTCCTTTATTCTCACGGTCGATACGCTGCCACAGCGTCTCTCAACACGCGAAAATGTTTCGGTTCACACACACTAAATGTTTCCGTCGAGCGATGTTTGTTTGGATCGACTCCGAACGGATCACTAACTACTGGTTTTACACACAGTAAATTTATTATTCTTTGAGCACTGCACTATGACAGTTAGTCACTCAACACTTGACTTATACCGACGTGTATATTTGTGCAGATACAACAGTCATTTTCTGTCCCTACTACACACAATATTCCGTCCTTTCCTAGATTGTTTATGCACACAGTTTATTTTTAATACATATCAACTGTTCTTAGCATAATCACTCTCATCTACATTGAGTCCATTGTGTTTACCATGTCATTACACACTTTTAATACTATTACTAGGCATATATGGCTTTTTTGTAATTATTTAAAGATGTGTGATTTTTGGTACATAGCTTTCTTTTCCCTTTTTAGTGTAGCTTGCCCGGTTATCACCCATCTAGCCAACAGATTTTACCATGTGCACGACAGCTGGACTTGGGCATATTGCTCAATAAATACTTCGTTTAGTACTAGTATTATTTTTTAATGATCTGTCCTACACGACTACAGTGTAGTTTCCGCGTTGATTGACTTGACTCGCGTATCGCGTAATTAATACTCAAGGATGTGTACCAAGTACACTGGCTTCAATTGAAGCATCGATACATATAAGGCGTAGGTTATACGGAACGGGTTTGTTTTCGATTGAATTCTACTCCAGTGTCGTTCTCAGATCACTATTGGCAGTAAACGTTACATCACATAATTGTGTCGTACTACAAAGTCAATTTTTGACCAGTAGAGACTCTCTCTCAGGGTTCCTTAATTCTAACACAATTACATCTGTTACATTACTATATGAGATTGCATCATTAATTGTACTTACTTACTACAAATGAAAAATGATTCAAGAAATTAATCATTATTTTATCAACAAAAAGATTATTCATTGCTTGATGAGCATATAGTATTTTAATGACACTAATTGTCTGTAAACAAAGTCTTCCATTTGCATGCTGCATGGGGGCTTAATTAAATTAGAATGCAAATATACACTCCTGGAAATTGAAATAAGAACACCGTGAATTCATTGTCCCAGGAAGGGGAAACTTTATTGACACATTCCTGGGGTCAGATACATCACATGATCACACTGACAGAACCACAGGCACATAGACACAGGCAACAGAGCATGCACAATGTCGGCACTAGTACAGTGTATATCCACCTTTCGCAGCAACGCAGGCTGATATTCTCCCATGGAGACGATCGTAGAGATGCTGGATGTAGTCCTGTGGAACGGCTTGCCATGCCATTTCCACCTGGCGTCCCAGTTGGACCAGCGTTCGTGCTGGACGTGCAGACCGCGTGAGACGACGCTTCATCCAGTCCCAAACATGCTCAATGGGGGACAGATCCGGAGATCTTGCTGGCCAGGGTAGTTGACTTACACCTTCTAGAGCACGTTGGGTGGCACGGGATACATGCGGACGTGCATTGTCCTGTTGGAACAGCAAGTTCCCTTGCCGGTCTAGGAATGGTAGAACGATGGGTTCGATGACGGTTTGGATGTACCGTGCACTATTCAGTGTCCCCTCGACGATCACCAGTGGTGTACGGCCAGTGTAGGAGATCGCTCCCCACACCATGATGCCGGGTGTTGGCCCTGTGTGCCTCGGTCGTATGCAGTCCTGATTGTGGCGCTCACCTGCACGGCGCCAAACACGCATACGACCATCATTGGCACCAAGGCAGAAGCGACTCATCGCTGAAGACGACACGTCTCCATTCGTCCCTCCATTCACGCCTGTCGCGACACCACTGGAGGCGGGCTGCACGATGTTGGGGCGTGAGCGGAAGACGGCCTAACGGTGTGCGGGACCGTAGCCCAGCTTCATGGAGACGGTTGCGAATGGTCCTCGCCGATACCCCAGGAGCAACAGTGTCCCTAATTTGCTGGGAAGTGGCGGTGCGGTCCCCTACGGCACTGCGTAGGATCCTACGGTCTTGGCGTGCATCCGTGCGTCGCTGCGGTCCGGTCCCAGGTCGACGGGCACGTGCACCTTCCGCCGACCACTGGCGACAACATCGATGTACTGTGGAGACCTCACGCCCCACGTGTTGAGCAATTCGGCGGTACGTCCACCCGGCCTCCCGCATGCCCACTATACGCCCTCGCTCAAAGTCCGTCAACTGCACATACGGTTCACGTCCACGCTGTCGCGGCATGCTACCAGTGTTAAAGACTGCGATGGAGCTCCGTATGCCACGGCAAACTGGCTGACACTGACGGCGGCGGTGCACAAATGCTGCGCAGCTAGCGCCATTCGACGGCCAACACCGCAGTTCCTGGTGTGTCCGCTGTGCCGTGCGTGTGATCATTGCTTGTACAGCCGTCTAGCAGTGTCCGGAGCAAGTATGGTGGGTCTGACACACCGGTGTCAATGTGTTCTTTTTTCCATTTCCAGGAGTGTATTTTTTTTTTGTAGCTGTGTGTCCGATTACGCAAGTCTCGTAAACGGCTGGCCCTGACTAGTTTTAGTACGCAATCTGACTGCATAGAACAACAACAAACAATGGAAGAACATTTCTGTTAGCGCAATTAATTAATTAAGTCCCCAGCAAGTATAAAACCTACGAAACCAAAGCACAAGTATAACTGTTCTGTATGTGGAAGTATGACTCAACGTACACATCTGGCACGGTTCTTCTTCAACAAGACAAGAAATTTTAAATACCATTTATACTGACGTGATAAAAGAAAATTAGAAATACTATAATTGTGCAAGCAAACCAAAATTACACTCTAATACAAGAACACACGCCAGATGCTTTGTTGACTGAACCTGTACTGACATACTTTCCAGGACACTCCAATAATAAAACAACATAATACTTATTACCTTCATATATATTGACGAAAAGCACTCAGATCATTACAATATCTCCATTGGAATAACATCTGCTATCTCTCCCATCAAATAACTGCATAAAACATGGGACAACACTCTCCACTACCACATCTCACTCTGACTTCACGACAAGCAGTGTCCACCACAACTTCTCGGCAAGAACTGCCTGTCGCTGCGTCTCAATAATCACTGCCAGTGGAGGCGGCGGAACAATACTCTCTGGCGCGATTTTTGGCGCTGTGGCTCAGTGTAGCCACCTTTCATATGCCCTTCCTCCACGGGCTAGAATTTGATGGTATTTTTGCCAGCATTGGTGGTGAAAATACCACCAAATTCGTAAAAAAAAAATACAGACAAAAATAAAAGATAATATTAATACGTAAATATCATCAGATAAAATTTTGGCTTTGCACTGACCTTTCAATAGCCTAATATATAAAATACACTAAGCAATACAAATTCTTTCATACATATGACTTTACATAATAGTTTACAGAAATATCATGTGGTTAAACAATTCAATCGATAGCGTCAGCAATGACGAATATGAGCAGGTAAGAGTCTTATAACTTTTCACAAACAGTAATACACAAAAAATCAGTTTATACAAAAAAAATATTTTCACAACAAGTGGTTGACAGTTCCAGCAGTAGCACCCAGCAATGTTGAGTAGGTGCAGACTCCAACAGGTGACATCATTTCAGTAGAAGCAGTCCATCAGTGGCACCCAGCATTGTGGAACAGGTGCAGACTCCAACAGGTGACATCATTTCAGTAGAAGCAGTCCATCAGTGGCACCCAGTAATGTTGAGTAGGTGCAGACTCCAACAGGTGACATCATTTCAGTAGAAGCAGTCCATCAGTGGCACCCAGTAATGTTGAGTAGGTGCAGACTAGCAACAGGTGACATCATTTCAGTAGAAGCAGTCCAACAATGGCACCCAGCAATGTTGAGTAGGTGCAGACACCATCAAGTGACATTATGTCAGTAGAAGCAGTTCCATCAGTGGCACCCAGTAATGTTGAACAGGTGCAGACAGCAACAAGTGACATCATTTCAGTAGAACCAGTCCATCAGTGGCACCCAGCAATGTTGAGCAGGTGCAGACACCAAGAAGTGACTTCATTTCAGTAGAAGCAGTCCATCAATGGCACCCAGCAATGTTGAGTAGGTGCAGACACCATCAAGTGACATTATGTCAGTAGAAGCAGTTCCATCAGTGGCACCCAGCAATGTTGAGCAGGTGCAGACACCAAGAAGTGACTTCATTTCAGTAGAAGCAGTCCATCAGTGGCACCCAGCAATGTTGAGCAGGTGCAGACATCAGTCCATAATATTCACTATCACTAATCACACTGTTGATCAGAGTTTATCAGCAGAAATGAAACATATCCTAGTGGCACCAATCACGTAGAAAAAGTGCAAGTAACAGTCCATAATATTCACTATCACTAATTAGACAGTTCATCAGCAGTAATTAAACATTTCCATGTGGCACTCATTATGTTGAACAAGTGCAGGTAACAGTCCATAATATTCACTATCACTAATCAGACAGTTCATCAGCAGAAATTAAACATTTCTAAGTGTCACACATCAATTTGAACAGGTGCAGGTGTGAACAACAGTTTGAATGCACACACAATTGCTTTTACAAAATTATTATCAATGCTCTTACACTAAACATACAAATCATAACAAACACACAAATGATGTCAGATAATTGTCATATTAACTATTACAAGTACACAAACATCAGTAAACCTATAATATTTATGGGTGTCAGTGCAAGCCACTGCAAACAAATAAAATAATATTGAGGAGATAGGTGGGTAGGATTAGGAAAGGAAAACACACCAAACACAAACTGCCTATTGGCTTCCGTCTCGGGTTCTTCGGCCGACGTTCATCTAATGATTTTTCTGACGTTTCGCCAGCACGAGTGGCTGGCATTGTCAAAGCTTCACCCTCCATTGCCGGTGGTGAACTGGAGGCGAGCTCGCGGCCGCAGACTATATGTACCTGGCGCGCCAACGTCCGAGGGCTTCTCCACGGTCATTTCCGGTGCGGTTCTCCTCTTGCTACCTGCGACGGTCGTTCGCTGCAGTACGGGAAGCCAGGATCCGTTTACCTTAAGGCTTTCCTCCTTCTTGTTGAAACTGTTCGCGTGTTTTTGGATTTCTACAGCTTCTCTGAACAAGCGCGTGTGATAGTGCTTCTCTACAGCCAGAACTTCCGTGTCGGCGAATTTTATTGCGTGGTCGGTCTCATTCAGTGCGTGCTCTGCCACGGCCGATTTCTCCACCTGCCCCAACCTGCAATGTCGCTTATGCTCTTTGATCCTGGTGTTAATGGATCGTCCAGTCATTCCGACATAAACTTTTCCGCATGTGCAAGGTATACGGTATATTCCCGACATTGCAAGTGGGTCTCTTTTCTCCTTCGCCGATCTAAGACACTCTTTGATCTTCCTTGTCGGTTTGAAAATCGTCTTTACGCCGTGTTTGCGCAATATACGGCCGATTCTGTCCGTCACTCTGGGAATGTATGGCAGAAAGGCCGTACCCGACATTTCTTTTTCTGGTTCTTTACTTCGCCGAGTGTTTGGCTCTGTTACACTTCTAATGTAATTTGTGGAGTACCCATTGCTCCTCAGAACAGTTTCCAGGTGTTGCATTTCTCGTTTGAGGTGTTGAGGCTCACATATTCGTCCTGCTCTCTTTACGAGCGTACTAATCATGCCTCTTTTCTGGCTCGGGTGGTGGTTTGACAGTTTGTGCAGGTATCGGTCCGTGTGTGTCGGTTTTCGATACACGCTGTGTCCCAGGTTTTCGCCGTCCCTTGTGACCAGCACATCTAGAAATGGCAGTTTCTTGTCCTTTTCTACTTCCATGGTAAATGTTATGTTGGCATGGAGGCTGTTCAAGTGTCTCAGGAATTCACCGAGCTGTTCTTCACCATGGCTCCACACCACGAAAGTATCATCGACGTACCTGTACCACACCTTAGGTTTGCAAGTCGCCGAGTCCAGTGCCTGTGCTTCGAATTGTTCCATGAAGAAGTTGGCCACCACTGCACTGAGAGGACTACCCATGGCGACGCCTTCCAGCTGTTCGTAGAAATCGCCATTCCACGTGAAATAGCTCGTGGTGAGACATGCATGGAAGAGCTTTTTGATGTCTTGCGGGAACATGGAACCGATGTGCTCCAGAGCAAGACATCAAAAAGCTCTTCCATGCATGTCTCACCACGAGCTATTTCACGTGGAATGGCGATTTCTACGAACAGCTGGAAGGCGTCGCCATGGGTAGTCCTCTCAGTCCAGTGGTGGCCAACTTCTTCATGGAACAATTCGAAGCACAGGCACTGGACTCGGCGACTTGCAAACCTAAGGTGTGGTACAGGTACGTCGATGATACTTTCGTGGTGTGGAGCCATGGTGAAGAACAGCTCGGTGAATTCCTGAGACACTTGAACAGCCTCCATGCCAACATAACATTTACCATGGAAGTAGAAAAGGACAAGAAACTGCCATTTCTAGATGTGCTGGTCACAAGGGACGGCGAAAACCTGGGACACAGCGTGTATCGAAAACCGACACACACGGACCGATACCTGCACAAACTGTCAAACCACCACCCGAGCCAGAAAAGAGGCATGATTAGTACGCTCGTAAAGAGAGCAGGACGAATATGTGAGCCTCAACACCTCAAACGAGAAATGCAACACCTGGAAACTGTTCTGAGGAGCAATGGGTACTCCACAAATTACATTAGAAGTGTAACAGAGCCAAACACTCGGCGAAGTAAAGAACCAGAAAAAGAAATGTCGGGTACGGCCTTTCTGCCATACATTCCCAGAGTGACGGACAGAATCGGCCGTATATTGCGCAAACACGGCGTAAAGACGATTTTCAAACCGACAAGGAAGATCAAAGAGTGTCTTAGATCGGCGAAGGAGAAAAGAGACCCACTTGCAATGTCGGGAATATACCGTATACCTTGCACATGCGGAAAAGTTTATGTCGGAATGACTGGACGATCCATTAACACCAGGATCAAAGAGCATAAGCGACATTGCAGGTTGGGGCAGGTGGAGAAATCGGCCGTGGCAGAGCACGCACTGAATGAGACCGACCACGCAATAAAATTCGCCGACACGGAAGTTCTGGCTGTAGAGAAGCACTATCACACGCGCTTGTTCAGAGAAGCTGTAGAAATCCAAAAACACGCGAACAGTTTCAACAAGAAGGAGGAAAGCCTTAAGGTAAACGGATCCTGGCTTCCCGTACTGCAGCGAACGACCGTCGCAGGTAGCAAGAGGAGAACCGCACCGGAAATGACCGTGGAGAAGCCCTCGGACGTTGGCGCGCCAGGTACATATAGTCTGCGGCCGCGAGCTCGCCTCCAGTTCACCACCGGCAATGGAGGGTGAAGCTTTGACAATGCCAGCCACTCGTGCTGGCGAAACGTCAGAAAAATCATTAGATGAACGTCGGCCGAAGAACCCGAGACGGAAGCCAATAGGCAGTTTGTCAACAAGTGGCCACGAAAGCCTCAACAATTTTGTACACCAAACACACTCACTCATCTTTCATCCACATTAAGTACTACTGTGTAATTGACTAGTGTTAACTGTGTAAATCCACTTCTGTCAAAATTTCATGTTCATCATGTGTATCAAGTAATAGTGGCAGCAATGTATAACAGTCAATAATAGTTAAGTCAACGTCATAGTCATCATGTCAAGACCAATGTTTGCCAAGCCAGATCAAAATGTACGGTTGCTGAACAATTGTCAGTGTGCCAAGATATGCAACTTCCTCTCTCCAAAAAAAAAGTACATACTGCTTAGTGATTTAACAAAGTGTGTGTAGACAATCTTCCTTCCATTTTAGTGTTCTAGTCTGCTATCTTCATCCTCCTTGTTCCATATAGACCAACAACAAAACAAAAAAAAAAAAAAAAATATGCACCTCACTTATTTTACCTCTTATACACCATAACTCCAATCAACTTCATATAATCTCAATACCTCCATAATACCTCTTCAATACGTCGATACATATAAACCTTATTGCCAGTATCATTTCACTTCCATAACAACTCTTTCCTCTAGTCAGTCTCCTCGAACACGTACAGATAAAATCCTAATGCAAACCTCATCATCCTATACAATCCGAAGACACACTGTCAACACACAACCTCTGTGTAATCCATCTGACCAAAATCTTCTACTCATTATGAATTATAAACAAAGAATGCATACATGACCTCTAACAGACTTAGTTCGAATAACTCTCAGTAATTAAGTACGATTACGGAGTGTGAATGATCCTAATATTTCACAGTGTATACACCACTTCAAGAATTATGGCAAACAGAAGCAAACATGTGGAGTATTTCTTGTGTCAAGTGTCACTTCCTATTTCAATTGCTCACGAAAAATGCAGTGTAATAACTGTGTTGGTATATCATGTCGTTAGCTTCCTTCCTATTGGCATACATTTATACAGCCTTCATAAAACCTCCAGCTCATGTGACTTCTATGATGTTTCTTGTACTAAAGTCGCTCATCGAATTACTGCAGTTCATTTTCTTATGTTAAAATATAAAGCACTGAGCGTAAGCAAAACAAGCAACAGTGAGTAAATATACCAGTAGTGAACAGAATGTCAACAAGTGGATGCAGCACAATTCTTACAACGAGGCTATGCCAAATAAACAATCTATAATTAATACAATAGTGTAACCTAAACTCTACGTTTGTACACTGTACATCAGCATTGCTATATACCAAATTAAAGAATAGTTATGACAACAAGCAGAAATGTGTAAATGTGCAATCCATACGCATAGCAGTAAACATATATCTTACGTAATAAACAGGTCATTAGCATCGTATCTTAATAAGTAAACATGAAGGCGCAAGCAGATAAATCACAAAGTATAACTTACATACCTAACCACATCAGCACAATTAATCAGGTGACAATTATAATTTAAATAAATAGGCACAGCAGGCACCTAATTAAAAATATGACATCAGTGAAAAAGCAGTGCAGCCAAGCGATGCATAATATACACAAGTAACAATCCAGTTCATTAATAATCATTGTCAAAATCAGTTAACGTACGCAAGCACGTCGCTTCACAAGTAATTTCATTGAACATGTAATTAGCACAAAGTATGAATCACGTAATCGCGAGCAGCAAATTACGTCTAAAGTATGTACCTAAGTGGAAATATGTTACCTGAAAAATAAACTCAATTAATAATTACCTTTTTAGTTTATTACTTTCTTCTTCGAAATGACATTTTTCCTGAAATTTTCTCGATAGCAAGTCGTCTTAACGTCGGACACGCACAGAATTTACCTGAAGTTCTTAAATATTTTAGAGAACCGTATCCTGAAAAATACTGAATGTTAATAACAGAATTCATCAAGTCACTATAGCTTTATACTGAATTTAGTCGGAGAAATTAGACTGTGTATTTATTTACGGCTGTCAGTGCATTCGCACTGAGCGCTCGATCAGCTGTAGGCGCGTGACGTAGGAAGTGATTGTTTGCGGTCAACGACTGCCTTGTGCGGCGCGCAGACTTGACTGTTGCTTTGAGTATGTGCCGCCGCCAAAACACAGCGCGGTACCCTTGAACTCTCTGCGTGTTTACAAGTAGCTGTTAGTCTCTCAAAAATATGTCATTCCACAAAAATTTTGACGTTTGATATATGATGTATTCCCTTAGAGCGTCGAGATTTAAGAGTTTCTACTTCAACAGTGTTATCATGTATAATTTTGCGAACTCTATATGGACCGTTATAAAGCAGAAAAAATTTCCGACACAAGCCTTTTCCTTTGTGAGACAGACGGTGAGACTTAATTAACACCTTCTGACCAACTGACAAGATTTTTAAACGACCAGGACGCTTTGCTGATTTCACTCTTCTAGCAGCCGCAGATGCAATATTTTGTAGAGCCAGGTTGACAACTTCAGAATGCCGCAGTTTCCGTGTAGGCGGAAAAGGAACGATTTCAGAAATGCGATTTGTCGGTGCTTTGTTTTTTAATATCAGTATAGGTGGTAAAGAAGTTGAGTCGTTAGGAAGTTCATTCAGAATGTTTTGAAAAATATGAAGATACTGATCCCAAGTTCTGTGATTCTGATGACAATAAAGACGACACAATTTATTGATTTCCTTCATCCATCTCTCTGAAGCGTTAGATTGAGGGTGAAAAAGTGAAATGAAAATTGGTTTAATTTTACGACGCCGTAGAGTACGAAGCCAAATTTTAGAACGAAACTGTGATCCATTATCTGATATAACCTTATCAACATGACCCACTTCTTTAAGAAAATGGTTAATGAAACCATTAGATACTGAACGAGCTGTTGCTTTGCGTAACGGTGTAAAACACACATATTTTGATGTCAACTCCAATGCTACGAAAATGTACGCAAAACCATTAGTAGATCGAACCACTGGACCGAACAAATCAACTGCAGCCATGTCCTTTAATTTTGCTGGATTGATAGGAAACAACGGTGCTCTGTGAGAAACTGTCGGCGGCTTAGCCTTTTGACATAATTTGCATTTGACAAGAACAAATCGAATACGTTCTTCCATATTATTGAAGTAGCAATTTTCTCGTAATTTATGAAAGCATTTTCTGGGACCAAAGTGTGCATAACTGAAATGCGTATACCAAATCAGCTTATTAACCCACTCATCAGGAATACAAACTAACCAAACAGAGTTGTCGACCGATTTTCGTTTAAAAAGAATGTCATTGCGAACTAAATAATGCTGTCTAATCGCTACGCTTTCCTTTCTCCTCCACTTCTCCTTAATGTCCTTCCAAATTGGATCCTTATTTTGCTCCTTAGCGATGTCCTGGAGCGAAGACGAAATAAAGTTCTCAAACGCAACACCTTGAATATACATCAAACAATAATTGTTTTCCTTGCAGTCCTCTTCAGCACTATGTGTCAAACCCATAGGTGCACGTGATAAAGCATCGGCAACAATATTTGAAGAACCCTGTATGTAAACAATACTAAAATCAAACTCCTGTAGGTACAACGCCCATCGTGACAATCTGCCACGAGTTAATTTTGTCGACATAAGAAATTCCAGAGCTCGATGATCGGTATAAACCTTAGTATGTCTGCCAAACAAAAATGTGCGAAATTTTGTAAAAGCCCATACAACAGCTAAAGCTTCAAGTTCCGTAATCGAATAATTCTTTTCTGATTTAGAAAGAACACGACTTCCAAATGCAATAGTTTTCTGGACTACAACGCCGTCTTCTTCTATCTCTTGAAATAAATGTGCACCTAGGCCTTTGTATGTTGAGTCCGTCGCCAAACAAAAATCTTTAGATAAATCCGGGTGTGAAAGAAGTGGAGCAGCAACTAAAGCATCACGAAGTTGTTCAAATTCTGACTGAGCTTCCTCATCCCAACACCAATTAGATTTCTTTCCAGATAGTTCACATAAACGAGGTGTGGCCAAAGCGTCCAATCTAACAAAGCGTCTAAGAAAATTACAGACACCAAGGGAACTACGAACATCACGTTTTGTGGTAGGAACAGCATAATTACGAATAGCGTCTAATTTTTCTGGATCAGGAAGAATACCTTCTGTAGAAATAATGTGACCGAGAAATTTCACCTGAGAACGACCAAATTCAGATTTTTCTAAGTTCACTGTAATGCCAACTCTTGCAAAAATACGTAATAATGAATCCAAAATTTTTTTGTGCTCACTCCAAGAACGTTTAGCAATAAGAATGTCGTCAACGTATGAAGTAATGTTGTCACGAAGATAAACAGGTAAAATTTCATTTAAGCTACGAATGAATGCTGCTGAAGATACAGTAAGTCCAAACGGCAATTTCCGAAACTGGTAACAGTTACCAAAGGCTGAAAAGGCAGTATATTTTCTACAATCAGGGTGGAGTTCTATTTGCCAAAAACTCGCGCGCATATCAATCGTGGATAAAACTTTAATTCCATGAAAATGTTGAAGAAGTTCATCTAAAATTTGTGGACGGTCAGTTTCAGGAATGATGATATTATTTATCTGTCTGGAATCCAGAACCAAACGAATTGACCCATCCTTTTGAAGAACAACGTGTAATGGGCTAGTATAAGGACTGACTGCAGGCTCAATAATGCCCTGATCTAACATGTACTGAAGTTCATTCTTAACCTTGTCTCTGTAAGCCAAAGGAATAGCGTACGTTTTCCCGCGAAATGGTGTGTGTTCTTTTACTTTAAATAAATATTGTAAGCCTTGTATAGTTCCCGTGTGATGACTAAACACTGTAGCATGTGAAGTCAAAATTTGGTGCAGCTCTTCTCTTGCAACGTCATCAGGCACTTCAGCTTTCTTAACCTTTTCATTAATTAGTTCTTCGCTATTAATTATATCATCCATCGCGTCTCTGTATCTATTGTCATTGTCATGAATAAACACATTGTCGTTATAATGCTCAACGAAAACATCAGAAGTAAGAAACCTTAAACATTTTGTATCTGACTCAGATCTTGTTAAACACTCGGCATTCCGGCAACAGTCAAATTCACACTTCCTTCTTTAAAGTTCAAAATTGCCTTATGTGCGTTAAGAAACTCCATACCTAATATAATTTGTGTACTGAGTAATGGAACAATAATAAAATTAGCAGAAAATTCGTAACCTTGACAATTGAAATTTAGGTTGGTCTGTTGTTTAACTTCTACACCTTTTCCAGAAATCGCTCCTCGAATTGTAGTTTTAGAAATAGGTAACACAGGACAGGCAATAGTTCTTTCACATATACGAAAAACTGATTCACTAATGACATTCAATGGGCTCCCAGAATCTAAAACTGCAGTGAACTTATTCTTACCCACACATACTTCAATAACAGGATGTAAAAATGCGTCTACATTATTTTCCTTTTCGTCTAACAAAATGTCTCTCATGTCTTCCAGGCGTACGTAGTGTAAAGCCGTAGTGTCATTACTTTCTGAACCTTCTATATTGCTGCCAGAAGCCGAAGCTGCTAGTCATTGTCGATTGTTTGTGTCACGTCTTTGAGTATTCGCGTCATTTCGCGGATCCATTTCTACGATTTGCACTTGTCTCTCTGAAGGTCTGTCACGTGGAGGATGCCAATTAGGTCCCTCCTGTCTGTTAGATACAAATTCTTGGTTGTGTCTGTTATTAAAATTTCTGTTTTCCTGTCTGTATACATAACTACTTCTTGTGTAATTTCGACTGTCACTTCTGAAATTATTGTTGTATCTACTACCCTGATTATTTCTGTAGTAAGAATTTCTATTACTGTATGAATAATTTCTGTCTTGATAATGCCGATTACTGTTTCCGTATGATTGATCATTCCGGTACGAATTACCGTTATTATAATTGTCTGTGTAATTTCTGTTAGAACGTCTGTTATTGTCATAGGGCTGGTATCTATTGTCCTGTCTGTTACGTCTGTCATTCTCAAAATTACCCATATAACGCCCGTTCCGATCACTATCCCTTTTCTCTGAAAATCTACTGTAATTACTGTTACTGAAAAAATTACAGGAAGTCCCATCGTCGTTGTCATACTCAAGTTCTTGCAACAAAGTCTTAAAAGTCTCAATGTCGTCTTTACATCTTCCGGCTAAAGCAATGTGTCTTATGGATTGTGGCAGCTTAGTTAAACAAATGCGAATTAATTCAGTCGGGCTGCAAGGGTTGGAAAGGAACTGATTCTTTCGAATCATGTCTTCAAAGTATTCTGCCGGCGTGCGGAACTCAGACTGTTTAAAATTACGCTGCATAATCAGACTATGTTTGACTCTGTCTTGTGTGTTTTCGGACCAGTATGCCGATAAAAATGCATGATAAAAATCATTCAGATTATTACAATCTCTAATGAGTGCGCGCATCCGCGTCGCCGGTTCGTTTTCTAAATATCCACACATAAATTCCAGTTTGTGACTTAGTGGCCAATTTGGTGGAAGTGCGTACGTAAATTGATCTAACCATGAACATGGATGTATGTCATTCTTAGAATTGCGGAAGATCTTAAATTTCCGAACAGTCAAAAAGTGTTTATAGTCAAAGTTTTCACCTCGTGGCGACAAAGACCTACCGCATCTGTCCCAGTCCGAATGTCGATTATTATAAAGTTCGCGCGCCTGGCGCTCTCTTGTTGCATCCCGTAAATGAAACAAATTATTTTCTTCAAAGCCCTCTGCTATCTGTGATTCTAGATTTCTTCTGCTGTCTTTTCCTACGATTTCGCCTTCGATCTGTTTGACTTGCTTTCGTAATGCCTCAACTTCCCTTTTACCGCGTTCATTAAATTTTCCCTGATTTTCAACATGCTTATTTATGTTCTGGTACTCTTCGGTTTCTGCAAATGGCAATGGTGCTGTATCATCTGAATCTCTGTCCCCATTTAAACTAAGACTTGTCAATTTGTCTGAAATCTCCTCAACTCTTTCCGATAAATCACCTATTTGTTCTTTCTGTTTATTTACGTCTTCCGTAAGTGTCGCGACTCGGGTTTCAGTATTAACACATTTGGTAGTTAACTGTTCACATTGTTGTGTTAGGTTATTTATTCTGTCATTTGGTACGGATTCCTCGATTCTCTCAAATATTTCTTCCTTATCCTTTGCACGTTGTAAATTTAACTCTGAAAATTTCTGTACTATCACGCGATCTCTTTCTTCCTGTTCTCTATCCTGTTCCTTTTGTCTGATTTCTACTGCGATTAATCTATCATTGTGAGCATTCAAAATTGGTTGTACTTCTTCTCTGATTTCTTTCTTTAATTCATCTTTCATATTTTTGAAACATGTCCCTATTCGTGAGTCTAACCGTGTTGCCAAAGTTCCCATCTCTGTTTTTAATTCAGATCCAAACCGTGTTTCCATTGTTCCCATTTGTGATCCCAGTGAGTCTAACCGTGCTTCCATTGTTTCCATCTGTGTTTTTAATTCAGATCTAAACCGTGTTTCCATTGTTCCCATCTCTGTTTTAATTGTTCCCATTTGTGATCCCAAATTTAATATTGCACCCATCAACTGCTCCATATTAACTTGTTCGAAATTCTTTTCGCCCCTAACATTTCCCGCAAAACCAGTTTCCTTCGTCATAGCTGCAAAGCTATCTGTGTTCGATACTATTCCAGAATCTTCTATCGTTAATCTCGTATTCTGTAAATTTTCTGATTGAGAAAAATTTTGAAATGGTTCCGGACTATCTTCCCGACTTATTACATTGTTTTCCACTTCATTATCCATCACACTGTTCTCCTGTGTTGGCGAGTTCGCCATGTTAACAATTTCGTCATTCTCACTATTCATCATTTTTGCCTTTTTCATTGATCGCGTAATGATTTACAAAATATACAAAACTCGTCACTATATGAAAATTACACACAATGACACTTTATCTCCAACAATACCATTCACACGAAATGTTTCCTTCAAACACGATTAACGAACAATTGAAATAATTGCACTAAATTGTCAAATGCGTATACACGACAACAAATCAAATTCTGAGAAAAAAATACCATTAGAAGAATGACAATTACCAAATCTACACATGCAATATAGACTACAATTACTAAACTACAAATTACTACAACAATACTACTGTCTACTATTTTTGCAATCAGAAGAATTCCAAGGGACGATCCTGGCAGGGTCGCCACGTGCATGGGGGCTTAATTAAAATAAATATGAATGCAAATATTTTTAGTAGCTGTAAGTCCGATTACGCAAGTCTCGTAAACGGCTGGCCCTGATTAGTATTATTACGCAATCTGACTGCTTAGAATGACAACAAACAATGGAAGAAAATTTTCGTTAACACAGTTAGCTAATTAAGTCCCCAGCAACTATAAAACCTACGAAACCAAAGCACAAGTATAACTGTTCTGTATGTGGAAGTATGACTCAACGTACACATCTGGCACGGTTCTTCTTCAACAAGACAAGAAATTTTAAATACCATTTATACTGACGCGATAAAAGAAAATTAGAAATACTATAATTGTGCAAGAAAACCAAAATTACACTCTAATACAAGGACACACGCCAGATGCTTTGTTGACTGAACCTGTACTGACATACTTTCCAGGACACTCCAATAATAAAACAACATAATACTTATTACCTTCATATATATTGACGAAAAGCACTCGGATCATTACAATATCTCCATTGGAATAACATCTGCTATCTCTCCCATCAAATAACTGCATAAAACATGGGACAACACTCTCCACTACCACATCTCACTCTGACTTCACGACAAGCAGTGTCCACCACAACTTCTCGGCAAGAACTGCCTGTCGCTGCGTCTCAATAATCACTGCCAGTGGAGGCGGCGGAACAATACTCTCTGGCGCGATTTTTGGCGCTGTGGCTCAGTGTAGCCACCTTTCAATGCTATTGCTCAGTTTACTAATTCTACTTTCATGCTATGCTTACTTATTTATGTCTTGCTTCTTCAAAATTCTAAATACACACAAATTCTTTCTTAAAGCTAACATACTTATACTCTAAAACACAATTGAAATCGTCTTATTACTACTACTGTTTACATATGACATGCCATTGAATAAATAATTTTACATCTTTACGTGGATACAGTCCTTTTATTTTCCCCGTCTGGGGATGTGCTAACAAATAGCTACATTCGTGTGGTACCTTTATTACTTCAAAAGGTACTGAATATAACAATTGCCACTTACTATTTTGCTTTAGGATGGCTGAGGATTTGGGGTGGTTACGAATAAGCACCATGTCCACTACATTGTATTTCAGTTTGTTAGTTACACCTCGGTCGTACTTCTTTTTTCTCTTTGCGGCACAGCTAGTTAGGTTGTCCCATACCTTTTTTATCTTTTCCTCTCTTGTTTCTGCCCTGGCTGGTAGTCTCGGTAAAGGCGTGAGCCATTCACTTTGTGTTTCATTAACCCCTTTCAATATCTCTACCGGTGGGTATCCTGTACTTGAGTGGGGTGTTAAATTGTGTATTTCTACGAATTTAGGTACCAACTCAGGCCATTTTGTGTGTCGGTTCCCTATGTAAATTCTAGGGAACTTATTCAATTCTCTGAATGTTCTTTCGACTAAACTTGCTTCTGGATGGAACCGGGATACCAGAATATGCTGATACCTTGTTCCAGTAGGTAATTTTTCCAAGTGCGACCCGTGAAATAAGTGGCATTGTCAGTCGTTATGGCTTCAGGTTTCCCCACGTGAGGCAAGTATTCTTGATTGATCCGTCTGACTATGTTTTTGGCAGTAGCTGATTTTATACAATAAATTGCCAAGTATTTGGAAAAAATATCGTACATGGCCAGTATATATTTCATACCTCCTCTGGCCGTGGGATAGGGACCTGCTACATCCAAAGATACTAATTGAAGCGGCCGGAGTGGAACTATGGGATGAAGTTCAAATTTTGTGGACCTATTATAGTGATTTGCTTTCTGACATATAGCGCAAGTCCTAACTGTTACCTGAATTTGGTGTTTCATTCGGGGAAAGTAGCAGTATCTCGCCATGAGTTCTGCGCACTTCCCGATCCCTGCATGGCCCCATGCCAAGTGCGTGTGCCGTATTATGACTTTGACGGACTGGTTAGGTATACATACTGCCCAGCAGTCTTCTTTCGTGCTAAGTTTATGATATAAAAGGTTGTCCACGATTTTAAAACCTTGCTCATCTCTATTGTTAGCATCATTTTCAATATTACTAATGATTTGTGCCCACATCGGATCTGAACTCTGTAGTTCAGACATATTTTTACACATTTATAAAAAATCCTTCCTGTACGCATTGTCTTGTACTAAAAGCACTTTATACTCGGCGGATTGTTCTAGCATTTCTGCTAACTCCGGTAATCCTACCGGCAGTCGCGACAAAGCATCTGCTACTATGTTATCTTGGCCTTTTATGTACATAATCTTTATTCGGTATTCTTGTAAGGTAAGCATCCATCTCCTTAGTCGGGTATGGAGTAACTTGCATGACATCAAAAAACTTAACGCCTGGTGGTCACTATACACTTTAATCTCCTTCCCATATAGATAGTAATTGAACTTTTTTACAGCCCAGACTACGGCGAGCGCTTCCAGCTCGGTTGCCGAGTAGGCTCTCTCGCAGCTAGTTAGAGTCCTATTGCCAAAGCCGATAATCTTTATTGTTGCCGGGTCGTTGCCTTCCTCCCACTGGAACAGGCACACTCCCAAGCCATAGGAACACGAGACCGTCGCAAGGCAAAAATTCTTTGACAGGTCCCGGTGCTGCAAAATATTTGCATTCAGCAGGGCGGTTTTAATTGCTTCGAAAGCTTGCTGGCATTTGTCCGTCCAAACCCACTGCACATTTTTTCGCAGTAGATTTAACAATGACGCATCATTTAACAACTGATTAGGTACGAATCTTCTGAAAAAAGACGTAAGTCCAATGAACGCTTTCAATTGTCTTTTAGTTCGGGGTCTCGGAAATTCTCGGATCGCCTCTAGTTTTTTGTTGTCTGGGCTGATACCAAGCGGCGTGATAAGGTGGCCTAGAAATTTAATTTTATTGCGTCAGAATTTTGACTTTTCTAAATTTGCTGTCACACCTGCTTGCTTAAATTTCTCTAATACTCTCTGCAGCAATTCCATATGTTCGTCCCAAGTAGCAGTAGCGATTACAAGGTCATCAACATATATTGTGATTTTTTCTAACAAGGCTGGACCCAGTACCGTGTCTAGAGCAATAATAAATACTCCAGCACTTACATTCAACCCGAAGGGAAGTACCTTGAATTGGTAACTTCGCCCTCCGAATATGAAGGCTGTTTACTTCCTTGATTCTGGTGTAAGTGGGATTTGCCAGTACGAACTTTTAAGATCGACCGAGGTCAAGTACTGCACTCCGTGGAATTTTTGTATCTGCTCATCTAAATTTTCTGGACGAGTCCTGACAGGTATAATAATTTTATTGATGTCCCGCGCATCTAACACTAGCCGGATTTTTCCGTTGGCTTTCGCCACTGCTACAAGAGGACTACTGTATGGGGAGAAAGAGGGCTCAATGATATCCCACTCTAACATCTTCCGAATCTCTTTAGCCACTACTTCCCTCCTCAACCAAGGGATGGAGTAAGATGCGCGACAGTATGTTTCGTGGGGCATCACCTCTATGTGATAGTGGTACCGCTTGATAATTCCTGGTCGGTCGGTAAATACCATGTTATATTCCGATAGCAGCTGCGTCAACTGTTGCTTTTGTATGTTGCTTAAACTTTCAGATTCCTGTACTTTGGTTTGAATTGCATCAACATTTGTTTCAAAATTTCTATCTTCTAAATTCGGATAATAGAGGTCTGCTACATGTGAACAATCATCGAGGTGTAGTACCCAGGGGTTCCTACATTTGATATTAATTCGGTTGCAACATGGCACAAGTACCTCCTTCGATTTCACCATAGACAACTCAATCCTCCTACCTTTATTAACTATGCTTAGTTTTCCCGAGGAGAGGTCGATCACTGCGTCCCTCTCACGGAGAAAATCTACTCCCAGAATGCAGGCCACCTTTAACCCTTCAACAATGAGGAAAGAGCTCACTATGGCTTCGCCCTCCTTACAAATCTCCACCTGCACCTGGTACTTAACTAATTGGCTCTGTGCACTTATAGCTCCAGACACCTTGCAATTATTAACCGGGAAAGTCGGTATGCTACGTCCTTTCCCCAGCGCTTTAAACAAATCTGTACTCATTACACTCACTGAGGCACCTGTGTCGATGATTATATTCACTGCAACATCATTGATTTTCGCTTCTATTATGGCTTGCACATTCTCGTTGCTATCTTTCTTACATTCATGCGGTTAGGTCAGTAGATCTTTATCCATACTGATACCGTCGTTGTATCGCAGCATATGTATTCCAGGGATATTATTGTCATTCGTGTTGCTCTCACTCCATCCCTCGGCCAGCGATGGAGAGCATATCGAGGCCGATTCTAGTTTGTTGAATGGCTTGCTTGCGACGTACTTGGACGACTATTGTCCGCGACCTCTACTATATTTACATTTTGATTTGTAGGCCGCCACGACTGCGCAATAGGCGCGTTTTGCAGTGGTGGTCTGTTGTTGTCGTACCGGTCATTACCTTGCCGTTCTGGGCTTGGTCGCTGATTCTGATTCCAATTGCGATTACTGTCACTGTAATTGCTATGCCACTAACCTCGCGCATTTTTCCAGCGGTTGGTCCCTGGCAGTCCGGAATCGTACCGGTCGTCAAATCGACGCTTTTTGTTATAGTACGGTTGACCATACCCGTTCTGACTTCTCCCATTATTACAATTTTGCGAGTGCTCTTGCCGCTTGTTACCACCCCCACCATTTCCATGGTTGTGGTTTTGTGCACTATTATTTCTGTCATGTTTACACCCTGATCCATTATTCCGCGAGTGATCGCACGCTGCTTTTGCGTCTTCCTGGATTAAATCTATTGAATCTAGAACGGACAGGAAATGTTCCATGTCGCTCTCTGGTACGTGTATTAATTTCTCTTTGATATGAATGGGTAAATGTGATTTTAGGAGTCTTATTACGTCTCTTGGTGGGATAGGCTCATCCCAGTAACGCGTTTTGTTTATATACTTCTCGAAATACCGTCTCAGATTCCCAAGACGGGGTGAGTACGGTTCGGGATTGTATACTTCTTTTCTTAGCCGCTCTTGTATACAAGGCGACCAGTATTTCGACAAAAACGCCCTTTCGAATTGTTCATATGTCATGCAGCTGGCTGCTACTTCCATAGCCCACAACGCTGCATCACCCTGAATGTATGACATTACGTATTGAATTTTCTGAGCTTCGTTCCACACACTAGGCAAGATATTTTTAAAGCTTTTTATGAATACTACTGGGTGTACTGACTTCCGTTCAGTAGTAAACGTTTGAAACTGCCTATTTTTTATCAAACTTTCTTCAACCAATATTTTTGGACTATAATGGTTTGCTCCTGGGACATAGGCTGTGTGCTCCGAACCGAAGCTACAACTCTTCGCATTATCGCCTAAGATTCACCATTGTTGCGTCGCGTATAAGTTTGTGCGTTGCCAAAAACATTGGCTGTTGGCGACATAGTTTCATGTTTAAGATGTTTGCTGCTCTGGGCTAAACCCTTTTCCAAGTCGGATATCCGTTTACTAATATTCACTTGCCACTGCGGAATATCCTCACTGAGTATTTGTTTGATGGATTGCACGTCGTTCTGTACCTGACTATTTACTGCGGTACTGAACGATTCGGAATCTCTATCTGCCATGGCTGCTTGTACCTTACCTCACTCTCCTTCGCTTCTAGCCATGAGTTGAATTCGGTTTCAATTTTAGTCGCTTGTTCGTTCCACTTCTGCTCTACAAGCTGTGTGGAATCTATTTCTAGCTTTTCTAATCGGTTGGCTAAAACACCTATCTCGTCTACCCTGTTAGTGTTTGCTACTTGCAGGTTGTTGACCTGTACAGTCAACTCCTGCACGGCTTTAGGTATCGACTCATAATTCTGTTTCATACAGGCAATCTCTTTTTTCATAATTTCTAACGATTGCACAAGTTGCTGGTCTCGCTCAGCCTGCTGGCGATCCCGCTCAGCTTGCTGGGCAAGGAACCTTTCCTCTAGCTGGCGATCTCGCTCAGCTTGCTGGGCAAGGAAATTTTGTGTTAACTGGCGATCCCGCTCAGCTTGCTGGCGATCTCGCTCAGCTTGCTGCGCGAGAAAGATCTCAATTTTTTCATCCTTTTCAGCTTGTTGTTGTGCGAATTTTGACTGGTAATCCAGCACGCGCTCTAATATCGCCTGAAGTGAATACCCACCAGGCAGATTACAACTCTCTGGTTCCTGCTTTTCTGGGGGTGGTGCAATTTCTTTATCTACATCTCCTTGAACACTGGTGGGCGGTGGCACCACTTCCTGTGCCCCTGCCCCCACATTTTCGCATGGTATATCCTCAAAGAGAGTACTTGTACTGCTTAATGCACCCGTTTCTACATTTCCTGCACTAACTAATGGCTGTTCCTCAGTATCCATATTGCTCGGACGTTGACTACGCAATTTAACCATATTCATAAATCACCTACTCGAACACAAGATCTGACAGTTTTGCCACTTGCACACAAAATATGTTAATTTATCTACAATACTCTGCACACTAAAAATTACTATCTACACTCAACTTTGCCCTGTTATAAACACTAGCGTCAAACTACGCACACCACTAGCGATATGAGATCACTTCACTGGAGTTAAGCTTCTACAAACAGGACAACTACATTGTAGTCTTACCTTTAGTTTATCTGATTTCGGGGTTCGGCTGCCCCCGGATTATGTAGTCGTTACAGTTTCTCAGTACTATCAGGATCGTTTCCTCTGACTCGCTTGCAGTGGTGCGTTTTTTTTTTTCATGAAAGAGTTTTTATACATTCATTAATACATGGCATTAATCATGATACACATACGTACATTTATCACCAAATACATACATGTATATAACAACAGACAATGAAAGAAAACACATAAAACAGTTATTATTTTCGTGGCCACTGCAAATTCGGGCCCCGCGTTTTTGGGCGACAGTTTCACATCTCTGGCCTAGTTTCGCTTCTCTGTTCCTTTTTTATTTATTTATTGTGCTTTGTTTTTACTCTCATTATTATTCTCGTAACAACTCATATATTAAATGAGATATGTTACTACGAAAAGAGACTCGAAATACCTTTTAGCGGTGCTGTGCTATACCTTTCCTTGGATCACTAATTTTCAACAAAAGAAAACGTATTATGTTCCTATTGTTCTGTATCTGGCTTTCTATTAAAGCAGTTATAGTACGCAATGATTGTTCAGCATCATAATTTTGCAGTGGATTTTTGTTAATAGTAAAACAACAATAAGTACCACGGCTAACCCGAGAACATGAGACTATTATCGGAGAAAACTAATGTTTTTACTATAAGGTTGCCAGACCAGAACTACGCACAACTAGATTTCTTTCATGTGATGAAAATAAATTATCTCTTTTCACTATTAGTACTATATTATCAGCAGCACGCGTCAGCCTGTAAAACACATCATAAAATCTGCTGCTCTGCTCTGCAACTTCGAAAGCTGAAAGAAATAATTTTTCACTTCACTGTTACCTGACCGCTTCTTTGCAGTATGATAGGTTTCATGTACTGCAATTTAAATGAACCGCGGCAGCGGCTGGCTCGTTCGTAGCGCCGCTCTGCTCCACGAATAATATTTAACCAACTGAAAATACCAGGCAAGCTTGACATGAATCATAATACAAGGTTTCACTAAATAACTCTATTCAAACATTTAAACAATTTGAGCAGTACACACCTTTTTAACAATCTTGCCTAATGGCGTCCCTCTTACAAACTTGACAAAAGAATGCTACGCTAGCATACAATATCACGTCACAGGCTATCCTTCTCACGTAACTCCAAGAAGAAGACAGAGAAATTAATGTTCGTTACGTATTATTTATACTAGTCACATATTCTCATCTTTGTTTGATATTTATCGTCTGTGGCGGTTTCATTACTTGCCGACACAGATATTATCTAAAATAAATAATAAAAAAATACATAATTTTATACAATAACAAAATATGATACACAATGTTTTCTCTTTATCACATAATATGTCTTTTACTAAGAGACGTTACAAGGTATTTAATTATCATATATTTTGTTTTTATCGTAATTTATTAATGACAAACACTTAGAGACAGTTTCTTGAGATAATTTAAACAGTAGCTTCTTTGAAACTTCCTGGCAGATTAAAGCTGTGTGCCAGACCGAGACTCGAACTCGGGACCTTTGCCTTTCGCGGGCAAGTGCTCTACCAACGGAATTGAAGCTGTGAGGACGGGTCGTGAGTCGTGCTTGGGTAGCTCAGATGTTAGAGCACATGCCTGCGGAAGGCAAAGGTCCCGAGCTCGAGTCTCGATCCGGCACACAGTTTTAATCTGCCAGGAAGTTTCATATCAGCGCACACTCCACTGCAGAGTGAAAACTTCATTCCAGCAGCTTCTTTCTTTATCCAAATTGTTATTATTTATTCTAATTATTTTTATCTCATTTGAAACACTGTTCTCAGTAGAGGACTTGAAGAATATTGCACTACATGAACTAATTTACATCAGGTTTGTGTGATAACGCACTCAGCTGCATGGACAAGGTGCTAAGATCAACTGTTGCAGATAATCGTCTCATTGGTTTGTGCATGGTGTTAGTTCAATATGACAAAATGAAATAAGAACAGGAGTCTTTTTATCGAAAAAGCGGTAGGTAGTTAAAGAAGGGAGCCAAGACGAATTCAAACTAATGTTTAAGTGAAGCAAGTAAACGAGCTGTCAAATTTTGCACATTGTTAATATCAGAACGAATTTCCTTAATCCTATGCTCTTCTTTGCTCTTTGATTGGCAACAAATATGTAACAGCAGTTCAAACTATATTTATACTTTTCATAACAGAAAAACAGTCAAATCATTCTTACAATCGAAATTCACGAAATCTGTAACTGACTTTTGTTCTAACGAATGTGTTGTCTATTGTTGGAAATTCTACATTTATTTTTTTAATGTATAGAATAGGAAGTAAATACCTGTTGTTGCACTTTTTGGGAGACTGGCTGATATTCGCATTATTAACTGACAGAGTAAAATTCCAACATCAAGGAAGAGTTGTGTGAGATAAACGAGAGTTGGTAGGCGTGTTTCTACATCTAAAATTTCGCGCCAGTCGCATAAGAGTGGCGCTAGTAGCGCCACTAAGAGGATGCAAATTAGGTTTACTTTAAATACGCGCTATAACAGTCATAACCGTTAGTTAACTTTCAGATTGAACTTAGTGTGTTGATTTTAGTCAAAAATGGCTTCAAGGCGTTGAAGACGGAAGCTAAATGTTCCTTCCGTGATTTGTAGACAGAAATTGCAGGAATGTAGGCACTGTACATGACTGTTGGCAGCGGTGGTCACAGGAATGTAAGACCTAGTTCTGAACAGCTTCCGAGACAGAAGTCTATTGTTTTCGGTGTATGGCTGTGGCGCATTGTACTGCATCTGCAGAGAAATTCGAGCAGCAGTTGGCACCACAGTGACACAATAAACTATTACAATCAGTGACTTGGAGGAAAGCTCCAAGCCAGACACCCTGTAGTGTGCATTTCAAACCCTGTCATTTGTAACTTCAGTAGTGTCAAGCGAGAGCTGATTGTAGGGCAGAATGGAGGTCTGTTGTGTTTTCTGATGAAGCCACTGAAGGCTATTTGTTGGTTAGAAGGACGCCAGGTGAACGCTTACAGCCAATGTGTCTGCAGCCTAGACATACTGGACCTACATCTGAAGCGATTTCGTATGACAGCAGGAGCACACTCGTGGTTATTATGCGTATCCTGACCGCAAGTTTGTACATCAGTATGGTGATTTGACCCTTTTTCCTGCCATTGATGAACAGCATTCCAGGGGGTGTATTCCAACAGCACAACGCTTGGCCACATGCCACTGTTGTAACCCAACATGCTCTACAGTGTGTTGACATGTTTTCGTGCTCTGTTCGATCATGAGACCTATCTCCAGTCTAGTACGTATGGGACACCTCCAGCGTCATCCACAACCAGCTTTAACTATCCCTGTATTGACTGACAAAGCGCAATAGGCATGGATGTCCATCCGACAAACTGATATTCAGCACTTGTATGACACAATGCTTGCACATTTGCATGCTTGCATCCAACATTCTGGAGGTTACACTAGCTGTTACTGTACAAGCATTTCACATTTGCAATGACTTTTCTCGTGCTCACATTGACCTGTGATCGTGCAACATTAATCACTTAAATACATTACCTAGGCAAATGTGCTCCAAAAATTTCATTACTCTACGTTAATTATGTCTCGATTTTGGGATTTTTTTCGTCAGTGTACACAGCCGGACGAAAACGAATGAATTATTCATACTGCCATATTGTTTGCATCATTTAAGAGGTTAAAATAAATTAATTTACTTTTACCTATTAAAAATATGAAGGTTTTATTGCATGTTTTGAGCACCAATTAACTGAACTTGTATCTTATCAGTAGTGCATTTACGCCCCTTCCCCCACATGAACTCTTAAAATTAGACACCTTGATAGTGTAAAGCAAAATGTGAGAAATACAGCGAATTCATCTAAAACCGCTCTGGTGGGCACTGAAGCAGCTGGCAGTAAGAAAACATTATTTCTTGCGAATTTACACTTTGCAGAGATGTCATATTTTATTTCACAGAACTTTCCAGTCTGTTTTATTAGTCTCCTGGAATGACTGTGCAGTGTTTCCGCACTGAAGCTTTTGCGAGATGGTATTTACTTCAGCATTGCACACCAAGGTATGGCATTAACTGTCCGGGTATTGATCGACACTCCGTGATGGTAGAGAAATAGTAATTGATTAATGACTGATGACTAGCGTTTTAATGATGGCTTGCATGTAAAAGCTGAAATGATAACGCTTGAAAACGTGTGGTCTCAATTCCTTAACAACCACAGGGCCACCTGTGTTTCCAGACTTCATTCGTTTCGTATATCCTGTAGTTCTAAGATAAAAAAACTGGTTCCCAGCGTCCAGTATTGCTGGAGGAGGCGTGGTGTGCTCGCTCTGCAGTGCAGCTCAGCAACCCTAATGAAGTACAGGCTATGTAGCACTGGCCACAAGGCTACGTTCTGTAGCGCATGCATCTTGTGTGTCTTGTTTGAAGCAACATAGGGGGAAAAGCTTGCTCCAGTATAGAGTGATATCGTTTAAACACTCACTCACGGTCATTACACAGCATAAATGTAGAACACTTTTGTTACGTGTGTTTAAAGAAGTTTTCACTGCAACGTAAGTAAATCTGAACAACTTTACAATAGTTGAATGTAATGACCAGTTTTTTCTGGACTATTAATTTAAATCAAATTGTGTTCACTGCACGAGCATTCAACACTGTGCAAAATAAACATTTTGATTTTGTTTCTATGTGCTCAAACAAAATATCAGTCATAGTAAGCATGACTGCTGCCAAATTGTGCTTAGTTCGTCGAATGGCATTGCTAACCTAACGAAGACATTGGGGTCTGATGCATTCCTCTCAGAAAGAGGAGTATATTTTCGCTGATGGTCTTCGCTGTACCAGTCCTATTGGCTGTGCTTGGTGCTACCTCTGAAAACGCGACATATTCGTAAATAAACAATGAATTGTTTGTGTCAAGAATGTATATAAATGTTACTGGTGTGGATTTTACTCGCGCCAATATTTTCTCTGTCTGGAGCTGGGTGTTTTGTTGGTCTCATCATTTCATCATCATCACTTGTGACAGTGACTGGATTGGATTGTGAATAAGAAACCGACTATGTAAAAATCTGGACTTTGTGCAGGCTCTGGTGACCGCGCAGTTGAGCGTCCCACAAACCAAACATCATCACTCGCACCAATTTAAGTTGTCCTCTCAGAATCCCGCCTAAATCGCGACATAGTTGGAAAAAAGCAGCCAAATATTGCAAAACATACTTGTATTGCATCAATAATAGCGTCCCAGAACCTGTTACTAACACAAAGGTAAAAAAAATATTTGCATGTACCAGGATGCGGACCTAATTCCTTCAACTCTATAACTCATCCACTCTAACCACAGGACGACGGGGAATACATGCTACTTTGAACGCCACTGTCGTTCATACTGGATCTACTGAGGACTTTCAGTGATGGTTTCATCATTTACTAACATTCGTCATTAACTGGTATCGCTATTAACTGTCATTTAATGTACCAAGGTGATGTGTTTTATGATAACTCTTCAATGCACTGTTGGCTTAAAACAGCATGCTGCCATAACATACGTCATATGGCATATCGAAAGTTGTCAAAAAATGAAGACAGTAAAGCCCAGCAGCGGACGTATAGCCGTGCAGATCAAAAAGTTTCTATTTGAAGGCCATACAGTCCAGAAAACATGGTGATCCTGTTTGGACACATTTGATAATACCGTCGCCGTAGTTCACGTTTCCAATTTTACCACACACACATTGGAAACACAAATGCTACACTAATGTATTGCCTGTATATCGGTTATAATAGTAATAATAGCGGTATTTAATTCAACTTCGAATGATTCATTGCATATGTATAAAAACAGGTTACAATTCTTAATACATAGCACAATAATACATTCTTATGAACATATGATTGAATAACAAAATGATTAAATTACATGTAGAATGGTTTGCTTAACACTATTTACATATTTTTGCACTGCACTTCTTATTCTGCATGTAAGTGCCGTATTCTTCTAATGTGTAAAATAGATTTTGTAACAGAAATTTCTTTAGCTGAAATTTAAATTTCATTTTGGATAGGGGCATAACTTTACTGGGCAATGCTTTGGCTAATATTAAACCTGCATATTGTGGACCCTTTTCATAGTGGACCCTTTTCATAGAGTGCTGTTCTGTGGTTCCTGATGTAAATTTTTTCTTTATTTCTGGTATTGTTCTGATACAAATCAGAACAGATGTTGGGCTGCAGTCATATAATGGATAATATGGCTTTTAAAATGTACATGTTTACTATGGTTAGCACACCAGTTTTTGGAAACAAGCCATGGCATGATTCTTTATATTTTGCTCCACATATGATTCTTATAGCCCTTTCTTGAAGTGGTAATAGCTTATTTAGATTTGCTTTGGTTGTTGGTCCCCAAATTTCTATTCTGTAATTCAAGTGAGAGGAAAATACAGCATGGTATACAGTCTTTAGGACAACAGAGTCTTTGCAGAACTTGCTATTCATATTAATTGCAAATATATTCTTAGACAACTTACATGCTAGAGCAGCAACATGTGTTTCCCATTTGCTTTTAATTGTTAAACTGAGGAATTTCGCACTAAACTCTTTTTTACTAATTCATTACCTATGTATAGTTTAACTTCATCATTAAAACTACTGTTGTTAACTCCATGAGACATGTTTTACTACTGCTTACAATTAAGCAGCTTGCATTAAAGTACTGAACAACTTCATTTGTCATGTTATTACAGTGGGTCTCTAGTTTGTTACATGATTCCATTTTACACACAATGGATGTGTCATTCACATACAGAAATATTTTGGAACTTTGAATTCAATATCTTTATCATTTATAAAAATCGAAAATAAGATGACCCATACTGAGCCCTGGAGCACTCCATATATTAGATCAGTGATTTTGAATTTGTGAACACAACCTTCAGTTTTAAAGAGTACCAACTGTTTTCGGTTACTCATGTAACATTTTATCTGGTTATGAGCAGTGCATCTAATGCCAATGTTCCATAGCGTTTCTAATAGGATTATGGTGTTCATACAGTCAAAGACTTTCTCCAGGTCGAGGTGTATATCTGCAAAATGTTGCTTGTTCTTGATGCCACTTATTATCACTTCAATTAACTGAGCAGCTGCTGTGCGAGTTGATTTATATTTTTAAGAATCCAGTTTGATTTTGAAATACTAGGTTGTGCATCTGGAGAAAGTCTATGATTCTGCTGTATATGACTTTTTCAACTATTTTGGAAAATACAGGCAGTATTGAGATTGGTCTGTAGTTTTCAATTTTGAGTTTGTCACCCTTTTTAAAGATAGGCATTACCTGAGCTATTTTTACTCTGTCTGGGAAGGTCCCTGATTCTATTATATTATTTACTGCTACAGACAGAGGTACAGAGACATTTTGTCCGCACACTTTTAATACATTAATACTGAGACCATCGGGCCTTGTAGAGCTAGAAGATTTTAGAGAGCTAATGATGTTAATTATTTCTTTGCTATTTGTTGGGGGCTAGATATATGCTATGCTCAGATGGATTACCTTCAAAATTATACTGCAAGTTATAATGTTTGTAACTGATAGCTTCCCGTACTGAAGAAAAATATTCTTTGAATGTATTAGCAATTTCAAGTTGATCTTTTACTATCATCCCTTTGAGGTCAATAATAAGACCCATACAGGATTTGTCTAAATGTGTTCTAAAACTGTATGTCGCTCCCCAGGCATCAGTAGTAACACTGTATGAAGCCTGAAGCTTATTTGCAATGTAGTTGCGCCTTGTCTGTATTAATAACTCTTTACAGTACTTGATAAGTGCTGAAGGCCTCCTTTAGCTTGAGATTTTGTCTATTATTCTAAATTGCGCTATATATTAATTTTAATTTTTCCCTTGCTTCAATGACATTATTATTCACCCAGATACTTTTGTTTATATTTTATTTTGTGATACTTTTGTAGCTACAACTGGGCATGTTACATCAAAACAGTAATAGAAGTCAACAGCAAAACTATCATAGGAAAAGCTGTCATTATCAAACCATGGCATGTGTACTAAAATGCAGTTCAGCCTATTGAAGTTATCATTGTACATAATTCTGTTGCTTACATATAGTTTCTTTTTAGTGACAAAGGGCATCTCATTTGCTCCAAGTTGAAGCTGTACTGCATAGTGATCGGAGATGACTAGTTTTAGAACAGATGTACTGTTATTATATTATCCAAACATGTTTTGCTGTTGCCAATCTCTCTAGTTGGTTCATAGGTAAATGAGGTCAGATTGAATTCATCGAGTAGGAGGCGCAGCATCTTAGTGTTGGTTTCATTGGTTAATAAGTCTATAGTTATATTCCCTGTCATTGTAGTATTACATGGCCATTTAACCCAGAAAATGTGCTGTATATATACAGGGTGGTCCATTGATAGTGACCGGGCCAAATATCTCACGAAATAAGCATCAAACGAAAAAACTACAAAGAACGAAACTTGTCTAGCTTGAAGGGGGAAACCAGATGGCGCTATGGCTGGCCCGCTACATGGCGCTGCCATAGGCCAAATGGATATCAACTGCGTTTTTTACAAATAGGATGCCCAATTTTCTTATTACATATTCGTGTAGTACATAAAGAAATATGAATGTTTTAGTTGGACCACTTTTTTCGCTTTGTGATAGATGGCGCTGTAACAGTCACAAACGTATAAGTGCGTGGTATCACGTAACATTCCGCCAGTGCAGACGGTATTTGCTTCATGATACATTACCCGTGTTAAAATGGACCGTTTACCAATTGCGGAAAAGGTCGATATCGTGTTGATGTATGGCCATTGTGATCAAAATGCCCAACAGGCGTGTGCTGTGTATGCTGCTCGGTATGCAGGACGACATCATCCAAGTGTCCGGACAATTCGCCGGATAGTTATGTTATTTAAGGAAACAAGAAGTGTTCAGCCACGTGTGAAACGTCAACCAAGACCTGCAACAAATGATGATGCCCAAGTAGGTGTTTTAGCTGCTGTCGCGGCTAATCCGCACATCAGTAGCAGACAAATTGCGCGAGAATCGGGAATCTCAAAAACGCCGGTGTTGAGAATGCTACGTCAACATCGATTGCACCCATACCATATTTCTATGCACCAGGAACTGCATCGCGACGACTTTGAACGTCGTGTACAGTTCTGCCACTGGGCACAAGAGAGATTACAGGACGATGACAGATTTTTTGTACGCGTTCTATTTAGCGACGAAGCGTCATTCAACAACAGCGGTAACGTAAACTGGCATAATGTGCACTATTGGGCAACGGAAAATCCACGATGGCTGCGACAAGTGGAACATCAGGGACCTTGGCGGGTTAATGTATGGTGCAGCATTACAGGAGGAAGGATAATTGGCACTCATTTTATCGATGGCAATCTAAATGGTGTAATGTATGTCGATTTTCTTCGTAATGTTCTACCGATGTTACTAGAAGATGTTACACTGCATGACAGAATGGTGATGTACTTCCAACATGATGGATGTCCGGCACATAGCTCTCGTGCGGTTGAAGCGGTATTGAAGAGCATATTTCATGACAGTTGGATTGGTCATCGAAGCACACATACCATGGCCCACACATTCACCGGATCTGACGTCCCTGGATTTCTTTCTGTGGGGAAAGTTGAAGGATATTTGCTATCGTGAACCACTGACAGCACCTGACAACATGCGTCAGCGCATTGTCAATGCATGTGCGAACATTACGGAAGGCGAAATACTCACTGTTGAGAGGAATCTCGTTACACGTATTCCCAAATACATTGAGGTTGACAGACATCATTTTGAGCATTTATTGTATTAATGTGGTATTTACAGGTAATCACGCTGTAACAGCATGCGTTCTCAGAAATGATAAGTTCACAAAGGTACATGTATCACATTGGAGCAACCGAAATAAAATGTTCAAACGTACCTACGTTCTGTATTTTAATTTAAAAAACCTACCTGTTACCAACTGTTCGTCTAAAATTGTGAGCCATATGTTTGTGACTACTACAGCGCCATCTATCACAAAGTGAAAAAAGTGGTCCAACTAAAACATTCATATTTCTTTACGTACTACACGAATATGTAATAAAAAATGGAGGTTCCTATTTAAAAAAAAAAAAAGAGCACGCAGATGATATCCGTTTGACCTATGGCAGCGCCATCTAGCGGGCCAACCATAGCGCCATCTGGTTTCTCCCTTCAAGCTAGACAAGTTTTGTTCTTTGTAGTTTTTTTCGTTTTACGCTTATTTCGTGAGATACTTGGCCCAGTCACGATCAATGGACCACCCTGTATACTCTGACCTAGGTGGCAATAGCCTGATTCACATACCTACTTAACTCTTTGAGGGGCAGGTAAACACCACTAAAATTTACCCTAGAGGGGCAAGAAAAATTATTTGCAAATTTGAAATTTCTTTCACTTGTAACACATTTGTTTTATTGTCTTGACATGTTTTATACATTTAGTTTGTAAAAATTCAATTAAACAACAACAAAATATTAACATTAAATGTGGTCACTACAGGTAACCACCACCCCATTACAGTACACAAATTCGATATTTGGTGGTTCAACTTTGAAAAACTAGTTTTTAATTTTCTTGGTATCTCTTGAAACAGTTCTTGCCTGCTCTCAGACACAAAGGTACTTTGCACACTGAACACATCCACACCGTTCGCACTGGATTTTTCTTTGAACTGCAAACTGCGCATCTTCTAGATGATGATTGAATTGGTTGTTGTTTACTGCTTTCGTGGCGAATACTTTCGTCTACGTATGGTTTGTGTGATTTGATCTGGGTTGCTATACTACTTTGGGATACAAAAGCAAAATTAGCTGCCACTGACACTGAAACTATTTTTGGAGCCAACTAGATTTTGTACACCTCTCGACAGAAGTTTTATTAGAGAACTGCTCCATTTCTATTTCTTTGTGCATAATGAATGCGTTTGTCACACTGTAGTCTAAAAATTGAAGAAACAATCTCATCCACCATTTCTCGCTTTTTCTGTCATTGGCATAGTCTGGCTTTAGTAGATCAAAATTATCCACATGGTTCATACTGGAATCGTAGTCTTTCAATACAATTGGACAAGTGATATTGGTTATTGTTCGATTTCATTTTTTGAGTTACTGTGGACACATGTGATGGTGAATGACATGTTGTAATCAAGTTGACTGCCCTGTTATCTTTCCAGCTATAGGTTACTATGCCATCATTGCTTATTTTGTAATCGAATTCCCCTCTTTCCAGTTCCTTTTCCTCCTTGAGTTTTGGTGTGTTTTTCCTTCTGGGATTTATTGTTCCACAAGCGTACACACCATTGGATTTTAGGTTCTTGAACAGATCATATGACGTAAAATAATTGTCCATGAAAATAATATGATTCTTTCATGAAGACAACTGGTTAAATTTAGAACCACTCAACTGCACACAAGACTAGAATTTGCACAGCTTGTCGTGAATGTGGGGTCATTTCCATCACTGCCATCACTGTCAACACTGCTGTCACTATAAGATATTTCTTCAAATAAAATTCGGTGACATTCGTCCTCAGTTATTCCTTTTTGGCTAGACATATTCGATGGAGACAAAAAAATATACTGGGTGGGACAGAAGGGCGGTGGTTAGCAGCACTAACCACACTGGAACTTGTGTGTAAAACATGGAAAATTCTGTTTCAATTTAAAGTTACATTACACGTAGACTTATATATGTTCAACACATAAATATAAGCAATTACTTACCAAAAATAGTCGTATAAAGAAGAGCTACAGAGAATACTGCACGCCGCTTCCAAGAACAGTGCTAAAAATGAAGAAGTATCAACTATTGTTTGAATACGCGGCAAAAATTCCCGCAGAAGACCTGCACTGCCATCTAGCGGCATTTTAGGCAACAATTAGGTGGTTGGCAGAGAGACTACTGGGCCCTGAGCGGTAAAGGGAGAAAATATTACGTGGTTAGCCACAGTGACCACTGCCCATTGAAACCGTCTACGTATGGGGTTAGTTACAGTTTTGCCTGCCCTTCAAAGAGTTAAACTCTGGTGCCAGCTCGTCACTCGACGCGACTACAGCCCTTCCATTGCATAAACTCGAAACTGTTGCGTCCGTGACGTTAAGCTGTCGACACACGGGACGAGGAAGTAAGTATTGGCGCGCACACAAACGGGATATCCAGCTTCAAGAGATACCGCGCCGTCGTTACATGGGACGATCTGGTTAACGTGATTTAGCGTTCTCCAGTGGCAGTTGTCAGCTTTGTTTGGCTTGCAAACAATACAGTTGTTCACGAAAATGGACACACTGAAAATTCCTGCATTAGCTCTCCCTTTATCATATGCAAGTCATGTTGCTCTGTCTGTGGTATACATAAACAAAAACTTCAATAACCGTGAACATGTAATAAGACAAAAAGGACGGAAGTCAAGTCACTAAGAACATCAGTTCGTACAAGTTTGCCGAATTGAACAAACTCACTCCTGACAGAGAACGCAAATATATTTATATAACATACAGAAATTATTTCTATTAATTTCTTAAGAAAGCTCCACAACCTTTTAGAAAACGCGATGGTGGAAAGAAGTTTAGTTATAGCCAAAATGTTATTAACCCTCATGTAATTATAACAAATACTAACAAGAACGACACGTTTTTCATGAATTTCCAACGTGCCATTGTTTTAAAACGGCTCATTTTCATAACACGCGAGCTATAACGCGATTATAACTAAATATGAAAATTCTTCAAGCGCCAATATAACGTCTCCCGTCGCTTTTACAACAACTGGTACCAATAACCATTCGATCTTGAGACATTCGATGTGCTGATGCTTAGAAATAGCATGTATTCATGGGGTGTTAAGTATAACACCACCGAATATGGATTTCTACTGAACACGACAAATACAGTATGGATCTTTCTTTCTGGGATCCTCAAACTTTTTGCTTGAGAGACGAGGAGCGTTCTTGCTCCCTATATGTTATACCTCACGTGACACGTTGCCGAAATATCGCAGAACACATTTTGTGTTGAAACTTCCTGGCAGATTTAAAACTGTGCCAGACCGAGAGACACAGTTTTAATCTGCCAGGAAGTTTCATATCAGCGCATACTTCGCTGCAGAGCGAAAATCTCATTCTGGATATTTTGTGTTTCAGGTTTCACATGACGAAATGGCTCCTCAATATAAAATAACATGAAGTGATATTACAAAACTCGTGGAGCGCCACATCAATTGTAGCTAAGTCCTCCCATGTGCCGACGGCTTTAATGTTTATGGGGTAATGTGTGGTACCGATATGAATGGCACCTCATCCCCTACTTACTATGCCAATAAAATATGCCTCAAAACCAGCGTTTTTCAGAGTATATTCATTTTACATTAACCCCATATTCAGAAGTTTACATTTATTTTCACATCGTGAACATTGTTTCCTTACTTACCACGTTTGGGAATTGTTGCCTGAAAAGCTTCCACTGCAAAATTCTGCAACACCCTTAGTACAGAAACAATGTTCACGGCACGTAAATAATTTTAAACGTATGAAGATGGAGTGCTAGGTATCTAGAAATGCCATAAGGGAAAAATAAACGCCTATAAAAGCAAGTGGGTGCACTCAGTTTCAACAGTTGCAGTGCTCTAATGTTCACAATCATCATCATCATCAGTGTTTTGCCAAAAGGCAGGTTTTCAATGGTATTTCTCTAGGCTGTCCAGTCTTCTGCCATCTTCTTCAGGTCTGCATAACTTCCTCTTCCCTTTATGTCGTCTATCATCTTGTATCTCCTTCTTCCTCTCAGTCTTCTTCCACAAACCCATCCTTCGAAAGCATCTGCTAGCAATCACTCCCTTCTCAATGAATGTCCCAACCAGTTCTTTTTCCTTTCTCTTACAACCTTCAGCAGACATCTTCTCTCACCACCCCTTTCCAGTACTCTTTCATTACGCACTCTTTACTTCCAGCTTATTCTCTCCATTCTCCTCCACATCCACATCTCAAATGCTTCTAACCTTTTTTCATCTTCTCGTCTCGGCGTCCATGTTTCTGCCCCATATAGTGCCACACTCCAGAAAAAAAACATTTGCCAAGCCTTTTCCTTAGACCTTTATCTAATTTGCCACATAAGAGTCTTTCAGTTGAATGCATCCTCACTATGGCAATTCGAGTTTTCACCTCCTGGTAACATCTCAAATCTTCAGTCATTATGCTTCCAAGATATTTAAATGCACTTACTTGGCTAATGGTGTATTGTCCTATTATAATATTGGGCAGTCTGCGTCTTGTACTGATGACCATACTCTTTGTTTTTGCTGTGTTTATTTGCATCCCAAATTCCACACAATGGACAAAAGTTATTTAATAATGCTAGTATGAGAAAGAACAGGAAAACAAAATACGGCAGTGAGCCAGGCAATAGCAGTTGACCAGCAATTAGGAATAACTTTGTGAATTTTGTCCACAGGCACATAATTAGAATGAAATTTAGTCCATTAACACAATTAGCAGGCACTTTTAATGTGTTTCCAAGAACACTTTTGATGATTGTCGTATAGGCATCGGTTGTTTCTGTAACACTCAATTCATGGAGGTAAAAAAAAGAAGGAAGATGGTACTGCAGATTGATGCTGTACATTGTTTTGAAGCAAGAATGGGTGGGGCCTGCCGCTTTATTAAATAGCCCAAGACGTTAGCAGATTACTGTTCGATTGCTTCTTGTTCATTATTTCTGTCACGTGCACGCAACAGCTGTTTTACATACTAAAAATTACAGTGTTTAAACGAATAGCATAGTGTGAGGAAAGCAATTTCGAACGCTTTTCTGTTCTTAAACGCGTATTTGCTCTGGTAACACGACACGTTTGGCCTCGTTAATGTAACTTGTTTTTGTTGATATATTTCGAATAACCAAGAAGAAAAGGATATGATATGAAAAGGATGATTTCGTAACGCATTTTATTCCACTTTTGCTATATTTGTATCGATAGCAAATGAAGCTATAATTCTGAAACCATTGCTTGTTTTCTTACTGGTACTTCTTCTTGTTCGTAAAATTTTCAGCTTTCAGTTCGTAAGCACAACATTTTTAATTTACACGTGTGCAAAAACACTTAACTAAATCTTCTTTCGCTAGCCTATAAAAGTGTGCGACGAGGGAAGAAGCAAGGCATGCTATTGCACCTTTGCATGTCAACAAAGTGAACGATTATTGGAATCTCAAAGAAACATTTGCATGGAGATATTCCTCCATGCAGAATAGAGATCCTGTTTTTTTAGATTGTCAGTGCATTAGCTTCACTGTAGTTTGCTCACCTTCTCACTTTTAAAACTTACCCGTGATTGCGTCATTCAGTGTTTGGCCAATAATAGCAATTTACAGGGTAAAAAGCTATATAACTTTTTAAACATCTTCCAGCATTGCGGAATGCTATAAATGTGACTAATAGAATGGTCTCAAACTCTTAAAGACACCGTTAAATGGACATTTTGCTTTAACAAGTATGTAAGTAATGTTTTAGTGATGATAGCCCAACCTGTATAAGATTTAGGCCTACCTTTCCAACAGTAGCCTATTTGCTTCTTTCCTCGGAATATTTCTCGCCAGTAACTCTGTCAGTTTTCCAGGAATAACCAAACACAGCACAATTGGAATTTACAGCTACTTTGATTATCTGCTTCGTTTTACTTTTGAATTTCATTTTGAGGTTTTCAAAGACTATAAGCCTATACCATGCTTTGCGAAATACCAACAGTTTTAGTTGCATGTTCCATGTATCAAATGGCTCTGTGCACTATGGGACTCAACTGCTGTGGTCATAAGTGCCCTAGAACTTAGAACTACTTAAACCTAACTAACCTAAGGACAACACACAACACCCAGCCATCACGAGGCAGAGAAAATCCCTGACCCCGCCGGGAATCGAACCCGGGCGTGGGAAGCGAGAACGCTACCGCACGACCACGAGATGCGGGCGTTCCATGTATCATTTGCATGATAAATCGTAATGATGTGGAACGAGTCATTATATATTTACATCAATCTCTTGTTAATCTGCCTCCACACTAATCATTTATTAGTTTTTTCGTTTTTTAATTAGATATAATTTTTTAAACATCTTCCAGCATTGTGGGAGTGCTACAGTGATTAAGAGAATGGTCTCAAACCCTTAAGACCCTGTTAAATGGATATTTTGCTTTAACATGTATGTAAATAATTTTTTAGTGATGATAGCCTAACCTACCCCATCATCGTTTACACATTACAGTAATAGGTAAACTTCTGCGGAATAGGAGGAGTTGTCAAAGAGAAACGTTTTCAGTTTCGCTTCAAATTGTACTTTGCAGTCTGCCAGGCATTTTATATCATTGGGTAAATGACCAGAACGGTTGCAGCATTGTCAGTCCCTGTTTGTGCTACAGGCAACCGTAATGTGGCGGTAATGAATGGATATTTTCTTCTGGTATTGTAAATATGTATATCATTGTTCCTGTTGAAGTGCAGTGGATTATTTACAACAAACATCATGGGGAAATAACTATTCTATAAAACGGATAGGGTGCCACTCACGCAGGCAGGCATGACTAAAAGAGTGCTCACGTAAGTTTTTAGCAAAAGCGTTTTTCATAAAGGAAGCATAGCACACACGCATGCATGACCACTGTCTCTGGCTGTTCTGGACATTATCTTTTCTGTAGTGGGAAGAAATGTGAACAATGAATTATTAGCGGCGAGAGAAATTTAGGGCATGAGATGCTGCCCCTACAATCAGAGTTGTTATGTAGTCATGTGTCGTGCAGGGACGAAACCTTTGATATAAGTGTGCGAGGCAACGAAAAACACAGCAAAGAGCAGAAAGAACGGACACCGAATAAAGTAAGGCAAATCTAAAGTCAAATGACAAATAAAACAACTACAATAACAGTAAACAGAGAAACATTTTTATTACCTCTTCCTTTTACAACTGCCGATGGCAGAACGCGGAAATAAGCTTTGTTTGCATACTTACGGGGCCGAAGGCGATCGATCATACTCGACAGTACATGAAAGAGGCACGTGGCTCGGCATTATACAGTCACGTTATTGTCATACTACTTTATATTGCTGCATATTCTTAAGCCTAGTTTATACGACGACATTGGGTTGCGCCACTCGTTGCGTGGAACGAGTCGCACGCAAGTGGTTTCTTATATGACTAGACACGGCGACACCAGTGTACACTTCAGTTTCGTCATTTTGTGGGTCCTTGAGCCGTGTCTGAAATGAAACTTCTGGCAGCTGCACGTGGCACGAGTTGTGATGGAGTTAGAGCTTGTTGCGTGGAAACTCTGCATAAGAAAAAAATAAGAAACGTGTTTCGATTCGTGACTGGATTAAGAAAAGATGTCAGCTCGGTTGCTCAGCATCCTTGCTGAAATAATTTATAACGGCAGATCCAAAAATTTCTTTTAATTATCTTAGAATGTCACCAGAACTGTTCACGATTCTTCTAAATAGAGTTAGGTATTCGATAAGAAATAAAGGTACCTTAAAGCGTGAAGCACTGTCGTCAGAACTGAAATTACGTATCATATTGCGTGCATTACAATCGAGAACACTCGGCATGCTATAAGATAACGGTTTTAGTTGGTGATGACGCCTTTTCGTTAACACAAAAATTATTAACATTAACAGTAATAATTATTAACATTACCAACAATAATAATTCGAAACAGGCCGCATTAAGAAGAGAATGGTTTGCAAACTACTCTCTTGAAGATAGATCTGTACAGTGGCAATATTTCAAAATTCAAACATATGTGAATGGGAGGCACTGCAGCGACGTTTTAAATAGATGAATATTGAATAAAGAATGCAGCTTCTTGAATTTGTATAGCCTTCCCTCCTGTCAACAATATTCCTTAACAAAGAGTTGACCAACTCGAACGATGGGATTTTAGTCTCGTAGACGAGGGCATTGCCACAGCTAGAATTACAATCGTTTGCATTTTTCTTAATTCAGTTGTATATGTGCTCCTAACTCAATAAATTTTGCCCTGCAGCTCAGATACTGTCAAACCATCTATGTTGCGATCGCACATGGCGGTCTCAGTGGTAGCATTATGTTGCTTATTTTTGTAATAAGCATCATTGAAATCCCACAAACACCTACGCAAAGCATATATATCCAAAAAGCGAACATTATTCTTCGTTCCCCACTTCATATTTCAGTTTGTCTGCACTCTACGAACACACATTACCTCAAAACCCACGCAACTAGTGCCGCCAAAGTTGGAACACGCCGAAGGTGTTTAGTTTCACCCAAGGAACATAGAATAAAAGCAATAAGTTTCACCAACGAGTTGGCAAACGCGCGGCGCGCATGCGCAGTTGCCTGCAACCAAGTGTCGTGTAAACTAGGCTTTAGCGCCTGCTAAAATGGACAGTGATCGCGCAAGTATAAGTTACCGAAAAGTACCCTCAGAAGGAAAAGTTTTGGTTAATAACATGGTTCAGTTCTGTCGACAAGAAAAACGGAAAAGTGTGTTAATATCGATAAAAACAACTCCGAAGCGAGCAGCAGCCACAGTAGGAGAGAATGTAAAGACAATGTGAACGATGTTAATAAAGCCAGACGGAGTGGTCAGAAAATTGTGACACCAAGGAAGAAGAGAGTGAGGAAGAAAACGAAATGTTTTGACGCCTTCGATAAGTGTTTACTGAAAAGAAAGTTCTTGGAATATTATGCCGTTAAAAGAGAAATACTCGCTCTTCGAAAGCTTAACAGTTGGGTGGAGGAGGATATAGGCATTAATTTCACTGGGAAACGAACCACTTTCTGGCATATTTTTTAGGACATGCGGTTTTGGTTTAAAATATGTAAATACAGACGAACATTTCTCGTTGAGAGATGTAGCGTGCTGCGCAGTACACGACTAAAGTGTGAAGAAAAAAATGGTTCAAATGGCTCTGAGCACTATGGGACTCAACATCTGTGGTCATAAGTCCCCTAGAACTTAGAACTACTTAAACCTAACTAACCTAAGGACATCACACACATCCATGCCCGAGGCAGGATTCGAACCTGCGACCGTAGCGATCGCGCGGTTCCGGACTGAGCGCCTAGAACCGCTAGACCACCGCGGCCGGCCAAAGTGTGAAGAAACCCGTCGTGCGCATACACACCATACTGTCAGTAAATATTGGCAGCATAGTGATGTACCAGGTGTGCGGAAAAATGAAAGTTCTCGACAAAGAGCAATAGTGTTTCGTGATGGAGAAGAAATGGGTTCATTGCGTCTGCAGAGCTCATCTATGATTCGAGATCAACATCGGCAGATTATCACAACGAAATGAACAGTGAAAATTACATAAAATGGTTGCAAGAGTGCCTAATACCAAATATTCCAGGTGGAAGTACTGTGGTATTAGACAATGCACCCTATCATTGTGCACGAAAATAAAACGCCCAACAGAACTTCTCGTAAAGCAGATGTACAGTCATGCGGATTTAACATGCAATGAGCCCTTGGAAGTTGTGAATGTTACAAACCCGAGCCAGAATATACAGTAGATAGAGCGCTAAAAGAATCGGAAAAGGACTTACAGTGTTATACCTCGCACCCTACAATTGTGATCTGAACACCATCGAACTTACCTGGAATTTGACTTAACAGAAAGTTTTATCGAACAATATGAGCGGCGTTACCCTTTCCCAACTTAAGCAAATTACTATCGCTGCAATACAGAGCATTATGAAAGGTGACTGGAAGAAGGTGTGCGGTAAAGGGGAACTATTACGGTCGAATATTAACATAGAGACGCACCGATGGACGAAGCTACTGAGAGCACATTTATCCAACTTCAACCAGACAGTGACAGTGAAATGTCGTCGCTTGGTTCTGAGGATATATCGGACGAGGCAGGTTCAGACTCAACAGACAGGAACTTCGGATTCAGCAACAGCTCTGCCGAGTCAGTAGATGAGGCAGAATTGTGTGCAGAAGAGCTAGGTGTTCAGCCATTACATATGGATTAAAGTCTGTTGAAAACAATGTATTAACTTTCTTCACAATGCCAAATTTTTTGTTCCTGTCTTTCTTTTTTTCATTTGGAATCGTTGTGTTCGTGATTTCAATTATTTTGATTTATCTATGAGAGAATAATATGTTTCCATTGGTTATGGAATCCGGTCAAAAATGTTTTTCGCTACAAGGTATAAAAATACATTGATCACTGTCATTTCGATAAAGATTTGAAAATAAAAGAAATCTTACAGCACCTGACAAGATTTGAACCCACAATCTCTTGCAAAGTAAACAGATGTGTTGTCCACAGTACTACTTCAGCTGACAGTGTGAGCTCTCTATTTTAACTCTATAGATTCTCGCGCGAAATCCCAAAACTTTTTTATTTCGTGCGTTACTTGCAAATGAGGGCCCACTAAGGTAACTCGCTTCAGGAAGTGATACCTGGTACCCTAACCTACACCACTGTATATATGGTTTCAGAAGTCGATTCAGCAGGAAATGTTGAGAAAGGCAGGTATATGTGCTTAGTACGTGGAACATGGAACAAATTTCTTGATTACCTCAGTATTTAACATTAAGCATTCATCTCTGAGACTGAAAATCTTTATTACAAACGATATGGTTTAGGCATACAAGGGCGCCCATACCCTGGGGTAAATGGGTCCGTGCCTCTCCCTCTCCACCTAACTCTCAGGGAAAGGAAAGAATATAGTTTAGTCAGTTGTTTATATGTCAAGAAAATGATTTACAAATCGGAATTACGCAGGTTTTAACGTGGTGGGAACAGGAACTTTTTATGCCTACTTGCAAGTCGGAGTTCGTCTTCCAATTATAAAAAATACTCCATACCCCAGCTCTTGACCACCCAACCCCCTTCCCCCCCACCCCTGGCAAACTATCGTATGGGTGGCCTTGCCCAAGCACAGTAATATAGACGATGAAAACCCATTGCGAATAAACAACTGTTTTAAAAGTTTCTATGAAAGCAGAGAGATTCACTACAGATTTAAATGTAGTCAAGCACTCCATGCTTCCCAGTCATGACCCGTACCACTGCCTTTTAACTTAGTGTCTGTAACCTTTGACCAAGCAAACGTAATAGCTGTTTAGTATTTATCCATCCTCAGCACCTGTAATTGTATAAATCGAAATAATTAAAAACACTAGCTGCTGTCGCAGTCTGATGCAAAAAGCAATAGAGAAGCCGAACTGACATGATGGAGGGCACTGCTCTAGCACCAGAGCCGGCTAGTTACTCCAGCCTCAGAATAGCTTCCAGGAATGGAATGTAGTCAGCACAGTGAAGTGTGCGGCCAGACTGTCGCAGTAATGTCATGGATTACCACATGTCCGATTCTGGCACTGTGCTGCTTCCTTGACCTACGTCAGAAAGAATGATGTCCTGCCATAACAGGTGAGACGAGCAGCCATAAATACCACCCAGTCCAACTATGCAGTGTCATCGTCTGCAGCCATCTCCGAGAGGTACTCCATGACAATCATCGATCTGATGTGGGCCATCAATCTACTGCTACTAGACGCCATCTCCACCAGCTGCAGTACTATAGGCTGCACCTAGTCCTGATGGCGCTGGGAGCTGAACTGGTGCAATCCGGCTGGGGGCCATCTTCTGGCCAACTTCTGCCGTCTTCAGGGTGCCTACCTGAGGTCAGTGGTTTGCTCCTGGGTCTGACACACTGCCGAGCGACCACCTGCCCTGTGTATGTGCTCTCTGCTACTGCAGACTTGAGTCTGTTGCTGCATCCTAAGTTGGGGACCTCAGTTCACCTGCACGAGCGCAGGTACCTCTTGAACTGAGATGCACATTATACCATGCAGTGTGGACGACTGATTACGGAATATGTCATCGCTATGTGGCAGATTCCTACCTGGACCTAAGGTAGCGACGCACTCGCCAAGGTACTGGCAACGAAACTTCATCACTGACGCTGCCTAACTGGTGCATATCTTTATGTGCTGGCAGTCCCCTGAGGCCACGTGTTGAGATAAGCACAAATAATCATCTAGGACCTGCCTGCGTCCCTGAGTGCTGACATCAGCAAGACAACATTTTCACTGCTCTACTGTAGGCCTTGAGTAAAAGAACTATCGTTCCTCTTTGCTCTTATAACTTGACAACGCTCATCCACCTATCAGTTCACAAACAGCGACGAAAAGAACAGGTTCCTCGTGCAGGAAATGCAACAGAGAGCATTAGACACATTTCTAAGGGGACTGCCACCTGATGGTTCAGGAAAGATACACACAGAATTTCCATAGTACCTGTCTGGCGCCATAGGCGTAGCCACAGCACAGGATAAAATGGAAGTGATAATGCGGGTCTGTGGAAAAAGAAATGTCTTTTCTGCAGACGTGAACTGCTACCGTTGTGGATGTTCAGGTCACGTACAGAGGGATTGTATCCACCCACAATGTAATGGGTGTGGGAAAGTTAAGACACCAAGGGCGAGATTGAGGAGGTAAACGGCATAATGGAAAAGGAAGGAATGTAAATAATCAACTGTTAAACGGTAACAGGAGATCCAAGACTCCCGAGCGGCCCTTTCAGTAAGTTTTAATGCTACAAAAACGTATGCAGAGAAGGAATTTTGCTTGACTGGCGTAATAGACGGTACGGTATATATACTTTTAATAGAGACAGATGCAGGGGTGTCTGTGATAAGACTGAATTTCATGGGAAAGCGCCAGTTAAACCCTCGATGGTATAAGTATGTGGAGTGGGTAACAATGATGTACGATCACTGTTCAGTGATGTTAAATTTTCAGGTTGGATCTGTGTGATAGTGACGTACTGGTAAATGGCACGACTTGTGATATCTCTGGACCGACTTTTCATCTTTCAGCTACCATAACGTGACCTATTATATTAAACGGAACATATCTTCTGATTTATTGACCTGACAAACCTCTAGATGTACTACCAGCCCAAAACCTGACCTACCTCAACAGTACCTTAGAACCGAAACTCCTTAGCTCTCTGGACAAGTTCATAGACCAGCTGCAATAGAGTCAGGATGGCTAGTGTGTTAATTTATCCCATTGTAAGTTCGTGAGGACAAGCGAGGTTTGTTGATGGGACAACAGGTACTTGGATGGTGTTCGGTTTGTGGGGCACTCAACGGCGTGGTCATCAGTGCCCGTACAAAGTCCCAATTTTTACACAGTCCAGTATTACGACTGTCACGAATGATGATGATGATGATGATGATGATGATGATGATGATGAAATGAGGAGGACAACGCAAACACCCAGTCCCTAGACAGAGAAAATTCTCAACCTGGCTGGGGCCCCGTGATCCAGAGGCAGCCACAGTAGCCACTAGACCACGAGCTGTGGGCACAGGTACTTGGAGCCAGGTGGCCTACCACCATCTAACCATTCGAGCAAGGTAAACCAATAGTACTTTTATTCATGTAGCACAACACACCATCAGAAATGTTGTCTTGCTGCAGTCAGCACCCAGAGACACAGGCTCAATGATGATGTGTGCTTAGCTCAGCACATGATCTCAGGGGCAGCCAGCACACAGAGTTGCCACACAATGCGGAAGCAGCGGCAACAAAGTTACTCTGTCAACACCTTGGCAAGTGTAGCTTTACATCAGGACCAGAGAAGAGACTGGCATGATAATTAGTTCTGTAGTCAGTCAGTCACATCGTAAAGTGAAAAATTGCATCTCAATGAACGAGGCGCCTGAGTACATGGAGGCAAACCAAGGACCCTAGTGTAGGGTGCAATAACAGGGGCCTGCAGAGATGAGCCTGGATAATGGAGTTTTTAGGCTCGGGCATGGCAGTGGCTTGGTAGCCCTTAACTTTGGTGATCTGATGGGAACCGGTATTAACTTAATAATGTAGTCCCAAAACCATGTAGAACCGTGTAGGTGAAAAAAAATTAGATATGGCAAGACACGAAAGTGTTGTATAGCAACACTACAGTCTGTATCTCAATACTCCTAACTCTCGAACGGGCGTGACCGAGCGAGATGGCGCAGTGGTTAGCACACTGGACTCGCATTCGGGAGAACGACTGTTGAAACCCGCGTCTGGCGAACCTGATTTAGGTTTTCCGTGATTTACCTAAAATCGGTTCAGCCAAATGCTGGCATGGTTCGTTTGGAAGGGCATGACTGACTTCCTTCCCCAATCCAATGATGACCAATGACCTCACTGCTTGGTTCCCTCCAAATGGCTCTGAGCACTATGGGACTTAACTTCTGACGTCATCAGTCCCCTAGAACTTAGAACTACTTAAACCTAACTAACCTAAGGACATCACACACATCCATGCACGAGGCAGGATTCGAACCTGCGACCGTAGCGGTCGTGCGGTTCCAGACTGTAGCTCCTAGAACTGCTCGGCCACCCCGGCCGGCTGGTTCCCTCCCCCAAATCAACCAACGAACAAGTAGGCACACAACGCACTTTGTACACGTGTAAGGAATAGTTTTATGTTACCAAGGTAAATACGTACGAGCAAAATCACAGTTTATTCTTAATTTAGTTAAACAGCGATAAAATAAACTGACAAATCATGAGCTAAATCACTGTTTAATAAAACAATAATAACATAAATTTTCATTTTATCACTCTTTTACCATGCACAAGTGTTGCCCCACAGTAATGACCACCTGAAGCATTAAACAGCGTAGATGCATCAGATCCCTGCCAGCGGGTTATTTGATAACTAATTGTCTCGTAAATAACTGCCTCATTGTGGAATTGTGCTGCTGAATGGGACGCTGGGTCATTTTCTCGCATTGATCATAATCTTTTTCTCACTTAGCTAGCCGTTTATTTCATATTACTGCTGCTCACTTGGATGTACAACACAACTTATCACTGTCTTAGTTGAAGTAATAATGAAGGAATAGGTATGGGCTCACAATGGAATAGTGCAAGACAACATTATTTGCTATTGGCGAACTTTATACGCAGGCGCGCCCGTTCGAGGGTTAATCATAACACCACCATAACATGGCCATTTCAGCAGACGAATTAAAATAGCAGCTCATTTACCTAATGTCCAATGAATAAATGCTGTTTCAAACGATTGAATATCTCTCGAAAACGCTTCGGTATTGCTAAAATTTGTTGTAAAAAAGTTACGAAATTAGCGTTGAAGATGTATTTTAGTTGAAGATATATTTGTTTGGCAAAGAATTGTCCTAAAAGAACCAGCCCGTAAATTTTATTTTATGCTCTATAGATGGCTCAGACGAATTTGCCTTATAACTCTTTAGCAAATGTGGCAGTCTTTTTCTATGCTTTTTATTCTCAGTGGTAGTTTGTTTTATCAGATGATCAACGTGTTCTGAATATTTATTCGTACTTGCGTCTCTCATGATCAATTTGTAAATTGACATTTACAGTTCACTCGGCACACTTTCATAACACGCAAGGCACGATACGAAATTATGGAATCCAATATGGCGACGTCATGTTTACCAGTCCTGAAAAGTGGGCCTGTCCATACGCAACGATCTGTTTGGGCACAAATCTGTGCAAATATCTGTCCATGCAACAGTTCGCTGCTGTGGTATGTTCACGTGACGCAAGTTTCAATCTACTGTTCGCGCGCTATCTGTAGAAACAAATTTCGGGGGAAAGCAAAAGACTGTCTTACAGTAACCTCAAAGTTTATTTCGTTTCTTCAGAAATGGAGGAAAATCTGTTATGGTCTGTGTTCGCAACTTGTGTGTCAAAAAACAAACAAAAAAAAGTACCTGAAACAGAAAGACAGATGAAAATGATCTAACAGTCGCTGCTTAAGCAAAGGCAGTTGTTGTTGTTTCACAAGTTGCAGAACGAACTCGATGACTCGAGTAATTATTTCAGGATGGATTTAGAAACATTTGATTATCTTGTGACACTCATAACTCCCAGTATAATACGGAAAAAAACTTGTATTAGGAGAGAAATTTCTCCACATAAGCGGCGACGTTAAGATTCCTGGAGATAAGAGTTACAAGAATTTGCCACTGCAATCTCGAAACAAGCATTGAGTGAAATCATTTGCAACATACATGATCCATTTACGCCTTCCTGAAGGATGCTTTCGTGAAGGAATGGAAAATAGTGTATAGTACCTAAATTCTGATAAATTACAGATCATATTTTTGCAGTTTCAGTATTTTTTTAGAAGCTATATATGTGGCCAGTGAGCTGTAGTTCAATTTGTTCTTAAATCGAGATTTTCAATCACCTGCCTGAAGTCTACCAGCAACTTATGGACCAGAAAATAAAATTCCATCCTGAACTCTAGATAGGGATTCATCGTATATCTGGAAAGTTTTACTTTTAGTATTCTGGCAGTGAATTCTACAGTTTACCTCTTAATCAAATGGTTCAAATGGCTCTGAGCACTATGGGACTTAACATCGGAGGTCATCAGTCCCCTAGAACTTAGAACTACTTAAACCTAACCAACCTAAGGACGTCACACACATCCATGCCCGAAGCAGGATTCGAACCTGCGACCGTAGCAGTCGCGCAGTTCCGGACTGAAGCGCCTAGAACCGCTCGGCCACCGCGGCCGGCTACCACTTAATCACTCTTGTTATGAACCACATATTATATTAAGAAATAAAAAGTTGTAATAATACTTATGTTCCTGAAGGCACTGTTCCAAGATCCACTATCAGCTTAACACACTATTCTGACTGTTCTCTTCGTTACAACAAATAGAGGCTGCTTTGTTTTGCTACCCTGTTACGACTCACATTAGATTACGAGTAGGGCCATACCGGTACCACGTGAAAGTTTCCTAATAAACCCCAGCACCAAATCGAATAGGTTTGGTTACTTTGTTCAGCGTTTGCGGTTAATAGTACGCAACGTTTCTTTTTATTATATACCGTTTTCCTGTTTGCCGTGGGTTTTACCGCTCGTAATTCCTATGTTAAAGAACAATCAGCAACTGGCCTTTTATCCCTAACGCTTTATTCTCTGCTAGTGATTTTCCGTAAACATGTATGACTCCAAACCAGTACTTTGAATTCGGCAGTAAACAATCTAGAACACTGACGTTTATGTGCCATTTTAAAATTCAGTCTGTACATACAGATGAGAAACACAGGACTGAACAAACAGCGACTCAGATACATTTTATCGCCAGACTTGTGGCGATTTCCTGTCCACACGCTCCAACTAATCTATGCATATATGATTTGAACCCACACATTTGAGCAATTTCACTCACATTTTCAACTCGAGCTTCTATGTTTGCATGCATCTCATATCTGCACATATCTCCCGTTCATACAAAGTTCAGTTGTGATTTGGGGATATTCGCGCATACAGTTTGTTGCGTGTGACCGTACCATAGAGTAAATATCTCTGGAGTGAGCATTCAAATGCGCAGAACAGATTTTGTGTTGTCAACATACATTGCCGGCCTGGTCACCTGTTCACGTGACGTCGTGTGGTTGTCCGTATAGCGCCCTGTATATTTAGAATGTCACTACATCCCTAGTACAGACGGATTCTTTTCCTACATGTCTTGGATTATTTATATATGTTGTGCAGACATTTTAACAGTATCCATTTGATACCGGGAATAAACCAGCTACTTAACTTTTATGGACAAGTGATATTACATCCTGCTTCTTTGCGATAGGTGTCACAGTTCAGATGCACTCGATTTTTGGTAGTTTTCGGTATGATACGGCACTTTATAGTATTACAGAGCTTGACGTACATTTTTGCAGTGATAGTCTTGCAAAACAACTTGACAGTACGCTAGTACTTTTGCAAGTGTCTGAAAAACACCGAATTTGCCACACACTAGCGTTTATATCCCTGCTAATTCGTCCTTTTTTCTACTATTTCTGCGTATTTATTTTCTAGTTTTTGCGACCTAAAGCACAATTTTTCTTACTGGTGACACTTTGAAGTATTTATTTAAGCATTTTAGGTACTTGCTCCCAGTTCATTAAATAAATAATAGACTGAGTAATCTACATACATAATCTACAAGTCACTGATAAATGCATGGAGGATAGTATTTGCTGAAACAACCAACCATTCCCTTTCCTGTTCCACTAGCAAATTTACGAGAGGAAGCGATTGTTTGTAAGCTTTTGTTCGAGCCGTAATATCTATTATATTGTCATAAAATCGTAGAAAAATAGGTCTGCAGAATCAAGCCGTAATTATAATGCGTCTCGAAATTTTTAAAGGTATACATTGTCTCTTACTAATATGAAAACTATAATTAGAGCTACATGGTATGTACCCATGAAAAGTTACTATCCCTCCTTTCACATATTTTTCTGTGAATCTGTAGCAACAACAGTAATTCACCATCGCTATTACACTATCAACAAACGGTGAAACACAACAAAAACTCTGGATATTATTTTTATTTATTTATTTGATTAGCCATCCGTAGACATTTTGCAATGTATGGATGTTGTAAACTTCAAACGCTGCAGAAAGCACACACGCACAGCGAAGTTCCGAAAACACGTGACAATCCTCGTTTAACGTTGACAACATGCGCAGAACGCAATGCTCACTCCAGAGATATTTACTCTATGGGCCGTACCTGTAGATAACCCATGGCCATGAGATAACCGCTTCCCTACTCATTCCAGAGACAACTTACACTGATGAATGTCCAAAGATTGCTGGAGTCATACGTTTTTGTTTGCATCGTTACATCTTTGGTATGTTTACAAACTTATAACACGTGGGTAGCATTGTTGTGGTTGAGAATCGACCTGGGCACCATGGAAAAAGAATGTGAATTAATTGTGAGTCGGAAGGGTGGTGGTAGTGTAATCGATCGCCAACCCGTATTTTCGAAAGATGGACGGTAAGAAATTTGTGTGTTTGTTTGATGGGTTACTCGTAACATACCCTGTGCCATCAGTCCTTCGAATGTGACATTGACGGTTTCATACCGAAATTAGATATGTCTTAATCAGTTATCAAGCTGTTTTCACATGCCGTTATAAAGTTATGTATTAGACATGGAACAAATATTGCCAGCGTTGCATATTGACGACGATCTACAGCAAAGATCAGCCTGTCACCCCAACCATGGTTTCACTATCATACGCTGAGCGAAGTACCACCCTCTCTCTGCAGGAATTATTGGAATCCTTTTCCACGTAGTAGTTCTTACTTTATTAGTGTTCTGTATACATGAAACTTGCACATCGATCAGAATGAGTGGAATTTAAAAATTATTTTTCATTTTTCTGATGTCACGAGATTCTTGTCGGCTTATTTCCTGCATACTATTAGGAATTTTAAAGCGAGACACACATTATTATTGTTTCCAGAATGAGTTTTTCACTCTGTATGACAGTGCGTACTGTTTTGAAATGTTCTGGCGGATTAAACTGTGTCCCACCAGGGTTGGAATCTTGGTCAGGCATACAACTTTAATTTGACAGGAAGTTCCACCATTATTGTTGTTATCTTATTTTTCACAATACACATTATAATGTTGGGTGTACCAAGTCTACTTCAGGTTACTTCCAGCTTCCTTAGAGGTATATTTGGTGACTAAGTGATAAATGCAATTTTTGTAGAGGAATGGGTAGTTATGAACAACACCATGTTGTATTTTGCAGTTGTTGTTACATTCTAGTCAGAGAAAGTTATGTGTTATTGGCCCCAGGACACCAATGACACAGGATTGGTATCAGTTAACATTCCACATTTGTTTTGTAAAATGAAGAAACCACACAACTGTTGATGAATCAATAATCTTTTTTGCATACACGTCGGATTTCACATTTGAGCTGGTGCCATACAAGAGGATGGATTTGGGGATCTTGCTGGCCACAGGAATATCTTAACATCACACAAACAGTTCGTACAGACAGGTGCCGTGTATGAAAGAGCATTGTCATGCCGAAAAAGGGCACCACAATTCATTTGCATGAGAGATTACGGATGAGGATGTAGGATGTCTTTGACATTCCAGTGTGCTGTCAGAGTTCTCTGAATCACTTCCAGCCACGACCTGTAATCGTAACTCTCTGTTCCCCACACCATGACGCCAGGAGTAACACTGCTCTGCCTACTGCAAACATTGGCAGAATGAGACCTCTCGCCGTGTTGCTGCAACACACACCAACAATGTACATCCAGTGCAGTGAAGAAATATGTGTTTCCCTTCTTCAGCGGCCCAAGCAGGCAAGTCATGGTATTATTCCAGACCCACACATCTGTTTGTGTTGTGAGATTCACGGTAGCCTACAAATGTGATGGAAATTCCCTAGTGTGGCTGCTGAGAGTCATCGACCAGTTATGTGCAATGACATAAAAATTGTTACCCATAAATTTGTGTATAATCTATTGTTACCATTGTTCCATGCTAGGCTTAGGCTTTTAGAACTATAACCGTTTTGGAGTGCTTTTTATGGGGTCCATAACTTAATAGTAGCCAGTTGTGTCATACATTACCATATTATTATTAATTGTATTGTATTTGAATAATAATTTATGCCTTTATTTATAACTCAAGTAATGTTGAATGTTTGTTTGGTAGTTTATGGATTAGAAAGTAATGTGTGTAAAAATAATGTTGTAGACAAGTAATTGCGAATATAAAACAAGCAATAAATGTCATGTAATTCATATCTCTAAATACTGTGGCAGCAAGACACTGTAGGCACCAAACATTGCAGAATCTGTGATTCACGTCAGAAGCAACAGTTATTCAATGCTTGATTGTTCTCACTAGTCATGAGCCACAGTGGTCTGTTGGTAATATTTCTTAGACGTGTAAAAACTGTCACTTGATAAATCTGTAATTATGAAAAATCTGGTAAGAAATAAGTGGGGTTGGTGATTTATTACTGGATAGGTCTCATTCCAGTAGGGTGGAGCCTGCTGCAGAAAAGTGTTGTAGGACCAGTGCTGTTTAAAATAAGTAATTTAAAGTTGTGGTGTCACCGCCAGACACCACACTTGCTAGGTGGTAGCTTTAAATCGGCCGCGGTCCATTAGTACATGTCGGACCCGCGTGTCGCCACTGTCAGTAATTGCAGACCGAGCGCCACCACACGGCAGGTCTAGAGAGACGTACTAGCACTCGTCCCAGTTGTACGACGACGTTGCTAGCGACTACACTGACGAAGCCTTTCTCTCATTTGCAGATAGATAGTTAGAATAGCCTTCAGCTAAGTCCATGGCTACGACCTAACAAGGTGCCATTAACCATTTCTAGAGAGAGTCTCTCTTGTATCATCAAGAATGCTGTATACAAATGATGGATTAAAGTTAAGTATTACCGCAGCTACGTACTTTTCTTTATAGCATTCATTAAGTATCCTGTTTCAGACCTCATGCCAGCGGGCGTGTGTGTACGCGTGCATTTTGGCTACTTCCGAGTGGCTTGGCTGTCTTGATATGCCTTATATAAGACATCAACAGTGTAAAACTTGAGGAAAATAATAATTTGAGATACTCTTCATGTCCAAATCCCTTTTGTTTCATCTGAAATTTAATCATAAATACATTGAATACACAGAATTTACATAACTACGGCAGGGAAGAATATCATCTGTAAGTGCACAACAATTTTGGTGGCTACATCTGCATCCATACTCTGCAAGCCACCTGATGGTGTGTCGCGGAGGGTACCTTGGGTACCTCTATCAGTTCTCCCTTCTATTCCAGTCTTGGAAAGAAAGATTGTCGGTATGCCTCTGTGTAGGCTCTAATCTCTCTGATTTTATCTGCATGATCTCTTCGCGAGATATATGTAGGAGGGAGCAATATATTGCTTGACTCCTTGGTGAAAGTATGTTCTCAAAACTTCAACAAAAGTCCGTACCGAGCTACTGAGTGTCTCTCTTGCAGAGTCTTCCACTGGAGCTTATCTATCATTCCCGTAACACTTTTGCGATTACTAAATGATCCTGTAACGAAGCGTGCTGCTCTCCGTTGGATCTTCTCTCTCTCTTCTATCAACCCAATCTGGTACGGATCCCACGCCAGTGAGCAGTATTCAAGCAGTGGGCAAACAAGTGTACTGTAACCTCCTTCCTTTGTTTTTGGACTGCATTTCGTAGGATTCTTCCAATGACTCTCAGTCTGGCATCTTCTTTACTGATGATTAATTTTATATGGTCATTCAATTTTAAATCGCTCCTAATGCCTACTCTCAGATAATTTATGGAATTAACTGCTTCCAGTTGCTGATCTGCAATATTGTAGTTAAATGACAAAGGATCTTTCTTTCTATGTATTCGAAACACATTACACTTGTCTACATTGAGATTCAATTGCCATTCCCTGCACCATGCGTTAGTTCGTTGCAGATCCTCCTGCATTTCAGTACAGTTTTCCATTGTTACAACCTCTCGATATACTACAGCATCATTCGCAAAAAGCCTCAGTGAACTTCCAATGTTATCCACAAGGTTATTTATATATATTGTGAATAACAACGATCTTACGACACTCCCCTGTGGCACACCTGAAATCACTCTTACTTCAGAAGACTTCTCTCCATTGAGAATGACATGCTGCGTTCTGTTATCTAGGAACTTTTCAATACAATCACACAATTGGTCTGATCGTCCATATGCTCTTACTTTGTTCATTAAACGGCTGTGGGGAACTGTATCAAATGCCTTCCGGAAGTCAAGAAACACGGCATCTATCTGGGAACCCGTTTCTATGGCCCTCTGAGTCTCGTGGATGAATAGTCCGAGCTGGGTTTCACACGATTGTCTTTTTCGAAACCCATGCTGATTCCTACAGAGTAGATTTCTAGTCTCCAGAAAAGTCATTATACTCTAACATAATACGTGTTCCAAAATTCTACAACTGATCGGCGTTAGAGATATAGATCTATAGTTCTGCACATCTGTTCGACGTCTCTTCTTGAAAACGGGGATGACCTGTGCCCTTTTCCAACCTTTTGGAAAGCTACTCTCTTCTAGAGACCTACGGTACACCGCTGAAAGAAGGGGGGAACGGGGGGGGGGGGGGGGGGGGGGGGGCAAATTCCTTCGCGTACTCTGTGTAAAATCGAACTGGTATCCCATTAGGTCCAGTGGCCTTTCCTCTTTTGAGCGATTTTAATTGTTTTTCTATCCCTCTGTCATCTATTTCGATATCTATCATTTTGCTGTCTGTGCGACAATCTAGAGAAGTAACTACAGTGCAGTCTTCTAATGGTTAATTACTACATGCTTCAAAGTGCAGATTCTTTGTTGCTTTACCACCAACCAACACGTGTTCTGAAACGTAAGCTAAATTTAATTTTATATAGAATAAAATAGTGTGAGAAATTTCCTTTTCCATAAACTTCTCATCTAGTCTTTTATTGTTGCTTAAATACAGCAGTGTGTTTCCTTGCGCTTAATGAGTCATTGCAAGTTAAATCAAATACCATTTCACAATATTCTTGATAATGCAAGTGTGAATGTCTCCTCTCAATTGATTCTAGCTATGGAGTTTTTTTTTAATATCACGTGTCCCCTCTCCCTCATGGAGTTTCACAATTGAAGCTGCTGTCTTTCTTTTATGAAAACCACGAAATAAAAGAATAGATGACTATCACAGATTATTCTGAGCACTATGCATTTTTTGATCATCATCATCTCTGGCTCACAGCAAATATGAAAAATACCTACTTACATCCTACAGACTGAAAGCTCTATGTTCTATGTTTTAACTACTTCTAGGACTGAAATGGCAACTTTTGAGTTCATACTTTGGTAACTCAGAGGGGCCAATTGAACCTACTGACACCAGATGTTGTGGTGTGTGATGTCGTACATGTGCAAACAGAAAGAAAACAAAAACCTTAAAACAATTTTGTGTCTCTTTATTATATTTTGGAATGTGGATCGTGCATAAGAGACTGATCTGTAGCATAATCCAAAGTATAGGTTAGATTTAGATGGGACTGTGTGATTGTGAATTCACAAAGCAAAGAAGTGTGAATACGAAATCTTAGTTGTGGTTAAATGCGGAACAATAGCATAGCCTGTGGTCTGGGTTAGGCCGAAGGGTGACCATTTGATAATGAGCTGTCAAAGCAGCATTGAAGGTTTCAGTTAACATCACCATGTTAGTGTCAATTGAACCTGCTAATTCCAGATTCCACTCCTCATAGGATTGGTGTACTATTCATGGATGTAAATAGGACACAGATAAACAAATAAGCATGGCGAGGGCAGGGGGGTAGGGGAGTTCTCTTGTCGAGTCAACAACTGAAATGATGGGAAGCTGCTACTTGTGCACACTGACAGGATGTTAAACCTTAAATTTCCTTCCTTCCTTATTTGTGTACACAAACTATAAATATTTGAATGGTTTGTATTGGTTGCAAACCTTCCCCAGGAACTTTTGGATAACTTATCTTACACCACTCTGACAGAACTGTTTAACATCGGTTTGGAGAAGTTAACTGATGGTATATTTATGTGCTAAGAGTATGCTGCTGGAAGTGTAGAGGAACAAAGTAAGTCCCAGTGTTAGCATACACTTTGCCAATAAGTGTTGTCAACTCTGTTTGTCTAACTTTTCCTGGTTGCTTCAATATTATGAAAAAGATAAGAGTATTACCCACTGTAAACATTACACACTGATTTGCAGGCACACACTATAAAGAGACTGTAACATGTAAGCTTTTGGCTGAAGCCTTCTACAGAAAAGAAAAATATACACACACATTCACACAAGCAAGTCACACACAGATATGACCACTGTCCCTGGCAATTCCGGCCTTTTTTATATTAAGTTTTTGGTTACTGTTGCAGGATAATCTTTGTAGTCTGGGGGCCTGTCATCCGCTCATATAGTGTTCAGACGGGTGAACTGATTGACAGCTATGAAGGATTGAAGTCAAGAGCAGTTGGTGTTGTGTTGAATCCAGACAATTCTGATCATATTGTTGCCTGTTCACAAACAGGTGAATTAATTGAATGGAACTGGAGGACTGCAGAACAAAAGCGAAAACTGGTGAGTGGAGAGAAGTCTGTGTTGGCATCACATGCTGGTGTTAAGGGTAATTTGACCAGCAGTGTTGATTCCTCTTAACTTCAAACTTCAAGCTATGCTTTTTTTTTTATTCCAGTAATTGTAATTTTTGTTTGTATAACGTGACTTTTACCAAGATGCTGTGCTTTTTATTGTCTCGCTTACCTTTGCTGATGGACTAGTGGGACACATCCTCGATTTCAGAACAATAAATGTAAAATTTCCGGCTGGGAGAGGAAGACCAAATCCAATTTTAAACAGAATGGCAATTGCAAAGGAAAGTTTCATCCCCCTTAACATCTCTGTTCAGTTTGTCTTCATTTTCTTGTAGACAGTGTCAGATGTATGTGAAAAGTTCTTGAGCATCACTTTGGATATTATTGCCTAAACTGCACAATATTTCCCTGAGGCAGCTGCTCATCACCTTCAGGTATGGCTGTGTTTAGGTACTATGGTTTTTTGTTAGAGTGAGGCTATAACATCACTGCAGGAGATGTTGACATTCAGAACCGCCTCTTAAAGAAGCAAGTCATGGACTCCAAGTGCATGTCATCAGAATGTTTGGCTGTAAGCCACAGACCACAGCGAATGCGCACGAGCAAGTTATTGGTACTCAGCTTAGCTTTTCTGACTGTAATTTTCCAACAGTATTATCCCTCTGAATTCGTTTATCTGCAGCTGAAATTTCTTTAGTGCCACCAGTGCTGGTTCCAGTGCTTTGCTGAGCTGAAAGCCTGTATCACTGTTAAGTTAGTAGTTTTACGTATTTCAACTGCTTCTTTAGTGACAGACTACCAATATGTGGAGATGGACAAGAAGATCTTGGTCTCCCCATAATTAAAGCTGTCTCTAATATCAAATTGGTTGGGTGTGACATCTGTGTTCATCACACCTTTCTTTAGTGGTGCAACGTGTCTGACCAGTGTACAGTTTTCCACTCTGACAAGGGATCTCATATATCCCAAGTCTTCTTAGTCTTACGTCATCTTTTGTAGAACCCAGTATTGTCTGTACCCGCACTGCAGGATGGAATAGACATTTTATGTGGTGTTTCATAAAGTGCCTGGCAGTCTTGAAAGAAACACAGCCAATATAAGGCTGGAAAACCAGTGCACTGGAATTCTCCATTTCTATATGCTGGTCTTTATGTCTCTTAAAGACTGGAGCACTTTTCTCTCCTTAGTGATGCTTGGGTGCGGGCATCACTGATGAGAGAAAAGTGCTCTGATATCTAAAAGCAGTCACAGAAACAGTAATTTAACTGCTAACATGGGTAATGCCACTGCTCGCCTGCCTGCAGATCTTATCTTGGCAAGATGATGGATTTAATCCAGGACTCAGCATATTGTCAGTCCAGAACGATCCAGGGGAAGCAATACAATGAGAGACATCTTCTCTCTTCAAAACCAACAAGTTTCCTGACCTTCTGAAAAAGAGTTTCATACCACATGACCAGATTCACCAAGACTTTGTGGTCTACCAAAGAAACGTAAACCAGAAGTTTTGCTCTCTGTCATTGTGAGCAGTATAGGGGTCCTAGAATACTACTTAACAAAACATCTGGCTTCTCATTTAAGCTCTAAACTTGTGAACATCGTATTTTGAAATCCGGAGGATTTTATACAGCAACTTGAGAACTTGTATCTTGAACCAACTGGCATTTTAGTGAGTTTCCATGTGGTTTTCTTGCTCACACAAGTTCCTCTGGTGAGTTCACTGCAACTTGTAGGAGCTAATCTGCAAGAGCAAATCCAACATCTTTTCAAATATATGTGTACTTTGACTTACTTTTATTTAGTGACAAATATTTCAAGCAAACTGACAATGTTGCTATGAGTTTCTTTTTCAAAGTAGCTAACCTTTTTATGGGAAACTTCAGGACAAAGCACTTTGGTCATCAGTTTTGAAACTTAAATGTTTTTGGAGATATGTGTACTATACTTTTGTGGCATAGACATAAGGGGCAGCGATACTTCCTTCATTTTTAGAACACTTTAACTCCCTTCCTCAAAGCATTTTCTTCATCATGGAAGTGGGGAAAAAAAGGAGATCACCCATTTCTGGATGCCATGCTTCACAAAAAAGATGATGGCTCTCTGGGCCATGGAGTGTTTCATAAACCAATACGCACCAACCTGTTTTTACAAGATATGGGCTTTCATCACTCATCCCAACTCAAAAGTATGTTATGGAACCTTGTTCATAGGTCTCAAGTCATCCAGATGTGAAGAACTCGCCAGCATCACTCGGGCATCTCTGTTCAGGTACTCTGATAAACAGATTCACAATACATTTTGACCAGCATACATTAGATCTCAAAAACAGCCAGAAGAAACCTAGAAATCCCCTGGAATGGTTTTCCTGCCTTATGCTGGCAGTGAGATCAGCAGGCTGTTCAAGAAACAGTGTGTGAACTCTGTCTTCCACTCTGTAGCTCAAGTGCAAGATAACCTAAATCTAAGGAGACCAGTAATACATGACTTACTTTGTCATTGTGGAAAATCATACATTGGCCAGATGTGTCACACTTTTAAAGACACCTTTTAAAGATTAACTCAGCCAGAAAAACCTGCTGTTGCTGAACTCTGTCTTGACACGGAACATGTGATGATTTAACGAGAGCCCCCTACTGGAACTCTGTCACTATAGAAGCAGCGAAAATATGTATAGCTAACAACTTGATTAACAGAGACTCACATTTCCAACTCTGCAAAGCATGGGAACTAGCACTGCTGGCACTAAGGAATCGTCGGCTGTAGACAAATGAATTCAATGATATAACACCAGTGGGGAACCAAAAGCAGAACAGTAAAGCCTGGTACCAACAGTGCATCTGTGCCATTCACTGAGGCTGTGATTTGATGTCAAACTTTCCTGCGCCACACACGTGGAGTCTACGGTCACGTCTCCGACAGAGGACATTGGGTGTCACTGTCTCCTGTGATGGCATTATAACCTTGCCTCTTGGCACCTGCACTTTTTTAGTGAATCAGAGTCCAAATTAGCCATCCACAAGAGCTAGCCACAGTCGCAACTGCCATTGGGAAAGTCTCAAGCAGCACAGTGTCAGATGTCTTTGAAAGGCAAGTCTGCTCCCCCCCCCCCCCCCCCCCCCCCCAGATTTCTGGATATTTGACAACTTTACATTTTACAGGCATGCAATCGCTCATTCTGTGGGTGTTAGGTAAAAATCATGTGAAGTCTGTTAGTGGTTCTATGAAGTTGTGCTTTACTTGTTTTGGATCAGTTTAGTTATATTTCTTTGCCCTTTTTTATGTTTAATTAATTTTGTTCGACCAGTCAGAATAATAGTTACTTAAAAATGTACTTGAGGTTGAAAGCATAACTATTTATTTTTGGTGTGAGAAATTTGTCTGTGAACAACTTCCATGGTCACCACATAGTGCAAGAGAGAACTGAAACCAGTCGAACTACTATCTTCCTACAGACTTACAGAATGCTGACCAATAACAAGCTGCCTCTGACATTTTGTGCTCTCTGTCAAAGATTTTTTTTTTCTTTCACTTTCTCGTCTTCATCAAATTGACAAGGTCAACTATAATTTACTTATAAGTGAGGATGCCCCCCCCCCCCCCCCCACACACACACACACCATGAACCATGGACCTTGCCGTTGGTGGGGAGGCTTGCATGCCTCACCGATACAGATAGCTGTACTGTAGGTTCAACCACAATGGAGAGGTATCTGTTGAGAGGCCAGACAAATGTGTGGTTACTGAAGAGGGGCAGCAGCCTTTTCAGTAGTTGCAGAGGCAACAGTCTGGATGATTGACTGATCTGGCCTTGTAGCACTAACCAAAATGGTCTTGCTGTGCTGGTACTGCAAACGGCTGAAAACAAGGGGAAACTACAGCCGTAATTTTTCACGAGAGCATGGAGCTTTACTGTATGATTAAATAATGATAGCGTCCTCTTGGGTAAAATATTCCGGAGGTAAAATAGTCCCCCATTCAAATCTCTGGGCGGGGACTACTCAGGAGGACGTTGTTATCAGCAGAAAGAAAACTGACATTCTACGGATCGAAGCGTGGAATGTCAGATCCCTTAATCGGGCAGGTAGGTTATAAAATTTAAAAAGGGAAATGGATAGTTTAAAGTTAGATATAGTGGGAATTAGTGAAGTTCAATGGCAGGAGGAACAAGACTTCTGGTCAGGTGAATACAGGGTTATAAGTACAAAATCAAATATGGGTCATGCAGGAATAGGTTTAAAAATGAATAGGAAAATAGGAATTGTGGTAAGCTACTACAAACAGCATACTGAACGCTTTATTGTGGCCAAGATAGATGTGAAGCCCATGCCTACCACAGTAGTACAAGTTTATGTGCCAACTAGCTCTGCAGATGATGAAGAGATTGATGAAATGTATGATGAGATAAAGAAATTATTAGATAGTGAAGGGAGGCAAAAATTTAATAGTCATGAGTGACTGGAACTCGATAGTAGGAAAAGCAAGAGAAGGAAATGTAGTAAGTGAATATGGAATGGGAGTAAGGAATGAAAGAGGAAGCCACCTGGTAGAATTTTACACAGAGCATAACTAAATCATAGCTAACACTTGGTTCAAGAATCATGAAAGAAGATTGTACACATGGAAGAAGCCTGGAGATACTGGAAGGTCTCAGATAGATTATATAATGGTAAGACAGAGATTCAGGAAACAGGTTTTAAATTGTAAGACATTTCCAGGGGGATATGTGGACTCTGACGACAACAATCTGCTGGTTATGAACTGTAGATTAAACTGAAGAAACTGCAAAAAGGTGGGAATTTGAGGAGATGGGACCTGGATAAACTGAAACAACCAGAGGTTGTAGAGAGCTTCAGGGAGAGCATTAGGGAACAATTGACAAGAATGGGGAAAGAAATACAGTAGTAGAAGAATGGGTAGCTTCGAGAGATGAAATAGTGAAGGTAGCAGAGGATCAAGTAGGTAAAAAGATGAGGGCTAATAGAAATCCTTGGGTAACAGAAGAGATATTTAATTTAATTGATGAAAGGAGAAAATACAAAAAGGCAGTAAATGAAGCAGGCAAAGACTAATACAAATGTCTCAAAAATGAGATCGACAGGAAGTGCAAAATGGCTAAGCAGGGATGGCTAGAGGACAGATGTAAGGATGTAGAGGCGCATATCACTAGGGGTAAGATAGATACTGCCTAAAGGAAAATTAAAGAGACTTTTGGAGAAAAGAGAACCACTTGCATGAATGTCAAGAGCTCAGATGGAAACCCAGTTCTAAGCAAAGAAAGGAAAGCAGAAAGGTGGAAGGAGTATATAAAGGATCTATGCAAGGGCGATGTTCTTGAGGACAATATTATAGAAATGGTAGAGAATGTAGATGAAGATGAAATTGGAGACATGATACTGTTTGAAGAGTTTGACTGAGCACTGATAGACCTAAGTCAAAAAATGCCCCGGGAGTAGACAACATTCAATTAGAACTACTGACAGCCTTGGGAGTGCCAGGCCTAACAAAACTCTACCATCTAGTGAGCAAGATATATGAGACAGGCGAAATACCCTCAGACTTCAAGAAGAATATAATAATTCCAATCCCTAAGAAAGCAGGTGTTGACAGATGTGAAAATTACCGAACAATCAGTTTAATAAGCCACGGCTGCAAAATACTAACACGAATTCTTTGCAGACGAATGGAAAAACTGGTAGAAGCGACCTCAGGTAAGATCAGTTTGGATTTTGTAGAAATGTTGGAACACGTGAGGCATACTGACCCTACAACTTATCTTAGAAAATAGATTAGGGAAAGGCAAACCTACGTTTCTAGCATTTGTAGACTTAGAGAAAGCTTTTGACAATGTTGACTGGAATACTCTCTTTCAAATTCTGAAGGTGGCAGGGATAAAACACAGGGAGTAAAAGGCTATTTGCAATTTGTTCAGAAACCAGATGGCAGTTATAAGAGTCGAGGGGCATGAAAGGGAAGCAGTGGTTGGGAAGGGAGTGAGACAGGGTTGTAGCCTCTCCCCGATGCTATTCAATCTGTATATTGAGCAAGCAGTAAAGGAAACAAAAGAAAAATTCGGAGTAGGAATTAAAATCCATGGATAAGAAATAAAAACTTTGAGGTTCGCCGATGACATTGTAATTCTGTCAGAGATAGCGAAGGACCTGGAAGAGCAGCTGAATGGAATGGACTGTGTCTTGAAAGTAGGATATAAGATGAACATAAACAAAAGCAAAACAAGGATAATGGAATGTAGTCGAATTAAATCTGGTGATGCTGTGGGAATTAGATTAGGAAGTGAGATGCTTAAAGTAGTAAATGAGTTATGCTATTTGGGGTGCAAAATAACTGATGATGGTCGAATTAGAGAGGATATAAAATGCCGACTGGCAATGGCATGGAAAGCGTTTCTGAAGAAGAGAAATTTGTTAACATCGATTATAGATGTAAATGTCAGGAAGTAGTTTCTGAAAGTATTTGTATGGAGTGTAGCCATGTATGGAAGTGAAACGTGGACGATAAATAGTTTGGACAAGAAGAGAATAGAAGCTTTCGAAATGTGGTGCTACAGAAGAATGCTGAAGATTAGATGGGTAGATCACATAACTAATGAGGAGGTATTGAATAGAATTGGAGAGAAGAGAAATTTGTGGCACAACTTGACTAGAAGAAGGGATCAGTTGGTAGGGCATATTCTGAGGCATCAAGGGATCACCAATTTAGTATTGGAGGGCAGTGTGGAGGGTAAAAATTGTAGAGGGAGACCAAGAGATGAATACACTAAACAGATTCAGAAGGATGTAGGTTGCAGTAGGTACTGGGAGACTAAGAAGCTCACACAGTATAGAGTAGCATGGAGAGCTGCATCAAACCAGTCTCTGGACTGAAGACCACAACAACAACAACAACAACAACAAGTGAGGATGAGGATCTTCATAAGGATCAGACATTTAAGAGGAAGACTAACTGGGAGGCTGATAACAACTCAGTACATAATGCAATTTTTCACCATTTAGTTTATCTGCGAATGTTTGTTTCCGAGAGTTATGTTGTGTGTTTTCCCTCTAATGCTACCTTTACTTTTCTTTTCTCCAAAAATGATTAAAATTTGCACAGAAGTTCCTGTCTTCATCTTTGGTTTTTGTCACTCATTTTCTTTTTTCCTTTCTAAATTGAGTTTTTTCAGACGTTTCATTTCCATTCCATAGTGGTGTGTTTTTAGAACTGTTCATAATTTTCCATTCATTGTGTTTATCTCACCTCTTCCATTGCAGCACTTTATTATTCCAATCTCCATTCTGGTTTCATTTTCCTATTTTGTCAAGTTGTTCTTTGTGTTGGAACCTGTGTAGTCATTGTCTGTCCCCATGGAAATGCTTGATTGTGATCATCTGAAACATCATACTTTTTGTTTTAATGCAGATATCTTCTTAGTTCTTATCTCTGTTGTTAACTCAGACCCCTTCTCATCTATCCCTATATGGCCACCTTGTATGTTTTCCATTAATGTGGTCAGTCTGGCCCAAAATTTCTCAGATGTTCCCAGTTTGTTCATTTCAGAATGTACAAGGCTCTTATGTACTACGCATAGCAATCATTGTATACCTGCTGGTAACAAAACCTCTTCTCTCAAGGGCATATTTAAGCATATTTAATTTGAATTCAGAACTACACTTATTCAAATTGATATCAGGCAATCTAGATTTAAATTTTCTGTAGTTTCTCTAAACTGCTCAAGGCATGTGTTTTTTCTTAATTTATATTGGATTTTTCTGTGATCAGCCAGTACCTGCTGGTAACTATTAATGTTCTGGTGGTGTCAGATAATCAACTGCTTCAGTTGTAAATAGCTTTGTTAGTTCAGCCACCTAATTGGTCCTATTTTTCCTGCATGGATACTTAACATTGTTATGCTTATTTTATTTTTAACCAGCTTGCTGCTATTGGTTCATTTGTGGCTTTATTATTTGTAAAATTTTATAATTTACACCATTTTTAACAGATGATTGGGCACTCCCGCTATTTATGCCCTAGTACATTGATTTCACTTTATTTTATACTGTGACCATGTACATGTAACCATCTTCTACTCAGTTATGTATTTATGTTGTTCAGTGATATTCTTTTAGTATTTCTCTCCCTTTTTCTTCCTTTGACTGCTTACTTTCCCTAGGTTATTTTATGACTATCGGGTGGGTGTGACACTTATATTTTCCTTCTGACTGACCAGACCATATCATCCTGATATTTATAGTTGGACAGTGAATCCCACTATTATTATAACAAGAAGTCTTAAGTCTTATACAATTTCTTATTGTAGCTTCTTCATTTTCCCTTTTGCAATCTTTTAGTCTGAAGATGTCATATAACTGCCTGTAATGACCGTGATCTTGAACCAATAAAAGTATTTACAGCTGAAGTTGTTGATTATCCAGCTCCACTATGACACTCAGTTGTGGATGTTCTTCAAAACAAATCTTAGTAATTTTGTGTTCACTATGAAGAAATTACAAAATCTTGAGCAACACTGGAAAGTACACTGCTTACTGATACATGGCTTTTAAAAACTGTAGTGTTCACGTCATTACATATTTATGCTGGTTAGTATTATTGTGAAATTTATTTTTATGCTGTTGTACAAGAACATTAGTTCAGTGGAACTAATAATTATTTTTGTCCCCGTAGCAACTGGATTTAAATTATAAGAACAACAAACCCAAGTTGATTGTGAATTTTTATGTTGCAAGAACAATAGAAAAGAGGATTAAAGTGTTCTTAGTATGGGGGTATGAAAAGGAGAAAAATGCAGTTGTTGACATTTTTAATTTTACAACAGGCAAGATCTCAAAAACAAACTTTGGACAGTGCAGGTAATTTTTTATTTACTGTCTTCTGTATTAATTATATGTTTCCATTTCATTAGCTGTTGTCTGTATTGGTTATTTTCAAAAATATTTTCTAGAGTTGACAGCCATTCGCACAGCACTGCTATCGGAGGAAGCAATACGGGTATCTGTATTGCTGGCATAAAACAGAATGAGCTATTTGTAATTTCCTCAGAAGATGGTCACCAAATGAGGTCAGTAACATAATTTTCTACCACCATTGTAAAGTTATTATGACTTCATTAAAATTATGGGAATATTGCTGCACAACTTCAGATAATTCTAATAGACATTCATTCATGGCCAAAATATCTTTCTGCACCATCCAGAAGGCTGTATTTTTGAGTATGAATATTTATGCATTAACTATAAAAAAATCACACTTCCAACAGACTTTTATTATTATGGAGGTTTGAATGTAGTCATTCGAGTGTAATCAGTGATTCCTGAACTGTTAGTTTTGTACTGACATCTATACTAATGTATAACAGTAGTTTCTTTTGATGCAGAATTTGCCCAGTGAAACTTCCAGCCACAACTCATTCCAGCTCCAGTACTGATAAAATGGTAAACTTTTTGTTCAAATGAATGATGCTCTATGCAGAAAAATGACAAAAAGTAACACTGAAGTGATGCTTCCAAGCATAAACTCCCTTCAGTAATCCCTTGATGTGTACAACTTTCTCAGTTGTTTGTGTTCTTCAGAGGTGGACTGGGCTGCTTATGATGCAATAATGTGAATATACGCAGTTTGACTTGCGTGTAAAAATAGGTGCTCTGTGGGTACATTTTTTTCATTTCTTGAATGGGGCCAGTTGTGGGCATCAACCAGATTTTTGGACTTATCACGACATTTGCTAAACTATTATTGGTTTTCCTTGCAAGTACAGTGTTAAATTTTCTCAGACTGAAAATGTATCTCCAGTTGTTCAGCAACATTGATGATCCCTTTTATGCAAAATACTTTGATGACTTCATAGTAGGTAGGGTTTATGATTGTAGTAGAGAATTTAAAGTGATTTTACAAATTCAAGTAACAAGTAAACCAATTTAATGTTAACCAGCACAAGAAGCTGTATTCTTCTACTGCAAAATTTCAACATGATGACCCATAATGATAGGCAAATTGGAAATGACTCAGTCAGATGGTGACGGCCTCCACTGGCTTCTGGAGCCAAGCTGTTTGCAGTACTTGACACACTTGTCGAAAATGTGTGTGGCAGGAAATTCACACTTCAAACATGACAGTAGAAGTGATGCCACATATGTTCCATTTAGTTGAAATTGAGGGGTTCACAGAAGTACTTTATATTTCACATTGTGTATCAGTTCTGCATAGTATTATAAAAACATCAAAGTTTATTGTTTATTTGTTGGTAGATGAGAGAAAATACTTATGATCATATTAGATTGGTAATGAGTTGAGGGAAAATGAAACTGCATTGAAGAAAGTATTATGAAAGCAAGACTAACCCAGTGGAAAAAAATGGGAAAGACACTCTGGTGAAATATTCTGGTGAAGCTCTCTCATATCCATATAATGTTAGTGAGGCTAGTTCTATGCATAACAGTAAAATGAGAGAAGCTAAGAAGGAAAAGGTTGAGGTGGTGTTTTTTGAGTGACTTTCTTCTGTATTTTATCCTTTAATAAGAGTATACTGACGTACTTATCCTGTCAGAATCACATTCTTGAATGGTGGTGAAGGAAGTCGTAGCCCTCTTATGTCTCTTTGCTGTCACCATCCTAATGTGAAAACTATGTATCAGCATACATCAATTACCTTATTTGTGTATTATCAAATAGCTCCACTGGAATGAAAACTTGAGAGGAAGTGTTTAATTGCTGGCAATAGCTCCAGCAGGTATTCGTGGGTCAAGTTGTAAAACCCATGATGAAAGTTTTATGTTCCACAGATTTTTTTTTTTTTTCTCAATTATGTGCCAATGTGGCCAATCAGTTGAACCACTGCAAGCCTCTTATTTGCCTTTTGTAATATTTTGCTGGGCACCTGCTTTCATTGCTCAGGCCTTTTCTCTGTGAAGATTGCTGAACTTTCCAAATGTTTATCTTCCTGTAAAAGCTCTGTTTTCAGCAAATCTGCACTGATCCTTCTTTGTTTCTAAACTACAGCTACTGTTGTCTTCTGTGTTTCTGGTAAATAGGCCAACTTGGAGTGTTCAAAGTCACTCCTCTTCCTCCTCGTCCTCATAATCATCATCACCACCATCATGAATCTTACTCATATTAGTTCTTATTTTAAGAATATTTGACATGATTTTGTTTAAAGCTTTCAATACTTTGACATTTCCAAATTATTGGAAAGGGCGAATTCAGTAAGGCCATTCATCTGTGTAGCATATACAGTTTCACACAAGGTATTGTGCACACTGACATAATTGTTGCCTCTGAATTTTTCTTTTGGCCCAAACCACCTTATTCTTGGCATTTTGATCTCACAGAAAACACAAGTTTTGTTAACAGCACAATCTGGTAAACAATTAATTAACAAACAATTTGGAAACCTTGGTGAAACATAAGCACCATTTCATAAAATAATAAAAGAGAGGAGCTTATCTCATGCACACAAGCACAAAAATTGAATGGGACAGTTGCATTACCAGCTGCTGCAGAAACATTTATTACATGTACACTATATATTATATCAACATCAAACAATGGCCAACATATGCAGAAAAGACCAGATCCTTTTGTTTACCATCTCCTTCTGATCTGCTGTTGTCTAAAGCTACCTCCAATTTCTCCCAGATCTCTTTAACTATAGGTGTTTGTAATTGATTGGCTCTAATTATAAAATCAACTGTGACCTTACATTGACTCCCTTTTTTTGATTAGTCTCACTACCACCTACACATTCCCAGCATTCTTCATGTTAAGTAAGCGTTTGTACTGAGAACTTACAACTTGTGTAATTATCACATCCTGTGACCTTCTTGCCAGGAAATGAGTTTTGAATGGAGTTTTGCATCCTCTTGGAAAATACAGGAAAATAAATAGTAACAATTCAGGTCCATGATTACTGAAGTTATGTTGTCAGCAACAACATAAAAAGACAATAGTTTAGAGCCTTTTCACTGAACCTTTAATCACAGTTTGCAATTAGCAACCACAATGCAATCATGTACTACCACATAGGTATTTTGTATGGTTATTTGCAATTAAAAATAAATAAAAAGAACTTTCTAACTGTCAGATATGACAGCAAAATGGGTAACATCGTTGCAGTAAAGGTCACACACACCTCAGAACATAAATTCAATAGGTTAAGGAGGAAAGATAACACAACACATCACCATATGGCTGAAGCATTTAGTTGTTGATAAGCACATAACCATGACTGAGACATTGTTTACATTTGGACGAATCCTTCTTCAGAGTTATAAAGCACACACATATACATGCACCTACACCTGTACCACTACATTGCTCTAGCTGACTTCATTGTGCAGCACTTCAGCTCTGCTGGGGTGGTGAAGTGGGCATGAGGAGAAAGGGGGCGAGGAGCAGGAGGAAAGTCTGAGGAGGGCGGCTGATAGATGGAAGGGAGAGCCAGTAGTCATATGGGATAGACACAGGGGAACTGTGTGCAGCACACAGTGAAATGGAGGAGTGCATGGGGGATAGTTAAAAAACAGGGGAAGAGAGAGACTAGAGAGTAGGGTGTGAGAGCAGAATGAGTGAAATTATGATTGTGGTAGGGTGGGTGTGGGGCAGAGGCTAGTGGAGATTGAGGGCAGAGGATTATGGGTTGCAGATGTGTAACAGGAACAGTTCCCACCTGTGTAATTGAGAGGAGCTAATGTGGGCGGAAAGGATCCAGATGGCACAAGATGTGAAGCAATCATTACAATAGAGCATGCAGTACCCAACAGCATCATCTGTCACTGGGTGGTCAAATCTATTCTTGGCCTCAATTTGGCAATTGCTATTGATTTGTGTGGGCAGCTAGTTGGTGGACTTGTTTGTACTAATTTCTGTGCGCAAATTTCAGCAGATCTGGTATACGACATGATTGCTTTCACAAGTATCGGTACCACTGATAGTATAGAACAAGTCTGTGGCAGTGGTGGGCTAAGATTTGCTGGTTAGGTGTATCATACAGGTCTTGCACCTGAGTCTTCCACAGGTATGACACATGTGGCAAGGGTTTGGGAGTGTGTCTGTGTATATGCTTGGACTATGATGTTATGTAGATAGGATAGACAGTGAAATAACATTTTGGGAGGTGGCAAGGATTGTGGGTAGCATGTACATCGTTTTTGGACATGTTCATAAGTATTGGAAACCCTGGTGAAAAACCTATTAAGTTGACCTGGTCCAAGATGATATTGAATGGGGAGGGAGATGCTTCTCTGCAACTGTTTCCTGGGCCTGGTTGGATGACTAGTAGCATGTATGAATATGAGATAGGAAACCTGTTTACCGACTAGGTAAGGGGAGTAATACACTTTTGATGCTCACTGCCTTTACACCTACCTGTATTATCATGTGTAGGCTATACATAATATTAAATAATGTTTCGTTGCTCATATCTTTATTGCATTGTCATATTTGCAGACAATTCCTTGGTGGACAACGTTGGTTCACATGTGTTGCATGTCATCCAACAGAGGCGTGTGTTGCAACTGGTGACAATTCAGGTCGTTTGCTCATCTGGAGGGGTTTCAATCCAGGATCCAAACCAGTTTATGGAGTGTATCACTGGCATACACTACCTGTAAGAGATGTGACATTTTCAAGTGCAGGTATGTTTCACTCTATTGTCTTGTAATAACAGATTTCTTCATTTGTATTTTATCAGATTATTGCATTGCCATAAAAGGATGCCTTCTCAGACATGTTTATTTTTCCTTATTCTTTTTGTTTACTGTTATCTAAGATTTATTTTCTCATACATCATAGGTAATTTTAATTCATCTTTTCACCCTACATCAGAAAGAAAAATACTGTGGATGATTGTAAATAAAATATAATCAGATCATCATTACATGTGCCCCCCTGCACGGTCTGACACGCTGCTTCCCAAGAAGGAAGGCATGGCGGTCCCCAGCACAAATCCGCCTGGCAGAGGTCCGGTCCGCCGGCCAGCCTGTGGATGGTTTTTTTAAGATGGTTTTCCGTCTACCTCAGTGAATGCGGGCTGGGTCCCCTTATTCCGCCTCAGTTACACGTATGCATACACCATAATTATTCTACCATGCTCACATTTGGGGTTCCATTTGTCTGGTATGAGACGTTCCCACGGGGGAGGGGGGGGGGTTGAGGGGAGGGAGGGGGAGCTGTCCGCTGGGGGTCAAATTACACAATAACCCTGGGTTCAGCGTGGGGCGGCCGTGGGGTGGGTGGGGTGGACTGCTGTGGCCTGTTGTGGGGTTGTGAACCACAGGGCTGTGGTAGGACAAAGCCTCTCCGTCATTTCTAGGTCCCTGGTTTAATACATACATACATAAGTACATGTATTTCGGAAGTGCGTTTGTCAGAATTAATACATTATTTTTTCACATTATGCTGTTTAAAAAGCGATGTACTTAAATTTTCTGTCAATGAATCACCACTTTGGAATGTAACTTTAGTTGTGTACAGTAGTTCCATAAGAGTTCAATACAGGATCAGCTTACTATTCTATGTGTCAATTAAAATAACCAGTGCCTGAAAATGGGTAGGTAAAAAAATCTGCTCAACAAGCAGAAAACATGCATTAATGGTATGTGGAAGAGTGCAAGTTTTTGGAGCCATGGGTCCTCCTCCTGGCAGAAGGGTTGAAGGGAAAGGAAGAGGGATTAAGGAAAAGGACTGACGAGGTTTAGGAAATGGGAAGAGTTATGGAAGAGTTGCCTAGAACCCTGAGTCAGGAGAGATTTACTAGATGGGATAAGATAGAATAACCCTGTGGTGGGAGTGGTGCAGGTTGTGCTGTGCTGTGATGTGCAATTCTGTCTTGTGTTTATCCTGTCCTCTCAGGGACAGGGCCACCCATGAAAGCAGTCATGTCATAGACAAGATCTGCCATAATTTCTGCACAGCACTTTATGGGGGTTTGGCCACTGCCAAACTGTAACCAAGAACTGTTAACCACCCTGTGGCAGATCATACTCCTGAGCAAAACTTTCTCAGTTATAATGACTGCTTCACAACCTATGGCATCAGGATCCTTTCCCCCAAAACCCCAGCTCCTCTGTATTTTAAGGATGGGAACTTTCCTTGCAGCCCATCCTTACATCCTTCAGTCCCTTAATCCTCCTGGTCTGTAACTCTGCTAGCTCTTGCATCATACCCACTTCCACCTCTGCATCATGACCTTAACTTCACTCAACCTGCATCCATTCTCTCCTCTTCATAGCCTCCCTCTTCCTCTGGTGCATCTCCTGCTCCTAATCCACTCCTGCACATCTGTGTGTGCTGCACACAACTTCCTCTGCCTGTGGCCAAAACGAGCACACCTGTGCCACATTCATATTCCATGTGTCTACTGCTTCTCCCTCCTGCCCATTAGCCATCCTTCCCCAATCTTGCATCTAACTTTCTGCCAACTTTCTCCCCTCACCCAGCTCATTGACACAAGCCCTCTACCCAGTCAAGCTGCAGTGCTGCTGGGGGTGTAGTCGCCATGGACATGGGTGTATGTATACTGAAATCAGCAGAGTTATGAGGCATTTTATGTGTCTATCTACAACTCAGCAATTCAACTATTCAGTGAGTTGTTACATTTGCTATTTAAATTACTGTATTCATATTCCTCCAAGACTTTTCATTACCATATTCGTATTGGGTTTGGATTTTAAAATTGCCTATCATGAGAGCCTTACTCAACCTGACAATGAGATATGGTGTTACGTCTGTAATGTTTAAATGTAACTTTAGTTGCTCCTGTGAATGCCAGAGTTTTAACAGTGAGTCATAGAAGGGATTAAATATTAAAATTGTATTATCAGACTCCTTTTTTTGCCCATTTGGATTTTACTGACAATAATCCCTTCAAAAAGTGTTTGAAGGGATGAGGTTGAATAGTTCTAGTTACAAAAAATTAATGAAAAAAGTACTTCACCGTGAGAGGCATTTTCAATTGTCTGTTTCTTTCTGGCTGTGAGTACTTTATTTTTGTGTCATTGTAGAAGAGAGAAAAAACATCTAAATGGTACTTCATGATTTAAGTTGCTTTTATTTATTTGATGTTTCCCAATATGCATAAGAGGACAAATGTTTAGTTAAAATGCTTTTGTAATAATATGATATTTTGAGACCTTTGCAATTATTTTATTCTAAGATTAGGACAGTTTGTCATAGCAAAAAGGTTAAATTTTCATAGTTTCAAGTATTATATCGGAATGTTACATGTGTTGTATTGATTTAGTGTTTCATGGCTCATATTATTCCAGATTTTTCTGTTTGTAATTAGCAATATTTCTCTTTTATTTTGCAGGAACATACGTCTACACTGGAGGTGGCGAGGGAGTTTTAGTGAAGTGGTCCCTAGATGCCTCACAGCAGCGCAGTTTCTTGCCACGATTACCAGCCTCAATTGCCCACATTTCATTATCTTCGGATAACAGATGTATAGGCATTTCAACAGATGATAATGGTAAAACATTGCAGAGTTGTCAGAATTTATTTACCCTGCTTTGAATTAAAAAGGTTTTATGCACAAGAATAAATTACACACATTTGAATGTTGACTGAATATTTAAGTTTGAGGTTTCATGTCATTAATAGATGTACAACTCTTCAATTTTGTTCACTATTTTGTTAAGGATTCTTTTAAAAACAATTTAAAGGCCACTTCTGTAAATTCCACATTTAGTACCAGAAAGTTGAATAATAGAATGTGTTTGAGTTTCTTACAAAATTTTACATAAAAATATGCTGCAAATGCTTAGATTCTAAAACTGAAATTCAAATTTTGTTATTTCTTTCATTTTCCAGCAATTCAAATAATTGATCCCCAGTTCAAACATTTATCTGTGGTTCAGCATTTTACATGGGGAGTTAGGCCTGTGGCTACTGCTCCTGGAAGACCCGGTCCTCTCTTCCCAGCCAGGTTAACAAGGGATCCTCGCACGCAGTCCTTGGTACTTAATGGACGCACAGGACACATACAGTTTTTCTCAGTGCACTCAAAAACACTGCTATACAATGTATGTATGCAAATTATAAATGCAAAATTATTATAATTACTAACCATATATAACAAGTATACATCTTTTGATACAGCATATTTCTTACATTTATCATTTAATAAAACTGTTGAGCAAAGTTTATTGTTAATGACACATTTTGTAAAAAAATATTAGCACTTTCAGTGCAGAATAAAGTTATGTCAGGCAGTTATCAGAGTTCGTCTGTGTGCAGATTATACTCGTGTCATATGTGTTGTGTACAATGTAAATAGTAATGGAAAAACACAGAAACAACTTGCTACTGTTTGTATTTCAAGTACTAAAAGTAATGAAACCATTAACATTGCTACCTTCTTAGTACATTCAACGTATTAAATGTAATGTTTGAGAAGCTTTTTATAGGCAAATGTATAATAGAGCTGAATTCTTCTGCATTGATCAAAAAAGAAGTCAAATTTAGCTAGACTGTACTAAATGGAAAGCTGGTTGAAGGCCCAAGTGACACATGCTGCCACTTTGAGCGCCAAGCTCAGAGATACCACATCTGCTAGATTTCTGTGCAGGACATATCACAATTAGTGGTGGCTGTTTCGGTCGCCAGGCTGAGAGGGGAGAGTGCAGACGATTCAGAAAGCTATTCTGCTCATGTGTGACCCACCATTCCTGCCTTCCCAGTGCTGTCTGTTTCCCTATTTCACCGAGCCCTGTTGACACCGAGGCTCAGCTGGGTACCTGAACAAGCCACGGGCCTCGACAATGCATCATGGGTCGCGCACTCTGTTCCTGGTACAGCTGAGTTTGACGCCCGCGGTGCAGGCAGCAATACGGAGTGGTCAGCCACAGCCGGGCTTATTGAGAGCTATGAATTTGGCAATTTTACACTTTTTTTAAATACTTGCAGCGCATCTTAGCAGCTTATGTTTTGATATGGTCTTTCTTTCAGTATATTCTTGTAGATAAAAAATTTCAGGGAATGTGTAAACAAATTGGATTGGGCCAATCTCTTGTAATACTTTTGTTCACTGTTCACTAGCATTCAACAAGATGTTGCAAAGTTGAATACTGATCACATATATTTGCTGTTTAACACCAGCTAATTTTTGTGCATATTCCTAACTCCCAGAAATTATACTTACCGCATTTTCTGCTCAGATAGTGTTGCATACTCCCCCCCCCCCCTCCCCTGCACCCTGCTGGATTTCATGTTAATAATGTAAGGCACTAACTTTATGTGTCACTGAACTCTTTCTTTCATATCTTTGAAAATGCTATATGCAGTTTTGAGTCAAAAGAAATGTTTATAATTGATATTTATCTTGGAGATATCTTCAGTGTACCATATTATGACTTTTTGTTGGCTACAGCTGCATGTATATACTTAGGCAGAAAGACGACCTGTGAAATGCACTACATTCTATGTGTTTATGAATTGCTGTAGTTTGGGGCCTCCAAACAGCTTTATTTTTGCGTTTGATGTGATTTATTTGTAGCATTCCAGTCATTCTGTTAAATTTATATTATTTCAGTGTTGCAAATTATTTCGCCTGTTCTAACATCAAAATATTTGTAGCTTGATGTTACAGGACAGAATTATCTAACTCAGGAACGAGGTGAAGTTATAGTTAATACAGAAGTAATTAAGGTTGCCTTCAGTTCTGCTGGAGATTGGCTTGCAACAGTGGAGCAGAGAGACGACAATGAAATCAGCCCTGAGTTGCGCCTAAAATTCTGGATTTATGACAGCACTAAGCAGACGTAAGTTAAGTTTAGTCTTTACAGATCAGTTGTCTGCTATTTATGAGTTGCAGTAATCGCATATATGTGTCTTATTTTCAGGTATTCATTGAACACTGCAATAGAACTGCCTCATAAGAGTACTGTCTATGCCTTAGAATTCCAACCATCTGCAATCTCTAACCGCTTGTTGGCTGTTACAACTGGTGATGACCAAAAGTTTCGAATTTGGGGACTTACAGAAAATTCAAGCTTATACAGTAAGTTATTTACAGCAGCTGAGTATTGCATGATTGATAGCATTTTAGCTCCTCAAATGCATTTAAGACAACTAAGAGCAGTTTTTACATTTGTTTAGGAAGATTGCAGTTGTATGCTTATTATATAACATTAATTTAACCTGTTCCCTGTATTAAAAATAATATAATGTAAGTTAATAAAAATTTGTAGTGGAAAATGTTATTGTTAATTATAATGCTATGTAAAATATGGGGAGGGGGGGGGGTTGACTGGATATCAGTAGATGAACAGTTTACTATAGATGTGTTCTTGTGCTCCAGTGAATAGGAAATGAAACAGAGGCTACAATAAACTATGAAGAAGTTGCCAAAATCAAACACGTTATTGAACAGGGTAGTGGAGTTGGCCTTTGGGTGCAGTTCTATAGAGGGAGGGAGGGGGTGGCAAGAAACTGCAATTTGGTGAAAAGTACTCAGATTGCAAAAGTTCGGAAGTAGCTGCCAAAATCAGCCACATTACACATTACTGCAGTTTTGTAATGATCATTCTTCTGAATGTGTAGAATCATACTCATGTCGAACTCTGTCTGTTGGGTACAGTAAAATTAGTGGGTGGTGAGGCTGTTACTGCAGCATGGAATAGCAAGTGTTAGACAAATGTGTGGCACAGGTTTTGAAACTGTGATTTTTCGTGCTAAAGATATGTTCCATATAAGACAAGTATTGTAAAGACTCCATTGTGACAAGAATATGAATTGCTCTGTCACTGGGTACACACTACGTAACTGTCTGAAATATGATGAAGCGTAGCCCTTTCATAGCCAAATGTAAGTTAGGAAGTATGATGACCCAAATAATGCTGAAGTAGATATGCAGATAATTGTATCCATTAGCACTCCGTATGTGTCTGCCCTTTTTGTGAGTCTTCCTATATTCAGTGGAGAATGTCAGCTACATGCCTCTTTCTTTAACCCTCTTAAACTATCAGGAAATAATTTCTAAGGTCTTCTAAGCAAAACACAATAGTGAAGGAAACAAAAAGAAGAATCAGAAGTAACAAATCTTGTTAAGACAGACTTGCCTAATGTGCAACTGAATGCCAAGCACGCATTAATAGTTTTAGTGATCCAAAGTGAGTAGTAGCACTATGATTAGAGGTGGTGGAGCGGCGGGTTGTGGAGGTGATGGTGCTGACCAGGGTTGGTTTGAAAAACTCCGCTGAAAGATATAACATCTCTTATTCAATCTTGAGCTACAGCATTAAAGTGCGGCAACACCTCCAGATATGCCTTTGGCAAGTGCTCGGTCTACCAGAGGTGCCGTTGATGTGCGAAGGTCACGGCGGCGGGTTGCCCATTTGACTTCTGTGTTCTGTTTTCTGACACTGTTTACCCCACTCGGCAGCACGTGCCTGACTTAGCACAATGTGGCCCTGAGTGAGTAGTGCTGATGACACAAATGTCTGCTGAATTCTCATAAGCATCCACCACTACCGGGTTAGAAGCTTGCCCTGGTGCAGATGGATGGTTGCAGTACCGCCCTGGCTGCAAACCACTGCCCTCCAAAACAGGAGTTTGGTTGCTACTGTGGATCCTGGGAACGGCTTATCCATAGTCCATAGGGGTGACCTTAGAAACTTGTATTGGTATAGTGAAAGTGGCTACCCAGACCAGCATCGGCTGCTAGGTGGCCCATAACATGAGGGAGACTTGCATGGATCCGATGTCACAGGGGATGCTGCCAGACTGTGCATAACTATGCTATAAGCAAGGGTATTTATTATGATTAATGACACACTTGTTGTGTCAATACATAGCTTCCAGTCGTATATGGATCAACACCTTTGTGTTGCATTGGTGTGAAAATTCTTTGCAGGCCAATTTGTAGTTGCATTGCCTTTCTGCAGTGTCACCACAGTGGTGCGGCTCAGCCCTCCCGCCTTATGGTGTACAAATAGGTTCACTTGTGAAATTATGAAATTACGTGTCAGTGCCTCTGCGTGTGCCTCCTTGCCTCACATACTGTTGCAATGGAGGTGTGTCTCAGGCGGTAATGCCCAAAATTAGTGACGACATTCCAGTAGCTTAGCAACAGCAAATGTTTATCGCACTTGTGCTTTCGAACAAACCAGCTTAACATTGTCTGTTTAAACTGGTGTGCTTCTTAATGCTTCCAGTAGTAACAGACAACTGACACTGTCATTAGAGTGTTTTGTTCTACAAAAATATTTTAAGTTTCTTAAAAAGGAAAAAATAATAAAGTGGCAAGGCTCACCAAAATCATTCAGTCCACATATATTATCAAGCATTGGGTAACACCAGTATTTATTAACAGTGTTAATGACAAGCAAAGGAAGAATTACTTTTCATGTTGCAATCCATTTGCACAGACACGTTCTTTGCAAATAAAGAGAAACCTTGCTTTTATGCTTTTCAGGGGACTTCAAAAAATGTTGTAAATTGTACGAAAATGTAAATAGTGGAAGATTGTTTTTGAAGCACCTACACAAGTTTTACATTTTGTGAATACATTGGTAATTCATACTTTTTGAAGAAAAATGCTGAATTATAGTTCTTTTCAGTTTCTTCTTGTCAATGGTGATGTCTTCATTAAAAATTTAGCTGAAGTCTGGAAGTGTTTACAATACCTGGCCATATGTTTCAGACAGTATGTAACATCACACAGTTGTCAAGAAGTAATTCATACTTTTTGAAGAAAAATGCTGAATTATAGTTCTTTTCAGTTTCTTCTTGTCAGTGGTGATGTCTTCATTAAAAATTTAGCTGAAGTCTGGAAGTGTTTACAATACCTGGCCATATGTTTCAGACAGTATGTAACATCACACAGTTGTCAAGAAGTATACCTAACTTCAAATCATAAAACTTGCTACATCGGATGCTAAAAATAATTTTTATAAGAAAATTCACTAATGTTTGTAAAAACTGAAACACCCAGAAGCAGTGGTCTGCAGCATGCCATGATTAGAGCAAGTGTAGAACAGCAGAATCATAACAAGTTACTTAAAAGGCAGGGAATGGCATGCAGGTAAGCCCAACAGCACCCTATTTTGTGTGACTGGACAGGTCAATGTTACACAGTGCTTAGTCAGTGTGGAGCCATCGTATGAAATGAAAAAGTATAATCAGGTGCCACTATGCCTCACTGACAACACAGGGTGGAATATCGGCAGGAGAGTGTGTTTGAACGGGACAGAATGATTGATCTGCAGGAGGTGGGTCTGTCATTTCATGACATTGCAGCTTGCACAGGCACGCTGCTTCACCAGTGAGGTGTATGGGTGTATGTGGAACCAGTGGAGGGAAGAAGGCCACACACAGCACTGACGAGGTACTGGACAACACAGTGTGACCATAGTGCAAGATGACCACCATCTTGTCTGCTTGGCTGTAATGGTCGGAACAGCTTTGTCCATAGTGTTGGTGTGAAGTTGGAGCGCTACAGCAGGTGCGGACAAGCCTGTGTCAACGGTTTGATGCTTTCTTCTGCGGGCTGGCTGGTGGCATGCATGCCACTGCTTCTTCTTTGAGTGACCAGAACACACCAATGTCGCACACTGCAATGGGCATATGAACACTGACACTTGCCTGCTGAGCAGCAAAATGTATTGTCTTCGGACGAGTCCCGCTTCAACTTGTCTTACAGTTATGGAAACATACATGTTCAGCACCACCATGCTGAACACAGTTGGGCAGACTGTATTGTTGAGTGGCATAGTGAACAAATTTCAAGAGTGATTATTTGAGGCACCATTGCCCGTAACTCACACTCTTGCCTCCTGCATCTTGAGGGCAATTTGTGATGATTTGAGGTGCCATTCCTTATCACTCGCTATCTCTCCTCCTACATCTTGAGGGAAATGTGAACAGCTACCTTTACACCAGGGAGGTTTTACAGCCCAAAGCACTGCCCCTCTTGCAGGCCGTTCCACATCCCATATTTCAGCAGGATAACACCCTGCCGCATATGACGAGCAGTTTTCAAGCCTTACCCTTCTTCGAAGAATGATGGGTATCACTGCTTCCCTGACATGCTTGTTCACCTGACATAATGTCCATTGAACATGTGTGGACTATAGTTGGTCATCATCTTGTTCATTCAAGTCCTCCTGCAGTGACAGTTGATGCTTTGTGGACGTGCCTACAGACCATGTGGCAGAGTAATCCCCTGCAGCAAATTCAGATGCTGTTTGATTCTATACCACAACCTCTAGTGACTGCGATTGCAGCACATGGTGGCACTACACCTGTACTGAATTTTCAGTCACAGTTCATGTACAGGTCTGTAATGCTAATCATTTGTTTAGTGTTATGTCCCTAACCAGTGGAATGAATTGCAGTGTGATCACATCTCTTGGTGTTGGTTTTCACTTCTTCTGAACAGTAGTGTAAGTAAAATACAAAACAACAGCTGACAATACATGATGTTGGTGGATTAGATAAGATGGCAGACACAGTGACAGAATATATTCTGCAAACAACATCATGAAGTTAAATATACATGCGGATGCGATGGCATAATGAAATACAAGGGGTGATCAAAAAGTTTCTGTAGTGTATGTGCTATGTAGCATGACTGATATAGGTGTACAAGCACTGATATGTAGGGAAAGGATTAGTGCAGCAATTGTGTATTTCTGACATATGCGGTAACTGTGGAAATGTGAACTATGGCAACATTATTACCAAATGTATCCATGCAGGACATGATGCTGTTATTCTCTTCCCGGCTGCCGAATTACAAATACCATTAGACATCCATCAGAAGATGATGAGTATGTATGGGGGCAGCATGTCTATCAAAACCGACCATTCCAGAATGGTGCAACATGCTGCTGCTTTATGATAATGCACGTTCCGATATTGCAAATGTCATAATGCGGAAGTTATGCTAACTCAAGTGGGAGACACTTGAGCACCTGCACTGTAGTCCCGATCTCTCCCCATGCGATTATCACACCTTTGGCCCCCTTAAGAAAGGCTGTGGATGATCAACTATTCCAGGATTTGTAGTTGGCAGTTATGGACTTCTTCATGCTGTAGGATGTGGTGTTTTACCAAATGGCTATCTTCAACCTGGCTCAGTGGGATGACTGGCCTCAAAGCTCAAGGCAATTTTGCCTTATTGGCATATCAGCCTTCGAACAGAAACTTTTTGATTGCCCCTTGTATGATTCTGTAGGACATGATAACGAGTGAAATGAATAGTTAAGTTTTAACTGGGCTGTCAGGTTCCACCCTAAAAAAGACCTCAGAAACTGGGACGTATTAAAAAAAAGTGCCAAAAATGTGTGGCAGTTATAACTGTATTCGAATTGTTTAGGCTTCGCTATTATTTCCCAATGTAACCAGCATTTCAGAAATTGCAACATGTTCTGAAAATCTGTATACCATATGTCACTGGATTATATTTCCCTGTAAATCAAAGTGAATACTTTTTTTAATGAAATAGTTGCCAACAATTCTCATGTAGTCCAAATTTTTGAATTCGATAACTCATGTACAATCAACACTATTCTAAGCATTGTCATTGTTAGGTTGGCATTTGTAGGAGACAAATTGGTGCAAATTGTTCCAACTTTTAATGACTTCTACTGATTCGGAACTATGGGGCCCAGAACTCAAGTCAGTTTATTGTGTAATGTTTGTAAACACTACTAGAAAGCCAACAATAACACTGTTTCATTACATCTAAATATCAGGAAATTTATAATTATGATGTCACAAAAGCATGGGGAATTTACCATTCTCAGCGTAGAGCTTTCAAAGGGACTTATAAAAAAATGTTCTATACAGTGAAAAATGTTAATTCTGGGAATGTAAAAGCTGACTTACACTGTAGTGATGTATATACTTTTTGTCACATTTGACTGTATTTGTAACAAAACACTGGCATAATTACCATTCATCACAAATTATGCTATCCACAGGACATAATCTTTTACTGAAGATTGTGCCCAAAAAGTATGTTACTGCTACGTTTGGCTATACTTTAGTAATCAAATTGACAGACAGTTTGGTAACGGACGAACAACAGACCTGAGCTGAGGTAGAGGCAAATACAGACTGATGCAGTCCTCATCAAAGCTGCTGAGAGTACCATTTTTGTTCTCTCTCTCTCTCTCTCTCTCTCTCTCTCTCTCTCTCTCTCTCTCTCTCTCTCCCCCCCCCCCCCCCCCCCCTTGTCCCTCAGCAAACATTCAACAATCCCAATCGTAAGCACTAACTTACAGAGATTTTTCATAACACACTGGTGCACTTAATGTCATTTACCGTCTCATGGATTGTCACAGGTGTGATAGTGCTTGGTTGTTTGATACTTGGTGATTGAATTGTTTAAAGTATGAAGCAGCCAAATAGCAACTGTGATGTGAGGTAATGCTGGTGTGACAAGTCCACCCCAATGTTTCGTATGAATAGGTACACTGTTCAGAGTCAATAAACTTTGAAGACAGTATTGTATTATACAGTTGTACAGCAAACACTGTTAAATGTGTAGGCTTGTACAACAGGAACTATTCCACTCTCCAGCCCGACAGCAGTTCTGTGAGCTGACTAGACAACACTAACTAACTAAAAACACTTCAGGCACACTGTAGCATCGGATACACAATGATAGCACGGCGATTGCAGGTATACTATAATTGCTTGTCTGCTGTGGCCGTTCTTATCTCAAGGCTTTGCGGTGGTGGTACCTGGGAACTGCAAGGGTTATGGCCTGAGGCATGCTTGGATTGGCCCCGCCATAGATGCTGCTCTGGCTTGCAGCATCTTTGCAGTGGTCGACCTCTTGCTTTGAGTTTTGGTATTTGACAATACAACACTTAATATTAACAGTATTAGGAAAGAGTAGATTGATGCTCAGCTAAAGATAACACGTTGAGTTGTTGACTGCCACAATGATAATACTATTATACACTTAGCTTGTATTCAAAGCCTTCTTCAGTATAGAAAACACATACACACTCATTCAGGCAAGCAAGCACATGACATGCATACATGGCTGGCATCTCTGGCAGCTCAGATCAGAATATGTTCCAGTCTGAGCTGCTGGAGATGGCAGTCATGTGTGGGAGATGTGCTTGCATATGTTATGTGTATGTGTATTTTCTTTTCTGAAGAAGGCTTTGACCAAAAGCTAAATGTATAATAGTCTTTTCATTGTGCCTGTCTGAAACTCAACGTGTCATCTTTTACAGTGAGCAGTGATCTATCCTTTTCCTAATATTGTTGATATTCCAACCTGGATTTTCCATTGTTTGATTTTTCACTTAAAATTAAGGTTCTTTGACTGAAGCATTTGGCATCTGGTAGACAGCTGACTGTCTTTCACCATGGATTCTACAGAGGCTCATTATGCCACATGGGTACTGCTGGGAACATCATAGCAGTTTCAGCTTCTAATAGGAGGCACACTGTTCCACCAGTTACATAGGAAATTGGGTTGCTACCTCCATATGCCTTTAACATAAATGAGAGAGAAAACTAATATTAATAAATGATTCTTTATAAACTTGAGAAATAAAAGATATGTTAATATTATGACTGAAATTATATTTTAACAGAGAGTGAATTTGATCTGTCACTTCTTGGGTAACACACATACTATGTGAGCTGGATGTTTGATTCCACAGACAGTGAAAAGGCATGAGGGTAATTGTGTCTGAAGCACCAACTCACTGTTGTGTTTAGTGGTTCTATGCTGGACTGGCTTAGGAGTGAGAAAGGGTCTTACATAGGTTGGGTTTGTGTGAGAATATAAACTTGTGAGGGGAGGGAAAGAGAGTGAAGAAGATATTCCTCATATCAGAGGATGATGTGATTAAAAATTTGATTGACTTTAATGATTGACGATGAAGAATTTTGATTCTTCTTCCTATCACCATTACGAGATAAGTTTCCAGGTTTCCACCATCATTCCTATCCCATTCTACCTCGAAATCTGAAACATTACTGATCACATTTTCACCTACATTGAGCAACTCTTCAAAATATTCCCTCCATCTGCCCAAGGCATCAACAGGATTCACCAGCAGTTTTCCTGACCTGTCCATAATACTTGTCATTTCCTTCGTACCTCCCTTTCAAAGACTGCTAATTACAAATGGCTCTGAGCACTATGGGACTTAACATCTGAGGTCATCAGTCCCCTAGAACTTAATACTACTTAAACCTAACTAACCTAAGGACATCACAAACATCCATGCCCTGGCAGGATTCGAACCTGCGACCGTAGCAGTTGCGTGGTTCCGGACTGAAGCGCCTAGAACCGCTCGGCCATCACGGCCGGCCTGCTAATTACACTCCAGAATGGTTTTCCAGCAGCTTGACCCAAAGTCTCCAACCTGTTTCCAAAGTCTTCCCAAGATTTCTTCTTGGATGCTGCAATTATCTGTTTGGCTTTGTTTCTTTCTTCAACATAACTTTCTCTGTGTACCTGAGTTCTAATATGTAGCCATTTTTGATACGCCTTCTTTTTCCTTTTACATGCTGCCTTGACTGTGTCATTCCACCAAGCTGTTTGCTTCATCCTACTTTTACACACTACTGTTCCAAGAAATTCTTTAGCCAGTTCTAGTACTGTGTCCCTGTACCTTGTCCATTCCTTTTCCAATGACTGTAATTGACTACATTCAACTAACTGGTACCTTTCTGAGATCACTGTTATGTACTTGTGCCTGATTTCCTTATCCTGAAGTTTCTCCACTCTTATCCTCCTACATATGGACCTGACCTTCTGCACTTTCGGCCTCACAATCCAAATTTCACTGCAGATTAAATAATGATCAGTGTCATCAAAGAATCCCCTGAATACACGTGTGTCCCTCACAGCCGTCCTGAATCCCTGATCTGTTATTATATAGTCAATGACAGATCTGGTTCCCCTGCCTTCCCAAGTATACCGGTGAATGTTCTTATGTTTATAAAAGGAGTTTGTGATTACTAAGCCCATACTGGCACAGAAATCCAAGAGTTGTTTCCCGTTCCTGTTGGCCTCCATATCCTCTCCAAATTTACCCATAAACTTTTCATACCCTTCTGTTCGATTTCCAATCCTGGCATTAAAATCACCCATGAGCAGAACACTGTCCTTGTCCTTTACTCTAACAACTACATCACTGAGTGCGTCATAAAAACTATCCATCTAATCTTGATCTGTCCCTTCACAATGTGAATATACTGACACAATCCTAATTTTCTTGCTAGACACTGTCAAATCTATCCACATCAGTCGTTCGTTTACACACCTTATTGCAACTACGCTGGGTTCCATTTCTTTCCTGATGTAAAGCCCTACACCCCATTGTGCTATTCCTGCTTTGACTCCTGACAGGTAGACCTTGTATTCTCCCACTTCCTCTTCTTTCTCATCCATTACCCGAATGTCACTAACAGCTAAAACGTCCAGCCCCATCTTACTTGCAGCCTCTGCCAGCTCTACCTTCTTCCCAGAGTAGCCCCCATTGATGTTAATAGCTCCCCATCTCATTACCACTTGTTTGCCAAGTCGTATCTTAGGAGTCCCTGGTTTGTCAGTTAGAGGTGGGACTCTATCACCTCCAAAGGTCTGAGGCATTTTGCTCTGATTGTTGCCAGCATCATATTTAAAGTACCAGGGAAGCAGGTTGCTAGCCTTTCTTGCCCCGAGTCCCATTGGGTTTTACTCCTAACGGCTGAGGGACTAATCAGTGGATTTGGTAGTCTTTGCCGTATGAGCACAAAGGTGACCACGACTCAGAATATGTCCGAGATGCCCAGCCTTATTCCAAAGTAACTGGTATCCCGGCTGTCGGGACCACTTACTTGGCCACTCATACGTTGCCCATGGTTCATGAACTAGGACATGACTACAGGAACCCACACCATGAACCACAGATACAAAAATATATCTGAAAAACTCTTACGTAAACTTTATCCACAATATTCTCTGGATCCACTTTAAATATTTTCAAAGGCTTTGCAGTCGATAATTCACTGGACATGAAGAGTCTACTGATTTTTTTTTTTTTTTTTTTTTTTTTTTTTTCACGGCAGCAGTGTGATTGCACTGGTTTCAGATTCTCAATAAACTCCTTAACCGCCTCCCATTTTCCTTGATAAATATTCGCCATTTGGTCTCCACCTCGTCTTTCAATTGGAGCTTCTCCTGTCTGTAAGTACCGTCTATAGACTCTTTGTATTCTCACCGTTGATATGCCAACACACACTTGGCACACGCACAGTTGCTGAGTTTGGTTCACCGCTTTCAGATGGGGCAAATAGTATCAGATGGAAGTATTTATGTTTTTCCAAGAATCTGCTGCTTCAATCCAATGCCTCCTCGGAGATTCGACTGATGTGTGTATAATTATAAACGTGTCTTGTTTAATTTTGTATGCAACTTTATAAAAGGCCTGATGTGATCTCCTTATATTCTGCATTGATACTCTTGCACACTGGTATACTGATGAAGCTGTATGCTTGCACTGGGGATGAACTGGAAACCCACTTTCAGAATATCTACCAAAGAACAGTATGAATAAGGAGAAAGCTAGGATAATGTACTAAAAAAAATCATATACTGTACTACGTTTCCTAAATAAATGCTTATAAAATCAATGATGCACTGTTCATTCAAGGAAATTGCTCCTGACTACAGCCATTTGAAATGACCATAATTTATATTAACATAAACCTAAAACATCACAGTGTAATTTACTGTTTACAGAAATGTTGGTAATGAAGTTCTTGTTATTTCCATGCAGTGAAATAGCACAAAATACTAGGGTTGAGGAGTAAATCTTTCCTTATGCGTTTTGCTTTGTTCCTCTTCCAGTTAGAAGGATTGGCCGATTTTTTACGGTCTTTTCCTTTTGGAACTGATTGTACAAGTCTTCCATCAGTAACATCCATGATTAGAGGAAATGATAAAGCACTCTACGTATTTTATCCTTCAAAAATACCACAAACGCTCTCCATGCACTCACAAACAAGCCAAGCCAAGAAAAACGCGCCAATATGGCTAGGTAACAGTTGATGTGCTACTGTTTTTTGTTTCAAATTAGTTTGCAGTAGGTACAACTTGACAAATTACCACCCATAGGCTCAGAAGTAAAGTTTATATAGTAGTAAGCGAGGAAGACTGTATTATTCGGAGAAAATACATAATGTGTACAAAGTGAGTTTTCCATCTTCAAACATTTTAATAATGGTGCATGCTAAGGATACACCTAGTTCTGCTTCTTTATCATACAATGGATTCACTCAGTTTTGCTTTGCAACCAGAAGTGGAAAGACAGAGTTTTGCATCTGCAGACAGTTTTCAAGGTACATTTTAGGGCAGAAAAAAGGTGTTTTGTTCGTGTTTTAGGAGTGTAATCGATAGATGGCAGCACAGAGAACAAATTGGTGGCACCAACTCATTTTCGAGAAAAAGTTGATTTACAACAGTTGCATCTGGATGCCTTGTCTGTAAATGTTCTTCTATCTAGTATAAAATAAACAGAATTAGTTCATTTTGCGTGTGACAGTTGTACTGTAATTAATCCAAGCATACATACAGAAACAGAACAAATAGTAAACAAAGTTTTTAAAAGTATCGTTGACTGGTTTTCTGCAAATGGTCTCACCATCAATTTTGAAAAGGTACATCATATTCAGTTATGCACATCTGGAGGTATCACACCAATGATAAATGTAACACATGGTGAAGAAATAATAAATAGGATGGAAACTTCAAATTCTTAGGGGTCCATATTGATGAGAATTTAAATTGGAAAAAACACATTTTGGAACTCCTAAAGCAATTTAATTTAGCCACATTTGCTCTTAGAATCATTGCAAATCTTGGGGAGAGACAAATCAGTAAGCTGACATATTTTGCACGTTTTCATTCAACAGTTTCATATGGAATATTGTTGTGGGGTAACTCACCTTTAAGAAAAAAAGTCTTCATTGTGCAAAAATGTGTTGTAAGAATAATATGTGGTGCTCACCCATTATCATCTTGTAGACATCTTTTTGAGGAGTTGGGCATTCTGACTACTGCCTCACAGTATATTTATTTCCTCATGACGTTTGTTGTAAATAATCCAGTGCAGTTCAAATGGAACAATGGGGGGCATAATTACAATACCAGAAGGAAAAATGACATTCATTACTCCACATCAAGGTTGTCTTCTTCACAAGAAGGGGTGCACAATGCTCCAGTGAAAATTTTTGATCGCTTATCCAGTGATATAAAATGTCTGATAGACCGCAAAGTAAAATTTTATGACAACTGACAAAGTTTCTCCTTGACAACTCCTCCTGCCCTGCAGAAGAATTTCTATTACTTTAGTGTATAAAAGCTGGTGGGTAGGAATTACTAACTCACATCTGTGTATCTTTTTTTCTTTTTGTAAAAAAAAAAAAAAAAAAGCTTTAGAAATATTTGGAATGTAACCATATGTGCAAATTAATTTGCGATGTGAGTGTAAAATGGCTCAATTACAGCCACTACGTGTTTGTCCTAACTAATGTACTAGTTGCCATCATTTTTGCGTCAGTGAAATCAGCAACTAAGTTACCGTATTTACTCGAATCTAAGCCGCACTTTTTTTCCGGTTTTTGTAATGCAAAAAGCCGCCTGCGGCTTAGAATCGAGTGCAAAGCAAGTGGAAGTTCTGAAAAATGTTGGTAGGTGCCGCCACAACTAACTTCTACCGTCGAATATATGTAGTGCTACACAGGCATGCTTTGTAGGCACAAAGATAAATACTGGCGCCAAAACCTCCGCGTAAGTAAACAAATTAAAAAAAAAGGTGGAAGACGAGATTTTTTTCTCCGCCCCGAGTTTCGACCACTGCATTTTCATACATTATCCAACAAAGTAAATACAAATTCCGTATTGTTCATCTTCGAATGTAGCAGAATTTCAATGTACTAAGAAAATCCGACATGCAAGCCTGTTTGGAATGTTTGTCAATATGGCCAACTCTACTTCCTGAATTTTTTCCTACCCGTGAGAAGAGATGGTTGCTAATAGGAACCTGATGAAATGTGAATCACATGCAGTATTCTCTTCACCATAAGAATAATACGAATATCAACATTTTGTCATGTATTCTTTCGTGTTTGCTGCTATCTCATTTAAATCCTGCCTGCCTAATAAACTACGAAACTAGAGTGAAACAGCAAACGCGGAAGAATATACGTATCGTGTCATGTTTATATTCGTATTATTCTTATGCCTAATAGTGATACAGTGAGAAATGAAGCACGGCAACTCACTAGATTTGTAATTCTAAGATGACTCTAATTTCTGTGCAGAATTTGATGTACCAAAGAAGCGGCCGCAAAGATTTTCAAACGGAGAAACATTTTCGCCTACCTCTCGTTCAGAACATGTTCTATCATACGCAGTCTGTTATTTGGTTCTTGTTGATCATTATCAAAGAAAGCAGCAGTGTAAGTAACAACAAATAGCAGTCTCTTGTGATTGTTTCGCTAATGAGACGATTACTCTCTCTTTTTTTTTGAACTGTAAGCGGCGGTAGCGCGCACAAAAGCAAGCCATGCCGCGAGCGGCGATAGGCCGTAAACACGCACTATCAGAATGCGACAAACAATGCGTGACACAGTACAGTAATGCATTTTCAGCTTAGAGTGACGCAAACACCTATAACAAAGAAAACAGCACTTATCTGATCAAAGCAAAATAAGCAATCGATTCAAACCAGACGAAGCACATGAAAAAGGAAGGGTACCCGTATAAATATGGACGGAGCGCCTGATGCATAGCAATGGCTACCTGGTAAAGCTTAACTGCTAAGCTTACGACTCAAACCTAACTACTGTAGCTGTATCGTCATTCATTCGACCTAAATTGTGTCTCATATTACAATGGACCAACTTTGTTTCGATTTGGAGGTGCGGCCTAAAACTTTACTCTCCCCTTGAATTTCGAGTCTCAAATTTCCGGTGCGGCTTAGATTCGAGAATTTTTTTTCCCTTTATTTCGAGTCTCATTTTTCAGGTGCGGTTTAGATTCGAGTGCGGCTTAGATTCGAGTAAATATGGTAACACTTTATTTAAAGAGTTTATTATTGCACTCACCTACTGAAGCCTTGAGATTCAAACCCCTGTCTGATCATCCAGATTCAGGTTTTCGTTGGTCCCAGTACTTCACCTAAGGCAACTTCTGTGATCGTTCCTTTTGAGAAGGACACATGTGACTTCGTTCTTCAATTTTCATCGTTATCCAATATGAGTATGTGCACTGTTTCTAATGATACAGTTGGCTTGAATTTTAACTTTAACTTATACTGCTCATTTATAAAGAAAAGTTGTTGTTTTAATGTTGTTTCCAAAAATCTCAAAAAGATCCTGATTAAATTACTTCAGATTTTTATACTCCTAATAAACGTTTGAATGTACAGAGGCTACATATTTTTTTATTTTTTTTTATTTAGCAAATGCAAAACATTGCTGGGTTCACAGTTTCTTTATATTGATAGTATTTCTGACCTCGTCGTTATCTGCAGTATGCAGATTATACTTTTTTGAAATATTTATGCTTTGTTTCCAAATTTGCTTTACCATAGTGGACAATCCAGGATAGCAAACTCAATTTTAGACGCATTTCTGTTTTCTCTACCATTTTCTTATCTACTGCATCCTTCTTTGTAATTTATTATCTGTAGAGTTAGGGAATAATGTGTTACTTGTAATGCCATTACTAGAAACTGTTACTTCTCAAAGGTAACAGTCAGTTATGACGTTATTATTTCTGCAAAGTAACTTCTTCTTCTGCTTCGTTAGGACCCTTCAGGATAACATGTTACTTGTTTTGCACATCTTCTTTCTTCCCAATAGCTCTTCATTCTCTTGCTTTTTCTGTTTCTTTCTTCTTCTGTTAAGACAACTTTGATTTTGGTGCAAAGTAACTATAACTGTAAATAAGTTAATTTTGTCAGTAACCATGTAACAAAAGTATCATTACTTTTTTTTATCACATGTAACATGTTTTGTTATGAGAATCTAAAGACAGCCTAATGCTGGCTGTTATTCTGGGAGGGGAGGGTGGGGGGACAAGCTGTATTTGTTTCAAAATTAAATCTTTTCAACAATAAGTGCATTACACTGCTGAAAATCTTTGAGTTTGCTGTGGCTGCTGGTGACGCATTTCCCTTCTGCAGCTCGGCTTAACAACATGCATTATTCGTATTTTTGTTTACATCTTTTTCTTCCATGTGTCACTTGGTCATCAGTATATCTGCTATTTATTATCATTTGTGCATAACACTTAAAACAAATGTAGAAAATGTTTGATGTGTTCTCAAGGTCTACTCATTGACTTTTCAACTACATTATATTAACGTGTTTTAGAAGGTTCGTTGGAATAACTGGTCACTGGCGTGATCCAGTCTCACTGAAAACAAAATCTGTAGTGTTGGCACATAGACATATGAAAGGAAGACATATTTTCAATGCTCTGGCCATGGAAATACGTGATAGTTTGTTGGAATATCAAATACGAAATGAAGTACATAGCGTCTTGACAGACAATGGTACAAACTTTTGCAAGTCTTTGAGGTTCTTTCAGAGGCAATTACCGATTAACGAGAAGACAATAATGAAATTGATGATGATCTAGACTTTATAAATTCCTTCCATATGTTAGAATAAGTAAGTATAAGTGAAAGTGCTGGAAAAGAGATACTGTTGTCTCCTCACTACCGTTGAGTAAGTCATACATTGCATTTGATTGCCTTGAAATATTCTGAACATGCACTTGAAAAAGTAAAATTAAAAAATGTTTCAAGGAGTTCCAGGGCAAAGTGCTTCAAGCCTTGGTATAAACTGAATCAGTCAACATAAGTTGTAGACCATATCAAAGATACTTGTGGTGTCTGTTTGTTAACACCTGTAAGTATGAGATGGAATTCAATGTACAAGGGTTGGAACTTAAATAGTGGCAACTATTTATTCACAACCGATACAAAAGAGTTACATGTTTGTACCTGTTACTGTCCTTCAAAGTAGTCACCACCGTTGTGTATAACCTGTTTCCAGCGATTTGGAAGGTGTAGTATACCATTAGCAGAGCCTCTTCTGTTGATGATGCAAATGGAGTGGTCTACTGCCTGTCGAATCTCTGGAACAGTTCTGAAGTGAATGCCATGAAGTGGTTTCTTCATCTTTGGAATCAAATCAAGGTCACAAGGACTCCAGTCCGGGGATTATGGTGGATGGTACAGTACTTTCCAGTTCCATCGACCAAACAGAGCAGCCACAGCTTGTGCTGTATATAACACCATCATAGTCATGCACGAGAATCACCATAACTTCAGACCTCTCCATTTGCACCATCACCAGAACAGGCTCTGCTGATGATATACTAAACCTTCCATGTTGCTGGCAATGGGTTCCACACAATGCTGGTGACTACTTTAAAGGACAGTTACAGGTGCAAACATGTAACTCTTTTGTATCAGTTGTGAATAAATAGTTGCCACTATTTAAGTTCCAACCCTTGTATGAGACTGTCCAACAGATCTGCAAATTGATGGATTGTTCCAATTAAAATATTGACAGTTGCATGGATATTTGTTCATTGGCAAGACTAATCCCTGAAGAAGTTACTTTACTGAGAGAATTTTGTGAAGTGATGAGTCCACTGGCACAGGCTCTGAAATTACTACAAGGTGAACATAACGTAACTGCTTGGAAACAAAAGCTGAGTAAGGTATTCACTAAGCTGACACTGTGCAGGCCTAAGCTTGATGCAGTTCATCTGGGATTGCTAATGAGGCTTGAATGTGCATTTGAAAATAAATACCTATTTCTGTCTGCATTCTTCTACCCAAAATTCAGAGCACATGCCTTTGCAGCCAATGGTCATGTGCTGGAAACCATGCTGCAAGCAACAGCTGTAGGGGAGACTCCCAGGTAAGAAGCAGAAGCTCTTGAGAACTAGGAGCAAGGATTTTTTCCGCTTTGAGAGAGAAAATACACTTATTTCATGTGCTCAACAGGAACTTGAACAATTTTTACTATATTCTTCAAAAAATATACAGATGATTAGTATGTTTCCCGCAGTCAAGACCATCTTTTTTTGGGCAATAATTGACTGTGTATGTTATCAAATTATACCTTTCACAAATTAAGTGCACAACAAAACATCATTACATCCTCAATCATTTACATAAAAAGAACTGAAATGTCCAACACGTATCAAAAACAAAGTAGAACAGTCATTCATCCTGTCATCAAGGGTTCTTTTCATTGGACTTTGAGAATGGTAGTATCTTGTATAGTCTCTGTGAGTGTTTGTCACTACCTAACATCTGTGTGGTATGCTCTGTGTAGGTCTACAGAGATCACCCTATGGTATCCAGTCCCATTCATCAGTGAGAGCCCATGAAAGTTCTGGGAGAGTCTGTGATGGAACAGGGCGACCACAAACACCTCTGTTGAACACGTCCCACATATGCAAGATGGGGGTTTAGGTCAGGACTCACTGCCACCCATTCCATTACGTCAATCTCCAAGCTTTTCAAGACATCCCTCTTGATGCATGACACATGGGCTCTGGCATTAGAAGGAATTCATGGCCACCACCATATGCAGCAGCCACCACTACAGGGTGTGTTCAAAGTACTGCCTGGCAGAAAGGCAACTATGGATGATGACAAGATCTGTATGGCTGTTAACAGTGAAGACTCCTCACATCATCATTTAACCTTGGGGACCTGTCGATTTCCGTAACAGTATTTGGCAGGTACCATTTACTATGGATCACCACACACAAACACGGATATCTTCTTGTGTCAGAGAACATCTGGACTCGTCTGTGAATAACACATTTCACCAGTGACAAAGTTACTAGTGGGAATGGGAATAGGAATGGGAATGGGAGAGACCTGAAGGTGAGTTCCAAGATGCTGTCGTATCAAGAGGGGTACTTAAACAGGATGTCAGGTTCTTACAGTCTCATAACCTGTTCATTATAGTCTGATCAGATGCAGTGGCTCCAGTGGACCTTCTTAGATCATCTTGCAGTGCTGTGGCAGTATCTGTACAAGCTGCAATGCAGAGATGGCCAGATATTAGGCTTCATGTGTGGTAGTAATGTGCTGGCGACTTTGTCCAACTCACCTTGTGTACTGACCTGTCTCCTGAGATGTGTTCACAACCTATGGGTGACACATGGAGAGGCATTGTTGTCTGCACCAACATGACCAAAATCTACTTTTTTAAAGTCATACTGCCCTTGCAACTTGCACAGCATTAAGATGTTGCATTGCATGTTCTTAATTGATTACATTGTCCACAAATGACAACTGCCATCTGTGTATCTCACTAGAATATACTGGGACACTGGTACTCATGTCTTTCCAGGGGTCACCTGGCACCATAATGCATAAAAAAGCCAATTGATGACAAATTATTTTAATTGTTGCCTAATTGAAAGTGAAGATCTCAAACCATGTGATAAGACCGCGGGTACTGCTTGTATCGCATTAGATTCAATGTACCGGACATTGATACACATGTTCCACAAGTTCTTTTGAAAACTGCATAATAAAGACATACCAACTGGTGCAGCTTTAGAGAGAGATTTTGGTATAGGGGGCATTGTGTTGAAGACAATAAGGGGCAAATCGAGAGATGAAAAATTTGAGAAACAACTGTATTTAATCTGAGATTCATTGAGATAGAAGAGGCTGTAGACAATATATTTAATTATTGATTGACTGATAGCTGGATCTGATACAGTTAGTTTTGATGTATAGTAACTTTTAAGTGTAATTTAGTTACTTTTCCTGTGATGTAACTGTATCTGTAACTAAGTTACTCTCAGTAAGTAACTTTCCCAACACTGCTCATTTCTATCAATTCCAACTTTTGTGCATGTTATTTATTTGTTTTAAATTTTACTGATACATGTAATAATACACTTAGTGTTGTAGTTAGGTAGGTCCTTTCCTTTTTCTGTCTGTATGTTTACTTTGACCTGGAAATTGAGTTAGGGATGGAAACAGCTTGTTTTGTCTTATTTGTCAAACTTTCAATTTTAATTTTACTTTGTAGAGTGCTTATCTTTCATTGTTGTCATTCACCTTTTTTTTAAAATTTTTACACCAATTATTTATGGAGCATCTGTAGTGATATCTCTTTTGCAGCCTGTACACATACTTTCAACACATTATTGACTGTATTTCAATTGTTTGGTATACGTGCAAATGGGGGCAGTATGCTCTGCTGTGATTCCTGTACATATATTACCTGTTTATATGGGTTGCACAGTTGATGCCATGCAGCTGAAATTAAACGTATAATTAAAAATAAAGGAAAATATTCATGTATTCCAAACTACAGTATGCCAAACATACAGAATGTTCACTTCCAGAAATTAGCTTAATTGTATGTTTTGTACTCCACGGTTATTGAAGTCTTTACTAATAACAAGAGGAAAGAGAGTATTGAAAAAGAGTAGTAAAAAAGGATCAAAGAACCTGTGTATGGAATTGTTCCAGGAATGATTGTAGTCCTGTAATGAATAACAACACTAGAAATTATACGTCTGTATGGTTTCTGGAAGACTAACACTTCCTGTAGAGACACATTTCTAATAGCGTAAATTTGATTATGTTATTGATCACACACATACAGGGTGTTTCAAAAATGACCGGTATATTTGAAACGGCAATAAAAACTAAACAAGCAGCGATAGAAATACACCGTTTGTTGCAATATGCTTGGGACAACAGTACATTTTCAGGCGGACAAACTTTCGAAATTACAGTAGTTACGATTTTCAACAACAGATGGCGCTGCAAGTGATGTGAAAGATATAGAAGACAACGCAGTCTGTGGGTGCGCCATTCTGAACGTCGTCTTTCTGCTGTAAGCGTGTGCTGTTCACAACGTGCAAGTGTGCTGTAGACAACATGGTTTATTCCTTAGAACAGAGGATTTTTCTGGTGTTGGAATTCCACCGCCTAGAACACAGTGTTGTTGCAACAAGACGAAGTTTTCAACGGAGGTTTAATGTAACCAAAGGACCGAAAAGCGATACAATAAAGGATCTGTTTGAAAAATTTCAACGGACTGGGAACATGACGGATGAACGTGCTGGAAAGGTAGGGCGACCGCGTACGGCAACCACAGAGGGCAATGCGCAGCTAGTGCAGCAGGTGATCCAACAGCGGCCTCGGGTTTCCGTTCGCCGTGTTGCAGCTGCGGTCCAAATGACGCCAACGTCCACGTATCGTCTCATGCGCCAGAGTTTACACCTCTATCCATACAAAATTCAAACGCGGCAACCCCTCAGCGCCGCTACCATTGCTGCACGAGAGACATTCGCTAACGATATAGTGCACAGGATTGATGACGGCGATATGCATGTGGGCAGCATTTGGTTTACTAACGAAGCTTATTTTTACCTGGACGGCTTCGTCAATAAACAGAACTGGCGCATATGGGGAACCGAAAAGCCCCATGCTGCAGTCCCATCGTCCCTGCATCCTCAAAAAGTACTGGTCTGGGCCGCCATTTCTTCCAAAGGAATCATTGGCCCATTTTTCAGATCCGAAACGATTACTGCATCACGCTATCTGGACATTCTTCGTGAATTTGTGGCGGTACAAACTGCCTTAGACGACACTGCGAACACCTCGTGGTTTATGCAAGATGGTGCCCGGCCACATCGCACGGCCGACGTCTTTAATTTCCTGAATGAATATTTCGATGATCGTGTGATTGCTTTGGGCTATCCGAAACATACAGGAGGCGGCGTGGATTGGCCTCCCTATTCGCCAGACATGAACCCCTGTGACTTCTTTCTGTGGGGACACTTGAAAGACCAGGTGTACCGCCAGAATCCAGAAACAATTGAACAGCTGAAGCAGTACATTTCATCTGCATGTGAAGCCATTCCGCCAGACACGTTGTCAAAGGTTTCGGGTAATTTCATTCAGAGACTACGCCATATTATTGCTACGCATGGTGGATATGTGGAAAATATCGTACTATAGAGTTTCCCAGACCGCAGCGCCATCTGTTGTTGAAAATTGTAACTACTGTAATTTCGAAAGTTTGTCTGCCTGAAAATGTACTGTTGTCCCAAGCATATTGCAACAAACGGTGTATTTCTATCGCTGCTCGTTTAGTTTTTATTGCCGTTTCAAATATACCGGTCATTTTTGAAACACCCTGTATATAATATGTTGTGCTGTTAAGTGATGTTTCATTTCATCTATTTTTCATTTTGTATGTCAATTATCGGTACTCTTTTGCTTATTCATTTACTGAAGGTGTTAAGTTCTATTCTCTATGTCTCATTGTAGGTAAGGGAGTGACATGGATCTGTGAGAGTGTTGGCTTTTACCAGAATTTGCCTGCAGGAGCTGTAAGTTTCTCCACTGACAGCTCTTTGTTGGCAGTCGCTTTTGGATGTTGTGTAACTGTCTGGATTCCTGAAACTAATGAGCTCCAATGTAGCCTTACTCATACTACAAATGACAAAACCATTAGGTAATCTATGATTCATGTTATTCAGTAGTGTAGTACTTAATGCTGTATATAGCATATCACATTACAGTCAAACATAAAAATGAAACAGTGGAAATTCCAGGTTGGAATATCAACAAGGTAATGAAAAGATATATTGCTACTTACTGTAAAGATGACACGTTGAGATGCAGACAGGCACAACTAAGAGACACTTACATATTTATTTTGATGGTGTTAGGGCAGCAACCAGCCACAAATTTAGTTTCAGTTCCTTTATTCAAATTTGTGGCTGGTTGCTGTCCTAACACCATCCACATTTGTCTTCCAATAACAGCCACGGTCTCCATCATGTCATAATATGACAAAACTTACATATTTATTCATTCATTCATACAAGCAAGCACAGCTCACATTCACATGACTGCCCTCTCCAGTTCCAGTCCAAGCTGCCTGAGGTGGCGCTCATTTGTGCGTGAGGTGTGCTTGCTACTGTGAATGAATGTGTGTGTGTGTGTGTGTGTGTGTGTGTGTGTGTGTGTGTGTGTGCAAGCGCGCGCGCGCGTGTGTGCGTTCGTTCGTTCGTTCCTTTTCTGACGAAGACTTTGGCCAAAAGATAATTCGTAAGTGTCTTTAGCTGTGTCTGCCTGCAACGTAAAATGTAAAAATGAGTATTACAGTTTGTGTGAAAAAATAATATCACTAAAGAAGAACAGACACAGTAGGGTTGTTGACCATGCAAATTGAAAACTGTATTTGCATAACTTCTAGCATTTGTATTTTTTACACAGTTCCTTCATCTGTAAATCTTAAAAGTCAAGCTGTTTCAGGATTTTATGTCTGAGTGTATTAGATTCCAAATTCTATTCTCTTTATGCAGAGAATTAGTAGACAGTAACCTGATTGATGTTTTAGTTTATTATGTAATCCCATGAACCATGGATCTTGCCATTTGTGAGGAGGCTGGCATGCTTCAGCAATACAGATAGTCGTACCATTGGTGCAACCACAATGGAGTGGTATCTGTTGAGAGGCCAGACAAACGTGTGGTTCCTGAAGATGGGCAGCAGCCTTTTCAGTATTTACAGAGACAACAGTCAACCAAAACGGCCTTGCTGTGCTGGTACTGTGAACAGCTGAAAACAAGGGGAAACAGCCGTAATTTTTCCCAAGGGCATGCGGCTCTACTGCATGGTTAAGTGATGATGGCATCCTCTTGATTAAAATATTCCAGAGGTAAAATAGTCCCCCTTTGGATCTCCGGGCAGGGACTACTCAGGCGGGACATCATTATCAGAAGAAACAAAATTGGCATTCTGCGGATAGAAGTGTGGATTGTCAGATCCCTTAATCAGTCAGGAAAGTTACGGCATTTAAAAAGGGAAATGGATACATTAAAGTTAGATATAATGGGAGTTAGTGAAATTCAGTGGCAGGAGATACAGGTGAATACAGTGCTATAAATACAAAATAAAATAGGTGTAATGCTGGAGCAGGTTTAGTAATGAATAAAAAAAAAAAAACAGGAAATCGGATAAGCTACAATGGACAGTACAGTGAACACATTATTGTAGCCAATTTAGACATGAAGCCCACACACACCACAGTAGTACAAGTTTATGTGCCAACTAGCTCCACAGACGATGAAGAGACTGAAGAAATGTATGATGAGATAAAACAAAAGAATTATTCAGATAGTTAAGGGAGATGAAAATTTGATAGTTGTGGGGCACTGGAATTTGATAGTAGGGAAAGGAAGAAAAGGAAAAGTAGTAGGTGAATATGGACTGGGGAAAGGGATGAAAGAGGAAGCCCCTGGCAGAATTTTGCACAGAACATAATTTATTCATAGGTAATACTTGATTTAAGAATAATTAAAGAAGGTTGTATATGTGGAGGAGACTTGGAGACACCAGAAGATTTCAGATTGATTATATAGTGGTAAGACAAAAATTTTGGAACTAGGTTTTAAATTGTAAGACATTTCCAGTGGCAGATGTGGATTCTGACCACAATTTATTGGTTATGATTGGTTTGATCAGGCTGGAGAAACTGCAAAAATGTAGGAATTTAAGGAGATGGGACCTGGATAAACTGATAGAACCAGAGGTTGTCGGAAATTTCATAGGGAGCTTTAGGGAACATCTAACAGGAACGGGGGGAAGGGATACAGTAGAAGAATGAGTAGCTTTGAGAGATGAAATAGTGAAGGCAGCAGAGGATCAAGTAGGTCAAAAGACGAGGGCTAGTAGAAATCCTTGGGTAACACAAGATGTATTGAATTTAACTGATGAAAGGAGAAAATGTAAAAATGCAGTAAATGAAGCAGGTGAAAGAGAATACAAATGTTTAAAAAATGAGATAACAGGAAGTGCAAAATGGCTAAACAGGATTGACAAGAGGACACATGTAAAGATATAGAAGCATATCTTTAGGGGTAAGAAAGATGCCACCTACAGGAAAACAAAGAGACCTATGGAGAAAAGAGAAGCAGCTGTATGAATATCAAGACCTCAGATGGAAAACCAGTCCTAGGCAAAGAAGGGAAACAGAAAGGTGGAAGGAGTGTATAGAGGGTCTGTACAAGAGTATGTAGATGAAGATGGGGTGGGACATATGGCACTGCGTGAAGAATTTGACAGAGCATTGAAAGACTAAGTTGAAACAAGGCCCTGGTAGTAGACAACATTCCATTGGAACTACTGATAGCCTTGGTAGAGCCAACCATGTCAAAACTCATCCATCTGGTGAGCAAGATGTATGAGAGAGGCGAAATTCCCTCAGACTTCAAGAAAAATATAATTATTCCAATTCCAAAGAAAGCAGGTGTTGACAGGTGTGGAAATTACCAAACTATCAGTTTAATAAGTCACGGTTACAAAATACTAACATGAATTCTTTACAGAAGAATGGAAAAACAAGTAGAAGCTGTCTTCGGGGAAGACCAGTTTGGATTCTGGAGAAATGTAGGAACACGTGAGGCAATACTGACCCTATGATTTCTCATAGAAGGTAGGTTAAGGAAAGGCAAACCTACATTTATAGTATTTGTAGACTTAGAGAAAGCTTTTGACAATGTTGATTGGAATACTCTCTTTCAAATTCTGAAGGTGGCACGTGTAAAACACAGAGGACGAAAGGCAATTTACAAATTGTACAGAAACTAGATGGCAGTTAGACAAGTCAGGGGGCATGAAAGGGAAGCAGTGGTTGAGAAGAGAATGAGCCAGGTTGTAGCCTATCCCCAACATGATTAAATCGGTATACTGAGCAAGCACTAAAGGAGACAAAAGAAAAATTTGGAGTAGGAATTAAGGTCCAGAGAGAAGAAATAAAAACCTTGAGGTTTGCAGATGAAATGTTAATTCTGTCAGAGACAGCAAAGAACTTGGAAGAACAGTTGAACGGAATGGACAGTGTCTTGAAAGGAGAGTACAAGATGAAAATAAACAAATGCAAAATAAGGATAATGGAATGTAGTTGAACTAAATCAGGTGATGCTGAGGGAATTAGATTAGGAAATGAGGCACTTAGAGTGGTGGATGAGTTTTGCTATTTGGACAGCAAAATAACTGATGATGGTTAAAGTAGAGAGGATATAAAATGTTGACTGCCAATGGCAAGAAAGCATTTTTGAAGAAGAGAAATTTGTTAACATTGAGTATAGATTTAAGTGTCGGGAAGTATTTCCTGAAAGTATTTGTATGGAGTGTAGCCATGTATGGAAGTGAAACATGGACGGTAAACAGAAGAGAATAGAAGCTTTTGAAATGTGGTGCTACAGAAGACTGTTGATGATAAGATAGGTAGATCATGTAACTAATGAGGAGGTACTGAATAGAATTTGGCAGAAGAGAAATTTGTGGCACAACCTTGTGTTGGGGGAGGGGGCAATTGAAGAGAGAAATCAAGAGATGAATAGAGTAAGCAGATTCAAAAGGATGTAGGTTGCAGTAGTTCCTTGAAGATGAAGAGGAATGCACAGGATAGAGTAGCATGGAGAGCTGCATCAAACCAGTCTTTGGATGGAAGACGACGACATATAATCTTAAGTTTGTTTTTATTGCTTCATCAGTGTATATCCTGACAGTGTAGATGGACATATGTCAACTTTGGGTATACTGTTGCTGCTGTCCTTGGTTGATGGACATAATATTTTTTTCAGTAACATTTTTAAAGTTGTTCACTGATTTGATGTTGCATATGTATTATAATAAGTTTTTCATTATTTTTATAGTTGTAGACATTCAAATTTGGAAACTAGTTCTTTACTCACAGATATTTATCTACGACCATCAAAATAATAAAAACTTATTGTAATATACAATCAACATCAAAGAATTGAACAATTTTAAAATGTCACTGAAAAAATATTACATACAACAACTATGGAAGCAGTAATAGTTTACTTCTAGTTAACATATGCCCATCTAAAACATCAGGACATATACTGATGAAGGCTGTTAAGCCGAGACAAGCTTATATACAAAAATAAAATATGAAACAATATACTGTCTAGTAATTCTCTGCATAATGTCCTATTGTGATATAATATATGCTGCAGGTCCCATAATAAAGAAACTTATAGAAATTTTATTACCTTCCTTGTGACCTCAACTTGTTGCCACTCATTTTATGTCTTTAAGATAAATTTCATTCTTTGACAATCATCAATGTATTCATAATAATTAAATTAACAGCAGTATTGGTAGTGGTAAGAAGTAGTAGTAGTAGTAGTAGTAGTAGTAGTAGGAGGAGGAGGAGGAGGAGGTGTACAATATGTAATTATAATCTGTTTAAAATAATTAATTACTTGACACTTCATTCTTCCAGTCTGATTTCCTCCAATCAGAGCTCTCCCCATCACAATGCAGCAATTTCCTCCATTGCTACTGTGCTCCCAACAGTGATGAGTAGTGCATTGTATACTACGAGGGTGCTCTGTTTCAGATGTTTTGACTTATAACTTACTGTTTGCTATATTTCTGTTACTATTTTTGGTGCCTTTATCATGTCTGTTGAAATACAAAATAAAACAAGGCAGACTCAAGCTTTAGGATCCAAACACAATAGCAAAGAAAGGCACGCAAGGAATTGCTTTTAAAGGATAATCATGACAATTCCTGTGTGAATACTTTTAAAAATAAGAGATGGGCAAACTTATCATACCAGCCACATCAGCTGAGCTGGAATTGGTACAGGGTGAATGACAGTGTGGTATTGGCAGTGAAAATACATGGAAGAGAACACTGAAACAGGACTTGCAAACCATGATAGACCAAGTAAGAAGAGAAATGTTTAGAAACACGCAACTGTTCTGGATCCTTTGACACAAGATGCAATTCAGTGTAGCATTGACTGTTATTATCAGCTTTGAATGCATCATACTGCAGATAATCCTCCTACCACACTATGTGAGTCCAAACTTTTTAAGGGCAGTAAATCATCATTAAGATGTGTCCTCAAGACTTTTGGTTTCAAATGCACAATAATTTCTGGTCATAAAATGTTGACAGAGTGAGCAGATATAGCCATATGGTGATTTGGATTCTTGCGAGAAGTAAAAGATTTCAATTTTGAAATCGTGATTCGGATCAGTGAAATATGGGTACCAGCTGGTCATACTTTAACAAAATATTGGAGTGATAACATGGGAGTATGAATTACCCCTGCGCCCCCCCCCCCCCTCCCCACCTCCTTCCTTTCTCAAAGGTGGTAAATAATTTCTTTCTATGTGTTAGCATACGCCATCATGTTGTTTCTGGCTGTCAGTTTCTTGTACGATAAAATATTATGGCCTAGCACTATCAAGAAATTAATCATAATACATTTTTTTAATTGGTTTGAAAATTATTTGTTTTCAAATTTACAAAATCTGCCAATAATTGTAGTAATTCTTCATGCCAGTAGTTATTAAAAGGAACCTGAAACATCTTTGTTTGCGATAAACATGAATACAGACGCAAATTCTGCCTCAGCATGTGGAAATACAAATTTAGATGTTCCATAATAAATTGTATCCAGATGCACTGTTTTATCAGAGATAGTTTGAAATTGTGTTATTTTGTACATATAAAAATTCAAAAAGTAAACTTTTTTGACTATAGGTATTCGTCTGGTGAAGCCCAAATTGAAAAGAGAATGTATGCAAACCGTGTTTGCAAAGTGCACCAATGTGCGAATTCAGCTATGTATCAAAGCGCTTACATTTGTAAGTTACACTTTGAAACCATGTTCACTGTGGGTGGTTGAAAGCTCTCTATAAGGTACATGCCACATATGGCAATGTAGGGCTCAGCTGTTGGATCTAGCTTCTTGTAATAAAGAATGCATATGTATGTTTGCAAGCTAAAATTGGTGTCATGCAGATACTTTAACATGACAGATTTAGGTGGGGGATGTTCTGAACTATGGTTGTGTAAGATACCAGTACTGATACATCGTGAGCTACCTTGTTTATGATGCTGCCACCTCATCAACCAATTGTGCGATTGTGGGATTGCCAATCTGTATGACTGTGCATCAATTCTGTTTTCACAGAAACATAGAACTTGTGTGAAGGCTGGCTGCACTGCAAATGGGAGATGGGGCCTATTCCCCTGCACAATTCCGCTCCTGTTCAGCAATCTAAGTTCTTGTTTGCTTGCGGCAATGGTGCATGTCTGGAAAACAAAACTGGTCAAAGTATTTCAACCACACTGAGAATCTTCCTGACCACACTGAGAATCTTCCTGTAAAGTGTGAATAGATCTATTATCAGTTCCATTTCTACTCTTATATCTTTCCAGTGTTATGTTGCTTTGTCAAGTATAGACTGCATGGCTATGAATGCCCATGAAATGTTTTTTGCAAAAGCAAACATTCACTCAAAAACTCTTACTATAGAGGGTAAAACTATTTCTTCTTCATTATTATTATTATCATCATCATCGTTGTCATGATCATTTCAGCTCCAATCACCTTCTCTGTCTCTTTTTATGATCAATTTTGTCTTCAGGCATGTAGTGTGGCAAACTTTTATATTTATGTTTATAATAAAAAAAACTAGTTTCACCCAAAACAGGGGCTACATTTTTCAGGTCCCTAGCTAATAAGGATAAGGTTTCAATCTATTTTTCTTGATAGAAAAACAATGTTTAGTAGTTACCATTGATCTCGTACTGAAAAAAGTACTTACTAGACCTTGTCACTTTATAAGTCACAGTCCCAGATGTATGAGTTTTGTTCAGAAAATTCTGGAACTTTGCCCACAAAATTTTTTACACTTACCTTTTACTTATTGTGAATGGCCTCCTTTTAAATACTCTCCTCCACATTTGATATACAACTCCCAACACTGTTTCCAGAAGCAGCCTTGGTATGCCTCTTCCTGGACTGCGCAAAGCGCCGCCTGCGAATTTGTTTTATCTTGTCTATTTTTGCAAATATTAGTCCTTTCAGTGGGGTTTTCAACTCTGGAAATTAAAAAAAAGTCCTCAGGGGCCAAGTCTGGAGAATACAGAGGATAGGCAGCACAGTGATTTTGTTTTTTGCACAATAATCACCCATCCACAGGAATGAATGTGTGAGTGCATTATCGTGGTGCAAGAGCCGTGAATTATCTCTCCACATTTCAGGCCGTTTACTTCTCATATTTTCTCGCAGGTGTTGCAACACGTCCTGATAGCACCATCGATTAACAGTTTGTCTCTGTGTCATAAACTTATGATGAACCAACCCTTCAAAGAAAACTATCAGTCTGGCTTTGACTTTTGATGTGATCTGACTAGTTTTTCTTGGTCTTGGAGAACCTTCCCTGACCCATTGTGAAGATTGAACCTTAGTCTCAACTTGATAACCATAGACCCATGCCTCATCACCAGCTATGATTCTTTTAAGGGACATCTTGTTCTCATTTGCGTGATCCAAAAGCTCTTCACAGATTGCTTGGCAAAGGTCTTTCTTATCTTGACTCGTGAGCCTTGGGATAAACTTGGCGGCAACATGATGCATTCCACAATGCTGTGTCAGGATTTCATGGCATGATCCAACTGAAATGTTACATTCTTCTGTAATCTCGTGGATAGTCAGTCTTCAGATGGCATGCATAATTTCATTGATGTTCCTGACAAGCATCGTTGATAGATGTCGTGAATGAGGGTCATCTTTAACTTCTGTCTGGTCCTTTTTAAACTGTGTGAACAATTCATAATGCTGAGTATGGCTTAAGCACTCATCACTGTAGGCTTCCTGCTGCATTTGGTGTGTCTCTGTAAAGGTTTTTGGGAGTTTCATGTATAATTTAATGCAGATGCATTGCTTCTCTAACTCTGTCATCTCGAAATTCACAAACTGTGTTATGCAACACTCTTGTTATGCAACACTCTCGTTGAATACAGCACTGAACAATGACAAACAGATATACAACAATGAAACTTCTGCCAATTACACATTAAACACAGGCATTTGTAGGTATGCCAACCGCATTTTGCTTCAACACACCATTAATGCGAAATTATGAATGTTCCATATTTTTTTTTTTAACAGACCTCTTATGTTGTAGATAAGGTAGCTATCTTAAGTCCAGTAATGCCAGCATTGCTCCAGAAAAAAGCCTGACAAGTGCAAGTAGATCTTGAACTCTGTTGATTCTTTCCCAGCTTAATTACAAATAAATAAATAAATAAATAAATAAAATCTGAAACCTAAAGATCAAGCAGACACAGCAAACCCAGCTAAATATCACCCCATAACATGCCTACCAACAATATACAAAATATTAACTTCAGTCATTACACAGAAATTAATGACACATACAACACAGAACAAAATTATAAATGAAGAACAAAAAAGCTGCTGCAAAGGAGCACGAGGATGTGAAGAGCAACTGATAATAGATACAGAGGTGACATATCAAGCTAAAACTAAACAAAGGTCGCTACACTAAGCATACATTGATTACCAAAAAGCCTTTGATAGTGTACCCCACTCATGGTTACTACAGATATTGGAAATATACAAAGAGATCCTAAATTGATACAGTTCCTAAACATAGTAATGAAAAACTGGAAAACCACACTTAATATCCAAACAAATTCAGATAACATCACATCACAGCCAATACAGATTAAGCGTGGAATATACCAAGGAGACTCATTAAGTCCTTTCTGGTTCTGCCTTGCTCTGAACCCACTATCCAACATGCTAAATAATACAAATTATGGATATAATATTACTGGAACATACCCACACAAAATCACACATTTGCTATACATGGATGATCTAAAACTACTGGCAGCAACCAATCAACAACTCAACCAATTACTAAAGATAACAGAAGTATTCAGCAATGATATAAATATGGCTTTTGGAACAGACAAATGTAAGAAAAATAGCATAGTCAAGGGAAAACACACTAAACAAGAAGATTACATATTGAATAACCACAGTGACTCCATAGAAGCGATGGAAAAAACAGATGCCTATAAATATCTAGGATACAGACAAAAAATAGGAATAGATAATACAAATATTAAAGAAGAACTAAAAGAAAAATATAGACAAAGACTAACAAAAATACTGAAAACAGAATTGACAGCAAGAAACAAGACAAAAGCTATAAATTCTTATGCTATACCAATATTGACCTACTCATTTGGAGTAGTGAAATGGAGTAACACAGACCTAGAAGCACTCAATACACTTACACGTTCACAGTGCCACAAATATAGAATACATCACATACATTCAGCAACAGAAAGATTCACATTAAGCAGAAAGGAAGGAGGAAGGGGATTTATCGACATAAAAAACCTACATTATGGACAGGTAGACAATTTAAGAAAATTCTTTCTAGAACGAGCAGAAACTAGCAAAATACACAAAGCAATCACTCATATAAATACATCGGCTACACCACTGCAATTTCATAACCATTTCTACAACCCTTTAGATCACATAACATCAACAGATACGAAGAAAGTAAATTGGAAGGGGAAGGCACTACATGGCAAGCACCCGTATCATCTAACACAGCCACACATCGATCAAGACGCATCCAACACATGGCTAAGAAAAGGCAATATATACAGTGAGACGGAAGGGTTCATGATTGCAATACAGGATAAAACAATAAACACCAGATATTACAGCAAGCATATTATTAAAGATCCCAATACCACAAGAGATAAATGCAGACTTTGCAAACAACAAATAGAAACAGTAGATCACATCACAAGTGGATGTACAATACTAGCAAATACAGAATACCCCAGAAGACATGACAATGTAGCAAAAATAATACATCAACAACTTGCCATAAAACATAAGCTAATAAAACAACACGTTCCCACATACAAGTATGCACCACAAAATGTACTGGAGAATGATGAATACAAATTATACTGGAACAGAACCATTATAACAGATAAAACAACACCACTTAACAAGCCTAACATCATACTCACCAATAAAAAGAAGAAATTAACACAACTAATCGAAATATCCATACCCAATACAACAAATATACAGAAGAAAACAGGAGAAAAAATTGAAAAATACATCCAACTGTCTGAGGAAGTCAAGGACATGTGGCATCAGGATAAAGTTGACATTATACCGATTATACTATCAACTACAGGAGTCATACCACACAATATCCACCAGTACATCAATGCAATACAGCTACATCCAAACTTATATATACAACTACAGAAATCCGTAATTATTGATACATGTTCAATCACTCGGAAGTTCCTAAATGCAATATAACATATACCATACAGTTAAAAGGAAGTCACGCTTGATCAAGGTCTGCGTCACTTTCCATTTTTAACCAGACCTAAGGTCTGAGAAAGGAAAGAAGATAATAATAAATAATAATAATAATAATAATAATAATAATTTTGTGTGTCTCTATGGCTTGGCACAAGTGTTTCTATTGGACACCACCTTGACGAGTTGCGTGTTCCTAGCCTACCCTGTTTATCCAACTGGGGAAAGGGGACCCACAGTTTAATGTGGAATCTAAACCACTTGTTGTTTCACACAATTGCTCACATTGTTGAGAGACAAAGGCTAGGTAAAAATGCAGCCTGAAAAATCCGTGGTGCATGTGAGGTTTGACCCCACGATCTCTCAGTATTTAGGCACATGCTTTACCACTAGACCACCACGTGTATATTGAGTTGGTGCATTCATTCATAGTGTTTTTCCATAAGTTTAATAAAAACAACAGATACACATAACAGAGAACTTAGTTATCAGTAATTCACCAGTAGTATATTCTTCTTTGTTATTTACAGTAATCTGCCAATGCTAGGTTAACTTTTCAATTCCATGACTGTAAAAATCACGTGGTTTTGAGGTGAAGAACTCATCAAGCCATGTTTGGAGCTCATTTTCATCCAGAAAGAAACTTGCTTGAAGATTGTTTGATAGAGAGCAGGAAAGGTGAAAATCTGAGGCCACAATATCAGGTGAATAACACTGGTGCAGAATGACTTCCAACCCAACTCCTGTGTGGTGTTTTTTGTCAGTCTAACAGAATGCGGGCAGGCGTTATTGTGGAGTAGCACCACTTCATGCACTCTTCGGGTTGTCTTTCTTGGATTGGATCTGCAAGATGCCGCAGTTGATAATAAATGTCAGCAGTGATGGTTACACCTTGTGGAAGCAATTTGTAGTATACCACACCGTCTCTGTTGTACCAGATGCATAACATTATCTATTGTGGATGCAAGCACGTCTTTGTATGGGGAGTTGCTGCTTTTTTTTGGCTCAAACATCCCTGTTTTTCTTCTTATGTTAGCATAAAGACACCATTTCTTGTCGTCAGTAATGGCACAGGATAGGAATGGCCATGTTGTTCACAAGCCAACCAGAGAGCAACCAGAGATGCACATATAGCCATCCACTGATTTTTATAATTTTGGTTTAGATGATGCTGTACCCATACTCCTGATTTTTGAACTTTTCCCATTGCATGCAAATGTTGCATGTGGGTGGAATGATCATAGTTCATCACATTTGCTAGTTCTAAGGTACACTGATGTGGGTCTTTATGGATTAATATGTGTAAATAATCATCATCAAACTGCGAAGGTCTTCCTGAGTGGAGAGAGTCACAAATGTCAAAGCAACCCTTCTTAAAATGAGATAAACCATTTCCTTGCTGTGCTCTATCCAATAGCTTTTATCACCATACACAACAAAAATGTTTTTGGCTGCCTTTGCTGCTGTCACCCCTGTGTTGAACTGACAGAAGAATGTATTGGAAATGTTCTGATTTCCCCCACTTGGCACACCATTACGTAGTATACACAGCCCCACCATTATCTCAAAGTGGCAATATGTAAACTTAAAGCAACAGTTAACTACAAAAAATATGAAAATCGATAAATAAACCCATAGCAACTGGAATACCAGCTTGCAAAACAAAAATAATAGGAACTTATTCACCAACCTAATATATAGATTTCTGTGGCAAGTGAGTTTGCGTTTATCAAAATATGTGACATAAATAGCTGTATCTGTTGATTACACTGATTTAGAAGCTTAACATTTTTACACTGCCACGGACTGTAGACTTTAGCATCTGATATAGATTTCAACTGGGTGCCCTTAGTTGTTTCTGTGAAAAAGGGGTCTGAATTGTCAGTCAGTCAGACAGACAGATGAACAGCAAATGGCAAAAATATTTTTTTGTGGTTTTCAGATTCTTCCCTTTATTTGTACTGTGAAGCAGTTATTGTTGCCAAATTTCATGATTCTAGGTCAAGGAGAAGTAACCTATAGGTTTTGAGGAGTGAGTTTGTGAGAACCGAAATATGACATAAATGGCTGTATCTCTTGATTATATTGACTCAGAAGCTTAAATTTTTTACATTCCAAAGACTGTAGACCCCAGTATGTGATATAAAATTCAACTTGATATCTCTACTCGTTCCTGTGAAAAAGATGTCTTAACTGTCAGACAGACAGACAGACAGACAGACAACAAAGTGATCCTATAATGATTCTGTTTTTACCATTTGTGGTACAGACCCAAAAAATATAAGTAACATTACTTTTGAAGTGAAGCACTGCATCTGTCACCCATAACCATGCAGGAGCTTCAGGCAGTGTTAATGCTGTCGTGCCACATGAGAAACATTAAATAACAAGCAGTTTTAATTAGAGTATATATAATACAACATACGGTGATAGCAGTTTTCGCCTTTTTTCCAAAGTAGGTTTTCATGCAAATCTCATTATAATTGTTTGCAGTCCATGCAAGCTCAGTTTAAATATAGCAACTTATGTCTGTTTGTGTTAATTTATTCCTCTTCCATTAGGGTTTTTCTTCAGGACATGGTGTGTGGAACATGGTGTACATGTGTTAGTTGGGGGGGGGAGTGCATGTGTTTGTGTGTGTGCGCGTATGTTGTTGTTGTGGTCTTCAGTCATGAGACTGGTTTGATGCAGCTCTCCGTGCTACTCTATCCTGTGCAAGTTTCTTAGTCTCCCAGTACCTACTGCAGCCTACATCCTTCTGAATCTGCTTAGTGTATTCATCTCTTGGTCTCCCTCTATGATTTTTACCCTCCACACTGCCCTCCAGTACCAAATTGGTGATCCCTTGATGCCTCAGAACATGTCCTACCAACCGATCCCTTCTTCTAGTCAAGTTGTGCCACAAACTCCTCTTCTCCCCAATTCTATTCAATACCTCCTCATTAGTTATGTGATCTACCCATCTAATCTTCAGCATTCTTCTGTAGCACCACATTTTGAAAGCTTCTGTTCTCTTCTTGTCCAAACTATTTATCATCCACGTTTCACTTCCATACATAGCTACACTCCATACAAATACTTTCAGAAACTACATCCTGACACTTAAATCAATACTCGATGTTAACAAATTTCTCTTCTTCAGAAACGCTCTCCTTGCCATTGCCAGTCTACATTTGATATCCTCTCTACTTCGACCATCATCAGTTATTTTGCTCCCCAAATAGCAAAACTCCTTTACTAGTTTAAGTATCTCTTTTGCTAATCTAATTCCCTCAGCATCACCCGATTTAATTCGACTACATTCCATTATCCTTGTTTTGCTTTTGTTGATGTTCATCTTATACCCTCCTTTCAAGACACTGTCCATTCCGTTCAACTGCTCTTCCAAGTTCTTTGCTGACTCTGACAGAATTAAAATTTCATCTGCAAATCTCAAGGTTTTTATTTCTTCTCTCTGGACCTTAATTCCTGCTCCAAATTTTTCTTTTGTCTCCTTTAGTGCTTGCTGAGTATACAGATTTAATCATGTTGGGGATAGGCTACAACCCTGTCTCATTCTCTTCTCTACCCCTGCTTCCCTTTCATGCCCCCTGACTTGTCTAACTGCCATCTGGTTTCTGTACAATTTGTAAATTGCATTTCGTCCTCTGTGTTTTACACCTGCCACCTTCAGAATTTGAAAGAGAGTATTCCAATCAACATTGTCAAAAGCTTTCTCTAAGTCTACAAATACTATAAATGTAGAATGAGATTTTCACTCTGTAGCGGGGTGTTCGCTGATATGAAACTTCCTGGCAGATTAAATCTGTGTGCCGGACCGAGACTCGAACTCGGAACCTTTGCCTTTCGCGGGCAAGTGCTCTACCAACTGAGCTACCCAAGCATGACTCACGCCCCGTCATCACAGCTTTACTTCTGCCAGTACCTCGTCTCATTCTGGAAACATCCCCCAGGCTGTGGCTAAGCCATGTCTCCGCAATATCCTTTCTTTCAGGAGTGCTAGTTCTGCAAGGTTCGCAGGAGAGCTTCTGTTAAGTTTGGAAGGTTGGAGACGAGATACTGGCAGAAGTAAAGCTGTGAGGGCGGGGCGTGAGTAGTGCTTGGGTAGCTCAGTTGGTAGAGCACTTGCCCGCGAAAGGCAAAGGTCCCGAGTTCGAGTCACGGTCTGGCACACAGTTTTAATCTGCCAGGAAGTTTCACTATAAATGTAGGTTTGCCTTTCCTTAACCTACCTTCTATGAGAAATCTTAGAGTCAGTATTGCCTCACGTGTTCCTACATTTCTCCAGAATCCAAACTGGTCTTCCCCGAAGACAGCTTCTACCAGTTTTTCCATTCTTCTGTAAAGAATTCATGTTAGTATTTTGTAACTGTGACTTATTAAACTGATAGTTCGTTAATTTCCACACCTGTCAACACCTTATTTCTTTGGAATTGGAACTATTATATTTTTCCTGAAGTCTGAGGGTATTTCGCCTGTCTCATACATCGTGCTCACCAGATGGTAAAGTTTTGTTAGGCCTGGCTCTCCCGAGGCTGTCAGTAGTTCTAATGGAATGTTGTCTACTCCCGGGGCCTTGTTTCGACTTAGGTCTTTCAGTGCCCTGTCAAACTCTTCACGCAGTATCATATCTCCCATTTCATCTTCATCTACCTCCTCTTCCATTTCCATAATATTGTCCTCAAGAACACTGCCCTTGTATAGACCCTCTATATACTCCTTCCACCTTTCTGCTTTCCCTTCTTTGCTTAGAGCTGGGTTTCCAGCTGAGCTCTTGATATTCATGCAAGTGGTTCTCTTTTCTCCTAAGGTATCTTTAATTTTCCTGTAGACAGCATCTATCTTACCCCTAGTGAGATAAGCCTTTACATCCTTACATTTGTCCTCCAGCCACCCCTGCTTAGCCATTTTGCACTTCCTGTCGATCTCATTTTTGAGACGTTTGTATTCCTTTTTGCCTGCTTCACTTACTGCATTTTTGTATTTTCTCCTTTCATCAATTAACTTCAGTATCTCTTCTGTTACCCAAGGATTTCTACTAGCCCTTGTCCTTTTTCCTACTTGATCCTCTGCTGCCTTCACTATTTCATTCCTCAAAGCTACCCATTCTTTTTGTACTGTATTTCTTTCCCCCATTACTGTCAATTGTTCCCTTATGCTCTCTCTGAAACTCTGTACAACCTCTGGTTCTTTCAGTTTTTCCAGGTCCCATCTCCTTAAATTCCCACCTTTTTGCAGTTTCTTCAGTTTTAATCTACAGTTCATAACCAATAGATTGTGGTCAGAGTCCACATCTGCCCCTGGAAATGTTTTACAATTTAAAATCTGGTTCCTAAATCTTTGTCTTACCACTATATAATCCATTTGAAGTCTTTTAGTATCTCCAGGGTTCATCCATGTATACAACCTTCTTTCATGATTCTTGAACCAAGTATTAGCTATGATTAAGCTATGCTCTGTGCAAAATTCTACCAGGCGGCTTCCTCTTTCATTTCTTAGCCCCAATCCATATTCACCTACTATGTTTCCTTCTCTCCCTTTTCCTACTCTCGAATTCCAGTCACCCATTACTATTAAATTTTCATCTCCCTTCACTACCTGAATAATTTCTTTTATCTCATCATACATTTCATCAATTTCTTCATCATCTGCAGAGCTAGTTGGCATATAAACTTGTACTACTGTAGTAGGCGTGGGCTTCGTGTCTGTCTTGGCCACAATCATGCGTTCACTATGCTGTTTGTAGTAGCTTACCTGCACTCCTATTTTTTTATTCATTATTAAACCTACTCCTGCATTACCCCTATTTGATTTTATATTTATAACCCTGTATTCACCTGACCAAAAGTCTTGTTCCTCCTGCCACCGAACTTCACTAATTCCCACCATATCTAACTTTAACCTATCCATTTCCCTTTGTAAATTTTATAACCTACCTGACCGATTAAGGGATCTGACATTCCACGCTCCAATCCGTAAAACGCCAGTTTTCTTTCTCTTGATAACGACGTCCTCTTGAGTAGTCCCCACCTGGAGATCCGAATGGGGGACTAATTTACCTCCGGAATATTTTATCCAAGAGGACGCCATCATCATTTAATCATACAGTAAAGCTGCATGCCCTCGGGAAAAATTACGGCTGTAGTTTCCCCTTGCTTTCAGCCGTTCGCAGTACCACAACAGCAAGGCCGTTTTGGTTAGTGTTACAGGGCCAGATCAGTCAATGATCCAGACTGTTGCTCTTGCAACTACTGAAAAGGCTGCTGCCCCTTTTCAGGAACCACACATTTGTCTGGCCTCTCAAGAGATACCCCTCCGCTGTGGTTGCACCTACGGTACGTCTATCTGTATCATTGGAGCACGCAAGCCTCCCCACCAACGGCAAGGTCCATGCATGATTCATGGGGTGCAGGGGGGGGGGGGGGGGGGTTGCGTAGAAGGGAGTCAAACTGGAAAGAAATATAAAGATGCGGATGAAAATGAAAGATTCTGAATGGCAGAAAGGCACTGAAATACGTCAGTTTAAAGAAATAGAGAATTTTTGTGTGTGTAGGTGGAGGGGGTTAGACATGTAGATAAAGGAAACAGTTATCAGAAAGAAAGTCATAAAATATTAAGAAAACCCAGAGAGGAAAGAGAGAACTATGGAAGAGAACACAGAGTTCGCGGAGAGGGTTAAGAGGTGGAAAGTGATCCAAGTCCTTGCTTCTCTCATTTGTACCTCATTTCTGTTTGGACCGTAGTTCTTCCTCACTGTTTTATTTTCACCTGCATATTGTCATTTCTTTTTAGCTATGTCATTTTTAGTTCTCATCTTTGTCCTGTTGGTGCTTGCAGCTTGGTACTGGTACTAATAGTGGTTAGTCTTCAAGATGCTTTTGGAACCTTGTCTTACTGAATTAGAATTCTGAGCTAATTTTCCTGCTCCTGACACCTGTTTGGTTTTCCTTTCCTGTATGATATTTGTCAGCTTCTGCTGTTTGATGAGGAAAGGTAAAAACTGAAAATTTAACTCCGTTATTACGGTTGTGTGTCCATTAACACTACACTGTTTGTATTTGTGTCGGTAAACTGTTAAACAGACAGCCCTCCATGCCACTTCTAATGTACTGTGATTCATAATATTTATAGTTGCTGGTAATAATTTTTGTTTGTTTTTAATTTGTTGTATTAAACTCCCAGTCAGGTAAACTTTGGGCAACAGGACTGTGTCCATCTCATTGTTAGTGCTTCTCCATGTGGAATATATGTGTGGAACGTAATAACGTTATCACTGATGTGGATGGTGCCTTTCAAGCTCAGCATTTTGGCTGCTGATCCAAAATCAAATTTGATGGCTGCTGTGTCTGCTGAAAATGAATGTAAGTAATTACACACTTATCTACATAAATTTTTGTTAAGTTCTTAAAGTTTCTATGCATTATAGACTGTGAATACAAAGAATTGTTCATCTTTGGCAAAAGTTTTATACTATTTAAGTAGTAGTGTTTCAGTATCTTCCGTAAAAATAAAATTCTGACTGCATATGTGTGTTAAGGTAGACTGGCAAAACATTCATCGTGTGATGGAGGACATGGAGAACTGGTTTTGGGTGATGAGCTGGGCCATGAAAGAGAGAGTGGATGAGATAGGAAGTAACAGAGTGGAATAGAGGTGAAAGACAATTTTCCCAAATGAGAGGGATGTGCAGAGATAGGAAAGACAGACCAAAAGAGGGGGATTTTGGGGTGGATGAAAGTCATCTGTGCCCTGTGGGGTAGCTGTGTGTTCTGAGGTGCTTCGCCACAGTTCGCGCAGCTCCCTCAGTTGGAGGTTCGAGTCCTCCCTTGGGCATGGGTGTGTGTGTTGTCCTTAGTGTAAGTTAGGTTAAGTTAGACTGAGTAGTGTGTAAGCCTAGGGACCGATGACCTCAGCAGTTTGGTCCCATAGAACTTGCCACAAATTTCCACAGTCATCTGTTATCGACCGTCACCCATAGTGAGATGATGTGGGCATGGAAGGCATTTAGTGAAATATTTAACAAACTGAAGGGTTCGGTGCATTGCCGTCTGAAAGAGCCTGCTCTGCCGGCAGCCTCATCCAGCCCCCAACCACGATGACCCCAGCCATGACAGCAAACAACCATGAGAATGTGGAAATGTGAGTGCTCTGCCCACATCTCCCTTTGCTGTTGATGCTCAGCAATGGAAAGTGTGTCATCAATGGCCTCACTGAAGTAAAATGACAGGAGGAGCATTGCATATGCCGACATCGTGTAGGGTCACCAGGCAAGACTGCAGCAGTGCAGAGATTGGCAGCTCACAAAGTTTCAGCTCAATAAAGAGCTACAAGAATGCTGCAGTTGTCAAACACCTGAAAATGGTGACTAGAGTAAGAAACCAACTGCTAGGAATCCACATGCCAACAAGGTGTGCTATCAGAAAGTAGTGGTTGACAAGCGAGGGTGATCTCCATTCGTAGCCAGTCATGAATGTCAGTCACAAGCACTTGGCAAAGAGAGTCATGCAGTGTCACAGCTCAGCAGCCTTGGAGGTGCCTTTGTGGTCTTGGAGGAGGAAGGAGATGACTCTGGCACAGCAGCAACCATTGGCCTACAATCTGCAACAATGAAGGAACTGAGGCCACCACCAGTCATCTTCTGAATAAAAGACAAATATCATAGCGGACCAAATCAGACTTAAATGTGAAATCATCAAGAAAAGGCGTTGTGCAAATTAATCTCTGCAACTGTGATGATTACTGCAGCATGATGAGTGGAGTGGCTGCAATCCACTGGCCGTTCTACAGTTATGACATGGAACTGGACAATTTAATCAGTGTTTTATTTCACGGCTTCTCGTGGATGACGTAGCTTGATCACTTGCTTAAAGAGCTTGAGAACCTCTGGTTTGGGGTGTGCACCATGGAGTGTATGAGATTCCCAGACTTGGAGGAGGATAGGCCCCTTCTGCTGATTGTCAGTATGGATGTTACTGTAAATTGGATGTTGTTCAACATCGCCAGATGTTGGAGATTCTGGTCACAGTAGAAAACTGTAAACCATGATGTGAATCGCCACAACACATCAAATGTCAGGGCATCAGGCATGTGGTATGCCACTGCTTGGTAACTGACATCTGCGTGAAGCGTGCTGGTGGCTGTCTGAGCTAACAATACCGTCCGCACACCAGCCAGGGGTAATATGCCTGCAGTGTGACAAAGTATGCCATCCAAGATCTGCACCCAGGTACACCTCAGGATGGACAAAATAGCCAGAACATACCTGCCACAGCTGCCAGCCACGGACACAGCAGCCGTGGCTACCCTACACTCCAAAAGATGGTGCGCATGTGCCAAAGAGTGCACTTTGCAGATGCTGATGAGCAACCTGCATGACCTGGACATGTGGGCACACAGCAGTGAAGCAAACTATACCCCCACTGTGCATAAGAAGACCAGTTGGGTTGCTGACACCGTGAAGGCGGTGATGCTGTGGCTGCTGACCATAACATCTTGGTGGTGCCTTCCAACAGCTATGCTGATGCCATGAAAAGTAGCAAAATTGGTAGCCTGGTCATTAAGCTCAATTCATATTTGATAACGTGATGCAGCAGATGGCTGCTGTTATGAAGATAGCTGTAGAAGCATCCAAGCAGTCAGTTGGTCAAGTGTAGGCAGCACATTCAGCTGCTCTGCATACCCATGTGCGCAACAGCGTGAGTGGTCAGCTCACTGACCACCACCATGTCACTGCGCTGGTGCAAGATTATGATCCACACCTGAAAAGGGTCTACCAGAGGGAATCAGAAAGGTGAGTCCATGCTGCTGTACACATTGCATGGGATGCACAGAACCTCAAGAGTTCTAGTGGTCCACTGACCCTGGAGACATAAAGGTAGACAGAAGGCAAGATAGGGCAACAGAGTTAACTTGTTTTAGTCATTAATTTGTATTTATACTGCATGTGATGAAGTGTTTACTTATTTGCTTTATCTTTCTGCGCCATGGTTGGTTACACAAGACAATAAAGAATTTAATATATATATATATAATCTAAAAACAAAGATGATGAGACTTGCCAAACAAAAGCGCTGGCAGGTCGATAGACACACAAACAAACACAAACATACACACAAAATTCAAGCTTTCGCAACAAACGGTTGCTTCATCAGGAAAGAGGGAAGGAGAGGGAAAGACGAAAGGATGTGGGTTTTAAGGGAGAGGGTAAGGAGTCATTCCAATCCCGGGAGCGGAAAGACTTACCTTAGGGGGAAAAAAGGACAGGTATACACTCGCACACACACATATCCATCACATTTTTCCACGTGGGAAAAATATATCTAAAAACAAAGATGATGTGACTTACCAAACGAAAATGCTGGCAGGTCGATAGACACACAAACATACACACAAAAATCAAGCTTTCACAACAAACGGTTGCTTCATCAGGAAAGAGGGAAGGAGAGGGAAAGACGAAAGGATGTGGGTTTTAAGGGAGAGGGTAAGGAGTCATTCCAATCCCGGGAGTGGAAAGACTTACCTTAGGGGGAAAAAAGGACAGGTACACACTCGCAAACATACACATATCCATCCGCACATACACAGACACAAGCAGACATTTGTAAAGGCAAAGAGTTTGGGCAGAGATGTCAGTCAAGGCGGAAGTACAGAGGCAAAGATGTTGTTGAAAGACAGGTGAGGTATGAGCGGCGGCAAATTGAAATTAGAAATTTGCCACCGCTCATACGGACATGTGAAGCTGGCCATTGGACAGGTGAAGGTCAACATCAAGGAAAGTGGCATGGGATTTTGAGTAGGACCAGGTGAATCTGATGGAACCAAAGTTGATGCCACTTCCTTATACACAAATATCCTGCACGTCCAGGGCCTCGCTGCGATGGAGCACTTCCTTTCACGCCGATCACCTGCCACCCTACCTAAAACCTCTTTCCTCATTACCTTAGCCAGCTTCATCCTGACCCACAACTTCTTCATTTTTGAAGACCAGACATACCAACAATTAAAGGGAACAGCCATGGGTACCAGGATGGCCCCTTCGTACGCCAACCTATTCATGGGTTGCTTAGAAGAAGCCTTCTTGGTTACCCAGGCCTGCCAACCCAAAGTTTGGTACAGATTTATTGATGACATCTTCATGATCTGGACTCACAGTGAAGAAGAACTCCAGAATTTCCTCTCCAACCTCAACTCCTTTGGTTCCATCAGATTCACCTGGTCCTACTCCAAATCCCATGCCACTTTCCTTGATGTTGACCTTCACCTGTCCGTCCACATCAAACCCACCAACAAGCAACAGTACTTCCATTACGACAGCTGCCACCCATTCCACATCAAACGGTCCCTTCCCTACAGCCTAGGTCTTCGTGGCAAACGAATCTGCTCCAGTCCGGAATCCCTGAAGCATTACACCAACAACCTGACAACAGCTTTCGCATCCCGCAACTACCCTCCCGACCTGGTACAGAAGCAAATAACCAGAGCCACTTCCTCATCCTCTCAAACCCGGAACCTCCCACAGAAGAACCACAAAAGTGCCCCACTTGTGACAGGATACTTTCCGGGACTGGATCAGATTCTAAATGTGGCTCTCCAGCAGGGATACGACTTCCTCAAATCCTCCCCTGAAATGAGATCCATCCTTCATGAAATCCTCCCCACTCCGCCAAGAGTGTCTTTCCACCGTCCACCTAACCTTCGTAACCTCTTAGTTCATCCCTATGAAATCCCCAAACCACCTTCCCTACCCTCTGGCTCCTACCCTTGTAATCGCCCCCGGTGTAAAACCTGTCCCATGCACCCTCCCACCACCACCTACTCCAGTCCTGTAACCCGGAAGGTGTACACAATCAAAGGCAGAGCCACGTGTGAAAGCACCCACGTGATCTACCAACTGACCTGCCTACACTGTGATGCATTCTATGTGGGAATGACCAGCAACAAACTGTCCATTCGCATGAATGGACACAGGCAGACAGTGTTTGTTGGTAATGAGGATCACCCTGTGGCTAAACATGCCTTGGTGCACGGCCAGCACATCTTGGCGCAGTGTTACACCGTCCGGGTTATCTGGATACTTCCCACCAACACCAACCTATCCGAACTCCGGAGATGGGAACTTGCTCTTCAATATATCCTCTCTTCCCGTTATCCACCAGGCCTCAATCTCCGCTAATTTCAAGTTGCCACCACTCATACCTCACCTGTCATTCAACAACATCTTTGCCTCTGCACTTCTGCCTCGACTGACATCTCTGCCCAAACTCTTTGTCTTTAAATATGTCTGCTTGTGTCTGTATATGTGTGGATGGATATGTGTGTGTGTGCGAGTGTATACCCGTCCCTTTTTCCCCCTAAGGTAAGTCTTTCCGCTCCCGGGACTGGAATGACTCCTTACCCTCTCCCTTAAAATCCACATCCTTTCGTCTTTCCCTCTCCTTCCCTCTTTCCTGATGAGGCAACAGTTTGTTGCGAAAGCTTGAATTTTGTGTGTATGTTTGTGTTCGTTTGTGTGTCTGTCGACCTGCCAGCACTTTCATTTGGTAAGTCACATCATCTTTGTTTTTAGGTATATTTTTCCTACGTGGAATGTTTCCTTCTATTATAACTATATATATATATAAAGATTATAATAGAAGGAAACATTCCACGTAGGAAAAATATACCTAAAAACAAAGATGATGTGACTTACCAAATGAAAGTGCTGGCAGGTCGACAGACACACAAACGAACACAAACATACACACAAAATTCTAGCTTTCGCAACCAACAGTTGCCTCGTCAGGAAAGAGGGAAGGAGAGGGAAAGACGATAGGATTTGGGTTTTAAGGGAGAGTGTAAGGAGTTATTCCAATCCCGGGAGTGGAAAGACTTACCTTAGGGGGGAAAAAGGACAGGTATACACTTGCACACACCCACATATCCATCCACATATGTGTGGATGGACACATGTGTGTGCACGAGCGCACACCCGTCCCTCCCTCCCCCCAAGGCAAGGCCCCCCCGCCCCCGGGACCGGAACGACTCCCCACCCTCCCCCTCAAAACCCAAATCCCCCCCCCCCCCCCCCCCCCCCCCCGACGAGGCAACCGTTGGCCACGAAAGCCAGAACCTCGTGCGTATGTTTGTGTGTCTATCGACCCGCCAGCGCTTCTGTTTGGCAAGTCTCACCATCTGTATATATATATATATATATATATATATATATATATATATATACACCCCAAAAACAAAGATGACGTGACTTACCAAATGAGAGCGCTGGCAGGTCGACAGACACACAAACAAACACAAACATACACACAAAACTCAAGCCCTCGCAACAAACTGCCGCCCCATCAGGAAAGAGGGAAGGAGAGGGTAAGACGAAAGGATGTGGGTCCCAAGGGAGAGGGCAAGGAGCCACTCCAGTCCCGGGAACGGAAAGACCCACCCTAGGGGGAAAAAAGGACGGGTACACACACACACACACACACACACACACACACACACACACACACACACACATATCCATCCACACATATACAGACACAAGCAGACATATTTAAAGACAAAGAGTTTGGGCAGAGATGTCAGTCGAGGCAGAAGTGCAGAGGCAAAGATGTTGTTGAATGACAGGTGAGATCTGAGTGGCAGCAACTTGAAATTAGCGGAGATTGAGGCCTGGTGGATAACGGGAAGAGAGGATATATTGAAGAGCAAGTTCCATCTCCGGAGTTCGGATAGGTTGGAGTTAGTGGGAAGTATCCAGATAACCCGGACTGTGTAACACTGCACCAAGATGTGCTGGCCGTGCACCAAGGCATGTTTAGCCACAGGGTGATCCTCATTACCAACAAACACTGTCTGCCTGTGTCCATTCATGCGAATGGACAGTTTGTTGCTGGTCATTCCCACATAGAATGCATCACAGTGTAGGCAGGTCAGTTGGTAGATCACGTGGGTGCTTTCACCCGTGGCTCTGCCTTTGATTGTGTACACCTTCCGGGTTACAGGACTGGAGTAGGTGGTGGTGGGAGGGTGCATGGGACAGGTTCTACACTGGGGGCGGTTACAAGGTTTACACCGCCCCCTTTCGTCTTTCCCTCTCCTTCCCTCTTTCCTGATGAGGCAACCGTTGGTTGCGAAAGCTAGGATTTTGTGTGTATCTTTGTGTTCGTTTGTGTGTCTGTCGACCTGTCAGCACTTTCATTTGGTAAGTCACATCATCTTTGTTTTTAAGAATTTAATATATATAACAGCTGGCATAAGTGATGGGATCTGAAGTTTGTGTGGGTGAGGGGCAGGGGGTGGGGGTAGGGGTAGGGTGGAGATTGTTATGGGGCTGTCTGCTAGGTAAATGATTAAGTTGCTTTTTCAGTGTCAATGCCTTTCTTCTTTCAGTGGTTATATTCCGACCAAACTGCCCGCAGCCGATGTTCAGAAAACCAGCTTTGGTTGATTCTGAGATTGTGGCAGCTGCATTTGTTCCACACACAAGCTATCAAACTTCTCTGGTGTCATGGCAACAAACTTCTCAGCTATATTTCTTGGATTCGAATCAAGTAAGTTTTAGTCATATAACATAAACAAGTCTATCCAAAGCACACTGTTGGGAGTGTTACCTATAACTCAAACTTTATAAATAGATATTGTTATAGTAGCAGAAATGATACAAATGGAATGAACATCGTGAAAAGCTTCGTCTAAAAGTAGTAGCAAGTGGTATGTTGTTGTATCAAGAATATGATTTCAAAGGGCTGCAGCTATGTATTCTTAAAAGAAAGAAAGAACTGGAGACAAGAGTGAAAGAACAAAATGTCATCTGCTTGTTGAATTGCAGTAAGGGAACGGGATTAGAATATGTGACACCTGTGAGCCTGTCCTGGCACAAGCAGGCTAAGTTGCATTGACACATGACAAAGTGTAATAGTGGTTAGTTATTGGAGGAGGGGAAGGGGGGGGGGGGCGATGCATTAGCAAAATATGGAATCAGAGGATACAAAACTGCAAGCTTGTGAAGCAGCTAATGAAGTTCAGCATGTTGAGCAGAACGGAAGGTTCTGTTGCTGAATGGCAAAATTTGCCTTTGGCCACAACTGTTCAGTTGAATGAATTCCCACTGCCAAGCTCTGGCTTGCACTCCACCATGTAATTTCCTTCTCCTTTTTTCTTGTGCAATACCTCAGTAGTTTTCCTTATACCTTTGTACTGTCATATCTTGTGTTTCTTTGTCCTTTTTCCATGTTTGACACATTATCACTTACCTTCATAATGTTTTCCTCTCCAATTATAACTCTCTAGTGTCATTTCCAATCTTTCTTCCTCCCTCTGTAGCTACACTCCATTTTTAATTGTCCCTTGCCCTGGATATCTACATCAGTTTAGAAAACTATCTCTCTCCATTGCTAAAATCTAGCCTCATATCCTGTTCCTGAAATTTTACCTAACCTATGGAATTCCCCTCCCCTTTTCCCCCTCAATTGTATAGTCACAAAAATTCCCATCTCTGGATTCCTCCCTTTCTGTCACAGCAACTTCTAAGTCCTCAGATTTTGCCATTCCCTGTTCCTTCAGAGCCTTGTATGAAAAAATAATTTCTATGAACAAGTATCCCTGAACTACATATGTTCCCACCATAAGATATGCTTATTATGCAATCCTATTTCTCTACACACATCTCTCAAATTGAAATCCTTGCTATCCAATAACTGGAAGAAAATGCAAACATGACCTTTAAAAGTTATCCAGCTTACTGTCATGCTACTCCCACTGTAGATTACCTCTGTCAACAATACCCATTGTAAACCCTACCCCCAACCCCTCCCCAATGAGATAGCCCCCCCCCCCCTCCACAACTGCAAACTTTTGAAAGTTCCCTTATCTTTCCTTACTGACCTTTTCTGACCTGCTGCATCCTGAAAACTCTCCCTCAAAATCCCACGAAACACAGAACCCCAAACACACTGGTTGTTAATCCATCCACCGAGAACCTCAAACCTAAACAAGTGTCAGTCCTTTCATAGATCTCGTCAGAAACACCGCATCCAAATTAAATCAATCAAAGATCGAATCTCCTTAATGTATTCCTACAGTAGAAACACTTATTTGCCATCAACCCCTTGAACCAAACCAACTAAAGCTAACATTGAACCTTACCTCTCTCTGTTCATACCTTCTTACAAGGTAAACCTTTCCCTATGCTATGCATTCATCCCCTTGTTACCATACAGGAATTTCTCACCTCTAACATGGCCTCAACTTCATTTTCTGGTTCAGTTCTCACCTCTGTGGAGGAAGTAGCAGCTGTCCATAGTCTTAAAATAAGACCCTGTTTTGATGATTTTCTTTGAACTTGGGCCCATAGCTGCTGGTAATTTTTTTAGTGATACCATTCTACCTGAAACTGTAAAATTTCTTTTTTTTTCTGTGGTATCATGCAGTTTTGGCCTTACGTAATTTTTAAGTACCTAAATACAATTGTTGACGTTACGATCGTCAAAAACCTCCAATGGCAGATATTGTCATATTGGTATCTTGCATATATTGTATATGTTGTATGTCAGCCATTTTCTTGTGAATGCAGATATTGTACAGTTAGCTCCATTGGTATGGCAGCATGTCAGGAGGTTGAAATCACATACAGTAAACTCCCAGTTATCAGGATGTGGATTATCCTGTTGTGTATTAGCCATGCATTGTTTGGTAGTTTTTGATAAAATAAAGCATGAAGTATTCTGTTATAATTAGAACCAGTATTCTGGTCAGAGCTGCCAGTGGTAGTGGTCATGCGCATGTGAGTTGTGCTCACTTTTGTGAGCATATATACAGGGCTATTACAAATGATTGAAGCGATTTCACAGCTCTACAATAACTTTATTATTTGAGATATTTTCAAAATGCTTTGCACACACATACAAAAACTCAAAAAGTTTTTTTTAGGCATTCACAAATGTTCGATATGTGCCCCTTTAGTGATACGGCAGACATCAAGCCGATAATCAAGTTCCTCCCACACTCGGCACAGCATGTCCCCATCAATGTGTTCGAAAGCATCGCTGATGCGAGCTCGCAGTTCTGTCACGTTTCTTGGTAGAGGAGGTTTAAACACTGAATCTTTCACATAACCCCACAGAAAGAAATCGCACGGGGTTAAGTCGGGAGAGCGTGGAGGCCATGACATGAATTGCTGATCATGATCTCCACCACGACCGATCCATCAGTTTTCCAATCTCCTGTTTAAGAAATGCTGAACATCATGATGGAAGTGCGGTGGAGCACCATCCTGTTGAAAGATGAAGTCGGCGCTGTCGGACTCCAGTTGTGGCATGAGCCAATTTTCCGCAGGCTACGCGTGAAACTTGCCCGCACGCGTTCAACCGTTTCTTCGCTCACTGCAGGCTGACCCATTGATTTCCCCTTACAGAGGCATCCAGAAGCTTTAAACTGCGCATACCATCGCCGAATGGAGCTAGCAGTTGGTGGATCTTTGTTGAACTTCGTCCTGAAGTATCGTTGCACTGTTATGACTGACTGTTGTGAGTGCATTTCAAGCATGACATACGCTTTCTCGGCTCCTGTCGCCATTTTGTCTCACTGCGCTCTCGAGCGCTCTGATGGCAGAAACCTGAAGTGCGGCTTCAGCCGAACAAAACTTTATGAGTTTTTCTACGTATCTGTAGTGTGTCATGACCATATGTCAATGAATGGAGCTACAGTGAATTTATGAAATCGCGTCAATCATTTGTAATAGCCCTGTATATAGAGGGAAACATTCCATGTGGGAAAAATATATCTAAATACAAAGATGATGTAACTTACCAAACGAAAGTGCTGGCATGTTGATAGACACACAAACATACACACAAAATTCAAGCTTTCGCAACCAACGGTTGCTTCATCAGGAAAGAGGGAAGGAGAGGGAAAGGCGAAAGGATGTGGGTTTTAAGGGAGAGGGTAAGGAGTCATTCCAATCCTGGGAGCGGAAAGACTTACCTTGGGGGGAAAAAGGACAGGTATACACTCGCGCGCACACACACACACACACACACACACACACACACACACACACACACACATCCATCTGCACGTACACAGACACAAGCAGACATTTCCACTCATTAACAGCTGAAGAAATTTCCTGTCTAATTGTTGATGAATTCTCTTGAATGTGATGCATTACAGCCTCTTCCAATTCGGGTGTGCAGCATGTCCTTGGAGCACCACGATCACACTTGCTGACAGTGAAGGTATCCTTTCTTGAAGCCATTGCATAATTGTGGCGAAAAGAGGATGCAATGGAGTCAGACATTGTGGAGATCAATCTTGATAAAGACGACAAGCAGCTCTTCCATTGTCGTGAGCTTTGCCATTCAGAAGGATTATGTTGGTGTATTCTGCAAACATATACTCTCATCCATGTTGCTCTAACACTCACAGAATGTGAATGAGGCTCGAACCACGTCAGAGAGGTAGAACAGACATCAGCCAATCCAAAGTAACCACCCCTGCCACGACTTCATTTTTGCATACCTATGTAGCAAACATGTTTTTGAATGGCTGTAGACGCTTCCAGACAAGGGTTCCTATTCAAAATATTTTGTACTCATTCCCTTCTACAAGTCCAAGAAGTTTGTGACAGCAATTTCCAAACACCATGTCTGTATGCCTAGTACTTTTGCTAGTAGCTAAAGGTCTCCAATCCATTGTTTCTGGCAAGTAATGTGAAGATAATGAAATGTGCTTTCAAAAGTGACATGTAGCATCTTTTACAAATGCAGTAAACTGCAATTTTCACTAAAAACTTGTAAATTTTGGATTATCCATATTTTTTGATTATCTGTGTAGTATCTAGTCAGCAAGCAACTAGACTTGAGAGAAAAATATTTCTGTGATATTTTTGAAGACTTACTATAGAATGTTACTGCTCTTAGGTTCCTTTTCATTCTTTTGCTTTTTATGGAATGTCTTCATGATTGTAATAAATTTTCTGCACTTTATTCTAAACTCTTAGAAACTTAGGTTTAAACCTTTTACTTATGAGTATCTTAATAGTCCCAGTTTATGGGCAGTGCCTTATTTCATGCAATATGATGATTGTGTCCCATGATAACTAAAGAATGTTATCTTACTTCAGTTCGTATTTATTCCTCTTTTATTTCTCCAAATAATAATTATAACTTCATCCTTATTGCTATTTTATGGACTTGTCATGACTGTAAACAACTACAGTCGCAGTATTGTTTAACTTTTGACTGCTTATGCATTTGTTTTACATTTACGACTATTTAGATGGGTCCAAGATCTATCATATCATAATATTGTAACCTATATTCCTGTACATCTGGCATTTTGCATGCCTATATTGTGGAATGACTGTGAACAACTATGTTCACAGTTTTTTAGTCTTCTGCTTTCTCATACTCATTGTTTTATGTCCTTGATGATCTTGATGGGTCAGTGAGATTTTTTGCCATAATTCTTTTGATGTAATTTACATTTTTTCCCCTTTTTGATGCTTTAGGTATCATACTTTCTTTGTTGTCTTGTTAGTTACTTGGTTAATGTCATCTGGCAGATTTGACATATACTACGACAACTGTCTTACTTGGATGCCAATAGTTGGTAACAACTAGTCACTGTTGCAGCTTTGAAATCGGGTCCTGCGAAATGTGTACATTGTCACCTCCATGCCGCTTCGATAATAAATAATGGCATCAGTCAAGCAGTATTTTCACTGGAATTTCGATCTAAGAGCACTATGCAGTAACTTGCATGCATTTCTACATGTCCAGTACTTTTTTTTACATCCAGCCACTCATACAGCTCTCAGATCATCTCCTGCTGGATGGCACATATTGATATAACCATGCTGTCTCCATCGGACCCTTTAGCGTTGCCTAGCCGCTATCTTTGCTGCTGTACAATCCATGAGCTTATGAAAAATCCCCACAGATGGCTATTGATGTTCTCGTAACAGGTTATCTCTTGTATACATAATTTTATCACAAACTGACATAATGCTGTTTATAGCAGTTACTTTATATAATATAAGGCATCTAGTACTACTTCTGTTATTAGCTTTCATGTGACCATTTTGCATGTACCTCATTGTAACAACTGTTTGATGTCAGTACACCTGATTGGTCATCGGTGACGTAAGTCAGTGTGCAGTGGCTGGACATCACGTATTTAAGCAACAGCTGCATTGCTCTCCTTAGCACTTACTGTTCGCGCAGTCATAGTGGCTGTTCCGTTCATATTCACCGTCTAACATGATGGGTATAATTTCTTCTTTTATTATTTGTTATGTAAGATGCATTTTATGTATTATTATATTCCTCTAATTCTATCAAATGTACGTACTACAGTGTGAGGTCTGATGGTGGTCTAAAACAGACCAAAACCGGTAACAAGGAGGGGCAAAAAAAAGTTTCTTGCGGTTGTGACTGTCATGTTCATTTTTAAGTAATAAAAAACCACTATGCCCCAAAAGAAATATTCTCAAAAATTACGGAACTTTTCATTATATCCCGAAATGAAGAACTTCCTCCCACAATCCATCCTGCCTCTCACAGGGTGATAACCTGCAGCCTGCCCAGTCCTCCTAGCCAAACGAACTCCCACCTTCTTAGAACAAAGGTTATATCTCTGTGGAAATCCCAAGATCTGTTCTATTTACCCGACTAGCGCATTTTATTCCTGTCCTGTCACAGACATATCCTACCCAATCAGAGGCAGCGCCTCATGTGAAAGCAGTCATTTCGTATACCGATTCAGCTTCTGCACAGCCGTTTGTGTTGGCATGAGCACGAATCGTCTGTCCATTGAAATAAATGGCTATAGCCAAACTGTGGCTAAGATGAAGTTGTTGACTGCTCATTGGTAGAACATGCTGTTGAGTACAACATGCTTGACTACTGTGGCTGATTCACGACATGCTTCAACTGGCCCCCAAGCCTCCTTCCAAAACTAATTTCTCTGAATTCTACCTCTGCTCTGTTCCTCACACTTTCCTTTCACTCCATGAACATTAACAGATCCACATTCTGTGCAGAATCATTCTTCCTTTGCTACTTTTTGTTAGAAAAATTACCTTACATTCATACATTGGTGAAAATATAACATTTATCATCAATATAACCACTGTTCAATAAACAAAGAAAGGCAAAGCTGTCATTAGCCCAAAGTTTGGTTTGAATATCAGGGCTTTATCATCTGTCGTTATAATTGGAGATTCTGTTAACTCATACTTCCTTTATTTCCACAAGAAACACATTCAGGAAGTAGAGTAAATTATCACTGCATTTTGCACGTACTGCTCAGGTGAGGGAAAGGTTTAGATTCTCCTCTCACGTGACTGGACTGCCTTGAGGGAGCAAGTAGTGGAGGGAATTAGGTCCATCCTGCACCTGACTGTTACAGGGAAAGGAGTGAGGCATGAGACACATAGTCTGTTGTTTACCCAAAGACTTAACACTTTCATTGAGTCTTATTAGGAGGCCCATGACTAAGCGAACAGTGAACTTCAGTATATTTTATTATCTTCCTTGTACCTGATAACTGGGTTCTCCAGCCAGCTATAATGAGGAGAGGGTGGGAACCTAAAACTATATGAAATCCAAACTATAAGACAACATAGATTTTTTCTCATTTACAAAATATTGCCATAACTGAATATATTGCTAAATAAGAGAGCAAATCCTTGGACTGTGTGGGTTCCAAATTTCGAACATTTACCTTCTTAGGCAGTGATCCACACTTGGATAAACTATGGATGGTGAAATCCTGTGCATTCTCTCAGACTAAAAACTGTTCTGAGGCACAAACCAGTGTGTGATCACTGGTGGATGCGAAGTGCTAAATCGATGCTCATGGACAGAAGAAATTAATAATTTTGCAACTGGTCTTTACAATTTAAAAATGATCAGATCTCTGTGAGAATAACTGAATGAATTTAATGTTTAGGGAGTGAATATTCACAGTGTCTACAAATGAAGAAATATTTGAAAAACAATAATGATGTGAGATGTAGCTGATGAAGAAATAATTGCTTTAGAGTTGGAGCGACCAGTAAGCCGATGTTCTATGCATGATCTCATGTAATTCTGATGACAGATTTGAAACATTTAAAACTGTGTAAATCTCCACACTTAAATTGCAGTAAATCTGTTTCAGGAGAGATAATAGGACTAATATTCCAACAAGATTTTCACTAATAACTTGCCATCATTGTATGATTGTATTCTGGATGTAAAGAGGCAGTCATCATAGACACTAATAAAGTAGTGTTGATAAACAGAAAAAATTGTGCCATGTCAGTTTCAGAATGAAAATGATACTTATTTCACAATTAACTCTAATTATCTGGAGCACCGTGAACTTCAAGCACTCAGGCCGTTTCCTACTGTAATTTTCCAAGTGAAAGGTCTTTTGGAAGTTGTGTGGTCGAATATGAAACAGTTGTAAAAACAGAATAACTGCCTTGCAGTCAATAAATTAATACGTCATAACTTTGTGTTTATGATGGTGGTGAGTGGAACTTTTGTGTGTTATTATCAGGGCACTTAATATCTAAAGAGACTCGCATCAGATGAGTGAAACTAGTATAATACCCATTGTATGGCTGTTTATCTTGTGTTAAAGGAAGACATTCATTAGATCCACATAACAAAAATAAGTTTGAGCTGTAAACTTGACAGAGATTTGAAAAAGAGAAGTGTTGACTCGTCAGTGGGTCACTTAATTCCACTGACATAAGTTCATACGTTAAAATATGTTCTGCTGTTAATTGGATTAGTAACTGCTCTGTAACACTTAAGATGGTTTTTGTAGATTGGGTTGATGACTGTGTATTACATACAGCTGGGCACTAAAGAAACCTTTTGATAGAAGATAATAAACGGCGTAGAAGTAAAGGACATTGATCTGAAATAATTTTACAGGAACTACTTGTACTGGAAGAGGAAGGTGCCAATAAGTACATTGACTCGGTGGCATTAGAGACGATGCCATCATCTCTGAAACTTCCTCAAACACCATTCAGTGCTCTTATAGCAGAACAGACAAAATCATCTGTTTTGGATCCACTAGCAGAGACTCATCTACAGTTAGGAATTCCTGGTGATAAGGCAATACGAGAAGTAAGTAACAACAACATTATTTTAATTTTTTGTAATTAGATATTTATTAGATATCATTTAGCAGAGATACAAAAGAGGGGGGATGTAAATTACATAAGCAAAACTTTAAATTATATATGATTTTTGGTCTGCATAATTGCATCTGTGCACTCACAAAATTTTACTCGAAATTGAAACTTCATTTCTAATATTGCTTTACATTGCAACCCTGACCATTCAGTCTCAGAACTTACAGCACTAATAATAGTATGAAAAACAAATATAAATACTGAAAGATAGATGTTCTGCAGTGTGCTTTATCAAGTATAAAATACGTAGAAAATTTTAAGATATTGACTTATAAAAATACTACCTCTATACATTTTTTCTTTGGTAAGAATCTTGGTAAAATATAATACAAAATAAACAACAATGTGTAAAACTTGTCTGGTAATAATGATACACTATTACAGACAAAATCATTATAAGTTATAAATCAAACATTCAGTACATAACTAACTTTCTCTTAGAAATATCAACTGCTTTCTGTACAAGTTGAATCTAGGAAATAAAAGTAATATTTCATGTAGTGCAGGCAGGAAGGAAATGTCCAGTGTTTTCGTCTTTGGAAGACATGCTGGTATATATATCCTGAAAAATAAGAAATATTCGTAAATAACTTTTTCAATTGATAATAGACTTGTTTTATTGTATAACAATAACAATCTTTATGACCATAGCTCAACGTCTTTTATTTTGTGGTTCATTAGAGAGCTGGGTATAAGTAAGTTTCTCGAATATGAGAAAACAATGTTGCAAATACTTAAAGCTTATGCAACCAGTCAAAATGTTAAATGCTGAATAACATACTAATCAGTATGGCTAGTTGCGGGTATTATACATAATTTTCATGAGAACACTGCCCTTATGGCAAGCTTTTCATGAAGGTTCTTCTTTCTGTAAGCTCTGCCATTCTTCTGAATTAATCAAAAGTGTGTCTCACATAACATGAACGCCCTTATATTTCAAAGTGAATTCATAACATCAAGACAAGTGTTTTCCTAATTGAAATTGCAGAAAAGTGTGTATTATGCCTTTTTTATGTACCAAATTGCTGAAGAAATTTAAGATCTTGTTCAACAGAAAAATGTACTTTTCTAAAAAGGTATTTGATTGTTCTTAAAAACAAAACTAGAGAGGGATGACATTCTTCAATGTGAAGTCCAGGATTATGTTACTCACCACATAGAGGAGGCACTGAGTCGCAGACAGGTACAGTGAATATACTGCTAAACATTGAAGGTTTCAGACAAAAAATCCTTCTTTGGAAGTAGAAAATACACACACACACAAAGTGCAGCTCACACACAAATGGACACCATCTCCAGCTGCTGTGGCCATTTGTGTGTGAGTTGTGCTTGTGTGAATATATATACCTGTGTGTCTGTCTTTTCTATTTACGAAGAAGAACTTTTTTGTCAAAAATTGTAAATGTTTAGCAATCTTTTCATTGTGTCTTCCTGCGACTCAGTGCCTTCTCTGTGTGTCAAGTAGCAATCTATCCTTTTCATAATATTGTTATTCTTCAGTGTGAAGTTTCCACATTGAAATAAAACTTAAGGCTAAAGCTACCTGCACAGCATAATTTAACAGCCATTGTCATTAAGACACCATAAAATAATTTTTAAAATAGCACTTTTTGTGCAGACTTCGACCTCATAGCATATTTGCAGCTAGTTTGCAAAAAGCTTCAGTGCAAAGATAAAGAAGCAATATATTAGTGTACTACAGTTTCTAAAATCTGTTGAATGCCATTAATAAAAATACAGCAATGGAAAATCTGCAGTGGACACATGAATGGGTGTAAGAATTGTGTGTGTATTTGTGTGTGTGCTTCTCATCTGTCGGAGAACTTTGCTCAAAAGCTCTTTGCTAACAATTTACTCTTAAATTTGCGTATCCTTTGGCTACTCTTAAATTTGTGTATCCTTTGCTGAGTGTCCCTCTGTACAGTGAATAGCATTCGATCCTAATTCATAAGACTGTATTCTATCTGTAAGAACAGATATATGGTACTCTGCAAGCTCTGTATGGCCCTTTAGGCACTCTAATCTCTTTTCTGTTGGTCTCTTGGACCCTACATGAGAACACAAGTTTTGCAGCAGATTTGTTGCACAGTATGTTTTGATACCAATTCTCTCAGTTTACCCAGCATGGTTTTGCAAGAATAACATTGACTTCCTCTCACAGGTTCCCACTGAACTTCCCTGTGTGTGTCTCTCTTACATTTTTATTTGAACTATACTGACCTGTTATGGTCCTAGGAGTCTGCCTTTCAATTCATTCAAAGTCTTGTACGTTGCCCATCTATTGTACAAAACTGTGTTTTGATATCTTGATCTTTTATGAAATCTCAGGGTTGTCCAAATTGTATATCACAGCTTGCATGCTATGTGATCAGAAGTATCCAGACAACCTCCAAAAACAAACGTTTTTCATATTAGGTGCAGTGTGCTGCCACCTACTGCCAGGTATTCCACATCAGCAACCTCAGTTGTCATTAGACATCATGAGAGAGCAGAACGGGGTGCTCCGCAGAACTCATGGACTTCGAACGTGGTCAGGTGATTGAGCGTCACTTGTGTCATACATCTGTATGCGAGATTTCCACACTTCTAAATATCCCTAGGTCCACTATTTCAATTGTGATAGTGAAGTGGAAACGTGAAGGGACATGTACAGCACAAAAGTGTCGTAATGTGTAATAGACAGACATCTATCCAGACTATCACACAGGAACACCAAACTGCATCAGGATCTGCTCCAAGTAGTATGATAGTTAGGTGGGAGGTGAGAAAACTTGGGTTTCATGCTCAAGCAGCTGCTCATAAGCCACACATCATGCCGGTAAATGCCAAACGATGCCTCGCTTGGTGGAAGGAGCATAAATATTGGACGATTGAACAGTGGAAAAATGTTGTGTGGAGTGATGAATCACTGTACACAATGTGGCGATCCGATGGCAGGGTATGGGTGTGGCGAACACCCGGTGAACATCATCTGCCAGCGTGTGTAGTGCCAACAGTAAAATTCGGAGGCGGTGGTGTTACATTGTGGTTGTGCTTTTCATGGAAGGGGCTTGCACCCCTTGTTTTGCACGGCACTATCACAGCACAGGCCTACATTGATGTTTTAAGCACATTCTTGCTTCCCACTGTTGAAGAGTAATTCGGGTATCGCGATTGTATCGATCGAGGACCTGTTCATAATGCCTGTGGTGGAGTGGTTACACTACAACAACATCCCTGTAATGGACTGGCCTGCACAGAGTCCTGACTTGAAACCTATACAACGGCTTTGGGATGTTTTGGAATGCCGACTCTGTCCCAGGCCTCACTGACCGACATTGATATCTCTCCTCGGTGCAGCATTACTCGAAAAATCGGCTGCCATTCCCAAAGAAACCTTCTAGCACCAGATTGAACATATGCTTGCAAGAGTAGAAGCTGTCATCAACACTAAGGATGGGCCAACATCCTATTGAATTCCAGAATTATCGATGGAGGGTGCCACGAACTTGTATGTCATTTTCAGCCAGGTGCCATACTTTTGATCCCATAGTGTATGTACAGTTAAGCTGGGTTAAGTCTTGATGTGAATTTTCATGTTCATTAAAGCTACTCACAATAAGCAACATGGCCCCTCCCGCCGGAGGTTCGAGTTCTCCCTTGAGCATGGGTGTGTGGGTCATTCTTAGCATAAGTTAGTTTAAGTAGTGTGTAAGTCTAAGGACCGATGACCTCAGCAGTTTGGTCCATTAGGAATTCACACACATTGTCTGAATAAGCAACACAGAGTTTTATGATCACTTTGCTTGAGAATGGTCTATATGTTAATAAGGTACCAGTTGTGGAATTCTAGGTTATTTGGGAATGTTCAACATGAAGATGAAGGCCGGGGCTGCTAAGAAAAGGGGAACATTGAACTCTGTTGGGAGCTAAATGTTAATATTCCTGTAAGGGAAAGGTAGTAACACTAGGAAAATTAACATGAAAGTTTAAAAGGGGCCTGGAAAATTTATAGAGGAAATGAGTTTTGCAGTTTCAGACTCATAAACCTGTACAACAAAATAATTATATAAGAATAAGAACCAAATAAAGGGTGCTTATCAGTTAACAAACTACAGCTATATCTGCACATGTATAAAACATACAGGTCTCAAGGCTGTGTTACAGATATCTGTTTAAGGCAAATTTGTTTGTGGTTAGAACTGACTGTGATCAGAGTTATAATAAATGAAGTTTGAAGCTGTTTAATCAGATGCCTTTAGAAAAAAAGTCTAAGTGATCTGCATATCACACATTCTTTAGAATGGAAAACCACATGACGCTGATAGTGACAAGGATGATCCTGCAAAAGGTACAGGCAGGCTTTTGGAAGAAAGTAAAATGTTTAACAACAGTTGCTTATTGTGACTACAGTATATCATGTTCTGGATTGTTTAAATGATCAAAATATTTAACACCAGATAGATGCTTAATATGATATGAAATAGGGGTGTTCTCCAACCAGAGACAAATATGAAAGCCAAAAGCATTATATTTCATTACTACGTTGTTACGAAATTTCACTGTGTGACTCATGGTGCATAACAATGTAAACTGACTGCTGTGTCATTCTGTGCCCATGGTACCGTACATCACCATGAAGTGGCATGTAATTAGTTGACTGCTCTCCTTGATGTTAATGTCCACTTTTCCAAATTGAGGTCTCTGCATCTACATCTATATCTATACTCTGGAAATCACTGTGAGGTGCATGTCAGAGGTATCTCCTTCATGGAGTTGCTTTGTTTGTTAGAATATTGAGTCTGCACAGTTTCTCATTGTCCTGGTGTTGAGGTCATTTGAAAGTTAGACACAACCTGTGCTATGACATGTGTTTTTAGGAGTTATTGCCATTTGACCCCCCCTCCCCAGGTTTTATATGTTTCTGGCACATAAAAAAAAATGCAAGTTTTTATTAAATTACTCTTCTTACATTCCCAGTTACTTCTCTAGAGCTGCTAGTTTTAATTGCAGCTGTTGGGGAGTGAGCTTTGGATACAGAGCTAGAGATTGTTGCAGATACGTAAAACTTTTAACATTTGCTGTATAGTATTGGCTGTATTTAGCAGTATTCCACAGTAGTGGATAAGAAGAATGTGAATTGGCTGTAGTACACAATACTCAGTACATATCACTGTGATTCCTCATGAATTAGTCATCTTTGTATAATTTCATCACTAAAGGTAAGAAAAAAAGAAATTAAAATATTATGAAAATTGTAATAGACTAATACAGACTCACTCTAAGAAACATCTTTATGAAAGCAAGGAATGCCATCAGATGAAATGGAGCTCAAACATTTGCCATAGTACTGTCGTTTGTGTTATTATTTGTATTTTGTGAAGCTTATTGCAGGGGTAAGAAACCTACTAGAGGTTTGCATATTCATTGACTGTACCATACAATGAAATCTAGAATCACAGGGAAGTAAAAACATCTGTATGCATAGTTAACGTACTTGTAAGGAAGGTATCCTCAACACCTGTTTCGATTCAACCACTGATGTCACATTCTTACCCTATTCCTCAGATAACGGGAACTGAATGCCTCTGAGCAGACAGTATATTTATTTCAGCACCCTCTCTCCCATCTTTGAGATCCAGTAATACTGTAGTGGGATAGCAGTTACATGACCATGCCACTGAAACCATATCAGTGATAGGTGTTTGGTATCCATATTTTTAAAGTAATTCTTCTTGTACTGTACCAGCATTGCAAATGATTCTGTGACAACAGTATGCATTTACAGACCTATCTTAAGGGACAGGCAGTTACAGAAGAAGGCAGAACTGATATTCCTCTCAGGTCACCATATCATTTGATCTGCAGTGTAGAGTGCACGAGTTGCACAAACATATCTCTGCATACTCTTGTTTATTTATTAAAGCGATATTGCAGATAATTCTTAATGCTTCACTTTATTTATTTCTTGTGCCCCATATCTTAGGTTTGTCATTTTTAGAAAATCACTTTAAATTTTTTTCTCTTTCCTTGCAACTTCACTATAAGACAAGACAGTAACAAAAGAAAGTAATTCGTACCTGTAGTTAATGTTTGCGTCCAGCCCTGTAATTCCGACAGCGCTTTACTAGGTCGAACCTCCTGTACCTCAAACAGTGCCACTGCGGAATTTGTCGCATTATTTCAATAGCCTGCAGGGAGACAAACAAAATTAATTTTTGGTTGAAGAACATAAAACATTGTAGTCAGAAGTAATTTAAAAAAGGGTCACATTAGTTGTAACCAATATGTCAAACAGTTGGTCAATAATTTGTTTTGCAGATTTAATTCATATGTTAATGACCTAAAACTATACATATGGCATATGCAGACTGACATAAGGAATATAAACTATAAATATTTAATGTTTATATTCCAGGACAAACTGTATGTAAATAAACATCAAATTGCACAAGGCTTGTTGTCTCGGTAGAGGTCAGCTGTCATTATCTTCAGCACTTAAGTAATTAAAATGAAGTCTTGATCTCATGGTCTAAGTAACTGACTTCATTCAGTGTATTTTAGTATGTTTGCCATCAAAAGAATATTGACCCAAAGAAAAAGACGTACTGCCTGCATGATGCATGCCTTACTTTCTTCAATTAAACATTCTAATGATGAGTATGTTGAAATGTGTAATAAATTAATTGTGAGATTAAGACTTTATCGTGGTTGTTTAATGTCTAAATAAAAAAAATCTAACACCAAAACATTACTTATACAGGGTGGTCTATTGATAGTGACTGGGCTAAATATCTCACAAAATAAGCGTCAAACGAAAAAACTACAAAAACGAAACTCGTCTAGCTTGAAGGGGGAAACCAGATGGCGCTATCGTTGGCCTGCTAAATGGTGCTGCCGTAGGTCAAACGGATATCAGCTGCGTTTTTTTAAATAGGAACCCCCATTTTTTATTACATATTCGAGTAGTACATAAATAAATATGAATGTTTTAGTTGGACCACTTTTTTCGCTTTGTGATGGATGGCGCTGTAATAGTCACAAACATATAAGTACGTGGTATGAGGTAACATTCCGCCAGTGCGGACAGTAGTTGCTTCGTGATACATTACCCGTGTTAAAATGGACTGTTTACCAAATGCGGAAAAGGTTGATACCATGTTTATGTATGGCTATTGTGATCAAAATGCCCAACAGGCGTGTGCTATGTATGCTGCTCGGTATCCTGGATGATATCATCCAAGTGTCCGGACAGTTCGCCAGATAATTAAGTTATTCAAGGAAACAGGAAGTGTTCAGCCACATGTGAAACGTCAACTACGACCTGCAACAAATGATGATGCCCAAGTAGGTGTTTTAGCTGCTGTCACGGCTAATCTGCACATCAATAGCAGACAAATTGCGTGAGAATTGGGAATCTCAAAAACGTCAGTGTTGAGAATGCTACATCAACATTGATTGCATCCGTACCATATTTCTGTGCACCAGGAATTGCATGGCGATGACTGAATGTCGTGTACAGTTCTGCCACATGGGCACAAGAGAAATTACGAGACAATGACAGATTTTTTGCACGCGTTCTATTTAGCGACTAAGCATCATTCACCAACAGCAGTAACGTAAACCGGCATAATATGTACTATTGGACAACGGAAAATCCACAATGGCTGTGACAAGTGGAACATCAGTGACCTTGGCGGGTTAATGTATGGTGTGATATTATGGGAGGAAGGATAATTGGCCCCCATTTTATCGATAGCAATCTAAATGGTGCAATGTATGTTGATTTCCTACGTATTGTTCTACTGATGTTACTACAAGATGTTTCACTGCATGACAGAATGGCAATGTACTTCCAACATGATGGATGTCTGGCACATAGCTCACGTGCAGTTGAAGCGGTATTGAATAGCATATTTCATGACAGGTGGATTGGTCGTCGAAGCACCATACCATGGCCCGCACGTGCACCGGATATGACATCCCCAGGTTTCTTTCTATCGGGAAAGTTGAAGTATATTTGCTATCGTGAGCCACCGACAATGCCTGACAACATGCGTCAGCCCATTGCCAATGCATGTGCGAACATTACGGGAGGCGAACTACTTGCTGTTGAGAGGAATGTCGTTACACGAATCATCTAAAATCGTGAGCAATATGTTTGTGACTATTATAGTTCCATTTATCACAAAGCGAAAAAAGTGGTCCAACTAAAACATTCATATTTCTTTATGTACTACATGACTATGTAATAAAAAATGGGGGTTCCCATTTTAAAAAAATGCAGTTGATATCCGTTTGCCCTATGGCAGCACTATCTAGTAGGCTAACCATAGCGCCATCTGGTTTCCCCCTTCAAGCTAGACAAGTTCCATTCTTCGTAGTTTTTTCGTTTGATGCTTATTTTGTGAGATATTTGGCCTGGTCACGATCAATGGACCACCCTGTATACTCAGACTTCAGTTGAATATTATCATTCAGGCTGCTTAGGGAGCTCAGTTTAATTGTAAATTTGAGATGACATTTCCCTCCATAATAATTTATAACTGCTAGAGACAGCTGGAGTAGATGAAGGCTGATAGTAGGTGAACATTATGATCTGCTGCAGTTCTTGGTGAGCCCTTCTATTCTCACATACATACTCAGCATAACACTGTGAAGAGCATTGCAGAGTGTACTTAGCAAGATACCATGTTTGGTTTTCTTCCCAATGCAATCTCATATGGATTGCAAGAAGAATGATTGCTTAAATGCCTCTGTGCCTGGTGTAATTAGTCTAATCTTGTCTTCATAGTACCTATGCAAGCAGTACTTTGGATGAGTGGATTACAGAATATCTGTAGATTCTCCACCCAATAATGGTTTATGAAATTTTGTAAGCAGTTTTTTGTGCGATAATTGATACCATTTTTAAAGTGTCTGCCTGTTAAGATTTTTCAACATCTCTGTGACATTTTCCCACAAGCCAGGCAAGCCTGTGACCAATCCATTAAATTTCGAGCATGCAGCCACACAAAGACTACTTCTTCGACTGATGTTTTGGCCACATATTGTCCAGCCATCCTCAGATTGAGTCAAAAGGTTGATGACAAGGTGCCTGGCATGGCGTTATATGCTCCTCCGTGGCGGTACTGCTGATACAGGTCGCAGATGCTGGCTGGCAGCAAAGAGGTACCATTACACACACGCCACCTGTTCAGATGAGGAGGAGATGGTTTTATGGGTCTACAGTTTGGACAGACTGTGACACCAGAGTACACGACTATTGAACTCTTTGAGTTTCTTATTGAAGTGCCAGAACCATGGAATGGTTCCAAAATTTGCAAGATTGCCTCACTTTGTCAAGAACCCTGCAGTACACAGAATTTTACATAGGGCTGGCTCTGCTATTATTAAAGAAAGGATTTGTTTTATTTGTCAGAAGTTGGACAGTGTTTCTGAACACCTGCATTGTTTGCATTTGAAGATAGCAGCTGGTTTTTCTCATGACTTGTGGAACTGGATTGATGGCACAACATGGACTGTTTCTGCCTGGGTTCGTGAAGTGGCTGCAACAAGACATATTGCCAAATACAGCTGATTAGACCAGCATCCTCACGTGGACTCTGTTGTTTGATGTCCCGTTATAAAATTGACAGGTGAGGATCTGGATGAAAGTAGATTTTGTGTTTTAAGTAAGGGGCTAAATTTTACCCCCACTGTAAAGACCTTGCCGATATTGTCTTTCATCAGTGCCACTGAAGAAGCTTTTTGACTGCTATCATCAAGCGAGGTGACAGAGTGGTTAGCTCACTTGACTCCTATTCAGGAGGACAACAGTTCAAACCCACGTCTGGCCATCCTCATTTAGGTTTCCCTTGATTTCCATAAATTGCTTCAGGCAAATGCCAGGATGGTTCCTTTAAAAAGGCGGAGCTGATTTCCCTCCCCATCCATCCCTAACCTAAGCTTGTGCTCCATCTCAAATGACCTTCTTGTCAATGACCTCATTGTCAGTGGGACGTTAAACTCTAATCTCCTCCTCTTCCTCTTCCTCCAACCACTATCACAGCATTCAGCTGAAGAAATTAGAAATGAAAACTTTATGAAACATTGTCCACGAAGAAATAATATTTGTAAGGAAGAGAGATTTACAACACCAAAGTTGTGTGAGGTTACTGGCAAGGTCGTCCTGCATGCGGATAAAGGCAATGTTACTGTTCTATTGCCTCAGGTAATGTATAAGGAAAAGATATATGGCCTACTAAATTCTGGTGCATACAGGAAGATTAACAAAGATCCTATCAACAAGGTGACAATAAGGACTGCTGCCTTACTTAAATTCTGGTGCATACAGGAAGATTAACAAAGATCCTATCAACAAGGTGACAATAAGGACTGCTGCCTTACTTAATGCTTCATCGTTACCAGAGGAAGTTATGAAACGTTGAAAAGTGTGAAACGTGGTACCACCTTGATTTTATAGGCTTCCCAAAGTTTATGAGATGAATGAGGATGAGCTGTAGGCGATTTGTTTATGCAGCCAATTATGAGCACCATTGGCTCACCTATGTATCTTTCTGAAAGATATTTAGCTTCATTATTAAAATCATTGGTAGGAAAATGTAGTCACCACATCCGTAATTCTATGGATTTTATTCAGAGACTTGTTTTAACATGGAATCATTATGTACTAAGGTGCCTTGAAAGGATTCTTTGTCCCTTATATGCCAACATATTGGCAAAAACATCATGGCTGTATTTGAGCGTGTACTCCTATCATCTTATTTTCAGTTTCGAGGACTAGGCACTGGGCTCAACAGGCTTTAAACCAGTGGTCTTCTGTAGGTACATGGATGACACATTTATAGTATGGCCACACGCGAAGGATGAATTACATCGATTTCTTGAGCATCTAAACTGTATGCTCATTAAGATAAATTTGCTATGAAAATAAAAAAAAGTTGCTGACTCCCTTTTTTGGATTTTTCCCTTTGTCACAAAGTTGATGGTACATTAGGACATGCCGTATATCGTAAACCAATGCATACGAATCTATATTTACATGTGGTAGCCGCCATCACCCTTCACAAACTGTAGGTATCCTTAAGACCTTAGTGCACATGACACATTGAATATCTGATAATGATAATTTTCAAGAAGAGCTCACACACCTCGAGCATTTTAATGTGGGTGGATATTCCGAGCGACAAAATTTGTAGAGTATTCAATGTGAATCCTACAATGCAAGTACTATTCTTGAGAAACGCCATGTTAATGTGATCTTATGGCCTCCTACCAAGATTGCAGCCATACTCAGTTCTGTGAAGAATGATTTATTCCTCAACAAGTGTCTGTATCAGATTAAGTGCGGAAATCGTGAGAAGTCATATATGAGTCAGACAACACACACCATTGACAGAAGCTCAAAATCTAGCATGGACTTCAATACAAGATGCTTATAATACTCTCCACAATGAAACTTTGTTTCGAAACCTGGTAGATAATCCAAAGGGATTCTGGTCATATGTGAAGAATACTAGCAGCAAGATACAATCAATGCCTTCTCTGCACAATAGCAATGGAAATACTATTGACAACGGTGCTGCCAAAGCAGAGTTACTAAACACAGCCTTCCGAAATTCCTTCGTCAAAGAAGATGAAGTAAGTATACCAGAATTTGAATCAAGAACACTTGCAAACATGAGTAACATAGAAATAGATATCTTTGGAGCAGTGAAACAACTTAAATCACTTAACAAAGTCAAGTCTTCCACTCCAGACTGTACACCAGTTAGGTTACTTTCAGAATATGCTGATACAATAGCTCTATACTAAACGATCATATACAACTGTTCACTCGATGAAAGATCTATACCCAAAGAGTGGAAAGTAGCACAGGTCACACTAATATTCAAGAAAGATAGTAGGAGTAATCCACTAAATTACGGGCCAATATCATTAATGTCAATATGCAGCAGGATTTTGGAACATGTATTGTATCCTAACATTACGCATTACCTTGAAGAGAACGGTCTATTGACACATTGTCATTATGAAACACAACTAGCTCTGTACTCACACGAAATGTTGAGTGTTATTGACAAGGAATTTAAAATTGATTCCATATTTATAGATTTCCAGAAGGCTTTTGACACTGTACCATACAAGCGGCTTGTAGTGAAATTGCGTGCTTATGGAATATCGTCTCAGTTATGTGACTAGATTTGTGATTTCCTGTCAGGAAGGTCAGTTTGTTGTAACTGATGGAAAGTCATAGAATGAAACAGAAGTGATTTCTGGCATTCCCCGAGGTAGTATTATAAGGCCTTTGCTGTTCCTTATCTATTTAAATGGTTTGGGAGACAATCTGAGCAGCTGTCTTAGGTTTTTGCAGACGATGCTGTCGTTTATTGACTAGTAAAATCATCAGAAGATCAAAACAAATTTGCAAAACGATTTAGAAGAGAGATGGTATGGTGCAAAAATTGGTAATTCACCGTAAATAACAAAACGTGTGAGTTCATTCACATGAGTGCAGAAAGGAATCCATTAAACTTCTGATGCATGCTAGATCAGTGAAATCTGAAGGCCGTAAATTCAATTAAATACTGAGGACTTACATTTACGAACAACTTAAATTGGAAGGAACACTCAGAAAATATTTTGGTGAAGGCTAACCAAAGACTGTGCTAGTGGCAGGACACTCAGAAAATGTAACATATCTACTAAAGAGACTACCTACACTATGCTTGTCCGTCCTCTATTAGAATACTGCTACGCAGTGTGAGATCCTTACCAGATGGGACTGACGGAGTACCTTGAGGAAGTTCAAAGGAGGGCAGCACATCTTGTATTATTTTGAAATAGGGGAGAGGGTGTCACTGAAATGATACAGGATTTGGGGTGGACATCATTGAAACAAAAGCATTTTTCGCTGCGGTGGAATCTTCTCATGAAATTTCAATCTCCAACTTTCTTCTCTGAATGTGAAAATATTTTGTTGACACTGACCTATATAGGCTGAAATGATTGTCATAATAAAATAAGGGGAATTAGAGCTTGCACGGAAAGATATAGGTATTCATTTTTTGTGCACGCTGTACGAAATTGGAATAATAGAGAATTATTGTGGAGATGGTTCGATGAATCCTCTGCAAGGCACTTAAATGTGATTTGTAGAGTACATGTAGATGTAGAGGTGCGTGGAACACCAAAGTTACACATGCTTAGCACAGCCAGACAAGTCAGCTGTGACAGAACATTGTGTAGATAAGCATCATTTGATGAACTACACTGACATGAAGATTTTAACATCCATCTCTTCCTTCTGTGATTGCATTTTCAAGTAAGCCATAGAAATTAGATTAATTTAAATAGAGATAAAGGTTTTAATTTGGATAAGACATGGGATCTGGCTGTTGGTTTAATTAAATTGCAGAGAAGTAGCCAAGGTGTTACCACCATCAAATATATGTCGATAAGTGAATTGAATGTCTGAACACTTTCATCATAGGTGGTGCATGTGTAAGTTTACCTGTTTGCTGTGTCTGTGACCCGTATGGGCACTACTGTCATGGTGTGGCATATAAGGCCACCGCTTAGCATATTGTCATCAGCCTAGTGACTCATTCTGGAGATGGTCAGATGATATGCAGCCGAAATATCAGTTGAAGAAGTAGCACTTGCATTGCTCCATGCCTGAAATTTAATGTATTATTTGTTATGTTGCAATAAGTTGAAAATGTTCATCAAAGCCTGTGACCATTTGTGCTGCCCTTCTTTATATGTGTTCAATATCCCCTGCTAGCTCCATTTGGTATGGTCCCTCACACTAGAGCAATATTCTGAGATGGGTTGCGTAAGTGATCTGTAAGTAGTTTCCTTTGTAGACTGACTACATTTTCCCAGTGTTCTGCTAATGACCCAAAGTCTGGCTCCTACTTTACCTATGACTGAACCTAAGTGGTCATTCCATTTTGTATCTCTACAAATTATTACACCCATGTATTTTTATAAGTTTAATGTTTCCAATTGTGCCTCATTAATGTTGTCATTTTCGTGAAGTGCACAAGTTTACATTTCTGTACATTTAAAACAAGTCACCAATATTGGCACTACTTTGAAATTTTATCAAGGTCTGACTTGATATCTGTGCAGCAGAGAAAATTTCAAATTTCTTTAGATCTCATGTTTTCATGTGTAATCAAGGGATGACTGTTTCAGTAACCTAAATACTGCTCCAGGCAGTAAACAGAAAGTGCTAACTGAAACAGATGCATAAGTTGTCTTTACAGTTTATACAATGGCATACTGGTTGTCTCCATGCATACCATGTGCTCTCAGTGAAAGAAAATAATGCTTGAGAATGGATGTGGGAAACATCAGATTCATCATCAATCATCACTAGCCATTTGACGTACAATGGTGGGTGAAGGGCAAACTTATCTACTCTCTTGGAATCCAACAAATAACTTACTTCCTTCATCTACCATCTAGTACCTGATTACATGCTCCACCTACCTTCACTTCATTTTCATTACTGTCATATTTATGTCTTTCACACCAGTGTGTTCCCTGATCCATTTATTTGTTTTTCCATCTCCCATATTACACTGAGCTTACCTTGGGTTTTGAACAGTTTTCACATTAAAAAGTCCATGTTTCATTGCCATTTGTTAAAACTGGTAACACACAGGAACTGTGAAGTATCTATTCCAGACACATCAGAGACTTAGTGAGGAACATTATTTAGCGTACATATAGCACTTCAGACCATTTGTACTCTTCTGTTTCTTTTTTTTCATAGTCATTCAGTTATTGTCCTCAATTGACATTAGTTCAGAAACTTTTCAGTTGAATCTTTAACTTCATTGTTAACTTGTGCTATTTCTTGTGTGGTATACTGACTATACATTTACATTATTTTAGTTGTATTGCAGTTGATTATTCGTTATTGGTGAATGCTTCAGAAAAGGGGAATTTGAAGGCTGACTATGGGAAGAATAAAGGAAATGTATTAAGGAAAGTAAGAATAGAGAAGAGAGACTGGTGTGAACAGAAAAATGGGCTAAAGCAAGGAGTGCACTACTCCCTCTACTTTTCATCACTGTTATGGATGAGGTAATGACAGGGATGGCAGCAAGAATAGAAAATGAAAATGTGAAAGCAATGGTGTTTGCAGATAATTTAATGATGTGGGGAAATGGAGGAGGAGAGGTACAAGAAAGACTAAATGTATTGGGTAAAGTTGTGGAACAGTATGGATTGAAATTTAAAGCAAAGAAGTGTGAAGTGATTGTGACAACAAGGAATAAGATGAGAGTTACAATGGATGTAAGTGCTGTGTTAGAGGGCAAGTACTAAAGAAAGTGGGAAGTTTCCAATATGTGGAGAGCACAATAGAAAACAGCAACAGGAATGATAATGAGTTAAATGAAAGGGCAAGGCAGCCACATGGATTCTTGCAGAATGTATGAAGCCTGGTATGGAGGAAGTATGTACCACTTAAAAGTAAGCAAAAGATCATACCAATCATATTATGCTCAAGCACTCATGCATGCATCATCAATGTGGGTAATAAAGAAAAGGCATGTGAGCAGGATACATGAATATGAGATGAGAAGCGAGTAAGACTGACTAGAACTGATAGAGTAAGGAATGAGACAGAGAGAGAAATAGTGAAAGAGAAGCCCATGCAAGAGACAATGGGAAAAACAAAAATTAAGAAGGTATGAGCATGTTAAGAGAATGGGAGTTGGCTGGATATTGATACAGGCTCATGAAATGACAGTAGGAGACATGCGATCTAGAGGGAGACCAAGAGACAGGTGAATAGTTGGGAGTGGAGAAATGTGCAATGAAGAGAGGAAAAGACTGGTACAGAGAGGAGAGAGAAATGTGGTGGGAAGACAGAAAAAGATGGAGAGGCTTATGTTCTAAACAGACCCAACCAGGGGCTGGAAAATGTAGATGACGACGACGATGATGATTATGATTATTGATTATCAGCCCTGCTTTCCCACAGTGGTTGATATCGACTCTGCTTCCAAACTTTCTTTGTTAAGTTCTTCTATTATTTGTTGAGCTTTACCTACATTTGAGGCAAACAGCTATACTATTTCATCTGCAGAAATAAAGTTGGTTCCATTAACATGCATTCTTCTTTTTCACCTGAGAGATCTCAGTTCTGAATTTCTCACTGTTTTGATGAAGTCTGAAGGAAGCTGCAGCAGTGATGTATATTTCTAAATGCCCTGTTCCATATGGGCTGTTACTACAGATTTTGTTGGAATTGAGTAGTCATCTCTCTCAAAATGTATGAATCTGCTGTAATTTATACTGATTGCTTCCTTCTATAATTTCATTAATGACATGCAAACTGTTTGTTGTGTTAAATCTACCAGTAAAGCCAGCTTTTCCATTTACATCACTAAAATATAGTGTTTTTCTTTGCAGTAGGTAATAGTTTTAGTGAACAAAAATCTTGTATATTACAAACAGACATAGGTCTCTAGTTTCTTATGTCTTGTACGTCTCTCTTCTTGTGAAGTAGAACAATTACTACATAATTCCAGTTCTGGGATGTTGTCTTCCTCCACAAACATTCTGGTAACAAGAATGAATTTTTTCACTCTGCATCAGATTGTTTGCTGATATGAAACCTCCTGACAGATTACTGTGTGCCAGGCCGGGGTTGAACCCAGGACCTTCGCCTTTCATGGGCTAGTTTGGAAGGTATGAGATGATGTACTGTCAGAAGTAAAGCTATGAGGATGAGTCATGGGCTGTGCTCCAGTTGGTAGAGCACTTGCCTGCGGAAGGCAAAGGTTCCTGGCTTCGAGTCCCAGTCTGAACACAGTTTTAAACTGCCTGGAAGTTTCATCATGTTGACAATTTCCAGTTTTTTTTCTATCAATTTCTTGTTGTTGTTGTTGTTGTTGTTGTTCTTCTTCTTCTTCTTCTTCTTCTTCTTCTTCTTAGTGTTTATTATACACTATTAGAACCCACTTGTTGACCCACCTGCCTCCACTTTGGCCTGTCAGGGGCATCTTCATAGGTGGCATTGATGAATTCCATATCCTTCTTGATATGATCCATCCATTGTGTCTTGGGCCTGCCAGGAGGCCAGCCATCGAGTCTGCTTTACTGCGTGTGATGTGTCCACTCCATCTTAACCTGCTTTCCCATAGTTTGTCTGAGATGGGTGCAACTCCAGGTTGCCATCGAATGTTAATGTTTGATGCATGGTCAAATCAGGTAAGTTCAAGAGACTGTGAGAGCATTATAATGTAGTGTATTTATATGGCTAGGAATAGTGTTTAAAATTTATTAATAGCACCTAGATTTTGTGAATATAAACAAGAAAACTGCCTAACCAGAAAATATTTCATAAAATTGCTCTAGTAAGATGTATCGTTGTTCATTCAGTATAATTATACATACAACTGGTAAGGTAGCTAGGTTGGTGGGGAAGGATACATTCGACAGAGCCAGGTCACGTGGCAAAATATTTGCAATGGATGTAAGGTCTCTCTTGGATGGCCGTTGCCTTACTTGTCAACCAGCCAGTGTGTACAGAGAGCTCCACTGTATCTATTGACAATGGCCCTGCACTACAAGGTGTTCTCATGGCCTGCAATTTGACTTCATTGTTACCTGCTGTCAGCATTTGATAGCCGGCAGAATTGCATGTCTGCCTAAAATGGCTCCATATTTAGCAATTATATACAACCGCTCGCTCACAGAAAGTTCCGTACCTAAAGACTGGAAAATTGCTCAAGTCACACTAATACCCAGAAAGGGAAATAGGAGTAATCCGCAGAACTACAGGCCCATATCACTAATGTCGATTTGCAGTAGGGTTTTGGAACATATAATGTATTTGAACATTATGAATTACCTCGAAGAAATCGATTTATTGCACATAGTCAGCACGGATTCAGAAAACATCATTCTTGTGAAACACAACTAGCTCTTTATACCCATGAAGTAATGAGTGCTATCGACAGGGATGTCAAATTGATTCCAAATTTTTAGATTTCCAGAAGGCTTTCGACACCATTCCTCACAAGCGTCTTCCAACCAAACTGCGTGCCTATGGAATATCGCCGACTGGATTCATGATTTCCCGTTAGAAAGGTCACAGTTTGTAGTAATAGACAGAAAGTGATCGAGTAAAACAAAAGTGTTCCCTGAGGATGTGTTATAGGCCATCTATTTTTTTTTGCTCTATATTAACGACATAGGAGACAATCTGAGTAGTGATCTTAGATTGTTTGCAGATGATGCTGTCATTTACCTGGGGGAAGTCATCAGATGACCAAAACGAACTGCAAAATGATTTGGATAAGATCTCTGTGTGGTGCGAAAAGTGGAAATTCTGAATAGAGAAAAGTGTGAAGTTATTCACATGAGTACTAAAAGAAATCCACTAAATTTTGATTATGTGATAAGTCACACACATCTGAAGGCTGTAAATTCAACTAAATACATAGGGATTACAATTACATGCAATGTAAATTGGAGTGATTACATAGATAATGTTGTGGGTAGAGCAAATCAAAGACTGTGATTCATTGGCAGAACACTTAGAAGGTGCAACAGATCTATTAAAGAGACTGCTTACACGACACTTGTCCACCCTATTCTGGAGTATTGCTGTGCGGTGTGGGATCTGCATCAGGTGGGATTGACGGAGGACATCGAAAAAGTTAAAAGAAGGGCAGCTCATTTTGTATTATTGCGATATAGGGGAGATAGTGTCACAGACATGATACGTGAATTGGAGTGGCAATCATTAAAACAAAGGCCTTTTTGTTGCGACAGGATCTTCTCATAAAATTTCATTCACCAGTTTTCTCCTCCAATTGCGAAAACATTCTGTTGGCACCTATCTGCTTAGGGAGAAATGATCATCATGATAAAATAAGAGAAATCAGGGCTCGTACAGAAAAATTTAAGTGCTCGTTTTTTATGCATGCCGTTCACGATTGGAACGGTAGAGACAGCTTGAAGGTGGTTCATTGAACCCTCTGCCAGACGCTTAATTGTGAAAAGCAGGGTAATCGTGTAGATGTAGATGTTTGCACACACCGCTCCACCAACTGTTGTGGTACCAGTGAGTGAATTGATGGTATATCAATACACCAGGAGTGTGGTTCGTATTCGAGTGCCTCTCAGTCGAGCCTACAATCAGTGTTCCCCCTGCTCTAATGGGTGAGTCACTCAACAAACCAAAGCACTATCTACCCCCAGAAGACCTGTGTTTCCAGAAGTGTGAGTGATTCGTTTGTACATAAATCGGATTAAATAAAATCTGTGTTATCGAAAAAACAGTCTTACAGCAATTACAGCACACACAAAAATACAATCTGACAAAAAGTGAATATAGCTTGAGGAACCAACCATGATAATACGTTCCACCTGGTCTCCAGGATATCTGAGACAAGTAACATACCCCCAGACTCTAAGAAGAGTACAGTGATCCCAATACCACACGGTTGACTGTGAAATACTAACATGAATTATGTGTAGAAGAATTGAACAGTTGGTTTAAGTCAGTTTGGATGAAGATCAATTTGGTTTCTGGAGAAATGAAGCAATACATAAGGAAATACTAACCCAACTGATTTGCAGGGCAGTTCGAAGAATGAAGGACATATCCACATTTATAGCATTTCTAGAGACAGAAAAAGCTTTTGTTAATGTTGATGCGAATGCATTCTTTGGAATTCTGCTGTGGAACAGTTGCCCTACAGAATAATCTATACGAGGTGTGTGAGAACAGTAATAAGACTGACAACACCGCAAGCATTCTGGGCACATTGTGTTGTTCTGCTTGTGTAGGCTGTCGTGGTCATCCCTTCCAGATGCTCAATCCAAGTTCCAGCTCCATACAGCCATCTCATGATTTTTGAGAGCGCCATCAGTGAAGTTGTAGTTTTGTTGTGGGGTACGAAAATGGAACAGTGGAATTTAAAGCAATGTTATGCTATCAAGTTTTATTTTAAAGTTGGAATCCACAAGTGTGACTTTTGAAAAGTCAGTACAGGATTATGGGGGATATTGCTTATCAAGAGCACAAGTTTTTTGCTGGTACAAATCATTTTTGGAAGGCCGAGAACACATTGAAGATGAACCTCATTCATGGAGCCTTCAATTTCAAGAACTTATGAAAATGTCAAACATGTGTGTGCTCTTGTGAGATCAAACTGATGTTTAACAATATGGATCATGGGTGACCTGTTAATCTTAAACATTTTCACCATACTTCAAATTTTGACCAAAGTTTTGCACACGCTAAAGATTTGAGCTGAAATGTTTCCAAGAAACCTCAACTGAGCAGATGGACAGTCGAAGAAACATGTTTGTTGATCTTCTTGAGAGGACTGCCAATGACCAAAAATAGTTCAGTCGTGTGACCACATGCAATTGAATGTGATCCTGAGACAAAGTGGCAAAGTGGGAAGTGGCACACTGAGACATCTCCTCAACCGAAAAATGTTCGAATAAGCAAATCAAAGATCAAAACAGTGCTAATTTGCTTTTGTGACAGTAGGAGTATTGTTCATAAAGAATTTATTCCTCCAGGACAAACTGTCAACCAAGTGTTTCACAAAGCAAAGATGCCTTTGAAAGGCGCAAGAAAAGGGCGAAATGCATGAGACCGGACGTTGCAGACAAGTGAAATGCAGACAAGTGAATGCTGCATCATGACAATGCCCCATGAGAGACGGCCACTTCCATCACGGAATTTTTGACATTACAAGACATTCCTATTGTTCCATAGCCCCCTATTCACCTGATCTGAGTCCTTGTGAAATTTTTCTTTTCGCGAAATTGAAAAACGTACTGTTAAAAGGGCGTCATTTTGCGCTCTAGAGAACTTTCAGAAGAATTTGACTGACATGTTAAAGGCTTTACCAGTTAAAGCGTTTCAGTGCTGGTGCCAAGACTGGAAACAACGACTCCACCAATGTATAGCTCCCCAAGGGAACTACTTTGAAGGGGACTATATTATTATCTGAATAAAAATTAAAAAGTTTGTTAGATAAAAGTCAGTCTCATTACTTTTCTCACACTTCCTTTAGGTATATAAAAGCAGTGTAGAGAAAGTCGACGGTAAAAATGCTGCAGGTGATACAAACTAGCTCTGAAAGAAAATAGGTTATGAAGACAGTGCGTGTGTAAAAGCGGAAAGCAGTATTTTTATCAACAAATATCCGACTCACAGTGTGTATTGTACACACCCTAGCAAACTCGGACCGTGGTACAAGAGCGCCCATACGATAATTAGACGGGGAGGAGCCAAGACGCGGGGCATGTGGAGTATTTTTAATATTTTCGAAGACGAATGGCCATTTGAAGTACCCATAAAAAAAGTTCCGACCCCGTTATAAACCTGCGAGAAACCGACTTTTTAATCGCTTCTTGGAAGAACAACATCTGGCTACACTATACTTTTCTTTCCTTGGTACAAGTTTCAGCTGTGCTTGTTTTGTATTATCCTTGCAGGTGGCGGAATGATAGCTGGAAGTAGCTAAGGTAGTTATTTAGTTGCAGTGGACGGAACTCATTAATGCGAAGTCGCAGCGGTGACTGCATCATTAGTGCGCGTGACGTCAAACGGGGTCGCGTAGTGCGAGCCAGCTGATTATCGTGGCAATCGATAAATTTCAAAGGGAGCACCGGGCGACACGCTATAAATAACAATAGGCACTGTGGCCCGCCACAGACGAAGTCGGACGATTCCAGGCCAGCTTGTTTCACCCTCACGGCGCTACAGGACGGGTCTAGGCGCGTGTAATGCACGTATACAGGGTGTTACAAAAGGTACGGCCAAACTTTCAGGAAACATTCCTCACACACAAAGAAAGAAAAAATGTTATTTGGACATGTGTCCGGAAACGCTTACTTTCCATGTTAGAGCTCATTTTGTTACTTCTCTTCAAATCACATTAATCATGGAATGGAAACACACAGCAACAGAACGTACCAGCGTGACTTCAAACACTTTGTTACAGGAAGTGTTCAAAATGTCCTCCGTTAGCGAGCATACGCGCATCCACCCTCCGTCGCATGGAATCCCTGATGCGCTGAAGCAGCCCTGGAGAATGGCGTATTGTATCACAGCCGTCCACAATACGAGCACGAAGAGGCTCTACATTTGGTACCGGGGTTGCGTAGACAAGAGCTTTCAAATGCCCCCATAAATGAAAGTCAAGAGGGTTGAGGTCAGGAGATCGTGGAGGCCATGGAATTGGTCCTCCTCTACCAATCCATCGGTCACCGAATCTGTTGTTGAGAAGCGTACGAACACTTCGACTGAAATGTGCAGGAGCTCCGCCGTGCATGAACCACATGTTGTGTCGTACTTGTAAAGGCACATGTTCTAGCAGCACAGGTAGAGTATTCCGTATGAAACCATGATAACGTGCTCCATTGAGCGTAGTTGGAAGAACATGGGGCCCAATCAAGACATCACCAACAATGCCTGCCCAAACGTTCACAGAAAATCTGTGTTAATGACGTGATTGCACAATTGCGTGCGGATTCTCGTCAGCCCACACATGTTGATTGTGAAAATTTACAATTTGATCACGTTGGAATGAAGCCAACATTTGCACTGAAATGAGGATTGACACATTGTTGGATGAACCATTCGCAGAAGTGTACCCGTGGAGGCCATTCAGCTGCTGATAGTGCCTGCACACGCTGTAATGGTACGGAAACAACTGGTTCTCCCGTAGCGCTCTCCATACAGTGACGTGGTCAACGTTACCTTGTACAGCAGCAACTTCTTTGACGCTGACATTAGGGTTATCGTCAACTGCACGAAGAATTGCCTCGTCCATTGCAGGTGTCCTCGTCGTTCTAGGTCTTCCCCAGTCGCGAGTCATAGGCTGGAATGTTCCGTGCTCCCTAGGACGCCGATCAATTGCTTCGAACGTCTTCCTGTCGGGACACCTTCGTTTTGGAAATCTGTCTCGATACAAACGTACCGCGCCACGGCTATTGCCCCGTGCTAATCCATAGATCAAATGGGCATCTGCCAACTCCGCATTAGTAGACATTGCACTGACTGCAAAACCACGTTCGTGATGAACACTAACCTGTTGATGCTACGTACTGATGTGCTTGTGCTAGTACTGTAGAGCAATGAGTCGCATGTCAACACAAGCACTGAAGTCAACATTACCTTCCTTCAATTGGGTGAACTGGCTGTGAATCGAGGAAGTACAGTACATACTGACGAAACTAAAATGAGCTCTAACATGGAAATTAAGCGTTTCTGGACACATGTCCACATAACATCTTTTCTTTATTTGTGTGTGAGGAACGTTTCCTGAAAGTTGTGGCCGTACCTTTTTGTAACACCCTGCATAGGGCCGACTAGAGACGTAGACATATTTGGAAGAGATACATTAATGAGGCATTGGGAAATTTCTCTTCTTTGTAGCAGTTTCTCTCGGCAAAAGTTAATACCGCTTTATTCACTTATTTATTAAGCGGTATTCAATGTGACATATCTATTGATTGCAGCGGCGGGAAGTAGAAGTAAGTCTGCTTTTCTCCCTGGTATTGGGAATGTCTGTTGGTTACCAATATTGACCAATGGTCTCTTCAGCGCAATACACACCAAGCCCGAACTCTTACGGGAATCGGCGAGATGCTGCGAGTAACGAGGCTAATGAGCAGGGGCACTACATCAGTAGTGTGTGGTATAAGTTAAGAATTTGGATATGACAGGAGGCGTGCGGTTTAGGTGATCAATGTAACCGGATGGCGTATTGATAGCGCATCTGCCTAGCAAGCAGGAGACCCGGGTTTGAATCCCGGTCTGGCACAGATTTTTGGCCTGCGCCATTGATACAAATCAGTTCCCACTGGCAGCTAACGTCTGTAGTTCCTTTGTGTCTTGATTCACTAAATTTACGTATAAAGTTAATTTTTTAAAGAAATTGTGTACTTAAACGTGGTAGGTACCATATTCCTTTGTTAATGAGTCAGTAAGCAGTTTTTTTCTGTTTGTATTGCAGTTCCTCTCGGCACAGATTAATATAAACCTTTTTTTTCATCATTAGTATATATGTTGTTTGAAACAGTGGAGAGCTGGATATAACTCTGTTTTTTTCGCTGATCTTAAAAATATGCAGCTGCTGCATAGTAATTTAGAGATCAAGTGCTGGTGTTTAGTACAGTTAGACAAAAAAAGTGTGGCTGATTGTTATCTTCAAACGTCTGGATTCTTGCGAGCAACTATTAAACGTTGCTCATAAATATATCTTGATAGATTAAATTTGCCGTTATCGATAGCGAATAAATTATTAGAAGCCAGTTAATCGTAACAGAACTGCCTCTCCGTGTCAAATTAAGAATCGCGTTTCCTGAATAATTTAAAGATGTTCTCCATATTTTCCTCAGAAAAAGCTTGACGGCGACCAGTCAGGGTGTATTACTGTGTGCCAATCGTGCAGTGTCTACTCAACAAGTAACATTCTATGCGGTCGTGAGAAGTTCTAACATTACAGACAGACCTCATGTCAGACGCTGGCTATGTGTAGCTTTCATCGGATTGTTTTTATGTGGAACTAAGAACCGTTGGGTATCACTCGCGATGCAGAAGCTACACGTCACATCGAGGCAATGCTGCTCAATGTTTGTACTAGGCTTTAACAGAGGGGAATCGCCGCAAGTCGTAGACTTGTTAACGTAATTTTAGTCTGAGACGCCTATCGGTATGACTGTAGACGAAACGCGGTCTCGTATTCCGTTTCTAAATCAAAAATTGCAGGGCTGTGGTTACTGATTCCTCGAAAAGACGACGCAACCACGGATACGTCGTGCAGCTTTCGGTTGTGTGGCCGTTTTTTGAACCCAGACGCCAGTCTCACCCTCTTCCGGTAGCTTCCGCAGCGCATTCGAGTATTTTTTTTTTAGATTTTAAATTACATATTTTTGATTGCTCAGGTGCTTAACAGAAGAAGTGTCAAACATTATTGATGATTATCATGCGGTGGTTTCTCTTTGGAGTGGGGGAGCGGGGCGGAGGAGGGGGCATGAGGAGTTTTGTCAACAAAAATTGCAGTCACATTCGTATCACTTGCTTCAAGCCGCAGTGTGACCGTTATAGGTACTGAACAAGGAAGAAACTTACGTAACTTAAAAGTTTCATTTAATCGGGAACGGAAAAAATACATGCGAGTGGCACTTGTTCTAAAAAGCCCAGTTTGATTGCTAAATGAGTACTTTAAGTGAGCAAGTAATGGCCGGAATGAATACTTTAGTTTATTTCTTGTAAACTGTTTACGCCTACAGCAGCTGTTCAAGGTGACGGCTCCCACTGTTAGTGCATGCATTACAACGCCACATAAAATTTGCTGCAATCTCTCAAATATTCTTGATGTCTGTTGTGCAGTGAGACAGGCAGCAAACAGTTCCTCATCAGTTCCTGTTCGTGTGCCATTGAAATCAGCTGTTTACAAGCAAGTACTTCATCTCTTAGATGATGATCAGTTTGGCTTTAGGAAAGATAAGCAGTTCTGACGTTGTGGTTGGTAATGGAAGCAAGAAAAATCGAGACACGTTTATTGGATTTATCGATCTGCAAAAAGCGTTCGACAGTGTAAACTGGTGCAAGACGTTAGAAATTCTGAGAAAAATAGGAGTAAGCTATAAGGAAAGACGGTAATATGCAACATGTAAAAGAATCAAGAGGGAACAACAAGACTGAAAACCCATGAACGAAGTGCTCAGATTAAAATCGGGTGTAAGGAAGGGATTTAGTCTTTCATCCATACCGTTCAATGTGGACATTGAAGAAGCACCGAGCGAAATACAAGAAATGTTCAAGGGTGGGATAAAATTCAGGGTGAAAGGATATCAGTGGTAAGATTCGCTGATGACATTGCTATTCTCAGTTAAAGTGAATAAGAGTTACAGGATGTGTTGAATGGAATGAACAGTCTAACGTGTACAGGAAATGGATTTAGAGTAAGTCGAAGAAAGATGAAAGTAATGAGAAGTAACAGGAATGAGAACAGTGAGAAGCTTGAGATCAGTATTGGGGATCACGAGGTAGACGAAGTTAAGGAATTCTGCTACTTAGGCAGCAAAATAACCCGCGGCAGGTGAGCAAGCAGGACATAAAAAGCAGACTAGTATTGGAAAAAAGGGCATTCCTGGCGTTGAGGAAAAAAATTCTGAGAATATATATTTGGAGCACAGCATTATATGGTAGTAAGCATGGAATGCGGGAAAACCGGAACAGAAGAGAATCGAACCCTTTGAGATGTGGTGCTGCAGAATAAGGTTTAAAATTCGGTGGACTTGTAAGGAATGAGAAAGTTCTCTACAGAATTGGCGAGGAGAGGAACACGTGGAGAACACTGACAAGAAGAAGGGACAGGATTATAGGACGTCTGTGAAGACGTCAGAGAATAACTTCTGTGGTACTAGAGGGAGCTGTAGAGGGTAAAAACTGTAGAGGACGACAGAAATTGGAATACATACAGCAAACAATTGACGCCGCAGGTTGTAGTTGCTACTGCTACTCCGTGAGGTGAAAAGGTTGACACAGGAGAGGAATTCTTGGCGGGCCACATCAGACGTGTCAGAAGACTGAATGATAAAAAAAGACCTTTTACGCGTTGTTCATTCAAGACATCGTACCATCCGAGGTATCCAACTGTTGGCTGCTTATCTCAAAAAGTTGGGGGGCTGTGAAGACACAGTTCTTGGCCACATAGGTTGTTTGTCAAACCTACCCTTATTATTACATAGCATGGGGTTAGATGACACGGTTTATGGAGGTACTTCCGTCAGATTGTGACGCAGTTGCTACTTTTAGGAAGAGAGCTATGTGGTTGTACAGGGTTTCGCCTTTTCGCGGCCAAGCACAAATTTGCACGCGCAGGACAGACAGGAAGAAACAGAAGTGCCTTCTCTGAGCGGCGTTCCATTTCATGCTTGTATAACGGCAGCTGATGACTTACATCTAGTCTCTCTCTCCAAGCTCCATGGAAGCGTGTTCCAGGATGTTAAAATCACAGCACTCGCGGCAAAACCTGTAGTAAGAGGACATGTAAATACCATATACGTAGGATAATAACTACAACATTCATGATTAGTCACTTTTCAGTATATTTACCATCTTTGTCCACAGTTACTTTTTCCAGCCTGAATCAAGAGCATGTATATCTGCGTGGTAAAAATCACAGTCCTGCTTCCTCAGTCATCGGAAAAAAGAATTTTTAAAGGCCTCAGAATCTTCAGAGCGATTTCCCCGATGAGCTACTGAGCTGAACAGATAGAAGGCTGATGGTGCAAGGTCGGGACTAAATGGTGGATGGGAAAAAAGCCAACCATTTTTTGCTGTGTAGTGGTGAAGTGACTGGTTCGGTAGTCTTCCATTATTGGAGAAAAGAACAGCATACGCAGTAGCTTATGTTGAGCATCCTGTATCCAAAAAATCAACCAGCTTTACACCCTCTGCATCCCAAAACACTATCGCCATAACCTTACCAGCTGAAAGCTCTGTTTTGAATGATTTCTTTGTGGGTGTTTTGTGTGGTGCCAACCCATCGTCTGCTTCTTGGACTCAGGTTCATACAAATGAACCCAAGTCTCGTCTCCAGTGACAGTTTTCGCCAAAAATTCCTCCCCCCTCCGCAATGAAGCGCTGCAACAGATCGAATGCAATTGTTTTCCTTGCCTCTTTATTCTGGTCGGTCAACATTTTCGGTACCCATAGTGCACAAATCTTGAAGTAGTCCAGTTTTTCAATAATGACCATCACGTTGCCTTCACATTGGGATAACTGGCGACACAGTTCATCTGTTGTTACCCGGCGTTGGTCAAGGATAGTTTCGTCGACACGGTGTGACGTCACTGTGGTCGCTGGTCCGCCGCTGCACGCTGCATCAGCCGGCTCTGCTTGCCATTCAGCTTCGCTACAGCGAAAAATCCATCGTCTAACGGCGCTGACGCCCACCTTAGTATCTCCAGACTGCAGCCTTTCAGGAATGCAAATGGAAGTTTCATCTTCTGCAGTAAGGAATTCAATCATAGAACGCTGTCTGATGGATACGTCAATGTCTGCCGTTTTCTAAACTTATACAGTTCTGCCCTCTGTTGATGTAGAATGCTGTTACTGGAATGGGTTGTAAAAGATCAGCGAAATTGCGCAAACTTCATGATCACATTGGCAACTCTATGAAGGAGAGAAAAAAAATTGGAGGCATTACTTTGTGACTGTCTTTTGTATATAGGGAAACTTTTACCCCAAAAAACTCAAAGCGTGCAGTGTTGTAGTCTTTTTCCAACAATCGGATTACGGCATCGCCGGCGTTTCCAGTTTCTGTTGTAGATATCTGTAATTGATATTTCAGCTCGGGGAAAGTTTTGCTTAGTACCTTGGTATCTACTTAGGAAAGAAATATTCCCGCGCTGATAGCTGTGCGCGTTAAAGCTACCGATTCCTGGCCGACGACGCGCGTAGATACTGTTTAGAATTCGTCCGACGGATTAACAACGAGGGCCGGTGTGCCGACCAGCCTAGATGTAGTTTCTAGGCGGTGTCCGACACGCCACCGGGTGAATACTGGGCTGGTGCCCACATCCCGCCTCGCACAAACGCCAGGATAACATTTAGAACACTTTCTCATACTTGCACGTAGGATTTACTGTAGACGCAGACAAATGGGATACACTGATTCCATTCTGGGGGTGAATAGGAGACGCATGACCAAAAATGTGTAGCAGCCTGAAACTCATAATCAGCAGGAATAAATTCTTGGGTTCGGTCGCTGCTCATGCTTGGGGTTTCCTTTCTTTTTTGCGTTTAATGTGAGTATGATGTATAACACCCCAAACTGCCTCGTAGCTCGGATTGCACTTTATTGAGGCTACAGGAATCCAGCGGGCATTCCGCGCCCAGTAGGATATGGTTGGTAAAACACTGTGTCGTCCTAATCAATCTTTTTCATGGTGCGTGTTTTATCCGTAATGAATGAAAGTAACATCATTACTCTCTGAGGCGCACTAATTTATTGTAATAACAGAGATAGGCCCTCGAAAATACGAGACACTTATTTCAGTATAGACCAGAATCGCAGAAAATATGGAAATAACGTACTTAAGACAGGCCTTATTCGCCAGACCCAAAGTGCAACAACTACAGTTTCATTAGCAGTAATTGTCGCAACTGATCGCTGTAGAAATCGGAATGTAAAGGCTTTTGCCGGCCGGTGTGGCCGTGCGGTTCTAAGCGCGTCAGTTTGGAACCGCGTGACCGCTACGGTCGCAGGTTCGAATCCTGCCTCGGGCATGGATGTGTGTGATGTCCTTAGGTTAGTTAAGTTTAAGTAGTTCTAAGTTCTAGGGGACTGATGACCTCAGTAGTTAAGTCCCATAGTGCTCAGAGCCATTTGAACCATTTTTTTTTTGTAAAGGCTTTTCTCATTCAGACGATTCATTGCGACGTAGAACAAGCTAGACGCGTGTCGGTAATTTTTGTGTAGCTCTTGGTTCTGTCTTGCGTGTGCCGCTTAGTTCGTGATTTGCATCTGACGTCGTAGGGTACCCCATATTTTTCATGCCGCGCACGAATAGCACAGCTAGGTTAGTTGTAATGTTTCTTAACCGGGACTGTCAAATATGCAGTAAATTTATTTATTCCGCTTTCAGTGTGAATATAGCTTCCCTACTTTTTCAAAACACTGTCTTCTTCAGTACTATTTAACTGTTTTATACTATTGAACTGTTTCGAAAGAGGTGGCCAACTCCTCAGCTTACACAGGGATACCATGGATATTTCACAGGATTCTTACATTTTCGCATTTTTTGTTATTAGAGCGAGACCACTTTTAGCCGCAATCTTCACTGAACGTTTAGTTTATTTTGCGGTGTTTTGTCGTTGGGATTATTAATCCGAGTAACTCATAACTAGTTTGATGAACATGGCAATGAACAGCATGCATAGAAGCAAAGGTGATTGGGGTAATGAACAGATTAAATAATAAATGAATAAATCTTACTTACATTATTAATCTACAAGGGCTATCCACAAAGTACATTACGTTTTGGAATTAAAAATAAATAAAGTATTCGAAATTTTTTTTATTATATTCAGATGAAAGCCACACTTAAATACTACTTTTCTACATAGTTGCCATTTAAATTAAGGCACTTATCGTAGCGATGTACGAGCTTGGAAATTCCTTCGTCGTAAAATTCGGCCGCCTGCGCCTTCAACCACGTGGTTACCTTTTCTTGAATCTGTGGGTCGTCATCAAAACGCTGCATAGCCAACCATTTCTTCATTGCTGGGAATAAGTGGAAGTCGCTCGGTGCCAGGTCGGGACTGTACGGCGGATGAGGAAACAACTCCCACTTAAAAGATTCGAGAACTTCACGAATGGCATTTTCCGTGTGGGCCCGGGCATTGTCGTGGATCAGCAAGATCTTTGAGCCCAACTTTCCCCTGAGCTTGTTTTGTATTGCTCTTCTGAGGTTGTGCAGAGTTTGGCAATACCTTTGAGAGTTTATTGTAGTGCCTCTTTCCAGGAAATACACAAAAATCACACCTTTTCTGTCCCAAAAGAGCAACCACGTGGTTGAAGGCGCAGGCGGCCGAATTTTACGACGAAGGAATTTCCAAGCTCGTACATCGCTACGATAAGTGCCTTAATTTAAATGGCAACTATGTAGAAAAGTAGTATTTAAGTGTGGCTTTCATCTGTATATAATAAAAATAATTTCCAATACTTTATTTATTTTTAATTCCAAAACGTAATGTACTTTGTGGATAGCCCTCGTATAATGGGCAACCAGAGGCCACGAATCTCATATTATTATTATTATTATTATTATTATTATTATTATTATTATTATTATGGTAAAACTATGGTAATCCCTGAACAGTCTTCGAAATTTTGTGTCGCGAATTCGGCTTCAACCATATAAATAAAATGTACGAAGGTTCATGGCATTTTGACTAATTGAAAGGCCGAGAAAATTTTCTTGTAATTTCGCTTGGCTGGGCCCGTCAAACAATGGGCAATCCTCTACACTGAAGCCACTTTTGTAAGCATAGAAGTTTACGACACTGAAGTAACGTCGTGAGATGCCCGTCACGATTTCCGTCGTTCCCAGCGTACCGTCATCTTCGATGCGATTTATAATATAACAAACCGTTCGCGGAAACAAAAAGCAGCCGTGCTCCATGTTGACGAAAGTAAAGAAGTAGTCAGGTGCAACAGATTTCGAACGAGCAAGGCGAGTCAGTGGCGACACACAGGGCTCGTGTTCGTGGAAACGTGGTTCAAATCCCTATGTGTGTCCGATCCGGATTTAAATTATCCATGAATTCCCGTAGCTGTACACGCATTTGGTAGGTTGTTTCCGCACGTAAACGGTAACTAATCTTTTTTATTTTTTTCATTTGACACGTTGCAGAGGCTTTGTTCTGTCATTAGGTGGCAGTTCCGGTGCTTATCTCAAGCGCATTTCTTCCGGAAAACAAACGATGCGATGCGAAGGACAGATATTTTGTCGTTGTTGATATTCCGGGAGCACAGCACCTCAGATAAACATCTGATATGGAAAGCCTCAAAAACGCGCCGTAAATATAAAAACTTAACGTTTAGAGACTGGCTACGTTGTGTTTTATATTATTTTGCCGTTAACTGCTTTGAGCAGACCAACGTCGATTTTTATCTCGACACACCTTCAGTTGATGTACTGGCCAGTCTGTAATAATCTCAATGTTATACCTCGACCTTACTTCTTCTTCGTTTTCGGAAACGGGCAGATTCAGATGCTGTTGTGGCGATATTGACTTGGGATTTCTACGGCTTTCCTAAACCACTGCCGGAGAATGTCTTAGAGGGTTCCTTGAACAAAGCATCGGCGGAGCTCTTGTCTCATCGGACCTCTTAGAGATAGCTAGTGCACCGTGAATCCTTACAAACGGAAAGTAGCTCTTGAGTTATATTATAATAGGCGCGCAACAAGATTGTATAACGGAGCCCTCCTCGAGGTCGTCGCGCTGAAGCCCTTTAACGTGTTAACACCCGTTCGTTTTGTGTCGTGGCTACAATTCGTCCTCACGGCCTGTCCTTGTATAGGCCGAATGGAGCGAAGCGATGTCGCAGTTTTGTTAGAGAGATTTTCTGTATGTTTTTCGAACCAGCCAGCTGTAGTGAATTTTGCGACGAAGCGAACAAGGCTTTTGCTGTCTACATCTGCATCCATATTTGCAAACCGATGTGAAGTGCATGGCAGAGGGTTCTTCCCGTTGCGTCAGTTATTAGGGCTTCTTCCCGCTCTATTCAAACATGGAGCGCTGGAAGAATGATTGTTTAAACACTTCTGTGCGCGCTGTCTTTAGTCTAATTTTGTGTCTGCGATCCCAACTGGAGCCATACATAGTGTGTTGTAGACTAGATTCCGAGATTCATCATTTAAGCTGGCCTCTGTGGCCGAGCGGTTCCAGGCCCCTCAGTCCGGAACCGCGCTGCTGCTCCGGTCGCAGGTTTGAATCCTGCCTCGAGCATGGCTGTGTGTGATGTCCTTAGGTTAGTTAGGTTTAAGTAGTTCTAAGTCTAGGGGACTGATGACCTCAGATGTTAAGTTCCGTAGTGATTAGAGCCAATTTTTTCATCATTTAGAGCTGGTTATTGAAGCTTTGTAAGTAGGCTTTCTCACGATACTTTGCGTTTATCTTCAAGCGTTTGCCAGTTCGCTTTCTTCAGTCTGTGACACCCTCCCGCGAGTCAGACAAACCTGTGGCAACTAGTGCTGCCATTCTTTTGTATGCGTTCGGTATTCCCTGTTAGTTCAATTTGGCATGTCTCCCACACGCCCGAGCATTATTCTAGAATGGGTTGCACGGGTGTTTTGTAAGCAATTTCCTTCGTAGACTGATTGCATTTCCATATTATTCTGCCGATGAACCGAAGTCCGCTAGACGCTTTATATGCGACTGAGCCCATCTGATCGTTCGGTTTCATATCCGTGCAGATTGTTACATCCAGATATTTGTACGTGGTGATCGATTCCCTTTGCGACTCTCCGATACTATAGTCACAGTATATTACGTTTTTACCTTTTGCGAAATGCAGAATTTTACATTTCTGAACATTTAAAGCAAGTTGGCAGTCTTCGCACCGCTTAGAAATCTTATTAAGATCTGATTGAATATTTTTGCTGACAGTACTTCGTTATAGGTAACATTGAATATTTTGGTGACAGTACTTCGTTATAGACAACATCTTCATATGCAAAAAGACTGATATTACTATTAATATTGTCTGCAATGTCATTAATGTACAACATGAACAGCAAGGGCTCCAACAAATTTCCCTGGGGCACACCCGAAGTTACTTCCACTTCTGTCGAAGACCCTCCATCCACGATAAAATGCTGCGTTCTCCTTACCAAAATATCCTCAGTCCAGTCACAAATTTCGCTTGATATCGTATACGACAATACTTTCGATAATAAGCGTAGGTGGGTTAGTGAGTCAAATGCCTTTCAATAATCGAGAAATACTGCATCTACCTTACCGCCTTGATCCATGGCTCCCAGGATGTAATATGAGAAAAGTGAGAGCTGGATTTGGCATGATCGGCCCTGTATCTACTTCGTAGGCCTTCTTACAGTGATTTTTTTTTGCTTTTAATTTATGTATATTGCGGGACATAGTTTGTTTCTCGAATACTGGAACGATTGCTCCCGGAATTTTAAGAGTAAGGCTCTTCGCCTCTGCGATGCACAACGTCGCCCGTGTAGTCTTTCCCGCTGAAGGCTGTTGGGCATTTCTGTGACGTTCTCTAGCTGATGAAACAAACCGAAACTGAGTCACGCTGCTGTTATTTGAAGCCGGCCGGTGTGGCCGAGCGGTTCTAGGCGCTCCAGTCTGGAACCGCGCGACCGCTACGGTCGCAGGTTCGAATCCTGCCTCGGGCGTGGATGTGTGTGATGGCCTTAGGTTAGTTAGGTTTAAGTAGTTCTAAGTTCTAGGGGGACTGATGACCTCAGATGTTAAGTCCCATAGTGCTTAGAGCCATTTCTTTTTTTTTGTTTTTTGTTTTTTGGTTATTTGAATCGTCTCTATCTGGTCCTGTGAATCAACGTGATAAGAACCGCAGACCGTCAAACAGTAATTAAGAACTGGTCGAACGAGGATTTTGGAAGCTGTCTCGTTCGTGATTGACTTCCACTTGCAAGGACTCTTCAGAAAGAATTCAGGCTGGCTTCTGTCTTTCCCGTAGCGAAATTTATTTTGTCGCTCCAGACACGCACTCGTACCTACTGGTCGTTTGTAACTTGGTTTCGTTTATCGTATGATGAAATCAAATAAAAATACGCAACATTTGTGCACAAATGTGCCCAGTCACAAGCTCTTACAGTCTTAAATCACCAGATCTAGTGCCTGATCCTTTCGACTGCTTTACCTGATGCGTGGTGAGTGTCCGCTATTGTTCCTTTGTATTGACAGTAAAGCCAGACCACAGTCACAGTTTGCGGAAGTAGTCCATTCCTACTTGTGCAGTACATAACCACATCTTCATTGTCTGTTTTGAATCCGGTTCGTGATCCTCCATTGACGCCTGTGGGGACCGAATCCTTGTATCTACATGGAAGGGTTCCCAACTGGACATTCGTTGACTGATGAATGCTCTCTCTGGATCTTCCGTGAGTGGTTGACACTGAAAGAGGACCCAACAACGTTGTTTACTGTGCACTAAAACAGTTTCCTTGATTTCAACCATTGGTGTCGGGTAGCTGAGGATTCTTTCGAATGTTGACCCAGACCTTCAGAAGAGCTTTTGATCTTCTTAGAGTTGGAGATAGGATATTACTGAGAATAGGAAGCTTTAGGATGTTTTTACTCAGAATACGTCGCGTAATTATAACCATTGACTGACTGATCGAGGTCGAACAGCAGTATTCAACAAAATCGTATGATACGACTAAGGCTGTGGAGATTAAAACATGAGTATTAGCACAACATGCAGTAGTATGGTAAGGCTAAGGCTGTGGTCCTTAAAACATGAGTATTAGCTACCCTTGAGATACCAGCAACTTTTTGAAGAATGTTATTTCTCGTTTTGATTTTAGCAGCAAAATTTGAGAGGTGATTGTTGCAGCGATTGATCATCGATCGCTCAAACAGTGTCTGGTGTTTTCCTTTATCTAAAAGCATTATTTTACATTTATTAACTTTGAAGGAAAGCATTGTTCTTTGTATGGAGCGTTTATTGTCTGTAAGTCTTGCAGAAAACCGGTACTGTTTGTTAATGACGTGACCTTCCCTTCAGCTGCATTCCTATTCCGATATTCGGTAAGCATGTGCTTCGCTTTGTACGAAACGGTGCGGAAATGCATCAGAGGCTTCCCAGAAACCCATAAAATAGGTAATCAACCGTGGCCCCAGTACGTAAAGCCTTCTCGGTCCCAAGAATGACCGGAGAAATCTAAGTTGTACACCACCGGTGCTTGAGAAATCGGTGTTGGTTCTAAATACACATACGAAGAATGGAAATGTCAAACCTTCTAAGTGCCATTTTTCCACAAAACGTGTTTTCAGTGTTGTTGTGTTCCTGGTACTCTGTTGCTTGTCCCGTGACTTGTCCCAAGTGTCAAAGCATGGAGAACTTGGTTCAAACATTCATCACTACCATGACGTTTGGTCTTTGTGTCAAGCAGTGCTTCCCTCAGGAGTTCCAAGTGCCATGTGGCAACGTCTCCTCCATTTAGCCTGGCGTGGTTTGAAGAGATAACACACAAGTTTTTGGTACAGCTTTCTGGGCTCTGATAGAGATTTTGAGATTATAGAGAAAAGAAGGAAGGCAACCATAGCCTTTGTTCCACACGATTTGCACATCGTTGAGTAACTGAAGCCACGAACGCATTTTACGTAATTCCACTACATACAATTGCTTCTTTGATTTTAAAGATGGTTCTGAAACATTGTTGTCAATGCAGGCATGAGACATGTCAGAATACAGTATGATCTAAGTGTCTGTTATTCATCCATCTCAAATAGCTATTACAATTTTTTCAGCGATGTTTACGAGGTGTGGTAATTAAGTAACGAGACTGCGCACCTCCAGTCGCGCAGCCCCGTGAGGGGCAGTTGTTTTTGAACCTTCAAGAGCAGCCTCCATTCATTTCAGCATTGTCTGCTTCAGTTTGTTTCTGGGCATTGGTTGTAGAGGGCGGTTTTCTGCAGTAGGGCTACGAGCAGGGTGGACGTAAATCTCGAGCAAGGTACTATCCTCAAATTCTTCGTGAAATAGAAAAATTCGCCAACCGGATGTGTTCAAGAGGGTATTTGGTGATAATGCTATATCACGTGCGCGAGTTCGTGAACGGCACAAACGGTTTTCCGAAGGTCAGGTGGAGATTGAAGATGATGAACGTCCCGGTCTATCTGTGAGTTCAAGAACTGAAGAAAACGTTTAGAAAATTAATGAAACTGTGCGTGATTACGGATGTCTGAGCATTCGGATGATCGCAGTCATGGTGTACGTGAACAAAGAGGCAATAATACAAAGTTTTCATGATGAACTAATCATGACAAAAGTTGGTGCAGAACTGTTTCCGAAAAACTTCTCACAGGAACAAAAGGACAATCAGAACAACATTTGCTCTGACGTCATGGAACAACTCAACGAGAAACCGGACTTGCTCATTCGTGCTTCTCTTCAGTCTTGGCGACGGGGCAGTCTTCCAGTGCATCGATTGATAATTTGTTTCTGGGAAGAAAAGACCGAGATTGTAGAATACGACGCATGATTTCTGCACCAGGACAGCGCGCCAGCCTTGTGCTTCTATATTGAGGTGGTAAAAGTCATAGGACAGCGATATGCAAACATATCTACAGATGGCGGTAGTATAGCTCACACGAGGTATCCAGCGTGATTACGTCCCCACGATGGGAATCAACAGATTTTGAACGCGGAATCGTGGTTGGAACTAAGCGCGTGGACGATTCCATTTCCGAAATCGTTACCGAATTCAGTATTCCGAAATTCACGGTCTCAAGAGTGTGCCGAGAATACCAAATTTCAGGAAGAACCTCTCACCGTGGACATCGCAGTGGCCGAAGACGTTGACGTAACGACCGAGAGCAGCAGCGTTTGCGTAGAGTTATCAGTACCAACAGACAAGCAACACTGCGTGTAATAATCGCAGAAATCAATGTGGGACATACAACTAACGTACGGTTAGGAATTGCGGGGAAATGTGGCATTAATGGCAGCAGATGACCGACGCGAGTGCCTTTTGCTAACAGCACGACGTCCAATGCAGCAGCCTGCCGTGGTGGCCGTGCGGTTCTAGGCGCTGCAGTCCGGAACCCCGGGACTGCTAAGGTCGCAGGTTCGAATCCTGCCTCGGGCATGGATGTGTGTGTGATGTCCTTAGGTTAGTTAGGTTTAAGTAGTTCTAAGTTCTAGGGGACTGATGACCTAAGATGTTAAGTCCCATAGTGCTCAGAGCCATTTGAACCATTTTGAATCTCCTGCAGCGCCTGTCCTGGGCTCGTGACCACATCGGTTGGATCCAAGACGACTAGAAACCATGGCCTGGTCAGATGAGTCCCGATTTCACTTGTTTAGACATGTTCGTAGAGTTCGAGTTTGGCGCAGATCCTACGAAGCCGTGGAAGCAAGATGTCAACAAGGTACTATGTAAGTTGGTGGGGGCTCCATAATAGTGTGGACTGTGTTTACACGGAATGGACTGGGATCTCTGGTTCAACTGAACCGATCATTGACTGGTTTTGGTTATGTTCAGCTACTTGAAGGCCATTTGCAGCCATTCATGGAGTTCATATTCTCAAACAACGATATCATGTCACCAGGCCATAAGTGTTTGCAACTGGTTTTAAGAACAATCTGGACAATTGGAGCGAATGATTTGACTACCTAGATCGCCCGACACGAACCCCATCGAACATTTATGGGACGTAATCGAGCGATCAGCTCGTGCACGAAATCCTGCACCGGCAACACTTGCGCAACTTTGGACGGCTATAGATGCAGTCTGGATCTGTATTTCTGCTGGGGACTTCCAACGACTTGTTGAGTCCATGCCTCGTCGAGTAGTTGCACTATGCCGGGCAAAAGACGGTCCCCTAATTTTTGTCATCTCACTGTATTTCTGCCACGTCTTTGTGCCATTTATTCGTTCAGTGCGCCATTTCTGAGCGTCGTAATTTAAATTTTGTGTTAAATAATACGTTTTGTAACCTCACTTTTACTTAGAAGAATGCGAAGTCGTCAAATAATGAAGTCAGATAACCGCACCTACATAAATCTGCCATCGTGGTCTACTCAGCATCGCAAACGTGCGTGTTAGTGGCATTTTCATTCAGTTCCCCGTATACGTAATTTTCCAGCGCAGTTTCTATAGCGCCTTATCTGTGGGGTCGTGACATTTGCGTGTTGTGTTTTCCCAAGGCGTTTATGAACTGCAGCGAAAAAATTACTTCGGGAAGGTGCTGCGTGTATAGCTTACAAAATATAAAATGGTGGCTATAAGTAGTTGGTTCTTCTGTCTTTGACACCGCTCAGTGACTACTTAGGAAGCAGCGCAAATTGCTTAAAGCATTTAGATGTAATGAATCGAAAACATGTTGGGGAACTTAATACAGTGGTCTACAGCAATGATGAAAGTTCAGAAAAACCAAACCTCTACGCCTAGAGTGTAGATTAAATTGTATTGTTCAGCAATAGCTGGGGCCCATAACGTTATTTTACCTGCAGTGAGAAAAATACTTGTCGCTTAATATGTCGATTTGTCGTTGCTTTGTCATTTCATATAAGCAGCTTGAAAAGACTGCGAAAAGCGCCTCATCGAAATTGTGGTGATATAATTTATTTGTCGAAGTGAAGGGGACAAATCTCTTTAAATCACCGCGCGAAGATAGTGCTGCCCAACGAATGATCACGGGTAGGAAACGAAAGGCAAGCCGAGTGTCCGGAAGAAGTCAGTGTTGTGTGTGTGATTAGGATTTTCCCACGATGGAGGTAGCTAACATGTCCTCTGTCCCACCGATTCTTGTTTATTGTTCGCCAGTTCAAATCCTTAGCTCATGGTATTTATGGAGGAGATAAGAAAAACCCAAAAAAGTGTAGCGCATTTTGTAACGGATTTGTGTAGTAAGTGCGAGAGCGTCACGGATATGCTCTGTCAATTCTGGTGGCGGAAGCTACATGAGAGGCATATCTTTAATGAAGAGGTTTGCTGTTAAATTTTTGAGAGCGTACGTTTCAGCAAGGATCAAGCGATGTATCACTTCGCTCAGAATACACTGAGGTGACAAAATTCATGGAATAGTGATATACATATATTCAGATGGCGATAGTACCGCAGATATAAGGTATAAAAGGGCAATGCATTGGCGGAGCTGTCATTTCTACTCAGGTGATTCATAATTATGAAAAGGTTTCAGACGTGATTATAGTCGCATTAAGGGAATTAACAGACTCTGAACGCGGAATGGTAGTTAGAGCTAGACGGTTGGGCCATTTCATTTCGGAAATCATTAGAGAATCCAATATTCTGGGGTCCGCCGTCTCAAGAGTGCCGAGAATATCAAATTTCAGGCATTACCTCTCACCACGGACAACGCAGTGGCCGACGGTCTTCACAACCGAGAGCAGTGGCGTTTGCATAGAGTTGTCAGTGTTGGCAGAAAAGCAGCACTGCCCGAAATAACTGTAGAAATCAATGTGGGACATACGACGAACGTATTCGTTAGGACGGCGCGTCGAAATGTGGCGTTCATGGGCTGTGGCAGCAGACGACCGGAGCGAGTGCATTTGCTAACAGCACGTCGTCTCCTGCAGTGCCTTTCCTGGGCTCGTGACCATATCAGTAAGACCCTAGACGACTGGAAACCATGGCCTGGTTAGATGAGTCCCGACTTCGTTGGCAAAAGTGATGGTATGGTTCGGGTGTGACGCAGATCCTGCGAAGCCATAGACCCAAGTTGTCAACAAGGCACTACGCAAGCTTATAGTGGCTCCATAATGGTCTGGGCTGTGTTTGCATGGAATGGACTGAGTCCTTGTTATTTTCGGCTGTTTGGAGACCATTTGCAGCCATTCATTCATTTCATTTTCCCATACAGCGATGCTATTTTTGTGGATGACAATACGCTGTCACCGAGCCACAGGTGTTCGCGATTGGTTTGAAGAACATTCTGGACAATTCGAGCGAATGGTTTGACCATCTAGAGCACCCGACATTAATCGCATTTTTAACATTTATGAGGCGCAATCGAGAGATCAGTTCGTACACAAAATCCTGCTCCGGCAACACTTACGCAGTTATATACTGCTATAGAGGCAGTATGGATCAGTATTTCTGCAGGGGACTTCCTACGGTTTGTTGAGTCCCTGCCAAGTTGATTTGCTATGCTACTCCGGGCAAAAGGATGCCCGGCACAATATTACGAGGTACCGCTTGACTTTTTTCACCTCAGTGTGTATCCAGTACTCTGTATGCAGTATAGTACTTAAATGTGTCAGGAAAGCCATTTTTCCACTGTACATTCGGCACTTATAACTTGTTCAATGACATCATCAAGCTGACCTGTATGTGATGTACTGACGCTTGATATAATGTTCTGTCTGTACTTTTAAAGTCAACGACACGTCGTCACATATTACGTTGACAATGTTTATCGACTTTATGACGACTTAAAATCAAAACTAGTCGAAAAACATTTGAAAAATGACAGCCTGAGGCGCTTTTAAGATGTCATTTTTGGATACTAAATATATTTTGCCTTTTTTACAATGTACTTAGTTAAATGTACTTAAGGCTAACGCCGGCCGGAGTGGCCGAGCGGTTCTAGGCGCTAAAGTCTGGAACCGCGCGACCGCTACGGTCGCAGGTTCGAATCCTGCCTCGGGCATGGATGTGTGTGATGTCCTTAGGTTAGTTAGGTTTAAGTAGTTCTAAGTTCTAGGGGACTGATGACCTCAGATGTTAAGTCCCATAGTGCTCAGAGCCATTTGAACCATTTTTGACCCTGAAATTAAGCAACAAGTGCCTTCTTTCCCTCGGCCAAAAAAGTCTCGGCTTAGAAGAGAAACATTAAGTTATTGACGACCTGTTTTTATATACGGGATTGTTTGCAAAGATTTCGTCCCTTCTGGTCAGTCAGTCAGTCAGTAAAGAGTTATATCACGATGTTCGTAGACGTTTGAAAGAGGACGTGAGGAGAAAACGTACAGGGAAGCGGTGCACGAACGACTAGGTGCTCTAACACGACAATGCACTGACGAATACGACCTACATTGTTTGGGAATTTTTTGCTTAAAACAACATGGCGGTTTATAATAGTGTGTAGACTTTCAAGACCGGTGTTTATTCAGGGTTGCGAGGTCATGGTCAAAATATAAAACTAATCTCCGGCGTGTCGTCTCCAACTGCGGGCTGGCCGGTGTGGCCGAGTGGTTCTAGGCGCTCCAGTCTGGAACCGCGCGACCGATACGGTCGCAGGTTCGAATCCTGCCTCGGGCATGGATGTGTGTGATGTCCTTAGGTCAGTTAGGTTTAAGTAGTTCTAAGTTCTAGGGGACTGATGACCATAGATGTTAAGTCCCATAGTGCTCAGAACCATGTTAAGTCCCATAGTGCTCAGTGCCATTCTTTTTCTAACTGCGGGAGTCGTATTCGGAGACAAAACGGCAACTGCAACAAGCGCCCGAGGGGTCCCTGAATTTATGTAGTCGCATAAAGGGCTCAAGCATTCGTCACCTGTTGCCGACTGCGTGATTACCTTTGGATGTATACCGCGTCTACTGACGCCTGGCGAACACAAAATTCTGTGCAGTTGTATGCAGATATTCCTTGGCGCCACAGTATGAAGTATTAACAAGTGCTTATCATAACACCGAAGAAACTGCGGCTTGGCACATACATTAGCCGTAGCAGAGATGGAAATTACGAAATCAAGTTCCGTGAGGCGACCGTTGTAGTAAACGCATTATCATTCGCACATGTGTAGAGAGCCATAGAGATCACACACACAACAATGATTTTAACCGAAAAGAAGGTCTTAACGTTAGATAAAATATGGATGTCGATTTTTGCACCAACGGAATGGCGATTGATTCCTTTTAATTGAAAACGATGGCGCCAGCGATTTATAATCACACAATCGGCATCACGTGTCGAATGTTAATGCTCTCTACAGGGTGCTTAAAATGCGTGGGACCCTCGAGCCCTTGTTGCAATTGCCGTTTTACATCCGAAGATGTCTTTCACAGTGGAAGACGAAAATCAAGGAATAATGACAATATTATGAAAAAATCGAGATTGCTAGTGAACATATAGAGAAGATGTTGAGTCGCAGGCAGTCACATAAAAAAATTGCTAAATATGCAAGCTTTCGGCCATCAGGCCTTCTTCTAAAGTGGACAACTTACGCACATTCACGTGAGCACGACTCACCCACACATGGTCACTGTCTCTGGCCACTGTCAGACCTCAGCACAACACACACACACACACACACACACACACACACACACACACACATGTCCACTGTCTCTCACATGTTTAGCAGTCTTTCCGTGGTGCCTGCCTGCGATTCAACATCTCTTCTATATGATGAGTAGCAATCTACTTTTTTCATAATATTGTATCGTTTTCCATTGTTTGAAAGTCAGGGAATAGTTTTATACACTGATCACGGTCTCTCAGCCCGGACGATTTAACTGAAGTACATGACAACATCGTTCCCTATCTGCTGTACTGACCAGTCTTAACTGTGTGTGACTGCTTCCCTTTCCCCATGATGTAAATAAAGTTGGCAGGGCGAGGAAATTATACAGTGGCGGATATTGTCAGAATCGCAGAGGATACGAAACGACCTGAAAATGAAAGACTTCCAGAATGCGTTTCAAAAGTGGCAGACATGTTGGGAGCGGTGTATTTGCTCCCAAGGAGACTACTTTAGAAGTGACGGTGCGGCATAAACCCTGGATATTTCGACAACTTTTGGATGCTACCACGTAATTGTTTACAAGCAAATGCCTGAAAATGGAAGATGAGTGTTTGGAAACAATTAGTATTTAGTGAAGGACTCTCTGGCAGAGGTGAACTATATTTACATCTGTAGCTACATGACTTGTGTGCAATGCAAAAAATGGTTCAAATGGCTCTGAGCACTATGGGACTTAACACCTGAGGTCATCAGTCCCCTAGAATTTAGAACTACTTAAACCTAACTAACCTAAGGACATCACACACATCCATGCCCGAGGCAGGATTCGAACCTGCGACCGTAGCGATCGCTCGGTTGCAGACTGAAGCGCCTAGAACCGCTCGGCCACCCCGGACGGCTGTGCTATGCACACTTAAGTGCATGGCAGAGGGTTTATAGAACCACTTTCAGATTATTTACCTGCCGTTCCACACTCGAATACTACGTGAGAAAGACAAACACTTAAATCTTTCCGTGCGAGTTCTGATTTTTCGTATTTTATTACAGTAGCTATTTCTCCCTATACAGATGGGAGTTTCGGAGGAGAAAGTTGGTGATTGAAATTTTGTGAAAAGATGTCGCCTTAGTGAGAAACGCCTTTGTTTTAACGGTTGCAAGGCCAACTCGTGTATCATATCCGTGTCACATTCTTCCGCTTTTCGCGACAATGCAAAACGAGCTGTTCTTCTCCGAACTTTTTCGACGTCCTCCGTGAATCGCGTCTGGTCGGATCTCATACCGCGCAGCAGTACTAAAGGAGTGGACGGATAAGCGTAATGTAAACAGTCTCTTCAGTAGATATATTTCACCTTCTTAGTGTCTGCCAGTAAAACGCAGTCCTTGGTTCGCCTTCCCTAAAACGTTTTCTGAGTGTTCGTTCTAATCTAGGGTGCTCGTAATGGTGATCCCTAGGCATTTAGCTAAATTGGCAACCTTTAAATTTGTTGGTTTCTCATTTGACACGAATTACTGTGATTAATAAATGGCGCGATCGAGTCACAAATCGTATCGTTCAGAAACGAGGTGGAGACAAGTTCTGCAGCAGGTTGTCACGGAAGTAATTTACCCCGCGCCACTGGAAACGCTGTGGGCCAGGTAGGAGGAGATGACGGGGCGAGAGTACTCACGTGAGGATTTCCGGCAGGCCGGGCGTCTACGAGCGCCGAGACTGCCAGGAGGCAGCACAGGAGCGCCGTGAGCAGTTTGCAGGCCAGCATCTCGTCTCGTGTAGCCTCGGCACTCGCGCTGGGGTCACCACGCTCGGCCGCCGGCCGCCGCTGTATATATACGGGCGCGCGCGCTGCGGCAGGGCGCGTGGGAGTGCCTCGACAGGGGCGGTTGGGGAGGGGAAGTGTCGCCCTCTCATTGGGCGGAAGCGCGCGGCCGTCACTGCTGCAGCGGGGGAGCGCCGCTGCGCACCTGTCGCCGAGCGAGCGGCGCTGCGCGCGCGTCTTCGCTGTCAGCACTGTCAGGACTCGGGCAGGGTGGCGTTGTTTTCTGTGACGCGCGTGCTCTAAAAAAAGGGGCAGCTTACAATGCCGGCAACCTGCCTCCTGCTACGCGTGACTAGCCGCGACGGCAGTTCCCTGCTTGCTTTGTTTCTATTTCTTCTGTTTATGCGACCCCTTGCTGCGCATCCATTAAATCAACTACATGGTTATTTAATGTTTTTGATCGAATGCTTGTGAAGAGCGAAAGCAGCACATTTAATTTTTGTCCGGATTTTCGTAGTCAGATGAACAGTGGGAAATGGACAAACGGCTTATGAAATTGCCCAACAAGAAGTCGAGTTGTGCAACAACAAACAGCCGGTACCTCGTCTCCTACCTTCCAAACTTTACAGAAGCTCTCCTGCGAACCTTGCAGAACTAGAGCACTTGCCCGCGAAAGGCAAAGGTCCCGAGTTCGATTCTCGCTCCGGCACATAGTTTTAATCTGCCAGGAAGTTTCAACTTAATTAGTGATTTGAGGGAACACTGAAATACACTGCCGGAAAAAAAGAATTGGTGCACCCTCAAGGACTGTGTTCAATGGCTCCAGAATATAATATGGGAATACTGAGGGGTTTTAGTGTTAATGAGTCATTTGTCATGGCTACCGGTGATCAGATGAGCGCAGTAGGCCTCTCTGTGTGCGCTCAGTGTTGACGCTTCAGAAAATGGTTCAAATTTCTCTGAGCACTATGGGACTTAACATCTGAGGTCGTCAGTTCCCTAGAACTTAGAACTACTTAAACCTAACTAACCTAAGGACATCACACACATCCATGCCCGAGGCAGGATTCGAACCTGCGACCGTAGCGGTTCCAGACTGAAGCGCCTAGAACCGCTCGGCCACAACGGCCGGCTTTGACGCTACAGGCAGTAACTGTGCTACGTTTAGAGGTGAACACTGTTTCCAATGGTTCATTCTAGGTTGCAACCATGCCCAACCGACGAGTACGTACACATATTGAACAGCACATTGTGAGCCTGCAGGAAGGATGCTGTAACATATACTGACATGATAAAAGTCATAGGGTACCTCCCAATTACGTGTCGAACCACCTCCTGCCCGGAGTAGTGCAGTGAACCGACGTGGCATGGACTCAACAAGTCGTTGGAAGTCGCCTGCAGAAATATTGAGCCATGTTACCTCTGTAGCCATCCATAATTGCGGAAGCGTTGCCGGTGCAGGATTTTGTGCACGAACTGACCTCTCGAGTATGTCCCATAAATGTTCGATGGGATTCATGTCGGGCGATCTGGGCGGCCAAACCATTCGCTCGAATTGTGTAGAATGTTCTTCGAACCTATTCCAAACAACTGTGGCCCGGCGACATGGCGCATTATCATCCATAAAAATTCCATTCATCTTTGGCGACGTGAGGTCCATGAATGGCTGCAAATGGTCTCCAAGTAGCCAAAAGTAATGATTTCCAGTCAATGATTGGTTAAGTTTGACCAGGTGACCAAATTCGTTCCATTCAAACACAGCCCACTCCATTATGGAGCCGCCACCAGCTTCCACATTGTCCTGTGGACAACTTGGATCCGTTACTTTGTGAAGACTGTTCCACACTCGAGCCCTAGCATCAGCTCTTACCAACTGAAAGTTCGACCCTGGTAGCTGAGTGGTCAGTGCGACGGAATGTCATTCCCAACGGCCCGGGTTCGATTCCCGGCTGGTTCGGAGATTTTCTCCGCTCAGAGACTGGGTGGTGTGTTGTCCTTCTCATCACCATTTCATCCTCATCGACACGCAAGTTGCCGAAGTGGCGTCGACTCGAAAGACTTGTACCAGGCGAACGGTCTACCCGACGGGAGGTCCTAGCCACACATTTCCATTTACCAACTTAAATTGGGGTTCATCTGACAAGTGCATGTTTTTCCAGTCGTGTAGGATCCAACCGGTATGGTTACGATCCCAGGAGAGGCGTTGCAAGGCTATGTCGTCCTGTTAGCAAAGGCTTTCGCGTCGGTCGTCTTCTGCCATAACCCATTAACACCAAATTTCGCTGTACTGGCCCACATTGATTTGTGTGGTTATTTCACGCAGTGTTGCTTGTCTGTTAGTAACTGACAACTCTATGCAGGCGCCGCTCCTCTCCGTCGTTAAATGGAGGCCGTCGGCCACTGCGTTGTCCATGGTGAGAGATGACGCCTGGCATTTGGTAATCTTAGCACACTCTTGACACTTGGATCTCAGGATATTGAATTCCCTACCGATTTCTGAAATACAATGTCTCTTGCGTTTAGCTCCAACTACATACCGTGCTCAAAGTCTGTTAATTCCAGATGTGCGGCCGTAACCACGTCTAAAACGTTCTCATAATTGTGAATCACCTGAGTAGAAGTGGTTGGTTGATTCGGGAGAGGGGACCAAACGGCGAAATCATCGGCCCCGAGTAGAAATGGCAGCTACGCCAACGCTTTGCCCTTTTATGCTAGTGTGCGCGATACTACCGCCATGTATATATGCACATCGCCGTCCCACGACTTTTGTCGCCTCAGTGCATCTTTCATTTCTAGCAGATACAAGTGGTAGAAATATTTTAATTTTCATAAAAAATATGCAGTGCATGAATAAAGTGATGTGGTTCGTAACATTACATACATGGAGATGCACTCAACCTTTCTGCCCTACTAATTCACCGCCATTTAAATTCCTGACCCATGCACGTGATAACCTTTTCATTTATCAAGCCCTGGTGGATATTGAGCATCATTGCCTGAAGTCTCGTTGGCACTGTGAAAATGCTATATTCACTTCCACGTGAAAAGTGGCAATGAATATTAATTCGGACTTTGTAAAAATAGTTCTGCAGGTTCGACTTCCGGAGAATAAAATAAAAAATACTTAAACGACACGACGCGATAAGCAGTCGACCGTTCTGCCTTCAAAGGATGTGGCACAATTTCCGACATATATACCTGAAAAAGTATATAAAACTGAAATTGCGGGGCTTCATCCAAAAATTATAAGATTCTGAGTTAAACATTGAACTTTGCATTCTCAATTGGCACCGCATTTGCTGTACACGATTGCGTACATCATCCAAAGGCGTCTCAAGCGTTTCTCTTATCTGTTTTATTTCTTATTTTTGGAAAAATCGTTTCACAAAACATTTGACCGTTTTCTTATATTATGTATACATAATACAACCTCCGGTAACCACTGTGGAGGCATGGCGGGGGTACTCAACGTGGTACCATACGTTAGGGTTTCTTCCCGTTCCAATTGCGTATGGAGCGCGGAAAGAATGAGTATTAGGTCGGTGCATAAGTTCGTATTTGCGTGTTGGCATTTCGGTTGTTGTGGGTTTATTTATCGATTGACATTTTCTATTTCTGGTTCACTGTTGCTGTTTGAGACTACGTATCGTCATTGGAGATAGTGAGTGGAGCTGCGGACGCTACAAAATGGAGTGGCAAGTGGAGGACTCGAAACGTTTCCAACATATTCTTCTGTTTGAGTTCAATAGAGGGGTGATAGCAGCGGAGCCAGCCAGAAACAATTGCCCTGCTGGTGGGGGTAATACCATTGGACAGAGCAAGCCAAGAAAACGGTTTTCCTCGTCAAAGGAGGATCTTTTTGAAATTAGTGACTCTTCACACTTAGGAAGATCTTCGGGATTTTACGAAGATCGTTTAAACGCTTTAATACACTTGATCCACCTCAGTGTACTTGAAAACTGCCAGATGTGGCGAACAATGATCATTCCACAATCGTGCGACATTTGCATGCAATGGGGAAGTCCAAACACTCAATGCAAATAATATCGTCAATTGTGAGAACGCGTCTCAATCATGAATCTTTCCCCCGCCACTTATACAGAATCGGCGTGTTGGAGACAACGTACTGTCAATATAGAGGCGACACGATTGATGATGCAAGGCGCATTCTATTACAGTGCAGGCGTTATGAGAAAGGCAGTCAAATTTTTAAAGGAACTATCGAGACTTGCACCCCCAGTGAACCATGGACCTTGCCGTTGGTGGGGAGGCTTGCGTGCCTCTGGTTCCTAAAGAGGGGCAGCAGCCTTTTCAGTAGTTGCAGGGGCAATAGTCTGGATGATTGACTGATCTGGCCTTGTAACACTAACCAAAACAGCCTTGCTGTGCTGGTACTGAGAACGGTTGAAAGCAAGGGGAAACTACAGCGGTAATTTTTCCCGAGGGCATGCAGCTTTACTGTATGGTTAATGATGATGGCGTCCTCTTGGGTAAAGTATTCCGGAGGTAAAATAGTACCCCATTCGGATCGCCGGGCGGGAACTACTGCGTCGTTATCAGGAGAAAGAAAACTGGCGTTCTACGGATCGGAGCGTGGAATGTCAGATCCCTTAATCGGGCAGGTAGGTTAGAAAATTTAAAAAGGGAAATGGATAGGTTAAAGTTAGATATAGTGGGAATTAGTGAAGTTCGGTGGCAGCAGGAACACGACTTTTGGTCAGGCGAATACAGGGCTATAAATACAAAGTCAAATAGGGGTAATGCAGGAGTAGGTTTAATAATGAATAAAAAAAATTGGAATGCGAGTAAGCTACTACAAACAGCATAGTGAACGCATTATTGTGGCGAAGATACACATGAAGCCCACGCCTACTACAGTAGTACAAGTCTATATGCCTACTAGCTCTGCAGATGACGAAGAAATTGAAGAAATGTATGACGAAATAAAAGGAATTATTCACATAGTGAAGGGAGAAGAAAATTTAATAGTCATGGGTGACTGGAATTCAGAGTAGGAAAAGGGAGAGAAGGAAACGTAGTAAGTGAATATGGACTGGGGGTAAGAAATGAAAGAGGAAGCCGCCTGGTGGAATTTTGCACAGAGCACAACTTGATCATAGCTAACACTTGGTTCAAGAATCATAAAAGAAGATTGTATACATGGAAGAAGCCTGGAGATACTGACAGATTTCAGATAGATTATATAGTGGTAAGACAGAGATTTAGGAACCAGGTTTTAAATTGTAAGACCTTTCCATGGGCGGATGTGGACTCTGACAACAATCTATTGGTTATGAACTGTAGATTAAAACTGAAGAAACTGCAAAAAGGTGGGAATTTAAGGAGATGGGATCTGGATAAACTGACTAAACCAGAGGTTGTACAGAGTTTCAGGAAGAGCGTAAGGGAACAAATTGCAGGAATGGGGGAAAGAAATACAGTAGAAGAAGAATGGGTAGCTTTGAGGGATGAAGTAGTGAAGGCAGCAGAGGATCAAGTAGGTAAAAACACGAGGGCTAGTAGAAATCCTTGGGTAACAGAAGAAATGTTGAATTTAATTGATGAAAGGAGAAAATATAAAAATGCAGTAAATGAAGCAGGCAAAAAGGAATACAAACGTCTCAAAAATGAGATCGACAGGAAGTGCAAAATGGCTAAACAGAGACGGCTAGAGGACAAATGTAAGGATGTAGAGGCTTATCTCACTAGGGGTAAGATAGATACTGCCTACAGGACAATTAAAGAGACCTTTGGAGAAAAGAGAACCACTTGTATGAATATCAAGAACTCAGATGGAAACCCAGTTCTAAGCAAAGAAGGGAAAGCAGAAAGGTGGAAGGAGTACATAGAGGGTCTATACAAGGGCGATGTACTTGAGGACAATATTATGGAAATGGAAGAGGATGTAGATGAAGATGAAATAGGAGATACGATACTGCGTGAAGAGTTTGACAGAGCACTGAAAGACCTGAGACGAAACAAGGACCCGGGAGTAGACAACATTCCATTAGAACTACTGACCGCCTTGGGAGAGCTAGTCCTGACAAAACTCTACCATCTGGTGAGCAAGATGTATGAGACAGCCGAAATACCCCCAGACTTCAAGAAGAATATAATAATTCCAATCCCAAAGAAAGCAGGTGTTGACAGATGTGAAAATTACCGAACTATCAGTGTAATAAGTCACGGCTGCAAAATAGTAACGCGAATTCTTTACATACGAATGGAAAAACCAGTAGAAGCCGACCTAGGGGAAGATCAGTTTGGATTTCGTAGAAATATTGGAACACGTGAGGCAATACTGACCCTACGACTTATCTTAGAAGCTAGATTAAGGAAAGGCAAACCTACGTTTCTAGCATTTGTAGGCTTAGAGAAAGCTTTTGACAATGTTGGCTGGAATACTCTCTTTCAAATTCTGAAGGTGGCAGGGGTAAAATATAGGGAGCGAAAGGCTATTTACAATTTGTATAGAAACCAAATGGCAGTTATAAGAGTTGAGGGGCATGAAAGGGAAGCAGTGGTTGGGAAGGGAGTGAGACAGGGTTGTAGCCTCTCCCCAATGTTATTCAATCTGTATATTGAGCATGCAGTGAAGGAAACCAAAGAAAAATTCGGAGTAGGTATTAAAATCCATGGAGAAGAAATAACTTTGAGGTTCGCCGATGACATTGTAATTCTGTCAGAGACAGCAAAGGACCTGGAAGAGCAGTTGAACGGAATGGATAGTGTCTTGAAAGGAGGATATACGATGAACATCAACAAAAGCAAAACGAAGATAATGGAATGTAATCGAATCAAGTGGGTGGTGCTGAGGGTATTAGATTAGGAAATGAGACACTTAAAGTAGTAAAGGAGTTTTGCTATTTGGGGAGCAAAATAACTGATGATGGTCGAAGTAGAGAGGATATCAAATGTAGACTGGCAATGGCAAGGAAAGCGTTTCTGAAGAAGAGAAATTTGTTAACATCCAGTATAGATTTAAGTGTCAGGAAGTCATTTCTGAAAGTATTTGTATGGAGTGTAGCGATGTGTGGGAGTGAAACATGGACGATAAATAGTTTAGACAAGAAGAGAATAGAAGCTTTCGAAATGTGGTGCTACAGATTAATGCTGAAGATTAGGTGGGTAGATCACATAACTAATGAGGAGGTGTTGAATAGGATTGTGGAGAAGAGAAGTTTGTGGTACAACTTGAGTAGAAGAAGGGATCGGTTGGTAGGACATGTTCTGAGGCATCAAGGGATCACCAACTTAGTATTGGAGGGCATCGTGGAGGGTAAAAATCGTAGAGGGAGACAAAGAGATGAATACACCAAGCAGATTCAGAAGGATGTATGTTGCAGTAGGTACTGGGAGATGAAGCAGCTTGCACAGGATAGAGTAGCATGGAGAGCTGCATCAAACCAGTCTCAGGACTGAAGACCACAACAACAACAACATCGAGACTTGCTCATTGCCAACGACCTCGTACTCTCCCCGATCTTGGATATGCAACCAGAAGTATATATTAGGATGTCACAGCCAAATTTATAGCTCAAGAAGATTATTTATTTATTTATTTTTGAATCATCAGTCTTCTGACTGGTTTTATGCGACACGTTACGGATTACTTTCCTGTGACAACCTTTTTAGCTGGAGCAACATTTGCAACCTACGTTCTCAATTATTTCCAGCATATATTCCAATCTCTGTCTTCCTCTGTAGCTCCCTCTTGTACAATGGAAGTTACTCCTAATGTCTCCACGCGTCCTATCATCATGTCCTTTCTTCTTGTCAGTGTTTTCCATATATTCGTTTCCTCCCTGATTCCGCGCAGAACCACCTCATTCCTTACCTTATCAGTCCACCTAATTTTCAAAATTCTTCTGTAGCACCACATCTCAGACGCTTCGATTCTCTTCCTTTCAGGTTTTCCCACACTTCCTGTTTCGCTTCCATACAGTGCTGTGCTCCAAACGTACATTGTCAGAAATTTCTTCCTCCAATTAAAACCCGTTTCATACCAATAGACTTCCGTTGCCCAGGAACGCCGTTTTTCTAGTGCTAGTCTGCTTTTCATGTCCTCCTTCCACCGTCCGGTGTGGGTTATTTTGATGTTTAGGTAGCAGACTTCCTTAACTTTATTTTGTGATCATCAATCATGATGTTAAATTTCTGTCTGTTCTCATTTCTGCTACTTCTCATAACTTTCGTCCTTCTTCGGTTTACTCTGTCTACTTTCTGTACCCATTAGGCTGTTCATTCCACTTAACACATCCTGTGATTCTTCCTCACTTTCACTGAGGGTAGCAATGTCATCAGCAAATCTTATCACTGATACTCTTTCATCTTGAAATTTAACTCCATTCTTATTGTCCCCTGTGGGTTCTAGTGCATATTGTATAGGACCCGTCTCTCTCTACAGCTTACTCCAATTTTTCTCAGATTTTCTAACATCTTGCAGCATCTGACATTGTCGAACGCTTTTTCCAGGTCGACAAATCCTATGAACGTGTCTTGATTTTTCTTGAGTCTTGCTTCCATTATCAACCGCAACGTCAGAATTGCCTCTCTGGTGCCTTCACCTTTCCTAAAGCCAAGCTGGTCGTCATCTAACAGATCATCAGTTTTCTTTACCATTCTTCTGTATTATATTCTCGTTAGCCACTTGGATGCATGAGCTGTAAAGCTGATTGTCCGATGATTCTCGTACTTGTCGGCTCTTGCAATATTCGTAACTGTGTGGTGATGTTTTTCCGAAAGTCTGATGGCATATCTCCAGTCTTATACATTCCTTACTTGATTTTAAGTCTTCCAAAACTCTTCTAAATTCTGATTCCAATAGTGGATCCCGTATGTTTTCGCTAACGACTGGTGTTTCTTCTTCTATTACGACACCATACATGTTCTCCCCCTCGTAGAGGCCTTGAGTGTAATCTTTCCACCTGTTCTCTCTCTCCTCTGCATTTAACAGTGGAAGTTCCATTGCACTCTTTATTGCACCGTCCTTGCTTTTGCTTTCATCGAAGACTGTTTTGTCTTTTCTATATACTGAGTCAGATCTTCCGAAAATAATTTCTTTTTCGATTTCTTCACATTTTTCATTTAGCCGTAGCTTTCATCCACTTCCTATTTATTTCATTCCTGAGTGACTTGTACGTCTGTATTCCTGAATTTCCTTGAACATATTTATACTTCCTTCTTTCGTCGCTCAACTGAAGTATTTCTTCCGTTACCCTCCTAGTATCTATGTTTTTCTTTCCAGTTCAACTTTTGTGATTTTCCTTTTCACAAATATCCATTCCTCTTCAAGTGAAATGCTCACTGAGCTATTCATTATCGCAGTGTATATAGCCTTAGAGAACTTCAAGTGTGTTCTTAGTTCCTTGGCGTCTCCATATCTCATTTCTTTGCGCAATGTTTCTTTCCCACTTAACTCTTAATCTTCAGCCTACTCGTCGTCATTACTAAATTGTGGTCCGAGTCTATATCTTCTCCTGAGTACGCCTTATGGTCCAATATCTGATTTCGGAATCTCTCTTTGACCACAATGTAAACTAGCTGAAATCTTCCCGTATCTCTATTACTAATTGAGATTCATTGCAGAACTTATTTAGTCCTTTTCTCTCATTCCTTCTACCAAGCCTATATTCTCCCGTAACCCTTTCTTCTGCTCCTTCACCTACAACCGCATTCCAATGTCCCATGACTATTAGATTTTTATCTCCGTTAATTACCCGCAAAATATCCTTGCATACTTTGTCTATCACTTGATCACTGCCTGCGACATCGGCCTGTATACCTGAACTATTGTCATCGGCGTTGATTTTACTGTCGATTCTGATGAGAACAACCCTGTCACAGAACTGTTCGCAGTATCTGTCTCTCTGCTCTGTCTTTCTGTTCACAATGAATCCTACTCCAGTTATACTATCTTTTGCTGCTGTTGATATTACCCTATATTCTCCTGACCAGAAATCCTTGTATTCTTTTCATTTCATTTCACTGACCTCCGTTGTATCTAGATTGAGCCTTAGTATTTCCCTTTCCAGATTTTATTCCTTTCCTACTACGTTCAAATGACATTCCAAAAGTATACTCACAGAATTTCATCCCGTCGTTCATTATTCCATCATTTTCTCGCAGTCACCATCCCCTTCGCAGCCCCTCCCAGAGATCCAAATGGAGGATTAATCTCGAAACCCTTTCAGTTACATGTCCCATGTGCTGTGGATTCAGATTATGTGTCTTTAATGCAGTGGTTTCCATTGTCTTCTGCATCCTCGTGCCGTTGATGAATGCTGATTCTTCCGCCTTTTAGGAGCAGTCTCTCATCGAAAGGGCAAGAAAGTACCTTGAACTGTCTGCCCCCCGCCCTAATTTGAGAAGTCGGTTGGCAGAAGAGGGTGGTTTCTTATGCCGGAAGTATCAAGAAGATATAAAGATTTAAATCGAATGATGTCTATCGGTCTTACTTATAGAACTGATTTATCTGTTTCCATACAAACAAGTGGTTTGCTGTCAATTGCTTCTAGTACTCTAATCGAATAGGTGTCACAGTTACAATCTGAAGACGCATGTACGAATGTGTCTTGTACAAAGTATGTCTGAAGAAGGTTAAATGTTACCTTGATATATTTGTCAATTTTTTGAAATTATAGTGGCTAAATGGTGTGGCTAAAAGCCACAAAAAACTTGGTTGTGTCTATGGATTTGGTTTTAAAGGTGTCAGAAATAAACGGTCATTCTATACTTATCCTGATCTGGTCATGAGTTTGTTTTCCTCATTTGATATGTTTACTGCGAAGTTCACACACACATATATCTCTCTCTTAATTGCATATTGTCACTCTAAATAACACAAATTGTGAACTATCATGTGATATAACTCTGTTATGCTGAGAATTAATAATTGACTCTCGTATTTCACTCGCAGTAATTGCTATGGACGTCATTACTGGCAATAAATAAGTAACAGGCTTAGGGATCAACACTGTGAACAAATAACCAGTTAATGAAAATGAGTACAGACTATTTCCTCTTCTAGCATCAGATGACCAGTGTGCACCTGTGGAGTCAATAAAGTAAAACATTTAATGTGGACGGATGTCTTCACATCTCGGACGTGGGCTGCATTTTTGGCTGTCGGGCAAGGTTCGTGACACTTGCGGCCACAGAAATTCTAACCTGGAGCATTACCTTATTTGCCTTATTGAGTTTGGCCTGTTGATTGGCGTACCGGCAACAGCCGAGCGGCATGTGATTTAGATCTGCCGGTTCTGAAGGACGGTCCACGCAATATAGAGACATTATAACTTTTATTCTGTGGGGATGTCACGGCTAACACTCCTGTCAAATCCTCATTTTTACTCTCCAGCTAGTTGATACGATGTCGGAAAGATTCACAAAATGTGAACACTAAGATTTCTCTCCGTGAAGGCGTGCATTTTAGCTCTCTCTGTCGAACGCTGCGATGGTCAGACTTCATCTCCAGGAATATCGTGCAGCTCTTCAGTGCCACATTCATATGAGGATTTGCTAACAAATAATTGTAGAATACACGCGCAACCTGTTCTGTATTGCCAACCGTCTTTATGTTGTTTTCGAAAGACTCTTGAATACTGAAAGCGATTTGCCAACATCTGTGCTCAGCAAATAACTGTGAAGTACTTGGCAGATGGTACTTACTGGTAAATTCCTTCCGTTCGCATGTCGAGCAACATCTTAGGATCACATGCCATTTACAACCCACAAAAGATAGTAAGAAAATAAAGTCTTTAGGATTTCAAAATGACATCACCTAAGTAATGTCCGTTTCTCGCTACACTCTCTGAAAAGTCAGCTACCGTATTGCCAAAAAAACATTTGCCACCGCCTGATATGGTAACACCGAAATTTCGGGAAGTATGGCTCCTTTAAGTGTGTACATGTTTTGTTTCTGATTTCTAAATTTTAATACACCCTGGAGAGAAATCAAATGGGCTTCGGTGTGTCTTTATCAGCCCTCGATTTTACTATCGTTCAGAACAACTACTCCCTAGCAAATTCCTGCTGACTGAAACACGGATCTCTATTAATGGCCAGCCGTGGTTGCAGAGCGGTTCTAGGCGCTTCAGTCCGGAACCGCGCGACTGCTATGGTTGCAGGTTCGAATCCTGCCTCGGGCATGGATGTGTGTGATGTCCTTAGGTTAGTTAGGTTGAAGTAGTTCTAAGTTCTAGGGGACTGATGACCTGCGAAGTTAAGTCCCATAGTGCTCAGAGCCATTTGAGCCATTTCTTTATTAATGAAACTGTGTGCAGTGCAGTCGAAAACTGTTTCCGTTCGTCTTAGCTGGCAGGACGTGTTCAAAAAACCGTTTTCTGGGCGAATCTGCGCCAGTGCTTTGTAACAGATGCATTGTGGTTGAATGGTACACTAATCAGACTCTAAGCAATGATTTGTACCATTACTTTTTCGAGTAACTGTAGAGCGTATTCTATGGAGATCGTTTGTCTTTTATCAGAAAAGACCCGTCACACACAGCCTTTGTCATGCCCTGCTCTCTCGGCGATGCGAATACAGTATAACTTCGTTAACACGAATCCGACGGGACCGAAAAATCAAGAGTTCGTGTTAAAAACTTCGTATTAAGCGAAAAGTACAAATTTTAATACGTATGCATGTACTGTAGCGCAGTGATGCGTAATACACTATAGTATCAATCACTTCACATTTCTGTAGACTTATAACACTATAAAGTGACTGGAAAAGTACAGGTACTCACAAATTACAGTATTTTCTTGGAAAAATTCAAACATCGTTCGCTGACGTTCACGAGAACGAAAATATCTTGTAATTTCACAACCAATTGTAACTACAGTGTCCGTAAGCCCAGCAGTGACGTCGGATGTTGAAGCAAATTGTTCTAAACTGTCGATGGCTGTAAAAATCTCCTGCCGGGTAGGGAGTGTGGCATCTGTATTCTCCTACTCCTCACTTTCTTCCGATGACCTTTGCTGAACTTCGGTCACAGCCGTTGACATATCAGGTTCCACAGAAGCACATACGGCAACAGCGTCATCTGCACTAATGAATTCCTCAGAACTAATCCCAGGGTTTGCAACGTCCTGCAGAACTGTCCATTCATCAGGTGAAGTGGCATAGTTTCACTCGTGAAAATCCTCAGTGTTGCTATGGCTCCAGGCTCTGTTGAAGCACTTCTGTATATGATGTAGCGACAAGGAGATCCAGGCCGTTGCGATGGCTTTTATTGTGTCAAGCAGATTCCAGTTTGGGGCTGCAGCTGTCAGGAAGGTCGCAGTTCGTAGTAATAGACGGCAAATCATCGAGTAAAACTGAAGTGATATCAGGTGTTCCCCAGGGAAGCGTCCTGGGACCTCTGCTGTTCCTGATCTATATAAATGACCTGGGTGACAATCCGAGCAGTTCTCGTAGGTTGTTCGCAGATGATGCTGTAATTTACCGTCTAGTAAGGTCATCCGAAGACCAGTATCAGTTGCAAAGCGATTTAGAAAAGGTTGCTGTATGGTGTGGCAGGTGGCAGTTGACTCTAAATAACGAAAAGTGTGAGGTGATCCACATGAGCTCCAAAAGAAATCCGTTGGAATTCGATTACTCGATAAATAGTACAATTCTCAAGGCTGTCAATTCAACTAAGTACCTGGGTGTTAAAATTACGAACAACTTCAGTTGGAAAGACCACATAGATAATATTCTGGGGAAGGCGAGCCAAAGGTTGCGTTTCATTGGCAGGACACTTAGAAGATGCAACAAGTCCACTAAAGAGACAGCTTACACTACACTCATTCGTCCTCTGTCAGAATATTGCTGCGCGGTGTGGGATCCTTACCAGGTGGGATTGACGGAGGACATCGAAAGGGTGCAAAAAAGGGCAGCTCGTTTTGTATTATCACGTAATAGGAGAGAGAGTGTGGCAGATATGATATGCGAGTTGGGATGGAAGTCATTAAAGCAAAGACGTTTTTCGTCGCGGCGAGATCTATTTACGAAATTTCAGTCACTAACTTTCTCTTCCGAATGCGAAAATATTTTGTTGAGCCCATCCTACATAGGTAGGAATGATCATCAAAATAAAATAAGAGAAATCAGAGCTCGAACAGGAAGGTTTAGGTGTTCGTTTTTCCCGCGCGCTGTTCGGGAGTGGAATGGTAGAGAGATAGTATGATTGTGGTTCGATGAACCCTCTGCGAAGCGCTTAAATGTGAATTGCAGAGTAATCATGTAGATGTAGATGAGACTGTGCTCAAACGATGTTATACTGTAATATAACGTACTTGTATAGAGAAGAGGGTTGGGTTGATTTGGGGGAAGAGACCAAAGAGCGAGGTCATCGGTGTCATTGGATTAGGGAAGGAAGTCGGCCGTGCCCTGTCAAGGGAACCATCCCAGCATTTGCTTGAAGCGATTTAGGAAAATAACGGAAAACCTAAATCAGGATGGCCGGACGCGGGATTGAACCGTCGTTCTCCCGAATGCGAGTCCAGTGTGCTAACCACTACTCTCTCGCTGTAGAGAAGACTCAGTGTGTATCTAAACGTGTACTGATTGTCCTATGTTTTCTTGGAATATGCGCGACCCAAAGCCTTCCTTGCTCTTAAACAACTGTCGCGAACTGCGTGATGGGCTGAACTCGCGAGACCGTGATAACTGCGTAGAACGTGACTCATTGGCAGTCGTGCCCCTGGCTGCTGCTTAGGCTTACCCGCTACACGCAATGGTGTGGCGTGTCAGCCCTCTGTCCAGGAGGCCAGCTGAGTGTCACGTTGCGTGCGCCTCTTTCAACGACGAATGCAATGGCTTTTCTTGTTCCTCCCGTTTCACTAGTGCCACTCAAGGGTAAAAAAGACTATGACATTCCTGTCATCTGGTGTTATTGTTTGCACCCAAATTAAGTACCCATGAAACAAAACTTCAACAAAAGGTAAAGCTCCAGTTCCACAAAACAAAAGGTGCGTTTACCAACCCATCTTGCTGTTGTCGTATTGCATAGTCATCATAGTTACTATCATCAGCTGTTTAACAATGACTGCAGGATAATGACCACATCTTCATGCTTTACAGCCTTTAGTTGCTTATGCCATTCCGGCCTGTATTCTAATGTCATCTATTCATTTTCCATTAGTTCTTCGCATCATTTTTTCGTATGTCACATATTCCAGTGTAGAACATCCTTGGTCTCCCCATCATCCATTCTTCTCGCCACCATGCCTTGATCACCTCCGTTCCATATTCATTAGATTCATATTTTCGCCTTTTACTCCAGTGTATTCCATCAGTACATGTACACGATTACTGTGCACTTCACTCTTGAGTGTTTCGCATATGGTTCATAGAACCACTTTCAGGCTACTTCTCTACCTTTCTACTGTCGAATAACTCTTGGGAAAAATTTGTTTTTACATTTTCCGTGCGAAGTCCGATTTCTCTTAGTCTATCGCGATGCTCATTTCTCCCTATGCAGGTGCGAGAGAAGAAAATGTATTGGTATTCGGAGGAGAAAGTTAATCAGTCTAATTTCGTGAATTCGTGAAAATATCTCTCCGCAATGAAAAACACCTTTGTTTCGAAAATTGACACACCGTTTCGCGTGTCATATCCGCGACACTCTATCCCTTATTGCGTAATAATACAAAACGAGCCCACTTCTTTGAACTTTAGCGATATCCTTCGTCGAATCTACCTGGTAATGATCACTTGCTGTGCAGCAGTACTTCAAAACACAACGGACAAGCATACTGTTGGCAGTCTCTTTAAGATATTTGTTGCACTTTTCAAGTGTTCTACCAATAGAACGCGGTGTTGGTTCGCTTTCCACACATTTTCTGTGTGTTAGTTCCAGTTTCAGCTGATCTCAACGATAATCTCCAGATATTTAGTTCAATCGACAATAGTTAAGTTTGTGTGATTTATCGTGCAACCGAAATTTAACGGAGTTTGTTTGGTACGCATGTCGGAGAAATAAACCTTTTGTTTTTCAGGGTCAATTGATACTTTTTGCATTTAACAGATATCTTGTCTAAATCATTTTACATTTCCTTTTGATCTTCTGGTGACTAACTAGAAGGTAAACGATGGCATAATCTACAATCAGTCTAAGAGAGCCGCTCAGACTGTCACTAAATGGTTCATAGGATCCACTTGTTTGTTTTCCTATCTCTCTTCCCAGTATGCATCTCTCCATTGTACATTGAGCAGCCTATAGTTTTTAAACGATTTTCGCACTAAAAGTCTATGTCTCACTGACAAAGGTCAAAGCTGATAACAAGCAGTAAGTGCAAACTTTTCGCGTCAGAGATATCAGTTGCTGAGTACGGAAAACTGTTTAGTATACGAAAAACCACCCCAGGCCATATTTACTCTGTTACATGTAGTAAATTTTATATAATGATTTCTTCTTTGTTCAAATATTAGTATTTACTCAGCATGAATTTACCACAAATCAGATGCGTTGGCGATGGCTGTAAGCACATCACAATTACACGTTAGTATTTCATTTGGCGGTAGTGGTTCTTCTAACATTGTGTTTTCGTGTAATCCAGTCAGTGATTCTGTATAAGAAACACTGATGCGCATTTGCGTATTTTGCTTTGGCGACTGAGAACACCACGTAGACAGACCCTAGATAGCTGGCCTGAGATTATCTGGGGACTTGCATGTTTTATTGCTTCTAACTGCGAACTGAACTGAATGTTTCTTTCTTTCACTGAGGAAGCAAATGCAAATATTGCTATAATGCACAATTTAAAAACGTCACACATCGATCTTTTTCTTTCCCGGCTACATTATCGACATTGTAATTATAAATAACTTTACGACAGAAAGCAGAACACCGTATAATAATTTCGTATGGCTCAACGGCCTGGTGCAAGTCTTTTAATTGGATGCCGCTTCAGCGACTTGAGTGTCCCTAGCCTGCCCCAGTAAGCCTACTGGGGAAAAGAGGCTTACAGTTTATCTTGGAATCTGCAACACGTGTCATTCCTGCTGAATCTTCACGTCATTTGTCGCTGAAGGCTAGGTGAAACCTAGACGGAAAAATTTTCGCGATCCGACTGGTGTTCGATCCCGCGACCTTGCGGTTTCTAGGCACGCACTTTACCATTAGACCACCAGGCCCGACAGGACACAATAGTTTAGGTATCTTTCGTAGCGTTTTCAGTTTCCATTAGAGATTTTTTCCGTCATATGATACCTATGCTTTAGAAGTATCTGCAAGCAGTGATCCCACAAGTCTTAAATCATCATCAGCTCGACAGATAATATTAGCATACTTTGGGACGATGGTTAGCTAACAACAGAGTTATAGGCAGACCACAGCAACACACTGTATCAAGCATTATGGTTTTACAGTACAGTTATGTTTTTTGGCATCAGATCAATACACTGAGGTGACAAAAGTCATCGAATACCTCATAATATCGTGTTGGACCTCCTTTTGCCGGGCATAGTGTAGCAGCTCGACGTGGCATGGACTCAACAAGTTGTTGGAAGTCCCATGCAGAAATATTGAGCCATGCTGCCTCTGTAGCCGTCCATACTTGCGAAAGGGTTGAGCGTTCAGGATTTTGTACGCGAACTGACCTCTCAATCATTTCATATAAATGTTCTCTGGGATTCATGTCGGGTGATCTGGGTGGCCAAATCATTCACTCAAATTGTCCGGAATGTTCTCCAAACCAATCGCGATCAGTTGTGGCCCAGCGACATGGCACATTGTCGTCCATAAAAATTCCATCGTTGTTTGGGAACATGAGGTCCATTAGTGACTGCATATGGTCTCCAAATAGCTGAACATAAACATTTCCAGTTAATAATGGGTTCAGTTTGACGAGAGGCCCCAGTCCATTCTATGTAAATACAGCTCACACCATATGGAGCCACCACCAGCTTGCACAGAGTCGTGTTGACAACTTGACTCCATGGTTTCATGAGGTCTGCGCCACACTTGAACACTACTGGCAGCTCTTCCTAACTGAAATTGGGACTCATCTGACCAGGCCACGGTTTTCCAGTCGTCTAGGGTCCAACCGATATGGCCACGAGCCCAGGAGAGGCGCTGCATGCGATTTCGTGCTGTTAGCAAATACACTCCATTTGGTCGTCTGCTGCTGTAGCCCATTAACGCCACGTTTCGCCGCACCGCCTGGATACGATCGTCGTACGTCCCACATTGATTTCTGCGATTATTTCACGCCGTGTAACTTGTCTGCTATCGCTGACAACCCTACACAAACGCCACTGTTCTCAGTTGTTAAATAAAGGCCGTCGGCCACTATGTTGTCCATGGTGTGAGGTGATGTCTCGAATGTGATATTCTCGGCGCCCTTTTGACACTGTAGCTCTCGGATTATTGAATTCCCTAAAGATTTCCGAAATGGGATGTCCCATGCTTCTAGCCCCAACTACCATTCCGTCGTGTGGCCATAATCACGTTGGAAACCTTTTCAAGTGAATCACTTGAATACAAATCATAGCTCCGGCAATGGTTCAAAAGGCTCTGAGCACTATGGTACTTAACATCTGAGGTCATCAGTCCACTAGAACTTAGAACCACTTAAACCTAACTAACCTAAGGACATCACACAAATCCATGCCCGAGGCAGGATCCGAACCTGCGACCGTAGCGGTCGCGCGGTGCCAGACTGAAGCGCCTAGAACCGCTCGCTCCGGCAATGCACTGCCCTTTTGTACCTAGCGTACGGGATGCTACCGCATTTGTATATATGCATATCGCTGGCCTATGACTTTTGTCATTTCATTGGCAGGCACACGGTTGTTACATACCCAGAACTGCTGAACTTCCTGATGCCTCTGTAAAACTATCCTTTCATTTTCAACGACTATAAACATGTACTTCGAGGCATTTGGATACCCATTTTCATCTTCACTCTCGCATACGTAAGACCTACTGGACGACTGAAGGTTATCGTTGGGAATGCAGAATTGGAGGAGGAACGAAATTGGTAGTATCCTTTTCAAAGGAACTATCCCGGCATTTGACTAAGCCTTTTAGGGAACCCATGGAAAACCTAAATCATCGAGCAATTATTGTAATATATTTATGGAAAACCTAAAACTGAATCGCTGGATAAGTATTTGAACCGCCGATGTCCCGACTGAGATTCCAGTGCGTTTACGACTGCGCCGCCTTGCTCGGTAGGTTAGATTTAAATGCTAGCTGTACGAAATAGCGAGAACTTAACCAGAAAATCCTACCGTCGTTGGATTCTACACTACGTTACTTAACGTATGCACGTTTCAGTTTTTTGTCCTGTCTGGTTCAGCCTATGCAAAACTAGAACCGAGATAGGAAGTAATCTTGATAGCTCCGTTCGACTTTAGGCATGTACTTCTTTTAAAATCTTTTCGTGGTTTTTTCTTTTCTCCTGACTTTCAGAGAAGTGTAGCAGGCACTGGAAGAAGCAAAGGTGTTCACTCCAGTTTTCTCAAGTACTGTTATTAAAAAGACAATTCGGTGTGTGTTTAGTGCTCATTCCAAGCACTTGCAGCTGGCACTGCCATGCAGAGTTAGGAACGTTTAAATGATCGCCATACAATCAAAGTTACAATAGTAACTTCTTCTAATAGTAATCGTCTGTGATACGCTGTAGCGAACAGACTACGTCCTTCTCAGTTAAACTTTTTTCTGCACTAAATTTCCTAAACCCAACATACTACTGCTACTACTACCACTACTACTACTACTACTACTACTACTACTATTAATAATAATAATAATAATAATAATAATAATAATAATAATAATAATAATCCTTCAGCAACGTTGTCGTGACTACTGCTGTCCCATAGTATTGCTTTCACAGAGACTGACAGACAAACCAATTATGAAGATTCAGAACTAGGGAGCCGATAGGTTGGGGAAAAAATGGCTCTGAGCACTATGGGACTCAACATCGTAGGTCATAAGTCCCCTAGAACTTAGAACTACTTAAACCTAACTAAACTAAGGACATCACACACACCCATGCCCGAGGCAGGATTCGAACCTGCGACCGTAGCAGTCCCGCGGTTCCGGGCTGCAGCGCCAGAACCGCTAGACCACCGCGGCCGGCTGGTTGGGGAAAAAATCAGGCTATTCATTCAATGCGTGCAGAGTTCTCGATCTTGCAGAAAATGCAATGCAGCCCGTAGTAGCTTTGTGCTGATAAATTTGCAAAATAAGCGGTCGCGGAGAGGAGCTATACTGCTTATTGTATTTTGTTTAGCCCGTACAGTGATAGCGCGGAATTTAATTGTTCGGCTGAAAATGTATTCGCTGCATCAGCACAGTGATACATTCAGCGCTTTCGTATAGCACAGCTGCATGGCTTAAGGGGGAACGACAGGATGACGGACCAAAATACTGCACAAATTCACGATTTTTTTTGTCTCCGTACTGGAATGTATTAGAGAAAATGGGTTTCTTGTAATGAATAAAGCATACATTGAAGTTTTTATTGTTTTTATTGAAAAATATTAATATTTTCACTGTGTAATTGGGCTTTTCCCGAGGCATCTCTGAAAGGAGGTAGATCGACGGTTGTCACAAAAACAATGGCCATTTTTCTGGACCCCTCTTTTTTGGCAGAAAAAATACTAAATTTCAACATAAAAATATCGGTCACGATGAACGGAAGAGAATTCAGTTTGCTCCAAGAGAGACCAAAAATCATTAAAATCGGATGAAAATTGTAGCTTGGGTAGCGACAACCATGCCGAAAAACATGGTTTTGAGTAAAACGCGTTTAACATTTGACTAGTATTGATCATATAAAAAAAAGGGACAAAGCTTGAAACTTACGGGATATCGTCGATGCCTGGTCTATAATAACTATCGCCCTGGCTAGTGGGTGGATCGCCGCTTTCTGTTACCTTGACCCAGTAAGCCCTCATTTTCGTCCTCAAAGCCATTTTCGTCGCTGAGCGCATCGCCACTGGTGTCGCTGTCTTTACAGAATCGGCACATTTTGTCGCCGATTTTGATTTGAAGGCCATTTGTCACTTGCATTAATGCAATATGGCCTACATTGAATAGACATACGGCCAAATTTGAAACAATTTTGACAATTTCGCTTGGTCTGGATGTTATTCTTGGAGCGTATCTCCAAATGAGGCTATTTTGAGTAAAACAGCCCAAAAAAGGCCCCAGAAAATCAGGTTTACTCAAATCGGTATAGGTTTACTCAAATCGGTATAAATAGCGAGCGTGAACGAGGAGCCGGTTCTCTAACGCCGAGGCATGCTGCGCACGCTCGGCTTCAAACGCCCACAGAATCGTTACTTTTGGAGTTCGCACATAATATTTTGGGAAATAATTCTTCAGTATATATACATTCGAATTTCGTTATAAAAAAATTTCGAGTTTTTCCGACCGTCACCCTGTTTTGTTCCTCAAGGCTAGGAGCTTAACGGGTCTTGTCACAGAAAGAAAGTGAATGTCAACGTTTTTAACTTCTCTTTCACGTTAGCGATTTTTAAGCGGAGCTTCTTCGCAGACACGTGTTGCTCTTGCATGGCAACGCGCGTCCTCAAACGACAGCAGGACAAATGAGAGGCTAGAACTTTCAAGTAGGAAGTCGTCAGGCATCCTCCTTATAGCCCCAACCTTGCTCCGAGTGAGTCCCAGTTGTTTGGTTCTCTTGAACATCTTTCGAGCTGCCGTTTTCGCAACAGCGCATGTGCATAGAAGGCGGTGAGCGCCAGATTCCGAAACGCGCGAAACATTCGAAAGAAAGGTCTCCTTTTACTTGGAGAGTATAATTAGAAGTACCAGAACTTTATTTTTCCACATCAGAATCAATTTTTTTATTTGATTAACATACATATCCATTTGTTTCTCATTTATCGACATATTATCTTAAACTCTGTGTTGATTTAGAAACAGTAGATTCATATGGTGACGGGAAATTTTATGACCAGCTAATTGTGCAGTGAATTTGCCTGCTCGACGCGGGAAGAGATCATGTGGCCCACGGACATACCTGAATGTCAAGAAGTGACCTCTGCCTTATTTCTCATAATAGTTCCGTAGATAATGTTTCCTCTCTTTCAGCATCCTAATCCCAACACTTTTTAATTCACTCTTCTTCAGTTTGTCGTAAAATTATTGCATATACATACTCCAAAAGCCACCATACATTGCGTATCAGAGGGTACCGCTTTAATTTTAGTTTTGTTTTAAAAATGGGCATATGTATTGAAAGATAGTCAATCAGTTATTTAATCAGTCAGTTGATTAGCTGATTATATGGAGGGCCAAACCGTTGAGATCAAGATTATACGTGTAATGGAAGATGCCAAACTAAGTATTTTGACATAAGGAACCAATGATCGAAAATGAATATTTCAGGCGCCACGAGGTCCTGAATGAGCAACGTGTGAGGTATGTGTTTCTACACTGCTTGCGATTCATAACAAACAATCGCTTGTGATTTTTCCCTAATGAAGTTGGTCACTAGTTAAGGGAACTTGCAGTCATGGACTTCAAGTATAATACAGTTGGTTGTAACGCCTGGAAAGCCGAAGAAACTAACAGAGAAAAGCTTTGTAATAGACTTGACGTAGTTAGACGTAGTTCCTGCTATGCTAAGTAGCATATAGAGCAACAAGTTTCCTCAAGCGAATTCGTACACCTGTCACGTTTTCAGCTTTCTCCTACAGCAACTCACATCAGTGTAACTTTTTATGAGCAAAATGTTTACGTCTTCAAGAGATAAACTATTTGGCACTTCATTTACATAGCTGACAGTAGGTGCTCGTGAAATATTTCAATTTCCTCCAAATTACTAATTTTCTTAATCACCGTGAGTACTTTCAAGTTTTGAAATAATTTTGCAAAACTAGACCTCACGCTTGTCAGTTTGATATCCCATCTGTCCATTGCTTACAACTTTTCTGGGTACGAAGATTCTGATAAAATTTTGCCCTCAAATCACAAATTAATTTTTATTAATTACCCTGATTACTTTAAAGCAAATATATATTTTGCAAAACTAAAACTCATGCTGGTCAATTTGCTATCCCATTTGTCCATTTCCCACAGTCCACAGCTCGTGGTCAAGTGGCTAGCATTGCTGCCTCTTGATCACGGGGTCCCGGGTTCGATTCCCGGCCGGGTTGGGGATTTTTCTCTGCTCGGGGACTGCATATTTGTGTTATCCCCATCATTTCATCATCATCATCATCATTCGTGACAGTGACTCGATTGGACTGTGTAAAAATTGGGACTTTGTACGGGCACTGATGACCGCGCGGTTGAGGGCCCCATAAACCAAACATCATCATTATTTCCCACCCGTCGTTTGCCCAAATTCGGACAAAAATTCATTGTTTAATTTATAGGCAATGTTGTTTCCGCTCCTCTCGAAGATTTGACCAATAATAGAAAATTTGATACAAATAGAGAAAGGAGGGTTCCAGACAACGGTTGTCACAAGATTATATCTACTTCGTAAGTGAAAATGGGAATCTGAGGTCAATTTCAACTTACGTTAGGACTACAAAGCTTTTATTTCCAGCGCGCGGTCTGAGGAGTCTTGTCAAGGTCCGCGCGGCTTCCACCGTCGGAAGTTCGAGTCTTCCGTCGGGCATGTGTGTGTGTGTGTGTGTGTGTGTGTGTGTGTGTGTGTGTGTGTGTCGTCTTTAGTGTAAGTTAGTTTAAGTTAGATTAAGTAATGCGTAAACTTAGGGACCGATGAGCTCAGCAGTTTGGGCCCAAAAGACTTTACCACAAATTTCCAAAAATTTATTTCCTAAAGAAACATCCAGTTTTATAAGTGTATATCTTTTACGTGCATGCACGTACAACTCAGGGATATGTTTTAAAATTACGTTTAGGATCAAATCTTTCATTTAGCTTTCACATATTTTCAGTTTGCCCCTCAGTGAACGCAGACGACAGACACTCATCTCACACTATTGAGAGCGTGTCTGGAGTTTTGCTGGATTCACTGCTGCTGCTACCAGGCGTCGCATTTCACCTAAGGTTCATGCAAGGGGTGACACATACACAGCGTCTTTTGCAAACCTCCCACAAAAATAGAAAAATTAACGTACCATTAGCTCAGATACAATCAGTGTCTCGAAACGGCTGGTTCCACCATCTATTGCTTTGCTTTGGGGTGTAGGAGCTGCATTTTTGTCCTCTCGACGAAGATTACGCCAAACACGCAATCTCGAATTGACACTTGTTTGGTAATAAACGAACGAGCGAACTAGATCCACCATGGAGAACCCTATCATCAACTTTCAGCAGTCAGAAACGTAAACTTCTAGTTTCGACGTCTAACTTAAAAGGGACCCCTCTCCGAATTCTATCGTCATTTATACACGAGCGCCATTTCATGCATGCGCGACTGTTACGGTGGCGTGATCATGTTGAAATCCATGACTGTTGTGAGCGAGACTTTAGGCGTGGCGCTTGTACATAAAACCATCAAAAAACGTTTTGCATCACCCTGGTTCCCAGAACTTCTGAAGATAGACGTTGACTGTGGATATTGTATCACAGACACAGTCCCATTAACTGTTCAGATATGTCAATACACCCGGCCAAAGATGTAAACAACCATGCATGAGCAGCGCCTATTAGACGTAGGGGGCTCGACAGACGATCAGTTCCAGTCATTCCACCAGGAAGAAGGTACACGGCTCGTGTTGTCTGTAGTTCAACCATGCCTAGACGATCAATACCGCGGTTCGATCGCGTCCGCATTGTTACTTTGTGCAGGTAAGGGTTCTGAACTAGGGAAATGTCCAGGCGTCTCGCAGTGAACGAAATCGATGTTGTTCGGACATGGAGGAGATACAGAAAGACAGGAGCTGTCGATGACATGCCTCGCTCAGGCCGCTCAAGGGCTACTACTGCAGTGGATGACAGCTACCTACGGGATATGGGTCGGAGGAACCCTGACAGGAACGCCACCATGTTGAATAATGCTTTTCGTGCAGCCACAGGACATCGTGTTACGACTCAAACTGTGTGCAGTAGGCTGAATGATGCATAACTTCACTCCCGACGTCCATGTCGAGGTCCATCCTCGCAACCACGATACCATGCAGAGCCCTACAGATGGGCCCAACAACATGCCGAATGGACCGCTCAGGATTGGCATTACGTACTCTTCACCGATGAGTGTCGCCTATGCCTTCAACCAGACAATCGTCGGAGACGAGTTTGGAGGCAACCCAGTCAAGCTGTACATCTTAGACACACTGTCCAGCGAGTGCAGCAAGGTGGAGGTGTCTCGCTGTTTTGGGGTGGCATTATGTGGGGCCGACGTAACGCGACTGGTGGTCATGGAAGGCGCCGTAACGTCTGTACGATAGGTGAATGGCATCCTGCGACCGATAGCGCAACCATATCGGTAGCATATTGGCGAGGCATTCGTCTTCATGGACGACAATTCGCACCCCACCGTGCACACCTTGTGAATGACTTCCTTCAGGATAACGACATCGCTCGTCTGGAGTGGCCAGCATGTTCTCCAGACATGAACCCTATAGAGCATGCCTGGGATAGATTGAAAAGGGCTGTTTACGGACGACGTGACCCACCAACCACTCCGAGGGGTCTACGCGGAGTCGCCGTTGAGGAGTGGGACAATTTGGACCAACAGTGCCTTGATGAACTTGTGGATAGTATGCCACGACGAATACAGGCATGCATCAATGCAAGAGGACGTGCTACTGGGTATTAGAGGTACCGTTGTGTACAGCAATCTGTACCGCCACCTCTGAAGGTCTCGCAGTATGGTGGAACAACATGCAATGTGTTGTTTTCATGAGCAATAAAAAGGGCGGAATTGATGTTGATCTCTATTCCAATTTTCTGTACAGGTTCCGGAACTCTCGCAACCGAGGTAATGCAAAACGTTCTTTAATGTGTGTATGTTGCTGGTTTGCATGGCTGTATCGTCAGTAATCCAGTTTTCAAATGTAAGCTGAAATAGTCAGGTCGGATTACACGTAGTGACCAGCGTTCCTACATCACAATCGAATCTCTATGTGGAAAGAATCCAACGGAAATTTACAACGCTTTGGGAGATGTGTGTGGAATAGTGTAGTGGACAGTAGCACAGTGGTCTGCTCGTTTCCGTGAAGATCGGCTAAGCACTAAGGACAACCGAAGAAGTGGAATACCATCAACTGCAACACACTATACCTCTCAGATAATTGTTAATGGGGTTTTCAGAGAGGAGCGACGAAAAACAAGTGAGGAAAACGTGTATGAGCCCTGAATATCTGTCTCTTCAGTTGACAGAATCACAACTTAAAAGTAAGATGAGTAAAGTTGCTGCAGGTGGGTTCTGCATGGTCTGAGTGAGGAGCAGAAAACAGGACGTAAAAGAAACGCTGAAGAATTGCTTGAACGTTACCGAACAGAACTAGAACAGTTTCTGAAAAGATTTTGAGCCAGAAGTGAGGTCTCAATCGTTGGAATGGAAAAGTTGCGATTCTCCAAGCCCGAAAAGGGTCCGCAGCCAACAGTCAAAGGTGAAACTGACGATAATGTTTGGGTATTCGTAGCTACGAATAGAATGCCACAGGGGACGTCAGTGACAGGCGCGGACTACAAGCTGTTTCTTCAAAATGTTTTGCGCCTAGAAATTCATGAAAGGAGGCTTGAAACGCTTGCAGTTGGTGTCCTCATTTTGCACGATAATGCTAGGCCACATATTGCCCTGCCAGTGAGAGAAACGCTCGACAAATATGGATGGGAAATACTTCCCACCATATAGCCCTGATATGAGACCACCAGACTTTGATTTGTTTCCCAAATTGAGGGAACGACTCCGTGGAAATTGTTTTGATACAATTCATGGAGCTACCAGTAAAATGACCCGAGTAAACAGACAGCTCAACAAGTAAGGTAACCTATCCGGAATATAGAAGTGGCTAAAACGTTGGGAAGCTGTCGTAAGCAAGAATAGAGTTTATATTGAAGGCCTGTAGAGGTATTGTGTAAAATAAATTATTTGCTTCAGTTCTGTCTTAACTTTTGAAATGACCGTCGTAGAAGCTCTCGTCTTGTCAAATAGGATAGGTCTTTTTTTACACACTAGTCTACACTGATGTGACAAAAGCCATGGAATACCTCTAAATATAATGTGTGACGTCCTTTTGCCTGACGTGGTGCAGTAACTCGACGTGGCCTGGTCTCAAGTCTTTGGAAGTCCCACGATGGAATATTGAGTCTGTTACCTCTATAGCCATCCGTAACTGCGAAAGTGTTAGCGGTGCACGAACTGGCCCCACGATTATGTCCCATAAATCTTCGATGGGATTCATGTCGGACCATCTCGGAGGCCAAATCATTCACTCCAATTGCCCAGAATGTTCTTCAAACCAATCGCGATTAATTGTGTTATCCATAAAAATTTCATCGTTGTTTGGGAACATGAAGTCCATGAATGGCTGCAAATGGTCTCCAAGGAGCGCAACATAACCATTTCCAGTCAATGATCGGTTCACTTGGATCAGAAGATCCAGTACATTCCATGCAACCGCAGCTCACACCATTATAGAGCCACCACCAGCTTGCTCAGTGTCTTCTTGACAGATTGGGTCTAGGGCTGCGTAGGATCTGCGCCACACGCGAGCCCTACAATCAGCTCTCTCCAACTGAAATCGGGACTCATGTGACCAGCCACATTTCCCCCGTCATCTAGCGTCTTACCCATGCAGTAACGAGCCCAGGAGAGGCGCTGCAGGCGACGTCGTGCTGTTAGCAAATGCACTCACGTCATTCGTCTGCTGCCACAGCCCATTAACACCAAATTTTGCCACACTGTCGTAATGGATATGTTCGTCGTACGTCACACATTGATTTTTGTGGGCAGTGTTGCTTGGCTGTTAGTTCTCAAAACTCTACGTCAAAGCAGTGCTCTCGGTCGTTAAGTGAAGGCCGTCGGTCAGTGCGTTGTCCGTGGTGAGAGGTAACAGCTGAAATCTGGCACTCTCGGCACACCCTTCACACTGTGGATCTCGGAATACTCAATTCCGTAACGATTTCCGAAATTTAATGTCCCATGCATTTAGCTACAACTACCACTCCGCGTTCCAAATCTGTTAACTCCCGTCGTTCGACCAGTTTCACGTCGGAAACCTTTTCACATGAATCACCTCAGTCCAAATGACGGCTCCGCTAATGCACTGCTCCTTTATGCCTTCTGTTGCGCGATACCATCGCCATTTGTATATATGTGCATATCGCTATCCCATGACTTTTGTCACTTCTGTGTATGCTAACCGTACGCCCTGGAGACATTCGTATGAATGATCATACGTCCCGTAGCTGCAGTCATGTTCCTGGAACGAACGAACCGCCCATTAGGAACTGTCTGGTACACGTCACTTCCTCGCTTACAGAATAAACTGCTAAGTTCCTGGAGAGTTCGTTACCGCCTCCCTCGTGTAATTACGTCAGCTAGTTTTCCTCAGCACTACGAGTTAAAACCGGTTTTATCCCGCCGCTTCTTTTATAGCTACGAAAGTATAACAGTGTGAAGTACAGAACACCGAAATATGAGTCTTGAATCTGTTGACAAGTAGGTGATTTTAATGTCCAGTCGACGTAATGATACTGAGTTGGACAGAGACGCGGCAATGAAACGAGCATGGAACCATCAATGTAAACGTTCGCAAGATAACTAAGGATAAAAGCGAAAAACTTACATGAGGAGGAGGACTTAATGCCCGTTCTTCTCTAACACAAAGAATGCTTCTTAACATTCCCATCTATCGAAGGACGTTGACTGAAATGTCCTCAGTACTTTGAATAAGCTAATGCAATGAGCTTAAGATGTGCAGTGTTAAGAAATTGGAAAAAGTCGCTGCGTGCGAATCCACGGTTTATTAATTCTAACGAAATTATCTCAGTCTTCTAATATGGTATGCAGTCTTACGATTGCATTGGCCCAACTGAAACATTTCGGGCAGATTCGGAAACTATTCCGTAGTACAACTTGTTAGATGAAATTGCATATGATCAGACATTTTTCTGTAAGTTCGAGCCCTCGTTGTTAGTTACAGAAAATTTTATTTGATTGGTCTACTCATTCCTGAACACCAGAATGACTTTGCCTTCGCAAAAGCAAATGGGCTGTAACGGATTGCTGATACCACAACCAGTGCTCGGTACGTACACCACATATTTTGTTTTTGTATCGTCAGGGAGTTGTGCACAGTAAGATTATATATGGTCTGTACGGCTATGCAGACGCATTTAAATAGTATTTTGAAAAGCTGCTAAGCAAAAATGTAGGGTACATCTGTCAGGAAATCAGTGATTTGCTGGTGTGTGCTGTCATCACATGTTGGCCGGATGGTATCAGGAACGTCCCAGATGTGAAAACACTACTGTAATAGTCATCGGACGAGTTAAGATCTTCAGTCTTCCGTTTAGTAACAGTCTAGCAGCTTATGTAAACCGACTAATTTTTTCTCTTGCGGTTACCTAATCCAGTTGCAGAACAGGAACTGCTTGCTGAGTTCCTTTGTAATACACTCTAAGGGAAAAAAAGGAAGCGCCACGAAGGAATTATCCGAAAAGTGAGCATATCGGTAGATGTGATAAGCATGTGCTGACAAACAGGTGATTACAATTTGAATTGGGCTGGATGATTTATTCAAGAGAAGAGGTTCACAAATTGAGCAAACAAATAACGCGTTGATAAACCTCTGGCCCTTATACAAGAAATTATTCGGCTTGGAATTGATTGATAGGGTTGTTGGATGTTCTTCTGAGGCATATCGTGCCAAATTCTATCCAACTGGCGCGTTAGATCGTCAATTTCCCGAGCTTGTTAGAGGGCCCTACCCATAATGCCCCAAACATTCTCAATTGGGAAGAGATCCGGCGACCTTGTTGACCAAGATAGGATTTGACAAGCACGAAGATAACCAGTAGAAACACTCGCCGTGCGCGGGCGGGCATTATCTTGCTGAAATGTAAGCCCCGGATGACTTCCCATGAAGGGCAACAAAACGGGATGTAGAATATCGTCAACGTGCCGCCGCGCTGTAAGGGTGCCTCGGATGACACCCAAAGGGGTCCTGCTATGAAATAAAATGGTACACCAGGCCATCACTGTTGGTTGTCTGGCTATATGGCTGGCGACAATCAGGTTGGTATTCCATCGCTGTCCAGGGCGTCGCCAGACACTCCTTCGCTGGTCATCGGGGCTGAGTTGAAAACAGGACTCATCAGTGAAGGCAGTTCTACTCCAGTCAATGAGTTTCCAAGCCGAAGACGTATCTGCAGACGCCCCAGGCAGCGATGGGATAAACTGCGAGAACTGTATGCCGAGTTAAATCAAATAGTGAAAGTGAGGTTGTGAAGGTTCAGCCTTCTTACAAGAAGTCGAAATGCGTTAACAGAATTAACATGCTACCTATGATAGACTTTATTAATTATCAAAGCAAAATTCATAGTGGATGTTTTTGACAAAGGTCGTATGGCAAACTCTCTACACTACTTAGAACTGAAAGAATAGGAAAAGTGTTGACGTTAAGTCCAGGCTGGCCGGCACACCGGGTCTCGTCACTCATAGCGGATTCGGCCCGGGGCTAGCGAGTCTCCCAGAAACCCGGAATCTACGCGCTAACGCGCAGGGCTATCCGGACGAGTCGTTCCGATGATATTATTTTGTCTCTAAATATGTCTCACGAGTTTGTATCTTCATGTCCGCTTTCTTCTTCAGTATTACATACTACCACTTCAGTCTTTCTCTTGTTTATTCTCATACCATACAGACTATAGAAAATCAGTTTCCTTTAATTTACGTCTATGGTCACAAACTTTTTGTTAACATATTACCTACCGATTTTGGTCATTAATGACCATCATCAGATCTGCAGCAAAAATGGGAAAAACATAAATACACTCGCAAACTGTATACAGCTTAAGAACAATACATAGAACATAATGGAAAGTAGTACTGACAAAATTTACATTTGTGCGCTTTAAATATGAAGAGGCATACCTGTTTCATAAAAACTAAGTCCTAATCTACTGCAGCCATAGTGGCATCGTCAAATGTTAAATGCGGAATCAGCACCAGCATCGTCAAATACATATAAATAACATCACATGCACGAGTCATGTTGTCAGTGGTACTACTGTTTGAAACAAGCTGCCGTACAGTAGTCACAAGATGTTTGTGTTGTAAGTTCACCAGATGTCGCTAATGTCGGCATACACTAGTTTTCAATAATTAATTGAAACAACGTGTACTTGACGATGCTGGTGCTGATTCCGCATTTAACATTTGACGATGCCACTATGGCTGCAGTACATTAGGACTTTGTTTTTATGAAACAGGTATGCCTCTTCATATTTAAAGCGCACAAATGTAAATTTTGTCAGTACTACTTTCCATTATTTTCTATGTATTGTTCTTAAGCTGTATACAGTTTGCGAGTGTATTTATGTTTTTCCCATTTTTGCTGCAGATCTGATGATGTCATTAAAGACCGAAACCGGTAATCTGTTAACAAAAATTTTGTGACCATAGACCTAAATTAAAGGAAACTTATATATACGGGTCACTGTTTTTTCGCGACGATGTCGCAGCTTATGAATATAGAAAATCACTTGCATTGTGCCGAGGCCCTTTTCAGATCACCTTTCGTCTCCGTAGACACAACAATACCATCAAGGTATCGTTGCATTTCTATCTTCTTATGATCCAAAGTTAATATAGACATTACCTGCTGTTGCGCATTGAAATACATCAGTGAGAAAAGTTGAAAACTTATGCCGGACCGGGACTCAAGCCCGGATTTTTTCCTTTTTCGCGAACGGTCACCTTGACCACCTCTGCCATCGGAACACGGTCCGTGATCGACTCAAATCTGTAACTTATTCTCCCTCTACGGGCGTAGTGCCGCTGCCCATTACGCTCACTATGCGAACATGTTTGTGCACTTGCACTGAAGGATCATTGGGCAGACTCGCCCTAGTCCAAAAGAATTGGCACCGCATACGTATGTCTATCTTCTGTCCGACTGTAGAATTCCAAAATTCTGATTATGCTGCAGGCAGCGCATGCGCAGAAACAGAGATGTGACGTCGTGTTCTCCGATCGGAAGTTAATCTGTTCTCGCGGCGCGCACTCTTGTTTTAGTAATGGACACGAAAAGTGAGTTAATGATTACCTTTAAGAATGTAGGCGGGAAAAAGTTTAGGAAAAATTTGAAATTATACGTAAAGTTTGTTGGAAGTTGTTAAGCGCTCTCGTTATGAAAACACTGGGTGAATATAAACTAGGCTATTTGCGCCCCATTTTAAGCAAAATCTAGTTTTGCACACATCTCAGTTTTTATGACGTCATATACTCTGAACGGTGTGTCGTACAATTATATAATTTTGCTGCTACATGCAGTGGTGTATGTGGATACTGTCTGCAAACTGTGTTGCGAATAGAATTAGTAGTAAAGAAGTAATAACTTAAAACGTCGTGCCTGCTGCTGAAGTTTGGCTGCATGAACAGCGAAAACTTATAATAGTAAGTGATAAGCTTTTCCTTTCGTCAATTTGTGGGGGTTATGAGCGAGAAAATTTCGTAAAGTTTGAAATTATCTGTAAACTTTGTTGGAAGTTGCTAAGTGCTCTCATTCGCAAACACTGGATCAATGAAGTCAGTGTATTTGCGCGCAGTGAGTTGCGCTGCCTCACGACAAATACACGGTTTCTATCTCTGATACTTGTCCTATTGTGTTAAACTTTTAACGCGAAATATTGAAAGTCGAATCGTTGTGGCCCGTACGCAGCAATTGGAACGAGGTTCCGAGATAGAGATTTAAAGCGGCCCCGAGACCGTCAGTAATACTGCACAATAATACTGTGCAATATGATTGACGTTCTGCCTAGACAGCTTAATAGTGTTGTCAATCTAGATCCACATCTAAGTGATTGCTCTGCTATTCGCAGTAAAGTGCCTGGCAGAGGGTTCAATGAACTACCTTCAGCTGTCTCTCTACGGTTCTACTCTCGAAAGGCGCGCGGGAAAAACGAGCACTGAAATTTTTCTGTGCGAGCCCTGATTTCTCTTATTTTATCGTGATGATCATTTCTCCCTATGTAGGTGGGTGCCAACAGAATGTTTTCACACTGGGAGGAGAAAACTCGTGATTGAAATTTCGTGAGAAGATCTCGGCGCAACGAAAAACTCCTTTGTTTTAATGATTGCCACTCCAATTCACATATCATGTCTGTGACACTATCTCCCCTATTTCGCGATAATACAAAACTAGCTGCCCTTTTTTGTATTTTTTCAACCCGTCAGTCCCACCTGATGCGGATCCCACACCGCACAGCAATACTCCAGAATAGGACGGACAAGCGTAATGTAAGCAGTCTCTTTAGTAGACCTGTTGCACCTTCTAAGCGTTCTGCCAATGAATCGCAGTCTTTGGTTTGCTCTGCCCACAACATTATCAATGAGATCGTTTGAATTTAGGTTATTTGTGATTGTAATCCCTGAGTATTTAGTTGAATTTACAGCCTTAATATTTGTGTCACTTATCGCGTAATCGAAATTTAGCGGATTTCTTTTAGTACTCATGTGAATAACTTCACGCTTTTCTTCATTCAGGGTCAATTGCCACTTTTCGCACCATACAGATATCGTATCTAAATCATTTTGCAATTCGTTTTGGTCATCTGATGACTTTACAAGACGGTAAATGACATCATCTGCAGACAATCTAATAGGGCTACTCAGATTGTCTCCTATGTCGTTAATATATATCAGGAACTATAGAGGGCCTATAACACTTCCTTGGGGTACGCTGAATATTACTTCTGTTTTACTTGATGACTTTCTGTCTATTACTACGAACTGTGACCTTTCTGACAGGAAATCACGAATCCAGTCGCAGTGATACTGCAAGTAATGTTGTGCAGTAATATTGTGGTTCGGAATGTTGGGCGATAAAGACGCTGCTACTGCAATGATTGCTCTACTTTGTTGCAAGCAGGAAAAAAGGTTGACGATAAACTGGTTATAGGATTATCAAAGTTCACTTGGGAAAACTTGTTGAAGGTCACTCCTGAGTGTGGTAATTTGTTGTATGTTTATAGTCCAACATTTGATACAGTGCTGGAAACGGTTCTCCCCATATATTGGCGTCCCCGTACAAGGTACCCCCCCGGTCCGTCGGATAAGTTTCTGCGGACGCCCATATTCCTATGATCAGGAAACAAAAATAATACGATGACGGATACAGTTCCTTCAAGTCAGCCCTTACCTTTTGCGCTACGATTTCTTGTTACTGACAGTTCTTTCAAAGTCTCGAAATTACCAGGTGCAGTTTAATTTTGCAATGTTTGAGACATAGTTAGGGAAACGCGTCATGCAATAATACGTCCACCATTTCGGGTAAGTAATCTATGCGCAGAGATAAATATCTATGTATTCTTTTATTCATAATTTTGCATTAATTATTTTTTTTAAAAAGCATGTTCCTTCGTGGCCATTCCCTTTTTTTCTGACCAACAAATCATACGAGTCATCATTCTTAACATTCATGTTTTTGTACTGATCTGTCCTAACAGCCCACAATTCCGGCAGTGATTTATACATTTCTATGCACTCTATTATTATTATTATTATTATTATTATTATTATTATTATTATTATTATTATTATTATTATTATTATGCTCTTTCGTGTTGGTTTGAACTCATTTTTCACAGAACAGCAACAACAAACCTAACCTAAACCCCTTGCTCTGTGTAACATTTGAGAGACCATCAAGGATACTGTCAGTACTGCCCCCAGAAGGCACAGTATTTCCAGGCAACGTAGTATATTTCCAAAGTTTTTGATTGCCCCAATATTACTGCGCAACATGTCAGTGTCACTCGTAGTCAGTCAGTATTATTGGGCATCCGGGAGGTACTGTCAGTAGTACTCTATATCCACATGTACATGGATAGTCCTCAAGCCACCGTATGGTGCCTGGCGGAGGTTACCCTGTGTCACTACAGGTAATTAGCTTTCCTGTTTCACTTGCAAAAAGAGCGAGGGAAAAACGACTGTCTATATGCCTCTATGTGGTCCCTAATTTTCGCATCTTACCTTCGTGGTCCTTACGTGCAATCTATGTTGGCGGCAGTAGAATCGTTCGGCATTCAATTTCAAATGCAGCAGATTCTCCAAACTTACTCAATAGTGTTTCTCGAAAAATAGGTCACCTTCCCTCCAGGGATTCCCATTTGAGTTCCCGAAGCGTCTCCGTAACACTTACGTGTTGTTCGAACCTACCAGTAACAAATCTAGCAGCCCATCCCTGAATTGCTTCGTCTTCCTTCAATCCGACGTGGTACGGATCCCAAACACTCCGGCAGTACTCAAGAATAGGTCGCACGAGAGTCCTATATGCGGTCTGCTTTACAGATGAGCCACTCTTTCCATAATTCTCCCAATAAAACGAAGTCGACCATTCGTCTTCCCTACCACAGTTCTCACAAGCTCGTTCCATCTCATATCGCTTTGCAACGACACGCCCAGACATTTAAACGACTGTGTATTGTATCCAAACATTACAGGTGTGTTCTTCCTACTGATCCGCATTTACTTACATTTTTCCACATTTAGTGCTAGTTGCCATTCCATACACCAACTGGAAATACTGTCTAAGTCGTCTTGTATCTTCCTACAGTCACTCAACTTCGACACGTTACAGTACACCGCAGCGTCATCAGCAGACAACCACAGATTGCTGCCAACCCTGTCCGCCAAATCATGGGGCACTCCTTGTCTCTGATGAACACTCTCTGTCGAGGACAACATAATGGGTTCTATTACTTAAGAGGTCTTTGAGCCACTCACATATCTGTGAGCTTATTCCATATGCTCGTACCTTCGTTAACAGCCTGCAATGGGGCACAGCTTTCCGGAAATCTAGAAATATGAAATCTGCTGTTGTCCTTCATCCATTGTTCGCAGTATATCACATGAGAAAAGGGGAAGCTGAGTTTCACACGAACGATGCTTTCTAAAACCATGCTGATTTGTGGACATAAGATTCTCAGTCTCAAGAAACATGATTATATTCGAACTGAGGATATGTTCAAGGTTTCTGCAGCAAACCGAATTAAGAAGATTGGTCTTTAATTTTGCGGGTTCGTCCTTTTACCCTTACTAGAGTCACCTGCGATTTTTTCCAATCTCTTGGAACTTTTGTGCCGGGCTACAGATTCACGATAAATGCAACCTAGCTAGGGGGCCAATGGCTTTGAGTACTTTTTGTAAAATCGAACTGGGATTCCATCCGGACCTGGTGATTTATTTACTTTCAAACCTTTCAGTTGTTTCTCTACGCCAGGGATGCTTATTACTATGTCGTCCATATGGGAGTATGTCCGATGGTCAAAACACGATAGGTTTGTACGATTTTCCTTTGTGAACGATTTCTTGAGCGTGAAATTTAAAAGCCCGGATTTAGTTTTGCTATCTTCAACTGCCTCACCAGGCTGGTCAACAAGGGACTAAATGGAAGTCTCAGATCCGCTTAACTATTTTGCATAGGACCAGAATTTTCTCGGTTTCTTTGCCAGATCTTTTCTAAGGTGTGGCGGTGATAGTTGTATGCTTCGCGCATACATTTTTTCACAGACGCACGAATCTCTACTAACCTTTGCCTGTCGTCATTTGTGCGTTCCCTTTTGAACCAAGAGTGTACCATCCTCTGCTTCCTCACCATCCTCCGAATTTCGTTATAAAACCATGGTGGCTGCTGAACCTGCTGCTCAAGGCAGTTTTCAGAAAACATGTTCAAAAGTATTTCGCATGACTGTCTTCTGTACCCCGTAATCAGCAGTGAATCCATAGACATCCCAGTCTATACTCAGTAGATTAAAGTCGGCTCCAACTAGTATTGCATGATCTGGCTATTTACGTGCTATTGACCGCGGACTTTCTTTGAATCACTGTAGAACTGTTGCAGCAGAGTCGGTTGCCCTATAAAAACATCCAACAATTAACTTGGTTTTACCTACAACTGTTATACGCGACCACATAACTTCACTGTCACACTCAACTTCGACTTCAATAGGGACAATATTTTTGTCAAGTGCAATGAACACCCCCTTTCCCATGGCCTCTAATCTATCTTTCTGATATACGTTCCACGACTTGCTAAATATCTCACTGTCAGAGGTTTCCACTTCGGGTTGCAGACAGCTCTTGGTCTCCCAAGAATAATTTGAGCGCAAGAACGTTCCTGGAGGGCAGTAAATTCGGAAACACTATTACGAATATTTCGTTTACTGATAAAGTTATGACAATCGAAGTGTCTTTATTCTGAACGCCGTTTGACTCCCCTTGCTGCAAATCAACTGACGAGTCAGAGTACCACAAACTACCGCCTGGCCTAAAAATCCTCATGTGCACTCTACAAATACTCTGCTACTTGAGTAGCTGCTTCCTTTTTGTAGTGTACACTTAACCTATCAAGGGGAGTCCTACAAATCCCCACACGAGAACGCAGGTCTAGAAATCTGCAGTCAAGACCGTCACAGAGTCGATGAAGCCTTTGGTTGAGACCTTCCACTCGTCTCCAAACCAAAGGACTCTGATCAACTTTGGGAACAATGCTGCAAACTACGAGCTCTACTTGCACCCAATGCGCGAAGTCACCAGTCTTACAACCCATGCGACAGGAATCATTGGCACCAACGTGAGCCACAATTTGAAGACGACTGCACTCTGCACGCTCGATAGCAGCATCTCGGATGAGGTCTCCCGGCAGACTTACCAAGTGCACATTGGCTTTCTTTCCAGCCCTGAGCGCTATTTGCGTAAGGGGCTACATAAGGCGCCTAACATTGGAGCTTCAAATAACTAGTAAACCCCTCCACCCGTGTGCCTGCGCGGACCCTATTGAAGGAGCGGCCACCTGTCTACTCACAGGGGGAATGGGAGAGACGAGCTGGCCAGTCTCCACATAGGCCCTCCGCCTTGAGCGTTACCACCTACCACTGCTGTGAGGGCGAATTCCTGCTTCGGGTGCACTAGGAGGTGCCTCAGAAGCAGAGCCCGTGGGCTCCAATGGTAGATGTCCAATGCGACGCGCCAGATTCTTTACCGCCTTATAGGGGGCACATTAGTTATATACTCTGTGCTTTTGTGGATTCTTACGCTGAGTGAGAAAAGCAGCGTGCAGCTATTTTCTCCAACGACACTTTTCCTATTCTTTCAGATCAGAGCAGTGTGGGGAATTTACCATACGACCTTTCGTGAAGAACATCCGCCATACATTTTGGTTTGATCATTAATAACCTCTATTATCATTCTCAGTGTCGAATTTTCGTAAGAGGGACGCTACCTCATAACCCCACTTTCACCATCCAGGCGCCAAACAGTTCAGCATGTGACAGAACACTCGCAGTTCTGGCGCCAACGTGCAAACAAATACGACCAATCGTGCAGACAGGGCTCACAAGAGAACACGGCAAGTGCCATAACTCGATTTCCTGTGGAACTTCGCTCAGTGGAAGAGGGGTCAAAACAAGCAATCACGTGTCTCTGCTTCTCCGTAGTCAGTCATTCGTCCAGAAAAAACTATGGCCAAGGTTTTCGACGCAACTTAGATACCTTTATCTCATGATAAGTTCAGCTGCAAAGTGGCACAGTGGCTAGCGTCGGGGCTTCACATTTTTGCGCCCCGTGTTCGAAACCCGATTATTGTTTTTATTTTCTTTTTCATTTATCTACCCATGTACGTAGAAGGTTACTACGCGAATATTTCTTCTCTAGGTAGATGATACAAGGGCGTTATATTATTTTTAAAGTTGAAGCTGGGTTTCGTAGTGAGCGTCATACATTTATTAGATAATATGTGTTTGTGTCCTCTATCGCTGTCTGTTCGTTTGGAGAATTAATTCCCTCACAGATTTCCTCAAGAGGAGGAAACCAGCTGAACAGGTCAGAATCGACTGAGTGCAAGACCTCCTTGCAGGGTGCAGAGTAAATTATTACACTTACTAGCCGACCGAAACCCACTTCTTCAGGACAAGTACACACCACCACCACCACCACCACCACCACCACCACCACCACCACCACCGTTATCACCAAGACACACAACAGGAATTTCACTGAAAACAATTCCAAATTTTTCTCATTCATTTACTATTTTTCACAGTCATGTAATAATTTTCTATGGGCATGGGTGCATAAATGGGAATAAATAATTAAATAAATAAAAAATAATCAGATTTCGAACACTGGATGCAGAAGTGTCAATCCGCGATGTAGCCAGTGTGCCACAACTTTGACTAAACAAGTTACATGTTAAAAGGCACATAAAGTGCCTCGAAAACTTTGACTGTTGTTTTATCAGAAACGCTCGAGTATCTGCGGATAAGTGGAGATACATAGGCTCTTGTTTTGACCCCTCTTCTACTGAGCGAAGTTTCTGGGAAATAGGGTTATGGCATTTGCCGTGTTCTCCTCGTCAGCACAGGAGTAATATGCCAGGAGCGCTGCAGTAGACTTATTTGCCACAAATAGTCGTTTAAGGGGGGTAGGACGTCAAACGGGGCGACTTGGAGCAGGAGAGCCACCACATGACATGTTCTGTGATGCCTCTCGTGCTCCAAGTCGGCCCGTTTGACGTCCTACCTCCCTTAAGGAAAGAAAATCGCTTATGTAAATAACGCTTTAGTTCACGCGCATGACGGACGTCGATCTGCAAGCGCGCACACCCTCTGTTGCGTCCCGAAAGCGCTGCCCGACCCCGTTGCGCCGGCCTAAATCCCGTCTTGTAGGCCGTCGACCCAGTGCCGAAGACCTAGTTTTTGGCCGCTCCCGGGCGAACGACCCTTTTCCGGCGGCCGCCTCGCCTACGTGCGCAGAGTGGGCAAGGTTCGTTGACACGATCCCGGCCGACCCGTGACCTGCTTGGGCGGCAGCGGGGAGACGCGCGCCCCATTGGTCGCGTTAAGAGGTCGACGCGCTCCTGGGCGGCCGGCACGTGCTGTGCGCGGGCCCTCCCCTGTGGGAAGCGGCGCGGCCGGCGCGTGGCTGAGGCAACTGCCGTTGGGCAACGCCGGGGCGCTCACTAGCCGGCGCCCGGCGCCTCCTCCACATCGAGGTCACTGGGAAGCCGGCATTAGGCCGCTGATGGAACTGCCGGGGGCGGCTGCTTGACCCCGTGAGCTCAGCTTGTCAGTGAAGTCTTCAGGGGACGGGAATATGACGTAACAGTGCGCCACGGCAGAATGAAGAAATATATTTCGATTTCTCTGTTATTGGGATTGTACTCCCTTTGTTAGACAAGTTCCAGGACAGGCTTTTATTTACTTTCTGAGTTTGCAGTACCGAAAGGAAAGAAATGTTGTTTTTATGTTACCTAGTTATGTGTGTGTCCTCGAAATGATCTCAGCCGTGTTTGCACACAAACTCACTAGGTGTCAGGGCTGTTTGGATTAGATTAGATTAGATTAGATTTACTTTCATTCCAATTTATCCGTAGTGAGGAGGTCCTCCAGGATGTGGAACATGTCAGAAAAACAACAATACATGACAATTTCTTTTTATTCGTGTCAGAAGCACCATGGATACAGGAATATAAAAAAATGAATAGCACACAGAAAAAAATTAATTACAGGCATATGAAAATATATATAATATATATATAAAAATATGTGTGCACAGAAACAAAATGTTATAGGCATTTGGCCCATAAGCGGGCTATGTCGACAGCATTTGGGGTTGCCAACATCAGATCCTCTAACTTGCAGTGTGAAGGACATTCAGGGCAGTTATACATGTGCTGGGTCGTCTGCACCTCTCCACAGTTGCAGAGATTAGATGATGTAGAATATCCCCACTTCAGAAGGTTATCTCTTGACCGTGCAGTGTTGGTGCGTAGCTTGTTTAGTGATCTCCAGACCACCCAGTCCTCATCGTAACCTGGTGCCAATTCTTCCTTTGGTTCCATCCAGTGCCCTTCTCCCGACCGCTTCCATCTCTCCACCCTAGATCCAGGTTGGTCGCTAAAATCTTCGGTTGCTCTGAGAAAACTGTGTCTAGATTTCAAGCGTTTGGTGGCTGGCTAAGTTTTGTGGAGGAGGTGGCTCTCTGTCATCTCAGCCCTCACTCTTTCACTATAGGCTGCCGCTTGTCTTCGCACTGCAGGAGGTGCAATCCCAGCAAGATGGTAGAGCTTGTCTGTTGGCGTCGGTTTCAGACATCCAGTGACGAGCCTGCAGGTCTCGTTCAGAGCAATGTCGACCTGTTTAGCATGGGTAGAGTTGTACCAGACACTGCTTGCATATTCGCCTGCTGGGAAGCAAACTGCTAATGCTATGGTCCTCACTACCTCTGGCTTTGTGCCCCAAGAGGAGTTCGTTATTTTCCGAAGAATATTATTTCTGCCGCTCACCTTCATTTTGGTGTTAATACAGTGCTGTTTATACATCAGAGCCCTGTCTAGGGTTACTCCTAGGTATTTGGGGTTAACGCAGTGTTCGAGGAGTGTGTCCTTCCAGAAGACACGCAGCTTACGGGATGCCTGCTTGTTACGGAGATGGAAGGCACAAACTTGTGTTTTGCTAGGGTTCAGCTTGAGTTGATTGTCGGCGTAGTACTGACAGAGCATGTCTAGCGCATCCGTGAGCTTTGTCTCAACATCCTCAAAGGAGTCACCCTGTACGGCCATAGCACGGTCATCGACGTGGATATAGTTTTCTGTACCAGCTGGCAGTGGTTGATCGTTGGTGTATATGTTAAAAAGTAAGGGTGCCAGTACGCTGCCCTGAGGGAGACCATTTTTCTGGGCCCGCCACCTGCTATGCATCCCTTGGAATTCCACAGAGAACCTACGGTTCTCTAACAGACTTCTAACTGTGGATGTGAATTTAAAGTCCCTGGTAATGGCATACAGTTTCTTCATTAGCAGACGTAAGTTGACAGTGTCATATGCGGCTGTCAAGTCTATAAAGGCGACACCGATTATTTTCCGGTTCTCATAGCTGTCTTCAATCAGCTGCGTGAGGTTAATTACCTGAGATGTAGTGCTTTTCCCTGGGCGGAAACCTGCTTGTTGGGGGATTAGGTAGGGTTCTATGGCACTGGAGAGGCGATCCTGGGGTATTCTTTCAAAGATATGGCAGAGAAGTGATATGGGTCGGAAATTTCTGGGGTCATCAGCATTTTTGCCTGGTTTTAAAATGGCAATAACTTTAGCCTTCCTCCAGATTGTGGGAATCTGACATGTTTCCATGCAATTGTTAAACAGTTCAGTAGCCATTGTTTAACGTTGGGACCAAAGTGTTTAATCTGTTCAACAAAAATCCTGTCCAGGCCCGGGGCCTTCCTTAGCTTGCATTTCGCTATGGCTTTGTCCAGATCTGCCATTGTGAGAGGGGTGGTCAGAGTTGAATTTTCTTGGTGTTCAATCCTGTCTATTTTGGTCTCCGACTTCCTGATTTTGGTGTCGGGTTTCCCATTTACAACTAAAACAAATAAGCTAATGTACCATTCCACAGGTCCCATGTGGAATGATCGTCATTTTTTAATGAACACTATATGAAAGAGTCATTTTATAAATACTAATGCACTGAATTTAAAATTAAAAAGTTTATTTATTTATTTATTTATAAGGTAATAAACATGTAATATGTAATACAACTACTATAATACTTATTTACAATGAACACATTACTGCACTGAAATGGTGCAGAAGTTAGATTGTACTTTTACACACACACACACACACACACACACACACACACACACACACACAATGAACACATTACTGCACTGAAATTGTGCAGAAGTTATATATATATACATATATATATATATAAATCATTGGTTTTACTGAGAAATTCATAAATGGAGTAGGAGGAGTTGGCCACCAATTAATCCTTTAGGCTTCTCTTAAAGTGAATTTCATTGGTTGTTACGCTTTTTATAGCTGCTGGCAAGTTATTGAAAATGTGTGTTCCTAAATAATGCACACCTTTTTGTACAAGACTGACTGACTTTAAATCCTTGTGAAGATTATTCTTATTTCTAGTATTGATTCCATGAATTGAGCTGTTGGTTTGAAAAAGTGATATATTTTAATGATAAATTTCATTAACAAATAAATATATTGGGAAGCAGTAGTTAGTATCCCTAGTTCCCTAAACAGACTTCTGCAGGATGTTCTTGAGTTCACACCACATATAACTCTTACTGCACACTTTTGTGCCCAGAAAACATTAGCTTGGCGTGATGAATTACCCCAAAAAATAATCCCATATGACATTATGGAATGAAAGTAAGCATAGTATGCCAGCTTTTTCATTTTTATATCCCCTATGTCGGACAAAATTTGCATTGCAAACAGAGATTTGTTAAGACGCTTCAGCAGTTCTGTGGTGTGCTCCTCCCAGTTGAATTTATGATCATGCTCTTCCCAGTTGAATTTAGCAACGCACTATTTGGGTTCTTGGCACATGAGTTGTGGCATTACAGTGGATGCTGACTGTGAGCAAAGAGTGAACATGAAGTTCTGCATTAAGCCCGGGAGAACCCATAGTGAAATGAAGAATATGCAGGCGAGTCACTTTCAAGTAATCACCTTTCCGAGTGGCACAAAAAGTTTTGTTGAAGGCAGAAATTCATTGAAAGATGATTCCAGAGCCGGTCATCCATGTACAGCACGTATGGTGCAAACGTCGAGCATGTAGGGCAGTTATTGCAAGAAGACCATCGTGAGATACCAGAAGAACTTAAGGGGGGTAGGACGTCAAACGGGCCGACTTGGAGCAGGACAGGCAACACAGAACACTTTAATTTCCACTGTCTATACTTTCACAAGTAAATTCATAAAACTTTGTCAGCATGACCAGGAAGGATTCAGGATTCATACTCGTAGCAGTGGAAGTTCAAAAACCTAACAAAAAATTTTTTTCATGTCAAATTTCATCATTTTTTCACTTACTATTGGCTGCATTTGTTACTATAGGTACACTTTTCTTCATAAGTAAGAGAGATTGTTCAATGAATTTTGCACAGCATACAAACCATACTTACAGGTGTCTGAAACTCTAGAATCTATTTAATTTATGAAAAAATGAATGAGCTGTTACGTTTTAAACTTTATGTTTAGAAATAAAAACCAAATTTTGTAGTTAATTATCTCAATTTTTACCACAGTTTTTAATAGATTTGGAAAATTCTGGAGTTTCATACACCTTTAAGTATGGTTGTATGCTGTGCAAAATGCATCAAAGAATCTCTCTTACTTGTGAAGAAAAATGTACCTATAGCAACAAATGCAGCCAATAGTAAGCGAAAAAATGATGAAATTTCACATGTAAAAAAATTATTTTGTTACATTTTTGAATTCCACTGCTACGAGTGTGAATGCCGAATCCTTCCTGGTCATGCTGACAAAGTTTTATGAATTTATTTGTAAAAGTATAGACAGTAGAAAATAAAATGTCCTGTGATGCCTCTCCTGCTCCAAGTTGGCCGTTTGACGTCCTACCCCCCGTAATTTGAATTGTGATGTGTGTCATAAGATCTTACGCAAAGATTTAGGGAAATGGAAACTTAATGCGAAACTCGTACCTCACACGCGGGCAGACGGACAGAAAGGGGAAGGATCGAGAATTTCTGCTGAACTGCTGGGTAGAGCCAGACGTGATCTCACATTTCTGCCAACGATTATTGCTGGAGATGAAAGTTGGTGCTACCGGTATGACCCTCACATGAAGCGTCAAAGTACTGAATGGTGAAGTCCTGGATCACCAGCCTCGAAAGAAGTTAAATGACAATCAAGAACAAAGACAGTGTTGATCGCATTCTTTGATATTAAAAGAGTAGTTCACCATGAATATGTTCCTTCAGTCGCACAGTGTCCAGATCAAACAGTGAACCAGACTCTTTACATTTAAGTCTTGAAACATTTGCAACAATCAGTTGGACATCATCACCCTACTCTGTGGCATTCTCAGGACTGGTTCTTACTGCATAACAATGCAAGACCCCCTACTGCATTGTCTGTTACCGAATATCTGGCCAGACATTTTGTTGTTGCCATCCCACATCCACCGTACTTGCCCGACCTCTCGCCTTGTGATTTTTTTCTTGTTTCCACAAGTGAAAGGAAAGCTTCATCAGGATATCACAAACATCCAATGGGCTGTGACAAATGAGCTTACGAGCATCACAGTTAAAAATTTCCCTGCTTGTTTTCAAGACCTCCAGAAATGTTGGCAGCTGTGTGTAGAGCACCAAGGGCACAACTTCAATAGTAGCTAGGATAATTGCTTGGTTAAGTGCAATTTTCGATATATTTTTTTTAACAAACATGTCCTGCACTTTTTTTGACAAAGGGAGTACATTATCTTGAAAGAAGTCTCTTTCCCACCTGAGGCCTTTTTTTATTTGAATTAAACGTGTTGCGACTACTTCAGTTAATTGGAGGTAGATAATGGAATGGACAACGGCTTAAAATCAGACAGGTTCAAATTCCATGAGGGCTGTTATTATTATTAATTTTTGTGCCATGGTCTCATCAGCTTAGCCATAGTCTGTCTCCACAATATCCTATCTTCCAGGAGAGCTCTTCCTGAAAGTTTCGCAGGAGAACTTATGTGAAGCATGAAGCTTGAAAGGTAGGAGAAAAGGTACTGGTGGAAGTAAAGCTGTGAGTGCGGGTCAAGAGTCGTGTTTGGATAGCTCAGTTGGTACAGCACTTGCCAGCGAAAGGCAAAGGTCCCAAGTTCAGGTCTCGGTTGGTCATGCCTGGATAGCACATTTAATAACATCACTGTCAGCAATAGTCAAGTGCCTGGGTTTGAGTTGCGGTCCATGACACAATTTTGATCTGTCACTAAGTTTCATGATAGTGCACACGTTACTGCAGAGTGGAAGACTCTTTCTGGAAATTGGCATATTCTCTTCAGAGATGCAAGTAAAATGGAGAAGACTGTTATGGACACTCTTTTTAAATAATCTTTAGCATTATACCAGAACGTTGCTGTACGTTTGAGAGCACCAACCTACAACTACCCATGATATTGCAATGAATTTTGGTTTTGGAATATGGAGACTGCCCAACTAACCATACAAATCTGGCCACCACAGGTTATTAAACACTTATGCTGTCCAAACTATTTTTCTGTTACTGTTAGTTTCTTTGGTATTATGTAAACACATCATCAGTTTATGCTTATCCATTATGGATATTTTAGAACCATGACTGTATATTGAATGTAAATAAAAAAGTGACTGGTTGCAGTTTTGTATAACTTATTTACATCATCAGTTAATATGTTTCTGCTGTCCTTGGAGCAAAACTTCCTGTAGCTGATGTGCAGTTCATGGTCTAGTGGTTAGGATTGATGCAGCGAGATCCTTGGGTCTTTGGTTTGATTCCCGGCTACATCAGAGATTTCCTTTACTCCGAGATTGGGTGTTTGTGTTTTTATCATTATTTCATTTCATCATCATCATCGACACAAAATTTGCTGAAGTGGTGTCAAGCAGAAAGGCTTGCACTAAGCACCCAAACTACATCTGCTGGGGTATCTTTGCCAATAACATCATAATGATCATTATTATGATTATTCCTCTAGCTGAGTCATAGATGCTACCATATTCTTGCCCACAGTGCGCAAAAAAAATATGTGGTTCTTCATCACAGTACTTACTGGGGTCTGCAGATTTAGGGCTCTGTCACTCTTTCCTGTATATGACAGCTTGTGCTGTCTTCAACCTTAATAATGGCTTTCACAGAAGTTTGTTTTCATCGAATAGGACCATTCTCTTCTAAGTTTATTGATAAATCTTGTCTACAACAGATTCTCATTTTAATCAAATTTAGTACTTATATATGTGTGAGCTGAGGTGAGAAAAGCCATTGGGGTAGTGATATGCACATATGCAAGTGGCAGTAGTATCACATACACAAGTTAAAAAAGAGCAGGACATTGATGGAGCTGTCATTTGTACTCAGGTGATTAATGTGAAAAAATTTCCGATGTCGTTATGGCCGCACAATGGGAAGTTACAGACTTTGACTATGGAAAGGTAGTTGGATATAGATGCATGAAATACTCCATTTCGAAAATCATTAGGGAATTCAGTATTCCAATATCCACAGTGTCAAGAGTGTGGCAAGAATGCCAACTTGCAAGCATTACCTCTCTTTACAGACAATGCATTGGCTGGCAATCTTCACTTAATGACTGAGAGCAGCGATGATAGTGTAGAGTTGTCAGTACAAACAGACAAGAAAGCCTGAATGTAATAACTACAGAAATCAAGGTGCAACATAAAACGAATGTATCCATTGGGACAATGCAGCAAAATTTGCCGTTAATGGGCTATGGGAGCAGACAACTAATGTGAGTACCTTTGCTAACATCATGAAATCGCCTGCAGCACCTCTTCCGGTGGATCCTACATGACTGGAAGACAGTGGCTGGTCAGATGAGTCCCTATTTCAGGTGGTGAGAGCTGATCACAGGGTTAAAGTTTGGCACAGTCACTACGAAGCCATGCACCCATGTTGTCAACAAGGCACTGTGCAAGCTGGTGGTGGCTCCATAATGGTGTGGGCTGTATTTGCATGGATTGCACTGGGTCCTGTGGTCCAGCTGAACTGATCATTGACATGAAATGCTTAGGTTTGGCTACTTGGAGACCATTTGTAGCCATTCATGAACTTCATGTTCCCAAACAATGATGGAATTTTTATGGATGACAATGTGCCATGTCACTGGACTACAATTGTTGACAACTGTTTTGAAGAACGTTCTGGACAATTTGAGCAAATAATTTGGCCACTGAGATTGCCTGACATGAATCCCATCCAACATTTATGAGACATAATTATAATTGAGAGGTTATTTATGCACAAAATCCAGCACCGGCACCATGTTCGAAATTATGGATGGCTATAGAGGCAGCATTGCTCAAGATTTCTGCAGTGGACTTCCAATGACTTGTTGAGTCCATGCCACATGTAGTTGCTACACACCACCAGGCAAAAGGAGGGCCCTCACTATATTAGGACATATCACATGATTTTTTTCCATCTGATCGTGTAGAATAAATGTTTTTTTGAGATAAACTTAAGAATGTGCAGCTACCTGTATGGCATTTCTATCTTCTGCAAGGTGGTTATGGATGTGACATTTGTACAGTTGACCCTGAAATATTTTAATAGAGTAGTAGTAGTAGTAGTAGTAGTAGTAGTAGTATTATGAAAAGGATAGTTGCTACTCACCATTTAGCGGAGATGCTGAGTCGCAGGTAGGCACAAAAAAAAATACTGTCAGAAAATGAGCTTTCACTCAAAAAGGCCTTTGTCAAAAATAGACATCACACACACACACACACACACACACACACAACTCCTGCTATGCAGTCCCAGATTCCAGGATCCCATAACACACATTGAAACTCTTCCCCCTCCAAGAACTAGAGTAACATACACACCACCACCTCAAAAAACTCTCCACCCTGCTCACTTCCCACTCCCACCTTGGACTACCATTATCCACCACCTCTACAAAAACGTTCAAACCCCATCCGCCCTACCCATGTCCCCTCATAACCGGCAAGCCCTGCCTCGCAGATCTGCTACATTTACCCCACCCTCTGAAACTCCCTCCTGCCACCACACAGAGCCTAGAACCTAAACAGACCCTAAATATAATCATGAAGCCTTCCTCCAAAAGCCTTAGCCCCACAAAAGTATCAGTCCTTTCCAAAGACCCCACCTTTTGCCCCACTCCCAAATTCAATTGTGCAGACCCAGTTAAAGACCTTCTCTCCTTCTCCCAGTCCCTACACTGAGACACTTCTTCGCCACCAACCCTACTAATCAGGCTCAACCAAAGACCAATGTTTAACCCTGCCTGACTCAGTTCACTCCTCCATCCAACTGTGATCCACACCCACTGCCCCCCAAATCACCCCCGTTAACTTTCCAGTATTTATTAACCTTGAACCTTGCCTCACCATTTTCCCCAAATCCCTCAATATCCAAACTAACCTTACATCTGCAGAAAGAACTGTGATCCACCACCTAAAACCTGATCCTGATCTTATAATCCTACCTGCTGAAAAAGGCTCCACCACTGTTGTTTTGAACTGCAAGGATTACCTGACAGTAGGTCTGTGCCAGCTGTCAGATTCATCCACATAAAAACCCTGCCACAGTTACTTCATTCTCCACAGAGTCAATCTCTCTCCCCGCCCCTACCATTCCCTGCACTTCCTAAAGTCCATAAACCCAACCATCCAGGATGCCCCATTGTGGTCAGTTAATGTGCCCCCACTGAGAGAATCTGTGCTGTCGAAGTCCAACACCTTCAGCCTATTACCCGCAACCTATCCTCCCATATAAAAGATACCAACCATTTCCTCCACTGACTCTCCATAGTTCCTGTTGATCTACCACATGGTGCCTTGCATGTCACTATTGATGCAATATCCTTTACCACTGTTGAACACTACCTTTTCCAACACCTGATGGATTCCAAACCAACATCCTCCTTCCCAATTGCCTTGACCAACTATACCCTCACCCACAATTGCTTCTCCTTTGAAGGCATTTCCTACAAACAAATCCAGGGTATGGCTAAGGGCAACCGCATGGCACCATCCTATGCCGATCTATTCATGGGGCACCTAGAGGAATCCTTCCTAAACACCCAGAATCCCAAACCCCTCACTTGGTTTAGAGTCATTGATGACATCTTCGTGATCTGGATTGAGGATGAGGACACCGTATCCACATCCCTCCAATCCTCAACACCTCCTCCGCCCTTGGCTTCACCTGGTCCTATTCAGCCCAACAAACCACCTTCTTCGAAGTTGACCTCCACCTCAAAGATGGCTACATCAGTACTTCTGTCCATATCAGACCTCCCAACCACCATACCAGGAAGTCCCTTCCATACAGCACAGCCTGGCCACACATAGCCACCGCATCTGTAGTGATGATCAGTCCCTCTAAAAATATACTGAGGGTTTTGCTGAGGCCTTTGCGGACCATAATTACCTCCCACCCGTGTACAAAAGCAGATTTCCCATGCCTTATCTTCTCAGTCACCCACCACATCCCAAAGTCCCACTGTCTGGCCACAGAGCAGCATTCCCCTCATACTACCCAGGACTGAAGCAACTGAATTACATTCTTGACTACCTCTCATCATGCACTGAAATGAGAAGTGTCCTACTCACTATCCTTCCCCCTCCCCCACTGTGATATTCTGCTGCCCACTGAACCTACACAATATCCAACCCCTTTGCTTCGTGGCTCATATCCCTGTGATAGACCTAGGTACAAGACCTGTCCCATACATCCTCTCACCATGACCTGCTCCAATCTGGCCTGTCCCATCAAAGGTGGGGCTACCTGTGAAACCAGTCATGTGATCTACAAGCTAAGCAGCAACCATTGTGCTACATTCTACATTGGTATGACAACAAACGCACTGTCTTTCTGCATGATTTTCCATTGACCAACTGTGGCCAAGAAACAGATAGATCACCCTGTTGCTGAGCACACCACCCAACACTACATTCTTCATTTCAGTGACTCTTTCACAGCTTGTGCCACTTGTATCCTTCCCACCAGCACCAGCTTTTCAGAACTTTGCAGTGGGAATCCTCCCAGCAATATATCCTATGTTCCCTTAACCCTCCTGGCCTCAACCATTGTTAATCATTGACCTTACCCATCTATCCCCTTCTCTTTGAATAAAGAGATACAAACACAAGGTTGAAAGTGTTACCATAATTCTCACATACACAATGAAGGTTTGATGATGCGAGCTGTGTTGATTTGCCACTAAACAAAGGTACAGGAAGTGTCACAGATGTAACAAAACATTTACTTTTCATGGACTGACCCTGCAATGAGAGAGAGAGAGAGAGAGAGAGAGAGAGAGAGAGAGAGAGAGAGAGAGAGAGAGAGAGCTTCATAATTAAATATATTCAGTTGTACACAGTTGTGTATCTTGTGTGAAATAGTTTGATGGATCTCCTGTAATTTCTTATCTTTGAATGTTAACCTGCCACAGATTTTGCGCCAGGGATGTACCATTGTCGCCTGCTGAATAGTAAGAGGTGTGCTCATAATACAAAAATCTGTTTTGCACTTATAAATTTACTTATCTGCACAGAGCACACTGCAGTAGACACATAGCAATAATAGAATGGAAGTTCAGAGAGCACTAAAAAAATTTTGAGAAGATCTGTGAAAATTTTCAGAGACTAAATTTTATAGTCTGGCTTAAACCTTTTATTATTTAGAATTCAATACAAATGCCATATTATAGTGCAAGTAGTTGTATTTGTAAACTTTTCTTCTTATGAAACTACTTATGTGTACAGATAATGTCTATTGTGTTCCAGTTGCTGAAGCCACCTGCTCACACCATGCCACCAATCTCTCTGCTGTGTGCTCCATTCTTACGTGCTTTAATAGTAACAAAGTCTAGGTTTGTATCAGTGTTGTTATTTTTATCATATAGTATCTTGCAATCACTTTTAATTATATTATGAACATTTATATAGTAAGTTTCATTGATACATCCTTAAACATTTTCCACATTTCTGCTTCATCAGTGTGTCTCTTGAAGGGAGGATGTAACATGAACATCAACAAAAGCAAAACGAGGATAATGGAATGTTTAGATGGGTAGATCACATAACTAATGAGGAGGTGTTGAATAGGACTGGGGAGAAGAGAAGTTTGTGGCACAACTTGACTAGAAGAAGGGATCGGTTGGTAGGACATGTTCTGAGGCATCAAGGGATCACCAATTTAGTATTGGAGGGCAGTGTGGAGGGTAAAAATTGTAGAGGGAGACCAAGAGATGAATACACTAAACAGATTCAGAAGGATGTAGGTTGCAGTAGGTACTGGGAGATGAAGAAGCTTGCACAGGATAGAGTAGCATGTAGAGCTGCATCAAACCAGTCTCAGGACTGAAAACCACAACAACAACATTGTGTCTCTGGCATTGGAAGGCAGTAAGTGTGTGCATAGTCCAGTCAGTGCAGCCCGATCATCAAAATCATGTAACCCTGAAGATGGTTTGCCTCCTCCCCTCCCTTCTGCCTTCCCTCTGCAGCTTCCTTCACCCATGTCTTTGTAGCCTCACTCACTTTGTATCTGTTAGTTTCTGTCTTCTACTGCAAATAGTTCAGTTTTATTAATCTTTTCCTGATTTTTAATTATGAATTACTTCTTCATTATTTAAGATTATTAGCATTTAACCAGGCCAAATCTATTCTTAGTTTAGCAATAAAGCTTGCCATTACCATTTTACTTCACAAGGTGAGGTCCCCAGGGGTGGGATCGACTTTCTGAAACCATCTATACGGTGATGTAGGCTAGGATCCTAGGGATCACACACACTGTGACAATTCATCGTGGTGGGCTCTTGTTTGCAGGCAAACCATGAAAGAATATTTCGTAATTTTGTGTGATGTCCTAGACACTTAAAACTGGCAGCTTTAGATTTAGTGGTGTTGTAGCACAGTGGTTATCATACAAGGCTGACATGCAGAAGGTCGAGGGTTGTGTTAATGTCAGGCATGTCAGATTTTGTTATTTTTAAATAGTTATCAAAATGGCTTTGATCATTTTTTATTCATTAATGAGCTGAAATGTAATTTTTTTAAATTTCTAACTCTTTGTCATGTCATTTTAACCATCATATTAACTATTACATTTACTCTTATTTTTTTATTACTAGCTTGTTTCCTTTTTTTGCTGTTGCAATATCTGTGCTTGTGATATTTATTGTTGTTGTATTAATTTTGATTAAATTTCTTCTCTTTGATCACCTAATATTTTTGTCAGTGTTATTGCAGTCATTATTTTTTCCCTTGTTTGAAGCATATGTTTTTAATCCTATTATTTGTTTGAATCTTATTTTGTCCATAGTACAACATGAATTTGTGTTTTAAATATTTGTTTGGTGTCTACCATACAAAATAATGGTGCTTCTTAAAAGAAAAAAATTACACCATTGCATAGCAAACATAACTAGATTACGCCATCTGTTGTTTTTTAACCAATAGATTGACATTTCCAAACATTTAAATATTGGGAACGATAAATAAAAATAATTAAATTTGCATGGAAAAAGATTCCAAATGAAGACAAAATGATTAGAAGAAAAAAATAAGAGCAAATTAAAAAGTTAGTATGATGATTATAATGACATGACAAAGGATTAGAAATTTTAAAAATTTTAAACCAATTAATTGAATAAAAATAATGACCAAAATCATTTTGATAACTGTTGAAAAAAAAGTGAAGCATCAGCATCTGATGGGATCAGACCTTCTGCACAACTAAATACAAAGCTGTCAGTTTCAAGGCTGTAGAATATCACACAAAATTATGAAATATTTTTTGCTGATTACTCGCAAATGAGGGCTCACCAAAGTGAATGGCCACAAAAAAGAGCTGGACCCTAACCTACATCAGTGTATAGGCTATTTCAAAAGTTGGGTACCTCTCCTTTTCAGTGTAGTTTTCTTTACCTGTGCGGCTAGTCCCGGTGGAGGTTCGAGTCCTCCCTCGGGCATGGGGGAGAGAGAGAGAGAGAGAGAGAGAGAGAGAGAGAGAGAGAGAGAGAGTGTGTGTGTATGTGTGTGTGTGTGTGTCCTCCTTAGGATAATATAGGTTAAGTAGTGTGTAAGCTTAGGGACTGATGACCTTAGCAGTTGAGTCCCATAAGATTTCACACACATTTGAACATTTGTTTTCTTTACCATTTATTGAAATACTTTTCTTTAACTATTTTTCCCTTTGCTCTTGAACTTCCAGATCATAAATGAAAAGTTTTGTGATGTTTTAATAATTCTTTCTTTCCTTCCAGGACCTTGTCTTTTGCTTTTGTTAACTGTTGTGAGCTTCTCATCTGTATACATAATGTATATCAAACTCATCAGGAAATAACCCATCACAAATTCTTTAGATGTTGCCCAGTAAATATATTGATTTACTTGGTTTAATCATGTTCTTTTCAACATGAATATGTTTATTACTCATGACAAACTAGCATAATGCACTGATGGACTGAAAACATTTATAACTAGTGACCTGCCCCAACTTTGAGCATTGATAGCACAAAATGTCTATGAGTGGCCTGGGATAACAGTAGTAAGTTATAGACACACAATTTCCTCATGAATTAGTCTATCAGTTAATGAAAACCGTATCAAAATCCCTACAATAGTTCCTGAGATAGCCATCACATACAGACAGAAAAAGATGATTTGGGGGGAGGGGGGGGGGTTCTTTAATTTATAATACATGGTGAGAAATAATTTACTCACTAAGTAGCAGCTGATGGAATCATAAGAAACATGATAACTGTTAGCTTTTAGCAACTTGCAGGACTGAAGGGCACTTGTGAAGACACCCGGAGTCTCAGGCCAACAGGAGAGGTGTTTGTGGTACAAAGGTTATAAACCAGTAGAAATAAGTCACAAACAAGATGGTAACAGGAGGATGGTAGGCAGAGAGGAGAAAAAAAATTAATAAAATTAAATGTGTAGGAAAGCTGAGTAAAAAAATTCTAAAACAGGGAAAAAGAGGTTGACTGAAAAAATTTCTGCAAATGAGCGCCAGGTGGGTTGCAAATACCGAGAACACCAAACCTCTTGAGTCACTGATCTCAGAAGGCTGACTCCACATGTCGTGTGTAGCAGGAGCACATGCACCATGGTTATGATTGCTTGTTGACACTATATACTTAGGGCCAGTTTGAAAATATTTTTCTACAAAAATGACTTATGCCCCCCCCCCCCCCCCCCCCCCGGTCTCTATTTTCCCTCTTATACTTTCACCAGTGTTATTTTTAAATACTACAATACTATTTGTGATAAGCTCTGTAAGGAAATTTTACTGTTGTGGCACCTCTAGTGCCCGTCTTCGCTTACGGCTGGCGTCACTTGGGCCTTGATATAAGGTGTAAATTATTTAACAAGTTGCTCTCCCTTTGATGACAGGTTTTCGTTAGTAAATGAGATGCTGTAGTTAGTGGTAGGAGAGTGTTTAGAACAAAGTGCAGTCACAGGGATAAGAGATATCAGGTGTGGAAATGGGTATATAAAGAGCTCTGGGTCTGACCAGGACGTCTCCAGTATCAGGGGAATGGATGAAAAACTGTTGGAGATGGTTTACAGAGAATATTATATAGGCTGGTCATCATTTCAGGGCATTATTTCAGAAAAATAGAAGCCTTGCTACATTACTGGGTCACCCATTTTTCCCACATCCAGTTTCTCCTCTTTTCCATGCTTTGGAATCCTTGTTACCTAGCTTATTGTCCTTCTTGTTCTCTTGCCACTAATGTGCCCCCCACCCTCCCCCTCCCACCCATTTTTCCTGTATGTAACATCGATTTTCACCTTCTTTCTCAGAACCTTAATTTTTCATCATTTGCTCACGTGTCTCTCACACTCATTCTGACTCAACATGTTTGACTTCCAGTTAATTTTATTCTTAAAGAGTCTGTGTTGTGATCTTCCTAACTCATTCAGTGTGTTCTGATTCTCTCTTTCATAAGAAATCTGGTGTAGTTCCTGAGTTGTGTCAATAGCTTTAAGCATCTTGTCTCTCTGTACCTATGGTATCTTGACCAGTCTTAATTTTCCTTTTTTATTACATTTCATTTATAATTTTCAGAACTACATTGTATGATTTTACTAATGCTGATGGTCACTGCCTTGAAAATTTCCAGTGCTACTCATCCTATCATATACTTCTGATATTTCACTTCATCATTTTTTTATCCATTTTGAATTTCAGCCTCTTGCATTACCATTAGATTACAATTTGAGTCTTATGTCTTCTGGGTTTGCTTCACAGCCCAGTATTTGTTTTTTAAATCTGCATAAAGCAAAGACTGACTAGAAGAGGTCCCCAGAGGTAGGATTTACTATTTAAAAACAGCTTTACAAGAGTATTGATTGTTCTAGTGGTTAAGTTACAAGGTGTGATTCAAAAGTTTCAAGACTTAACTTAGAACTAGAAATTTATTGGACATTTAAGTACAGCAGACTAAAATTCTTCAAAATATGATTCTTCAGCATCAACACAGAGCTGCCAGCGCATCTTCCACTGTTCGTAGCCCTTCTGGAAGGCATCGGGTGTCATGCTGTCGAGGGCTCTCATCGAAACCTGCTGGATGGCGTCGATGGAGTCAAATTGCTTCCCTTTTAGGCCTGTCTTGATTTGGGGGAAGAGGAAAAGTCTCTTGGAGCCAAGTCGGGGCTGTAGGGTGGCTGCGGCAGTGTTGTCACATTGAACTTGATCAAAACATAGGCTTGATGATGGCCTCGCGGAGCGGTTGTCGTCTTCAACATTCCCGCGACCATGTTTGAAACATTTGTGCCACATGAAAACCATTGCACGGGACATAGCATCTTCCTTAAAGCCCTCTTGAATTATACTGAGAGTCTCTGTGATGGTTTTGTTCAGTCGCACGCAAAACTTAATCTCATAATGGTGCTCCAAGTGCTGCTCCATTTTTGCCTCTCCCACTTTTCAATTGAGGTCAATGACACACATTCACACTGCAAGTGATGTGCACTCTCCAGGGTTCCAGAGGCAACTGCTGCAGTGTCAGTTCGTTCCCTGAGACCCCGCACTACTTCCCCCATTTGGCGGAATTGGTCCGCCTGCACTCCCCTACTCAGAAATGAACCTGTCTTGAAACTTCTGAATCACACCTTGTATTTGGCTCGTGCCATGAGGTCAAGGGTTTCAGTTCTGTCAAGTGCGTTTTTTCCTTCTTATCTTTGTTGAAGCAGCTTTTTCATTTGCACTCATTTTTTCCTTCGTTTTAGTCTTTCGTCATTTGGAATTTTTGTCCATATGGTTTTACATATTTTTATGTATTTATTTCCAATTATTATTTTCCTTTTCATCATTTTATATTTTCTTCTATGTTATTTCAATTGTTATTTTGGCACTTATTATGCATGAATTAAATTTAATTTATTAAACTTTCTTTCATTTAAATCTTCATCTTTGTTATTTTGCCCATGATTGCAGAAGAATTTGTTTTAAACGTTTCTATGTACATCTTACAATGAGAATATATTTTTGACACCTTTGTACAGCTGATATAAATAAATTCTTTCATCTTTTGTTTTTTAAATGAAAGATCAGTATTTTTAAACCTTTAAATATCAGGATGGATAAATAACAATATTTAAAATGACATGGACAAAAATTACAAATAAAAAAGGAGTAAAAACTGAGAGCAAATAAAAATTTTAATGCAATGTTAAAATAATGTGGCAAAGGATTAGAAAAGAAAAGAATATACATAAAATAATTAATTGAATTAATATAATGATCAAAGTAATTTTGGTAAAGATAAGAAAACAGACAGCTCCCGACACAATTGAAACCCACAAGTGAAGGCCCACCGGAACGAATGGCTGCAGGGTGTGATACCTGGGATTAACCTACAGCACAGTATAAGAGGTTTCAAAAAGTTGATGCCACATCTGGGGAGCTCTCCTTGTTAGTCAAAATTTGATATTTTCTCATACCTTCTAGTCATTTTCATATCTACCTCTATATTTTGTTAGTCTTTCTAGTTCTTTGTTTTTAATGTATTTTCCTCAGTGCGAATGAACTTTCACAGTGATGGTTGATATTGGCTTCAGTTCAATGCATAAAAGTATTAATTGGACCATTCCATTGCTTATAGTTACATATCATATTACCTATTTTAGTCATAAGGAGCCAGTGCTGTTGTCATTACATTATAATCATTAGACCAGAAACCTGTCATCTTTCCACATCATTTCACTATACCCCACTAATTCTAACTTTACGTGCTATTTTCCACCCCAAGGGCACAATAACATTCTCTATCACTTCTTTGACCCTCTTTTCAGAAGGCCGTTGGGTAGATTGAGAGGAGCACCTTACACTATAAGCCTTCAGCTACCATGTTTACGAATTTTCTTTAAAATCAAAGTAGTGAGTTTCTGAATCCAGGAAAATTGGATCAGTAGTTAACCTTAGGCTGCACTGACATTAAGTAAGGGAAATTTTATTTTGTTCTTTGCTTATTGTTTATTGTGTAAAATAAGATTCTTTGGTGGCAGTGTGGTTTACTCAGTATTATTGTGGCTGCAGTACAAATTGTTGATTCCTGTTAATATCTTCAAAGTATGGAGAGAATATTATTGTGCAACATTTTTGGTGTATGTAACATTTTAATAAAAGATGCCTATAGGCCAAGGGAGTTTAAGTGCACTTTATCATATTTTGAGGAAAGAAATGCAAAGTGGTGAGTCTCTCCTCGCCTATGTTTAATCTGATATGTAATGTGGTTTCCACTTTACTTATACAATGTTTGCTTATACCAAAGAGTGAAATGCACTGAGTATGTGCCAGGTGGTTATAATTAAAGTGCAGCTACTTACGGAGGTACAGTGTGAGTTGTAATTATCTTATAGCAGCAAAACCTGGTGGATTTGCTACTGCATTAATGTGAAATTGATTTATGCTGGAAAAAAAATAGTTTCAGTTGCGACCACCAAGTGCAAATCTGGCACTGTACACTGTTTGTACAATGGTATGACATCCAAAGTATCGTTTGGCAAGCCATAATGTTAGCCATAATGTCGAGAAGAGAGACGACCGTGCGCTGTTAGTGAAACCGTTGTATGTGAATGGCGCAATTACAGTGCTGCATTGAGAGATTACCCCCAACTGAAAAGTCTGAGGTGAGGCCTGATGTTAGTAAATGGTTTAAAGAAGATGCTGTACTTTGAAACGTGGCACCTGGAAGAGCAAGGCATCCCATCCCAATGGAAGTTGCTGACAAGCTTGCAGTTGCTGTAACTGACCATGCAGCACGTGCCCCAGGTAGCACTAGTGCTTGCGTGGTGTCACAAGAAGTGTCCATCCTACGGTCAACAGTACAGAATGTTTTGCAGTCTGTTTCTCACTCTTACCCATACAGGATCCAGACGGTGCAGCAACTGAAACGTCATGATCTGCAGCAACATTTTGAATTTTCTCTATGGTTTCTGGCACCAATTGAAGTTGGTGACATGCAGCCAGGTAATATTCTATGGAGTGATGAGGTACATCTTACACTACAGGGTGTAGCGAATACACACAACTGCTGAATTTGGTGTACTTTCTAACCATGTACTTGCATGAGGAGCCATGATTGCACTTGGCGTAGGTGGCTGTGTGAGGTGGATTCACAAGCACCTTTATTCTTGGTCCATTCTCCTTTGAAGAGAACCCACTCAGAGGGCATGTGAGATGTACCATGATGCCTGCAAGTTATCGAGACCACCTTGTATGACGTGTAATGCCTGCTTTGGAAAAGCACAATTGTGTGGAAATCAGTGTTTTCATGCAGGAAGAGGCAACACCTCATTTTGCTTGCCAAGTGAAAGATCTGCTTGACACTATGTTCCATGAATGTGTTATCTCCAAATGTTTTGCAGATGCATGGCCTGCTAGGTCTTCTTATCTGAATCTTTGTGACTTTTGGCTATGGGGATATCTAAAAGGACACTTTTCCAGGGACATGTTTGGTCTCTACCTGATCTGAATGTCAGTATCCAGTAACACATTGCTCAGATTCCAGTGGAACTGTTGTGAGCAACTGTTGATCATGTCATTTTATGGATGCAGCTCATCGTCAGTGCTCTGGTGCTCTGCTGAGCAAAATGCAAGCAGCAGTTAATAAAAAAATCAACATTATGCCTTTCTAATTTGTTTGCCCTTTCCTCCCTATTTCCCCCTCCCAATACATTACATATGGAAGCATTTCCATACATCTTTCTTGCATTCACAACATCATATTTGCACCTTGTGGCCGAAAGGGGAACTAATTGTTTTTCTGGTGTAAATGTGTTCCATATTAATGCATTAGAATATCTACTACACTACTGGCCATTAAAATTGCTACACCAAGAAGAAATGCAGATGAGAATCTGGTATTCATTGGACAAATATATTATACTAGAACTGACATGTGATTACATTTTCACGCAATTTGGATGCATAGATCGTGAGAAATCAGTACCCAGAACAACCACCTCTGGCCATAATAACGGCCTTGATACGCCTGGGCATTAAGTCAAACAGACCTTGGATGGCGTGTACAGGTACCTGCCCATGCAGCTTCAACACGATACCACAGTTCATCAAGAGTAGTGACTGGCGTATTGTGACAAGCCAGTTGCTCGGCCACCATTGACCAGACATTTTCAGTTGGTGAGAGATCTGGAGAATGTGCTTGCCAGGGCAGCAGTCGAACATTTTCTGTATCCCGAAAGGCCTGTACGGGACCTGTAACATGCGGTTGTGCATTATCCTGCTGAAATGTAGGGTTTTGCAGGGGCCGAATGAAGGGTAGAGCCACGGGTCATAACACATCTGAAATATAACGTCCACTGTTCAAAGTGCCGTCAATGCGAACAAGAGGAGATACGTGTAACTAGTGGCACTCCATACCATCACGCCGGGTGATACGCCAGTATGGCGAAGACAAATACACGCTTCCAATGTGCGTTCACTGCAATGTCGCCAAACATGGATGCGACGATCATGATGCTGTAAACAGGACCTGGATTCATCCGAAGAAGTGACTTTTGCCATTCATGCACCCAGGTTCATCATTGAGTACACCATTGCAGGCACTCCTGTCTGTGATGCAGTGTCAAGGGTAACCACAGCCATGGTCTCCGAGCTGATAGTCCTTGCTGCTCCAAACATCGTCGAACTGTTCGGGCAGATGGTTGTTGTCTTAAAAATTTCCTCATCTGTTGACTCAGGGATTGAGACGTGGCTGCACGATCCGTTACAGCCATGCAGATAAGATTCCTGTCATCTCGACTACTAGTGATACGAGGCCATTGAGATCCAGCACGGTGTTCCGTATTACTCTCCTGAACCCACCAATTCCATATTCTGGTAACAGTCATTGGACTTCGACCAACGTGAGCAGCAATGTCGCGATACGATAAACCCAATCGCAGTAGGCTACAATCCGACCTTTATCAAAGTCAGAAACATGATGGTATGCATTTCTCCTCCTTACATGAGGCATCACAACAATGTTTCACCAGGCAACGCCTGTCAACTGCTGTTTGTGTATGAGAAATCGGTTGGAAACTTTCCTCATGTCAGCACGTTGTAGGTGTCGTCACCAGTGCCAAGCTTGTGTGAATGCTCTGAAAAGCTAATCATTTGCATATCACAGCATCTTCTCCCTGTCAGTTAAATTTCACGTCTGTAGCACGTCATGTTCGTGGTGTAGCAATTTTAATGGCCAGTAGTGTAAATTTCACTGCCAATGAAAATTAAGCCCACACTGGACCTCTGCAAGTAGCTGCACTTCAGTTATAATCACCCGATATTATTTGGTCCATGTTCAGGGCCTTCTTAATGGGGTTTCATACTTACCTCCTCTGGTTTCTATTTCTTAATCCATAGCTAGGACTACTTAAAGTAAGCGCATAAAAACTCTTTTATATTGCCACAAAAATTAGTGCAAAAATATCAGATTTTTCAGTTGTCAAACATCCAGCCTACTCCTCTAATATAGACACTATGGGCAGGGGTGGGAACCGTGCACAGCTCTCCATCACATCTGTTTGCTGGTGCTGCTGCTGTCTTTAATGACTACTTTACCTCTGCCTACTTATGATGTAAGTTAGTGTGATGGAGCACAAATCCATAAAGTTCTTGTATTTCACGTGCTTCATCTTCAGCTGCAGGTGGCTTTGCAGAATTTCTTTTGGGAGCACAGCTTGTCTATGTTTCCCCCGTGACTGTGGCCTCAGATCTACACCTTAAAAATTCATATTGTGTTCATTGGCTGGTTATAAAACAATTTTGATGGTTCTCCTATTTTGAAAATCAACCACTTGTAACACTCCCTTATCCTTCCAGATAAGTAGACCATGTTGAGAGGGTGACACAGCAAAATTATTTGTAGTATTTATAATATGAATTCTGACGACTAACTAGTTGATTGACAACAGAAGCACTGTAGTAGAGCTAGACTTTTTAGTTTTATTAATACATTTTCATCACACAGTTTGATATAACTAAAGAAATTCTTAAGTGCAAACAACTTTCTTATAAACACACACATTAAAAAAAGTTTTGCATTGCCTCAGTTCCGAAAGATCCGGAACCTGTACAGAAAATTGGAATAGAGATCAACATCAACATCAACATCATTTCCACCATTTTTATTGCTCATGAAAACCACACATTGCATGTGGTACCACCAGACAGCGAGATCTTCAGAGGTGGTGGTCCAGATTGCTGTACACACCGATACCTCTAATACCCAGTAGCATGTCCTCTTGCATTGATGTGTGCCTGTATTCATTGTAGAATACTATCCAAAAGTTCATCAAGGCAGTTATTCCAGATTGTCCCACTCCTCAACGGCGACTTGGTGTATATCCCTCAGAGTGGTTGGTGGGTCACATCATCCATAAACAGCCCTTTTCAATCTATCCCAGGCATGTTCGATAGGGTTCACATCTGGAGAACATGCTGACCACTCTAGTCGAGCAATGTTGTTAACCTGAAGGAAGTCATTCACAAGATGTGCACAATGGGGGTTCGAATTGTCATCCATGGAGACAAGTGCCTTGTCAATATGCTGCCGATATGGCTGCACTATCAGTTGGAGGATGCCATTCACATATTGTACAGCCATTACGGCACCTTCCATGAATACCAGTGGCATACATTGGCCTCACCTAATGCCACGTCAAAACAGCAGAGAACCTCCCCCTTGCTGCACACTCTGGACAGTGTGTCTAAGGCATTCGGACTGACCGGGTTGCCTCCAAATACGTCTCCGACGATTGTCTGGTCGAAAGCATGTGCGACACTCATCGGTGAAGAGAACGTGATGCCAATCCTGAACGGTCCATTCGGCATGTTGTTGGTCCCATCTATACTGTGCTGCATGGTGTCGTGGTTGCAAAGACATACCTTGCCATGGACGTCGGGAGTGAAGTTGCGCATATGCAGCCTATTGCACACAGTTTGAGTTGTAACACGACGTCCTGTGGCTGCACAAAAAGCATTATTCAACATGGTGGCATTGCTGTCAGGGTTCCTCTGAGCCATAATCCGTAGGTAGCGGTCATCTACTGCAGTAGTAGCCCTTGGGCAGTCTGTTTATGCGTGTCGTTTACAGTTCCTGCCTGTCTGTATTTCCTCCATGTCCAAACAACATTGCCCGCATCTCGTGGTCGTGCGGTAGCGTTCTCGCTTCCCACGCCCGGGTTCCCGGGTTCGATTCCCGGTGGGGTCAGGGATTTTCTCTGCCTCGTGATGGCTGGATGTTGTGTGCTGTCCTTAGGTTAGTTAGGTTTAAGTAGTTCTAAGTTCTAGGGGACTTATGACCACAGTAGTTGAGTCCCATAGTGCTCAGAGCCATTTTTCCAAACAACATCGCTGTTTTCACTCCGAGACACCTGGACAGTTCCCTTGTTGAGAGCCCTTCCTGGCACACGATAGAACCGCGATATTGACAGTCTAGTCATGGTTGAACTACAGACAACATGAGCCATGTACATCCTTCTTGGTGGAATGACTGGAACTGATCGACTGTCTGGACCCCCTCCACCTAATAGACGTTGCTCATGCATGGTTGTTTACGTCTTTTGGCTGGTTTAGTGACATCTCTGAACAAAGGGACTGTGTCTGTGACAGAGTATCCACAGTCTTTGTCTCTCTTCAGGAGTTCTGGGAACTGGGGTGATGCAGAACTTTTTTTGATGTTAGTATTTACAAGGATCATGCTACAGAGAGTGATTCTAGCATTAAACCAAGAGCATGTCAGGTCAAGACACAGGTTGGAAAAAGTTTACACAAAAAAATAGAAGTGACACTGGCGTGCAACAACAACTGCTACAAGTATCTTCCTGCATTATTGATGCAGCAACAATTACTCCCTATATTATTGATATAAATAAATATCTTCACATCTAAACTTGCCACCCAAGTGGACATAAGTGGGGCCACTATGGTACGCAGAGTGCACGCCAACATTCAAGTGGCACACTTCTAACTGCCCGAGGTGGCTGCAGTGGCAGCCGAGGTACTGCCTGCCATCACCTGACCCACCATGCATGCACAGCACTACATCAGTGACACCTGATGCTGACGTGGATTGTGTCTTTATAAGGACAAGCATGGACCTCCGGTCCCTCAGTTGTTAATGTGTTTGAGAGTGTAATTACCTTAACTGTATTTGTGTTGCTTGCACTTCATGACCCAATAAATTGTATTTATTTTATTGCCATGTGTTTCCTTGTGTTCCTAGTTAGAGCACAAGTGGCAACAACAAGGGTTGAATTTTCATATGTTTCGGTTTCTGCGATTTCCTGCTATTCGGCTTCTCCATATACCAGATGTACAAGTATGAAATATGGATTTTTTTGTCTATAAAAACCATGTTAAATTCAGAAGAATGATAAATAGTGCTTTATTCAAAGTATGCTCTATCGTTTGTTATACATTTTCCTGGCAATTTTTGAATACCACACCAGTAAAAATTTTCCCCTATTGGTGCGAACCATTCATGGAGCCATTTTTTCACATCTTTGTATGAACCAAAGTGGTGCTCAGAAAGTGTGTGACACCTTGATGCAAACAAATGGTAATCGGAAGAAGTCATGTCTGGTGAGTAAGCCACATGGGGTAGAACATCCCAGCTGAGTGCTTCCAACATGTCATGAACTAGTTTTGCCGTATGTGAAGGAGCATTGTCACGAAGAAAAAGACTATGTTGCTCCTCTTCGATATTGTGGCCTTTCTAAAGCAGCCAACAGTTCAAACTGGTCAATAGTTGTTGGTAATGTTCAGGATTAACTGTTTCCCCGGGTTTTAACAGCTCATAATAGACCATGCCTCTCTGGTCCCACCAAACACAGAGCATCATCTTTCTGCCAAAGCAGTTCGGTCTTACATTCAATGTGAATGGTGTACCTCGGTCTACCCATGATTTTTTGCATTTGGGATTCACAAAATAAATCCACTTTTCATCCCCTACAACTATATGATGCAAAAATGACTTCCTTTTGTACCGAGTGAGCAAAACCTCCCATGTGTTTGCACTTTTCCAGTTGCTTGTCATTCAGCTCGTGTGGTACCCACCTTCCAATCTTCTAATCTTTCCCATCTCTCGTAGCCATCTTGCTCAGCAAGCTATTTTTGTGTTTATGAATTATCTTTGTTCAACAATGCTTTCAATTCCACATGTTTTTCTTTTTTTTTTTTTCCCCCCCCACATTCTTTGTCAGCAACATCAAAATCGCCATTTTTGAAATGTCGAAACCGCCGTTCACATGTATCTTGTGATGGAGCATATTCACCATAAGCTTCTCAAAGTAATCAGTATGATTGAGCAGCAGTTTTCTTCAAATGAAAACAAAAAATTAATGCTGTCCATGAGTGCTCTTTGTTCGGTATAAATTTTCAGATATTTAACACAACACTACAATACTATGCACAGACTTTTCCAATTTATCACTCATGTGCTTCTGACACTTGTTGATTTGTTGATGACATAACAAAATGGCGCAGTGTCAAATCTTTATAGCACAAACTGCATTGGTATGACATCTGCTGTCTGAAATCCTTATTTCATACTTGTACACCTGGTAGGCTTTACTTCAGCCCTTTCTGGAACAACGGCAGGTACATACAGCCATGCTGGAACAGTTGTTGGGCACGTTAACCCAAGTTCAGCCTCAGGTTGTTCACCTGACGCCGTTCCCATCCTATGATGAATCCACAGAAGTCTGGGACACTTATGACAAGCAGCCTCACCAACATTTTGTGATTTTCTGGATGGTCAACAAGGAGATCTGTAGGGCTCTTTTCTTGTCATGTAAACCCTCTCATATTAATCACTTATTGTGCCAGTTAGCTCCTCTGCAAGAACCAGCACCGTTTCTTTTGACAATATGTGACTTTTCTGTCCTCCTATCAGCAGAAGCATACACATGTCACTACATGTGTGGAATTCCACCAATGTTGCAAATACTCGCAGCTGTTGTATCAAGCTCGAGCAGCCAAGCTTCACAGCCTCAGTTGTAAGTATCCGTTTGTCACGGCTAAGTCTCAGGAGTCTTATGTGGACACCATGGTCAGAGACACAATCATTCATTGGCCCTGGATCAAAAGGTGGGTCAACACGCTCTTTAAGTTTGATGATGCAGCTGCGGTGCATGGAGCAAGGGGCAGTAGCTGAAGTACAAACAATCTGTATGGGTCAATTTGGACAAACACATTGTTGGCAGCAGGAGCAGTGAATGCAACTTCCTTTTAACCCCTGTTGTTTTGTACATCACACTTGCATGGCCTGCCCCTAGTGGTGGGGCTCTATAACAGCAGTATGCCATGCTCTGCACCTCCAGGAGCCATTGCAGGAATCAGTGGACAGCAATAGGCATACTGTTTCACCATTGTCTCCTCGTCAGAACAAATTTTTCATTGAAGTGCAAGTGATGGATCAGCCATTAATCCTACAAGTCGACACAGGGGCCATCATGTACACCAGGTCTGTGTCCTCACTGTTGGCATGTGTCGATCATCTATTGGTAAGCTATACAATTAGCAGATTCCTGTTTGTAGCCAATTCACAACCTGCAGAGTTTACAAGTCAGTTGTCCATTCCGTTACATACTTGGTGGTTAATGAGGCTAATACTGAAAATTTGTTTGGGCTGGATGACTTTGCTGCTTTTGATTTTTCTATTGCAGATGTGATGCATCTGGTGTCAGGTTAAGTGCCTTATCGTAAATTGGATTATGTGTGTTCTGAATTTTCTGATCTATTTGCCCCAGGATTTTGTATACATCTCTTTGGCAATGCCTCTGCTGTTACAGCTCTACAAGCGACTTTTTTTCCCTATCAGCTGATTGATCTCCACAGTTGAGAGGTAGCAACAGCACTACCTGCCACCAGAGATCATTGCTTACTGACTGGACTATAGACTTATTTCTGCCATTAGATCTCAGCACATGCTGGACTTGCCTCCCATGGTCTCTCAACTGAAGACACTCAAACCCCATTCAATACTGCACTCGACTCCATAGACCCAATATCTTCAGTTACCTCCATAGACACCTGGATACCATAATTATTGTGTTTCCTAATTGAAATTTGCTCTGTGAAGACCTCCGAAGTACATAAAATAGACACAGATTCAGTATGGTAAATTTTGACATTGAAGTGAAATGCCAGTACAGGTTAAGACTACATTTTAGATCCAAATATCACAGCAGCAATAATTTTTTTCTTAAATTCATGAAACTTTAAATCTTTTCATTGTGCCTCTCTGTGACTCAGCATCTCAGCTACATGGTGAGCAGTAATTGTCCTTTTCATAATATTGTCATTATTTCATCCTGGATTTTCTATTGTTGGAACTTGAAATTAAAATTACTGTTATTCTGCAGGAAAGAAGATGGTAGCAAGGAAAGAAATGATGATGAGATGGAAGCAGAGGACTCAGGAATGGAGACTGATGATAGTGAAACATCTGTAGTGAAAGCAGTACCTCCTATGAAAAGTGATAATAAATTGGACCTTCAGCAAAAAACACCAAAAGTCAAATCACAAAAGGTGGCTCTTGCTGATATAGAAGCAAAATTGGAAAGTATTCTCCATGAAAATGTTAACTGGTCTTTTGCACTCTTACCTGAGAAACTCAGCCCAAAAACAGAGTAAATTTACACATCTTTCAATATGTTCTGTAAAAAATTAAAAACTTTCATTGTTTCTGTTCACTTGAGAATTTTAATATCACAAAAAATAACAGTAACATGGAAACTTTTATGTGCCTGTTGAGTATGGTTTTTGCAAGGGACCAAAACTAAATAGCACTGAGAGACTTTTCTTTCAAAGTTGATTTGAAGACAAGATATATTTATATGTGTATCATAGAAAAGTGAACATAGTTTATATACAGTAACCTGCTTAATTTGTCTATTGCATTTTGTAAGTACAAAGCTCATGCCATGACTACAGCAGTTATGAAAAGTGCTATACAGGACAGTGTGTTGATGTCAAACTCTCTGAAACCTCTACAAGCCTAAAGTATACTTGACTGTTTCTTACTGCAGGTCATGTGAAATTTCTGTTTTCAGACCAACACACTGACCCATTTATATGAGTTTCAAGACACCTTTTTGACTACATAAAAGGGGGTAATAATTTCATATGGAAAATTATGTGACAGCGCTTCCTTTTAGTGGCAGTGAAAGAAAAAGTATAGTTTTATAGCTGTACAAATATGTAAAAAAATTCTTACAATATACATTATGTAAGTCAGAAATTATAAATAAAATTATTACTTTTAAAATAATAAATAACACATGAGAAAAATGTGATACACTCTGTACAAAACTTATTGTTTGTAATAAAATATTTCTTACATACATTTTTACATTATTAAAAATTATTTGTGACACACACACACATACACACATACACACACACACACACACACACACACACTTAGTAAAAAATAATTATATGCAGAAATTTTGGCACAAGCAAAAATCATACATCGTGTTTTGTAGATGTCGATAATGTAGCTGCTCACCACACTTAGTTTCATTGTGCTAGAGACAAAGAAACCATCAAGTACATTTCAATATGATAATCCATATTGGAAATGTGTGAAACACCACCCTCCTCATGTATCCCCCCCCCCCCCCCCCCTCTATTTTCTTCACACACACGTAACATTGTTATTAGATTCAGTTGTGACATTTAAGTTTTCATGTTGAGTCCACAAATTTTACATTAAGTCCACAAAATTATACAGATTACAAGTACAGAGAGAGCTGTATTCCCATTGTTCATGTAATTCATTGATATTATGTGCTAATTATTCAGTCTTCGTGAACTTGCACACAGCAGTTTCCCATTAATCTTTCATTCATAGTTTTCAGTAACTGCCATTGCGATTTAAAGGCTCTTTTTCTGCTGCATCAGATGGTCTGTTCCTCTTGAAGAATCCACACTGGAAGAGAGAGAGAAAATGCTTTACACTTTGACATCATAACAATTTTGTTTGAAGAATCTATTAAATGCAATGTTCATTGTATACACATTTAAGTGGATAGGCAAATTATTCATCAAAACTGATCATTTAAAAGTCAAAAGAAATTGTTGACACAATCATATTAAGTGAACCTTACAAATATTGGAAGATTAATGTTTGACACATGACTGAAAGAACAATACTGTCTGCAAAAAGAGGTTGCAAAGCAAAATTTTTAAAATGTGAATTCTTTCTTTTCTTCACAAATAAATAATACACTTATTTCTGTCCAGTACAGTAAGTGTTCAGACAGCAGGTGTACATCCCAATATTGTATCACGTTAAAAGTACATTTCAGACTCATATATATCATTTGTTTGGCAAGATTTATCGTTGAGAACAATGTCCACAATGTAGTGTAATGACAATCAAAGGAATATATTCCTGTATAAAATGTCAAACCTAATATGGCTTTCATAAATAACTACTTTACTTGTGATGATTAGATGGCACTGTAATAGAAAATGGGTAAGTGGGTGCAGCACCCAGCAACTGTTTGTTTATGTGTTGCTAATATAGTGTTACCTCTAAAAGATTAATACTCTGTATTTGTTATTATTTTATTTTAAGTAGGTCAGTGTGAAACAGCAAATCCAAAGTTTAGAATTTAATCCCAGCCCTTGCATGTTTTCTGACATTTAACACAGCACCAAACACTAGAAGTTTTGTCTGTCAGCCAGTAGGTTTCTGTTTAACAGGCTGTGTGAAGCAGTTTATGGATTGTTGAAAAGAAATTACATTTCACTTTCAGTGGAGCCACGATCAGTAAAGGATTGTAGTGTTCAAGCCAACCTCTATCTTGATGACACCTTTAGCAATTTTTGGATAATAAAAACAAAGCTCCGCGTACTTGCCCTAATAGGCCTTTCAACACTGGTAGCCAGTATCTGTTGCCAATTATGTCATTCACAGGCAGTATGTAGGGGTATGAGGTCAGACAACGCTCTCCTGGCTTTCGCCAGTTTCCCAGACTTTGAAACTGCTACTTCTCACTCTAACAGCTCCTTTGTGGCATCACAAGGCTGAGTGTACATCATTACAATCCTCCCACCAATAAATCCATGACACTACTGGAAATCAGATCCTCCAAACGCCGTGACCACTTAGCTACGGAGGCTATGAAGCTGGATCACTACTTTCTGCTGCTCTTCCGTTTGGTGAGTAACAATCTGCACTGTTACAATTAATGATGTAAGTTTTAAAATTCTTCCCATTTCAACTTCTTTTATTGTTACTTACCTTCCACAGCAGCAGTACTAATAACAAAAGTATCAGCACTCCTGCACATGCAGAGAGAACAACAACCCATAAAGGGACAATATCAGGCTTTACAGGCACGTCTGTTGAGATGGCATCTGTGAAAACTTCCTCACTTCTAATAACTGGGTAATAAGGCTTTCCAATATAAGGCAGTTGTGTCACCTGCATCGCCAAGAGTGATGACACCCGAAGTGGCTTATTTGAGGCAACCTATAACCAAAATAAATTACGAACATGTTATTTAAGAATAACAAAAATCAGCTTGCCTGTCAGTCTGGCTCACTACAATAGTCTTGAAATCATATTGCATTTTCTCCTTGATATAAGGAGTCTTAAATTAACTGGCCAAACTTTGTTACATTTTTCATGCTATTGATTTCAATACCCTACATTCTGCATTGCACGATTTCTTTCGAGTAATCATAAAGTCCCATGCATTACATGGTACCCTCCACCACAGAATGTACAGTTGCTCGTTTGTATGTATGTATGTATGTAGATGTAGAATGATGTAAATACCAAAACCAGGATGTAATAAATAGAGAAATATTGTAAAATGGGGACTGACAAAAATTCCTAATACTGAAGTGATATGTTTTAGTAAAAGAGATGAAACAACTGTCGGTTCTTAAACTACTACTACTACTACTACTACTACTACTACTACTAGTAGTAGTAGTAGTAGTAGTAGTAGTAGTAGTAGTAGTAGCAGCAGCTCTAATTCCTTTTCCAGATTTCTTCTTGGTTTCCTTCTCTGCTGCGTGCTCTATGTACACATTGAATAACAGGAGAATAGGCTACAATCCTGTTTTAGTCCCTTTCATGTCCTTCAAGTGCTATAACCAAAGTCTGGTATTGGTACAAATTGCAGACAGTCTTTTGCTCCTTGTATTTTATAAAGGTTGCAAGTTCCCTATTTAAAAATAAATAAGGAAACACATAGTTACATCAAAACCTTTATTTCCAACAGATGCAACAATGTTCGAGTTAATTTTTCGACATAATAACCATCAGAACTGAGACACTTGTCATATCGTGGGCTCAGTTTGTATTCCTGTGCTGGAGTCTTCAGCAGTTCTCCATCATTGTCAAAATGGTGACTGGAGGAGAGGAATTTCTTGAGGTGCAAGAAAAGATGGAACTTGCTGGGAGCAAGAGCAGGACTGTACAGTGGATGTTCAAACCGCTCCTTCAGAGCAGTTGTTATATGCCGAGCTTTCTGTGGGTGAACAGTGTCATGGGCAAGCACAATTTAGACAAAGATCACCTGCACTGAGCATTCCATGCCTCTTGTCTTTGGTGTCTTGTCACAATTTTCACTGTGTTTCAAAGTAACAATCAGTGTTCATTGTTTCATCTATGGGCAGAAAGTCAACAAATAGAATGCTGTTCCTGTCCCAGAACATCGTACACATTACTCTTTCCACAGACACAGTTTGAACTTCATCTTCACCATCACTGTGATGCCAATGTATTGATTGCTGTTTAGTTTTGGGGTATAATGAGCAACCCATATCTCATTGCACATGATAATCTGGCCAAGATATATCAATGCTGGTTGTAAGCAACTCATTTTGTGTTTTGGTCTCAGAGTTTTTGTCACCCACCTGGCACACACTTTCTTAAACTATAGATGCTTAGTCAGTTTCATGCAACAAGGACCACATTGTCTATGGAAAATAGCTGCTGAAATCCATAATCACACAGTGATGGTTCTCCATAATGTGCTGCCATACCAACTCCATAAGGCTGACATTCATGAGGAACAATCGTCCATGGTCCTCTTCAATATGGGCACTTCGATGACCTCGGAAAATTGTGGACACCAGCATCACACCATCAGTTTGTTCATGTCGTTTGGCCCATACACGTGACACAGCTGATGACAAATTTCAATCAGCATTGTATACCGTGCTAATAACTATCACCAACTAAATGTCAAAAGCCATTGCGGCAGTGCTGCTGACAACAGTCAGATTTGTCTGGCATTCATATGATTGTTACATCATAGTTCTGTTGTGTATATGCTACATTATGGCTAAATGCATTTACTGTTATAAATAGGGTTTGAATTTCTTCAGTCTGTCGTTTAAGATAAGTCATAATGTCAGTACTGCTTCACATGTTCCTACATTTTTGTGGAACCCACACTCATCCTCCATTAGATAGACTTGTAATGTTTGTGTCTTCTAGTTACTTTCCTTTGTAAATAAAAATATAAAATATAAGGCACAGGAAATATGAAGAGTCCAGTCCAGTGCAAGAAAATCTAAGCACATCAAAATAGTGTAACTGTGCTGTAAGTTGTTACTCTACTTTGTAAAAATTGAAAAATTTGCTGCTGAAATGTCATTCTGAATCCTTTTACTGAAAACCGTAGGTACATTATTTAAATTTATTGTGAAATATATTCTGCAAGGTTAGAAGATGTAAACAATTTTTGTGTTGTGTTACACCATAAATCAGTCTGAATTGTGAATAAAGGCATTCTGAAATAAATGTCACATATTTAGTTGAAACATTTGTAGTGAACTTTAAAAAGCTGATATTTTAAAATGTTGCAAGGGAGTTAATGGCTTCATTGTAAACCATGATTCTTATTTACAACAGAATCCTCAGTACTATGATTCTTACTTACAAAAGAAACCTTGGTATTCATATGAGGTTGAGTCCCATCCGGTAAACATAGTTTTATGCATTAGTTAAAAAATAACATAGCAATCTGTTATGGGGAAGTAAAGGGGAGCAAAGCACCAACAGAAAGTGTGTACCCCTGGAAATGGTTGAGGCTAAAGTGGAATGACATGTAATTAGCTTTTAACAAGCAGTGATTCATTCTTTATAATTATGATTCTTAAATTACAGATAGCTTTGATGTTGGGTGCCATATTTATTTCTTACAGGCAGGGTACTTTCTCCATAGACAATGTTCGTGACTGTATTATGATCTTATCCGATAGCCTTACTTATTAAAGCAACTACTAATAATTTTATAGAATTCGCTGCCATTGCTTGATAGAATAGTTTCATATTTATAGAGTGGAAAAGCTAATTGATCTAAGTAACAAAAGTGAGCAATTAGCATTTATATTTATTTATTTATTATCTTAATACCTTCTCCGGTAATCACTGTACTGACATTAGTGGGTAACTGCATGCCAAAGAGATCTAAGGGCCACAGCATTACTGCTAACTTGTGTTTGAAACATTTGGATAACCGCAATTTTTTTTTAATTTAATTTTATTTTTTATGTTTATTTTTTGCTCTTTTAGTTTATTGTTCTACTTGGATTTTTGTGTTTTGTGAAACTGATGTCCCAGCTTTCAGTTCAGTGGGAAATGGGAAAGAGAAATAGAAAATGAATCTGGCTTTATAAGCAGCACTCTGCGAGGCAGTGATGTTTAAGTCTTTAAGACTTACAGATGGTTTTTGCACTCCCCAAATTTACAGCAGTTGTCTGTTATCTAGTTATAACTTGTGTGTGTGACGTGAGAGGCAATTTGGCATAGGTCAAAAACATATGTTCTCCTGCATTTTGGAGCCATGAATATGGGACTCGACAAAAGGTTGATTTTGATTTTATATTTTTATCTTGTCACTAATGGTACCTTTTATCCTGAAAGTTCATAAATATCACGACTAAACCTCTTCGATTTTGACTGAGCCTCAAAAAAAACACAAAGACCAATGGGGCTTGCTGTTAGCTGGACTTGATGGCTGTTCGTCAAAAAAGAAGATCCTGGAATTGTTTATTTCCATCTCGGAAAGCTATAATGACGTCCTTCAGTGGATCGAACAGTTTTCTCTGAACTAAGGGATCAATGTCCATCATGTGAGATTAGCAAAATTTTTGTACTTTCCGTCTGTACTGCCCTGGAGTGTGAGAGAGAAGGAAAAGAATATTCATGCTGTACTTTAATTTTTGAGAAGGGGAGTAAGGAATTTTATAACTGAATTCTAACTGCCTATCAATGTATTTAATATCAGATTGGTCAACTTAACATGGACACAGATATTTTCTGACTGAAAAATTGGAAAAAGTACGGCTGACCTATGTCATTTTTGCCTGAACATTTTCATCATTTCCAGTGGCTAAGAAAAAAATGAATAATGAATTTGCTTTAGTTCTTTCCTCCATATAGTTTTTCTCTTGTCTAGGAAGTAATGCATTTGCCAATTTGATCAACTAGTTTTTCCACCCTACATTTGTGAGTGAAACAGAGTTTGTGGTTGTAGAGTTACAACTAACTGATTATGGTTACAAAGACATAGCAGTTTTACATTATCCTTACCTTTTTAAGTGTTTGCACCCATGCTCGTGAACGTATCTGAATGTTTATTTCTTGATCTTTGATAAATTTCTTAACAACACATCTGAGACGAATACATTTTGTAGAATTGCACTGGATCAGTTGTTGAAAGTCATTGTCGGTTGCAACATCCCTTCTGAATCTATTGTAAAGCTTAAATTTATCTGTTTTCTCTTTGGATTGCTGCAAATTGGCTGAATGCCTAGAATTATCAGCATTCATGCTATCTGTTTCTTCATAGTACTCATCTTCCTCCTCATACTCATATTCTGTTTCTCCATCCACACTCTCATAATGCCTCTCTTCTGTGGCACTGGGATAAGACTGGCTATGACTCCATTGTTGAGAACTATATTTTCTGACACCACTTCCAATATCCTCAGTACTGCTGGCAAGGTGGGAATGTGCACTCTGTGCTGAGCCTGATGAATGATGCTGTGAAGCAGTGCCTCTGCTAATGTCGTTCAGTGTCCTGTGTGTCCCTGACTGACTAACAGTGTTTGGTTCGCCTGAAATCCAATAATGTTTCAACTGACCATCAGAAGTGACAGATCCAGGGAAGAGGTGTTCTTCAACATGTAAGGTATCCGAAGTCTCTTCACCTCCAAAACCAGGAGCAGGTACAAAACGAATGCCACCTTCTTTTGCAACGGGCTGCACAATACTGTGATCAGTCACCACATGTGCAGTACTACTGTACTGAGATGTATTAGGAGATGGACGATGATGTACTTGTGATGACTCATAACTTTCAACTGATTTATTGATTCCAGCACCCATAGCACCTGTTTCCACTAGACCGAAAGCTCGTTCACTGTCTTCAGAAGTAGAAAAGCTGTAGTTGCTATAATGTCGTGTAGGCTTTCCACTTTCATCCCAAGTAACTGTATAGTTTCGGTAAGTATAGATCCTTCTTCCTGTGCTAGTTTCATTGTCTGGTCCATAATAATAAGTAATATTGTATCCTTCACCACCGTCGTGTCCCTTTTCGAACTGCTGTTTATATGTTAGACCACCTCCTTCACTTACGGTCGATGACGATTGCCCTGTTGACAATTTATCTTCTGAGAAAATTCCACCCTCTGCTTTGTGTTCTACATGTGTTGTGTCTGCACCTGCTATTTGGTGATACGTAGTGTTACTAGATGTTACACGGTGTGTTTCAGTGATTGTAGATCTGCCGCCAACTGTTACTTCTGATGTAGTTTTTGATACAGAACTTCCTCCTGCATCTATGTTTCCTTGCTGAGTAGAGTAGATTGATCCTTCCAGACCTTTTCCTCTCTGTTCAATCTGCACAAACAAATAAAATAAAATAGCACATTTTAGTTATTTAACCATATTAAATGCTTTTAGAGAGAATGTTTAAGATCTACATGATACACAATTTGCATATTCGTGATCATAGTCTTGGACTTATAAAAATGATAGAAATTTGAAACTGTGCAACTGATTTATCTTCCAGTATTCTGAATATTTCAGTTCGCACTCTTAAATCTTTCCTAACTAAGTTTAACTTTAATAAATCATGAGTCAGGATTGTTTACGAGTGCTAGCTTCAAGAAGAGAAAAATGCAGTACTGTGATAGACACATACAAAAAGTAAAAATTGGGGAAGGTTAAAAAGGAAGGGCAGGTCGCTCAGACCGAAAAAAAAAAGTTCCCCAATAATAACTAGAAGAGACTTGAGCCTTCCAACAAATGATAGAATAATTACAGTTTTTTAAGTGGTTGATGTGGCAAGATATGATACAAAATAATACCATATGCTTTCTCTGAAAACTAAATGGAGCATATAGTTCATTATCACGCTTATGATGGAAATATAATAGATCTGTCTTCTTTGAGGGTGTCCACCCTGAAACCAGTATCACTGACCATGAGGTTGCTGTAGCAACAGTGATTACCAAAATACAAAGGGCAACAAATACAAGCAGAAAGATTTACATCTTCAGTTCACAAGGTTAACTGGCAGTAGGATCATATCTCAAGGTAGACAGAAGCATGTAGAGGAACTGTGGCTCAAGATTAAAGGGATGCTTTATGAATGAAAAATACATGACACCTGTTTAATATTCCACAATATTTATTATTTAACTAACTGAGTTTTGGCTGTTTGGTCATCATTGGGTAAAAAAATAAATCTGTGTGGCTCTGAATTTTAAGAGATCAAAGACTTTAAACTATAACTAAACAAATAAAAGTATTATAGAACATTACACAAGTGTTGTGTGTTTTGTTCATAATGTATGAAGTACTAAACTGTGAACCAACAGAACAGCTGATGAACACATTTAAAAAAATAGCTGACTGAGGACTATAGAACAGTTCCTTTTGGGAGAGACCCTGCTTGATAAACAGTCTGTTTCTTTACAAGTTTCTGTACACAGTGGCTACTGCACAGTTATGTAAAACATAACATTGAGCTATAGATAGAAAGATGTCAAATGAAACGTGTTTGACAATCAAAAGTCCAATATATGAAATCTTTAATGACTGCCACAGCAAAAGTAAAATGCCTCCTACAAAACACAAAGAAATTGTAATCTTATGTTAAAGCTGACAGTGGCATCATAGTTAGTGTCTAGACATATGTGGATGACACAGAAACCAAAATTGAGGATAGCAGAGCAAAAACAAATTCTGAACTCCATTTTCAAATTTCCTTTCCAAAAATGATCCAGAGGTACTGCTCCAGTTTAACACTCTCACCTCTGCAAGTATCATATAATATGGTTTTTAGCTGAGTTATCTCCTTTTTAAACAATAATATACTGTAGACCCTAGATTAAAAAACTATGCAGTGACTGGAAGAAAGCACAGGTCACAGCTGTCTACAAGAATGGTAGCTAGAAGTGATCCAGAAAACCACTATACAATGTCATTGAGATCTGTTGTTGCAGGACATTAAAACATATTCTGAGATAAAACATAGTGAGTTATCTTGAACACAGTAACCTCCTCCATAATAACAAGTTTATATTAGGAAAACACTGGTCATAGGAGAAATACTGTACTTTCCTCAGATGACACCCTAAACACCATGGATCAAGACAGTCATGTAAATGCGGTATTTCTTGACTTTTGAAAAGTTTTTGGCTTTGTACCACATCAACACATGGTAATGAGAGTACAGCCCTGTTATGTGACCTATGTTAGGATCTACCTGTTCATTTGTATTAATGACCTGGCTGACAGTATCAATAGTAACCTCAGACATTTTGCCGATGATGCAGTTATATATGAGTATAATACGACACTATCTGAAAAAAGATTCACAAATATTTAATCAGAGATTCATTAGATTTAAAAGTGGTACAAAGATTGACAACTTGCTTTAAACATTCAGATGTGTAATACAGGGTGGCCCAGGAGGAATGGTTAGAATTTAGGGACAATGTGAAACACATCTCTTCTAGTGAACAACTGTTCATAGCTCTTAAGGTATGCATTTTAGACCCAATGTTTACAAGGATTCTGCTTTGAATGTTCATCCCTGTCACATCCCTGAATACTAACCATTCTTCCTGAGACACACTGTACTGCACACTTCAAAAAATGGGTGAAACTCATAGCATTTGGCTACAACCGCTGTGAGTCTCAGTTGGAATCAGTCAACTCGTACAAAGAACAGGATGTATCAGTTTGTAGGGATATAAAATGAAATGATCACATAGGCTGAGTCATAGATAAAGCAGGTTTAATTCTAGGATAGTGGGAAAATGCAGCCTACAAATGCAACTGCTATAGAACTCTCTTCTGTTCTATCCTCAAATGTTTCTCAACCATAGCAGATAGTGCTAACAGCAGCTATTGAACATAAGCAGAGAAGTGCATCATGACTTTTCATGTAGGAGAGTCCTGGAAATGCTGGCAAAACTGAATTTTCAGGTTCCTGAGGATAGTCATCCTCCTTTGTAAGCAAGGTGGTGCAGGATAGTCATCAACCATCCTGCACCACCTTGCTTACAAAGTTTCAAGTAGCAGAATAATCCAAAATTACATCTCATCCCACTAAATATTACACATGTAAGGACCCCAAATATAACATTAGACTAACTGCAGTGTGCACAGAGGATTTTAACAGTAATTTTTTGTGCTCCATATGTGAACAAAAAGGGAAGAAATCGTAATAAGCAAAGCGCCTTTTGCTATGCACTTAACAACGATTTGCACATTGTAGATGTAGATGAGCACCCTGTCTCAAGTAATAAATTTCATATTTTATTTCCCTATTTTAATTGTAATGTTTAACATATAGTGAAGAGTATTTGACTATTTAACTGACAATTCACAAATAGAATTTTAATGCTTTGTTGAATTTCTCCATTTAACATTTAAAGCATTGTTATATAAAAATTACATTCCAATATGGTGTAGTTGGAAATGTCACATTAAAAAGAAGTGTGTTAGTTAATGAGATAAAGGTGGTTGTTGTGGTCTTCAGTTCAAAGATGGTTTGATGCAGCTTCCATGTTAATTCTTCCTGAGCAGTCTCTTCATTTCTGCATAACTACAGCAACTTACATCCATTTGAATCTGCTTACTATGTCCAAGCCTTGGTCTCCCTCTCCAATTTTACTGTCCACACTTACCCCCCCCCCCCCTCTCTCTTTCTCTCTCTCTCTCTCTCTCTCTCTCTCTCTCTCTCTCTCTCAAAGTAAACCATCCGCGATGCCTCAGGATTTCAGAATTTGTCCTAATACCCAATACCTTCTTTTGTTCAAGTTTATTTTTCCCCCTATTTGAGTCAGTAATTTATCATTAGTTATTTGATCTAACCATCTAACCTTCAGCATTCTTCAGTGGACTACAATCCAAAATCTTGTGGGAACTGTCTACCATCCAGATTTCACTTTCATACGAGGCTGTACCCCTGCCAAACAGCTTCAGAAAAGGCTCCCTAACGCTTAAATTTATATTTGATGTTAACATGTTTCAAGCCTGCATTTCATATCCCCTTTACTTCTGCCTTCATCTGTTACTTGTAGGTTCAGTATTGCTTAAATTTTCTGACATTTCTGTGGCACCAAAATGATCTCCCCCCCCCCCCCCCCCCCCTCCCCCAATATTAGCTTCCAGCAGTCATTTCATTCTTTTGTAGATAAGTTGTGTTACTATTTTGCAACCGTTAATTGTGGTTTGATAATATACATAGCTGACAGCATATACCCTCTTTGTCATTGGGATTATTACACTTTTCTCAGAGTATTTTGCCTGTCTTTTATATCCTACTTAGCAGATGGTATGGTTTTGTGTCTGGTTCTCCCAAGCATTTTAATCATTCCTTTAGGAACGTCAGGCACTCCAGGTATCTTGTTTTGACTAGGAATCCATTTCTTCTTTCATTTCCATTTCCATTACCACCACCTTTCAGATTCTCCTGACTTGCTTTGAACTGTCTGGCCATCTGAGCTCTGAATGTTCATGCAGCTGCTTCTCTTTTCTCCAAAGATATTTTCATTTTGTAACTTAAATTTGACATTTCATTTGTTACCCAAGGATGTGTTATTGTCTGCTGTCATCATTCTCTACCCATCGACCTTCTATTGTATTTCTTTTGCCTACTTCAGTCAGTTATTGCCTAATGCTCCCTTTTAAACTCTCAACAATCTTTCTATCTTCTACATTATCCAGATCATATATCCTTAACTTCCAATCATTCTGGATTTTCTACATCTTCAATCAGCATTTCATAACTAATAAATTGTGGTAGGTACCACATCTGTTCCTGGAAATACTCTGCAGTTTAAAATCTGGTTAGGAATTCTGGTGTCTCCACGTCTTCCACATGCACAAGTTTCTTTTACTGTTTATAAAACAAGGTTTACTAATGATTAAACAGTGCTCTGTGCAGAATTCTACCAGATGGCTTCCCTTTTCATTCTTTTACCCCATTCCATGTTCACCTACTACTGAATTCCTATCCCCCATCAAAATTATATTTTCAAGACATGGTGAATAATTTCCTTTATCTCATCATACATTTTTAGATCTCGTTATCTGCAGAGCAACTGTGATGTGTCTTGGGTTTTTGTTTATCTTGGCTATGATGTGATCCACATGAGTTCCAAAAGAAGTTCGATTACTCGATAAATAGTACAATTCTCAAGGCTGTGAATTCAACTAAGTACCTGGGTGTTAAAATTACGAACAACTTCAGTTGGAAAGACCACATAGATAATATTGTGGGGAAGGCGAGCCAAAGGTTGCGTTTCATTGGCAGGACACTTAGAAGATGCAACAAGTCCACTAAAGAGACAGCTTACACTACACTCGTTCGTTCTCTGTTAGAATATTGCTGCGCGGTATGGGATCCTTACCAGGTGGGATTGACGGAGGACATTGAAAGGGTGCAAAAAAGGGCAGCTCGTTTTGTATTATCACGTAATAGGGGAGAGAGTGTGGCAGATATGAAATGCGAATTGGGATGGAAGTAATTACAGCAAAGACGTTTTTCGTCGCGGCGAGATCTATTTACGAAATTTCAGTCACCAACTTTCTCTTCCGAATGCGAAAATATTTTGTTGAGCCAAACCTACATAGGTAGGAATGATCATCAAAATAAAAAATAAGAGAAATCAGAGCTCGAACAGAAAGGTTTAGGTGTTCGTTTTTCCCGCGCGCTGTTCGGGAGTGGAATGGTAGAGAGATAGTATGATTGTGGTTCGATGAACCCTCTGCCAAGCACTTAAATGTGAATTGCAGAGTAATCTTGTAGATGTAAATGTAGATGTAGATAATGTGGTCATCTTGTTGTTCATAGTAAGACAATCACATTCCCGTTTTAAAATCTTACTCCTACATTACCTTTATTTGGTTTTGTATCATTTCTCTGCACAATCTGTCCATATCTCTTTTTAAATTATCTAACCTACCCATCAGATTAAATAGCTAACAGTCCACACTCCTACTGGTAGAAAGTTACATTTGTATTTTCTGATGACAAAATCCTCCCAAGTAGTCCCTGCCCAGAAGTCCAAATGGGGGACTATTTTAACTCCAGAATATTTTGCCCAAGAGGTGCCGTCATCATTTAACCATACAGTAGAGCCACATGACCTCAGGAAATATAATGTTTGTACTTTCTCCTTGCTTTCAGCTGTGACATAGTTAAAACACAGCATGGCCAGATTGGTTGATGGTACAAGGTAAGATCCTCTAATCATGCAAACTGTTGATCTGGCGACTACTGAACAGGCTGCTGTCCCTCTTCAGAAACCACAAGTTAGTCTGGCCTCTCCACAGATAACCTTCCAATGTGGTTGTGTCTACATTAGTGCTATCTGTTATGGCACATAAGCTATCCCATTATGTCAAAGTCCATGGTTTGTGGGAGAAATATAGATGACAACATGACTATATAAAACATTTGTGCTTTCTGCATATTAATTTCCAATACTTTTTATGGAGATATTTTTCAGTAAAGAAGACATAATATTGTATGAGTAATCATAGCATATTTATAAATTCGTTTTCAGATTTGAAGAACTTTATATCATTTTTACATTCAGCATCTGTACATTTTTCATGAAGTGATGTAACAGAAATAAACAATGTTCAGCATATACCACGACTGAATTGATTAAAAGCATCCATATTTTCATAAAGTTTTAAGCTGATACCAATCAGCATATGTAACATATTGTAATACAGTGTTAACTATAAAAGAATCTAGAGCTTGTAGTTTTTATATATTTACATTTTATTTTGCTCAGAACTCTGTGGTAATATTCTTTAAATACCATAGCTATTTTAACAATTCGAACATCATTATCACATATTGTCGTAATATACTACCAAATCAGTTGGTATGTTTTAAATGCCCACAAAGAACAAACAGTGTTTCTGTTTGATCTGTTAATTGTTAATACAGCAGTTTTCTTTAAACTTTGACAAGAGGTTTTCTCTCTGATATTTTGATTTTTATCCACATAATATGGTACTTGATAGCTAATGAACAAAAATAATGCATACAAAAGAACTCATTGTGAATGAGATGGAAATATAGATGCAACAAGTATGTACACTGGTGGAAAAAATAAGTATTTGATCAGCAGCTGAATAACAACAGTAAACAAAAATTAAACCATTAGAGTTGTGGTTTCACTCAAATAGATGACAACTGAAAAATCTGTAAGTAATGATGAAAAAGGTAAGACTTAAAACTGAATCAAACAATTGTAATGAATAGAGAAATAAACCAGCATGGATTAGTAGCAAGAAGAAAAATGAACTATGACAACTAAGAGGGTCAATGTAGGACACAGAGAGAATGAAGATGAAGGAATTAATTAAGATTTAACATTGGTGGTCATGAGAATATACAGTGTGCTAACAGTTAACTCATTGTGGAATTTAGTTATAGAGCATGATGATGGTAGTGAAACATTACCAAAATCATTTGAACATTGTTAAAGGATAGCTGGGTACTTCTGGAAATGGTAATGTGTAGAAGTCTGAAATGGAACATTAATTTTTCAATACATGTAGCTTGTACGTTCTGTAAGTCCAAAAAGTTAAATCTTGGTTATTTGAGGGAACAATAAAACTTGACAAACAGACAGTGAAGTTTTCCTTACCTTTAGAGTAAAAGGATTTGCATCTACCAGCTTGTCACAGACAATAGGACCACTGACGTCAGGTTGCTCCAGTACATAAAAGAAGGGATCACCTTAACATATAAGAGAATTTATTTGATGTTAAATGTTTGATTTTAATACTGCATCATTAAATATAATATTATTTAAAACATGCATCAAATTGTACCTGCAAGTGTGTACATTGGCCAAAGGACATACACTTCAGCTTCCACAATGTCAGATGGCCCTTGATTGACTATTGTGTATGTATGTGTCACCTGGGGTCCAATCTCTGACTCACGAGTTATATTGACAGCACTGTAGGCTGTTGCATTATAATATAATTCTTGTGGATTTGATGCTCTGCAATAGAAGTATCACATCAATTACAAAGTTTCATATGTTCATCGCTGAGTAATTGAATTACAGATAATGTCTGCATTGGAGAGAGTGATAATGTCACTAAAGGAAATGGAATAGTTCAGCTTATCACATCACATCACATAACTGGATTGTTATCAAGCCTTTTACTGGCTGTTTGCTTGAGGGTCCAGCAAAATATTGACAAGGCCACTGTATTTGATAGTAGGTGTGAGATTGTAATATACTCAGTCTCCAAAGTTGCGTAGGTACTAGTTCTTCCAAGTGCCACTATTCAAAGGGTACACCATAAACACATCATTTCAAGCAAAACTTGTTGCAAGAATGAACTACAATGTGTAAACTGTAAATAATTTGTAACTAAAGGCAACAACTCAATAAGTAGTAGAGGTGTTTGGTCATTGACAGACACACAGACAAGACTGAAAACTCTCTCTCTCTCTCTCTCTCTCTCTCTCTCTCTCTCTCTCTCTCTCTTTCACACACACACACACACACACACACACACACACACACACATATACACACGTGTGTGTGTGTGTGTGTGTGTGTGTGTGGGGGGGGGGGGGGGGGCACATGCACATGCGCATGTGTGTAGACGTTCTAGCCCAAAACAGAATTAATCTGAAAGCTAGAGGATTTTTCTACCTTTGCTTCCCAATTACTTAAGAGTCTACCAGAACTTCCCCTGTAGAGGTTCTGTCTGCATAGATGGGCCACAGTAGGCAAGTCATTAAGCTGGTTCAATGCTGGACAGCAATAAGCAGTGAATACTCATACATTTCAGAACCACACAGGTACCATAATTCCTGTCTGCTACAACTCCTATAGCAAACGTGCGGAAAGCTATAATATCTCTGTCATAATAACTCTCCAGTCCTGGAAGTGGCTTCTCGTCTCCTCTTACTATAGCCAAGGTCATCCATGAATTTCCTGTTACAACCTCTGTAGTAGTGCAAGAAAAATTAATCTTACACCCTACAAATGTAATTGGACCAGTAAGAAGTTCTAGTTGAGAGACTTCAGTAGGAGTAATATAAAAGCTGCTGACAGTCTTGTATACTCCTCATCATGCATCACAGGGCACATAGATTAGCATAAGTACAGAAACATCATCATTTGATGTTGAAATTGTGGGAACAGTAAACCTGAGCTGTCGAGGTACGATACATGTTATGGTGATGGCTGGGTATGAGTATGTCAAAAACTACATCATATGATGCATCCCTGTTTCCAGAAGGGCACAATTCACACAATTAGTGGTTGCAGTCTTATGTAGGCAATCTTTAAAAGGGATGAAATAAGGTTTCTGATTTGTCTGTGACTGTCTGTCACCAGCGAGTAATACAGGGACCTTTGGTCAAATCATGTGCATAGTTTCTTTCGTCTACAACACATCACAAGCAATATGCAGCACAACTTCATTCCTGATGAACACTCCACAGACATGCTCATGCACCCCCATCCCTCTGAGTCACCTAGTTTTGACACTCTAGAGGTGGCATCAAACAAGATGTGCTGGCCTTGGACCCACCTGTGACTAATCTCCAAGAGTTATGAACAATAGTTGAGTGGTAATGAATCAGAACAACTCCAAACACTTTGGTGTCTTGTGGAGTCACTGTCACAATTCTTGCCACCATCATCAGGGCAAAAGAGGCTTCTACATTCTGTTAGTTATATCTGAGTAATTCAATTCCTCATAAATGTACATTATATAAACCAAGGAATATTCATAAACCGTAGTAAGCAAAATCTCATAGTTATGTAAACAGTGTTGAATTCATTGTACACTCACATGTCCATAATCAGTATTGGTAGAAGCATTGCTTTCATGCATCCTAACTTCAAGGAGGAAAGGCACTTCTCATTTTTTTAAAACCCACTCGCTGTCATATGCTCGGAAGTAACATGTTCCTAATTTGAGAAATGGTGACAACCTGGAGCTAGTCAAGCAATGCCCCAACACTCCATATGTAGCAGTTTGAGATTACAGCTTTTAGGGCATACAAAGGTGTAATAAAGGAAAAAATATAGAGGCAATTAGAAAATAAATTATTTTCTAACATCTCATAACTGTAATAAAATAAAGAAGGAAAATATTTCTAGTTATAAAGAAGGTGCACAGAGAGATATACAGGCTGTTTGGGGAGGAAAGGTCAATATTTTAAACAGTGATAGTATAAGTAACTCTGAACAAAAAATGTTTTATGAACATAGGTCTGCAAATGCTTCATTAGGGAGGTATGGGTATTGAAAGGAACTTTAATTCTGCAAAATTGATGTGCACAACATGAACGTATATGTAATACAACTGGACCGTGATATGATGTGATTTTCTTGCAAACAATGCATGGGTACATGCCATCTTTATGCTATTCAACCCAACACATATTATGGTCATGTGACATACGTAGTACAATCACCCTTTGTTTGCGCAGTTGTGCCATGTAAGCCGCATTGTGAAGTGTACCAGTGACTGATCGGTTAGCTGTGTAGTGTATGTGTTAACTGTGTTCTTACAAGTGCTGCTAATAATGCCATGCATCAACAGTAATGAAGAATATGTAGATATGGTGTATGTTTGTGGCTTCTGCTACAGTAGCGCTACAGCTGCAAGAGAATGCCACAGGCACTTTCTGACTCCATGATTACCTGATCACACTGTGTTTACCAAAGTGTTTATCACTTTGCATTCAACAGGCTCTCTTCCAAGTAGACATTTTTCATCTGAGCGCACACATGAACAAACTTTGCAAGAACAGGAAGAAATTATCACAAGCGTTGAGCAAAGTCCCAGTACGAGCATACGAAGAATGTTCCCCCGTATGAATATCCCAGAGACATGTGCATGGGAAACATTACATGTGGAAAACCTGTATCCATTTCACATACAGCGTGTCCAAAATCTCCACATTGGTAACAATGCCCAATGACTTCAATTCTGTCACTGGGTAATTGAGAATAACCATTTGCTTCCATACATACTATTTGTTGACGAAGCCTAATTTTCACGACATGTAATAAACAGCACACGCAATAGTCATCAATGGTCACGGGAAAATACATACGCTTCAGTGGATAGCAATTTCCAAGTTTGTTTTGCCTTAAAAGTTTGGTACGGCATGATCGTTACCTTTTGATAGGTCCATTTATTATCAATCAGTGATTGACAGGAGAGAGGTACCTGTATTTTTTGGAAAATTCATTTGTGGAACTATTGGTAGACATTCCTTTAGCTAAGTGAACTGAAATGTACTTTCAACATGATGGTGCCCCTCCACACGTTACCTTACATGTGAGGGATCATCTCAACCGCGCCTACTCTAATTGCAGGATTGACTGTGGTGGTGCTATTAACTGGCCTCCAAGATCACCTGTCCTTATGCCTCTAGATTTCTGTGTATGGCGGTTGGATGAAATCAGAGGTGCGCAAAGTGAAAGTAAATAAATGAGATGAACTGCTTCATCGCATCATGCTGAATTGATTAGGAACTAACCATGGGCAATTGAACAAGCAACATAACATGTTATCACTAGAGCTCAAAAGTGCATTGATGTTGGTGCTGGGATATTTGAACCTGTTCTGTGAACTGTATAACATCTGTACGATCAGTGTTAAAGCCATTTGTAAAAGACGTGGTTCGTCTTTTTCAACTGAATACATGTAACATGCATGTTGTAATGCATTATATAGTAAATGCAAAATAAATAAACATTTTGTAAAACTGTTTAATGTAATTATACTTCTCTTTAACATTGTTTTCAAGAAAATCATGTTATGGTCCAGTTGTGCATATATGTTCATGTTGTGCACATCAGTTTTGCAGAATTAAAGTTCCTTTCAATACCCATCCCTCTCTAGCGAAGCATTTGTGAACCTGTGTTCATATAACACTTTTTGTTCAGAATTACTTATACTATCACTGTGTAAAATATTGACCTTTCCTCCCCAAACACCCTGTATATGACTTAGGAACAAAGGTTCCTATTCTATTTCTCTATGAGCTATCACTTGGCAGGTAGAATTTTTTTATGGCTTTCTACCTTCTTCCGGTAATCTTTTCAGCATTTCATTCCTCACCCAATTCAAGAAATGTGTGTAGATGGATATTCAACATTCTTAATTACAAATAAAGTGAAACAGCTCAGTACCTGATTAGAGATGAGTGCAATAAAAGAATTGCTATCATTAGGCTAGAAATATACTGCAGACATACTAGTTCATCATCCAAGGAGGACTAATTAAGCAAGCTTAATGAATTTATAAATAATTTGGCAGAAAAATATAATTATGCACAAGTCAAACAGCAATAAATGCTTGACACAATGGCCAACACTGAAGTGATGTTCAGACTATAACTGAAGCGTGAGTCGCACATAGGCACAACAAAAAGACTCTCACAATTATAGCTTTTGGCTGTTAAGGCCTTTGTCAACAATAGACAGACACACGTGCATGTGCACGCACACACACACAACTGCAGTCCCAGGCAACTGAAATCACACTGCGAGCAGCAGCACCAATGCATGATGGGAGTGGTGACTGGGTGGGGTAAGGAGAAGGCTGGAGCTGGAAGGGGGGGGGGATAGTATGGTGGAGGTGGCGGACAGCAAAGTGTTGCAGGTTAGACTGAAGGCAGGGGAGATGTGAGGCGGGTGGGGAGGGGGGGGGGAGAGCGGGGTAGCGGAAAAGGAGAGAAATAAAAATACTGGGTGTGGTAGTGGAATGATGACTGCGTAGTGCTGTAATGGGAACAGGGAAGGGGCTGGATGGGTGAGGACAGTGACTGTTTGACTTTGTTAGTCACTGTCCTCACCCATCCAGCCCCTTCCCTGTTCCCGTTCCAGCACTACTCAGCCGTCATTCCACCACCCCACGCAGTCTTTTTATTTCTCTCCTTTTCCACTACTTCCCCCAACCCCCCATCTCTCCCCTACCCACAGTCTAACCTGCGGCATTTTGCTGTGCACGACTCCCACATTACTATCCCTCCCCCCTTCCTTCTCCAGGCTCCTCCTTACCCCCACCCAGTTGCGACTCCCATCATGCACTGGTGCTGCTGCTCACAGTGTGAGTTCAGTTGCCTGAGTCTGCAGTCGTGTGTGTGTGTGTGCGTGTGTGTGTGTGTGTGTGTGTGTGTTGTTGACAAATGCGTTAATGGCCGAAAGCTATAATTGTGAGAGTCTTTTTGTTATGCCTATCTGTGACTCAGGATCTCCACTATATAATGAGTAGCAACTTTCCTTCTCATAATATTCTTACATTCCATCCTGAATTTTCCATTGTTTGAAGCATGATAAAGCTGTATCAGTCACAAAATTTACTTACAAGAAATCACTGTTAGTACATGGCACAAAGTGGCAGCAATTATTCTTCAGTTAATATCTCAGATGCTGAAAGTGGTAGTTGGTACTGAACTAATATGTTGCCAAGCTACTGAGGTTACAGTCGAGACAATCCAGGTCTGAATCCTTGTGCAGCTATCCTGTGTCAACTTGTCCATGTTTTTCTTAAACATTCAGTTTAAATATCTGAATGCTTCTTCAGCAAATCAACAACTGATTCTTTTTCTACTGTTGTCAAAACAGAACTCAAGTTCCTTCTCTAATGGACATTTGAAATATCCATCTCATAAACAACTCCCCCCCCCCCCCCCCCCCCCCAATCTCCCCTGTAGTAAAAGACTGAAAGAGGACACCATTCTGAAGATAAGACATTCTATATAGGCAACTATTTGTCAAAAACTTCATCGTGATGATGGGATCACTGGAAATAATTCAAATATGATTTTAACAGTTCAGTGAACATTGTTAGTGATAAACAATGTTTGATAGATCATTACACCGCATCCACATCCAAGGGTTCTATGTAATTAAGTTGGAGTGAAGAATGAAATATAATGTACATGTGACATATAGTAATATACTGAAAAGAATAATTAGCCTATGCAAAGCAATGAAACAACGCCACATACCCAAAGTTAGTACATGGTAAAGTGGCTGTGTGTGTGCGCAACACAAGACACTTCATAACAAAATATAAAATAAATATAATTTAGTGAGCCTATGAGGAATATCAATCTGAATAACTTCTAACTGAATGTATAGCATAACAGCAGTAACTACAAAGTGTACAACTTAGCTTCCACCGTTTGCCGATAGGTGGCGACAATGGTAAGTAGCGGTCAAAAGAAACAGATCGCAGACATCAGGCAGTTACCTTGGACCTCAGTCAAAATAACCTCATTGAAACATTAGTTGATTTGTGTCTGCATCATAAAGTTGTTCTTGATTGAAAATGTCAGTTTACAAGCCTAATTCTTGTCATTTGCGGGCGGTGTTACTGTTTTGTTTCAATGTGAAGAAAACGGCAGCTGAGTCTCATAAAATGTTCTCAAGTACATTTGGTAAGGACACTATTAGTGAAAGAATGTATCATGAGTGGTTTCAATGCTTCAAAAACAGTGATTGTAATGTCGTAGACCGGTATAGCGGTGGAAGAGAGAATGTTTTCAAAGATGCAGAATAGGAGACATTGCTGAGTGAAGACTTACATCAAATTCAAGAAGAATTGGCACAATTAGTGGGAGTGATGCAGCAAGTCATTTCAAAATGTCTCAAGGCTATGGGCATGATTCAGAAAGAAGGAACTTGGATCCCGTGTGAGCTGAAACCAAGAGACATTGAAAGGCGTTTGTGTTTGTGAACAGTTGCTTCAGAGGCAAAAACAGAAGGGATTTCTGCATCGCATTGTGACCGGGGATGAAAAATGGGTTCATTATGATAACCATAAATGCAAATAATCATGGGGATATCCCGGCAATGTTTCAATGTCGACAGCCAAACCGAATATTCACGGCTCCAAGATCTTGCTCTCCATTTAGTGGGACCAGCTTGGCGTCGTGTACTATGAGGTGTTAAAACCAAGTGAAACAATCATAGGTGCTTGTTATCAAATGCAATTAATGTATTTGAGCAGAGCATTAGAAGACAAATGGCCACAATACAGCGAGAGGCATGATAAAGTGATTTTGCAGCACGGCAACAATTGACACCACGTTGCAAAATAGGTCAAAAACGTACTTGGAAAATTTAAAATGGGAAGTCCTACCCCACCTGCCATATTCTCCAGACATTGCTCCCTTTGACTATCACCTGTTTAGATCAATGGCACATAGCCTGGCTGACCAACACTCCTGATCTCATTAAGAAGCCACAAATTGGATTAATTTGTGGATCGCTTCAAAATATGGACAATTTTTTCGATGTGGGATTCATACACTGCCCAAAAGATGGGAGAAAGTAGTGGCCAGCGACGGAAAATACTTTGAATGATACATGTGTAACCAATTTGTTTCATTAAAGCCTCAAATGTTGGGGAAAAAATGGTGGAAGCAAAGTTGTACATGTTGTACTTTGGAATGGTCATGTTTTATTGGAAGAGTAAAATGCACAATGAGCATGTGGACCAAACAGGGATGAAGTCATATGAACATATGCAGAACACAGTTATATGGTGCAATATAACGTATCAATTTGATAATGTGGTGTGTTGCCTAACGTTTATCTAACCAACAAATGAGGTCTGTAACATTTGAAAGTCTTTTTATTAGTTAAGAAATTTAGGATCACAAACTGTTTGGAAGTTTTTGCCATTGTTCATGCATTTACATGGCTATGGATGGATGCCATGCATCTTCTGGGAGTACAGCAGTTGCAGCTTTATCATGATTTTAGATACCTGTTGAGCTTTCAGTTATTCCACACTGCACTATCCTGTCTTGGTGATGTGGGGCATGCCTTGGAAAAAGTGTACTGTGACAATAATGATGATCTCATCAAGAACAGGAGAATCATCTCAGTATATGTCAAATATGTATTACTTCTGTGGTGTTATCATTCCTGAGTTGAGGTTATTGTGGTGTTTCTATACGGAGATGGTAATATGAACAGCTACTGTATTTGAGAGTAAGAATATATGTCACATTAATTTGAGAAGTCTCATATTTATTTTCCAAATTGGGTATTTTGCTGTACTTTTGGCTTCCAGTGACCACTGCAGAATTTGGAAAACAAAGTCCCAGCTGTTCAAAATTGTCAGCCATGAAGAAGTAACAAGGTGAGTAAATTAATATACTGAAGTTACAGCTCACAAATAAACTAGTCATCTACAACCAACAGGAACACCGCAATTGATACATATGTGTTATTTACTTCATATTCCAAGATTTTCAATTGTAAATTTTTGGATGTTTTAAAATGAGCTGCAAAGGAGAAAGAAATCTGTTCCATATTTAAAAATAGTACTGCATGCATGCTGTAGAATTCATCCCTATGAATCTAAAAAAGACATGTATTTGTTTTCTATTACTCACCCCATGACTGAGATGTCTGTTTTTATGGAGATAGGTACACTGAAACGTTTTACATTGTCTTCCAAGGAACTAGCATTTTCTGGGTTGGTGCTATTTATTTCTGTTACAAATTCATACTGTGGTTTCAAATTCTCTTTGTAGAATGGCTCCAGAACAACTTTGTAATGCAACTGTAAACAATAAAGGAACATTTACGATAGTTTACATATATCTGACTTATGTTGACTGTACGACTCTAGAAGTATTGATAACATTCATCATTAATCTACACCCACCATAATGCGTTTTTGAATGAAGGTTCCTGTTTAACATACAAATCATCATGACTCCAGAAATAAATTGTCACTTATATGTATATGGATGTATTTGTAATGCTATGAGATTGAGGTCAAATTATTCATAACTGATGTAACAGAAAACTTCTAAGTGGAAGTGTAATAGATTGTATCAAATAGATACAGCATACACACATGAATGATTATTAAAAATGTTGCAGTATACTTTTTTCTTGTTCATATTCTTTGGCAATGATAGTTTTGTGTAGATGCACATGCAGTTAATCCATGCCTGAGTCATTTTTGTCATCTGTCAATGTCATTATACACATTTTCTTACAAACTTAATTGTGTTATCCCTACCCCATAAGAAACAGAAACACACACATAATATTCAGTTACAGCTCTGTTTTAGTCTAATTTTCCCAATGACCTGCATAATTTTGAGGGAAAAGTGATTATTTCTCACATTTGCATAGAGATGACAACAATATTAGTAAAATTTTGTTACTATTCTATAGGTACACACTATGTAATAACATGAATCAAGTGTCACAACTTTATCTATGGAAAAGATTTGTTAATGTATTTCTTTGTCTTGGTGATTTCTCAACAGCAGAAAATCATACAAATTTGGTAACAGTTAATAAGGATTCTACTGCTTCATTTTGAAAAGTCAAGAAAGGGATGGCTAAATTCAAACATGGTCAAAGTTCTGTTGATGATGTTCAAAGTGCAGGACATCTCAAAACACAACCACAGCAAATAATCAAAAAGGTGCACAATTTGGCACTGGATGATCAACTAATGAAGGTGGATGCTTTAGGCATGTTAGAACAATGTGTATGGTACAGGTCACATTAAGAATTGATGGTGAGAAAACTTAGTGGAAGACTGACACGACAGTTGTTGACTGCTGAGTAACAGTAAATACAATCTTCTCGCAATGTTTAACCAATTTTAAAAATAACCTATGGATTTTGTGCACCATGTCCTTACTGTACTTGTGAATTTGGTGTGCAAGAAGGTGAAGTCAGTTTCATCTGTTGTAAAGCATGGTCACCCACAACTGCATTAAAACTACAGGACACACAGAAAACAAACACAAGTCAGTGGATAGAGCATCTCTCCAAGTTTTCAGCTAACATTACAGTTGGGCACCATTTATGACATGGCAAATGTCAATACATGTGTGCAGTTCATTGAAGACACTGACACGGGAAGTTGCAGCAGAGCCTGCTTTGGAAATCTGTTCTCTGAGCTGCCAGTCTCCAGGCATGGAGTAATTCGATGTGACAATATGGAGTGGATGGTTTGTCTGCATGTTCTGATATACCTGTCTCTAGTGGTGCATTCATCAACCAGGCCATGGAGCATATTGTGAATCAAAACTTGGAGAGATGCTCTATTCTTTGATATGTGTCATTTTTCTTTATGTCTTGTAGTTTTCATGCAATCATCTATTTAAATTCCCACAGGTACTTCTAAATAACTCTGTACAAACTAAGTACACATTTTTATAATAATAATGGTTTTAATCATTTGTTAAACTTGTACCTTTAGTTAACTGAGCAATAATATCAATACAAGTGAATGTGCTGTTGCAGTCATTTTTTCCTTGACAGGCATTTATTGCTAGGGAGACTCTTTCATAGTTAACATTTTATGTATTTGAGATCAGTCTGCATGAACTTTGCACTTGAAGTGAGTTGCCTGATGAGCCAAAAGCCAAAATAATAATTTCTTGAGTAGGCACATATTATTTTTATATATGGGTTTGGAATGGTAATAGGCAAGAGGCTACATGACTATAGCAAAATGTGTTAGTGAGCAAGAGACAGCAGAATCAGCTAAGATTTTCTGCTGTTGAGCATTGTGTTGCTAAGACAGGATCTGTAGCGCCACAAATGGTGGACTGAGGTACACCAAGAGTTGCTCATGCATATGACCAGAAAGAATGTGTTTCATAGGAGTTGAAGATTTAGATATAAGTGGGGCCCATGAGAAATAGGGGCCTTGCAACGAACTTGTGCTGTCAGACTAGTTGCCTTGCATGACATACACTGTGAACACGCAGCGTGGTTCCAGACCCATGGGGAATCAGTATGTCAATGAAAAGGTACCCACTAAACACCTTAAAGCAATGTATTTAAACATGCAGTTACAAATTATTAAACTCATCTGAAATAGAAACTCGGAATTTGTAAGACCTATAGTCTCATGTGCTGTGATGCACACTACAGGACCAGTATATCTCATTGGTCCCAGATATAAGCAAATGGCACATCATTGCAGCATATGACACATATCATAACACCACATGAATGGTCTTTCAGGGGCAGTTCATATATCTGCATCATCTTCAATGTGTGTGGGATATTTTTCTTGCCAATCATAGGATAACTTTTATCAATGGTTTGTTGCACAATCAATCAATCTGTTGTTTGTAGTTTCAGCTTGTTTTCAGATGGAGTAAGATGTGAAAAAGATACAACAGCAAATTATCACAAATATTTTATTTGTGTGAATTATGATCCTCAGTGTACCCTAGGCTAGACACCAGTAGCAGTTTAATGTGACGGCTGCAATAGCAGGTGACTGTCTGATAGGTCCATAAGTTCTCCAAGCACATCTTTCAGGTGCTGCGTGCAAGGGCTCTGCAGTGTAAGACTGAATGTTATCTCAGTGAGCTGGCATAAGTCTAGGCTGTGTATGGATATACACTATGGTTATTGTCATTTATTTATTTAACATGTTCCATTACATTGTAATATTACATGTGCAAAGGTTAACTTAAAATGTTATATGTTAGCCTTCTAGCATACATCCAGGTTTTTCAGGGTATGTATAAAGTTATAGCTGACACCAAAGGATTGTCTTACAACTGAAAATATTATTGAATTACAAAAGCTGTGAAAATCTGTTATAAACTTATGTCTAAGTCCGATCTATTAATAGGCCATTGTTGTCCTTTCTCTTTTGTTAAATTACTGCAGCCTAAAAGCAGGTAGTCAATATTTGGTCTCCTCCATCAGTTACTGTGTCATCAGTCACTTTGAACTGTTTATCATAGGTTTTCAATTCTCTGCGGCCTATTAACATAGCTGTAAAGTTCAGTGCTAGCTTTAGCCTAATTATTAAACAGTAGCGGATCTTAGGAAAATATGGTTTGTGTTTGTGGATCGTAGGAAAATATAGTTCACGTTTCCCCCATTTTTAGTTTGTTGCCACTTAATCTCCCATTTGTTTATTTGTCTTTAAACTCTCCCCATAGTTTTTCTCTATTGCAGTTCAGGTATTTTGCTGCAGCTTACAGTTTTCCTTGATAAGGCTGCTCTGTTAGCTAGGTTATCAGTTAGTTCATTGTCTACACCCCAGTATGAGTTTTAATCCGTCCAAAATTTAACTGCCAGTTGTATATGTGGCAATTTTGGATTTTGCCTTGTGTTTCTTGGCTCAAGAAGTTACAATTCTTTGGATTTCATAGCGAAAGGTATGCTATGATGGTAATTTAGTCAGGGTTGGAGGTTTGTGTAGTAGTTGACTTTATGGTAAATATTGACAAATGCCAATTATGTACACTGCAGCCATGTTTTTATGTATTGCTGGTGAGGGGTGAGAAAGGAGATTTAGTGTTCAGAAAATTGTTGACGGACACTACATGCTAGGATGTTGGGCCAGTACTTCCCTGCAGAAGATCAATCAAGTCTTGTGCACAAGAAGTGGCACAAAAAAAGTTTGAGAGCTCTATTTAGGCACTCTTCTGCAAAGTCTCACATCCATCTTCCTTGAAGAAGTGCCGCAAATTACCACTGGACCATAGGTAATAGCTTATTTTACAATGAACAGCTTGATGACCAGACAAATCCAAATTATATGGTGATTGATAAACTCATAGTGTTTCCACTCACTTTCAGCAGTATAATGTCAGATCATGCTAAACCTGCAGTTTAGTAGTGCCCTACCTTGTCCCCCTTCCCTCCTTGCTAAAAACTATGATGAGAATGAAAATTGATCTGGCAATAGTGAACTGAGTGCTTTAAAGTAAAAGTTGTTGCAGTACCTACCCTATTCATCAGAGCTGACAGCCCCTGATTCCCAGCTATTCTCATGTTTGGTGAAATTCTTGAAGGGGGAAAAGGTTTTAGTCCAATGATGTATTTGTGGCAGACATAAATATGCATAGTGTAAAAATCACACTCCATAGGTTCAATCTATTCATAGTCCGTATGCTTAGCTGAGTGGTAATATTCTCGCCTACCACGCAAGTGGGCCCGGGTTCGATTCCCGGCCAGGTTGGAGATTTTCTTTGCTCGGGGATTGGGTGTTGTGTTGTCCTCATCGTCATTTCATCCTCATCACCGGCACACAAGTCGCCCAATGTGGCGTCAAATGAAATAAGACTTTCAATAGGCGGCCGAACTTCCCTGAATAGGGACCTCCCGGCCAACGATTCCATATGGTCATTTCATTTTTTATCTATTCATATTTCAAAGTCCAATAACCTAAAATGTTCTCCACTGCCATACTGCAGTATCTGTCCCATTCACCTGCAACATCGGAATCCCGCATGACAGAACAGAGATGCAGGATGCCTTTATCACAGCAAGTGAAACCAAAGCACATGTTTACTGTATGACTGAGGCTCCTTCCAGAGACGAAAACACAGCCTAGTGTATCAGCCAATGGCTGCCAGAGCCCGCTACCTGTGCACCATGGATCAACAGCAGTAACAGATGTCATGATCAACAAGCCGACTATTTTCTTACATCACTTGTGATCGAAAACACTCCCCGCAGGTCCATCCATTAACTGGCATTATAAGCTGGTGCACCACTGTCAAGGAGGCAGTTTGGCATGCCTCCTGGACTTGTAAGGATTTGCTGTCCTGGCCGAAACATCCATGTGCCTTGTCTGCTGGTAGCCACGATTCGTCAGGAGTGGCAGCTTCAGACGGTGACCCAAGAATGTGATGTAACAGTGGTCTGGCCTCCCTGGACAGCTTTGTGGTACTGCTGTGCCAATCACTCTCTAATAGCTTTATTTCTGTGGTTTCTTTGGTGGACTTTCTGTAGTGACCAACTTGTGAGAAAAAGAATTTATTTTGTTATTTCTGCCTTATAAGATCCAAAGTAGGATCCATACTTTGTTTTTTGCTTAAATTGTGTTTTATTTTGACTACTTTGTCGACATCAGCAATGTTCTTGTCTGTTCATTTTTACCAATAAAAAGAGATTGAGGAATATCATTTGCATTTTGTCTCTGCTACTGCAGATACAGCACAGTCTGACGGCTTTTCCCTTTTCTCTCAAAATGTAAATGACCTAATATATGACTTGCAAGTCACTTTTTTACAGGGCCCATTACATTTTCTCCTTTTACTGTGGGAATTAAGATTTAGATTTACAATATTAAAAAGGATAACACTTACAGAACATTAGGAAGGGTTTTCCTTTTTAATATTGTTATCATGTTCTGCCATGCATCAATGGAAAATTCAGTTAATGTTGTTTAGATTTACTGTTATAAGTTGTTCGGTTTATTCCTTCCAACGTTTCCTTTATAATGAGATTTGAACAATTTACTGATTGTGTATATGTGTGAATTTTTGACATTCATGATTCATAAAGTTCAGTTCAAGTGACATGACTGTATGTTGCTTACAAGAAATTGTAGTAAAAGCACTGAGAATTTCATTCAGTTGACTGGACAGAAGTATGAAAACACCAAAAAAGTGAAAAATTATCATGCCTAATATAGTGTAGGAAACCTGCTGGCATTCAAAAAAGCTCCCAGTCACCTCAGAATGGATAAACAAAGGTGCCATATGGTTTTCAAGGAAATCTTATAGCACACGTCTGGCAAAATAGTGTCTAGTTCAGTTAATGATAATGGAGACGGTTAGTAACCACACACTTTTCTCTTCAAAATAGAGCACAATGGTTCAATAATAATGAGACCTAGTGACTGTGGTGATCAGGGGAGATGGGACAATTTATCTTCATGCTCATAAAACAAGTCCTGTGTGAGACAAGCTGTGTGAACCAGGGATTTGTTGAAACTTCCTGGCAGATTAAAACTGTGTGCTAGACTGAGACTTGAACTCGGGACGTCTGCTTTTCATGGGCAACTGATCGATCATCTGAGCTACCCAAGCATGACTCACAACCCATCCTCAAAGCTTCAATTCCAACGGTACCTCGTCTCCTATCTTCCAAACTTCACAGAAGCTCTAATGCAGACCTTGCAGAACTAGCACTCCTGGAGGAAAGGATATTGTTGAGACATGGCTTAGCCACAGCCTGGGGATATTTCCAGAATATCCTCCAAGCTGTGCTAGTTCTGCATGGTCTGCAGGAGAGCTTCTGTCAAGCTTGAAAGGTAGGAGATGAGGTACTGGTGGAATTGAAGCCGTGAGGATGGGTTGTGAGTCGTGATTGGGTTGCTTAGATGTTAGAGCACTTGTTCACAAATGGAAAAGGTCCGGAGTTCGAGTCTCAGCATGGCATGAAGTTTTAATCTGCCAGGAAGTTTCATGTCAGCACACATACTGCTGCAGAGTGAAAATTTAATTCTGGAAACATCCCCCAGACTGTGGCTAAGCCATGTCTTCACAGTATCCTTTCTTCCAGGAGTGCTAGTTCTGCAAAGTCTGCAGGAGAGCTTCAGTGAAGTTTGGAAGGTAGGAGACAAGATAGTGGCAGAACTGAAGCTGTGAAGATGGGTCATCAGTCATGCTTCGGTAGTTCAGATTGATGAGCACTTGCCCACGAAGGGCAGAGGTCCCGAGTTGGAGTCTGAGTCCGGCACATAGTTTTAATCTGCCAGGAAATTTCATACCAGTGCACATTCTGCTGCAGAGTGAAAATTTCATTCAGGGGATTTGTTGTCTTGGATCACAGTATCTCCACAGTGGAACAAACATTGTACCACGAGATGGACCTGATCAGCCTTGGCAGAAAAGTGACCTTACAGAGTAACCATGGGGCCCAGGGAATATCAAGATATAGCTGCACAAATCATCATCAAACCCCTACCATAATTCACTCCTGAAATATAAACATGATCAGAAGTTTGAAACAGTGTGAAACAAGACTCATCTCACCAAATGACATTTTTCAATTGCTCCATAGCCCATGTTTTATGGCTTTGGCACCAGGTTTTCCTTTTAAGGGCATTTGAATCACAGGTGAATAGTTTTGGAATTCCAGCTAGCCCTGCAGTTTCCCGATTATGGAATCTCGTTATTTTGTTGTGCTGCTGAAAGGGTTTGTGACTATGTCATTCAGTTTTGCAATGATTTTTGTGGCTGTCATCCTCTTGTTTTTCATGACAATCATGTTCAGCGATCATGTCATGATCACTCAGCACACACTTTCATCCACTTTGTGACTTAGCAGATAAAGTTTTTCTGCTTTCCCTGCATGTGGTACAAATCTTTGATACAGTGTCTCTTGAAACACCAAACATTTTGGCTATCTTGGTTAAGAAAGTACCCACCATATGAGTACCAACAATGTGCCCACATTCAAATTCACTTAGCTCTGACATAGTGCACTCACTGAGAACTCTGTTCCGAGCATGACTGACACCTGCAACATATTGAGGATATTACACTGGTGCTGTTTATGGTCAAATACCAGTGCACCCTGCAGGCTTGGTAAGCATTTGCATTTATGTAGAAGCTTGCATTTCCTGCAGTGTTGCCATATTTTTGTACAATTCCTGTAGCTTTTGAATGAAGATAGCAAATTTTGGAACTGTTACAGTCATTCAACTTTTGTAGTGTACAATGAAAGTATGTTTGGCGGTAAGCAGGAACTGCTTGGAGGAATACTAATAGCGGTCCAGATTTATACATAAACACTAACGTCTATATGCACAGCAATTCAAGAGATATCAGCATTTACTTGGAGCAAAATGCATGTATCTTACCTGCTTATTTCTTGGCAAAGGATTACCAATATCACACTTTAAGGTATTGTTATTTTGTGTGGAAGGGGCAGAACATAGTACTGGAATTTCTTGTTCATTGTCATCCAATCTCTCAATTTTAGTGTAATGTAATCCAGGTGGAATTTTCAAGTTATACATTGTTTCAAATGAATCTTCTCCCATATTTATTACTTTGACTTCTATTTCAAGTTTCTCTCCTGATCCTAGAAAATATCTTGTTACAGCCCTGGAACATGGTGATAAGCAAAAGATTCACATTTATACAAGTGGAAAAAAAACACATAATGAAAACTGTAGTTTCGAACTTAGTATATGATTTAAATGCAATGTAAATACAAAAATAAATAATAACTAAAATAAAATATTAGACTTACTAGATTTACTGATATGTGGTTGTTGTATTTATTGGGAGGATTTCTTAGTAACATTCTTCACTGTTTTTGTTAGCAAGCTTAGAATCTCTATCTTCTAAAACTGATTATTTTTCAGCATTATACCAGTAAATACATGTTATTACATGAATATTTAGGAAATGTAGAGTTTTACATAAATATTATGGTTATAAGATATCTTATTTCTAACACTGTCCAGCATAATAATGTTTAAAGTGCGCAAAAAAGAAATAAGTTCAGTTAAACAAAGTCACACAACTTACGGATCTGTTTCCAGCACAAGATCAGGTATGCATATATTATCAGCACCACAGTTTTTCTGTATGTTGATTGCATCGTGTTCTGATAGTGGCTTTCTCTGGTCGAGAACTGGTGTCAGTGACCGCTGAACTCTCTCCCTGCTATATTTTGTATCATATTTTATCACTGCCTCAAGAGGTGATAATTTATCTCTTATTCCAGGCTTTAAAACAAAATTTAACAACAATTATTACTTAACTTTCACTTAATTATACTACTTTTACAAATTAATTTTAGCTGATCTCTTTACCCGAATGTAAACTGAATGACTTCTGCAGTATTCAGAATTTCTGCTGAGAGTCAGTGTGAAGTTCTTTGAATTTATACCTTCATTTCGATGAAAGAACAATCTTGGACTTTTTGGTTTTTTGGCATCCAGTACTAACTGAACTTCAAATTCTGAAAATATATATAAGAAATTAACTTTCAATGAAATGTGATGATAACTACAATTATTAACCAAATCTGATTCTACATTGCTAGTACCAGCAGATTTAGTTTTAACAAAATAACCAAACTGCAACCAATATTAAGAATATGAGGCAAACTCTAATGATTAGACTTTATTAGTTGAGACATCCTTTTTCCCACATATTAATACTGAAGACAACCTCAGGCATGCAAAATGTATGATAAAACAAGAATACATAATACAGATTTGCAAGCAAAAGGAAATTCAGTAATGTTCCTTTCATAGATCCTAAATAAAATTTTCTTATAAAACATATTTTTTTTTTAGAGGTAATACCAAAATTGTCACAAAAATGTAAATGTATGTAGACTGAAGTGCACAAGATAATTCTTAGACTATTGTAGCTACACATTATCAAACAGAAAGTTTATACATTTATTTAAATTGATCACATTGCTGCATTGAAGATGTGCAGAAGTCAGATTTTACATAATACAAATCTGATATTCTTATTAATATTTATGTTGACTGATTCTACTAAAAGATTGTCAATGGAGTTGCTTGCCACCAACAAAATCTTTATGCTCCTGTTAAAGTTATCTTTATTATTTCATGAAGTGTTTATTATGAGGGTAGTCCCAAAAGTAAGGTCTCCTATTTTTTTATAAGTACATAGACTTGTTTATTTCTACAATGGTTTACATCAGATTACAGCTTGAACATTTAGATATTTTTTGACATAATCACCATTTCTGTTGATGCATTTTTGTAGACACTGTGGCAGTTTTTGTATGCCCATGTCATACCAGCAGTTCAGAAAGTTACGAACCTCTTCTTTCGCCTCATCATCGGAGCTGAATCGCTGGGACCACAATTAATGCTGACAGATACTGTGAGACTCTGAAAAAACTCAAACAGCGATTCAGAACTGGAGAAGAGGATTGTTGAGCAAAGGGGTACACATTCTCCATGAAAACGCTCGCCCACACATTGCTCAGCAAACCGTTGCTCTCCTGCAACAGTTTCAGTGAAACATAATCACCCACCCACCCTATAGTCCTGACTTGGCACCCAGTGACTATCATCTGTTCCCTAGGTTAAAAGAACATTTGGCCGGAAAGTGATTCAGCTCCGACGACAAGGTGAAAGAAGAGGTTCATAACTTTCTGAACAGCATGTCAGTGAGCTGGTATGACATGGGCATACAAAAACTGCCACATCATCTACAAAAATGCAGTGACAGAAATGGTGATTATGTCAAAAATGGCTAAATGTTTAAGTTGTAAACTGATGTAAACCATTGTAGAAATAAACAGGTCTATGTGCTTATGAAAAACAGGAGACCTTACTTTAGGGATTATCCTCATATTAATCTTTATTAGTAGCTAAATGCTTTTGGCTGCCAGAATGTATTAAAAAAGTGTGTTCTGAATAAGTGACACCTTTTCGGACCTAAGTGCCTTAAATTACTGTTATTTCTAGTGTTGCTGTCATGAACTGACCAGTTTATTTGAAGAGAATATATAATATTTATGACAAATTTCATTGAGAAATAAATATATTGGGTATCAGTAGTTAGTTCCTTGGAGAGGTCTCTGTAGGACATTTTTTGGTTCACACTACATATGTTTTGACTTGGAATGCTTTAGCTAGGCTTGGTGAGGTAGTCCAAAAATCATCCCATAAGATATTGTAGAGTGAAAGTAAGTGGAATATGGCTACCAATGAGTGAAAACATTCACACGGAAACTTCCTGGCAGATTAAAACTGTGTACCAGACTGAGACTTGAACTTGGAAACTTTGTGTTTCAGGAACAAGTGCTCTACTAGCTGAGCTACCAAAGCATGACTCACAACTTGTTCTCACAGCCTTACTTCTGCCAGTAGCTCATTGCCTACCTTCCAAACTTCACAGAAGCTCTCCTACAGACATTGTGGGACTAGCACTTCTGGAAGAAAAGGTATTGGGGAGATATGGCTTAACCTCAGCCTCGGTGTTGATCAGGTACAACTGGAAGTAAAGCTGTGAGGACAGGTCATGAGTTGTGTTTGGCAGAGCACTTGCACTTAAAAGGTAAAAGTCTTTAATTTGAGTCTCTGTCCAGCACACAATTTAATCTGCTAGCCCACATTCTATTGCAGACTGAGAATCCATTTTGTAAACATCTACATTGCACATAAAGATTTGTTGGGTTCCCATATTTTAGTGTCGACATCTGGTAATGTTACTGATGAAAGCTCATTACTAATCACAAGACAAAGTAAGGACCATTAGATTGAAACTTGTAGAACACTGTGCAGACCTGCACCAGTTAAAGGGGTATCAGGAGTGATTTATTAACAGTTCAAATTTTTTCCCTTGATTGGTAGTACTTTGATACTTCCCACTATGACCTCCAAGCTAGTTTCAACCATAGTTATAGCCAGAAAGCGGTTTGTTTTAGTTAGGATTGCTGAGAGGCAAAACTTTCACACACAACAACTGTAGCAGGTAATGACAAGAGTGGGGTAGGTATCATGTGCTGGATGTGTATGATGCAAGCAGAGCATCAATTGAGAAAGCGGCTCACTTCATCTGCTCTCAGCTCAACAAGACAGCTTGCTCCCTCCTGTTCTTTTAATACTGATTTTTGGAGTCTAGTCCACCATTGCGTGGCTACTATGACCTCACTGAGTGGTAGTGGCTTGTATGTCGACACTATGGAATACGCATTGTAAACTGTATCATGGAATATACAACCTCTGACAATAAAGTTTGGTGAATAGTACTGTAACATTAATGTAGATGAACTATGAACTTATCTGTGGCTAAGTGTGTTCAGCGATGTTTACGAAAAACAAGATATATGTTTCCAATAGTGCCTCATAAAAGTAATATACATCTAGTGAAAGTTTTAACTTGTGTAATTGTGAAAAACAAGACACAATGGTTTCAAAAATACGTCCTAAAAGAGATATATATACCTGCAGAAAGATTTATCTCCACAGATACTCAACCACCCACACAATGGGTACAAAAAAGCACTAAATGTATATACCATCTGATGATGAGTTGCTAGGCAGCTCGAAACCGGTCATGGTTAAATAAAATACATCTACATAAAAGGCGACTGGTTGCAGTAATTTCTGAAAACCTTTTCACACCACAGTCGCAGTGTTCCACATCCACAATGGATAAAAGTCTCATCCGCTATCATGCGCAAAGTTAATCGACTGTCATTCATGATTAATATCCTCACTTTCTCAATGTTTTTGTCACTAACAGTGGTTGCCAGTCATCTACTACAGAGATTGTCAGAAACACTTTCCTGGCCTCCTCAAAAATGGGTGAACCACTCGTACACACATGGACACTGCTTGATCCCCATAAACACATACCAGCATTGCATGCATTTCTTTTGGTGTCTTTCCAAGCTTAACACAAAACTTTAAATTGATTCTTTGGTCATTCATTGTACTCAGTTCAGAACCAATGCACTAAACAAGCACTGCATCCAACAAGTCTAACACAGAACACACATGATGCTCAACTGAACTACAATGGGGGTCGGTTGTCAACACTGGCTACTATGCTGGTGCTGCGTTGCGAGTCGCCAGTGTTGCCCGATCGACTGTTCTGACTACATTCACCGAACTTTATTGGCAGAGGTTGTATTTTGTTTTTCCCTCTTAAACCCATTGTTCCTTTTATGAATATTTCGGGTTGCCCATACCACCTGACCTCTCCCACCCTCCTATTCATCCGGCAGGGCACATTGAGACTGCTAAACACTGTGATTTGAATGTTGCTACTTTTGAGAGTGAATTAGGCGAGGGTGCTGCTGAGCCCATGTCTGTTCTTTATCAGTTATCAGTGGAAGGTCCCATGCCATCTGCCTGGAACATTTCGCTTCCGCTGCCTGCTGGTAAGTATGTGAGCCTGGTGCTGCGAGATACTTGCACCCAATACACCTGCACCCGTTGAGCCCACACACCACCACCAGCACAGTGTTTTGGCCACGGTGTAGCTGTCTCGTTGCAACACACTGCATACCAGCTAGGTGTGAGCCTCACCATCGCTATCCTAAGGGTCCTAGCTTCACTGCTGGGGTGCCTTTGCCTCACTACCATCATTGTAGAGCCAGCCTTGCAGCCATGAAGGTCTTAGGCTCTTTGCTGTTGCTGCTGTGTCATGATGCCATTTTTACATGATTCCCAACCCATACAATGCTAATTTCACCATAACAACACAATGTAGCTACAAAATTGCCAGTGGAGGACATCAAAAATGTCCAGGCCACCAAAAAAGAGCGCTATTTTATCACGTTTTTATTAAATTGTTTTCTTGTCTGTCTGTACAGTCCAAATTCTGCAGCTGATTTTAAACTAACTTCCTGATGAGTTAGAGACTTGAAATTTGAAATGCAGCTCAGAAATGGAGGACAATGCCATATTAACTTACTTTCTTGTCTGGTGTGTGGTGGAGGGCCTCTGTGACTTCTGCCCTTGGTCGTAGGCCTCTGCGTAAGCTAGAATCTCTCAAATTTTTACCTACACAGTCTTTTTGCTAGATAGGCATAGGAGGAAGGATTATGTTGGTTGAGTCAGGTGAAGAGAAACTGAGGTAAACCTGAAATTTATCGTGTCTATTGTAACCTCATCAAAATTATTGAAAAATTTCACACACACGAGACCAAAAACCAGGAAATAATCATTTGAATAAAAATAAATTTTTAACATAACACATTTTTAAATCATATCTAAAAACAAAGATGATGTGACTTACCAAACAAAAGTGCTGGCAGGTCGATAGACACACAAACAAACACAAACATACACACAAAATTCAAGCTTTCGTAACAAACAGTTGCTTCATCAGGAAAGAGGGAAGAAGAGGGAAAGACGAAAGGATGTGGGTTTTAAGGGAGAGGGTAAGGAGTCATTCCAATCCCGGGAGTGGAAAGACTTACCTTAGGGGGAAAAAAGGACAGGTACACACACACACACACACACACACACACACACACACACACACACACACATCCATTCGCACATACACAGACACAAGCAGACATTTGTAAAGGCAAAGAGTTTGGGCAGAGATATCAGTCGAGGCGGAAGTACAGAGGCAAAGATGTTGTTGAAAGACAGATGAGGTATGAACGGCGGCAAATTAGCGGAGATTGAGGCCTGGTGGATAACAAGAAGAGAGGATATACTCCAAAAGAGGATTTAAGTGTTAAGTACCTCTGAGGAGCTTGTGGGACACATGGGTGGCACTTGTGCCACACCACAGTCTAGTGTAGTCAACAGTTTTCCTGTGGTCACTTTTATTCCCTCTTTTTTTGAATTTTCAGAAAATGTGTATACATTTTTGCTGAATGTGTGTAATGTCAGTCACATTTGTTTGTAGACTCATATGTAGAATCAGTGGACACATTGAGAAATGCTGATAGATTTGAGATGCTGGCTAAGGGGTTAGCAGAGTAATACTCAGACAAAAGGGATGTTAGTTAGTGTATGGACAAGCTTTTCACTCTTTGACACAAGCTGGGAAAAGACTGAAGCTTTTGCAGACAGTATACACACAATTCCATGTCATATCTTGGGGTCAGATAAGATAAGGAATGATGCTGACTTGAGGAAAGAGAGGCATGAGCTGTTGATGTATTTATAAGAGGAATAAATCCACAGATTAGGGACAAGGTTAAAGAACTGTTGCCTCATCTTTGCATGAGCTGATTCATCTTGTACTGTTGAGAGAGGAGATTGGGTGTTTCTTTTAGTCACCTTCGTGTAGTAACAATCCCTGTCATGTGTTGTCAATGAGACAAATTGTAGGCGATGCAAGCAGCCAGGTCACACTGCCAAAAGGTGTCAGGCTCCATGTCCACCCCATTGTAAGGAAACTAGAAACTGTGCACTGATTGTCACCAGACATGAGACAGTCTGGACTAAAGAAGGGGAAGACATCAAAGTTTTAGAGGCACTGGGAGGTCATGTCAGGAATATGTTAGAGGGGCTGGAGCAGTTTAACCTCCGTGCTCCCAGTAAGCACAGTCAGCTCCTTCAGTTTCTGCAATTTGCCAGAGGTGGCAAATGTCATTGTGAATGGTAAAATATGTGAGAGACCAGTGAGTATTTTGGTAGACACAGTGCTCAGATGAACCTAATATTCTTGGTCCCTGGTGGATAAGTGGGCTAGGGACAAAAATTTTTGATGTTATTCTAAGGAAAGATTTTCTGTGTCACTTTCTGGGCACTGTTGACTTTAGATCTCAAAATGTTCAATTCAGTGATTGAATTCACCAACTTGGTGGCGATAACACCAGACACAAGGAATTCAGAGAAAAAGGTCTTTTCACTGATCTGTGTATCTTAGTATTAAAAGCTAGTGCATGAGGCTGGATGGAGAGAGTTCTCTGAGTGGCAACCAGAATTCAGTATCCTACTGAAGCTGTCTTTCTGGTTGATCCACTACGACAAAATGAAGTTGTACATCATCTCGAGTTTCATGATAAATGAGGCCTCTGTAGGGTTGAGAATACAAATAGTGAAATATATGTATGCTGATATGTTTGTATAATTTTGGGACAAAAGATGTTGTGGTTCCATCTGGAATAGGTTGCCCAGATTACAAGAAATAGCAGCAGAGGAACAGTCTCCAAAGGGAGAAACTCAATTTCCAGGAACCATGAAGCGAAAGACATTGCCAATACAAGAAGAATATGCCATTACGACATCCCTTAGAAACCCGTTACAAGAAAAATTGTCATGTTTGTTGGAATCACAGAGAGGCCTGTTATAACTGGTGCCTGAGGAGTTCATGTGGCTATTAGAAGAAAGGCAGTACTTGCCAGCCACAGATTAAACAGACAACAAAATTCTGACAGGGAATGTAAGGCTGATAGCATAAAAACCCTGTAGAATTCCCAATCATTTGGACCTGACTGTGGAAGAAAGATCAATCCTCTCTCATCTGAGTTCAATTACTACCAGTTCCGTGACTCTGCCATCAGGAGTGGGCCCTTCTTGCTCACCTTGCACCTAGTAATTTTGTGTCAAGCTTACCACTCTACCCAATGGTTCAGTGTCAAAAGATCAAAGCACTTCATAAAGATACTTAAAATTCCTTTGCCTAACATTATGTCTGCTATGTAATTCAATCCCTTCAGATACTGGAATACAGATGTATAATTCCTCAGTTTGCAATAAACCAAGTGCAGTAGTGTTGAAAGTTCTGATGTCAATCCATGGTTTCTGAAATTCCTGGCTTCACTTGTGTAATCTAGAAAGTTAATGTTTTCCCTGTATCTTTTGTCTTCCATAACCAGATCAAAGCATACTGCAGTCAATTTTGTTGTGTCTGACTTCTTGGACACTGAGGTGGCAAGAAATTATGTAGTTAATTATAACACTCTGAATAAGTAAAATATTATTAATTATAACACTTTTAACTTTGCTTGCCAGGCTTGGCTGTATCTATGAAACAGCACACATGGACTTGCTGTTCACAACACACTATGTGATCCATGATTAGTGAGTGGTTAATTGATACAAGTTCAGAATGAGCAATTGTGGCTTCACCACAGTCATTAGAAAACACAAGTTCATAGGCACTTGTTGATATAGTACTGATAGTGTTGGCTCATAGGCACAGTTCCCAGGAGATGGAAGTCTCTTCACTGTCCGATGGCTGACACGGGCTATGTCATGGTGATCAGGCAGCACAACAACATTATTCCGATAGGAACTACCTGGAAGTGGGCAGAATCCTACCTCAACCAGAACTGCCATCCTGGCCTCTCAATGCTAGTTCACAGCTTTGCTGTGCAGTATCTCTGTGGTGGTCGATACTTCTTGCACTGCTTTCGATACTCCATGACACTGTAGTCATTAAAATGCCTTAAGGGCATGCAACAGTTTGCTTTAAGGATGCATTCCAATACAGCCACCACAAATATTACTTTAAATCACAGAAATGGTAATAGTAATATAAAATAATTTAATTTAATTCAATAACTTTGTAATTCCTGAACCCCATTTCCTTATATCCAACTATCCCTTGTGGGTTTCTGCTTTCTGTTCCAGTGAGGCATGAAAGCCTAAAACTGATGCACAGCATTTTCAGATTTCAAGGAAACTGCTGATTAGCAGCTGGTCATATCCTTCAACACCTGTCCTAAAAAGCACCTACCATCATTCTGCCTTAGCAGACCTCCATACACTACACTTCCAGTTCTGGAACGTTCAAGAGTGTAACTTCTATGTGATGCTTCATAGCCCATATTGTGATCCTCAGCATTTAATGTTATATCAGTCAAAACCATATAGTTTTTCATATCCTGACCTGGGTTACTTAGAAAAAATTTCTTCCCATTCAAGCTGCAACATAAAATCCAAACTCAGGTTCAATTACCTCACACTTGAATGTGTAGCACTGACTCTGCACCCATGCTTGGATGCATGCTTCTCATATTACAGGAACTGATTTTGCATCCTGCACATAACAGAGCTTTGTGCTGTTGATGGACACTTCTATGTTCTGCTGAAAGGGTGACTGTCATATGTCATCTTACAGGAGAGTCTCCATCTGATTTGTATCTCTCTGCACTGTCAGTTTGGCTCCATGCTCTGCCTCTTTTCTCCTGTCAGCCCCAAAATAGATACAATTGATAGTTGAATCATATGTTTCAGAATTCTGGGGATGCAGCTGTGCCATAGCTACACTTACACCTACTTCCAGAAGCTTTGAAATGCTCAGTTGGTAGAGCACTTGCCTGCGAAAGGCAAAGGTCCCGAGTTCGAGTCTCGGTCGGGCACACAGTTTTAATCTGCCAGGAAGTTTCGTATCAGCGCACACTCCGCTGCAGAGTGAAATTCTCATTCTGGAAACATCCCCCAGGCTGTGGCTAAGCCATGTCTCTGCAATATCCTTTCTTTCAGGAGTGCTAGTTCTGCAAGTTTCGCAGGAGAGCTTCTGTAAAGTTTGGAAGGTAGGAGACGAGGTACTGGCAGAAGTAAAGCTGTGAGTACCGGGCGTGAGTCATGCTTTGGTAGCTCAGTTGGTAGAGCACTTGCCCGCGAAAGGCAAAGGTCCCGAGTTCGAGTCTCGGTCGGGCACACAGTTTTAATCTGCCAGGAAGTTTAGTCTTAATTGTGTTGGTTTGTAACATTCCAGGCAGACAATTTGGCCACCTGCTACGGCTCAGCCAGCCTGCCACGAGCACCACTCCTGATTGATTATACACTGTTGTGTCACTGTTCTTCAGTAGCAAGGACTTCAAATTTGTACACTTACCCTTCAGTATGAGGTGCTGCATTTTGACTTTCCCACTGACTGGGAGTTCTGCAGTTACACAGACAGCCTTCCAGTTTACATTTATTACTTGACTGGATGAATCATTTATTATATGCATCACACTAATTGCCGATTTTTGCAAAATTTAACCTGAAATTTTCCAAAGAGATGAATTTCATCTACAACAAGTGACCAGGCAGCTGTTTGACCGTTCACTTATTCTGGAATGTTCTGGCCAAGTAGGGACCCTATGTTCCATCTAGGATATTGCTCAAATAATTATCAATTTTCAAGAGCAGTTACATAGCATCATTGAAGCTGTTCAAGATAGCAGAACCAAAAGAATTTGGTTCAGAACCAGTGGAATTCTACCAGTGGAGTTGTTTGGAACACCTGACCAGGCTGAAGCCAATTGATGGAATAAACATGTGACATAACTTGTTGTAAACACTCAAGTGCCCTCATCCAGCAGAATGTGTGATTAACACATTTAGAAGACAATTTTATTGCCAATACCTGACAGATAAGGACAGTAGCTGCTTAGTTGGTACTGCCTTACATGCATTTCAAAAACATTATTAACGATGATGTGTAGCTAGTGCATGGAGAACTTACCAATATCACCACCATGTTGTAAATGCTAAGGCTTTACAAGTCATCCTTTATAACATGTATGTTGCTCAGTTACATGTGAATGCTCTTCACACTACCATTCCATTACAGTTACAGCATTAACTCAGCATAGTCTGATGCCTACCAACATATTCTACACTTATTAACCAACATCACCACCCAAGCAATGGCTTTCTTGTCAGGAAATCTTTCTTACTGCACAACTACACTGCTGATAGGGTGCAGCTGTTTTGGCATAATGATAATCTCACTGTACAGAATATTTCAGTCAGTCAAAAAAATGCTCCACTGATAAATGACTGGTTACATGACCAACTTAATTTGTTACTAAACTCTAAAGAACACTCTTTAATGAATTTTCCTGATATTTTATCTTGACCATCACATTTTTTCATTCTTTTAAAGATTTTGTTGTGGACATTGCTTTTTCTGGTATAGTGAAAAGGTCATACTCATATTACTGAAGTTATTTGTAATGGCTTGCCTGAGATATTTCATGGCAGCATCTATTGAGCCTAAGAACTTGATCTTTTCAGTAACAGTTATGAAACACTGAATAAAAAGTTTTGCAGTACTGCATACATCTGTTACCAATGTAACATTCAAACAATGGAAAATCCAGGATGGAATGTAGCAGTATAATGAAAAGGATGGTTGCTACTCACCATATAGCAGAGATGTTGAATTGCAGAAAGGTACAACAAAAAAGACTGTCAGAAAGTTAGAATTTGGGCAACAAGGCCTTTGTCAAAAATAGACAAAACACAGACACACACACGCGACCGGTGTGGCGGAGTGGTTCTAGGCGCTTCAGTCCGGAACCGCACGACTGCTACGGTCGCAGGTTCCAATCCTGCTGCGGGCATGGATGTGTGTGATGTCCTTAGGTTAGTTAGGTTTAAGTAGTTCTAAGTTCTAGAGGACTGATGACCTCAGATGTTAAGTTCCATAGTGCTCAGAGCCATTTGAACCATTTTTTTGATAAGTGACTGGTTACATGACCAACTTAATATGTTACTAAACTCTAAAGAACACTCTTTGTTGTGCCTTTCTGTGACTCAGGATCTCTTCTATATGGTGACTAGCAACTATCCTTTTCATTACAATGTACCATTCACTTTTAAAGCTAATTGCTCCTCCTCATCTTTGGTTTTACCAGTCTCTTTCTTCCCTATGTCCCATATTGCCTTATTTTGTTACCCAATGTGATTATCTTTATCTTATCATACATTTGGTTCAGTGTCTGTATTATTCTCTTCCATACTTTGCAGTATGCTGGGTAATGAGCTATGGCATCAACATCAGAGCTAATATAAAGATCTAGGGTTCAATGATAAGTGAGTTTGTTGAAACAATATGATGAGTGTCAATCCTGTCATCTTCACCTGAAGGTGATTTATGAGCAGATTAAAATTTCCTGCAGGTGCTCAGCATATATTTACTGTTAAAAAGAATTTGTTATGAAATTCTATTTCTGCCATACATTGTTCCATATGCTGTACTAAGGAAAATTTATTAGTATCTGTGTTCTTATGTGCATGATAATTCCTGATGATTATGGCAGTTTCTCCTGTCTCCATTTCAGCTCTACAGAAGTAAGATGCTAACCTAAACCCTGTTATACTAGTGGTCACATGACGGCAGAGAGGCGGATTATATCAAATCTAATTTATCAGTGTAAATTACTAGTTCATTGATTTTATCGCTCAGGCCTCGAATATTCTCATGCAATTGGGATAGCTGACATTTTACACTGGCCTAAATATAATTATGTGGAAATAAAATTTCTTGTCATCACCAAAAATTTTCAACTAACAGCTGTTCATTCAGATATAGTATTCTACAATTACACTGTTTAATTTCTTCTCAAATAGAATCTTTGTTTCAGTACTAAACTCCCTTAAAACTTGGTTTTATTCTGGCCTCCTAACCCTATAAAAGATGCTCTGGCACCTATAATCCCTCATATTTTTCCACTCGTGATAGTGAGTCCCACTATTAGGTTTTTTGCTACTTGCCCGGCCAGATTTCCTCCCCTAGCCTCTTGAGGGGAAGGTCAAGTCTAATATAATCACGTCTACTGATAGAATCAACAAGAACCACAATGGTGTGTGACCCTGCAACTGAAATAAGCAGCCATTCCAACTCCAAATTAAATTTCCTGACAGAAAGTCCAAATCTGTTCAATCACAATGGTTCAGAACACATACAAATTCAACACTTGTCTGTCTCAATGTTAATGTTATCCTTAACACACCACACTCTACATTGCACTCTAGATCTCTGTCAATGTTACTGCCCATCCCAACTAATATAAACATGGTGGCTTATTCGCTAATATCTTTACAGAGTGCGTCTAAATTCTCTTATCACCTGATCCTTTCCCTAAGAATGGTCACAACAATTTCCACTATAGATTCTCAGTTAATCAGTTTAATTTAATTCCCTCTTACCTTTACATCATATTTCACCTCTTCCAGACCCCTCTCCCCTCTCTGACCCATTCCTCTTGCCTACTTTTCATTATTTATGATAAACTACTTACCATGCTGAGGATCAACACCAATGCCACTATATTTAAAGCACATTGTAACAGTTGTGCACGTGGTCATTGTACCATCTCTTAATGTACAATTATTCTCCTCAAGGCTTATAACCTTAGACTCAGGACCAAGTGTTACTCTGGCATCCATCACTATTACTGGTCTTGACCTAAAATTAAATAAATATTAATGAGTAAGTTAAACAAGTTTCAGGACATTTTACTAGGAAACAAGAACAATCATATTACAGCAGTCCCCACAAACAGTAATCAAGTAAGTAAAAAGTCCACAGACTTTTTATAAGATAAACTAGCCTTTTCCCGGCAGCTTCTTTTTTGCGTACATGTTTGACACATACATTGCATGCATCTCTTCTTCCCCCCTCTATGTATCAACCTCCTCCTCACTCTGTGTATCTCTCCCCCCCACCCCCCCCCCACCTTTGCCATCCTCCCTCACCCCCTCTCTCCAACCCTATTTCTCTCCATCTTCACTCTGCCCATACCCAAATCTCCCTCTCTCTGTCAGACTTCTCATGCTCTCCTCTTCCTTTCTCACGTGCCACCTGCCCACTCTATTTATCCTTATCTTCTACACTGGCATAATTATGCTTTTCTTCACTTTCTTTGGAAAAATTCCATCTCTGAAAGAGCTGTTTGCTATGTACAGCAATGGTGTGACTATTTGTTCACTTATTAACTTTATTATGTGATTCAATATTTCATCATTGTCAGTTGATTTCTTGGAGTTTATTTAATGTATAATTTTCCTTGGTTCATCTCCTTTGAGTTGTTTCAAGAAATTGTTCCATATGATTTTTTTATACCTTAGAAACCATCTTTTTTTGAATTTTCTTCCAAAGTTTAAATTCTCTGCCACATTTATATAATTATCATTGAGTATGTTTGCCACTTCTCTACCATACCATTTGTAACAATTGTGGTGTCTATTTTCATTGACCTGATCTCTGTTTCTTTGTTTGATCCATATTTTCCTTTCTTTCACCATTAATTACATTCAAAGCTACCTTTATCTTGTTTTTGAATTCATTATGGCAGTGATAATTGCTCTTGCTTTTGCCTCTCATCATTTTTCTGTACTACTTTTGAATATTTTATAGTTTTCAGGTTTGCCCTCTATCTCACTTCCTGCACCTTCCTATGGCATTCTAATATTTCACTGGTAATCCATGGAGTTTGATTCTGCAGGTTTTCTTGTCTCTTTACTATGGGGAATGTGTCATTGAAACAATATTTATTTATTATAATAAATGCATCAGACTTTTTATTTACATACAGGTACAATAACTTTCATTCCAGATCTCCCTATGCAATATTGTCCTAAATATCTTAATATTTCGCTCACTGATGAACCTGATTTGTTCAGTTGTTTGATTGGATTCTGATAATATGTCATTAGTTTGGTAAAAGCAGATCAGCTGTCCATGATGATCAGATACCTCTGTTTGATTCCATATGACTCATGGTCACACCTAATAATATTAGCAATGATTTTGTCAATAACTGTCTGACTTTGAAAGTCTGTCTTGTTGGTATAGATATTATTGCCTCCATGTTATAATGTATTAACAGTGCTTCAGAATCTTGCCTCATTTTGATCATTTTCCTATGTTAAAATAATCTCTCTTTTCATAATCATTCCTAGTAAGTTAGCTTTTTTCAGAAAAGTGCTGGTCTTGCCATCTGGTGATCTTTACTCACAGAACACTCTTAAGTCACCTGTCACTACACCAGTAGGTTCAATGTCTTTTTCTTCAGCTATAGTTAATTTCACAATTTATTGTCTTTATGTTTAGTTCTACAGAAGTAACTGGGTAACACATAGGCCTTTATTGTCAGATTACCTACCTGATTTCAGTTAGCCCATGTTCAGTGATGCATAATATGCCTGATTTTATTCTATTTTCTGGCTATACCTCTGCTTCTCGTTTGTTACCAGTGTATAGGATATTATGGGCTAATACTTTTTTGTAATTTTCCTTCGGCTGACTTACATGTTGTTGACTGTATTCTGAAAGGATGTTATAAATGTGTAGAAGATGATGTGGTCATTGGTGGCACCACTTGTAAGGGTTATGGACTGGGTATGGGTGTGGGTGAGTGGTTCTCTGGTGAAGGTGGAGAGTAGGTGCAGAAGATGTACACAGTCAGTGGTGACAAATAATTTATTAATTGTTGAGTTCAATAGATGTAGATAAAGCATCAACAGGAGAAGGTGGATGGTGGTGGTCGGTCAGTGCATCCAGGCTATGAAGGCAGGCAATGATGCGCCAGTGTCAGCACTTTCATCAGTAAGGCTCAGAGGCAACCTCGCCAGCCGTACATTGTTCAGACCCGTGCTGTATCAGTTGGTAGTGCTGTTGCCCTCATAAATGCAGATGGTCTGAGGAAATACTCAGCCCAGCACTAGGTGGCTGTGTTGCCTGGGATTGAGTCCCAGACTAGTGACTGGAGGGTAGAGGCTTGCGCTGACAGGTTCCAGAGGCTCAGCACTGAAAGGACGTTAGCTCAGCCCCTGCTCATACAGGCTGCAGCTGGACTTCCAGTTGGCCATCCCTTCGAGATGGGGGAAGGACGGTGACAGCAATGTGATGTAAGCCAATACACAATGGATGCCAATTTGAAGCACAGCTGTGGTGATGTGCTATGCCTGGCCAAATGGCCAGCTTTTATGCATGGCTAGGCAGAGCTTGTTGTTGAGGCCACATACACATCCTGGCAAGTATCATCAAAGTATCTCAAAACACCAGCTGTTACCTGGGTCACAGTTGCAGAGGCACTGACATGGCCTAAATGCTGAGCTTGTGGGTGTCAGCAAGCACCCAGGTTTTAGAATCATGACATCAACTTGTGCCCACACCTCTATGATATTCAAAGTGCTTCATTTATTTGGGTGGTGCTTATATTTGGCTTTCTCAGCTCAACCAAATGATTCCTCCCCCCCCCCCCCCCCCCTCCCACCCAGACATATGTTTCCTTTGTTTCTAATGGTTTTTCAGACATCTGTAAAACATTCTTCTGAGTGTTACATTTCAGGTACAAATTTGTGTGTGCTCTAAGGTGGTCACAATGTTCTTTAATGGCACAGTTTATTGAGCTGTGCCAGCATGTCTCTGGCAGTTGTGTCAGAAAGGTGTGCCAGAAGTGTGCTGTGGTGCTTTTTATCACTGGCTGAGGTGGAAGTGAAGCAGCACTGGCTGGTGTGCACTTTCAATTGTGAGTCCACCCAGGTACGAGGAGGGGAACACATGGGGGATGGGGTGGGGGTGGGGAGGAAGTATCAGCTGGAGTGTCTTGTGAAGCAGCCAGCCTGTGTATTGGAGTTGTGGCCATGACTACTGAGCTACTGGGGCAGCTCTGAGCTGTGAACTTTGAATTCAAGCTGTTTGTTTGTCTGCAAGTTCTTGGTGTTGTGCATAGAGGTCAGCACCTGCATGAATGTTGTGGAGTAATGGGTATCAGATGCAAGCTATCGTCTTGTTATTACCTCCATGCTGTGTACTAAATAAGATGCCCAGGTGGATGATGTGGAGTCACCATCAATGAGTCTAAGCCATCATTTGCCATTTTCTCACTGCTGAGTGTGGAGTACATCAGTATGGTTCTCAGCTGAGGCTACCAGAGGCCGATCATGCATATGAGCAATGTTGTTCTGTCAGTCATTGTGATTTGTAAGGCATTGTCTTCCTTGTTTTTTAGTGTCGCTTGCATCATGTGCATGTCATTCATTGAGTTGTGTTGCCTACTGTGCATGAGCTGTTTGTCAGTTTTGTGGTCTCATATAAGTAATGGGTAATGGGGCCTGTTCTGTCACATCACGTATCTTTTGTTCATTCCCATTTGTGAAATTAGTATCAAGTTCAGGTTGTTATTTGTTTACCTGTTCTGTAAACATGTGTTTTAAGTGGTGGAAAAGACTGTCATGATTTGTTCATACGTTAAATTGCAACACTTTCTGCTGTTCGAGTACTTTTAAATATTGTTGTCTTTCAGACAGCTGGCATATGCTGTTGATTCTGTAAATTTCAGTGTGCTCGTTTGACCAATGTTATGTAACTGAATGTAACTCCATCTTCACTGCAGGAGTGTGGGACAGCAGCTGGTTGATGAAATGTAATAATACTGTACCAACAGTTGTTATTTTGATATTGTTTTATTAGGCAACCAGTTTCAACATTCCAGTCATGTCTTCTTCAGGCCTGTCGCATGAATGACACTAAGTAGCACTCATACACGTAAAACTGTCAAACTGTTTTGACAGACCTAGATGACTCCACATCACTTACGTGCCAGAAATTGTGATGTGACAGATGGAACAGTCATGGGTGTTTCACTCATCAGTTATTACTGATATCTTCAGTGAGAGTTTCAAAATATGAACACTGGAAACAGCTCCCTCCTCCTCTGTCCATCCTGCTTCTTCAGTATATAGATTATACAATTTTAATTTGGTCACTTGGCAATGAGGTGTTATGGCAGTTTATCAATCATATGGATAGTATGCATCAAAACATCAGATTTGTAGAGGAATAGGAGGATGACTGGAAGTTTCTTTCTTCAATGTGCTGCATATACAGCAATAGAAATAAAAGACGGATAAGAATAACCTGGGGTTCTTCTGGACAAACTTAAAAAATGTTTCCAAAATTAAGTTTCTAATGTGTCTAGAAAGAAAAAGTTTAGTCAGTTTTTACTCAGGGCAAGGAGACATGTACTTTTAATGTGAAAACCATTCAAAAACTGAAGGCTACTCAGTGATGAAGGCAGAGATGCAAGTTGGGAACTACTAGGAGAGAGAGCAACTACTTCATATAACAGGAAATGCAGAGACTGTCATATGAATTTTAGTATATTAAACTTTGTTGCATTAAGCACAAGTAATTCTTAACAAGTCAATGTAGTAGTTTAATAATACAGCTGCTTGACTTAATAAATGTACTCATAACGCAATTCCAGATCCCTAAATATTCTTTTTTGTGATGGGTATTACAAAATGTAATGAATGAGCAGTGTACAAAATGAGCACTGTGTATCCTAATCGTGTAAACACATTTCACACAGAGCAGTTGCATTGCAACGAACAGCACACAAAGAGAAAAACTAAGTCTGGTAACTATATTACCAGTGCATTTGTATGGTATAACAAATTTAACTGCTCATGCAGTAAGCTGCATATTAGGAAAAATAATATATATGAATCTTACTGAAAACATTTCACTTTTTTAGATCTTAGTAATTTACCTGAGTTACAGATGCATGGAACAGTATGCTTGCTCTGTATTTTCTTGAAAATAATAAAAATTATAGTACAACACATTTTTTGAGTCTCTGAAGAACGAATGCAATAAATGAAACAAAGTTTTGCTAAATTCAAGTACATAGCTTTCATCAACATTTTCTATGTCTACATAACAATGTTTGTAGACTTCTTTCTTAACAAGAATGGCAAACATTTTATTCAGAAGAAGGAAAGTCTATAAAAGAAGGGAAAAACTTACTTGAAGAAAAGAGCCACGTCAGCATCATAAGCGCCAACAGCAATATCAGGATACTGATTGTTGTCAAGGTCTACCCCACCAGTAACAGAAAACCCAAATGTTGTGATTCCATTGTATATGTTTTCACCATATATCACCTGAGAAGTTTCTTTCATAATGCCAGCATTTGATCCATGATAAATATAAACAGCTCCACCACCTCTGGGACCATCGTATGGAGCACCAACAGCAATATCTGTAAATCACCAGAGGCAATAAATCACTATATTTTTATAAGATATTTTGCAATTTTATTGTGAAAAAATTAATAAACTTTATTACTAGAATATTCAGCTGAAGAACTATCTACAGATAAAACTGAAAATATGCCAATGCACATAATTAAAAGGAAACAATGGGTTTTATGGTTTCAGTTCTTAAAGTTTCTCAAAATAAGTTAATTAGAAGATAGCAGAAAAGAAAGGAAAAAAAAGTTAAATGAAGTTAAAAGGAACCATGCGTTGAAACTGTTTCTAATTCTGTGTGGTGGCTCAGCACGTTTAGCAACATTTCCCTACTTTTTTGACTTGGCCTAGTGGTCAGTCAGTTTCATATTCTATGGATTGTTTGTATGTTAAATCACTATTATGAGGAATGAGTCAGTGTACATTCAAATAACAAATTAATTTGTAAGCATGGTTACAAGCTGACTGTTTTTTTAATATACAGATGTGAATAAGTAATCTCTTACCAGCATTTTTACATGTTACACTAACAGAAATTCTTCTACAGAATAGGAGGAATTGCGGCATTATAGAAATATTTCGTCACAAATATAGTCTCTACAGATACACAGCTGCATGATACTTGTGTAATTTATCTGCTTGGGTGAGCTGGTGTGGTGGTTAAGGCAGAGTTCAAATCTCTGTCTAACTGTCTTGATTGATAACTTCTTAAATCATGTTATGTGACTGCCAGGATCTTTCCTTCAAGAGGTCATAGCTATCCGAGGAACAAAGGTCCTGTTCTACAATTTGCCAAGTCAGGCGATTCAACTTGAATATTCTTAACTAATCATGGTAACCCACTGAAAATGTAGATTAGCTTAATAAATAAAAACCAATGATCAAAATGATTGTAAAGAGGGGGAAATTATTTTTATGTTTAGGAGAAAGAAAAATATAGCTATTTAAATGAAGTAAATGTTGTAAGAAATCAGGATTTTATGTAAAAAGGCTCTCTAATGAGCTACTGTTTTCAGGAAAAAGATACAACAAATTCTGTCACAACAATCTGATGACAGAACATGCTGATAACATTCACTTTGCTCAAGGTGGAAGTCAATATTAAACCCTAAAAATTTTGTAGATTTTCATATGATTCTGAGTCTTGCCAGATTTCAAGAAAACTTGGTAATATTTAGGGTTGCACACATTGATAACTTTTATCTCAATCTAGTGAGATTTCTAGAATTGAAGTGCTTTGCACTGGTGGTCTTTTGTCTTTTGCAGGTAACTGAACTTTAAAATGGGAACCAAAAGAGGGATTTAACTGCTAGAAAAGGGCGAGTGGTGAGCTTCCAGGAATGCAGCTCCTTCCAATGGACCAGATGCTTTCAGTTCCTTTTTTCTTACCATCACACAGGATTGAAAGAAACACTTTCAGATGTTGCTAAATCCAACAGTGCTAAACTACTGGAAGTGTGGAACAAAGCAAATACCCCTGTTAAGATGGAGGAGAATATCTGCGATGCTGTACAGTAGCTGTACAAAGAAAGCCAAAATCTGGATAAAGAGAAATCAAGAAACATGAATAAAGCAAATGGGAAACAGCAGATTTGGAATGGTGATTTCTTTGAATTTTTTGATGTTTCTCAGCAAAATATGATGGATATGACTACCGTATCACCAGAAGATAAAGAATTTCTTAGGTCACAAAGAGCAGATAGGTTTTTGCTTTGAAAATAAGAACTATGTATATAAAAGAAGGGAAAAAAGATTAAAATAAGAATAAACATTATAAAGCTATCACTGAAATCAGTAAGACAGTTACACTTGAAGACTCATCTCCATTATCATCTAGTGATGAAGAGGCTGAATTTTTGCCTCCAACAACAAAAAAGTTATGTTCAAATCCTAGGTTAAAACCTATTGATCAGGCACTCATGTCTCCTTTATGGATGATCAAAAGTATCCAGACACCTGGCTGAAAATGACTTAAAAACTTGTGGCACACTCCATCGGTAATGCTGGAATTCAGCATGGTGATGGTCCACCCTTAGACTCAATGACAGCTTCCACTCTTGCAGGCATATGTTCAGTCAGGTGCTGGAAGGTTTCTTGGGGAATGGTAGCCCATTCTTCATGGAGTGCTGCACTGAGGAGAGGTATTGATGCCGGTCGGTGAGGTCTGGCATGAAGTGGGTGTTCCAAAACATCCCAAAGGTGCAGAGCACTTGCCCGCAAAAGGCAAAGGTCCCGAGTTCGAGTCTCGGTCCGGCACACAGTTTTAATCTGCCAGGAAGTTTCATCCCAAAGGTGTTCTGTAGCATTCAGGTCAGGACTCTGTGCAGGCCAGTTCACTACAAGGATGTTACTGCAATGTAACCATTCTGCCACAGGCCATGCATTATGAGCAGGTGCTCAGTCTTCTTGAAAGATGCAATCACCATTCCTGAATTGCTCTTCAACAGGGGGAAGCAAGAAAGTGCTTAAAACATCAATGTAGGCCCGTGCTGTGATAGTGCCATGCAAAACAACAAGAGGTGCATGCCCCTTCCATGAAAAACACGACCACACAATAACACCATTGCCTCCAATTTTACTGTTGGTACTACACACACTGGCAGATGATGTTCACCAGGCATTCGCCATACCCACACCCTGCCATCAGATCGCCACATTGTATACCATGATTCGTCACTCCACACAATGTTTTTCCACTATTCAATCATCCAATGTTTATGCTCCTTACACCAAGCAAGGTGTTGTTTGGCATTTACCAGTGTGATGTGTGGCTTACCAGCAGCTGCTCAACCATGAAATCCAATTTTTCTCACCTCCTGCCTAACTGTCATAGTACTTGCAGCGGATCCTGTGTGATGGTTTGGATAGATGTCTGCCTATTGCACATTATGACCCTCTTCAACTGTTTCCCGTCTCTGTCAGTCAATAGACGAGGTCGGCCTGTACGCTTTTGTGGTGTATGTGTCCCTTCACATTACCACTTCACTATCACATTTGAAACAGTGGACCTAGGGATGTTTAGGAGTGTGGAAATCTTGCATACAGACACCCAATATCCTGACCACATTCGAAGTCCATGAGTTCTATGTAACACCACATTCTTTTCTCTCACAATGTCTAATGACTACTGAGGTCGCTGATATGAAGTACCTGGCAGTAGGTGGCAGCAAAATGCACCTAATATGAAAAATGTGTGTTTTTTTTGGGGGGGGGGGTCTGGATACTTTTGATCACATAGAGTATTTCAAAAATTTCCATATCTCCAGCTAGCGTTTACCAAGCTTGGGCAATCAATGGAAGTAAAACAACAAAGAAAATCAATTCCTCCTCAATTGGTCCTGCACTGGTATAGTAAGCTGTTGCCCTTAGTTGCCCATGGGAGTGTCAAAATATGGAAGACAAGAGTTTCAGTTCTAGTGAGTGGCACAGATTTTGAACATTTGGTTGGCATACCTGTTGCCTTGAAAGGTATTGATGAATAGTTGGCAGAACTAGTTATTGGGGAAGTGGACTGATTTTGTCTATGTGACAATGTCATCTATATATCTTCTGATACTATAGAGTCTAGTACAGGACTGATCTAAGGGACATGTGCCAGAATTGAAATGGAATTCAGATAAACTTTGATGTTGTTGACTTTGAGTGTTGTGGGCGTACCATCAAGTAGTCCTGTCATCCACATTTTTCAGAAATTCCAAAGTCTGTGGGGTTCACTTGATAAGAAGTCATATACAACAATGCCAGATGAGGAAAGTTCTAGTCAAGGCTTTCTAGAAGAACAATACATGAAGATGGTTTACTACATCCAAATTGTTCTAAAAGATGGAAGTCATCCAAGAAAATATTACAAAGAGCTATCACAACTCTCACTCCTGTATACAGGAGGTTGGTCTAAAATTGACTACAGTTCTAGGATCCCAGGGCTCTGCATCAAGAACAGTGGATGGCAAAGGCAATACATACACTTAAAATTGTTCTCTTCACTAAACAGTTTGGGGGACTGATGACCTTCGCTGTTTAGTCCCCCTTAAACATCCCAACAACCACCACCACTAAACAGTTGAAAATTCCTTAACAAGAATTGAAATGAATGAAACAGGTTGCACATTTTTTCAGCCACACCTACGTTCACTGTGTTTTGGCATAGGATTATATAGTTTTTATTCACATATTATGTATGAACCTTCTATATCTTTCTATATACATAAAAATTGATACTTTTCCCTATACTTTTCTCTTCTTACTTTTATGAAAAGAATAATTTTTAAATTTCTGTTGTGTGAAATACTAATACAATTTATTATTTGTGTCATCCAACTGATTCAAACTGCTTGAAATATCATAAGCTAAATGTGACATTTTCCAGTAAAACAACAGTAACATGCTTTAGGTTTAGTTTAAACATAATTCATTATCTTTGTTTTTCATCCAGGGATTAATCAGATGTTTTTTATGAATGATTTATTTACGTAATAATAGTATTAGAATGATTGTCATTTTTAACAAGTCAGTATTTAATAAAAGTAGTAGTCTGTCTTTTATCCTAGTTTACACACATGCTATGTGACTCTTCCTTATAAATCCTAGTTCATTATAAGCTGCTAAGCTTGCCACTAACTAACTTTTAAATGAATATAAGGAGTTTTCTGTTTTAAAAAATATGTCACTTTATTTTTAGATAATGCAGTTCCTATTACATGTTCCTAAAAAGTTCAACAATTTGCTGTAAATATCAGACCATTAAGTAAAAGTTTTGATGTATGCTATTTAGAAGGATAGGAAAGATAGTACAAATGTTTTTCAAAGAATATAATGTACATGAGTCCCCAATTACTCCTTTTTTGGGAAAAAGAATTCTCACTTTTCATGAAATGAACCTCTTGATTCAAGAATGACATATATTGCCACTACTTTACTGGTTATGTGATTTTTAGTTCTCTTATTTATCTATTTAAATCAATTAAAGTCATCTATTGGTACCGCAGAGTTTGGTTTCTCTTATTTACTATTTTCGTGTATGGATTGAATAAATTATAAGACTGAAAAATTGTCTGTAAGTGGCACAAACCTCCATATCCATCTTTATTAATGTCTCCAATTGATGCTAGAGACAAACCAAATCTTGACTTGGAATTCACACCATCACGCCAATGGTTTTTGGTAAATCTGTTCTGCAACATTATATATCAACACAGATTATGAATAATAAAGATATTGTAACCAAATAAGTAAAAAAATCTTTACCTAAAAACTCATTTATGTGTACAGAGACAACAAGTTTCAGTGTAAAATACTGTTTGAAAAAGAAACAACTTTGAAATCAAGTAAGAACTTTAAAATACTGTGGGAGGTTCAATTAACCAAGTGATGATTTATGAAACACTTATTACAGGGATTGAAAAATTACCAAAATAACTGCAAAGGAATCAGTTTACCAGTTTTACACAAGATGAAAAAGAAAGTTCACACTACCATTCCTGCTTCTTGGTAAATAACGTATATGCGTCCTGTTTCATATTTTCCTTCATTGTTAGGAAGAGTGTAAAGTGGTGCTCCAATCACAATATCATCAGTCTTGTCTCCATTCATATCAGCAATGCAAATTGCATATCCAAAATAAGCACCCAATTGCTCTCCAATAAATTCACCAACAACATCCAGAGTTTCTGTATACAGAATGACCTGTAATCAAAGGAGGTTTATGCAGCTATTCTTAATGTTATGTCTATTTATTTTTATGTATTGACACTGATTGTGTGTTCTGTAGATTCACAACATTAATAAGTCTGGATCCGAAACACGTACATAAATGTTACAATGAAAGATGATATTATATTGAAATGCAGATCTGCATTACATGGATGTTAGTTAATTAGTGAAGACTAAATTGTCATTATAGATACAGAGTATAAAGTTGTAGACAGTATATTCTATACTTCAATATTGAATTGGACCATGTATCAGATAGTAATTACTCTTTGCTGTGGATCAGTTTCTGCACTAAATGTTTGCACACTCAATTGTTGGAATATGAAACCCATAAATTAAGAAAATAAACATTATAATACTGTCTTTGAGATCAGTACTTGTATAATTTTATAATGTTCAGTTTATTTTCTCATGATTAATAAAGAAAAGAATGTTGCTAATGAAATGTAATTAGAACCACATTTGCAACATGCAAATATCTAAAAAATAATAGGTTGAGGAGTAATTTAACTGTAGATGAAACTCAGTTTACTTTGATAATGATCACAACTTATATAAAAAAAACTGAAAAGCCTTCTAAACTATTACAGCACTGGCACAAAATCTAATAAAATCTGCATAGCTATAAAAAGTAATTACCTTTCAAGAATTTATTGTTCATTACAAAGTCTAGACGATGGAGTACACACTAAAACTTTAAATGATGTTAAACTTGTTGTATCAGTTTATAATCCAAGTATTAAATATTTAAATTGAGTCTTAAATCAAAATTCCAAAACATTCAAACAATTGAAAATCCAGGATTGATTGTAACAATATTGTGAAAAGGAAAGTTGCTACTCACCATACAGCAGAGATGCTGAGTCACAGATAGGCACAACAAAAATACTGTTGCAAATAATAGCTTTCAGCGAGTAAGGCCTTCATCAGAATTGGACAGCAATCACACGCGCACACACTGAGGCCTCAGTTGCCTGAGACCGCAGTCATGTGTGTGTGTGTGTTTCATTTTCACAATATTGTTCCAAAACATTCTTAATTTTCATTTGATGATGGCATCCTATTTTAATTTTTATAACATGGAAACAATATATAAAGTTTTTGTTATCTTTTTGACAAGAGGGTAAGGTTATCATAGTAGATGGAGCAGGGAGCCTGGCTAAAGACAGAAATTAATGACCTGGTTGAAATAGGAGTAGCAACTACATACATGATTGTGTGTTTTGTGTAGGTCCTACAGCACCGTGATCAGCCCTGATTTTACATCACTATGAGCCATGTAAATACTGAGTTGAGCAGGCTGCTGCTGACTGAAATGAAATCTCTTATAAGTGCAGTGCTGATACAATTAGCATATGGGGGATGTACTAGACACAGCCTACATCTGAGTAAGAGAGGGAAAGATAAGTTAGCTGAGCTTCTTGGAGAAAATGTACAGAGGGTCACCATCACATAAGGCAAGATCTCTGTGATTGCTGGTGTCAGAGAGGTACCTTTTTTGTGTTAGAATCATGGTTCAAGCACCCTGTTATGAAAGAAGTTAAAATGACAGAACAGCTCACAAAATGCTTCAGAATGCACAGAAAAGTAAAGTTAGCTTATTTCATTGGAATATTAGAGGACTGAGTAATAATGCAGAAGAACTTCTTGTCTGTTTGGAAAAACTTAGAGAGCTCTGAAAATATAGATGTCCTGTGCCTACCTGAGCACCACATAACCATAGGGTTAGAGAAGTTAAACAAATTACACTCTAGCGTCTTACTCATGAAGAACTAACATGAGAAAAGGAGAATTTTTTACACTTATAAGACATAACACAAATTCAAAAACTTAGACAAGTAGATTTTGTAGTTATCACCACATAGAAGTGCATGCTTATGAATTAATACTGAAAAATAGTTCTTTTAATTACAACTGTTTATAAGTCCCCACCAAGATATTTCGAACTATTTATATGAGGCATTTGGATTACTTACAATGCTATCTGTTTGACAGCAGCAAGCAGATTATGGCCTGTAGTGATTTCAATGTTTTTTTAAAGGATTCTGATAGGGAAAGCAATTTGGAAATCTTATTTGGATCCTAAAATCTGATCTGCTGGCTACATTTCCAACACTGGTGGATATTGGACCCTAACAGATTATAGTTTCTTTGATTGATGATGCTCAAAGCAAGAAAAAACTGTATACCTAGCAACAAATGCTCTGCTGCTCATGAGACACAGTTAGTAATGATAAATAAGATAGTGCCTTATAGTATTGATACTCCTCAGTGGAACTCATTTAAAATAATTAATGACTCCAAAACAAATGTTTTTAAAAGTAGTTTACTAGAGATGATCTGGGGTGAAGTTTATTACAAATTAAATGCTGACACAAAATTATATCTATTCCATGATAACATCATATAATTACTTGAAAATAGTTTTGCACATAAGCCACTCAAAAAGAACATTAAACAACCATGTAAAAACCATGGTAGAAAGATCAAATATCTGTATACATGGATCCACAGCCACTGCAAATTTCTCCAGGTAATTCATTGTCCTGAATAGATTAGCAATTATATGAAGAGCAGAAACAGCTGAAATTAAGTGTTTTTAATTTTGAAATAAATCCTTTATTTCACAATTTTTTGCTATTAGCTAATTTTGCCCCCCTGGGCATTTTCAAGGTCCACAAATGTGAGTTCCAAGGGTAAAATGATGAATGCAACCCTTATGCATTTCTTTGTCACCGTGCCAGTGTTAGCCACACTGAATTTGTTGGTTCACATAAACCTTCCACTTTACATTCAACAAGCAGAACTGGTGCTTTCTGCAGATGATACTTGTGTTATGATAAATCTAATTAGAGAGAAAGCAACAGCATATATGATAAATGATATTTTCCAAAGAATTATATAGTGATTCTCAGAAAATTGATGAAGCATATGGACAGGAGTCAGCAAAGAGGATAGAATGCTCCAAATTTTTTTGTTGTACGTATAGATAAAAACTTGAGCTGGAAGAAGTATAGTTCTGAGCTTCTCAAACAATTAAGTTCAGCTACTTTTGCTCTTCATAGTGGGGTAACTGCCAATCTTGGAAACAACTCACTCAATCTCATGACATATTTTGCATCTTTACTTTCAATAACGTCTTATGGAATTATTTTCTCGGGTAACACATCACTTAGAAATAAAGTATTGATTGTACAAAAGCAAGCCGTAATAATAATATGTGGTGTTCACCGACAGTCACCGTGTAGGTATGTCTACTATTTATTTTATTTATTTATTTATCTCTTGTTCCGGTGAATCATGTTGTGACAGTATCACAGGATATGGAACGTGTCAATTTTACAAGCTTTTGGCCGGAATTTATGGTAATACATAAAACAAAACAAAAACAGTAAACAGTAACTTAGGTCCCACTACAAAAATACATTTTAGAGAGAGATAAAGATTACAAAATAATAAGTGTTACAAAGAAATAAATATTGCAAAATATATGTTTACCATAAAAATATTCGGTATTACAAATACAAATTTGGGCATACATTTGCAATTTACAATACAAGAGATGTTAAACACTGTAGTTCAGGAACTCTTCTAATGTATAAAATGATCCTAGCAATAGGAACTGCCTTAAGGTTTTTTTAAACAGGAGATCATCATCTATCAAACACTTTCTTGAAGGGAGGGCATTAAAAATCTTACAGCCACTGAAATGGACTCCTTTCTGCACCATACTTAGATTTGGCTGTTCATAGTGGATATCATGTTTCCTTCTAGTATTGTGACTGTGATATGCACTATTCAGCTTAAAGATGGATTTTTCTTTCCTTATAAAGCACATCAACGAGAATATATATTGCACAGTGGAGGTAAGTATTTCAAGCTTCTTAAAAAGATTCCTGCATGTGGCTCTAGGATGGACTCCACACATGATCCTAATGGCTCTTTTTTTGTACACACAGTACTTTTTTAGCCAGTGGCTGATTTCCCCAAAATATAATTCCAAATGCCATAATTGCATGAAAGTAACCATAATATGCTGACTTCATGGTTTCCATGTTTCTATAAGAAGAAACAATGCGCAATGCATATGTTGCTGAACTTAGTCTTTTGCACAGATCCACGATGTGGTTGGACCAATTCAGTTTGCTATCAATATGCAAGCCTAGGTATTTCAAGGAATCTACCCTGTTTATTGTCTGCTCACCTACCTTTACAAATATTTCCTCATCTTTGGATGTTTTGTGGAACTGAATGTAGTTTGTTTTACAGTAATTTAAAATAAGACCATTAATGTTGAACCAGTTCACCGTTTCATTTAAAACCTTATTTGCCGTTACCTCAAGCTTATCTTCCGAATTATCAATAAGTAGTGTAGTGTCATCCGCGAAAATGGTGAATCTACAATATTCCGTAGAGAGAGGAAGATCATTGATAAATATAATAAAAAGTAGGGGGCCCAGAACTGAGCCCTGCAGCACTCCACATGTGATGGTACCCCATTCTGAAGATATTGCGACACCATCTTGACTATCTACTACAACTTTTTGTTTTCTGTTTGACAGATATGAGTCGAGCCATTTCCCTGCTGCACCACTTAAACCGAGATGTGCAGCTTTTTGTAAAAGAATTTGGTGATTTACACAGTCAAATGCTTTTGTTAGGTCACAAAATATGCCAATCACTTTCAGTTTTTTGTTGATAGATTCCAAGAGTTTGCCAGTAAATGCAAATATTGCATCTTCTGTTAACAAACCTTTCTGAAATCCAAACTGACTTTTGCTGAAGCTATTGTGTTCACTGAGATGCTTAACTATCCTGGCATGCATTAGTTTCTCTAAAACTTTTGAAAAGCTTGTCAGTAGTGATATTGGCCTATAGTTAGCAGTATCCGTCTTATCCCCCTTCTTATACAGCGGTTTTACAACTGCATACTTAAGCCTCTCAGGAACTATTCCTTGCTTAAGTGATGCATCAAAAATGTGGCAAAGGACTTTACTTACATGGCTGGAGCAGTATTTTAATAATTTGTTAGAAATGTTGTCAATTCCAGCAGCGTTTTTACTTTTCAGGGATTTAATAACTCTTTCAATTTCTTGAACAGTGACTGTTTTTACCTTCATGTGTTGCACTAAACCAGGTACTCTAGCTTTCAAAAGATTGATGGCTTGCTTCATGGACCCTTGTAAACCTATTTTTTCTGTTACTGTTAAAAAATTGTAGTTGACTGTGTCTGCAACTGTTTTTGGATCGCTAACAAGATTACCCTCACTTTTTATTTGGATATTTTCACTACAAACTGCATTTTTCCCCGTTTCCTTCTTTACAAATTTCCAGATAGTGTTTACTTTATTGCTCGAGTTGTCAATTTCTGCCTTCAAGCACATGTTCTTTGCTGCCTGAATTGTCTTATTCAGAACTTTATTGTAGATTTTATAGTGTGTAATCCTACAAGGAGGTAGGCAAAATTTCAACTTGGTGTAATGACTTGCAGGCCTCTATAAACATGTATAAATACAAGACAGTAGCACCTTGTGGTACACTCTGTCTGATTGTTTCAAATTCTGTGAGCCTGTTGTTTTTGTTTGACATGGAACTTGATTGATTGATTTTAACAGGAGAGCTAAAACAGCTTAGGTCTGACCCACCACTGCCCGCACCGAAACTAGGTTTAGTGTGCGGTATAGCTCCCTGTATATCTAGCAAAGCCAACCAGTGCCATTAAATAGTGCAAGGAGTACCTCTACCAGTTTTTTGTTAGACACAATTTCTTCAGGTCTAGTTGTCCCAAAGATTCTGTATCTTTTTCTCTCCAATGCCATGCATTTGAAGATTAGGTGTGATGCAGTTTCTTCACCCTCATCACAGATCCTACATTTAGGGTCCTCTTCTGTTATACCCATTGTGTGTAGGTGTTTTTTGAAGTTCCCATTGCCAGTCATCATTCCAGTCATGAGTTTAATCTCTTTCCTGTTCAATCCCAGGATGACAGAGCTTCTTTTAAAACATGGCTTGGGCATCATTACCTTAGCATGTTTTTGTTTATGGACCTTGGTCCAATATCCTACATGCTGTTTCCTAAGCCAGTTCCATAGTTCTAATTTGCTCATAGCCTTGGCAATTGTCAGGACAGATTCCGGTACAATAAATGGAGTTGTTGCCCCCATCCTGCCAATCTATCAGCTTATTCATTGCCACAGATCCCTGAGTGGACAGGGACTCACACTAGGTTCACGCTATTGCTTCCCCCTAGCTCCACCAGAGCCCTGTGGCAATCTGCAACAATCTTAGATCTTGTTGCAGGAGCTGCCAATAATTTCAGGGCTGCCTGGCTGTCTGAATAGATGAAGATGCTATGGCCATTGTAGCACCTATGCTTATTCTCCTCCACACATCCCATGATTGCAGTAATTTCTGCTTGGAATACAGAGGCCAGTTTCCCTAGAGAGGTGATGCTCTCCAGTCTTGGCTGAACCCCGTACAACCCTGCCCCAATGTCTTGGTCTGTTATCGACCCATCGGTGAACCAAACGATGTCCCCCGTACGGTGTCGAACTGTTTTCTCCCACTGCTCCCTACTTCCAATTATTATGTTGTAAGGCTTGTCGAAGCAGTTGGAAATTATTATATAGTCGGCAGGCATTTCCCCAGCCATACCTATATTTACCTCACTCACTATGTTAGTGCGTGATTCTGAATATCGGAATGAGACCCAATTTTGGCCAGTTTTAAGTCTGTGTGCCCCAGCTGCTGCCTCCATCTTAACCCAAAGGTGAAGTGGAGGCATATCCAGCATGGCTTCCATTCCAGTGGTTGGTGTGCTGCTAATTCCGCCCGTTATGGCTAAGCCAGCCAATCTCTGCACCTTAGCAAGGTCTTTAGCAGCAACCCGCTGTTCTACCTCCTTCCACCACACTACAGCCCCATATGAAATCCTAGGTCTAACCACTGTGGTGTATATCCAGTGACATGGAACTTACATACTTTGCTTCCTGTCATTCCAATAAGATAAAAACCATGGACTTGCCAGGTTTGCTACTCCACGTATTTGTAAGTCATTATGTAAGGCTCATAGCAGTTGGAAAAAAGAGCTGTGGGTTTCATCATTTAAAAATTCTATTTTGTGTGTGTGTGTGTGTGTGTGTGTGTGTGTGTGTGTGTGTGTGTGTGTGTGAGAGAGAGAGAGAGAGAGAGAGAAAGAGAGAGAGAGAGAGAGAGAGAGAGAGAGAGAGAAATAAATTGACACATTTATTTCATGATGCTGCATCACAAAGCACATCAATAGGAGACAGTTAAATAAGCACGTGTAACACTGATTAAACACATCGCAAACAGAGATTCACAAACAACTAAAATGAAATCAGCTCATATATTCCCAAATAACAGTGGCAACAAAAATAAAAATGAGATGAAAGGATATGAAGAAAAGATTCAATGGAAAATGGCAATAAATAAAAACATGGAATCAAGCCAGATTGGAATCTGTGATATGAGACAATACTGAAATCTTCCAAGCACAGTTGCTAAGTACCTTGCCAAAGAGACCACCACCTCGAGGCATACCAACAGCAGTTCCACTGCTGCCATCTCCAGTGAAGTCCCCAGCTGCCATTGAGTATCCAAGGTATGAGTTGTCCAATATCACTGGTCCTTCAGTTGTTTTAGAAATGTCAGGCTTGTCATGCAAACTCTGTGAATACACCTGTCCTAAAAGAGAATGGTTCCTGTAATATATGTTCTGTACCATATACTATCTTTGTTAGGAAACATTCTTCCATCTTTCTGTCTCATCCAATTAACCATAAAAAATTTAGTTCCTACATAAAGCAACTACTATAACACATGCTCAGCTGTAATAATACACTATCCAGCAAAGAAACACTTTCTAAAACAGAAAGACTAGTATAAAAATAAGAAATTAATAAACCAACACTAGAATAATGTTGAAAGTGAGGGAAGTATGGAGATGAAGGTGAGAGAGCTCGAGGACCTCTCTGTGATTTGATGAAAACCTATAATTTTCAGGACAAAAATAGTGTATCAAAAAGTTTCACACTGTGCAAAACTTATCCTTCATCTTGAATTTGATATCACAGGACTTCCCACTTGTTATGTTTAGTGAATGGATCATGGAGAATGTGACTGTTGGCATTGAAATATAGTGGCTTCTTTAGTAAAAAAAAAAAAAAAATGGAATCCGTCCAGTTTATTTACTTTACAGGTCCCTACACCCCAAATAGAAGACAAATTTAGAGAGTAACACTGCTTTTCACTGTCACAGAATCTTTACATTAATTCTTCTTACAACTTCTTTTTTATTAAAAAAAGATAACCAAACAATATTTACTGGAATAGTTCCTCACCATACATCTTAAAGAAATTTATGAAGTGAAAATACAGATCTAAAGGAACTCAAGGATAGGAACCGCAAACATAAATGAGGAAGCTAACCACTCACTTTTAACTGACTTACATATTGTACATGGACACACTTCACAACACAAAGATGTTATTAGCTGTTGCATTGTCATTCTTTTTGTAATGTACATACACATACACAAACACAGCCAAACAGATGCCCAAGTGCACACACCAGCACCCACATGGCAACACTTAACTCATGCCCCATCCATGATCCATGGTTAGATGTGTCTATTAGTGTGGTTACATGTGTGAGTGTGTGTACTTACTATAGAAGGAGAGCTGTAACCAGCAACATCTATGCCCTGTTAGGTGTTTTTGTGTACTACACACTAAAACTGAGAATTTTTCTTTCCATATTTTTGTTTATTGTTTCCCAAGTAAGGTTCATTTACATGTAAATAGTTAGTCTAAGACTGAGATGAAATCTGCCATGCTGAATGAGCATCCAGGACAAATTAACAAATGATAAAAACTGTTTTAGTTTCATAGCTTGCAATTCTTTCTTTACTTGTTCTCTGTGGATATATGGAATGGGATAATGTTTGGCTTTAAATGTATCATGCAGTTTAACTTGAAATTCATACATAAAACTGGACATAGCTGTTATCAATCAGTAATTGTGTCATCATATTTACAATGTTTCAGTCTATAGTGAAAGGGACAAAAGTAATTTAATATTAAGCCACAGTGTAGTTAAAACTGTAATCAGCAAGAAGTTCCCTGAATGTAGTCTACTCCGCAAGCCACCTGACGGTGTGTGGTGGAGGGTACTTTGAGTAGCTCTATCTGTTCTCTCTTCTATTCTAGTCTTGTATTGTTCGTGGAAAGAAAGATTATTGGTATGCCTCTGTGTGGCTCTAATCTCTCTGATTTTATCCTCATTGTCTTTTCGCAAGATATACGTAGGAGGGAGCAATATACTGCTTGACTCCTTGGTGAAGGTATGTGAAGGTATGTTCTCGAAACTTCAACAAAAGCCCGTACCGAGCTACTGAGTGTCTCTCCTGCAGAGCCTTCCACTGGAGTTTATCTATCATCTCCGTAACACTCTCGCGATTACCAAACGATCCTGTAACGAAGCGCACTGCTCTCCATTGGATCTTCTCTATCTCTTCTATCAACCCTATCTGGTACGGATTCCACACTGGTGAGCAATATTCAAGCAGTGGGCGAACAAGTGTACTGTAACCTACTTCCTTTGTTTTCAGATTGCATTTCTTTAGGATTCTTCCAATGAATCTCAGTCTGGCATCTGCTTTACCGATGATCAACTTTATATGATTATTCCATTTTACTCCAGATAATTTATGGAATTAACTGCTTCCAGTTGCTGACCTGCTATATTGTAGCTAAATGATAAAGGAGCTTCCTTTCTATGTATTCGCAGCACATTACATTTGTCTACATTGAGATTCAATTGCCATTCCCTGCACCATGCATCAATTCGTTGCAGATCCTCCTGCATTTCAGTACAATTTTCCATTGTTACAACCTCTTGATATACTATAGCATCATCTGCAAAAAGCCTCAGTGAACTTCTGATGTTATCCACAAGGTCATTTATGTATATTGTGAATAGCAACGGTCCTACGACACTCCCCTGCGGCACACCTGAAATCACTCTTACTTCAGAAGACTTCTCTCCATTGAGAATGACATGCTGCGTTCTGTTACCTAGGGACTCTTCAATCCAATCACACAATTGGTCTGATAGTCCATATGCTCTTACTTTGTTCATTAAACGACTGTGGGGAACTGTATCGAATGCCTTGCGGAAGTAAAAAAACACGGCATCTACCTAGGACCCTGTGTCTATGGCCCTATGAGTCTCGTGGACGAATAGTGCGAGCTGGGTTTCACACGATCGTCTTTTTCGAAACCCATGCTGATTCCTACAGAGTAGATTTCTAGTCTCCAGAATAGTCATTATACTCAAACATAATATGTGTTCCAAAATTCTACAACTGATCGACGTTAGAGATATAGGTCTATAGTTCTGCACATCTGTTCAATGTCCCTTCTTGAAAACGCGGATGACCTGTGCCCTTTTGCAAACCTTTGGAATGCTACGCTCTTGTAGAGACCTACAGTACACCGCTGCAAGAAGGGGGGCAAGTTCCTTCACGTACTCTGCATAAAATGGAACTGGTATCCCATCAGGTCCAGTGGCCTTTCCTCTTTTGAGCAATTTTAAATGTTTTTCTATCCCTCTGTCATCTATTTTGATATCTACCATTTTGTCATCTGTGTGATAATCTAGAGAACGAAGTACAGTGCAGTCTTCCTCTGCGAAATAGCTTTGGAAAAAGACATTTAGTATTTCGGCCTTTAGTCTGTCATCCTCTGTTTCTGTACCATTTTGGTCACAGAGTTTTCTGGACATTTTGTTTTGATCCACCTACTGCTTTGACATAAGACCAAAATTTCTCAGGATTTTCTGCCAAGTCAGTACATAAAACTTCACTTCCGCATTCATTGAATGCCTCTCGCATAGCCCTTCTCATTGCCTAGTTATAACATCCACCTCCCTAAACATATTTACTAAACATGGCAGTGCTGTTACATTCAGTAAGTAGTCAGGTGTAATCCTGGTGACTGAAGATATGTTCCGCTCCATTCCTCTCCTCTCCTCTCACCAGTGGTACTCGACTGGTGAGAGGAGAGGAACTAATGTTTTAAAGCTGGTGTTCTGTGTTAAAGCCCAAACACCTCCACAGTTTTTCGTGGAAGAGTATGTTGCTGTGGGATGGTGATTTGTCTGTTGAATATCAGTACTCATGGTATTATTCGAGAGCATTTCACCACCTCCTTTCCTTTCATTCAGTATTACAAATGCAAGCTTAATATCAAATCATCTCCCATAGGACCAGGGCCGGAATGAATTCTGGGATTGCTGCATTATTTTCAGTGCTCACATGATGAGTGTGGGACCTGCTTTGACTTTTACTTGCAATACTAGTCATAGATATTGCTTTGTTTAACAATGTTCATTAAGAAAACATGATATTACCTCTGAACTCATTATTGTATTACAGTTACGTATTATACTATGTTAAAATAGTTAAATAAATCACAGATTAAATCAGTCATGATGTACATAATACACCAAATAGTCCTAAAAAAAAAAGAGCACTCCATCCTTCAGGCCACGAGTGGCCTACCGGGACCATCCAACCGTCGTGTCATCCTCAGTGGAGGATGCGGATAGGAGGAACGTGGAGTCAGCACACCGCTCTCCTGGTCCTGAAGCCGCTACTATTCAGTCAAGTAGATCGTCAATCGGCATCATGAGGCTGAGTGCACCCTGAAAAATGGCAACAGCACATGGCGGCCTGGATGTTCACCCATCCAAGTGCCGACCACACCCGACAGCGCTTAACTTCGGTGATCTCACGGGAACCAGTGTAGCCACTGCGGCAAGACCATTGCCCAAATAATCCTAAGCTCATTTCATTTTTGTTCCACTCTATGATGAAGTTAAATGTGTCAGTATGAGTGTTTTATCATGCCAATTACTGTTTCAGTACTTTTATTTGGATAGAAATGACGAGTGTTCAAGCCAGTTTATTGCTATGTTCAAAATGTTATCCATTTTCACTACACTCTCTTTAGTATAATTCTATAAATACAGAGCTATGTACACTATTTGCAGATTATTGCTCAGTGCACTTATGAGCATATGTGATGATTAGTCTACAAGGTGATGAGTGAGTATTCCGCTTTACTCACTAGTTAAAAAAGGAAAAAGAGGCTTAATAAATCTTATGAGTCATAGGAGTACTCAAGTCTTTCGTTATCTTGTGTGAATTATGCAGTGAGCAATGAATTTTAAAACTCACCTTGCCAGTACCAGCTTCCTGGTGCTCCCATGAACAAGCGGTCTCCTTCCTGTAAATGGTGAAAACAGTACTAATTTAAAGATATCTAGCACAAAATATATTTATAAATGAAGTCAATTAGGATTACTAACTTGTCTTTTTCTGAATGAAATCTATTATATTAATGTTTCCAAACCCTTAAGATTATAATTGACAGCATGATATTTTCAGTATAAAAACATCATAATGATGATACTGCCGTTTTCATGCTTGGATAAACTTTCGTCAAAGCTTTCCATGGAATTCAGGGGTAGAGAGTATGAAGTACTTTCAGTATTTTGGAAGGTGAAAGGTGTCTTGGAAGTAGCCATAAAAAAGTTTCCATTCTGATCCTGCTAAAAAATTGTCCAATACCGAGTTTGAAGTCATTTTCTTGATAGAAAAACACCGGATTACACTATACTTTTCCCCTTCCCTGAGAGATAGGGGGTGCCATGGATCCTCCTTGCCCTCCGGGTATGGGCACCCTTGGTTTAGATACAACAAGGACAAGGAATTAGAGTGGATCTTGGACAATTACTCTTAACCTATCTTTCTAATGAATCAATGACTCACTCAGAAGACTTAAAAACACTGTTGTAACACTCAACCACAAAATTGGTGATAAGCAAACAACCCCTAATTGTAGACCTATATCATTCTTTCCAATCTTTTCGAAATTGTTTGAAAAAGTGGCTTATGACAGAATAGATACTCATTTAACTGAGCAGAACTTGTTAACTGATTCTCAGTTTGGCTTTTGCAAGGTTTTCTCTAGAGTGAGACCTCACAAAAAAGTGCAACTCAGCTGAACAAGAAAAATTACCATGTTGGTATAATGTGCGACATTGCTGAAGTCTTTGATTGTGTGTATTACAAAATTCTGTTTGGTAAACTAAAGTGTTATGGCATTAATGACATCTTTCTTGCATGGATGGAGCTTTGCCTTCATAATAGAAACAGAGGATCTTATTAGCAGACTGTGTCACAGGCACGAAGAAACTAACCTCAGAATAGGGCAACAAACATCTGAAGAGCCTTAAGGATCAGTACTGAGCCCATTCTTGTTTCTAACGTAGATAAATGATCTTCCAGTGACTAATGGGGCAGTTCAAAAGCTGAAGTGTTTGCTTATAACTCGAGTATACTAAGCAATAGTTCCAACTTAATCTTAGCAGACATTTCTCAGATGATAGCTGAAAGTACCTACAAGCGGTCTAGTGGTTCACAGCTAACAGTCTTACTCTCACAAAGACTTATATTACCTAGTTTCAAATCAGCAACAATGACCTGTTAGAACCAGAGGTAGACATTATCGTTCATGTACTAAATGAAACACACTGTGTAAAATTCTGGGTAGTTTAGTTGGATAACAAGTTAAAATGGAATTGGTATCCTGATAAACATGTAGATAAAGCATTTCTCATCACGTTGACATAAAGATAGGGATGTTGACATATTCTGAATTTTGTAACCACTTGGAATTATCTTCTGGGGCATTAAGCATAAAATAAATACCAGTTAAGCATTCATTCAGGAAAAGTGAGCAATAAGATACCGTAACCATTCATCATGAATAAGGCTTTTTAAGGAGCTTTCAATTTTTACACTCACTTCCCTAAACATTTGCTCCTTAACTGTTTTTGTTGCTGATAACACAAATCATTTTCAGTCAAACTATGGTTCACACAGCCACAATATAAGACAAAAAAACATTGTTTTTTTCATGTAGACTTTGCCTCCTTATCAGGGTGCAGAATGGAGTTATATGTATTCCATAAGCTCCCAGCTACCATAAAAAAGCAAGAAATTTGGAAACTGAACCTACTCAAGAGAAAATTAGAAACTTTCTTCATTAGCCACTCTTTCAACAAATTATTGGAATATTTAGATTCAGGGATTCAAAAGCAACATAGCAAGTAGCAGTGTTACTGTGGGCTTGCATGACAAGTAGTAATGTACTATAAATAGAAATCATTATTTGCAGATATAGGTAAATATTTTCATTGCAAGGTACCATTGTTATCAAGTAAATATTAAACTACTAACAGATGAGCAACAGCTATATAATGAAATTGAAGAGGCACCAGCTTTTTCTCAAATAGGGAGCTTTCTGTCTAGTTTATGAGATTAAATTTATAGTATTAAGCAGTATGGTGAAAGCTTATTGTCGGTACAATATACAGACTAAGTTTCTATGATTTTCTTGGCTTTTGTTAATGTATATCTTGACTGGTTCCAAATTCCTGATGATTATTCTCATCTTGATGTGATCTTTGTAACACAGTGAATGACTGAATAGGAAACAATGGGTAATATCTCAATGTTTCTGTTTTTTGACATATACTTACTGAAGATGATTTTCTAGTTTTGAGGAATGTTATGTCTTGGAATAACCACCCTATATACTATAGTCTGAAAATAAAGACTATATTTTTACAAGATATTGAATTTAAATTGGAAAATCTAAAACTGAACTGATTACTGAATTGTAATTTGCTTCAATTTTTTCATAATTTTTTTGATTTGCATTAAAGTAAGTCTGATGAGATATTAAATGTTGCAGTAGAATGTTAAGGATTTTGCAGTAGAATGTTAAGGATTTTAATAAAAACATCAACAGTAATAACAATGTTTTAGTGTTTTAAACTTTGAAATGGTGAAGATATTAATTTACATTGAGAAAGAAGACAATAATGATTTTAATGATGACAGATTTTTACTGTGATTGCAGTCTCAACAAAGATAAAGAAATGGGAGAGACTCCATGATAATAAGATTAGCTGTGTTAAGTAAATAAATTATAGGTAAGATTGGATGGATACATTTAAACGGAAAATAAGATGATCACACACAAGTAGTAAATATGTTACATGTGGGCAATGAGGATGTCATAATTTGGTGAACTGGAGCAAGATGAATGATAACATAGAACGTACCATTGATTTGTAAACTGTAAGCTCTTACTTACCGTCCTACAAAGATAATGATATTCATTAACTAAATTACTGATGAACGAGTAATTTTGACTGTAACTGATTTCAGCTTGATGACAGATGGCTACAATAGTCTAAAAATTCAATATAAGTACATATAAATAAATGTTTGTGACAAATCTGGTATTAACTTTTAAATATTACATAATTTTTTTACTTGTTCCATATCACTGAAGGCCATTCCAATTAGGATCTGTGAAAGGAACATTAGCCTCTCTTTTTTTTGTGAATATATATTTCTTTAATGGCATGTTCCATTTCCTTAACAATCTATTTACTATGTATCCATGGGAAAAAAATGTGTTTTCTGTGTTAATTCCAATTTGACTTAGAGCTGCATCAGTACAACCATGTTAAACAATGACAGGAAGTGGCAAGTCATAATACCTTGGAGAGGCACGCACTGAATCCAGCCTGGCAGGAGCCCAGTTGGTGGTGGCCACTGGCACCTGCAACAGTTACCTCATTTACCATTCACTCATATACTTCACATTCTACAGAACTTACTATGAAGGAGGACAGTTATGAATCCAGAAATAAAAAGAAGTAGAGGCATACATCAATAGAGAGAAATATCTATAAGAAATTAATTATGTAAGCTGTATTAACAATTTTATGAAAAGGAAAGTTGCTACTCACCGTATAGCAGAGATTCTGAGTCACAGATAGACACAACAAAAAGAACAATTAAAGCTTTCGGCTAATAAGGCCTCCATCAATAATAGATGACACACACGCACGCATGTGCACACACACACACACACACACACACACACACACACACACACACACACACACACACACACAAGTCGCACACCTGACTGCAGTCTCAGGCAACTGAAACCACCACTGGCTTCAGTTGCTTGAGACTGCAGTCATGCGTGCGACTTGCATTTGCGCGTGCGTGCATGTGTGTGTGTGTGTGTGTGTGTGTGTGTGTGTGTGTGTGTGTGTGTATTTTGTCTATTGTTGACGAACAACTTAATAGCTGAAAGCTTTAATTGTGAGCGTCATTTTGTTGTGTCTATCTGCGGCTCAGCGTATGGTGTATGGTGAGTAGCAAATTCCATTTTCATAATATTGTTACATTCCATCCTGGATTTTCCATTGTTTCATAGTAACAATTTTCCATTATTAAATTGCATAGGTAATAATATCAGCAGACATTACAGACAAAAAGCTGCTGCTTCCCAATATAGGCTACTAGATGCCTACTATTTATGGTCTGCTTGCTTAGATTTGGACATGAGTACTACCTTAATTGTCAAAGAACACAAACCATATCAAGGCAAAACGAAAGAAGACCCCTTGAATGATTTTCTGTAGCTGAACGTACATAGATTGATCAGCTTAGGCTTCAGGCAATCACTTGAAACTTTCAGACTGGATAGTCATGAACATAACAAGTGCTTTCTATATTGCTTTTCAGTCTCTTTAACTCACTGGTCACAGTGTAAACACTATAAACAACAAAAGGAACATGCATTGAAAATAAACAACAAAATTGTAAAATTAGTTGATGATGTTAAGTTCCTAGGAATATATCAGCACAGTGATCTCTACATCTACATCTACATTTATACTCCGCAAGCCACCCAACGGTGTGTGGCGGAGGGCACTTTACGTACCACCATCATTACCTCCCCCTCCCGTTCCAATCGCGTATGGTTCGCGGGAAGAACGACTGTCTGAAAGCCTCCGTGCACGCTCTAATCTCTATAATTTTACATTCATGGTCTCCTCGGGAGGTATAAGTAGGGGGAAACAATATATTCGATACCTCATCCGGAAACGCACCCTTTCGAAACCTGGACAGCAAGCTACACCGCGATGCAGAGCGCCTCTCTTACAGAGTCTGCCACTTGAGTTTGTTAAACATCTCCGTAACGCTATCACGGTTACCAAATAACCCTGTGACGAAACGCGCCACTCTTCTTTGGATCTTCTCTATCTCCTCCGTCAACCTGATCTGGTACGGATCCCACACTGATGAACAATACTCAAGTATAGGTCGAACGAGTGTTTTCTAAGCCACCTCCTTTGTTGATGGACTACATTTTCTAAGGACTCTCCCAATGAATCTCAACCTGGTACCCGCCTTACCAACAATTAATTTTATATGATCATTCCACTTCAAATCGTTCCACACGCATACTCCCAGATATTTTACAGAAGTAACTGCTACCAGTGTTTGTTCCGCTATCATATAATCATACAATAAAGGATCCTTGTTTCTATGTATTCGCAATACATTACATTTGTCTATGTTAAGGGTCAGTTGCCACTCCCTGCACCAAGTGCCTATCCGCTGCAGATCTTCCTGCATTTCGCTACAATTTTCTAATGCTGCAACTTCTCTGTATACTACAGCATCATCCGCGAAAAGCCGCATGGAACTTCCGACACTATCTACTAGGTCATTTATATATATTGTGAAAAGCAATGGTCCCATAACACTCCCCTGTGGCACGCCAGAGGTTACTTTAACGTCTGTAGACGTCTCTCCATTGATAACAACATGCTGTGTTCTGTTTGCTAAAAACTCTTCAATCCAGCCACACAGCTGGTCTGATATTCCGTAGGCTCTTACTTTGTTTATCAGGCGACAGTGCGGAACTGTATCGAACGCCTTCCGGAAGTCAAGAAAAATAGCATCTACCTGGGAGCCTGTATCTAATATTTTCTGGGTCTCATGAACAAATAAAGCGAGTTGGGTCTCACACGATCGCTGTTTCCGGAATCCATGTTGATTCCTACATAGTAGATTCTGGGTTTCCAAAAACGACATGATACTCGAGCAAAAAACATGTTCTAAATTTCTACAACAGATCAACGTCAGAGATATAGGTCTATAGTTTTGCGCATCTGCTCGACGACCCTTCTTGAAGACTGGGACTACCTGTGCTCTTTTCCAATCATTTGGAACCTTCCGTTCCTCTAGAGACTTGCGGTACACGGTTGTTAGAAGGGGGGCAAGTTCTTTCGCGTACTCTGTGTAGACTCGAATTGGTAACCCGTCAGGTCCAGTGGACTTTCCTCTGTTGAGTGATTCCAGTTGCTTTCCTATTCCTTGGACACTTATTTTGATGTCAGCCATTTTTTCGTTTGTGCGAGGATTTAGAGAAGGAACTGCAGTGCGGTCTTCCTCTGTGAAACAGCTTTGGAAAAAGGTGTTTAGTATTTCAGCTTTACGCGTGTCATCCTCTGTTTCAATGCGATCATCATCCCGGAGTGTCTGGATATGCTGTTTCGAGCCACTTACTGATTTAACGTAAGACCAGAACTTCCTAGGATTTTCTGTCAATTCGGTACATAGAATTTTACTTTCGAATTCACTGAACGCTTCACGCATAGCCCTCCTTATGCTAACTTTGACATCGTTTAGCTTCTGTTTGTCTGAGAGGTTTTGGCTGCGTTTAAACTTGGAGTGAAGCTCTCTTTGCTTTCGCAGCAGTTTCCTAACTTTTGTTGTGGGTTTTTCCCGTCCCTCACAGTTTTACTCGGCACGTACCTGTCTAAAACGCATTTTACGATTGCCTTGAACTTTTTCCATAAACACTCAACTCAAGTGGAATACACACATTAACGCTCTTACAACCAAGTTATCATCAATCTGTTGCATGCTACAGATACTAAGCAGAAGTTGTAATAGAGCAATAATAATACAGGCATTGTTGTTGTTGTTGTGGTCTTCAGTCCTGAGACTGGTTTGATGCAGCTCTCCATGCTACTCTATCCTGTGCAAGCTTCTTCATCTCCCAGTATCTACTGCAACCTACATCCTTCTGAATCTGCTTAGTGTATTCATCTCTTGGTCTCCCTCTACGATTTTTACCCTCCACACTGCCCTCCAATGCTAAATTTGTGATCCCTTGATGCCTCAAAACATGTCCTACCAACCGATCCCTTCTTCTAGTCAAGTTGTGCCACAAACTTCTCTTCTCCCCAATCCTATTCAATACCTCCTCATTAGTTACGTGATCTACCCACCTACACATTTCCAATCAGCAATCCGACATGGAATAATATTTTGGGAGAATGCACCATGTAGTCAATCTGTTTTCAAAACCTAGAAACGAGCTATCAGAATCATCTGCAACATAAAGAGGCAAAGTTCATGTCTCTCTCTTTTTCCTACTCTAACGATACCGACCCTTCCATATATATATATACAAATGTCTGCTTGTGTCTGTGTATGTGCGGATGGATATGTGTGTGTGTGCGTGTATACCCGTCCTTTTTTCCCCCTAAGGTAAGTCTTTCCGCTCCCGGGATTGGAATGACTCCTTACCCTCTCCCTTAAAACCCACATCCTTTCGTCTTTCCCTCCCCTTCCCTCTTTCCTGACGAAGCAGCCGTTGGTTGCGAAAGCTAGAATTTTGTGTGTATGTTTGTGTTTGTTTGTGTGTCTATCGACCTGCCAGCGCTTTTGTTTGGTAAGTCTCATCATCTTTGTTTTTAGATATATTTTTCCCATGTGGAATGTTTCCCTCTATATATATGAAACAATAGTCTTTGTAAGACAATATTTAAGAACCGCCAATGCCTATCAGCTGAACAGCTCTGTGCACAATTACACAACAAGGAATGGCAATAACATTCATGTCTCATATGTCAGAACACCAGCCTACAAGAAGAGTGTCCTTCATAGAGGCACACAATTGTATAACCACTTTCCTAACAACATCAAGTTGGTAAAGCAGGACAGCTTGTTCAAAAAAAAGCTGAAGTCATTTCTGAAGGACCACAGTTTCAACTCTGTAAATGAATACCTCTCAGAATTAAACAAAATTTTATAATGTTAAATTAATAAACAATTTTGTTGCAATTATTTGTTTATTAAAGTGTATTAGTTATACATGTAACATTGTATTAATGTATATATTTGTAGTCCACAGCATTGTATTGATCTTATTAGGTGTGTGTGTGTGTGTGTGTGTGTGTGTGTGTGTGTGTGTGTGTGTAATTTTTAACTTTCTGTATCATTTATTGACCTGTCCTATATCTGCACAAGATGTCACAGGACCAAAACTAAATAAATATACACTCCTGGAAATTGAAATAAGAACACCGTGAATTCATTGTCCCAGGAAGGGGAAACTTTATTGACACATTCCTGGGGTCAGATACATCACATGATCACACTGACAGAACCACAGGCACATAGACACAGGCAACAGAGCATGCACAATGTCGGCACTAGTACAGTGTATATCCACCTTTCGCAGCAATGCAGGCTGCTATTCTCCCATGGAGACGATCGTAGAGATGCTGAATGTAGTCCTGTGGAACGGCTTGCCATGCCATTTCCACCTGGCGCCTCAGTTGAACCAGCGTTCGTGCTGGACGTGCAGACCGCGTGAGACGACGCTTCATCCAGTCCCAAACATGCTCAATGGGGGACAGATCCGGAGATCTTGCTGGCCAGGGTAGTTGACTTACACCTTCTAGAGCACGTTGGGTGGCACGGGATACATGCGGACGTGCATTGTCCTGTTGGAACAGCAAGTTCCCTTGCCGGTCTAGGAATGGTAGAACGATGGGTTCGATGACGGTTTGGATGTACCATGCACTATTCAGTGTCCCCTCGACGATCACCAGTGGTGTACGGCCAGTGTAGGAGATCGCTCCCCACACCATGATGCCGGGTGTTGGCCCTGTGTGCCTCGGTCGTATGCAGTCCTGATTGTGGCGCTCACCTGCACGTCGCCAAACACGCATACGACCATCATTGGCACCAAGGCAGAAGCGACTCTCATCGCTGAAGACGACACGTCTCCATTCGTCCCTCCATTCACTCCTGTCGCGACACCACTGGAGGCGGGCTGCACGATGTTGGGGCGTGAGCGGAAGACGGCCTAACGGTGTGCGGGACCGTAGCCCAGCTTCATGGAGACGGTTGCGAATGGTCCTCGCCGATACCCCAGGAGCAACAGTGTCCCTAATTTGCTGGGAAGTGGCGGTGCGGTCCCCTACGGCACTGCGTAGGATCCTACGGTCTTGGCGTGCATCCGTGCGTCGCTGCGGTCCGGTCCCAGGTCGACGGGCACGTGCACCTTCCGCCGACCACTGGCGACAACATCGATGTACTGTGGAGGCCTCACGCCCCACGTGTTGAGCAATTCGGCGGTACGTCCACCCGGCCTCCCGCATGCCCACTATACGCCCTCGCTCAAAGTCCGTCAACTGCACATACGGTTCACGTCCACGCTGTCGCGGCATGCTACTAGTGTTAAAGACTGCGATGGAGCTCCGTATGCCACGGCAAACTGGCTGACACTGACGGCGGCGGTGCACAAATGCTGCGCAGCTAGCGCCATTCGACGGCCAACACCGCGGTTCCTGGTGTGTCCGCTGTGCCGTGCGTGTGATCATTGCTTGTACAGCCCTCTCGCAGTGTCCGGAGCAAGTATGGTGGGTCTGACACACCGGTGTCAATGTGTTCTTTTTTCCATTTCCAGGAGTGTATAAACTGACATACACTTCTGCAGCACTTGTAGGCAAGGATTGAAAAACACACTATTTGTTTGATCCACAGGTGCCTATCAAAATACTGTAAAACTTGTGTTTCAAAATTTAGCATCTTTTTGACATGATAATAGTCACAATTCATGCAGCGTGAGTGCCATTTGTTATAGCAGTTCAGAAAGTTAGTCTGTGGCGTGCTAAGCTGCAGAGTGTACTTGACAAGAAAATTAAGTGAGGTGGAGCAGTTGTTAAGACACTTGATACACATTGAAGAGGAGTGGGGCTAAACAATCCTGAGTTAAATTTTCTAAAGTTTTTCCTAAATCTCTTAATACAAATGCCAGTACCATTTTTGTGTGATATCCTTGACCCATTTAAGCATCTCCAATGACCAGAATGTTAAATCATAATCTTTGTTCATTGCTTCACTGTCTTTCAGTACCACTCATCGGCTTACACTGTGTGTTGAGTTGTGCGACATCATAATGGTGCAACATGTTTGAAATTTGTGAAAACGGATTTTCGATTATGTGTTGGGTCCTGGTATCACTTTTCATTTGAGATATATAGGCCAAGCGAAATTTGCGGTACAGTATTGGGTTTTCGAGTTTGTGTGGGTTCCTGGCATCGTTGTCTTTGTTTGAGCTGGCTATGTCAAGCGAAGGTACGATCGATACCAATGGTGTGTTTTTTGAATTTTTTGGTTGAGATGATTGTTGATGATTTTGTGCTGCCATTATTTGTAACTGTGTTATTATTGTTATTGTCATATATTTAGCTTGTCCCCAACAAAATCCCATACTTCCAGCAGCTATCTCATTAGTTTTGTTTTATTGCTGGAGTTAAATATTTCACATGTTGGTGATGTTTGCTCGTGGGTGTAATGAGTAACGTTGTTGTCGCTATACTGAACATGCTTTATGTAGGTGTGTCCACTATCTTGATGACGTCAACGGTTAAAGCCGACTGGTGACATCCCAACTGTTGGTAAGCCTGTTGCTAGCGATAAAGGGCATTATTGGGACCTGTGCACTCCTACCCTTATTACAATAAATTAAGCCCACATGGCGTCTTCCACAACCAGGTAACAACACTGCTTGAAAATTATGAACAAGTGCTCCATCGAAATATTGAAAGAAGAGCGACATATGCAGTAAAATGTAAGAGAACGCATGCTTTTTCGAGCACTTTTGATGAGTATCAACTTTTAATAGTCACAGAAGCCGTGCCCTTATTGCCTTAACAATTTCCTATGCTCAGTTTAAAAAAGAAAAAGAAAAAAACCTGCCACTATATAATTCCACACACAGCAAAATTAAAAATCCATTAAATCCAAATATTTCTTTGGAAAACCAAAAAAATTAAGTGTCACTGAAACAAAATTGCTTTGTTTACTTACAAGACAATCTGAAATGGAATTCCAACATCACATTCTTAAATTCTAAGCTGACTAAAATGACCTATGCAATGAGAATTATATGGAACAACGTAAGTCCTGAAGGAGACAGGTGTATTATGCACGCATACTTTCCCTTTTGAGTTATGACATCATATTCTTGGGAAATTCCCCTCACAGCATAACAACTTTCAAGAAACAAAAAAAAGATTGTGAGGATAATGAAAAATGCAAACAGCTGAAAATCATGCAAACTACGACTGACTGGCGACTAGCCCCTACCCCTCGACTCGCTGAAACGTCAATCACAATGTCATTTCAGTCGGAGTATAGGTCAGTAGTGGTACAAAACAAATACATAAATAACGTTGAAGAAAAATACCTTAATTTTTGATTGCAAATGTACTACTCCTATCGTTCCTGCATATGAACTCGTCACATGTGGCATCAAGGTCGAGTTTCATCGATTCATCTCTATGGGCGTTGAGAAGGGCGATATCATTAAGACGATCCTGCTTCATTGTAGAACGAAGATACGTTTTCACCCTCCGCAGACAAGAAAACGATCGCTCAGCGGTGCAAGACGTTACCGGAATCGTCAGCACTACACGTATGAAATACTCTAGTTCAGGCAGCAGGTCAAACAGGTGGTTTTCCTGTTTTAGGTATTTCACTATGTCATCCAACGAACTAATATTCGCAGAATTACTGCTTTGGATAATCTCATGAAACATGCTTCGGTGGAGAAGCAAGCATTCTTTGTCTATGTCTGATTCGAAGAAAGATAAAATATCGAATGAATGTTTGTTATCACCAAGAAGAAATTGTTCAATTTGATTTACAAACATGAATGATTGAATTTTGAACCGTGATTCCAAGAAGCTGATGGATGTATCCATTGTTTCATAATACAATCTTCTATATTTATCACATACTTCAGTGAATGTTTCTACAGATGAATTGATGGAGTCATCGTATTTCTCAGGAACTTCTCTTATACAGTGTAATTTTGGGGAATCAACATCCATATCTTGACATTTTGAAGTTACTTCGCCCCAGAATGATCCAAAATTGTTTCTCGTAAATTTAATAGAAGTTACAAGGGTGGAAATCATCTTATTGGCCTCCTCTAAGTGTAGGGATTCCCTCTGTAGTGCTATGTTTACGGTATCAATGTGACCAAACACTTTTACCAAAAGTGATAACATGAGAAAGAAATCATTTGTCTGCATATTAATCAAAAAGCCGTTTACTTTGGCCCCAGTGTCTGAATTGTCATTTCTTGAAATATTTAGAAAAAATTCCTGAAGTTCTGTGTAGTTGGACAAAACTGAAGAAATTGCCAAGTATCTTATGGCCAACCTTGTAGGACAGAGTGGTTTCAAATTTTTAGAGGCATCTGCCTTCAGGCGAGCAAAAAGATCTAATCTTTTAGGTGAATCTCTCACAAAATGTATTAAGTCCTTCATAACATTCAATGTATTTCGACATTCTGGAACTGCTTTCACAGTGTCTTGTAGTGTTAGATTCAAACAGTGTGCAAGGCAGTGCACAAACATAGCTCTCTTCTCCATTTGCATAAACTTTGCCTGGACACCATTATATAATCCGGCCATGTTATCTGAACCGTCAAAGCATTGACCCCTACAATTAGATGTAGGCAAATCAAATCGTCTTAAAATGGCGATGTTGTTGTTGTTGTTGTGGTGGTGGTGGTCTTCAGTCCTGAGACTGGTTTGATGCAGCTCTCCATGCTACTCTATCCTGTGCAAGCTTCTTCATCTCCCAGTAACTACTGCAACCTACATCCTTCTGAATCTGCTTAGTGTATTCATCTCTTGGTCTCCCTCTACGATTTTTACCTTCCACGCTGCCCTCCTATACTAAATTGGTGATCCCTTGATGCTTCAGAACATGTCCTACCAACCGATTCCTTCTTCTGCTCAAGTTGTGCCACAAACTTCTCTTCTCCCCAATCCTATTCAATACCTCCTCATTACTTACGTGATCTACCCATCTAATCTTCAGCATTCCTCTGTAGCACCACATTTCAAAAGCTTCTATTCTCTTCTTGTCCAAACTATTTATCGTCCATGTTTCACTTCCATACATGGCTACACTCCATACAAATACTTTCAGAAACGACTTCCTGACACTTAAATCTATACTCGATGTTAACAAATTTCTCTTCTTCAGAAACACTTTCCTTGCCATTGCCAGTCTACATTTTATATCCTCTCTACTTCGACTATCATCAGTTATTTTGCTCCCCAAATAGCAAAACTCCTTTACTGCTTTAAGTGTCTCATTTCCTAATCTAATTCCCTCAGCATCACCCGACTTAATTCGACTACATTCCATTATCCTCGTTTTGCTTTTGTTGATGTTCATCTTATGCCCTCCTTTCAAGACACTGTCCATTCCGTTCAACTGCTCTTCCAAGTCCTTTGCTGACTCTGACAGAATTACAATGTCATCAGCGAACCTCAAAGTTTTTATTTCTTCTCCATGGATTTTAATACCTACTCCAAATTTTTCTTTTGTTTCCTTCACTGCTTGCTCAATATACAGATTGAATAACATCGGGGAAAGGCTACAACCCTGTCTCACTCCCTTCCCAACCATTGCTTCTCTTTCGTGTCCCTCGACTCTAATAACTGACATCTGGTTTCTGTACAAATTGTAAATAGCCTTTCGCTCCCTGTATTTTACCCCTGCCACCTTCAGAATTTGAAAGAGAGTATGCCAGTCAACGTTGTCAAAAGGTTTCTCCAAGTCTACAAATGCTAGAAATGTAGGTTTGCCTTTCCTTAATCTAGCTTCTAAGATAAGTCGTAGGGTCAGTATTGCCTCACGTGTCCCAATATTTCTACGGAATCCAAACTGATCTTCCCCGAGGTCGTTTTCTACTAGTTTTTCCATTCGTCTGCAAAGAATTCGGGTTAGTATTTTGCAGCCGTGACTTATTAAACGGATAGTTCGGTAATTTTCACATCTGTCAACACCTGCTTTCTTTGGGATTGGAATTATTATATTCTTGCCTGTCTCATACATGTTGCTCACCAGATGGTAGAGTTTTGTCAGGACTCTCCCAAGGCTGTCAGTAGTTCTAATGGAATGTTGTCTACTCCCGGGGCCTTGTTTCGACTCAGGTCTTTCAGTGCTCTGTCAAACTGTTCACGCAGTATCATATCCCCCATTTCATCTTCATCTACAACCTCTTCCATTTCCATAATATTGTCCTCAAGTACATCGCCCTTGTATAGACCCTCTATATACTCCTGCCACCTTTCTGCTTTCCCTTCTTTGCTTAGAACTGGGTTTCCATCTGAGCTCTTGATATTCGTACAAGTGGTTCTCTTTTCTTCAAAGGTCTCTTTAATATTCCTGTAGGCAGTATCTATCTTACCCCTGGTGAGATAAACCTCTACATCCTTACATTTGTCCTCTAGCCCTCCCTGCTTAGCCATTTTGCACCTCCTGTCGATCTCATTTTTGAGACGTTTGTATTACTTTTTGCCTGTTTCATTTACTGCATTTTTATATTTTCTCCTTTCATCAATTAAGTTCAATATTTCTTCTGTTACCCAAGGATTTCTACTAGCCCTCGTCTTTTTACCTATTTGATCCTCTGCTGCCTTCACTACTTCATCCCTCAAAGCTACCCATTCTTCTTCTACTGTATTTCTTTCCCCTATTCCTGTCAATTCTTCCCTTATGCTGTCCCTGAAACTCTGTACAACCTCTGGTGGTGGTGGTTAGTGTTTAACGTCCCGTCGACAACGAGGTCATTAGAGATGGAGCGCAAGCTCGGATTAGGGAAGGATTTGGAAGGAAATCGGCCGTGCCCTTTCAAAGGAACCACCCGGCATTTGCCTGAAACGATTTAGGGAAATCACGGAAAACCTAAATCAGGATGGATGGAGTCGGGATTGAACCGTCGTCCTCCCGAATACGAGTCCAGTATGTACAACCTCTGGTTTAGTCAGTTTATCCAGGTCCCATCTCCTTAAATTCCCACCTTTTTGCAGTTTCTTCAGTTTTACAGTTCATAACCAGTAGATTGTGGTCAGAGTCCACATCTGCCCCTGGAAATGTCTTACGATTTAGAACATGTTTCCTAAATCTCTGTCTTACCATTATATAATCTATCTGAAACCTGTCAGTATCTCCAGGCTTCTTCCATGTATACAACCTTCTTTTATGATTCTTGAACCAAGTGTTAGCTATGATTAAGTTGTGCTCTGTGCAAAATTCTACCAGGCGGCTTCCTCTTTCATTTCTGCCCCCCCAATCCGTATTCACATACTACGTTTCCTTCTCTCCCTTTTCCTACTACCGAATTCAAGTCACACATGACTATTAAATTTTCGTCTCCCTTCATTATCTGAATAATTTCTTTTATTTCAACATACATTTCTTCAATTTCTTCGTCATCTGCAGAGCTAGTTGGGATATAAACTAGTACTACTGTAGTAGGCGTGAGCTTCGTGTCCATCTTGGCCACAATAATGCGTTCACTATGCTGTTTGTAGTAGCTTACCCGCACTCCTATTTTCCTATTCATTATTAAACCTCCTGCATTAACCCTATTTGATTTTGTATTTATAACCCTGTATTCGCCTGACCAAAAGTCTTGTTCCTCCTGCCACCGAACTTCGCTAATTCCCACTATACCTAGCTTTAACCTATCCATTTCCCTTTTTAAATTTTCTAACCTACCTGCCCGATTAAGGGATCTGACATTCCACGCTCCGATCCTTAGAACGCGTTTTCTTTTTCCTGATAACGACGTCCTCTTGAGTAGTCCCCGTCCGGAGATCCGAATGGGGGACTATTTTACCTCCGCAATATTTTACCCAAGAGGATTCCATCATCATTTAACCATACAGTAAAGCTGCATGCCCTCAGGAAAAATTACGGCTGTAGTTTCCCCTTGCTTTCAGCCGTTCGCAGTACCAGCACAGCAAGGCCATTTTGGTTAGTGTTACAAGACCAGATCAGTCAATCATCCAGACTGTTGCCCCTGCAACTACTGAAAAGGCTGCTGCCCCGCTTCAGGAACCACACGTTTGTCTGGCCTCTCAACAGATACCCCTCCGTTGTGGTTGCACCTACGGTACGGCTATCTGTATCGCTGAGGCACACAAGCCTGCCCACCAACGGCAAGGTCCAATGTCGATAATAATATCGAACAGAGCCTTAGCTGGGGTACTTTGTATAGAGTATAGCCCTAAAAAATATTCTTCTATCTCTGGCGAAGCATCAACAAATCTTATACAGATACTAAATTGCTCTTTGGTGGCTATGTATGTTGTTTCGTCTGCTATTATTGCAAAATACTCTGCACTCTTGATATCCTCCAATAATTTTCTAAGAAGTGTATGACTTAAAATGGCCAAAATTTCGTTTTGCACATAATGGGATGTCCGTTTGTAAGTTTCGCGCTGTAGCCATATTAAAAGTAGCTGGTTATCTTCACATCGAAGGCGTAATAAACTGTCAAAGTTACTTGTTTCATGAGTATGCCCACGTATTGCAAGCCCTTGCACTGCTAAATAACGGAGTGAAGGTATGATTTTTAGTAAAGAAGCTCGGTTTTCTTTTATGTGTGTCAGTTTTTCTTTGGAAATCTGGCTAAATACATTGACATTCGATTTTAAGGATTTGAATTTCAGTACAGTTTGTCTGTGGCAGCCCTATGCTTCACGCACTTTCAACTTTGCTACCCCTTTCTTCCAGTTCGAAAAATCAGTTTTCATGAATTTTTTTTCCATTTTGTGAGAAAACTGAAAACGATTTTCATCAAACATTTGTCTGCAAATTTTGCAAAAAATAACATATTTTACCTTATTGTAATCGATGCATGCAAATTGCTGTTTCCAAGAGGGCTGATAACAGTGTTGTTTCTTTTTCGGGAACAGTGTTTTTTGTTACCGCCACACTTCCGTCACTATCTGTGTCTTTGTTGTCAGACACAGCACCACTAACACTGGGTCTAGCTTCACCATCGCTAACACTTGCCACACTGTCACATTTCTTCCTAGTTATAAACTTGTCCATTTTAAACTGGACAGTAAGGGACGAAAGATTAACAACTGAACCGAGTCACAGTAAGACTAACTGACCACTGGCGATGCCCAGCTGCGGAATATTCACGTTCGCTGCCAACATTAGCTGCGGCCTGCGTAACAGTACTGTGCGCCTAACAAGAAATAGCCACGCAACAATAGTGTTGATTATTGTCAGGGCCGGCTCTAAGGAGGGGGAAGGGCGAACCGTGCCATCGCCCAGGGCGGCAGATTTTTGGGGGCGGCAAATCCATCTTGCATAAATGAAGGAATGTGAGAATAAATTGGAAATTCATAAAATCAAGGGTCTTATTGAAAATTATCTATGATACAGAAACAGTGTGCTCCGATTTACGAAAGAAACGTTTCCTCCAATAAAAATGGCTTAAAATGTATTGCACTTTAAACGTATTGCAGGGCGGCAAAATCCCTGGAGCCGGTGCTGATTTGTGTGGTGTTGTACCTAGTGATTGTCAATAGAATTTACAAAAATGAATGAAGAGTCTTTAAAGTTACCTAGTCCTTCTAGCGATCGCCATCAAATTCGGTGTCACTATTGCTCATTAGTTTCTTTTACAAGCTACCAGCAGGCTGCTGTGGGAGGAAGTGGAGCTCGTCCTAGCAGCCAAAGCGCTGCGACCTCATGGAGAGCTTTCGTTCCCCGCATACCTCCGTACAGTAAAAGTGTGCGAATAGTAGAGATGCAGGGGACAAACCCTGTCACGACAGTTCGTCATATGCAGAGGTTATAGGAGTAGCAGAAAGGAATACGCAATAGCTCGTGAAATCGGTATTTTTTCCTACATAATCATTACATACTATTATGCAAAAATGTATGTGCAAGTTTTAACAAATTTCCCAGTAAAGGATGAGGAAGGAGGAGAGAGCGTTGAGAAATGTATGTTTGAATATTGGGGGGTGGGGGGTGGGGGGAGGAAGGGGGCGAGGCCCCTACTTTTAACTATTGGGGGGGGACAAAGTACCTTGCCCCCCCTAAGGGGGACAAACTGCGGTATCTGCCCCGGGCGGCAAATTCAGGAGAGCGCCAAATTCATATTCTTGGAGAAAAAAAAAAGAACCTTGTTTCACAAAGCGCCTAGTATTGAACGGATGTTAGTCTATCGATTATTCACATGATTTTGAAACGCATTCTGAACATTTTTTAACACATTCAAGTTGATTTCTGAACGAATCGTAAGTTGATTTGAATGCGTGCGTAGTGTACGTGATGTTTCTGACAGGGGTATCCCCGTCGCATCTAGAAATAAAAATCTTTCCTGCAGACAAACGGGGACGGGTCTATATGAGCTGAGCCGAATAAAACTGAACGGGTGAATGCCAATTGCTGTTTGTTTATGTGATCGATAGGGTGTGCGGATGATCAGCGTTGTTATAATTATCAACGAAATCCATAGATTCAAACTACCAGAGTTGAAATAAACGACTAACATGTATAACAGGTAAGAAAGATTACATATTATCTTCTCGGTGTATCCAAGAAAATGAAATTTTGGCAAAAAGTTTTTGCCAGATCGCTACAGTACTAGGTAGGGCCAGTTGTACAGCCCCCGATTAGCAGGCACTTAAGTTCTACTCTCGGAATAGAGCGGAAAATGCGTTGTACGGACGCGTAATAACCACTAACCGGAGAATAAACGCGGAATAACTGAACCGGTGATTCTGGCAGGATTAGTGAAGTTAACCGTAGAATAATTTTTGACAATGACAGCAACAGTTACAGAATTAGTGGCGAGAACGGGGAAGGAGAAGAAAAGAGGACATCACACAAATTATACGGAAGAATATGACTATTCCAAATTTATATAAAAATTTCATACTACTATTTTTCGATGTCATGCTTGAGAAGCTGGAGCGTATAAATGAAATGTGAAACTATTTCCTAACATAAAATTATTTGGGGTGTGTTACAGTTGCTGCAATATTAGAAAAGCCTGTTTCGTTTTATCTAGCAAACAGTGATAAAATAGACATAATCAAATCGAGAAACCACACCAGTCTTTGGCACTACTCCCGTTAACACTTTTTCAGTATTAGACAACGACATTTTGAATTTTCATGAAGCAAAACGTTTGACGACCTTTGATGAGGTAATATATTCTTTTGTAGAAAGGAAAACACGCCCTGTAGAGCTGTAGCAAGATTACAGAGAAAAAGATACTGGGACCTAAGAATTGAAGAAATGTTTACTGTCTTGCTTGTCTCTTGTCTTTACTGGGTTTATATTTCCTATATTTAATTTTATGTCACACATAAGAGGAAGTTATTAGCTAATAGCCGATAATGAGTGGACATTTTCTGAAGAGTTTTTATCCTCCCGGTCACAAATAATCCCTCCCAGTATTAACTGAGAGGTACTGGGAGCGAGAGAGGCACCACAGGACGTTTTAATTTCTACTGTCCTGAATATAGGTTTGGTGGCTTCCATTACAAAATATACATGTTTTAATTCCACAGAGAAAAATAACAGTCACGTTCGATAGAAGAATGCTGTGTAAAGAGGTGTGGCACTGCACTTTAGCACACTTAAGACCAAATAACATGTCTTACATTTCCTTGAACATATATGGTCTATACATCAACCTCTTCAGAAAGATGTGCGCTACAAAACGAACATATTTTAGAAAAATCGATTGTTTTTAATTTGTAATGTCCTACCTTAAAAGGTCGAGGGGGGGGGGGGGGGCGCCACTATCAAGTTTTAGCCGCATTTCGGAAACATTGCAGATCCGGGGCTGCGTGACGTATTTTGTTTGGGAGCCACGAATAAAATGCAAAAAACAGCATTAAGTTAGTGAATATCATCACTTTCATATGACTTACGCGATGTAAGCAGTACGTCCCATAAAAGTTGTCTGGAGGCATGAATATCGTGTTCCATATTTAATTGGCGTTTGGATCTCATGGAAATGATGTAAGCACATCGCATGCGAGTTGTTCTGGCGTAACCACAAGCGCCAGAACGAGTACGAAGAATGCAAAACCAGAAAAGGCGGTGAAACGACGTTGGCCAATAGCACTCTGACCAGGATGTCACTACTTGTTCGTCGTCCGAGGTGAACCGTTTGCCCCTCAGGGCCTTTTTAAGGGGACCAAACATGACGTAATCACAGGAACAGAGGTTCGGATTTTATGAAGGGTGGCCGAGAATCTCCCATTGGAATTTCTGCAGGAATGCCACGACTGTGTTGGTCGTATGAGGCTTTGCATTGTCGTGGAGCAAATGACCCCACGGGTGAGATTGCTTGGTCATTTTGATTTGATTGCTTGGCGAAGGGTGGTCAAGGTTTGCGAGTAACGCTGGGCATTCACTGTTGTCCCGTGCTGCAGGAAGTGAATCAGAAGGGTGCCATTTTGGTCAAAGAACAACGTCAGCATAGGGACAAACGATTCACCTCAGGACGACGACGGCCGGCCAGAGTGGCCGAGCGGTTCTAGGCGCTTCAGTCTGGAACCGCGCGACCGCTACGGTCGCAGGTTCGAATCCTGCCTCGGGCATGGATGTGTGTGTTGTCCTTAGGTTAGTTAGGTTTAAGTAGTTCTAAGTTCTCGGGGACTGACGACCACAGCAGTTAAGTCCCATAGTGCTCAGAGCCATTTGAACCATTTGACGACGACGTCCATCTGTACGTGCGGATCTTGTTAACATCGCTGCCCCGGGAATTTTATGACACAGCCATTTACTGCCTTGTGTCACAGAGGGACAAGTGTCTCAACAGCCAGGGTCAGTACTTCTAACATAGAGGTTCTGGTTTCTGTAATTTTGCCTTCGGCTCGTTTCATTTCGAACACCGCTTATATGTTCATATCCTCCGCCTTATAGCATTTTTCAAGAGTAATAACGGGACCAAACGCTAAGCACAAAGAATACACCCATAGCATAACACCTACCACTCTGCACTTCACTGTTGGGACTCCACATGACGGTAGATAAAGTTCTCCAGGTGTTCGCCAAACTCAAACCCATCCATCGGATTGTCACAGGGTATAGCGTGATTGCAAATTGCAAATCACTGATTTCACCATCCACTGTTAAGTCTTTAAACCACCTCAAGTGTCACTTAGAAATGACCACAGAAACGAGTGGCACAAGAGGAGTTGCTCGAGCATTGTACCTCAGTCTTGTTAACTCGCTGCCGGCCGGTGTGGCCGAGCGGTTCTAGGCGCTACAGTCTGGAACCGCGCGACCGCTACGTTCGCAGGTTCGAATCCTGCCTCGGGCATGGATGTGTGTGATGTCCTTAGGTTAGTTAGGTTTAAGTAGTTCTAAGTTCTAGGGAACTGATGACCTCAGCAGTTAAGTCCCATAGTGCTCAGAGTCATTTGAACCATTTTGTTAACACCCTGCCCACAGTCATTGTACAGGGCGGGGCAAATAAAAGCGGCCTGGACAAGTGGATACGATACGACGTGAATGTATGCGTATAACCACACCAACTTACTTCCAACAGGATGCAGCAACTGCCGGTACAGCCGGTCAAACCTCTGAGCACGTTTACACAATATTCACGCCTGACAGAGTTGTTAGCAGAGGTCAGTCTGGTCGCGGCCCTAGCTGGCAACCCAGATCACCTGATCTCTCAGTGTACGATTACTTTTCGTGGGTAGCCTTCAAGTCTAAGGTGTATCACAACAACCCTCATAGTCTTCAAGAACTGCAGCAGAACATTTCGGTGGGGATTGCAGCAATTCCACCAGTCCAGCTTCGATCCGTCACCAGCAACTTGGCCGACCGTTGTGATCGAGCGGTTCTAGGCGCTTGAGTCCAGAATCGCGCGACTGCTACGGTCGCAGGTTCGAATCCTGCCTCGGGCATGGATGTGTGTGATGCCCTTAGGTTAGTTAGGTTTAAGTAGTTCTAAGTTCTAGGGGACTGATGACCTCAGGAGTTCCATAGTGCTCATAGCCATTTGAACCATCCGGCAACTTGATGACCAGGGCCCAAAAGTGCCAAGAATTGAATGGTAGTAAATTTCAACATCCTCTGTAGTCAGGCTAGTACCGTATTTTTTTTCCTCGGCTGTGTTTCTTTGTACCCTGGAACTCTGTTCTTCGGTCCACTTTTGTTTACCCCACCCTGTACTAGCTGAACTGCTGGTGGCACTTTGAAACTCAAGAGTGATTTCTCCCGCCGATTTCATGAGATTTTTTTCGACCGCCCTCCGCGATGCTGCAATGCCTGGTCTTGGTTTAGCCGTGTGTTTTCCTTGTCGTTTCAATCAAGTCAACCACAAAAGCATTGAAATGTCCCTGATGGGTTTATTAAGCAGGTCACATCCAACGACTAGTTCACGTTCGAAGTCACAGAGCTCTCCTGATGGTCCCATTGTAATATTTCTGACTTTGCAGCCATAATATTCAGATACAAAAAATGGCTCTGAGCACTATGGGACTTAACATCTATGGTCATCAGTCCCCTAGAACTTAGAACTACCCAAACCTAACCAACCTAAGGACAGCACACAACACCCAGCCATCACGAGGCAGAGAAAATCCCTGACCCCGCCGGAAATCGAACCCGGGAACCCGGGCGTGGGAAGCGAGAACGCTACCGCACGACCACGAGATGCGGGCTTCAGATACAAGAAGCTCTTCTTAGTGCAGCTGAGAAGGCAAAAGTGGAAAGAAGACGTAATGTGGTGTGAGGTACCGATAATGATGGTTTGTTCGCGTATCGTGACAAAGACCGTCTAAATTGTGCTCTTTCTCCGCGATTGGCTGCTACGTTCGGAAGTTGCGCGCGAAAATGATGATTAAACAGCATATTTACTTGCATTTCATGTTACAGCATCTCTCAATAGCGTGCTATCATTCCATAATTTCACCGGTATTAATAAGCAGTTGAATAATAAACAAATGCTAAGCGAAAAGGCAGACGAAGCACTTCGGTGATCTTCGGCCTGCGCCTATCTTGGATGGCGGGCGAAGTGGTTCGGCTGTAGGAGTAGAGCTAGTCTGGCAATGTCTGAGGACAGACATGTCTGCCGCGGTATCATTTAAGACTTAATTTGCAATGTCTAGTTTGTAAACGTGAGAGATGGTTGGGTAGTCTCGGAGGACAGACATATTGTCTGTCACAGTCAGTGTCTGTACTTTATTAGCAATGTATAGTTATATGGACATGCAGTTGAGAACAGTGTGATAGTAATTACGGAAAATATGCAGTTCATTATATTGTTGGAGAGTGGAAATTATTTGTGACTCTTCAGTGGAATGTAATTGTGCAATTTCTCGTGTTCTGCCAATAAAAAGCGGGTGGCATCTCATACAAACAAACTGGAAATTTAGTTATACACATAATATCAGTTTCTCGCCAAAAGTTCCTTAAGGCCTCAAGATAACGGATTCACGGCCTACATGCTGTTTTCTGCTCAGGGGAGAACAATTATAGAAGACTGCAGGTTTGTGAACATTAATTAGAATTTATGCATTCCACTCAGGCCAGTGTAAGCAATTAGGCACCTCGCATGTACTGCAATCTTAGTACAAATGAAATCAGTGACATGTCTTCTGTGGTGACATGGAGGAGGTATGAAAGAGAGAAGTTTCGAGGGAAAGGGTTTTTAACAGGCACGTATATATCACCCTCTCTCTCCGTGCCTCTCTTTTGCAACCTGCCGTACCATTACTCTGTTACTGCTTCTTTACTGACAACACAGTACTGTTTGCCTTCTTTTGTATTGGAAGTTCTGCCTCTCGTGACATCTAGAGGTCAATTCCACATCGCAAAGGGATGTCCTCATGCTTTTGATCACACAGTGTAAATCGTGGAGTAGGGAACTTAAGGGGGGGAAACCACACTATGATATTTTTAAAAAAAATCCGATTTTTATTGCATAAATCTTTAGCTTAACTATCAAAGAATACGCTGTCAAAATTTCAAGGCGAAATTCGCATTTGTTTACATTTTATGAGCATTGAACCGAGTGTACATCGGATACAGGCTCGAGCGCAGTTAGGGCGACATACTATCATATGATTTCCACGGATGAAAATCCTTGAAACCGACACGAGTATTGCCCAGAGGGAGAAGACAGCTGGTGCGAGTGGTAGCAACGAACAGCCCTTGGAATGGAACATGAACCGCACCCTACTCCATTGCACTCCGACGTACAGAAGGAAATTCTTCCAATACATGAAGATTTATCAAGGGATGAATTACTGGAGGGATGTTTAGGTGGCCACACACAAAATACGAGTGAAAGTTTTAATTCCAGTATTTGGCGATTAGCTCCTAATCACGTGCACACCGGACTAAAAGTCGTTGAATTGACACAGCTGTCAGCAGCGGGCCTACTCAATGAAGGATATTCATCCCTTCTGAAGGTCATGAAAGAGGCAGGAATTGTAGTGAGCACGCCAAGCTTCAGTTATGCCGAACAAATGGATAACCAATGCGTGAGCCGGCAGAATCGAAGTAGTTCATTGGAATCGAAGGAAGGTCTGAAATCTCTGCTGCAAGCGCAAAACGAAGCCTATGAGGAGGAAGAAGAAGGATTACTATATGGTGCTGGTATGGCACATTAGTCGGTAAGCATTTTACATTATTTTTAACTGCCTTCAATTTTTAGTTTCCGAGAATTTATTTTTCAAACGCGTTTATCTCGAAATGACTTTTTTCACATTTTCGTGCAGTCTAACTCAAAAAGTATAGAACCGATCATTACGAAAATTGATAGTATGATTATTTATAAAATTACGAATTATATGAAATAACTTATGAGCTGATATCATGATTTTAAGGGTATTTTTCTTTGTATAATTAGAGAAAAAATTGTGAAAATCGAAATAAATTGTTCCAGCGCCTACTAAGGTTTTAATTTTGATTATTTTCACCTGCATTGAGGTTCATACTCTTAGAAAATAAGTTATTAATGTAAAATTATAACATTTTTGATTTCAGATGAAAATCGGAATGGCTACACAGCACGCAGTTGGAGAACTATACTCACAACCTTCAGCGGACATCACAGCGTAACTTCGTTATTTTTGGCTGAAATTATTCAAAAAAATTCACAAAAACTTTTCGAAATATGAATGAAATGATGTCAAAATTTGATAAAATTCAAAAAATTCCAAAAACATCAGTGTCAAATAGTCTCCTAATGTGGTTTCGGTCCTTAACAGAGAAGCTTGCTGCCACATGCTACTACAGAAGACGTACTCACCACCTCGACAGGGTGCGTACTCGGTGATGCGGCGGAAGTTGTCGCTCGCCACGTAGCAGGTCCCCACTGGGTCCACGCTGGGGCCCACCGACGTCCAGGGCAGGTTCACGTAGCGGGGCGCGCACGCCTGCAACATGGCGAGAGCCGACTCAGCGTCACTGGAACTCCTACAGCCACAGGCGCCGATTACAACTCCAAGACTGCGTGTGTTTTACTGCACACTCGTGGGCCAATAAGCTGGTGCAACTAAAGAGAGCGAGTGAAATTTGACATGTGGAAGAATGTATCGATTATATCAGTACACACCTACGCTTATTGCCAAAATTACAATCGTATGGTGTGTCAAGTGAGATATGTGACTGTATTGACTACTTTTTGGTAGGAAGGACACAGCACGTTATCTTGGATGGAGGGTCCTCGTCAGATGTGAAAGTAACTTCAGGTGTGCCCCAGGAAGTGTTTTGGGACCCTTGCTGTTCATGTTGTATAGTAATGACCTTGCAGACAATATTAATAGTAACTGCAGATGCTTTGATCGCTTGAGGGTGGTCAAGGTTTTGCGAGTAACGCTGGGCATTCACTGTTGTCCCGTGCAGCAGGAAGTGAATCAAAAGGGTGCCATCTTTGTCAAAGAAGAACGTCAGCTTAGGGACAAACGATTCGCCTCGGACAACGACGTCCATCTGTACGTGCGAAACTTGTTAACGTCGCAGCCCTGAGAATAATGAAGCACTATCTGAAAGAATCTGCATAAATATTGAGTAGGATCTCGACCAGATTTCGAAGTGGTCTGAAAATCAGCAATTTGCTTTAAATGTCCAGAAATGTAAAATTCTGCACTTCACGAATCGAAAAAAACGTAGTATGACTATAACATCAATGAATCACTGTTGGAATCGGCCAACTCATACAAACACCTGGGTGTAATACGAAATGGAATGCTCACATAGGCTCAGTTGTCGGTGAAACAGGTGGTTGACTTCGGTTTATTGGTCGAATACCGGAGAAGTGCAATGAGTCTACAAAGGAGATTGCTTACTAATCACTCACGCGACCGGTTCTAGAATAATGCTCAAGTGCGTGGGCCCCATATCAAATGGGACTAACAGGATATATTGAATGTACACAGAGAAGGGCAGCACAAATGTTCAAGGTTTGTTTGATCTGTGGGAGTGTGTCACATGTATATTGAAAAAACTGAACTGGTACACTCTTGAAGATAGACGTAAACAATCCTGACAAAGTCTTTTAACGAAGTTTCAAGAACTGGCTTTAAATGATGATTCTAGGAATGTACTACAATCCGCTATGTATTTCTCAAATAGTGATCTTGAAGATAAGATCAGAATAATTACCACATGCACAGAGGCATTCAGTCATTCTTCCCGTGCTCCATACGTGAATGGAACGGAAAGAAATCCTAATAACTGGTAAAATGGGATGTAGCCTCTGCCAAACACCTCACGGTGGTTTGCAGAGTACAGACGTAGATGTAGAACACAGTTCACTTAGCTGAGTTCATAACTCTGCTTTCATTACACGTTTCCCTAGTACTATACACATCATTGAAATTGCCACACAAAATGTGCTCAGGGTCACATGAGCTATAATTTTTTTAAAGTAGGTAAGTCAGATTTCAACACGGTGACTCTGTGTTGGTTGCTCAGTGTTCTAATGAACACCACATGCTTAATCACTTTATTTGTATTCTGCAATAAACATTGTCACACAACAGACTCAAGAGTATGTGAATGATCAGTTAAAAAAAATTATGGTGATTTGTTTATAAGAGGTAGTAATGTTTTATATATAAGAAATCAGAAGAGCAGAATATGACTTGGAATGTGCTTCTCTCTGATATGTCACAAATAAATTTCTTCCTGTTTTATATATGTACCTATCAATGTATATAAAGCTAAGAGTATGTCCGGACTATTATCCCAGGCCCTTGGACCCAAGTGGACCAAATATGGCACATAAATGTCTTGCTGTGAGAGGACCAACATAAGAAGGTTTGTAACACTCTAGCTCCAATAATTATGGATATACAGACATGCAACTTTTTTTAACATAAAGAAGTTTATAAAACTCTAGCTATGATATTTACGGATATACAGACATGCAACGTTTTTGAAACCCCTGTCATATAGGCTGCCATGTACAGTATGTGTGTTACATGGGAATAGTATCAACCTGCATTATCGACCTGCTCTGCAGGGCAGCTTACACATTAGGCCACTTAGAGGCAATCAGGTAGGCAATCTACCATACACAGATGTACTGTCTCACCACAACCCTCCTCCCTCCCCTCGCAAAAGCCTATCCATTCCTGTCCTTCTGGAGACAACGATGTGTCATTTCTGAGGTGATGACCATCAGTATATGACAGCAAGTGTGCTTCATGAACTGCGATTACTCACTTGGAGTGTGCCCCACATCATGAGGTTGCTGGATGTATCCCAGGATCTTAGAGCAGGTATGTACCACTTTATTCATCCATTGCTACACATCTAAGAGCCCACTTAGAAAATTGTCAGTGTGTGTACTTCTACAGAGATACCGCCCAGGCTGTGAATGCCAATCGACTGAAAACAACTTTAACAGTATTCCTCAGTTTATGTCATAGAGTTCCATTTGTGCACACCTTCCTTTACTTATAGGTGGCCATGTACTGCATCTGGGATGCATAGCAGAAGTTATTCCACTGTGGACGATTGGCTGGTATGACCTGGGTTCTAATGCAGTGAGAAGTGCTGCATTAGGGAGAGGATACACAGTATATCTTAATCAATCGGACTGTTACTTCCTATGCATTTTATTGCATATGGTTCACAGTCCACTTAGCTACAACGTCATCGCCACTGTCAACAGAGTGGTATGCACCACGTTCAGGTATGCATCTTGTACAGGGTTATTACAAATGATTGAAGCGATTTCACAGCTCTACAATATTATTTGAGATATTTTCACAATGCTTTGCACACACATACAAAAACTCAAAAAGTTTTTTTAGGCATTCACAAATGTTCGATATGTGCCCCTTTAGTGATTCGGCAGACATAAAGCCGATAATCATGTTCCTCCCACACTCGGCGCAGCATGTCCATCAATGAGTTCGAAAGCATCGTTGATGCGAGCTCGCAGTTCTGGCACGTTTCTTGGTAGAGGAGGTTTAAACACTGAATCTTTCACATAACCCCACAGAAAGAAATCGCATGGGGTTAAGTCGGGAGAGCGTGGAGGCCATGACATGAATTGCTGATCATGATCTCCACCACGACCGATCCATCGGTTTTCCAATCTCCTGTTTAAGAAATGCCGAACATCATGATGGAAGAGCGGTGGAGCACCATCCTGTTGAAAGATGAAGTCGGCGCTGTCGGTCTCCAGTTGTGGCATGAGCCACGCGTGAAACTTGCCCGCACGCGTTCAACTGTTTCTTCGCTCACTGCAGGCCGACCCGTTGATTTCCCCTTACAGAGGCATCCATCGCCGAATGGAGTTAGCAGTTGGTGGATCTTTGTTGAACTTCATCCTGAAGTGTCGTTGCACTGTTATGACTGTCTGATGTGAGTGCATTTCAAGCACGACATACGATTTCTCGGCTCCTGTTGCCATTTTGTCTCACTGCGCTCTCGAGCACTCTGGCGGCAGAAACCTGAAGTGCGGCTTCAGCCGAACAAAACTTCATGAGTTTTTCTACGTATCTGTAGTGTGTCGTGACCATATGTCAATGAATGGAGCTACAGTGAATTTATGAAATCGCTTCAATCATTTGTAATAGCCCTGTACTTTGGGATTACTTAAGGGTCACCAGCGCCAAAGACGTTATCATACCACGGCAATAAAAGAGTTATTCGCTATACTTCTCACGACATACAACTTGGGAAATCCCGTATCTCTACAGGAAAACTATAAAGAACTGCTGTCTGTGGATGTACGGGTCTCTATACAAATTAATTTTGAACCATGGCCATGCAACTGAGTGACTGTGTCCAACCGTGCATTAACTACTATTGGACGTCTATGTATGGGCATGCACAATAAACCAATAGTAGACCTCGGCTTGTAAGCGCCTCGAGGCCAGGAAGTGCATTGCACTCCGTTGGATGTCATTTGTGAAATAAGTTACGATGTTGATTACCTCCAAGCCCCTTAGATTCACATAAACCTTTTCAGAATGATGACCAGTAAGGGTATACAACGAGTTAATGGGGATCCTAAAGACTAAACGTGATGGTCTAGTCTTTGTAGACACATCTGATGATATGGGTAAAATTTTTTAGTGTATCTACTACTGGCAGAAGTAAGACCGCAAGTGCATACTGCACTTGCTGTTGTCAGCTCTGGTATTGCCTCTATATTGCTACATGGAGGAATGACAGCACTTTCTACACCATGTGTGCTATTAGATATATCTTTCCATGACACGGTGTTGTGCAATATAAGCAAGTCTAGCATGTGGACGTTCGTTAACAGTCCGAGATAGTGCGCCATGGCACAAAAAAAAAAAAAAAACAGTCGAGGCAATCAACACAACACTGCAAGACTCAGTAGTAACAATACCACTGTGCGTGGTGCAGTGGTGCTAATGTGTGGATGCTTCCACCAGCTGTTGCCAGTGATCGCCAGAGTGACATGTGCAGATGCGACTGCCCCTGCTTAAAATATTGCCCATTGTGGACACACGTGCACACACTGTCGTTGCAGACAGGTATCAGTGGGTCAACGAGGAAACTCTTCACATACCTTTTTGGGGGGAGGACGTCTAAACTACCATCCTGAGGGAAGGGTGATACCTTCATCTGAGCTATGTAATGTTGTATCAGCATCTATAGGGCTCATATCCTGCGAGTGTCCCAACATATTGTCTAATTACCACAATGTCAGTGGTTGCATGCAAGGGTCATCCTTACTCCCGAAATGGCATAATAGATACGATAAATAGTGAAATCCTGGACACACTATCTGATGATGTAACGTATTACATGTCTGTCTACATGGTGGTTGATGGCAACAGTAAGGTTCAAGTCCCAACAGAATTCCTCCAGTCGCTGACATCGTTGGCCGCTGAAGACAGGTGTGTGCCTTATGTTACCGCAAAATCTGAATGCACCTGAGAAATGGAACGACTGTATATGATGGAGACATTACCAAATATGGTAGAAGCAACTGTCATAACTCGTAGGGGTGCCAGTAGAACAGTATACATACATCACATGCCCTTTCAATCGGATGTCCCAGTACCATTTTGTAGACTGCAGATCCCTGTACAACTGGCTTTTGCCAGCAAAATAGATAGAGCACAGGGGGGCAAGCCATGGAGGTCTTATGACGTTTTGTGCACTGCCAACTATATGTGGCATGTAACAGAGTGAGCTCACTTAGCAATTTATAGATAATGGCACCTGGAAACAGTACGCCTAATACTGTGTAAAGAAGTGTACTATCATGAATAACCGCATCATTACATACCGTCTGTTATGTCTGCATTTCATACCATATCGATTTGTGACAATAACTGGTGGTTGATGGATTCTGGGACATGAGGATGACTGGGGTGGAGTGCCACACACGGCACAGCTTGGATATTCGAAGGGGGGGTTAAGTGATTATATGCGACATACATATATGTGGGTGAGCTGTGGGGAAAAGGCTATAAAGCTGAGCATATGCATGTGTAAGAACTCCTCTCAAGCCCCCGGTCTAAAGCATGCCAAATAAGACACACAGACTCCTTGTCTCGAAAGGACCAACTTAAGGGGGTTTATAACTCTGTAGCGCTAGTATTTGTGAAGATACAGACATGAGTGATTTTTAAGTGCCTTGCCATGTTGGCTGCCCTACGCAACACGGGTGTTGCGTCAGAGCAATATTGGCCTCCATTATAGACTTGCTTTGCACGGCAGCCAACATGTCATGGGAAGAAAGGGTTTCGAAGCTCTTGGCATACAGGCTGTTGTGGGAGTTATACCAGTCTGCTTTATTGACCTCAAATGGTTCAAATGGCTCTGAGCAGTATGGGACTTAACATCTGAGGTCATCAGTCCCCTAGAACTTAGAACTACTTAAACCTAACTAAGGACATCACACACATCCATGCCCGAGGCAGGATTCGAACCTCCGACCGTAGCAGTCTTGCGGTTCCGGGCTGAAGCGCCTAGAACCGTTTATTGACCTCCTTTGCAGGGACAACATGTGGAGATGGGGGAAGGTTGAGATGGATAGAAGAGCTAATCGAGAGATTTGGGAGGGGGGGGGGGCAGGAGGGGATGGAAGGGGCAGGAGGGGATGGAAGGGGCAGGAGAAGATGTGAAAACAGAGAGGGGGAGATGTGGACAGAAAGAGATGGGAGAATGACATGCACAGATAGGGACATGTACGCAAGAAGCTGCGGGTAAGAGAGTAGTTGTGAAAGAAATTTAAACTGTAAAAAGAAGAAAAAATATTGGTAATGTGCCCGTCTAGAGATCCAAGGGTTATGTGTTCGATCTCCAGTCAGTTCTAGAGTTTTTATCTGTCACTTATTACATCTTTCACCTCTGACTTTGTTTATTAATGTGAAAAATGCCGAGTACCACCGTGTTTCGAAGTCCACGTTAAACTGATGGTCCCTCTATATGTAAGTCAGTTCCAAGGTCGGAAGAAGGCTTAATGACGCACTGTGCTATTCAAACTAGCCTTCAAGTTGATGACAGCATTATAATGAGCTAGAAAGATAAAGCTAACTGCCGTAGAAAACTATGAAATAAAATTATTTTAATTAAAAATTACAACTATTAAGAGGTAATGATAAGCATTCCTCTCCAACGTTTTAATCATCACCTCTAAAAAATAAAGTTACGTCTTTTTTAAGCAGATGTCTGCAATTCTGGTACACAGTTTCGCCGCTCGCGCTAGAGGAGCCGAAACTAGATGGTACAGCCCGTGTATGCAGAGTTTCTGCAAACAATAGATGCAACTGCTGCCTCTACCACCGTGTATTGATTCGGACTGCCACACTGCGAATTTTTGTTCCCTAAATCCGAAAGTAAGATCAGTGGATGTTACATTCCTTCGGGTGAAAAGCAACGAGCACTGCTACGTATCAGTACGTTGAAAGACGTATACGAGATCACTAAGCTGTACTTTATGTAGTAACTGCCCTTAGTACGGGATCCACGGCAGTTGTTTTCGCAAAAGCTGTGTACGTTGATAACTGAAATTACTGGTTTCCGTTTTGCACCATAGGAAATTTTCACGTACATTTATTGGCAGTAACTTCACTTACTTGCGAGTGCTGGAGAGTACATTCCATTCATTTCCTGTGACGACATTATTTCATACTGCTTTTGATCTACATTATACAGGGAGGAGGGTGGGGGGGGGGGGAGTGAAAATTGCCACCCAGATTGCAACAATGCGTTCCTTTGCTCCCATTCAAACACACACCAGCAACGTTTATTCGGTTTTCCGACACTGTCAAGTACCCATTCCTCATCAGATGGCTTGTAGTGATAAGATCATGTATTTGTGATCAATGCTGGTGAAAAAGGCATATGAAATCATCCACTATGGTGTAATCACCTTACATTTCCAGTAGACAGGTGACACTTAGTATCGAGGTATAGTGAGTGTCCAATTCAGTTCTGAAGAAAGAAAGTCTAAGTCGATTAGCATACACAACGTTACTTACTACGTACCTGAAAATTTTTCTTCCACATTATTTCAATTGCAGATGCATTGTTTCAGATACTTATCGTGTATAGGTGACAGAAGTATAGGGTGAAATATCTTTATTATATCGTGGTAAAAGTAACAAGATCATAACGAATCTCAGACGTCCACAATCAATTTTTTATGGTGTTCGTCGTTCACGCGCGCCTGTTTGTTCGTGCGAATTTGTCTGGTTATTTTGCAGTGTTCCATTTTTCAAAGAAGGATGCTATCCTCTATATGAGGGACACGACTTTTTTCGTGGTGTCAGGTGCTTCCTTAGTTTCGAGTGTCGTTGAATTTACCTTTCTAATAGTGTCTTCGTTCCAGAGTTGAGAAAAGGAGTGAGGAAATCTGATCTACAGGGTCTCCTAGCTAGGTGTCATTGTTTGACTGGTTGGTTCCTCCTGTAGCGACTTGCTTGTCAGCATAATGGCGGAACTTTTTTTTGTTCGGTTTGTTTCCATTAGGCCACACTGATGTATCTTGGCTAGTGTTTGTTTCTTGTGAACGTTTGTGATTAGTTGAGCTGTTGGCTTGGCTTACAACCTGAGCAACATTGATAGCGAGGTTTATTGACCTGTGAGTTGCTGGTCATCTGTAGAACTTCACCACCATTCAGTATACGTCACATCCTTTCCATCTGGAGAAATAGGCGTTCTTTCTGCAGAGACTGCAATTATGTTTTTTTTCCCCCGCAGCTAAAACGGAGAAAACCTGTTGTGTGGTCCCGTGCATTTAGAGCGTCTGAGTAGCTTATGGGAATATTTTCGCATATGCTTGAGGTACTGACAGTTTTTGCAATGGGCTGGGGCATGTTTCGAAATGTACTGTTCGAAGCACATTCTAGAATACATTACATTCTAGATTACATTAAGAAACGTATTGTTTGATTCTGTTGACTTGGGGAGACAACAAAAATAGGAAGAGGAATTAATTGTTTGATTCCGTTGTAGTTTCTTTTAAACTGGTTGACATGTCTCACTTGATACTGGTCCTGAACTGGGATTTCTAATGGAAGTTTTTTGATGTTGTTTGCTTGTTTGCTTGTCGTCTGGCATTTGGTAGGCGAAGTACTGTATGTTATTTCTTATCAGGAATCTGTTTGCTTTGCGGTAGTCCTTAACAGTAACAAAGAGATATTTGATTTAGTTTTGGAAACGCCCTACTAGGGCCCGTTGATTATGCCTTTGATTCATTGAGCTTGGTACATAGCCTTAGGAAGAAGACTGTTTCTACGAGAGAATTGATCATGTTTATTTGTTTTCTGGTTGGGAACATTTCAAAAAGACTGCGGTCTTTTTTTTTTTTTTTTGGGTCATCAGTCTACTGACTGGTTTGATGCAGCCCGCCACGAATTCCTTTCCTGTGCTAACCTCTTCATCTCAGGGTAGCACTTGCAACCTACGTCCTCAATTATTTGCTTGACGTATTCCAATCTCTGTCTTCCTCTACAGTTTTTGCCCTCTACAGCTCCCTCTAGTACCATGGAAGTCATTCCCTCATGTCTTAGCAGATGTCCTATCATCCTGTCCCTTCTCCTTATCAGTGTTTTCCACATATTCCTTTCCTCTCCGATTCTGCGTAGAACCTCCTCATTCCTTACCTTATCAGTCCACCTAATTTTCAACATTCGTCTATAGCACCACATCTCAAATGCGTCGATTCTCTTCTGTTCCGGTTTTCCCACAGTCCATGTTTCACTACCATACAATGCTGTACTCCAGACGTACATCCTCAGAAATTTCTTCCTCAAATTAAGGCCGGTATTCGATATTAGTAGACTTCTCTTGGCCAGAAATGCCTTTTTTGCCATAGCGAGTCTGCTTTTGATGTCCTCCTTGCTCCGCCCGTTATTGGTTATTTTACTGCCTAGGTAGCAGAATTCCTTAACTTCATTGACTTCGTGACCATCAATCCTGATGTTAAGTTTCTCGCTGTTCTCATTTCTACTACTTCTCATTACCTTCGTCTTTCTCCGATTTACTCTCAAACCATACTGTGTACTCATTAGATTGTTCATTCCGTTCAGCAGATCATTTAATTCTTCTTCACTTTCACTCAGGATAGCAATGTCATCAGCGAATCGTATCATTGATATCCTTTCACCTTGTATTTTAATGCCACTCCTGAACCTTTCTTTTATTTCCATCATTGCTTCCTCGATGTTCCCGCGTCCGGCCATCCTGATTTAGGTTTTCCGTGATTTCCCTAAATCGCTCCAGGCAAATGCCGGGATGGTTCCTTTCAAAGGGCACGGCCGACTTCCTTCCCCGTCCTTCCCTAATCAGATGAGACCGATGACCTCGCTGTCTGGTCTCCTTCCCCAAAACAACCAACAACCAACAAGCTTCCTCGATGTACAGATTGAAGAGTAGGGGCGAAAGGCTACAGCCTTGTCTTACACCATTCTTAATACGAGCACTTCGTTCTTGATCGTCCACTCTTATTATTTCCTCTTGGTTGTTGTACATATTGTATATGATCCGTCTCTCCCTATAGCTTACCCCTACTTTTTTCAGAATCTCGAACAGCTTGCACCATTTTATATTGTCGAACGCTTTTTCCAGGTCGACAAATCCTATGAAAGTGTGTTGATTTTCCTTTAGCCTTGCTTCCATTATTAGCCGTAACCTCAGAATTGCCTCTCTCGTCCCTTTACTTTTCCTAAAGCCAAACTGATCGTCACCTAGCGCATTCTCAATTTTCTTTTCCATTCTTCTGTGTATTATTCTTGTAAGCAGCTTCGATGCATGAGCTGTTAAGCTAATTGTGCGATAATTCTCGCACTTGTCAGCTCTTGCAGTCTTCGGAATTGTGTGGATGATGCTTTTCCGAAAGTCAGATGGTATATCGCCAGACTCATATATTCTACACACCAACGTGAATAGTCGTTTTGTTGCCACTTCCCCCAATGATTTTAGAAATTCTGATGGAATGTTATCTATCCCTTCTGCCTTATTTGACCATCCTGTAAGCTGAGTCTGTCCTTCCGACAATCATATCTTTTTCGATGTCTTCACATTTTTCCTGCAGCCATTTCGTCTTAGCTTCCCTGCACTTCCTATTTATTTCATTCCTCAGCGACTTGTATTTCTGTATTCCTGATTTTCCCGGAACATGTTTGTACTTCTTCCTTTCATCAATCAACTGAAGTATTTCTTTTGTTACCCATGGTTTCTTCGCAGCTACCTTCTTTGTACCTATGTTTTCCTTCCCAACTTCTGTGATGGCCCTTTTTAGAGATGTCCATTCCTCTTCAACTGTACTGCCTACTGCGCTATTCCTACTGCGTTTCTATAGCATCTTATATGTTCATCCTGGGAAAGCATTTAAAGTACTACTCAACCACGATATTATTGCACTTGGCCGTTATGGGAAACAAACGGTGACGCTAAAGTAAACAAATAGTGGCGACTAAGGGCAATGCATCCTATTGTCAATGTTTCCATATCAGTTGCGTACACTATCAGCCCTAATTACGCGCTGAATCCCAATAAGTCACCAGAGCGTCCTGACTTCCAGGTGCTATAATATTGTGGTCGACTGATACTTTTATAGGCACTATTGGTAATTATTTTGAACGATTTTATAGAGAGTAGATATTTTTGGGTACTACTAAGAAGAGTTGTGAACCTGGATGACGATGTAAAATCAGCATCAGGGAAAGGGAATGAAAGATTTGTTGGAAGGCTTCAGGGAAATGACGGCCGACATCGAGCGAATTCAGAGGTACGTTGATCGGTCGAGCCGAGACCCGCTTTTAACAGAAATTCTCGGAGAACTGAAACTGGTATCTTTTGAAAGGTGACTTAATTCTCACGAAATGTTTTTTCGAGAGATCTGTATTCGAAGGAGATTATGTGTCCATTATGCTGAAACCATCGTTTATCCGAAGTAGGGATGACGAGGATAAGACAAGGGAGATTATAGCACAGTACTTTTTCTCACTCGGATGCAATAGCAGGGAAAAGGGATAGTAGTGGTATGATGTAACATCCGCCACACTGTCCTTGTAGTTGTTTGGGGATCATAAACGTAGCTGTAGATGTTAATGACGTGGCGTGTTCAGCTGCAGATGGTCACTGAACTGTCTTCACTGTCAATTAACATAGGATAGTTAATTTCATGCTCCATGGATCATCTGCACGACAAATCGTAACGTTGTGATTTGTCTTGCAAATGATCCATGGAACATGAAGCTAACTAATTAAGTAATCAAGTAACTAACCAATTAACCCATGAGCGTTGACAGCGAGGACAGTCTAGTGACCACATGTAACTGAAGACGCCTTGTCATTAATCCGCAAACAGCTACGCAGGTTGCATGGCGGATGTTATATCGAGCCAATACTATCGTTTTTCCCTTCTACTGCATCCGATATTTGACTGAGGGAAAAGGGATTGTCTATATAGATCTGCCATTTTCTGATCTTGATGTAATTTGCTTATTCATCGAATTGGTCTGCATCACCCTCTATCTCATCGTTCAATTCCGGGGATGATGTTTCATCGTCTCCTAAAATTCTGTATGTGCATTCTATGTTTCTTAATCTTCTGAATCGCTTCGGTCTTACTCTGAATTAACTTACGTTCTCCACGTCTTGTTTGAATTATCCTTTGGCTCACGTCGCGGATTTTCTACTGAACTTCAGAACTTAGCTATGCATCATCCGTGGCTGCATTATCCTTTTCCTTGACGTTTCCTACCAAGCAAGTCTTGTCCAGTGGCATCTGCAGAGTATGCTCTGCAAAGTCTTGTCCAGTCGCCTCTGCAGAATATGCTCTTCTAACACCTAGTTTGTGCTGTCCCCAATCAGACTCTCCTTACACGTTCAAGCAAAATCGCCCGTGAGAATCTGTTAAATGCAGCGTCCGGTGTCGTTTTCCATGCACTATCGTAGTTCTGGCTCTGCAAATCTTCCTGCCGTGGAAATTGGAATCATTTTCCCTCATATACATTATACTCTAAATAAAGTGTTGTGCGGCGTTTTGTCCAGTAGCAAACTGCATCGCTGCTTGGCGAATATTTTGTCTCGTCATTATTTCCTCCTCAGCTACGAAAGCTCTTCGACAGTCGTTAGATACCTCAACTCTCTCTGTAAGTTCTTGTGTAAACGGTTAAACAGAAATGTTGGTATGGAGACGGAATGTTTCAAACTAGAGTCTTCTGGTCCAGGCATTGCACGACTGCAGGACGTGAACTGATGAAGACCGGTTTGTCTACAGCCGGTATTTACGCTGTCGTAACTGTCCGTCCTGCTCTGCATTCCCGTCACACCTATGCATAACGTTTCTCACGTCACTTCGCTTCACGTATCACGAATTGCGCAGGAGTGTGCGCTCTCAATGAAGGAAGGAGAAGAGGAGGAGAGGGGAGGGAGGGGGGAGGGGAATAAGTCTTAGTCGTGTGCAAGGACGAGGTGTGTCATTACATCCCAAATCGGTAAGGAACTGCCGGCCGGAGTGGCCGAGCGGTTCTAGGTGCTACAGTTTGGAACCGCGCGACCGCTACGGTCGCAGGTTCGAATCCTGCCTCGGGCATGGATGTGTGTGATGTCCTTAGGTTAGTTAGGTTTAAGTAGTTCTAAGTTCTAGGGGACTGATGACCACAGCAGTTAAGTCCCATAGTGCCCAGAGCCATTTGAACCATTTTTGGCAAGGAACTCATGAAGTAGGCACAAATCATGGTGGTAAACTGTGACATATACTGAGGTGACAGAAATCATGGGAAACCTGCTAATATCGTGTCTGGCCTCCTTTTGTCCTGCTTAATGCAGCAACTGGACTTGGCATGGACACAACGAGACGCTGGAAATCCCATATATAAATAATGATAACATGCTGCCTCTATAGCCGTCCATAATTGCGAAATTTTTTGCGGTGCAGGATTTTGTTCACGACCTGGTCTCTCCATTACGTCTCATAAATGTTCGATGCGATTAACGTCGGGCGATCTGGGTGGTCTCATCATTCGCTCGAATCGTCTAGACTGTGCTTGAGACCAATCGCGAACAACTGTCGCCCGGTGAAATGGCGCATTTCCATGAAGTCCATGAATGATTGCAAATGATCTCCAAGTAGCCGAACACAACCGAGGACCCAATCAATTCCATGTAAACACAGCTCACGCCATTATGGAGCCATCATCAATTTGCACACTACTGTGTTGACAAACTGAGCCCATGGGTTCGTGGCTTCAGCGGCACACTCGAACCCTGCCATCAGGTCTTTCCAACTGAAATCTGGACTCATTTGAGCAGGCCACTGTCTTCAGAAGTCTAGGGTCCAATCGATATGGTCACGAACCCAGGAGAGACGGCGCAGGCGATGTCGCGCTGTTAGCAAAAATGAACGCGTTCGTCTTCTGCTGCCATAGCCCATTAACGCCAGCTAACGGATGCGTTCGTCGTACATCCCACACTGATTTATGATATTATTTCACGCAGTTTTTTTTGTATGTTGCACCGACAACTCTACGCAAACACCACTGCTCTCGGTCGTTAAGTGAAGGAAGGCCGCCGGCCACTGCTTTCTCCGTGGTGAGATGCAACGCCTGAAATTTGGTATTCTGGGCACAACACTCTTGGCACTGTGGATCTTGTAAAATTGAATTATCTGACTATTTGAATTGGAATTATCCATGCGTCCAGCTCCAACTACCATTCCGTGTTGTCTGTTAATTCCAGTGGTGTGGCCACAATCACGTCCGAAACCTTTTCAAAAATGGTTCAAATGGCTCTGAGCACTATGGGACTTAACATCTATGGTCATCAGTCCCCTAGAACTACTTAAACCTAACTAACCTAAGGTCATCGCACACATCCATGCCCGAGGCAGGATTCGAACCTGCGACCGTAGCAGTCGCGCGGCTCCGGACTGAGCGCCTAGAACCGCTAGACCACAGCGGCCGGCTAAACCTTTTCACGCGAATCACCTGAGTAAAATTACAGCTCCGTCAATGCACTGCCCTTGTATACCTTTTGTAAGCGATACTACTGCCATTTCTTTATGTGCATATTGCTATCCCATGACTTCAATCGGTTGTCGTAGTGGGCATGGTTACGAGCGCTGGAAATCTTAGTTAACCTCAAAGTATGAAGAAGAAAGGATGATACCTCCACCGCGGGAAGGGTATGAATTCCTCGAAAGGAAGTACTGGATGTCGAACTTAAAATCGACTCGTGTGATATTTCATTAATCTCCTACCCTACACTGCGTAATTAGAATACAGTTTCTCGTAACTCGCACTGGTGGTAACGCAGGAACAGACGGAACTGAACAGACAGTATATATGAAGATGGTATCTGTTCTTTCGGACATGTCCGAAAGAACAGATACCATCTTCATATATACACTCCTGGAAATTGAAATAAGAACACCGTGAATTCATTGTCCCAGGAAGGGGAAAGACACATTCCTGGGGTCAGATACATCACATGATCACACTGATAGAACCACAGGCACATAGACACAGGCAACAGAGCATGCACAATGTCGGCACTAGTACAGTGTATATCCACCTTTCGCAGCAATGCAGGCTGCTATTCTCCCATGGAGACGATCGTAGAGATGCTGGATGTAGTCCTGTGGAACGGCTTGCCATGCCATTTCCATCTGGCGCCTCAGTTGGACCAGCGTTCGTGCTGGACGTGCAGACCGCGTGAGACGACGCTTCATCCAGTCCCAAACATGCTCAATGGGGGACAGATCCGGAGATCTTGCTGGCCAGGGTAGTTGACTTACACCTTCTAGAGCACGTTGGGTGGCACGGGATACATGCGGACGTGCATTGTCCTGTTGGAACAGCAAGTTCCCTTGCCGGTCTAGGAATGGTAGAACGATGGGTTCGATGACGGTTTGGATGTACCGTGCACTATTCAGTGTCCCCTCGACGATCACCAGTGGTGTACGGCCAGTGTAGCAGATCGCTCCCCACACCATGATGCCGGGTGTTGGCCCTGTGTGCCTCGGTCGTATGCAGTCCTGATTGTGGCGCTCACCTGCACGGCGCCAAACACGCATACGACCATCATTGGCACCAAGGCAGAAGCGACTCTCATCGCTGAAGACGACACGTCTCCATTCGTCCCTCCATTCACGCCTGTTGCGACACCACTGGAGGCGGGCTGCACGATGTTGGGGCGTGAGCGGAAGACGGCCTAACGGTGTGCGGGACCGTAGCCCAGCTTCATGGAGACGGTTGCGAATGGTCCTCGCCGATACCCCAGGAGCAACAGTGTCCCTAATTCGCTGGGAAGTGGCGGTGCGGTCACCTACGGCACTGCGTAGGATCCTACGGTCTTGGCGTGCATCCGTGCGTCGCTGCGGTCCGGTCCCAGGTCGACGGGCACGTGCACCTTCCGCCGACCACTGGCGACAACATCGATGTACTGTGGAGACCTCACGCCCCACGTGTTGAGCAATTCGGCGGTACGTCCACCCGGCCTCCCGCATGCCCACTATACGCCCTCGCTCAAAGTCCGTCAACTGCACATACGGTTCACGTCCACGCTGTCGCGGCATGCTCCCAGTGCTAAAGACTGCGATGGAGCTCCGTATGCCACGACAAACTGGCTGACACTGACGGCGGCGGTGCACAAATGCTGCGCAGCTAGCGCCATTCGACGGCCAACACCGCGGTTCCTGGTGTGTCCGCTGTGCCGTGCGTGTGATCATTGCTTGTACAGCCCTCTCGCAGTGTCCGGAGCAAGTATGGTGGGTCTGACACACCGGTGTCAATGTGTTCTTTTTTCCATTTCCAGGAGTGTATGTATATATTATTGTCCCGCACTATATTCATAGTGCCCCTGCCCATTATACTCATTACTCGCGGCTTTATTGACAATTCCCGTAAGAGTTCGGGCACTGTTTGTGCATCTGCACAGAAGAAGATGGTCAATTAGCGGGTGAGTCGTAACTGTACTATCCTCTGTGTTCTCGGTGGCTCAGATGGATAGAGCGCCTGTCATGTAAGCAGGAGATCCCGGGTTCGAGTCCCAGTCGGGGCACACATTTGCAACTGTCCCCGTTGACTTACATCAACGCCTGTTTGCAGCTAAGGGTATTCATTTCATTGTAAACAGACAGTTCCGGAGGCAAATGTCAGCGGATATCACGAAGTGAACGAATAACCAAAAAAAGTCCAGAGTGTAGCAAAGTCATCTTAAGTGTACACGACAATCCAGAGAGCAGTCAAAATCACAAACATAAATCAGGCAAGGTCAAAACTCTACTGTTCAGTGGCTCAGAACATGAGGCTTCAGTGATAAGCGACAGACTGCCTAGCAATAGCCGAGCTGCGGTGTTTAGCGGTAAACGATCATCAGAGGACGTCGCCACCTCACGTACTGTGTTTGCGGCTGCGCCTGTGCCCCGTGCAGACGCGAGCCACGGATCTCATCTGGAGCCCGAGTGTCTCTGGCGTGTTCTCCCATCGATAGTTGGCTACTGGAACTGAGTTTAGTTGCAGCTAACGAAACAAGCTCACAGCTTAATATTATCCTCCTCATCATCAACAACAACAAACATCCACTGCTGTTTGCCTCTAGACTTTTCATTGGATTACTGTCTTTAGTTATGATAGTCTTGCATGTTTTCTAATGACAAAATGGTTCAAATGGCTCTGAGCACTATGGGACTTAACATCTATGGTCATCAGTCCCCTAGAACTTAGAACTACTTAAACCTAACTAACCTAAGGACATCACACAACACTCAGTCATCACGAGGCAGAGAAATTCCCTGACCCCGCCGGGAATCGAACCCAGGAACCCGGGCGCGGGAAGCGAGAATGCTACCGCTTCTAATGACATCTGGGCTCCTTCCATCAGGCAGTGCCCTCGGTCCCTTCCCTCCTCCCCCCCCCCCTTAAACCAATCAACCAACCCTCGGTCTTCCATTATCTGTAACAAACAGCTCGATACACCTGGCTTTCGGATGAGAGCTCACGTCGGCTGGAAATGGCGATGAATGCTTGTGTGTGATGCATTTGTGGTGTACGCTATTTCAACGACATCACTTCTGCCTATGGGCAATTATCATGGCTAAGTGCCGATAACGATATAGATTACCGTACGCTGTGTTTGGTGTATCGTCTTCTCAAGCATTGCACTCCTCTCTATTTATCTTCAACCCATCCACTACTTTTCGCACAACGTAGTAAAATACTTGTTCTCAACTATGTAACATCAAAAAATGGTTCAAATGACTCTGAGCACTATGGGACTCAACTGCTGAGGTCATTAGTCCCCTAGAACTTAGAACTAGTTAAACCTAACTAACTTAAGGACATCACACACATCCATGCCCGAGGAAGGATTCGAACCTGCGACCGTAGCGGTCTCGCGGTTCCAGACTGCAGCGCCAGAACCGCGCGGCCACTTCGGCCGGCCTATGTAACATCCTTTCTGTATCTGGCTCTGAGCACTATGGGACTTAACTGCTGTGGTCATCAGTCCCCTAGACTTAGAGCTACTTAAACCTAACTAACCTAAGCACATCACACACATTCATGCCCGAGGCAGGATTCGAACCTGCGACCGTAGCGGTCGCGCGGTTCCGGACTGTAGCGCCTAGAACCGCTCGACCACTCCGGACGGCTTTCTGTATCTATATGTACATTGAGCAAGCAGTGAAGGAAACCAAAGAAAAATTTGGTGTAGGAATTGAAGTTAAGGAGAAGAAATAGAAACTTTGAGGTTTGCCAATGACATTGTAATTCTGTCAGAGACAGTAAAGGCCTTGGAATAGCAGTTGAACGAAATAGATAGAGTCTCGGAAGAATGATATAAAATGAACATCAGCAAAAGCAAGACAAGAATAACGGAATGTAGTCGAATTAAATCAGAAGACGCTGAGGGAATTAGACTAGGCAATGGGACACTTATAGTAGTAGATGAGGTTTGCTATTTGAGCAGCAAAATAGCTGATGATAGGAAGTCTTTTCTGAAAGTATTTGTATGGAGTATAACCATGTGTGGAAGTGAAAGGTGGGCGATGAACAGTTTAGACACGGAGGGAATAGAAGCTTTTGAAATATGGTTGAGGATTAGATGGGTAGATGACATAATTAATGAGGAGGTACTGAATAGAATTGGGAAGAAAAGAATTTTGTGGCGCAACCTGACTAGAAGGAGAGATCAGTTGATAGGACACATTCTCAGACATCAACGGATCACTAGTCTAGTATCTGAAGGAAGCGTGTGTGGCGGAGTGGGGGGTAAAATCGTAGAGAGAGGACAAGATATGAATACAGAAAGCAGATTCAGGAGGAGGAGGAGGAGGGGGAGATTAGTGCTTAACGTCCCGTCGACAACGAGGTCATTAGAGATGGAGCACAAGCTCGGATTAGGGAAGGATTGGGTTCGATTCCCGGCGGGGTCAGGGATTTTCTCTGCTTCGTGATGACTGGGTGTTGTGTGATGCCCTAGGTTATTTAGGTTTAAGTAGTTCTAAGTTCTAGGGGACTGATGACCATAGATGTTAAGTCCCATATTGCTCAGAGCCATTTGAACCATTTTTTGAAGGACTGGGAAGGATATCGGCCAGTCCCTTTCAAAGGAACCATCCTGGCATTTGTCTGAAACGATTTAGGGAAATCACGGAAAACCTAAATCAGGGTGGCCGGAGACGGGTTTTGAATCGTCGTCCTCCCGAATGCGAGTCCAGTGTGCTAACCACTGCGCCACCCCGCTCGGTGATTCAGAAGGATAAAAGTTGCAAACGTTACTCACGTATGAGCCTTGCACGGGATAGAGTAGCATGGAGAGTTGCATCAAACCTTTTTTCGGACTGAGTCTACAACAACATATCACTATACAACACTAAATTGTTTTCTGTATCAAGAACCCGACATTGCAATAATCTTCCTCAAAATGTTGGAGAAATTAAAATCCTTTCAAACTTAAAAAGACAAAAAAAAATGGCTCTGAGCACTATGGGACTCAACTGCTGTGGTCATAAGTCCCCTAGAACTTAGAATTACTTAAACCTAACTAACCTAAGGACATCACACACATCCATGCCCGAGGCAGGATTCGAACCTGCGACCGTAGCGGTCGTGCGGTTCCAGACTGTAGCGCCTTTAACCGCTCGGCCACTCCGGCCGGCCTTAAAAAGACACCTAATGGCCTACCGTCAATCACAATAGCTATCTCTTCTTGCTGCTCCCCCCACCACTTTTCCCTCCCATTGTCTACAGAGTTCTCTATTTAAATTCTCTTCTTTCCTAGCAGCCATTATCACCTTCATTTCAAACCTCTTCTCTTTCATTATCCCTTACAGTTATTCTAATACCGAACAAAGCTTCAAAAGTGTTAAAGTAATTAGTATCAATTTAATGCCAACATTATTTTATTGTTATTATTATTATTATTATTATTAGTGATACTAAAAATCAAATGTCTCTAAGCGCTATGGGACTTAACATCTGAGGTCATCAGTCCCCGAGACTTGGAACTACTTAAGCCTAATTAAGGACATTGTAGGGAAGCAGCCTACTCACGCTGTAATAAATTCACATCAGTTTCCATTGTGTGCCAGCCAGTCTGCTGTAACTAGCTCTGACGTCATAAATGTTGCGCAATACCTTAAAAATCAGGCAAATGACCTAAAACTTTTCTAGCATGTCAGGAATAATACTAAATTAATGTGTGTTAAATATCAGTTCGATAACTTCAGCCATTTTCGAAATTTGGACGTTTTTCTAAAAAAATCATTGGCGCAACAGAAAAGAGCTAGAGACTTCAAAATTTATATTTGGATTCATCTTTCATAATGATTTAATAAAAACAGTACTTTGGATTTCACAAATTGAGACTTTAGTGGAAATTCATGATTTTCTGGTTTTCGTCTCAAAACTGAAGGAAGCAAGATAGATTAAGTAGGCTAATAAATAAGGCTAGGATGTTTAGATTTAAATAGGTGTGAGGTCCGCTATGACTGTGAAGATGTGAAAAGTTTCTTTTGAATACCTATAAAATTATAGCGATAGCGGATCTCAAAAGGGCCAGTTCAGAGTTCATCTACTGCGTGCAGTGTAATTTAATTACTTCTCTCGCCCAAAATATTTAACTTAGCCACGTCAAAATTTTATTATCAATACTTACCTGCGTGCTGAATGCACGTTTAAATTAAGAGCTTCATCGGCCATCAGCAAAAGAAGCTATAAATTATTATGTAACTTGAAGTGGTGCGTTACTAGCCCAGCGGCTAGTCGGGAGAGCCGATTTGATCAGGCGTTCCCTTAGCCGTCCGCACCGCGGCTATATATATAAGAACGCTGCGCGAAGAAGTAAGGCCCCAGTTCTCTCCAGACGCTGAATAGCACGTCAGCTGTGTCGGGAGTCGCGTCACTTCGGTATCACTGCTACAAACAGCCTCGGGTGCCGTATTAAGTTACTAGAGATACGCGGAACCATGAAATCATTTCAAGTGAAGGTTTAATTCTGGGATGATTTTCATTATCTAGCTTCAGTTTGCGTATTGTCGTATTTTCACGTGCCGTCGCGGGACAGACATTCTACCAATTATTTAGCGTGGCGTTTGATGAAATATTCTCATCAAATTTTGGCGAGCATTCTTTTTAACATTTAATTCGGACATTTATAGTTGCATCAGCGCATTAGACTCTGAACTGCTCTGTTAGTTAGGTTGTAGGGATACTTGTGTTTTTATCAGTGAATTTCAGAATATACTCAACTATTTTGGAAAATCGTTTTTGATTAGAAATCCCGGACAATCTCCTAATTCCTCAGAGCTATAAGCTGCAGCTATAATGGTGTTCTCAGACGAAGTGGGCACTAGGAACTCTAATTACAGGCTTCACGTTTTGTTAAATCACTTTCTGGTTGCTAAAAAGTAAATAGAGAGCCAGTGTTGAGAACGGCGAAAGACAGCATTAACAACATTCTAAAAGCCTTGAAACTGATTCAACATTCAAACATTTGTATTGTAAGCATTTATACAGCAATTTTAATTTTCACAAGTTACTCGCCGCCCTACAACATCAGAAACATCCATGCCCAAGGCAGGATTCGAAACTGCGACCGTAGCAGCAGCGTGGTTCCGGACTAAAGCGCCTAGAACCGCTCGGCCACAGAGGCCGGCTTAGTGATACTGTTAATATTATTGCAAATTATTGATTTTTATTGATAATGCAAATTATTATTATTATTGAGTCGGCTCTGTAATACCTAATTAATATCATTCTTAATTTCGCCATTACTTTATGATCATTATAAGTGTTACTATTATTATTAATATTATTTATATACTAAGATGGTATGTAAGCAGGAGATCCAGGGTTCGAGTCCCGTCGGGGCACACATTTTCATCTGTCCCCGTTGACGTATGTCAACGCCTGTAAACAGCTAAGGGTGTTCATTTCATTGTAAATTAATATTATTGTCAGTTATTTTTATTAATAATTCAAATTATTACAGTTATTGTTATGTAAGATTTCTTTAAGTGTTGTTCCTGACCACTTGTAAAAGAGAGCCTTAAGGCCCTAATCTGGACAGACTAAATAAGAAATAAACATATAAAGAAATAAGTGTTCTGCCAGCCTTCACATCATTTTCGCTACATTCGTAATAGTGATGTCCACTCCAGTCTGCTCCCAGTTCCATTTCTTTATCTTCCTGTCTCTGCAAGTGATTACCAAAATGCGACTGTCCATTCCATGTTATAGCAGTAGTGGACACCAGAAGATCCCGAGGAAGATCCCAGCAGAGGGGTCGAAACGTCGATCATTTTAGAAGAAACATGACGCGGTCTAATAACCCAGAAGATTTTAACTTCAGTGACAACGGCCACGAAAGCCTGCAGACTTACATAAGCCTGCAGACCCACATGTCCATTTCATACTTAACAGCCCTCAGTTCTTAAACGGTTTTCGCTTTAAAAGCCCGTTTCTCACTTTCGTAAAAACTCTTAATTCACAATTCAAATTCTGTTTTTTAGACAAACGGGAAGATCCATTTTGGAAACATGGTTCAGTTCCAGCTGCTGAGAATTTTTCCGGGTTGTATGGCCGTGGTCTATGGAACTCTTCAATCCCTGACGTTTCGTCCAAAGCTACGTTGGACATCTTCGGTCGGCAAGACTCAGCGCAACCAGGAGCACCTCCGAAGATGTCCAACGTAGCCTTGGACGAAACGTCAGGGATTGAAGAGTTCCATGGACCACGGCCATACAACCCGGAAAAATTCTCAGCTGCTGAAACATCCGATCGTGAAAGCCTTCATTGTATAATGGTTCAGTTCATCTACAGAACTTCAGTCCGATTCTAGTCTTCTGTTTATCTTTTTGCCTGTCAGCGTGTCTGGCTGTTATGCAGAGGACCCAGGTTCGATTCCCAGTATTGCCAGAGCTTTTTCCCTGGAAAGAGGACTGAACCAGAGTGCACTCGTGATGTCAACTGAGGAGCTTCTCCAGTGAGAAGTAGCTGCTCCAAGGTCATGAAAGCCGATAACGGCCGGAAGAGCAGCTTGCTGACCCCATGACCCTCCATGCCACATCCAGCTAGGCCATTGACAGAGGATAACATGATGTCCCGATTGGCCCAGCAGGTTCAGAACGCGGAGCTATACTTTTGCTTTTATCTTTTTTCCTGCCGCTACCCACAACTGCTCTAAAACAAAAAATAATCATCAGTTTGAATGACCACAAATAGGTGTGCGGAACACTTACAGTGGTGTCTCTTGATATTGCGTCGTATGTGTACCAAGTTACCGTCTCTTGACACTGCGTCACGTGTGTATCAAGTCCGATAGAAATTGTTCAACGCATTTTGGAGCTACGGTGGAACATGGCCTACTAGATATTGAGCAATTTCTATCAGACTTAGTACATACATAACGCACACACTATTACGAGACAGTTATATTATATTTTTGATCATAAGACCCTGATGACTAGTGATTGTGGACACAATAGGAAAAGAATTTAACATCAAAAGCCAAACATTATGTCAAATTTGGTACACATACTAAGAACTATCTGGGGAAAAATGCAGTGTGGCTAACACAGAGTTAGGGATGACAGCGAGAGTAGGGTTTGAAAGGGGATAGGTATGTGAGAAACTCTGGGAAGCATGGAGAAATTTCAACCAGCATTAGAATACGCATCGCTTATTATATAGAAAAGAGTACCTTGGGGATAAGGCACCCCTGCTTTTCTAGTTATGGTCTTGTGGACAGGCACAGTTCCAGGATTGTGTTCTAGGGAGATAACAGTTTCTAATTTTTCTTCCCCCCCCCCCCCCCCACTCTCTTTCAACAGCCAGAGATGCCTACGATTTACTAATAACAAAAGTAATACATAGAAATGTTTTAATGTAATAATAATGTAGTTGTGCCACAAAATAATGTACTTGGCATCGCCAGGTAAAATTAAGATGCCTTCTCTGGTAATGCCAGAAGCCACAGAAGGGGGTCAGGCAACAAAAACCAGGTAGAATTCGAACAGGAAATACTCGTTGATGTAACAAGTGCTAAACTGCATCATGAAGGCAGCCACTTCACAGTGTCACCACACCAGGTGGTCTGAGGTGCCAAAGTACAGTCACTGCAGAAAGACAAAGCGACCAAAATGTGAGTGGCCTGATTTCCCCAGTTCCAGGCCGCAGCTCTGTTAAGGGTTCAGTCGAAGAAACCAGTGCGGTAGCACAACAATGTTATGGGATTGTTTTTCAGAGTGGACCCAAACACATTACAACACTTACAACCTGATGCTTTCTGCACTGTTGTAATTGCAGCTCTAAGTGGACTAAGCCTGTAAGTATAGATTAACCTTTTTATGTATACCTGTCCACACTTCAACACCTGGCCTGCTACCCAGGGGAAAATATGCGTTAATGACTTGTATGTGCCACCCATTCCTGGAGGTACTACCCAACCTAAAAACATATGATTTGTAATAGCTATAATAACTAGTTTGCAAATGGCGTAAATACTGATTTACTGTTGTTCAGTAAACTGTCTTGAGTCACCAATAGAAATATCTGCACTTATACCCGTTGCACCCTTTATGCAAGCGCAATAACTTTCGTTATTTGCTATTATTCCTGCTGTTGCAGTTTTAGCGGCTAGCAGTGTAGATTAGCTGTCGTTCCCCCCACCCCCTCACCTTCACCCAGTGATTCTCACTGTCCCTTCCCCTGCAGAGCTGTCGGAGCAGTGAGGGCCTTAATGATGGACGAGCGACAAGCGCCCCCCCCCCCCCCCCTGTAGTCCGGGGTCCCCATTAGGCGGGACAGCAGGCGGCTCGCCGGCTGCAAGCCCCTAAAAGGTCGCCCCACTGCTTCTTTGGCGCAGAGTGACAAATGCCTTTCCTCATTAGGGGAGGGCAGCTTTCAACGCGACAGGTTTCGCTTGCGAGATGATCGTGTCAGTATTACAGGCGGACCCCGAAGTGGCAAGCTATTTCTGCGAAATGGTGACGAGTTCTTGAGAAGTTGGTACTGATAGGCGACAAAGAGCACCGAAGAAAATTCTCAAAGTAGGCTGTAGCTGCCGCTAGAAACAATTTAAAAATCAGTAGTATCGATGCTTTTGTTATGCGAAGCGAAGTCCTTGCACAGACGATCCAAAAATTTCACGTATGTACTTGTGTGGTAAAAACGTGAGTTGCATTACAACCTCCCAGTCGCCTTCACGTATTGGCGCAGCCGCAGAAACCACTCCGCCCAAGTGAGGATCCACAGGGAGGGTCCAGGATTCCCTTCCCTTTCCTCCGTTCTCCCATTTTATAGAATATGGTACTAAACGCTTTTATATTTTTATGTAGATCAATTTTTAGCCGCGCGGGGTAGCCGTGCGGTCGAGGGTGTCTTGTCACGGTTCACGCGGGTCCCCCGTCGGAGGATGGAGTCCTTCCTCGGGCATGGGTGTGTGTGTTGTTCTTAGGGTAAGTAAGATTAAGTAATGTGTAAAACTAGGGACCGATGGCTTCAGCAGTTTGGTCCCCTAGTCCTTACCACAAATTTCCAAAATTTTCCAATTTTCAAATTTCGCAGCTAACTCGTGGTTGCACAGATGGACCTCGCCACGGACGTCGGGAGCGAAGTTGCGGATCATGAAGCTTATTGCCCACAGTTCGAGTCGTGATACGACGTCCTGTGGCTGCACGAAACGCTTTATTCAACATGGTGGCGTTGCTGTCAGGGTTCCTCCGAGCCATAATCCGTAGGTAGCGGTCATCCACTGCAGTAGAAGCCTTTGGGCGGCCTGAGCGAGGCATGTCATCGACAATTCCTATCTGTCTGTATCTCCTCCATGTCCAAACAACATTGCTGTGGTTCAAACCTAGACGCCTGGACAGTTCCCTTTTTGAGAGCCCTTCCTGGCACAAAGAAACAATGCGGACGCGATCGAACAGTGGTATTGACCGTTTAGGCATGGCTGAACTACCGACAACACGAGCCGTGTACCTCCTTCCTGTTGGAACGACTGGAACTGATCGGCTGTTGAATCCCCTCTGTCTATAGGGCTCTGCTCGTGCATGGTTGTTTACATGTTTGGGCTGGTTTTGTGATATCTCTGAACAAAGGGACTGTGTCTGTGATACAATATCCATCTTCTTCAATATCTATCTTCAGGAGTTCTGGGAACCGGGGTGATGCAAAACTTTTTTTGATGTGCATAAAACCCAAATAGACTACACAAACAATATGCTTTTAGTAAATCCATGCACTGAAAACTGCAACTTTATGAAGTTAATTAGCGTGGAAAAAACAGGAAAAGTGTCAAATAGATAATCAGAGTTAATGAGGAACATGGAATGCGAAAAATCGCTTCCTTAGTATATCTGACACGCTGTCAGTGGGCGAGAATGGAATCTAAGCTATTATTAAAAGTTGAATATGAAGGAAATTGGGAAACAAAATAAGGGTAAGAAAATATGAAGATCGAAAAGAAGGTAATGTATTAGGTTGCCATCAGCTGGCTGGTAATAACCGCAAACTATTAGGTAAGTGCATAATTTCGTAGCGTTTTTGTTTTGCGTGTTGATTTTTTATTTGCAGTTCATTGTCGCTATTTGAGTTCACATTTTATCATTTCGCCATCTGGAGATAGCGAGTGGAGTTGTGGACGCTAGATAATATAGTGTCAAGTGGAGAAATCGTAACATTTCCGACATATTCTTCTGTTTGAGTTCAACAGAGGGGTAACAGCAACGAAGGCAGCCAAAAACATGTGCGCCGTGTATCTGGATACTGTCACTGAACAGAGGACGGCAAAAAAGAAAAAAAAGGTTGGTTTTGTCGTTTTAAGGAGGAACTCTCCACGTTCAGGAAGACCTTCGGGGTTTGCTGACGATGGATTAAACGCTTTAATCCACAATGATCGATGTCAGTGTACTTGAGACCTGGCAAAAGTGATGAACTGTGATGATTTCAGTATGTTGCAGCAATTGCATGTAATGGGGATGGTTGAAAAATCATAACTGTGGGTACAACATAGTCTGAGCCAAAATCACAAAAATCAGCCATGGCCATATGTGAATCTCTGCTTGCTCTTGATCAATTGGCCCGTGAACATCACCGACCATCCCTATCCTGTATCGTTATGCTAAAATAAGGAAAAGAAAGGAATGGTTGACCCCAAACAAAGCAGCAATTCCAAGTACAAAGACCTGCGCGCATCCACAAAAGATAATATTTTGCATGTGGTGGAACAGCGACGGTATACTGTACTACAAACTGCTTCCCTGATGTGTAACCACCACTGCTGACATTTATTGTGTAATGGTACTTGAATTACGCAACCATTACAGCACCTCACCTGAACCTCTCGATACCAGCAATATTCTACTGTGTTTCTGTAAAGTAGTTAACATATTTCGGAGACAACATTCAGATTTGATTTCGTTAATGTAGAGGTACTTTGATACATCGATGTGTTTATATTGCAATGATATTATTCGTATGTGTATTCTTTCTTTTGTCACTATGATCTTTGACGTACTTGTAACTCTTGATTTTTGGGCGCGTAAGCAATTAGTTAGTTAGATTAGAGAGTCGGACCTTGAAAAAGTCATGTCTTGGACGTCATGTTGGAAAGACGCATATTGTAGCCAGTTTATAAAATGTGAACTTTAACAGTGAGGAAGATGTTTTCAAGTATGTTTTGTATTGTGAAGTGATGTTTTGTGTGTTACGTGATATTGCAGCAAAAGTAATAAAAAAGAAGTGTAACTTAAATTCTGAGTGCTGATTACTTTTTCACCATTATGCTAACTTTGAAAGGTTTAGTCTTCAAGAATAGTTTGTGAATCGCATCTACAAAACTTTTGAATATCTCAGAATAAAAGCTAGGCCTCTTTGCATCCGAGCTTGGAATCATCACCACCTAGAACTTCGACGATTGAGCCATGGTTTTACAACGAGACCAGCGTGGGAAACACGAAAAGATGAGTGTCTAGTTTATTCATTATTGCATGAAATGACTTTATTAACTGTGCTCTAATGACATCTGCCACACAATAACTTTGTTGTTGCAGTATTTAGCAGCGTGAGCAACACCACAATCATTATTAAATTTTGACCTTTGTTGTGGTAGGGTTGTTAGAATTGTCAACAATTTAGACGTCTTGAAGACGCAGACTAAGAACAACGGCCAGGAATACTGCGTTATGTGATGCTACTCCACGCCCGCCTGCATTCTGCTAGACTGACAAAACGCACTATGCAAGAGATGGGTTGGGAAGTCATTTCGCACGCATCTTATTCACCTGATCTTGCACCCTCAGATATTCACGTTTTCCGTTTTCTGTCGAACAACATTTAAAGACCTTGTTTTTGGGATGAAAATGCATTCCGAACATGGTTCGACGAGTTCTTTGCCTCAAAACCACGTGATTTCTACAGTCGGCGAATCGAAAGTTACCTCACCGTTGGCAAACTGTTGTAAATAGTGAAGGAGAATGTATTATTGATGACTAAAATCTCTGTTACTTGTATCTGTGGTGTTTTTTAAACTTATGGAAAAAACCTACGAACTTAGGCACCAACCTAATGCTTCCCAGGAAGGTAGACCTAGTTCCTTACATCCTATTTTAATTCATAACTTAATTAGCTAACAAAATAAGAGTCGCAAGAGACAATGGTCGAACAGGTTATCCAAATGAACTTAAAAAGTCATCTAGTGGTGCTCTCGGACGGAATGTATTCGGATGCAATAAAATCTTTTAATATAATAACAATAACTTGTTTAGATTAGCCATAATACTTCGATGTAGCATAACTTTCAAGAAATTACAATTCAGAGGAATACATAATTTGGAAAGGATTCATCTGATAGTTAAGAAGTTTGATTTAAGAACTATAAAAGCTAAGGTAAGAACTCGCACATCTTTGACGGTATCGTAATTTACACGACGTAGTATCACTGTGTAGACTCATTATTGTCAGTGCTTCATTTAGTAGGCCTGCAAAGATTATGACCATAGGTCTGCAGACTATGACAGTGCGAGCATGTAAATAGAGGAAAACCCTGTTTATTTCAATCGTTTCCGCCTATGCTGGGGAAAATCTGTCTCGTAGTTGCTTTTTTGTTGGTCGAGGGCTTTCTGCCCTGTCTTAGTCAATATCTTGTGGACTGCCGGTTCCAATGGTTGACTGACGAACCGTGTCGGATTCGTTGCTGCATTTTCAGCCTCTGACAAAGTCGCCTTTATACGACTTCATTGTTTCTTACAGCTAGCCAGGCCGCAAGCACGTCAACCGGGGTGAGCCCCCCATCAAGCAACTGAAAAGTGTCCTGTCTAAAAAATTTCTGGTAATTTGCTAGAATTGCTCACCGGGACTAGATTTTCATTCTGCTATGGTCTCCGAAGGTTACCTGTAAAGTCTGAAACCTGAAATATGTGAAAATAAAAAAGTTATGTGTGTAAAAATATAAACGCTCCAAATTTCAAATGAGTTGATGCACATTATAGATATAGGGACGAGATCAAGGTTCGACAACCAACTTTTAATCACCAAATTCGGGAAAATCTCCCAAGTAGACAAATTCGAGTAGCTAGGGGAAATTATTGAGCAAGGGGGCTAAACCGAGAAGCTAACAAAGAAAGAATTACAAAACTACAAAGAACATGACAACATCTTCGGAACTCTCGATGTCACCTTCCATTTGATTAATTATTGACTAATTAAAATTATATCAGCGGAGATGGTTGTACCTAGAGGATAGTCTACCTAGGGACAAATAATATTTTCTGATGATACTTCAGTTTAGTGACTGATTTTAGAATAACATGAAGGCCTGCGCACTTGAGGCCGCCATAAGCACTTTCCGCCCTTTTCTGCAGTTTCTGTTGCTGTCAGACATAAGGTTGGGTGTTGCGCAACATTTGTAAGTATTTCGCGTTTTACAAATTTAACCGTTTTTTGAATAGTAATATCCCACGCTATTTGGGATATGCTGTTAATTCCTCAGTTACAGATTTGCTTGGTGAATAAAACGCTGCACATTTTTAGAACTGTTTCTATAACCTAGTGACGATTAAGCTATACTTCGCCAGTCGTGCACCATCTTGTACCTTGAAACAAAAGAAGGTCCTTTACCATGGAACATGTGATACTTGCGAACGAACTGAATTTCTTTAAAATATCTTGAAAATGGAAATTTGTGTTAGTTTCCCACAGCTTTTATTTTAAATGTATTTAACTTTTAATTGATTTTAGATAGTATCTCTTCAATTTGATTTCATTTACTGATTTTTGGCGTGGAGCTGAGTAATGATGTTAATAGACAGACGATTAAATACGATACTGAAAAGATTTTCTCGACTTCAACACTTTTAAATTTCGGAAGAATATATGTTTGTAGCTACGTGACAATTTGTACCTTGGGACGTGTTTCTACGGTTGGAAAAATCTCAGTTTTTCGGGGTAGGTTTTGTAATTTACGGAAAAGACTGCAGCAAATTAAAAGTGGATGCTATCATTTAAAAATGGAATAAGGAAATATGTTAATCAATTTAAATGTCCGTCTCTATGGCAAGTGTAATTACATTGACTAGGAATAATGACCGCGGACTCATACAATGATTTTATGTTATCTGAAATTAATATTCATTAAGTTTCTGTTATAGGACAGGATAGAGGTAAGTGAACTACACTGTTCAGCCAGAACATTATGACCACCAACCTAACAACCGGTATGTTCACCTTTGGAACGGATGACAGCGGCGACGTGTCGTGTCACGAAAGCACTGAGGCCTTGATAGGTCGCTGGAGAGAGTTGGCACCACGCCTGGAGACACAAGTCACCTAATTCCACAAATTCCGGGGAGGCGGAACGATGAGCTCTGGCGCCACGTCAATCACATCCCAGACGTGTTCGATCGGGTTCAGATCTGGCGAGTTGTGAGGGCCAGCACGTCAACTGGAACTCGCCACTCTTTTCATCGAACCACTCAGTCACACCCCTGTGACATGACGCATTATTTTGCTGAAAAAATGACACTGCTGTCTGGAATCATGATCGTCATGGGAGGGTGTACGTGGTCTGCAACAGTCTTTAGAAGTCATTGTGCCTTGCACGAGCTCCACTGGACCCATTGCACAGTAGAGCCGCCGCCAGCTTTTCTCCTTCCCGCAGTACAGGTGCTAAGGTGCTGTTCCCCTGGAAGACGGCGGATTCGCCCTCCCATCGACAGGATTAAGAAGGTATAGGGATTGATCAGACCATGCAACGCCCTGCCACTGCACCAACGTCCAATGCAGTTGGTCACGTGCCTATTTAATCGTAGTTGTCGATGTCGTGGGGTTAATATTGGCATATGCGTGGGTCGTCGGCTGCGTAATTCCATCGTTAGTAGTGTTCGGTGCTCTGTGTGTTCAGACCCACTTGTACTCTGCCCAGCATTAATGTCTGATGTTATTTCCGCAACAGTTCGCCGCCTGTCCTGTTTTACCAGTCTGCCCAGCCTACGACGTCCGACATCTGTAATGAGGGGCGGCCGTCCAACCCCACGACGTCTGGACGTGGTTCAACCTTGGCTTCGCCGCGTTTTGAAGATACACAGCAGTCATCAAACAGCCGACAAGTCTTGCAGTTTCCGACATGCTGTGCCGAGCCTCCGGGCCATCGCAATCTGCCCTCAGATAGATCGCGCGCCTTCCCCATTCCACTCACGGCAAAAACTCTCACTGATACTATGCAGCTGTCGCCTGGACGGGTTTATATCGATAGTAGGTCGGTGGTGATAATGTTTTGGCTATTCAATGTAAGTGTACTTAGGTACAACGTACTCCCAAATAGATAAGGAATTTTATCCTTGAACCCCATTTGTATGCAGAACTTTGCTAAGAAAAACCACAAGTAAGAAGAGCGAATGGTTTAAGGAAATAGTGTACCCATTGGAGACAAGCAGTAGGTGGGCCGCCAAGACGCTAAAACCGCCAGGTGGGACGAGAACAAGGGCAGCCTCAGACGTCGAAAGGGTCGGACATTCGGGGGAGAATAGGAAAACGACGTAGCAATGCTGAGAAAATTAATTTTAGAAAGAATGTCGAGGGCCTAAATAGCAGTGGCGGGTGACTAAGAAAACTAGTTAAGAAGTTTAATTTTTGCAAACTGCTGAACTGGCCCCGTATAAGAAAGCTCTAAATTGAATAGAAAGAATTTTAGGTCCAATATTTGACTGAATCACTTACATACAAAAAAATTTCAAGAAAGGATCGACAGACTCAAGCTGAGCTCACCATCATGTTGAAGGTAAACACAGAGGAAGATTTTATGCACTTGTACCAGAGCAATTCTTCCAAGATAAAGACTCGGCAGTTTGAAAGATCAGAATGAGAAGTCAGTTTGTAGCATATCATTACAATGATTTTTTTTTTTTAAACTCAGACAACATCATAGGAAAATATATGAAAAATCCATTGCACAGACAAACAGTGAAGAGTTAACACCTAAAAGGGCATAATAAACAGTTCATTAAGGCAACCTCACATGGTATCTGGCTACAGACGCCAGGATTAGTATAAACAGAAACAATAAAGACTGTTGATAACGTAAAACTTAATTTATACTTGGGCTCTACCCACCAGCGTTAAGTAAGAAGTAATATTATACTTAGTTCCGACTGCCAGCATACGAAGAAAGTTACTTTATAAACACACAAAGTCACCTGGAACAGATATAAAAGAAATCTACATCTCAGAAGGAAAAAATGCGACATTATAAGACAGTTGTTAAAACAGAAGTTCTTTATGCATCTCAAACCATGAGTATAGGGGGAAGATTACGAATAGAAAAGATTGAAAATCAAGGAAGCAAAAGTATTATGCCGAAAATACAAAAATAGAGCTTGAATGAAAAAGACATCCCAAGAGATCAATTAAGTAAAAGAGAAAGCCGGCCGCGGTGGTCTAGCGGTTCTAGGCGCTCAGTCCGGAACCGCGCGACTGCTACGGTCGCAGGTTCGAATCCTGCCTCGGGCATGGATGTGTGTGATGTCCTTAGGTTAGTTAGGTTTAAGTAGTTCTAAGTTCTAGGGGACTGATGACCACAGACGTTAAGTTCCATAGTGCTCAAAACCATTTGAACCAATAGAGAAAAAATGATAAATACGATCAGGACACAGTGTTGACAATTTTACAATCACCTATACAGAATTGTGAACAACAGTGTCGCTACGAAAATTCTAAACTTGGCTTTATCGATGGAAACCACAGCTACTGGCTACCACGAGTTAATTAACACGTACAAGTAACTGGCTTTCATGGACCATTCACTCAAGGGTAGAACAAATTTGCTGATAAATTTACCTATGAACTTAAGGCTGGACAGAAGATCGTAAAAGAAGCAAATTTAACGAATGACGAGGTACTGGGAGCGAAAGTAGCAAAAAAACTCTGAGTTCAAACGCACTCCGTATTGGGGCAACACGATTAAAAAGATTGCTAGTAGTATAATATTCCCATGACTTCTTCACCCTCCTCCCCCCCCCCCCCCCCCCCACACACACTGCAACTTTGGATCCACGTCTGCCTAGAGGAAGGCTTTATCCAACAGTGGACGTCAAATGTTGACCAGCTTACGCGACTGTTCGCTGGCGAGCGCCTTAGAGCTCAGGACAACAGGTGGTGCTGGTTCCCTTTGGCGGTCTGCGCGGCGGGCCGGGCGTGTCCTTGCCGGTGGGGTAAGGTCAGCTCCCCACGTGACCGGCATGCGGTCTGCAGCAGCGAAGCCCTCCGTGGTGACTCACAGCCGTCTCTACAGGTTTCTGACCAACGCCGACCACTGGCGGTTGCACTCGCCAACATGGAAGCAGAGACATAGCTTAGCTACAGCCTGGGGGGGGGGGGGGGGGCACATTTCCAGAATGAATGTCTCTGCAATATCCTTTCTGCCAGGAGTGCTAGTCCCGCAACATAATACAGGAGAACTTCTGTGACTTTTGGAAGGTAAGAGATATACTGGCAGAGGTAACGCTGTGAGGGCGAGTCGCGAGAGTGCTTGGAGTGCTCAGTCGGTAGGGCACTTCCACACGAAAGGCAAAGGTCTCAAGTTCGATTACTGGTCCCACATACAGTTTAATCTGCCTGGAAGTTTTATACTGATTCCTCCCACATAAAATCTCCCAAAATGGCCACGACGAGGAAACCAAAGAAATTATACTAACAGAGGCTTACCGAGAGAATTTCTTCCCATGTACCTTTGACGAGATAGAAAATGAAAGGTGGAAAATGGTAGTAGTGCCAGAAATACCCTCCGCCACAGAGCTTAAGATGGCTTGTGAAGTATAGACTGAGCCGTGTCGAAGTATCGACTTTGCTAGAACGAGGTTGCCCCGTAGTTTCTCGGCTGTTTTTCAGTGGGACACAAGCTGCGCATCTGGTCTATATAATGGATATCTGAATGCTGTATAGAGGGAGCAGAGGTGGCTGAGTTGGAGAGCAGAGGGAGCTGTGGACAGAGCGGCGAGCACGAGCGAGTCGTGGCTGTCTGCGAGTAGCTGACGTCACCAAGAGAAGGCGCACTGAGCCGAGCAGTGTGGGGTAAACGCTGGCCGCTGATACACGCAGCAGCGAGTACGGTGAACTCTGCAGCTGGAAACTGGCAGATTCACAGTAGAACTTGACTGTTAAGGAAGTAAAACTCTTGCCCAATTGCAGATGACGCCTGGTAATCTGACAAACTATGTTAAATTTTGTTGTCTTGTTCACGCGAAATCAGAGAGAAAGAGTAACGTCGGAAGTTTTGAGAACCAGACCGGTAGTGCTTAAGAAGTAAATTGCGTTTAATTATCAGTTAAATGCTGAGTGTATATTTTACGTGGTTTTTAAATGGGTGTATATGCTTGCTAATGAGAAGAAAAACTTTATAAATTTCCTGCCTTATTGTAAAACTAGTGTGCTTAGAACTTAGTTGCTGAAAGCTCAATGTGATTTGTAAAATCATAATCAATGGAAACCCTCAGCTGCCGACAGGTGTTGTTGATATACCTTGATGGGGACAGCTGAAAATGTATGCCCCGATCGGGACTCGAACCCGGGATCTCCTGCTTACATGGCAGACGCTCTATCCATCCTTTTCTTTTTTAAATCTCATTTTGTTCGATATTGTTCGTTGCATTTGTTCCGGGCGGACGTCCCAGACACCCGTTCCAGTTCACTGTTGATCCTTTCACTCAGTTTTTTTAATTTAATTTTTTTTTTTAATTACAGAGGGAAACTAACCCTCTGACGGAACACGCTGAGCTTCCGTGCCGGCGGGACACAGTTGAATAGCGCTACCCGTGAGACCCACATTCCCAACTGTCTACAAGCTACATACGTAATGTTCCTATTAGATATTTGCCCATCCACTCATTACACGCACCAACTAACGTGACGATTCCCGTAAGAGGTCGGGCAACCTGTTCGCACAGACGAAGGTCAATGGCCGGGTAGCCATTTAACTATATATATGAAGATAGTAACTGTTCTCGAAAGAACAGATACCATTGATGACCGTGCAGTTTCTCTAGAATGAATGATAATCAATTGAAACCCTTGCCATGTAAGCAGGAGATCCCGGGTTCGGGTCCCGTCGGGGCACACATTTTCAGCTGTCCCCATCAAGGTATATCAGCAACACCTGTCGGCAGCTGAGGGTATCAATTGATTATCATTTATTCTAGAGAAGCTGCACGGTCATCAATGGTATCTGTTCTTTCGAGAACAGTTACTACCTTCATATGATTTGTAAAAGCCTAGTAAGACAGTTAACAGCATATAATGTTTTTATTTTATGAAGTAATTTTTGTTGACTGGTGTTCTATATAGAATTGAAAAGAGAATTTTCTTGTGTAGACAATATTTTTGATTATTAATCTTTTTGCTAAAATTGAGTAATATGCTAGAACATAGTACACCTGTGCAGCAATGTTTGATTCCTGTTTGGGCTACTGCTGTCAAATAAATGTTTTCACAAGTTTCTCTTGACTTTTAGTAAACCTTCAGTACTTTACATGTCCCTAAATCCGTGTCCTGTCATTGTTCATAGATGTAAATGTACATTAAGTGTAATACGCTCATGAAATAGATGTCATTCAAAACCCTCATTTGACCAATTACTGAGCAGTTTTGTTCCTCTGTGGCTTTAATAACTTGGATAGACAGAGGAGATGGAAAAGAATCTAAGAAGATCTGCATGCTTGTTTATTCAGCGTAGGAGAGTCACAGAGGTCAACAAACGAAAGTGGGACTGGTTACAAGAAATATATGAATAACAGAGAGCATAGCTAAAGCTCAGGCGCCTATATTCCAATCACAGCCGAGAAATGCACTTCTTTGTAGAACGAAGTCATATCTGCCGATTCGGGAGGAAGACGGTTCAATCCCGTGTCCGGCCATCCTGATTTAGGTTTTCTGTGATTTCCCTAAATCGCTCCAGGCAAATGCCGACTTCCTTCCCCGTCCTTCTCGATTAGAGATGAGACCGATGACCTCGGTGCCTGGTCTCTTCCCCCAAACAACCCAAACCCATGACGCTAAAAACGTACAAATTCGGCGTTATACAGAGAAGTATCAACAGCCTTTCTTCCCACGTAGGACTTGAGCAAAATAACGTGGCACCGGCGCAGAAACACACTCTTGCTGTAACCGCTGGGTGATTCCACACTGTTGTTCTGGAGGGGTGGCCATTTCAGATGACCGACCTGTACACTCCGAGCGTTCTCGTTGCTATCGCTTTACTACAGAGCATACCACCGCTGTCTCTTTGTTCAACATACGTTCGACAAACGTTCATCATAATCAGGCAACGATGTTATTTTTTTTTTAAGACGCGAATGAGGGAGCAAAAATCTCATTATAAACTGTACATGAGAGAGTTGCAGGAATCAGTACTCATTCTAATCGCTCAATGAAAAGAATATAGAAAGAGGGGTAAAACATAGCTACACGTCCTTTCCAATGCTTCACTGCTCCGGAAAATGCGGAAGACAGAAGAAAATTTTATGTTTAAATAATATTGCTGAACAGATTATCAGAGGACAGAGCATAATTTCCGCATGGAACAAGTTCTTTATTTTATGTTGTCAGTATTGTAGTAAGCGCTACATTTCTACTCCTTTTTTGATTTATGAGGTTTCCTTCTCAAAGAGTGTGATGGATCTTTCTATGCTTTGGTTGATTCTTTGTTTATGTTACTATTTCTTTTTCAGTACTGTAAGGAGAAACTGTTGACTTTGACTGTCTACAAGTTGTATGGTATACACAAACATTTGATTGTCCGCCGCTCGTGGTCTCGCGGTAGCGTTCTCGCTTCCCGAGCACGGGGTCCCGGGTTCGATTCCCGGCGGGGTCAGGGATTTTCACCTGCCTCGAGATGACTGGGTGTTTGTGTTGTCCTCATCATTTCATCATCATCCAGGAAAGTGGCGAAATTGGACTGAGCAAAGATTGGGAAATTGTACGGGCGCTGATAACCACGCAGTTGAGCGCCCCACAAACCAAACATCATCATCATCATCACAAACATTTGATTATATTTCAGTACCTGTTAAGGTTTAAACTGTAGTTGTCCAACATTATATACAGGAGCTCAAACATTTTTATGCATGGGCATCGTTTGTAGCTCTACAGTTATCGAAATGGTACTCTACTTCTCGCCGCATCTTCATAAGCATGACAGGTGTCGTGGCCTCTACTGCAGCTTGGATCTTTTATATCAACTCTACCATCTCGAACCCTTGTTCTGTAAGTAATGTCCTTATTAACGCCCATGCAGTGAAGTCCAGTGGAGTCAGATCGGGAGACCGAGGGTGCCAGGCAACTGGACCCATCCTTTCGATATAAGGCTCAGAAAACGCCTACGGTGAAATGTGGAAACATCCCCATGTTAGTGAGATGGGGCACCAATCTGCTGGAAAATGTCTGCTTAATTCGTCAACATGTCAAGATAGGTGTGGCCTGTCGCTAAATAAAATGTCGAGTTCTTTCGTTATAAGGATTTTTTTCTGTGTTCTTCTATCCCAGACAGCCTGCATATTTCTGGAATTATTGGTGCTGCTGACATACGTTGTTAATACGACAGTTTGCAGTCTCGCTGGCTGTAGCTTAAAAATAATGCGAGATATGTATACTTTTGTGTACACACTTCAGCTGCTGAACTGCACATCCCTACTGCGCATTGGCAGTTTACAACGGAGCCCCCACCACTACTGTTGTTCTCTCTCTACCATGCCGTCAGCATAATTACACTACGTGATCAAAAGTATCCGGACACCCCCAAAAACATACATTTTTCATATTAGGTGCATTGCGCTGCCACCTACTGTCAAGTACTCCATATGAGCGACCTCAGTAGTCATTAGACTTCGTGAGAGAGCAGAATGGGGCGCGCCGCGGAACTCACGGGCTTCGAACGTGGTAACGTGATTGTGTGTCACTTGTGTCATACGTCTGTACGCCAGCTTTCCATACTTCTAAACATCCCTAGGTCCACTGTTTCCGATATAATTGTGAAGTGGAAACGTGAAGGGACACATACAGCACAAAAGCGTAAGGGCCGACCTCATCTGCTGAATGACAGAGACCGCAGACAGTTGAAGAGATTCGTAATGTGTAATAGGCAGACATCTATCCAGACCATCACACAGGAATTCCAAACTGCATCAGGATCCACCGCAAATAATATGACAGTTAGGCGGGAGGTGAGAAAACTTGGATTTCATGGTCGAGCGGCTGCTCATAAGCCACACATTATGCCGGTAAATGCCAAACGACGCCTCGCTTGGTGTAAGGAGCGTAAACATTGGACGACTGAACAGGGGAAAAACGTTGTGTATAGTGACGAATCACGGTACACAACGTGGCGATCCGATGGCAGGGGGTGGGTACGGCGAATGCCCGGTGACCGTCATCTGCCAGCGTGTGTAGTGTCAACAGTAAAATTCGGAGGCGGTGGTGTTATGGTGTGGTCAGGATTTTCATGGAGGGGGCTTGCACCCCTTGTTTTGCGTGGCACTATCACAGCACAGGCCTACATTGATGTTTTAAGCAACTTCTTGCTTCCCACTGTTGAAGAGCAAATTGGGGATGGCGATTGCATCTTTCAGCACGATAATGCACGGCCTGTGGCAGAGTGGCTACACGACAATAACATCCCTGTAATGGACTGGCCTACACGGACTCCTGATCTGAATCCCACAGAAAACCTTTGGAATGTTTTGTAACGCCGACTTCGTGCAGGGCCTCACAGACCGACATCGATACGACTCCTCAGCGCAGCACTCCGTGAAGAATGGGCTGCAATCCCCCAAGAAACCTTACCGCACCTAATTGAAAGCATGCCTGTTAGAGTAGAAGCTGTCATCAAGGCTAAGGGTGGGTCAACACTATATTGAATTCCAGCATTACCAATGGAGGGCGCCACGAACTTGTAAGACATGTTTAGCCAAGTGTCCGGATACTTTTGATCACGTAGTGTATATGCCAAATTATTTTGTACACACTCTACCTCCGCGAACGCAATAGGAAGGAAAGAGGAGAAGTGCAAATTATGTTGGTAGACCAATTACCCTCAGACATATTCCGTATCGTGATTTGCGGCCACTGAGCATGTCGTGGGATTTAGCTGTGATGTGCGACAGGTGAATACTTTTCGCTCGCGCCCAGTATCGTCACTGTAGCTGTCCGCTTGGTCCCTTTTTCCTAAGCCCAAATTATGTTTGTGTTGACACTGCATTTAGTATCTGGATTCACCGCCCAGCCAGAGAACCGATATGGAGGAAAAACTACAAGCGCTTCATACCACCGCCTAGCTTACTCCCTCAACGGCTGCTGCTGCCACCGTGAGCATGTCAGGTGCGCCCATCCACTGACGTTAACAGCTGCTGTACACACTGCGGCAGTTCTCGTTACAGTCTGAAGGCTTCGACATGCACCACTGATACTAGGGTGATTGACCTTACTTGTGTTTCCGTTTATCGAGTCTGATCGCTTCCTGGACTGTTTCGCTGAGGTCTGGGCGTTGCTTCTGGTTCCGTTCACTTCGTGAACACCGTCATCGACCACGGGAACCGCCCGTTTGTTTCACCGGTCTCTGTGTCGTTGCCATTGCAAATGATCATAACCTGTGTTAAACATACGCCCAGTCGGGTAGAAAACTGCAGAACATAGCAGCAACCTAAATTCGCCAGGCTAGTCTACCGGACGTAATGGGGAAGCAGGTGCTGTACTGTTAGCGCGGGCTATTTTCCTTAGTTTGTTGAAATTTCTGTAATGAAGAGCGCAGAGGCTACCGTCTCAAATCAATCGTTACTTCGTGGCGCGAGGATCACGTTGCATTACGGGGAACTGTTGCTGTATAACTCTTTATTTCAGCAGCCATTTCACTGTTTAAATAATTTCGATGAACTCCTGATCGCACAATCGATTTATGTGACAAAACATCACTCGTTTCGATGCAGTCACCATTATCAGAAACTGTGGTACTTAGAAATAGCAAAAATATAGTCAAACGAGTATCTAAAATAGTGGAAGAAGAAGTTTGAAGCAAATTGATACAGATACTTGCACTGATTTGAAGAAAGTAAGACCTTAGAGGTCTAGCTTGCATGGGACAAACCCTCAAAGAGTACGACAAGTATTTAGAATGTTCAGACTGCATGGAACACAAGGTCAGGCACTTAACTGTGAATAGCAGAGTATTAATGTAGATGTGGAAATGCTAACTGGCTCGGTGTTCCTACATCTGTTTAGTCGGCGATGTCCTGAAATGCCTTGTGTATGAAATTAACAACGTATAATAAAAACTGCCTGTTAAGAACAGCGTCGTGTAGAGTAACGTGTGTGTGTGTGTGTGTGTGTGTGTGTGTGTGTGTGTGTGTGTGTGCGTGTGTGTGTGTGTGTGTGTGTGTGTGTGTGTGTGTGTGCGTGCGTGAGCTGCGGGGCATCATTTTACAGAAATGAGATGCGGATATCATGCGAGAGGAGAGAAAACCACAGTTTCGAGAAACTCGGTATTTGTGTTGTAACTTAAGTGGTGCTTGCGGCATTGGTGTGCTTGAAAAGAAATAACAGAACAGCAATTCGGCAGGTTGTCTTGCCGGGATCCGATAACTATGGAGAAAGTCACACGAAAATCTCCGTGTTGTGATTGCGTGACAGCAGATGTCTCGCCAAAAAGGCCTCTCAAAGACGCATCAGACTTGCGGGTGCTTACACTTAAGTCAAAGCAAACTGTGTTGTAAAGTTCTTAAAATAAATGTTCTTATGGGGAAGTGGAAAGCATTAGCTCTTGGATGACACCACACAGATTGACGCTAAACTGCAACGTAGCAAGTTACTTGCAATTTCTGGCAAAGAAGTAATGTAGAAGGGAAATTTCATTGTTACAAGTTAATCAAATCACTAAATTCGAACATTTTAAATTCTTAGCTCGAAGATAAATGTAAAGCGCTTTTGGAATCATCGCATTCGGCATCAAGTGCAGAAATATAATCTGTATTGTTATTCATTATGGCTGTGGAACACTTGCGACTGTGATCAACAAATATTTCCAGAAATGACTGTAATGAGTCGCATTTCGTGATGGTAGAGCATTTGTTTTTCCATAACCGGTTTCAAGATGCCTAGCTACTCATCAGGAACTCCAGACACCTCGCTAGATCCAGCGCTTTATTGCCCCGATCTTTTTCTGTCTTGCCACAACTACACAACGACCTCCACAATTCTATGAGCTACTACTAAGAACCGCACCATCGGATGATGAGCCGCTAGGCGACTTAAAACCAGTAACGGGGAAAACAAAAATTCTGCCATCACGAAAGGCAACTCGTTGCGCTCATTTCAGAAAACTTTTGATAATTATCGTCTCTGAAAGGCGTACGCTTATTTACTTTGCACACTTTCACTCAAGAGACAATCTCCGTCCACTCCTTCCAAATTAACAATGTAAGTGAAGACCAGGTGTGGTTTGAATTCAGAGATATAGTATCGACAGCAACTGTGGTATTTATACAAAATAAATTAACAAACGACGGAGGTGATTCCCCTCGGTACACAAAACTGGTCAGAACACTGTTTCAGAAACAACGAAAAAAGCATGCGAAATTAAAACCAACACAAAATCCTCGAGATTAGCGATCTTTTGCAGAAGTTCGAAATTTATCGTGAACTTCAATGAGAGATGCTTATAATAGTTTCCACAACGAAACTTTGTCTCGAGAACTGGCGTGAATTCGAAAAATATTCTGGTCCTGTGTAAAGTATGCTAGCGGCAAGACACAATCAATACCTTCTCTTCGCAACAGTAACGGAAATGCTATCGATGACAATGCTGCTAAAGCAGAGTAACTTAACACAGGCTTCCGAAATTGCTTCACCAAAGAAGACGAAGTAAATATTCCAGAATTCGAATCAAAAACAACTGACAACATGAGTAGCTTAGGAGTAGATAACCTCGAAGCAACTTAAATCAGTAAAAGCAAATCTTCAGGTCCAGACTAAATACCAATTAGGTTCCTTTCAGAGTTTGCTGACGCAATAGCCCCGTACTTAATCATATTCAACCGCTCGCTCGACGAAAGATCCGTACCCAAAGACTAAAGTTGCACATGTCACACCAATCTTCAAGAAAAATCAGTAGGGGAAATACAATAAATTACAGGCCCATGTCATTAACGTCGATATGCAGCAGGATTTTGGAAGATATACGGAGTTCGAACATTATAAATTACTTCGAAGAGAATGGTCTATTGACACAAAGTCAATACGGTTTTAAAAAGACATCGTTCTTGTGAAACGCAACTAGCTCTTTACTCACGCGAAGTGTTGAGTGCTGTTGACAAGGGATTTGAAATTGATTCCGTATTTCTAGATGGATTTTGACACTGTTACCTCGCAAGCGACTTATAATCACATTGCGTGCTTATGGAATAACGTCTCAGTTAAGCGACAGGATTCTTGATTTCCAGTCAGAGAGGTCATAGTTCGTAGTAACTGACAGAAGGTCATCGAGTAAAACAAGATACCGTTAGAGGGCCTCTGCTGTTCCGTATCTATATAAACTATTTAGGAGACAACATTAGCAGCTGTCTTAGGTTGTTTCCAGATGATGCTGTCGTTTATCGTCTAGTAAAGTTAACAGAGGATCAAACAAATTTCAAAACGATTTGTAAAGATACCTGTACGGTGCGAAAAAAGCCAAATGACTCTAAATAATGAAAAGTGTGAGGTCATCCACATCAGTGTTAAAAGGAGTCCGTTAAACTTTGGTTACACGATAAATCAATCAAATCTAAAGGCTGTAAATTTAGCTAAATACCTAGGATTTACAATTACGAACAACTTAAATTGGAAACAACACATAGAAAATGCTGTGGGTAAGGTGAACCAAAGACTGCCATTTATTGGCAGAACACTTAGAAAATGTAACAAATTTACTAAAGAGACTGCCTACAATACGCTTGTCCGTCCTATTTTGGAGTGCTCTTTTGATGTACATCGAGAAATTTGAAAGATGAGCACCGCGTTTTGTATTATAGGGGAGAGAGTGTCACTGTCATGATACAGGATTTGTGGTGAGTGTCATTAAGACACAGGCGTTTTTCATTGTGACGGAATCGTCTCATGAAATTTCAATCACCAACTTTCTTCTCCGAATGCGAAAATATTTTGTTGATGCCGACGTACATAGGCAGAACCGATCATCATAATAAAATATGCGAAATCATAGCTCGCACGGAAAGATATAAGTGTTCGTCCTTTCCGCGCGCTATACAAGATTGGAATAGTAGAGAATTATTGTGAAGGTGGTTCGATGAACCTCCCTGCCAGGTACTTAAGTGTGAATTGTAGAGTATCCATGTAAATGTAGATGTAGAATAGTATGATATTTTTTTGGGGCAACTCAGTGCGTTCACAAAGAGTAGAGTACAAGGATATTCTTAGTCCAGGAAAGATCAGTCAGAACGATAGACTATGCGATGCCACATCGCAAACTTCATGCAGGCAGATGTTCACGCTTTTATGACTCAAGAAACTGCCACATTCAGACCGTGAGCACTGGACAGAAAACAGACTTGTTTCTTAATAACATTTCTTTAAGCATTGTACCGGAGTCCGCAGCTCGTGGTCGTGCGGTAGCGTTCTCGCTTCCCACGCCCGGGTTCCCGGGTTCGATTCCCGGCGGGGTCAGGGATTTTCTCTGCCTCGTGATGACTGGGTGTTGTGTGCTGTCCTTAGGTTAGTTAGGTTTAAGTAGTTCTAAGTTCTAGGGGACTGATGACCATAGATGTTAAGTCCCATAGTGCTCAGAGCCATTTGAACCATTTGAACCATTGTACCGGAAGATGTACACTATTCTGCACGTTTCATTTTGGTGTACAGGCTTCCAGTAGCGACAGGTCTGTAGTTAATGAATGATGTGAACAAAACTGGAGAAACCATTGCCTATCACCATTTCCCTACCAGACAGGTAGTAGCACTCACCTGCTAATTTTCTGTCCCTGGACCGTGAAGACTTCTTGTCACCATGCGTCATAGTCAATTTTGTGATGCGGTATAGGTACATCGATGACATATTAGTATTCTATAACGGTTCGAAGGAGACTTGCTGTGATTTCGTTCGGAAGGTTAAGAGCGTGCACGCAACGTAGCAAGCGAGGGTGGTTACCTTATGTGGATCTTAAGATCTCTCCAGGGATCCCATGCGGCATTCGATACTTTCCGAAAATAATCAACTACTGCACTGAAGAGCCAAAGAAACTGGTACACCTGTTTAATATCGTGTAGAGCCCCCGTGAACACGCAGAAGTGCCGCAACAGGACGTGGCATGGACTCTATTAATGTTTGAAGGAGTGCTAGAGGGAACTGACACCATGAATCCTGCAGGGCTGTCCATAAATCCATAAGAGTACGAGGAGGTGGAGATCTCTTCTGAACAGCACGCTGCATCCTAGATATACTCAATAATGTTCATGTCTGGGGAGTTTGGTGGCCAGCGGAAGTGTTTAAACTCAGAAGTGTTTTCTTGGAGTCACTCTGTAGCAATTATGGACGTGTGGCGCGTCGCATTGTCCTGATGGAATTGCTCAAGTCCGTCGTAATACACAATGGACATGAATAGATGCAGGTGATCAGACAGGATGCTTATGTACGTGTCATCTGTCAGAGTCGTGTCTGTACATATCAGGGGTCCCATATCACTCCAACTGCACATGCCACACGCCATTACAGAACCTCCACCAGCTTGAACACTCCCCTGCTGACATACGGGGTTCATGGTTCAAAAAATGGCTCTGAGCACTATGGGACTTAACAGCTGTGGTCATCAGTCCCCTAGAACTTAGAACTACTTAAACCTAACTAACCTCAGGACATCACACACATCCATGCCCGAGGCAGGATTCGAACCTGCGACCGTAACAGTCGCGCGGTTCCGGACTGCGCGCCTAGAACCGCCAGACCACCGCGGCCGGCACGGGGTTCATGGATTCATGAGGTTGTCTCCATACCTGTACACGTCCATCCGCTCGATACAATGTGAAACGAGACTCGTCTGATTAGGCAACATGTTTCCAGTCATCAACAGTACAATGTCGGTGTTGACGGGCCCAGGCGAACCGTAAAGCTGTGTGTCTTGCAGTCATCATGCGTACACTAGTGGACCTTCGGCTCCGAAAGCCCATATCGATGATGTTTCATTGAATGGTTCGCACGCTGACTGTTAATGATGGCCCAGTATTGAAATCTGCAGCAATTTACGGAAGGGATGCACTTCTGTTCATGATGAACGATTCTCTTCAGTCGTCGTTGGACCTGTTCTTGCAGGATCTTTTTCCGGCCGCAGCGATGTCCGGGATGTTTTACCACATTCCTGATATTTACGGTACACTCGTGAAATGGTCTTACGGGAAAATCCCCACTTCGGAGATGCTGTGTCCCATCGCTCGTGCGCTGTCTATAACACCACGTTCAAACTCACTTAAATCTTGATAACCTGCCATTGTATCTGCAGTAACCGATCTAACAAATGCAACTGTCACTTGTCTTATATAGACGTTGCTGACCGCAGAGCCGTATGCTGCCTGTTTACGTATCTCTGTATTTGAATCCGCATTCCCATACCAGTTTCTTTGGCACTTCAGGGTGATATGGCTACTCACCGGAGATCAAACCACCCTCTTGTATATAAGATGGTAGGTTTCCTATATATTGTGCATAAACTCTATAATATCCCCCTGTCCATGGAGGCCTTTGCTAGTTAGTATCAGGTTATCTTTCACATTTCCCACGTTAATGGACACGACAAGAACTTTGTAAACAACACTGATAAGGGAATATTACGGAAGAAAGAGGGTTTGGTAGGTGACGGGCATCTGATGGTAATGTAGTGATGGTATTGCGGTGCGGAGGATGGAGCGACGGGAAAAAAGTGTACAATGTTTATCACAGAGTTCCATACTTCGTTAGGACCTCTGGAAAAGTGGGGAAACATTCAGAATGCCTAGAACATTCACTGTGTAAGGTAACGTTCAATTGATTAAGTTTTTCAGCTGTTCTAAAGTTGGCCGGCCAGAGTGGCCGTGCGGTTCTGGGCGCTACAGTCTGGAACCGAGCGACCGCTACGGTCGCAGGTTCGAATCCTGCCTCGGGCATGGATGTGTGTGATGTACTTAGGTTAGTTAGGTTTCAAATGGCTCTGAGCACTATGGGACTTAACAGCTGTGGTCATCAGTTCCCTAGAACTTAGAACTACTTAAACCTAACTAACCTAAGGAAATCACACACATCCATGCCCGAGGCAGGATTCGAACCTGCGACCGTAGCAGTCGCACGGTTCCGGACTGCGCGCCTAGAACCGCGAGACCACCGCGGCCGGCTTAGTTAGGTTTAATTAGTTCTAAGTTCTAGGCGACTGATGACCTCAGACGTTAAGTCGCATAGTGCTCAGAGCCATTTGAACCATTTTGTTGTAAAGTTGTGGTTTCCAATAAAGGTACGATTTCAGGCGATGATTTCCGAGACATATCTGTTATTATATTTCTCATCTTCATGTTGTCGGAAGCTCTTTCTTTCTTGTACTAAACTTAAAAAATTCTTACAGAGCTCTTTTTGTTTGTGGGAATGTCGCCCGAACCGACAGAAGAAAACAGATTTGAGCTCCAGCGACCGACTTCAGTAGCCTGAACTTTCGGGCGGTGTGGTCGGCTGCACTGAGACACTGGCGCACTGATTTGAAAATAACGGCCGGCTTCTGCCGATGTCGACCGGCGGCAGCAAGCACCGATGTCGGTGCCACTGTGACGGAAGCCTTATTCCCACGTAAATGCCACGAATGTAGTAGAGAGAGACTGGAAATAACACTCCTAAATCTACACAGCATCTGTCATACAACATGCGGTGACTTGAGAAGTACAGATGCACGCGGTCTAGTCTCACTAATGTGACCACCGCCCATGTTCGAGAGCAATGTGCAATAACCACTCACAGGCGCCAGGCGGCATCACTGACCATAGAGGGCATATAAAGCGTGTCAGGGGACGCAGAAAACACCGCAGTCATTATCGTAATGCAAAAATGGAGCGATTTCGGGCCAAGGGGACAAGCACTTCCGAAATAGGTAAGCTTCTAAACTGTTCGAATACCGCCGTTGTTAAGGTATATCCTGCATGTTAAAAAGGCGCTATCCAAAATCGGCGTCGTGGCAATCGTGGTATACCATGGGCCCTAGTTGACAAGGCTGAAAGGCGGCTGTGGAGATGTGTGCGGGCGAGCAGATCTGCAACTGATGAGCAAGTAACCCCCAGATAAACCACGGGGTATGAAAAACGTCTTCTCAATGTCTGGTCAGCGAACGATGCTGTGTATGGACCTCCGCAGCAGGCATCTGTTGCATGCACCCATGCTGATCGTTGTTGATCGATGACCAAGGCTGGTGGAATTTGCACACCATACCGCAACTGGACGCGGAGATAGGTGACTTTTCGAGATGAATCAGGTTTTGTGCTCCACAGGACAAACGGTCATTTGTGTGTTTGGCGTGAAACATATGAAATCAAACACAACGCCGTTGCCAGGGTCCAGGCCGGAGGAGGTAGCGTTATGGTCTGGGGAATGTTTCCGTGTCATTTCCTGGGTGATCGCGTCATCCTGAAAGACACAGTGGGTCAACACAAGTACGCATCCATCATTGGGGACTATGTCCATGCTACCTGCCGTTTATTGTTCCCTGGCACGATTAGCAGGACAGTGCAACGAGTCACACGGCTCACAGTGTACGCGCGCGGTTCCAAGAGCATCTGGAAAAGATTACCGTACTCTCCTGGCCACCAAACTTCCCAGATTCAAGCCGAATTGAGACTCTCTGAATGCCCAACTTTTTAGAGATGGAATGTAGTCGAATTAAATCGGGTGATGCCGAGGGAATTAGATTAGGAAATGAGACACTTAAAGTAGTAAAGGAGTTTTGCTATTTGGGGAGCAAAATAACTGATGATGGTCGAAGTAGAGAGGATATAAAATGTAGACTGGCAATGGTAAGGAAAGCGTTTCTGAAGAAGAGAAATTTGTTAACATCGAGTATAGATTTAAGTGTCAGGAAGTCGTTTCTGAAAGTATTTGTGTGGAGTGTAGGCATGTATGGAAGTGAAACATGGACGATAAATAGTTTAGACAAGAAGAGAATAGAAGCTTTCGAAATGTGGTGCTACAGAAGAATGCTGAAGATTAGATGGGTAGATCACATAACTAATGAGGAGGTATTGAATAGAACTGGGGAGAAGAGTTTGTGGCACAACTTGACTAGAAGAAGGGATCGGTTGGTAGGACATGTTCTGAGGCATCAAGGGATCACCAATTTAGTACTAGAGGGCAGCGTGGAGGGTAAAAATCGTAGAGGGAGACCAAGAGATGAATACACTAAGCAGATTCAGAAGGATGTAGGTTGCAGTAAGTATTGGGAGATGAATAAGCTTGCACAGGATAGGGTAGCATGGAGAGCTGCATCAAACCAGTCTCAAGACTGAAGACCACAACAACAACAACAACAACAACAACGAGAACAACGGGACTCGGCTGTTCGATACAGGGTGTCAAATTAAATACCTTTCAGCCGTCTAATTTCCAACATTATTTTATTTGGCAACCAGTTTCACCGTTTTACTACGCCATTTCAGGTCCCTGACCGATACGCAGGGAGATTCTACGGTTGTGATCAAAACAGGGACCAGGAATACTGGTATTAGTATATTTTTGCAATAGCGGTCACTTCAACCGTCATCTGCCGACTGACAACCTTATTTTATTTGGCAACCAGTTTCACTGTTTTACTACGCCATCTTCAGGCTTCTGACCGACGTGTAAGCAGATTCTACCTCAGCGTGACTGACTCGCCAGGTGACGGTAGAAGTGATCGCTATTGCAAATATCTACTAATACCAGTACTGCTGGTCCCTGTTTTGATCACAACTAAGGAAGAATCTCTCTACATTTCGGTCAGGGGCCTGAAGATGGCGTAGTAAAACGGTGAAACTCGTTGCCAAATAAAATAAGGTTGGAAACTAAACGGCTGAAAGGTATTTGATTTGACATCCAATTGAGAATCTCTGGGACCACCTTAGTCGGGCTGTTCGCGCCATTAGTTCTTCACCCGACAAACCTAGCTCAGCTGGCCACGGCAGTGAAGTCGGCAAGCCTCCACATCCCTGTTGGTATCTTCCACAGCTTCAGTGACACTCTTCCTGTACGTCTCGCAGCGGTCCGCACTTTAAAAAGTGGTTGTTCAGGCTTCTGACAGGTGGGCACATAAATGTGCCTGGACAGTGGAGATGTTGATGTAGGTACACGGCACCCAAATAATTTTCGCAGAAAAATACGTTCTCGATCGACCGTATCTCAGTGTCTGACGTTTCTTAGGGTCACGAAGAGTTTATCTCGCAGTAGCTGCAGGTCTCGACTGTTTGCGTGCCTCGAGCGTTGACTGACGTGCGGGTCTTTTTGCGGCGTGGTGCGACCAGTCGCGGAATGCTGCGCCCCGCCTTCCATATATGGCGGCCGACAACCCTCAGAGCGCAGGCACGGCAAAACTCTTGCCTGCCCGCCTTCTACACAAGCTCGCGGCTGCTGAGACCTACGGCTAATACAGTTGTCGCTCGTCTCCAGAGCTCTAGACTTCTATGAGCAACACACAGTGATATGTAACGATGTCGATAGCCATCATGATTAATGAGCAATCTACCGTTCAGAGCATGTCGGTGAATATGTCGTATCAATATAATCGATTTTTTTCCTATTAATGTTTACGTACTGAGTGGGAGCAAAATATATTTATGATCTCGCTCGCGACCTCATCTCTGTTACCTTAATACCATCATCCCCATGCGAAAGAAATACAAATATGGCAGCAGTATTTCCACAGTCTTCTGGTTCTCTCGATTTACCCAAGAGGTTTTAGCGAAATTAGGGTCCCCTTTCTTCCGAATATTCCCTCTTAAGATCCCCAAACACCTCACTTACCCTGTCATATGGACTGCACAGAGATGTTACGATCCTAGCGGCGCTTAGTTCGTCCCTTGACTGTTGTCATGCCTATTTGGTGCTGTTGTTGTGTGGTTTTAAGTCCGACGACTTATTCGATGTAGGTCTCCACGCTTATCTATCACGTGCAAATCTCTCTACTTCTGCATACCTATTGCAATCTACATCCAACTGAACCAACTGATCATAGTTATGCCTTGGTATCCCTCTGCAACATTTTGACTCCTTCATTCCCCCCCCCCTCACCCCCACACTAAATTCTTAATTCCTTCATGCCTCAGGTTATATCGTATCAATCGATTCCTTCTTTTAGTCAAGTCGTGTCGTAATTTTTTTCCTATTCGATTCAGTACCACCACATCAATCTAGCCAACCATTCAACGTTCTTCTGTAGCACAAGATTTCGAAAGCTTTTCTTCCCTTCTTGTTGAACTTCCATAAAAACCTGGCTACATTCCGGACAGACGCCTTCAGAAAAGACTTCCTGATGTTTAAAGTTATATTTCATGTTTAAATGTTTCTGGTTTCTGTTCCGTTTGATTCGCTTTGCTTACATTCGCCAGCCTGTATTTTAAGTCATCTCGACTTCGGCTGTCTTCAGTTATTTTGTTGCCTAAATGACAAAAGCCATCTACTACTTTTAGTCTCTCATTTCCTAATCTATTACCCTCAACATCTCCTGGTTTAATTCGTCTTCATTCCATTACTTTTATATTTCTTGATCATCTTATAACGTATTTCCAAAACAGCTGTTTTCGAAGTCCTCTGCCGTCTCTGACAGAATTGCAATGTCATCGGCAAAAGCCCAAGTTTTAACTTTTCTCCCTGAATTTTAATTCCTTTTCCAAATATCTTTGATTTTCTTCACGGCTTGCTCTACGAACAGACTGAATAACATCGGGGATACGCTATATCACTCCCTTCTCAACCATTGTCTCTCTTTTCTCTCTTTGGAGTCTTATAATCACAATCAGATTTCCTTTCGCTCATCGTATTTTTTCCCTGCTTTCTTCGGAATACGAAAGAATGCATTCCTGTCAACACGAGTATAAAGGACGCATACAAAGCCCTACGCTACTATTTTATAATATATTGACCTTTTACTTTGAAAGTCCATTGTTTTCAAACGAGAGATCACGTGAAATAATTTCGCTCTCAACTAGTCACAAATTACGTACATCTTAATTGTTCAGAAAGCTCTCTCGTGGAATTATTGTACGAAACTACTCGGATATTCACAGCTTTTCGTTGCGCCTGACTGATAGATAATTCATCACACGTTAGTGCACGGCTGGTACAATAATTGGCTGACTCGAGGGTGAGCCAGCTGGCGCGACGTCGGCGTGAACGTGTTAAAGACGCGGTACATTTTTCTTGAATCCACCAACATATGAAGTCCTCCCTCAAAGAAGTTCGTATATAATATTTTTGGCAAAACTGGTACATCACGTGAGACATTGACCATAGCAACAGATTTACTTTTTTCTGTTGAACTATTTTTAGTTGGAAAGTTGATTATCCTGGAAGATCATTGAATATCAATGAATCTGGCGGATGTGCTGACGCTTGTTTCATTCCTAAGGATATCGTATCGTTAAATAAAAGCATAGAAAGGTAAACAGATCCATCAAATTGGGAGCAAAGTGTCAAGAAAAGTAGGAGAAACAGTGGAAAATCTTATATTACTACACTAGTAGAGACGTGTCTGAGGAAACTATAACAAAAGCGGCACTATAAGGACGTCGAGTATTATTATAACGTAAAAATTGTACTCTAGATTAATTTGATTGGTCTGGCCGATGGTTGTGACCGTACTTTTGCATTAACCGGGTAAAAAGAGAGTAATGGATGTCGTGATGACCTATAAGTTTGAGTATGTAATATATGAAGCTTGTTTAAGTACATCTTTCACTACAAAGGAAATTAGTCAGAATGATTTTGTTGCCGTACTGTTCTTGAAGTAATTATGAAGTCTGACCCAAACTTTAAAATTACTAGTTACATAGTTGAATATCAACGTAGATGATCCAAATGCAGTGTATCCGCGCCTTAATCATAATGTTTTTCAACCTTGGGTATTTCATTCTCTGCTAAAAACGAAGGTGGGAATCAACCTCAGATTAATATCCCTACACCTGTGTAAAGCCTGTGCAATATTCTCAATACGTTGATGTAGTCGCGGTCTGGACAGTGATTTGTGCAGTTGTGAGTGCATTATGTCGAAGCTAAGTCAATTCTATCGTGGGAAAATTTTTGATGCTCATATGGACGGTGCAACCATTGTTTTATAAATATATTCTTTCTCTATCGGCCGGGGTTATGAGAGTTTTGTTGGATATGTGAACCTTGATGTACAATACAGGGAATTTTACGTGAACTTATATTCCGAGTAAACATTTCAATTTATTTTTATTCTGTTTAACCTTTTTTTGTTATTGGTTCTTGTCGTATACAAAACTAGTTTTGGAAGTTAATTAAATAAATGCAATGTATTATTTCAGTATGTCATATAATACATACTACTAATACTTCTTATTATTTTTGCCATTGTAAAAAAAATTATATTTTTGATATACAACGTAATTTCATGATTTACTTTGGCTGGATATGCTACGCTCTTGCACGGAAAGCTACGTAAAAATTAAGATAACTTTCTAAATATTGTAAAATACGCTAACTACATGAAGCTATTCTATTATACATACTGTATCACTTGATCACACATAACAAAACTTATAAATAAATAACACCAAAGGTACGCAATAATTATTTTTACTTCCTGAAAAATTATGCAATTGTGATATACAACCTTCCTTGAGAAAAGGTCTTCAAACATAAGTTTTTACTTACTCTTCAGTACCACAGGTTTTACATATTCGTCTCATTTCACATCGTTCCTTAGTATTACCCACAAATATATGCTGTGATGGGCTCCAGACGTCCACCGCTAATCTTGTGATTTGGTGATGTCTGGTTCTTTGTCTTTATTACGAGCACTTTCTCGCAGAGAGCTGCTATTTGATACATCTGGTGGAAATTTTGTACAAATCTTCCTGCGTTTCGCCACAATTATCCAACTGTTGTATTTAGTTGTACACAACAGCATCGCCAGCAAACAATCTGTTAGTGCTGCTGTCCTATTTGATACATCGTTTATTTATACCAAGAATTATATGATGATATTACGCTTTCTTGGGCACACACAACCTACCTAGTGTACTAAGACACTGAGGTGCAAAATGGAAGATTAGGGTTTAACGTTCCTAGGATTGTGGAAGGGTGGGAAAGGATGTTGGCCGTGTCTTGTCCAAAGGAATTATCCCGCTACTTGCCCTTAGCGACCACGGGAAACCTAAATCGGATGGGCTGACTGGATTTGATCCGCCATCTTCCCGATTGCTGTTCAAAGATCTTAAACACTGATTCACCTCGCTCGTTCATTAAGGCGGAGAAGATTCGAGAAATGACGTGGCGTAACAGCTAAGAAGACCCACACATCACGGATGACGTGTCTATGCGTTCATTCCTAATTAGTGGCTGGTATAACACAATACTTTATGCGAAACGTAATATATTATATTACACATTCAATCATTTCCCAGTTCGGTAGCATGCTTGTACAGGGTTATAAGTCGGCTCAGCTCTTCAACAGTCGATGCAGCTCGGATATTTACAGGTAGGTAAAACAACTGTTGAGGCTGTGAAAATATTTTAGACGACGTTCAAACCGACGCAGTAATACGGGTGGATTCCCGCAGACGTGAGTTTAAAGTTCTTGTCATCAATAAGCTTTCTTGGTTTGCAGTGTTTTCGGATTATTAATCACTAGTAATGTAATACTGTCGCCACACAACTGTGAGGGATGTAGTGTCCGACCTATTCCGCGATCTGTTTCGGCATACAGAAGATTTTACAAGTGGTTTTGAAGCGCTTTAGTTCGTCATCACATATACTAGAACAGTATCAAAACCACTTTTAGGTCGCAATAGATCGTGGAATAAATTGACGTTATATCCCTGGCATTCATCTGGCGTAGTCATCTCATTAATACAATTGAAAAATGATCAAAAATTGACTTTATTGTGAGAAAATTCTCGTGTCGATTTTAGATACTACATCAAAGTAATGACAAACTGAACTAACAGTATGTCAGATGGAGAGCCTGACTTACGAGCAAAGAACTCAGAGCTGGAGCTTGAAGGGTAGTCTAAGTGGGTAGGCGAATCCAGTCGTAACTGTAACGAGCGTAAGGTTAGTATTCATGGACTTGACCCTTTCTTTATTAAAATTCGCTGTGACTGCTGATACCAGATGTGAGTTATCAAGTATTGCGCTCTCATTTAAATATATGGCCGAAAGAGTCAGCCTAAAGGAATTGTGAAACGGGCCCTGTCGTCCAGAACCGCGTGCCTCAAAGGGTTCAGATTCACGATGAGATGGGGAAATTCACAGGCGTCTATTGTCTATTGAGGCCTAAGCGCTGTAGTGTGCGAGTGAGACAGACGAGAACCTACGTCATAAGGAAACCCAGCAGAAGGCTTTTGTGGCCAAGGAGACGTTGCAGTGTTAAATATGGCGGACCTAAGATCGGCCGTAAAGGGAAACATTTCTGAAAACTATTCAGTTCTGTAGTAGCGCAGGGAATGAAATCACAGTAATTTTAATCTGCCATCCTCCATAAATTTTCACGGTGATTCCAATAAAACTTGAATATTGATCATATCTACAATAGCTTAGGATTTACTGATAAAGTGAAATTAACAAGTTCTGTAACAAAGACCTGAATGCTAAAATCTGAACGCTTTGGTCGATCTTAACGATCGACATTTCATAGAGAAGCGCATCATTAAAATGACAAATGTTGTAAATATGAACTCTGCATTTTTTGTTTGTTTAAAAGATATAGCAAATTTAAGTTAACAGTATTTTCAGTTAAGCATCAGATCATCATTTTCTCCACACAAAACACATTGAACGATGATAGCATGACACCTTACTGAATCATTAGGTAGTAGAATATTTGTTGTAAAGTTTAGGGCATAATAGTTATTTTGTTCTTTATTTATTTATCTGAAAGCACATTGGTGCAAGGCTACTGGCCGTGACATTCAAAGATAAAAAGGAAATTGTATTGGTTTTATGTAAAAGAATGTAACATTTGTTATGTAATCGATATTATTGTTACTTTATTTAGAACGTGAAAGTGGCCAAGCTTTGATTATTTAAATATGTTAAAATGTAAAATAATGTAGAATAAGCTGTAGCTAATCAGATGGACGGCTTCAAGAAAGGGAACTGACCTAGTCAGTTGAGCGAAGATATCCGGCGCGCGGGAAACACGGTCGGAGACGGGCAGAGGAAGAGTTCTGGTCGAGACACCAATGGGGACAGTTCGGACGGAGACGCGAGAACGGACAGTTCGGCTGGCGACACCAAAGGGTCACAAATGTCTAATTCAGGGCGTGTAATGCGACACGTGCGGTTCGACCCCTACACGAGTTTGAGCCAAGACATTTCGACGATGAGGAACCGCATTTGAGCCCGAATATCTTTGGGATGTTAGCTCGTACAGACAAACAGTTCCATACTACAATCCTCGTCGGATGTGAGGCACTGGTCATTGGGGCTCATTTCGATGTGGGACTTATCAGTGAATACAATTCCACTCGTCAATGAGATTCCAGGCCGGAGACGTGTCTGGAGAGGTCCCGGGCGCAGTGGGATACCAACCTAATTGTCGTCCACCATACGGCCAGAGAAGCAGAAGTGATGGTTTGGAGTGCCACTTAATTTCATAGCAGGATCCCTCTGGTCGTCATTCGCGGCACGCTTACAACACAGCGGCACGTCGACGATATTCTACGCCCCGTTTTGTTCCCCTTCATAACAAGCTACCCTGGGCTTACATTTCAGCAAGATAATGCTCGCATGCACATGGCGAGAGTTTCTTCTGCTTGTCTCCGTGCTTGCCAAACCCTACCTTGGCCACCAAGGTCACCGGATCTCTCCCTAATCGAGAACGTTTGGAATAGTATGGACGGGGGCCTCCACCATCTCGGGATTTTGACGATATAACGCGTCAATTGCACGGAATTTGACACGATATCCACAGCGGGACATGCAGTAACTGTATCAATCAATGGCAAGCCGAATAACTGCTTCAACAAGGCCTGGAGGTGCATAAACGCGTTATTGACTTGCTCAATTTGTGAAGCTCTTTCTCTTGAATAAATCATCTAATTTTTCTGGAATTGTAATCATTTGTTTGTCTGTACACGTACGTCACATCTACCGATTTGCGTCCCATTCGGATATTTTTTTTTATTTTTATTTTTTTTTATTTTAATTTTAATTTTTTGTTGTTGTTAGAATATATATTATCGTACTATGCAACATCGTCTACAACGAAATCTTGCATGGTTTAGCTTTTATCCACCCAGCACCTCCTTTTGTTGCACACACTACTACCTCAGCTATAATTGTGCTTAGTTTGAAATTATAACCACGAGCTATCACAAGTTCCATTTCAATTTTTCCTTCCAGTGGCTGTTCACTTTCAACTGCTAGTACTATGACCAGGGCGAGCCGTATAGTACTTATTTTCAGAACTGACATACAAGTCAGAAAACAGTCTCAGATGCTCCATGGAGCTGCTTCGCTCTTTCGAGGATTTTTAACTCTTAACTTAATATACACATTACTTATTTTGAACGCAGTGCCTAAATTCATTGAGAGGTAATGGCTACTGAACCTGATAAGAAAAGGAAATAAGATTAGAGTTTAAGGTCCGTCGATACTGCGTTTATTAGAGATGGAGAACAAGACCGAATTACGAAAGGGGGGGGGGGAGGGAAATAGGTCGCACCCTTTTCAAAGAAGCCATCCTGGCATTTGTCTCTAGCGATTTAGAGAAATCTCAGGGATTTGAACGGTCGTCCTCCGGTATGCGAATCCAGTGTGCTAACGATTGCGGCACCTCGCTCAGTAATATGATATGAACCTCTCTGAGGGAAGCATGAAGAGTTCAATGTGAAGGAAAAATTTCGGCTAATTTTCTACAAAACCTACCGTTGTACTCAATCAGTAGTTAAGTTTTCAACCACCAGATGGAATTATGCCTCGTTCGCTCAGAAGTACGAAGGGAGTTCAAACAATAAGTTACACACATCACCGGACGCTAAGATCCTTGCGCGTCAGAAGAAACTACATGTTCTTGGTTTACGGCGGACACATTTCTGGTGCGGTACGGATGACAGGTGGATCACAGTCCGGGAATGAAATGGCGTGGCGACTGCAAAAGTACTCTACACGTGAAGTATGCACGACGGTACGATTCGTGTGGATAAAACGTAAAAATTGCACGTAGATTCACCGTGGAATTCTGGCGGCATATGGATCAAATGAGATGTCGCGTACTGCAGTAATGAACTAGTGCCAGCAATTTGATCAAGGCCGCAGAGACATGGATGACGCTGCTCGGAAAGGAAGCCCATAGACATCGACCACAGTTGAAAATGTCCAGGCAATCGAGGAACTGATTCGCAGCAATCGCAGATTTTCCAACGATGGGGAAGTCACACAGCCTTTCTCAAATAGTTCCGTGGCTAATGAATGTATTTGTACCGTCGAAGAACTGAACGACTGGTTGAAATGTCCGACCTTTTTTTACAGAGACTTGGCGACGTTGTTGAAGAATCGTGACATGTATCTGCGTCACTAAGGTGTAGTACAGCTTTCAATTGAAGTTACTTGGCCTGCCAAAATAATGCGTAACTTACTTCTTGAAGTCCCATCGTAATTGTTTTCAGACTAATACTGAACCAAGGCCACAAGAGTACTGGTTTATGACAATTAAAGATTCATGGTGTGTCTGTTTCGTTTAAATGTTTTGAATGTTTGATGGTCTGGGAGAAGACAGAACATAATGTGAGCTGCATCTTGTATCTTTCTTTAAAGAAAATGCATGAAGCTTCAAACCCATTACGCTGTATAGATCTGATATAATTAAATATTCCTTTTTTATTTGAGTCTCATCTTTATCTATGATAATGATCTAAGGAGGGGAAAATAAGTTCAAGACGTGAACTTTTTGTTAGGGAGGGCATTGGACGAGGTTAGCCCATGCAGCTGTGTTAGATATGCTGCTGCTGTCGGGTAATGGCTAACACACCTGCCTAATAAGCAAGGAGACCCGGGTTCAAGTCCCAGCTGTGGCACAAATTTTAATTAATTTCTAGAGCTTCTATCATTATCGAACATTGGGCTGTTTTCAGACTGGTGCACCAGAGAAAACAGAAATTTGAAATTGGCTCTAAATCTGTTAAACTGAACACAAGATTCCGGACAGAAAATAGAAACCATAGATTCCAGGTTCCTAGAGCCTGGGCAATCATTCTTGCCTAACGATGATGACTCCAGTATAATAGAAAGAGCAGAAAGGAACATCACATGAACGTGCCAGATTGAAGTAATAAAATCAGCAGAGTGTCATAAGCCTAGATTCACAGTAGTTTAATATTCACAAGTCAGTTTCTAAGCGCTAACTCTGGAAAACCACGTAAACAGAAGGAAGGTTGCCTTACAAGGACAGAAAGAGGCTCGCCCGTAACTACTGAATTCAAAAAAACTTTCAACAAACTCTGTAATAAACTAGAAGGAAGACCTCTGTAGGCTCTAGAAAACGTTTATCAAGTTTTAGTTTATTGGTCCAGAATTCCAAGGACGATGCAAAAGAAAAACGTTGTCAAATACGTACTGCCATTGTGGCACCAATACACCACGCGCACTTGAAAACCATTCCATTACAGCTGAAAATATGATACACCAATGTGATTTTGTAGAATGAGGATGACGATGATAATGACAACGCTTATGAATAGGCCATTAAGAAATACTTAAATATGCAGCTGTGACAAGTTTAATAATACTACAGGCTTTGTAAGCACCTCATCAAAGAAACCTGAGGATTTGGAAGGTCTTTATGTTAATACAATAAGAAATAGATTTGTATATTTTGTGATATAAAACTAGTATCGCTCATAAAACTTATGTAAAACAGTTTCCTTGCAGGCAGTACCTGTAATGAGTTGCTTACTTATTTCCTCTTCCAGAACTAGGCTTTCAGCAGGTTCTGATCTCAGTTTTCGTGCCATCTTTTCAAGGATCGACCAACATGTCTTTTTCCAGTGGATGATATCTAAATGCAAAGTTCGGCATTTTAATATCCTCCGTCGTAAAAATGTGGTTTTCCCAAAATCTCTTGTTTTGGAAATTCTTTCATTGAACGATGACATATTTAATATTCCCTTATCTTTCCATTCGGTTGTTTTTTTCCTGAGCTGAGGATCAGCATTTCAGAAGATAGTATTTTGTTTCGATAATTTGGTTTATGAATCTACGTCTCGCTCCCGTACACGAGTTTTGTAACAGCCGTAGTCTTCTAAAATTTGAGGCTGGTCCCTCACCTTACCCTTCGACGTTCGTCGAATTGTTCCACAGGTATATTGAAATCGATTAAGCTTTTACTTTATTTTGTCATCATTGTTAAAAAAATAAACGTCTACCAAGAAGAGTGAAGCTTGTAACTTCTTTCATTGGTTGATCATCAATTATCTTGGGCGGAAATAGCGTATTTTCCTTATCACGCCGTAACTTTTGTTTTCGTGGTAGATACATGAAAATTATAATTCCTACAAATGATATTGAGCGTAAGTAATGATTTCTGAAGCTTATCTTCATCTCCAAACTGTCAGGAAACATTCCTCACACACAAATAAAGAAAAGATGTTATGTGGACATGTGTCCGGAAACACTTAATTTCCATATTAGAGCTCATTTTAGTTTCGTCAGTATGTTCTTCCACCTACGCTCAATGGAGCACATTATCATGATTTCATACGGGATACTCTACCTGTGCTGCTAGAACATGTGCCTTTACAAGTACGACACAACATGTGGTTCATGCACGATGGAGCTCCTGCACATTTCAGTCGAAGTGTTCGTACGCTTCTCAACAACAGATTCGCTGATCGACGGATTGGTAGAGGCGGACCAATTCCATGGCCTCCACGCTCTCCTGACCTCAACCCTCTTGACTTTCATTTATGGGGGCATTTGAAAACTCTTGTCTACGCAACCGCGGTACCAAATGTAGAGACTCTTCGTGCTCATATTGTGGACGGCTGCAATACAAAATACGCCATTCTCCAGGGCTGCATCAGCGCATCAGAGATCCTATGCGACGGAGGGTGGATGCATGTATCCTCGCTAACGGAGGACATTTTGAACATTTCCTGTAACAAAGTGTTTGAAGGCACGCTGGTACGTTCTGTTGCTGTGTGTTTCCATTCCATGATTAATGTGATTTGAAGAGAAGTAATAAAATGAGCTCTAATATGGAAAGTAAGCGTTTCCGGACACATGTTCACGTAACATATTTTCTTTCTTTGTGTGTGAGGGATGTTTCCTGAAAGTTTGGCCGTATCTTTTTGTAACACCCTGTATATATATATATATATATATATATATATATATATATATATATATATATATATATATATGCGCATTACGGTCATAAACAGTCTGAAAAACTTGTGAGAATGATGCAGGGTAGGTTGTGCTAAGAAATAAGTGTTAAAGAAAATTCGAAATGACAGCGCACGATACTGTTCGGCCTTGGGCTTGGGTTCAATCCCTGCTACTGCCCAATGTCCAATTTTTGTAGGCACTCTTGTTCGATTTTAGGAAACCAAACGAAGTACACGTTTGGCAATACCATCTCCGGCGGGTCGCCCTCGCAACGGCGTGATTGGCTAACTTCAGTGCTAATTAAGTCGGATATGTTGCAACGTTCGATTTTTTTTTTTTAATTACTTCTCATCACAGCCTACTCTGCAACACCCATGAAAGCTTTTCAGACTGTGTCTGGCCACCCTGTACATTGCAGACAATTGGTGAGAAGCTGCAACCTTGCCGTTCTACTTGATGAATTTCAATTACTTTTGTTAACTTACACGCCAGAACTAAAAAAATTGTCTTTGTATAAATATCTCGGATAACTGGAATTACATGTTTGGAGGTATCGTATGTTTTTTATTATGCTTCGTAACTGTTCCATATTTGCCGTAACAAAAGCTTTAGTGAATAAAATAAAATAAAACTGGCCAGGTGCGAGGAAGACCCGCGATTTGAGTGTTGCGTCCAAACTTAATTACGTACATAGACAGCACATCCAGTCCGCTGATCGAGAATAACCTTTTTCAAAATGGTTCAAATGGCTCTGAGCACTATGCGACTTAACTTCTGAGGTCATCAACGCCTAGAACTTAGAACTAATTAAATCTAACTAACCTAAGGACCTCACACACATCCATGCCCGAGGCAGGATTCGAACCTGCGACCGTAGTGGCCGTTCGGCTCCAGACTGTAGCGCCCAGATCCGCACGGCCACTCCGGCCGGCTAATAACCTTTTTGCCTGTTATTAATACTGGCAAGATGTCTGTCCCAGAGATTACAAGACTTTCAAGAATGTTTTAATTTCAATAACATAAAAGTGACAAAGTCATACCAGAGGCATGCAACCATTTTTATAACAATCAGTAGTTCTGCATTCAGATTCTCTGGGTCGCAATGATAAAAGTCAAACGTCAGGCAAGCAATGACTTCATTTTGCTAGTCAGCGAACGTTTTTTTTTTTTTCACATGCTACTTGAAACGCCGTATCTTCGTGTTGTGATCGCTCCTGGACATCTGATGATGGATAAATTCTGAACTGAGTCATATGAGCAGTAAAGTCATTGCTTGCCTGATGTCCGACTTTTGCCATTGCTACCCCGTAGCCTGACTGCAGAATTACTGATTGCTTTAATTTTAAGTTTGACTTCGTATAACAAATTATAAAAGAAATATTTTTTTCGTGTGGCATGATTACGTATTAACAATTTTCGGATTTTTTCCTTTACTTGTGCTATAAAACCTTACTTATTGCCAAATTTCATCATTTTAAATCAACGAGCAGTACCCTAAAGGTTTTGATGAATCAGTTTGCCAGTATCAAAATATGTGACATAGATGGCCGTACCTTTTGACTGCATTGTCTTAGAAGCTAACGTTTATAATACCACCAAGAGACGATAGTATGTGGCAAATTTAAACTTGATGTACCTACCCATTTCTGAGAGAAAGCGGTTTTAACAAAAAAAAAAAAAAAAAAAAAAAGTGGTTCAAATGGCTCTGAGTACTATGGGACTTACCTGCTGAGGGCATCAGTCCCCTAGAACTTAGAACTACTTAAACCTAACTAACCTAAGGACATCACACACATCCATGCACGAGGCAGGATTAGAACCTGCGCCCGTAGCGGTTGCGCGGTTCCAGAATGTAGCGCCTAGAACCGCTCGGCCACTCCGGCCGGCTGGATCTTAACAGATGGACCAACAGACGGAGAGTCAGATAAGAAATGACAAAAAAAAATTGTTTGATATAATTACACATTTACAGTTTACAGATATTTTCCTTTGGTTGTACTGTGAAACTTTCCTTTTTGTCAAATTTCATGATTCTAGGCCAACAGGAAATACCCTATAGGTTTTGATGAGTGAGTTTGCAAGCATTAAAATATATGACATAAATGGCCGTATCTTTTGACTGTATTGACATAGAAGTTTCAAGATTTTACACCGCCAAGGGACCATAGTCCTCAGTATGTGACACAAATTTCAACTTTATGTGTCTACCAGCGCTGACGAAAAAGCTTTTTAACAGTGGGACAGACAGACAACAAAGCTGTCCTGTAAGGCTTCCGATTTAACGACAAAGGCACGGATCCCTAATAGTAGTTCATTTTAACAATTATCAAACATATCTAAACCTTAAAAATGATTTACATTAAGTTGTTAATTAATTTAAGTTGTTTACTATTCCAATCGTTTCTCTTGAATTTGACTGACTTACTACACTTTAATTCTCAGCCCGAAATTGATTGTGAATAATTTCTGTTAGATGTATGTTTATCATCACAGTAGAAACGTTGCATGTGTTGCCCAATCCATTTGTCCTTTAAAAAGTGAAGGGCAGTCATGAAGATGGGTGACCTGCTATGGCCGCAGCCGTTGCTGACGTGTCGAGTGAGACATTCATCTGTGCAGAACGAGTCAGAGGCGAGGTCCTGGCACAGGTGTGAGGTTTGAGGTGGGGGTTGGGCTCGTCTATTCCGGAGGCAGACGTCACGGCCGTGTTTTGAGTCAGGCCTCACCCCAGATCTGCCCCCGATGACTCAGAGGCCGCCGTCTCCGCCGCCGTCAGGAATAGCCGCCTCACGGCACAAACGGGGGTCCCATAGCGACGTCTCACGCGAGAAGCGTATCTGATGCCACGGGGCGCTGAGAGTGCAGAGTGCCAGTGTCGGAGGGAAGCAGTTGCGCAAAGCAAGGGCAGCCGGGTCTCTCTTCCCTTTATTTCTTTTTATTTTAACTTTGTCGTCGGGTGCCCTTCCTGTCGCCACAGTCGTCAGTTAACCTAGGGAAGGGAAGTCGTGTGGTGTCATCTCTGTGAACAAAGAAAATCATATTCTGTGTGTTATCGTTATTTAATTGTTTGTGATAATATTTTCTTGCCGCAAATTCATTTTAACCAGAGATCTTTTGGAATTTGATTACCTCCGCAGCCGAATGTTTATGGCGATAAACTTTCGGCGTCTTCTTCGTAATACCAGGACGGGCGTTCGAAGTCGGTTATTTCGAGCAATAGACATGTTACAAAAGGTGCAGTTTATTAACATATGTATACAGGGTGGTCCAATGATAGTGACAGGGCCAAATATCTCACGAAATAAGCATCAAACGAAAAAACTACAAAGAACGAAACTCGTCTAGTTTGAAGGGGGAAACCAGATGGCGCTATGGTTGGCCCGCTCGATGGCGCTGCCATAGGTCAAACGGATATCAACTGCGTTTTTTAAAAATAGGTTCAAAAATGGTTCAAATGGCCCTGAGCACTATGGGACTTAACTTCTAAGGTCATCAGTCCCCTAGAACTTAGAACTACTTAAACTTAACTAACCTAAGGACAGCACATACATCCATGCCTTAGGCAGGATCCGAACCTGCGACCGTAGCGGCGCGCAGTTCCAGACTGTAGCGCCTAGAACCGCTCGGCCACTCCGGCCGGCTTAAAAATAGGAACCCCCATTTTTATTACATATTCATGTAGTACGTAAAGAAATATGAATCTTTTAGTTGGACCACTTTTTTCGCTTTGTGATAGATTCTTTGTAGTTTTTTAGTTTGACGCTTATTTCGGGAGATATTTGGACCGGTCACGATCAATGGATCACCCTGTATATGTATGGCACCCTGCGTAACACACATCGCACAGATTTTACTTTTCTCTACAGTGATGGCGCATCGGATCCAAGCGGTCTTCGGTATTTTCTCAGTACTTGTCACATATTCAAGCTGAAGTATGATACCCTCACACTCTCTAAGTGAAGAGAGGGTTTCGTCCTGGTGAATGTCCTGCGCTACAGCTCTTTACGTACATATAATCTTGAAGTTATGGAATCACAGCCTCAACAGTATCATTGGACTTTTAGTCGACAAACTCGCACCTAGTTCATAGCTCTGGCCAAGTATGTACAAGCGGTATCACATACCAAACTTTTTTTTCCTAGGGTTTAGTTATGTCCAAAAAGACTTTCCTCGCACTAGGGCTCCCACTCTGCCAGATATTTATAACTTCTTATTGCGGACTCACCCCCGGAACGCTGTCGAAAGACATCACCCAGATGTTAGATGGCTGGCGGTGTGGCGCGCAGTCCATCGACAATACTTCACTAGGGAAACGAGTGCTACCACGTACATCGTCGTTACCGTAAATACCCGACTCGACACAAACTCCATTGCACTTGGATTCCCACTCAACCCCCGCTCCTCCCTCCGCCTGAGGTGTAATGTGGACGACACGGACGAATACCGTCTCCTATGCAGCGTGATGGCGGACGGATGGTTCCTTTTCCTTCTCCAGTAGATACTGGCCCTTAATCTCTGTATGCAACGCACATGCCATCCCCAGCATGCTACTCTATACGGCCGAGACGTATTTTCCACCATCAACATGCACGGTGTCACCTAGATAAAGGGTATGGCCGTCCCTTATCATTTCAGATAAATGGAAATGCCGTGTGGCTAGGGCCTCCCGTCGGGTAGACCATTCGCCTGGTGAAAGTCTTTTGAGGCGACTTGCGTGTCGATGGGGACGAAATAACGATGATAAGGACAACACAACACCCAGTTCCTGAGCGGAGAAAATCACCGACCCAGCCGGGAATCGAACCCGGGCCGTTTGGTATGACATTCCGTCGCGCAGACCACTCAGCTACCAAGGGAGGACATCTTTTGAGATGCAAGAACGTTATCGATTTTTGAACGTTTTTGCTAACACGACACATCATAATGATACAAGACGTCAAATACCAGTTCACGTTTGCTAACTATTTAGGGGACATTTTTTCAACCCGCCCCGCAGTTGCTACATCCCTGGTGAGCGGGGTTGCCAGATACAGCTCTATTCTCATAATCATCGAAGGCTCGGCGGTGCTTTCCGAAGGCATGTCCCCAACCGGCGTCTTCAAAATGAGCGGTCGCCAATTGAAGCTACACTACTGGCTATTAAAATTGCTACACCAAAAAGAAATGCAGATGATAAACGAGTATTCATTGGACAAATATATTATACTAGAACTGACATGTGATTACATTTTCACGCAGTTTGGGTGCATTGAACCTGAGAAATCAGTACCCAGAACAACCACCTCCTGCCGTAATAACGGTCTTGATACGCCTGGGCATTGAGTGAAACAGAGCTTGGATGGCGTGTACGGGTACAGCTGCCCATGCAGCTTCAACACGATACCACAGTTCATCAAGAGTAATGACTGGCGTATTGTGACGAGCCAGTTACTCGGCCACCATTGACCAGACGTTTTCAATTGCTGAGAGTACTGGTGAATGTGCTGGCCTGGCAGCAGTCGAACATTTTCTGTATCCAGAAAGGCCCGTACAGGACCTGCAACATGACGTTTTGCCATTCGTGCCCCCAGGTTCGTCGTTGAGTACACCATCGCAGGCGCTGCTGCCTGTGACACAGCGTCAAGGGTAACCGCAGCCATGGTCTCCGAGCTGATAGTCCATGCTGCTGCAAACGTCTTCGAACTGTTCGTGCAGATGGTTGTTGTCTTGAAAACGTCCCCATCTGTTGACTCAAGGATCGAGACGTGGCTGCACGATCCGTTACAGCCATTTGGATAAGATGCCTGTCATCTCGATAGTGATACGAGGCCGTGGGATCCAGCACGGCGTTCCGTTTTACCCTCCTGAACCCACCGATTCCATATTCTGCTAACAGTCAGTGGATCTCGACCAACGCGAGCAGCAACGTCGCGATACGATAAATCGCAATCGTGATAGGCTACAATCTGACCTTTATCAAAGTCGGAAACGTAATGGTATGCATTTCTCCTCCTTGCACGAGGCATCACAACGTTTCACCAGGCAACGCCGGTCAACTGCTGTTTGTGTATGAGAAATCGGTTGGAAACTTTCCTCATGTCAGCACGTTGTAGGTGTCGCCACCGGCGCCAACCTTGTATGAATGCTCTGAAAAGCTAATCATTTGCATATCACAGCATCTTCTTCCTGTCGGTTAAATTTCGCGTCTGTAGCACGTAATCTTCGTGGTGTAGCAATTTTAATGGCCAGTAGTGTATTTTTTTCCCTTTTTCAAAAAATGTTCAAATGTGTGTGAAATCTTATGGAACTTAACTGCTAAGGTCATCAGTCCCTAAGCTTACACACTGCTTAACCTAAATTCACTTAAGGACAAACACTCACACCCAAGCCCGAGGGAGGACTCGAACCTCCGCTGGGACCAGCAGCACATTTTCCCTTTTTCCTGCGTTAAATAAAAGATTCTTTTTACAGTGTATAATCAAAAAGAAAAGAAACTACACCCAAATTATATCCTTAATTATCTGCCTTCTGCAATTTCTAGTCAATAGGTAAAAATTTTAGAGAAAGTGCCGTTTCCTTTAAGAAATGTGATTATCGTATTATGTTCACGTGCACCAGATTTGCTTGTTATCAGCACTCTTAACTAAAAAAACACTAAAAGAACAAATGGTTAGAATCTCTGCCTTTGGCGCGGCAGGACCCGGCTTTGATTCCGTGTACCTCCTCAGATTTCTTTCTGACGTAAGTAAGTCTGGCACAGTGTCCAATCAGTCTTTGTGAGGGCAAATGAGGAGCTGCTTGAATAAAGTAGCAGCGGAATCATCCGGATTTATCTATTGGCACTAACGGCTGGAGGGATTGGTGACACGCCGACCACACGTCCCACGATCATCGATTACTCGCACTGCCTTGCACGCAGCAGTCGGCTAGTTGGAACAGGCTTAAGGTCTAATCAGTGAGCAGTAATTACTTACTTACTTACCTAGCATATTTGGGATTATGTGGGTGCCTTTGCTTCTGAGCTTTAAGTGCTTGAAGTCCTTCAGCTACCCAACACAAAACGCTGAAAACAACTGAAGGAATCCTTATTTCCGATCTAGAAATCTTAAACCATGGCTTTTGTAAATAGAGGCAACAACATAACTCAAGTAAAAAAGAAGGTGCATGTTTTCATCTGTCCATACTGGCACACAGAACCCTTGACGTCTACGTCGAGGAAGACAAAATGCGCTATAACATGCATCGAAAATACCTTAGTATCAGCTTGGACAGAAGCACATCTCCTACGCTCAAAAGCAGAAATAAAATTGCTCATAAGCTCTGTGGCAATAGATGGGGATCGTCAGCAGGCAATGTTCGGGTATCGGCAGTCGGACTGGTATTTTGAACACTAGAGTAGTGTGTGCCTGGTATTTTGAACACTTAAGTACTGTGTGCCTGCCTGGCTTAATAGTCCATATGTGAAGAAGTTAGCTGTGCTACTCAACGAACCCATGCAATTTTAATAGGTCAGTACAATCTACTCCCACATATTGGTTACCTATCTTGAGTCACATTCCATCTCCTAATAGACGGAAATGTCGCTACTACGTGAATGTGAGAAGATTATTGAGAACAACAGCCATCCAATATTGACGGATGTATTCTCTGTGGAGAGAAAAGGACTGAGATCAAGACATTCCACACGTTTCACAACCAGGATTCTTGCTGAAGAATGCAGCGTCATCAATGAACAGAAACGCTTCTGGCAACAAAACTGCGCTCCACAATGCCTGAACCTACATTGCATCTAGGAGAACCCCCCCCCCCCCCCCCCCAGATTTCAACTACTCTGAATCGAATCTGAAAAGGCCATGAAACTGATGAGTGAAGTCATAAACTGCGTAAATGACCTTGACATTCGCCTACAGCTACAGTAATTTGTATTATGTTATGCTGGGGGCCTATGCTAAAGTGTTTACACGTAGTCGTTTAATAATCTTTGTTTATGTGTAACTACCTTTGTGATTCAAAAACTCTTATTGTATGCCATACGATAAGTAATAAATAATAAGACACGTATTTCTGTTTATAATTTGCCTTAATGAGGGTGGAAAACCGCTAGTGTACCTGACCTACCATGCTCGTTAATCTGCCACGCGGTTCGATCCGGGTGTGGCTTACCTCTGTGTCGCAAGCTAGGGCGCCGTGTGTTGAGCTGTACGAGCAGGTCAAAGACAAAGCAGACGGATAAAATAAAAATAAAAAAACTAAAGAAAAACATAATCTCCGTGATACACAACGCCTCTCTTGCGCCGTCTGCTAATGGAATTTGTTGCGCACTTCCGCAACATTCTCGTACCAAGTGAAAGAGCCCGTAACGAAACGCACTGCTCTGCGTTGGATCTTCTCCATTTTTTCTATTATCGTACTTGGAAAAGGTCGCAGACAGACAACAACACTCAAGAATCGGTCAGACGAATCTTTCGTAAGAACTCTGCTCTGTGGATGAATTACATTTCCTTAACATTTTTCCCACTGCATCTCAGTCTGGCACCTGCTTTTTCTACTGTTCGTGTTATGTAGTCATTCCACTGTTGGTCGCTATGGTATTTTACAGTAGTTACTGTTTATAGCGATAATAATGTAATCGAAGTCAGGTGACAACTGGAATGGGATGACGGAAGATCGTGATTTAACGCACCGTCGACGATGATCCCATTAGAGACAGAACACAAGCCCTGTTTAGATGAGGATTGGAAAGGAAATCGCCGCGTCATCTTTGAAAAAAAAATCATAACACTCCTCTTAAACGATTTAAAAAACTCAAGGAAATCAGGAATGACTCAAACCAAAATTTGGATGACCGAGTCAACTAGGTCAGAGAGATAGTTTTGTTTATATGGTTTCTTTAAAAGTCGCACGCGCTCGCGCGCTCCCCTACGTGTGTGTGTGTGTGTGTGTGTGTGTGTGTGTGTGTGTGTGTGTGTGTGTTTCAATAAACGGGTAAACTAGAAGACGGTGAAATCTACAACTCTATTCTTCAAGCCACATTCCTATTCCGTTACCGGACGCTACGCGGGAAGGAAATTGATAGCCCTCTATATGAACCCGGATTTCGTGGTTACCACGCGAGATGCATATTTCTTCACTCAGTTTGAAACGTGGAATCCCGGAATTTTGTGGGTAAAGCTCCCCATTATGGGTAACGCATTTCCCGTAACGTCTCACTCCTAAATTTCTACCGCTGACAGAAACTTGTAAAGAATCGACCCTCTCTCCTTGCAATGTTTTCTACCTTCCCGTTAACGCAATGCCTCACAAACAGAAGAAGCACTCGACAATTTGGAAGCAAACAATGCGTAAACCAACATTTTAGTAAATATCAGTGCTGAAAATTGGAGCTGTACGATTGAATGTGTTTTAATAGCATCTTCACAAAAAGCAATTTCGCGTTCGTTGTCAATCAAATATGATAAAGTCTGAAGGCGCTTGATGAAATTCATAGCTTGTCTATGGAAATAAAAGTCGCTTAATGTTTGTTGTAATAATAAAAATTAGTAAACAGCCAAACAACAATGGAAAGTCAATAAACGATCATGAAAATATGCTTGCCTTTTTATCATATACTACGTTTCAAACGTAATATGCACCAAATAATACGAGTAGTGTTGAAAAATATAAATTAAAAAAAGACGATCGGGACTCTATCCAGCGATCACGGTGCTTGAACGCTAACGACATGATCACCGCCAGCTCATGCTGAGGGTCGCAACGCTCCGATACATCACTCACGCTTGAAACTTCTCTTGCTGTTTTCTCACAATTGCCTAAGTAGGAAGCCTTACAACTTGCACGTTATGTTGTCCTAATGAACTATTAAAAGTGTACAAAATTTGAAGTAAATCCGTGATCCGAACGTCGTGAGACAGTATCTATCTCACAATACATGATATTAACTTAATTGTATTCGACTAATGTTTGTTGAATGTATTTGTAGCACCATCGTAGTTTTCTCATATGTCAAAGGAGTACTTCCAGAGGCATATATCAGTTGCTCAAAATGCATCGAAAAGCGCTACAATGAGAAAGAAGTTAAAGATGAAACACGACGCTCACGCGTAAATCACTTTATCGGCAGACGTTATGACTGTAATCTAAACAAACGACTTCGTGACTTGAGTGATGATGTCGTCACGGAGCCCGTGAAAATTACACTTGCAAAAACTTTCGACACAGAGTTTCTTGCAGGAACTGCTTATTACAGTGTTCCTACGCTTGCAGAAACATATACACAGCAAATGAGAAAATCATGACTTCCCAAATAAGAAGCGTCTTTTGGATGTTTCAAAAACTTGTCGGGGCAGAGTTTACCTCCATAGAGCGATTCTTTTGGGAAACTGACGGTTACTGTCGGAGAAGCTGAGGAACTGCGGTCGTGTCTGCATCTCAGCGTTCGTGGTTTACCAACATCCACATGCTGAAGCAAGTACCACCGCGCTACGGATACCGTTTCAGCTATTACTTCGCCATTCCTTACATTCCTCTGGTTTCCGTGAGACTTTGCAACATATGCGGGAGTAGTCATAATGTTTTAATTATCACCTCTAAGAAAAACGACTTGCGACCATCAAACCCGGTTATGGTGTTGGAACTATTCTACATATTCACCCTTCAATGTGGAACGCTTTTCTCAACAATGGACGACTTGTCAGAGACCCCAGTTGCCGGCCGAAGTGGCCGAGCGGTTCTAGGCGCTTCAGTCTGGAACCGCGCGACCGCTACGGTCGCAGGTTCGAATCCTGCCTCGGGCATGGATGTGTGTGATGTGCTTAGGTTAGTTAGGTTTAAGTACTTCTAAGTTCTAGGGGACTGATGACCTCCGATGTTAAGTCCCATAGTGCTCAGAGCCACTTTTGAACATCTTACAGCTACATAGTCGCCGATCCGACTTAGACATTTGTCGCAGCGTTGTACCAACTTTCCAATACCCTCGTCATAGAAGGCAGCCGCCAGTGCTTTCCGCCAATTCTCTAAGCTCGTTTATAGCTCGTGTCTGTATCAAAATGACGTCTTCATAGCCAGCGGTTCATGTGAGCAGAGATGAACCTCAGGACGAGCCCATTACGAGCTTTTTTGTGGGTGACCAAACTCTTCCCATCGAAAACGCTGCATGAGCATCTTCATTGCCACTGCATAGTGCAGACGAGTGTTGTCATGAAGAACGAAACGCGTGACAGTTAAGTGGGCTGCACGACATCAGACAAAATCTGTCACCAGGCTCTCATAATTAGCAGGAAACACTATTTCCTAGGCATCTTTATGTGCTCACTGTGTGCTCTGAATTGAAAAGAGCGATGTGCCGTGATCGACGGACATACTGGAGAGACTATCCAACACATCTGTGCAAAACTTCATCGGACTTTCACCGTTCATTCCAGTTCGCTGCCGATCGGAACTTACTTTCCGAATAGCCCTCGTATTTAAGGAGAAGAGTATGGGGAGTTTCGATGGAGAGAAAAGATTTGATAGCTCTAAGCAGCAGCATGCCCCCTTATGAGCAAATCTGTAAGCACCACACCGTGGTTGTTCCCAAAAACACTCTGTCAGCTAGTCGATGATGGTTTTCGCCTTTTTGTCGGTGGTGATGAGTTTGCACGTTTCCACTGCTGGCTCAGCTCCTTTGTCTCGGGTGACACACCCAGCGCTCATCCACGGTGACTGGGCCTACGTCCAAGGGTTTTCCTTGGCCATTACCTCCGCGGTTTTCTCCTTGCTACCTTAATAAGCAGCAGTTTCTCAGGGAAATGGGTGCTCCACCAGTTACATCAGAAGTATCACAGACTCAAACAATCGGCGGAGTGACACATCTAAGAAAGAAATGTTGGGTACGGCCTCTCTGCTATACATTCCCAGAGTGACTGACAAAATGTGACGCATACTGTGCAGACGCGGCGTAAAGATCATTTATTGACCGACAAAGAATATCGAAGAGAGTCTCAGATCGGCAAAGGTGAAAAGGGACCCACTTTTAATGTCGGGAATGTACATGTGGAAAAGTCTATGTTGGAATGACTGGACGATCACTCATCACCAGGTTCACCGAACATAAGCGGCATTGTAAGTTGGGACAGGTGGAGAAATCGCCCATGGCGGAGCAAGCGCTGAGTGAGACCGACCACATAGTTAAATTCGCCGACATGGAAGTTCTTGCAGTCGTGTAGAGAAGAGCTATCACACCTACTTGTTCAGGGAAGCTATAGAAATAAACAAACATGACAATAGCTTCAAGAAGACAAAGTGAACGTGTCCTGGATTCCCGTGCTGCAGCGAAAGACAGTTGCAGGTTGCAATGGGAGAACAAAGCCCTTGGACATTGGCGCGCCAATCTGTGGCCGCGTGCCCGACTCCAGGCCACCACCAGCAATGGTGGGTAAAGCTTCGACAATGCCAGCCACTAGTGCTGAGGAAACATCAGAAAAATCATAAAACAGAAGTCGGTTGAAGAATCCGAAACAGAAGGCAACAGACAACACTTACGAAAGAAGGGGAATGAATCAAACAATTTACATTTCAAATATACTTGAACTAACTAGAAAAATTTTCCATAATGAAGTCAGTGGCATCTCCTAACCACAAATTTGCAATTATTTCGCAGACAGCTCGTTGCGGACCAATGTTTAATGGAGAGTTCTTGTGCTACTAGTATTATGTAATTTCAACCGTGTCAGTCTAGCTAGTAGTTATGATACACCTTCCAATCAGCTGATGCAAAGGATTCACCAATTTTGAATTACTTGAGGTACCGCCTCGCTGCTAGGATGGCAAACAAGTCCAGTCATTGCTTTTTGTTGTAACGGTCTTCAGTCCGGAGACTGGTTTGATGCAACTCTCCATGCTGGTCTACCCTGTGAAAGCCTCTTCATCTCCGAATAACTACTGGAACCTACATCCTTCTGAATCTGCTTGTGGTATTCATCTCTTGGGCTCCCTCTACAATTTTTACCCTCTCAATTCCTTCCAGTTCTAAACTGGTGATACCTTGATGTCTCAAAACGTGTCCTACCAGCTGCCCCTTCTCTTAGTCGCGTTGTGCCACAAATTTCACTTCTCCTAAATCCTGTTATATACCACCTCATTAGTTACATGATCATCCCATCTAATCTTCAGCATTTTTCTGGAGCATCACATTTCATATGCTTCTATTCTTTTCTTATAGGAATTGTTTATCGGCCAATCTTCACTTGTATTCACGGCTGTGCTACAGACAAACAACTTTAGAATAGACTTCCTAACATTAAATCTATATTCGACGCTAACATATTACTCTCGTACAGAAACGATTTTTTTTAGCATTGCCAAACTACATTTTAGATCCTCTCTGCTTCGGCCATTATCAGTTATTTTGCTATCCAAAGAGCAAAACTCTTCTGCTGCTTTCACTCTCCAGTTTATTAATCTAATTCTCTTAGCATTACCTGATTTAATTTGACTAGATTCAATAACGCTTGTTTAATCCTACTTTCGAGACACTGACCGTTCTCTTCAAGTGCCTTTTCAATTCCTTTGCTGTCTCGGACGGATTTACAATGTCATCGGGAAATCTCAAAGGTTTTATTTCTTCTCCAACTTTAATTTCTCCTCCAATTTTTTCTTTATTTTCCTGCACTGTTTGCACAATGTGCAGATTGAATAACATCGGCGACAGGCTGCAACCCTGTTTCACTCCCTTCTCAGTCACTGCTTCCCTTACGTGCCCCTCGACACTGCCAACTGGTTCCTAGACAAGTTGTAAGTAGCATTTCGTTCCCTCTATGTTATCCCTGCTACCTTCAGAATTACAAAGAATTTATTCCAGTCAACTTATTCAAAAGTTCTCTCTTAGTCTATAAATACTGTAAACGTAGGTTTGTTTGTCCTTAACTTTATTTATTATATTTACACGCCCAGTTCCGTAGGACCAAATTGAGGAGCAAATCTCCACAGTCATGGAACGTGTCAGTACATGAAATTACAACATAGAAGCAATAACAGATTTTATGAACCCGAAAAAGTCAAGCCATAAGTTTAAGTAAACGCAATCAACAGTATCACATAGGAATAAGCTTAATTTTTCAAGGAACTCCTGAACAGAATAGAAGGAGTGACCCAAGAGGAAACTCTTCAGTTTCGATTTGAAAGTGCGTGGATAACTGCTAAGATTTTTGAGTTCTTGTGGTAGCTTATTGAAAATGGATGCAGCAGTATACTGCACACCTTTCTGCACAAGAGTTAAGGAAGTGCAATCCCAATGCATATTGGATTTCTGCCTAGTATCAACTGAGTGAAAGCTGCTAAGTCTTGAGAATAAACTGATATTGTTAACAAGAAATGACAGTAAAGAATATATATATTGAGAGGCCAATGTCAGAATACCGAGACTAGTGAACAGAGGTTGACAAGAGATTCGCGAATTTACACCAGTATTGCCCTAACTGCTTCTACATCTACATCTACATCTACATCTACATCTACATCCATACTCCGCAAGCCACCTGACGGTGTGTGGCGGAGGGTACCTTGAGTACCTCTATCGGTTCTCCCTTCTATTCCAGTCTCGTATTGTTCGTGGAAAGAAAGATTGTCGGTATGCCTCTGTGTGGGCTCTAATCTCTCTGATTTTATCCTCATGGTCTCTTCGCGAGATATACGTAGGAGGGAGCAATATACTGCTTGACTCTTCGGTGAAGGTATGTTCTCGAAACTTTGACAAAAGCCCGTACCGAGCTACTGAGCGTCTCTCCTGCACAGTCTTCCACTGGAGTTTATCTATCATCTCCGTAACGCTTTCGCGATTACTAAATGATCCTGTAACGAAGCGCGCTGCTCTCCGTTGGATCTTCTCTATATCTTCTATCAACCCTATCTGGTACGGATCCCACACTGCTGAGCAGTATTCAAGCAGTGGGCGAACAAGCGTACTGTAACCTACTTCCTTTGTTTTCGGATTGCATTTCCTTAGGATTCTTCCAATGAATATCAGTCTGGCATCAGCTTTACCGACGATCAACTTTATATGATCATTCCATTTTAAATCACTCCTAATGCGTACTCCCAGATAATTTATGGTATTAACTGCTTCCAGTTGCTGACCTGCTATTTTGTAGCTAAATGATAAAGGATCTATCTTTCTGTGTATTCGCAGCACATTACACTTGTCTACATTGAGATTCAATTGTCATTCCCTGCACCATGCGTCAATTCGCTGCAGATCCTCCTGCATTTCAGTACAATTTTCCATTGTTTCAACCTCTCGATACACCACAGCATCATCTGCAAAAAGCCTCAATGAACTTCCGATGTCATCCACAAGGTTATTTATGTATATTGTGAATAGCAACGGTCCTATGACACTCCCCTGCGGCACACCTGAAATCACTCTTACTTCGGAAGACTTCTCTCCATTGAGAATGACATGGTGCGTCCTGTTATCTAGGAACTCCTCAATCCAATCACACAATTGGTCTGATAGTCCATATGCTCTTATTTTGTTCATTAAACGACTGTGGGGAACTGTATCGAACGCCTTGCGGAAGTCAAGAAACACGGCATCTACCTGGGAACCCGTGTCTATGGCCCTCTGAGTCTCGTGGACGAATAGCGCGAGCTGGGTTTCACATGACCGTCTTTTTCGAAACCCGTGCTGATTCCTACAGAGTAGATTTCTAGTCTCCAGAAAAGTCATTATACTCGAACACAATACGTGTTCCAAAATTCTACAACTGATCGACGTTAGAGATATAGGTCTATAGTTCTGCACATCTGTTCGACGTTCCTTCTTGAAAACGGGGATGACCTGTGCCCTTTTCCAATCCTTTGGAACGCTACGCTCTTCTAGAGACCTACGGTACACCGCTGCAAGAAGGGGGGCAAGTTCATTCGCGTACTCTGTGTAAAATTGAACTGGTATCCCATCAAGTCCAGAGCCCTTTCCTCTTTTGAGCGATTTTAATTGTTTCTCTATCCCTCTGTCGTCTATTTCGGTATCTACCATTCTGTCATCTGTGCGACAATCTAGAGAAGGAACTACAGTGCAATCTTCCTCTGTGAAACAACTTTGGAAAAAGACATTTAGTATTTCGGCCTTTAGTCTGTCATCCTCTGTTTCAGTACCATTTTGGTCACAGAGTGTCTGGACATTTTGTTTTGATCCACCTACCGCTTTGACATAAGACCAAAATTTCTTAGGATTTTCTGCCAAGTCAGTACATAGAACTTTACTTTCGAATTCATTGAACGCCTCTCGCACAGCCCTTCTCACACTACATTTCGCTTCGCGTAATTTTTGTTTGTCTGCAAGGCTTTGGCTATGTTTATGTTTGCTGTGAAGTTCCCTTTGCTTCCGCAGCAGTTTTCTAACTCGGTTGTTGTACCACGGTGGCTCTTTTCCATCTCTTACGATCTAGCTTGGCACATACTCATCTAACACATAATGTACGACGGTTTTGAACTTTGTCCACTGATCCTCAACACTATCTGTACTTGAGACAAAACTTTTGTGTTGAGCCAACAGGTACTTTGAAATCTGCTTTTTATCACTTTTTCTAAACAGAAAAATCTTCCTACCCTTTTTAATATTCCTATTTACGGCTGAAATCATCGATGCCGTAACCGCTTTATGATCGCTGATTCCCTGTTCTGCGTTAACTTTTTCAAATAGTTCGGGTCTGTTTGTCACCAGAAGGTCTAATATGTTATCGCCACGAGTCGGTTCTCTGTTTAACTGCTCAATGTAGTTTTCAGATAAAGCACTTAAAAAAATTTCACTGGATTCTTTGTCCCTGCCACCCGTTATGAACGTCTGAGTCTCCCAGTCTATATCCGGCAAATTAAAATCTCCACCCAGAACTATAACATGGTGGGGAAATCTATGTTTATGTCTGAACTAAAGATATCCTTTGAGAATGGGAAGAGTTATCCAAAAATATAATACCATACGACATAAGCAAATGAAAATAAGCAAAGTAGACTAATTTTCATGTTGAACAATCAGTTACTTCAAATACCAATCGAATAGTAAAAACAGCATCCTTGAGGCACCCCCCCCCCCCATTTTGCTGTACCCCACTCAGACCCCAGTGAATCTACCTGGGAACCCGTGTCTATGGCCCTCTGAGTCTCGTGGACGTCTGTCTGTTGTTAAAGTAAGAGAGGAACCAATTGTGAGCTGCTCCCCGTATTCCATAATGGTTCAACTTCTGCAGCAATATTATGTTATCAACGCCTTAGTTAAATCAAAAAATATGGCTAACATTCGAAACCTTTTGTTTAATCCACCCAGTATCTCACAGAGAAAAGAGGATATAGCATTTTCAGTTGTTAAACGACTTCTTAAGCCGAACTGTACATTTAATAGCAATTTATGTGATATAAAATGATCAATTATCATCACATGCACTGCCTTTTCAATAGCTTTAGCAAACAAGATTAACCTATCTTCTAATATGCGTCGTAGGGTCAGTATTGCCTCACGTATTCTTACATTTCTCCAGAGTCCAAACTGATTTTTCATGAGGTCGAATTTTACTAGTTTTCCATTCTTCTGTAAATAATTCGTGTTAGTGTTTTGCAACTATGACTTATTAAATTAATCGTTCGGTAATATTCACACGTGTCAGCGACTTCGCTATCTGCGGAACCGGAATTATTACATTGTTCTTGAAGACTGGGGGTATTTCGCCTGTCTTATACGTCTTGCACGTACCAAACGACTGACGTAACGGCTGCAAAACCTGGCTTGGTGCTTAAGGCAAATTTTCGACCTTTTTTTTATCTTCACTATTAAATTCCTCCAGATTTTTCAAAAATGTAGCTTCAGCACAAGGTAATAAACGGCTTGTTGTTGGCGGAAGGCGATTAAGCCCAATTTCAAGATTTATTCGCAAGAGCTTGCATATGTATATGGACAGGTGCTCAACGAGTTATGGGATCAGAGCTGCCAAAACAGAGTTGCTGATGTACGAGTAGAGGCACTTCCGCGCCGTCCGACGCAGGATTAACGGTGAGTTGGAAGAGCGATTTGCAAGTCCAGCCCGTTAGACGTCGCAGGTCCGTAAATATCACAAAAGATCTCCAGGTGTGACCAACCGCGAAGAATGTCGGAGAACGTCGCTTTCCAAACACGCCGTGATCAGTGCCACGGTTGTGCGAGTATGGCAGCTGCGAGATTAAACGCTACACGCTTTGTTGTCTGCGCCACTACTCCATAGTAAACATTGAAATTACAAGGCCAAGGTGAACACAGTTTTCGCTCGATAGTTTCAGAAGAAATTACACCCACTTTTCCAACGCAGTCCCTTTGATACACTTCATTTGACGTTCTTTCGAATTAGTCCAATTCTCCGAAGAACGCAAAATAGCGGTTATGGTTTACGTAAGATTTTTATTTGACTCCACGCGTTCTCGAGTTAATAATACTCTTGGGCTTGGGTATATGTTCAAGTCAAAGAGCGCCAAATCTAGAAGCAGGATGTAAGTTAGAACAAAAATTCTCCAGTTCTCGAACTACCGTGCTCATATGTAGGCAGGTATATTTTTCAGAAGAATGATAATTTTTTTTTCTCGTGCCACTGAGGTTTCATCCCGTTAACTTTTTCATTCAGTTTTTTGTCCAGGAACACTTGGCTAGTATTCACCGGTTAGTGTTTTTCCCTCTCAAGGAATCACTAAGATAACGGCTTGTGCATCCTAGAAAACACAGTCCAATGCCTTTGCACCGTATGAAAAGTACTTCGCTTTTCAAGGTGCAGCGTCACCAACTCCACCACTGCTTCGGTGTTTCGTTTCTTGCCTGAAGTGGCGCACCCAGATATCATTCACAGTAACAAATGGACGCACAAGTTAGCTGAATGATTTTTGAAAAAGTCCAAACGTTGTAGAGAATATATTTTTACATTTGATTTGGTTAGGAATACAATAAAAGCTGTGTTTATGTCGCACAGCACCATCGTACAGTTAATTCTCCACGCAAAAATATACCACACTCTTTCTTCTGACATGCCTATGAAGTCAGTCAGCTACTTCACACACCTTCAACTGCCGATCGTCAATTATCTAATTGTATTGTTTCAATATGTTTCCATCAGTTATTGTTGTGATCTTCAGAGCGTAGGCTGATGAAGTCCCCAGACAACATGAAAATGGACAACGTGCTAAGCCAATTTTTAGTTGTATAAGTTCAATTTTTAATTGTAGAAATGCATTTAATCTTTGACTACATTGACATAGGATAGTATTTAGAATTTTTTTCACTGATGGCACAGTAAAAGTGTCACCAAACAGGTTACTGTAATTATTTTATGTTGCCTGATGATGATACTAGTTTCGGTGAAAAAGATAGATAATAAATGTTTATTTCATCAGCAACTGTTGGCGGTGTATAAATATGACTTTCTTTAGATTTACTTAACATCAGTGCGGAACAGAAACGTGGGACTTTGAAAATACGGAGAGGAAGCAGTTGGAAGCACTTGAAGCTGTCGACGTTTGTAAAAAAAATTGAGAAGATAAATAACGTACGGAATGCAGAATTTCAGGAAGAAGAAACGGGTTTGTGGGACGTTTGGTAAGGCATAAAGGATTAGTTAAGTTGATACTGAATGTTCAGCAGACAGAAGAAATTGTAGAAACAGACGAAAAAAGTAAGATAATTAATATAAGAGAGAGCAATACAAAGAAAGTTTTCTATTACAAGATTAGTCGAGAATATTTTGAGCACAGCGTAAAAGACTTTAAGGGATGATTTAAGAAGCAATATGAGATTGGACAACCACGTAAAATCAATATTAGGGAAGGCGAACGGAAGAGAGATGTGTTGGAAGGGTTCTGGAAAAGTGTAGAGCATCTGTAGAGGAACTCGCATACAACACGTTAGTGAGATTAAAGCCCGAGTATCTTTCCAGTGTTTGGAGTCCTTACCAATTAGGCTTGATATCAGATATCGAACGAGTTCAGAGATACGCTGTTGGTGCGAAGTACCTTCTCTCCGCCATGCACTGCACAATGTTTTGGTGACTGTCTGCTTAGATGTAAAAACAGGTTAGAGGAGATTTAGATTGAAATAATTAGCTGGAGATGAAACCAGACAGGAGAAGATGGAGGATAGCATCAAACCACTCATACTACTGAGTACTTTAATAAAGTATTTTCTGTTCACAAAATGTGTCGTTTCGATGTACAGCCATATCCTCACTGCGCAGGGTGCCATATGGTTGTGTGGCAGATGACGCGTAGTGCAGCTATACTATTTTTCTCGCCCTTTTCCTGTATTTATATTTCGTATATGGACAAACGAGCAAACAAATCAGTCGTTCAAGAACTTAGGGTGAAGAAGAAGTTGTCCGGTATCTGTTTCCGGCGAATCCTGCATTCTTTGGTCAAATGTAAAGGGGCAGCCAAATGAAAACCTAACATCCGCCACAAAGGGACCATGGGATGGTTCTCTTCAAAAGTAATCCCAACACGCGCTAAGAAATTCATGCCACTGGAGATGAGACGATCAATTCCTGCTTCGTAGAAGGCGGTGAGCCGCTGACGGATCCACAAATGCAGCCACTCTTGCACTTCCTCGTCCGACTGCAACCGACGTCCACGCATGTCTTTTCTTCATGTCGCCAAAGATGTGTAAATCACACGTTGAAAGACACGGACTGTACCGAGGATGTTTCAGTGTTTCCCAAATGAATCCCTGAAGCGTAGACTTCATTCGATTTGGGCAGTGTGGGGACGGGCATTATCTTGCGCAAAGATGATTCCACCCGGCAGAATTCTTGGTCGTTTCGGCTTGATCGCGCGTCGCAATTTCTGCAAAGGGTTTTCGTTGCACTATTCATTGATTCTGGTTCCACGCTCGAGCATAGGGCACCTGCAGTCGAAAAGGAAGGTCATAATGATCTTACTGGAACTTACATGAACACCTTACGATTTCTGTGGCGCGTGAGATGTGTGATGTTTCCACTGTTTACTTTGCCGTTTGCTCTCGAACTGTCCCGTTTAGAGTTCCGGTGCGGCGCACACGCTTTCTGCTTGTAATGTTAAAAAACGGTAAACATTCCGCTGCAAATTTTCGGATTCATTCATGTTAACGGTAGATTGCAATGAATCTAATTTTGGAAGCTGCCTTCCCCACAAATAGATTTATGGTTTTGTGCTATATTAATTCACTCTGGATTGTATCTACTAGATAGAGATTCGATTGCTTCCAGGGGCTGATTCGCAATTATACAACCCAACAGATTCAGATGTTTTAGTCTGCTTACATTTGCTTTCGTTCGGACTCAGTTGTCAAAATTTCATTGGGTTATATACTGGAAAACTGTTAACTTCCACACTGCCCTTTATGATATCTCCTATTAATTTCGTTGTTTCCGATGGTGAAAACCACTTTATAGGGCAACATTTCTGAAACATTTACGAAAGATTAAGTACTATAAACGGAATAAACTTACAGAGGTATCTAAAACCTGTATGACTACACCACTAATTACACAAAGAAATATCGGAGACTCTTGGATAAGTATGGCAACAGCAAGGTATATTGGCAAGAGCAAGGTACATCTTGGTCCAAAAATGCCGTGTAATTCAAGGCCAATTTTTACTTGTATTTTTTACAGTATGATTCCGTTTGCTAACAGAAGCCGAAAGCCCTGAGGGGGAGTTTATACCTATTACGGGGCTGTCGCCTGTCTGCATGTCCTGATACAGACATAGGATGAGTTGCATAAAACGGAATGGTAGGGCAGTTGAACCATCCTGTATATTCACAAAACGCAAAACATCGTTCCCTCTCTTTAGCGCTATGCAGTATGTCTGGCTGGGAAAGCCAGCACGAGATCGTGCCATCAGGCGTTGCATCATGGACTTTGCATGGGGCATCGAAAAAAAAAAAGAAAGAATCTTCTGTGTAACAGGGCAGAACTTGTCAGTTAGAGTTTAGTGGCTCGTCAGCTTATGGTGCTCAGAGACCGTACACTTACTCTATTTGTACAGCGGTTGGAGAAGGAATCACTCATGACCTTAAGGGGACCATTCCGGTATTTATCTGAAATAATATAGAAATAAAGCAGAAAATTAAAATCTCGATCGCCAATCGTGCACGTGATCTGAAACATCTCTGCAATCTAAGATCAGTTTTTACAGTAGTGCGTCACCTCTTTAAGCACGAAAACTCCACTGCAAGTAAGCAGTTGATTGGTAGCAAGTGACAAATACATACCAGACAATCTCTACAGGTGACAAGTAATACTAAAGTATACGATGGTGTGAGTCGTATAATGTTGGGCATTATGCTGATGTAACGTCACACACAGTAAAAAATTTACAGTACAAGATCGTTTGTTTCGTTCGGCAGTGAGAGGGCCGTCAGCATCTAACGCGGGGGAAAGGGAATTTTACCGAATGCGACGTCCGCCCGCGGTAGCTGAGAGGTCAGCGCGACAAAATGTCAATCCTAGGGGCCCGGGTTCGATTCCTGGCTGGGTCGGAGATTTTCTGCTCTCTCGGACTGGGTGTTGTGTTGTCCTAATCATCATCATTTCATCCCTATCGACGCGCAAGTCGCCGAAGTGGCGTCAAATCGAAAGGCCCGGCGAACGGTCTACCCGCGAGAGGCCCTAGTCATCGAATTTAACTATAAACCATGATGCAAGTCGATGAGCGAATGTGATGGTGTCGAATTTATGTATAGACATCAATTATCACGTAGTGATCGGGTTCGTACACGACCATCATGGCGTGATAACTTGATACATTGGCAAATAAGCGCTGTTGACAATTACCATACTACTGCGTTCGCTACTCAACTACATTGGTAATATATCGGTAGACGAAGGCTGCTAATATTCCCAGTATTAGGCAATAATCAGTCGAGTATTTTTCCAGGATACCTGAGCAGATGCTGCTAGCGGACATCCAGCGACTTGTAACTTCATTCCAATTCTGCGCTTGCACAATGGGTGTCACTGAGCGATGTGTGACAAACCAAGTGGCAGAGGTGGCATGAATCAAAAAGCGTTGCAGCATCGTGAGAACGCAGCTTTCACTTCTTGTAGTTTTCCAGAAAGGCGCTGCTTATTGCCAAATTCAGGCAGTCTAAAGGTTGCTGTTACGCAACACGTTCTATACACCACTCCCACTCCCTACATACGGAATTCGAGATTTTGGACTTCCCAACGTTTGTAGGGACACACATAAAAGCGTGGGAACGGGTCTAAAACATATCATTATTATTTTTTACGGGATATGTTGAAACAGTAACACTACTAACCTGCGTACATTATTTTTAACTCTATCTGTTCATAGGTTTAATGTTCTGCGTCATTTTTTACTGTTGGGTGCCAATGTTTTCATTTCTACTTTAGTACTAGAACCGCTAACCTCTAGTATCCATTTTGCATGTTTAAGTCTTTCTATGTATACGTATATTAGTTCGGAAACCACTACACAGAACACATAGTAAAGGCTACTTTGTCTCAATAATATTTATTTTCTATCTCACTCCATTCTATATAGAACGAGGCAATGGTATTGTTTATGTGTATCTCTACTCGCTGTAAGCACTTTCTTTACTATCGCGATACCCAAACGTAATACAGGATACAGGCAGCATAATATTCCTACAGTGTTCTTGGAATACAGGATCTCTAAATTAATTGTATGGGGGTTCCTGAGATCTGCGTCGCCTATCTTACAAAGATTCCTGTTTAAGTTCCCCAAGCATCTCTGTTACATTTTCATATTACGATCCTAGCAACGAGTTTCGGAAACCTTTCAATGTTAATTGTCATGCCCACTTGATAAGGATTCTAAGCGCTGGAGGAATACTGCAGAACTGATCCTACTAACAACTTGTTAGCCATTTCCTTTACAGAGGCACTGCACATACATTCGCTTTCTCTAATATGTGATCGTCGTATTTCATATCGCTTCCTATTATTACCCCAAAATACTTCAACAACATGTTCCTCACTAAATCTGGTACTCAGACGCTATCGGGTTTTTTTCTTTTTGTGATGCTTGGAAGTCGTCTGCCGTTGACTCTTTTTCTGGTATGTATTCGTATGCGTATCGATTAGCACTTTTAAGTCTGAAAGACTCCTATTCCTGTAGCCGTCTGCTAAATTACTTTATCTTTGGTCGGATTTGTAACGCATGTCTTAAGCAAGTCACTTAAACGCTGCGGGGAGACTGAACTAACAATGGCCGCGTGGCCAGTTGACAAAGCAACACACACTGTTCTTCCGCCTGCTGTTGTGTGGACGTGCCGACCTGTATAGTATAGACACTTTGTCTTGTGATAAAAGAAATGGGCACGTCGAGGCGACAACGGTCTCCGTTACGCTGAGATGGTCGTCTGTTAGCGCTGCCTTTCCATCATTACACGTTATGTGGCTTTTCAGATTATTTAGGTGAGATACTTTCGTAGTTTTATTTCACTTGGGCAACGCTAATCCTTTGTTAGAATTCATTGCTTGGTTAGAACACGTGGGTATCAATATCCCACCTATTTAATCATCTGGGCCTGCAAGTTGCTTATCTCATTGCTTTTCCACTCATTAAATAATATTATGGCCGTTAATGCGAATAAAAATGTGATTTTTTCTTTGTCCTTTGGTGGACTTTAACGTAAGACACGTGATTTTGTATTTATTTTCTGAACGTCAACAATATACTTATATATTTTCAGTATTTTTTTCCTGTTACGAAGCTACACTCCTGGAAATGGAAAAAAGAACACATTGACACCGGTGTGTCAGACCCACCACACTTGCTCCGGACACTGCGAGAGGGCTGTACAAGCAATGATCACACGCACGGCACAGCGGACACACCAGGAACCGCGGTGTTGGCCGTCGAATGGCGCTAGCTGCGCAGCATTTGTGCACCGCCGCCGTCAGTGTCAGCCAGTTTGCCGTGGCATACGGAGCTCCATCGCAGTCTTTAACACTGGTAGCATGCCGCGACAGCGTGGACGTGAACCGTATGTGCAGTTGACGGACTTTGAGCGAGGGCGTATAGTGGGCATGCGGGAGGCCGGGTGGACGTACCGCCGAATTGCTCACCACGTGGGGCGTGAGGTCTCCACAGTACATCGATGTTGTCGCCAGTGGTCGGCGGAAGGTGCACGTGCCCGTCGACCTGGGACCGGACCGCAGCGACGCACGGATGCACGCCAAGACCGTAGGATCCTACGCAGTGCCGTACGGGACCGCACCGCCACTTCCCAGCAAATTAGGGACACTGTTGCTCCTGGGGTATCGGCGAGGACCATTCGCAACCGTCTCCATGAAGCTGGGCTACGGTCCCGCACACCGTTAGGCCGTCTTCCGCTCACGCCCCAACATCGTGCAGCCCGCCTCCAGTGGTGTCGCGACAGGCGTGAACGGAGGGAGGAATGGAGACGCGTCGTCTTCTGCGATGAGAGTCGCTTCTGCCTTGGTGCCAATGATGGTCGTATGCGTGTTTGGCGCCGTGCAGGTGAGCGCCACAATCAGGACTGCATACGACCGAGGCACACAGGGCCAACACCCGGCATCATGGTGTGGGGAGCGATCTCCTACACTGGCCGTACACCACTGGTGATCGTCGAGGGGACACTGAATAGTGCACGGTACATCCAAACCGTCATCGAACCCATCGTTCTGCCATTCCTAGACCGGCAAGGGAACTTGCTGTTCCAACAGGACAATGCACGTCCGCATGTATCCCGTGCCACCCAACGTGCTCTAGAAGGTGTAAGTCAACTACCCTGGCCAGCAAGATCTCCGGATCTGTCCCCCATTGAGCATGTTTGGGACTGGATGAAGCGTCGTCTCACGCGGTCTGCACGTCCAGCACGAACGCTGGTCCAACTGAGGCGCCAGGTGGAAATGGCATGGCAAGCTGTTCCACAGGACTACATCCAGCATCTCTACGATCGTCTCCATGGGAGAATAGCAGCCTGCATTGCTGCGAAAGGTGGATATAGTGCCGACATTGTGCATGCTCTGTTGCCTGTGTCTATGTGCCTGTGGTTCTGTCAGTGTGATCATGTGATGTATCTGACCCCAGGAATGTGTCAATAAAGTTTCCCCTTCCTGGGACAATGAATTCACGGTGTTCTTATTTCAATTTCCAGGAGTGTATTTTCCACTCTTCTGATCCTCACATGTGTTCGCGAGCGAATTACCTTTCGTGTACATTATATTTAAAGCAGAGAACGAGAGAGAGAGAGAGAGAGAGAGAGAGAGAGAGAGAGAGAGAGAGAGAGAGAGTACGGCGCGTCGACAGTGATGATACCGTCCTATTAACACGTGAACATTGTAAGGCTCTCTAACCAGCTCGGGATTTTGATGATCTAACGCTCCAACTGAATAGAATTTGGCACGATATTCATTAGGAGGACATTCAACAACTCTCGCGGTGAGCAATAGTCATCATGATTTGGACTGTCAATTTATATGACGCATCGGTGTTCGCATTCGTCTTTCGCATTTCTCATATACAGATAGCGTGTAGCTACGCCAGATATGTTGTAGGGATAATGGTTTCACTTTGGTTTCAGCCCTCTTTAACTGTTCCGTTGTTCTATGAGAAAGTCCATATCACTATGCAGTATACACATTACGACAAAAAAAGAACGCACAATGAAGGAATTACCCGAGTGGGACGGAAGTCATTAGATATGATGTACAAGTACAGATAAACAAATGATTAGAATTTCAGAAAAACTGGATGATTTAATCAAGAGAAAGAGCTTCACAAATTGAGCAGTAACACGTTGGTCCACCTCTAGCCATTATGCAAGCAGTTATTCAGCTTGGCATTAATTGATGGAGTTGTTGGATGTCCTGCTGAGGAATATCGTGCCAGATTCTGTCCAACTGGCGCGTTAGACCGTCAAAATCCCAAGCTGGTCACAGGGCCTTTCCCATAATAATACTTCAAACATTCTGAGTTGGGGAGAGACCCGGGGAGAGATCTTGCTGGACAAGGTAGGGTTTGGCAGGCACAAAGACAAGCAGTAGAAACTCTCAACGTGTGCGGGCGGGTAGAAGCACTCACTGTGTATGGGGGGGGGGGGGGCATTGTCTTGATGAAATGTACACCATGGATGGCTTGCCATGAAGTGCAACGAAACGGGCCATAGAATATCGTCGACGTACCGCTGTGCTGTAAGATGCCGCGTATAACAACCAAAGTGGTCCTGCTATGAAAAAAAAAGAAAAAATGGCACTCCAGGCCATCACCCGGCTATCGGGCCGTTAGATGGGTGACAGGTTGGTATCTGACAGTTGTCCGGACCGTCTCCAAACACGTCCTCGGTGGTCATCGGAGCTCAGTTCGAAGCGGAATTCATCGCTAAAGGAAACTGTACTCCAGTCAATGAGGCTCCAGGCGGAATGTGCCCGACGCCACTGCAAACGGGCTTGTTGGTGTGCAGATATCAATGGTGGTCGGCGCAAGAGATGCCGTGAGCTCAGTACCCTCCCTGTGAGCCGCCTACTAATGTTACCTGAAGCACCAGTTGCACGTCGGGTCAGTGGCAATCTTGACGCTGTGTTCGGCCATGATCCACCAATTCCAGCCAACATCGTCGAATAGTCCTATTCAAATGTAAAGCGATTCGCCAATTACTTGAACCTGCTTCTTTGGGCCCAGCTACAGTCTTATCTCAAATGCTGACATTTGCGTATACTGCTCACGCACCTGTCTGCGAGGAGTGGTTACTGCCCAGCTGAGTACACGGAACGGAATTCGCAAAGACTTTATGCCCTGGTGTTGACTTGTCCACTGTTTAACATCCTTGCTAGCTGCACAGTGAAATTGTGCTGCAGCGTCACACATTTATCCACCAGCCGCCAAAGTTTACAATTTTGCTTTGTCCTTTGATACCTCTATGAATATAAGTTTGTGACCAATTTTCATAACTCATTCGTTATGTGTCATCTTTTTTTTCTTAGATTGTAAAGTAAAGTTAATTAGACAGCATTTTTGTTCACTTACGTGTCAGATATCATGTAAAGGGGTATCCTTGGGAACACTAAAATTTGGGGTCATAGTACCACATGAGCTCATAGCTCAAAAACTAAAGTTGTGAAACGTTCATTATATGCATTATATTACATTTTTTGCCTGCCTATATTTGTTTTTCCTCTGTGCTGCTCCTTTCTGCGCCAGGTTAACTATTCTTTTATGTCGTTCCACTGCTACACTTACCTGACCCTATTTCTGATAACCATTTTCCACATAACGCTTTTATAACCCTTTCTCAGCACTTTTAACTATTGTATAGGTCACCATCCATTTGGGGAGATTACTGGGAGTAATTTATTGGAAACTGAAAAGTTTCTTTCACATTCAATATTATCTTCCGTACTCGGAACACCTTCCATGGTATTCATTTAAGGCTGGAAGTGGATGGCACCAGCAAGGGTTGCTGAGACGCCATACAATGCGAGCGGTGCCAGTGACAAGCAACAGGACGTGTGTAAGAGTTGTCACATGTGGTGATGGGGTGCTAGCAGAGTGTGGGTCGAAGAGGCTGCTGCGATCTCTCTCTCTCTCTATCTCCATCTTCCGAATCTCCAAACCGACAGCTTACACTTCTCCTTCACGAATCTTTCTCATTTTTTGGACTTCGGGTCATCTCCTATACACCGTGATGGCTCCTCCAGGTGGCTGGTGGCATGTACGCCATCCCGAGGGCAGGGTATATTTTTACGTTGTAGACCTTTACTTTATTTGAAAATCCTCTGGTCGCCCTTATACTTCGTGTCCAGAAAATCTCTCAGCACTTGGCGTTCTTCCCTGGTACACTACCCAGTTAATTTTCAGCATTCTTCGATAGCACCAGATGCCAGTTGTTTCCAGTTTCTTATTTCCGAAGGTCCATGTTTCATTACATACAATGCTGTACTCCAAGACGTAAGTTTCCAGAACATCTTCCTGATTTCGAAGTCAGTATCTGACACTAGTAGGTCTCTTCTAGTGCAGAAAGTTTTCTGTGTCTGTTCCAGTTTACTTCTGGTATCTTCTTTCCTTCGACTATTTCACGTACTCTTGCTTTCTAGATTTCCTTTGCCTCTCCTAATGTTGTGTCATTTCCAGTTTTTATTTTAAACTAGTCGTTAATGTTCTTTGTACCACTCTTCATTAGGTTAGTCTTTCCTTTATTTATCCTTAAGTCTCATTCTGTGCTAAGTATGTCGTCTATTTCCTTCGACATGTCTTGTAAGTCTTCTTTATGTATGGCAAAAGTTTTCCGTTACGAGAAGGCTGCGTGTTAGATAACGGTCGAACCGGATTTTACTTCAGAAAGTAAAAGGAGTAAGAAAATGAGTAAAGTAAGAAAGATTCGCTCCAAAAGATATGGAAACTTTTCACAACTCTTTTATATGGAACAGCGTGGAACATACTACCGCTGCAGTTCCTTTCGTTGAAGGCGCATATGTTTACATACTGTGGAAATAGCACTTTCGTTTGCATGAAATGTTTAGACAACTCTGCAATATGAACGACGCCACTATGTGCAGACTTTCATAGCCTGTAGTCTTGGCACGAGATCAAAACAAATAGCAATCGGAGTTGGCCCGTCAGCTTACGTCGTAAGGTAACACTTCCGTAAATTTGTCCAAGTACAGTGATGTGTATTTTCCACTAGAGGTGGATGAGTCGTGTCTGCGTATTTGGACACCACAAAAAGACTTGTAGAGCAAGATAACGGAAGAGCTGGGCCTTTTTTCAATTCAGTGTGCACATTAATTCCAAGAGGGCAGGGCGGTGGTTGTTGAATCACAGAGAGATGGGAAATAAGGAATATTTGGGAGGGGATACTAAGGTGTCAATGCACTCTGGTTTAGAAATAAATTTAAATGAGATGGACTACCTATGAAGAAGTGAAGTTCCCGACCTGCATATTGCGCATTTCTTTAAAAACTGCGAGGAATTTTTATGGGGCCTATGTTGAATTTAGAAAAAAACTTTGAGAAGAACGTCGAACACTGAATTAATTAGAAATGTACGACAATGCGCCACTAAACAGTATTTGGTGACTCAAGTTAGTAGGGAACGATGTCAAAAAGATAAACAACGCGTCATTACTGACTGACAAAACGAAATGTAAAGTGCGGATTTTAGAGAATGAAGAAAGATTTGGATTGAGCATCCCATCGTCAGTGAAGTCCTTAGAAAAAAAGTATAAACTCGGATTACGAGAAGGTTGGCGGTGACAAGTCGACATTTATCTTAAGCGATTTAGGGAAACCACGAAACACTTATACTGGACGGCCAGTAGATACTTGAACCTCTGACCTCAGAAGAGCAAGTTTGCTGTCTTAACCACTGCACCACTTCACTCGGTATGTTACTGGATCGTCTCGTGATACTCACAACAACATTGCCGTTCCCTGAAGTCTGCAGCGTGGCACCGAACCATTGGTACGATTTGTTCTCGACGTCATAGCCCGAATAGTTCCTCTGGTTGCCTGAAATAAAACAGAAACAGCGGATGAAACTCTGCCACTGGAATTCATTTGCAGTGTAATATCGGTTAGTGACACACTCAATAAGAGGCGTAATAGTGTTTTGTAAAGCAATTACGGATGATATTGCGCTTACAGAGATGCATTGATAGACCGAAACATTACGATGACCTGTTTAGCAGCGTAGTGGATCTACAGGGTTATTACAAATGATTGAAGCGATTTCACAGCGATTTGAGATATTTTCACAATGCTTTGCACGCACATACAAAAACTCAAAAAGTTTTTTTGGGCATTCACAAATGTTCGATATGTGCCCCTTTAGTGATTCGGCAGACATCAAGCCGATAATCAAGTTCCTCCCACACTCGGCGCAGCATGTCCTCATCAATGAGTTCGAAAGCATCATTGATGCGAGCTCGCAGTTCTGGCACGTTTCTTGGTAGAGGAGGTTTAAACACTGAATCTTTCACATAACCCCACAGAAAGAAATCGCATGGGGTTAAGTCGGGAGAGCGTGGAGGCCATGACATGAATTGCTGATCATGATCTCCACCACGACCGATTCATCGGTTTTCCTATCTCCTGTTTAAGAAATGCCGAACATCATGATGGCAGTGCGGTGGAGCACCATCCTGTTGAAAGATGAAGTCGGTGCTGTCGGTCTCCAGTTGTGGCATGAGACACGCGTGAAACTTGCCCGCACGCGTTCAACCGTTTCTTCGCTCACGGCAGGCCGACCCGTTGATTTCCCCTTACAGAGGCATCCAGAAGCTTTAAACTGCGCATACCATCGCCGAATGGAATTAGCAGTTGGTGGATCTTTGTTGAACTTCGTCCTGAAGTGTCGTTGCACTGTTATGACTGACTAATGTGAGTGCATTTCAAGCACGACATACGCTTTCTCGGCTCCTGTCGCCATTTTGTCTCACTGCGCTCTCGAGCGCTCTGGCGGCAGAAACCTGAAGTGCGGCTTCAGCCGAACAAAACTTTATGAGTTTTTCTACGTATCTGTAGTGTGTCGTGACCATATGTCAATGAATGGAGCTACAGTTAATTTATGAAATCGCTTCAATCATTTGTAATAGCCCTGTACATTTAGAACGCAATGCAGCAGCGATTATGGGTGACCTGAATTTGACTAGTCCTTGGTAGGTTTCCGGAACCATATTGCTCCAGATATACACGCACAGGGCATGCAGTCCCGCATATTACGGGATGGTGGTTTGTGTGCGCGGAGCTGGGACCAGATGGCGTCCCAGGAGAATTACATCGGGCTCAGATCGGCCGAATTTGGTAGCCAAGGCATGAAGAGTTCACTGTCATGCACCTCAGTCCAATGTAGCACTGTTCCGGCATTGTGACATGGACAGGTATCCTGCTGGAAGATGCGATGCCATCGCCGTCGGGAAAGCCATCAAACATCGAGGCGTGTAGCGGGCTCGCAATAGTGTTCACGTAGTGCACAGCAGTCATGGCGCCTTCGATACTACCAGAGGTCATACTCAAACCGAAATGAGCGTCCACCGTAGTATGCAACTGCCCCTGCTGGTCTCTATCCGCGACGCGGTGCATACAGGTATTTCCAGCATCCCCTCGACTAGGTCACGGTTTCCCAAATTGTGTTCCGCAGAATACTGGTGTTCCGTGGGAGTGAACAAAGGCTACGCGAAAAATTACACCACTATCCATTAAACTTGCTACACCACGAAGATCACGTTCTACAGACGCTAAATTTAACCGACAGGACGAAGATGCTGTGACATGAAAATGATCAGCTTTTCAGAGTATTCACACTAGTTTGGCGCCGGTGGCGACACCTACAACGTCCTAACATGACGTAAGTTTCCAACCGATTTCTCATACACAAATAGCAGTTGACCGGCGTTGCCTGGTGAAACGTTGTTGTGATGCCTCGTGTAAGGAGGAGAAATGCGTACCATCACGTTTCCGACTTTCATAAAGGTCGGATTGTAGCCTATCGCGATTGCGGTTTATCGAATCGCGACATTGCTCCTCGCGTTGGTCGAGATCCAACGACTGATAGCAGAATATGGAATCGGTGGCTTCAGGAGGGTAATACGGAATGCCGTGCTGGATCCCAACGGCCTCGTATCACTAGCAGTCGAGTTGACAGGCATCTTATCCGCATGGCTGTAACGGATCGTGCAGCCACGTCTCGATCCCTGAGTCAACAGATGAGGAGGACGTTTGCAAGACAACAACCATCTGCACGAACAGTTCGACGACGTTTACAGCAGCATGGACTATCAGCTCGGAGACCATGGCTGCGGTTACCCTTGACGCTGCATCACACAAAGGAGCGCCTGCGATGGTGTACTCAACGACGAACCTCGGTGCACGAATGGCAAAACGTCATTTTTTCGGATGAATCCAGGTTCTGTTTATAGCATCATGATGGTCGCATCCGTGTTTGGCGACATCGTGGTGAACGCACATTATAAGCGTGTATTCGTCATCGCCGTACTGGCGTGTTACCCGGCGTGATGGTATGGGGTGCCATTGGTTACACGTCTCGGTCACCTCTTGTTCGCATTGACAGCACTTTGAACAGTGGACGTTACATTTCAGATATGTTACCACCCGTGGCTCTGCCCTTCATTCGATCCCTGCGAAATCCTACATTTCAGCAGGATAATGCACGACCGCATGTTGCGTGTCCTGCACGGGCCTTTCTGTAAATAGAAAATGTTCGACTGCTGCCCTGGCCAGCACATTCTCGAGATCTCTCACCAATTGAAAACGTCTGGTCAATGGTGGCCGAGCAACTGGCTCGTCACAATACGCCAGTCACTACTCATGATGAACTGTGGTATCGTGTTGAAGCTGCATGGGCAGCTGTACCTGTACACGCCATCCAAGCTCTGTTTGATTCAATGTCCAGGCGTATCGAGGCCGTTATTACGGCCAGAGGTGGTTGTTTTGGGTACTGATTTCTCAGGATCTATGCACTCAAATTGCGTGAAAATGTAATCACATGTCAGTTCTAGTATAATATATTTGTTCAATGAATACCCGTTTATCATCTACATTTCTTCTTGGTGTAGCAATGAACAGTAGTGTGCGAATAACAAGGGTTTTTTCTACATTTTAACGATGGTAATGGTTTAAAAATTTTGTTATAATCTCTGCGTTATTAGTTAACTGAGTATAACAAGTTTTTCTCTTTTTTTAAAATTTGATTAAACTTAGAATTGTTTAAGATTTCTGGCGGAGGAAGAGTTTGGGTACCTCTGTACTAACTGATGGCATATTCGGACTAGTGTAAAAAGAAACATGATTGATTCGAGCGAACGACACATTTCCACTGACGCTCGGTCCGATGTAGATGGTCGCGTGCTCAATACCATCGTGAATGACGACTTCGTTAGGCCAACATGGGGATCTGTAATGGTTGTCTGCGGTGGCGTCCTATGCTGACCAACGTACGCTGAACAGTGTGCTTCGAAACACTTGTGTCTCCACCAGTGCTACAGAGTGTTGTCAGACTCGCCATAGATCGCTGCCTTTTCTACTTTATAAAGCGGCAAAGACTCTGACCACCAATTTCCGTGACAGGCCGTGGTCTTTACAGGGATGCTCACGACAGTAACATGCTAACTGCCGTCCAACTTCGCAATTTTCCTATGCTTGATCCCGGGAACCGGAAAATGACAATTTTCCCTTCTTAAAGGCACTGATATCAGTGGATATCTCCACTTGCGGCCGGTATCGCCGCAGGAATGATTCCCCATTCATTTCTGCTTCGTTTATATGCAATGCGCAAAGGAACTGAATGGCCACGTTTTTGAAACACAGTCATTTTTTCTCTCATTGTGACGCAGAGGCGTTAAATCTGGCTCAAAGCTGTCTACAAACTTCCTCTGCAGTGGTGCAAAAGTGTGGCGCCCTGACGCCTCACCGTCGGGCTCGACGACGCATCAGACAGCGAAGTGTCGACACATGCGATAAAAAGGCCAGAGTTCATATGAGGTACAACGTGGGTTAATGTCAGACTGGTACCAAATTTCACCACAATTCTGCCCGACGCCATATGGACGTGTTACACGATGACAACCGTTATCCAGACATCACGCCTCACCTCTTCTCTTGACACCCTTGGGATATATGTCAGAAAAGCGATAGCCAGCGTTCAAATCATGCGGTTTTCTTACGGATGGGTGAAGGAAACATTTCAGACACACCGCCGCTCAAGACTGAGAAGAAAAGGCCTCACGAGGTGGCATGAAGGGCCTAAATGAAACCACCTCTTCCCTTGGGGCGATCATTTAGACACATTTCGCCGTCGCAGTGAGATGTGAAACACAACGACGTTCTTGGCAAACTTTTACACTGCTAGTACCCCCTGACGATCCGAACCTTCTCCAAGACAGTACAGAGCTCCAACACCACGGAACGACCCCTTCATAGTAAGACCACAATTTTTGCTCTGGTATAGAGGGTGGATCCACTATGGATCACAACCTCTCAACGAAATATAAACGTGATTCGAAGCAGCAAACGGCGTTTGCAGTTTTTCAGCCTTCCTGTGGTGTGATCACAAGGTGGAGGGGGGGGGGGGGGGAAGGTGCAACGTTGAAACGTGAGTGAATAAAATGGCAAACAGTCCCCTAGTCCCTATTCTGAGTTGCCACTGCAACCAACGAGCCTCCCACTCTCTCAGCTCAGCAACACTCTCTGTGCCAACTGCATAACTTTGCTGAGCACTTTAGAAACGTACAGAAGCTCCTGTTGACCGATTCTTATGACTTTGTGGGCTTCTGTTCTATCGCCCTCTGGGCATGCGGAATCTGAGTGACGTCAGGGGGGTTGCCTACCTGCACGTGTACAGGAGTCTGTTCAGGGGTGTGTGTCTTTCCAGGTATGTTTTTAAAGTGCTCAAAAGGAACGTGCAGGTGGTACCGGGAGTGCTGCTGAACAGAGGGATTTCAGACCATTGACGCCCTTTAGGCCACCTTCTGTGGCCTTTCAGTGTCGATTCTCGGTTGTGTGTGTCTAAAATGTTTTCCACAGGCATCCATAACGAAACAGCATGATTTCAACGCTGAGTGTCGCTGTTTCGACCTCCATCGCAGCGGTATCAAGAAAAGGGGTGAGGAGTGGATAACAGTGGGGGGGGGGGGAGGGGAGTGACGATCTTTCCCTTGTGTGGTACGTCCGGGATGGCGTTGGACACAATTGTGGAAAAATGTGGTGGCAATGTGGCAGCATTAAACCATGCTACACCTCACATCAACTTTTGAACTCTGGCCTTTCTGTGGTGTCACCGCCAGACACCACACTTGCTAGGTGGTAGCCTTTAAATCGGCCGCGGTCCGTTAGTATACGACGGACCCGCGTGTCGCCACTGTCAGTGATTGCAGACCGAGCGCCGCCACACGGCAGGTCTAGAGACACTTCCTAGCACTCGCCCCAGTTGTACAGCCGACTTTGCTAGAGATGGTTCACTGACAAATTACGCTCTCATTTGCCGAGACGATAGTTAGCATAGCCTTCAGCTACGTCATTTGCTACGACCTAGCAAGGCGCCATTATCATTTGCTATTTATCTTGTGATGCATGTACCTTCAGACCGATGTTCACCAATTATGGATTAAAGTTAAGTATTCCAGTAGTTACGTATGTTCTTTCCTACTATAACGTCCTTGTCCAGTTCCAGACCACACGCCAGCCTGCGTGAGCTTAAACGCGTGCCGTTCGGCTTCCTCTCATAGTGGTTTGGCTGTCTTGTCAAGTCACAACACTTTCTTTCGCCTGTGTCGACACCTTGTTGTTTGATGGTGAAGTTGAAGGGCGCTACGCTTTTGCACCATTGCAAAGGCAGGTTGCAGGAATCTTTAACGCAAATTTCAAACTGTCACGTCGCACATAGGGTGCATGACGGAGTTTCAAAAACGTGACAGTTAAATACTTTTGCTCAGTGTACTTTCCTTGTTGAATCACGTACCCCCAATGCATCTTCTAGTAAATCTCATCAGGCTGGAAACGTTCGTTAAACAATACTTCCAACTAGCTAAGGATCCCACGCTCTGCTATACGATCTCTTCCCACAGAGAATGTACACGCCCACCAAACTACCACAGGAAACCACTCCCACACCGGTGTGTGGGAGCACACTTTATCGCTATGAATAACTTGATACTCAAAATCAGCACCGTCCCATAGGCCCCATGACTCTTCTGTTGCCCTCGCGAGGGCTACCAGCCGACTTCCCATTTCGCAAGGTCCATAAACTGTTCTACGAAATTCTTTTAACATTTACACCCTTTAGCTCAATATCTTTGGGAATATTTTCATGGGCCATTTCTTGTCCTATTAACATGACTGTGCTCTGTCAAACCCAAAGTCTTTGCATCAAACGTCTAGGGCTTATCACTTCGTGGGAAACAACTTTTATGAGAGACAAAATGTTCGCTGACGCTTCTCGGCGACGCTAGGTGTCCTTTTAGTATTCAGCGGCCATGGTTCCACAATATTTCACCGAACTGGCAGAGTCTACTAACTTGGTGTGCTCTGCAGTATCTGCCCCAGTAAACTGAGTGAATTTCAACAAGAAAACCTTAAGAATGAGTGTCTGTAAGTGGAGACGGAGATATATACACTATGTGATCAAAAGTATCCGGACACGTGGCTGAAAATGACTTACAAGTTCGTGGCGCTGGAAGTCAATACGGTGTTGGCCCACCCGTAGCCTTGATGACAGCTTCCACTCTCGCAGGCATACGTCCAATAAGGCGCTGAAAGATTTCTTGGGGCATGGCAGCAAATTCCTCTCGGAGTGCTGCACTGAGGAGAGGTATCGCTGTCGGTCGGTGAGGCCTGGCACGAAGTGGGCGTTCCAAAACATCCCAAAGGGATGCAGGTCACGACTCTGTGCAGGCCAGTACATTACAGGGATGTTATTGTCGTGTAACCACCGCGCCATAGGCAGTACATAATGAACAGGTGCTCGATCGCGTTGAAAGATGCAATCGCCATCCCCGAATTGCTCTTCAAGAGTGGGAAGCAAGAACGTGCTTAAAACATCGATGTAGGCCCTTGATGTGATATTGGGGGTGCAAGCCCCCGCCATGAAAAACACGACCAACGATAACACCACCGCCTCAGAATTTTACTGTTAGCACTACACACGCTGGCAGATGACGTTCACCGGGCATTCGCCATACTCACACCCTGCCATCGGATCGCCACATTATGTACCGTGATTCTCACTCTACACAACGTTTTTCCACTGTTCAATCGTCCAATGTTTACGCTCCTTACACCAAGCGAGGCGTAGTTTAGCATTTACCGGCATGATGTGAGGCTTATGAGCAGCCGCTCGACCATGAAATCCAAGTTTTTTCACCTCTCACCTAACAGTGGATCCTGATGCAATCTAGAATTCCTGTGTGATGGTATGGATAGATGTCTGCCTATTACACATTACGACTCTCTTCAACTGTCGGCGGTCTCTGTCAGTCAACAGACGAGGTCGGCCTGTACGCTTTTGTGCTGTACGTATCCCTTCACGTTTCCGCTTCACTATTACATCGGAAACAGTGGACATAGGGATGTTTAGGAGTGTGGAAATCTCGCGTTCATACGTATGACACAAGCGGCACCCAATCACCTGACCACGTTCACAGCCCGTGAGTTGCGCGGAGCGCTCTATTCTATAACTCTCACGATACCTAATAACTACTGAAGTCGCTCATATGGAGTACCTGGCAGTAGGTAGCAGCACAATGCACATAATATGAAAAACGTATGTTGTTGAGGGTGTCCGGATACTTTTGATCACAGAGTATTTTAAGAGCGAATCAGACGCTTTAATTTTGTTGGCTTTACCCCCTTTCAATGGAGAAGATGCCTGGATTACAAGCAACACACTAGGCATAAGCACGCCGCAATGTACCTCCCCCTTGCTGCATGTCGGTATCATAACGAATACAAATGCACGGGAAGCGTGAGCGAACGTTTTGTTTCTAAAAAAAGTTGTCCGCCGTTACGTGATTTAGCACCACTAGATGTGTGATGCAAAGACTCTGAAATACCTTCCGTTTACATTTTGGTACTACATCGTGGAACCTGTATCTCTGAACGAGCACGCGCCGAGGTGATGGGAACATCTATCTTCGCAAAGCACTTTGCAGTCACAGGCAGCTGGACGACTGACATGTCTCGTGGGAGGCTCGTTGGTTGCGGTGGCAACTCAGACACTTTGCTGCGAGGCTTCGCTTTTACTACAGATGAACGGCGTTTTGTGATTCATATGCTATTGTTGCTGCCTTGGCTCTGGTCGGCCACACGGTCGTCGTTGGCTGGTCACTGTGCTTTCTTCGATTTATACTGCTGCAACTGTTGGTGAGATCGCTACCTGCTCTTGATTTAAGCGATATATTGCAAGTACAATTGGTTGAATTCATTTAGGATGAACTTATTTTTCCGATGTCATGGTTATGTGCAGCAAATCTTTCACTTTTCTTTGGCTTTCGGACTGAAATAGAAACTTAGTTCTTTGTGGATGGGTCTGACTCATGTGCCCACGTGGAATGGGATATCCATGCATTCTATCGGCATCCATGCAAATATTTCGCATATTTCCAACGTTAAGAGTATTATTATATATTACGTGACTTTCAGCATTTTAGGCTAAGTAATCATACAGGGGACAGATGGTAAATGCAACAGCATAGGCAGTACTCGCTACAGATTAACTCTCAGTAAATGATCATATAAAAGTTCATTTTGTCTCCAAGGAGGTTTCCAGTACACTAAGATTTCATAATCTTTTTTTTTAATGACTAAATAATCATTATCAGGATCTATCATTTCCTTCTTCCAACGACCATGCCGCATCGGAGACACCGCTCCTCGCCGGAACACCGAAATCAGGCGACATCAGGCCCGATTAGTACTTCTACTCGTATAGGTGGGGGCGCTGGCTCGGGGGACAAACAAGCTGCCGTCTTGGTGACCAATTGAAAGACTTGTACCAGGCCTTTGAGGCCGCACGTTACTATTATTTCCTCCGGATAATAAGAATCTGTTGTCCGATGGACTTACGAAAGTTTACTGTTGTCGCTGCCTTAATAAATTGTCAGACATGTATTTGCATTGGCTTACCGTAGAAATGAATGTAAACAACTTGCAAATAAAACTTATGTAATTAGCATCTTAAATTTTTGCGATACGTAAATGACCCATTAAATTTCGGGCCTAAAGCTTTATAAGCAGCATTTCTTCTCATCTGACCGTATATCTTTCCACAGTCACTCTCAAGATGAGGGAAAGATATACTGCAAAAATATTAGCAGAAGATGTAGTGCTTATATGGCTGCACACCGAAATTTAATTTATCAGTACTTGTTTAGTCTGAGGTATTAATTGTAAATACGACAGTCAGTTTTCGAGCTAATTACACTTCCCACTAAGGCTTTTCAGAACTTCTTTTCCAGTAGGTGCTGGAAAACACCGACCACCATGGGAAGTCACACTCCCTTAACCCGACTTTACGAAAAGACAAGGCCATCACCTGAAGGCTAAAGAATGGTAGCCATCCCCCAGACATGGGAAACCAGTACTGACGTTCCCAATGGCGACGTTCCCAATGGCCTACGAGTGCTACCTGAAAATGATTTTTTTTTCTTCTTTAGTTCCCAGTCTTCTGACTGCTTTGATGCATCCTGCCACGGCCGGCCGCTGTGGTCGAGCGGTTCTAGGCGCTTCAGTCCGGAACCACGCGGCTGCTACGGTCGCAGGTTCGAATCCTGCCTCGGGCACGGATGTATGTGATGTCCTTAGTTAGGTTTAAGTAGTTCTAAGTTCTAGGGGACTGATGACCTCAGATGTTCCGTCCCATAGAGCCATTTGAGCCATCCTGCCACGAGTTCCTCTCTTGTGCCAACCTTTTCATTTCAGAGCAGTAATTGCAACCTATGTCCTCCATTGTTTGCTGGATATATTCCGGTTTCGGTCTTTCTATACTGTTTTTGCCCTTTACAGCTTCCTCCAGTACCATGGAAGTTATTCCTTGATGCCTTACACATGTCCTACAATCCTGTCCCTTCTTCTGCATGTTTCCTTGCCGATTCTGCAGACAATCTCCTCGGTCCATACCTTATCAGTCCACCTAATTATCAGTGTTGATTTGTAGAACAACTTGTCCACTGCTTCGATTCTCTTCTGATTCTCCCACAGTCCTTGTTTCACTGCCATGCAATGGTGTGCTCCAAATATACAGCCTCAGAAATTTTTTCCTCAAATTAAAACCTGTGTTTCATATAGTAGATTTCTCTTGGCCAGGAAGCCCTTTCTACCTGTGCTGGTCTGCTGCTTATGTCCTTCTTGCTCCGTCAATCATGGATTATTTTGCTGCCTAGGTAACAGAATTCCTCAGCTTCGTATACTTCTTGATCCCAAATTCCGATGTTAATTTTCTCGCTGTCCTCATTTCTGTTACTTCTCATTATTTACGTCTTTCTTCGATTTACTGCCAATCCATATTCTGTACTCATTAGACCATTCCTTTTAACAGATTCTGTAGTTCTTCTTTAATGTCAACGGCGAACCTTATCATCAATATCCTTTCACCTTGAATTTTAATCTCACTCATGACCCATTCTTTTAGTTCCGCCAGTGTTTCTTTGATGTATGGATTGCACAGTAGGGCTGAAAGACTATATTTCTGTCTTCCACCATTTTTAATGCGAGCGCGTCGTTCTTAGCCTTCCAGTCGTATTATATATGCTACAAAGTGAATGAAACGCCACTTTGGAGTCTGTGCAGACAAGGAAGATTTTCGAACTTTCGGCTGGAATCACAAACTTCCATATTCAGCATAGACGGTGCTGAGGTTGTACGTATTGAAGCAACCCTCTGGTTCATGGTACACGTTGTGGCGGTGTATCTACCTCTAAAAAGACAAGACGCCGCATAAGAGCAGGCAGTGTGTGATGCACTCTAGCGCGTTCCGGACGCTGCTGATTAGTCGGCCCAGTTGGCGGTGCATCGCCCCGAGCCCGGAGTGCTCGTTATAACGAGTGTTCTGCTCAGCGTCAGCACGAGCAGCTGCTGCTCTGTGACCCACTAAACACTTTGAAGGGGCGTCCCAGTCGGCCAGCGCGCGCCGGCCCACGTGTTCAGTGTGGCCTCTGCCTCTACTGCTGCCCTGCCAACATTGGGGCGGCGTATTGCGAATTGAGTGAGCAAAACTTGATGATTCCAGATGGGAAACCTCGACGTCCACTGTCACGGTTTTAAGGAGTACGACTTCCGTACAATTAATTCAAATTCCATCGTTTACGTGAATCTCTCTTGGACACACTTTGGTCAAGCATTTATTAATGGTTCTCGATGTCGAAATACTTGAGCTGAAGGATGTACATTCTTTGACCCAATACAAAAATATTTCGATGGATTTCGATTGCCCTCCCATTGTTCTATTTTTACTGTGGAAGGTTTGATTAATAGAAAAGGTGTAAAAGATCCAACAGAAATCGACACATCTGCACATATACTATGTGTGTGTGTGTGTGTGTGTGTGTGTGTGTGTGTGTGAGAGAGAGAGAGAGAGAGAAAGAGAGAGAGAGAGAGAGAGAGAGAGAGAGAGAGAGAGAGAGAGAGGGCGAGAGGGCGGGAGGGGGAGAGTTCAAAATGGCTCTGAGCACTATGGGACTCAACATCTTAGGTCATAAGTCCCCTAGAACTTAGAACTACTTAAACCTAACTAACCTAAGGACATCACACACACCCATGCCCGAGGCAGGATTCGAACCTGCGACCGTAGCAGTCCCGCGGTTCCGGACTGCAGCGCCAGAACCGCTAGACCACCGAGGCCGCTGAGGGTGAGAGTGTAGAGCTTGCAGGCACTCAACAGCGAGATTAGCAGTGCCCTTACATACGTTAAAAGAATGCGAATAAAAATACTAAAGTTGTTGTCAAACAGTGTGGCGGAGACTTATAAAGTGACACACATGCGCTCACTCCCACCTCACTCACATTGACCCATACAGTGACTCCCACATGCCTCAAGACATGGAGAAAATGTGAAAGGTGCTCTACATGGGATAAAAACAGAAGTAAAACGACAGAGGACCTAAAAGAAAGGCACAGGGAATTGTGACTGGCTAGCCACTTACAAAAAATATGGGTGATCCAGTCAGTCTGTCAGCACACTAGGAACATCTCCCTAAAATTTGGGGAAACAAGTACAAAAAACATGGGTGAGCCAGTCACTCTGTTAGCGCACTAACAACATCTCCCTAAAATTTGAGGATACAGGTACAAAAAACATGGGTGAGTCAGTCACTCTGTTAGCATACTAAGAACATCTCCCTAAAATTTGAGGAAACAAGTACAAACAACATGGGTGAGCCAGTCATTCTGTTAGCACACTAAGAACAATTCCCTAAAATTTAAGGAAACAAGTAGGACAAATCATATAATTGTAAAACTCTCACCACATTCGTTTGAACGCCACTGATAGGGGGCTGATCTATCGACAAATCTGCCGCTACCCAGTGATCGGAAAATAAAACACAATCTAATAAAATGTGGCGCACAGTGATCTGCACGCCACACGCACCACACATTGGGAAGGTCATCTCGCCAGAGTAAGAATCCACGCGTCATAGGGCTGTGACCTATGCGAGGACGAGTTAGGAGAATCTCGTCCCGTCTCCGTGGCTGGATGGAGGTACGCTAAAGCCGAGTTGTGGGGTTTACTAGACGGAGCTTGTTGGCTCACTTCCAGCCACTCAACGCATGACTGCCTATACAACAGAAGGCCTACGTACCAGTACATGGTGTTTATAAATTAGTTGTATAAAAGTAACCTTTACCTGTCGAAATGGTAAATAACTTACAGCACTGAATGTAGTATATCTTTAAGTTTCATTTACAAATGTTTAATGTTGCTACCTTTTGTAACACGAGAAATGTTTCATCTGTAATCAATTTCCTGCCAATCCTATGAAGCAAGTCTTAATGTATGGTGGCAACTGCTTGTGTTATCCGTTGTCGCATTAGGCCGATTCACTTTATCCAGGTATAGGAGATGGCTTCGTCACTGTACACAATTTTATTAAGAAAATCATCTTCAGCCGGTATTTTGTTGAACATTTCTACACAAAACTGACCTCATTTTTTCTATATCACTTTTTCTACAGCTTGCAACAGTTCCAATTTGTAGGGTTTCAATGACAGGCATTCCCGTAATACCTTCCACGCTGTAACACTAGGCATACTCAATTCTAAACTGGCATGGACTAACAATGTAAGCCTGCCAAACTTGTTCAATTACTGCACCAAAGACTGCTGGCCGACTCTGACCCGGTGTCCTACGTGATACACAGCCATTTTCGGTGAAACGTTTGTACCAGTTTATAACAGCTTATTTTGGAGTTGGTGGCTCGCGATATGTACTCCTGAACTGTCTCCGAACTGCTGTAGCGGATTTGGATTCATGAAACCATAAGCAATACTGCACACGCTCTGCACCGTTATACGACTCCATGACGAATGTTGGAGTAACTCATTCGCACATGCCACCTAGTGGGAACGTCGGGAACTAACAGTGTTAGGCCGAAAAAAAAAAAACCGTTGAAGATATATTGCATTCGGTGCTGTATCAAACATTTCTGTAAGTTATTTACCCTTTTCACAAGTAAAAGTTACTTTTGTATAACTAGTTTCTAAACACCCTGTATTATCGATTATCTTTCTTATTCCTTGCGATAATTGAGCGGAGGGAACATGACCATATGCCACTGTATGGGCCCTTATTTCATTTACCATATCCTCGTGATCACTTCTAGGCTGTAGTATAATGGTCGCACAGCCGTCTTCGATACAGGTTCTCTAAATTTAGTAAATGGGGTTTCACAAGAACTACGTCGTCTTCCTTCAGGGATTGCCAACCTAAGTGGGGCCTGTTACTGCCCTAGCAGCGCGTCTCTGTACTCTTTCATTGTCTGTTGTCACGGCCACTTGATAATGACTCCAAGCACTGAAATAATACTCGAGAATTGGTCGCAATAGCGTCTTGTGTCAGATTTCCTTTACAGATACACTGCACTTTTCCAGAAGCCTCCCAACAAATCTACGTATCCCATTCGTCTTCCCAAATACTGATTTTACGCTATCGTCCCACATCATACCACATTTCATTATTACTTGAAAATACTTATACATTGCGACGTACTTAAAATGTTCACAATTAATCTCGTCAATAGAGAGTGTAAGGGCGGCTATAGCGGCTTGGGCGGGTAAGTTGTCCACCTCGTTTTATTCTCTGCAGCCCAGTGCCTGTTTTAAAACTATTCACATAGACTTTTTTGGTTTTGAAGCGATTTATGGGGTGATAGATGCATGTGGTATCCTCGTGAGAAATATTGTGTATTTTCAGTGTTAAAATGTCGGCTAAACCATCTATTTACAGAGTAAAAAACACCAGAATTCACGCGTTTCGAAGGTCAAGGCTTCATCATCAGAATGATTACCGTAAAAGAATATCTAAAAGCGGAAGACATAAACGAGAGAAATAAAAATAACATGGCTACATTCCCTGCACTCCTCTTCTCCTTACGAAGCACGGGATTTTGTCAAAAGAAGGATCCGATTTTTTAAAGAGATTTTTTACTTATTCCTAAAATTTCCGTAAAGAACCACTTTACTCGACAATGATTCCGGAGTTTTCACCAAGCGGAGATATAATCTCCTTAGTTAGAAATGCTGTATTTTGAGAAACCACTAAGAAGCAGTAATGCTCCACTCTCCCTTCACCCTCCCACTCTTCTTCTTTAAGTCTCGACTTGAGCTAAGGAAGTGATCAGGAACGAACGAGCGCCAGTATTTGGGACAGCGTGCTTGTTACCGACAAGGCTTCGGGAACAAAGAGATATCTGTTCGACAGAGAAATTGGAACAATTTTTGGTGGAGAAAATGCAAAGGATCCGTAATTAATCAACCTTACTCTTTGCCAAATTTTCTCATTTATGTATGCATCTCTCACTTTGCAATATAAGAGAGATCATTTTCTGCGTTAAAGCATGTCCCTGCAGACAAATGCATTAGCCCAAATGAGGATAATTTGGATTATTATTTATTTAGCATATGGCTTTTAGTGCCTGGAATCTCTAAAGAGATGCTCGGTTCGCCTTCGGTACAGCTCTTTTCTTTTAAGTAGAAGGGTTCCATCTTTAAGGGAAGCGATTGAACGTTTTTCCATTTGGGCTACTAACTATAGAATATTCAGCAAATTTTTTAAAGAAATGCAACCATTGCCTTTTGGGCAATATATTTGTTGAGCAACGCGATTTTTGCGCAACACAGACAAGTCCAAGAGTGTTTTTATGCACTGATTTCAATTCACTTTATTTTAATTAAATGATATTTGCAATGATATTCACCACCCAGCTACCTTGTGAAATACTGACATATTGCAACCGCAAAGTTCTAACAGCCTCCAAATAACGTATCCAGTGCTGACGTTAAACTGCTACAGGTAGCCCGCATCTCGTGGTCGTGCGGTAGCGTTCTCGCTTCCCACGCCCGGGTTCCCGGGTTCGATTCCCGGCGGGGTCAGGGATTTTCTCTGCCTCGTGATGGCTGGGTGTTGTGTGCTGTCCTTAGGTTAGTTAGGTTTAAGTAGTTCTAAGTTCTAGGGGACTGATGACCATAGCTGTTAAGTCCCATAGTGCTCAGAGCCATTTGAACCATTTTACTACAGGTAGGTAATTAGGCTGTTATAGTAGTACACACATTGTTTTAACTTACCATAACGCTAGCAGATGAATTAAAATCGATTTTCCCCTTATTTCTTGTTACAAACTTATCCATAATCAGAAACCATCACAAGAGCACAAAGCAGAAAAAACAAAAAAAACATAGCAATTACATTAAATTCACCTGCAAGTAAGAGAAGAAATGACTACCAAAACAAAAGCTGAGCTCAAATGGGACCAGCAATTGGTCTTGGCTAAAATAGGGACGGGCGATAGCCGATAGTGCTATGGATGTAGAAACAATTTAGATCTATCGTTAGCCTTGCTCACTGTCAATAGTGCGATCCCTTTTTCGTCGTATGACCGAAAATCAAAATCTCTTTCAATTTTATTACACGTCAACTTCGTCAGTGTGTTATGTCATTTCGATGATGGTGGGTGGGGGGGGGGGGGGATCCGGAACCTTTGGGCCTCCCCCTTGGCTACGGCCTTGTGTACACCTACAACACTGCCGACTGATAAAATATGAGGGTGGTTTGATAAGTCTAGTAAAAAAGGAAGAAAAAACTCTTTTTCGAAGAGAACACAACTTACTTTCTGACATAGTCTCCTTTGAGGAATATATACTTGGTCCAGCCATCCTACAGCTTTTTCATCCCATTGGCATTATCCTGGTGAAAGATCACTTTTTTTTGCAAGCCAATCTTGGTCTTTTTTCAGCCAACACATGTTTCAAACGATGTAGTAATGAAGCATAATAGAGTACAGCTATGGTTCCGCCAATTTCCAGGTAATCTATGAGGATTATTCCCTGGGAAGCCCAAATTCGACTGCCGTTTCGAATCTGGTGTTTAACGATAGATCGTTTCGCCAACAGTCACAAATCGACGCAAATAGTCTTGTGGGTTTAGATTAAACATCACCAGACATTGCGTTAAAATGTTGTGCCGGATGCACTTTTTGTCGGCATTTCGCGGCACCCACCTCGCACACAGCTTCTTCAGAGCCAGTTCCCCGTGCAGGATATTATGCACTCGCGCAGTTGAGATGCCTACATTCTCAACAAGCTCACAAATTTTTATTCGGCTTTCGGCGGTCTCACATTACCGTATCATTGATTTTGTCAGTGATTTCCTTTGACTCAATTGAACGGCCGAAGCGCGCTTCGCCTTCGGTGGTTGTCCATCCACGTTTAAATTTATTAATCAAAAAGTAAATGGTCTTCAATGATAGTAGAGAGTTCGCGTGAACTTCATCCAATTCTGTTTTGGTTTGTGTGGCAGTGCAACCCTTCAAATGAACATGTTATGTATCAGTCGACACACTGTCTAGTTGAGATGGCTGCCAACAATGAACTGTGCGCTCTACATTGTTGAAATTCTTCATACAATGAAACTTCCTGGCAGATTAAAACAGTGTGCCGGAGCGAGACTCGAACTCGGGACCTTTGCCTTCCGCGGGCAAGTGCTCTACCAACTGAGTTACCCAAGCACGACTCACGCCCTGTCCTCACAGCTTTAATTCCGCCAGTACCTTGCCTCCTACCTTCCAAACTCACAGCAACTCTCCTGCGAACCTTGCAGAACTAGCACTCCTGGAAGAAAGGATATTGCGGAGACATGGCTTAGCCACAGCCTGGGGTATGTATCCAGAATGAAATTTTCGCAGGAGAGCTTCTGTGAAGTTTGGAAGGTAGGAGACGTGGTACTGGCGGAATTAAAGCTGTGGGAACGGGGCGTGAGTTGTGCTTGGATAGCTCAATTGGAAGAGCACTTGCCCGCGAAAGGCAAAGGTCCCGAGTTCGCGTCTCGGTCCGGCACACAGTTTTAATCTGCTAGGAAGCTTCATATCAGCGCACACTCCGCTGTAGAGTGAAAATTTCATTCTTTATACAATCCTTCCAGTTATGAAGGTCACCAACGGTGAAGGCACAACAAAAATGTTCCACTCTTTTAAAGAAATTTGCCAGACTTGTCAAACCACCCCTGCTTACCTAAACGGAACGGAATATGTTGTCCGTATCACCCAAATAACATCACATACGCTCTCAACCCGTGAGGTTTCATACTGCTTGTTCCTCCCCTTCTGGGTGCTTGACTTTTTTGGTGAGGCAGTGTAGCTCCGCTCTTGTGCCTAGTGGGTAACGCTAGTGCTGGTTGCGAGCAGCGCGCTCCTATTCGCGAGACAGTGAGCCGTTCCCACGCGTAGGCGAATTCCCGGAGAAGGGTGTGCGCGCACGTCGGAAAAACCAAAGAGGATAGCAAAAAAGAGCGTCCAGGCGCTTTGTTATTCAGGCCGGGACGGGCAGCACGAAAAAGGCGCCCGCTCTGCTACCTGCGGGGGAATATATCGTGGCCGAGTGGCCGCGCAGAATTTTAATTCGTCGCGTCGCGCCGCAGGGCTCGGCTGGCGTGGCGAGGCGGCGCGGCGTCTCCCAGCGACCAGCCAGGGGGGCAGGCAGCAGTCTTGCAATTCGCTGGGCCTGCTTCTCTAGCACGTTCAAAGTTCATAAAATCGAACAAAACCTCTCCTGTATGGAGAATCCTCTTACACACAGTAAACCGCGAAGGGATTATGCGAATAGAACGTAAATCGCTAGATGTGATATTTTGTACAGACAAACAAACGATTACAATTACAGAAAAAATGCATGATTTATCCAATAAAAATGGCAATGCCGTGTGGCGAGAGCCTCCCGTCGGGTAGATCGTTCGCCTGGTGCAAGTCTTTCGAGTTGACGCCACTTCGGCGACTTGCGTGTCGATGGGGATGAAATGATGATGACAAGGACAACACAACACACAGTCTCCCCCCTCCCCCCCATAAACCACGGACCTTGCCATTGGTGGGGAGGCATGCGTGCCTCAACGACACAAATAGCAGTACCGTAGGTGCAACCACAACGGAGGGGTATCTGTTGAGAGGCCAGACAAACGTGTGGTTCCTGAAGAGGGGCAGCAGCCTCTTCAGTAGTTGCTGGGGCAACAGTCTGGATGATTGACTGATCTGGCCATGTAACACTTACCAAAACGGCATTGCTGTTGTGGTACTGCGAACGGCTGAAAGCAAGGGGAAACTACAGCCGTAATTTTTCCCGAGGGCATGCAGCTTTACTGTATGATTAAATGAGACAAGAAGAGAATAGAAGCTTTCGAAATGTGGTGCTAAACAAGAATGCTGAAGATTAGATGGGTAGATCACATAACTAATGAGGAGGTATTGAATAGAATTGGGGAGAAGAGGAGTTTGTTGCACAACTTGACTAGGAGAAGGGATCGGTTGGTAGGACATGTTATGAGGCATCAAGGGATCACAAATTTAGTACTGGAGGGCAGTGTGGAGGGTAAAAATCGTAGAGGGAGACCAAGAGATGAATACACTAAGCAGATTCAGAAGAATGTTGGCTGCAGTAGGTACTGGGAGATGAAGAAGCTTGCACAGGATAGAGTAGCATGGACAGCTGCATCAAACCAGTCTCAGGACTGAAGACCACAACAACAACAACACACAGCTCCTGAGCGAAGAAAATCTCCGACTCAGCCGGGAATCGAACACGGGCCATTAGGTATGACATTCCGTCGCACTGACCACTCAGCTACCAGGGGCGGACTATTTATGCAAGAGAAAGAGCTTCACAAGTTGCGCAAGTCAGTAACGTGTTGGTCCAACTCTGCCCCTTATGCAAGCAGTTATTCGGCTTGGCGTTGCTCGGCAGAGTTGCTGGGTGTCCTCCTGAGGGAACTCGTGCCAGATTCAGTCCACCTGCCCAAAACCTACCTTGGTCCCATTGAGAACGTTTGGAAAATTATGGGCGGGACCTTCAAAGCAGTTCGCGGTTTTGACGATCTTACGCTCCAATTGGACACAATTTGGCACATATTCCTCAATCAGCGCCAAGTCGAATAGCTATTTGCACAAGGGCTAAAGGTGTTGTTGACTTGCTCAATTTGGTAGAATCTTTCTCTTGAATAAATCATCAATTTTTTTCTGAAATTGTAAACATGGTGTTTGTCTGTACATACACAACACATATAACGATTTCCGTTCCATCCGGATAAGCTCTTCGTGGTGCGTCGTTTTTTCTGTCTTAGAGAGTAATTACGGAGCGCCGAATATGTCACAATATACTTCCATTAAATTAATGAGAAAGCTCCAGATATGTTTAGGTAACATGAAGATGTATAAAACAATATTTTCGAAACGGTAATCCTTCAGTTCGCAGTCCGCATCTATTGACTATACCACATAGCTTGCATTTATGGAGAATGTCTTGCCCAGCACAAAGCCCCAAGCATATGAAGTAAGTTCACAGATACTTCAGTGGCTCTAAGACTTCTTAAGTACAGGATACGGCAGCGTTCATAGTAGGATATAAAAGCACACCATCAGGCAGTAACCGTAAATTATTTATTGCCTCTCATGTCAATTAATAGTTAAAAGTATGCCATTTACTAATGTGTAAGTCATTGTCCATTGCGTGGATTACTTTTTGAATATGACTCCTGTCAAATGACGCCCCCTCTGCACAACACATTCATCTAGGCGGCGTTGGAAGCTTTACTTAGCTCGGCGTAACGTATTCCCTGTGACATTGCCGACGGCAGTTCTGATGCGATCGTTCAGCTCAGGAATGGTGCCACAACGTGTTCGGAACCCTTCTTGTTTCAGGTAGCCCCTAGGAAAAAGTCTGCACATGAAAGGTCAGGTGAGAGAGGCGGCCAGGAAATGTCACCAAAACGGGAAATTACTCTACCGGGAAATGTCTGTCGCAAGAAATCATGCAAATTCTGGCCACCATTCCTGAGTTGAAGGATCGCATCAGAACTGCCATCGTCAGTGTCCAACGGAATACGTTACTCTGCGTTATGGAAAGCTTCCAACGCCGCCTAGATGAATGTGTTGTGCAAAGGTGGCATCATTTGACAGGAATCATATTCAAAAAGTAATCCACACAATGGACAATGTCTAACACATTAGTAAATGGCATACCTTTAACTATTAATTGACATAAGAGGTAATAAATAATTTACAGTTACTGCTTGATGGTGTGTTTTTAATATCCTACTATGATCGCTGCCACACCCTGGCTCTCGACGACGAGTGTTCATCAGACACAAGTGTAACGTCAGGAGTGCCCCAGGGAAGTGTGATAGCACCGCTGTTGTTCTGTAAATACGTAAATGATTTGGCGGACACGATGGGCAGCAACCTGAGGTTGTTTGCTGATGATGCTGTGGTGTACGGCAAGGTGTCGAAGTTGAGTGACTGTAGGAAGATAGAAGATTACTTGCACAAAATTTCTAGTTGGTGTGATGAATTGCAGCTAGCTCTAAACGTGGGAAAACGTAAGTTAATGCGGATGAGTAGGAAAAACAAACCTGTAATGTTCGGGTATAGCATCAGTAGTGTATTGCTAGAAAGAAAGAAAGAAAGAAAAAAAAAAAAAAGTTCAAATGGCTCTGAGCACTGTGGGACTTAACAGCTGTAGTCATCAGTACCCTAGAACTTAGAACTACTTAAACCTAACTAACCTAAGGACATCACACACATCCATGCCCGAGGCAGGATTCGAACCTGCGACCGTAGCAGTCGCGCGGTTCCGGACTGCGCGCCTAGAACCGCGAGACCACCGCGGCCGGCTGCTTGACACAGTTACGTAGTTTAAATACCTGGGAGTAACGTTGCAAAGCGATGTAAATGGAACGGTCATGTGAGGACTGTGTTAGGGGAGGCGAATTGTCAACTTCGGTTTATTGGGAGAATTTTAGGAAAGTGTGGTTCATCTGTAAAGAAGACCGCAGATAGGACGCTGGTGCAACCTATTCTTGAATACTGATTGAGTGTTTTGGATCCGTAGCGGGCCGGATTGAGGGAAGACATCGAAGGAATTCCGAGGCGGATCGCTAGATTTGTTACTGGTAGTTTCGAACAAAACTTAAGTGTTACGGAGATGCTTCGGGAAACCTGGAGGGAAGGCAACATTGTTTTCGAATATTACTGCTGAGAAACGTCAGAGAATGACGGGACGATATGACCTGTGTTAAAACATCATGGAATAACTTCCATGGTACGAGACTGAACTGTAAAGGGTAAGAGCTGCAGGGGAAGACAGAGTTTGGAATACATCCAACAATGGCGGACGCAGGTTGGAAGTGCTGCTCTTGAGGTGACTAGGTTGGCACAACAGAGGAACTTGTGATGAGCCGCATCAAAGATGACATAAGACTGACATTAGTATTTCCTAAAGACTGATATTTGGATATAACAAACCGTAAGGTGTGTTTTCGAGAGTTATTGATGTGCCGGTGCCTTGAAACAGCATATATTCTTAGCATGTAAGTTACAACGTAAAAACGGGACAAATGCGAGTAGGACTCGCGGTCTGAGGGTTCCGTACAAACTTAATTATGTGTAAAGATTAATTTCGTGTGGCTCAGTGGCCTGATGCAAGTCTTTCTATTGGACTCCACTTCGGCAGCTTGCGTCGTCTCTAACCTGTCCCAAATATCCAACGGGGGAAAGGGGACCTACAGTCCGAACAGCGTCTTGTTTCTGGCGACTCCTCACGTCGTTGAGGTTGACTGCTAGTTCAAAATGAAAACCGAAAAATCAGGGGTCCGACCGACATTCTAGCCCCGACCTCTCTGTTTTCAAGTACGCACTTTCGCGCTAGACCACCAAGGTCCGGCATGTATACTGGTAGTTCATCTATAGGTTTTGATGAATGAGTTTGCGAATATTAAAATATGTGACATGTATATGGCCTTAAGGTTTGATTGGATTGACTTAGAAGCTTAAATTGTTAAACCTCCTCGAAAACGTAGAACTTTGGATTTGACATAAATTTCAACTTGATACCTTTACACATTTCTGAGAAAACGGGTTCTTAAAAGACGGACAGACAGACAGAAAGATAGACACCAAAATGTGATATAATTACAAATTAACAATTTTCGAATTTTTCTTTACTTGTACTATGAAACCTAGCTCCTTGCCAAATTTTATGATTCTAGGTGAACGCAAAGTACCCTATAGGATATGTTGAGTGAGTTTGCGAGTGTCAAACACTCTTCTAAGACAGGAAAATCGGCGTCCACGAAGAAATTATCAAATTTTGACGGAAAGAGGTAAATGTCATGTACATGAAAAGACAAACAATATTACGGTATATTGATAATTTTTACTTATGGACCGTCTGACAGCAACTGAAGAAAACACAATTTTAGTGCCATACGCGTTTCGCCTTTATTTTCTGCAAGGCATCATCAGTGGTAGGTTGCGTGGACAATTTCTTTTTGCTGTTGTTCTTCTTCTTCTTATGAATGCCAATTTGCGTTTTTTTTTCACATTTCAGAGCACTACGATCTGAACGCTTGTTTCAATGCAATGGAGAGAGAAAAAAACCGGAAATTGGCATTCATAAGAAGAACAGCACCAAAAATGCAACAGGAGCGTAGTATGTAAGAAATTGTCCACGCAACCTGCCACTGATGATGCCTTGCAGAAAATAAAGGCGAAATGCGTATGGCACTAAAATTGTGTTTTATTCAGTTGCTGTCAGACGGTCCATAAGTAAAAATTATCAATATAACGTAATATTAGACGCAACTGAGGAAGACAGGACTACAAAAGTTGAAGACAAACAATAGTTTACAATTTCAGAAAAAATTGGACGATTTATTCAAGAGAAAGAGCTTCACAAATTGAGCGAGTCAATAAAACGTTGGTGCACCTCTGGCTCTTGTGAAAGCGTCTTCAGGCACGTCTTCGGCCTGTAATCTCATTGGCTGGATTAGAACTGTCTACAATGAAGAGTCCCACTTCGAAACGAGCCACGATGACCAGCGAATACGTGTCTGCAGACGCCCCGAAAAGCGGTGGGATAGCAACCTGATGACGCGCGCCGTACGGCCCGACAACCTGGAGTGATGGTCTGGAGCGCGATTTCTTTTCACAGCAGGACACCTTTGGTTGTCATTCGCGGCACCCTTACAGCACAGCGGTACGTCAACGATATTTTACGCATGCTGGGCTCACATTTCAACAAGATAATGCCCGCCCGGAACGGCGAGAGTTTTACTGCTTGTCCTCGTTCTTGCCGAACCCTACCATGGCTAGCAAGGTCGCCAGATCTCTCCCCAACTGAGAACGTTTGGAGCATTAGAGGCACGTGTCTCTAACCAGCTCGGGATTTTGACAGTCTAATGCGCCATTTGGACCGAATTCGACACAATATCCCTCAGGAGGACACCCAACAACTCTACCAATCAACGCCAAGACGAATAACTGCTTGCGTAAGGGCCAGAGGTGGACCAACGCGTTATACAGTTTTTTCTGAAATTGTTAGCATTTGTTTGTCTGTACATACACACTCATGCTCATGAAGAAGAATAATGCTGATACACGGTGAAACAACGCTCTGGTGTGCGGTTTGCGCGTTTAAATCAGTTCGGGATATGACCATGCGGTCCATTTGACCTGCGGTCGTCGCACGGTGGCGCTGGCAGCAGTCCACATACGCAGAGGTGTGTTGGTGCATGTCAGAGTACGGTGCAGCGAGTAAGTGTGCAGGCGTTTCCAGACGTGCTAATGGCGCCTGAGTGTTGAAAATGGCTCAAAGAACACACATTGCTGACGTTATGAGGGGTAGAATAGTAGGGCGACTAGAGGCTGGTCAAACACAGAAGGTCGTAGCACGGGCCCTCCGTGTGCCACAAAGTGTGATCTCAAGATTACGTCAACGATTCCAGCAGACAGGAAACGTGTCCAGGCGTTACAGTACGGGACGTCCACAGTGTACAACACCACACGAAGACCGATATCTCACCATCAGTGCCCGCAGACGGCCACGGAGTACTGCAGGTAGCCTTGCTCGAGACCTTACCGCAGCCACTGGAACAGTTGTCTCCAGACACACAGACATGTTTTTTTTTTTTCGCCCCGAGACCTGAAAGGCGCATCCCACTGACCCCTGGTCACAGGAAAGCCCGTAAAGCCTGGTGTCAAGAACACAGTACATGGTAATTGGAACAGTGGTCCCAGGTTATGTTCACGAACGAGTCCAGGTATAGTCTGAACAGTGATTCTCGCCGGGTTTTCGTCTGGTGTGGACCAGAAACCAGATACCAATGCCTTAATGTCCTTGAAAGGGACCAGTATGGAAGTCATGGTTTGATGGTGTGGGGTGGGATTGTGATTGGTGTACGTACACACCTGCATGACTTTGACAGAGGAACTGTAACAGGTCAGGTGTATCGGGATGTCATTTTGCACCAATATGTCCGCCTTTTCAGGGGTGCAGTGTGTCCCACCTTCCTCCTGATGGATGATAACGCACGGCCCCACCGAGCTGCCATCGTGGAGGAGTACCTTGAAACAGAAGATATCAGGTGGATGGAGTGGCCTGCCTGTTCTCCAAACCTAAACCCCATCGAGCATGTCTGGGATGCTCTCGGTCGACGTATCGCTGCACGTCTTCAAACTCCTACGACACTTCAGGACCTCCAACAGGCTATATCCCAGCAGCTGTTCGACCACCTGATCCAGAGTATGCCAACCCGTTGTGCGGCCTGTGTACGTGTGCATGGTGATTATATCCTATATTGATGTCGAGGTACATGAGCAGGAAACAGTGGCGTTTTGTAGCACGTGTTTCGGGACAATTTTCTCAACTTACCATCAATAGCGTGGACTTACAGATCTGTGTCGTGTGTGTTCCCTATGCGCCAGTTTTGTATAGTGCCACGTTGTGTGGCACCACATTCTTCAATTATCCTTAATTTATGAACATGATTGTACATCACATCTACTGATTTTCGTCCCACTCGGATAATTCCTTCGTGGTGCGTCTTTTTTGCCTTAGAGTGTATTCGACGTGAATGGCCGTATCTTTTGATTGCATTGACTTAGAAGTTTAATTTTTCATGCCGGCCAGGGACGGTAAACCGTAGTATGTGACATAAATTTCAACTTGATACCTCTGCCCGTTCGTGAGAGAAAGCGGTTTTAACTTAACAGTCGGACAGACATACAGATAAACGAACAACCAAGTAATCCTCTAAGGGTTCCGATTTTACCGATTGAGTTAGGAAACCCTAAAAACTGCCAGATATGGACTTCAACTGCAAACGACTTAATCGAATATGACGTCTCTTAAGTTTTGCTTGAGATGCAGAAAGCGATGTTGCATCTCACTAGCCAAATTCCTTTCCATGCTGCAAACATTTGACGCGTCTGATTCGTTCACCCTCGGAAATGCTTTTCAACGTGATATTCCACGTTGTGGCGTCACAAAGCTCGTCCAGCTCCACGCCTACGTTTGCTTTCACGTCTCCTGCGAAGGCAGCTTTAGCTCACAGCGAAAACTTGGGTTCTGTCCGCACTTACAGGGTATGTCAACTAGAAAGCGTGTTTTATAAGCACTTGCTGACGTGTTCACATTAGAATGAAGACTTGCTCATTTTCAATTCTCTTAGTCACTTGAGCAAGTTAATCTCGGGAACTTCCTGCAAGTAATGGCCGCGAAAGGCAAAGGTCCCGAGTTCGAGTCTCGGTCGGGCACACAGTTTTAATCTGCCAGGAAGTTTCATATCAGCGCACACTCCGCTGCAGAGTGGAAATCTCATTCTGGAAACATCCTCCAGGCTGTGGCTAAGCCATGTCTCCGCAATATCCTTTCTTTCAGGAGTGCTAGTTCTGCAAGGTTCGCAGGAGAGCTTCTGTAAAGTTTGGAAGGTAGGAGACGAGATACTGGCAGAAGTAAAGCTGTGAGACCGGGCGTGAGTCGTGCTTCGGTAGCTCAGATGGTAGAGCACTTGCCCGCGAAAGGCAAAGGTCCCGAGCTCGAGTCTCGGTCGGGCACACAGTTTTAATCTGCCAGGAAGTTTCAATGGCAGAAGCATTTACACTATAGTCGTGTCGTGAAATAGCTGAGTGAAAGCTTACAGTATCGAGCTAAAAACCTAAACAGCTGCCCCATTTATTACATTATTAATATTGAAAAAAAATCGTGAAGAACAACAAAAAGTTAAGAAAAGGAGAAATGTTTGGGGGAAGAAATGACTGTCGTCCTTGTTCATCTATACTACTTCGGAAGTAATGAAATTCGCCCATCCCTACAGGACTGTCTAGTCCAATATCGGTAGGTAGCTCTTGGTAATGATAAACAGATGTTATTGAATATAGAAAAATGCTCACACAAAACTGAGTCCGTAGCTTGTGAATATTGCTGCAGTTATCGTAAGCGTGTATTTGCGAAGAAGTCTCATTGTTTAGTGTCATACTGACATCGATGATAATAGACTCACTGGCTCAGTTGGGCACCACGAGGAACATAAGCATTGCCTTCATTTAAAGAATATCCCTGGGATATCTTGAAGTGACTTTGGACAAATACGGGATTCTGAAATCGAAATGACCGGATAGGGATTCAAGTCCATCTCCTTCCGAAGACGCGTCCATTGTCTTCCCGCTGCACCATTTCGATTGGTGCATCAGTGTAAACAAATTTGATGTAATGTTCGTAATTAAACGAATAACTTCTGTATCTTGTGGTCACAACAGCAAAATAAGTCATTAGGATCAACAGCATTAATTCAACACCTAGAGGTACCCATCACTCTAAACGAGTCGAGATGAAAGACGTGAATATTTAGTAGGCAAATTCCTGCGCCCCCAGTGAGAGAATTCTGACTGTGAAACACTGTGAAACACGTGGATTATAAAATTTTCTTCCAGGAAGTTTTTTGTTCCTGAACAGCCATTTCTCATTTTTATCAAGACGAAATGTCAGAGGAGATAAGACACACGCGATTCGTCACCGGTCTCTGCAGTCAGCGAGGAGCCTCTGAGAATTGCTTAATTCTCTGAAAACTGTTGTCTGCAAGAATTCCTTCACGTAATTCGTAACGGGCAAATCTTGAAATTCTCAGAACCTGTCCTCGGAGATAAGACGAATAGCATACGGCTTCCACTGCTGCAAATATTGCGAGCCAATAGGAATGGAAAATTTTGAGATAATTGAGTACAGACGGAAGTTTTTTTTTTGTTTAAAGCACGAACCGTAATTTGAATGAACCGTGACACTACACTCTAGTGATTAACGAACTAAAAATGTGAATGCAGTAAATTAAAAATGTTCTCAGCCCCATGATTGGTTCGAAAAACTAGGGTGCTGTTGGAGATTACATAAGCAACAGACAAATACAAGTGAGAGAGATGGGAAAAAGTAGGTAGATTGCCTATTATTCCAAAAGCGATATCTGTTCAAAAATGGTTCAAATGGCTCTGAGCACTATGGGACTTAACTTCTAAGGTCATCAGTCCCCTAGAACTTAGAACTACTTAAACCTAACTAACCTAAGGACATCACACACATCCATGCCCGAGGCAGGATTCGAACCTGCGACCGTAGCGCGATATCTGTTAATACATTTAACACACTGTCAGACAAGACCTTCAATGCCTTCACGGAAAAATGTTCGGAACCACGAAGGTATCCAGGCGTGCACCTCTTCATCCTAAGGAAATGGACGGCTTCAGGGATCCAAAAATATGGAAATGACGTGGCGAGACATCGGCACTGTATGGAGGGTGTGCAAGGGCTTCCCTGCGAAACTTGTGTAGCATAGTCGAAACAACCTTGGTAACATTCCTGGGCGTGTGAACTTGATGGCGCACTTTAATTTTTGCAAAGGCTCTACGTATCGCTGTGCGTTAACTGTGACACCATGTTCCAGAAGGTCCATGAACAGCTGGTTGAGAACGTAATCACTCTGATGCAGGATAACGCCCGCCCACGTGTTGCCAAGGTTGTTTCGACTACGCTGGGAAGCTCTCAAACATTCTCCACACAGAACCCGATCTCTCCCCATGTGATTTCCAGATTTTTGGAGCCCTGAAGAAAATATCCGTAGCCATCCATTTGTTTCGGATGAAGATGTGGCCGCCTGGGTACAATCACGGTTCCGTAGGCAACTGCAAACATTTTTCCATGTACGCACTGACTGTCTTGCCTCACAGTGGAAGAAATACGGCGTGTGATCAAACAGTAAAGGGAACTTAATTTCGCGGCGTTTATACGTCCGATGTTCAAAACTTTTCATCGTTTTGGTACACATGTTCCTGACGTATGTTTGCATTTTCTGCTTCTTTAAATATTTAGTTTGTTGTTCACAGTATAACATTATTTGTTTATGGTTCATCTAAATTTTTCATATTTTTTTGCTTTAAAATTTTCGAATATTGGTATTATATTTTCTGTATATGTAAAGTAAAGTGTGCTATACTGGAGGTTGAAGTTCTTTGCATTTTATGTGAGTAACGTACGTAAAATACTATGTAAATTGTTTATTACGTTAAATAATTTTCTGATGACATTTTATATTTAAAAATATTTGTATGTATGAACAGTTCATGTTGATGTAAATTTGACAATTGTAAGAAATGGGCACGCTTAGGAACAATGTAAGAAATAGGTGTTATGTAAAAGTCAGTGTGCTTTTGTTTGAAACTAAAGTGATTCTGGGCAGGTGGCAAGGGCGAATTAGCGCGCTCCCTAGAGCAAGCGCGGGAAGTAAGTTGTTGGCTCTAAGCATTGGAGCAGGAATAGTACCTTCATTGGAATGTCATTTGGCAGACAGCAGCGCCAAGGTTCAAAAAATGGCGCTAAGCACTAAGGGACTTAACATCTGTGGTCATCAGTGCCCTAGACTTAGAACTACTTAAACCTAACTAACCTAAGGGCATCACACACATCCTTGCCCGAGGCAGGATTCGAACCTGCGACCGTAGCAGCAGCGCGGTTCCGGACTGGATCGCTTAGAATCGCTCGGCCACAGAGGCCGGCGGGAAGTAAGTCACAGTGTCTGTAGGCAAATTTGCACAAAAATACCTTGGATGAAGACTGCAAACGCATTACGGCATAGATGCGAGTTGTTGGGCTACTGTAGGTGAAAGTGAAAGACACCAAGAAGAGAAATTGAGCTCACACAGTAAGATACTTGCAGGCCGTATTGTGGGAAGTGTAACCGCAATAATTGTTCGCCACACTCAAGCCTACAGCCACCATAAAATATTTTTTTTGGTATTTTACTTTTGTACAGCGTGACCCATTAATTTAAACTGTGGCTTATTAGTGAATAATCATTCTTGAACTTTAAAGAAACTGGTTCACCCTGTTGTTTCATCCTAATATATACCAGTATCCTGTTTTACAGACTTATGAAGTGCCAAGTTAATATAAGGAGGCACCATTTAAATTATTTTTGTGTAAATAATGAGATATTTGTGTGAAGGACTAAATCCTGTAGTAATGAAATTACGTCTCAGTAGTGGAAAATTGTAAACTGAATACAGTGAATTTAAATGTAATTTTACATCATAAAGTTGAAGATTTCATAAATATTTTCGTATTGATCAATAGTTGAAGAAAAGTTGTCTTAGTTGTTTTACTGAAAGACGTAATTGAAAATTTCAGTTAGAGTAATAATACGTCCACGCTTTAGTATATTTAGGGAAATAAAGTCAAACTATTCTTGTTTTGGAAGTTGTCTTAACTATTGCAAAGTGTTATAGTAAAAGAAGTGTTATAGTAAAATTTTGCTTACGTAAAATTCAGTCAGAGTGAAGCACAGTTACTAGAATCTGTTACATGACTGTACAGAGCTAGTTCAAAGAGTAATAGCTTTTGAAAGTAAATTCCAGTAAGAAAGAGGTTTTCTTGAAGTGAAATGTTGAGTATAAAAAGTGTGTGCTTTAGTGTCTAAGTGTTTTAATATTTAAGTTTGTTGGTTATGGAAAGTGCTTTTCTAATGATCCCCCCTGGCCAAATTTTTTAGCTTCCTTGAAGTTACCTACTGAGCTTTTTCTCCTTTAAAACGTAATGTATAAGGGTGTAGTAGTCAAATAATTCCAGTGTCTGCACCAAGATTGTTTACGTGGAGTAATATTTATTTTAAGAAGCAACTTAAACAGTAGCAAGAAAGTAGGCAAAATTCATACTTCTGCTTTTGCAGTACTTCACTGTTTCATTGCCTGGATAGGCTGGCGACCGTTAGTACATGTTTTAAAGCACTAAATGAACTTTGAACTGAGTTGTCCTAGCTTCAATATAATACTATTCATACTGCGTTTGTTTCTAACTGCTGGGTAAGATCTTAGGAAAAGAATTGAATAGTCTGATTTACTTATCTATTAGACACAACACACGGTCAAATCTTGTAATGAGGGTAATTCTATTAATTAGCTTTTCCTATTAACAGGACTATCCTTCCATAGTGTACTTTATTTGGAAACTAAATTAAATTTAGTAAGAGGGTTATACGTGGCAACATAGAGACAGAGTTTTCTGTTATTTAGGTAAATGCATACTAAATTACAATAATAGTTGTAAGGTTAACAATCGAAAATATAAACGAAAAAGACAGATCAAAGAATTTGCATCAAATTTCGTTTGAAAAATGGAATAAAGTACAGCACAGCATTCGAAATGGCGATTGTGGGTTTTGGCGAATCTACTATGAGCAAGACAAGAGTTTACGAGTAGTATAAACGTTTCAAAGAGGGACGAGAAGACGTTGAAAACGACGACCGCCCTGGACGTCCTGGCACATCAGTTACTGACGACATTGTGGAAGAAGGGTTTGGAAAATCGCCGAATCACCATCAGAGAGGTAGCTTATGATGTCGGCATGTCCTTTGGCTCATGCCAAACAATTTTTTCGGGACGTGTTGGGCATGTAACATGTAGCAGCGAGGTTTGTTCCGAAATCGTTGACTTTCGGCCAAAAACGGTGTCGCCCAGACATTGATCAAGAACTGCTGAATGAAGTCGACAACGACCCAGAACTTCTAAAGAAGGTTATAAAGGGTGACTGAACGTGAGTATAAGGGTATGACGTCGAAACCAAGGCCCAATCGGCCCTGTGGAAGCTGCCTGAAAAGTCAAGACCGAAACAAATTCGACAAGTTCGAGCAGCGTGGAGATTCTTCAAACACAATGAGAAAGTGCATCGCGAGTTCCTGCATTATGATCGTACGGCCAACAGGGACTACTACCTGGAAGTTATGCCCCGTCTGCGTGAAGCAGTCCGAAGAAAACGATCAGTCCTGTGGCAAAACCACTCGTGGAAATTGCATCACAATAATTCTCCCGGTCGTACCTCAATGGTTGTTCGTGAGTTTCGCGAAAAAACAAAACCGTTATGTTGCCTCAGTAACTGCACTCGTCGAACAGAGCCCCGTACGACTTTTTTCTGTTCCAAAACTGAAGAGAATCATCAAAGGAGGTCGTTCTGCCACCATTGATGAGATACAAATAGAATCACTGAAGTAGCTTAACACCAAAAACGAAAAGGTAGTTCCAGAAATATTTCTATGACTGGAAAAAGCGCTGGCACAAGTGTATTACTTCTTAGGGAGATTAATTTGAAGAGCAAAAGTTGATTTCGATGAATAAATAAAGATACCTTAAGAAAAACAAAAATTCCCATCACTTTTTGATCACACCTTGTATATTAACAGATATGACGATTAATTGTGAAATAATAAACAGTTTACTTACTTTTTTTCTCGCATGTCTCGGTTTCATTTTACTGCCGTTTGTAAGACAATGTATTCGTCTGACTTTTCAACTGAATTACCCAGCCATTTAACAGGGTACCTGCAGTTTAATATGGCTCTGAAACTCGGTGCTTCTTTGCCTTAATTAGCAATTGTCAGAGGTTGAAGAAGCGACAAAGAAATCGGCTGAGGCTTAGATCCAAAACATTTAGATCTGTAGTCTGACACAGGTCCACTAATTATATAAGGTGAAGTAGAAGATTACTGTTCATAATGCTCCCGTCCGACTCTATGAGTTCGACATATTACTCATTCAGTGTGGCTTATCTCACTGATAATGTCTACTGACGGGTACAGTCAATTTCTTCTTCTATGGTTCTCTCTTTTGGAGAGCGGTTAAGAATATTTTTTGATTCACCTGGTATATTTGCTGGCGACCTTAGAATCGTCCCTTAGCGAAACTGATAACCAAAACAATCACATAATCGAATCCAGAACGCCTCGCATATAGGCAGAGTGCGATTCGCAGCGAAAGTAACTTTCAGATTTCAGTGAGATTCTTCTGGGTGTGTGACAGCGTTTTAATATATGAGTTTTATCGTATCATGACGCGGCCATACACCCTGAAAAATCTTACTAAAATGGATTTCGGCCGCGAAAGCCTAAGCTCGGATATAACTTTTCAACACGAAAAATAGTCTACTTCGCATATTTTCATACGCTTATGTCATATGGTATTATTTTTTGGGGTAATTCTTCTGATTCAAAAAGGGTATTTTTGGCTCAGTTCGAGGTATATGTGGTGTAAGTTCGAGAACCTCTTGTCGACCCCTATTCAATAGTCTGGGAATTCTGACATTCCCCTCACAGTATATATTTTCTTTAATGTCGTTTGTTGTTAGCAATATTAGCCTATTCCCAAGAGTTAGCAGCTTTCACTCAGTTAATACTAGGCAGAAATCAAATCTGAATGTGGAATGCACTTCCTTGACTCTTGTGCAGAAGGGAGTGCAGTGTTCTGCTGCGTCCATTTTCAATAAGCTACCACAAGAACTCAAAAATCTTAGCAGTAGCCCAAACTCTTTTAAGTCTAAACTGAAGAGTTTCCTCATGGCTCACTCCTTCTATTCTGTCGAGGAGCTCCTGGAAGAGCTAAAAAATTAAGCAAATTCCAGTGTTAAACAGTGTTGATTTTCTTTATTTAAACTTAGGACTTGTCACCTGAATATGTTTTTTTTATATTTCATTTTATCTGTTTCTAATATCGTGTTATAATTTCATGTATTGACTCGTTCCATGACCATGGAGACTTCTCCTTAATTTGGTCCCACGGAACAATAAATAAATAAATAAATAAGAATTTCATGTTACTATCACAAGCCACTTCCAGTGAATAATGCTTTATCGACGAATAATTTGTGTAGGAAGTGTCTCAAGTCGACATAAAAATATCTTGAAAGCTAGGTTAACACGAGAAAACGTCATACTCAAGTTAACAGTTGTCTCGGTCAAGAAAAATTACATCACAACTATTTGCACTGCTGTCAAAACATCTCGAATGTCTTCAAAGCAGTGGAGCTGTGGAGCACATTAATTTTAAAAAAGAGTTCTGTACTTTTCAAAACTTGTCTTACCGCTATGGAAACAGTTCACTTCTATGCTTGCCTCTCTTTTATCGGCTGCGCTTCAGAGAATGCGAGTTTATTATTACGTGCTTTGGCAATATTGTCGACCCAAGGACATTTTTTTTAATTGGCTGCACCGATGATCCTTTCTTGTTTAATGGGTACCGTGTAGTTTGTCGAAACTGCTAAAAACAAAGTCGTCGCGGGAGACTTCGATCACATTCCATCAAAATTGCTTCACCGTCATCTCATTGTCGCTTGCGCCGTAAAGCTGGTTCGTTGTACTGCGATAGAGCATGTAAGTAGCTCGTGAGATAATTGGTTCTTGGCTACTGTCTTCTGGTAAACCTTCCGGGATGTAAGGTCGTGGTCCATGAAACTCTTCAGCTCCTAACGTTTCGTCCAGAGCTGCGCTGGACATCTTCAGAGGGGTGTTTCTCCTCCGGTGAGTCTTGCCGACTGACGGGTCGGACGTCTGAGAGCGACTTATGTATCGTAGCTGTTAGGAGCTGAAGAGTTTCATGGACCACGACCTTACATCCCGGAAGGTTTACCAGAAGATATGTCATCCGGTCGTGAAAGCCTTCATACTATGATCTTGGCTACTGGTTCTTTGTTGGGGATCCAATTCGTACAGTTTTAACAGGTATCTCTTCCATCCAAGGTGCTCAGCATTCGGCCGTAATTGCCCCCTGCGACTAATGTCAGTGTACACTACTAAAGAGTCACGTATCTTTAATTTCGGCCAATGTGTGAGTAAGAGCTTTGTTGAAGGTAAGTCAGTTTTATTTTTAACTAGCGGCTTCTTTTGGCTGGAAAAAAAGAAGAGGAGAGAAAAGAGAGAGAGAGAGAGAGAGAGAGAGAGAGAGAGAGAGAGAGAGAGACCTTATCTAGGCGCGTAGCCCGTGGTAGTAGTTTTTCAGAAAACCTTTTTACTTTTTGCATAAAAAATTAAAAACCATGAATTTTGGATTTGCATGTTTTTTTCTCGCTCTGCAGTTTTTCTCAAATTACTTACGATGATTTGAACTTAAGTAACTCACTACCTGTTGTTCAAAGAGTGTGCAGTGAATTATGAGTGTGATAGAGAACTAAATATTGACAATCTCAAATTGTCATCTTTTTCCGTCTGTAGAACTCTTTCGAAATCTTCTCTAGTCATCTTCAAGGAATTTATGAGTCCCATTCCATATTCTGTTTTTAAGGAATCAAGAAAATTATAGCCATGTCTGTTTCCTTCTTTAAGAAGCTCCTGAATGCATCTACATTTATAAGCAGTGCGGTTACTTTTCGGTTGGATATACAAGCTGTGCATGAAATATAGCTAAAAAATCAACATTGTTCACAAAAAATCAACATCGCTTTCTCATCAGAGGAGATTCGTTTAACAGTCCTATGTATAATTTCAAAGTGTTCAAACCACTAATATCTGAATATGTTAAGTCATGTCCACTCTGACTGTGAAGTATAGAATGCGTTCCACCAGTTGGTGGTATATCAAAGGAAGTGGAGTGTTGATGCCTACTCAGTTTTGGCCAGAAGAAAGATAGATAGATAGATAGATAGACAGACAGACAGACTGAAGGTAGAAGATGTTCTGAAGCATGACACAGAAATCTTAATCCTCATTAGTTTCCTACATTAAATTGTTAAAATTGTTCTTTGAAGCAAAACAGGGAACATCAGGAATCACATCTTATGTAATTCATCACATGAATTCATTGGAAGGACTCGAAAGTTATTAATATAATTGGGATTAATGTGCCGACCGAATATGCTCAAATTTTTTTATTGATATAACTCTTTGTAACTCATTTTCGAGCTTCTTCAGACAGTGGTTGAGAGAAGTAATTAGGATATTTGGGTTTTAATTGGAGCAGGAATATTACCTTCACTGGAATGTGATGTGGCAGACAGCAGCGCCGTGGTTCAAAAAATGACTCTAAGCACTATGGGACTTAACATCTGCGGTCATCAGTGCCCTAGACTTAGAACTACTTAAACCTAACTAACTTACGGACATCACACACATCCATGCCCGAGGCAGGATTCGAACCTGCGACCGTAGCAGCAGCGCGGTTCCGGACTGAAGCGCCTAGAACCGCTCGGCCACAGATACCGGCAGCGCCATGGAACGTGATCTTAGTCGTCAGCAATGTGTAAACGAACAACCACGCAGTTTCCATCCTTAAGATCCAGGTATATTCTCTTATTCTGCACTATGGAACTGCTGGATTGATTTTCCACATAAAGAGTGCTGTTGAGGAGATCCACAATGTATGCTGAACGCTGTGCTCAGAGTCAGCTCTGTCCATTACTGTGGCAACAAACGGCGTTTCAAGACATTTCGCTGGCGAATTTGGGGGCCATGTACATGAACTAACTTGTAAGGTATAACAGCTGGCTGTCCAAACAAGCTGGAATGTCGACACAGCCAGGCTTCGAACCCGCACCGTGTGTTGGCTGCCATCGTGATGCCGCCAACGTTCTTCCTGACATAAGCCACAGCCGTATGGGCTATGAACCGAGCAGATGCCCTTCAAGTCAGCGAGACGCTGGAGGCCTGCCACTGCCCAACACTTGCTTCAGCAGAGCCGGACACAACCGCCCTGCCAACAGCCTAACATAAATCTGCTGCACTACACTGATGTTTGTCGACCACGCAAGGACGTGGTACTACTCAGGCAGCAACTACCGTCGTCCTCGTGACACTGCTTCTCGCCACCATGAGTAGCAAGATCGATGCCTGACACCTCTGCGGAACACGAATGTCGTGGGTCGACGCCAGGCGCACCACTGGATGAATGCGCTGACCTGTAGATGTTGCAGCTTGTTAAAGCAATAAAGGGTTTAGATGCGCATTGTCCGTCTTGCTGCAACCACTCTGTCCTCATGCTGGCCTCCCTTAGCCCTTGCCATCCTATCGAACCCACAACGCCCAGGTTGAGAGAGTCCCTGGTGCACTGACTACCGGGAGAATGGCTCCTCCGCCCCTCCGTAGTGGTCACTGCATCCCTGATCCTTCACATCAGGAAACAAAACTTTACTTATTGAGCATAAACAAAGCAGTAGTCCGCCCCCGGTAGCTGAGTGGTCAGTACGACAGGATATCAATCCTAAAGGCCCGGGTTCGAGTCCCGGATGGGTCGGAGATTTTCTCCGCTCAGGGACTGGGTTTCGTGTTGTCTTAACCATCATCATTTCATCCCCATCGATGCCTGGCCACCTCCGCGGAACACGAATGTCGTGGGTCGACGCCAGGCGCACCACTAGATGAGTGCGGTCACCTGTAAATGCTGCAGCTTGTTGAAGTAATAAAGGGTGTACATGCATATTATCAGTCTTCAAATCGAAAGACTTGCACCCGGCTAACGATCAACCCGACGGGAGGCCATAGTCACATCACATGTATGTAATGAAGTAGTAGAAAGTATTATGGCTGCATTTGGGGATACAAAGGGTGCAAAATTCAGTAGACACAGCTACCGCAACAGGCAGCGAAAACAGCTCTAACTCGACTGGGCTTGGAAAACAGCCATTGATACATCAATTCATGCTGCTTCAGTTCTTCGCCGGAATTCAGCAATTTTAACAGCTGGCGAGTGACAGAATGCCATTCTCACGGCAATCTGCTACTAGTTGCTTTTAGTGCGAGAGAGACCTGAAGAACCTGCTGGTTAAGATAACAGTCAAACACACTCTGTATCGATGTAATTAAGGACAGCACAGACAACATGTAGTCTTTCGTTATCTTGTTGTAAGATGTTGTCACGGAGGACTTGAAGATACGGCACAGCCTTGACACGCCAGAAATGTAACGCCGTGCTGATCATGGTGTGGCGGCCGGAGTGGCCGAGCGGTTCTAGGCGCTACAGTCTGGAACCGCGCGACCGCTACGGTCGCAGGTTCGAATCGTGCTCCGGGCATGGATGTGCGTGATGTCCTTAGGTTAGTTAGGTTTAAGTAGTTCTAAGTTTTAGGGGACTGATGACCTCAGAAGTTAAGTCCCATAGTGCTCAGAGCCATTTGAACCATCTGTTTATCCAGTATCAGAAAATGGGAAATAATAATGTGAGAAGTTCTCCCTGACTGCAGCACTTCATAGCACTGTTGTCAGTAAGAGAAAGAAATGACTAAATAGAATGCTCGCATTTGATTCCAAAGCCAACCACACTGTATTTCAGGCCAGATTAGTTGAAGGGTTTCAAAAGGGTTTCAAAAGGGTTTCAACATTTAATAAAAAGCGAGTTTCTTGGAACATGTAAAGCTGTTCGCAGGGTAGAAGTCATCGATAATCTGGAGAAGAGGCAATATTTAATAGTATTTCTTGTTTTTTTTTTTCAATTTGGGGACAGTAAGCCACAGCGATTGCCAAAGTTATTCTTCCGTTAAGGTGAACTTACAAGAATCCGCTTATGTGCTTTCCATGTGCGTGGTTTCAAGTGTAAATTAATCATTTCCCATGTTTGCATGCGTACCGTGCCTTGCGAGTATTTACAAGAATTCGCAAGTACGTTTTCCCACTCGTGTGTGTGGTGTCAAGTGCTAATTAACCATTTCCGATGTTTATAGGCATGCTGTGGCTTAGCGAGTGAGGACATGCTTCATCGTCGATTGTCTTGCATTAGACTGGGAAGCCTTTAACTAGCTGGAGGGGATAAAAGATGGCCTTGGCAAGTTAAAATTAAATACATTATATGAATGAGTGGTGTCTGTTACTTTGGACATGCCCAAAAGTACAGACACCATGCGTTCGTATAATTTATTCGCCTCAGTGAGCTATGAGCCTATAGCCTTCAGTGCGGATGCACATTTACGTTCGACTTCCAGCAGGAATCTAAAATTAGCGAACATGGAGGACATGGACCTGAACTGCGGATAGATGACGCTAGATGGGAGTGTGGGTCAGTTGGGAAGCACGCCGAGATACTCCGCGCATTAGTGGTAAACTCTGTGTCAGGGTGGCACAGTGATTAACGCAACTGCATACTAAGCAGGAGAGCCCAGTTTCGAGTCCTAGGCTGGCACACATTTATACTCGCTGTCGCTGGTTCCGCATAAAGTTCTGATGCAGCTAAAATCATTAGTTCCTTGTCTTTCCTGCCTCTTCGCTCCTTTAATTTGCATACATTCAGGTACGTTTGTTTCCGTGAAAAATGCAGTATCGTCCAGAGACCGCGATGCCATAGCAAAGCTGACAACGCGAATCGATACTACAGACATTAGCGAAGGCTCGCTACATGTGGAGGAAACTCCTCAAGAGTACGCTTCCCCTCTCAGCAAAGCAGCGCCCTCACACTGAGGTCGATATAGCGTCGAGCTAGCAAGAACTCTGCCCCAGTTCGTCACCTCAGCTGCAGCTGTCAACATTATCGAGTAGGACAGTGATCGTTAAAGTTTCTGATGAACTTGTAATGTTGTTATTGCTCAACATCGTACTGCAAAAAACGGTTTGTTGATTAGCACATCGAGTTGACGTTGCTAGTCAGTGACAGTTGTAAATTATCCCTTGCTCCCGTGGCAAAGAAGTACGTCAAAGTTAAGTAAATCTTTTATTCGTTTATGTACGAGGTGCATTCAAGTTCTAAGGCCTCCGATTTTTTTTCTCCGAACCGGAAAGAGATAGAAACATGCGCATTGTTTTAAAATGAGGCCGCGTTCATTGTCAATACGTCCCAGAGATGGCAGCACCGTACGGCAGATGGAATTTTACCGCCAGCGGCGAGAATAAGAACTGTTTTAAATACTTAAAATGGCGACGTTTTCCTTACTTGAACAGCGTGCAATCATTCGTTTTCTGAATTTGCGTGGTGTGAAACCAATTGAAATTCATCGACAGTTGAAGGATACATGTGGTGGAGTTATGGATGTGTTGAAAGTGCGTTCGTGGGTGCGACAGTTTAATGAAGGCAGAACATCATGTGACAACAAACCGAAACAACCTCGGGCTCGCACAAGCCGGTATGACGACATGATCGAGAAAGTGGAGAGAATTGTTTTGGGGGATCGCCGAATGACTGTTGAACAGATCGCCTCCAGAGTTGGCATTTCTGTGGGTTCTGTGCAAACAATCCTACATGACGACCTGAAAATGCGAAAAGTGTCATCCAGGTTCAAATGGCTCTGAGCACTATGGGACTTAACAGCTGTGGTCATCAGTCCCCGAGAACTTAGAACTACTTAAACCTAACTAACCTAAGGACATCACACACATCGAGGCCCGAGGCAGGATTCGAACCTGCGACCGTAGCAGTCGCACGGTTCCGGTGTCATCCAGGTGGGTGCCACGAATGCTGACGGACGACCACATGGCTGCCCGTGTGGCATGTTGCCAAGCAATGTTGACATGCAACGACAGCATGAATAGGACTTTCTTTTCGTCGGTTGTGACAATGGATGAGACGTGGATGCCATTCTTCAATCCAGAAACAAAGCGCCAGTCAGCTCAATGGAAGCACACAGATTCACCGCTACCAAAAAAATTTCGGGTAACCGCCAGTGCTGAAAAAATGATGGTGTCCATGTTTTGGGACAGCGAGGGCGTAATCCTTACCCATTGCGTTCCAAAGGGCACTACGGTAACAGGTGCATCCTACGAAAATGTTTTGAAGAACAAATTCCTTCCTGCACTGCAACAAAAACGTCCGGGAAGGGCTGCGCGTGTGCTGTTTCACTGAGACAACGCACCCGCACATCGAGCTAACGTTAAGCAACAGTTTCTTCGTGATAACAACTTTGAAGTGATTCCTCATGCTCCCTACTCACCTGACCTGGCTCCTAGTGACTTTTGGCTTTTTCCAACAATGAAAGACACTCCCCGTGGCCGCACATTCACCAGCCGTGCTGCTATTGCCTCAGCGATTTTCCAGTATTCAAAACAGACTCCTAAAGAAGCCTTCGCCGCTGCCATGGAACCATGGCGTCAGCGTTGTGAAAAATGTGTACCTTTGCAGGGCGATTGCGTCGAGAAGTAACGCCAGTTTCATCGATTTCGGGTGAGTAGTTAATTAAAAAAAAATATCGGAGGCCTTAGAACTTGAATGCACCTCGTAATAAAGTGAACTAATATTTCATGTGTTCGAGTGTGATGAGCCTTCTTCGATAGCAATTAAAAACCCACAGTTGTGGCCATACGACTATAGTTTAGTGTTGGCCACTTTATACATCTGCAGCTGTGCCGAGAATGGATCAGAGTTTGCTGCTACTGCCGGCCGCGGTGGTCTAGCGGTTCTAGGCGCGCAGTCAGGAACCGCGCGACTGCTACGGTCGCAGGTTCGAATCCTGCCGCGGGCATGGATGTGTGTGATGTCCTTAGGTAGGTTAGGTTTAAGTAGTTCGAAGTTCTAGGGGACTGATGACCACAGATGTTAAGTCCCATAGTGCTCAGAGCCATTTTTAGAGTTTGCTGATAAACGTTTCCTTTTCTAATGGAAGCCGTACACGTCGCGTATTTGATTCGCACTGTTCATACCACTACGAGTACCTCGCTCTGGGCTGCTGATGCTCGTGACATTTCGCGCAACGCTAAATCTCTGAGAACGAGGGAACATTTCACATCCAACATGCAAAAAATTGAATAGAGAGAAAATTATTTCAACATGGTGGTCCTCTAAGGCTGCGATAAGGTTCTTGAGATTCGTAAGTGGTGACTTCAGAAAGTAAGTGGCACTTGTCGTTTCACGCTAAGACCACTGCACAACAAGAGTGGCACGTTGTCAGAAGAGAAAACATATGTTGGTTTCCCTGAAGACACAGTCCTGCTGCAGTACGGATAACAGGTGCGTCACAGAGGGCGACTGAAATGCTGTGGCAACTGGAAACGTAATCCAAAGCTGAAGTAGATGAGACACGACGATTCTTGTGGACAAAACGACTAAATTTCACACAGATTCAAGTGAAATTCTGTGGATATATGTCCTCAATGAATTGCTGCGTCCAGCTTAGTGGAATGACACCAGCAATTCGACCGACGACACACAGATCACACAGATGGGGGTGATGCTGATCAGGAAATCCAGATACTGTACCATGCGATTTCCATCTTTTCGGCAAGCATCTGTGGGGAGAGACACTCATACTTCGCGGGAGACGCTATTTTCTAGGCATCTTTACGTGCTCACTGTGAGCCCAGAACTGAAAAGAGCGAAGTGACGCGATTGACGTGTATACAAGAGACACTGTTCAGCAAATCTATCCAAAGCTTCATCCGATTTTCACTGTGGTTTTCATTTCGCAATCGGTCGGACCTTGCTTTCCGAACAGCCCTCGTATCTTTCTTTTGATGTGTCTGGTCCTAGTGGCTATTGTACAACGTCATTGTTTGAAGGCATTTTGACGTGAAAATATTAAACTGACTTCCCGGTAAGAGGCCGTACTAAGAATAAGCTCTGATTTTGTAGAAAAAATACCCAAGTTCATCTTTTTAAGAATGTAGTATTCAAACAACACGACGCGATAAGTTATCTGTAGTTCTGCCTTCAAAAGTAGTGTGCATAGTCCCTGACACATTCCTCTGCGACATAAAACTCATACAATAAAATTAGTATGTAATTACTAAAAGGGTTCTACAATGAATTCAAACACGTTTACTGACAATATGACAATCATTACTCAATAAAAGAGATAAATTACAGAACTTAGCCGCAGTTATGTCCTATAGGTTCGTAGACATCGGAAGTCAGTTACAAGAAGAGGAAGGCACCGCTCCGAATCTTTTGTTTTACAAAAAAAAGTGAATGAGTTATGCAGGTTTTCTTTAATATTTCTCGTCACTATTTTTGTATTACACCCAATATTCTTTCTCTAGTCTACGACGTTATGTACACACTAGCAGAGAAACCCGGCGTTGCCCAGATATTTATTTACAGCTGTGTGCTCACGTTCCTTACCATGCAGCATCTAGCCCTGTGTTTAATGTTTATGACGTGATGTCTTCTGAACTGTGTGTCGTACGACGACATAATATTGTAGGTACATTCAGCGGCATGCGTGGATACAGTTTACGAAATTTATTGCAAGTGGAGTTACTACCAAAAAGTAGTAAGTTTAAACGTCATGCATGATGCTGCAGTTTTTCACGCATGTCATTGTTTACGACGGCATATCTCCTGACCTGTGTGTCGTAAAATGATATAATTTTACAGTTTCAGTGATATATTCGCATACTGTCTGCAAAACGTGTCGCGAATGCGGTTAGTAGTAAAAAAGCAATAAATTATAGCTCATGCCTCATGCGGTACTTTCATTGCATGTACAACGTAAAACACTTAAGTGACGTTTATGTTTGTCATGTTAAGTGAGAGTAGCGCGAGTGCAATTCGAACAATGAAGTTTATTGCCTTTTCTTCATTAAGGTTACCACAGCCTTAAATGAATGCAGCGATAAACATTTTTCCTATCATAATTTTGCAGGGGTTATTAGCAAGAAAGAATACCTCAAGGGTTTGGTATTATGTGTAAAGTTTGTTGCATGTCGCTAAGCGCTCTCATTCTCAAATACTGGATGTATAAATAAATTTACCCCCACACCGATTGTATCCAGACAGTGACATAATATACTGATCAGCCAGAACACTATGACCACCTAACTAATAGCCAGTATGTCCACCTTTGGCATGAATAACAGCGGCGATGCGTCGTGGCGTGGGAGCAATAACGTCTTGGTAGGTCGCTGGAGGAAATTGGTACCACATCTGCACACAAAAGTCACCTAATTGCCCTAAATTCGGAGACGGAGCCGATGATATCTGATGCCGTTTTCAATCACAATCCAGATGTGTCCGATTGGGTTCAGATATGGCTTGTTGGGAGGCGACCGCATCAATTGGAACTCGCCACTGTGTTCCTCGAACCACTTCATCACACTGCTGGCCATGTGACATGGCGTGTTATCTTTCTGAAAAATGTTTCTCGGGAAACATGATCGTCATGAAGTGGCGTACGTTGTCTGCAGACAGAGTACAATACCCCTTGGCCGCCATGGTGCCTTGCACCTGCTCCACTGGACCCATGGATGCCCACGTGTATGTTTCCCAGAGCATAATGGAGACGCGGCTAGCTTGTCTCCGCCCCACAGTACAGGTGTCAAGGAGTTGTCCCCGTGGAACACGACGGATTCGCGCCCGCCCATAGGCATGATGATGAAGGTATCTGGATTCATCAGATCATGCAGCCCTCTGCCACTACGTCAACGTCCAGTGCCGATGGTCACGTGCCTTGTTTTAGATTAACGCGCTGTGAGGACAAAAGTTGTTAGCGTTCAAGCCAGTTATCTTGGACATTGGGCATCAGACTATGTTGCTGAACACAACGAATACTAAAAAGAAAATTGTTTGGAAAGAGGTGCTTTAGAGGGGATGATATATAAAATGGGAACGTCATAAGATATAACCAAAGACTTTTACAACAAAAAATACCAGTCTAAATTGCAAAAATAAAGCATTACAATAGCGTAGTGAAATTAGAATATCTAGATGCAGGTGAGACGTTAAACTATAATTTAGTTAAATTAGAAATAATAGGAAAGTGAATCATCAGGAAAATATAGAGCCCATGAAAAAGTATGAAAAGTCGGAAACCACGTAGTAATGATGAAATTTATCGAAACACAGAAAACGTATCAGAAGTAAGGAAAAAGAGACTGACACGTTTTGGACATTCGTATCGCATGCAAGATAGTAGATTAACCACAAAGATTTTCAAAATATTCGTGGGATAAAAAGTCAACAAGCTCGACCATGAAGTAAAAAAGGGGCCATAAAAAATAATACAAATAATATAATATAAATAATGTAAAAACAACTGACAGAGAAGTGTTTTAGGGAAAAAATATTGAATACGGAAGGATTCCATGGTTGAAGAGTGAAAGATATTGGTAAGAAGTGGTCAGAAGACAGCTAGATAAAAAGATAGTGAAAAGATGAAACAGTGCTTGAAGAAAAGAAGAGAACAACAAACAAGGAACTGAGTCTGGCACTTGGTCCTTAGGTGGTCCATATGGATGAGAGAAAAAAAAAACAGGTGAGGACATGAGTTTATTCGAAAAACGAAAACCGTGTTGACGTAGGAAGGAGCATTATAAGGGAAAAATGGTAGGAAAAGCCAGAAACTAGAATTTTCAAAATGAGCTATGGAGGATGTCAAGTAGCTACATAGAGATGAAAGGGTTAATATAAAAAAGAAAAAGATCAACAGGGTCTATCAAGTCGACAGACTGATGAATCAGAAGAACATAGCTGTCATTAACCAAAGTCTGTGTCAGATCTTATTTACCTATCATTATTACACACGGCAAGTCACGTATTCCTCTAGTATGATTATAGGATTATGAGCTGGTGTGATTTTTGAGAGTTTCAGTTTAAACAATAATATTGTCTTCACTACAACGTTTTTTTCTGTTACAGAAGACTACAAACCAGCATACTATCCGTAATGTGACTTCGGCGTGTAGAAAATTTTAACATCTATACGACTGACCTTTGAATTGATATTTTTTTAATCCCTCTTTTTCAGTCATGTAATTTTCTACAGCTTAAAAGCCTACAATAGACTTCGGCACCATTATTTCATATCACAGTCTCCAAATAGTCTAACTTTAAAGTGCAATACTCGTATAATGGGATATATGAATTTTTTTCTGGTGGCTAGTCAGAAATAGGATGCAGGCCTTAAACCAGAAAATAAGAAAGTTTTCCCTGTGTGTCATCGCTTATAATCGTTTGCATAGCTAACGAGCTGACTTCGTTAGCTCGTTTTGAGAAGTAAGTTCCTTCAGACATGGAAACTGCATGCGTTGCTGATTTATATCTCATCATTACGTTGTGACACCTCATCATAATTTTTGAATGTACCAACGTTTGTATCATCAATAAACTTCTGGAAGAAATGCCCTCTGTCGACGGAAGAACTGTCTGACACTAATTATACTAAGGTCGACCTGTACTTCACTTGCAGTTAGCATTTCTCTGCATCTGGTGCTGTATTCTCCTTCCATGTGGTACGTGACATGTTACTGGCGTTTAATCTCTCCTTTGCCAGACACTACTTTGGGAATTATGAGATTCCTTCTTTGAGGAATGAACTGCACTCACACAACAAACTAATTTACATTGCTTTAAAGCTAACCTATCCTGAAACACATTAGCATCGCCTTGACTGTTAAAATAATTTATTTATGCAATTTCGGCAGTTAAGCGATTTAAAGAGTAATTTTATGTCTCAATATATATTAAAACTTTAAAAAATCTTACATGTATCTCATCATTGTAGCATTAAATGAGTGTTTAAAGTTTTTGGCATCATTTTCGTAAATAACGTTGAATCACTAAACATGTACACTTTTTTTTGGCAAAAGTGAAGATAGTGCAATAGTGAAGTTTATGAGTATATTGTTTTCACATTCAGATTCTACGATTACATCATTCAGCAAGTTTAATATGTTTGTGAATCCCAGCAACAAAAAATAATAGCTGTTCTTGCGTTGTCTTGGGGAAAGTCGCCGCAGCTAACGTCATGCCAACCGTGTGGTTTATTGCATGTATCTACTTTGGACAGCTGAGGTAAAAGCATTCGTTCTGGATTGTAGAACTCTGCTAGGAGGAGGTAGGTGCTCGGACCATGTTAAGAAAAACGCTTTCAGCAGATAAGCATTTCACAGATTTCCAAAAATCATGTAAAAACAGCTCTGTCATACTACAGGTTCAAAAGGTGCTGCAGTGTTGGCGGATAGCCTCGAGTACAGTGTTGTAGTGTTTCCCAGAACCTGTAACACAAGCTAGCTGCTGGTCGAGAGGATAACGGTTGGTGAAACAGAAGTGACGTCAGGATGATGTAAAACACAGAGGAAGACTCTTTTACAAAAGAGAGGAAGAAATTGCAATCATTGGTTTTTTGATGTTTCGCCTCTTATTGGCAGGATGTTTTTTAAAGAAACAATTACGTCATTGGCAGACGAATTTTTCTTGGTGGAAAGAAGTCACCAGTCAATTCTTTACTGACTTAGAAAGGGGGACATCATCTGTGGACTTGGCGCTGAATGCACTGGTACGCCACAGGCTGCAGTGTCAACTGAAGGAACCAACTGTGATCCAATGTTGAGAGTCCTACGCAGAGTGACCCTTGTGTCGATCTTCATGGCAATGAGACACGGTGTCACCATTCTGCTCATATCACACCAAAAATTACGGTGAGCATATCTGCCAGATCCGACATATTAGGACAACAGAGAGTTTGAAGTTAAGATTCATGATAGGTTTTTCACTGTACCATGTTCGTCAGTGCACCCTCGGGACTTGGGGTTTCTTCGGTTCTCTATTTAGACAAGGAGTTACTGTAATCGTTATATACTGAAGAACTAAAGAAACTACACCTGCCTAATATCGTGTAGGGCCCCCACCGAGCACGCAGGAGTGCCGCAACACGACGTGGCATGGACTAGACTAATGTGTGAAGTAGTGCTGGAGGGAACTGACACCATGAATCCTGCGGGGCTGTCCATAAATCCATAAGACTACGAGAGGGTGGGGATCTCTTCTGAACAGCACGTTGCAAGGTTCAATAATATTCATGTCCGGGTATTTTGGTGGCCATCGGAAGTGTTTAAACTCAGAAGAGTGTTCCTGGAGCCACTCTGTAGCAATTCTGGACGTGTGGGGCTTCGCGTTGGCCTGCTAGAATTGCCCAAGTCCGTCGGAATGCATAATGGACATGAATGGATGCAGGTGAGCAGACAGGATGCTTCCGTACGTGTCACCTGTCAGAGTTGCATCTAGACGTATAAGGAGTCCCAACTGCACACGCGCCACACCATTCCTGAGCATCCACCAGTTTAAACATTCCACTGCTGACATACAGGGTCCAGGGATTCATGAGGTTGTCTCCATACCCGTATATGCCCATCCGCTCGATGCAATTTGAAACGAGACTCGTCGACCAGACAACATGTTTCCAGTCATCAACAGTCCAATGTCGATGTTGACGGGTCCAGGCGAGGTGTAATGTTTTGTGTCCTGCAGTCATCAAGGGTACACGAGTGGGCCTCCGGCTCCGACAGCCCTTATCGATGATGTTTCGTTGAATGGTACGCACGCTGACACTTGTTGATGCCCCAGCATTGAAATCTGCAGCAGTTTGCGGAAGGGTTGCACTTCTGTCACGTTGAACGATTCTCTTCAGTCGTCTTTAGTCGCGTTCTTGCAGGATCTTTTTCCGACCGCAGTGATAACCGAGATTTGATGTTTTACTGGTTTCCTGATATTCAGGTACACTCTTGAAATGGTCGCACAGGAAAATCCCCACTTCATCGCTACCTCGGAGATGCTGTGTCCCTTCGCTCGTACGCCGACTACAACACCACGTTCAAAGTCACTTAGTCTTGTTAACCTGCCATTGTAGCAGCGGTAAGCGATCTAACAACTGCGTCAGACACTTATTTGTTGTCTTATTTAGGCGTTGCCGACGGCAGTGCCATATTCTGCCTGTTTACATATCTCTGTATTTGAATACGCGTGTCTATACTAGTTTCTTTGGCGCTTCAGTGTATTGTCAGGTTGAGACAAATTTCACAAAGTATTTATGAAGTTGAACTATCTATTGTGAAAATGGTGGTTCATATCTCCGTCCAGGTACCCAGATTTAAGTTTTTCACGGTTTCTCTAAGTCGGTAACGGAAATGCCGGGGTAGAGATTCTTTTGGAAAGGACTCAGCGATTTTGTTTCCACAGTCGATGTTGTAATCCGTCTCTAATCCTCTTGTTGTCAACGGGACGTTAAACTTTATGCTTCCTTTCTTTATCTTGTGTCACTGGATTCCTTAAAAAGTGAAACAGGAGTTCTACTCTTGCATTGTATTTGGCATTTTCTCCAAACGTTACTGCTCAAAGTTTTTTTTTTTTTAATTCTTGTTTTTATCCAGTGCCCATAAGCTAATATGAGTGCACCGTCAGGGGGTTCCCCGCTCGTTTGATCCTGCCGGCGAGGTATTGTCAAGCGCAGTTTCCGGACGCCAGCTTGGAAGGCGCTACAAAGACCAGAAAGCGAGCGCGTGAATTACGTTCGGGAGACCGGGATATTACTCACGGACAAGCGAACAATATGGCGATTAGTTTCGTAGCGCGTCCTGTTGCCTCGAGCATTTGGGCTAGCGTCTCAAATATATAAGCGTATTCCGTGAAGCCGGAACCGAAGGAATACTTTGAAGCAATCTGGACGCCGAGGAACTTTCGGCCTGTCACACGCTCAACGCGCGGCAAGCGCCACTAAAGCACTGTCCAGCGGCGTAACGGACGCCGTAGCTTTCAGGATATCACCGGCTCGCATGGAACAGGGCAGGCGGCGCCGGAGCGCTCTGGACTAACGCTGTCGTTTCCTGTAAACTACTGTGTACTTTAGCTGGCGCCAAGATTTATAGCTAGCTTCAGCGAACGGATTCCATTACGCTTTTTCTGTGGAGTGATGGATATCCCTAACACACAAAATATTCCAACTATGCGTTCTTACGTAACTGCGTATACATTCTCGTTTAATGCTTGGTTAATGGCGTAACTGAGTGACTAGCAGCAGTACTAGGTACAATCGCTTCCCGAGATAGATTGCCCTCTTCGACTTGGACGTGTTAAATCATAATCATCATCATCTTGTTCTTCTTCACTCCATGTATTAGCAAACTGCCTGTTACAATATTGCATCTGTGATCTCTGTTAATTTCTTTTTCCTGTCCGTTTATAATTGAGAGTTTTTACCGGGAGTCTTTCCCCACCCAAACTTTCCATCTGTTCCCTCCATTTTCTCCTCTTTTCCTTTATTTTTCGTGTACGTTATGTATTCCTACATATTTCCTAATACCCTCATTTGCCGGCCGCTGTGGCCGAGCGATTCTAGGCGTTTCAGTCCGGAACCGCACTGCTGCTCCGGTCGCAGGTTCGAATCCTGCCTCGGCCATGGATGTGTGTGATGTCCTTAGGTTAGTCAGTTTTAAGTAGTTAACTCTAAGGGGCTGATGACCTCTGATGTTAAGTCCCATAGTGCTTAGAGCCATCTGAACCTTACCCTCATTTCTTTTACAATCTTCTCTTTCACATGCTCTCCTTAGAAACCTCATTTGTTGATCTGGCACTCTGCTTTGACAGTCTCTTATTAGTGCCCATGCTTCATTTGCATAAGTAAGGGTTGGTGGTTTTCTAAGACTTTGGCTAGGTTTCTACCCTGGCTTCATTCGGCAACTTTTTTACACCGTTCCACATATGGAAGTTAATTTACTTATTCGAGGATATATGTTCCGTCTATGCAACTAATTGAAGGCAGTTTGTTGCCATATGCGTTTCGCTTCTTTTATTTGCGAAGCATCTTCAGTGGCTGTAATACATGTTTCTTTTTACACATGTAATAAACGTATTATATGGTAGTTAAAACATGTTGCTATGTTACATTCTGTCGCGTTTTGCCTTTGTTAGAATCAACTTTTGTTGCACAAATTTCGTGAAGTTAAATTCTCGTTCTGTGTTACTTACGATTTCCAGCGCTGTTAACTCGTGCATATCGTCCTGGACATGTATTCGTTAGTTTCCACGCTCCAGTTGGCCAATTTATGGCGTTCTTCCACCTACATTTGATTCAACACACCGCATGTATCACTTACTCTTTTCATTTTGTTGGTTGGTTGTTTGGGGTAGGAGACCAGACAGCGAGGTCATCGGTCTCATCGGATTAAGGAAGTCGCCCGTGCCCTTTAACAGGAACCATCCCGGCATTTGCCTGGAGCGATTTAGGGAAATCACGGAAAACCTAAATCAAATGGCCGGACGCGTAATTGAACCGTCGTCCTCCCGAATGCGAGTCCAGTGTGCTAGCCACTGCGCCACCTCGCTCGGATTTCATTTTGTGATCAACATGTGTGTGTTTTCGGTGTGCAGTGCTGCCAAGTGTCGTTGTGTGTTTATCTGTCGTTTTTTGTTTGTGTTGTGTGTGTGTGTGTGTGTGTGGTTCAATATTTTTCAGCCCCGCGGGATTGGCCGAGCGGTCTAGGGCGCTGCAGTCATGGACTGTAACGGCTGGTCCCGGCGGAGGTTCGACTCCTCCCTCGGGCATGTGTGTGTGTGTTTGTCCTTAGGATAATTTAGTTTAAGTAGTGTGTAGGCTTAGGGACTGATGACCTTAGCAGTCAAGTCCCATAAGATTTCAAACTCACACATTTGAATATTTTTCATCTGTTGCGTGTGTGTGTGTGTGTGTGTTTGTGTGTGTGTGTGTGTGTGTGTGTGTGTGTGTGTGTGTCTGTGTGTGTGTGTGTGTGTGTGTGTGTGTGTGTGTGTGTGAATGCGTCATTATCTCTTGAGAGAGAGATTTTTTTAATACGGATATTTGTGTGGGTGTAATTGTGTAGTTGTGTCATTCTTTCTTGAGGGTTTTTCTTTCTACGTTATAAAATGAAAAATAGCAAAACGGTGAAAAACGAAAATGAACTCATAACAAAAAAAGACTTACACATCCCACAAACAGCATCACTCACCTCTTTCGGCATAGAGAACATGTACACCTCAATACTCACAGAAGACACAATAAATCTAGTTGAAGAAAACCTACTGACATACAACAAACTTCCAGCAGACAGTATTAATGAAATAAGTAAAACTCTCAAAGCAATCAAATCACAAAATTACTCCCAATTTGAAAACGAATTTTTTCAAAAAAAGAAGATGGGCTTCCAATGCGAACCCCAACATCAGGAACACTGGCAAAGATATTCATCAACGACATAGAAAATACAATCTTTGATACAGTCATCACAAAGAAAGGATAGAAAATTGTTTATTGGTGCAGATATGTGGATGACATAATTTGTATGGTAGATGAACCAATAGAGAAAATTGATAAATTTCATACAGATATAAAGAACATATACAAAAAATATTCAGTTCACCATGGAAAAAGAAACACAAAAGCAAATACATTTCTTGGATATAACAATAGAGACAACAATAAACACACATTTGACATTTTCTGAAAGCCAACAGCCACAGGCATAATTATACCTGCTTCATCCAACCACCTGCAAAATAAAAAATTAGCGCCCCTACGACACATGTTACATAGACTAAATAAAATCCCACTCAGCTAAGAAAACCATGAAAAAGAATTGCAGACAATACAACTCGTAGCCACAAACACCCATATAGTACAAAAACTCAACCAAAAAATTAAAACACGACTAAAGAAAAATGAAAACAAGCAGAGAACACAAACACCAAAGAACTCCACAGACACTATAGCACTCTCGAAAACACAAAACAATAACACTCATGACATGATCAACATAAAAAATGGTACACTCTTACATAGAAACACAAAACAACACACAAGATAGCAAATGTACTGAACAAACAGGGATTACACATATCTTACAAAACAAGAAACTCACTCCAATCACATTTACAAACAACATACAAACCAGATAAACACCAAGGAGCAGCTATATACCAGCTAGAGTGGCAAGAATGTAAGTCAGTACATCTGGGGATGACAAACAGGAACTTCAAAACTAGATATAAAGAACAAACACGAAGTTGGAAATATCAAACTAGCGACTCTACCTTCGCCGAACGTCTGATAAAACATAGACACGAACCATCCTACATGGGACGTGACATGACAGTTATCAGAGTGAATAATCACAACCAAAGCTCCTGACATTGCAAGAAAACTTTCACATACAAAGAGCCATTGCAACGGAGAAGAATAACAGAGATCTGAAATGTAACCAGAATAAATAATTAATGAATCTCCCTCCCTCCTCTTCTCTCTCTCTCTCTCTCTCTCTCTCTCTCTCTCTCTCTCACACACACACACACACACACTCACACACACGCACAAAACACAAACAAGCTTCTGTAATTCATAATCAAAACGCCTTCGGTCACGGGTTCGATCCCCAACACTGCCTAAATTTTGATAAAAAATCAGCATTGGCGGCCGAAGACTTCCGCCATAAGAGGTCAGCCTCATTCTGCCAACGGCCTTGTCATAGAGGGCAGAGGAGCGGATAGAGGTTCAGGGCACTCTCTTGTCCTAGGGACAAGCTATGATCAACGACATGAGGATGCAGAAGGCAATGGAAACCACTGCATTAAAAACACGTAACGTGTATCCACAGGACATGTGGCCTGTATTTGAAGAAGTGTCATGATGATCTCTCCATTGGAAAAAGATTCCGGAATAGTCCCCCATTCGGATCTCCGGGGCGGGACTGCCAAGGGGGAGGTTACCATGAGAAAAAGATTGAATAATCAACGAAAGGATAACGTTCTACGAGTCGGGGCGTGGAATGTCAGAAGCTTGAACGTGGTAGGGAAGCTAGAAAATCTGAAAAGGGAAATGCAAAGGCTCAATCTAGATACAGTAGAGGTCAGTGAAGTGAAGTGGAAGGAAGACAAGGATTTCTGGTCAGATGAGTATCGGGTAATATCAACAGCAGCAGAAAATGGTATAACAGGTGTAGGATTCGTTATGAATAGGATGGTAGGGCAGAGGGTGTGTTACTGTGAACAGTTTAGTGACCGGGTTGTTCTAATCAGAATCGACAGCAGACCAACACCGACAACGATAGTTCAGGTATACATGCCGACGTCGCAAGCTGAAGATGAACAGATAGAGAAAGTGTATGAGGATATTGAAAGGGTAATGCAGTATGTAAAGGGAGACGAAAATCAAATAGTCATGGGCGACTGGAATGCAGTTGTAGGGGAAGGAGTAGAAGAAATGGTTACAGGAGAATATGGGCTTGGGACAAGGAATGAAAGAGGAGAAAGACTAATTGAGTTCTGTAACACGTTTCAGCTAGTAATAGCGAATACCCTATTCAAGAATCACAAGAGGAGGAGGTATATTTGGAAAAGGCCGGGAGATACGGGAAGATTTCAATTAGATTACATCATGGTCAGACAGAGATTCCGAAATCAGATACTGGATTGTAAGGCGTACCCAGGAGCAGATATAGACTCAGATCACAATATAGTAGTGATGAAGAGTTGGCTGAAGTTCAAGACATTAGTCAGGAAGAATCAATACGCAAAGAAGTGGGATACGAAAGTACTAAGGAATGACGAGATACGTTTGAAGTTCTCTAACGCTATAGATACAGCAATAAGGAATAGCGCAGTAGGCAGTACAGTTGAAGAGGAATGGACATCTCTAAAAAGGGCCATCACAGAAGTTGGGAAGGAAAACATAGGTACAAAGAAGGTAGCTGCGAAGAAGCCACGGGTAACAGAAGAAATACTTCAGTCGATTGATGAAAGGAGGAAGTAGAAACATGTTCCGGGAAAATCAGGAACACAGAAATACAAGTCGCTGAGGAATGAAATAAATAGGAAGTGCAGGGAAGCTAAGACGAAATGGCTGCAGGAAAAATGCGAAGACATCGAAAAAGATATGATTGTCGGAAGGACAGACTCAGTATACAGGAAAGTCAAAACAACCTTTGGTGACATAAAAGCAACGGTGGTAACATTAAGAGTGCAACGGGAATTCCACTGCTAAATGCAGAGGAGAGAGCAGATAGGTGGAAAGAATACATTGAAAGCCTCTATGAGGGTGAAGATTTATCTGATGTGATAGAAGAAGAAACAGTAGTCGAATTTAGAAGAGATAGGGGATCCAGTATTGGAATCGGAATTTAAAAGAGCTTTGGAGGACTTACGGTCAAATAAGGCAGAAGGGATAGATTACATTCCATCGGAAATCCTAAAATCATTGGGGGAAGTGGCAACAAAACGACTATTCACGTTGGTGTGTAGAATATATGAGTCTGGCGATATACCATCTGACTTTCGGAAAAGCATCATCCACACAATTCCGAAGACGGCAAGAGCTGACAAGTGCGAGAATTATCGCAGAATCAGCTTAACAGCTCATGCATCGAAGCTGCTTACAAGAATAATATACAGAAGAATGGTAAAGAAAATTTAGAATGCGCTAGGTGACGATCAGTTTGGCTTTAGGAAAAGGGACGAGAGAGGCAATTCTGACGTTACGGCTAATAATGGGAGCAAGGCTAAAGAAAAATCAAGACACTTTCATAGGATTTGTCGACCTGGAAAAAGCGTTCGACAATATAAAATGGTGCAAGCTGTTCGAGATTCTGAAGAAAGTAGGGATAAGCTATAGGGAGAGACGGGTCATGTACAATATGTGCAACAACCAAGAGGGAATAATAAGAGTGGACGATCAAGAACGAAGTGCTCGTATTAAGAAGGGTGTAAGACAAGGCTGTAGCCTTTCACCCCTACTCTTCAATCTGTACATCGAGGAAGCAATGATGGAAATAAAAGAAAGGTTCAGGAGTGGAATTAAAATACAAGGTGAAAGGATATCAATGATACGATTCGCTGATGACATTGCTATCCTGAGTGAAAGTGAAGAAGAATTAAATGATCAGCTGAACGGAATGAACAGTCTAATGAGTACACAGTATGGTTTGAGAGTAAATCGGAGAAAGACGAAGGTAATGAGAAGTAGTAGAAATGAGAACGGCGAGAAACTTAACATCAGGATTGATGGTCACGAAGTCAATGAAGTTAAGGAATTCTGCAACCTAGGCAGTAAAATAACCAATGACGGACGGGGCAAGGAGGACATCAAAAGCAGACTCGCTATGGCAAAAAAGGCATTTCTGGCCAAGAGAAGTCTATTCATATCAAATACCAGCCTTAATTTGAGGAAGAATTTCTGAGGATGTACGTAGTGAAACATGGACTGTGGGAAAACCGGAACAGAAGAGAATCGAAGCATTTGAGATGTGGTGCTATAGACGTATGTTGAAAATTAGGAGGACTGATAAGGTAAGAAATGAGGAGGTTCTACGCAGAATCGGAGAGGAAAGGAATATGTGGAAAACACTGATAAGGAGAAGGGACAGGATGATAGGACATCTGCTAAGACATGAGGGAATGACTTCCATGGTACTAGAGGGAGCTGTAGAAGGCAAAAACTGTAGAGGAAGACAGAGATTGGAATACGTCAAGCAAATAATTGAGGACGTAAGTTGCAAGTGGTACTCTGAGATGAAGAGGTTAGCACAGGAAAGGAATTCGTGGCGGGCCGCATCAAACCAGTCAGTTGACTGATGCCGAAAAAAAAAAGTAGATATGTTATTAACTGTCTCCAAAAACTGGAGATGTTATTCAGTTCTCTAATATGATCTACATCTACATCTCATGGATACTCTGCAAATCACATTTAAGTGCCTGTCAGAGGGCTCGTCGAACCACCTTCACAATTCTCTGATATTCCAATCTCGTATGGCGCGCGGGATAAACGAACACCTATGTCTTTCCGTGTGAGCCCTGATTTCCCTTATTTTATTATGGTGATCGGAACTCCCTACGTAGGTCGGCGTCAACAAAATATTTTCGCATTCGGAGGAGAAAGTTGGTGATTGAAATTTCGTGAGAAAATTCCGCCGCAACAAAAAACTGCTTTGTTTTAATGATTTCCACTCCAAATCCTGTATCATTTCAGTGGCACTCTCTCATCTATTTTCCGATAATACAAAACTTGCTGCCCTTCTGTGAACTTTCTCGATATACTCTGTCAATCCTGACTGGTAAGGATCCCACACCACGCAGCAGAATTCTAAAAGAGGATGGACAAGCGTAGTGTAGACAGTCTCTTTAGTAGATCTGTTACAGTGTGCTGCTAATAAAACGCAGTCTTTGGTTAGAGGGAGGTTATTACAGAGTCGTGTTGCTGCCAGTGAGAAGTTTTAGCCATGTTGTCTAGACAAGAGCGTTCAGGTAGAGGAGAGTTATGAGGGGTAGTGTACGTTGGTAAAACAGTTGAGGATACAGAGGCTTTGGAAATCTCAGCACTTGTATGCTCGCCGCCAGGGTAGCCGTGCGTATGATGGCGGTGTCGAACATGATCACGGAGTCGAACATCACAGATATAACCAGCACAGGTATTCATAACCTGTTCCAGGTGCCGTTAGCTTTCCTGAGAAAGATTTTGCAGAATAACATCGCTGTAATCAATAACTGCTTCCATATTTGTACTTTTTTTCAGATCAAGAAGTAACAGGTTTTTATGTTTTTGTAGGGGATGGAGAGAGACTGATGCCTTCGTGCACACTGGAGTTACGTGCTCATTTCAATTTAGATTTTCATCTGTTATTACTCCTAGACTCTTTGCTGAAGGATAGAAGTTTATAATTGTCCCATTTAGGGCTAAAGATGGTAGGGATTCCCGATATTTCAGGCTAATGATTTTATTGACTTTGCCTTGTTTTAAAAAAAACATTGAGGTCTCAACTTTTTAGCTTTGTGAAAACTTTAATTTTGATTGTTTTTCTGAAGAATTCCGTAAACATAAATTCTCCTCCTGTGAAAATTGTGATCTGAATTTTGAAAGCATAGAATATTAATGGTTCCACCTTTTTAGGAAGGGAGGAAGATTGGAGTTTAACGTACGCTGACATCGATGACATTAGAGACGGTGCCCAAGTTGTGGCTGTCAGGTGGTTCAAGGGATAGGAAGAAAATCGGCCGTGCCCTTTCAGAGGAATCATCCCGGCATATGCGTGGAGCGATTTAGAGAAATCACGGAAAACCTAAATCTGGACGGCCAGCCGCGGGTTTGAACCGTCGTCCTCCTGAATGCGAGTCCAGTGTGCTGGCCACAGTGCCACATCGTTCGGTTTCACCTTTTTAGAAAGTGTCCTAAGTAAGATTGGTTCAAATGGCTCTGAGCACTATGGGACTTAACATCTGAGGACATCAGTCCCCTAGAACTAAGAACTACTTAAACCTAACTAACCTAAGGACATCACACACATCCATGCCCGAGGCAGGATTCGAAGAGTAAATTTTGTATGTGATGTCTATTCTTTAGAATATGTCCGAAAGAACAGACGCCATTTTGATCTCTTGTGGCAGTATTCCAACTAAAACCTAATTGCTCCCCAGTCACATTCTCCTTTATTGCCTTGTTCACACTTTTAGTAATTATTATTAACATTATATGCTTCCTAAATTTCTTATTTCATAGTTCCCTGTTTGTTTGGTGTGGAATCACTAGTGTCGCCAGAAAGTTCTCTGGCATCCACCACTGTCATTTGTTTTGTTATATTACCTCAACATTTCTCTTGCTCCTTTTGCTTCAAACATTTTAGTATTTCTCCTGGTATCGTATTTGTACCCACTTCATTCCCGTTTTTCATTCCAGCTATTGCACTATTTACTGCATCCATTATGATCGTTGGTCCTTTGTCATAATCATCCACAGTGTTCAAGGACTCAAGTTTCAGAGATTTTGGTTTGTGATATGTGCCATATAACTCTTTTAAATTGTCCCCTCATCTCTGGAGGATGTCCTCGCGATCTGTGCCCACTACATTTATGTCTTTACTTGAATTTCCTTAGTTGCACTTCCTGGTCTGTTTTGATTCCATGTTGTAGTGCTTACTCTGTCGTTCAATCGATCATATCTTCCCTTTTTCTCCAGTTCTTCAATCCATCGCCCCTATATTCTGGCCATTTTTCTCCTTACCTGCTCTGTTTCCCTAAGCAGTTCGTTATTTAGCCTTTGGTAAATCTTTCTCCCATCTTCATTTTTCTCGTTTCTGAATTTCCTTCTTTCCTCCGTCTTTGAAATCATTTACCGTGTTACCCATGACTTTCTTGCCGTTCTCCAGTTTACATGACCAGATGTCTGAGAGCTGCGGTTATTTCATGAAGGACAATGTAAGAGCACAGATCGTCAATGCGTTTATGACGTTATTACGAGGTGTTTTGGACGACAGGAATGTTCTCATAACTCTGCCGTAGACTCGCTGGCGAAGTATAATTTTGCATCGTCCTGCAAAGTCTTTTCATTAGTTGGAAATTTTCAAAACAAGATTGTGGGGTATTGTTCACATAACTGTCAGAAGTTTTTGTTTGATGGAACGAGATCGGTACGATAATTCGTGTTGCACTAGTTGCATACCACACTCCTATTTTCATTTCATGCAGAGGCTCTTGATGTAACTGATTTTTAGATTTATTACGTCTGTTATTCTCACAGCTCATGTACCTCTATAAATGCAGCGAGGTTTCGTCAGAAAGAAGAACTTTTCAAGAACAAACTCTCTATCATACACTGGCTTCAATAATAGGCTGCACTATCGACGTCGAGCAACAGTATCTGAATTGATCAGTCGATGTACTGCCGTTACTATGTAAGGTCTCAGTTTGCGTCTATGCATATAATTTCAATGAGCCGCTGACACACCAGTCTAAAGCGCCAAATGGCGCGATTTTCTTCCAAGGCCGTTCCTCTACGTCTAGATTAGCTAAAATCTATTCTCCACCTGCCCGAGTACGAGAAACGGGCCACAGGCTCACCAGCGGTCTAAGCCGCCCCCTTCTGTAATGGTCCTTGCACCATGCCGGTCACAGCGCCTGCCTCGTACGTGAAACACTCTGCATTTACTGCTTTCTTTTAAATAATTAACTATATCAGTCGCAGTAATGTTTTCAAGTTTAAGAATTCCTTTCACTGCTGCAAACGACAGCCTGAAGATAATGAAGGAGTCTGTGTGAGGTGCTGACTTGCTTGGACAAGGAATATGGATAATGGATTCGGATGTAAAGAGGAGGGTCTAACTGCTTTGGACATTTTTTTTTTTTGCCGTTGAAGGTTAGCTGCATGTGCAAGCTTTCCTGTATTTCAATTTTAGCTCTGAGGATGGCATAAACCAGTAATCAAGGTTACATACATTCCGAAGAAAGCATGTGACGACAGGTGTGAATATTTCCGAACTATCAGTTTAATATGACGTGGTTGCAAAATACTAACACCAATTATTTACAGAAGAACGAAAAAAGCTATGACAGAAGCCAACCTCGAGGAAAAGCAGTTTAGTTTGGATTCCGGAGAAATGTAGAACACAGAAGGCAATACTGTTCATACGATTTATCTCAGAAGACAGTTAAGGAAAGGCAAACTTATGTTTATAACATTTGTAGACTTAGAGAAAATTTTTGACAATACATGAAATGTATTCACAGCTGCAAATACTAACAACCATCAGCCGTGTATGGCAATGATTACAATAGAAATTTGTTCCGGACCAGAATTCGAACTTGGATTTCCCGCTTTACACCAACGGTAATCTTAACCACTTTGCCTATCCGTGCACGACTCACGACCAGACCCAAAACTGCATGTGTTGTCGTTTCTGCGTCACAACCTGTACTATTATACACATGATCTATTCCCATACAAGGGAGGACGTTTTAATTGAAAGTCGCTGCACCGGCGCTTCAATCTGGAGCCGCGCTGCTGCTACGGTCGCAGGTTCGAATCCTGCCTCGGGCATGGATGTGTGTGATGTCCTTAGATTAGTTAGGTTTAAGTAGTTCTAAGTTCTAGGGGACTGATGACCTCAGATGTTTAGTCCCATTGTGCTCAGAGCCATTTTGAAAGTCGCTGAGTGGTATCGACGGATAAAACAGTACTGCAGTGGATGTGTTGTCAAGAGGAATGATACAATGTCCGAAGGAACATTGCGTCGTTCTCCGTAACAACACGGGTATTGTTGTATCGCTTTTGACAATGTTGACTAGAATACTTTCTTTACATTTTGAAGATAGTAGCGGTAAAATACATGGACCTAAAGGCTGTTTACAACTTGTATAGAAACCAGACGACAGCTATACGAGTCGAGAGGAGGGGCATTAAAGGGAAGAAGTGGTTGGGAAGAGAGTGAGACAGAATTGCAGCCTGTCCCCGTTGTTATTCAGTCTGCAGGTTGAGCAAGCAGTAAAGGAAACCAAAGCAAAATTTGGATTTGTAATTAAAATTCAGGGAGAAGAAATAAAAAATTCCATGACATTGTAATTCCGTTAGAGACAGCAAACGATTAGAAGGACAGTTGAACGGAATGGACAATGTCTTGAAAGGAGGATATAAAATGAACATCAACAATATCAAAACAAGGATAATTAAATATAGTCGAATTAAAATAGGCGATGCTGAAAGAATTTGATTAGGAAACGAGACAATTGAATTAGTAGATGAGTTCTGTTATTTGGGCAGCAAAATGACTGATGATGGTCGAAGTAGGGAGGATATGACATGTAGACTGGCAATGGCAAGAAAAGCGTTAATATCGAATACAGATTCAAGAGTTAGGAAGTCTTTTCTAAATTATTTCTATGAAGTGTAGCCATATATGGACGTGAGAAATGGACGATAAACAGATTAGAAAAGAAGAGAATAGAAACTTTTGAAATGTGGTGCTAGAGAAGAATGCTGAAGATTAGATGGGTAAATCACGTAACTGATGAGGAGATACTGAACAGAATTGGGAAGAAACGAAATTTGTGGCGCAACGTGACTAGAAGAAGGGATCGGTTGGTAGGACACATTCTGAGACATCAAGAGATCACCAGTTTAGTATTGGAGGGAATTGTAAGGGGTAAAAATCGTAGAGGGAGACTAAGAGATGAATATAGTAAGAAAATTCAGAAGAATGTAGGTTGCAAAAGTTATTCGGAGGTGAAGAGGCTTGCACAGGAAGAGCAGAATAGAGAACTGCATCAAACCAGTCTTCGGACGAAGACCACAATAACAACAACGAGGCAGATTCAAATTAAAACCTTAAAAGTACAATAAAAGTCCTAAAAAGTGTAATATCGGTTTGGCAGTTGGCACGAGTTATCCTTATGGTTCGACAAATTACCTACAGTTTGCAGCCTTTTGGGGCATCACGCAAAAGGAAGTTGTGTCAGTGTACAGACGGCCACGCCATTGTCGACTTGCTCGACCGCGCTGGAGCTGCGACCTGTGGTGAAGCTGTTAACCCTGTGGAAATGCGTCTTACCATGAAGGCACTGTACGGTAATTTATGAGTGTCCCTGCGCTCAGTGTACGAGTCGTGCAGGATGTTTAAAAGAGTCGTAACTTCTGTGAAAGATACTCCGCGCCCGGGCCGGGAAAACCGCAAACTGACGAAAAGAAGGATTGCTGCAACGGAAGAGCTTATGAAGGAAAAAGAGGCGTATTATTGTAAACGAACAGCCACTGTTTTGGGTGTTACTGTCTGTGATGTGCTGCGTTTCAGTATAGTGTCCGCAAGACGGATGGCACGTCACATGAATGCTGACTTGATAGTCGCATCACCGCACGAGTGGCCGCGTAGTTAGAGGCACCATGTCACTCATTGAGCGGTCCCTCTCGCCGGTGGTTCGAGTCCTCCCTCGGGCATGGGCGTGTGTGTTGTTCTTAGCATAAGTTAGTTTAAGTAGTGTGTAAGTCTAGGGACCGATGACCTCAGCAGTTTGGTCCCATACGAATTCACACACATTTGAACATTTTTTTGATAGTCGCATCGGTGTCTGTGATAAAAATGCAGATCTAAGGTAATGAATCTCTTGACAGAACTGATACAGAAAATGAAACCTGAAGCGAAGAAATCGAGAAAGAGATGACGCTATAGCTCTTCGCTAAAACAAAATTAAAAAAAAAAAAAAAACAAAAAAAATCCGCACACAACCATCGGCAGGAAAAATTGTGTTCACTCTCATTTGGGATGCGAAATGGGTCATTTTGGAGTATTACATGGAAAGGGGATTAACAGCGATCAGTAATTTACCTTCAAATCTTCTACGAAACCAATTCCGTCTCGCAATCAGGAGGAAATGACGGGAAATTTCTGACTGAAGATGTTTTCTTGCAGCAAGACGATGCTCGTAACCATACTGCCCGTCCGACCGTAGCAACAACACAGGTTATGAAATTTGAATGTCGCTAACATCCAAGTCACTGGCCAGATCACGCCCCTAGTGACTTTCACGTGTTCAGATGACTCAAACAAGAGCTAGATGGAAAGCATTTCAGAAGTGATGGAGGGGTGAAAACTGCACGAGAGACTGCATCCACAACCGAAAGATTTCCTCTCGAGTTATTCACACATTTCCGAAACTGTGGAATGCATCCATTACATGTTGTGAGGACTACGTCGAAATATGACATGCCTGTAATTCTCTTGTATTACCTAATTTGCATAAAATAATTAATTAATGTTTTAATTTCAGTTACCCTCGTAAAAAGGAGATCGAGACTGTATTGGTCAAAAATGAAGATAAGAAATTTTGCGTTTCGCATGTCAGGTGGGTGGAAATTGTCTGGTGACAGATCCAGCTGAGGAGAGATCAGCACAATAGCCGCATGTTACCTTATGACAGCTGACCTGCAACCAAACAGCGATACTGACGAGTCACCCAACGAAGTAGTACTGCAGATGTTCCATTGATTTGAGGTTTCCATTCGATCGTTACGTTGAAGTGACTGTATTACGTTCCTCGGAATTATAAATTCACAAATTTCGTAATTTATATGTGAAAAGAGGAGAAGAAAACGCACGTTTAAAAACTGTATCTTCTCAAAGTTGTAAGAACCCTTAGACTTTTTGTCTCATGGAGGACGAATCTTTTTTTACACGCATCTGTCACAGTAACTTTTGAAGGAGAACTCTTATTTGGCCCGGTATTGATGGCACTAAACTACTGCTCTTCGATATTTTAATTGTAGTAGCATTACGAGAAGAAAGCGTTTGCGTTTTAGCAAATTGCTCCACAGTTGGGAAGTGCGCGTTTCTGTTGCCTGAGGCGACGATTAAGTAGCGGCAGCAGGCAGCAGGCAGCAGGCGGCAGGCTTGTCATTACGGCCGTCCGCCTGACCTTGGTCCCAGCAACGCGGGGACTCGGGACCTGAGGCCTCTCAGCGTACCGCAGCAGCAGCCCGCGAGGCTCAGAGCTGCGAATTTGTGTGGTGGTCATGTTGTGTCGAGCGGTGTCGCTATCAGATGGAGCTAATGGGCGACCCGTAAATGAGGCGTCTCGAGATGGAACTGATTGTCGGAGAAGCCGACACCGTAACCCGAGATCGCCAAGCAGGAAGGACTTCAGCCGAATTTTCGTGTGGACTTGAGAGAGTGGCCAAATTTCCGACAGGCAACAGATGCCCGTCAATCACGTCACCTGCCTTTGCTCCGTATGCACTTCAACGAACACACACATTCTAGACTTTTAGATACCCTATTTGATCAAAAGTATCTGGACAATTACTAGTGTGTCCACCCTTCGTCTTTATACTTTATGACGGCTTGCAATCTGCTGAAGACACTTTTGGCGAGATGCCTGAATGTCTGTGGAGCAATGGATGCCCATTCTTCCTCAAGAGCCGAAACCCGAGAAGGTAATGGAGTTCAACGCTGGGGTTTAGGAGCGAAGTCGACGTTCTAACTCATCCAGAAGCGTTCTACTGGGCTCGGATTGACACTCTGGACAGGCCGGTCCATTTAAGGAATGTTGTTGTCTACAAACCATTGCCTCCCAGATGCTGCTTTATGACAGGGTGCAATGTCGCATACTGTAACAACAACGCCTGTTGGCACTATACACGATGGTAGGTAACGTTCTCCAGGCAACCACCAAACCCAAACCCTTTCATCGCATCGCCACAGAGTGTAGAATAATTCATATCTCCAAATCATGCGTTTACAGTTGTCCACTGTCCAGTGGCTGCACTCTTTACAGCACCTCGTGCTGCACTTAGCACTGACTACAGGAATTATGAGGAGCTGCTCGACCATTGCACCCGATTCTTTTTACCTCCCTACGACCAGTTATTGAGATAGCTGGACTGCTGGCATCACTTTGGAACACACGAGTGATTCCTTCCGCTGGTTTCACGTGACTTTTTACAACAGCCCTCCGCATTGCTCGACTGCCCCTGTCCATCAGTGTACGAGGCCTGCCTACCCTAGGTTTTGCGGTGATTGTTGCTTCGCTTTTCCACTTGACATTCTCATCACCAACGCTCGGCTTCGGTAGCTGTAGAAGGGTTCAAATGGTTCAAATGGCTCTGAGCACTATGGGACTTAACATCTGAGGTCATCAGTCTCCTAGAACTTAGAACTACTTAAACCCAACTAACCTAAGGACATCACACACATCCATGCCCGAGGCAGGATTCGGACCTGCGACCGTAGCGGTCGCGCGGTTCCAGACTGAAGCGCCTAGAAACGCTCGGCCACACCGACCGGCGTAGAAGGGTTGAAATGTTCCTTATGGATTTTTTAGCCACGTTAAATCCAATGACAAGTCTACTTTCGTAGTCCCTGAGCTCTCCAACCGTCCCATTAGGCTATTACAACTTTTCTACTGACAACACAATACTCCTTGCCTCTTTTTATACTAGCCGATACAGCTCTCGCAACATCTACTGGTCAGTTTCTCATTACTTAAGTGGGTCCAGATATTTTTGATCAGCTAGTTTACTTGTCTGAGCCATCTTCTCCCAATATTAACTTAAAATTAGTTCCCGTGTCCCGGTTCTGACCACAGTCTATGGGACCTTTTTACTTGGTTGTAAGGCAAATGCCAGAACTGGAAATCTCTCCGAAATATTTCCAATTGGGACTCCTCCTGCTCCGTTCCCAGTTCGCTTGGTATTTGGCTCAAATGCCCCTCACCTTGCACTGAGTCAGAACTCTAACAGCCGACTCTGCTTTTCAAATGCCCAATACATCTTTTATTAAACTGTGACGTCATCTCTGATCGATAAATCTTACGAATCCCGGAGATGGTTGTGCACTTTGTAACGTGTCAATATTTATTTTAATGTTTGTTTTCGGCTGCCAGACGAGAGACAGGGGAGGCGTATACGTCCATGTAGATTTATGACTGCTGAATTTTTTTACCCTGTGCGTGAACTGACCTGAGCACTGCTTCCTACGCTTATAGGGATCTATATTTAACGACAGTACTGGAATTATAAAATTCATTCAACTGAAACACAATTTATTTGTCTTTGAAACAGTTTCTGGCCACTGGTCGATCACACACAGTCCGACGGTACTAATTCTGTCTAGCCACAATGAAGAGATTCAACTTGTAAATTACGTTCAGAAAGATTTAACTGTCTCTGTAGCTCACAATAAATTATATGACTTCTTCCGGTACCCACTTAAATCGACGGTCACCTTAGCGGTCTTCAAATTGCCACGTGGTATCTGTGGCTACTACTCACATAATATTCCACATTCCTTTTTTCCACATATAACTTCCGCTGTTTCGCTAATAAACGTACCAAACTTCTTCCACGTTTACATAAACACTTCCTCTATTCATAGCACTTTTCTAAATCATAAACTATTATTTCTTCGACGACCTAAACTTTCTCCGACACTTTTGCAGAAACCCGACCATCAACCTCGGTCTCTCGTCCAACTCTGAACCAATTCTCCTTCGTCTTCCCAAGCGCGCGCAATCTAATAGCGGACTTCCCGCCCGTTGGTGCGAAACTGCTCCTTCTGTAATCTTCTAAACGGCCAACTGCATAGTAGTCACCGGAAGGAAGTGACTATGCCCGATTGTTACTCTTAGTGAAGTATCGGTAGCTGCACGATCACAACTTCAGGTAGGCCACTCGCCTACGCCAGAGGTTCGCCTTTTAGGACGATTGTACAGTTGGCACAGTCTTGTCGCCGCCAGTCACCTGAAACTCAGCCTGTTCCTATATTGACCTCCGTGGGAAAACTACTACCGAAATCCTTCAGAATGTGCTCCGTGCCAATCGTGTAAAGAAAAGCGGCCGCGTACGATAGATATTTTAGTAGAAAAACCAACTTCCGAAGCCAGGCGCCACACGTGATACTGTATAAAAGGAAAAAAAAAACATTTCCCAAAGAGCTAAGAAATGAGACAGCTGTAACCCAAGAACATACTGTAGCTATCCTTTTTCTGTCACTTTATTGTCACGAACGCTTCGCGAAACACCGAAGACTGAACATAATTGAGGGAAAACTGAATGTAGCCTACACTTCTTCAGTTCAGGTAACAGTAGAGGTTTGGATCTGGACGGATAACTGCACATTTAAAGAGGATATATGTAAATCCCTTCAAGGGTACGACACTGAAAGTATGGTATATCCTCTGGCGGCCGTCATGTTTTCCCCAGACTTCACGCAATGTGAATAATTAGGTGGCCTCTAAAGAAGACATGCAATCAAATAATTCAAATGGCTCTGAGCGCTATGGGGCTTAACAACAAAAAAATGGCTCTGAGCACTATGGGACTCAACTGCTGAGGTCATTAGTCCCCTAGAACTTAGAACTAGTAAAACCTAACTAACCTAAGGACATCACAAACATCCATGCCCGAGGCAGGATTCGAACCTGCGATCGTAGCGGTCGCGCGGTTCCAGACTGAAGCGCCTAGAACCGCTCGTGCACCATGGCCGGCACATGCAATCATTCATCGAGTATAACAGGGGATGGCTTTCGCTAAGTGGCGATAAATCAGCGCTTCTAATATATTATTTGATAACAGATTAAAGCAAAAGCCACTCATACATGATTAGGAATTTAAGTATGGGAGCAAATGAAACATTCTACTGCCAAGCAGTATACGTATCCGACGAGAGGTAGAATTAGTAAAAGATTGACACATAGTTCTTTGTTCTGGAAATAATAAGAACCGTCCAGAAAAAAATAGTTTCAATACCAAGAAATCTGAACTATTTCAGTGTTTATTGGTTTGATATCCATCTTTGAAGTTAGTAGCCGTTAAGTTTTGAGGACCATCTCCCGTCTCTGTGTAATGTATGTTAGATGTATTACTGTGGCGGCGGCGAAGTGGCCCTGCGGTTCTAGGTGCTGCAGTCTGGAACCGCGAGACCGCAACGGTGGCAGGTTCGAATCCTGCCTCGGGAATGGATGTGTGTGACGTCCTTAGGTTAGTTAGGTTTAAGTAGTTCTAAGTTCTAGGGGACTAATGACCTCAGAAGGTGAGTCCCATAGTGCTCAGAGCCGTTTGAACCATTTTATTACTGTGACTCCAATAAATTTATGATGTGATATGAAACCACAGAAAACGATTTTCTGTACTTTAGTTTCGAATCATATAAATGTAAAAATCACGATACACTTCCATTTTAAAAGGATGCCTCAGTGGGCCATGCAGTAAATGAGAAACGATTTTAACGATCTGTGTGGTATGAAATTTATTATACTATAACGACTAATTTTCAATAAAAATGTTTTTTTTGCGTATTTTTGTTAGGAATATTAATACCGAAGACTGCAGTACTGATAAGTTTTTGAACAATTATTACGAAATAATATTACTAATTACTATATCACAAGACCAAATATTTACTTCATTCAGAAAGGAATTATCAGCAGGTTTCCACAAGGAGGATTTTACCATCTCCCGCTTCTCACGTAACTACTGTTGTCCACTGTCTCCGTCTGTATTTGCCGGAAATATTAGCATCTATAACATCATCTTCACTCCTACTTTTGCAGCAAGTATGCAATGAAAGAAATCGCCGGTAGTTCTAGCTGTGATATTAAAAATACACATAGTTTTTCTAGTTGTAAAGAAAATTTTGAAAGTTCAGAGATCCAAAATGGGACATAATCAGCATTTATAGCCTGTAATCATTTATGGTAATTTTAGTGTATTGTGGGCTTTTTTTGGATGATAAATTGCTTTCTGATCGAATGTTAGTCCAAAATATATTAGTGTTGTAGTAGTATGGTTACGGGAGGAGGAGGATGGGGGAGGAGCTTATTGATGCAGATGTGGAAGTTTGGGAGACCGAATCAAGGATAAGGACGTACGTCCAGCGATTACTGACTGCGATTTGTCAGGATTTATTTTGATGTTTCGGAGGTTACACATTGAGATGAATCTGGTGGGACTGTTGAGAAGCTTGGAAGGTTGGCTGGAGGACAAAGAAGGCGGTGTCGGGGGAATATTGGAACAAACTGATGAAGGTAGGTAGCAGGTTCTGAGTACACGAGGTACAGGAGAGGATGCATAACTGATACTCGGAGAATTTCTGAAAAAGGAGGATAGACTGGATAGGCTTGAGGGTGACAGAAGAGCGGTTGTGTTTCAGAAGGAAGCTATGTCAGACGTAACTGACTGGAAGTGTATGTATTTGTAGTCTGAAAACAAGACCGAACGCCATACCTGGACTGTAGCTTTTTCAAGATACACAGAGACAATAAGCCGCCCGCTGTGTCCGAGCGGTTGTAGGCCCTTCAGTCTGGAACCGCGCGACTGCTACGGTCGCAGGTTCGAATCCTGCCTCTGGCATGGATTTGTGTGATGTCCTTAGATTAGTCGGGTTTAAGTGGTTCTAAGTTCTAGGAGACTGTTGACCTCAGGTTTTAAGCCCCATAGTGCTCTGAGCCATTTGAACCATTTGATTTGGAGACAATTACGTCGGAACAGCGTTTTTCTCAGTTGTAAGGAAAGGCGGTGTGAATAATGTTGGGCTCAACTTTTGCACGGTATTTAAGTGCTGGGGAGGGATAGAAGTGTTGTAGAAGTGTGTGAGAATGGGTGGGTTAGGATGGATTGGGGTGCCTTGCTGAAGACGGAGTAAGGCTACTGAGTCGCTAGGATCAGGTTTTGCTGGGAGGTTTTGTAGGGTTTACGAATCAAAACGTTTTTGAAAGTCTTTCACCGTTCGCGATAGGAACATTTGTATAGGATGGCGATGTACAGTGTGGCCAGGATTTGTAGAGAGGAGGCAATGGATTCATCACCAGGCATTACGCTGTGTTTTCTGGAGAGACTGCCCGTAGCGTGAAGACAACTGTTGCTGTTATGGCTCTCTATGTACACCAGCGTACAAAATCACCCATCCCAACAGTTGCTCCCAGTCTTCAGTGGCTACACATAACGCCGTAAACAATTTTAAGGGCGCCACTTACAGCACATCTGTTTATGGCTTTATGTGTAGGTACTGAAAACTGGAAGCAACTGAGTGAGATGGGTGAATTGGTACGCTGGTGTACACAGAGGGTCGTGAAATGATAAAAATTTGTAGCATTGCGAATCGTGAGAATGTCTCCACGGTAATGGGCAAAAAGATTGATATTTGTCAAACTATCTAGATGTAAGTGCCTTGGTACTGTTAACATTAGTGGAGGGAACAAATTTAGGGGCTGGTATATGATAGAACACGAAAAACTTTATCAAGACCTTTATATGAAGGATGGGTGTTGACATCACTAGAGTACCAATGAAACAGAGGGCGGCATCAAGTCAATCGAAAGCTTACTCTTTATTGAGGAGAGAAAATGTGAGACTATTAGGCAGCAATTTCACTGAAGAGCAGTCACAACTAAGAGCCTTTTGGCTGGATAGGGGCGGGCTGACGTACCGTTCCTGTCGAAGGGCATCTGCTGGCAGTAGTCGTCGGCGCGCACATCGCAGCGGTAGACGGCGCCACCCCTCACCACCCCCGGCTGGTACCGCGAGGTGTCGTCGGCGGGAGCGCCCACCAGCACCCTGCAACAAGACGCACCACTGTCTACACCCACGCAGCAGCTAATCCTCCTGACCTCCTTCCGTGGGGCTACCAATGCTCGCCGTGTAGCCTGCTGTGCATAAGGACCGCACGCATGTTTTATTGTTCTAGTAGCTGAGAAACCCGTCATTTCCCGGGTATTCATTTGTCAGTTTTGTATTAGAAATGAAAACAAAAAATGAACTAGGTTTGTCGTGGACTATTGGAAAAAAAAATCATTTTCATGTATTCGTGAAAACACCTTTGAAATTATGAAACAGCCATAGAAAGTAATATGTATAAGAGCAGTATCCAGAGTAAGAAACATGATCTCGGACAGTTTTTGTACGCTGGGCGCAGCTGCTTCGCTTGTCAACACGCGATTTTGTAAACGTGTTGTAAGGGGGTTCATTACTACTCGCTAGTGCACTTGAGCAGATGTAATTTCGATGGTTTGCTTACGTGCTGCCTGCGATATGGAATATCTATGCTACAATAGAATCGCTGGTCAGAGCAGTGTTGGCAGTAAGTCGAGTTTAGTAGTTCGCAGAGAGCAGTCATGTTTTGTAGCTCGCACAGAGCACTTGAGTTCTGGAGTTCGGACAGGGCAGTGCAGCGCTTGACTTGTGTTGGGCCGGTCGTGCAGAACGATGGCGGTGCCTGAGCGATGATGTATAAGGTATTAAAAAAATATTATTGTTCTTCGTTGCCGCGCGCATATGTTAGATTAGATTAGATTAATACTAGTTCCATGGATCATGAATACGATATTTCGTAATGATGTGGAACGAGTCAAATAAATTGCCACAACTGATTTAGCCACGATTTTAATGTTAAAGTCCCATGTGATTCCCTGCAAAAAATGTTTCAATAATAACTTTTGTTCTGAAGAAAACTTTTGCCAGTCATTTATCTGAGTTTAAAGATTTTACGAATTTTTCCTGTGCGTACTCATGTTGATTAAGCAAAAGAAAATCATTTGTTTCCCTACAAATGGAAATGTAGTGGCCAGCACTGCAATGGGCTGCGCCAAAAATTTCTTGTAGGAGCGGGTATATAGATAGCGTTATCCGGCGGCATAATTGTGAAGTAAGAAGTTTTCATTTTATTCAGGATGATTTCACAGGGCCATGACGCAGCGCTGCTGACGTGAAACTTATTAATCTCGATATGCAGTCTGTCTTTAATCGAAGGTCATATTAAAACTTCAAATTTTTGTTATTGGAAAGAAATTTCTCTATTCGGGACTTAAAAGAGATTTTTCTGTTGGGAGGTTGCACTAGGTGTGGATATTGTAATTATTTTTCTGTTGTGAGGTTGCACTTGATAACATATGCGCGCAGCAACAAAGAACAATAATATTTTTTTATTACCTTATACTACATCGCTCAGGCACTGCCATCGTTCTGCAAATCCGGACCAACACAAGTCAACCGCTCGACTGCCCTGTCTGAACCCGAGAACTCAAATGCTTTGTGCGAGCTACAAAACACGACTGCTCTCTGCGAGCTACTAAACTCGACTTACTGCCAACTCTGACCTGCGATTCTATTGTAGCATAGATATTCCATATCGCAGGCAGCGCTTGAGCAATCCATCGAAATTACATCTGCTCAAGTGCACTAGCGAATAGTAATGAACCCCTAATGAACCCCTTACAGTGTCTATGGCAACGCCTCCAGGTAGTTCTATAGCCGTTTGCGCTTCGTAGTTGAAAGCTGTCAAAAGCGCTGCCAGATTCAGGGTTTTCCTTAAGCTGACTCGACTGTAGGAGTGTCTTAATAGTAAGGAATAAATGTGTTAAAACTTCATGCACTATGTGGCATTTTTTTGGGTATCGCAGTGTTTATTATGACGTCATATATTTTTGAACTATGTGTCATAGAATGATATAATTTGTAGGTACATTCAGCGGCATATGTGGATAATGCCTGCAAAATTTATTGTAAATACTGCTAGAAGTACAGAAGTAACACCTTTAAAATCATACATGATATGACACTTTCCCACGCACCTCATTGTACGTGACGTCATATCTCCTGAACTATGATATGCAGGTGTTTCTTACACACAAAGCCAATGCTGCCTGACAGTAAGGGACGTGTGTACAAAGTTTGGTTAAAATTGGTCCAGTGATTTAGGAGGAGATGTGCTACACACACACACACACACACACACACACACACACACACACATACACACACACGTTATACAACATGTATAGGCTCATCTACAGACCACTTCTACAAGGATACTGCACATGTCATTGGATTACAATTTAAGAACCACAAAAACAACGTAATTTATGTTTAGAGCTATTTACATACAGGTCTGCCTTGACAAGGATGGGACAGGTAGTGGACCGTGGCTTCAACCCCTTGCCGTACCTCCACGAGGCCGATTCGTGGAAACAAATGCGGACCAAACGTAAACATAACGAATCATACTCGTGGGAACGAAATTCGGACTAGACTATTTTTGTGTATCGGATATGGCTTTATTCTATACGTACGTTATCCAAAGAAACAATACGCGGTCAGAGAAAGGAAACATATGCTGATTACCGAATAAATATAACAGATTTAATGTTAAAAAAATGTCAAGTTGCTGGACTACGAGAAGCTTGGTTTCGTGTACATAGTAAATGCTTCAGTGGAGGTAAAACATGACATCTGTCTAGTTACAACATTAGAACGAAATACACAAGTTGTTCATAAAACGTTATTCCACTCATACAAAGTATACGTTGTGTCCCATTTTCATCTTTGCGGAAGAATATTTGAATATTTCTTCCAGATGCGGGGTCAGTATGGGTGACAGCCATGCTGAGGACCGGGTTGAATCCTGGGTATTGGTGGAAGGAGTGGAGTAGTTCGTTGGTTGGTTGAGGGTAACGGGACTAAAGAGCGACCGAGCGAGGTGGCGCAGTGGTTAGCACACTGGACACGTATTCGGGAGGACGCCGGTTCAAACCTTCAAGCAAATGCCAGGATGGTTCCTTTGAAAGTATACGGCCGAATTCCTTCGCTGTCCTTCCCTAATCCGAGCTTGTGCTCCGTCTTTAATGACCTCGTTGTCGACGGGACATTGAACACTTACCTCCTCCTCCACTAAAAAAGGCGGTCATTAGGCTCTTGGTCAAGAGATAGTTCATCGGGAATCAGTGACGTCACCCAGAAATTTTATCGAATTGTTAAAGAATGTAGGAATGGTAAAATCGAGGCACTGATAGCAATTTTAATGCCAGAGCTGCGAAATAATTTAAATTGGAAATTTGTAGCAAGTTCTATGGGACCAAACTGCTTAGGTCATCGGTCCCTAGACTTATACACTACTTAATCCAACTTAAACTAACTTAAGCGAAGGACAACACACGCACCCATGCCCAAGGGATGACTCGAACCTCCGAGGAGCCGCGTGAACCGTGGGAAGGTGCCTTAGACGGAAATAATTTAAAGAGAAGTAAGTGATGTGTACAGGAATAAGTTCCGATCAGTCGCGAAATGGAAACCACAGTGAAAATCCGATGAAGCTTTGCACAGGTGTGTTACGCGGTGTCTCTAGTATGCTCATCGATCACATCACGTTGTAGTTTCTGAGCACGTAAACATGCCTAGAAAATAGAATCCCCCGCCAGGTCTGGGTGCCTATCGAGTGATTTTGCCTGATTTCTCGCAATCTCACGTAATGTAACTGACATGTACGAGGTGCATTCAACTTCTAAGGCCTCCGATTTTTTTTCTCCAGACTGGAAAGAGATAGAAACATGCGCATTGTCAATACGTCCCAGAGATGGCAGCACCGTACGGCAGATGGAATTTTACCGCCAGCGGCGGGAATGAGAACTGTTTTAAACACTTAAAATTGCGACGTTTTCCTTACTTGAACAATGTGCAATCATTCGTTTTCTGAATTTGCGTGGTGTGAAACCAATTGAAATTCATCGACAGTTGAAGGAGACATGTGGTGATGGAGTTATGGATGTGTCGAAAGTGCGTTCGTGGGTGCGACAGTTTAATGAAGGTAGAACATCGTGTGACAACAAACCGAAACAACTTCGGGCTCGCTCAAGCCGGTCTGACGACATGATTGAGAAAGTGGAGAGAATTGTTTTGGGGGATCGCCGAATGACTGTTGAACAGATCGCCTCCAGAGTTGGCATTTCTGTGGGTTCTGTGCACACAATCCTGCATGACGACCTGAAAATGCGAAAAGTGTCATTCAGGTGGGTGCCACGAATGCTGACGGATGACCACATGGCTGCCCGTGTGGCATGTTTCCAAGCAATGTTGACGCGCAACGACAGCATGAATGGGACTTTCTTTTCGTCGGTTGTGACAATGGATGAGACGTGGATGCCATTTTTCAATCCAGAAACAACGCGCCAGTCAGCTCAATGGAAGCACACAGATTCACCGCCACCAAAAAAATTTCGGGTAACCGCCAGTGCTGAAAAAATGATGGTGTCCAAGTTCTGGGACAGCGAGGGCGTAATCCTTACCCATTGCGTTCCAAAGGGCACTACGGTAACAGGTGCATCCTACGAAAATGTTTTGAAGAACAAATTCCTTCCTGCACTGCAACAAAAACGTCCGGGAAGGGCTGCGCATGTGCTGTTTCACCAAGACAACGCACCCGCACATCGAGCTAACGTTACGCAACAGTTTCTTCGTGATAACAACTTTGAAGTGATTCCTCATGCTCCCTACTCACCTGACCTGGCTCCTAGTGACTTTTGGCTTTTTCCAACAATGAAAGACACTCTCCGTGGCCGCACATTCACCAGCCGTGCTGCTATTGCCTCAGCGATTTTCCAGTGGTCAAAACAGACTCCTAAAGAAGCCTTCACCGCTGCCATGGAATCATGGCGTCAGCGTTGTGAAAAATGTGTACGCCTGCAGGGCGATTACGTCGAGAAGTAACGCCAGTTTCATCGATTTCGGGTGAGTAGTTAATTAGAAAAAAAATCGGAGGCCTTAGAACTTGAATGCGCCTCGTACTTCCTTCTTCATGACAAATATCGGCCGCACAATCCAGGGACAATGAAGACGCTCTTGCAGTGTTTCTGATGGGAAGCGTTTCATCATCAAAATGGCTCTGAGAACTATGCGACTTAACTTCTGAGGTCATCAGTAGCCTAGAACTTAGAACTAATTAAACCTAACTAACCTAAGGACATCACACACATCCATGCCCAAGGCAGGATTCGAACCTGCGACCGTAGCGGTCACGCGGTTCCAGACTGAAGCGCCTTTAAACGCACGGCCACACCGGCCGGCGTTTCATCATCAACCATACACATACAGCCCAGTGTTAGCTCCATCTGATGTTCATCTCTGCTCACATGAGCCGCTGTGAAAAATTTTTGGCACAGACAACAAGCTTTAGGCCAGCGCAGACAATTGGTGGACAGCACAGGCGGCTGTCTGCCATAACGAGGGCGCAACGCAACAACAAATGTCTAATTAGTCGCGGCGACTATGTAGAGAAGTAGCTGGAGGGTGTAGCTAATTGTTGAAAATAACATATCTGATTTTCACTGTGCTTTCTGTTTTGCGACCGATCGGAACTTGCTTCCTGGACAAGCCTCGTAAAAGTATATGGTTCGGGTGACTCTCAGTCTGGCAATCTGTTTTTTCCCCTATTTGTTTTAGGTGGTCATTCAACTTAAGATGGCTTCGGATGCTTGCTCCTAGATGGTAGGTACTGTTTCCAGCAATCTGTCACCATTACCATAATTGTACAGTAGTGGATTTCTTCTACATAAGCGCAATACTTCACATTTATGTATTCACCAAACCGCAGGTCTAACTGCAGTTCGATGCTGTGTTCTGCTACTTTCTTATAGACAGCCGCATCATCTGCAGACAGACTCGTGGATCTTCCGACGTTACCTACTAGATCATTTATCTATATTTATTGTAAACAGTAACGGCCCTATCACACTTCCCAGTGGTACTCCTGCAAATTACCTTCACATTTGCCAATATTGTTCCGTTAAGACAAACTGACAAATAATTACAATCTAAACAATCCCATTTTGCTGCACTCTGACTACTGTCAGTCACGCCTGCGTTACGATATGACTGGGTAGGACAGACGCCTAGCACAGCGTATGGTACGGTGCTTTCGGACGAGTTGGTGGTGCTGTATGGTTAGAGGCAGCAGCCGGCGCAGCTGCACACCGGATCGGTGACCGAGCAGCGCAAGATCTCAGCTTACGGCGCTGCTGCGTGCCTATGTATAGCCCCGCGGTCCAAGGCGTCTCCAGGAAGGCACCGGACAGGCTATCAATAGCAGTCTCCAAACACTGGCCCACACGGCTGGACCGCGCGCAACCTTCAACCTCATGTCGCGACGAACCACCAGCGCCCTGCGAGCGATTGTCTACCCCTTTCCTGGACCACAGACATTACCTACACCCGGTACAATAGCGAAAGGAACTAGACATTCGTTGGCATCCCTGACACTAAGCGACGAACATCTGGTTTAGGCGCAGCTCTTTTGGAAGGAACATGGAGGAAAATTAAGGTCCTGCGTTCCATCTACGAAGAAACCATTATAGGTTGAGTTTGTGACGTTCATGAAGTCAGACACGATTTTAGGCATATATTCGCTAAACGTCGCAAGTGCATGAAGCTCTATCTGCAAAAAAGTTGAAAATATCTTTATAGTCACTCTGTAGTTCAGTGCGGTATCCTACAAGCCATCATGGCTAATGCCATCATGCCTAATGTGCTGAAACCTAAAATTACTTCGAAAAATTATCTAGAAAATGGTGACAGCAGACATCCCGTCCATAAGAGAATACAGCAACAATTCCTACTCTATTTGAACCAGTTCTGCGTAGAAACAGCAGTTCAAAAATGACACTGAGCACTATGGGACTTAACTTCTCAGGTCATCAGTCCCCTAGGACTTACAACTACGTAAACCTAACTAACCTAATGACATCACACACATCCATGACCGAGGTAGGATTTAAACCTGCGGCCGTAGCGGTCGCGCGGTTCCAGACTGTAGCGCCTAGAACCACTCGGCCACTCCGGCCGGCAGAAACAGCAGTCTATTTCATCATTACGAGTTTGCTGTCCATGGGAAACAAGATTTAAAGAAGGTTCCTCTCAGCAATTTTTAGGTATGAAATCACTATTTACAACTTATTGAGCTAAGTTTTCATGAAGGATGCAACATAAGCAAATTTAAAAATGAAAGTAAATACTTTTTCCTTAAAATATGAGATTGTAATATTTTGGTTATGCATTTCATTTGTTTTCACGTCGTGTATAAAGTTATTTTGTGGAATAAAAAACCTGTGATGCATGTTGATGACGTAATTAAAACCTTAATATGGCAGTATTACTTAATTCGGTGTTAATTAAAATGTAACATTTGACTTGCATTGGACTGGCCGTACCGAGGTAGGTAGAGGCCACTTTTCCGTAACGTAATTTGTTCCCAACAAGGCTCACACAGTAGTTTTAAGAGTAGCATTTTCTGATGCCTGTAACTTAGGAAGTGTAATAGTGATTTAGAAGTACTAAATTGAAGAACAGCAGCAAACTGTGTATAATTATTTTTGGAGTATGGAAACTGACTGCATGTTTCTTCCCCGCAAAACTTCTTATCAGCTTATTATGCCAGAATGCACACGGCAGCTTCTATACCAGTAGCTGAAGTAATCCTATCTTCTTGGCCAGCATCAAATAAACTCAGATAATACACAAATAAAAAATTGACATTTTATTATAATGAGCAGCCAGTAAGCCCTACTTCCGCTGTTTACAAAGCCCTGATATATACTGTTCACGATCAACTGTCGGATTACTTCAGTGCCAGGAGGATATAATTAAAGTGCAGTTACTCACAGAGGTCCAGTATGGGCTGTATTTATCGTAAGCCAATGAAACTTCGTAGATATGCTAATGCGTTAGTGCGGAATCGATTTACGGTGGAAAAAATTAGTTCTAAGTTTGCCTACCAGGTGCAAATCTGGCGCTGCACAGCATCTCGTCGACGTCTCTTATGCTCATATTGAACAAACTGCATAAGGGACAGTTAATAATAAAATCAACATTATGCCTTTTCTGCCCACATCCCACTCCTAATCCATTACAAATATCTTTTTATACCTTTCTCGGTTTCTCAGCGCCAGAATTGAATCTGGTGGTCAAAATTTGAACTAATTATTTTCCAGCGTAAATAGGTTCCACATTAATGGTTTAGCATCTCTACCAAGTTTCGCTGCCTACGATAATAACAGCCCACATTGGACCTCTGTGAGAGTCTTCAGTTTAATTACAACCCAACTGTGAGCCCATAATATTGATGTCGAAGTTTTAATAGGCATGATTCATTACTTGTATGATTCCGAGTGTTCGGCCGAGTTGTTAGTTCCATTTTTCTGCACAATATTTCGACGACCGACTACCTGCCGTCTTCCACAAACAGTACTTCGCACTCTTGGAATCCAATCAGCGATTACGCATAGCAACGCAACTCGCAGCATCTGAAGACGATGACTGGACAGGTCATCGAGACATTATGGATTAAAATGGAATAACAACTCGGTCGAACACCAGAAAACTCATCAGTAATAATGACGTTACTAGATTTAAGTACAGCCTCTGACCCTGTCAACTTTGCCATTCTGCACGCTAAAATGGGATGGGTAAAATTTCCAGATAGCACACTGATGCGATACGAATGCTAATTGAGAAACAGGCAGCAGTGCTGTGCAAGCAAGTTCTTTCAGCAGTGCCGCAGGGGTCAGCACCCACTGCTGTCACAGTGGCACTTTGTCGGTACTTTCCTCTTGTAAATACCGTTTACATCACGCTTAAGCACCAAACCTATAGATACCAGTACTCCATCGTTCACATGAATGACGATCTCAGTGTTCAGACGTGCCCAGTAAATAAGCCCAGAACTAACTGCGGAGAAGTGCCGAGAAATGAGCCAGGGCTGGAGCCTGGCGCCCTTGATTACGCCTGCGTGTGGGCCGCCCACTTACAGAAGATAGCGAGGACTGCACTCTGCAGCGGCCAACCTTCGCCCACAGCTGCCAGGTTTGCTCGTCCCTAACTGTCCCCCGAGACTTCCTACAGACACGCCTTACGTCACCGCTATCTAAGTACGGGGCACAAGCGACCAATTAGCGCTCCCTGAACATCTCATTCGTACTGATGCCTGACCAGCGGGTCAGAACACGGCACTTATTACTTGCGGGTCACACCTACACTGCGCTACAAAATAAAAATATCACTTGATTGAGCTTATCCATTACGGATATTTTAGAACTCGTGACTGTTAATTGAATGTAAATACATAAAACTGCAACTAGTCACTTTTATGAATAGTTATTTATCATTCCATGAGCCGGTTTTCGGATCTTTTCAGGTTCATCTTCCGATGGTTTTCTGGAAGTTACAACGCTATTTCTAGCATAATGCTGGGTGCTGGCTCTGTGACAAGAAGATGGAACACGCATTAATGTATCGCCATTACTATTGTTTGTCTATTGATATGGATGCAAATTTAGTTTTTTTTTACTTACTGCGACAGTATGGGCGGCTTTTTTCGTTAGTGTCCATCTGTTTGCTTCCATTTTGATAGCTAGTTGGTACACAACTTCACACACTTTTACACAATCTGTTTTCATTCACACTGTGATAGTGAAACTTTGTCAGCATGCCCCATGTCCCATACAACTGTTGCTTGTAACAAGGATCTTGACAAATAGATATGGCACAGGCCTACTTTGCTCAGAGATGTAATTTTTGTTCTTGTTTACATGTATTGAAATCTATATAAGGACAAATATTTTAATCAGACTGGCGATAACACGATAGCACAAAATAAAATAAGTAAATGAATGAATTACTACAAGAACAAACTTCAAGTGATGTGATGCCTTATTTCTATTCGTGTATTTAGAAGCAAATACACTCCTGGAAATGGAAAAAAGAACACATTGACACCGGTGTGTCAGACCCACCATACTTGCTCCGGACACTGCGAGAGGGCTGTACAAGCAATGATCACACGCACGGCACAGCGGACACACCAGGAACCGCGGTGTTGGCCGTCGAATGGCGCTAGCTGCGCAGCATTTGTGCACCGCCGCCGTCAGTGTCAGCCAGTTTGCCGTGGCATACGGAGCTCCATCGCAGTCTTTAACACTGGTAGCATGCCGCGACAGCGTGGACGTGAACCGTATGTGCAGTTGACGGACTTTGAGCGAGGGCGTATAGTGGGCATGCGGGAGGCCGGGTGGACGTACCGCCGAATTGCTCAACACGTGGGGCGTGAGGTCTCCACAGTAGATCGATGTTGTCGCCAGTGGTCGGCGGAAGGTGCACGTGCCCGTCGACCTGGGACCGGACCGCAGCGACGCACGGATGCACGCCAAGACCGTAGGATCCTACGCAGTGCCGTAGGGGACCGCACCGCCACTTCCCAGCAAATTAGGGACACTGTTGCTCCTGGGGTATCGGCGAGGACCATTCGCAACCGTCTCCATGAAGCTGGGCTACGGTCCCGCACACCGTTAGGCCGTCTTCCGCTCACGCCCCAACATCGTGCAGCCCGCCTCCAGTGGTGTCGCGACAGGCGTGAATGGAGGGACGAATGGAGACGTGTCGTCTTCAGCGATGAGAGTCGCTTCTGCCTTGGTGCCAATGATGGTCGTATGCGTGTTTGGCGCCGTGCAGGTGAGCGCCACAATCAGGACTGCATACGACCGAGGCACACAGGGCCAACACCCGGCATCATGGTGTGGGGAGCGATCTCCTACACTGGCCGTACACCACTGGTGATCGTCGAGGGGACACTGAATAGTGCACGGTACATCCAAACCGTCATCGAACCCATCGTTCTACCATTCCTAGACCGGCAAGGGAACTTGCTGTTCCAACAGGACAATGCACGTCCGCATGTATCCCGTGCCACCCAACGTGCTCTAGAAGGTGTAAGTCAACTACCCTGGCCAGCAAGATCTCCGGATCTGTCCCCCATTGAGCATGTTTGGGACTGGATGAAGCGTCGTCTCACGCGGTCTGCACGTCCAGCACGAACGCTGGTCCAGCTGAGGCGCCAGGTGGAAATGGCATGGCAAGCCGTTCCACAGGACTACATCCAGCATCTCTACGATCGTCTCCATGGGAGAATAGCAGCCTGCATTGCTGCGAAAGGTGGATATACACTGTACTAGTGCCGACATTGTGCATGCTCTGTTGCCTGTGTCTATGTGCCTGTGGTTCTGTCAGTGTGATCATGTGATGTATCTGACCCCAGGAATGTGTCAATAAAGTTTCCCCTTCCTGGGACAATGAATTCACGGTGTTCTTATTTCAATTTCCAGGAGTGTATATATATAAGGCATGTCCACAAAGTAAGTTCCGTTTGGTTATATAAAACAAAGGTGTACAGATACAGAAAAAATATTTATTGTACAAAAAACTACAACTGTTAAAACTATTTTTCTACTTAGCTTCCGAAAATTTGTAGGCACTTGTTTCGTATGCCGTCTTCATAGAATGTTGCCGCCTGTACATTCAACCATGCGATAACACGTTCTTTCAGCTCGACATCATCGTTGAAGTGTTGACCACCAAGGACAGAATTTAGGTGTAAGAAGAGATGAAAGTCGCTAGGAGCGAGGTCCGGGCTGTACAGAGGATGATCAAACGCGTCCCAGTGAATTTCCCGTAAGAGTTGTTTGGTCCCATTCGCCGTGTGAGGTCCTTCATTGAACAGTCTGACCCGTCTTCTAACCACTGAATCACTCATAGCATTTTGTCCGTAAACCTGGAAGATTTGCCGATGAATTTCCTTTGTTTTAACTTTCTTTGCATTTAGGAAACGAATCACAGATCTGATTTCACACGCGGCGGCATTTTCAATTACGGCTGACATTATAAAGAAGCACTACAGAGCACACGTGGGCAGCAGCGATCTGAAAACTGGCGTACATGTCTTCTCCTTGAGTCAGAGTAACTGCCGCGCATGCTCGGAACTGCGATCGTAGCTCTGCCGCGGATAGAAATAGAAACGAAACTTAACTTTGTGGACGACCCTTATATATATATATATATATATATATATATATATATATATATATATATATGTGTGTGTGTGTGTGTGTGTGTTTTATTTATGAAGGTTTTGCTTGGTACTACTTGACTACTTGAATTGAGTTTTGTCAATGTGTGTGGGCTGTCACTATTGCACACTGATTTTAGAATCTAAGGGTATAGAATGCAGATGTAATCCTTCTGACTTACGAATTGTAGTTTATAGTCAGTGAAAATTATTTAATCTAGCTACCTTATTTCTGAGGCATGTCTATAGTTACCTTTTGGCTAGTAGCATGAGCTCGAGTTGTTTACTAAATTGCCTGCATCTACAAAAAAACAAACTAAACAAAAATTTTATGACTCAGTAAGAATGCCAAAGTTTTCCGCTTAACGTTCGTACTTTTCTGCGTTTGTTGTATGTTTAATTTTTACTAAATAATTAACGAGTTGTCTCTGCGTTACGGGATAGGTGATTGTATCTCTTATTAACTGTGGTCTAGTTAAAGATGCCTGTATACCATGACTGATATTTTTAATGAAGGTTTCTAGTACTGTGGTAGCGGCAACCGCCGTCCTATGTTAGTAGAGGAGGAGGAATTATTGCTACTGGCGGTGCTGTAGGGAAGCAGCATACTCACGCCTTATAAAATTCACATCAGTCTTTCCACTGTGTGCCAGCCTAGTCCGCTGTAACTAACTCTGACGTCATAAATATTGCGCAATACTTTAAAATGAAGTAAATAACCTGAAACGTTTCTAGCATGTCAGGAGTAATACAAAATCAATATGTGTTGGATATAAGTTCAATAACTTTAACCATTTTCGAAATTTGGATGTTTTTCTGTAAAAATCATTGGCGCAACAGAGAAGAGCTAGAAACTTAAAAATTTATATTTAGATTCCTTTTGCATAATAATTTAGTAGAAACAGTATTCTGGATCTCACAAATTAAAATTTTAGTTGAAATTCATGATTTTCTGGTTTTTATCTTAAAAATTAAGGAAGCAAGATAGATTAAGTAGGCGAATAAATAAAGCTAGGATGTTTAAATTTAAGTAGAAGGGAGATCCGCTGTAATCATAAAAATGTGAGAAGATTCAACAGAATAACTATAAAACTATAGCTATAGCGTATCTCCAAATAGCAAGTTCAGAGCTCGTCTACTGCGTGTAGTGTAATTAAATTAATTCTCTCGCCCAAAATATTTGACTTAGCCACATCAGACTTTTATTATGATTACTTACTTGTGTGCTGATTGCACAATTAAATTGAAAGCTTCATCGGCCATCAGCAAAGGAAGCAATGATTTATTCGTTAACTTAAAGTGGTGCATTAGTAGCCCAGCGGCTAGTCGACAGAGCAGATTTGATCAGGCGTTCCCTTAGCCGTCCGCACCGCGGCTTTATATATATTATATATATCCTGTGCGAGGAGGAGGCAGGCCCCAGTTCTCTCCAGACGCTGATTGGCGCACCACCTGTGCCGGGAGTCGCGTCGCGTCGGTATCGTTGATATAAACAGCCTCAGATGCAGTAATAAGTTACTCGGGATACGCGTAACCATGAAATCGTTTTCGAGTGAAGTGTTAATTTTAGGATGACGTTAATGATCTATCTTTAGTTTGTGTATGTCGTATTTTCACATGCCACCACAGGACATTCTATCATTATTTAGCGTGGCATTTGATGAACATTATCATCAAATTATCGCGAGCATTCACTTAAACATTTAATTTGAACAGTTATAGTGGCATCAGCGCATTAGACTCTGAACTGCTCTGGTAGTTGGATTGTGTGAATTATTTTTGGTCTGTGACTTTCAGAATATAGTGAACATTTTAGAGAGAATGGTTTTTGATTATGAATCCCAGACAATCTCCTAATTCCTCAGAGCTATAAGCTGTAGCTATAAATGTATTTCTCAGATGAAGTGGGCACTAGGAATTCTAATTACAGGCTTCACATTTTGCTAATCACTTTCTGGTTGCCAATATTGTAGTTAAGAGAGCCATTGTTGAGAATGGTAAACAACAGTATTAAATAAATAATAGGAACATTTAACAATTATACCACCCACCACCCCACAGTGCCTCTGCCACCGCCTCTATAGTCATAAATTTGAACCACATTTGTCAGTCATTCTGGTTACTTCAAAGGCAATGGCGTTTTGATAATTACTGGCAATAGCCAATGGTTGATATTTGTGACATATTCATTTGATCATATGCTTTGCTGTTTTTTAATGTAAATATATTTTTAATTCATTTAATATTATTTACTAAAAGGAAGTGATTTTATACTGTGGCCATTTTGAGGTGTTTGCTGTCAGTTGTGTTACTGAAATTTAGTCTTTCCAGTTCTGAAGGCAATTTCTTTGTGTTTATTCTTGGATTTTTGCTTTTTAATTTAATTCATTAGTGTTTTTAGAAACGTTAATAAATTCATTATGGCTCAGTACCTTTCCACTCAGCACCAGCTCCCTGTCGCATTTCAAGATTGTGTAAAAGTGTGTGACGTGATGTAGCAACTGGCCATCGAAATGGAATCCGGCACATGGAGACTAACGAAAAAAGCCGCCCATACTGTCGCAGTGAGTAAAATAAATAAATAAATAAATAAATTTACACCCATATCGACAGATAAACAATAATCATGGTGATACATTAAGGCGTGTTCCACCTTCTTGTCACAGAGCCAGCACCCAGAATTATGCTGGAAATAGTGTTGTAACTTCCAGAAAACCATCTGAAGATGAGCCTGAAATTGCTCGAAAACCGCTTCACAGAACAATAAATAACTATTCAAAAAAGTAACTGGTTGCAGTTTTATCTATTTACAAAAACTATCACTTTCTCGAAACCCTATAACAGTCTCCCAAATCCGAAATTTGGCTCAATGGTGCCTACAAACTTCCTCTGTGTTGCGTCGTCAACCTCGGGCTGACGACCCTTCAAGCAGCAGGGTGTCGACACACGTGGAATAAAAAGAAAAAAGGCTAAAGCCCAGAAGTTTATGTGAGCTGTAAGGTGGGTTGATGATGACATGTTGGCACCAAATTTCATCACAATTCTGTCCAACGCCACCGTGCACGTGTCGCACGAAGGGGAGGCCGTCACACCCCCTCTTACTCACGTTTCACCCCTTCTTTTGGCGATTCTGTGATGGAGGTCAGAACCGCGACACCCAACGTTCAAACCATGCGATTTTCTTGGTTGAGGAAAACATTTCAGACATACCTACGCTAAGAATCGACACAAAACGTCCTCAGGGGGTGGCATAAACGGCGTCAGTGAAACCACCCCTTCCCTTGGGACGTGATTTCCGCGTTTTTCGCGGTCGAAAACTAATTTTTGCTCTGGTATACAGGGTGGGGAATCTAGGGGCTGTTCAAAACCATTCAACTAAATTTTAAAGTGACCATCAGAACAACAGCGTGAATAAAGCGGCGAAGGGTCCCTATCTAAGACCTCCCCCCTTCGGTACCACCCAAGCACTTTGATGAGCACGTTGAAAATATACTTGTCAGTAACTTCGACACCACCATCGAGACTGCTCTAGCATACAAAGGTAGGCAAACCCCACCTAAGGGGTGTTGAAGGTGTTGCCTTGCCCTCAGGCGCTAGGGCATCCACGAGGCTGAATTTGTGTCGAAGTTTCTCACAGGCATATTTTTGACGTACGGCACAAAGGTGTCTGGATAGCACTGAAGGTGTTACCGAACTGGGAAGTCTTAGAGGAATCCTTTGCCGCTTTATTCAAGCATGTGTCGCTGTCGCAGCCCTCCATGATCACGTCGCAGGAGGGCGTGAAACAGAAGCGCTGAAAAGGCATAATGACCTTTTGCTGCTTTGGACCACATTCAAACTTCGTCGAATGGTTTTGAACGGTTCCTAGTTGTTCCATCCTGCACAGAGCAAAAATTGCGGCACTGCTCTCCAAAAGGGAGATATCACGTGCAATGGGGTTGCTAGTTTGGGTTGGGGTTGTCTGTAGAGAAAGGTCGAAGCTTTAGGGAAATGTGAGCAATATCAAAGATGGTCAACAATGTCTTCCTGTTCCTCATCGCACTGTAAACTGTCGTTTTCGACCGCGAAATGTGTGGGAATCAGGCCACCCCTTTAAGTCACCCCTTGAGCCCTTTTCGTGTCGATTCTGAGCGGCGGTGTGTCTGAGATGTTTTCCTCGGCAGCTCAAAAGAAAACCACGTGATTTCAAAGCTTGGCGTCGCAGTTCTGCCCTCAATCACAGAGGCGTCAAAACAAGGGTCCAATGTGGGTAAGAGGGGCTGTGACGGTTTTCCTATCGCGTGACACGTACACGGTGGCGTTGGGCGGAATTTTGATGAAATTTGTGTCAACGTGACATCGTTTAACCAACTTTACGCACCGCACGAGTTTCTGACTTCCGGCCTTGTTTTCGCATGTGTCGACACCTTGGTGTTTGAAGCGTCGTCGGGTCAGAGGCTGACGTCACAGGGTGCCACGCTTTATCACCTTCGCAGAGGAAGGTTGTGGGCACTTTTGGGCCAAATTTGAAACTTAGACGTCGCAATGCGAGACAATTACGGAATTTCGAAAAATGAGTTGCGCTGTGCATATCAGTAAGGGACTGTCCCGGAACTCAGAACCAACTATCAGCTGCAGGTTGCCCTTCCAGGGGCAACAAAATTTTAACCTTAATATTTGATGTGATTATTGAATATCTGTTGACTGGAATACACTCTTTCAAATTCTGAAGGTGGCAGGGGTAAAATACAGGGAGCAAAAGGCTATTTACAATTTGTACAGAAACCAGATGGCAGTTATAAGAGTCGAGGGACATGAAAGGGAAGCAGTGGTTGGGAAGGGAGTGAGACAGGGTTGTAGCCTCTCCCCCGATGCTATTCAATCTGTATACTGAGCAAGCAGTCAAGGAAACAAAAGAAAAATTCGGAGTAGGTATTAAAATCCATGGAGAAGAAATAAAAACTTTGAGGTTCGCCGATGACACTGTAATTCCGTCATAGACAGCAAAGGACCTGGAAGAGCAGTTGAAGGGAATGGACAGTGTCTTGAAAGGAGGGTGTAAGATGAACATCAACAAAAGCAAAACGAGGATAATGGAATGTAGTCGAATTAAGTCGGGTGATGCTGAGGGAATTAGATTAGGAAATGAGACACTTAAAGTAGTAAATGAGTTTTGCAATTTGGGGAGCAAAATAACTGATGATGGTCGAAGTAGAGAGGATATAAAATGTAGACTGGCAATGGGAAGGAAAGCTTTTATGAAGAACAGAAATTTGTTAACGTCCAGTAAAGATTTAAGTGTCAGGAAGTCGTTTCTGAAAGTATTTGTATGGAGTGTAGCCATGTATGGAAGTGAAACATGGACGATAAATAGTTTGGACAAGAAGAGAATAGAAGCTTTCGAAATGTGGTGCTACAGAAGAATGCTGAAGATTAGATGGGTAGATCACATAACTAATGAGGAGGTATTGAATAGAATTGGGGAGAAGAGGAGTTTGTGGCACAAATTGACTAGAAGAAGGGATCGGTTGGTAGGACATGTTCTGGGGCATCAAGTGATCACCAATTTAGTACTGGAGGGCATCGTGGAGGGTAAAAATCGTAGAGGGAGACCAAGAGATGAATACACTAAGCAGATTCAGAAGGATGTAGGCTGCAGTAGGTACTGGGAGATGAAGAAGCTTGCACAGGATTGAGTAGCATGGAGAGCTGCATCAAACCAGTCTCAGGACTGAAGACCACAACAACAACAACACATTGAACATCTTGGTTATGTCAAGACTTTAGCACAATAAGACAAGTATTAAGTTAGAAAGTGTGTGTTTGGGTGCCGTCAGTTGAGCTGCATCAATGGAAATACACCGACTTTATTCATTCACTATCTTAGACTCAGGGTACTTAGTGACTTCCAACAAACTTTACACATAATTTTGAATTATGAAACTTTTACTCGCTGACTTCGCCACAAAATGGTTAAATGAAAGAAGTTTATCGCTTACTACATTTTCTACACTACACTACAGCATCAGACATGATGTTTAAATTTATTACTTCTTTACTACGGTTTCTGTTTCTACACACTTTTCTGACAGTATTTACATATATCACTGAATGTACGTACAGAATTACACCACTGTACGACACGCAGTTCAGGAGATATGACTTCATAAACATTGAGAAGCATGAAAAAACTTGTTTTTGCTTGAAATGGAGAGCAAATTACCCGGACTTTATTCGTCCAGCGTTTCAGGACGACACACTTAACGTCTTTCGACAAACTTTAACCATAATATCAAACATTTTTTAATCTTTTTCTCGCTTATAGCTTAATGTCAAATATTTAATACATTAACTCATTCGTAAAGTAATCAGATATTTGAAGCATTTTTTTATACACTGACTTTTGATTTTCTAAAGAATCAGGGCTATCCTAGTTGTTAATAAATGTCACCCTTGTTTTAAGACCCGACCGGACAGCCGCGCGTGTTAAGGCGCCGTTTCCGAGGCGGCGAGATACGCTGACCCAGATCGAAGCCGCACGGCATATTAGCGACGAAAGTCGGTGTGCAGGCCAGCCTCAATATGGTTTTTAGATGGTTTCCATCACCTTACGGGGTGAGTGAAGGGCTGTTAACAAAGATCCGTGTCAGTTAAACGAATCGCAAAATTTAGAAAACTTGTGCATGAATCCACTACACACAGACGGATGGGGTTCACATATTCCGTCCCGGGGGTAACGAGGTGGCGACAGGAAGGGCATTTGGCCACCCTTTACATTAACCACTCAGATCATTTAATAACCGTGCAGATGCGGGACAAAGACACAAGAAAAAAAAGACATCCTTGTCATAACAAGACGTCAGAAGACCATAGACACTTAGTTTCTTTCGTACATAGGAACATTATATCGAAAGATAGGACGAATTCTGAAAAGATACTAAATTAAGGATGCTTTCCGCGCACCTCACCGAGAATACTGCTGGCCACTAGAACTGTAACACCATGGAGACGACATGCAACAAACATCAAATTGACATGTAGTTTAATACTTGCTTGGATGTATAAATGAGTAGTGTGTCCGTTAAGGCTTCGCCATTGCTAAATATCTTTGGGAACTGGATGTACATTCTAAACTCCTCTCCCTTTCTCTCTTCTCATTTCCTCCCCCTCTGTCTGTCCATCTCCATAACCTCCTCACTCTCTCTTCCTCTCAATCTCCATCTCCACCTCTCTCTGTATTCCTAACTCTCTGTCTGACCTTCAGCCTTGTTTACTGTCATTGCAAACGATACCTTGATAGGGAATTGAAGTCGCTTAAAATGAAGGGGCAAATTGATTTAGGTTATTGTTATACTAGGTATGAGAGACGTCTGTCCAGCTGCTGGATCTGGGGGGATAGTAGCTTCAATGACAGAATTTCGCATAGTTTTAAGCTGTGAATGAGTAGGATTACCAGGTTTCGGACAAATCAGATTTTGTACTAGTGCCCATGAATACAACTTTCTTCTTTTCTGTGAAACTGACATGGAGAAAGAAAACAAACCAGAGAACAGTCGAGTAAACATTTTTTGTTTGAAAATATATGTAAGGAGAAAGAAAATAAGCGGCATAAATATTTTGTCTAATGGCTTGCATGCTCTCCTACTGCTGTTGTTGCTACTGGGGGAAAAAATACAAACCGCATATTTTCACAGCACAGCATTTTATTCCTCACAGTCGATTTTGAAAGAAAATATGTACATTTCCGTTTAAAAAATATATCCGTCCGAATGTTCATTACAGTTTCGTGTAAAATTCTGAAGTAAACTGATCAAGAATTTTTCTAGATTTTCATAAACAACGTTTCCTCTTTATATACACTCCTGGAAATGGAAAAAAGAACACATTGACACCGGTGTGTCAGACCCACCATACTTGCTCCGGACACTGCGAGAGGGCTGTACAAGCAATGATCACACGCACGGCACAGCGGACACACCAGGAACCGCGGTGTTGGCCGTCGAATGGCGCTAGCTGCGCAGCATTTGTGCACCGCCGCCGTCAGTGTCAGCCAGTTTGCCATGGCATACGGAGCTCCATCGCAGTCTTTAACACTGGTAGCATGCCGCGACAGCGTGGACGTGAACCGTATGTGCAGTTGACGGACTTTGAGCGAGGGCGTATAGTGGGCACGCGGGGGACCGGGTGGACGTACCGCCGAATTGCTCAACACGTGGGGCGTGAGGTCTCCACAGTACATCGATGTGGTCGCCAGTGGTCGGCGGAAGGTGCACGTGCCCGTCGACCTGGGACCGGACCGCAGCGACGCACGGATGCACGCCAAGACCGTAGGATCCTACGCAGTGCCGTAGGGGACCGCACCGCCACTTCCCAGCAAATTAGGGACACTGTTGCTCCTGGGGTATCGGCGAGGACCATTCGCAACCGTCTCCATGAAGCTGGGCTACGGTCCCGCACACCGTTAGGCCGTCTTCCGCTCACGCCCCAACATCGTGCAGCCCGCCTCCAGTGGTGTCGCGACAGGCGTGAATGGAGGGACGAATGGAGACGTGTCGTCTTCAGCGATGAGAGTCGCTTCTGCCTTGGTGCCAATGATGGTCGTATGCGTGTTTGGCGCCGTGCAGGTGAGCGCCACAATCAGGACTGCATACGACCGAGGCACACAGGGCCAACACCTGGCATCATGGTGTGGGGAGCGATCTCCTACACTGGCCGTACACCACTGGTGATCGTCGAGGGGACACTGAATAGTGCACGGTACATCCAAACCGTCATCGAACCCATCGTTCTACCATTCCTAGACCGGCAAGGGAACTTGCTGTTCCAACAGGACAATGCACGTCCGCATGTATCCCGTGCCACCCAACGTGCTCTAGAAGGTGTAAGTCAACTACCCCGGCCAGCAAGATCTCCGGATCTGTCCCCCATTGAGCATGTTTGGGACTGGATGAAGCGTCGTCTCACGCGGTCTGCACGTCCAGCACGAACGCTGGTCCAGCTGAGGCGCCAGGTGGAAATGACATGGCAAGCCGTTCCACAGGACTACATCCAGCATCTCTACGATCGTCTCCATGGGAGAATAGCAGCCTGCATTGCTGCGAAAGGTGGATATACACTGTACTAGTGCCGACATTGTGCATGCTCTGTTGCCTGTGTCTATGTGCCTGTGGTTCTGTCAGTGTGATCATGTGATGTATCTGACCCCAGGAATGTGTCAATAAAGTTTCCCCTTCCTGGGACAATGAATTCACGGTGTTCTTATTTCAATTTCCAGGAGTGTATTTCATACATGTTTATACAGCGTGTAACGGGTATAAGTGTAGACATTTTTATAAGTGTTACCGTAATGTGTACACACGACAGTGCGTTGGTTGTTTTTTTCTGTGCATTGACCAGTCTTCCCACAAGCCGGTCACAAACTTTATGACCTGATGTTTTCCACATGGTCGTAACTGCACCACGACGTTGACTACACCTGTCAGTATAGGCTACCTATTTTGCGTCCACGCGTCCACACATCGACACCTGACTCACTGTTCAGGGGAAAATAAACATTAATGACTTGCTCTTGCCACTCATATATGGAGGAACTACCCAACCTAAAAACATGTGACTTGTAATAGCTTTAGTTATTATTCTGCAGATGACTTAAATGGCCTCTGTCACCAGTAGAAATATCTTGTATCTCCTGTTACACCCTATATAGTATATACAGTGGCAGGATCGGGATTGTCGAGACTGAGACAATGTTGCTGCTCCCTTTGGTCAGAGTCCCACGATTTTCATCAGAATATAGTATCAACAGGTTCAGGGCCTTAGTAAACGACATCCAGGATTGCAAGTGTTCCACGCGACTAGCGCCCAAGAGGGGTAATATATATTGTCCGCTTTGACTTGCACCTTACTGAGAGAGCTTCTAAGCGCGTATGGTACCGCTCTACTGGTCGACGTTGTAGTCAACGTCTTGCTGCATCAATAACCTCCTTATCATCTTACTGTTTCGCGTGGAGTGCATCCTTCACTGGGCCAGACGGAACTTGGAGGGTGCGAGATCTGAGCTGCAGGGTGGATGAGGAAGTACAGTCCAATGAAGTTTTGTGAGCTCCGCTCGGTTTCTCAGACTTGTGTGAGGCCTTGCGTTGTCACGGAGAAGACGTTCGTTGTCATATTTGTGGCGACGAACACGCTAAAGTTGTTTCTTCAGTTTCATGAGGGGAGCACAATACACTTCCGAGTTGTTCGCCGCACTACGAGGGAGGGCATCAAACAGAATATACCCTTCAGAGCACCAGGTGACCCTCGCCATGAGTTGACCGGCTCACGGTGCGGCTTTGATCTTTTTCTTCAGAGGGGAGGTGGTGTGGCGCCACTCTATGGTCTGCCATTTTGTTTCCTTTTCGATGTGATGACCCCATGTTTCATCCCCTGTAATGATGTTCGACAAAAAATTGTCACGACCCGCCTCGTAATTCCCAAGCAATTCTGTACAGGTGGTCCTTCGTTGCTTTTCATGGTCGTTGTTAACTTGCGAGGAACCCAGCGGTCACACACCTTTGAGAACTCCATATGGTGGACGAGTGTGTCGACACTACCAACAGAGACCTCTAGTCGTGCAGCGAGTGTTTGTCATCGAATGAGAGTGTCTACACTTTTCAACGTTGCAGGAATCACGGCCGTGTGCGGTCGGCGGTATATCGGACAGGTTTGCGCTACCTTGTTGGAATGTTGACAGACGCCACGCCCAACGACTCACCGTGCTTTTGTTAACTGCCAGATCTCCGTAGACAATATGCAAGCGTGTACGAATATTTGCGATTCTCTGGTTTTCCGCCAAAAGAAAGTCTATGACAGCTCTCTGCTTGGAACACACCTCCGTTACAGACGTGGTTTTGAAATCTGCATTTATTGCCGCCACCTATCGGAACTTCATGAAACTATAGGACTGAAACTATAGGACTGAAGCGGGAATACTCCATTATACTCCATAACTAATTCCACATTTCTTCAACTGAAACTGGCCGAGAAAAGAATGTGTTGCATTACTTATTGAATGCTCCTATATAGTGTTTCTGACGTGTTAAACCCAGTGGCTGCTCCTCGCCTTATATGTCTGAATGACGTTATTTTCAACAATGTAACGTAAGAGCACACGTTGCTCGTGCTGTCCTGAACTACCTCGATACAGAGGACGTTCGAATGTTGCCCTGAAAGCACATTATACAGTTTCTCTCACACACTTAAAATATCTGGTCAAGGGATAACGAGAGCTGGCAACGCCACCACTCGCCAGGGATAGTGCTAAGCGATGTGTTGGGTTATGTGTCTTAATTCGATCTTATGCCCAGCTGCGTTAGAGCTATTGTTGATGTCAGAGAGGCAGCTCTTTGTAACAAATTTCACACTCTGTTCATTATTATATTTCTATTCAAAATAAGAAATTAATCTTTTTCAAGCTGGTAATATTAAACTCGTTCTTATTGAACTAGTGTGTGTAGTGTCTATGTATGTCTGTGAAGGAAAGTATCTTGATCGGCGTCGACTATTCCCACAGCATATGTAATTTCGTACACCTAGTGTAAGACGTATGCTTTGCCGGCGATGGGCGAGGCATGGCAGACTCTCTGACCAGAGAGTAGTTTGTAGTTAGTTTGTTGCTTGTCGCTAGTCTGCGCGAGTCGACAGTAGTAGTCTGGTGGAGTCGGCATGTGTCGGCTGTGTGCTCTGCTCGCGACTCTGGTCAGGACTCTGGAGGATGAGTATTGTTGTAGAAGGTAAAGAAGCAGCCTTGCGCATATTTAATAATGTATGTTAATTGTAATTTAATTTGATCCAAAAAATGCCCCAATAATAATTTTTATAATATAAAGTAACTCTTTTAAAGAAAAGCATTCATTTCAATTTAAAGAATATTCCCAATGCATTATCATTCCTTCCAATTATATATATATATATATATATATATATATATATATATACGCCAGCATTGCACGAAGCTGTGTCGAAAATTATCTAATTAAGAGCAGATATAATTGCAGTTTTTATTGAGGTAAGAATTTTTGCTTTTTTTATTCAGAATACAGGGCCGTAGGGCAGCGCTGCCCCCTACTAAAATTCATCAGGTTACAAAACTTTTTTTTATTATTTTGGTGTTTAGGAATTTTTCTGTTTCGAACTTGACATTAAATGAGAAAAGAATTTTGTGGTAACATTAAATGTGAATGCATTTCTGCACACAGACTATAAATCGGAGCCAATTTTGTTCAGAGGTTACAATATTTAAAATTCATTTAATTAGTATTCTTTGGGGAGGTTACACTTGGCTCATTTTCATTTTTCACTTTTCTGTGGGGAGGTTACAGTAGACATGTTAATCTAGTGGTGGAGAAGCAGCTGCCGACTCCGACGGTTGCCTGTAAAATTTTTGAAATGTAAGAGAAACAAAACTTCCATAGAATTTTCTCAAACTGCAACACTGCCATTCGCACTTGGTCATTCGATGATTGTCTGCAAGTGAAATGAGTTCTTTTTAGCAGAGAAAACTTTCTCTATTCTTTTGAGCGTGTTATTGAATCAGGTTCTACACCAAACATCGACCACCAAATGTTCGAAGTCTTATACAAGCTTGTAGTACATAATAGTTCATAACAGAATCCATCGATTAAAATTAAATATGCGCAATTACCTTTGAAATGCAACAGACTGTATTATGAACGTTACTAAACTCCACATTAACATTAAATATCGCTTGCGAATCTCAAAAAACACAAATTATGGCGGCTAACAATGATTGCTTCATTGCACACACTTTCCACACGTTCTCTCGTTATCCTGTCTCGCAACCAAGTCCAGTCACATTCCGCCATGGAGCAACGCGATGTCAAGGAATAAACATTTCGCTCGCGCAAGCGAAACGCGCCACCTTTGGATGTATCTTCACTTTAAACTGACAACAACAGGAAGGTTGGATGGGCCAAGGGATATTATACCATTCCCAAATCAACTACAGATTCAACCACGTAATTTCCTGTTATACTGTATATACAGAGTAAGTGAAATTCAGTTATTTGGTACATTTTCTGCTGTGACCAACGGCGTTGCCGCAGTGGCAAGACCGGCTCCCGTCAGATTACTGAAATTAAGCGCTGTCGGACTTGGTTAGTATTTGGATGGCTCACCGTTCGGAGCTGCCGAGCACAGTTAGCAAGTGGGTACACTCAGTCCCTGTAAGGTCAATAGAGTAGCTATTTGACTGACAAGTGGCGGCTACGGTCACGAAAACTAGCAGCGGTCGTGAGAGTGATGTGCTGACCGCATGCTCCTCCATATGCGCACCAAGTGACGTGTATCGGCTAAGGATGACACGGTGGTCAGTTAGAACCGTTGGGCCTTCCGAGGCCTATTTGGACTTTTTTTTTTTTTTTTTTTTTTTTTAGAGAGAGTTTTCTAGTGTTGCAATTTTAATTGCTAGCAGTGTAATTACATACAGCGTTTGCGCTCTGGGCATAACCAGAGTGGCTGCAACTACACTCCTGGAAATTGAAATAAGAACACCGTGAATTCATTGTCCCAGGATGGGGAAACTTTATTGACACATTCCTGGGGTCAGATACATCACATGATCACACTGACAGAACCACAGGCACATAGACACAGGCAACAGAGCATGCACAATGTCGGCACTAGTACAGTGTATATCCACCTTTCGCAGCAATGCAGGCTGCTATTCTCCCATGGAGACGATCGTAGAGATGATGGATGTAGTCCTGTGGAACGGCTTGCCATGCCATTTCCACCTGGCGCCTCAGTTGGACCAGCGTTCGTGCTGGACGTGCAGACCGCGTGAGACGACGCTTCATCCAGTCCCAAACATGCTCAATGGGGGACAGATCCGGAGATCTTGCTGGCCAGGGTAGTTGACTTACACCTTCTAGAGCACGTTGGGTGGCACGGGATACATGCGGACGCGCATTGTCCTGTTGGAACAGCAAGTTCCCTTGCCGGTCTAGGAATGGTAGAACGATGGGTTCGATGACGGTTTGGATGTACCGTGCACTATTCAGTGTCCCCTCGACGATCACCAGTGGTGTACGGCCAGTGTAGGAGATCGCTCCCCACACCATGATGCCGGGTGTTGGCCCTGTGTGCCTCGGTCGTATGCAGTCCTGATTGTTTGGTTTGTTTGGTTTGTGGGGCGCTCAACTGCGTGGTTATCAGCGCCCGTACAATTTCCCAACCTTTGCTCAGTCCAATTTCGCCACTTTCCTGGATGATGATGAAATGATAAGGACAACACAAACACCCAGTCATCTCGAGGCAGGTGAAAATCCCTGACCCCGCCGGGAATCGAACCCGGGACCCCGTGCTCGGGAAGCGAGAACGCTACCGCGAGACCACGAGCGGCGGACAAAGCAGTCCTGATTGTGGCGCTCACCTGCACGGCGCCAAACACGTATACGACCATCATTGGCACCAAGGCAGAAGCGACTCTCATCGCTGAAGACGACACGTCTCCATTCGTCCCTCCATTCACGCCTGTCGCGACACCACTGGAGGCGGGCTGCACGATGTTGGGGCGTGAGCGGAAGACGGCCTAACGGTGTGCGGGACCGTAGCCCAGCTTCATGGAGACGGTTGCGAATGGTCCTCGCCGATACCCCAGGAGCAACAGTGTCCCTAATTTGCTGGGAAGTGGCGGTGCGGTCCCCTACGGCACTGCGTAGGATCCTACGGTCTTGGCGTGCATCCGGGCGTCGCTGCGGTCCGGTCCCAGGTCGACGGGCACGTGCACCTTCCGCCGACCACTGGCGACCACATCGATGTACTGTGGAGACCTCACGCCCCACGTGTTGAGCAATTCGGCGGTACGTCCACCCGGCCTCCCGCATGCCCACTATACGCCCTCGCTCAAAGTCCGTCAACTGCACATACGGTTCACGTCCACGCTGTCGCGGCATGCTACCAGTGTTAAAGACTGCGATGGAGCTCCGTATGCCATGGCAAACTGGCTGACACTGACGGCGGCGGTGCACAAATGCTGCGCAGCTAGCGCCATTCGACGGCCAACACCGCGGTTCCTGGTGTGTCCGCTGTGCCGTGCGTGTGATCATTGCTTGTACAGCCCTCTCGCAGTGTCCGGAGCAAGTATGGTGGGTCTGACACACCGGTGTCAATGTGTTCTTTTTTCCATTTCCAGGAGTGTAGAAGACTTACCCTTAACAGGAAAAGAGAATTCCGGGTGTCTTGCCCTGAATATGTCACTTTCAGTATCTTACCACTGAGTCACCTCGCTCGTTCTAAATATTACGAAGTGAAGCAGTAGGAGATGTCCCTCGCAAGAGAGATCGCCTATACCAACACGTTTATGGCACTTGCCGACAGATGGGGGCCGTGTTTGTTGCGCTCCGCTGTCAGACATCTGTCGGCATCGGCGGCGATGCAGCGTCGTGTTTGGCTGCTGCCCGCAGATGCATTGCAGCCTCGGCTCCGAAATAGACGCCGGCGTGCGCTCAGCGCTGGCTTCGAACAACTGGCAGCTGTTGCAACTTACCGCCGGCTCTCGCGGCACTGGGTCAGCGGCGAGTCGGGTGCAGCGGCTGTTGGGAACCTCTTCGCGGAGACTTCAGGGGCAGTACGCTGGCGGAAGTACGAATACCTCAGCTGGCTGATTTTATGAAAGACAAATTTTATTTGTGTTCAGTTCACATGTATTTACACGCGTCGTGAGATGAATTAAATGCCTCCCCATCGATGTATTCATTCCTTTTCATTGCATTTCACTTATTCCACACATATCCCCAGCGACAACGTACGCCAGTCTTCCACATACTGCATCCCCTTTATGGCAGAGCCTCAGATTGTAGTGTTCGAAAATTATTGATGGCAACATCAGTGGCAATGGAGACAGGCCTCGAAGAGTCCTCAGGTAGCCTAATAGTTACGGCTATTGATCACGATAAGTAGGAAATCGGAGTCTTGACCTAGCAGAGGCTTTCTGTTGCCATTATGAGCATTGGTTTTAAACACTAACGATATGGAAGGTAGGTATCATCTTCAGCCGCCTTTAAAGGACGCCTGGGTCACCGACTCGCAATTACTTTGTCTCGTACAAACCGCGAGAATACACTCTAATCTTCACATATTAATGTTACCTGGGAAACAATGTGACTATAAAACTGCTGGAGAGCCTTCAGACAAATTCTTTATTCCTGGGTGATGGGAAGGAAAGACATTTCTTCAGATCTCGAGATCAGTAATGTCACTTCACCCACTAGAGGACTATTTCTTTCTTTCAATGAGTATTGAGGAAAAAAGAAAGAGATTCACGTTAAAAGCGGACATTTTGTGTTAAACTTTGCCGCGACAATTACTGATATCAATTGGAACATCACATTTACTGTTACCAGTCACAATTTTTTTTTTTTACTTCCACTATGCGTTTCAATGGTTTAAATCTCTCTCATCAGATGGATTTACGTGAATTAGTATGACACGTACGTGTTGTGTTTATGAGCCTGGCGTAACATGTAACACTTTCTAAAGTGGTCACAGGCTACTGTTACTGTGGTATTACATCTCATACAACACTTGCCTTTTGTAAACACTGAAATCAATCGAGATTCTGTCACTGTGGTTCACTTGTTTACTGTCCCTGTCACGTACTGTGAAATATTCAGTTATATGTCCTAAGGTCTTGCGGTACTGTGTCTCTTCACAATTGATCTCAACACCTCTCTCTTGGCATTCCAAAAAACCTTTCCCTTCTCTTTGATTAATTATTTGTTTTCATGTACGCTCTCCGATTTACGTATTCTTGCGATGTATCTGGTGGTACTTTGTTATAAAGGGCAGTAAAATGGAAAAGTGACTGGTGGAAAAGGTAAGTGAACTGTTTATTAACTCAAAAGTAAGCGCCACTATAAGACAAGACAGTCAGTGCTCTCATGGGAATATGTCTGCAATTGCATACGGAACCATGATTGCACCCAGGTGTACACCTCTTCGTCTGAAGCAAATCGACTGTGGCGAATGTCTTTTATCAGGACTTCGAAAGTATGGAAACTGCATGGGAAGAGATGGGGACTGTACGCAGCATGTGTAAGGGCTTCCCAGCGAAACTTCTGCTCTGTAGTCGGAATGACAAGCACGCCAGATTCGAGAAAGTAAGCTTTTTTCTTTGACTGCAAGAGGTCGTTGCACATTGAATTTCTGGAATACAGCGGCACAATTAACGCACAGCACTGGACACAGCAAAAACTGAAGCAAGCCATCAAGTTCAAACGCCAGGAAATGTTGACTGACAGCATCATTCTGTGGCCGGATAATGCCTGCCCATATGCTGTATGCTTCCATACAGTCCCGATCTCTCCCCATGAGATTTACATACTGTTGGAAACCTGAAGAAAAATTCGAGGGCGCCGGTTTGCTTCGGACGAACAACTGCACGTCTGAGTGCAATCATGGTTCCGTAGGAAGTCGCAAACAGTTTTCCATTAAGGCACTGACAGTCTTGTCCCACCATGGAACAAGCGTATAAACAGTTACGGCGATCAATTTTGAAATAATTAACAGTTTAGTTACCTTTTTCCAACTGTCCCGTTTTCATTTGACTGTCCCCTTATATTTGAATGAAATTTCGAATTTTTTATTATATACGAATATCTTCGCTTGTTCCCTAGCCACAAACATTTATTCGCTCAGACATCTCAGAAATGTCATTTCTGGCTACTATTCTTTATTCATCTTAGTAAACGGATGCCTCTATAACTTCGAGATTCATGTCTATCGCCTCTTTTACAAACTGAACATATTGAGGCTGGGTTCAAGTCTTCTGGTTTATAACAATTTGGGCACAACATGCTGAGGACGTGCTGAATTGCGAAGCGGTAGCCTAAGGCATATTTCTGTAGATAATATTTACTGGAGCCTTCGTACAAGCTGTTAGTGCTATTGAATGTTGATGTTCTTACCGATGAGCTGGGCCGATACATTACATGGTGCCTGCAGACTAGGCAACCCGAAAAACGTGCGAATACCAATTCGAAATTTTACTGCTACCGATACTTCCCGCGGAATTACAGAAACGGACGCTATTCGATTTTTCAACAGTCTCAAAGTGTTAGTGGTGAATTGAGTGGTTTGGGGAGGGGGGGAGGGGAGTGTAATCCTATCGAACTCCTTCCATTTACAGTCGTTACTACACTTCACTAAATGGCTAAGTGGGCGCGCGGTTTGAGGTGCCATGTCACGGATTGCGCGGCCCCTCCCACCGGAGGTTCGAGTCCTCCCTCGAGTGTGTGTGTGTGTGTGTGTGTGTGTGTGTGTGTGTGTGTGTGTGTGTGTGTGTGTGTTTCTTAGCATAACTTAGCTTAAGTAGTGTGTAAGTGTAGGGACCCATGACGTCTGCAGTTTGGTCCCTTAGAAACTGATTCCCGGCGGGGTCAAGGATTTTCTCTGCCTCGTGATGACTGGGTGTTGTGTTGTGATGTCCTTAGGTTAGGTTTAAGTAGTTCTAAGTTCTAGGGGACTGATGACCGTAGATGTTAAGTGCCTTAGTGCTCAGAGCCATTTGAACCGTAGAAATTCACACACACGCACACACACACACACACACACACACACACACACACACACACACACAAACACACAAATGGTTGAAATGGCTCTGAGCACTATGGGACTTAACATCTCAGGTCATCAGTCCCCTAGAACTTAGAACTACTTAAACCTAACTAACCTAAGGACATCACACACATCCATGCCCATGGCAGGATTCGAACCTGCGGCCGTAGCGACACACACACACACACACACTACACACACACACACACACACACACACACACACACACACACACACACGGCTAAGTGGGAAACGTCAGAACACAAAACTAAGGAGGCATCTTTAATAGTGTGTCCTCTATGATAACTGGCATGCATTCCACAATCACAGGTCCTTCGAAACCGAACTCATGCTCTTCCCAAATGACATAATGAAAGCTGTGGATCACAAGGCAGCGAGATCGATGGAATATTTCTTTGTTTCCTAAACGCATTTGACTCATTGGCACACGAACAAAATTAATGACTAGATTCAGGATTTCTTGGCAGGGGTAAAGCAGCTCGTTATCTTGGGAGCGAATTATTGGTAGATGTAGAAGTAACTTATGGCGTGCCCCAGAGAAGTGTTTTGTGACGTTTGTCATCCATACTTTGTATTAATGACCTGGCAGACATTGACGAAAATGTTTCATCTGAATGTGCAAGGTACACTGCTGGCCGCTACTTTTCTTACACTCGGAAGAAAAAAATGCGGATGTGTAATGAAAAGCAATACCTCCGAATGCTTTATGCGAAAACTCTTAAGGATTTTTAAATAAAACAAACGTTATTAACATGCTACATATTTATTCTTCGTGTCTGCCTGTTTGCAGCCCTCTGCCGCTAGAGGGCTCTTAACTGTAGGTCCTAATTTTAGCGTGTAACATGGCGGTGTGTAACGTAACTAAATAGGTGCGTGAATAACAGTGTGCTGTAGTAGGGTTCCGAATTCGAAGAGTTCGTCTACATACAGAGCACGCTCCCCCTTCAGCATGACAATGCACACACGGGCGCTGCTACAGCCGCAACAATCCGACGCCTTCAGTTCAGTTACGTTGATCGTCCTCCATACACTCCCGACTTGACCCATCCGCTTTTCATCTGCTTCCAAAACAATGCTCTTTAACTCCTTCGAGGACCTCACTTTGATACTGATGAAGCGGTGCAAGCAGAGATGAGGATGTGATTCCGTCAACAGTGCGAAACATTCTACAAAGACTGTGTCAACAAACTGGTCTCTCGTTGGGAAAAATGTGTCTCGCCAGGGTTACTATGGTGAAAAACGAATATGTAGACGTGAAGAATAAACAATAAAGTGTTTAAAAAAATCTTTAACGGTTTTCACATTAAAAATTCAGAGGCATTATTTTTCACCACCCTCTCGTAATATTTTACTAAATGTGCATACATTGATCTACAGCTAAACCTACATATATGCTCCGCTAGCCACCAATCAGTGTGTGGCAAAGGGCACTATTGGCGCCAAATTCATATGTTCTCCCCTTTGTTCCACTCGCGGATTGCGCGAGGGAAAAACGACTCTCTGAACGCCTCGGTACGAGTTCTAATTTCCCTTATCTTTGAATGGTGATCATTGCGCGATATTGAAATTGGTGGTAATTATATATGCTCTACATCCTCGGCGAAGATCGGATTTTGGAATTTAGTGAACAGCCGCTTCCGCTTAGCGAATTGTCTGTCTGCAAGTGTGTCACACATCAAACTTGCTATGAGATTTGTAACGCTCTCGCGATGGCTAAATGTACCAGTCACGAATCTTGCCGCTCTTCTTTGGACCTTCTCAATCTCTTGAATCAGACCCAACTGGTGAGGGTCCCATACAGACGAACAATACTCCAAGACTGGACGAACCAATGTATTGTAAACAATTTCCTTTGTTGAAGGACTACATCGCTTCACGGTTCTACCAAGAAACCGCAATCTAGAGTTCGCCTTACCCGTTACTTGTGTAATCTGATCGTTCCATTTGAGATCATTTCGAATAGTGACAGTGAGATACTTGACGGATGTTACCGGGGCATTTATTTTGTACTCGTACATTAATGGGGATTTTCGTTTTGTTATACGTAGTAGGTTACATTTACTAATATTGAGAGATAACTGCCAGTCATTACACCACGCATTTATTTCCTGCAAATCTTCATTGATCTGTTCACAACTTTCGTGTGATTCTACTTTCTTGTAGACTACAGCATCATCGGCAAACAGTCTAATGCAGCTGTCAATACCGTCAACCAGATCGTTTATGTAAATCACAAAAAACAGAGGACCTATTACGCTGTCCTGGGGCACACCTGATGTTACTCTTGTTTCTGTTGAAGTCTCCCCATTCAGGACGACATACTGCTCTCTGTCTGTTCGAAAACTTTCTATCCAACCGCATATGTCATCGGATAGACCGTAAGAGCGCACTTTTTCGAGCAAGCGACAGTGCGGAACTAAGTCGAACAGCTTTCGAAAGTCGAGGAATATGGAATCAAGCTGGGAGCCGGATCTAGAGCCTGATGTATATAATGCGCAAAGAGGGCCAGCTGTGTCTCGTATAACCGCTGTTTCCTAAAACCGTGCTGGTTTCTGCAGATGAGCTTCTCAGAGTCTAGAAAGGTCATTATGTCTGAACACAAAATGAGGCAAAACATTATGCCCGCTGCCCACCGTAAGGTTGTATGATGCCTTGTGGCCTTGAGGTCACTGACGCGGTAAGAGAAGTATATGAGAGGAGCAGAGATGACTGGGGAATCATTATAGCGACGACAAGTGATGCAAATGCGGAAATCCACCGACTTAAGCGACTTTGACAAAGGCCAGATTGTTGTGGCCCAGTATCTGGGAGCTAGCGTCTTGGAAAGCATCTGTCGTAAGCAACTATGGAAAGTGGTTGAAGAATGCTCAAACCACGAGTTCGCAATAAGGAGTTTGACATCCATAACTCATCGCAGATCATAGGGATCGGAGGATTGCCCGCTCTCTAAAGCAGGATAGGAGGCCATCTGTGGATGATCTGACGACAGAGTACAGTGCTGGAGCAGGCACAGGTGTTTTGGAGCACGCCGTTCAGCTCACAGTGTTGAACATGGTGTTCCGCAGTAGAGGATCGCTACGTATTCCCATGTTGACCCAATAACATCGTCAATTATGATTACAATGGGCACTGAATCATGGAGATTGGAACGCAGATCATTGGAATCCTGTCACCTGCTCGGATGAATCCTGTTAATTGTTAAAATAGGTCGATGGCTGTGTCCAGATACGCCGTCATCAAGGCGAACGCCTGTTCGTTATGTGGGGCATTCACCTGGGATTCCGTGGGACCTGCGGTAGTAATCGAAGGTACCCTGACAGCTGTGGACTACGTGAACATTATTAGGGACCACCCGTGAGCCTTTATGCTTGATATATTCCCCAACAGCGATGGCATTTTTCAGCAGGATAACTGTTGGTGCCACAAGGCCAGAACCGTGTTGCAGTGGTTTGAGGAGCATGATAGTGAACTCAAGCTGATGTCTCGGCCATCAGATTTGGCTTGTGTAAAAGTGATGAAACCCAGTTGGGACGCTATGGGGCGACACCTCCGCGCCCACAAACCAACCTCCCGTAAATTACGGGAAGTGTGTGACCTGCGTGTAGGCAACTTGTGCCACAAACCTGTGGAAACCTATCAAGTACTTGTCGAACCCATGGAATGCAGAATCACTGCTGAACTGCGTTCCAGAAAGGGACCAACACGCTTTTAGGTAGGCGGTCATAATGTTTTGGCGCGTCAGTGTGTACTGAATGTAGAATAATATAATCTTAAGTTTTTAGGTGATCTGAGGGAATACAAGGCGCGGAATTTAGTACACAGATCTGCCACCTCTGGCTCTAACCCAGCTCGTGTGACAGATATGGGCACGCTATTCCATGCTATTCAAACTCTTTGTCACAGATGAGCAATCGTAGTGGCTGGCTAGCGGTGGTGTTCCACTCTCTCGGCAACCCATGACCAGAGGTATTTAATCCATGACCTACGAGGTGCGACAATAAAGTAATGAGACTGATGTGAAAAAAATGTTGCTTACTGTTTTAGTCAAGTTTAGTGTTGTCTCCATCAAAGTAGTTCCCTTCTGATTGCACACACTCTCCAGCGCTTCTGCCATTGATAGTAACATTTCTGGAACTCATCTTCTATAATATCCTCCAAGACCCTCGTCACAGCTTTTTGGACATCTTGTGTTGTTTGACCCTTGGAAATAGGAAAAAGTCGCATGGAGCGATATCTGATGAATAAGATGGCTGTGGAAGTATTGAAATTTGTTTTGAGGTTAAAAACTGCTGTACTGACAGAGCAGTATGGAATGGCGCATTATCGTGATGCAGAATCCAATTATCAGCAATGTTGGCACAAACACAAAGAACTCTTTTACAAAGTCTTTCTAAAATTTCTTTGTAGTACTTTTGGTTAACTGTTTGTCCAGGAGGCACCCACTCTGTATGAACAATTCGCTTGGAACCAAAGAAGCACACAAGTATGCATTTCACTTTTGACTTTGACATGCGAGCTTTTTTTGGTCTGGGTGATCCCTTTGAGCACCATTGCGAACTTTGGCGTTTTGTCTCTGGATCGTCTCCAAAAGCCTTCTGAAGCTTACTGTAAGTTGTCGTCGTGTTTTCACTCAATTTAACGCAAAAAGAAATGGCATACCATTACACAATATTATGCGGTTCCATTTCCGTGACAAGAGAGACAAACACATGTTAACTTATTACAGCACAACTTACGACTGAGCAGTTGCATCAATGTGCCTCTTGGACTAGAAGCAGCTTATAGACCAAGGTCAAAGATATTGTGCCTACGCAAGCCTGCAGGGTTGCCACATCTTGCAAAGAAATTCAGTCTCATTACTTTATTGTCCCACCTCGTATGTGGGGAAGACGTCAGTCATAGCATCAGCTGAGCGCCCTGTGTATCGAAGTAGGTTAGGACAGCACGGGAAACATACGGTCTCGCGTAATCTTGTTTAAAGATAACGTGAATTTGATCTCGAGAGTAGGGTACAGCCAGCACCCTTAACATGTCAGAAATGTAATGCCTGCTGTTCAAATTACTACTTAAGCTAACGAGAGGTGACCGTCTTGTGTACACAGTGACACCCTACACCATTGCGTCAGGTGCTGGGAATGTATGGCGATGGCAAATGCAGACTGGCAATGTCCGTCCTTCTTGGAGCCTCCACACGCGGGTACACCCATTGTCATGCCGCACAAGGCACCAGAACTCATCTCATTATGCTTGCCAGTGTCGGCGCCTCATTCCGCTGCCGCGTCAAAGCTAGCCGCAACCGGTGGTGGCAGTCTGTGATGCTCCAGATGTCGTCATGCTGAACTTGTGGATACTCGCCTTGCTGCAAACGAGCTCATTTCCTCACTCAAGGAACGTGACCTGGCTGTTCTACCCTGCGCAGTATAAGATGTATACCCATTCGGGCGCTAATCGCGTGCGGCCGTTGAGATCCTGCACGACGTTGAATATCGTCCTCTTGAACTCATCCAGTCCATATTCGCTTCACAGCCGTGGTATCTCGATCTTCGCAAGCAGCTACGTCACGAAACACTGAACAGCAATCTCAACAGGCCGCTGGAGTTCCTACTCTTGCTGGCAGCCGTGTTTCCTACACTACATACAACACGATCTTTTCACAACATCCAACATTCAGTTACTACTTTTGAATAAGAAACCAACTGCGTAAACTGTCCTTATACAGGGTGATTCAGTTGCCCCTAACGAAGTTATTTTACGAAATCCGCAATGTTATATCTGGCGTTCATAAACTACGCTCGAGATTTTTGTATTCTTTTGCTCGCAAAGCGCGAACTATTAGTCCTAAAGAAAATATGAGTAGTACCTTTTTGTAGAAAATTTAATGTAGTTTCTCTGGCGGCCACGGTTTTCAAATGTCCAAATGCGTGTGAACTCCTACCCGGCCGTTGTGACCGGTCGGTTCTAGGCACTTCAGTCCGGGACCGCGCGCCTGCTGTGGTGGCAGGTTCGAATCCTCCCTCGGGCATGGATGTTTGTGCTGTCCTTAGGTTAGTTAGGTTTAACTAGTTCTAAGTTCTAGAGGACTGATGACCTCAGATGTATTTGTGAACTAAGGGACAAAACTGCTGAGGTATCGGTCTCTAGAGTTAACACACTCGGAGTGTCCGCGCGGTTAAAGGCGCTACAGTCTGGAACCGCGCGACCGCTACGGTCGCAGGTTCGAATCCTGCCTCGGGCATGGATGTGTGTGATGTCCTTAGGTTAGTTAGGTTTAAGTAGTTCTAAGTTCTAGGGGACTTATGACCACAGCAGTTGAGTCCCATAGTGCTCAGAGCCATTTGAACCAAGTTAACACACTACTTAAACTAACTTAAAATAACTTATGCTAAAAACAACGCACACCCATGCCCGAGCGAGGAATCGACCCTCTGGTGGTAGGTGCAGCGCAATCCGTGACATGGCGCCTCAAACCACGCGGCCACACCGCGCGGCCCGCAGTTTTCGAGTTATTCAAGAAATACGTACAAAGGTGAACTTAAACGCATCTCACCTCCACGCTCATCCCTCACAAATCAGGATTTCTAATATGTTGTTCGTAGTAATCCCCCATACTACAGTGCAAAAATTTCCGACTACACTAACTATTTTTTGGTCTCTATTGATTGGGCTATTACGCCACCTGCACAGTCAACTAATTCGTTATCATTATTATTTAAGTGTCCCTGTGAGGGTAAAGAAAGAAAAACGACTTTGGTAAATATTACGCTAAAAGTAATTGCTTTGACAATCCGATCAAAACTTAACTCTTACAAGCACAGCAGTTTTGCAGCCAGAAGGCCTCATCAATACAGCAATGTAACTGTTTATGTTGTTAAAATTCACAAAACTGTTAGGTAAAAATTTACACAAACGCCAATTTTACAATTTTTAAGTGTTTGATCAAGCCGGTGGCGTAACAAGGCCAGTCGATGAAGAACAAAAAAGTTCGAATGTAGGGAATAATTCGTGCAGTCACAAAGTTTGATACAGTGATAGGAAGGAAGGCCATGAAAACATACAAAAAATACTAACTCGGGGTGGAGGTGCATTTTTTTTTTTGAATACCTCGAAACCTACGGCCTCTAGCGAAAACATATCCCAGTAAAAAAATTAACTATATTAAATTTCGTACGAAAAGGATTAACAGTTTGTGCATAGCGGTCGAGAGAATATGAAAATCTCCCGCGTTATTTGTGAATACCAGGTAAAACACTCCGGTTTGCATAAAACAACTTCGGCAGGGGTAGGTGAATCACCCTGTATAGAGAATGTAAGATGCGGACATTTTTTTGTAGATACTGAGTAGGGTTGAAGTGTTAATCATTTGCATATCCAAGCGTGTGTACCCAATTGGACGTTCGTTGCATTCTGCCTTTATTCTATCGCAGTTTTACTGTCGAGCAGAGTACATAAACATTGAAAAGAAATGGTAAGAAGCACTGGTGACTATAGACTGTACTCCATCCATACAGGCCAAACTTTAACGACCAATCTCCGTGTCATCTTCAGCCGATAGGCGTCATCAGATGTGGGTTGGAGGGGATTCAGCGTATCACACTCCGGGCCGTTGTCAGTTTTCGTGACCTGAAACTGCTACTGCTCGCTGAAGTAGCTCCTCAACTGGCATCACAAGGTTGAGAGCACTCCGATAGCTCAACAGCGCATGCCGGTCCGGATGGTTACCCACCCAAGTGTCAACCACGCTTAACGGCGCTTGACATCGGTGATCTAACGAGAATGTATTCACCGCGGGGCGGCCGTTGATCTATTGATGACTAAGAGAGGAAAAGAGAGGAACAGTACAGTATATACCTTCATCGCCGACGAAGTCAGTAGAGTGCAAGCTCAAATTAGAGAATGGAAAGAAAACCTTTCCAAAGGGATCATCTGTGGATGCTTTAGACAATTTCTCCATCTTCATCTATATCTACAGCGCAATCACTGTGCAATGGATGGCAGAAGGTACTTCCAATTGTACCAGTTATTAGGGCTTCTTCCTGTCCCACTCAGAGGAACGACTGTTTAAATGCCTCTGTGCACGCTGTAATTAATCTAACGTTGTCCTCACGCTTACTATGGGAAGGCCACATAGGGGTTTTAGTATATTCCTAGTTTCAGCATTTAAAGTTGGTTGTTGAAACTTTGTAAGAAGGCTTTCTCAGTATAGCTTACGCCAGTCTTCAAGAATCAGCCAGTTCAGTTTCTTTAGCATCCCAGTGATACTCACCTACGGGACAAAGAAGCCTGTGACCATTCGTGCTGCCCTTCTCTGTATACACTCAACATCGTCTGTTAACGCCTTGTTTGGTGGGAGTCCCACAAACTTCAGTAATATTCAAGGATGGGTAGTACGAGTACTGGAATGGTTGCATTTTCCCAGTATTCTACCGAGAACCCGAAGTTCGCCAACTTTTTTACCTACGACTGAGCATATGTGATAGTCCCATTCCGTACTCTCTCAGAGAGTTACATATATTTATGTGAGTTGACGGATTCCAGTTGTGACTCATTGGTATTGTAGTTACAGAAAGTTACGTTTCACATTTTTGAACATTTAAAGCTAGTCGACAGTCTTTGCACCACTTTGAAATTTTATCAAGATTTGACTGAATACTTATGCAGCTTCTTTCAGACAGTATTTCATTATAGATAACTACATCATCTACGAAACGAGTATTAACATCGTCCGCACGGTCATTGCATACATCACGAACAGCAAGGGTCCCAACACTTCCCTGCGGCACATCAGAAGTTACTTATACATATGTCAATGACACTCATCCAAGATAGTATGCCGCGTCCTCCCTACCTAGAAATCATCAATCCACTCACAAATTTCTCTTGATACCCCAGAATCGTACTTTTGATTATAAGCGTACGAGCGGTGTTGAGTCAAATGCTCTTCGGAAACTGAGAAGTATTGCATGTACCCGACTGGCTTGATCCATGGCGTTCAGGATGCCATGAGAGAAAAGTGTGAGGTGGTTTTCAAATGACCGATGTTTTCAGAATACGTGTTGGCATGTGTAGAGTAGGTCATACTGATGCTTCATTATGTTTGAGCTCAGAGTATATTCTAAGATTCTACAAAAAATGAATCTTAAGAATATCGGACGGTAGTTTTGGGGATTATTTCTGCTACTCTTTTATAGATTAGTATGACCTGTGGTGTGAGACAGGGTATAACAGAGGGATGCAGCCTTTCGGCCCTAATGTTCACTCTACACATCGAAGAAACAATGACAGCAATAAAATTGAGGTTCAAGACTGGGATTAAAATTCAAAGTGAAAGGATATCAATGATAAGATTCGCTGATGACGTTGCTACCCTTAGTGACACTGAATAATTACGTGATCTGTTGAGTGGATTGGTCTAATGAGTGCAGAATATGGATTGAGAGTAAATCGAAGCGAGGTATAAGTAATGAGAAGTACAGAAACGAAAAGAGTGAGAAACTTAACATTAGAATTGGTAATCAACAAGTGGACGAAGTTACGGAATTCTGGTAACTGGGCACAAAATAATCCACAATGAACGGAGCAAGGAGGACATAAAAAAAAACAGATTGGCGCTGGAGAAAGGGCATACTGGCAAAGCGAAAGCTTCTAGTATCAAACATAAACCTTAATTTGAAGAAGAAATTTCTGAGAATGTGCGTTTGGAGCACAGCATTGTATGGTAGTGAAAAATGGCCTGTAGAAAAATCGAAACAGAAGAGCATCGAAGCATTTGAGCTGTGGTGCTACAGAAGAATGTTGAAAAATTGTTGGACTGATAAGGTAAGGAATGAGGAGGTTCCCCGGAGAATCGGTGAGGAAAGCAATATATGGAAGACACAGACAAGAAAAAGGGGACAGGATGGTAGGACTTACGTTAAGATATCAGGAAATAACTTCTGTGACACTAGAGGATGCTGTAGGGGGTAAAAAAACTATAGAATAAGACAGAGACTGAAATACAACCAGCAAAACTGTCAGGACTTAGGTTGCTAGTGCACTTTGTGATGAAAACTTGTGGCAGGCCGCATCAAATCAGTCAGAAGATTTAAAAAAAAGAAAAAAGAAAAATAGACCTGTGCTATCTTCCTACTACTGGGCACATTTTTTTGTTTCAAGGATCTATGGTTGACTAGAAAAACTGCGGAAAACCTAAGGCTTGATAGCTGATAGGAGATGTGTACAGGCGTCTTCGCGAGTGCGAGAATAATGCCTTGTCGCTGCGCCTCCTCGCAGATCACTGACAGGGTAATTTAATAACGTTCCACGCGAGCGCGGCCCGATTTCCCCTGCCTCAGGTCACGAACGTGGAGTAGACCCAGTTGAGTCAATATATCTTCGGTTGGGCTTATCAGCGGAGAGCCGTCCGAGCGTGCACACAGAGTAGGTTGCCCGCGGCTGCGATGTGCGCGGCGCGGAGAATTTAGTGTGGGTGTGGCCTCAATTGGTGCAGATGGTTATTTACGGCAGGCGGCCGGCGAACTCTGTGGCCCGGAATCAGCTTCCTGGGTACACACGCCGCTCCACGTCTGTCGAATTGGGCTGAACGGAACTCTGTGTTCAGCCGGCGGCATGAACAGTACACAGGGGAGACGGCGCCTGGGCACGTGAGCGGCGCCGGGCGTTGGGAAACGGCGGTGACGTCACACGCCGGCTGGGTGCCAGCAGCAGCCAGTCTGCCTACATTCGCTCTCGTTCGTTTCTTACTGCCGCACGTGGGAGATTGTACAGCGCCTGTTGCGAGGCTGCAAGGTGATCTGCGCAGGTATCTTAGACGAAACCAAAGCAATGGGCATAAAACAAGTATAGCCAAACTTCCGGGACACATTCCTAACAGCATTGGAAGACTGTACTGCAATTCTTCGTTTCAACGGTTTTTCGAACAATAACACAGATTTCGAAATAAGTGACTGCAGATCTGCCAATCAACTAAATTTGCTCAACAGAGAAAAGGCAGATTGACCTTGTAATGGTACTTGAATTACGTAACCATAACGGCAGCTCACCTCAGCCTCTCGATACCAGCAATACTCAACTGTGTTTCTGTAAAGTAGTTAACATGTTTCTGAGACAACATTCAGATTTCATTAATGTAAAGATACTTTGATACATCGATATGTTTATGTTGCAATGATATTATTCTTATGTGTATTCTTTCTTTTGTCACTATGATCTTTGTCGTACTTTTAACTCTGATTTTTTGGCGCGTAAGCGATTATTAGAGTTAGAGGGTCGGACCTTAAAAAAGTCAAGTCTTGATCGTCATGTTGAAAAGACGCATATTGTAGCCAGTTTATAAAATGTGAACTTTAAAAGTGAGGAAGTTGTTTTCAAGTATGTTTTGTATTGTGAAGTGATGTTTTGTGTGTTACGTGATATTGCAGCAAAAGTAATAAAAAAGAAGTGTAACTTACATTCGGAGTGCTGATTACTTTTTTACACCACCATTGTCCTGCAAAAGTGTAATCTTCAAGAATGGTTTGTGAAGCGCATCTACAAAACTTTTGAATATCGCAGAATGAAACCTAGGCCTCTTTGCATCCGAGCTTGGAATCACCACCACCTAGATTTTCGACGATTGAGCCATGATTTTACAACGAGACCAGCGTAGGAAACACGAAAAGATGAGTGCCTAGTTTATTCATTATTACATGAAATGACTTTATTAACTGTGCTCTAATGACACCTGCCACATAACTTTGTTGTTGCCCGAAAATGCAGCATTTAGCAGCGTGAGCAACACCACAATCATTAATTATGACCTTTGTTGTGGTAGCGTTGTTAGAACCTACACCGATAGAAAAAAAATCGCAACACCAAGAAGGAGTTGTGTACCATAAACGAAAGTTGGTAGGGATGTTTATACATCTAAAAGATGATGTTTATTCAAATTTCGTGCTAGTCGCATAAAAGTGGCGATAGTAGCGTAACTATGTTGCAAATCAGGTTAGCATGAAATACGGTGCAACGGTCGTGATCGTTTAAGGCGACAAAGACGCCGTTACCAACATCTCACTGAGTTTGACGGAGGTCGTGTAATAGAGCTACGAGAAGCTGATGTCCCTTGTGCGATATTACAGAAAGACTTGGCAGGAACACAGTCACTGTACATGACAGCTGGCATCGGTGGTCACGAGTACGTACCGTCGCAAGAAGACCGGGTTCCGGACGGCCATGTAGCACTACCGAGAGGGAAGACCATCGTGTTCGATGTATGGCTCTGGTGCATCGTACTGCATCTGCAGTACTAATTTGTGCAGTACCTCTCACCACAGAGACATAATGAACTGTTATACATCGGTCACTCCAAGGACAGCCGCAGGCTTCATTCCCAGTGACGTCCATTCCAATGCCATTTGCGGCTTCAGTGGTGTCAAGTGAGAGCTCATTGGAGGACAGTGCGGAATCTGTTGTATTATCCGAGGGAAGATGGTGATGCCTCGGTGCCAGTGATGGCCGTGCGCTAGTTAGGATGAGGTCAGTTGAGGACCTGCACTCAACCTGTCAGCGTGCCAGACACACTGGACGTATACCTGGTGTTGTGGCGTAGCAAGACAGCCACGCCACTCGGAAGTAGCCGAAAGGCACGCGTACACACACGCCGACTGGCGTGAAGTCTGGAACAGGATAAGTAATGAATGCTAATAAGAAAAGTACGTATCTAAGTTAATACTCAACTTTAATGCATCCTTGTGGTACATCGCTATTGACGATACAAATTAGACTCTCTCCAGATAGGGTGAATGGCGCCTTGCTAGGTCGTAGTCATGGACTTAGCTGAAGGCTATTCTAATGGTCTCTCGGCAAATGAGAGAAAGGTTTCGTCAGTGTAGTCGCTAGCAAAGTCGTCGTACAACTGGGGCGAGTGCTAGTCCGCCTTTCTAGACCTGCCGTGTGGTGGCGCTAGGTCTGCAAGTACTGACAGTGGCGACACGCGGGTCCGACATGTACTAATGAACCGCGGCCGATTTAAAGCTACCACCTAGCAAGTGTGGTGTCTGGCGGTGACACCACACCTGGAATTACGGGCTGGGGTGCGATTTCGTACGACAAGCACTCTTGTGCATATCCCATGCACCCCGACTGCAAATTTCTGTGTCGATTTTGTTGTTCGATCTGTTGTGCTTTCATTCATGAAGAGCAAGAAATGGTTCAAATGGCTCTGAGCACTATGGGACTCAACTGCTGTGGTCGTAAGTCCCCTAGAACTTAGAACTACTTAAACCTAACTAACCTAAGGACATCACACACATCCATGCCCGAGGCAGGATTCGAACCTGCGACCGTAGTGGTCGTGCGGTTCCAGACTGTAGCGCCTTTAACCGCTCGACCACTCCGGTCGGCGATGAAGAGCATTCCAGGGATGTTTTCCAACAGGTTAACGTTCGTTCACATAGCGTTGTTGTAACCGAACATACTGTATAGGGTGTCGACATATTGCTTTGCCCTGCTCGATCACCACATCTGTCTCCAATCGAGCACATATGGGACTCATCAGACAACATTTCCAGCATCACCCACAACTGTCCCTGTACTGGCCAACCAAGTGCAACAAGCGTGGAACTCTAAACGACAAACTGACATCCAGCACCTGGGCAACACTATCCATGCACTTTTGCAGGCTTGCACCCAACATTATGGCAGTTACAACGGTTATTAATGTACCACTATATCATATTTGTAATTGATTATCTCGCGCTTAAGCTAGCCTATGAGCTTTCACTGTTAATCACTTAAATGTGTTACCTAGATAAATTTATTCCCGGAATTTCAGCACTCTAGAGTAATTATTTTTTGATCTTGCGATTTTTTTCGGTCAATGTATGTTTCTACATAGATCAAGAGAAAGAACTTACTTCCACCTGTAATGGCTGTAAGTCGTTGGGGGAGCGAAACGTTGCAAGTGATTACAAAATTGGACAGGTTATTCCCATTTTTAAGAAGAGTCTTCGAACAGACACACGGCTACATCTCTGACATCAGACTCTTGAAAAAGTTTGAAATACGTCATTTCCTTGCGTATTATGACATTTATAGAGGACGAAAATCTCCTCTGTAAGAATCAATACGGATTTCGTAAACAACAAACTCTGCTCGTCCACGTGATTCACAGTGCAGTAGATACCGGCACAAAAGCTGATTACGTGTTTCTTAATCTCCAGATGCGTTCGATGCAGATCGCATTGTTGCTTAGTCAACAAAATATCAGCGTTCGGAATATCAGATCAGTTGTGTGATTGGATTCATAAGTTTCTGGCAAAACTACAACGCACCTTGTAATTCTCAACGAATAGAAAACTTCAGACGTAAAATTAATTTAGGGCTTACACCAAGGGAGTATTATAGGATCATTATTTTACATGTACATCAAAATCTACACAGATACTCCGCAAATCACATTTAACTGCATGGGAGAGGGTTCATCGAACCACCTTCACAATTCTGTATTATTCCAATCTCGTATAGCGCGCGGAAAGAACGAACACCTTTATCTTTCCGTACAAGCTCTGATTCCCTTATTTTATCGAGGTGATCGTTTCACCCTATGTAGGTCGGTGTCAACAAAATATTTTCGCATTCGGAGGAGAAAGCTGGTGATCGGCATTTCGTGAGAAGATTCCGTCGCAACGAAAAACGCCTTTCTTTTAATGATGTCCAGCCCAAATCCTGTATCATTTCATATTTCGCGATAATACAAAACGTGCTGCCCTTCTTTGAACTTTTTCGATGTACTCCGTCAGTCCTATCTAGTAAGGATCACGCACCGCGCAACAGTATTCTAAAAGAGGACGGACAAGCGTAGTGTAGGCAGTCTCCTTAGTAGCTCTCTTAAATTTTCTAAGTGTCCTGCCAATAAAACGCAGTCATTGGTTAGCCGTCCTCACAACATTTCCTGTGTGTTCCTTCCAATTTAAGTTGTTCGTAATTGTAATTCCTAGGTATTTAGTTGAATTTACGGCACTTAGATTAGACTGATTTATCGTTTAACCGAAATTTAACGAATTCCTTTTAGCACTCATGTGAATGACCTCCCACTTTTCGTTATTTACGGTCAACTGCCAATTCTCGCACCATTCAGTTATCTTTTCTAAATGGTTTTACAATTTATTTTGATCTTCTGCGACAGCGTGATCTGCAAACAACGTAAGACGGCTGGTCAGATTGTCTCCCAAATCGTTTATATAGGTAAGAAACAGCAAAGGGCCTATAAGACTACCTTGGAGAACGTCAGAAATCACTTCTGTTTTGCTGTTCATTGTTTATTGTTCACAGTAAACACAGGGGGTGAACAAAAATATGGAAACAGCAAAAACACAAAACAGTATAATGCTAATAGGGTGTAGGAAAAACGATGGGATTCAGAACAGCTTCCTGTCGTCTTGGAATGGATAGATACAGTTGCTGTATGGTTCTCAAGGGATCTTATATACCGTTTTCCTGCAAAATGGTGGGAAGTTAAGGTAACGATGATGGAGATGGATAGCGATCAGGCACGCTTCTCTCCAAAGCAGACCACAAAGGTTCAGTAACATTTAGATATGGTGACAGGTGGCCAGGGAAGATGCGACAGTTCAACCTCGTGCTCACAAAACAACTCCTGGGCTTTGGCAGCTGTGTAAACAGTGGCCCTATCGTCTTGGGACACAGCACCAACACTGGGGAACAAACACTGTACCATGGGGTGGACTTGGTCAGCCAAAATGGTCACTTACTCCTTGGCAGTAATGGGACACTGCAAAGTAACCACAGGACTCATGAAATGCCACGATATTGCTGCCCAAATCATCGCCGAACTCCCACGAAGTTTCACTCTTGGAAAGTAATCTCGGCCATAAGTTGGGAACAGTACGCAACAAGATTCATTCCATCAAATGACGTGCTTCCAGGAATAGTATTGGAATTCTAGCTTGCCTTGCAATTCCCTGCTTATCGAGCCCCCTTCGTGTTGTTTTGGTACTGACGGGGTTCGTGAGTGCGACTTTCACTTCGGCAGTGACTTCTGCAGCAGTCATACCCTTATTTTTCCTCGCAGTCATCTTCAATGACGGTCTGTCACGATCACTCTACACATACTTTCGTCCACGCTTTCCCTGTTTGCTGTGTAAATCTTCAATACGGTGTCTCTTGAAACACCTAACACTTTGTCTACGTTGGTTACGGAAGCACCAACCACACGAGCAATAAAACTTTTCCCACGTTCAGATTCTCTTAGCTGCGACATAATGCTCTCAGAACTACATAGAACATGCTCTGACGACGCCTGACCTTTGCAACGCACTGAGGACATTGCACAGTTGTTGTTCGTGGTCAAATATAACAACGAAACCTGGAAACTTGGCTAACATCTGCATTTATGTTCAGGCATGCATTTCTCTTGGTGTTTCCATATTCTTGTCCAACCTCTGTGCAAGTGATCAAGTGAATAATGTCGGAAGCTCCTTAAGAGGCTGTCGCTTTGTACATAGAGAAGTCTCAGCGCTTGAAAATTGTTGTGATATGCAGGAAGGCCTACAAATCATCGACGCTTGATGCAGGGGTTGGTAGTTATACCTCAACATAATAAACGTAACGTGGTACGCAAACATGAATGGAAATTCCCGTAACTGTATGATTAAATGATTGCCGAATACTCACTGGAAGTAGTCAGATCCATTAAATACCTGGCTTATACTTACGAAACGGTTTAAAGCGGAACAACAGCATTACATAGGAAAGACAACATGTTTGTTGGCAGTTCGCGGGAAGTGTAGTCCACCAACGAAGAAAGTACGATGGTTCAAATGGCTCTGAGCACTATGGGACTAAACTTCTAAGGTCATCAGTCCCCTAGAACTTAAAACTACTTAAACCTAACTAACCTAAGGACATCGCACACATCCATGCCCTAGGCAGGATTCGAACCTGCGACCGTAGCGGTCTCGCGGTTCCAGACAGTAGCGCCCAGAAGAAAGTACGAGCTTAAAAAACATTTTACCTTTACTTGAGTACTGGTCGTCGCTCTGGGACCGTTATCAGACAGGACTGATAGAGGAAATAGAGAAGATCCAAAGAAGAGCAGTACTTTTCGTCACCGGTTCGTCTAATAAGCGCGAAAGCGTCACAGAGGTGCTCCACTAGCAGACGCTACAAGAGAGGCGATGCGCATCATGGTGCGATTTATTTTCAAAATTCATAGAGCATACTTTCGTAGAACGTACAACCAATATGCTGTTCTTCTCAAGTATATCTCACGATAAGACTATGAAGACAAGATAATAGAGATTCGAGATCAGTGTGCAACATTGAAAAGTCTTTGCTACAACCGAACATTTTTGAACATCAGCTTATATCACTCCCTTCGTATTGTTTATATCCTGAAACCACGTGTAAGCTGTTCAAATGGTTCAAATGGCTCTGAGCACTATGGGACTTAACATCTATGGTCATCAGTCCCCTAGACCTTAGAACTACTTAAACCTAACTAACCTAAGGACATCACACACATCCATGCCCGAGACAGGATTCGAACCTGGGACCTTAGCGGTCGCGCGGTTCCAGGATGAAGCCCCTAGAACAGGTCGGCCACAACGACCGGCCGTGTAAGCTGTTATCTGTGGTAAAGTGTGTATAGTGTTGTGCATTTAACGTAAGTGGAGAATTTAAACAATTTTTCTAAAAATGATTTGTGCAACAGGAGTAATCCTATGGCATCAGTTAACTGCAAGGCCGGCCGGATTGGCCGAGCGGTTCTAGGCGCTTCAGTCTGGAACCGCGCGACCGCTACGGTCGCAGGTTCGAATCCTGCCTCGGGCGTGGATGTGTGCGATGTCCTTAGGTTAGCTGGGTTTAATAGTTCTAAGTTCTAGGGGACTGATGACTTCAGTAGTTAAGTCCCATAGTTCTCAGAGCTATTTGAACCATTAACTGCATGTAATACCATGAAGGCGACCTTTTCGTTTTATAACGTAAATAACTCCAGACACCTCACCACATTCAGTTCTCACTTGTTCCTATCTTTTTGAGTCTTGCAACAGCTACACAACGATCCGCCACAATGCTGGGAACTACTACTAAGAACTGTACCATCTGATGTTGAATCGCTGGAAGTTTTGAAAGCTCTACCCTCACGGACGGCGACTGGTTGTAGTCATTTCTGAAAACCTACTGTTACTTTATTTTACTTGTAAATGTTTGTGGTAGAAGTTTTCTTCTACGTCAGAGAATTTTTTGTTTCTGTAAATTTCGGAAATTGAGTAAGACATGCAGTAATAATACAGTGAATTATGATGTTTGTCGTAATAGATTATCTGGTGAAGTAATTCGTTCACATCTTTTCCCCATATTGTGTCACTTTTGGGTTTTCAACTCAGGCATGTATGACCTTATACAAATTTCTTGTGTCATGAAGTTTAAATACACTGGCGATGACTACGGCAGAAAACGTCGTAAGCGCGAGCTTTTTCTCAAGTCATATGCTCGTCTAATGGCACAGCGTGCAGTGGCAGTTAGAGGGGGGAGTTCAATTCCTTCTTACAGAGAAGCCAAGAGGCGGCGCCACTAAGATTCCACTCTGAATATGCCATCGACTATCGAGATATTAATTAAAGTCACTGTCTCGTTAATTATCTTACATTTACTGTCATGCTTAATTGCTTGTAACGCTGAAATGTTTCACTTTGTGATGTTACTTTAAAAAATTTTATTCTAGTTTTTACACAATTATTTATTACTTACTTTGCCAGGCTAATAGCTTTCTGTTATTACTAAACACACGTTTTATGTGAATTTTACGTATGGGCTTTATTTACAGATCTTTTATGCGAGTCGATGTTTTATTGTCAGACGCTCATTTTGCCATATGAAGTAATTTTAATTAATGGCTACACATACTGCATTTTATTACTGAATTTACGATGCTGGTTACCCATGCACCCTAGCATTAGTGCCCTCTACTAGTCTCAGTTACTTGTATAAATACTGGATGTGTCCAGGCCATCACCAGCGCTTAAAATGTACTTAATATAGAGATTTTTGCGATGATACCTACATCAGAATGGTTTTTTTGGTATGTATGGCTAGTATGTATGGCTGTTAATTACGGTAACATTTTTATTTTTTATGCATCTCTAGGACTGTTGTAGATTTTGCTTCAGATAACTGAACTTAGTTAGTCCACTGTTTTTTCATGTGTTACAGATCTGAAAATTTACATCTACATCAACTGGATACTCTGCAGATCACATTTAAGTGCCTGGCAGACGGTTCAGCGAACACCTTCCCAATTCTCTATTATTCCAATCTCGTATAGCTCTGATTTCCCTTATTTTATCTTGGTGATCGTTCCGCCCTATGTAGGTCGATGTCAACAAAATACACTCCTGGAAATTGAAATAAGAACACCGTGAATTCATTGTCCCAGGAAGGGGAAACTTTATTGACACATTCCTGGGGTCAGATACATCACATGATCACACTGACAGAACCACAGGCACATAGACACAGGCAACAGAGCATGCACAATGTCGGCACTAGTACAGTGTATATCCACCTTTCGCAGCAATGCAGGCTGCTATTCTCCCATGGAGACGATCGTAGAGATGCTGGATGTAGTCCTGTGGAACGGCTTGCCATGCCATTTCCACCTGGCGCCTCAGTTGGACCAGCGTTCGTGCTGGACGCTTCATCCAGTCCCAAACATGCTCCATGGGGGACAGATCCGGAGATCTTGCTGGCCAGGGTAGTTGACTTACACCTTCTAGAGCACGTTGGGTGGCACGGGATACATGCGGACGTGCATTGTCCTGTTGGAACAGCAAGTTCCCTTGCCGGTCTAGGAATGGTAGAACGATGGGTTCGATGACGGTTTGGATGTACCGTGCACTATTCAGTGTCCCCTCGACGATCACCAGTGGTGTACGGCCAGTGTAGGAGATCGCTCCCCACACCATGATGCCGGGTGTTGGCCCTGTGTGCCTCGGTCGTATGCAGTCCTGATTGTGGCGCTCACCTGCACGGCGCCAAACACGCATACGACCATCATTGGCACCAAGGCAGAAGCGACTCTCATCGCTGAAGACGACACGTCTCCATTCGTCCCTCCATTCATGCCTGTCGCGTTACCACTGGAGGCGGGCTGCACGATGTTGGGGCGTGAGCGGAAGACGGCCTAACGGTGTGCGGGACCGTAGCCCAGCTTCATGGAGACGGTTGCGAATGGTCCTCGCCGATACCCCAGGAGCAACAGTGTCCCTAATTTGCTGGGAAGTGGCGGTGCGGTCCCCTACGGCACTACGTAGGATCCTACGGTCTTGGCGTGCATCCGTGCGTCGCTGCGGTCCGGTCCCAGGTCGACGGGCACGTGCACCTTCCGCCGACCACTGGCGACAACATCGATGTACTGTGGAGACCTCACGCCCCACGTGTTGAGCAATTCGGCGGTACGTCCACCCGGCCTCCCGCATGCCCACTATACGCCCTCGCTCAAAGTCCGTCAACTGCACATACGGTTCACGTCCACGCTGTCGCGGCATGCTACCAGTGTTAAAGACTGCGATGGAGCTCCGTATGCCACGGCAAACTGGCTGACACTGACGGCGGCGGTGCACAAATGCTGCGCAGCTAGCGCCATTCGACGGCCAACACCGCGGTTCCTGGTGTGTCCGCTGTGCCGTGCGTGTGATCATTGCTTGTACAGCCCTCTCGCAGTGTCCGGAGCAAGTATGGTGGGTCTGACACACCGGTGTCAATGTGTTCTTTTTTCCATTTCCAGGAGTGTATTTTCGCATTCGGAGGAGAAAGTTGGTGATTGGAATTTCGTGAGAAGATTCCGTCGCATCGGAAAACGCCTTTCTTCTAATGATTTCCAGCCCAAATCCCGTATCATTTCTGTGACACCCCCTCCCATATTTCTCGATAATACAAAACGTGCTGCCTTTCGTTGAAGTTTTTCGATGTACTCCGTCAGTTCTGTCTGATAAGGATCCCACGCCGCGCAGCAGTATTCTAAAAGAGGACGGACAAGCGTAGTGTACGCAGTCTCCTTAGTAGATCTGTTACATTTTCTAAGTGTCCTGCCAATGAAACGTAATCAACCGTCCCCACAACTTTTTCTAAGTGTGTTTTTTTCAATTTAAGTTGTTCGTAATTGTAATACCTAGGTATTTAGTTGAATTTGCGCTTTTTAGATCAGACTGACTCATCGTGTAACCGAAATTTAACGAATTCCTTTTAGCACTCATGTGGATGACCTCATACTTTTCGTTATTTAGGGTCAACTGCCAATTTTCGCACCATTCAGATACCTTTTCTAAATCGTTTTGCAACTTGTTTTCATCTTCTGATGACTTTATTAGTCGATAAACGACAGCATCATCTGCAAACAACCTGAGACGGCTGCTCAGATTGTCTCCCAAATCGTTTATATAGATAAGGAACAGCAAAGGGCCTATAACACCACCTTGGGGAGCGCCATAAATCGCTTCTGTTTTACTCGATGACTTTCCGTCAATTACTACCAACTGTCACCTCTCTGACAGGAAATCACAAAAAAATGGTTCAAATGGCTCTTAGCACTATGGGACTTAACATCTGAGGTCATCAGTCCCCTAGAACTGAGAACTACTGAAACCTAACTAACCTAAGGACATCACACACATCCATGCCCAAGGCAGGATTCGAACCTGCGACCGTAGCGGTCGCGCAGTCCTAGACTGAAGCGCCTAGAACCGCTCGGTGACTCCGGCCGGCAGGAAATCACAAATTCAGTCACATAACTGAGACGATATTCCATAAGCACGCAATTTTACTACAAGCTGCCTGTTTGGTACAGTGTCAAAAGCCTTCCGAAAATCCAGAAATACGGAATCGATCTGAACTCCTATGTCAATAGCAAACACTTCATGTGAATAAAGAGCTAGTTGTGTTTCACACGAACGATATTTTCTAAACCCAGTTTTTTTGAGGTAATTCATAATGTTTGAACACAATATCCTGCTGCAAATATCGACGTTAACGATATGGCCCTGTAATTTAGTGGATTTCTCCTACCACCTTGATGGCAATGGCCGAAGCTGGCAAATGTGAAATGTATAGTTTACGTGGTCAAGACAGAGCTGTACAAATAAAGTGCTATAACATGATAGCGGACTCATTTACAGACTTTGTGTTCCCAGTTGATCAATCACTCTATTGGCAAAAGCTGCATCACACGAAGAGAAAAAAAAAAATGGTTCAAATAGCCCTGAGCACTATGGGACTTAACTTCTAAGGTCATCAGTCCCCTAGAACTTAGAACTTCTTAAACGTAACTAACCTAAGGACATCACACACATCCATGCCCGAGGCAGGATTCGAACCTGCGACCGTAGCGGTCGCGCGGTTCCAGGCTGTAGCGCCTAGAACCGCTCGGCCACCCCGGCCGGCACACGAAGAGACAGTGCAACGTCCTCATACCGTTGCTGGCAGCCAGTTCCTCGTTCACGTATCTTCCTTGAAGCGAGGTGAAACCTTATCTACTGGAACATTAAACTATACAATTTCCAGAAATAAATGCCGCTGGCAGCCAGTTCCTCGTTCACGTATCTTCCTTGAAGCGAGGTGAAACCTTATCTACTGGAACATTAAACTATACAATTTCCAGAAATAAATGCCGCTGATGTCTGATACTGTGTATTTTTTTTTAATTACAACATTGTCCCTGCGAATCCCATCCAAGCTATTCTGAAAATTAATGAACCTTACATTGTTTTTTGTGTTCTACTGTGAGTCTAACGTAACGTGGCAGACTTATTCAGACAGGTGTCTCACACTACAACGGTCTCATTACCTGCCGCGTGCGCTGTGTACAAAGCTAGCCGCCCAGTTAGGCAGAAATACCGTTTCCCCAAACGTGCAGATTCGCCTTGTTCTCAGATCCTGAATGGCCGCGGCGCACTGCAAGCGATTTATTCCGACGGTACTGATAAGACAATTGCAGCGGGAGTGAGGCGCGCCGGCTGGTGGGCACGCCGGATAAGGAGCGCGATTGTTTATCTGGGGAATGCATCGGCCAGCCAGCCCCGGTGACAGACGGCGTCTCGCCATTGTGCACGCTGCCAGCAATCACGGCCGTGATGCGCCTAATGGCCTACATTGTCTCCGGCCACAATAAATTAGCCAGCCCGGCGCTCGGCTCGTTACGGTAAAAAAGCGCCGCTCGGGTCTCTGAAGTAGTGGGGTCAGGCATAGCAAGCAGGCGGCAGACCGCCGACTGGCAACTCACGTTGTGCGCAGCAGCAATACGTTGATAACATGTTGAGGACAGCACGTACTGATCTTTGATTCAACAAAAGCGCTTGATTGCGTGGAACACGCAGTACTCGTGCATTAGTAGCAACGCTACCGGATTACGGAAAACGTTCAGCTATGTTTATACCTGGTACGTAGGTAGGAAGTGGAAAGGATAAACTTTGAGTTCTGAAGTTGACACAGTCTTGTTGTAATATCGTGTGATTCACTGGCTTGATTGATTTGATGGATTGATTTTAACAGGAGAGCTAAAACAGCTTATGTCTAACCGGTCACTGGCCGCACCGAAACTAGGTTTATTGTGCGGTATCGCTCCCTGTATATCTAGCAAAGCCAACCAGTGCCCTTAAATAGTGCAAGGAGTCCCTCTACCAGTTTTTTGTTAGACACACTTTCTTCAGGTCTATTTGTCCCGAAGATTCTGTATCATTTACTCTCCAATGCTATGCATTCAAAGATTAGGTGTGATGCAGTTTCTTCACCCTCATCACAGATCCTACATTTAGGGTCCTCTTCCATTATACCCATTGTGTGTAGGTGTTTTTTGTAGTTCCCATGGCCGGTCATCAGTCCAGTCATGAGTGATATCTTTCCTGTTCAATCCCAGGATTACAGAGCTTCTTTTAAAACACGGCTTGGGCATCATTACCTTACCATGTTTTTGTTTATGGACCTCGGTCCAATATCCTACGTGCTGTTTCCTAAGCCAGTTCCGTAGTTCTAATTTGATCATAGCTGTGGTGATTGTCAAGACAGGTTCCGGTCCAATAAATGGAGTTGTTGCTCCCATCCTAGCCAATCTATCGGCTTGTTCATTGCCACAGATCCCTGAGTGGCCAGGGACCCACACTAGGTACACCCTATTGCTTCCCCCTAGCTCCACCAGAGCCCTGTAGCAATCTGCAACAATCTTAGATCTTGTTGCATGAGCTGCCAATGATTTCAGGGCTGCCTGGCTGTCTGAATAGATAGTGATGCTAGGGTCATTATAGCACCTACTCATATTCTCCTCCACACATGCCATGATTGCAGTAATTTCTGCTTGGAATACAGAGGCCAGTTTCCGTAAAAAGATGCTGCTCTCCAGTCTTGGCTGAACCCCGTACAACCCTGCCCCAATGCCTTGATCTGTTTTCGACCCATCGGTGAACCAAACGATGTCCCCGTACGGTGTCGAACTGTTTTCTCCCACTGCTCCCTATTTCCAATTATTATGTTGCAAGGCTTGTTGAAGCAGTTGGGAGTTGTTATATAGTCGGCGGGCATTTCTCCAGCCATATCTATATTTACCTCACTCACTATGTTTGTGTGTGATTCTGGATATCTGAATGAGACCCAGTTTTGGCCAGTTTTAAGTCTGTATGCCCCAGCTGCTGGCTCCATCTTAATCCGAAGGTGGAGGCATATCCAGCATGGCTTCCATTCCAGCGGTTGGTGTGCTGCTAATTCCGCCCGTTATGGCTAAGCAGGCCAATCTCTGCACCTTAGCAAGCTCTTTAGCAGCAACCCGCTGTTCTACCTTCTTCCACCACACTACGGCCCCATAGAAAATCCTAGGTCTAACCACTGTGGTGTATATCCATAGCATACCCCTGGGGCTTAGGCCCCAGTTTTTGCCACAAGCCCTCCTAGTACTCACTAAAGTGATTTTTGCCTTGGTGCAGATACTCTTAATATGAGGGGTTCAACTTAGCTTCTCATCCAAGGCTACCCCTAGATATTTCACTGTACCCTTCACAGGTAGAGTTTCATCGAAGAGCTTTAGATTCCAACTTGCATGCTGAATATGTCTCTTCGTAAATGGCACCACAACAGTCTTCTTAGGATTAACTATCAGATCCTGTTTAATGCACCATTTTTGCACAATGTCCAACCCTCCTTGTGCCGTATTGCTGACTGTGTCAGTGAATTTGCCAAGTATTACTATGACAAGGTCACTGGCTTCGTGCAAGTCTTTCATTTGGACCCCATTTCGGCGAATTGCGTGTCCCTAATCTGCCCCATTTATTCAGACGTGGAAAGGGGACCTACAGTTTAACGTGGGATCCGAACCAAATGTGGTTTCTGGCGGCTCCTCACATCGTTGAGAGGTAAAGTCTGGATTAAACGCAGATTGAAAAAAGCTGCGACCAGAATTCGATCCCACGCCTTCTTGGTTTCTAGGGAGACGCTTTACACATTTTTTTTCTGTTTGCGCCGGACCGAGACTCGAATCCGTATTTCCTGTTTATCGCGAACGGTCGCTTAGGTTTTTTTTTTTTTTTTCCCAAGTGGAATATTCCCAGCGCGCAAAGCGGCAGGGGGTGGGAGGGTCAAAGTAGGCAGGGATCGCGACACGATGAATAGCCACCATGTCCCATTTCCTCCCACAGGGACCAAGGAAAGCGTAGGAAGCGAAGGAGTGGTAAGAGTATTTTTAACACCATCACTCATAGCAGTAAACCGACATCGCCAGGAGAAGGGAGCATTAATTCGCACACTCGGTGGGACTGTCGACGCATATTTTCTCGGAGAAGAACATTAGATTGGCTAGAGAGTAATAGGTGCTGAGAGTGGAAAACACATGGATCAACTGTTCATTGCAGCAACACCCCAGCTCCGAATTGGGTTGTGCTAGTCCACCAGGCCTGACAAAGACCAGTTGAACAGAACGGATAACATTTTGAAAAGAAGTAAGATGACCCCCCCCCCCGTATGAAATTAAAGTGAGGGTAATGGAATGTAGTGCAATTAAGTCATGCGTAGCTGAGGGCATTAGATTAAGAAATTAAACATTTAAGGTTGTAAATCAGGTTTGTTATTTGGCCAGAGAAATAAGTGAATATTTCTGTTGATTCTTGATTACTCTGTGCGTACTTGCTGAAACCCTGGAAAATGGAAAAGCATATACATTTGTCATTTAAATTACTAATTATCTTTTATTACCTAGGTTTTTGATTATAGGCCCAGTGTCTAGCATTATTGACAAATGCCTGGTGGTTATAATTAAAGTGCAGCTACTCAAAGAGGTCCAGTGTGAGCTGTAACTACCGTATGGCATCGTAACTTTTTAGGTATGATAATGCATTAATGTAGAACCGATTTACGATGAGAAAAAATTACTTCCAATTTCGGACGCCAGTTGCGTATCTGCCGCTGTGAATGCAAGAAAGACACACAAAAATATTTCTGTATTTAATACATTAGAAACGGGATATGGGCTAAAAGTCAAATAAGTGAGAATGGTTAGGCCTAATGTTGATTTTATTATTAACCACCACTTACACAATTTGTTCAATATGAGCACCAGAGACATCGACGACACGCTGTTCAGCGCCAGATTTGCACCTGGTGGCCAAAATTGGAACTAATGTTTTCCATCGTAAATCGATTCCCCATTAACGCATTCGCATATCTACCAAGTTTCGCTGCTCTACGGTAATTGCACCCCACACTGAACGTCCATACATAACTGCAGTTCAATCATAACCACCTGGTTTGTGGTGCATAATGGTAGAAACGTAAACAGCAAATAATTTACAGTCATTAAAAATTAATAGTTATTTCCTCAAGAAATAATAGGTTTTGAATCATAGAACACTGAAATTAACAAGTGGCACATCAGTTTATTGCGGGGCGCAGTTTAGCAAAATTTGAATTGGCAGTCGGTTACGTTTAGTAATATCAGGAAGTGGAGAGTAACTGAAAGTATGTTCTACATGAACCATCCTTAGCAACTAATTCCTTTTAAGACTTAATTCTGTGATGTTTACCTTTGTGCCATTACGCACAACAACATATTTGTCAGTAATGATAGGCACAGGGTCAATAACGAAACTTAGGCCGCAAAAATAAATATTGATGAGCCAAGTGACAAATAAGTGCGGTTTTTTCCTAAAATAAGTGACGAAGGCCGACAAACATACAGAGGCTATGTAACGTCGACTGGCAATAGCAAGAAAAGAATTTCGGAAGGAGAGAACTTTATTAACTCTGAACACAAATTTCACTCTTAGGATGTCCTTTGCGAAGGTATTTATCTAGAGTGTAACATTGTTTGGAAGTGTAACGTGGACAATAAGCAGTTCAGACAAGAAGAGAACAGAAGTTTTTGAAATGTGGTGCTACAGAACAACGCTGTAGATTACATGGGCAGATCAATTACTAATGAATCGATTACCAATGAATCGCATTCGGGAGAAATGAAATTTATGGTACAACTTAATTAAAAAAATAAGGGATCTGTTGATAGAACACATTCTCTTAGATTCTAGACCGCAGAGGGTATCGTGTTTTATGCCAAGTGGAGGGATGCACTACTTTAATATTTTAACCTATTTTAACCTCAGTTATGCGTCATTCATGGAGTCATTTTAATATGTTTTCCTTTTTAGTTATAAATAATTTTACAACTGTGGCGGATTTTGTCCATGATAGTAAGTAACAGTTGTGGATGTCCCGTCAAGAGAAACGAGCTTCAGATCCAAATTGAAATGTTTCCTCTTACCACACTACTCTTATTCTGCCGAGTAATTCCACACAGCAGTTCAGAATTTTTCTGCGTAAGTGCTACTACATCGTATAATATCTCACAATTTTTGTGTTTTATTAATTCTTTAGTTTCGCCTCTTTATAAATCTTCTGATCACCATTAGATATTGAATTTTGTGCCACTGACCAACCTAACATCTGACCGAGATTGCATTAGGTTTGGAAGACGCCGTGTGATTATATTTTGCTACGACAGGTATCGAAGGCGTCACGTTTTGCCTTTCGGCACCCTGGCACATTTCAGTTAAGAGATGCCGACCTGCAGATTTATGCATTGCTTTGTACATATTTTGCTGCAGAAACTGTTCATCAAGCAGCGTTATATGTACCGAAGTGATTATCTTCTTCAGTTACTCCGTTAAATACGTATTATTCTAGAGTTTAGTCCACTATCCTCTTGAATTTGATCTACGTTGACACCTAGCTGAGTCAAATGACTCCAGCTCCTATCAGAGGATTATTTGTTCTACTGCGTCTGTAAGCTTGTGTGATTACTTCTTTAGCCGTTTGTAGACTGGTGCTGTTACAGCTGCACTGTGACCGCTGATCCCAATCTCTTATTGCCAATCGAGAAGTCGCAAGTAACACATATTGTAAGTTTTACTTTGAATAGATGTTTCATATGTAGAATAGGGCGTGTTTGTCAGAAATCCAGTATTCAAGCCTCTCCTGTCAGGAATAGTTTAAAATCCCTTCAGACGCCTAATTTTGATTCCACTGTAGTGAACCGCCCAATGGTCTGGAAAAATGGAACGTGCGTGCGCCGTACACTTCTGTACCCATATCACAAGGTGTGGCACAGAAAAATCGTTGCGCTTATTATGGCCAGTTGACGGTCTGGGCATAGTACGTTATTACGAGGACAGGACGCCCGTTCACTCGTTCATAAGTCTCGCGAAAACCGGCTTGATGTTGTTGCGGCCTACGCTACCGCCCAACGCTGTCCCCAGTTATTAGACCTCATGGCATCTTGCCCGGACGGGCACTGGCTTTGTTCACTTCGCGCAGTAAGTAGCTGCCGCAACTCGCAGCACGTCTACCAAGAGACGAGGGCACTGCTTACAACTCTGTCATCGTGGTTTTGCTTTCGCGAGTTTCTCTCAACCGCTGCAGGTCAATGGTGGGACGATTCGTTCAAGAAGGTTGCTTTTGAATTCCTGTATCATGTCCCGCGACACTAATGTGAACCTCTATGTCCCTAGGACAAATTCTTATTACCTGGTTTTAATTCTAGTTTTATTAAGATAAAAAAATGACCGTTATAAGCTAGTCACTTTTTTTGCTACAATAACTTAGATTCGGAGAAGAAAAAGAAGAAGAAGGATGACAGTAATTGTCTTCAGTGCAGTTCTCACTGAATACCCGAGAGCAATTAACCGAGAGCAGTTATCTCCCCCTGGTCCAAATCATACCTGAGAGAAAGTCTCAGAAAGAAAATGGAGGGGCCAGCTCAGTATTAGCTAATGCCCGAGACCAGCCTATGGTCAATCTAGGACAGCAGTTAGGAACGTCTGTCGAATGTTGATCACATATTCCCATTCTTGGGTAACTCCCATTAAAAGTCATGTTGCTTGTATTGCATTCCACTCAACAGGACAACGGTACATGAGATATATAGATCGCAAACGAACAGGTCCAAAGGAACGGTTCACTTAAGAGAGCGGAAAGACTGAGGAACGACTTCTACGGAATGTTTCCTCATTTCAGTTCAACTTTCTTATAATTATATGAAATTGAGTTGTGTGTAATAAATACATATTTTTAAAACAACGAACAGAGAAATCTGGTTATATCTTCATCGTTTTGATCCATGTACTTATCACAAGACAAACTTGTTTTGTTTGACCAAGCGAAAGGACCACCTATTTATTATTTTTTGTTCGTTTGTTTGTAGATGTTTTAAGTTTCATCTTCTTGTTCTGACGACTAGTTTTAAGACAACTTTTAAGAATTTTTTAGTTGTAGTGTATGAAAGTTTACATAAAAGTTGCGATTTTTGCATTTCTTCCTAAAATTAAACATGACACTTAGGGAGATTCTCATTTTTATTTGAGATACCCCCTAGTTTGGTTACTTTGCACAAGAAATGTGTTGTGCGGGTTTTCGGCTCAGTAGGCGAAGGGGAAAGGATGCCTCTCCATTTGAAAAACTATAAAAGAGCTTTTTAACGAAATACTTTTTGAATTACAACTAAATTGTTAATACGGTATTATTGCATTAACTTTAATAATAAATCATATAAATCCCTATTTACTGAGAGTGTAAGATAAAAATGACCAGAAAATTACATTTTATTTTAAGCATACTTGTCGTTCGATAAAGTCTCTTTCTTTTGTCCTGTAACTTTACGGAATTACCCAGATACAACATGAAGTATACACAGCTTCCGTTCCTTTTTAAAAAAAATATTTAACCTATTGCAGTGTTCCATGAACTTGATGGCTATCTCAGACGAATAATTTACGACTTCTAATTTAGTAACTAGATGCAGAGCGTTGATGGCATCTTCATTTGCCTGCCACTGTGAAGAATCTGTCATACGGAACTTTTAACTCAAATCAAATTTGTTTAGAGATAATACTTTTTTTATTAGAAACGGATTGTTAAATCGCATTAGTCATAATTTTTAGGATTTGCTTATGTATTTTCGACTGTTGGTTCTGCTTCATGATTCAGCGTAGTAACTGATTTCATTTTTGATGTAAAAGATAAAGACGACAGAACAGGGGACAGGAAGCATAAGCGATTCCTCAGTTTTTGTGAGGCCACTTGTATGGTATCAATATCGAGTAACTGATATACACATGTCATGTTTTGAAAGAATTCTGTAATACAAATACGGTGCTTTGGTTTCTGCAGCTGCATAGTAGCATGCTTCGACATACAAACTGGCAAGGAAAATGTAAACGGAATTGCAGCCTCTTTTTGTGTTCGCAATTCAGCATAATCACGGAACATAAACATTTACTATACAAAAGGCTTCGGCCATCCACTTTTCATAAGAGATCCCCTTGCAGAACACAAAGATATTCCATGAGATGATTTTTTGAGAAATCACAGTTAATTCAAAAAGCTATTAACATAATCCTCGCGTGTATTTCATGCATACAAGATAAATCCAAAAATCTTTTTCCAAAATGTTTTCATTCAAAACACATGAAGCTCTAAAAGTGGTCGTATTTTGTGTTTTTGTGACAGAAACTAATGATTTAACTAAAAAACTGTTCAGCGCGAATTTCATGGACAATTTTTTCCTGCCTTTTTCTGTAGTAAGTTAAATGACCGAAATATGCTGAAAATTATCGGTATGGAATTAGTAGTGAACTTATTTTATTTTCAAAGACATTTGTGTGTAAAATTTATTTATTAAGTACATTAATATATATTTACTGATTTGTTGAATTTCATATTCATTTCACTTCCGTCTCTTAATGGCTGCATGTGCTCACTCAGAAGTTCTCTTTCTCAAATAACTGATTATTGAACCCATGCACTAGCCTTTCGTCTGATAACTGATCAAAAACTGATCATCTTTTTCGATTGTAAAGATCTTCAAGCAATGATGTGTGTTATGTTGTCATGGCTTTGGAAAAAAAACCTTGTTTCTTTGCATTTTCGTAGTTCCGATGATCTCTCAGCGTATTTATGTAATTGCCCTCATTGCTGCTACACCGATTCCAATTTTAGTACGCAATTTCTCAGTTCCTGTGTCGGAAGTCGTGATTTTTTTCAAATAAATTTTCACTTCTCACACAGATAGCACAGTACTTTTATGCGCAGTTAATTCATACACATGGGAAGAAGATCTATTGATTTTGGTTTGTCAGATGACAGTTTACTTCCAGTTAGTCCGCGCTAGTAGTCCCCAAGCAAGACATTGTACTTGCTACAATTACGAGCTTGAATGTCGTCTGAGGCTCCAAGCGCTGAGCTGTGAACAGGTTCCGTAGTCCGCGTGTCTGTTCAGCCTGTTATGGCGAGTCTCTACCTTGCTTGCGGACGCTCTCTCGTCACGTCAGCCGACTAATGTAATGATTTCCCAAGGATGCATACAGCTAAGGAAATCGAAGTAAACAAAGCGTCTACATAATGTAATCAACGAATTTATCATGTAGAAGCAATACTTGTGCGCACTAGATATTTTTCTGGAAATTTATCTAAAATCCACGTAGCATGCTCAATTAGATAATAAAGGAACGGTGAACGAGTAAAAATGAAAATCATACGGCTCCAAGCACAATGGGATTTCAGGGCTCCAAAAATATGAAATCTCATGTGGAGAGATCGGGACTGTAGTGTGTAAGGCCTTTCCAGCGAAACCTCTGCCACGTAGTCGAAGCAACTTTGGCAACATGTAGGGTGGGGGCATTATTATGCAACAGAATGACGCTGTCCCTCAGTATTTTTGGGCTTTTGGACTTTATGGCGTGCTTCAACTTTTGCAGTGTGTCCACGTACCGCTGCGCTTTAAATGTTGCGCCGTGTCCCAGAAAGTCAATGAGCACCGGGCCCTTGCAGTGGAAGAAAAAGATCACGTTCACTTTGCCGGAGCCGACGTGCCTGTTATTTCGACTACTTTGCAGAAATTTCGCTGGGAAGCCTTTACACATCCTCCGCAATATCCCGATCTCTCCTCATGCGATTTCCATATTTTTGGAGCCCTGAAGAAGGACATTCGTGGCGGTCGATTTGCTTCGGACGAAGAGGTGCACACCTGGGTATAATCACAGTTCCGTAGGTCCGTAGGCATCCGCAAACATTTTTTCCATGAACGCATTGATCGTCTTGTCTCACAGTGAGGTAAGTACGTTTACTTACTTTCTTCCATCTGTCTCGTTTTCATTAGACTGCCTCTTGTACATCTACATCAATACATACATACATATACATACATACACATACGCTTAAATACATACGTTTAAATACATACACACTTACATACCCAGAAGGCCGCCGTACGGTGACTACTAGCCTCTTCTCTTTCTTTTCCAATGGCAAATGGAGCGGGGGAAAATACCACCCGTGTTTCGCAAAGGTAGACGGAATGACCCATTAGTTGTCGATTTATCGATTGCAGACTCATCAGCGGAAACAAAAAAAATGGAGAACATCTTGGAACATTCGGCCGGAACATTATGAAGTGGAACATAGAACTAGTCGTAGGAAAATTACGGCTAGGCGGAGGAATCATTCGAAGAATCCCGAGAAAGTGTAATCCATCTGTGAAAAAAGTGGCTCATTAGTTCGACCGATTCTTGAGTATTGTGGGAGCCTTATCAAGTAACTTTAATGGATGCAATAGCGGATGGAGAGAGAGAGAGAGAGAGAGAGAGAGAGAGAGAGAGAGAGAGAGAGAGAGAGTTCCAAAGAAGAGCTGTGCATTTTCTGACTGGTGGCAGAGATGCTTAGCAAACTTCAGTAGTTGACGATAGAGGGGAGGCGTTGTAGGAGAGATGACTCTTAAAATCACTTCTTGCCACATAAATCTCGCGAAACAGTCACGACGAGCAATTAGAAACTATACGTAGGCTTATCGATAGTTCCTCCCACGCACTGTCCGCAAATGCAATAGGAAAGAGGAGAAAAATAGCGGTGCAAGACGTTCCTCCACCTAATTCCGCTCGCGTAGTATGAGTGCAGATGAAAAATGGTGGCAGTTATTTCTAATTGTACTTTCTCCAATTATTTGTTCAACTAGTGATGTACACATATTGTGTACTCACATTTTCTTTATGTCGCTCCACATTTGAACTTTTAACACTAATCCAGTAACATATTATCCCGTGGGGTAACTTAAATAGCACTGCCGACTTCCTGTTAATGCTCTACGTACGGGAGATTGTGGTGTTGTTTATATTTGTAGGTTCAGAAGTGGAATTAGGGGTCATATACGACTTTTGTAATCGGAAGGTCTTCGTAATGCCCGAGTTGATTGGAAGCTATCTGATCTACCTGCACTGTGGGTTTCATGATCAGTGGTGTAAATATTTCATATCAATTAATGTCTTACGCTATGTATTGTATACTGATGCTTACAATCTGAGAACTTTTGCCCTACGTTTGTACACAATCTTTTCACAATTACATACAACAATTGCGTCGGATCTCCTTTTGCCCAGCGTGGTACTTCAGCTCGACGAGGCATTAACTCAACATGTCTCTACAGAAATATTAAGCCATGCCGCCTCTATAGTCGTCCACTATTGCTCGAAAGTGTTGACAGTGCATGATTTTGTGCACGAACTGACCTCTCGATTATGTCCCATAAATGTTCGATGCGATTTATATTGGGCGATCGGGGTGGCCAAATCATTAGCTCAAACTGTCCTAATAGTTGTGGCCTGGTCACACGGCTGATTATTATCCAAAAAATCCCATCATAGTTTGGGAACATGAGGTCGATGGATGACTGAAAATGGTCCACATGTAGCCGAACATAATTGTTTCCTCAGTTGGACCAGAGGACCCAGCTCACTCCATGTACTCACAGCCCAGGCCATTATGAAGCCAGCACCAGCATGCACAGTATCTTATCTCGACAACTTGGGTCCATGGCTTCGTGGGATCTGCAACACACTCGAACCCTACTATCAGCTCTTACCAACTGAAATCGGCACTCATCTGACCAGGCCAGGGTTTTCCAGGAGTCTAAGGTCCAACCGTAAGGTTCAAATGGGCCTGAGCACTATGGGACTTAACATCTGAGGTCACCAGTCCCCTAGAACTTAGAACTACTTAAACCTAACTAACCTAAGGACATCACACACATCCATGCCCGACGCAGGATTCGAACCTGCGACCGTAGCGGTCGCGCGGTTCCATACTGAAGCACCTTGAACCGCTTGGCCACACCGGCAGGCCCCAACCGATACGGTTACGAGCCCAGGAGACGCACTGCAGGCGATTTCGCGCCGTTAGCAGAGACACTCGCGTTGTTCGTCTACTGCCAAATTTCGTCGCACTGTCCTTACGGATACGTTCGTCCAAAACCCCACACTGATTTCTGCGGTTAGTTCGCACAGTGTTAATTGTGTCTTAGGAAGGACCACTCTACACAAACGGCACTGCTTTCGGTTGCTACGTGAAGGCCGTCAGCCTCTGCGTTGTCCGTGTTGAAGGGTAATGCCTGAAATTTGGTATTCTTGGCACATAGTTGACACTGTGGATCTCTGAGGTCTGAATTCTCTAACGATTTCTGAAATGGAATGTCCCATGCATCTAGCTCCAAGTACCATTGTAAAGTTGATGACAATAATTTTGATAATTAAAATAAATTACATCGAAACGCAATTTACAAAAGAAAAACCTCGAACTGTTTACTATCGTCATACTATTAACCTGATGGGTCAAACAATTATATAAGCACGTGGTTCTGGTCTCACAAAGTACACTCCACGTGGATTGAACGTAAAGAAAAGTTGCTGTATTGAAAAATGTTGTCAAGACGAGATATTACAATCTCACGCACATTCGCATTTAAGATTGATGATCTTAGAGTTACGGATCAGCAACACGTGCTTCCACTTTCCTCACAAAGTAGTGACAAAGCAACTACTGGAAGATATTCTGAACTTCACACTCGAATTACACTGCATTGCAATTTAAGATAACATAAGATATTTTAGATATAAACCGGAAACAAAAGTTTTTAAATTTTCAGTGAGGCTGAACTTAAGAAATCCATTGTCCTACGGACTTAGCAGAGACGCACTTAGCTGGAGATCCTACCACTTCAGACGCTCGCCGTGGACCCACTGGCCTGGGCCCCTACCGAGGGTGCCTGACAGATACAATCGGAAGTGACCAGAGAGGCAGCTTCCTGTACCAACATGACAGGGGACGGACAGGACGATACCAAGAATAGAAACCTCTTTGCTTTTAGAAAGCGTAGCTACCTGTTCTGACGTTGGTCCTACTGTTCTCTAGCAGACAGGCTTGTCTGCTACCATCAAGCATGCAACTAGAAATACATTTGCTCATTCACCCTTTCACATAGAAGGGAAGGGTTCAAATGGTTCAAATGGCTCTGAGCACTATGGGACTCAACTGCTGTGGTCATAAGTCCCCTAGAACTTAGAACTACTTAAACCTAACTAACCTAAGGACATCACACACATCCATGCCCGAGGCAGGATTCGAACCTGCGACCGTAGCGGTCGTGCGGTTCCAGACTGTAGCGCCTTCAACCGCTCGGCCACTCCGGCCGGCAGAAGGGAAGGGGGATGACAGTATCTTATCATATACACTATATAAAAGAAAGCGGATGTAGGTTCCATATGAGACTGTGTGACATGAATTACATATAAACTGTATTTTAAAGTGTAGTAATCTGACAGATCGTTCTTGTTTATGTGTAAAAGTAACACGTTCCACTGCTCAGTCTCCTCCCAGATAGAGTCAGAAACACTACAGTACATTTATAAGTGGAATGTATCCCGTGAATGACAACAGATTTAAGAAATTAATATGAAAGGAATCCGACAGAGACCTTTCACCATTCCGCGTTCAAAGTCTGCTAATTCCCGTCGTGCGGCCATGACCATGTCGGACATCTTTTCATATGAGCTGACAGCTACGCCATTGCACTGCCCTTTTATACCTTGTGTACACAATTCTACCGCCATCTGTCTTCTTGCATATCGCTATCCCATGACTTGTCACCTCAGTCCTATCAAAATAACTGAATTAATGAGTGAACTCGCGTGGCTTACTGCCTTGTGCCAGTAATTTGTAATTTACGGCACTTGTGCGGCAACTATTTCACTGGACTTAAGCGTAACTCTATTGCGTGCACGTATCCTACTCCTCTTGAACAGCGGCTCAGGTGACAATGGACGGCTATTGTAAATTTAACTCTCGCTAACAGAATACTGCTAGCGTGTTTCCGACGAGCACGTTCTCAGAGAAACAAAGCGAAACTTCGAGTACTTCGCACTGCTATGTGAAACGTCTTTGTGTAAAAATAAATGACTAGCGTGTGGCCTCGCGATTTTTACGACGCACACCGCACGCGGCCTACAATAAGCGCTCAGTCACGGCATATCGGCGCGGCACTTAAAAGTTGTGCAAGGTTCGCGTCACGTCTACAACCCACGCCCAGCTCCGACGTCAGGTCCGCAGGCTGTGTTTACTGCCGCTGATTCAGAGGCTCTTCAGAGTGCTGACGCGCGCCTTAGAGAGGTGGAATTTGGTCTTACGACAAGAAAGACAGCGTGTCACCTGATAACCAGTACAAATACCGACTTAATGACTGTAGTGTTTCTGGTAAGAGTTAGGATTCGCAGCCCAGTGTATGAGCTCTGGTGATGTTAACGAGTTGGTAATATAATAATGAGGTGAAGGTGATTCCGCTGCTGATGATGAAAAGGGTTGATGACGATGTCAGTGATAAAGAGTTGGTCATGATTATGATGAGTAGGTGATAAATATGATAACGAATGGATGACGATTATGATAACGAGCTGATGATGATTATGATAACGAGTTGATGATTATGGTGGTTGTGGTGGTGGTGGTGGTGGTGGTGGTGGTGGTGACGAGCTGATGATGACAATAACGAACTGATTATCATAATAACGAATTAATAATGATAATTATAAGCAGACTGTTGATGCTAAGTCAATGATGATATGAATTGATGACAATAATAATGAACATAAGTAGGACGATCTCATTAAGTAAAAGCTCAGATAGCATGAGGATGACTAAAGAAATTCGCGTGTTCTTAGGTTTTCACATTAAGCGATTTATGGAAACAAAAGAAAACCTACAACTGGATGGTCGGACAGAGATTTGATTCTTGCTCCCTCTGAAGGCGAGAATGATAATAATTAGATGGGTATGATCGAGTAGTGATGGTGGTGGAGGTACTTTTGGTGTATGGCAGTGGATTTTGGCTGAATTCTTCTCCTGGTAGGTCACAGAATGAAATCCAGGTGGAACATAAGAAAGCGCCCGTCTTCCAGCAACCGCAAAGCTATATTGACCATTTATAATCTAGGTTTTTTTCGTTGTTAAGTGCCATTTTCACTGTTACGTGAAACAACTGTAGTATCGAAATGAGAGATGATGATGATGATGATGATGATGTTTGGTTTGTGGGGCGCTCAACTGCGCGGTCATCAGCTCCCGCACAAAGTCCCAATTTTTACACAGTCCATTTTCTTTTCACAATCCAACCTAATAACTCACACAAATGATGACGAGGGCAACACAAACACTCAGTCCCCGGGCAGAGAAGAACTCCAACCCGGCAGGAAATCGAACCTGGGACCCCGTGATCCAGAGGCAGCAACTCTAGCCCCTAGGCCACGAGCTGCGGACGAAATGAGAGACGATGGATTTTCTTGTTAATGCCACTGGGCACATGAAAGTAGTCGCAGATGATCGGGTATTCAAAGCTTGCTGTGGCACGTTACATGTGTACAAACTCAACTACGATTCTTTCTTGTACAACCAGTATCAAGTTTTCGTAAATTCCGCATCGCTCTGCACAATTATTTCAGAAGTTAATAAACACCTTTTAAGCTCTTATTCACGCTCAATTTTTTCCCTTGTACTGCAGCTTCTAGCTTTCGGATTAGAAGTCTCTAAACTTTCGTATCCAAACAGTTCCCTCCCCCTCCGAGACAGTGGTAGCAGTAACTGTATAAAATGCTTCAGTCATATGAAATTGTGCCAGTCCCGTCATTACGTCTCGAAATATATGTTTGTTACGTGCTATCAAAGGGGAAGTTCGTTTTATTCTCCCACATTTCCGTGTGTGGGCTATCTCCAAAACGTGGATATGAGAATACGAAATCCGATCTCATTTCGACTAGGTAATGGCGAAAAAAACCTGATTAAAGACGAAGGTTTTATGAGGTGTCTCGCAGTGTCGGAAGCCGAACTCGTTTAGCTGTTTCTCACTCTGTCATCATATAGATTTTGTTTTTATGTATTTATAATTAAGTTTGTTTTCCCTAATTTCAGTTGCAGTCCTTGTCATCGTGCCTCCTCTAACTCATTTGTTTTTCTGTGCCTCATAAGCTTACCTTTCCTCTTTGTTACCCTCTCTTTTGCTCTCTCTCTCTCCTTCCCTATTTTATTTTCCTCCCGCCTCCCAACCCTTTCACATTTTCTCTTTTCGCCCTTCATTCGTTTCCTCTCTTCCTCCTCCATTCTCTTTCTATCACTTTTCCCCTCCTTTCTTTCTGTTTTCCCACTTCCTTATCTTTCTTTTTCGTTTCTCCTTGTTTCCTGATTACTCTGTCTCTCTGTCTCTACTCTTATCAATTCCTCTCTCTATTGTTTTCACTTTATCTTTCTGTGTTGTCGTTCCAGTTTTTCTTTCACTCTTCATCCTCTGTTTTTGAACTGCAGATCCTCTTTCCCTTCACAATTTCTCAACCTCTTCACTCTTTCTGCAAGCGACCTCCTCCCTCTCTCTCTCTCTCTCCTGTCCCACTTTCACTCTCATTCTGTCTCACTCGTTCGCACGTTTTCATACGTGCTTGAGAGTACATCTTCGTTTAATGAACAGCGTAAGGCTGTTATGATACATCACGACGGTGGACTGGATGAATGGTACGTGCAGCGTGAGTAGGCGCGAAATTCCTCAGAAGACGTGGGCCAGAGCGCCGCAAACAGCTGTTCTGCGTCAGGTAGGAGCGCCGGGCAACGTGACATCACGCGCCGACCTGCGCGCTGAGTGAAACACGCAGTGACGTCACACGCAGTAGGCAGCGAGTGGGCGGCGCCACTTTCCCTGCAGGCGCCGCCGCGAACTGCGCGCCTCTGCCGGGCCGCACGCAGCCAGCCGGGTTACAGATTGACGTCAGCCGACCACACGACATCTTCACAATGTAGAATGGTCTATGGCAAGCACCTGTCGTCGTATAGTGGGAAATAAACACAGCAGCCGTGAAAATGAGGGAAAAAGAGTAGCTGGCACGAAATGTGTGCATACTGACGCATTAGCAGTGCCGCACACGACTACCACATCCAAATTAGTGGCACCGGAATCTATTTCCACCACATACACTATCTGATAAAAAGTATCCGGACACCTATTAGCCGAAATTAATATGGGCTGTGTCCAACCTTCGCCTTTATGGCGACTTGAACCCTACTGGAGACATTTTCAATAAGTAGTCTGAATGTCTGGAGAAACAGCAGCCCATTCTTCCTCAAGAGTCAAAACCAGAGAGGCTAGTGATATTGGAGAGGTCTGTGATATTGGACACTGGAGTCTGGAGCAAAGTCGACATTCTAATTCATTCCAAAAGTGTTCCACTGGGTTCAGTTCGGGACTATGGGTAGGCCAGACCATTACAGGGATGTTATTTTCCACAAGCCATTATTTCACAGATGCTGCTTTACGACAGGACGCATTGTCATGTTGATACTGAACTATTCCCTACTGTACACAGAACACAAACTGTAAAATATCTTCATATCCGTCCAGTATATGAGCTCTGGTGATGTTAATGAGCTGATAATATGATAATTAGGTGAAGGTGTTTCCGCTGTTGATGATGAAAAGGGTTGATGATGATGATGATGTCAGTGATAAAGAGTTGGTCTTGATTATGATAACGAGTGGGTGATGATTATGATAGCGAGTGGGTGATGATTATGATAGCGAGCTGTTGGTGACGATGATTATGATTATGGTGATGGTTGTGGTGGAGCTGATTACGAGATGATGATGATGACAATAACGAATTGATTATGATAATAACGAATGTTATGAGCAGACTGTTGATGCTAAGTCAATGATGATATGAATTGATGACTATGACAATGAAAATAAGTTGGACGATCGTAGTATAGTCTCTGAACTATTCCCAACTGTACACAGTACACAAACTGCAAAATATCTTCACATCCTTCCACATTTACCATTTTTTTAAGTGCAGTACGAGGAACCACTTAAAACATCTCCATACCGTAAACCACCTCCATCCTACTTCAATATTGCCAGTACACATGGTAAGTAATGTTATCTAGGCATTTGCCGAAACCACACCTTTCCATAGATACAGCGTGACCTCACTCCAAATCATTCGTTTCCAGTCATCCAATGTCCAGTGGGAGTCGGTCTTTCCACCACCTCAAGAGTCACTCAGTGTTCACTTCAGAAATGTGTGCGAATCGCGACGATTGCGCCCATTTCTTTTTAATTCCCTACGCACAGCAATTGTGCTAACTGCACTGCTGGCGATTTCTTTCGCCGATGTTATGCGATTTTTTTTACAACCACCTTCCGCAGTACTCGACAGTCCCTGTCTGTCATGCTGTCTGCTTACTATTGGTTTACACGTGATTGTTCCTTCACGTTTTCACTTCACAAGCACAAGTCGACTTGGGCAGCTTCAGAGGGGTAGTGTTTATTACTCTGGTGTCATCGAATGATTGGGCTCCATTCGAAGTCACTGGACTACCTTGACTGACTCATTTTGTGGTTACTGCTGCTTTACTGACAACATGTCAACTCCCCTCTCTTGACATGTGCGGTGAATTCTCCATTACATAGTGGTGTGAGGATACTTTTGACGAGATACGCATACATTAGAGGCAACTGCAGGTGTAAACCAGATGAAAACTTTTGATGACAAAATAGCAGGTATTGTCTCATCTCTTTCGGCTAAATCCCGCTAAAAGTACAAATTTAATATCTGTCCTTTATTTTACAGTCTCATGGCACACGTAGTTGTGTGATATGCCAAGATTCGATCAACATTTGATTAAGCTTAGAGCTATGTAGCTGTCCAGGCAACCTGCCGTATCCATATGGAAGTAAACATCCGAATATTCTGATGTGTACTTTCTGTAAGAATCCGACAGGTTGCTTACGCAACTGCATAGATCTGAAGATGATCAAACTTTGATCGCATCTGGTGATATTGTAATGAACAGTGTTCAAACGAGCCGGTAAAATAGATAATAAATTTTAAATTTCAAATTTCAACACAATTACGGTATCTCTCGCGAAGAACAAGTCGTCAATACCGAAAAGTGGGAATCGCGCTGTCCTGACCATGACACCAAGCACCGGTTTCATTTCCTACCGGCAGAGTAAAATTTAGACCGAACTTTCAGCTCAGTCACATTTGACACGATTATAGTGCCACACATAAAATCACACAACAGGTGGGGATCTTATGAACATTAGTGAAATGAGAATCGTACTTAGATTAGAATAAAACATTGTCATCTTCAAACGTACGAGCAATAAATCGTACCAACTAACAACAGGGAAGTAGGTGAAAAGATCCTTAGATCACAGAATCTAAATACAAGAATAAATCTGGTAGAAATTGCTCAGATATTTTGAGGGTGGAAATTAGGTAATAAAAATATTTCTAAGCTGAGATGAGCCAGAGGAAGACTCCGTCAAGTAATGATACAAAGGCAAGAGAACATAACTGACCTATGAGATATCGCGACTTGAGAGTAATAATAGTCATTAGGTTTTCATCACACTCATATCCTGCCAACGTGTGCCACGACCCATCAATCTAGGTGACACTGTTCCATGTTTCGAGGGTCCACTGGCACTGTTTTCGCATCTGTGGTTATCTATGCGCCTATACTCAGAAGTAAAAGGCTATAGACATGATTTATATAGAACACACGCAAGAAGCTAGCACTGGATGGTACCAGTCCACTATTCTCCACACCTACAAAACCTTGATCCGATCTATCCTCGCCTATGCAAATGCTGCGTGGGTATCCGCTCATACTATGTTCTATCCGTCCCTCCAAATACGGTCTGCCGCGTCTAAGGCGACACATTCCAGCAACTCTCGCCCTATACACACTCCACATCCTCAACCAAGGAATCCTTCTCCCAGCGAAAGAAATCCACTCTGTGTATATATCCATCCAATCGACTATAACGCTACGCTACGCTACCTCTCTCATATCGGGAGTCTTCTTTCCCTCTTCCCTCTCCATCTTTCTCTATCCCTTCACCTCTTCATATATTGGCCATTTTCCCAGACGAAATTCTTTCTCCTTTTCTGTCAACTATCCACTTAAATAACTACCTTAGTCTCCATAGACACAACAAAAAGGATCCCTATTCTTACACCCACACAATTCAAGCCTCCGGAACACCTGACGTTTAACCTCCTCAAAAAATTTCATCCAGTGCAGGTTTTTCAACGTTTTAGTGAAATTTAGTGATCCTCTCAAAGAACGTCACCGCTTTCTGTGATTTTGAAATAGATATTTTCATTGTTTTTATTTTACCGTTTATTTTTTACTTTGTTAGAAAACGATGACATCAACAATTTAAACTTACATACACCGATCAGCCAGAACATTATGAAGACTTACCTATTAGGCTGTGAGTCCACCTTTGGCACGGATAAGAGCGGCAACGCATCGTGGCATGGAAGCAATGAGGCCTTGGTAGGTCGCTGGGGAGAGTTTGCATCACATATGCACATACAGGTCACCTATTTCTCGTAAATCCCGGGGGGGGGGGGGGGGATGAACTCCGACGCCACATTCAATAACTTTCCCAGATGTGTTCGATCGAGTTCAGATCTGTTGAATTGTGGGGAGAGCACATCAATTGGAATTTTCCACTGAGTTCCTCGAAACACTCCATCACACTCCTGGTCTTGTGACATGGCGCATTATCTTGCTGAAAAATGCCACTATCGTCGCGAAACTGGATTTTCATGAAGGGGTGCGCGTGGTCTGCAACAAGTATACGATACTCCTTGGCCTTCGTGGTGGCTTGTACGAGCTCCATTGAACCAATAGATGCTCGGGTGAATGTTCCCCAGAGTACAGTGAAGCCGCCGCATTATTGTCGCCATCCCTCTGTACGCATGTAGAGGAGCAATTTGCCTTGAAAGATGACGGATACGCGCCTTCCCATCGGCATTATGAAGAAGGTATTCAGATTCTTTAAGACCGTGCAACGCTCTGCCACTTCGCCAACGTCCATTGCCGACAGTTAAGTGCCCATTTCAGTCGTGGTGTTAACATTGGGACATGCATGGGTCGTCGGCTGTCGAGGCCCATCGTTAGTAGTCTGCGGTGCACTGTGTGTTCAGACCGAGCGAGGTGGCGCAGTGGTTAGCACACTGGACTCGCATTCGGGAGGACGACGGTTCAATCCCGTCTCCAGCCATCCTGATTTAGGTTTTCCGTGATTTCCCTAAATCCTTTCAGGCAAATGCCGGGATGGTTCCTTTGAAAGGGCACGGCCGATTTCCTTCCCCATCCTTCCCTAACCCGAGCTTGTGCTCCGTCTCTAATGACCTCGTTGTCGACGGGACGTTAGAAAACACTAACCTAACCTAACAACCTGTGTGTTCAGACACACTTGTAATCTGCCCAGCATTAAAGTCTGATGTTAGTTCCGCCACAGTACACCGCCTGTCCTGTTTTGCCAGTCCGACATCGGTAATGAGTGGTGTCCGCCCAACCTCACGGCGCAGTGGTTAGACACTCGACTCGCATTCGGGAGGACGACGGTTCAATCCCGCGTCCGGCCATCCCGATTTAGGTTTTCCGTGATTTCCCTAAATCACTCCAGGCAAATGCCGGGATGGTTCCTCTGAAAGGGCACGGCCGACTTCCTTCCCCATCCTTCCCTAATCCGATGAGACCGATGACCTCGCTGTCTGGTCTCCTTCCCCAAACAACCCAACCCCAACCCAACCTCACGACGTCTGGATGTGGTTTCACCGTGGCTTCGCCATGTGTTGAAGACACCGCAGCACTCCTCGAACACCCGACATGTCGTGCAGTTTCGGAGTTTCCGAAATGCAAGTGCCGAGCCTCCGGACCATCACAATCTGCCCTCGGTCAGTTAGATAGATCGTGCGCCTTCCCCATTCTCCACACGGAAAGCGCGCGCACTGATACTACATGCACCGTGCATGCGTCTGACTAGCAGTCGTTCCTCGCCAGATGACGCTGCTGTCACCTGGACTGGTTTACATCGATAGTAGGTCGGTGGCCGGCGGTTGTGGCCGAGCGGTTCTAGGCGCTTCAGTCGGGAACCGCGATGCTGCTTCGGTCGCACGTTCGAATCCTGCCTCGGGCATGGATGTATGTCGTGTCCTTAGGTTAGTTAGATTTAAGTAGTTGTAAGTCTAGGGGACCGATGACCTCAGATGTTAAGTCCCCTAGTGCTTAGAGCCATTTGAACCATTTAGTATGTCGGTGGTTATAATGTTCTGCATAATCAGCGTAAATACCTTAAACAAAATTCATGTTTTTGTAACTTTTAAAATTTTTTATAAATTTATAATCATTTAAATATATTCTTTCGTGTTGCTTTTAAACCATTCGGCTGAACAGTGGGATTTATGTACCAATGGCAGTCTCCCTATCGCGAGCGCAATGAAACAAGAAAGAAAAGGAACCAGCATGGCAACATTTAGCACAGCAGATTTTGATGACCATACAAATGTATTTAGTAAGTTTTTGCACCTTTGAATTTCTGTGTTTTGCTTTAAACCTACTTTACAGTTTATCTGTTCTACTGAAAAGCTAATATTATACCTATAAAAAGCTTTTTAATGGTATACTTGAAAATGGCCTAAGGCCGAAACTATACAATAGCACAGAACATGAACAAAAAATCACAGGTGCTGACGAGATGGAGTTATTAAAAAAAAAGGTTTCTCTGTTTTCGGAGAAATGTTTCGTTCTGAGAACACGTCTACTTTATTCAAATATGGGCTCACTTCTAGACGCACAAAATTCTGCTTCCTGTACTGCAGCACACTCTTTTGCAAGCCCGTGACAGGGAATGTACCGCACGCATTGTGATTGCTTGTTAGGAACACGCGTGTCCATAAGAAGACGCTCTGCATTTTCAAAAGCTTCCGCTGTTGACAGTAGACAGCTAGGCGTTTTTCTAGTTCGACTATTGGCAGTATTTGTCTCCACACATTCTAGCTCTACTCCAGTTTATCCAAGAAGGTTGCACAGTGATTAAAACTTTATCTAAACCATTATATCTGTATCATCATTTCGCAAGCCCTCTTACGTTGTTCGGCGGAAGGTCTTTTGCGGTACCACCTCCCTGTTCTACCAGTGAACAATGCGTGTATAGAATGTCCATCAGTAAAACTCTGAATGAGTAAATTTCTGTAATTTTCCTGTCATCTTCATTTCGCAAGAAGTATATGGGAGGAAGCAGTAAGGTTTCCACGTTTCTTGGAACGTACGTTCTCGACATAACAGTAAACCTCTTGGTGAAGCACAATTCAAAAATGGTTCAAATGGCTCTGAGCACTATGCGACTTAACTTCTGAGGTCATCAGTCGCCTAGAACTTAGAACTAATTAAACCTAACTAACCTAAGGACATCATACACATCCATGCCCGAGGCAGGATTCGAACCTGCGACGGTAGCGATCGCTCGGTTCCAGACTGTAGCGCCTAGAACCGCACGGCCACTCCAGCCGTCGAAGCACAATTCCTCCTTTGTATCGTCTGCCACTTTGTTTTGATGAAGCTGTCAGTATCGCTGCGATGTTTGCCAAACAAGCCCGTAACGATACACGTAGCTCTTCTTCGAATCTTCTATCTCCTCTGTTAGTCCGACTAGATAAGGGTTCCACGCGGACGACCAGTGCTGAAGAATCGCTCGAACGGAAGTTTTGTAAGTTACCTGTTTCGTGTACGATTTCAGTTTCTGTATAATAATTACAATGAACCTCAGCCTGGCATCTGATTTTTCTACAACTACTTTAAGAGATCGTTCCTCCATCTGGAGATACCGGCATTGTCCACCAGACAATTAGCGTGTGTCTTTAATAGTAATGCCGGCCGGAGTGGCCGTGCGGTTCTAGGTGCTATAATCTGGAGCCGAGCGATCGCTACGGTCGCAGGTTCGAATCCTGCCTCGGGCATGGATGTGTGTGATGTCTTTAGGTTAGTTATGTTTAATTAGTTCTAAGTTCTAGGCGACTGGACCTCAGAAGTTAAGTCGCATAGTGCTCAGAGCCATTTGAACCATTTGAATAGTAATGAGCCAATTATATTCCTTTCCGTAATTAGTAAATTACTTTTGCAGCTGACATTTTCATCCGTAAGAAAGTACAATGCAATTTAACCTGAATGAAATATGATTCCTTTTTCGTATTCCCCCCCCCCCCCCCTCCCGATCTAAGAACTTCTAACACTGACCTTTGGGCTCGTAAAATCTACTTAATTATTCGCTTGCCTCTAAAATTTCATCGTCGGTGGAATAACCAGGGACAGTAGAATGGTTCGTACTATATTTGGAGAAGGGGGATGGGGGTGGAAGAGGAAATCTGTCTGCATCGCAATATAGATAGTGGCAATTTCAGAAAACAGATTCTGACGTTGCTCGACTGTTAGCAAGTCGCGGCTGGATAGCTCTGTCGGTAGGAGTATTACCCACGAAAGGCAATGTTCTGGGTTGATGGTTCAAATGGCTCTTATCACTATGTGACTTAACATCTGAGGTCATCAGTCCCCTAGACTTAGAACTACTTAATCCGAACTAACCTAAGGACATCACACACATCCATGCCCGAGGCAGGATTCGAACCTGCGACCGTAGCAGCAGTGCTGTTCCAGACTGAAGTGCCTAGAACCGCTCGTCCACAGCGGCCGGCGTTCTGGGTTGAAATTCGGTCCGGCTCACAGATTTAATCCGCCAGTGTGTTTCAGTGTTGTGTACTGATAACCTGTAATCAGTTTAGATATTACATTATCAATATCTCAACCCATCATTTACTTTGTTTGTTTCATATTTTAAGGGCTGTTGTACGACGGTTGGAACATAAATAGAGGCAACTATTTATTCACAACCGATTCAAAAGGGTTATATGTTTGCACCTGTTACTGTCCTTGAAAGTAATCCCCAGCGTTGTGTAGAAGCCGTTGCCAGCGATGTGAAAGGCGTAGTATACCGTTAGCAGAGCCTGTTCTGTTGATGGTGCGAATGGAGCGGTCTAAAGTTATTGTGATTCGCGTGTACGACTGTGATGGTGTTATCCTAACGCTTTACGTTCCTCCACGGCAGACCGTCAATACACATTGTTATTGTTCGTTTATGGAGCATCACCTGCAACCAGCTTTGCGAAAGAAGCGGCGACACTTTCTGAGCAACCCACCCATCGTTTTGCACGACAATGCGTGGCCGCATACATCGCAAGCTGTGGCTGCTCTGCTCGATCGATGGGACTGGGAAATACTGTACCATCCACCATACTCCCTGGACTTCGCTTCAGAACTTTAAAAATGGCTCTAAGCACTATAGGACTTACCATCTGCGGTCATCAGTCCCCTAGACTTAGAACTACTTAAACCTAACTAACGTAAGAACATCACATACATCCATGCCCGAGGCAGGATTCGAACCTGCGACCGTAGCAACAGCGCGGTTCCGTACTGAAGCGCCTAGAACCGCTCGGCCACAACGGCCGGCGCTTAAGAACTGTTCCAGAAGTTCGACAGGCAGTAGACCGCTCCATTCGCACCATTAACAGAACAGGCTCCGCTAACGGTATACTGCGCCTTCCACATCACTGGCAACGGGTTCTACACAACTTTGAAGAACAGCAACAGGTGCAAACATGTAACTCTTTTGTATTGGTTGTGAATAAATAGTTGCCACATTTAAGTTCCAACCCACGTATTTTGAATTCTCTCTTACTTCATTTGGTGGTTGTAGATTCTTTGTCCTTCGTACACCAGAGGACAAATAACATATTCCGAAATACTAGAGAAGCGGCTGTAACCCGAAACCTAAGTCGTGTTAAAACGAAGTCCATAGTTCTCAGAGTACCCATAGTCAGTTCAATTGAAAAGTCGTCCGCTATAATTTTCGACTCGAGCCAATTTCAACTCTAGTAATGAAAGCTGTGGGTGATAGCATGAAGAGTAGTTTATGAGTTCAGTAAAGGGCCTTGCTGAGATGGTACTGCGGGGAACGGCATCTAGCAGTGAACGATGGACGGCAACAGCTGGCATTGGATAATGACAGTAGCGGTCGACGCCCACTTCCTGCTGTTTCAGCGCCGGCGCCCCACCTTCGGAAATGTGCTGCCGCCGAAGCTCTTCACGCTCATTTAGACTCAGCCTTCTGGAACGGGACCGACGGTCCATCGTCATCTACCGCATCGGTTCTGACTGCAGCAGTAAAGAAGTGATAGTCAGTGTTGCAACACATTGGAATAACATAACCCAGACGACGGTAACATTTTACTGTCAAACGCTATTTAACTTTATCTCAGAGAGACCTGCATCCCTCTGTGGTTGAATTATAAGGGGAGATTGGAGGAGAAAAATATTTGACTAAAAGGCGAAAACAAAAAGTACAAAAACCAATGTAGAAGGTTCAATCCTCGGTAGATCCTAGGAATTTTTTTGTGTTATTTATAGGTCCTTCACCACTGACTACCATTGGAACTTGTGAAAAAGGCCTTGTTGCAGCTATAACTCCCAAGGTCATATAGAAAGGCAGGGACATATCACTTCCAGTAGTTACATGCTTAGTAAAGGACTGCAGTGTTCAAAACAACCATCAACTTAACGACAGCTTTCTGTTAAGGTTAATTTTTACGCTTATTGAGACCCCCTGCCATACCCCCCAGACAGGACAGATAGTTTAATTTGTGGGAAGAGGTCAAAATGAGTGGCTGTCAGTTGCACTCAAACATACTACTTTATTCATTTGAGAAACATTACAAGAGTAAAGAAAACATTAAAACAGAGCAAGTCAAACATTAATTTTAGAACTTAATTCCCAGCTAAATGCACCATTCAATCTCACACCTCAAGGACAAAACAACTTTAATTTAAAATCGTCTAGAATCCATACACAAACAACAAGGACAAATAAGAAAAGACAGCACATCAAACGGCGCTCAGAAGTTTCCAAAGGTCGGCCTGGAATTCAAAAATTAATGCTCGCTTAGGTGAGAGAGGCAGTCGGCCCAACAATTCTCAGTCCGACGGCAACTCAACCGACAGACAGTCAGCGGACCAAGCGACAGGGTAACTTCCGCTCCACCCGGCCAACACACAACAGGGAGTTCAATGGAACAACGCAGAAAGTATGTGCGCCCACAACGAATTACACATTCAGCTGTCAAACTACACGCCGGGCTGGACAGCCACAACACGACGAGGAAAATACACTGCCTGAATTAACGTCAACGGCCAGGGCAGGTAACCAGAACGTTAACGGCCACAAGCCAGAAGATTCCGCTGGTGGACTTCAATTCCAAAAATAATCAAGTTAAGTTAAACTCCACAGGAGGGCGGCTAGAATTTTGCCAACTTGAAAACTTGTTGCTCGCGGATATGTCCCAACAGCCCACAACGAAATTCAAAAGACACAATGCGAACAGCTGGGGCTGGCTGGTAGATTAAGTAAAGACTCAACTTTCGTGTCCGGCATCGGTGAGCCACGGACCTCGTAGCAATGGGAACAGCACCTCACACCCCGGCCGCGCGTGGACGGCGCCAGCGGGCCCGGCCAGACACGCGCCACGGAGATTTCCTCGCTGCTCGACGCCAACCAACCAACTCCCAGGCCCGGAAACAAATATACGTCAGCCGATGAGACGACCAACCGAACGACCAACCAACGGTCGTCTCCTCAGGCGGACAGTTCAGTTCATGTGTGTCGCCTGCGGTAGGCGAGCGCTGGCTGTCGGCGCCTCACCGGCACCCCTTCCCCCCGACTTCACTGCTGCTGCGTCCCGACTGCACTGCTGGTTCGTTCCAAACTGACTGCGAGACACACGACGACCCGGAATTACTGTCGGTCGCTCCAGAGATGGTACGACAGTGCACTTATCGATACGCGCTGTTGCTGCAGGAAGTTAGTGACGCCAGTAAATGGAATAAGAAAACGAGGCGGCAGTACCGTAAGAGAAGATTACAAAGAATAAATGGGATAAACGCGAGCTGTGCACTGCTCACTTAGTTTTCAATAAAGCAACTAGGACGAGACACGGTGAAAAAGTCGTTCATCACACCTGAACAGCTTCCACTAAACTCAACGCATATGGACCTGAGGAATTCAAATGTTATCATTCCCACGTCCAAAAAAGCAATTTTTCCGTCTATGCTTAATAATCGTATACATGATAGATTTCTAACCTCCTAATAAGGCGAAAATTTCTTGTAATTAAAAATGAGTAGCCTCTGGCTGCAAGAATGGTCTTCAATATCTATATTGCATTATCGGTTTCGGGGCGATCAATCTCATCTTCAGCTGCACCTTTTATACACTTTAGAAAAAGAAGGAAAAAAACTTCGCACCCCGAAGGAAGTACCCGAATTGGATGGAAATTTGTGGATGTGACGTACATGTAAAACAACAAAATGATCATAACTTCTGAAAAATGAGTTGCTTTATTCAAGAGAAAGAACCTCTTAAATTGAGCAAGTTAATAATGCACTGATCTACCTCTAGTCCTTATGCAAGCAGTTATTCGGCTTGGAATTGACTGACAGAGTTGTTAGACGACCTCCTGAGGCAAATAGTCCCAAATTCTGTCCAACTAGCGCGTCAAATCCTCAAAATCCCGAGCTTGTTGAAGGGCTCTGCCCATAAGACTCCAAGCGTTCTCAGTTGGGGATTCAGCGACTTTCTTGCCCAAGACAGGATCTGACAAGCACGAAGACAAGCAGTAGAAACTCTCGCCGTGTACGTGGGGCTTTATCTTTCTTAAGGTTACGCTCAGGATGGCTTGACATGAAGGGTAACAAAACGGGGCGTAAAATATCGTAGACGTATAGCTGTGCTGCAAGAGTGCCACAGATGATAATCAAAGGCGTCCTGCTATGAAATGAAATGACACCCCAGACCTACACTCCTGGCTGTCAGGCCTTAGGGCGGATGACAGGCTGGTGTCTCACTGCTGTTCTGGGGCGTCTCCAGCCGCGCGGGATTAGCCGAGCGGTCTCTGACGCTGCAGTCATGGACTCTGCGGCTAGTCCCGGCGGAGGTTCGAGTCCTCCCTCGGGCATGGGTGTGTGTGTTTGTCCTTAGGATAATTTACGTTGAGCAGTGTGTAAGCTTAGGGTCTGATGACCTTAGCAGTTAAGCCCCATAAGATTTCACACAGTAGGAATAGGATATGGCATCTCCAAGCACGTCTTCGCTGATAATCGGGGCTTAGTTCCAAGCAGGACTCGTCGCTGAAGACAATTCTACTTCAGTCAATGATATTCCACTTCCCGATGACCAGTGAAGATGTGTATGGAGACATTGTGGACAGCGATGGGTTACCATCCTGATGTCACCGGCCATACGACCCGACAAGAGGAGTTCATTTCATAGCAGGACCCTTTTTATTGTCATCTGCGACAACCTTACAGCACAGCGGTACGTGGACGATATTCTACGTCCCATTTTGTTGCCCTTCACGACAAGCCATCCTGAGCTAACATGTCAGCAAGATGACGACTCCCCTCACACGGCGAGAGTTTCTACTAATTGTATTCGTGCTGGCCAAACCCTACCTTGGCCGGTAAGGTCGCCGGATCTCTCCCCAGCTTAGAACGTTTGGAGCATTATGGGGAGGGCCTTCCAACCAGTTCGGAAAACTGACGATCTAACGCGTCAATTGGACAGAATTTGGTACGATATCTGTCAGGAGGACATCCAAAAAGTCTGTCAATGCCAAGTCGGATAACTGCTTGCATAACGGACACAGGTGGGCCAACGCTTTACAGGCTTCCGCAGTTTGAGAAGTTCTTTCTCTTGAATAAATCATCAAATTTTTCTGAAAATGTACTCATTCGTTGGTCTGTACATTTACGTCACATGTACCGATTTCCGTCCCAGTCGGATAATTCTTTCGTGGTGCGTAATTTTTTTTTTTTTTTATCTTAGTGTGTGTATTCATCCAGTCGATATTAGGTATAATTTCTCTGTAGTCTGCTGCCAACCGCTGAGATGATATTCCCCGTGAGTTGCTGCGGACTCAGTGCATGTACTGCTGGTCGACGATGACAGCGAGATGCAATCGCGGGGAAATGATACCTACCATGTACTCAGGGTGCAGGGGGAGATGAGGCTGATAGCCCGGGAATCGAGAGCGCAATAAACAAACTGAAGACAACATGTGCAGCCAGACGCTAATTAATTTTTAATTTCATCTCATTACTCGACTGTGTTCCCACCTTCTATCACGATGGAAAGTCGAAAATTTATTTCCCTCGAGCAGTTTTTTCATTTGGAGTGAGAAACAGGAAATAAAGTCATATGGCGGCCAGATATATTGAATAAGTGCTAACTATTTTTAAGCACAGATACTAGATTTCTGCCTTCGCAAAATATATTCGTATCTGAGGATGCCTGTTGTTCTGCTCTAAGTAACTCTTTTTGACTGTTGACGTCGGTTGCTTCTGTTTCAACTCACTATGCAAACAGTTGAATAACGATGCATAATATCAGATTATCATTGGTTAGTTGTTTCATGCTCTATGGATAACTTGTGCGATTAATCGTAATGTGTGGTTTGGTCATTTCACAGTCACATTACACATGCTTTTGTAAATACGGCTACATGCTGATAATCTACAACCTTTTTTCACTACTGTTGTGAGTTAATAATTTCTATCCACCACCTTTTTACACCCTAGAAAACTATAAATTCTTTTATGGGGAGTAGAAGGAGTTAACTTGGGTGTCTGCCATACATTTTATATCGTTGAGATAGTGATCAAAAATTTTGGTGGCACCATTGTGCACCCCTTTTCGTGCTACAGACAACCTTATAGGGAATAATGAAAGTAATTTTTCTTCTCGTATTATAATTATGTACATCACTGCAGTGGATTATTTGCAATACGCTTCACAGATTTCTACAAGGTCATCGTGGGTTAGTACTACATTCTATTCTTACTTCAATTTCTTTTATCGACGAACGCTTTCTTTCTTAAGGATGAGTTACGCCAGGACATTACACCATACGACATTACTGAGTAAGAATACACAATATGCGTGAACTTACTGATCTGCTCTCCCCTATATTTGCGATGATTCGAAGTACAAACGTGTGTGAAATAAATTGTTTTAAAAGTTAAAGGTTACCTTATTTTAAGTGTATGCTACAGATAGCCACGGATTCCTACAAAAATGACTGCCATCATTTACCTCGTTGAATTTTTTCCCCACATTTATCTGGCAGCGTTTCCACCTTCGCCACTTCCTGCAAGTATGACGTCTGTCACGTTTCACCGCCATGACGGCACGAGAGTGACTGTCGCCATGTCAAGAGCGGAGGATGACACGGCGGGAGTAAATCACTGCCCTGAAACGGTAGCCAACAAAACCCAAACGCGTGCGAGAAACTGTCATTTCCTTTGACACCTGAGTTCTACTGAAATGCTGTCTTGGGCTACACTGGTTTGCGACAACTGTCAAATTAAGCAAATATGGCAGTTTCGTTTGCTAAAGGGTTAGTCTAATTTCGTTTAATGAGACGACGTCTCGGAAGTTACGTGCTGACATGGCCTAATAGCGCTCGGTACGTGACAGTAGCTATCAGTTGACGATAATGAAGCTTTTCCAGAACTTAGTGTTCTAGCCGCACCAGAAAGCTAGTTTCTGTCTGATATTATCTCTATATTTGGATTTTACGGAAGCAGTATAGCCTTCACAGAATATATTTATCCATGAATTCTTTGACTGACAAAGTGAACGTAGATGTTTTAAAGTCATTGAGACACTAAATTTGTGAAAAACCGGGATTTTGCACTGTATCTGTATACCACTTGTTTATTAAATCTTCCAGTTTCGGTCAAACAGCAGACCATGCTTGCGCATTAACAACGACATGTATTACAGACCATGCGCCCAAACATGAAAACTTTAATCTAGATCGTCGTGAAATCTGTCTACTATCCGCATCGCCTCGTTTCGCATGTACGCAGTCTGTCACTCAGTTGTTTCCCAACGAGGTAGATACTTCCGTATCAGCGATCGTCAAACGGCGGCCGGAATCAAATATTCGTGAGGCATCGTTGTTCTCTGACGTACTCCGTAATAATATGCGTGTAGTAACTAACAGCTGGATGTAAAAACATCCAATAACGTTAAGAGCGTCTTAAGGAGAGGTTTACTATATTTGGTTCAAAAAATCGATTTTTTTGAAATTGCATTTTTGGATCCATAAAAATGTTTAGAATCTACCTCTGAAACAGTTTTTCAGAATACGGAACGGAAATTTTTGTTATTCGCGGTTGAACAAAAAAATTCACCTGCCTGAAAATCGGCCTTTTTCACGCGTCAGTTTTTTTCTTTCGGAGGATGAGTTATTGTACCGGTGCTTCGGAGGAAACACACAAAATTCAAATGAAAGTTTGATCGAGTGAGTTTGGAAATTAGCCCCCAAGCATTTGCATTCTGGTGCGAAGACTGTGGAGATTGTGACTTTCCTGACAGTGAGTAGCTTCAACGAAGGGTATTCAGCTATTCTGAAGACCATGACAACGATGGACGTCACCCTGGGACCCTATTCGGCGCAGTTCGCCAAGCATTCGGACGACCACCGGATTCAAGCGACCGAAAACCGCTTGTCACCGGCCGTACGAGCGACTCTGGAGCAGCGCAGGATGGCCCAGATCGAGCAGAACGCCATCTACGAGGAAGTGGAAGGATTAGTTTATGGACCCGGAATAGCAGATTGAACGTACGTTGCACAATATTGAATTTATATGTAGTCAAAACTTCAAACGCGTTTTTCTCGAAATGACCTTTTTTTTTATCGCGCGGTATGGTAACTTGAAAACTACTGAACCGATTTCATGATTCTTTTTTTCCGACGAAGCTAACTAAATTGTCTAGGAGTTGTACCTCTTTTATTCCGATCCATCAACTATAAATATTTTTACTTGGCCGACGAAGTCGAAAAATCGATGGAAAAAACCCTTTTTTTCCAAATGGCCGCCATTTTGTTTCCTATGGTCCAAATAACTGAAGCGAGGTACAACTCCTAAAGAATCTTCTATACGTCAACTCAATTTTGATTTCAGACGAGCCGGCTGACCTGTGACATACCGTGCGTGGAGATCTACATCAAAATTTTGTTACGTTCCGACGGCACTTCCACTTTTGCTGTTCGACATTTCCGGTCGAAAAAATTCCAGTTTGTAGAGGAAATATCAATAAACATTTAACCAAATTTGACATTTATATCTATAACACATCCCGAGAAAAAATTGTCAAAGGACATGCTTTTTTCGGGCCAAAGATAGTAAACCTCCCCTTAAGAGTAACAAACAAAACCACTTACAGAGGCATTAATATATTAATATGTGCTTAATTTCAAATGAAATTAGTGAATTCGGCCATGAGTTAAAAAGGAGATCAGCACGCAATCGGATTTTCGTAATTTTGGATATTTATGAGGCGAGAAGTTCACAACTCAAATATCAGTAGGCCAAATCAGTTCGCTATAACTGTCAAACATTTTCGAGAGAATCGAGTTTGAGATTTTAGACGGTTTTTGCAATGGGCCTGTGTGGTGCAGTCGGTAGCGTCGAAGAATGGTAACTGGGTAATTAATCGTCTTTTTTCGTTCATTTCGAATACCTACTTAATTTAAATATAAACTTCATCAAACATACGGTAATTAACATATATATAATCATTACTTTTTATGAAAAAGCCTCGCGGTCTAGGGCGCCATGTCACGGACAGTGCGGCCCCTCCCGCCGGAGGTTCGAGTCCTCTCTCGGGCATTGGCGTGTGTGTGTGTGTGTGTGTGTGTGTGTGTGTGTGTGTGTGTGTTTGTTCTTAGCATAATCTAGTTTAAGTAGTGTGTAAGTCTAGGGACCGATGACCTCAGCAATTTAGTCCCTTAGGAATTCACACACATTTGAACCTTTTTTTTATGAAAAGTGCGCATCGTCTTGTTTCTAATTATAATCACACGCAAATTCCAATTTTCATTCCAAACATAATTTCTTTGCTATCGATATTTTGTAAATATTGTTAATAAATATGTATTTATTTATTTAAACCATTTTTACTAACGATCTTTTGTAAAAATCGACAATGAAGAATTTACATTTGCAAAATGTTCAAATGTGTGTGAAACCTTATGGGACTTAACTGCTAAGATCATCAGTCCCTAAGCTTACACACTACTTAACCTAAAGTATCCTAAGGACAAACACACACACCCATGCCCGAAGGAGGACTCGAACCTCCGCCGGGACCAGCCGCACAGTCCATGACTGTAGCGCCCTAGACCACTCGGCTAATCCCGCGCAGATTACATTTGCAATGCACATTATATTTAACTACAAACAAAATGTGCGTTTAATACAAAAACATGATGATCTGGTATATGTTACTTAGCATTCATTTGACGAATTTTAGATTTTAATGATGCAAGTAACTGAAAGAAAAAATGAAACGAAAAATAGACGATAGCAAGATCTGAATCAGTGAGCCTTTTATTACCTGATTACCATTCTCCGACGCTACCAAGTGAACCACGTGGCTCGTTATGAAAATCGCCTTAACTTTAGTGAATTAGTCACGAAGAGGAACGTATAAAATAAGAAATATAAAAAAGATATTACAATTTCTAAAGCGTTGAAGTAATCATTAGGAGTATAAAGATTATAAGGAAAGATAATGAGTGGACAAGATTACATAGATTACTGTTGATGATGGTTGTAGTAGGTATTAGTCACGAAGAGGAACGTATAAAATAAGAAATAAAAAAAAATAAAAGATATTACAACGTGTATTCAACCGAGGGCAAAAAATATATCTACAGGACGTGTTCTCAGTGTTCACTTATGAAGAGACACGCACAAGATAGAAAGAAAATGAGAAAAAGGGAGAACGCAGAGAGAAAAAAAAGATAAATAAAAAATTAATGGAGAAAAACAGGGAAAGATAAAGAGTACATAGACTGATGACACACAAAGACAGGCAGAGAGAGAGAGAGAGAAAGAGTGAGTGAGAGACAGACAGACAGACAGACAGACAGAGGCACGAGAATCGCTTCAAACACGGGCGAAGCTGTAAGCACATATTGAGAAGGTTGCGCCAACGCCGTTCACTATGCACCCAGGAACATTTTGTAACGGTAAAATAGTTAAATGAGACCTTATTTGGGCAGAAGATCATTGAAGTAACGCACGTGTAACGAACTGAGTAAAAAAGATGCTCCGGAAGCTACAGATGTCCCTCAGTGAACGTTGTTGTGCTACTATTGTGAAATACAGACAGTACGCCTCTCTGTCTACGCGACGCATCGAATTCAGCTTAGCGTAATCATCGACATGGCTGTCGGGGGAAGAGGGAAGTAGTTTCTCTCTTATACATTTCGAGGAAAACATGATAAATTATAATTCAAGTGACCAGACAGGTACCCGAAGCCTGTTTCTACTTGGTCCGACAAGTCGAATCTATGGCGTCACTCGTTCAATCAGACCATAACCACTGCAACTCACTTTGGAATGGACCAGGATTTAACACCGCATCGGCCTATAAGATCGTAATTTTTTACGTCTGCTGTCGCTACTTAGTCGCTAACTTCATAATGATTACCTTCTCCTTATTTTAAATTCGGGTAAAAGGGAGTATAAAGCGTCTGGACGAAGATTAACAGGGAGTAGACCGCAGCGGATCGTTTGTTTATACGAATACAGTTTTAGCAGCACGTGCTTACGTGCCAGCAGGGCAGAGCTGGAGCAACCGTGTGGGTGGGATTACCGGTCGGCAGACGCCAAGTTTACGTGTGTGTGTGTGTGTGTGTGTGTGTGTCTCGTCTGAGTAACAGGGAGCTAGTGCCGCTGAAACACGATGCCCGCCCACGGAGACGTCACCTCCTCGTTACATGACGCCGCTCCATACGTCTGATGAAGCTGCGTGTGTGTGTGTGTGTGTGTGTGTGTGTGTGTGTGTGTGTGTGTGTGGAGTGTGAGTGTGTGCGTGCGTACGCACGTGATGCATGCGTTTCAGTCTCATGACTGGAGCCATGAGGGTACTGCTATGAAACAAAATGGCACCCCAGACCATCACTCCTGGATATCGGGCGGTATGGCGGGAGACAGTCAGGCTTCTATCCCACCGCCGTCCGTGGCGCCTCCAACCACGTCGTCGCTGTCATCTGGGACACAGTTCTAAGCAGGATTCATCACTGGAAACAACTCTACTCCTGAAACGAGATTCCAGGCCCCAACGACAAGCGAAGATGCGTCTGGAGACGCTGTGGACAGCGGTGGGATACAAAACTGACAGTCGTCCGCCATACGTTCCAACATCCAGGACTACTGGCCTGTGATGCCTTTTCATTTCATGACTGAACCGCTTTGCTTGTCATCCGCAGTACCCGTACAGCACAGCGGGACGTTAACGATATTCTAAGTCCCAAGCCATCCTGGGATTACATTTCAAGAAGATATGCCTGCCCGCACACGGCGAGAGTGTCTACTGCTTGTTCAAATGGCACTGAGTACTATGGCACTTCTGAGGCCATCAGTACCCTAGACTTAGAACTACTTAAACCTAACTGAGAGGCGTGCGGTCTAACGCACGGCTTTCCGGGCGGGAAGGAGCGCCTGGTCCCTGGCACGAATCCGCCCAGCGGATTTGTGTCGAGGTCCGGTGATCCGGCCATTCTGTGGATGGTTTTTAGGCGGTTTCCCATCTGCTTCGGAGAATGCGGGCTGGTTCCCCTTATTCCGCCTCAGTTACACTATGTCGGCGATTGCTGCGCAAACAAGTTCTCCACGTACTCGTACACCACCATTACTCTACCACACAAACATAGGGGTTACACTCGTCTGGCGTGAGACGTTCCCTGGGGGGTCTACAGGGGGCCGAACTGCACAATAACCGTGGGTTCGGTGTGGGGTGGCGGGTGGCGTGAAGTGCACTGCGGTAGTCGTCGTGGGGTTGTGGACCACAGCGGCTGCGGCGGGGACGGAGCCTCTCCGTCGTTTCTAGGTCCCCAGTCAACATACAATACAATACAACCTAAGGCCATCACACACAGCCATGCGAGGCAGGATTCGAACCTGCGACCGTAGCAACAGCGCGGTTCCGGACTGAAGCGCCTGGAACCGCTCGGCCACAGCGGCCGGCGTCTACGGCTTGTCTTCGTGCTTGGAAAACCGTACCTTGGCCAACGAGGTCGCTGGATCTCTCCCCAGTCGAGAACATTTGGAGCATTTAGAGCGCTACCCTCCAACTAGCTCGACATTTTGACTATCTAACGCACCAATTGGAAAGAATTTGATATATTCCTCAGGAGGACATCCAACAACTGCACCAATCAAATATGGATGTGGAATAATTGCTCGCATAAGAGCCAGAGGTGCACTCAAGCGTTACTCAGTTGCTCAGTGTCTGTAGCTCATTCTCTTGAATAAATCTTTCTGAAACTGTAGTTCTTTGTTTGTCAATGCGTATACATCCTATCTACCGGTCTTAGTCTCATTCGGATAATTCCTTCCTGGTGAGGGTTTTTTTTTTTTTGTCGTAGACTGTATTTTGCACTGAAATAGGAGATTTCGATCTTCATGTTTGATTGGTTAACAAGGGTATTTATTTAAGAAAAAAGTAAGGTTACAAAATTACTACCTTGCGACGGTTTGAAAGGCACTACATGGTTTAGAAAAACAAGAGAAAGAAACGAAAGGAATGGGAAGATACAGTGTAATGTAGGCGTATAACCCAGTCTGTAGGCGGCAACGTCTCTTCTTACAGGGCCGAATCGCGGGAAGGCGGTTCATATACCACGTAAATTATGAAAGAGCTTTACACATCGCGAAGGCTAAAGGTAACGATCTATTTACAGTCTACTACGAAAAATGTTCGAATGTGTGTGACATCTTATGGGACTTAACTGCTAAGGTCATCAGTCCCTAAGCTTACACACTACTTAACCTAAATTATCCTAAAGACAAACACACACACCCATGCCCGAGGGAGGACTCGAACCTCCGCCGAGATCAGCCGCACAGTCCATGACTGCAGCGCACTAGACCGCTCGGCAAATCCCTCGCGGCACAGTCTACTACGGCTGCTCTGAGTGCGTGAGTAGCCAGTAGAAGACTTTTGCTAAATTGGCACTCAGCATGAGGTCCGTAATAACTGAATGGACCACACACTGCACTAGAAAACTGACGCATCTGGGGCTGTGATACACTGCTGGGCCCTATTTGAACGCACGTTTGGGCTCCACACTGGTTCATTTTACATTCCCAGGTAAGTTAAGCGTTCTACGCTCCGTATTCAACATTTTCGGCCAGCATTACATTTCTGATACCTCCAGTCATTTATTTTCAGCGATTTTTTGTGGTTTTGCCTGCACAACATATCAAGCCCTGAGGAATATCTCGGCGGAGGAAAAAGAGCTTTGCGCATTTCTTGGCAACGTCAAACAGCAGAAACATTGACAGTAAACTATCCGAAACGAGTACGAAAACTAGAAATCAGTATCTAACTGAAAGAGAACCTGCAGGAAAATGCGAAACAATCGCAATTTGATTAAGTGTGCTAGTAGAAATTTAAAAAATCTTCGTGTCCGGACATTATCAAATCGAGCCCGAATTTCTATCCCTACAAATTTTCTCTTGTGTGACAGTTACAAGCTTCTACAAAAGCCTGATCGTGTTCATTTCTAGCAGCGATTTCTGAATGAAGTTGTATTTGCACATAATAATACTCCCTTTCTCTCTTCTTCGGATGATGTGACGTCTAGTCTGTAAAAGTACGTAAACATAAAAGACACCTGTCGTTATGCGTTAGAAAATCGTCATCACTACATAAAATAGCACTTTTACAATGCCGGCCGAGGTGGCCGAGCGGTTCTAGGCGCTTTAGTCCAGAACCGCGCGACTGGTACGGTCGTAGGTTCGAATCCTACCTCGGGCATGGATGTGTGTGATGTCCTTAGGTTAGTTAGGTTTAAGTAGTTCTAAGTTCTAGGGGACTGATAACCTCAGATGTTAAGTTCCATAGTGCTCAGAGCCATTTGAACTATTTTGAGTCCGCAGCTCGTGGTCGCGCGGTAGCGTTCTCGCTTCCCGCGCCCGGGTTCCCGGGTTCGATTCCCGGCGGGGAAAACGAGAAGGTGGAAAATAAGTTTTCATCTTACTATTTCTGACTGTGACATTAATGGCTTTCACTGCGCAAAAAAATTGATAGTGAAGGAATTAAGGCGAATTCCGCAATGGTTGCTTTGGAAAGACACATTTGGTTCCCTTCCCTGCTCGTTAGCAATCATCAGAATTCTGGGTCAAATAAAAACGAAAGGATTCCGTAACTACATGACTGACTTGCAACAACGAACATCAGCACACTGCTCATGAGTCTGCGCATTCGAGAACCGCTGTCTGAAAGTCGTCATCGTTACAAAAATTTCTTTCTTCCCATATATTCCTTCAGCTTGTCAAAGAGGTGGAACTCGCTTCTAGACTTCCGACCAGCATCACCCAAGCCTATGAGGTTGGTCGAATTGCTGGAACCATTTCCCTACGACTGGACGCAACATTGCATTTGCTCCATATACCATAAGAATTCTGCATGAATCTGTGTTCGTTTTGTCCTCAAAAATCGTATTATTCTGCGCGCTTCTATTCTGGAACACGTTTCCAGTTGGCGCGCCATTTCAAAACAAAAAAAAACAAAAAAAAAGTGTGTGAATTCCTAAGGGACCAAACAGATGAGGTCATCCGTCCCCAGACATACGCACTACTTAAACTAACTTATGCTAAGAACAACACACACACCCATGACGGAGGGAGGACTCAAACCTCCGGCGGGAGTGACCGCGCAATCCGTGACATGACACCCTAAACCGCGCGGCCACTCCGCGAGGAGCATGCCATTTCAGTCGCAAACATTAATCACCTGTTATCCGTACCACAGCAGAACTGTGTCTACAGGAAATTTGGAACATATGCTCTCTTTCACGACAATGAACTTCTCTCGTTGCGCAATGGTCTTACATGGGATGACGTGTGTAACTTTCTTCCTCAAGTCCCTACGTAGGAGATTTTGTTCGGAACCATTGAAGATATCAGGAGCCCTTAAAATGAGCCGTGGGAAAGGCAGAAGTCTCACAAGGGGACGCCACAACGTTGGGATCACGAATTTGCTTCAAACTTTGTACAGATTTAGTTGGCTATTAAAACAAAATAATGTGCAAGTAGTAAGATGACTATTCTGGCAATTCCGAGAAAATCGCAAGAGGTTTTACACGACTACTATGTACCCGATGTATCCGTGAAAGGGGATAGTTGTAAGAAGTCATTGTGGTCCATTCAGAGGGTTAGTTCCCTTCCGTAATAAAATTAAAAAAAAAGAACTGTGTGAGAGGAGCAACGATGAACTTTAACGGGTGTCATTGGACGTCCGCCGCAAACAAATAGAACGATAAATGACGAACTAAACATGACACAAAAAAGGATGGTTAGCGTTCGCGCATTGCGAAAACGTCATGTAGGAAGCGACGGTTCGAATGCTGCTGACACTTACTTTTTAATGTGTATTTTTTTCATCACTCGTCATATTATTTAATTTGTATGACATTTGAGAGGTACTGTAATGAAAAAAAAAAACCCACACGCATTTTCATGAATTTGAAGAGAATTTCATATGTTACTTGACCATTTAGTATTTTTTATTTAGTTTTCAAGGGTGAGGGACAGACTTGGAAAGTCCAAATGACGATGTGAATGACGTTATTCAGTAATATAGTAAGTCATAATTAGCCAGACCACAAGAGTAATGTACAGTTACTCGTCGGAAGTGCTTTCGACATCACACGTTGCAGGATGGTATTTCTCATCCAGACATGAAAAACAACCTGAAACGGCATTTACTACATAGAATGAATGCAGTTTTCGCTCATTTACAGGGAATGTTCAGAGTTTCTAAGGTAAAACACACTTTGTAGATATTGAAAAAAATGTCTCTTTCTTCAGATAGTATACATTAAAAACGAAGATTGAGAGGGAGCCGAACCGTCGCCTCATACACATTCATCTTACGAAGCTCGAAAGCTAACCACCTTTCTTTTTTTCATTTTGTTCGGTATTGTTCGTTGCATTTGGTCGGGGTAGACGTCACTGACATTCATTTTCGTTGATCATTGATTCCTTTAATCAGTTTTTATTGTTGTTGTTGTTGTTGTGGTCTTCAGTCCTGAGGCTGGTTTGATGCAGCTCTCCATGCTACTCTATCCTGTGCAAGCTTCTTCATCTCCCAGTACCTACTGCAGCCTACATCCTTCTGAATCTGCTTAGTGTATTCATCTCTTGGTCTCCCTCTACGATTTTTACCCTCCAAGCTGCCCTCCAATACTAGATTGGTGATCCCTTGATGCCTCAGAACATGTCCTACCAACCGATCCCTTCTACTAGTCAAGTTGTGCCACAAACTCCTCTTCTCCCCAATTCTATTCAATACCTCCTCATTAGTTATGTGATCTAACCATCTAATCTTCAGCATTCTTCTGTAGCACCACATTTCGAAAGCTTCTATTCTCTCTATTCTCTTTTTGTCTAAACTATTTATCGTCCATGTTTCACTTCCATAGATGGCCACACTCCATACAAATACTTTCAGAAACGACTTCCTGACACTTAAATCTACACTCAATGTTAACAAATTTCTCTTCTTCAGAAACGCTTTCCTTGCGATTGCCAGTCTACATTTTATATCCTCTCTACTTCGACCATCATCAGTTATTTCAGTTTTTATTAGGGAAGGGAATCATCCCTCAGACCGAACACGCTGAGCTACCGTGCCGGCGTCCACCTGACCACCATGAACTTCCAGCCCCTACGCACAGATACATAAGTCACAAAATAGATGCCTAAGACTTCTCTTGCGATTTCCTCGGAATTGCCAGAGTAGTGCGCCTTACTACTTGCAAATTATGTTGTTCTAATGGCCTACTAAAGGTTTACAAAGTTTGAAGTAAATCTGTAATCGCAAGCCGGCCGGTGTGGCCGAGCGGTTCTGGAACCGCGCGACCGCTACGGTCGAAGGTTCGAATCCTGCCTCGGGCATGGATGTGTGTGATGTCCTTAGATTAGTTAGGTTTAAGTAGTTCTAAGTTCTAGGGAACTGATGACCTCAGATGTTGAGTCCCATAGTGCTCAGAGCCATTTGAACCATTTTTTTGTAATCCCAACGTCGTGGCCTCCCCTTGTCAGAATTCTAAGAGCGTGTCAATTCTACACGAAACAGGTCGCCTACAAGACGCCCGTTCGACCCATCCTGAATACTTATTCGGATATGCAGGAGAGAGGTACTGGAAAATGAAAGCTGTAAGGTGGTTCGTCAGTCGTGGCTGAATAGCTCAGTCGGTAAGACCATTGCCCGCGGAAGCCAAGGTTCCATGCTAGAGTCTAGGTCCAGCAAACACTTTTAATCTGCCAGGAAATTTCGGTATTTATTCATCAGCCTGGGATTATTGGTAAGAAACATGGTTCGTGAAGCTCTTTAATTGGGGTTACTTACCTCAACTGGTAAAAAACGGAACCCTTATAGGATTTCTTTGTTGACCGTTTGTCTGTCTGGCTGACTGTTAAAAACCATTCCTCTCAGGAACGGATAGACGTATCAATTTGAAATTTACGTCACATACAAAGGCCTATGATCCCTTGGCAGTGTAATAAATGTAAGCTTCTAAGTCAATGCAGTCATTTATGCCACATACTTTGATAATCTCAAACTCACTGATAAAAATATATATGATACTTCTCGTTGACTTAGAATCACGGAATTTGGCAAGAAACAAGCTTTGACAACACGTAACGAAAAAAATCTGAAAACTGTTTATTTGTAATTATATCACACGAAAATGTATTTGTTTTGCCATTCGTTATCCGATGTCAAGCTTGAAATTAAAACTGTAGTTCTGCATTCAGACTGACTCTGTCGCAATGATGAAATTCAAATATCAAGCAAGGCATGTATGAACAATAAAGTCTTTCCTTGCCTGACGTTTGACATTTACCATTGCGACCCACATACTGATTGTCATAGTAACGGTCGCCTGCCTCCTACATTACTTTGTCACATGTATAGTGTTGAAACTGAATGATTCCCAGGATCGATTCTTGCTAGTATCAATGTCGATAACAGGCGAAAATGTTATAGATTCTCGATTCCCGGAATGGATCAATTGTCTAGATAATTAAGCTTGTGAGGGTCCCTAAAGGCGTGATTCTTACTGACGTCTGGCCAATTTTTTGTTATTAGTATTATCAATGTCAGACAGAGACTCTGAACAAACTGCAGTGGAAGGCGTTATTACAAAGACGTTGTGCATCGCCGAGAGCTGAATTCACAAGATTCCAAGGTCCCATGTTACAAAACGAATCAAGAAACCTAATGCTTCCTGCAAAACACACCTATCGTGATCACTATGGCACTAAAATTACAGAAATTTATGTTCATACAGAAAGGTACCGAAAGTGTTCAAATGGTTCAAATGGCTCTGAGCATTAAGGGACTTAACATCTGAGGTCATCAGTCCCCTAGAATTTAGAACTACTTAAACCTAACTAACCTAAGGACATCACACACATGTATGCCGAGGCAGGATTCGAACCTGCGAGCGTAGCGGTCGCGCGGTTCCAGACTGAAGCGCCTAGAACCGCTCGGCCACAGCGGCCGGCACCGACAGTATTCCTCTCTTCCTTCCACAACTGGTGAAAATGAACTTGGTACAATTTCGGCCCTCTCCAGTATACATTACAGTGGCTCGCTGAATACAGATACAGACATACAAATAAATCCCGTAGCTTTTGATTTCTCCCATGATGCATTTCAATGTCCTTGATCTTATCTCACGAACATAGCTAGTACCTTAACACATCTGCGTCTCTTTATGGTAAACATCTGCAAGTATTTTAAAAAATAATAGCATTACAGTCGGAAAAAACGATCTTATGTAAGCGCTCTGTAGAAGACGAGGTAATTAAAAAAACCTGGAGTAGCATTCGGAAGGATCCCAGTTCAAATCCCCATCCAGCCACTCAAACATGTATTCACGTAGTTTTCATAAACTGCTTAAGGCAGCTGCCGGGGTTGATATTTTGAAAAGGCCAATTTTCGTCCCCACCTATCCCGTAATGCAAGCTCGTACTCCGTCTGTGACGAAATATAGTCTCCCTTTCTTCTTCCTATGAGTCCTTGTGCTTTGTAGTGTTACATTACTGTTGGTAAGGATGAGTAGGGAGCGAAAGGAAAAAGAGAAGGTGTTGTGACGTACACTACGTCTCTGAAATGGTACCGAGGAAGTAAGCGAGCTTAACCTCTCAATTTGGCGGGCGATTCACTGTTCACAAGTTCACGTGCTCTCACACCGTCGTTCACTGTGGATCTTTTGTGATTTAACCACGAAAATTGGAGCTAGACCACTGTTGGCGAAGCACTATGGTAGAAAGGTCAACCACGATCCAGTTTCAGACCTAATACCTCATCGTTGAGCGCCACTATCATGTTTTAGCAACCTCGCCTACGGGGAGATGTCAGCTTCGCACTGGAAAGACTAAATCATAGACAGAAGAAGATCGTTTCGGCAAGGCTGTCGTTTCAAGTCAGTGCTTTATTCAGAACTGCTCGCTAGTGTCGAGGGTGCGCTGATTTTAAAGTGCAGAATTACGTGAAAATCAAAATATAAAAGTCTGCACCATTGCACTGAATGTAGCATTTGTTTCAAAAACGTAGTGCGAATACTTACAATGGATGCAGATACAGTATTCTCGTAACTAGCGTGAAACAAGAATCACATCTCATGCAACATTAAGCTTTGTGTACCAACTCAGAAAAGTCAGTCAAATAATGGGAGAGTGAGACCTGAAGTAATGCTGCAAAAGGGGACAGAGGCATGCTTCTTCTCGAGGGGAGGGGGATGAGCGGAAGATACAGAGGCATCGCGTCACTATCGAGGCGATTAGAGATTGAGCACATCATTCGTGGCCTTTTCAAAGGCAATATTCCGGCATTCGTTTTCATAATTTTGCCACCTTGCTCCGTTTTCCTTGTTCCACTAATCACTCAGCTGAAAGTTGGTTATTATGTGATGATTGTAAGCGTCAGTAAGAAGAAAAGCTGTAGCAGAGAAAGGATTATATAGTGCATCAGCTGCTAGATGAGTACATCGAAAATTCTGTGTAGCTCTCCGTAAGTGAAAAATGTGAAAGGTCTTGTTACCCAGTCGTTAGTTAACTGCAAGGTCACGAGCGGAGCTGAAGGAAGCTGTGTTGTACAGTAGGCGGAAATAAATGGGACGACTGCCAAGATTCGCCGGCAAACAGAACTATCATTCGTTATCGGAGAACACCTGCGACCTTGCCCACGCGCCCGCTGCATTTACTACAGCGTTTTTTAAAAGGTTCATCTTGTTCCAGAAGACTATGTCTTCGACACGAATGGTGGCAGAAACTTGGGATGAATTTTAACTTTCACATAGACTACAATGTCATTTTCAAAACCGACTTTACAAGGGTGTATCTTTCACATGAATGGACGTAAGACCTGAGGGTTCTTTATACAATTACGTTAAGGATTAGTTTTTCATTTACCTTTTATGTGCCCTCCACCAGACTAATGACAAACATCGAGGCGATAGCCAAACTAATCTCATACTTTTTCCAAAGCATCCGCAGTTCGTGCATTCTCTGCTGTTTCTATACGAGTGGTGTTGCAGTTTATGCGAAGTTTTTGGAAGCGGAGGAACAAAAGTCCCACATAAAAAACCACATACCTTAAGATCAAGCGGCTTTGGAGGTCAGTGATTCAATGCGTGAATCGTACTCCCCTTAATGTTGGTCCATCGTCGAAGCAAATCAGGCGGCACAGTTACATGTAAGGGCGTCAGAAAGTGAATTACGCACGTTGCTCCACGCGAAGATAATTGCGCAACAGGAGTGGCGCATTGTCTGAAGAGAGTACACGTTCCGGGTTTCCTACACACACAGTTCCGCTGCGGCAAAGATAACAGGTGCATCACATTGTGCGACTGAAATGGCGCGGCAACTGGAAACATGCCAGGGACAGAAACATTCTTGTGCGAAAAACGTTTCAATTGCGCACAGATTGACTGTGATCTTCAAGCTACGACTCTTGTCAGTAAAATGTCTTACATATTCAGCGTGAAATTCTAGTGGTATGTAAACCAAATGCGTTTTCTCTTCAATCTGTAGTGAAATGATGCCAGCAATTTGACCAAAGCCGCACAGGCGTAGGTGATGCTGAGCGGGAGGTACAAATGTTGCACCACGCGATTTCCATGTTTTCAGCAATCTGAAAGAACATCGGAACGAAAGGGATTTTCCAATGATGTGGACGTTCACACAGCGGTTGTAGAATGGCTCTGTGATCAAGAAACGTATTTCTGTAATCGAGGTCTTGAATGATAGAAGTGTTTCAAACGTTGGTTGCAGAGACTTCGTGGCTATGTTGAAAAATAATGTCGAATATGTGTGTCACTTTCAAGTGTAGTGCAACATCCAGTAAATATTACTTGACTTTCCGTAATAACTTGTAACTTAGTTTTTGGTACCCCTAGAAGCTGAATTGTGTTTGTTGAATCTGAGAACGCAAAACATCTTTAATTGGTGTGGTACATGCATTTCGACCCGACGAACATGAGTCAGTGAGTGAGCGAGGTAGCTACACTATGATCAAAAGTATCCGGACACCTGGCTGAAAATGACTTGCAAGTAATGCTGCAATTCAGTATGGTCTAGGCCCACCCTTAGCGTTGATGACAGCTTCCACTCTCGCAGACATACGTTCAGTAAGCTGCTGGAAGGTTTTTTGGGCAATGACAGCCCATTCTTCACGGAATGCTGCACTGAGGAGAGGTATCGATGTCGGTCGGTGAGGCCTGGCACGAAGTCAGCGTTCCAAAACATCCCAAAGGCGTTCTATAGGATTCAGGTCAGGACTCTGTGCAGGCCAGTCCATTAAACGGATGTTACTGTCGTCTAACCACTCCGCCACGAGCCGTGCATTATGAACAGGTGCTCGATCGTGTTTAAAGATGCAATCGACATCCCCGAATTGCTCTTCAACAGAGGGAAGTAAGAGAGTGCTTAAAACATCAGTGTAGGCATGTGCTGTGATAGTGCCACGCAAAAGAAGGGGTGCAAGCCCCCTCCATGAAAAACACGACCACACCGTAACACCACTGCCTCCGAATTTTACTGTTGGCACTACACACGCTGGCAGATGACGTTCACCGGGCATTCGCCATCCCCATATCCTGTCATCTGATCGCCACATTGTGTACCGTGATTCGTCACTCCACACAACGTTTTTCCACTGTTCAATCGTCCAATGTTTACGCTCCTTACACCAAGCGAGGCGTCGTTTGACATTTACCAGCGTGGTATGTGGCTTATGAGCAGCCGCTCGACCACGAAATCCATGTTTTCTCACCTCCCGCACAACTGTCATAGTACTTGCAGTGGATCCTGATGCAGTTTGGAATTCCTGTGCTATGATTTGGATAGATGTCTGCCTATTGCACATTACGACCCTCTTCAACTGTTGGCGGTTTCTGTCAGACAACAGACGAGGTCGGCCTGTATGCATTTGTGCTATATATGTCCCTTCAGGTTTCCACTTCGCTGTGGCATTGGAAACAGTGGACTTACGGATGTTTAGGAGTATGGAAATCTCGCGTACAGAAGTATGACACAAGTGACACCCAATCACCTGACCACGTTCGAAGACCGTGAGTTGCACGGAGCGCCCCATTCTGCTCTCGCACGATGTCTAATGTCTACTGAGGTCTCTGATATGGAGTACCTGGCAGTAGGTGGCAGCACGATGCAGCTAATATGAAAAACGTATGTTTTTGGAGGGTGTCCGAATACTTTGATCAGATAGTGTAGATGCAGAAGAGAGATTCATACCGGTAGTAACGTGAGTCAGGAGTTTACAACGTTTAAATCCATCTGAAACTTATGCCTTGATTTACAAGTATGCGGAAGATATTTTTGTTGGTCTATGTCCCACATTGGCGCAGGGTCGGTATGGTTAGGAACGGGTCTGGCCTGGTTCTCTTAAGTGGTGGCCGCATGCCCTTCGTGTAGCCATGACATTACCACACCTCCGTCCTCGTGCTGTCTGCGTGTCGTGGTACGCTTGTGAAAGTGAGCGAAAGTTTTCCAAATGTTTGTGAATGGTGCACTGAGGCGGGATTTGCATACCAGCCCGGTATTCACCTAGAGGAATGTTGGAAACCGACTAAAAACCACATCCAAGCTTGCCGGCACACTGACTTTCGTCTTTAAACCGCAGGGCGGATTTGATACGGGACCGGCACATCACTCCGTCCCTACAGTAGCGCTTTAACACGGACAACTTCCGGGCGGGTTTATGTGGAAGGTATGGTCTGGTGAAATCGGATGAATTGTTTGAAACACCCTGCATCACCTTGAGTGCTTTAGTATTGTTGTTTCTGGAGCTCCACTCAACGAGAGTCCGTCACGGTGGCCAAGGGTCTTCGCAACCACTGACCCTGATCTCAAACCAGCTCACAGCATCACACCGAAAATGTTTCTCGAAACCTTACGATTTACAGAGCACTCGCCTTTTGTCATTAAACTGTCAAAAAAGCTACGATGAAGACAAAATGGGAGCTTACCGAAAATCGAACCATCTTTGTGGCCGTTCAGGATTTTCTAACAGGTACCACTCAACACGTACGCACCAACGACGGATATGTACATGATTAGACTAGCAATTCACTAGGACAGGTAGAAGGTTTACCATAGCGCATAAATGTTGTTCGTGTTTAGTGTTTTTACCAGGACTAGTTGGGTACATAACGGGCGTGAACACCGTCAGATGTTGAGTGATCACTGAAGGACAGGGAGATGCCGCTTACTCGTGTCAGACAGCGTCATCACCACCTGACACAGTCATCAAGAAGCTCATTGTGGGTCTCCATTTGGTCGGTTGGTCAAATCGTGCATTATCCACATTTATGAGGCATTCAGATGTGACTAGAACCCTGCTTTGGACTAGAAAAGTGACGACAGGCATATTCGTCGTCAAGTTGCAGGTCAACCATATCCGACCCTTATCGAGGGAGAATCGTCGTACTGTGTATCAAGCATATCGCAGCCTCTTCAGATCTGTTCCTGCCGCGCTACAACAAGAAATGGACGCCGTGAAACATTCTGTGTCAATCCATTTCACTGATCGGAAACTAGCAGCAGCTGGTTTAAGGAATTACCGTCCTATGCGTAGGCTGCGGTTAACATCACAGGACAAAGAGCTGCATTTTGAATGGTTAGTAATCGGGAAGAACAGACTGCAGATGAAAGGCGCCATGTTGCATTCAGTGATGAATCGCTGTTCTCCACTAGTCCGGATGACCGTCATCGGCGAGTATGGAGACGGCCCGCCGGCCGCTGTACTCGAGCGGTTCTAGGCGCTTCAGTCTGGAACCGCGCTGCTGCTACGGTCGCAGGTTCGAATCCTGAATCGGCATGGATGTATGTGAGGTCCTTTAGTTAGGTTTAAGTAGTTCTAGGCCCGGGACTCTGATGACCTCAGATGTTAAGTCCCATAGTGCTTAGAGCCATTTGAACCATTTGGAGGAGGCCTGAGAAGAGGACCCATTCTTCCAATGTTTTTTTGCAGAGACACAGCAGTGTTACACCTACCGTCATGGTGTGGGGTATGACTTCTGGTCACGCCTGGTTGTGACTGAGGGAAATGACGGCACAACTTTGTGATTACGTAGGCTTTCCCGGCGTAATAAGTCTTGAAAGTCTCTTCGGGTTTGCTGCCGGACCCTAAAATCAACTTGACTCGATATTTCGGCGATCCAGCTGGTCGCCATCTTCAGGAAAATGTTGCTTCTGCTGATGAGTCCCGCTGAGAACTGATGCCAGGCTGCAAATCTACGTCCTATATATGAGAGACAATGGGTTTCCTCTTAGCAAGTCGTGGAATCAAAATTGAACGTTCTTCGGTGTGGCCCTGAGTGCGATATATCGTTGCCAGCAGTGTTCAACTAAGGGCGGCGCCACCTCCTTGTCTTGGAGGGCAGCATCCGTGATGGGCAGCGCATGCGCCGTGTACTGAACCGTGGCCTATATAGGACGTCGATTTGCAGCCTGGGGTCAGTTCTCAGCGGGACTCATCAGCAGAAGCAGCATTTTCCTGAAGATGGCGACCAGTTGGATCGCCGAAATATCGAGTCAAGTTGATTTTAGGATCCGGCAGCAAACCCGAAGAGACTTTCAAGACGGCACAACTTTGTCTCGCTGAACCCCCACCCAAAAAAAAAAAAAAAAAAACAAAAAACCAAAAAAAGTTTATCGCTTACATTTTCGCTAATCATGCAGTAAAACTTCAGCACTCGGACGACGTTTTAATTTATTACTTCCGTACTGCTAACTCTATTCGCAACACATTTTACAGACTGCATGCAGTTATGACACTGAATTTATCTGCAAAATTATGTCATTGTACAACATACATTCCAGGAGACATGACGTCGCAATCATTGAGAAGCGTGAGAAGCTAGTTTCTTTGCGTCCGCAACCGTAAAAGTTTTACGTATATCACCTAAAATATCTAAAACATTAAATCATTTGTAAAGTAATCAGACGTTTGAAGTAGTTTTATATATGAGTGTCCGGGTCTTTACAGAAGCAGTAGGTGGGAAGGGCAAACCGTCACCGGTACGTTACGCACTTTCGAATGCGGAAACAATGTCTGTTCGCTTCACAAAGAGCAGTGGTGCCAATTCGCCTGCACTCTTTCTCAGTCCGTTCTGGTGATAAATTAATTTAGTTTTGCGTCCTGGCTACCATCCAGAAGTGGTGAGCTATATTTATGCCCAGGTGGAAGGGCGATGTTGTCTGGTGTTACATGATACGGTGTAGCTCATGCAGTGGAGGGAACCATTGTCCCGCTTTTGGACGCTTCTGCATTGTCTGTTGTTTATTGTTCTTCTGCGGTTATTTACAAGGAAGAATGAAAAATGAGGTATCTCTGATGACAAATGCTCTTCAGTAGGAAGGTGTGTAATATGTAAATAACAAAAAACAAGAGCTACTTGTATCCATAACCACACCGAAATGATTTTCTCATTGTTGGGAAACCGGCGCTATGAAGTAAATTTATGAAAGATTCTTCAGAAAATTATACCTGACAGTGAAAATGAAATAGTAGTAAAGTCAACACAACAAAGAATCTTAAAAAAATAAGTCGATTATCTTCACCAAAGCTTTAAAGTTTACACAATTTCGCGTCGTCATCGTCATGTACTTGAAACGTAGCTATTGTAAAGGAACAAGTGTAGAACGTCTTGTGTTTTAAGGAGAAATTTTTGGATTATCCTGCCACATCAATGACTTACTTTCTTTAATTTTTTTATTTTTTGCAATGGTGGGGATGTACTGAGAAACACTTTGTACTGAACCTAACCAGGTTAAAGCAAGTGTGTCTTCCACAGACCACTAGCTTCACACTGATGACATCCGACATTCCAGATGGGACATTTTCTGTGTACCAAAAGGTAGTCACACTGAACATTTGTACATATAACTTGGATATACTGTATTCAGTGTTGTATCAAAAATTTCTGTATGTTATTTATATTTCTCACAATTACAAGTTACTCTTGTATAAGTAATTTATAAAAAGCGTGTAGTACATGATAGACGATGTAAGGAGATGTTACATGTTTTAAAAAGGTACACATGTATCAAAAACAGAACTTGATTTGAGAAATAATATTTTTGAGAATGTACGTTCTGTATATTGTAGACCGTGAGAAAACTAAAAAGAGCAGGGAAACGAAACATTTGAGATACGATACAAAAGAATGTTGCAAACTGAGTGAACACATAAAATAAAACAAAATGAGAATATCCTGGTGAATCGGCAAGGAAAGGAATGTATGAAAAACACCAACTAAGAGAAATAATAGGATAACAAAGGATATGAGTTAAGACAACAGGGTAGAATTCAGTGGTTCTTGTGCGAGCAGTAGTTGCAGAGGAAGACCGGGAATGTAATGTGTAGGACAAACAATGCAATTATGAGATGAAGAGGTTGTCACAGGTTAATAAATCGTGAAGGACCTCATCAAACCAGTCATAAGACTGACAAAACTGATTAAGAAAATTTAAAAATCTGCAAATGACAAACTAGCATAAACTCCCGGGAATGGTACGGCAACGTCCACACATTCAGGGTCCCGCAGCAAGGTGATCTGCTCAAATAACTGTTGACAGACTGTCTGTAGGGTGCCTCCGGAGCGGAATTTAAAGAACAATAGAGTCGACGCAGTACCTCACGCAGCATTCTCGAGAGGTGATCGCTTCCTCCATGTGTTACGCGCAGCATTCTGAGACAGCTGAATTAACGCTGTAGTTCCTGTGTCCCACAAAGAAGCTTTCAGGCTTGCGGGTTCGGAACTATTCGTAACTGCTACAGTGGAATAGGTGGATAATACGAGTAGCAAGGAAGATTGACAGAATGAAGAAGGCTTGCGGTGGATCGATTGAAGGGCGTCTAGTGTAGACGCAGTGGAGTGAAAATTTCTGAGTAATTACTGGAACGACGATAACGGGGTGTGTTAGAATCAAATCAGGTGATGCTGAGGGAATTAGGAAATGAGACACAAAAATTAGCAACAAGTTACAGGCAGCAAAATAGATGACATCAGAAGTGGATTTAAAATACAGCGTGTCCCACTGAAACCTCCCTGATTACAAGGACCAAGGAGAGACAAATCACATTAAGTGCCAAGTATCGTCGCCAGAGTGCACCATGGTGGCATGAAGTGAAAATGGCGACTCCACAGCAACTCTCGCAAGCAGTAGTGTGGTTTGCAGAAACAAAAACGCCGATTATTGTGCAAAGAAATTATCGTCGTGTGTATGAATGTGATCCAACTGATATGAAAACAATCAAGGAATGGTATAGGAAGTTTCTGGCAGCAGGAAGTGTTCTTAAACATTCTGGTGATGCACGTTACGGAGTTTAAGAAGAGACAGTGGAGGACATCAGATAAATGTTTCCCAGAAGCCCACGTAAGTCAATTCGTAGAGCATCTAGGCAACTTGATGTAACTCAATCAACATTGCGTCGTGTAGTTCACCAGCATCTTCATGTGTGTGCTTACAAAGTGCAAATTCTGCATCTGAAGCTGAACGACAAATCACTCCGACAACAATTTGCTGCGGAGATGCTGCAGCGTATTGATATGGATGCCAGCTTCCTGGAAAGATGTTTATTCTCAGATGAGGTAACCTATCGCCTATCAGGAAGGGTTAATAGGCACAATGTTCGAATATGGGGTTCGCAAACTCGGCACGTTGTCATTGAACATGTTCATGATAGCCCTAAACTAAATGTCTGGTGCGGGCTATTCGCAAGTTCCTGGATAGGAAATTTCCCAGTCGTTGGATCGGACGCAGGGCATCCATTGCCTGGCCACCACGTTCACCCGACATTATGCTGCTTGATTTCTTCATGTTGGGATTCGTGAATGACCGCGTGTACGTGACCAAAGTGGACGATGTTCCTACGTTGCGACATCGTATCACTAATGCGATTGCAACAATAACAGAGGAAATGTTACAAAGAACTTGGCAAGAAATTGAATATATACTCGATGTTCGTCGTGCTACAAATTGTTCACGTGTAGAGGTGTATTGATGATAAATAAATAAATTTTTTGGGATGCTCTACAATGTGGTGCATTTTTCATTGTCGTATCTGCTGTGGTTTTTCTTCCCTGGGCCTTTCAGATCAGGGAGGTGTGAGTGGGACACCGTGTAGATACTGTTGGTAGCAAGAAAAGGCTTTTCTTTTAAATGTCAAGAAATTCCTGTAACTACCACAAACTATTTATCTGCAAGTATTTGTTTGATTTTTTTTTCTTTTTTTGCGATAGGCTTCTGACTGCTTTGATGTGGCCCACCATGAATTCCTCTCCTGTGCCAAACTCTTCATCTCAGAGTAGCACTTGTAATCTACTACTTCAATTATTTGCCAGGTGTTTTCCAATCTCTGCTTCCTATACTGCTTTAAACCTTTACAGCTCCCTCTAGTACTATAGAAGTTATTCCGTGATGTCTTAATGGATGTCCTACCATCCTGTCCTTCTTTCTTTTAGTGTTTTCCATATAGTCCTCTTCTCGCCGATTCTCTGGAGAACCTCCTCATTACTTACATATCAGTCCAATTTTCAACATTCCTCTGCAGCACGTTGCCTTGTATTTAAATGAAATGTCGACTGTAAATCGCTCAAATAAGGTTATAGAATGAGATTTTCACTCTGCAGCGGAGTGTGCGCTGATATGAAACTTCCTGGCAGGTTAAAACTGTGTGCCCGACCGAGACTCGAACTCGGGACCTTTGCCTTTCGCAGGCAAGTGCTCTACCATCTGAGCTACCGACGCACGACTCACGCCCGGTCCCCACAGCTTTACTTCTGCCAGTACCTCGTCTCCTACCTTCCAAACTTTACAGAAGCTCTCCTGCGAACCTTGCAGAGCTAGCACTCCTGAAAGAAAGGATATTGCGGAGACATGGCTTAGCCACAGCCTGGGGGATGTTTCCAGAATGAGATTCTCACTCTGCAGCGGAGTGTGCGCTGATATGAAACTTCCTGGCAGATTAAAACTGTGTGCCCGACCGAGACTCGAACTCGGGACCTTTGCCTTTCGCGGGCAAGTGCTCTACCATCGGAGCTACCGAAGCACGACTCACACCCGGTACTCACAGCTCACATATTGCGGAGACATGTCTCCGCAATATCCTTTCTTTCAGGAGTGCTAGTTCTGCTTGGTTCGCAGGAGAGCTTCTGTAAAGTTTGGATGGTAGGAGACGAGATACTGGCAGAAGTAAAGCTGTGAGTACCGGGCGTGAGCCGTGCTTCGGTAGCTCAGATGGTAGAGCACTTGCCCGCGAAAGGCAAAGGTCCCTAGTTCGAGTCTCGGTCGGGCACACAGTTTTAATCTGCCAGGAAGTTTCATATCAGCGCACACTCCGCTGCAGAGTGAGAATCTCATTCTGGAAACATCCCCCAGGCTGTGGCTAAGCCATGTCTCCGCAATATCCTTTCTTTCAGGAAAGCTAGTTCTGCTTGATTCGCAGGAGAGCTTCTGTAAAGTTTGGAAGGTAGGAGACGAGATACTGGCAGAAGTAAAGCTGTGAGTACCGGGCGTGAGCCGTGCTTTGGTAGCTCAGATGGTAGAGCACTTGCCCGCGAAAGGTAAAGGTCCCTAGTTCGAGTCTCGGTCGGGCACACAGTTTTAATCTGCCAGGAAGTTTCATATCAGCGCACACTCCGCTGCAGAGTGAGAATCTCATTCTGGAAACATCCCCCAGGCTGTGGCTAAGCCATGTCTCCGCAATATCCTTTCTTTCAGGAAAGCTAGTTCTGCTTGGTTCGCAGGAGAGCTTCTGTAAAGTTTGGAAGGTAGGAGACGAGATACTGGCAGAAGTAAAGCTGTGAGTACCGGGCGTGAGTCGCGCTTCGGTAGCTCAGATGGTAGAGCACTTGCCCGCGAAAGGCAAAGGTCCCGAGTTCGAGTCTCGGTCGGGCACACAGTTTTAATCTGCCAGGAAGTTTCAAGGTTATAGAAGTTTTTAAATTTTGAGTGTGTGCCTGTCGGCCCAAATCTCAAATGCGTTATGTTTTATTTCTGTCCAATCTCCACACGTCTACCCTGTATAGATTGGTCCGATAAGATGCAGCAGACAAGTAATGGTAGTTTAAGTTGACCGCTCTACTTTTTTCAGCACAGAAGACCGGTTTTTGAATATTGCACGTAGCCATTCAGTACGACATTTAATTTTCATTCAGTGCCTCGCCCTGAAGCAACATTGGTCCCCAGGTATGTTATTTCGAGCAATTCTTGCGCCGTTCAGAGCTCTCCTGCTCTGAATGTTGTCCTGTCTGCTTGTAGCCGTAACTTACGTTTCTCAAATACTGAAATGCAAACTGCAAATTTCGTAGACTACAGTTACCCTGTTCTTAAACAACTTCCAACGAATCTGCAAACCGGCAGGACTGCTTGCCTGATACGACAACTATGCGATGTTGCGGTGCCCGTGTGTTCAGAAGTATGATGCAATGTTCCCTGAACAGGAACATACATAATGAACGTACGAGTACTGTCTGTAGACACGTTGTTGACGACATATGAAAGTTTGGTTCTGGCCGTGAGTCGTGCTTGGACTGGATAGGATTGATTTGGGGGAAGAGACCGAAGAGCGAAGTCATCGGTCTCGTCGGATTAGGGAAGGAAGTCGGCCGTGCCCTGTGAAAGGAACCCATTCCGGCATTTGCCTAAAGCGATTTACGGAAATCACGGAAAACCTAAATTAGGATGGCCGGACGCGGGATTGAACGGTCGTACTACGGAATGCGAGTCCAGTGTGCTAACCACTGCGCCATCTCGCTCGGTTGAGTCGTGCTTAGGTAGCCTAATCGTAAGGCGACCGCTCGCAATAAGCGGGAAATCCGGGTTCGACTCCCGATCCGGTACTAATTTTCATTGTCATCATTACATTTTCTAGCCGACGCTTGTCCATAATCACAAATGCAAACACATTTCATGTGCATGTTTGATATACCAGACACATCAATGACATACGAAATAGTATCAATTAGCTCGAGTTGGCTCGCTTGGATCTCTTCAATTTTGTGATTGTATGGGAACCCATCAGCGGAAACCATTCGAATAATCGCATGAATTGTTTCTCGTACAAACACATTCTTCAAATTTTCTTCTGACACTTTATCTGCAATACAGAAAAAGATGTAACTATGTTAATTTTTCCACACCGCGTGTAGCTCGTACTCTCTCTCTCATTTATTGATAATATTACCGTTCCAAAACGTGTGGTCATTCCGTTCTACATTTGTTTCATTTCCAAGTGTCGTCTTGTCTTTCAGTGTTTTCACTCGAGACTGCGTTAATACTCTTCCTTTTAGGCACCGAAGACTGGAAGGGTTGTTGTTGTGGTCTTCAGTCCAGAGACTGGTTTGTTGCAGCTCTCCATGCTACTCTATCCTGTGCAAGCTTCTTCATCTACCAGTACCTACTGCAACCAACATCCTTCTGAATCTGTTTAGTGTATTCATCTCTTGGTCTACCTCTACGATTTTTACCCTCCGCGCTGCCCTCCAATACTAAATTGGTGAACCTTGATGCCTGAGAATATGTCCTACCAACTGATCCCTTCTTCCAGTCAAGTTGTGCCACAAATTTCTCTTCTCCCCAAGTCTATTCAATACCTCCTCATTAGTTATGTGATCTACCCATCAAACTTCAGCATTCTTCTGTAGCACCACATTTCGAAAGCTTCTATTCTCTTTTTGTCTAAACTATTTATCGTCCACGTTTCACTTCCATACATGGCTACACTCCATACAAATACTTTCAGAAAAGGCTTCCTGATAAAAAATGGCTCTGAGCACTATGGGACTTACCTTCTAAGGTCATCAGTCCCTTAGAACTTAGAACTACTTAAACCTAACTAACCTAAGGACATCACACACATCCATGCCCGAGGCAGGATTCGAACCTGCGACCGTAGCAGTCGCGCGGTTCCAGACTGTAGCGCCTTTAACCGCTTGGCCACTCCGGCCGGCGCTTCCTGACACTTAAATCTATTTTCGATGTTAACAAATTTCTCTTCTTCACAAAAGCTTTCCTTGCCATTGCCAGTCTGCATTTTATATCCTCTCTACTTCGACCATCAAGAGTTATTTTGCTCCCCAAATAGCAAAGCCCATTTACTACTTTAAGTGTCTCATTTCCTAATCTAATTCCCTCAGCATCACCCGATTTAATTCGACTGCATTACATTATCCTCGTTTTGCTTTTGTTGATGTTCATCTTATATCCTCCTTTCATGACACTCTCCATTCCGTTCAACTGCTCTTCCAAGTCCTTTGCTGTCTCTGACAGAATCACAATGTCATCGGCGAACCTCAAAGTTTTAATTTCTTCTCCATGGATTTTAATTCCTACTCCGAATTTTTCTTTTGTTTCCTTTACTGCTTGTTCAATATACAGATTGAATTATATCGGGGAGAGGCTATAACCCTGTCTCACTCCCTTCCCAACCGCTGCTTCCCTTTCATGTCCCTCTACTCTTATAACTGCCATCTGCTTTCTGTACAAATTGTAAATAGCCTTTTGCTCCCTGTATTTTACCCCTGCCACCTTCAGAATTTGAAAGAGAGTATTCCAGTCAACATTGTCAAAAGCTTTCTCTAAGTCTACAAATGCTAGAAACGTATGTTTGCCTTTCCTTAATCTATTTTCTAAGATAAGTCGTACGGTCAGGATATAGTTCACTAAATATCCTTTTGTAGGTCTCCCTTCAATATTTGTTGGCTTTTCATTACCATTAACACAATCGAGCTGAAATTCTCACAGACGCAAATTACAAGGACAACATTCTTCACTTTCGTTCTTTCATAGATTATAATAACGTATTTTCCTTATGTTCGGATTCAAAAATTACGATCCTACGATTTCCATTCTGCAGGAGTCTAAAATCTCACACCCATAACACCCAGACCTACCCCAGCGTATATCCGTTGTATGAACAGACCAACGGCAAACGAAGTTTGAGGCAGAGCTGGAGGTTTGCTGAAAGTGTCTAATGGTTAAAGCGATGGCTCACGATAAGGCCAGGAAATACTGATACTGGTGTGGCACAAATTTTCAATCCGCATTACATATGCAAACTCCGTTACAGAAGCAGGGTTGTAGACACAGACACGCAGTGTAGAGGTGTATGAGAAAAGTAATGAGATTGCCAACACACCGAGTGATCTGGCAGCGCTGTGCCGTTCTGCTTGTGTAGACCGGTGTGTCCATCCCTTCCAGATGCACACTGTCAGTGAGAGTTTCAGATTTGCAGAGCAGTCACGTGGTTTTTGAGAGCGCCATCAGCGAAGTTGTGTTTTTGTTGTGTGTTGCGAAAGTGGAACAGAGGAATTTGGAGCAACGCTATGCCATCAAGTTTTGTGTTGAACTTGTGGAATCCACGAGCGTGACCCTTGAAAAGTTGAAACAGGTCTATGGGGAACATTGCTTATCAAGAGCACAAGTTTTTCGCTGGAAGGCCGAGAACACAATGAAGATGAACGTCGCTAAGGGAGACCTCTTGTGAAATTGCTCCTTCAGGACAAACTGTCATTTAAGTGTTTTACAAAGATGTCCTTGGATGGTTTAAAAAAAGGGTGAATCGAGTCAGACCGAACATTTCAGGCAAGAGGATCATGACGACGCTCGATGCCATAAGGTCACTTCAATCAAGGAATTTTTGACCTCAAAAGGCATTCCTGTTGTTCCACAGCCCCCTATTCACCTGATATGAGTCCTTGTGATGCTTTTCTTTTCATTAAATTGAAAAATGTCTTGAAAGGACGTCATTTTGGGACTCTGGAGAACATTCAAGAGAATGTGGCCGACATGAAGGGGATCATGTTGTTGTTTGAAAAAAAAAAGAGAACTATAGTAGAAAGTCAGTCTCATTACTCTTCTTACACAAATGTCACACACTTTTTCTTCGGAATTGCAGATAATGTGTCAGAAAAAATTTAAAGACTCTGTCTGTACGAGAAACAATTTACGTGATGATGCGAATGGTTTCCGCTGTGGGCTTCCCATAAAACGGCAAAACTGAAGAGATCTAAGCGAGGCAACTTGAGTTAATTGATATTATTTGATGTGTCAATATCTCTGGTACATGAGGCAAGCAGTCCTGCCGGTTTGCTGATTCGTTAGAAGTCTTTAAACAGAGTAACTACAGTCTACGAAACTTACGGTTTGCACCTCAGTATCAGTGAAACAAAAGTTATAGGAAGGACAACATTCAGGGCAAGCGAGTTGTGAACGACGCAGGAACTGCTCGAAATAATATATCTGGGAACCAACGTTACTTCAAAGTGGGGCTCTGTAATTAAAAATAAATGTCGTATTGAATGGGTACGAGCAATGTTCAAAAAACGGCCTTCTGTGCTGAAAACACTATAAGCGTTCAAATTAAACTACAACTACTTGCCTGCTTATTATCACGGCGTTCATAGACGGGGTAGACGTGTGGAGATTGAGTGACGCCATAGCAGAAATGAAACAACACCTTTGAGATGTAGACCGATAGACAGACACTCTGAATTCCAAATTAAGATATTTCGATAAAATTTTGAGAAGTCCTAGGGAAGTTAACGACATCAACAAAAGAGAACTTGAGTAAGTCGGTCGTGGGGGCTATAGATTCTTAAAGCCAACAGTTCAAGGTGAAACTGTAGGCAGAGTTGGCGTGGGAGGAGAAGGATCTGACAGCACAAAATGAAATTATGGTGCGTTCCGGCGATGCACAAAGACAAAGTTAACGGTTTGGCACTTCTAAGAGAAAGTCACTGAGCATCTGTATGAGATAGACTGTTTGACAGAGGATTCAGCCACAAAGCCGAAGTGCACACCTGGAAGTCACTCTGCCCCTGTTGATTTCACACAGTTCGGCAAGACTTTCTCAACATCTCCAGCTTCAGTGTAATAGTAGTAATATAAGTAGCAGTAGTGGTGGTATTGGTAGTGTTGTCTACAGCCTGAAGACTGGTATTAATGCATCTGCCGGCAGAAGACCATCCCCAACGCAAGGAGCACAGAACCAGCTGCGCGTTGTCTCTCTAACGGCTTTCGGGGGCGACAAAAATTTAATTTTTAGAATTTAATATAATTATTGATGGAATTTAAAAATTTAAAATGTTGTCTTAGTCTACTCATTAAGAGACGTAAAATTATGATAAAAGTTTAACACAATAAGAGAAGTAATAAAGTTAGAAAGTATGCAATGCCCTGAAGCAGCTTAACTCACGGCGCGCAAATTTCGCAGACTGTATTCAATCATTATTTGAGAATGAGAGCACTTAGCGACTTCCAACAAACTTTACACACAATTTCAAGCCTTTTCTAAACTTTTTCCTACTATCTCTCACAAAATAATGAAAGAAAACTGTGCGGCTAGTCCCGGCGGAGGTTCGAGTCCTCCCTCGGGCATGGGTGTGTGTGTTTGTCCTTAGGATAATTTAGCTTAAGTAGTGTGTAAGCTTAGGGACTGATGACTTTAGCAGTTAAGTGCCATAAGATTTCACACACATTTGAACATTTGAATGAAGGAAAATTTTTTTATCGCTTACTACATTTTCGCTGTCCATGCAGTAAAACTTCAGCAATAGGATGCGTTTCTAATTTCTTACTTCTTTATTTTTGGCTCTATTCGCAACACATTTCGCAGGCAGTATCCGCATACGGCACTGAATCTATCCGCAAAATCATATAATTTACTTGACATAGTTCACGAGATATGACGTTATAAACATCGAGATGCGTGAAAAACTTGACTATACGAGTATTTGATCATGAGAGCATTTAGCGACTTACAGACTAAGTTTAAATATAATTTAAAACCTTTTCTCGTTTACATCCTTAACGTCAAATATTTAACACATTAATTAATCAGACATCTGAAACTGTTTTGTACACGGGAGGACGATCCTTTAAAAAGATCGGGGCTGAGAGGCGTTTACTGGTTGAATACAAAAGTATGTATCGAACGTTGCCTCTCATTTTACAGGGCGACTACTATACAGTGTAGCGGACAGAAGCTCTTAGACTTGAAGCTGTTGTCTTTTTGAGTAGCGGGCAGCGAACTCCGCGACCTGGAAGTGGTCCATCACGCCACGAGCAGTCCCCACGCCTGGCGTCCACGCGCCTATAAAGGCCGCTCCAGCCAACGCTGACAGCGGCGGATGGCGTGTTGTATCTGTACATTATCCGCCGCAGCGGCCAGCGCTTTCACTGTCTGGAGTCAGCCTTCTGTTGCGTCTCTAAACGTTCTCGCGTCACGAACATCGCATGCAAAGTCACAACATTCCTCGTATTTTATACTCTATGTAAGGTATCCGAGCCGGCCGGTGTGACCGGGCGCGGTCGCTTCTAGGCGCTACAGTCTGGAACCGCGCGACCGCGGCGGTCGCAGGCTCGAATCCTGCCTCGGGCATGGATGTGTGTGATGTCCTTAGGTTAGTTAGGTTTAAGTAGCTCTAAGTTGTAGGGGACTGATGACCTCGGCAGTTAAGTCCCATAGTGCTCAGAGCCATTTGAACCATTTTTTAAGGTATCGGAAGGACATATTTGGCCAGACGATATTGCGCAAGGTGATTATTTTGTCGTATGCGGCAAATAATGAGAATATCTGTATCGATCGAGATAATACAGAGTTTTTCAACAAAACGATGTACTTTTCTCAGTGTCAACTGATTGCTCGCAAACAAAATGGTTCAAATGGCTCTGAGCACTATGGGACTCAACTGCTGTGGTCATAAGTCCCCTAGAACTTAGAACTACTTAAACCTAACTAACCTAAGGACATCACACACATCCATGCCCGAGGCAGGATTCGAACCTGCGACCGTAGCGGTCGTGCGGTTCCAGACTGTAGCGCCTTTAACCGCTCGGCCACTCCGGCCGGCCTGCTCGCAAACAGCGTAACCAAGCCGGAACTACAAGTCCTTCTGTGTGTATGTAAGAAATCCTTATATGCTGCCACTGTAGCTCCATTGTTGTCGTTAGAGCGGATTTCAGTGTTTACTTTCCGAGCCTTTTGGGAAAGAATTTAGTGCCCGCGGTCTATCTGACCGCAATAAATTTCATGCTTTGTTCGCTCGTGAAGAGTGGTTTCCCTTGTTCGTGGTAAAGGAAACTTCCTGCGCTTACTGAGTGTCCTGGGCAGCCCGTATAGGTTGAGACTTTTCAGTGACGTCAGTGAGGTTCCTGTGAATGTTAGTGCTGTATCGTCCGAACAAAACACAGCCAGGGAAAAAGCACCAAAGGCGTAAAGATGGGAGCTGGTGCCAGTGTCATAGGGACCCAGCACTTGAGAGATTTCCATCAGCTCCACGGACGCCAGTGAGGATGAAGATGTCGACTTCGCCTCGGCCAATTGCCGGCCGAGTACAATCCGCCAATGACCGGACGACAACGGACAGAAACCTACTCGGAAGACAGAAGACCAGCTCTCTCACACTTGGTTATGGAACATCGTCCAGTCGTCCTGACTTAGACAGGGAACGTAGTTTAGTGAACTCTCAAAAACGAACAGACAATTGTTGTAAATGGCATTTGATATGTACTGTGAAGTTGACTTACGATTATTTGCACTTTGTCATTGAGGGCCTTTTTTTGTATTATGTGCAGTGTAGCTGACTTCATTGTTCAACAAGTCACATAGATAGGTCAACCTTTTTTACTCATTTGAGTGCCTTTGTTACTAATTTGTTGAAATGGTGTAGAAACTACGTTCTCCTATCCCGTTACCCGACCCTTGGGCACAGCTGTGTAATAGTGGCAGAGAGAAATTGTTTTAGGGCACCAGAAACCCTTTCACGAACTCACAAACTCTGCCTACCGTAGCAACAGCGGCAACTCGGTCTCCACAGAATTGGCGACGAGGGTTTACAAAAGTTAGAATGTAAGTTAATCGACCCTCGGGACTCCTTAGCGATATCGTTGCCACAATGGCTAGACTGGATTCGGCCTTAGAGGCGTTCAGGCTTAATCCCACGGATGGTAGCTTCGCACCACCGGCCGCTCGGCCAAGTGCGTGAACCAAATGTCCGAACCTGCGGTTCCTCTCGTACTGAGCAGGATTACTATCGCAACGACACAGTCATCAGTAGGGTAAAACTAACCTGTCTCACGACGGTCTAAACCCAGCTCATGTTCCCTATTAGTGGGTGAACAATCCAACGCTTGGCCAGCCTGGAAGCAGTACCTTTCAGAGAATGGTGATTAGAGGGAGAAAGGATAGAGGCACATAAAAGAGAGAGAGAGAGAGAGAGAAGGGCAACCCATCTTCACGTGACTCCCATTTCATTATACAACTGGTGGTACTTCTCTAATTTTCTCATTCCTAAACTGCACGCTGTGACGTGCCGTGACCTCTGAAGTGAAGTCTGCCGCCTGGGCTGCGTGGTCAGCGTGTCTCACTGCCAGGCATCGGGCCCGGGTTCGATTTCCGGCCGGGTCGGAGATTTTTTCCGCTCGGAGAAGGGGTGCCGTGCCGACCTCATCATCATTTCATCATCATCGACACGCAAGTCGTCCAATGTGATGTCACCTGAAAAGACTTGCAAGTCGGGGCCGAACTTTCCCAGGTGGGGACTCGCTGTCATCAATGCCCTACGATCATTTCATTTCACTGCAGTTGACAGCTGTTAATTGTCGCTTCTTCGGCGTTTTCAATCAGTCCGGAGGCTCCAAATGTACGCAGCCTACTATATTGGTCACTTCCTATTGATGTTGTGCTCTGCAAGCATTTGCAGGCTCTTGACTGATTGAAAAAGCCAAAGAAGCGACCTGTAGAAGCTGTCCATTGCGGTGTACGCAGGGCGAATAATGCATTCAGCACCGCTGTCTCTTCGTGCCGTTTCACAATGTAAGTATAGGGAGGAATGGTTCATCGCAAAATAAGCATCTTACGTGATTTCAGTGAGTCGTCTGTCATCGCAGCAATGCACCACGCCCTGAAGCGGAGTACTGGACTTGGTTTTACTGTGCTGCCTGAGACAGCAGCGGCACTGCGGCCGGCCCCTGTCAGTGGTGCCTGTTGCCGCACGCCTTAACGGGGCGGCCGTGCGCCACGCGAAGTGACTTCCTCTGTCTATCCCAGTGGCTCCCAACCTGTGGGTGATCGGAGAGGGGGAGGGGAGGGGGGGGGAGTAAAATGTAATTTTCTGAAGGGTAAAAGCAAAAGGGTTCGTTGTGTTTCTGTCACGAAACTACTCGTATAGTATTCTTAAAAGATCGCTATTTCGTGAGACTGTAATACTGATTACATATGTTACCAACAAATATATATTTTTTTAAATTTCAAATACTAATATTAACAGGCTAGACAATGTGGTGGAGGTTACAGCTTACGTAAAATTGGTAAGCGGGTCGAAGGCTTCCATCCAGACACTCACTGATCGGTCTGGCCTGGAAACGGAAGACAAAACGAAAGCTGAAATTTTAAATTTAGCATTTGAGAAATCTTTCACGCATCAGGATCGTACAAACATACCGCCGTTTGAGTCTCGTACAGATTCCCGTATGGAGGACATAGTGATAGACATCCCTGAGGTTGTGAAGCAGCTGAATGGGTTGACAATAAATAAATCGCCAGGTCCTGATGGGATTCCAATTCGGTTTTACGGAGAGTACTCTACTGCATTGGCTCCTTACTTAGCTTGCATTCATCGCGAATCTCTTGCCCAACGTAAAGTCCCGAACGACTGGAAAAAAGCCCAGGTGACGCCTGTATATAAGAAGGGTAGAAGGACGGATCCTCAAAATTACAGACCAATATCCTTAACATCGGTTTGTTGCAGGATTCTCGAAAATATTCTCAGTTCGAATATAATGAATTTCCTTGAGACAGAGAAGTTGCTGTCCATGCATCAGCACGGCTTTAGAAAGCATCGCTCCTGCGAAACGCAACTCGCCCTTTTTTCACATGATACCTTGCGAACCATGGATGAAGGGTATCAGACGAATGCCATATTCCTTGACTTCCGGAAAGCGTTTGACTCGGTGCCCCACTGCAGACTCCTAACTTAAGTACGAATATGGGATTGGTTCCCAAATATGTGAGTGGCTCGAAGACTTCTTAAGTAATAGAAACCAGTACGTTGTCCTCCATGGTGAGTGTTCATCGGTGGTGAGGGTATCATCTGGAGTGCCCCAGGGAAGTGTGGTAGGTCCGCTGTTGTTTTCTATCTACATAAATGATCTTTTGGATAGGGTGGAGAGCAATGTGCGGCTGTTTGCTGTGGTGTACGGGAAGGTGTCGTCGTTGAGTGACTGTAGGAGGATACAAGATAACTTGGACAGAATTTGTGATTGGTGTAAAAAATGGCAGCTAACTCTAAATATAGATAAATGTAAATTAATGCAGATGAATAGGAAAAAGGATCCCGTAATGTTTGAATACTCCATTAGTAGTGTAGCGCTTGACACAGTCACGTCGATTAAATATTTGGGCGTAACATTGCAGAGCGATATGAAGTGGGACAAGCATGTAATGGCAGTTGTGGGGAAGCGGATAGTCGTCTTCGGTTCATTGGTAGAATTTTGGGAAAATGTGGTTCATCTGTAAAGGAGACCGCTTATAAAACACTAATACGACCTATTCTTGAGTACTGCTCGAGCGTTTGGGATCCCTATCAGGTCGGATTGAGGGAGGACATAGAAGCAATTCAGAGGCGGGCTGCTAGATTTGTCACTGGTAGGTTCGATCATCAAGCGAGTGTTACGGAAATGCTTCAGGAACTCGGGTGGGAGTCTCTGGAGGAAAGGAGGCGTTCTTTTCGTGAATCGCTACAGAGGAGATTTAGAGAACCAGCATTTGAGGCCGACTGCAGTACAATTTTACTGCCACCAACTTATATTTCGCGGAAAGACCACAAAGATAAGATAAGAGAGATTAGGGCTCGTTCAGAGGCATATAGGCAGTCATTTTTCCCTCGTTCTGTTTGGGAGTGGAACAGAGAGAGTAGATGCTAGTTGTGGTACGAGGTACCCTCCGGTACGCACCGTATGGTGGATTGCGGAGTTTGTATGTAGATGTAGATGAAAGTAATGCATGAACATCTTCCTCACATAGTCGAGCCACTGCACACATTCTTTGATCTTCCTACTATGCATCCATAACAGCGAAATTGAGACATACAAATCATGTATGTTTAAATATTCACGAAAATGTCTTCTCCCATTTGTAAGTGACCCCACAACAGACCAGAAATTGTTTTATTATTGACTTCGCAACAAATAACGAACTGATTGACAGCACAACAATAACGGTCCATGGCTGCTACTCTGTTGTAGGGTCCACACAGGATTATTACTATTATTGTTATTATTATTATTATTGGTAGTGGTCAGACAAAAAGCATTGGCAGCCTAAGGTCTTCCAAGTTTTCGCATTTCAGAAGAAATAATTACAGCATTCCAGTTATTATTCAGTAAGTGTCGTGCACACATTTTAGCTTGGTTGACTTTAAATGGTGCGAGTGAAAGAAGTGTTGCTAGAGAGAGGAGTGCTGCAGAGGAAGAATGTGTGGTAACCCGTGTCTACCCTCAAGTTGGATAGTTATTTTTCTTTTCTGAGCAGGGGTTATAATTAGCAACTGTGATGCACTGAGAATCGCTTCATCATTTTACATTAAAAAAATGTTGTTAGAAAGAAGCAATACCAACTAGCTCATTGACTCATCAGTTCGTGGTTTAATGTAACACCTACAAGTGGAAAATACTAGTAACATTTACCTCTCATGAATTTAAAATTAAAAGTATTCAAAGAAAAATAGTTTTCATTCGAAAGTTTAGTTAGGCTCTAATGTAGATGATGTTGGGGTGGAGACGGGTGCTAGCTAAGCCGGTCGCTGTGGCCGAGCGGTTCTAGGCGGAACCGCGCTGCTGCTACGGTCGCAGGTTCGAATCCTGCCTCGGGCATAGATGTGTGTGATGTCCTTAGCTTAGTTAGGTTTAAGTAATTCTAAGTCTAGGGGACTGATGACCTCAGATGTTAAGTCCTATAGTGCTTAGAGCCATTTAAACCATTTTTGGTGCTAGCTAATATTTGATAGCACTTAGGGTAATGGTCTCAGAAAGGATGGGAACCACTGGTCTAGCCAGACCTCAACCAAGCTCTGCTACGATTTCCTTGTAATTCACTCAGTTTCCTACGAGAGCACAGGAGTTACCCTCTGCTAAATCAGACGGAACAAACACTATAGAACTCATCTACATCTACATGATTACTCTGCTATTCACAATACAGTGCCTGGCAGAGGGTTCAATGAACCACCTTCAAGCTGTCTCTCTACCGTTCCACCCTCGAACGGCACGTGGGAGAAACGAGCAATTAAATTTTTCTGTGCGAGCCCTTATTTCTCTTATTTTATCGTGATGATCATTTCTCCCTATGTAGGTGCCTAGCAACAGAATGTTTTTGCAATGGGAGGAGAAAACTGGTGATTGAAATTTCATGAGAAGATCCCGTCGCAACAAAAAACGCCTTTGTTTTAGTGATTGTCACTCCAATTCACGTATCATATCTGTGACACTATCTCCCCTATTTCGCGATAATACAAAACGAGCTGTCCTTTGTTCTTTTTCGATGTCACCCGTCAGCAGATCATAATGAATCTTAGCAGCAGAGTGAGTGCTCCTCTGAGCTGCTGGACTTCAATGCAGCGAAGCTTGGCCTTACACGCGCGGGGAAATGAGGGCTTCCCAGCAATACAGCGAAGAGCCAAACACTAGTCCTCTCCGTGGATATGAGGCAGATAGATGTCCTGGGTGAAGGGCTGTAACGGGTAAACACAGCTAGGTATTTAGCTGTCTCTCTCAACAGCTGTCTAACACGGCACCAACACGTGAAGAACTGAGGAGAAATGCTGTAGTGAGCCTGCGCTTGGCTTACCCGCTGCTAAGCCCGACGGCTACTCTCGCAAAGTTTTTCCGTATAAGACTTTAGTGGCCCTGTTTTGGAGTACGTAAGTATCGTCTGAGAAAACGTGGTCATAGTTATTACCGATCGCCTGCAGAGGGTGCGATATCGAGCCATCAAACTTCCTTTGCATCTACCTCGGCGGAACCCATCGTATATCTGGAATAATTACCCTTCTTCCGCGACAGGTTTAGGCGATCGGCCAGTGGCTGCTACAAGAAATATTGAACATTACAGAACCGACACATCCTCAATTTGGACACCATAGCGCAGAGCCCCAACTGCTGCCAGAACACCGTGTTGTTCTTTTTTCGTGTATTTCATGACGACCAGAAAGGATAGACAAATAAGAAAAGAACACATAAACGTACAGCGAGAGACTGGAGAAAGAGCCTGCAGGGCTATGCCTTCACCGAAGATAGGGAAGATTGAGGCTAAAAGTGGAGGCTGTCCGCCGCAGCGACAGACCACGTTCCGTTTAATCAGTCCTTAAGCAAGCTCTTCTGAACTACACTAATTCTGGACCATCTCCCCACAAGCAGTTATAATATGGATCCGTTTCTTCTAACTCCCGGCGTTTTACAAATAATGTGAAGTCCATCAGATTGTTCTTAATGATTTGCCACAAACTTGTTTTACCCGAATGAAACAGTCACTAAAAACGTATCGTTACGACAATTCACTCAATAGGTGTTTCTTTGTCACATGAAGAGACATTTCTGCGGTACTGGTTGTAAGTGCGCAAGATCACAGAGTAGGTAGTCAACAACAATTTCTGGATGCTTATCTGGAGCTATGGGTGACTGCCCGCAGGGCACCTTCTCGGGCCCTTTTCAGCTGCTTCCAAGCGTCGTTTGAGTCGTGCACAACCTGGTGTTTGGCTCGTGCGCAATATGAGGGAATTTGTGCGGCTTATCCGCAATAGACGGCAATCCACGTAAGACTGGCCCACACATAACACGGCCTAGAGCACCTCCTGCAGTTTTATCTGCCTTAGGAACGAACTGCACCGTTGCGATAACAGAGACATGCGGCTACGAGCTTCTCCACGCGATGCCAACGAGATTCGCTACCCTAGAAAATGCTGATACTAACTTGCTGAGAGGTACTGGAAAGTGGCTTCAAGGAATGGTTTCTCATTTTTTGAAACGAAGTAGTGTGCATCGAAATAAGAAAAATGTATATGAGTGAGGTTCTAAGCTATGTGAACGTGACTAAAATAGCTGGTGATTCAAAAAGAGAGAACGGATTTAATTTATTTATTACAAACTACAAAAGATAGAATCACATGGGGCAGATCACTGGATAGAGGAAGGTTCAAAGTTTTGGCACAGCTGCGCTATTGTTTGTCTGTAGCAACCTGGCGACTACACTACAAGTGAAATCATTTCATGTGTTGCAATTTGCGCGAAGTCAATCCATTGTTTAAGTGCAATGTTTATTGGGAAGGTGATGTTCATTCCGACGAGCACTACTGACAGAATTTTGAGAATCGGCATTTGAGGCTGACTGCAGAACCATTCTACTGCCGTTAACGTACATTTCGCGTGAGGACTGTGAAGATAAGTTTAAAGAAATTAGGGTTCGTGCGGAGGCATACAGACAATTGTTTTGCCCTCGCTGTATTTGCGAGTGGAAATGACTAGTAGCGGTACAGGGCACCCTCCGCCACGCAGTGTGCAGTGGCTTTCGGAATATACATGCAGATGTAATCTTGACAACTTCCATTGTTTATTCTATTTTTGGCGGTCAATTTGCAGCATGTCATTCCAGCTATTTGTCTTTACAGCGTGACTCTAACCTGCGCAGCCTTCACATCATATTTGAGATATGTGCAGCGAAAACTAAAAACCGTTGATGTGCATCACGAACAGACCACGCTTCCAGGTTTTCTGCTAGTAAAAGTGTAGAATGAAGTTTGGGTTTGCACTAGCATCGAGCGCTGTCTTTAAAGGTTCTCTGAAGACCAAAGTTTTGAATTTGCTCATCTAGCCTTTTAATTATACAGGGTGGTCCATTGATCGTGACAGGGCCAAATATCACACGACGTAAGCGTCAAACGAAAATACTACAAAGAACGAAACTTATCTAGCTTGAAGGGGGAAACCAGATGGCGCTATGGTTGGCCCACTATATGGCGCTGCCACATGTCAAACGGATATCAACTGCGTTTTTTAAAATAGGAACCCCCATTTTTATTACATATTCGTGTAGTACGTAAAGAAATATGAATGTTTTAGTTGGACCACTTTTTTCACTTTGTGATACAGTATATGGCGCTGTAATAGTCACAAACATATGGCTCACAATTTTAGACGAACAGTTGGTAACAGGTAGGTTTCTTAAATTTAAATACAGAACGTAGGTACGTTTGAATATTTTATTTCGGTTGTTCCAATGTGACACATGTACCTTTGTGAACTTATTTCTAACAATGCATGCTGTTACAGTGTGATTACCTGTAAATACCACATTACTGCAATAAATGCTCAAAATGATATCCATCAACCTCAATGCATTTGGCAATACGTGTAACGACATTAAACAGCGAGTAGTTCGCCTTCCGTAATGTTCGCACATGTACGAGGTGCATTCAAGTTCTAAGGCCTCCGATTTTTTTTCTCCGGACTGGAAAGAGATAGAAACATGCGCATTGTTTTAAAATGAGGCCGCGTTCATTGTCAATACATCCCGGAGATGGCAGCACCGTACGGCAGATGGAATTTTACCGCCAGCGGCGAGAATGAGAACTGTTTTAAATACTTAAAATGGCGACGTTTTCCTTACTTGAACAGCGTGCAATCATTAGTTTTCTGAATTTGCGTGGTGTGAAACCAATTGAAATTCATCGACAGTTGAAGGAGACATGTGGTGATGGAGTTATGGATGTGTCGAAACTGCGTTCGTGGGTGCGACAGTTTAATGAAGGCAGAACATCGTGTGACAACAAACCGAAACAACCTCGGGCTCGCACAACCTGGTCTGACGACATGATCGAGAAAGTGGAGAGAATTGTTTTGGGGGATCGCCGAAGGGTACTACGGTAACAGGTGCATCCTACTAAAATGTTTTGAAGAACAAATTTCTTCCTGCACTGCAACAAAAACGTGCGGGAAGGGCTGCGCGTGTGCTGTTTCACCAAGACAATGCACCCGCACATCGAGCTAACGTTACGCAACAGTATCTTCGTGATAACAACTTTGAAGTGATTCCTCATGCTCCCTACTCACCTGACCTGGCTCCTAGTGACTTTTGGATTTTTCCAACAATGAAAGACACTCTCCGTGGCCGCACATTCACCAGCCGTGCTGCTATTGCCTCAGCGATTTTCCAGTGGTCAAAACAGACTCCTAAAGAAGCCTTCGCCGCTGTCATGGAATCATGGCGTCAGCGTTGTGAAAAATGTGTACGTCTGCAGGGCGATAACGTCGAGAAGTAACGCCAATTTCATCGATTTCGGGTGAGTAGTTAATTAGAAAAAAAATCGGAGGCCTTAGAACTTGAATGCACCTCGTATTGACAATGCACTGACGCATGTTGTCAGGCGTTGTCGGTGGATCACGATAGCAAATATCCTTCAACTTTCCCCACAGAAAGAAATCCGGGGACGTATATCCGGTGAACGTGGTATGGTGCTTCGACGACCAATACACCAGTCATGAAATACGCTATTCAATACCGCTTCAACCACACGCGAGCTATGTGCCGGACATCCATCATGTTGGAAGTACATCGCCATTCTGTCATACAGTGAAACATTTTATAGTAACATCGGTAGAACATTACTTAGGAAATCAGCATACATTGCACCATTTAGATTGCCATCGATAAAATGGGGCCAATTATCCTTCCTCCCATAATACCGCACCATACATTAACCCGCCGAGGTCGCTAATGTTCCACTTGTCGCAGGCATCGTGGATTTTCCGTAGCCCAATAGTGCATATTATGCCCGTTTACGTTACCGCTGTTGGTGAATGACGCTTCGTCGCTAAATAGAACGCGTGCAAAAAATCTGTCATCCTCCCGCAATTTCTCTTGTGCCCAGTGGCAGAACTGTACACGACGTTCAAAGTCGTCGCCTTGCAACTCCTGGTGCATAGAAATATGGTACGGGTGCAATCGATGTTGATGTAGCATTCTCAACACCGACGTTTTTGAGATTCCCGATTCTACCGCAACTTATACGTTTGTGATTATTACAGTGCCATCTATCACAAAGCGAAAAAAGTGGTCCAACTAAAACATTCTTATTTCTTTACGTACTACACGAATATGTAATAAAAATGTGGGTTCCTATTTTAAAAAAACGCAGTTGATATCCGTTTGACCAATGGTAGCGCCATCTAGCGGGCCAACCATAGCGCCATCTGGTTTCCCCCTTCAAGCTAGACGAGTTTAGTTCTTTGTAGTTTTTTCGTTTGATGCTTATTTCGTGAGATATTTGGCCCGGTCACTATCAATGGACCACCCTGTATATCCTGGCAGGTCCTGAAAAGGTTTATTGGATTCTTTTAGTCTTGAAAGTTCTGAAGAGCAAATTTCGCGGAAGTATCAGATTCCTTCACGGAAAGCGATCCTTCCGAGGTTAAAGTTAACTTCAAAGAAGTAATGGATATAAATGACGCCGTAACTGCCACATGAGTGGCTAAAAGCGCGGCCTGGACTGCAGAGTGGTGCTTCAGAAGGCGCTGTTAGCACTTGACGGCGCTAACGACCACTTAGTCGGAGTAGGAGGACTTCCTCGGCGATAAAGACCTTGCATCACGTCAATGCGACCTCCTGGAATGTAGGAAGAACACAGTTCCACTTCAACCCACTTCATCAGACTTTACATTTTGCTTTCCTCTACTACATCGCAGCTGATAATTTTCTCATACAATCTTGTGCGAGATTGAATTACTATAACCACCGCAAGAAAAGAAGCAGTAGCTGAAGTTCAGTAATTTCTGAACGGTAAGGTCCTTAAAGTGTCGTCCGCCACTAACTTGCAGAAATGTTGCTATCATGAGGAGATTTCAAAAAGCAAATTACATATACGATAGTGACAGTTGCTCAAGAAATGAATTAAAATTTTTACCACAACCAGTACTTGAACATGAGTCTCCTTGTTTACTAGGCAGATATGTTAGCCATTACACCACCATAGCAGTGCAGATAACATAGACAGCTACATGGACTACCCCAGTCCAACGCCCTCTCTAACAAAAACTTCAGGTTACGTCTTCCCAACCTTAGATCGTCACAATTGTATACATACGTATTATGTATGTCGTCCCTCTTTACGACCATTACGCAACAATAGTGAAGCATTCTCGGTTTACTACAAAGTCAGTTTTGCTGCAATACGAAAAAGAGGTGCATCACAATGTGGGGGAGGGGTATGGCGTAGCAACTGGAAACGTAATCCAAGTTGAAATTCGAGTGACAGTACTATTCCTGTGAGCAAAATATCTGAATTTCCCACAGATTGGTCGTGAAATTCTGGCGCCGTGGGGACCGAATACAATGTCGCGTCTAGCCGTAATGAGTTGGCGCCAACAATTTGACCAAGGCCTCAGAAATGCGGGCGATGCTGCCCGGGAAGAGAGGCCATCGACATCGACCACAGACGACAGCATCCAGGCAATCGAGGAACTAATTCGCAGCAGTCGCAAATTTACCGACGACGAGGGCGTTCACCAAGTGGTTCTCGAATGGCTTCATGACCAAGGAGTGGATTCCTGTCGTTGAGAAACTGAAGGATAGGTGGAACGTTCCGACTGTAGTTTACAGAGATATGGTGACTTTATTGAAAAAATACAGTGTCATATGTTCGTGTCACTTTGAAGCGTAGTGCAACATTCTATAAAAGTAGCTTGCCCTTCCATAATAACGTGCAAACCACATTCTGAAATCCAATCATCAACCCACCATAAAAAACCAACACTTAAGACTAGGCACTGAGCACGCACTGTAGCTTCCTAATTGCCTACTCTTCCTATCACATTATGATACGTTAATTTTTTGCTGAGAAGAGTACTCTTCGCGTCTTTTGCGGAAAGAAATGAGGAACATTTTGCAAGGATCTATTCAAAAATGGCTCTGAGCACTATGGGACTTAACTTCTGCGGTCATCAGTCCCCTAGAACTGAGAACTACTTAAACCTAACTAACCTAAGGAGATCACACACATCCATACCCGAGGAAGGATTCGAACCTGCGACCGTAGCGGTCCTGCGGTTCCAGAGGGTAGCGCCTAGAACCGCCTGGCCACCCCGGCCGGCAAGGATCTATTCGCCAACGATGATGATATACCGGGTGTTCTAAAATTCCCGTTACAAACTTATAGGATTAGTAGAGGGGACTGAGTAGACAATATTTTCGCTGCTGCTCTGGTCGCAGGTTCGAATCCTGCCTCGCGCATGGATGTGTGTGATGTCCTTGGGTTAGTTACGTTTAACTAGTTCTGAGTCTATGGGACTTATGACCTCAGATGTTAAATCCCACAGTGCTTAGAGCCATTTGAACCATTTAGACAATATTTTGAATAGGAACCTACGGCCGGAAACTTAGAGTTCCTGTGCTGCAGCCGTTTGAAATGTTCCAGGACATTTTCACTGAAGTCATACTAGTTATGTGGTCAGTTTAGTTTAAAATAAAGTACGAGGCTTTAACATTAAAAATGACAAACTAATCAATAATTTAGAAAAATAAACATTCCAGTTTTGACTTAGACAACGAGACAGTTTCGTTTAATGTGGAAAGGATTAAAAAATCTTGGGTTCTATGCCAAATACTGACGAGATGTACATTATCTGATTAAACGTATCCTAACCCCTATTGGTGGCCATTAAGATGGGATATGTCCACCTATCACCTTTGCGATGGCTTGAACATAGCTGTGGAGGAATGACAATCCGTTCTTCCTCAAGGCCGAAACTGTTCTGTTTGGTTCAGGACGGGACTCTGAGCAGACCGGTCGATTTCAGGCATGTTATTGTTCACAAAACATTGTCTGCCAGATGCTGCTTTATGACACGGCGCATAGTCACACTGACACAAAAATCGTCTACGATCTGTATATACGCAATATGCGGTACACAATGCAGTAAAATGCGTTCATATCCTTCCGCATTTATCTCAAATTCGGTAAGGGAACAACACACAAGCAAAAAAAAAAATTTAAAAATATCTCCCACAACGTAACACCACCTGCTCCGCACTTCACTATTGGTACTACACATGATGGTTCCGCAGCCATTCGCCAAATATAAGCACTTCCATCGGACTGCAACAGGATACAGCGTGATTCATTCGATCAAATAAGTCGTTTCCAATCATCCACTGTCCAGTGACGTCACTCTCTGCTGCATCTCCTCCAGGCGTCACTCAGCACAGACTACAGAAGTACTTGGCTTATGAGGAGGTGCTCGAGCATTGCACCCCATTCTTTTTAACTCCCTACGCACAGCCAACGTGCTAGGTGGACTGTTAGTAGCACTTTGGAACTCGTTATGATTCCTTCCACTGATTTAATGTGATTTTTTACAACTACCCCTCACAATACTCTACGGTCCGTCAGTAAGTGGTCTGCCTAGTCTTGGTTTACCTATGGTTGCTCCTTCGCGTTTCGACTTCACAGTCGCGTCACCAACAGTCAACTTGAGCAGCTTTTAGAAAAGTTGAAATGTCCCCGATGGATCTGCTATTCAGATGACATCCATTGACTTTTCCACGTTCGAAATCTCTGAGCTCTCATAACCGACCTATTCTGCTGTTGCTGTTTCTCTACTGACAACATACACTACTGGCGATTAAAATTGCTACACCACGAAGATAAAGTGCCGCAGACGCGAAATTTAACCGACAGGAAGAAGATTCTGTGATATGCAAATGATTAGCTTTTCAGAGCATTCACACAAGGGTGGCGACACCTACAACGTGCTGACATGAGGAAAGTTTCCAACCGATTTCTCATACACAAACAGCAGTTGACCGGCGTTGCCTGGTGAAACGTTGTTGTCATGCCTCGTGTAAGGAGGAGAAATGCGTACCATCACGTTTCCGACTTTGATAAAGGTCGGATTGTAGCCTATCGCGATTGCGGTTTATCGTATCGCGATATTGCTGCTCGCGTTGATCGAGATCCAATGACTGTCAACAGAATATGGAATCTGTGGTTTCAGGAGGGTAATACGGAACGCCGTGCTGGATCCCAACGGCCTCGTATTACTAGCAGTCGAGATGACAGGCATCTTATCCGCATGGCTGTAACGGATCGTGCAGCCACGTCTCGATCCCTGAGTCAACAGATGGGGACGTTTGCAAGGCAACAACCATCTGCACGAACAGTTCCACGACGTTTGCAACAGCATGGACTATCAGCTCGGAGACCATGGCTGCGGTTACCCTTGACGCTGCATCACAGACAGGAGCGTCTGCGATGGTGTACTCAACGACGAACCTGGGTACACGAATGGCAAAACGTCATTTTTTCGGATGAATCCAGGTTCTGTTTACAGCATCATGATGGTCGCATCTGTGTTTGGCGACATCGCGGGGAACGCACAATGGAAGCGTGTATTCGTCAACGCCATACTGGCGTATCACCCGTTGTGATGGTATGGGGTGCCATTGGTTACACGTCTCGGTCACCTCTTGTTCGCATTGAGGGCACTTTGAACAGTGGACGTTACATTTCAGATGTGTTCCGACCCGTGGCTCTACCCTTCATTCGATCCCTGCGAAACCCTACATTTCAGCAGGATAATGCACGGGCCAAATCGCCAAGGGAGCGTACAACAGAGATCTCTTGACGTGGTTAAGGGACGCTGCCATGACGAAGTGTTAAGGGAAGTTGTCCAAATGGGTGTTCTTGCCCCACGATGCCTCAGCACCTTCTGTCTATGATGTCTGTTCTTTCAGACATGTCCTAAAGAACAGACACCACACTTATAATTACTGCGATGATGGCCAATGATCCCTTCAGTGCAGAGGCACACTAGGCAGGAACTCTTACGGGAATCGGCGAGACGCTGCGAGTACTGGGGAGGGGCACTACATCAGTAGTGTGTGGTTATGTTCAGGGTTTGGGTCTGACGGAAGGCATTCTAAGAAAGGCGCGTAGTTGTGGTGACCACTGTGTCCGGATGGCGTACTCGTCAGCGAATCTGCGTAGTAAGCATGAGAACCAGGTTCGAGTCCCGGTGCCGCACAGATTTTCAGCCTGCCCGATTGATATAAATCACTGTCCACTGGCAGGTAATGACATTAATTCCTCTGTGTCTTGACTCAGCACATTCTGCGCAGTACAGAGTCACAAATGCTGCTTATTTGCGCTATCGAATTTTGCCTCAGCCTGGAATACTTGTGACACGCCACTCAGTGACCCTTGCCATTGAGTGGCAGGCGTTTCGAGAGTAACGTCGAGCTGATTTTTGAGGTGGAACGATTCCTTAATAACCACAATGCAGACTTCTACAACTAAGGTCTCCGCCAGCTCACCCATCGTCGGTAAAACAAATTTCGCCTTCAAGGGTGAATACGTACAGACGGACAGTCACTATCAGCAAGTTTCATGATTGCAGCTTTTTTTCCGAGGTGATAATTCAACTGTATGTCTATCATTCGGAACAGCAACGAAGTCACGTCCCTCGAAAAGTCTAGACTCGGCCGTTACCCAGCAGTCGATTCGAAGTGGGTGATTATAATGATAAATGTTTTTCGACACGAGAATAACAGAATCAGCTTCATAGTCAGTGACGCATCTGCGTTGATATTCTTAATTTTCTGAGTCACGTCGTAACGTAACCGCTTTGTAGTGTGATACATTTGATTTCAAGTGTCTTTTCTTGTGAGATATGTTTAGTGCTACTTAACTTACTTGTTACGGTTAACTAAAATGGAAACTGCAAGAAAATATTTATATTAAAAACCTTTTAAGGAAAATACTGCGGAATAATAATAATTCCGTGCGGCTCAGTGGCCTGGTGGAATTCTTTCTGCCGATCGCCACATCGGTGACCTGCGTGTTCCTGACATACCCCAGTTACGCAACTGGGGAGAGGGAACCCACAGTTCAACGTGGAGTGCGAACCACGTGTCGTTTCTGGCGACTACTGGCATCAGTGAGACGTGAAGGCTGGGTTAAAACGCAGACTGAAAAGTCCAAGGTGCGACCAGGATTCCATCCCACTACCTCTTGGTTTCCAGTCAAACACTTTACCGCTAGATCACTAGGCCCGACTACTGGTAGAAAAATAATGATATTTAAAAGTTTTGTGTACCGATAGCTAAGTTATTTGTGAGACTTGCAGTAATTTATGAGCACCATCATTCAATTATGTAAACTTTTTAGTTGTCATAAGTTCGAAAATTTGTCATATGTTTGAAAATTTTCTAATTTCCCGCTCAGTGAAATTACAGTATTTGCATTGGTAAAACTTTAAAATAAATTTCGACTTAATTTGGACCTGTCTTTTATGTTCCGTTACCCAGAAAAGTAGCATTAGTTTTCCAAAGTACAGGGTGTATCAAAAAGAATCATCCGAGTTGGCACGCCTATACTTCTGAAACTAATAAATATATACAATGAATTTTGTTTTTTGATGAACGGAAAATTCAAGAAGTTTTTTTCCTACCTTTTCATAGGTGTTCAGTATGCCCCGATTGAGGAGCACGCCACATGTCAATGCTGTATTCAATTTGTTCCCACACCGCAGCGTGCATGTCTTGAGTTGCAGCTTCCACAGCTGCTGTTATGCGGTGTCTCAGTTCATTCATTGGTGTTGGTAACGGAGGCACATAAACTGAGTCTTTTATAAACCCCCACAAGAAATAATCACATACAGTCAGGTCCGGTAACCTTGGAGACCAGTAATATAAGGCTGAATGATTTACTCCAATACGACCGATCCATCGTTAAGTAATCCTTTAATTTAAAAATTCCCCCTTCCAGATGCCAGTGTGGCGGTGCCCCATCTTGTTGGTAAATGAAGTCGTTCGAATCAATCTCCAACTGTGGGAAAAGAAAGTTCTCAAGGACATCGAGATATGTGCTTCCTGTAACAGTGTTCTCGGTAAAGAAAAATGGACCATACGTCGTTTCCCGTGAGACTACACAAAACACATTAAATTTTTGAGAGTCCCTTTCATGTTGCAAAACTTCGTACGGTTGTTCCGTACTCCATATTCTCACATTATGGCGGTTCACCTTTCCATTGAAATGTAATGTTGCATCGTCGCTAAACACTAAACGTGGAAGAAAACTGTCATTCTCCATCTTGCCAAGAACGAAGGTACAGAACTCCACACGTTGTTTGTCACCTTCACGAGGAGCTTGCAGTAGCTGAATTTTGTATGGTTTCATGTGTAGACGTCGACGCAACGCATGCCAGGCGGACATCGGGGGCGTGCTGAGCTGTCGAGCTGCACGGCGAACGGATTTCTGCGAACCCCTTGTGAAACAGTGGCGGATGCGTCCGACGTGTGTCAGACACTCGGGGATGGCCCGGCAGTTTGCCTTTACACAAAAAACCTGTTTCTCGGAATTGTTCCTGCCATCGTCAATTGCTTTGTGCTATAGAAGGATGCACACCATATCCAGTACGAAAGTCACGCTGAACAGTTATCACTGACCCGCTTCGCGCAAAACGTTGAACATAAAACGCTTTATGTTGTCCCGACACCATTTTTCTAGAACGGAAGAGGGCGCACACTGTTGCCACCTAGCGGGAAAACTCGAGAGTTACTCTTTCCAACAGTACGTTGTTCACGCACATATTTCAAATAACATAACAGTTATAATTTTTTTTTAATCGGATGATTCATTTTGATACACTCTCTATTGCAATTTGAAGGGTACGTTAACTGAAGCGATTATTATTGCTCCCACTGATATAGAACGAAATAACTTTTAAATATGCGCCGGCCGCGGTGGTCTCGTGGTTCTGGGCGCGCAGTCCGGAACCGCGCGACTGCTACGGTCGCAGGTTCGAATCCTGCCTCGGGCATGGATGTGTGAGATGTCCTTAGGTTAAAGTAGTTCTAAGTTCTAGGGGACTGATGACCACAGCTGTTAAGTCCCATAGTGCTCAGAGCCATTTGAACCATTTTTTTTTAAAATATGCGCTGAACTGAGGCCGATTTCTTCTCGTGTGCCTGTTCTTTGCAGAAACGTTTGTATGTGAATCTGCTTCTAGTCTAGCAGCAGTTTACCACAGGCCGCTGGAGCAGCGAAGTGTTTCCTGCGATTAGGAAAAAGCGCAGATCATTACTGTTTAAATATTGGGCATAACGTTCAAAGCGATATGAGGTGGAGCGAGTATTTGAGATCAGTGGTAGGGAATGTGAATGATCGTCTGTGGTTTATTCGGAGAATTTTGGGTCCAAATGGTCCAAATGGCTCTGAGCACTATGGGACTTAACATCTGATGTCATCAGTCCCCTAGAATTTAGAACTACTTAAACCTAACTAACCTAAGGACATCACACACAACCATGCCCGAGGCAGGATTCGAACCTGCGACCGTAGTGGTCGCGCGGTTCCAGACTGAAGCGCCTAAACCGCTCGACCACACCGGCCGGCAGAATTTTGGGAAAGAGTGGTTCATCTGTAAAGGTGACCGCATATAGGACGCTGGTGCGCCCTACTCTTGAGTACTGCTCGAGTATTTGAGACCTGTAGCAGGTCGGATTAAAAGAAGACATCGAAGCAATTCAGAGGCGGGCTGCTAGATTTGTTACCGGTAGGTTCGAACAACATGTAAGAGATGCTTCAGGAACTCAAATGGCAACCCCTGGAGGGAAGGAGACTTTTTTTTTTCGAGAAATACTGTTGAGAAAATTTAGAGAAGGTATTTGAAGCTGACTGCCGAACGATTGTGCTGCCGCCAACATACAATGCACGTAAGGACCACAAATTTAAGATACGAGAAATTAAGGCTTATACGGAGGCATACAGACAGTCGTGTTTTCCTCGCTCTGTTGCCGAGTGGAACAGGAAAAGAAGTGACAAGTAGTGGTATCCTGTACCCTCCGCCATGCATCGTACGTTGGCTTGCGGAGTATCTATGTACATGTAGATGTTTTCAAGGAGGGTTTTCGTACAGATGATCATAATTGTAGATCTAAATCACAGGCGACAATCTGTTGTAGGATTGTGGAACACGTTTTACTATCGCGTACCGTTTGTGGTTAATGAAAATCACGTTTACAGCGATCACCCTAGATCAAATATGTTGACAATGTCAACTAGGAGATATGCGATCTACTGTAAACTTTTTATTTATGTTATGGATTGAAAACCTATGAAGTAAAGACGACATATAAAATATTCTTTATTTGATTGGATTACTGGTGTCGGTTAACAATCTAGCGATCTTCAGATCTAAGACATAAAACAGATCTTTCCTCATGTTAGTCACATACAACACATTACAGAACTGCAAACAATATTCTCTTGAACCCTGTTTCACCATTGCGTGCAGTTCTGTAAGCTGTTGTATGTACCAACATGACACAAAATCTATCTTATATCTTAGATCTGAAGATGGCTAGATTGTTAGCCGAAACTAGTAGACCATTCAAATAAAGAAGAATTTATATGGTATCTTCATGGGTTACCAAACCTAAAAAAAAACGAAAAAAAAATTAAAAAATCAACCTGGATTCCGTGAACAGCGATCTAATGTTCAGCTCACTCTGTTAGTTGATGAAGTCCAGAGGGCCGTAGATGATGACGCCGAGGTTGAAGTGGTGTTCTTATATTGCCGGAAGGCGTTCCATATAGCTCCGCACCGTCGCTTAGAAAAATACGAGCTTAATCGAATCCTGGATCAACATTGCATTCAGAACTTCGAAGGATAGGTCTTAACATCTCACTTGTAACCACAAGCAAACGTGATGTGTTGTAGCGCAGTCACTAATCATGACATTCTACAGGCGTTTATGTCGGGCGAGGCGCCTATCTTCATGGCACCACGGTCGCGAAAACCTGTCCTATTTCCCGCATGCCGGCCGGCAGCAAACAGCAGTGATTCTGCAATGTTGGAACGTGCGGACACTCGTTCGAGGTGACGGATGGATCACAATTAAACACATCACTGCTCAATTGAACGTCTTTGTTGGTAGTGCTCACACACTCGTCCACCACTTAGGGTATACAAAAACGTGTGCCCGCAGGGTTCCTCGCCGCGTAACGAAAGACTATAAAGAGCAACGAAGGACAATCTGTGCGGAATTGCTCGCGCATTGTCCGCAGCTCGTGGTCGTGCGGTAGCGTTCTCGTTTCCCACGCCCGGGCTCCCGGGTTCGATTCCCGGCGGGGTCAGGTATTTTCTCTGCCTCGTGATGACTGGGTGTTGGGTGCTGTCCTTAGGTTAGTTAGGTTTAAGTAGTTCTAAGTTCTAGGGGACTGATGACCATAGCTGTTAAGTCCCATAGTGCTCAGAGCCATTTGAACCATTTTGCTCGCGCATTGCGAGGCTGATTGTGACAATGTTTTGTCGAACATCGTCACGAGCGATGAAACATAGGTTCATTACACCAAAGTGGGAACAAAACGGCCATCCATGCTCCGCACCGCCTTTAGTCCGAAGAAAGAATTTACAACCACGCCTTCAGCCGGTAAGGTTATTGCGACGGTCATCTGATCTGCATCTGCATATATACTCCGCTAGCCACCAAGCAGTGAGTGGCGGAGGGCACAATTCGCGCCAAAGTCATATTTCCTCCCCCTCTGTTCCACTCGCGGATCGCGCGAGGGAAAAACGACTGTCTGAACGCCTCATTACGAGTTCTAATTTCGCTTATCTTTGAATGGTGATCATTCCGCGATTTGAAAGTTGGTGGTAATAATATATGCTCTACATCCTCGGCGAAGATCGGATTTCGGAATTTAGTGAGCAGCCCCTTCTGTTTAGCGCGCCGTCTGTCTGCAAGTGTGTCACACTTCAAACTTTCCATGAGATCTGTAACGCTCTCGCGCTGGCTACATGTACCAGTCACGAATCTTGCCGCTCTTCTTTGGACCTTCTCAATCTCTTGAATCAGACCCAACTGGTAAGGGTCCTATACAGACGAACAATACTCCAAGACTGGACGAACTAACGTATTGTAAGCTATTTCCTTTGTTGAAGGACTGCATCGCTTCAGGATTCTACCAATAAACCACAATCTAGAGTTCGTCTTACTCGTTACTAGTATAATCTGATCGTTCCATTTGAGATCATTTCGAATAGGGACACCGAGATACTTGACGGATGTTACCGCTTCCAAAGACTGGGCATTTATTTTATACTCATACATTAATGGGGATTTTCGCCTTGTTATACGGAGTAGGTTACATGTACTAATATTGAGAGATAACTGCCAGTCAATACACCACGCATTTATTTTCTGCAAATCCTCATTGATTTGTTCTCAACTATCGTGTGGTACTACTTTCCTGTAGACTACAGCATCACCGGCAAACAGTCTAATGCCGCTGTCAATACCGTCAACCAGATCGTTTATGTATATCGTAAAAAGCAGAGGACCTATTACGTTGCCCTGGGGCACACCTGAAGTTACGCTTGTTTCTGTTGGAGTCACCCCGTTCAGGACGACATACTGCTCCCTGTCTGTTCGAAAACTTTCTATCCAACCGCATATGTCATCAGATAGAACGTAAGCGCGCACTTTTTGTAGCAAGCGACAGTGCGGACCTGAGTCGAACGCCTTTCGCAAGTCGAGAAATATGGCATCAACCTGGGAGCCGATATCTAGAGACTGAAGGAGTTATTCTGTTGGATGTCCTCCTTCATTATGTAACAATCAACTCGAAAGCGTAATGTGATAACCTCAGAAAATTGAAATATCTACTTAAACGTGTTCGTTGCTACAAAAATGCAAACGAATTTCTCCTTCACCATTACAACGCAAGGCCTTGCATGTCTGCGCACCAGAGAAGAGCTCGCAAAACTTCGTGAGACTGTTATTTGTCATCCACCCTACAGCCTGGATCTCGCACCTTCCGACTTCGATCTATTTGGCCCAATGAAGGATGCACTCCGCGGGAAGCAGTACGTGGGTGGTGGGGAGGTTACTGATGCAGCAAGACGTTGGCTCCGACGTCGACCAGTAGAGTGGTGCCATACGGGCATACAGGGCCTCCCAGCGTTACACTGTCTCATTGAACGGAAATGATGATGAAAACTAGGGGTTTGTAGCCAAAAGAGTGGGAAATAATATGGTGTGTAGGAATCCTGAATAAAACCAACTTGTTTTCAGAAAAAAATTTGTTACATTACTCATTGAACGCCCCTCGTATATAAAAGAATGGTGGATGCAGGAAGCTATGTCAGGCTGTCCTAGGACGATGGCTTCTCTGTACGGTGGCCGCAACGCCGGAAGTATGCAGCGAAATGCAGGGTACCTAAGATTGGTGCACCATAGACAAATACACTACAGGCCATTAAAATTGCTACACCAAGAAGAAATGCAGATGATAAACGGGTATTCATTGGACTAATATATTATACTAGAACTGACATGTGATTACATTTTCACGCAATTTGGGTGCATAGATCAAGAGAAATCAGTACCCAGAACAACCGCCTCTGACCGTAATAACGGCCTTGATACGCCTGGGCATTGAGTCAAACAGAGCTTGGATGGCGTGTACAGGTACAGCTGCCCATGCAGCTTCAACACGATACCACAGTTCATCAAGAGTAGTGACTGGCGTATTGTGACGAGGCAGTTGCTCGGCCACCATTGATGAGAGATCTGGAGAATGTGCTGGCCAGGGCAGCAGTCGAACATTTTCTGTATCCAGTAAGGCCCGTACAGGACCTACAACATGCGGTCGTGCTTTATGCTGCTGAAATGTGCGGTTTCGCTGGAATCGAATGAAGGGTAGAGCCACGGGTCGAAACACGTCAGAAATGTAACGTCCACTGTTGAAAGTGCCGTAAATGCGAACAAGAGGTGACAGAGACGTGTAACCAATGGCACCCCATACCATCACGCCGGGTGATACGCCAGTATGGAAATAACGAATACACGCTTCCAATGTGCGTCCACCGCGATGTCGCCAACACGGATACGACCATCATGATGCTGTAAACAGAACCTGGATTCATCCGAAAAAATGACGTTTTGCCATTCGTGCACCCAGGTTCGTCGGAGTACACCATCGCAGACGCTCCTGTCTGTGATGCAGCGTCAAGGGTAACCGCAGCCATGGTCTCCGATCTGATAGCCCATGCTGCTGCAAACGTCGTGGAACTGCTCGTGCAGATGGTTGTTGTCTTGCAAACCTCCCCATCTGTCGACTCAAGGATCGAGACGTGGCTGCACGATCCGTTACAGCCATGCGGATAAGATGCCTGTCATCTCGATTGCTAGTGATACGAGGCCGTTGGGATCCAGCACGGCCTTCCGTATTACCCTCATGAACACACCTATTCCATATTCTGCTAACAGTCATTGGATCTCGACCAACGCGAGCAGCAATGTCGCGATACGATAAAACGCAATCGCGATAGGCTACAATCCGACCTTTATCAAATTCGGAAACGTGATGGTACGCATTTCTCCTCGTTACACGAGGCATCACTACACGTTTCACCAGGCAATGCCGGTCAACTGCTGTTTGTGTATGAGAAATCGGTTGGAAGCTTCCCTCATGTCAGCACGTTGTAGGTGTCGCCACCGGCGCCAACCTTGTGTGAATGCTCTGAAAAGCTAATCATTTGCATATCACAGCATCTTCTTCCTGCCGGTTAAATTTCGCGTCTGTAGCACGTCATCTTCTTGGTGTAGCAATTTTAATGGCCTGTGGTGTACAACGTGTCGCAGATAAATAGTTGTAAAGGATCATTGTTATTTTTTATTTCTGACGTTTATCCATATATCTATTGGATCTTTACTGGATTTGGCATTGTCAGTGGCACAGGGGGGCCAAATGCCCTTCCTGTCGCCATCCCTCCCTCCACGGGACGGAATTTCTGTGATCCCCATCTGCCTGCGTTTAGTGTTATCCCAAGTGAAAGGGCGAGAACGTTTTCGAAATGGTAGCGAATCCTGCAACTGATGAGGGACTTCTATACCGCTTGGATGTGACCAATCCACCTAAAAGGAGTGAAACTGCTGTCGATGTTCTGTCAGTATTCAATAACGATACTAACGACAAAACGTGATTGAACCTAGAGTTCGTGGGGTTGCCGGTAGAGAAAGCACCAGTGCACGTTTAGCCATCTCTTTGGTAACGATTTATTCCTACACTACATTTACACCCCGCAAACCATATCGAGGTGTGCAACGTACGATACTTCGGGTGTCACTATCGTTACTCCACTCTCCTGTTTCGTTAGTGAAATATTCGGAAGGAATGACTGTCGGAAAGCCTACGTATGATCTCTGATTCGTCATATTTTGTCGTCTTTTGTGTGGAAGGGAGTAATACGTTCCCCGAGCCCACTTGGAGCTTACATTCTCGGAATTTTACATGTAGCCCTTTCCACATTGCACAACGCCTCTCTTGCAGAATCTGTACAGGAGTTTGATGACCACCTCCTTGACGCTCTCACGCCTGCTAAGCGAACTAGGGACAAAACGTGTCGTTAATGCCAACTAGTGAGAATGTCGGATTGAGGGCCAGTTCTCAAGAATTGGTGGGGCAAATGTTTGTAAGTTACCTTCTTCGTTATGAGCTGGCCGGAGTGGCCGAGCGGTTCTAGGTGTTACAGTCTGGAACCGCGCGACCGCTACGGTCGCAGGTTCGAATCCTGCCTCGGGCATGGATGTGTGTGATGTCCTTAGGTTAGTTAGGTTTTAGTAGTTCTAAGTTTTAGGGGACTGATGACCTCAGATGTTAAGTCCCATAGTGCTCAGAGCCATTTTTTCTTCGTAATAAATTATTTTTTCCTCGGTATTCGTCCTATGAATCTCGGTGTGGTGTGTCTACCTTCCCCATTACTAGTTTGATCGTTCCATTTTAGTTCACTTCGAATGGATAATCCTAGACATTTTACGGTTGTTGCCGTTTCCAGTGACTGATCACCAGTTGTGTAAAGAGTCAATACTACATCTTTCGTCTATTTGTGAACAGTACGCTACATTATGTTCAGCTTCCATTCCCTTCATCAACGACAGTGGAAGTAGTAGTAGTATTTACATTCATTCGTGGATCACTTTTAGAATGACAGACATACTATGGTATTAAAGATTAGGAGTAGGAAATATAATTCATATATAGGGGCACTGCCATTTTTTCAGATGTAGGCTGACAAGAATAAACACTTAGTCAGCCGTGGCATTTACCTGCAGTTACTTAAGGAAACTACGGAAAACATCTATACTCTGCAGGTGTTCATGCATTTCGCTACAATCTTTTAGCATTTCGCAGCTCCTGTACATGGAAGCATCGTCCGCAAACGGCATCGCAGAAGTTCTGATGTTATGCCTCATTCATGTAGTCATAACGCACCCTTGCGGTATCCCCGGCGTTACTTTTACGTCTCACAATTTCTCTCAGAACGATGTGAGGAAGTCCTAAACTTGTCTCACATTCCGTTACCTTGTGTTTTGTACACTAGGCCACAGTGCGAATGCTTTGTGGAATTTGCGGAGCAAGTAGAGACCTCTGGCCGCCTTCACTTCCTGCCAGCTGGATATCCTGGAGGAACAGGGAAAGCTGCGTTCCACATGGGCCGTATTCGAGCAATATCTGAATTCTCGGTATAAAAAAAAATAATGTTGCGAAATGGAATCCTGTCGTATTTTGTGTTGTTGATGAAGGGACGGGAAGAAATCAGTACAAGAATTACGGTCAATTTTGCCAAGCAGAATGAACTGTAGCTCCTTCACCACCCTACAACGACAAATATCATGATAATATATCCAAGTAAAGTGACTGGGTACATCATTCCCTAGAATAAAATCGCTCTGGGAGATCTTTTGGCAAAAAGGGTCCATTTAGTTAACCTGTCCGTTTCAATACCAGATCAGTTGGGCGACAGTTACATTGATTCTCCACAGGAAGTTTCACCAAGTGGCCAGATTCCATGCCGCACAGATTGCCACTATCTTCGGTACGCTACACAAGGCTGGGGTCACTTTGAAATAATTCATGTTAAGGTCACTGCACTTCCGTTTTAGAAGGAAATCGAGGCCAAGGATCATGGTTCAAATGGCTCTGAGCACTATGGGACTCAACTGCTGTGGTCATAAGTCCCCTAGAACTTAGAACTACTTAAACCTTACTAACCGAAGGACAGCACACAACACCCAGCCATCACGAGGCAGAGAAAATCCCTGACCCCGCCGGGAAGCGAGAACGCTACCGCACGACCACGATATGCGGGCAAGGATCATGGTGCAAAATCAGTTTCGAAAGGGATGGAATCGTCAAAACACTTGAAAATAAGGAAATTTTATTTATATCATGCCCGCAACTTGTTATTTATACCATTAGCATCAGGCTGTAGTCATTGGCAAAGCAGCTGTGATGCCCTGTTGAATAGACTGTCACAAAGGAAAGAAACATTATAGTCAAGAAACAAGGAATAGCAACTGCGTTAAGCTCAAAGCAAAAATTTATTCGACCACGCAGAGGCGCAAATGTTTGATTTTTCCAGATGTCGTTGTAAGCATATTCGAAATCGTGCATTACGACCGTTTCTGGAAAATGTATACGCTGTATTGTGTACAAAGCTTGGACGTTTAATTCTGTGCAGCACGCTTAATAGTTTCTCAGTGCTAAAGTAAATCGTTCAAAACCAATCAACATTGCTAAATAAACGCCGAATTTTCAATGTAGGTGACACAAAACTAACAAAGCTTTTATCTTAGGAAATTGTTTACGTTGTATTTATTCCTTTTAGGTTCAGTTACACTTAAGTAGTCCCTTTTCTTACTCTTTTTTGTCCTATAGGTCACCACCAAACTAAGCAACGAACTTACGTCATCACGAAAAGCATCCGAAATCGCAAGAACGGCGTAACGTGAAGAGCCGTCTGACGCGGAACCTGTCGTTTATAAACAATTAACGGCGTAATATGTTATTAATAAATAACATTATCAACAATGGCTGGTTGATATTCCTACTTTACTGTAAGAATAAACTAGTATTTTTACGCAACCACGCTCACCAGGTCATTTGTGGGGAAAATATGATGTCGTTGAAGGGTCTAGCGTCTGAGATTATTTCTGAGAGAAATACAGACGTGTCACAATTACGAGCAGATAACCACATCATCTTGTACCGCAGTTTTCTTTTTCTACCTGGCTCTGGCCTTCAGCATTGTGGGCTGCTTTGCATCTTGGCACAGCAAGTCACAGTCTAACATCATCGCTTTATATTGCCCAGTACCAGATGTGGAGGCTGGGATAGGAACTCTTTCACACAAACGCAGAATAATCTGTAAATAGTAACTATTTGGCGGACACTATCGAATACGATTATATATCACACTTCATGTTTTAGCTTGCAGACATAGAAAGTTGCAGCACAAAAGACACTCCAGAAAATTGTTCAGGAGATAATTCCTAAAAACAGTATGACGTAACTTGGGATGATTTCCTGCGCATCAGCAGTCTCTAACTCATTACAAAGTTGCACTAAAATTCTGTTGTCAAAACATTGGTATTTTCATCTCGTAATTGTACAAACAACTTTTTTATTTAATAATCTCGAATATTAAAGGTTCTTCAGCTATTACCGGTTTCGGACTAAATACAGTCCATCTTTAGATCCATCCTTGCTGCTCCAGTTTAGCAGCTGAATAGCTTGCATTTGTCAAAGAAACTATTTGCTAGACCTCAACATGGGCTTATCTTAATATTTAAACAAACTCTATGACACTAAACTGCTACGTAAAAAACAGGTAATTCTGTTACCCTAATTCGAAGTTGGTATAACTGCCGCTCTGCTCGTAACGTTATGTCTTAAAAGACCTGCTTTCGGCCATTCTTAGCAGAGCAAAAGCTGAAATCTGCTGCGAGCTTGCGATTGCCAACACAGTGAACGTTCGTAAGGACTTGCTCACAGTGATCGAGGGAAAGGTGTTTCTGCGCGTGCGCTGAATGCTCCGTGCTCGCCACTCGCCTGACGTCTTGATGTAAACAGAGAATGTAGTACACGGTAGGGGCGCACCTGTGCTGCAGGATCAGTCATCAAATTACGACGATAATTAGTGGCTACCGCCCGTCTTAGCTCGGAAATTCTTTAGATTGTGTTCAGCTGTACCGTATCAAAACTCAGGCAGCTTTGTAACAGTGTGAAGACTGGAAGGAATCTTTCGTGAAGAGTTCAACTATAAATAACACTGCTGTATCATTTGCACATGTGTCATTTATATAAACAGAGAATGGGTTATTCAAATAGTTGTCCTCATCCTGAATACTTGGCGTAAACAGTACTAACAACTTTCATTATTAGAGGATCTCAATCCACAAAAAAAAAGAAAAAGGTAAATTTGTTTGTCTTCAGCAACCCAATGTGCTGTGTAATTTTGAAAATATTTTCGCTACTTTCTTGTTGGCATTGTATTTGACAAAGCCACATGAAGGTTATCGCGAGGTATAATTTCTTGAACCACCTCAGTTTGTAAACAAAAACATACTGGTCGCGCCATGATTCAAAAGCCTTCGCATGCCTTGTCTCCTGAAAACGCCCACAATAGGCACTATTGGTAATGTTATCAGCATTCCAGTAACTATAAGCAGTTGATCTCTTATCCGACCTTCCGCTTTATAAAAGCACTATTCTGCGTTCTGCATATCTGTGACCAACGGACTTAAAAGAACTGCCTCGTCTAGCTAGTTAACACGCGACCCACAGTTTAACTTCTTCCCCGAACCACGAGTAGCCTAGCATTTCTCACATACATTATGTTGCCGGAGGTGTAAAAAACGATAAGACACGCGAACAATTCCAAATGAGATACACTCATAAATGTGAGTGAACAGCTAAAAAAAATCGTGTTGCGCTAAAAAAATTGTTTTCCTCGAAACATCTGCAACACAGTATCTATTAACAACGCTTATTTCATTTTAGACTTATAAGTGTATAACAATTTTTCCTTGTTCACGCGAAATTGTAGTTGTCACTCCCTTATTATCTTAGGCACATAGCGAACATAATGAAGTATGCATGTAATTGTCACATATTACACTACAATCTTAGGAATGTATTTCACGGTACATTAAGTGGACCTTGTCAAAGATTATGCCAGCGTGCTAAGTGCCTTTGTAGAAACAATAATCCGCCCACAGTATTTACAATATCACTGTGTTCTTGTTTACTAGAGTAATAACTGGATGATGGTACATTTATTTAAAAAAAATCGCTTGCATAATGAAAACGAAACCGGTACAGTTTTTCGCGTCAACTAGATGGTTAGTTACCTACGTATCTCTATTCATTTTCCCCATGTTTCGAGAAAAAAAGTGTATTTAGACGAGAAATTATTTGTGTTAGTCGTAATTTGTGGTAACTGACAGGAAGCGAATTGACTTAGGTATTCTCATTTAAGATCATGGAAACATTGCACAGTTTGTATTAACATCGTTACAGAATTCGACTGTGCACTCGACGATATGAAATGTAAAGTTCTGTCCGCTTTTGCTAAGAGTCACGTCTGTCACAAACAGCTGATTGTTTAAGTTTCCCTCTGCGAGGTGATGGTATCGTTTTCACAAAGTGCGCAAAAGGTGAATAAACATGATCTGTGATCGTAAACACAATGGAGGCCGGTCTTACGATCTACTCACAAGCTGTCTAGTGGTAAATTTACTTACGCGTTGCCTTGGATGTCTTGGTGCTCGGCGACGGTGAATCCGAACATGGAACCGCGACTTCCGCGGAAGCGCACCATGTGCTCGGTGTCAACATTGAAGGCAGAAGAGTATCCAACGAATACCAGTAAACACGTAAGAACTGACAGTAAGCGCAGCGAATTCGGTACCCGCGGTCGGCATTGCCTTACCACGCAATTATTACTCGACAAACACATGGTGACCTATGTACTGAGGCAAAGGAAAAGAAAGGACCACTTCACGTCGAGCACGGAGTTCTAAGTCGCATCACCAGTTCCGAGATGGGTTTTGTCGTCAGCAGAAGAACCGCCGTTGATAGCCGTCGCTGCCCGGTGGGCGAGCAGTTGGTGATGCTCGCGAGAGCGGCCAAGTCGAACTAAGCGCCAACTGCTGCCTACACTAGCGCCTTGCGATTCGCGCGCCCTCTGTTAGCGGCTGCGCGAAGTACAGTCCTTGCGTGTGCCAACGACAGCGCTAGTTCGCGGTAATACAGTTTTGTTTGTTCTCGTTCACGACACAGCAGTCTGACACAAGAGCTTTGGGATGGGTGCGTTCAAAGAATCTCCTGCTTCGAACTCGGATCTCCTAGGGTCGGAGCATAGAGTATAAATACCTGTCTATGGCTTGAGCGTTCAGATGCACAGAACGAGTATTATGTCCGCAACATCTCCTTGCCGGTCAACTCAGGCGATTTTGGGACGGCTAGCCTGTATTGCGCTTAGAGTATTTTGAATGTTATTACTTCGCTACTACAGATAGACCATCTTCGGAAGTACCATGAAACGTTACATACGCTTTTTACAGACATCGTAACAATTTGATACAGGAACTGAAGTTTTCTTAAAGATATGAAGAGCAATGTTATTGTGCTTTTTCGCCATAGTATTATACCTCAGATTCCACTCCATTTACGTTTTTTCGCCAACAGTATAAGAAGTGACAGCCAACAATATTTTTTTACGTTCTCTGTTGCACAGATTCAAATTGTGGAATCTCTGTCGTAATTAATTACGTTACAGTGACACTGTATACGAAACTATCTCATGCAGATGTACTTACATACACACAATGGTTTGAGAACCTGCATAAATATGAGGAACTTAATCAGCCTGTCGCATAAATTTTGTCTCCATATGAGCACAACACCTATATGTATGCGACTGGTAATTTACTTAAACACACCTGCAAATTTATCCAGGACTTGTCTCGTGAACATATGGCCATAAAATAGCAGATGTTATCTCTACAAGACTTTGTAATTCTGAGTCTAGATATTTTTCAACATATGAAGTGCCTCATATCAATTTAACATTTGCAGTTATACATTTGTTACAATAGCTATGAAAAGTAACTTGTCCTCCTTTCACGTTTCTCTTTCCATCCGTAACAACGACAATACTGCACCATAGCTGTTACTAAAACTCAAACGTGCAGAAAGGTATATAGAACAAGACGAAAGTGTGTATTATTGACGTTCGACTATTCCCACAAATCGCAGACAAGTAGCAACGTCCAAAACCACGTGACTAGCCCGGTTTGATATTGAGAACATGCCCAGTAGACTATGCTCACCCTATAGATATACATACTCTATGGGTTGCAGGCATGATTGTTGCGAACAACTGATAGCAAAATTCCTCCATACTGTGTATCCGTAGATCCTACAAGGGAGATGCCTCAGGAAAGATTAATCACGTAAAAAACACTAACATAAAATGCAGCCATGATTAACAGTTTCTGTAGTGCACGCGACAATTAGTGTATGTTAAGAGTGAAAGGCGCCTGTCACTGTCTATTTCACAAATGAAATAAAGCACCAAATGAAGTGTCACCATCAGTGTCAAAATATAATTCTCAAAACATCCACAACTGGAATCCACTTATAACATAGCCCTCAAATACGCTCACACACACACACACACACACACACACACACACACACACACACCACAATGTCCGCACACAACCCTGTCATTCACCACCAATACCACCATTTTAAATTCCTCACAAAAACATGGGAAATCACCGATGAAACGATTTAGAAGTAGCGAAACAGTTGCGTTGGTCAACATTTTCAGTATTTTCTTGGTGTATAGTGGTGACACTAGGGTACAGTGGCGAGTAAAAAGGCACAAGAAACAGTTTCACATAAAAAATAAATTAATTAAATAAAAAAAGAAGGAAAGAAAGATGCAAACATCCCACAATGGAAAGTTGGAATGATAAGGAAATGTAAATAGGGACGGCTGTTGTCCATTGAGAGACTTCCTTATTTAAGAAATAAAAAATTACTATTACCAAGCTGTAATAAAGACAGATGCTATCAGTCCTAAAAAATATCATCCATTTAGTTAACACGTAAGGAACAATATGATAAAAAACGTACTGTATGCACGAAAGTAATAATGGTTGGCAACAACCAAAATTTCAGTTATGTTTTTAGAAATAAATATCAAACACAGGAGACGACATATAAGTGCATATACGTCTGCGGAACACAAAAAAGCCATTGTCTGTTTTATAGAATCCGAATTTTAAAAACCAAACATTAATTTCCCAAACATTGTTTAAAAGTAGGACAACAAATTTCACGAAGAAGATCTACTGGCATGAAAGTATAAGAACTCTAAAGTTCTTAAAGAGGTTCTACTAGATTCGACTGTTAGCTACACGTCATACTATCATTGTTTCTTCTTGCATAATAAATACTGTGTTGACCTTGACTCACTGCCCACAAAATAATCCCATAAGATAAAGAGTGAAAGTATGACAAATATGCTTGTATTTTTATTTGAAGATTAAGTGAATTCGAGAGGTCTAAAAGTTAAAAGCAAACTGCGCTGAGTTAATTCATTGGTTTATCAGGGTGTTGATTTCACCTGGTAGGCACCACGTACTTTCCACATGAAGTTTAATTTACTAGGGTAATAAGAGAATATCTTGACAGAAGGCTGTAAATAAAAATGGAAAGATTACTGATGACCTGAAACAGTCTATGGCATAAACAGCCGAGACACCACTTTATTGACATCACTAAAGGTCAACAAAGCCTTTGATACCTCAACTCTGACGTACTGCTCACAAAAATGAAACAGCTAAATTTTCCAGATAGTTTGCTGAAGTTATTTTGAAAACTAATTCGAAAATAGACAGTAGATTATGAGAACAGAGTGTGGTCTTGAAAGCAGTTTCCGTCAGGGGTACTGCAGGGCCGGCCGTTGACTTCCTATGACATCTCGTTGACACTTCCCTCCTGTAAATGCCATTTCTATGCTGACGATCTGCATGCAGCTTTACTTAGGTTTCAGACCTAAAAATACTGTCATCGTCCTAATGTATGATGACCTGTGTCCTGTGTTCAAAGGTACGCAAAACTTGGTCGTAATAGTAATGTTAACAAGTCTCAAGTAATTTTAAACTGTCATGAGATCAGTCGTTAATTCTGCATAACTTTCTCTCTATCCTTCCCGATAATAACGCAGTATCGCATCAGAAATGTGGGTATAATTTTCTGTGAGCCCATAAACTGAACATGAAACACTATCGTCATGTGCAGAAGATATTTCGCTTGTCTCTATGCTCTCCAGAAGTTTCGGGGCGAATTTTTACAGGATGTGAAACGGAAATTGTGCAGTCACTCGTTCTGCCAAACCTGCACTGTTGCGATATATTGCACGAGTAGTGTAAACTCGAGACGGCCAGAGCTGACTAAGAACACTTCTCTGCGTTGCACGTGCAACATCCGCCTGTTTGAACGTGTTACTGCATCATGCGCCCAATTAGGAAGAGTGCGCATAGACAAGTTACGTGACTGCCATACCTGTGTCTGCTTCATCTGCCTCTTAGAGCGCACGCCTCTCACACCATGCATCACAGATCATGTACACCACATATCATCATAATCGCCTCACAAGATCGCACTTATCTGCATACTCGTCCATACAACAACAACAAAAAAATTCAAGCTACTTCCCGTTGCTGCTATTCACCAGTGCTAGAAGATGCCCTGGGCTCTGCGCATTTCTCAACGTCCTATTCTACAGGGTTATTACAAATGATTGAAGCAATTTCACAGCTCTACAATAACTTTATTATTTGAGATATTTTCACAATGCTTTGCACACACATACAAAAACTCAAAAAGTTTTTTTTAGGCATTCACAAATGTTCGATATGTGCCCCTTTAGTGATTCAGCAGACATCAAGCCGATAATCAAGTTCCTCCCACACTCGGCGCAGCATGTCCCCATCAATGAGTTCGAAAGCATCGTTGATGCGAGCTCGCAGTTCTGGCACGTTTCTTGGTAGAGGAGGTTTAAACACTGAATCTTTCACATAACCCCACAGAAAGAAATCGCATGGGGTTAAGTCGGGAGAGCGTGGAGGCCATGACATTAATTGCTGACCATGATCTCCACCACGACCGATCCATCGGTTTTCCAATCTCCTGTTTAAGAAATGCCGAACATTATGATGGAAGTGCGGTGGAGCACTATCCTGTTGAAAGATGAAGTCGGCGCTGTCGGTCTCCAGTTTTGGCATGAGCCAATTTCCCAGCATGTCCAGATACACGTGTCCTGTAACTTTTTTTCGCAGAAGAAAAAGGGGCCGTAAACTTTAAACCGTGAGATTGCCCAAAACACGTTAACTTTTGGTGAATTGCGAATTTGCTGCACGAATGCGTGAGGATTCTCTACCGCCCAGATTCGCACATTGTGTCTGTTCACTTCACCATTAAAAAAAAATGTTGCTTCATCACTGAAAACAAGTTTCGCACTGAACGCATCCTCTTCCATGAGCTGTTGCAACCGCGCCGAAAATTCAAAGCGTTTGACTTTGTCATCGGGTGTCAGGGCTTGTAGCAATTGTAAACGGTAAGGGTTCTGCTTTAGCCTTTTCCGTAAGATTTTCCAAACCGTCGGCTGTGGTACGTTTAGCTCCCTGCTTGCTTTATTCGTCGACTTCCGCAGGCTACGCGTGAAACTTGCCCGCACGCGTTCAACCGTTTCTTCGCTCACTGCAGGCCGACCCGTTGATTTCCCCTTACAGAGGCATCCAGAATCTTTAAACTGCGCATACCATCGCCGAATGGAGTTAGCAGTTTGTGGCTCTTTGTTGAACTTCGTCCTGAAGTGTCGTTGCACTGTTATGACTGACTGATGTGAGTGCATTTCAAGCACGACATACGCTTTCTCGGCTCCTATCGCCATTTTGTCTCACTGCGCTCTCGAACGCTCTGGCGGCAGAAACCTGAAGTGCGGCTTCAGCCGAACAAAACTTTATGAGTTTTTCTAAATATCTGTAGTGTGTCGTGACCATATGTCAATGAATGGAGCTACAGTGAATTTATGAAATCGCTTCAATCATTTGTAATAGCCCTGTACTTAAGAAAAGATTGCTGCCAGTCTTATATTTTTTCACTCGAAAATTAGCAATCATAAGCTCTGCTCTCGATCAGACAGGGAAGACAAGGCTCACTTCATCATTCACCTATGTTCCTTTTTCTGTTGGTTTTCCTGTTTCTTCCTGACCTCTCCTCATTTCTGCAATTCCACCACATACTCCAGATCCTCCTCTCTTTCCTCTTTCATCTCTTCACATCCACGATTGCCACGGTTCCCAATCTGAATCTGCTTGCCTGTAAATTATTTCTATTGTTCTACTCTTGACAAACAAAAGTCTGGCTTTTTGATACTGTGTTTCTTATATCTGGCATAACTACACTGAGGTAACAGCCATGAAAAGTCAGTGGATAGCGATATGCACACATCCAGATGGCGGTAGTATCGCATGCACAAGGTATAAAAGGCCAGTCCATTGTCGCAGCTGCATTTTTACTCAGGTAATTCATGCAAAAAGGTTTACGACGCGCTTGCGATCGCACGACGGAAAGTAACAGACTTTGAAGGCGGAGTGGTGGCTGGAGCTAGAAGCATGGGGCATTCCATTTCTGAAATCGTCAGGAATCAAATATTCCGAGATACAATGTGTCAAGATTGAGCCGTTAGTACCAAAATTCAGGCATTACGGCTTTCACTTAACGACCGAGAACAGTGGCGTTTGCGTAAGGTTGTCAGTGCTAATAGACAAGCAATTCTACTTGAAATAATCGCAGAAATCAGTGTGTGATGTACGACGAACGTATCTGTTAGGCCACTGATGCGAAATTTGACGTTAGTGGGCTATGGCAGCAGACGACCGACGCGAGTACCTTTTCTAACGGCACGACATCGCCTGTAGCGCCTCTCCTGGTCTCTTGACCATATTGGCTGCTCGGATGGGCCTCGATTTCAGTTGGTAAGAGCTGATGGTAGGTTTCGAGCATGGCGCAGACCCCACGAAGTCATGGACTGTGTCTTCGTTGTGTTCGGCTACCTGGTGGAGCCATTCATGTTCCCAAACAACGATGGAATTTTTATGGAAGACACTGCGCCATGTCATCGGGCCACAGTTGTTCGCGATTGGTTTGAAGAACATTCTGCACAGTACGAGCGAATGATTTGGCCACTCGGATTGCCCGACGTGAATACCTATGAACATTGAATGTGCATAATAGAGAGGTCACTTCGTGCACAAAATTCTGCACCAGGAACACCTTCGCATTTATGGGTGTCTGTAGTGGCAGAATGACTCAGTATTCTTGCAGGCGACTTCTAACGACTGACTGAGTCCATGCCATGTCAAGTTGCCGCACTACGCCGAGCAAAAGGAGATCCGACGCGATATTAGGAGATACCCGATGGCCTTTGTCGCCTCGGTGTATTTCTAAATGTAAGGCCTCATCTAACACACGTGTCATAGTGAATGTCCTAGAAAATAATGAATAATGCCTAGTTAGATTAAGAAATATCCCCACGACAGTAATACTGCCACCATACATAACTAAATTGAAATAAATAAATAAATAGTAACCTAGAAACGCGCACGGGGTCCCGGGTTCGATTCCCGGCGGGGACAGGGATTTACTCTGCCTCGTGATGACTGGGTGTTGTGTGTTCTTCATCATCATTTCATCATCATTGACTCGCGAGTCGCCGAAGTGGCGTCAACTAAAAAGGACTTGCAATACGGCGGCCGAACTTCCCCGCATGGGGCCTCCCGGCCAACAATGCCATACTATCATTTCATTAATTGGAACAGATATAAGTTGAGCAATTTGCCAACAAATTCCCTACTATAAATAAGACACGTACTGTAGTATTAGTTTCTATATTTTAGTGTGACATATGTCTGCACCTGAGGTTATAAATAGTGTATGACACCCATGCGCACATCTTTGCCACTGTGAAAATGCTTACAGGGTGAGGAGTAAGAGCAGGACAGTCATATCAGTCGCTTCTTCTTTATGAATTATCTAACATCATAGAAACGTTTCATCTACAGGTACATCTATACTCTGCAAACTACTGGGAAGTGCGTGCCGGGGACTACTTCCCAACTATTCCTGTTCCATCCGCTTATGGTGTGTCGGAAGAATCACCGTTTAAATGCCTCTTTGTGTGCTGTAACTCAAATCTTACCTTCACGGTCCCAACGGCATCGACACATAGAACGCATTGGTATATTACTAAGTCGCTCACTTAATACTGGTTCTTGAAACTTCACAAGTAGCCTACCTCCGGGTAATTTGCAACTATCCTCAAGCATTAGCCAAATCGTGTTTTTCAGGATTTCCGTAACATTCTCCCTTGGGTCACATAAACTTCACACTATTCGTGCTGTCCCTGTTTGTGTAAGCTCAGTATCTGCTGTTAGACCTAGCTGCTATCGATCCCATAAACCTGAGCAATATTGTAGGTCGGCTCGCGCGAGTATTTTGTTAACACTCTCTATTTTAGACTGAGTGCATTGTTGCAATATTCTAACAACGAACCTAGTAATAGTACCTGCTTTACCTAAGTCTGGACCTGCGGCATCATTCGATTTCATATCGACACAGATTGTTACATTAACTTATTTACATGAATTGAGTGATACAAGTTATGACTCATTGATATCTAGTCATATGATACTATGTTTCTTGTGAATTTTCCAATGTACAGTTTTTACGTTTCTTAACCTTGAATTCAAGTTGCAAATCTTTGCAGCACTTCGAAATCTTATTAAGATCTACCAGATAATTTTTGAGTATCTTCTTCAAGTAGTACTTAATTTTAGGTAGCTGTATTATCTGTAAGAAATGTGATGTTACTATTAATATACACTCCTGGAAATGGAAAAAAGAACACATTGACACCGGTGTGTCAGACCCACCATACTTGCTCCGGACACTGCGAGAGGGCTGTACAAGCAATGATCACACGCACGGCACAGCGGACACACCAGGAACCGCGGTGTTGGCCGTCGAATGGCGCTAGCTGCGCAGCATTTGTGCACCGCCGCCGTCAGTGTCAGCCAGTTTGCCGTGGCATACGGAGCTCCATCGCAGTCTTTAACACTGGTAGCATGCCGCGACAGCGTGGACGTGAACCGTATGTGCAGTTGACGGACTTTGAGCGAGGGCGTATAGTGGGCATGCGGGAGGCCGGGTGGACGTACCGCCGAATTGCTCAACACGTGGGGCGTGAGGTCTCCACAGTACATCGATGTTGTCGCCAATGGTCGGCGGAAGGTGCACGTGCCCGTCGACCTGGGACCGGACCGCAGCGACGCACGGATGCACGCCAAGACCGTAGGATCCTACGCAGTGCCGTAGGGGACCGCACCGCCACTTCCCAGCAAATTAGGGACACTGTTGCTCCTGGGGTATCGGCGAGGACCATTCGCAACCGTCTCCATGAAGCTGGGCTACGGTCCCGCACACCGTTAGGCCGTCTTCCGCTCACGCCCCAACATCGTGCAGCCCGCCTCCAGTGGTGTCGCGACAGGCGTGAATGGAGGGACGAATGGAGACGTGTCGTCTTCAGCGATGAGAGTCGCTTCTGCCTTGGTGCCAATGATGGTCGTATGCGTGTTTGGCGCCGTGCAGGTGAGCGCCACAATCAGGACTGCATACGACCGAGGCACACAGGGCCAACACCCAGCATCATGGTGTGGGGAGCGATCTGCTACACTGGCCGTACACCACTGGTGATCGTCGAGGGGACACTGAATAGTGCACGGTACATCCAAACCGTCATCGAACCCATCGTTCTACCATTCCTAGACCGGCAAGGGAACTTGCTGTTCCAACAGGACAATGCACGTCCGCATGTATCCCGTGCCACCCAACGTGCTCTAGAAGGTGTAAGTCAACTACCCTGGCCAGCAAGATCTCCGGATCTGTCCCCCATTGAGCATGTTTGGGACTGGATGAAGCGTCGTCTCACGCGGTCTGCACGTCCAGCACGAACGCTGGTCCAACTGAGGCGCCAGGTGGAAATGGCATGGCAAGCCGTTCCACAGGACTACATCCAGCATCTCTACGATCGTCTCCATGGGAGAATAGCAGCCTGCATTGCTGCGAAAGGTGGATATACACTGTACTAGTGCCGACATTGTGCATGCTCTGTTGCCTGTGTCTATGTGCCTGTGGTTCTGTCAGTGTGATCATGTGATGTATCTGACCCCAGGAATGTGTCAATAAAGTTTCCCCTTCCTGGGACAATGAATTCACGGTGTTCTTATTTCAATTTCCAGGAATGTATGTCTGCGAAGTCACTAAGATACAACATGGACAGCAAGGTTCCTAACAATCTTCCCTGGGTTACGCCTGATGTTACTTCTACATCCGTCGGTGACTCTGCGTCCAAGATAGCAACCTCCTTCCTCCCTGTGGAGACGTTGTTAATCAACTTACACAAGTTTCGTTTGATAATCGATATGATGGTATTGTCTTTAGTAAACTTTGTTGTGGTACTGAGTGAAGTACATTGTAAGAAGACCGTCATCGATCCCGCCAGACCAGTGATTCCCAAACGTTCAGTGACCATTGCCCCACAATAATACGACTGTTTCTGCCAGTTTCTATCTCTGTTATATTCGGTTTGACATCGGCCAATTCACATCTGAAGTACTGCTTCAAGTTCACTGAATATCTCGTTTTTGCCTTTGTTATTAATGTACAAGAAAAATCAACTTCCAGCGCTGCATGTTATGACGAATGGAATAGATATACTTACGGCATTTTCCTATAATAATGTATATTCGATAACATCCTTTGGCCAAAATGCTGAGAGTTCTGTTTCAACAAAAAAATCTATTTACAGTTGATTATCTGCGCAGGCAACAAGAAAGCGGCCTTAGAAACTAAGTATTTACTTGCCGGTTATCCATATGGGGGAAATAACGGTTAACAAAATTTATTACTCATGGCAGATGCTGACTATTAAGACTCGAGTTCCAGTACAACACTCGTGGCTGCCCTATCGCGGTCACGAAGTGTGGCCGATGCAGTTCCAGATAAGTTTTATAGTCTGACGATAATTTATGGATTTGTAGTTTTAGCTTGACGATGTCCACTATGGGAAGATGGTAGTTACTGTTATTCTGAAGAAGGTTGGGTTATCCCGACTGAAACCTAGGTAAATTCTAGGCAAACAGTGCAACTGAGGCTGTTAATTAGTAAAATTATAATTAATATTTACACAGTTGCTGACAGGGCCGCGAAATGTTAAAGATATTTAAGAATAAAGGTACTCGAAAGACGAATTATTAGATAAATAATGGTTACAATACAAACTACAGATGGTTAGACACTGGACTCGCATTCGGGAGGACGACGGTTCAATCCCGCGTCCGGCCATCCTGATTTAGGTTTTCCGTGATTTCCCTAAATCACTGCAGGCTAATGCCGGGATGGTTCCTCTGAAAGGGCACGGCCGACTTCCTTCCCCATCCTTCCCTAATCCGATGAGACCGATGACCACGGTGTCTGGTCTCCTTCCCCAAACCAACCAACCAACCAAACTACAGATGGTTGGAAAGTGAGAAATAATGAAGAGATCTACCAAATATTCAGATTATATCAGAAATAATGGCAAAGCTAAGGTCAATTTTCCTTGCACACCTCTAGCGAATGAATTATAATAGACTAACGAAACAAATAATCCTCTCTTTCTGATATAAGAAGCCAACAATAGCATGAATAACGGAAATAAGAAAAGAACTAGAAAGAATTAATATAAAAATTCGGAAATAACAGAAAGAAACATTTTTCAGGATACAAAGCTAAATGTACAAAGATATCAAGGCAGAATGGGTGGATTAAAAATTGTTGGGTGCTAAACAGCGAGGCCTTCAGTGCCTTTTCTCAGTATAGTGGTACGATGGTATGAGTAGTCATTCTTGCTGAAATGAAAATTGATATCCATAATCAAAATCACAAAAAAGTTTCGCCTACATTCACTAGTATATCTCGTCATATTGTTGTCATATATTAACAGTACTGATGAAACAGTTGATTGCATAAATATGGCTGATGGAGCGCGTAATTAATAGAATGAACCAGCCACCAAGAAGGACATTAAAATCTCCGACCAATCAGACTGGGCAGGAGCCCTGACGCCACACAAAATTTCAGCAGTTTTCTTGCAGCTGTCTCGTTACGGTCTAAAACTGAGGGTAAGCCCCTTGGTAGGACAAAGTCTCCCTTGGTAGGACAAAGGCTCCTCTCTTCTCACCAAATAAAAGAGATGACAATGCACTGTGTTATGCAACAAACAATGCATTCTGGTGGATCTTCGTGTCGCCAGAGAGAAGTATGGGCTATTGTGCAGTCTCCAATACGAAGGCGAACGAGGACTACTTCGTCCTCCCTTTGAGTTTGGAAGCAAGTGGACCATAGTCGAGCAGTTGATTTGACCACCGCAGGTTGTTGGTGGTCACTTCCAGCCAATGTCTTTCCCACTCAGCCACCACCCTGTTTGTTACCCAAAACACTATAGGTCTATAGCCTCTGTGGAGACTTTAGGGTGAACTGTGTTGTTTTCCTGGCAGTCTGCTTTCCCTGCTGTGATAGCTTCGTCATTCCCCTTGATTGCAATGTGTACAGACATCCAACAGAGCTCCACCTCTTTTCTTCTGCCTTTGTGGGATGTGCATAGGTCCAGAACCATCTTAAATATCTTATCTGCTGGGTAAAATTGCTGAATAGCCTATAGAACACCACAAAAGCCCGTGCAGGCAAGAAACTTCTGTCCAGCAAGAAAACTTGTTGATCGCCCACAGCTCTGAATAAGACACTGAGAAGTGGGTTGGTAGGCAGATTTTGATGGTACAGTGAGGGAAGATAACAGAGCACCCATTATCCCCTTACTTAGATCCATCGGTAAAAACCACTGTGTGCTCGCTATACTCCAATAAAATGTCGTGTTCATATTGCTGTACGCCGTTATTTCCAAGCTAAAAGTGAGCCTGGCAATCACCCAGGAACGATATTTGTTCCATACCTGTTTGGGAACTGGTATGTCTCTTGCTCGAGATATTTCTTCGTTCGGACGGAAAAAGGCTTAGTTGCTCAGCGGTTGTTAAATCTTTGTGGTATGGATTGTCCAGCCCAAGGGCAACTGACCTCACTTTGTAAGCACAGCTCTAGCGTGATCCATACATTATGCTGCCATAGCCAAGTCACATGCCAACAAATGTTTTATAAAATGTGAGCGGACTGGACCAAAGTGTCCCCCGTTTCTTATAGCTTAGATATTTTAGGATGTTTAGTGCCTTCAAATATCTATATTTCAGATCATGGAGGTATGGCAGCTATGCTAGCCTCTGATCAAACATGAGTCCTAAGAACTGCACCGGGTTTTAAAATCCAGAATGGTGCTCCCCATCCTAAGTTTTTGCAAGGCGTGAAAGATTAAAATATTAAAAAACATTCTTTTCATGTAGGTAATTTAAAAACTGTCAAATCAGCCCAATTCTCCAGCTTCCTAAGCGTCAGCTGTAGTTAACAAGCTGTATTTGTGAAACGCAAGGACGAACAGAATACCTAAAATTCGTCCAAAAATAAGTAGAATTTGACAAGGCTATTTATTATGGAAGAGGTACTAGTTACTGATTATTATGGTAAAAAGGGTGAAACGCATCTACTATTGTCATAGAATCGTTTCATCAGTGCACAACTTGCCACTCCTCTGTTTTCTAAAGGGGCACTTACTTTTAGACACGCTCCCATTCTCTGACAGCCTCTCACATCTCTAAACGACGCGCACGTTACATATCTTGCTCGGGTCAGGCACTTTGATCAGCGTGAGCCGGAAGATACTCTGAGGCTATATCTTGTACTCTTCGGACGTGATCGCTAGTTGCAATTTTATCACGTCGCTTCACTCTTGTTCGGTGCTGTTGGCTTAAGCAACGCTTTTCACACGTGCTGAGCTACTTTCCTGTAGAACATGTTTGTTTTTTGCGTTACGATTAGGCGATGTAAAGACTCATTCTTGTTGCTTCAAAATGGTTCAAATGGCTCTAAGCACTATGGGACTTAACACCTGACTTCATCAGTCCCCTAGACTTAGAACTACTTAAACCTAACTAACCTAAGGACATCAGACACATCCATGCCCGAGGCAGGATTCGAACCTGCGACCGTAGCAGCAGCGCGGTTCCGGACTGAAGCGCCTAGAACCGCTCGCCCATACTGGCCGGCTCCTGTTGCTTGTTCCAGCTGAAACGGAACTTAGTTTTTCTTTGAGATCAGTTCAGAATCTAGTGTCCACGTAAATAGCAATATCCACTCGTGCTTTACGCATCTATAAGCATTCATAGTATTCACACAGCCGTCTCATTCAACAAGTCAGCAAATTGCTTTAGTAATATTGTTTTTGTGGCATATCATGGTCCTTTATGCAACGCCTCAGTTTGTTTGGAGTTGCCTAGACACGACCGCCTATGCTGTATCTAAAATCGAGAATATTAGATTACCTTTGTAAACAGAATCCGCATTCGTCTGGTTATTGTGTTAACCCTTCCTTTGTTTGGTCTTGGTTCTACGTGGCTAGGCATATTCATGTCCTGCATTGATAATATCATAATTTCTTGTCCTGTTTAACAAATCCACTTGAATCAGTAATGCACTCAAGTCATAGCGTGACACATTATTCTCATATTTTGAGTAATGTTTCAGCTTTACGATAAGTATTTGTGTCGCATTTTGTTTATGAATACAGTTCCGTCGCATCAGTTTTCTTAATAAGTTTGTCGAAGAATCACTAAAATTCAGAGGTTAATATTTTTCGGTGCGTAATTCAGAATGCAATGCTACTTCAGATTGTACAGCTGCATATACATTGCATGAGTGTTTTCTATAGGATGAATCTCTTTACACTAAGAGTGTATTACGAGGGTTGACTGAAAAGTAATGCCTCCACCTTCGTAACTCTTCAACAATTGGCAGCGTTAGTATGAGGCAGATACTAGCTTGTTCCGTAGCCTCTTCTCTACAGCTCCAATTGGCGGGAAGCCTTAGCATTGAAAGGTTGTCTGGTTACAGTGTAAAGTATGGAACTCTGCGCAGACGGTTAGTCAATGCGATTTAAGCAACATGCAGTGATTGAATTTTTGGCAGCAGAAGGTGTCACCCCAAAGGAGATTCATCAGAGAATGAAAGCAGTTTATGGTGATTGTGTTGATGTGAGTACTGTGCGTCGCTGAGCGAGTAAGTTTGAAGATGTTGAGGCGGGAACATCTAACCTGCGTGACAAAGAGTTGGACGTCCTGCGACAGCAACCATCAAGTTTCACAAGCAAAATGTTGACAGATTGATTCAGGACGATCGTCGTACCACCCAGAGAGAAATTGAAAGCACAATTGGCATTTCACAAGAACGTGTGGCTCACATTATTGCTTTGCGAGGCTATCGGAAGATCTGTGCACGATGGGTACCCCGGATGCTGACTGCTGAAATGAAAGTGCACAGACTTGAAATTTGCTAGGAACTCCTCTCGCGTTACGAGAATGAAGATAAAGCCTTTCTCCATTCAGTTGTGACAGGGGACGAAATTTGGGTACACCATTACGACCTGGAGACGAAACGTCAGTCTATGGAATATCGACACAGAGTCGCCCCAGAAAAAGGAATTCAAGGCGCAGTCCTCAGCTGGAAAAATCATGGCCACACTGTTCTGGGACGCAGGTGGTGTTATCCATGTTGATTTCCTTGATCGTGGGACAACAATAAATTCAGAGCGTTACATCACAACGCTGCAAACTCTGAAACGACGGCTAACAAGGGTCCGAAAGGAAAAGGGAAATGTTTTCCTGCAGCATTACAATGCCAGACCACACACTTCACGTGCCACCGCAGCAGAACTTCAGGGACTGAATCTCACCAGCATACGGCATCCTCCATACAGTCCAAATTTAGCACAGTCTAACTTCCATCTGTTATCGATACTGAAAGGCGATCTGTGGGGACATCATTATGCTTCTGGTGAAGACGTTGACAGAACTGTGAGATTGTGGTTGCGGAAACACTGTGTTGACTTATTCCGTGACGGCTTCAGAAAAGTTGTCCATCGTTGTCAGAAATGTATCCAATTGGCTGGTGATTATATGGAAAAGTGTATATTGGCAATCAAAGATCACATTCAAACAGGTAGAACAATGAGTACTCCAGCAACTACTGAGTAGTTTTGCTGTAACGCGATAGTAGACAAGCGGGGCTAGTAGGCAAAGGCAGATGTGGCGAACAAATTTTTATCGTTCTATCGGTATTTGTTGTTATTATCGACTGAATAACAGACTGATAGAGATTATACCAGTACAGTATCACGTTCAAGACATTCTCACAGAACTGCAGGATAATTCTTTGGATCTTTTCTGTAATATGTCACGTCAGCAAACATTTCTTCGATCTGTCTTCCTTGCGTGACACCCCATCTCTCGTGCAGATCTACGTTGTCTGGGGCGTTATTACCGACGGCAACTACGACACGACTACTGCTTCTGGCAACTTGCGGAGCATTGCAATCAACTTGTAAAAAGACAATTTTCGCATTGAAAGACGACTGCTGGAGTGGACGTTATTCTTCATGTTTTGTTTTGATTCAGTGTCCGAGATAGAAACTGAGGCTGCATGTGAGATTATCTATTCAAGACTCAGTATCAGGCGTGGACATATATGATAGCTGGATCCTCCTGTCGCCCACCAAACTCATCTCATGGTGTAACCGAAAACTTTACAGGAAACCTCATTCAACTTGTGTACCCCAATCATACTGTAATGATCGGTGGAGACTTTAATCATTCAACAGTCAACTGGGAAAATTATAGTTGGGCGTGATCAGACATCCTGTGAAGCAACACTAAATACCTTCTCTTAAAACTACCTAGAACAGGTAGTTCGGAAACCCATTCATAACGGAAGTATACTGAATCTAATGGTGACAAATAGACCTGAAATCTTTGAGGATGTCCATATAGAAAACGTTATGAGAGACAAAACGTAGTTGTGGCAACAATGATTACCGAAGTACAAAGGACAAATAAAACAAACAGAAAGATAAACATGTTCAGTAAATTAGATAAAAAGTCAGTCGTGTCATATTTCAATGAGGAACTTGAAACTTTCAGCACAGAGCAGGAGCATGTCGAGGAACTTTGGCTCAAGTTTAAAAGAGTAATTGCCCATGCACTGAACAGGCATGTACCTAGTAGAACAGTTCATAATGGGAGGGACCCCCCATGATATACAGTCACTGCAAAGAAACTTTTAAAGAAACAGAGATTACTGCACAATAGGTGTGAAACAAAGCATAGGGCTATAGATAGAGAGATGCTGAATGAAACGCGTTTAGCAGTCAAGAGAGTAATGGGTGAACCCTTCAATGACTACCGTAGCACAATATTGCCAAATGATCTTTCACAAAACCGAAAGAAATTCTGGTCGTATGTAAAGGCTGTTAGTGCCACCAAAGATAATGTACAGTCCTTAGCGAATGAGTTAGGAACTGAAATTGATGGTAGCAAAGGAAGAGCTGAAATGCTTAACTGCGTTTTCAAATGTTTTTCGCAAAGGAAATCCCAGGAGAATTGCTCCAATTTAATCCTCGTACCACTGGAGAGATGACTGAAGTAAGTACTTGTGTAGGTAGTGTTAAGAAACAGCTTAAATCGTTGAAGCTGAACAAACCTTCAGGGCCAATGGAATGCCTTTCAGATTCTATACTGAATCTGCGGCTGAGATAGCCCCTCTTCTAATTATAGTCTATAGTAGATCACTCGAACAATAAACCGTGACCAGTTCTTGAAAAAAAAAAAAAAAAAAAAAGGGTCACCTCTGCCTGCAAGAAGAATAGTAGAAGTGGTTCACAAAACTACCGTCCAGTATCCCATCAATATATTGTAGAATCTTAGAACATATTCTGAACTAAAATATAATGCGGTATCTCCAACAGAATGACCTCCTCCATGCCAACCAACCTGGATTCGGAAACCATTGATCATGTATAACCCAACTCACAGTTTTCTCACATGACATACTGAAAGCTTTGTATCGAAGTAGGCAGGGAAACGCAGTATTTCTTGATTTCTGAAAAGCATTTGACTCAGCGCCATATCTACGCTCACTATCAGAAGTACAGTCGTATGGGGTATCAAGTGAAATTTGCGACTGGAGTGCGGACTTTTTGTTAGGGAGAACGCAGCATGTTATTTTGCATGGAGAGTCATCGTCAGATGTAGCAGTAACTTCTGGTGTGCCCCAGGGATGTGTGTTTGGACCCATGCTGTTCATGTTGTATATTAATGACCTTGAGGACAATGTTATTAGTAACTCCAGGCTTTTTGCAGATGATGCAGTTATCTATAATGAAGCATTGGTTGAAAGAAGTTGCATAAATATTCTGTCAGATACTGATAACATTTCAAAGTGGTGCAAAGATTAACAACTTTCTTTTAATATTCAAAAACGTAAAATTGCGCACTTCAGAAAACAAAAAAATATAATATCCTTTGACTATAATATTGAGTCAGTGTTTAAATCGGCTAATTCATACAAATACGTGAGTGTAACATTTTGTAGAGATATGAAATGGAAAGATCACTTAGGCTTAATTATGTGTAAGGCACGTGGTAGACTTCGGTTTGTGGTAGAATACTGGGTAAGTGCAATCAGTCTACAAAGGAGATCGCTTACAAATCACTCGTGCAACTGGTCCTAGAATATTTCTCAAGTGTGTGGTACCTGTACCTGTGGTATCCATAGTTCCAATGCCACTGCGTAGGTACACGCTCGTAGGTTGGCACTACGAGAGCGTACGAACTATGCCGACCACAGCGCCCTCTAGCCGATGCTGTGGAGCTCAACGAGCGCCGCTCTATTTTCGTCTACATCTACATCTACATTTATACTCTGAAAGCCTCCGTGCGCGCTCTAATCTCTCTAATTTTACATTCGTGATCTCCTCGGGAGGTATAAGTAGGGGGAAGCAATATATTCGATACCTCATCCAGAAACGCACCCTCTCGAAACCTGGCGAGCAAGCTACACCGCGATGCAGAGCGCCTCTCTTGCAGAGTCTGCCACTTGAGTTTGTTAAACATCTCCGTAACGCTATCACGGTTACCAAATAACCCTGTGACGAAACGCGCCGCTCTTCTCTGGATCTTCTCTATCTCCTCCGTCAACCCGATCTGGTACGGATCCCACACTGATGAGCAATACTCAAGTATAGGTCGAACGAGTGTTTTGTAAGCCACCTCCTTTGTTGATGGACTACATTTTCTAAGGACTCTCCCAATGAATCTCAACCTGGTACCCGCCTTACCAACAATTAATTTTATATGATCATTCCACTTCAAATCGTTCCGCACGCATACTCCCAGATATTTTACAGAAGTAACTGCTACCAGTGTTTGTTCCGCTATCATATAATCATACAATAAAGGATCCTTCTTTCTATGTATTCGCAATACATTACATTTGTCTATGTTAAGGGTCAGTTGCCACTCCCTGCACCAAGTGCCTATCCGCTGCAGATCTTCCTGCATTTCGCTACAATTTTCTAATGCTGCAACTTCTCTGTATACTACAGCATCATCCGCGAAAAGCCGCATGGAACTTCCGACACTATCTACTAGGTCATTTATATATATTGTGAATAGCAATGGTCCCATAACACTCCCCTGTGGCACGCCAGAGGTTACTTTAATGTCTGTAGACGTCTCTCCGTTGATAACAACATATTGTGTTCTGTTTGCTAAAAACTCTTCAATCCAGCCACACAGCTGGTCTGATATTCCGTAGGCTCTTACTTTGTTTATCAGGCGACAGTGCGGAACTGTATCGAACGCCTTCCGGAAGTCAAGGAAAATAGCATCTACCTGGGAGCCTGTATCTAATATTTTCTGGGTCTCATGAACAAATAAAACGAGTTGGGTCTCACACGATCGCTGTTTCCGGAATCCATGTTGATTCCTACATAGTAGATTTTGAGTTTCCAAGAACGACATGATACTCGAGCAAAAAACATGTTCTAAAATTCTAGAACAGATCGACGTCAGAGATATAGGTCTATAGTTTTGCGCATCTGCTCGACGACCCTTCTTGAAGACTGGGACTACCTGTGCTCTTTTCCAATCATTTGGAACCTTCCGTTCGTCTAGAGACTTGCGGTACACGGCTGTTAGAAGGGGGGCAAGTTCTTTCGCGTACTCTGTGTAGAATCGAATTGGTATCCCGTCAGGTCCAGTGGACTTTCCTCTGTTGAGTGATTCCAGTTGCTTTTCTATTCCTTGGACACTTATTTCGATGTCAGCCATTTTTTCGTTTGTGCGAGGATTTAGAGAAGGAACTGGAGTGCGGTCTTCCTCTGTGAAACAGCTTTGGAAAAAGGTGTTTAGTATTTCAGCTTTAGGCGTGTCATCCTCTGTTTCAATGCCATCATCATCCCGGAGTGCCTGGACATGCTGTTTCGAGCCACTTACTGATTTAACGTAAGACCAGACCTTCCTAGGATTTTCTGTCAAGTCGGTACCTAGTATTTTACTTTCGAACTCACTGAACGCTTCACGCATCGCCCTCCTTACGCTAACTTTGACATCGTTTAGCTTCTGTGAGTCTGAGAGGTTTTGGCTGCGTTTAAACTTGGAGTGAAGCTCTCTTTGCTTTCGCAGTAGTTTTCTAACTTTGTTGTTGTACCACGGTGGGTTTTTCCCGTCCCTCACAGTTTTACTCGGCACGTACCTGTCTAAAACGCATTTTACGATTGCCTTGAACTTTTTCCATAAACACTCAACATTGTCAGTGTCGGAACAGAAATTTTCGTTTTGATCTGTTAGGTAGTCTGAAATCTGCCCTCTATTACTCTTGCTAAACAGATAAACCTTCCTCCCTTTTTTTATATTCCTATTAACTTCCATATTCAGGGATGCTGCAACGGCCTTATGATTTTCTCCCCAGTTGATCAAGAGTAGACGACCTAGCAACTTAGCTTCTACTAGTAGGGGGGCTAGCCACTACAGACTTTGCCTTTGTAACTTCTGGTAACTGTTAGCTTTGATACATGAACGGCTTCGCACCTACTTGGTCATCTGTACCAACAGTTAAGTAATACGTTTGTATATGTTTATACACCAGTAAAGGTGCTTTAATTTTACTTGCAATACCTAAGTGCTTTACCTTACCTGCTCGTACTCCCTTCCTTCATTCGGCCTATATTGCAGATCACTGGAGCAGACCCGTGCGCCGCCTTCCAGGAGGGATACAAAAGTACCAAAAAGGACTATTGGGGGATATTGAATGTATACGAAGAAGGGTAGCACGAATGACTACAAGCGATAAAGTGTCATGGAGATACTGGAGAAACTTAACTGGCAGACCCTTGATGACAGAAGTAAACTATTCCGACAAAGTTTCAAGAACCGGCTTCAAATGATGATTCTAGGAATGTACCACAACATCCTACGTACCGCTCACATAGAATAATTACAGCACGCACAGAGGCATTCAAACAATCGTCCTTCCCGCGCTCCATACGTGAATGGAATCAGAAGAAACCCTAATAAATGGTACCGTGGGACGTACCCTCTGCCAAGCACTTCACTGTGGTTTGCAGAGTATAGATGTAGTTGTACCATATATCATTAAATCGAATCTCGCACTTTACTAACTTTTGTCCGTTCTATCGAATGGGCGTTCAAAATTGTTAATTAAAAACATTTTATTTTTAATAACCAACAAATCGACGTTCCACATAGAAAAAGAGAATTCCTTGAAATGTATGATAACCAGTATTTGTCTGGGGGGGACTGTCCAAACACTGCAAAAGCAAGATAGCATCACCAGGAAAAAAGCCGCTTACGACTCGTAGGAAAGCCACCCGGTAAAATCCTCTCCTTCTATACCACATGCCTCCTACAATGCGCAGCATAATTTGAATGGCTACCCAATACATCTGAAAATTCTTGAGTTATCTTTCCGATCTTAAGGGATTAGACGTGCGCTTGAGGACGTGTATCGCAAGACACAGTGGTGAATCAAAATGTTTTCACCACTACCTGTCGCAAGACTCCTAAGTGTTGCCATGTTGACAGAGGATCATCGAGGTAGAACCGTGCCACAGACACAGGCCGGTGGGGATAGTATTATACTATGGGGAACATTCACCTGGGCTGCCATGGGACCTGTGGTAGTAATTGAAGACACCTGACAGCTGTGAACTGCGTGAGCAGTACTGAGAATCACCTGCGCCCTTTCGTGCGTCATGTCTTCCCAACGGTGATAGCATTTTCCAGCAGGATAGCTGTGATTGTCACAATGTCGGAATCGCACTGCACTGGTTTTGAGGAACATGACTGTCAACTCACACTGATGTCTTGGCCTCTAAATTGGCCTGATCTGAACGCAATGGATCACATGTGGCTGTTATCAGTTCTAGCCCACCGACCATCAGTCCGTAATTTAGGACAATTCTATGACCTGTGCATTGACATCTGGTGCCACACGCCTCCGCAAACCTACGAATGACTTGTCACATCCATGCCACACCGACTGGAAGAGAAAGGATTCTTTTGAAATGTGTTGCCACATAGAATACTGTAGATTAGATGGGGAGCTTGAGTAACTAATGATGAGTTACTAAATCGAACTGGAGAGGAAGGAAACTAAAAGAAGGAATTTTCTGATAGAACACATCCTAATAACTCAAGTAATCGATAGTTTGGTATGCAAGAAAGTGTGTGTGTGTGGAGAGGGGGGCATTGGGGGGCTGGGGGCGGTTAGCTATCGTAGGAGACCAAGTCTTAAGCAAATGGACGTAGGTTCAGTAGTCATGCATAGAAGAGACTAGCTGCACTCGTGGTATACGGATAGCGTCTTTGATTAGTAATCGAAACGTCCACGGTACCGTGTTCAAAAGCCGGCGCCGATTAAAAATTGGTTAATAATCAACATTGGCGGCCGAAAACTTCCGGCATAAGAAGTCACCCTCATTCTGCCCACGGCCTTGTCAGAGGTAGCTTAGGAGCGGACAGAGGTTCATGGCACTCTCTTGGGGTGGAAAAATGCCCCTAAAGGCGGAACAATCAACAATGATCAACAGCATGAGCAGGCAGAAAGCAATGGAAACCACTGTATTAAAGACACACAACGTGTATCCACAGGACCTGTGGCCTGTAATTGATAAAGCTGCCCATTGGCAAAAGATTCCGGATGGGAGGGGATTGCCGCAGGAGAGATCACCATGAGAAAAAGAGTAAACAAGTAATGAAGGATAACGTTCTACGGGGCGGAGCGTGGGATGTCAAAACTTGATAGTGGTAGGGAAGCTAGAAGATCTGAAAAGGAAAATGCAAAGGTTCAATCTAGATAAAGTACGGGTCAGTGAAGTGAAGTGGAAAGAAGACAAGGATTTCTGGTCAGAAGACCATAGGACAGTATCAACAACAGTAGAAAATGGTATAGCGGGACTAGGATTCGTTATGAATAGAAAGGTAGGGCAGGAAAAAATTGGAAATTTGTGGTAAGTTCCTGCTGAGGCCATCGGTCCTTAGGCTTACACTCTACTTAAAGGAAGTGTAAAAATGTTCAGGGAAATTCAGGAGTACAGAAATACAAGTAGCTGAGGAATGAGATAAATAGGTAGTGCAGCGAAGCTAAGACGAAATGGCTGCATGAAAATGTGAAGAAATCTAAATAGAAATGATTGTCGGAGTCAGCATACAGGAAAGACAAAATATTAGCCGAACGGTCTAAGGCGCTACAGTCATGGACTGTTCGGCTGGTTCCGGCGGAGGTTCGAGTCCTCCCTCGGGCATGGGTGTGTGTGTGTGTGTGTGTGTGTGTGTGTGTGTGTGTGTGTGTGTGTGTGTTTGTCCTTAGGATAACTTAGGATAAGTAGTGTGTAAGCTTAGGGACTAATGACCATAGCAGTTAAGTCCCAAAGATTTTCACACACATTTGAACATTTTTCAAAGACAAAATAACCTTCGATGAGCGTAGTAACATTAAGAGCGTAACGGGAATTCCGTGTCAAATGCAGAGGAGAGAGCGGATAGGTGAAAAGAGTGCATTGAAGGACTCTATGAGGGGAAAGATTTATATGATGTGATAGAAGAAGAAACAGGAGTCGATTTATAAGAGACAAGGGGCCCAGTATTAGAATCACAATTTAAGAAAGCTTTCGAGGGCCTAAAATCAAATAAAGCAGAAGGGATAGATAAGACTCCACCAGAATTTCTAAAATCATTGGGGGAAGCGGCAACAAAAGAAGTATTCCCGTTTGTCTACATCTACATTTATACTCCGCAAGCCACCCAACGGTGTGTGGCGGAGGGCACTTTACGTGCCACTGTCATTATCTCCCGTTCCTGTTCCAGTCGCGTATGGTTCGCGGGAAGAACGACTGTCTGAAAGCCTCTGTGCGCGCTCTAATCTCTCTAATTTTACATTCGTGATCTCCTCGGGAGGTATAAGTAGGGGGAAGCAATATATTCGATACCTCATCCAGAAACGCACCCTCTCGAAACCTGGCGAGCAAGCTACACCGCGATGCATGTGATAGAATGTATGAGTCTAGCGACATACTATGTGACCTTCGGAAATATATCGTCCACACCATTCCGAAGACTGCAAGAGCTGACACGTGCGAAAACTATTGCACAATCAGCTTAACAGCTCGTGCATCCAAGTTGATGACAAGAATAATATACAGAAGAATGGAAAAGAAAATTGAGGATGTTCTAGATGACGATCAGTTTGGCTTTAGAAAAGGTAAAGGCACCAGAGAGGCAATTGTGACGTCGCGGTTGATAATGGAAGCAAGACTAAAGAAAAATCAAGACACGTTCATAGGATCTGTCGAGCTGGGAAAAGCGTTCAACAACGTAAAATGGTGCAACATGTTCGAAATTATGAGAAAAAGCGGAGAAGCTATAGGGAAAGACGGATAATATACAATATGTACAAGAGTCAAAAGGGAATAATAAGAGTGGACAACAAAGAACCAAGTGCTCGGATTAAAAAACTTCGCCCCTAGTATTTAATCTGTACATCGAAGAAGCAATGATGGACATGAAAGAAAGGTTCAGAAATGGAACTAAAATTCAAGGTGAAAGGATATCAATGATACGATTCGCTGATGACATAGCTATCCTGAATGAACGTAAAGAAGAATTACAATGAACTGCTGAATGGAATGAACATCTAATTAGTACAGAACACGGATTGAGAGTAAATCGAAGAATGACGAAAGTAATGAGAAGTAGCAGAAATGAGAACAGCGAGGAACTTTATCTCAGGACTGATGGTCACGAAGTAGAGGACATTAAGGAATTCTGCTACCCAGGCAACAGAATACCCAATGATGGATGGAGCAAGGAGGACATGAAAATCAGACATGCAATGGCAAAAAGGACATTCATGGCCAAGAGGAGTCTACTAGTATCAAACATAGGCCTTAATTTGAGAAAGAAATTTCTGAGACTGTACGTTTGGAACACAGCATTGTATTGCAGTGAAACATGGACTGTGAGAAAACAGGAACAGAAGACAATCTACGATATCCAGAATGAGATTTTCACTCTGCAGCGTAGTGTGCGCTGATATGAAACTTCCTGGCAGATTAAAACTGTGTGCCCCATAGAGACTCTAACTCGGGACCTTTGCCTTTCGCGGGCAAGTGCTCTACCATCTGAGCTACCGAAACACGACTCAGGACCGGTCCTCACAGCTTTACTTCTGCCAGTATCTGCAGGGTTCGCAGGAGAGCTTCGGTAAATTTTGGAAGGTAGGAGACGAGATACTGGCAGAAGTAAAGCTGTGAGGAGCGGTCGAGAGTCGTGCTTCGGTAGCTCAGATGGTAGAGCACTTGCCCGCGAAAGGCAAAGGTCCCGAGTTCGAGTCTCGGTCGGGCACACAGCTTTAATCTGCCAGGAAGTTTCAATCTACGATATATTCTCAAGCGCGATCCGTATGTTTATTATTGTAAGTGTCATATCGAGTGCTCAAAATGTCAACTTCGAGCAATGCTGTTTCGGACAGATGACACTGCACACTGAATTGCATCTGGCCTTATCGAAGCACAGACCAGTGTTTCTACGGCATTTCACGTTTTACCACCTCCGCCTCCGTTGCTGAGTCGACAAAACAAAAGCTCGGCCACCAACTCCGACTTCGGTTCCATAAAACAATCTTCATTACATAATTATTGCGAAACCATAACTGTGGGCCGAATGAAGGCCTCAATGTTTTACTCAGTTGATTTTCGGTGCATGGTTCACTGATATTTGACGCCACGAAACCGCGCTGCCAGCCGCTGCGCGCCGCGAATTGCGTCACGGACTGCACGAGCGACCAGCGCGTGGGGGCGGATGTGACGTCGCTCCGGCGCAGGACCAGTGGGCTTGGCGTTTCCTGCGGCAACCGCCGCTTTTGACACCGTTTTCTCGGGCATACTTGCAGTTCCACGGAATTCGTTGCGCCTTGATGCGCTACTCAGTGTGTCGAGTAGTGACGTCACTGGCACGTGTGGGTGTGCGCTGCCTACGGAAACGCGGTTTTAGGTAGTCGTGGCCGTAGCTCATACATCACCCAGTTACGGTGTACCTAGCGAGAACTGCTTACCTCACATTAATGTCATGTCCCAAATAAAGCTTCCCGTCAGAACTCTTTCGTATTCAGTGATGCGGGGAATTACGGTGCTATGTAAGATGACCTAATTTCAGCTTCTTGACCACAAACAACAATCCATACGCTTTACCGAATCTTCACTCAGAAATAGAAATGTTATAATCATTCTTTTTTAAATCTTTATTTGGCATAATGAGCGAGAATAACTGCTAAAACATTTTTCTGTATTAGCAAAGATTTGCAAAACACATATAAAAAATTTGTTTTAAGTCCGTTTCCCCCAAACCCTGCTAATATCTAAGTATTTTCCTATTTCCCGTTTCAAAAATTGAAAACCGAGCGAGGTGGCGCAGTGGTTAGCACACTGGACTCGCATTCGGGAGGACGACGGTTCAATCCCGTCTCCGGCCAACCTGATTTAGGTTTTCCGTGATTTCCCTAAATCGTTTCAGGCAAATGCCGGGATGGTTCCTTTGAAAGGGCACGGCCGATTTCCTTCCCCATCCTTCCCTAACCTGAGCTTGCGCTCCGTCTCTAATGACCTCGTTGTCGACGGGACGTTAAACACCACTAACCTAACCTAAAAATTGAAGCAACGTATTAGCCCCATCATAATGTTTAAATAAAATTTAAAGTCGCTTCCCGTGTCCTTTAGCACCTTATACTTACGGTACATTCAATAAATATGCCACGAGAAGCAGTCGGCAGATGAGCATGCTCCAATCAGCGACATCTGTATACAATCGCTGATTTCATTTTTTATTATATGTCTATTTTATATCCATATATTAGCTTATTACGCATCTGTGCTTCCTATCCCTTCCCCACAATTAATTACAATGTATTTACAACGTACCGCTATCCTCCTTTCCCATTTGTACCATCTTAGAATGAGAGAGTGAGTGAACGCATATGTATGTTGAATTTTCATAATATTTGGCGTCGGGTAAACTTCTTGTCTGCTACTGAGACACTTTAGCCAACTTTAGTGTAAGATTAGGGAGTGGCAAAGAGATTTAGTTCCCTTCTAGTCGAAGCGCTGTTGTGTTTTAAGTTCGCAAGGTGCGGTGAGGGTGTTGTCTGACGACGTCCACCACCTCTGTGTGAGCCCCGATTTGGTCACACGGTCCTGGGATTCTGAAGAGAGAGGTGCTAGTGGTAGCCCGTTTGCAGTAGTAACTGTGGTAATTGAGTCTGTGCAAGTTTCACCCCAGTCGACTTTTAATCCATTTTTTCTAGCGTCACACCTTTATAATCATGCAGAATGTTTCGTTCGGAATAGAAGATGGTAGGGTTTCCTCTAATTGTTCGGTTTTACTAATAGTTACTTTGTCCAAACCAGAACTTAGAAATATGGGAGCGAGGTGTGCGACATCTGCTTCTCTCAGAATTCGTGTTCAGAGTGTGGCTGTGGATGTGTTTCTGTTTGTGTTTCTTATATTATTTCTTCTTCTGGTGCGTTTCTTATATTCTTTCTTCTTATGGTTCATTAGTTTCGTCGGTATTCCGTAATTTCCATCAGTTAGGGCGTATGTCTTTGTTTGCTCAATTCCACGAATTCGTCGTTGCTTTGGAGAATCTTCAGTTCTCGAAATCTGTTTCATGTTGCAATTATTCTGCGATAATTTACTTGTATAGTGTAGTTTCTGCCGCGGATTAACGGACTTTTCGGAATTTTTGTATTTTTTTCTTGTTCTAGCTTTGTGTGGCTAGGGCCAGATGTTTGAAAAAGGACGAACCTTCAGCTTTTCGGTTTTCCGTTGTTATTCTATACTTGTACGGCTTAAATTACATTTCCTTCACGTGTTTGCTGTGTCTGATCTACGTTTCGGATCGTAATTATCGCTCAGTTCCACGGCTTGAATTTTCCGTATTTTGCGTTAGGCCGGTGGAGCAATCCTTTTACCGACTACATTTGTTTATGGTGCATGCTGTAGTTCTTCTAGTTCCTTTCTTATCTACTGTGTGGTGTTAGTTCTAATTTGAAGTGCGTGCGTGATTCCTAGTCATTACGTAATTCCTATTTTATGAGACTCTAATGATTTACAAACCCATCAGCTAAGGTATCTGATTATTTGTTGCACTCACTTATTATTTATGGCACTCATCAGTAAATGTGTTGTGCTTTTCTAATTAGATTATGTAAAGTAAATGTTAAATCTAATTCAAATTAAATTTCACTGTTAATGTTTTATCCCACATATTCCAAACTCTGTTTCATAGGATACATTGTACAGCGTTTGTCTGTTGTGCAATTCATTGTGTAAAGAACATTCCCTATGAACAGATCGATTGCCTAACTGAGAACAGAATGCACACTCTCGTTTGATGAGAGAGCCTTACCATTCTTGCGGTAAATTAAAATCATTTATTGTTCGTAGAATTTTAATAGATACAGTTCATGATTTCTACAGATACCCTTTATAATCTATACATATACTTTTCCTATGGCGACCCCTGTACCCCTCATACTCTATACAGTAATATTATAATATGTTTACAGGAATATAACGATCAATAATGACGGCAGCTAGCCACAATTTATTTGCTGTGACAATTTCACCATTCATATCTCCAAACCTCCGCACAACTTAAGATCGCAGCGAGAGCTAGTGATAATTATACAGTATAAATGAAATTAACACAAAATAATCCTGACCGTACGAAAACATTACTACTGCATCTTTAAAATTGTTATTTACTTATTAGTTTTGACCCGAACATACTGGTTCACTTCTATCGTCATTTATGAAATAAACAGAAATAAAACGAAAATTATTAGTTGGTCCAAAAAAACATACGGTTCACTCGAATGTGTTTAGGTAGAAAAGTAATCGATACGACAATTATAATAATGATCATAAGAGTTGTATCTGAGAACTGTTGCACCTGCCGCGGTGGTCGTGCGGTTCTAGGCGCTCCAGTCCGGAGCCGCGCTGCTGCTACGGTCGCAGGTTCGAATCCTGCCTCGGGCATGTGTGTGTGTGATGTCCTTAGGTTAGTTAGGTTTAAGTAGTTCTAAGTTCTAGGGGACTGATGACCACAGCAGTTGAGTCCTATAGTGCTCAGAGCCATTTGAACCATTTTTTTAGAACTGTTTGCTTACATTTGGTACGGCAAGGCGGATGTTTGTGCGGCTTTTCCTAATGACGGCAGGACAGTAGTTTGTGGTGCTGTTATCTTTATACTGTTTCATCAAGTCCCACTCGTGTTACGTCACTGAAGTCCATTTCGACGAATTTTTTCCAGTTTTGTGAATGAAAACATTGTCCCTTATTCGTTGTGCGACTGACCAATTTCGACCCTAAGCCATTTTCAAACTTCTACAAAAGAATACATGGTATACATTTAGTATTTGATAATTTTGGTGTATTTCTGCATCAATGGTGTAAGCAGTGCTTGATTTGTAAGAAAAGAAGTACTGTGACCTTTCAGATGGTGTTTTCGAAATTTAGACTTCTTAAATCGTTAATTTAACGCTTTTCTGAGCATTTAGGAATGTGAATATTGCATTTGTTTTACATCACTTCAACAGCAGCAAAAATTCTATCGTACCACATCTCAAAATCAGCGATCCTGATATGTTTTTCGTCAGAGGTAACGGTAAGGTGCACTAGTAAGTACCGCCAGAAATTAAGCACTGAGTACATGTATTGCATTTTAGACAAATAATGTGACAGTATCCACCCCTCTCCGATCCCTGTCTTATCTTTGGCCGAAACTAAGATTACGCACATAATTTTATCTACATACTATGTCGTTCTTGTAATCGTTGGTACTTTCAGTTATTTCATATATTCGTTTTTGGATTACTACCTTCAATAGTTTAAATATTTTTATAATGCATATTTACATCTATACAACTTTAACGTTGTAATAAAAGTTTTATTAATTTTTTATAAGTTTTAACGAACGTTTTACATAATCTGTTTTTGTATATGAGATTGACTTGCACTTACTGGCACGCTAGTAAAGCATGTAATACACAAAGATGTACGTTATCGACAGTCAACAGTATTATCTTTGACTGCACCTTTGGTAGAAATTAGAACAACTAACTTCAACCTCTGTCTGTATCTGGAAGTGTTGTGGTTCACGCATGACATGGCGTCGTTATATGGTTCTAGGATGACGTTGTCATTCTTATATTAAAATGTAGATGGATTATTTCACGTATAGCTTCATATATGGAACTACTTTCCGATTATAAGCCACATCACGTACGAAATATTGCCTAACGCTTATGCATGACCAAGAGAGACTGTTCTCCCGAATTTAAATACAGTGGTTTTCTAAGGCATATATTTTTAATGTAACACTAATCCATGTTGACGTATTCTTTTGTAGGTGCTTGAAAATAACTCAGTGTCGAAACAGGTCGATCGCACAGTGAAAGGATATGATTGTACAGCCTGCTAGGGACAATATTTTCTTTCTGAAAATATTTGGAAGCTTTGATCTACATATGAACAAAAGTTTTTTCCAGTGCCACAGAAAAAGGTATATGTTCAAATAAATAAATAAAATAAAACATCTGTGTCATAATTCGACTCAAAAATTACTTGCGTACATCAGAAAATTCGCCAATATCTGTTCGTTCTGGATACACCATCCGACCAAAAGTATCCAAACACCTCTATGTGATATTAAATTGAGAAGCAGATGTTACGAAAGGCGGTCCCGCCTCTATAAAAGGAGACGGGGAGTATTGTGCTAGTAGAGACGCGGTAACAGCGAAATGAATCGCTGAGGAGAGCTCAGTGACTTCGAATGTGGACTAGTCATTGGATGTCATATGAGCAACATGTTCATCAGGGACGTTTCAACCCTTCTAAAGCCGGCCAAGTCGATGTTGGTTATGTGACTGTGAAGTGGAAACGTTAGTAAACAGCCGCAGCTAAAGCTAGACCAGGTAGCACTGCTGGGGGTGGTCGTAAAAAAATCGCATGAAATTATTGGAAGCAGTCACTCGTGGGTTCCTGCTGCCAGCTGTCCAGCAAGCACGATGACTGCGCGTAGGGAGTTAAAAAGAATAGGTTTGGTTGGTTGTTTGGCGGAAGAGACCAAACAGCGAGGTTATCGGTCTCATAGGATTAGGGAAGGATGGGGAAGGAAGCCGGCCGTGCCCTTTCAAAGGAACCATCCCGGCATTTGCCTGGAGCGATTTAGGGAAATCACGGAAAACCTAAAAAAGAGGGCCACGTGAGCAATGCATTTCTGTAGTCAGTGCTGAGCAACGCTGGAGGTGGTGGAAAGAGAGACGCCACTGCACAGTGGGCGACTGCAAACGAGTGATTTGCAGCAATGGATCACGCTATACTACACTCGTGCTCATAAATTAAAAATAATGCTGATAATGGTGAAACAACGCTCTGGTGGGTGGTTTGAGGGTTTAAATCACCTCAGGGTATGACCATGCGGTGCATTTGATCTGCGGTCGTCGCACGGTGGCGCTGGCAGCAGTCCACGTACGCAGAGGTGTGTTGGTTCATGCCAGAGTACGGTGCAGCGAGTAAGTGCGCAGACGTTTTCAGGCGTGCTAATGGTGACTGTGTGTTGAAAATGGCTCAAAGAACACATACTGATGACGTTATGAGTTGTAAAATACTAGGGCGACTGGAGGCTGGTCAAACACAGCAGGTCGTAGCACGGGCCCTCCTTGTGCCACAAAGTGTGATCTCAAGATTATGGCAACGATTCCACAGACAGGAAACATGTCCAGGCGCTACAGTACGGGACGTCCACAGTGTACAACACCACAAGAAGACCGATATCTCAACATCAGTGCCCGCAGACAGCCACGGAGTACTGAAGGTAGCCTTGCTCGGGACCTTAGCGCAGCCACTGGAACAGTTGCCTCCAGACACACAGTCTACAGACGACTGAACAGACAAGGCTTATTCACCCCGAGACCTGTAAGATGCATTCCACTGACCCCTGGTCACAGGAGAGCCCGTAAAGCCTGGTGTCAAGAACACAGTACATGGTCATTGGAACAGTGGTTCCAGGTTATGTCCACGGACGAGTCCAGGTATAGTCTGAACAGTGATTCTCGCCGGGTTTTCTTCTGGCGTGAACCAGGAACCAGATACCAACACCTTAATGTCCTTGAAAGGGACCTGTAGGGAGGTCGTGGTTTAATGGCGTGGGGTGGGATTATGATTGGTGCACGTATACCCCTGCATGCCTTTGACAGAGGAACTGAAACAGGTCATGTGTATCGGGACGTCATTTTGCACCAGTATGTCCACCTTTCAGAGATTCTGTGGGTCCCATCTTCCCCCTGATGGATGATAATGCACGACCCCACCGTGCTGCCATCGTGGAGGAGTACCTTGAAACAGAAGATATCAGGCGAATGGAGTGGCCTGCCTGTTCTCCAGACCTAAACCCCATCGAGCACGTCTGGGATGCTCTCGGTCGACGTATCGCTGCACGTCTTCAAACAGCAGGAGCTCCGACAGGCACTGGTGCAAGAATGGGAGGCTAAACCCCAGCAGCTGCTCGACCACCTGATCCAGAGTATGGCAACCAGTTCTGTGGCCTGTGTACGTGTGCATGGTGATCATATCCCATACTGATGTCGGGGTACATGCGCAGGAAACAGTGGCGTTTTGTATCACATGTGTTTTCGGACGGTTTTCTCAACTTATCACCAATACCGTGGACTTACAGATCTGTGTCGTGTGTGTGCCCTATGTGCCTATGCTATTAGCGCCAATTTTGTGTAGTGCCACGTTGTGTGACACCACATTCTGCAATTATCCTTAATTTATGAGCATGAGTGTATGTGGCAGTCCGATGGAAGGCCACGCGGGGTAACCGCTGTTCCCAAGGTCGGAGGTTCGAGTCCTCCCTCGGGCATGGCTGTATGTGTCGTCCTTAGCGTAAGTTAGTTTAAGTTAGATTAAATAGTGTGTAAGCTTAGAGACCGATGACCTCAGCAGTTTGGTCCCGTAAGACCTTTCCACAAATTTCCAAATTTCCGATGAAAGAGTTTTGGCTTTGGCGAATGCCTGGAGACGTTACCTACCTGTGTAGTGCCAACAGTGAAGTACAGAGTAGGTGGTGTTACGGTATGGAGTTGTTTTTCAAGTGATGTGTTACCTTTATTGTACTGAAGAAAACGAAATTTGCAGAAAGACGCATTTTAGACCACTGTGTACTGCGCTCAGTAGTAAAGTTAGGAGACGATGACTGTTTGTATTATCATGACAATGCAACCTGTCACACAGCAGCATCCGTGAGGCAATGGTTTGTGGACAACAACATTCTATGGACTGATCTACCCAGAGTCCCAACTTTAACTTGGTGCCACGCCTTGGGGATGAGTTGGAACTTCTACTTCTGTCCAGTCTTCAGCGTCCAACATCAGTACCTTCTTTGGTTTCGGCTCTTGCATTCTCTAGGAGGCATTTCCGGATAGTTTTGTTTAGTTCAACATATTCTGTCATATTTCTATCACCGTTACTCGAAAGTGACCTTTTTTAATAGCTGCGCTTCCTTCGCACGTGGAACATCTTTTGTTGTTTGCTCAATAAGGTTTGTTGTTTAATAATTAGCTCTTTCGTCTATGCCAGTTTAATATTAATTTTCTAAGATTTTAAATCCAATTCTCAAGTGGACCTGTTATATCTCCCTACACTTAAATTCTAATGATCGACATTTCTGACGAATTTCTTTATTTCTAGTTTTGTGTCTATGTACACTCTAAATCAACAATTGAAATTTTACAGTGGATTAAGACTGTCATATCCTGTACAATTTATCCGGGGAGCGGTTGTTTCAAAATACTGCGTTTCTAACTACGTCATAAGACGTAGATTTTAATAGTTACTGTTAAAATCAGTCTTGAACACAAATTTATTTATTCTGGTAACCGGTTTCGATCACGCCTGTGGTCATCTTCAGACCAAAATGCTGTATGAGCAGGAGCCTCCTTCTGGCGTGATCAGTGATTTACCACCAGAAGGAGGCTCCTGCTCATACAGCATTTTGGTCTGAAGTTGACCACAGGCGAGGTCGAAACCGGTTACCAGAATAAATAAATTTGTGTTCAAGACTGATTTTAATAGTAACTATTAGTAATAACATTGATCACTGTCTGCTCCCACGATGTTTTCAAAAGTAATTCTTAGATTTTATTGGCTCTAAAATACCAATGGTCAGTGTTAGGATTGAGGAGGGGGGAAGGGAGGAGAGAGAGAGAGAGAGCGGATGCTGGTAATTGGTAGACCACTACGAAACGGCGACAGGTTTGTGTGGCCCTGGATTTCCTGCCGTTAATTGCGGAGAAACTACACCAGTTGCGCATGCGCCGTTTGTTCAACCGGTCTCTGCAGTGTCCTATGAGGCGCTTTTGCTATCACACGCGGCCTGTCGAACCCGGATTGCTGGTGGTCAGGAAACCGGAAACCTGTAGCTGTTCTTTCTGCCGATGTTCTACGTCTACATTTATACTCCGCAAGCCACCCAACGGCGTGTGGCGGAGGGCACTTTACGTGCCACCGTCATTACCTCCCTTTCCTGTTCCAGTCGCGTATGGTTCGCGGGAAGGACGACTGTCGTAAAGCCTCCGTGCGCGCTCGAATCTCTCTAATTTTACATTCGTGATCTCCTCGGGAGGTATGATCTTCTCTATCTCCTCTGTCAACCCGACCTGGTACGGATCCCACACTGATGAGCAATACTCAAGTATAGGTCGAACAAGTGTTTCGTAAGCCACCTTCTTTGTTGATGGACTACATTTTCTAAGGACTCTCCCAATCAATCTCAACGTGGCACCCGCCTTACCAACAATTAATTTTATATGATCATTCCACTTCAAATCGTTCCGTACGCATACTCCCAGATATTTTACAGAAGTAACTGCTACCAGTGTTTGTTCCGCTATCACATAATCATACAATAATTAATAATCATTTTGTTAGGCTGTCTGGATTTCAGTTGCATCTCTTGCTTTGCTTTTGCGTATCTATGGCTGTTTTGTAAGTACTTTGGTTCGTGAAACTTAATAGGCTGCCCATAATCGCAATGCTATTCCGCTTGTGCTGATCTGTTCTACTGCACTAGTCGAACATAGCAGCCATGCTGCGCTGTACAAGTGATAACAGGCCTTTCCAATTTCCCCAATGTAAGCGGCATTGCGTATACAGTCTGCCTCGTGTACACTTGCGTTGTAGAGGGCTTTTTCTTACAGTTAGTGGACCCTAACCAAATTCTGCATCCTGCAGCCACTCCGGGAAACTCGTTTGATGTCATCTCCGCGAGGCATCTTGCGAAGTCGTTCACTGACACCCTTAACATAACATAAGTGCATTTACGGAGTGTAGCTTCCTGCTGAACTTTTAGTTCTTCATATGTTTTACTGCCGTATCCGTTGGTTCTGAAGGTGTCATGCAGCTCTTCTGTTTGACATTATTTATATTGATGATGTGGTGAGTTCAGGCGATCAGCATGTGGGAAACCAACACGCCTGATGGGATTCTGCATGTGGGTACCGGATGGTGCGGGTTGGGTTCTGACAGGTCCCACAAGTTGAAGCCCAATGGACAAGACACAAAATAGAATCAATAAAGAATGAAAACATCCAAATCGAGCTACCTTCATAGGAATTTTCCACCTAGAAAAAGCGTTCGACAACATGAACTGGTGGAAGATGTTTGAAACTGTCAGGAAAAAAAGTGTAAGCTGTACAGAAGGAAGGCTAATAGAGAATACGTACAAAGACCAATAGGGAACAATAGGAACTGAAAAGTAAGAGGACGTACTCAAACTAATAAGGGAATAACACAAGGATGCAGCCTTGCTCCCATAATTTTCAACCAGTCCACAGAATAAACAATAACGGAAGTGAACCAGATGTTCAGAAATTTCAAGGTGAAAGGATATGAGTGAAAATATTCGCTGATGACATTTCTATCCTCAGTGGAAGTGGGGAAGAATAACAGGACGCAATGAATGGAATGAGTCGTCTAACGTTCACAGAATGTGGACTGAAGGCAAACCGAAGAGAGACTAACGTAACAGGGAGTGGCAGAAATGAGATTAGCAATAAACTTAACATAAAAACTGGGAACCACGTAGTAGATGAAATGAACGGATTCTGATATCTTGGAAACAAAATAATACATTATGGATGAAAAAGGAGTAGCCCAGGCAAGAGAAGTCTACTGGCATCAAACATAGGCCTTAATTTGGAGAAGAAATTTCTGAGTCTGTGCTTTTGGAGCACAGTATTGTATGGCAGTGAATCATGGATGGTGGTAATAACAGAAGAGAAGAAAATCGAAGAGTTTCAGACGTGAAAACCCTGGGGGCTGATAAGATAAAGAATGATGAGGTCCTCCGGAAAACACTGACCAGAAGAAGGGAACGGAAGATAGGATATGTGTTAGGGCACCAGACAATAACGTCCTGGGTATTAGAGGAGACCTTGGAGGGAAAAAAATACTGTAGAAGATGACAGAAACTGGAATGCATCCGTGTACACTATCTGATGAAAAACCAGACACACTTATCTAATGTGGTTTTGTCCACTAGATGTTACGAGAGGCGGATACGACAATATCAGATGAGGTGTGTTGTCACAAGAGAAACAGTAACAGCAGAATGACTCCACCAAGAGAGCTCAGCGACTACGAACGTCTAGTCACTCGGTGGCACCTGAGTAACAAATCTATCAGGTACATTGCAACTCTTCGAAAGCTGCCCTAGTCAAGTGCTGGTGATGTGACTGTCAGACCAGACAAACCTCATGTACTGATGCACAGGGGTCGTCTAGCATTCGGGAGACTGGTTGTAAAAAAATCACATGAAATCAGCAGAAGGACTCACGTGTGAGTTCCAAAGCGCTGCCAGCAGTACAGTTATCACAATGACTTTGCGTAAGAAGTTCAAAAGAATGAAGTACAATGGTCGTACTGCTGCCCGTAAGTCGCACAAACCTGTAGTGAATGTTAAGCGACACTTGAGTGAATGTAAAAAGCGATGCCGCTGATCAGCGGATGGCAGGAAACGACTGATTTAGAGCGATCAATCAGCTATACCCCATGGCAATTCCATGGAAGGGTTTGCATTTGGCGACTACCTGATGAACGTTACCTACATTCAGTTTGTATTGTATTGTATGTTAACCGGGAACCTAGAAACGATGGAGAGTCTGCGCTGTGGTCCACAACCCCACGACGACTACCGCAGTCCACATCACGCCTCTACCGCCCCACACCTAACCCAGGGTTATTGTGCGGTTCGGCCCCCGATGGACAACAGACGAGTGTAACCCCTATGTTTGCGTGATAGAGTAATGGTGGTGTACGCGTACGTGGAGAATTTGTTTGCGCAGCAGTCGCCGACATAGTGTAACTGAGGCGGAATAAAGGGAATCAGCCCGCATTGGCCGAGGCAGATGGAAAATCGCCTAAAAACCATCCACAGACTGGCCGGTTCACCGGTCCTCGACACAAACCCGCCGGGCGGATTCGTGCCGGGGACCAGGCACTCCTTCCCGCCCGGAAACCCGTGCGTTAGACCGCACGGCCAACCGTGCGTGCTACATCATGTTTAGTACCACGAAAGAGGTGGTGTTGAAGTATAGTTGAGTTTCTCGTGGTTAGGGTACGATCCCTTATTGAGCTTAATAGGACTAAATGCGGGAGGATATGAACACATTTTATAGCACTGTGGACTGCATAAAGTGGAGTAACAGATGGGAGACGGTGAACCTGCACCTTGTCTAACTGAAGAACTAAACCAGCTCATGACTCGCAGAGAAGCTGCATATCGGACAGACAAACTGTGCCCCACGCCTGAAAATCCCATTGCAGTAGTGGAACAGTCAATCAAGCCGCAAGAAATGCAAACCTCAGGCATGGCCACACATTAACTGACAGCAAATAGATAACTGCCGTATGGAAAAACGTGCGTGGTGTTGGTACATCAAAGTAAAAACTGTAGCTTAGCCTTTTGTCTCAGCCTAAGAACTGAACCAGTACTTCACATTACCTACAACTACAAGTGAACCACAAACGAAACAGAGACATATTGAATATTTCTTGGAGAAAAACTCTGTCTAAAGCATTTTACTTGCAGTTCCGTCAGAAAGGCCATCAGCATCTACTGGACACGATGGCATCACGGTCAAAATGATGTTCATTATTGACCCACGACTGCCCACTATATTAGATACCTTCAACCACTGCCTAAACACAAGTACACTACTGCCATTAAAATTGCTATACCAAGAAGAAATGCAGATGATAAACGGGTATTCATTGGACAAATATATTATACTACAACTGACATGTGATTACATTTTCACGCAATTTGGGTGCATAGATCCTGAGAAATCAGTACCCATAACAACCACCTCTGGCCGTAATAACGGCGTTGATACGCCTGGGCATTGAGTCGAACAGAGCTTGGATGGCTTGTACAGGTACAGCTGCCCATGCAGGTTCAACACGCTACCACAGTTCATCAAGAGTAGTGACTGCCGTATTGTGACGAGCCAGTTGCTCGGCCACCATTGACCAGACGTTTTCAATTGCTGAGAGATCTGGAGAATGTGCTGGCCTGGGCAGCAGTCGAACATTTTCTGAATCCAGAAAGGCCCGTACAGGACCTGCAACATGCGGTCGTGCTTTATCCTGCTGAAATGTAGGGTTTCGCAGGGATCGAATGAAGGGTAGAGCCACGGGTTCTAACATATCTGAAATGTAACGTCCACTATTCAAATTGCCGTCAATGCGAACAAGAGGTGACCAAGACGTGTAACCAATGGCACCCCATACCATCACGCCGGGTGATACGCCAGTATGGCGATGACGAATACACGCTTCCAATGTGCGTTCACCGCGATGTCGCCAAACACGGATGCGACCATCATGATGCTGTAAACAGAACCTGGATTCATCCGAAAAAATGACGTTTTGCCATTCGTTCACCCAGGTTCGTCTTTGATTACACCATCGCAGGCGCTCGTGTCTGCGATGTGTCAAGGGTAACCGCAGCCATGGTCTCCGAACTGATAGTCCATGCTGCTGCAAACGTCGTCGAACTGTTCGTGCAGATCCTTGTTGTGTTGCAAACGACCCCATCTGTTGACTCAGGGATCGAGAAGTGGTTGCACGATCCGTTACAGCCATGCGGATAAGATGCCTGTCATCTCGACTGCTAGTGATACGAGGCCGTTGGGATCTAGCACGGCGTTCCGTATTACCCTCCTGAATACACCGATTCCATATTCTGCTAACAGTCATTGGATCTCGACCAACGCGAGCAGCAATGTCGCGATACGATAAACCGCAATCGCGATAGGCTACAATCCGACCTTTATCAAAGTCGGAAACGTGGTGGTACGCATTTCTCCTTACACGAGGCATCACAACAACGTTTCACCAGGCAACGCCGGTCAACAGGTGTTTGTGTATCAGAAATCCGTTGGAAACTTTCCTCATATCAGCACGTTGTAGGTGTCGCCACCGGCGCCACCCTTGTGTGAAATGCTCTGAAAAGCTAATCATTTGCATATCACAGCATCTTTTTCCTGTCGGTTACATTTCGCGTCTGTAGCACGTCATCTTCGTGGTGTAGCAATTGGAATGGCCGGTAGCGTATTTTCCCTGAGGCCTGGGAACAGGGACTAGTTATGCCACTAGCCGCAACACCCTCCCTAATTACCGAACTATTTGCATTCTTCCTGCACTATCCGACGTCTTAGAATATGTAGTCTACGACCAACTAACAAACTATTTAACTATAAACAACTTACTAGACAAATACCAATCAGGTTTCTGTAAACAACGTAGCACATAATTTGCCTTAATAAAGGTGATAGATGACCTGAAGCTTGTCACGGATGTACAAGAGGCGACTACCTTGTGCTTCTTATACTTCGACAAAGTCTATGACTTTTTCGACCTCCACATTTTACTTGTCAAACATAGCAGTCTAAATTTCTCGCCAAGTACGGTACAATGCGTTCGCTCATACCTGATGTCTCACCAGTAATGAGTCATATCCGACACCATGAAGCCACAACGGAGACAGATAGTATCAGGCGTTCCCCAGAGTTCGGTACTAGGTCCTAAATTCTTTTCATTGTATGTCGGCGATGTGTCATCAGGTCTGTCCTGCTGCAATTACCACATGTACGCTGGTGACCTCCGAGTGCAAAACCAATAATCATGAAGACATGTTTGGAGATTCTCAGTACCGGCCGGAGTGCACTATGGGCGCATGATATAAGGTTAAAGCTCAACCCACCCAAAACCCAAGCGGTACCGGTTGGTCGTTCTAGGCTCATTAGCCCGAAATATCGAGAATCGCTATCATCTTTAATCCTAAATGGGACAAATATCGACTTTTCTTCCTCGGCAAAGAATCTAGGAGCAATAATAGATGAAAATCTAAATTTGACTGAGCACGTAACTGCAACGTAGAAGAGGGCTTCAGGATCTCCCCATGCCCTAAAAAAATACAAAAAGCTCTTCCTTTTTGACCTGAAAAAGAAACTCGTACAAACGCTTATATTTACAGTTACTGACTACAGCGATGATATCCTGCAAAGTCTTGCTCAGGAAATCTCATGACGCCTGGAAGTGGTTACGAATGTGTTACGCCTGTGTTCGTTGTATCCGTGATGTTCCACTCCGATCATGTTTCACCATCATGCGCATATCTTGGCTGTGTAGATACAAGCGCTGAGATTTGCATACTTTCTTCCTCTCTACTGTCTTCTCCGCGTATGCTGTCCCCCATCTCTCTCCCTGATCTTAACGCTCTTGTCGCTACAACATGGCAGAAGTACCAGTTCGTATCAGAGAAAACACCTTTCTGTCCCACTCCAACGCTCGGCCACTTTCTCAGAGTCCTTCTCAGGAGAAGGACCCGACCCTGGTGTAATCTCCCGCATTATAGTAGAGAAATGAATAACATCTCTAGCTTCAGAAGAGAATCAATGACATATCTACTAAATCAAGTATAGTGATTACCATTGACCCTGTTTGCTTCTTTTTACTCTTGTATATCCTTCTTTCCAAGCAAATCTTCCTCATTTTCCAGTATTCTTAGCTGTTACAGTCTTCTTAAATTTCCTTTTCCCGGAACTAGTAAACATCTATTTTGTACACGTAAAAATTCTTTTTATATCTGCCACCATAATTACTGTCATTATTATTAAAATTATTATTATTATTATTATTATTATTATTATTATTATTATTATTATTATCAATATAAGTGGCATTGGCAGCAGTAGTAAAAGTACTGCCAGTATTAACTTTATTAATTCATAGTCAATATTATTTATTCACATTGACACTGTCGACATTCAAATAATATAATACTGTTTTTCGTAGTAAGACTTATTTATTGGGTAACTATGATGTGAAAAAGGTACTGTATGTGTGAAACCCTGGGCCAGTGTAAGAGACAGCGTGAAGGCCGTAACCAGATCAGATTAAATAAATAAATAAGAAAAATAATTGTTTGTGTCAGCATGACAGCCCAACCTCTTATAAGGCAGCATCTGTGAGGTAATGGCTTTTGGACAGTAACATTACTGAAGTGAATTGATCTACCCATAGTCGCGACTTTAACTCAATAGCACGCCTTTGGGATGAATTAGAATGTCGACTTCGATCCAAACCTCAGTGTCCAACATCAGTACCTTTTCTGGTTTCGGCTCTCGAGGAACAATGGGTTGCCATTCCTCGAGAGATATTCAGACTCGTGATTAATAGCGTCCGCAGCAGTGTCCAAGCCGTCATAAGGGCGAAAGGTGGACACAAGTCATATTAACGTCCTGCAATAATTGTCCATGTACTTTTCGATCAAACAGCATATTAATCGAGGACGTTGCGTGTAAGTGCTAATCTGATGTTGGCACAGAAGAGGGAGTTGTGACGGGCTCTATGAAACCATGACAGGAAACTACAAAACGGAGCTTACTGTCCTGATATGTCTCGTATAAACTGCCTCCCCATCTTTCCTACGCTACGGCCATTAACGACTGATGATGGCAGCGACGGCCTTTTAATTCCTTTACAGCCGAGGCGGCGACTCGTTGACAGGAGGTGGGTGCCGTATGGCCGTAAGACCCACTGTCAGGCTTAGGAGACGCAGAAGCCAGCGAGGCCAAGGTCGCCGGGCTGCAGTGGGCAGGCAGGCCGCGGGGCTTCACGTGCTGAGGTGTCGGCGCCGCCCACATGGGCAGTGGCGGGGCGGCGGCTACCAGTGCAGTGGACACTGTAGGGCACACTGCAGCGCTGGTCGCCACCCCGTCTGCAGACAGCCTTACACTCTTGGTTAGAACCAGTAAACGCGCGATCAACACACACAGGACTTGCTACCGCACAGTACTCCGATACAATAGTGCAGGAACGTACTGTTCAAGTTTTCCAGGGTACTGTATTAAGAAAATCAGCTAAAAAGTAGAGACACAGGTCTGACGTGTGACACGTGTCATAACAAGTCTATCACAAACTATTAGATGAAACATTGCCGCCCGCATCTCGTGGTCGTGCGGTAGCGTTCTCGCTTCCCACACCCGGGTTCCCGGGTTCGATTCCCGGCGGGGTCAGGGATTTTCTCTGCCTCTTGATGGCTGGGTGTTGTGTGCTGTCCTTAGGTTAGTTAGGTTTAAGTAGTTCTAGGGGACTTATGACCACAGCAGTTGAGTCCCATAGTGCTCGGAGCCATTTGAACCATTTTTTGAAACATTGCCAAGTCTGTTGCTAACCGAAGGGAATCACTCGTAAAAGCGAAAGTGTCATGGAGTTACTGATCCAATTCCAGAGATAGACGCTACAAGACACAAGTTCTCTATAACTCTGTGGCTCACTGTTACGAGGAGCATTCATTAAGTAATGCAACATTTTTTTACTCGGCAAGCAGTTTAGAGCCCATGTTTACTAGACAATTTTTCTAGTTTTGTTCCGTACTCCCAAAATACGGGCAGCGAAGAGCTTGCATTAGAAGAGACACGTTTCACATTATCGAAGATGAAGAAATGCTTATAGCTCTGAAGGTACGCATTTTTGTGCCCATGTTAAAAATGATCATATCAGAATACTGACCATTTCTCCTGGGACAACCTGTATATGATATTTTTACCTTATTCTACCAGGTTATCGAGATCCGGAATAGAACCTCCTAAAAGCGTGTTGATCAGTCCCGCTGAAGGTGTCCTCAAAATGGCTCTGAGCGCTATGGGACTTAACATCTGAGGTCATCAGTCCTCTAGACTTGGAACTACTTAAACTAACCTAAGGACATCACACACATCCATGCCCGAGGCAGGATTCGAACCTGCTACCGTAGCGGTCGCGCGGTTCCAGACTGTAGCTCCTAGAACCGCTCGGCCACCCCGGCCGGCAAGGTGTCCTCGCCTTGGGGTTTCAGAATATGGTAATCCAAGCCACAGACCATAAAGTGTGTTGCCCAGTGCACTACTGTTCTAAAGTGTTGCACATCCCTATAGAATTTTGAGAATTTTGGTACAGAACTTTTAAAAACCCATTCGTGTTTGAAATTTCTAATATTTATTGAAGAAGGATAGTCTACAAGTGAGAAGGAACATTATAATGAAGGACGAAATTGTTTCTAATGTTTTAATTTAAGGAGATAGGTGCACAGTACGTGTATATCTGTACAATGGCATGCCATGTCACTGATGATATGGAAGTTAAATACTAAATATTTTGATGAAGTGTCTACTTCATTTGGTCATAGTGTAAAACTTTGTGTATCACAAGTGAATTAATTATTCAATAGTCATGCTTTAAATGATCTTAGTATTTTGTTGGATACCCTTGACCCTTACAACAGTCTTCACTCTGTCAGACATGGAGTCTGTCAATTTTATAATGGTGCTAATGTCAATTTCATGAAGTCACACATTCACAATTCCAGAAGCTCCTGTTTTGTTGCAAGCTTCTTCTTCTAAACCCATTTCCCGACCAGTTGCCACAAATTCTATATTGGATTGAGGTCTGGCGAAGTTTTCTGATATCCAGTATGGTAATGACAGAACGAATCTGAAAAGACAGATTTGGACGATGTTAGCAGCAGTAACCTTATAAATTGTATTACAAAGATAAAAATAACCAAAACTCATCTATTCTGATGTGTGGCATGGAGCCAGATCCTGTTGTAAAATGCACAGCACATCTGGGAAAAAATCACGTGCAATGAACACCAGAGGACGCCGAATCACAACTTCGGGTTGATCATTGTTCATCGTTCCTGAACGAAGTACCGCCTTCCAACTCCTTGGTATTTCATTGCTCCCCTCATCATTACCGATGGAGTATGTTTCATAGTTCGCAAAAGGCAGTCAGGAACCATCCCTTCATTTGGTTCACACCTAACGAGCTGTGGTCTGTCACCCATGATAGAAAATCGGCTTTTTCGGCTGAAAATATCACAATTCTCAATTGCTCTTTTGTCCTTTGGCCATCAGCTTCTGGAGATTTCGACTCAAGCTGACCTCGAACAGTGTAATCTCTTCGGAAATTCAGTGTTGTTCAGGCCTCCATTGTGTAAAACCTCGATGAACTTTTTCTTTATACGGGTTAATTCATGTGTTTTCACCATGACGGTAAATGCACATACGCATAGTAGGAAGAAAATTTTAAAAATCCAGCCGAAATTTTCAGACTAGAGCTAGCGAACGCAAGATCTCAGTTAACACTGAGCAATTTCTGAGGCAGTAATCGCCAGTATGAGATTGCATTGTGGCTAGGCGTTACAGCAAGCCCCCTCCGCTCCCCTCCACCCCCCCCCCCCAAAAAAAGAAAGAAAATAAATACATACAAATTGCGGCTTGAAGATGTGTAACTAACACTGAAATCAAGGGCGTGCAATATTTTAGCACAGTATAGAAGGAGAAAACAAATTAGAATCCGGTCTAAAAAGAGTCACATGCGCAACCAATTACAAATAGATGATTGAGTTACAGGGACACAAGAGAATCTATCAGCTCGCAGTGTTCGTTCAGTCAAGGAGGCTGACGTTTCCAGTGGCTCCATCAACCGCACACGCTGATGGGGCCGCTGGTGGCGAAGAGGCGCTTGCAGTAGTTAGTATACCTGCCGATGCGCCCTGCCCAAGAACACCAGACAAAGCAACAGAATTTCTTAAACATATGCTACAACAACAGAGAAGTACTCGACAGTGGAACTGCTAAGAGCAACCCGAGCATGGCATGGGCCGCAACCCTCAGTGTAAGAATATAATGTCAATAGCAATAACCGCATTAGTCTACAAGTTGTAAAGATACGTAACATACGCTAGCATAGAAAACAATATTCACAAGAATAAATGTTCTGCAGTTATTTGACTAAGACAGAAATGCACCGTGAGTTAATTGTAAGTAAACAGACCAATCACAAATACTAGGGTAGTCATAAAGTTTTAATTGTCAAGGTTGATATAACTGGCACTTTCATACCATAATATAAAGCAAGGTGTTACTAGTAAATCAGAGTTACAGTGAATGAGAGCTCGTGACCGCATTAGCCATTTATTGTAGTTATTTCAAAGACCCGCAACTGGTTTCACACCTTAAAGGTGCATCCTCAGCTGCATTTCTGTGTAAAGGAATTACAATTTTTGCTATTCTGCATAGATGTTGCTAAGCCCCATTGTGTTAAAGTTTTAAAAAACTTGTTTACAAATGCAGTGTTATATGATGCTGCTGATCGTCAGTTTTATTATTCATTACAGACAAGTACTCACTTCAGGCCTGGTGAGAATTACAATGTTAAAAGATGCAGCTGCAAACTAAAGTCAGTGAACCCTCACCGGTTGTAATGAAAGTAAAATGTTGTTTACCACCGATAGTGAGCGCCCTCAATAAATTCCTCAAGTCGAAAAAAGTGGGTGTAGAAGTTCCTATAGTTAAAGAATGTGGTCGGTCAAGAACCAGGGTCACTTATTAAAGTAATTAAACCAAATAGGCAAATGAACCACAGTTGTAAGGGTCAGTAGCTATAGGATAGGATTAAAAATGTGACTCGCCAATAGCCGGCCGCTGTGGCCGCGCGGTTCTAGGCACTTCAGTCCGGAACCGCGCTGCTGCTACGGTCGCAGGTTCGAATCCTGCCTCGGGCATGGATGTGTGTGATGTCCTTAGGTTAGTTAGGTTTAAGTAGTTCTAAGTCTAGGGGACTGATGACCTCAGATGTAAAGTCCCATAGTGCTCAGAGCCATTTGAACCTTTTGACTCGCCAATAAGCGGGAGGAGTGTTTACTAGAGTTCGCAGCAACGCTTACAGTTAGTTGGCCAGTCATATGGACTTTCATTCATTTTAATCTTAATTTTCTAATAGCACCTTGCATAATATTATGGTATAAAAGTTACAATCCCGTCAATCAGGTGTTATTTTAGCTGTGGTTTCCCACCGACAGATTAGTTTGTTTTAATTATGACTTTGGAAAAATAAAGCTAGCCAATAAATTTTTTGTATGTTTGAGATAATTGACTGCAGTTCTGGAACACTTCGAAATAAACGTGCCGCAGTACATCACCACGCCACTAGAAGAGCCAAGACAAAATGCACGGCCCATTTACAAAGTGAAATATCATAGGGTATATCGTTTTCTGCATTTCAAGGAAATAACGGTGCAACAACAATCCTTGCTCCGTAGGTGGAAGTGTGTGTGTGTGTGTGTGTGAAATCTTATGGGACTTAACTGCTAAGGTCATCAGTCCCTAAGCTTACACACTACTTAACCTAAATTATCCTAAGGACAAACACACACACCCATGCCCGAGGGAGGACTCGAACCTCCGTCGGGACAGCCGTAGATGGAAGTATACGGTGACAAAGCACCATGAAATAACATAGTGATTATGCGGCCAAGATACTCATTGTGTGCTCACACATGTCTGAATGACGAAGAACAGAGTGGTAGACCGAAGAACCTGAAATCGCAAGACAAGGGGACGGTCAGGTGCTCGAAGATTGGCGGATCACAATCGAAGTGATTGTAGAAATATTGTAAATCGCTCATGGATCAGTATTCAGTAACCAGCGCGACATACTGATCATGATAAAATTCCCCACGAGCCGTGTTGCGCAACTACTCATATCCATTAAAAAAGTCCAGTAAACTGAAGCAGAAGAAAATGTGTTGCAGCTATGTCAGTAAGTACTAAGCGGACCACTACGTATGTCTTCGAGACGGCGCAAAGCAAGCAGTAGAAGGATGTGATTTCACCATCGCTGGAAAAGGTGAAGTTGTAACCATGATCGAAGAGGATGATACTGTGTTCTGGCACCACAACTGTGTGGTGTTGAAAGATTATTCGCGGCGGGTGCAAACTGTCGCAGCAGCAAACTACCGAAATCTCCTGACGGGTTTTGGAAATCTTATAGTTTTAAACATTTCTGCGTAGTTCAGTGACCGTTTAGAAATTAAAGATAAAGCAATTACAGTCCTCGGTCACAAAATTTAGGTCTTTTGACCAGGTTTCAAGACTTCTATGAGTGCCTTCATCAGAAATTAAATATTCAAATTGGCGTGTTACATATAAGATAAATATCAAGCGAGAAAGGCTATGTTGCTATCTGTGGCTTTATAGGTATGAGCAGCCCATAGGGCTCTCCTTCCATGTATTCTTTTTAAATTTTTGTGACTAAAGCCTTATTCGCTTGATATTTGTCTTATACGTGGCATGCGAATTTGAATATTTAATTTCTGATGAAGGCACTCATAGAAGTGTGGAAACCCGGCTTAAATTTTGTGACCTAGGGCTGTAATTGCTTTAACTTTTATTTTGGGAAAACTGTCCAGACCAAGTGTGGCAGCGTGCGGTAGCGTTCTCGCTTCCCACGCCCGGGTTCCCGGGTTCGATTCCCGGCGGGGTCAGGGATTTTCTCTGCCTCGTGATGGCTGGGTGTTGTGTGCTGTCCTTAGGTTAGTTAGGTTTAAGTAGTTCTAAGTTCTAGGGGACTGATGACCATAGATGTTAAGTCCCATAGTGCTCAGAGCCATTTGAACCATTTATAAGCCGGCCGCGGTGGCCGTGCGGTTCTGGCGCTGCAGTCTGGAACCGCGAGGCTGCTACGGTCGCAGGTTCGAATCCTGCCTCGGGCATGGGTGTGTGTGATGTCCTTAGGTTAGTTAGGTTTAAGTAGTTCTAAGTTCTAGGGGACTTATGACCTAAGATGTTGAGTCTCATAGTGCTCAGAGCCATTTGAACCATTTGAACCAAGTTGTAAGTTTGCTGTTTATGTTTTTTATTGGCAACGTTACGTAGCGCTCTCTATATGAAAATCACTGGCTGTGCTGTGTGCAGTATGTGGCTAGTTTGCATTGTTGTCTGCCATTGTTGTCATGAACTGCTATAGCTGGATGTGAACAGCAGATTGCGTTGGGCAGTTGGAGGGGAGCCGCCAGCAGTGGTGGATGTGAGGACAGAGATGGCGGAGTTTGAAATTTGTAAAAATTGATGTCATGAGCTGCTGTATATATTATGACTATTGATGACTATTAAGGTAAATACAGTGTTTGTTCTCTATTAATATCATTCATTTGCTAACTATCCCTATCAGTAGTTAGTGCCTTCAGTAGTTTGAATCTTTTATTTAGCTGGCAGTAGTGGCACTCGCTGTATTGCAGTAGTTCGAGCAGCGAAGATTTTTGTGAGGTAAGTGATTTGTGAAAGGTATAGTTTAATGTTACTCAGGGCCATTCTTTTGCAGGGATCTTTGATAGTCAGATTGCGTTGCGCTAAAATTATTGTGTGCCAGGTTAAGCACAGTCATGTACAATTGTTCTAAGTGGACGTTTCATTTGTATAAATTCCTCTAAGGGGACGTTTCATATGTCGACCCTTAGCCTAGGATACCTCACTGGAATCTTCTGATTTTTTTTTGTAGTTTGTGTATTTAGTGTAGCTTTTGTTTATTGATAGTGCGTAATTGTAGAGAGAATCTCCTTTGTAGTTGCAGTCTTTCATTGTTGTAATGTAAAACAGTTGTGGCATGCATGTAGATTTGCAACAAGTATTTCGCAGCTGCGCTTGTAATTAACTACATATTATTTTCAGTGCTATGTTAATGTGTTCTCTTATTTTTGCTATTCAAATTGTGCTTTTCTGTGTTATCGTGTGAAATATTGTCACAATAATGGCGTGTGAAAAACGTAACACTCGGCTCCAAAGTAAACTGAGAAACGACAGTGAAGACGAAAGCAATGTGTTAGCGCCACTGTGTAATGAGTTAACTAATGTTCAAAGTAGTAATTTGGTAACTGTGCATAGGGAAATGGAGCGGGCGTCAAACAATGGCGTAGACAGTCAAACAGGTAGTGAACAGGGAAGCATTATCGATCGGTCGGTCGGCAACAGCTCGCCTCAGGAATCCGAAATGATAGGACACAATATTGCAAATACTGTAGATTCAGGTTTTGCGTCCTCACCGTTTTCTCAAATGAGTCAAGACACATTTTCTGCTTGTCAAAATGTGAATGTTGCTGGTGCAAATGCACTGCCGAAAAGCGTAGAGGAACAGATTCCAGACACTAATGCATTGTTATTACAATTAATGCAACAAATGGGACAAAATCTTCTAAAGTTAGACACAATGGAACAAAATCTTAAAAAGTTAGACACAATGGAACAAAATCAGAGACAAACACAGCAAAAGCTTCAAAAGTTAGACACCACACTTGAACAAACACGTGAAGATTTAACTACTGAGTTACATAACATTGAATCGAAATGTCAAAAAGTCTGTAATGACGTAAAAACACAAATTTGTGAGCATTTTCAGCCTATTTTTTCGCGGCATGAAAATGCATTACAGAATCACGAAGCAGCCATAAAAGAGCTGCAAACCATTGTTCATGAAAATCATGAGACCTTGTGGGCTAAAATTGACTCAGTTGCATCTACCGATTCGGTTACGCAACTGGCAAAAACTCAGGAAAACTTAAAGAACACAGTAGATTCGATTTCAACACAAATGGACACTCTGAAACTTGGTTCAGAAAAACACACTGAGGAAATGCGTTCACTATCGGAGAAAGTAGCTGAACTTTCGGATCAGGTCACTAACTTATCTACAAAGGTAGATGATGATCTGAATGACACAAGACCCGTAGCCTTCACTGACACAGAAGAGTATGAACAAATTAGAAAATTCAAACAAAATCAAAATCAAATCAACACACAGTACAAAAGAGAAATGCGGGAAGTACAAGATCAGCTGACACAGGTAATACAAGAATTACGTATTTCAGAGGACACTCGCGCTCCAACACGGGAAGAGGAACTTAGAAATACGCAAAAGCCACAAAATAATAACACAGGGCATTTCGGTAATTATGAAAGAAATTGGCAAGGTACACCGAATTTTGAGATGGAACCGCCGACACGATATGCTACTCGCCGACACAATGATTTTGACTATAAGCTGTTCATTACTACACGTAAATTCAAAACGTTCAAGAATTCTGCCAACGACATTCATCCACAAGCGTGGCTCCATCAATTCTCTCATTGTTTTCCTCCCAACTGGTCATTAGAACACAGATTAGAATTTATGTGTGGCTATTTGGAGAATGAACCAGCTGTGAGAATGCGATCGGTCATTCACGATTGTCACAGTGAAGGAGATTTTTATCATGCCTTCCTCTCAGCATATTGGTCTCAAGCTACACAAGACCGTGTAAAACATAACATCATAATGATGAAACGTTTCGAACAATCTGAATTTTCCAGTCTTGTGAAATATTTTGAAGACATGTTGCACAAGAATCAATACCTGTCAAACCCATACAGCCCCTCAGAACTCATCCGCATTTGCTTAATCAAATTACCTGAACACTTACGGCATATTATTTTAGCAGGACGTTGCAAAGACGACATTTTGCTTTTCAGGGACTGTTACAAGAACTGGAAATTGACACAGACAGTCGCGGGATGCGAAAACAGGAAAACAATCATTACAGGTCACATCCGTCACAATTCCGTGACGACAGAAACAATAAATGGCCACGACAAACCTATTCTTACAACGTAAATCGTGACCAAAACAGACACCACCCATATGACAACCACTGGCAGAGTAATAGTTACAGGGAAAGATCACCTTTCCGCGGTAATGACTATCACAGAGACAATCAGAGAAACAGACAATATGGGAACCAAAATAACTATTATCAAGGGAGACAGAATAACTTTAGACGCAACGGTCCAGCACGCAGTTACGACTCAGGCAGAAATTCTCCACCACATGACCGACAAGAAAGAAACTATCGAACCTACCGACATGACGACAGACGATATGATCGTAACGACAGACCTGAATTGCATCAGAACTGGCGAGTTTCAAACAGAGCTGGGCCCTCTGGGCAAGGCGAATTTGTGGAAGTTAGGTCTCCAAATCCCAATAACGGCGCGCGCCAACAAAGAAACAGACAATGACTTGCACCGCAGGCTGCCGCGTGCGCCGGCTGGCTCCGAGAAAAATAACATTGACGCTAACCTTGAGCAAAATTCCCGTATTCTTTACGGACGAATACCGCATGATACTTGCATTCAAGTTGAAACTCTGCGTACTGAGAAGAGCAAAGGGTAAAAGATTACACCACATTTCTCATGTAAAACCATTTATTGACAGATAATCTGCTTTTTAACTTAGTCTTTGCAATTTTCACTTCACACCACTTGTACAATTTGTCACACTGAGAAACTGTTAACATGCAACTATGTTTTAAAGCTAACTAACCATCCAGTCAAGAACATAGGTAACTTAGACAAGTAATTGCGAATGCATTGTTATTGCGAGCAGACGACACAGTGTTGTTATTTATACATTCCTCCGTGTTAGTTGCACAATTACATAACGAATATACGGCTTACATACTTAGAACATATACCAGCACTGCTAATGAAATTTTCATGCAACATTTTGGTTTGCTTACGAGTGGATTCTGGATTTGAGGTGCTTTCTGTGAAATGCCAGATGACACAGTGGTTGGTTTGTGTGACAGCTACACGATTTCATCACGACGCTGCTAATACGTGACAATTTACAATGTTGCTTTTGCGGTGTATCTGTTTTATATCTGCACAGTTTTTTTTGAATTCTTCTATAAAGTGAGACATGTTTTAGTGGTGACTTTTGTGCTATTGCTACAAGGAGACAGCCTTTTCTGTAGCACAACAATACGTTACAGCACAGTACGTTCTTCACCACGACAATAAGCGTAATAACTAAGAAATCTATACGCAAAGCATTTCACTTTTGTGTATCATGAGGTAAGTACATTGACTTCTGCAGAACTTAGCTTTCGGAGGACAATAACTACGACACTTCCCAGAGATTATCTTACAGCAAGACGCATATTTAGCGCTACAGGACACGTACTTGAGTGATTAATTTTGTACTTAAAACATCTATTTTTAAAGATTTTTGAATTACAAAGAAAGTTTTTCGTGATACATTTCATTCCATTGCTGTAATCTGTAACACCTGAGGGTATAATTACAACAAACCTCAGGGGGGTACACGCCTACTTTGTGTACCATGTGTTTGGCAAGCACAAGGAGCCCTAGCTAATATGGTATTTGCTTATACAATTTAACACATCGGTACCATATTTCTCTAACACATAAATTACACAGCTATCTGATCATTTAACAGAGAAACAAACATTTTTTTTCTACGTCAGTGACAGATGTTTACGTAATTACACCGTTGGGTAACTTCACACTTAAGAAATTGTACTTTGTCTGTACTGTGTGAACTGTTCATATTTTTTGGTACCATTGTGATACTATGAAAGCTTTGAATGATGTATTTGGTGTGAGATCATGATTTTTAAAGTACGTTTGAGGTAGATGACACTACTGAAATGAGCAGAGAATTTTCTTTAGATTTTGAAACAATTGCAGAAAGCTACGACGTTTTTGAGATTTGACTGAGGTGTTATGGTGTTATTTTTACGATGACTATGTGTATTATGCTGTTGCGGTATGTTTATGATCAATAAGCTGATGCTATATGAGTTATTTGAGTATGCTATGTATCTGTTATGATGAAATATTGAAGAAGTGTCGACGAATAAGGTAAGGAATAATGAGTAGTGGTTAGGGACTCTGGTTTGTGAAAAAGGTTGTTGGAAACCAAGAATCGTACTTTAAGAGTTATGAAATGTATGTAAATGCGTGAATGTATTACAATGCCGACGAAAATTTTTTGGACTCTGTTATGTCAATTGGATTTTGTCTCTACAGATTTGTAACGCAAATTCTTGACCTGTGAAATATTTTTATATGAGACTGTCACTGTAGTGAAAACTGCTGTCGTAAATATTTCCATAAGAATGTTAAGTGACCACCTGCATGTGCGTCGTGGGCACCCAGGTGTGTCAGACACCTGGAGAACAAGCCATTAGGGTGTGCCAGAGGCACAGGTGGAAGAGAAGGACAAAGAGAGGCCTATTATCCTGTTAATGACATTCCTTTGTAGAGGGCATCGCTAATGCGACACGCTCGTTACTTGAAAACATATGATTTTTGTAACGCGTTGTGGGCACACAGCTGTGTCAAACACCTGGAGAATAAGCCATTAGGATGTGCCTTTCATCGCTAATGCAACACCCTCGTTACTTAAAAATTTATGATATTTACTGAAATGCCTAACAAAATGACAAGAAATATTTTTACATCTGCACACCTGATTATGACAAGTGTCTTTCTACGAGAGTTGAGAGCCATTAACTTATGAAATGAAATGTCACATGACTACTGAATGATATTTTTATGCTTTGGTTTGTGTAATTGCTTATTTCATTTGATATCTGGTTTCCAGCTGTGTTGCAGCATTGCTTTTATAAAATGAGATGCATTTGCTAATGTGAACTCTTTCTGTCAACAGATCTATTAAATGATAATTTTGTAATCCACATTCTTTAAAAAAGGAGCACTTGGAAAGGAAAGAACAATAAGAAGTAACTAGTAACAGTAACACTTAATTTTCTTTTCAGGTACATGGTAATATTTTTTTTACAATCAGTTGTTATGGTGCACCACTTTAATTACATAGACATTAAGATGTGAATATGCATTTCCCTTGTCTGCATTGTTGTTTCCTGTAATATTTTTTCTGCTTGAGCTATGTCATGTTTAGGTATAAGTTGCTGCTGTTTGCCAGGCATAGTGTTATTGAATTTGACTTTTGCTAATTTATGCTGCTAGCTTTGCCAATTTGCATTTTTTGTCATTTCTGTTTGTGTTGATTTGTTGTGATGCTGCATTGCCTCGTCCCTTGGTATATATATCTGAGCTCAGTAGATTTAAGTTAGCTTAAGAGGGGGTAGACTATATAAGAAACTGACTATGGAGAATAGGTAAAGAATGCATTGCGAAGAGAGATTTGGGCCCCAATGAGTATTGTACAATCAGAAATAATTATTTTGAAAGAAATATGAATAGAATACAGGAACGAGGTATAGGTAGGATTTTCTTGGAAATAAATGATGAGGTAAGCAATGTGTGAACATATAAATACAGAAAGCATGCTTGGATAGGATTTTTTTGGTGGAAACAAATGTTGAAATAAGACGAAAGATCTATCGAATGAAGTTGTGGGGTGGACTGCAGTACCAAATGTTACACTGAAAACAAACCCTGTCCTTTCCTTTTGTGTTATCCCACTATGTGTTTGGGTACCCGTGTGTATTTGTGTTTTTCCTGTCTTTATGTGTTTAGCTGATGAGAGCTATGTTGTAGAATTTTTCTAATACTCTGTTATTTTCTTTGTAAAGATGCTTAGACTTTATTTATTCTGTTTTGTTTTAATGCTCATGTGTGAAGTTGAATTTTTAAAAGTGATTCTGATCTTTTATGTATGTACTCATGTCATCATTCCTGTAACACTGATGTATATGTTTATTTCTATTCTTTTGTAAAGCCTGTACTACAAATGTTATCTGTATTGTTATGTTTTTAATGATGTATTTTGTACCTTTGTAATTGTATTCTTATGTTATAATATTGTGATTGACACCAGTTCATCTAATCAAGTAACTTGGAAGTTCCATTTCACTGCACACATTTCTGTTGGTCATAGTATATGGACAATATGTGAGAAGTAGGGACTGATAGTGTTTGCACGTGTGTTAATAATTCAGCAAGGGACTGGATAACAGCATTGCTGGTTCTAAGGACAATTCCCAAAAACTTTGTGAATGCACAAGTGGTGGTATATGGACTTGCTATCTTCTCTGCAAGACTCTTCGATGGTGATTGTGCACCTGCACAGTCGCAGCAGATGGCTGCTGGCCATCTCTACCAGGACTACAGTGGGTCTACACCTTTGCTGACTCACCAGTACCACAATCTCTACAAGGACTGCAGTGGGTCTGCATCTATGATGACTCACCAATACCACAATCTCTACCAGGACTACAGTGGGTCTACTCTGTGATGACCTACCTACCAATATTCATCAACTTCGACTGACTCTGCTGTGGGTTTGCTCTGTTGTGGCCCATTACCTGTCAGCATTTCAAGAGTCAGCACTGTCTTTCTGTTAGAAGGACAACACTACTTCTTCAAGACTGCATGGACATCCACTACTTCCGTGTGCATTGCCTTTTATTGCTCAGACTTTGATAAAAGAAACGGCAGTTTTGCTGTGGTGAATGATCAGGACTGTCTTTATTGACTGTGAGAAAATTTTAGCTTTTGACCAACATTGTATAAATAAGTGTGGGCATTTGATATCTTTGTTATTGTAATTATGAAAAATTTTTTCAAATCTGTATTGGCCACTGCCCAAAAAAAAATTTGTAAAATTTTTTGTGGGGAGCATGGGGGCTATGTAAGTTTGCTGTTTATGTTTTTTATTGGCAACGTTACGTAGCGCTCTCTATATGAAAATCACTGGCTGTGCTGTGTGCAGTATGTGGCTAGTTTGCATTGTTGTCTGCCATTGTTGTCATGAACTGCTATAGCTGGATGTGAACAGCAGATTGCGTTGGGCAGTTGGAGGGGAGCCGCCAGCAGTGGTGGATGTGAGGACAGAGATGGCGGAGTTTGAAATTTGTAAAAATTGATGTCATGAGCTGCTGTATATATTATGACTATTGATGACTATTAAGGTAAATACAGTGTTTGTTCTCTATTAATATCATTCATTTGCTAACTATCCCTATCAGTAGTTAGTGCCTTCAGTAGTTTGAATCTTTTATTTAGCTGGCAGTAGTGGCACTCGCTGTATTGCAGTAGTTCGAGCAGCGAAGATTTTTGTGAGGTAAGTGATTTGTGAAAGGTATAGTTTAATGTTACTCAGGGCCATTCTTTTGCAGGGATCTTTGATAGTCAGATTGCGTTGCGCTAAAATTATTGTGTGCCAGGTTAAGCACAGTCATGTACAATTGTTCTAAGTGGACGTTTCATTTGTATAAATTCCTCTAAGGGGACGTTTCAAAGTGTGGCAGAAAGCTGACCGATGGGGCGCTTCCACTCCGCGCCAACGATCCATTCCACTCTGCACAAGACGTAGTAATACATGTTGTTTTGGCTATCAAAATTTCTCTCACTCCTCTTCCCCCCTCCCTGCTACCACACTCCGTATTCTCCTGGCATTGCCCCTAGTGATTTGTTCTTCTTTCCTTATGTGAAGGAACCATTGCATGCCAAGTTCAAATCGTTCAAATGGCTCTTAGCACTATGGGACTTAACTTCTGAGGTCATTAGTCCCCTAGAACTTAGAACTACTTAAACCTAACTAACCTAAGGACATCACCCACATCCATACCCGAGGCAGGACTCGAACCTGCGACCGTTACGTTCGCGCGGTTCCGGACTGTAGCGCCTAGAACCGCTCGGCCACTCCGGCCTGCATGCCAGGATTTGGACAATAATGACGATGGGAGTTTCGATGCAGACGTCTACATCTAAGATCACCGGCAAATCATCCATCGTTGGGAAAATTATGTCACATTGAAGTGTAAAATAAATGTCGTTGACTAGGGCCTCCCGTCGGGTAGACCGTTCGCCGAGTGAAAGTCTTTCGATTTGAAGCCACTTCGGTGACTTGCGCGTCGATGGAGATGAAATGATGATGATTAGGACAACACAACACCCAGTCCCTGAGCGGAGAAAATCTCCGACCCAGCCGGGAATCGAACCTGGGGCCTTAGGATTGACATTCTGTCGCGATGACACATTCAGTTACCGGGGGCGGACACATTGAAAGGTGAATTTGTAGAAAACGAATAACACCATAGCTAATGTTTATGGAAGCAGAATGATTTTTCTCGAGGTGATAATTAAAACTTGATGAGTACCCCTAACACGCTAACGCTGAGAAGAATGAGAAAATGAACCTACACTCGTATGATACGTTGAACAGTTTTCCGACAATAACTAATTAAGACTCGAAACCCTTGCCTTTGTCTCAACGGTGCTTCACGCGAAATACTAATTACGCGACATTCATACTAACTCTCATTTCAAAATAACGACACCGGCTGACTCAATTTTTAACAATTTAACAGAGCGGATACAAAGCAATGGTCGAAATAAAAGAAAGGTTCAGGAGTGGGATTAAAATTCAAGGTGAAAGAAATACCGATGATGCGATTCGCTGATGAGATTGCTCTCCTGAGTGAAAATGAACAAGGCTTGCATGATCTGCTGAATGGAATGAACAGTCTAATGAGTACAAAATACGGACTGAAAGTAAATCGAAGAAAGACGAAAGTAATGAGAAGTAGCAGAAATGAGAACTGCGAGAAACTTAACATCAGGATTGATGGTTAAGAAGTAGATGAAATTAAGGAATTCTATTACCTAGGCAGTTAAATAACCAATGATGGACGGAGCAAGGAGGACATGAAAAGCAGAGAAGCACTGGCAAAAAAGGCATTCCTGGCCAAGAGAAGTCTATTAGTATCAAACATATGAATTAATTTGAGGAAGAAATTTCTGAGACTGTACGTTTGGAACACAACATTGTATGGTAGTGAAACATGGACTGTCAGAAAACCGGATCAGAAGAGAATCGAAGCATTTGAGATGTAGTGCTATAGAAGAATGTTGAAAATTAGGTGGACTGCTAAGGTGAGGAAGGAGGAGGTTCTGCGCGGAATCAGGGAGGAAAGGTCTATGTGGAGAACGGACAGGATGATAGAACATCTGTTAAGACACGAGGGAATGACTTCCATGTTACTAGAGGGAGCTGTAGGGGCAAAAACTGCAGAGGAAGACAGAGAATACTTTCAGCAAATAATTAAGGCCATAGGTTGCAAGTGTTGCTCTGAGATGAAGAGGTTGGCACAGGTGAGGAGTTCGTGGAGCGTCGCATCAAACCAGTTAGATGACTGATGACTAAAAAAACAAATTTGCGTGAAGTGTTGAGAATTTCACATGGCAGGGTCTTCACGATTATGCATGATCATTTTCGTACGGCCTGTGTTTGTGCCAATTGGGTGCCACGTCAGTTGGCTGGAAACCATGACGTGCTGCGTCTCTCTGCTGATGAGGGAGGATGCATTTCTCGCATTTTTACCGATGATGAGTCATGGCTGCATCACTACGATCCTCAAAGAAAACGAACCAGCACAGTGTGGAAATCGACGGGTTCTATGACACCAAAAAAGACGAAAGCTGTAAGTTCTGGTGATCACATTTTTTGAGTCTCATGGAATGATTTACCAGCACACAGTTGTCCCTCACACATTATTACAACAACGTACTAAACGCTAGTATTGGCTAAATTCAAGAAGCACACCGCATGGAAACGACCAGAAATTTCTCATACTGAGTGGCGACTTCAACATGAGAATGCACAGCCTCTTGTCGCAAATCAAGTCATGCAGTTTCTGGCTCATTTCTACGTTACCTGTGTACCACATCAGAATTATAGCTCTGATCTCTGTGAGTTCTCTTTTCTTCATCAGTAAGGGTAAAGCTTCAGGGTATTTGATTTGAAAACTCTGAAGAAGTACTCAAGAAGAGTGAGGCGATTCTCAAGGACCTGACAAAGAATGACCTGCACGATGTGTTCGAAGACTGGCAAATAGGCTATCAAAACTGCATTCAAGTAGGAGGGGAGTACTTTTAAAAAGATCATCTGAACATTGAAATGGAGTAACAAACACCTTTGAGAAGAATCAGTCTATGTTGATCAGCCCTCGTAATACCCAAAGACACTGAGGCATTTGCCGTAGCGTGCAATCAGTTTGAAAACAACCACTCTGGTGAAAGAAATTTTCGCACAGCCTGCTCCACCTCAGCATTGGTTTTCATTCGGGGATGCGGAGCGATGCCCACTTCGATGAGGCATGACCACTTCACCATATACCGACTGCAAGCGTTCACGGATGACAGACAATTCCTTCTTGCCCATTGATACCGGATAACAGCACGCACTTCCACTGTCGACCACGCTGTCATTACACGCTCTTCTGTCCTCGTGACACACTGATGAGCCAAAACACTATGACCACTTGCTTAACAGCTTGTTTGTCTGTCTTAGGAGCGAAATACATCACTGATTCTGCGTATTAGGAATCTGACAGTTTCTTGGTAGTTCTGTGGAGGCATGTAGCATTAGAGTCTACAAACAGCTCATCTATTTCAGGTAAATAACAGGCCGCCGATTTGCGTATGTGGTGACAGTACCCGATAGTGACCCAGATGCGTCCCACAGAATTTACATCAGGCCGATTTGGTCGCCGGGACATCAATGTGAGTTCACTATAACGTTCCCCAAACCACTGTAGCACGGTTCTGGCTCCGAGACACGGACAATTATACTGTTGAAAGATGATATCGCCGTCGGGGGAGACATCAAGCATAAAGGGATGCAGGTGGTTCGCAGCTGTCAGCGTGTCTTCGATTACTACCACAGGTCCCGTGCAGGCGCAGGTGAATGACTCCCATTGCACAATACTGCTCCAATCAGCCTTCATCCGTGGCGCGCTGCACATTTCGAGCTGCCGTTCACCTCGATGGCGACGTTTGGGAGACGACCATCGACATGGTGCAGCAAAAGTTTGATTCACCCGAAGAGCCGACACGTTTCCATTGATCGACGGTGGAATCCCGATGGTCCTATGACTGCAGTCGTAACTGACGATGTCGTTGGGTCAACATTAGAAGGTAGGGGCGGTCTGCTGCGGAGCTCCACGTTCAACAATGAACGAAGAACCGTGTGCTCCAAAATACTTGTGCTTGCCAAGTATTGTCCTCTTTCGGCAGAGATGCCACAGATCACCGTCTGTCCGACTTTACAGAGTATACAGGCCTCCGAATCACACTTTCTGTCGAGAGTCGTGGACGTCCTACTACACTCCTGGAAATTGAAATAAGAACACCGTGAATTCATTGTCCCTGGAAGGGGAAACTTTATTGACACATTCCTGGGGTCAGATACATCACATGATCACACTGACAGAACCACAGGCACATAGACACAGGCAACAGAGCATGCACAATGTCGGCACTAGTACAGTGTATATACACCTTTCGCAGCAATGCAGGCTGCTATTCTCCCATGGAGACGATCGTAGAGATGCTGGATGTAGTCCTGTGGAACGGCTTGCCATGCCATTTCCACCTGGCGCCTCAGTTGGACCAGCGTTCGTGCTGGACGTGCAGACCGCGTGAGACGACGCTTCATCCAGTCCCAAACATGCTCAATGGGGGACAGATCCGGAGATCTTGCTGGCCAGGGTAGTTGACTTACACCTTCTAGAGCACGTTGGGTGGCACGGGATACATGCGGACGTGCATTGTCCTGTTGGAACAGCAAGTTCCCTTGCCGGTCTAGGAATGGTAGAACGATGGGTTCGATGACGGTTTGGATGTACCGTGCACTATTCAGTGTCCCCTCGACGATCACCAGTGGTGTACGGCCAGTGCAGGAGATCGCTCCCCACACCATGATGCCGGGTGTTGGCCCTGTGTGCCTCGGTCGTATGCAGTCCTGATTGTGGCGCTCACCTGCACGGCGCCAAACACGCATACGACCATCATTGGCACCAAGGCAGAAGCGACTCTCATCGCTGAAGAAGACACGTCTCCATTCGTCCCTCCATTCACGCCTGTCGCGACACCACTGGAGGCGGGCTGCACGATGTTGGGGCGTGAGCGGAAGACGGCCTAACGGTGTGCGGGACCGTAGCCCAGCTTCATGGAGACGGTTGCGAATGGTCCTCGCCGATACCCCAGGAGCAACAGTGTCCCTAATTTGCTGGGAAGTGGCGGTGCGGTCCCCTACGGCACTGCGTAGGATCCTACGGTCTTGGCGTGCATCCGTGCGTCGCTGCGGTCCGGTCCCAGGTCGACGGGCACGTGCACCTTCCGCCGACCACTGGCGACAACATCGATGTACTGTGGAGACCTCACGCCCCACGTGTTGAGCAATTCGGCGGTACGTCCACCCGGCCTCCCGCATGCCCACTATACGCCCTCGCTCAAAGTCCGTCAACTGCACATACGGTTCACGTCCACGCTGTCGCGGCATGCTACCAGTGTTGAAGACTGCGATGGAGCTCCGTATGCCACGGCAAACTGGCTGACACTGACGGCGGCGGTGCACAAATGCTGCGCAGCTAGCGCCATTCGACGGCCAACACCGCGGTTCCTGGTGTGTCCGCTGTGCCGTGCGTGTGATCATTGCTTGTACAGCCCTCTCGCAGTGTCCGGAGCAAGTATGGTGGGTCTGACACACCGGTGTCAATGTGTTCTTTTTTCCATTTCCAGGAGTGTACTTAGCGCCTAGTAGTGGTTTCACTGTCCTACCTCTTTTTGTAGATGCTTACGACAGTAGCACGTTAACATTCGACCAACTTCGCCGTTTTCGAGATACTTGTTCACAGGCTCTCCGCAATAATAATAATCAGCCATTTGTCAGAGTCACTTATCTCAATGGATTTCCCCATTTTCAGCCTGTATCTTCGCTTGGGTGATCCCTCGTCTGTGTTTGCTTCGCTTGCATACACTTCTTACCATGTCACATGCCCACAACGCCACCAGATAGAATCTAGCATCACGGTGGGCAGTGGTCATAATGTTTTGACTTATCAGTGTATGTATTCGAATACCCGCGGGTATGTCGGTCTGCTAGTACTCTCTCATCTTCGGCACTCTGCGCATGCGTCATTCCTCCTCCGCTTACACCTCTTCCATCGTTTAACCAGTAACGAGTGTCGATTCATATGGCGTTTGTTTGCGTCACCTGGTGTACCATCTTCTCTTTCAAAAAGAAGACGAATCATACTTTCGGGACGCTCCTCATGCAAACTCCACACACTACGGGTTAAAAGCCTCATTATGCCATAGGTGCACTCGACGCCTTGCTTCGTTTGAAAACAGAATATATCGCAAGTCGTCGGACCGTGCTACATGCCTACAGTCAACTAGTGCTCAGTTTTTGTGTTTTTTTGGCCCACTAAGACGTGCAGCTTTATGTAACGCTGTGGACAATAACCTTTGGGAACTCCAAATGCCTATTCTCTTCTCAATGTTCGCTCGAACTCTGAGATAGATCTGTTTTCCTGTCAGGTGCGAAACTAACTGTATTGATGAGGCTTGAGCGTCTCGAATCCCTGTCGGTTAGGATCTCCTTTACGATCACTGCTCATACGTCGTGTACATGACTACGCCTTGTGCTCCCTTAATTGTAGACATGTTGGAGAATCCTCATTGATACATCAACAAATCGGGCAACTTCGTTCACGGTGTTGTCCTGTGCACATCCAAACAAAACAGTTCCTTTCTGACATCCTGCGGTGTCTCAGTATCGAGCCATCTTATTATAATTATTCGCAAACGAGAAAGACATACCGAAAACATTGAGCGATTTAGTTATATTAATGGAACTATATACACAACACTGAATTAAATGTTGAGGAAAAAAGCCTCATAAGGTTTTACAAAACAATAACAGTACCATTACGACAGCGAGACACGTACAACAACAGCTGGTTATAGGATATCTGATATAAGGAAAACAACAATGAACAAGACCCAAGAGCTAAAAACGTAAATAAAAATGTCAAGTACTGTAGAGATAAGTAGAGAGATCGTGTCACAATAGTGAATGAAATAGAATACGTGAAATAATAATAAATTATCAACCAATAAGGTAACGGTCAATACACAGACCGAGAAAAAGGTGATCAAATAGAAATCAAGCACAGACAATAGAGGCCTTGAAAAAGATGACGTAAGAGGCAATTTCCTAATGCTTGATGAAACAAAAAGAAGAAGAAGAAATATTCTAGGACCAATGAGTCGACGGTTATTCATTTTAACTAGCTGTTGCACAGAAACAATATGACTGATACACTTAAAAAATGTGTACAAATTTTCAGAAACCTCTGTGGAACCGTGGTGCTACATTACAATGTGATATAATTCTTGTGAATTTACCATTTACTACATTCAAAGTTCGATAGCAAGAACTGTACAGATAAATGAGCGTCTACTTCATACAAAAAGCTTCCCGAGTTTTCTAACCCAAAATTCACTCATATTAAAAGTTTATTATGAGATACGTTAACTTGCATGATCGAATACAGTAACGATTTGAACTGTCGGTATATTTTGGCGTTCGAGTGGATGTAGTCGGCATATTTTAGAACTACCTGCATAACATCTCGATATTGAAAACATCTGCCCCTATAGCGCATACAGAATGTTCGTATTCATAACTGATAAGTCGACAAGACAATCGCTTGATTGAGTCAGGAGCCGCATGCGGTTTGCGTGTCGTGTAGTGGGCTCCCTGCTGCGGACTCAGTGATCGTGGTTAGTGCTCAAACAGCAAGGTCGCGAGGCAGCCAATGGCTACTGGCGCCAGTGAAAGCTGTATCAGGTCGGCGGGTCAACGGCGACTTGTAAGTGGGACGGCTAGCGACTTGCGTGGCGCCTTCCCCCTCTAGGCGATCACGGCGAAGTTGCGCCACGCAACTATTTACATCCCTTTCAGTTTATGGCTCGTCGGGTGAGGTGGCGCACTGGTTAGCACACTGGACTTTCAAGGTACACTCGGCCGTAGCTGGGCTCATACCCCGTCTGCCCATCTGATTAAAACTTTTCATACTTTCGCTACCAAATCCATTAAGGCGATGTAGAGATGGTTCCTTTGAAAGGATACTAGTCGATTCCCTGCAGTCTCTTTGTCCTAACTAATCAAGTTTTTCATTGGGATGTGTCCACCCTTCGCCTTTATGATGGCTTGAACTTTGCTGGCGGCATTTTCAGTGAGTTGTCTTAACGTCTGTCTGTAGAGGGATAGCAGCCCATTCTTTCTCTAAAGTAGAAACAAAAGAAGGCAGGATGTTGGAAACTACGGTCTCGAGTGAAGTCGATGTTGTAACACGTCCCAAAGATCTTCCACTGAGTTCACGCATGGGCTCTTGGCTGTCCATAAAACTGCCTCACGGATGTTGCTTTGTGACTGGGTGCATTGTCATACTCATACTCTTCGAAGTTTACTGTCGGCAGTACGTAGTGCTGTAATATGTATTAATATCCTTCCACAGTTTTCTTAAGCACGATAAATGGATCACACTATGAAAAACATCCCCATACCGTACTACCACCTCCTATCTACTTCATAGATTACACAACACATGATAGCTGGTAAGTTTTCCAGGCATTCGCCAAACCCAAACACTTCAATCGGATTGCCACGAGTTATAGAGTGATTCATCACTCCAGATCACTAGTTCACAGTCATCCACTGTTTAGTGGTGTCGTTCTTTCCATCACCTCCAGCGTCACTCAGCAATAACTAAAAATGTGTGACTTATGAGGAGCAGTTCCATCATTGTACTCCATTCTTTTTAACTCCCTACGGACAGTAATTGAGCTATCCAGACTTCTGGTAGGACTTTGAACTCCTTCCGCTGATTTCGTGCGATTTTTTACAACCACTTTGCGCAGTGCTCGACAGTCCATGTCGCCACTACGTGATGTCTGCCTGGTATTGGTTGTTCCTTCGCGTTTCCACTTCGTAATCACATTACCAACAGTCGACTACAGTAGCTTTACAAGAATTCAAATATCCCTGATGGGTCCGTTACTCAGGTGAAATCCACTGACCAGTCCACATACGAAGTCACTGATGACCGACTGCTGTTCCTGTTTCTCTACTGACAATACTTGCTCGCCTCCTCATATATTAGCTCGCCCGCCTCTCATGACACCTCGTTGCCAGTTCCACGTTAAATAGCGGCGTTGGGATACTTTTGATCAGACAGTATACCTACACAATATTTTCTCTGTACACAGTGTCTGCGTACGTTCTATGAACCTTCTAGAGACAAATATCGCAATACGTGTACTTGACTGAACTAGGCTTATTATGAGTGAAGTCATAATCATATACTCTTAAACTGAAACTGTCCGAGCCGGCCGAAGTGGCCGTGAGGTTCTAGGCGCTGCAGTCTGGAACTGCAAGACCGCTACGGTCGCAGGTTCGAATCCTGCCTCGGGCATGGATGTCTGTAATGTCCTTAGGTTAGTTAGGTTTAAGTAGTTCTAAGTTCTAGGGGACTGATGACCTCAGAAGTTAAGTCCCATAGTGCTCAGAGCCATTTTTTTTTTAAGTGACGCGTTTGTGGTTTCTCGTGAATGAAAACCGAATAATATATACGTTTCACGAGTCCGTCACACAAGACATCGCGTCGGAACGTTGACATAGACACACATGGCAGTGCTCCAGCGTCGAGCCAGCACCATAACAGAGGTTCGGTGCGGTAAACTTATTCCCAGGAAAACGAACATTCTGTCCAGTCCAGCCTTCCACACCGGACGATGTCGCTTTCTTTGACGTTTTATAGGTATACTGGCCCTTGCTTCGACGCCGCACTTCTTTTCAAGGCGCTTCACTAACGAACAATATTCAAATGTGTGTGAATTTCTAAGGGACCAAACTGCTGAGGTCATCGGTCCCTACACTTACACAATACTTAAACTAACTTATGCTAAGAACATCACACACAATCATGCCCGAGGGAGGACTCTAACCGCCGGCGAGAGTGGCCGCGCAATCCGTGACGTGGCGCCTCTAACCATACGTGCCCCTCGTATTCGCCCACAACACAAAATTGCTTAAATTACCCGTTTTTTTATACTGATCCTTTTACTTGCATTTACTCGGTCTGTACAACGAGAGCAGGGCTTTACTCGTTAAGCTGTTTTATCAAACAACAGTAATAATGCTGCTGTCCTACCGACGTGTCAGAGGAATGAGGGAGATCCTATTCCTGCGACGTTGTTGAAGTACATGATTCGGAAGTTCGAATTTACTGGCAATTTTGGAACTGCTCCTGGTGGAAGGCCGACGGCCAGTTGCACCACAAATTGTCGAAGTTACTGTTACCGTGGTTGAGAATGCTGGACTAGCGTACAATCTTCAAGCAGCGAACGAGGTGTGTCACGACAGTTGAACATTCCATGGTTCACCGTTCGAAAAGTGCTGCGAGCAGCTGTGAAATTGTATCTGTGGTCGTCGTGAATGCAGATGGTCATCCAGCAACGATTGTAGCCTGGAACTTACACATGGTACGCAATTAAGAAATGTTACTCTCTCATATGGCAATTAAAATGTGTTTCTTTCAATAGTTTATTCGTTATTTCTCTTCCATAAGTCATTATAAACGTTTTTAAAAAGTTTCATTGCCCTACGATCACACGTTTTTCATGGTGACCCTCTCAAGTAGCGAAAGCTTAATTATTACCATCCTGTATTTCATTCGAAGCAGGTGATCAGAATTCCTCCTTCCTATAATCACTTTCACTTAAAAATGATGTTTTATTGACGATTAATTAATTAAAACGCCGACAGAGACATATCATTAACTTTCATGGTTCAAATGGCTCTAAGCACTATGGGACTTAACATCTCAGGTCATCAGTCCCCTAGACTTAGAACTAGTTAAACCTAACTAACCTAAAGACATCACTCACATATATGCCCGTGGCAGATTCGACCCTGCGACCGGAGCAGCAGCGTCGTTCCGGACTGAAGCGCCTAGAACTGCTCGGCTACATCGGTCGGCATTAACTTTCATAATACCTTGCCTAGACGAAATACAATTACAGTTTTGTAATACTCTGATCAGATTGAATCGTTATACGTAAATCACGATAATAGTCTGTAATTTTTTATTTTGGCATTTTTTCTAGTGATCTTTGTTTTGTAATTTGTAGCCTTCTGCTGTGTTTTCAGCCTGGTGCAATCAAAACATAATAAACACAATTTGCATGCAACCAGAATCGGCAATTTGTGAAGGATTCACAGTGAGACGGCCGCTGTGGCCGAGCGGTTCTAGGATCTTCACTCTGGAACCGCACTGCTGCTACGGTTGCAGGTTCGAATCGTGCCTCAGGCGTGGATGTGTGTGATGTCCTTAGGTTAGTTAGGTTTAAGTAGTTCTAAGTTCTAGGGGACTGATGACCTCAGATGTTAAGCCCCATAGTGCTTAGAGCCATTTGAACCATTTCATTCGCAGTGTCGTTTGGAAGCAGGGAACTATTTGTATCATTAGTCATCACCAGAGCTCAAATTTACACAACACATTTGGATCATTAGACACGTCGTAATTCTGACGCAGGGCTTGTCTAATACCAAGAAATTACATCACCAGCCCCTATTATAAAAGCAACAGCCTCAGGTAAAGGGGAGGGGGGGGGGTAGATTCTAGCTTCAGCAGATGGTTGTCATCACACGACAGATGTTTGTATGTTGACAAGATGGCGCTGCATTGTTTTTGAGAATGGTGAAGGTTGCAAGACTTAACACTGAGTTACAAATGGTTTAGTGCATCGACGTCCTTCTTGCAAGCAGAACTGAAATAAATCAAGATTATTCGAAGTTCTTCTTTTTCATTCATAGTCACCTCAGATATTCGTATGAAGTCGTGTACCTGCACTGTGGACAACAAACGACTACAAGCTAAGTGTGTCAACTGTATTTGTGGATTTAGGACACTACATTATTAGTGGATCAACGGCCTCACCGTGGTGGATATACTGGTTCCTACCAGATAATTCGTACCAGATAACCTAAATTAAGTACTGTCAAGTGTGGCCACTAATTGGTTGGGTGACCGTCCGGGTGTGCCCCGTGCTGTTGTCAACTTCTCCTTGAAGGCAGAGGGGACCGGAGGGTTGGCGACATAAAATCCCTGATCACTAGTATTTGTGCCAATGCCCTGGATCCAGTTCCAAACGTCTCCGCAATGTCTCAAAGGGGGGGGGGGGGGGGGACGTGCGACACTGTTGATGACGGGATACCAATTCGATTCTACACAGAGTACGCGAAAGAATTTGCCCCCCTTCTAACAGCCGTGTACCGCAAGTCTCTAGAGGAACGGAAGGTTCCAAATGATTGGAAAAGGGCGCAGGTAGTTCCAGTTTTCAAGAATGGTCGTCGAGCAGATGCGCAAAAATATAGGCCTATATCTATGACATCGATCTGTTGTAGAATTTTAGAACATGTTTTTTGCTCGCGTATCATGTCATTTCTGGAAACCCAGAATCTACTCCGTAGGAATCAACATGTATTCCGGATACAGCGATCGTGCGAGACCCAACGCGCTTTATTTGTTCATGAGACCCAGAAAATATTAGATACAGGCTCCCAGGTAGATGCCATTTTCCTTGACTTCCGGAGGGCGTTCGATGCGGTTCCGCACCGTCGCCTGATAAACAAAGTAAGAGCCTACGGAATATCAGACCAGCTGTGTGGCTGGATTGAAGAGTTTTTAGCAAACAGGACACAGCATGTTGTTCTCAATGGAGAGACGTCTACAGACGTTAAAGTAACCTCTGGCGTGCCACAGGGGAGTGTTGTGGGACCATTACTTTTCACAATATATATAAATGACATAGTAGATAGTGTCGGAAGTTCCATGCGGCTTTTCGCGGATGATGCTGTAGTATACAGAGAATTTGCAGCATTATAAAATTGTAGTGAAATGCAGAAAGATCTGCAGCGGATAGGCACTTGGTGCAGGGAGTGGCAACTGACCCTTAACATAGACAAATGTAATGTATTGCGAATACATAGAAAGAAGGATCCTTTATTGTATGATTATATGATAGCGCAGCAAACACTGGTAGCAGTTACTTCTGTAAAATATCTGGGAGTATGCGTGCGGAACGATTTGAAGTGGAATGATCATATAAAATTAATTGTTGGTAAGGCGGGTACCAGGTTGAGATTCATTGAGAGAGTCCTTAGAAAATGTAGTCCATCAACAAAGGAGGTGGCTTACAAAACACTCGTTCCACCTATACTTGAGTATTGCTCATCAGTGTGGGATTCGTACCAGGTCGGGTTGACAGAGGAGATAGAGAAGATCCAAAGAAGAGCGGCGCGTTTTGTCACAGGGTTATTTGGTAAGTTTAATAGCGTTACGGGGATGTTTAGCAAACTCAAGTGGCAGACTCTGCAAGAGAGGCGCTCTGCATCGCGGTGCAGCTTGCTGTCCAGGTTTCGAGAGGGTGCATTTCTGGATGAGGTATCGAATATATTGCTTCCCCCTACTCATACCTCCCGAGGAGATCACGAATGTAAAATTAGAGAGATTCGAGCGCGCACGGAGGCTTTCCGGTAGTCGTGCTTCCTCGCAAACCATACGCGACTGGAACAGGAAAGGGAGGTAATGACAGTGGCACGTAAAGTGCCCTCCGCCATACACCGTTGGGTGCCTTGCGGAGTATAAATGTAGATGTAGATGTAGATCCGTCGCATGGGGCATTAAGCTTGGGCGCCCCCCTTGGTGCTCTTCGGCAGGAATAGGCTACGTTCCTGCACTGGGTTTCACACTCTCCCTCCTCTCATCATCCCCAACTATAACATCGGCTACACTGCACTACACACACACACACATACGCTCGCACGCACGCACACACATGCACGCACGATTACCGTCACCTACAATTAACAGATCCACTTACGTACACAGCTCCCATACTTCACGAAGGGAAGGTGCCTGCGAGCGAAAAGGATACAAAAAACCTTTCCAGTTAGGCGGTTGAACCTGCCCTGCGGGCTCTCCCATTCAAGCCACACAACTTTTCTTTTACACTACTGGCCATTAAAATAGATACACCAAGGAGAAATGCGGATGATAAACGGGTATTCATGGACAAATATATTATACTAGAACTGACATGTGATTACATTTTCACGCAATTTGGGTGCATAGATCCTGAGAAATAAGTACCCAGAACAACCACCTCTGGCCGTAATAACCGCCTTGATACGCCTGGGCATTGAGTCAAACAGAGCTTGGATGGCGTGTACAGGTACAGCTGCCCATGCAGCTTCAACACGATACCACAGTTCATCAAGAGTAGTGACTGGCGTATTGTACGAGCCAATTGCTCGGCCACCATTGACCAGACGTTTTCAATTGGTGAGAAATCTGGAGAATGTGCTGGCCAGGCAGCAGTCGAACATTTTCTGTATCCAGAAGGGCCCGTACAGGACCTGCAACATGCGATCGTGCATTATCCTGCTGAAATGTGGAGTTTCGCAAGGATAGAATGAAGGGTAGAACCACGGGTCGTAACACATCTGAAATGTAACGTCCACTGTTCAAAGTGCCGTCGATGCTAACAAGAGGTGACGGAGACATGTAACCAATGGCACCCCATACCATCACGCCGGGTGATATGCCAGTATGGTGATGACGAATACCCGCTTCCAATGTGCGATCACCGCGATGTCGCCAAACACGGATGGACCATCATTATGCTGTAAACAGAACCTGGATTCATCCGAAAAAATGACGTTTTTCCATTCGTGCACCCAGGTTTGTCGTTGAGTACACTATCACAGGCGTTCCTGTCTGTGATGCAGCGTCAAGGGTAACCGCAACCATGGTCTCCGAGCTGATAGTCCATGCTGCTGCAAACGTCGTCGAACTGTTCGTTCAAATGGTTGTTGTCTGTCGACTCAGGGATCGAGACGTGGCTGCACGATCCGTTACAGCCATGCGGTTAAGATGCCTGTCATCTCGACTGCTAGTGATACGAGGCCGTTGGGATCCAGCAAGGCGTTCCGTATTACCCTCCTGAATACACCGATTCCATATTCTGCTAACAGTCATTGGATCTCTACCAACGCGAGCAGCAATGTCACGATGGGATAAACCGCAATCGCGATTGGCTACAATCCGACCTTTGTCTAAGTCGGAAACGTGATGGTACGCGTTTCTCCTCCTTACACGAGGCATCACAACAACGTTTCACCAGGCAACACCGGTCAACTGCTTTTTGTGTATGAGAAATCGGTTGGAAACTTTCCTCATGTGAGCACGTTGTAGGTGTCGCCACCGGCGCCAGCCTTGTGTGAATGCTCTGAAAAGCTAATCATTTGCATATCACAGCATCTTCTTCCTGTCGGTTAAATTTCGCGTCTGTAGCACGTCATCGTCGTGGTGTAGCAATTTTAATGGCCAGTAGTGTATTATTAGTGGGAGCTCGCGTGAATGCCAGTTACAATAAAAAATGGGTAGATCTGAACGTCTTTGGCGGAGTGGCTAATATTTTGCTTATTAACAAGGAAGGGCCGCATGGCGTTCGCTTCCTGAGTCGCGAGAAGGTCACGCTTGCGCTGCTGTCCACCTCGGCGACGCCTGCGTCTGCTGCTGGCTGAGGGCCGTGGCTTATCGCCCACGTCGTTGTTGCAGCTGCCGTCATCTGCTCCATCCGCTAGGCCGCAGACAGCTCACGTACGATCCAAGAATGGCTCATTACTCATCCGTCACCCTACTCAACTTTAAAAAAGCCCACGAAACGAGGTCACTTGGACGTTTGGCAGGTGCCAGTAACCTTGACATGTAAATAAACTGAAGATTTCACAGGCTTGCCCATATTTATTGATTCATTTATAAGAGATAACCATTACGATCACGCATCCCGTGAGTCGCAGCTCTTTTTAAGAACTGCTGATGCTGGCAACGCCGAAACAAACAAAAAATAAGTTCAAATGGCTCTGAGCACTACGGGACGGCTCTCAGCACTACGGGACTTAACATCTGAGGTCATCAGTTCCTTAGACTTAGAACTACTTAAACCCAACTAACATAAGGACATCACACGCATCCATGCCCGAGGCAGGATTCGAACTTGCGACTGTAGCAGCAGCGCGGTTCCGGACTAAAGCGCCTAGAATCGCTTGGTCACAGCGGCCGGCTAACTTTGAAACCTTCGAAATTGTTATGTTTAGGGTATCGGACGTTTAAGGGAGACGACGTACAACAGACCATGCCCAAACAGAAACTAAATCGTAAACTGACTGTGCGTGGTGTGTCTGTAATTATCTGCCACACTATATTAATTATAAATTATGATAAAGATCTTCTGTCATAAAAGATAATGTGCATTTATTTAGTTTATTGAACTTCCAACAATACGACGGTGGTTTGACGAGTCTGGTAAATTTCCATGAAACAATGGAATAATATTGTTGCGCCTTCATGGTCGGTAAGTCTGCATATTCCAAGGATCGTATAAAGAAATTCAACAATGTACAGCGTACAGTTCATTGTTAACAGCCGTCTGAATTGGTCAGTGTATCGACTGCGACTGAAAAAAAAAAGAGTTTCGTGCTGATATGAAACATTATCATTTGAAGCGTTGGATTGCCGCAGAATCAAAACAAAATTGGTTGAAGTTCAAGCGGACTCTTCACCATCATTTTAAGACCATTTACTTTTGGATTGACTAATTTACACGTGGTCGGACAATCGCCGAATAAAAAGCGCTCTGAGACCGTAGGCATCTCAGCTGAGAGAATGCATAATATCCTACACAAAGAATTGGCTATGAAGAAACTGTGTGCGACGTGGATGCCGCGAGTGCTCTCAGTACACCAAAAGTGCATCCAGCACACGTTTCAACATAATGTCGCAATCCGCAAGACTTTTTCCGGCGATTTGTGACTGTTGATTAAACCTGGATCCACCATCACACACCAGAATCAAAATGGTAGTCAAAACAATGGACAAATGCTGGTGAGATGCACCGAAGAATGCAGAGATCATTTTGTCAACTAGTAAGGTGATGGGCACCGTTTTTTAGATTAGCAAAGGTTTAATCTTCATAGATTACATGGAAAAAGGCATAATAGACCCCATTACGTTTCACTAATGGATCGTTTTAAACTTGCGTTGGTTGAAAAAGACCAAGGCTGGCACGCAGAAAAGCGCTCTTTCACAGGGATAACGCACTGCTCAACACATCAGCGATAACAACGGCGCAAGTGCATGTGAATTATTTCGTCATCCACCCTATTCGCCAGGCTTAGCCCCATGCGCCTTCTTCCTGTTACCTGACTTGAAACTTTGGCTTGCTGGGTAGAAAGTTTCGTCAAACGAAGTGCTACTTGCAGTCAACGAGTATTTTGCAGATGGGACGAAAATGCTGGAGGATCGCTGGACCAAGCTTATATCCCTCAGAAGGGACTATGTCGGGAAGTAACGTGAGTTTTTTAGAAACAAATATTTTTCTTATCAAACCACCCACGTAGAACATCTCTAACCATATCCCACTGGAAATGGAAATGAGCGTTTGGCGTCACTGGCCGGGAAGCCCCTTACGGGGCAGGTCCGGCCGCCTTGGTGCAGGTCTTATTACATTCGACGCCCCATTGGGCGACCTGCGCGCCGGATGGGGATGAAATGATGATGAAGACAACACAACACCCAGTTCCTGAGGGGAGAAAATTCCCGACCCAGCCGGGAATCGAACCCGGGCCCGTAGGACGGCAATCCGTCACGCTGGCCACTCAGCTATCGGGCCGGACACTATATCCCATTCACCTCCGTTGAGGAAATTTAGGACACTCCGGAAAATCACAGCTCGTGTACGTCCTTACATCAATTAAATACGCCCCTCAGTACATCTACTAAATATTTTGCACTTTAATTTCACGCATTCCTGTCCCTTTCACCTTATAATCACTTGACCGACACCAAACTAACATGATAGGACTGCTGTTCTAGTGTGGGCAGCAAACCAGGGTTGTTTTCTGATGATGCTGTAGTGTGCGGTAAGGTTCAAAAATGGTTCAAATGGCTCTGAGCACTATGGGACTTAACTGCTGAGGTCAGCAGTCCCCTAGAACTTAGAACTACTTAAACCTAACTAACCTAAGGACATCACACACATCCACGCCCGAGGCAGGATTCGAACCTGCGACCGTAGTGGTCACGCGGTTCCAAACTGAAGCGCTTAGAACCGCACAGCCACACCGGCCGGCTGTGCGGTAAGGTGTCGAAGTTGAGCGACTGTAGGAAGATACAAGACGACTTAGACAAAATCTCCAGTTTGTGTGATGAATTGCAACTAGCTCTAAATGTGGAAAAATTTAGGCTAATGGAGATGAGTTGGACGAACAATCCTGTAATGTTCGGATACAGTATTAGTAGTGTCCTGCTTGACACAGTCAAGTCGTTTAAATATTTGGCCGCAACGTTGCAAAGCGATCTGAAATGAAACGAGCATGTCAGAACTGTTGTAGGGAAGGCGAATGGTCGACTTTTTCGGTTTATTGGGAGACTTTAAGGAAAGAGTGGTTTACCTGTAAAAGAGATCACATACAGGACACTGGTACGACCTATTCGTATATCGAGTGCTTGGGATCCGTACCAGGTCGGACTGAAGGAGGACATCAAAGCAATTCAGGGGCCGGCTACTAAATTTGTTACCGATAAGTTCGAACAACACGTGAGTGTTACGAAGATGCTTTGGCAATTCAAATGGGTATCCCGGAGGGAAGGCGACGTTCTCTCCAATTTTAGAGAATCGGTATTTGAATCCGACTGCCAATCGATTCTACTGCCGCCAACACAGATTGCGCATCAGGATCACGAAGCTAAGACACGAGACATTAGGGCTCATATGGAGGCATATAGACAGTCGTTTTTCCCTCGCTCTGTTTGCGAGTGGAACAGGAAAGGAAATGACTAATGCTGGTACAGGGCACCCTCCGCCACTCACCGTACGGTCGCTTGCGGAGTATCTAAGTAGATGTAGATGTAATGGCTTCGAGCGCTCGTCACTAACGGCTCTGTAGCCGAGTGACGCCGTATCCACCGGAAAAGTACAGAAACGACACAAAATACTACAGACTAAGGCTCTCTGGATAGTTTATGCTGCTAGGTAGATCGTTGGCAAGTATATCGATAGCGGTACATATACTCTATTATCAACCCAAATAAATCAAAATGTGACCAAGAGTGAGTTATTTGGTTGAAATTGAGCGACCAAAGGTCACTGGGATGGTTGTCCCATTGGAAGATGTACAGTGTGACATCCAAAATGTTACAGGTAGATGCAATACATGGCGCAAGTGTAGCTACGATACGGTTTGTTACAGACGGGTGTGTAGTGGTCATGGCAGAACTTCGGAAGTTAACCGACTTTGAATGTGGGATGAAAATCGTTGCAAGTCCACGCCAGACGCACGACGTCGAGGAGCGCCGCGCCGCGCACAAATGCGCGGTGCAGAGCAGCGCGAAACGGCACAGAATAGAGCACAGTGTTCGTAGGTGCTCGGCAATGTTCCAGTGTGTACGCGCGAGCGCGTCAGTAACAATGGAAATAGAGAAACGCTGTCCAAATCGTGCTGCTCAAGGACTGTATCGACACAACGCGGAACTTGTTCCTTGTTGCGGAGCGCGATGCGGTTTGACGTCTTCACAGGCACCGGCGGCGCGGCGCAGTGCGGCCCGTGGGGATAGGTCCTTAGAGATTACATGATAATTTGAATTTTCGAGGTCAACAATGTCTAGGGTGGATATTCATTATCGGATTGGTTCAAATGGCTCTGAGCACTATAGGACTTAACATCTACGGTCATCAGCCCCTAGAACTTAGAACTACTTAAACCTAACTAACCTAAGGACAGCACACAACACCCAGTCATCGCGAGGCAGAGAAAATCCCTGACCCCGCCGGGAATCGAACCCGGGAACCCGGGCGTGGGATTTCATTATCGGAGAGACAATGTTACCACGACGACAAGGGTTTCAAGATCGTATGTCACGACGCATCGGCAGAACCATTGTGAGTCAGATCGTGATGTGAATGTGGTACGCCTGGAACCCCTTTCTGGCAGGAGTGTACGCAAACTAATTCGCCACATATGCTTCAGAGCCGACGACTTTTATCTCGTCCAGCGCCCATGGTTGACATCTGGACATTCATTGTACTTTCCAGAAGCTACTGGAGACGGTTTCTAAACTGAGGTCCCGATTTCAGTGTCCATTGGCAGGCATTAGACGAGATGGGCTCAACATATATATGGAGATATTATCAAAAGGGTTTAATTACAAAATTTAACTGTCAGAATATGTAAAATTTTTCATTGCTAGTCCTGAAATCACACAGAAAAAAGGCTACAACTTCCACATGCTAGCATGAAGAGTGTCATTTCCAAAAGCTGGATTCCGAGATGAGGCTTTGTGACACGAATAGCATGTCATGTTTTCTTCTCCTGCGATTACAGACTTCAGTGTAAAAGAGGAACACTACTTTGTGCCATGTTTCGGGCTGTCATTCGCCTGGATGACGGCGTAATCGGACAGGATCAGCGATCTGGTGTAACAAGAAACGTGGTTCATCCGCCCAGGAACACATTCTTCCATTGACCACGGTCCAGTCTCCATGAACGCGTGACCCCTACGAGCGTAACTGGCGATGTCGTCGGCTCAACATGGAAACACACGAGAATCGTCTGCTGCGGATCTCCATGTTCAACAACGAGCGCTGAACAGTGTGCTCCGAAACACTTGTGCCTGCATCAGAGCTGTATTCGTCAGATCTGCCACAGATCGCCTGTCCTGGTTTACAGAGTGCGCAAGTCTGTGACCTCCACCTTCTGTGCTGAGGCACCGCCGTCCAATACCCTGCCACCTACTCGTGGTTTCAACGTCTTTCAACCACATTCCGAACAGAAGAACAGCTTCGCTGCTTTCGAGAGCTCGTTTCTAGTCGCTCGAGCATAATTAGCTGCCCTTTCCAAAGTCGATTACGGCAGTACATTTCCTCAATTGCTATCCATACAGTTGCTAGAATGATACCTTATTCGTTTCTTATACATGGTGGACAAAACAAAACAGCGCCGGAAATTATTTATAAGAGTGATGCAGATCTGACCCATGTTGATGAACTGAGATAAGTATCCATCACAGAAAATGCTGGAAACATTGATTTCAGTGCACCAATCGTTTGCTGACATGTGTGTGCATGCGCATCCTCAGCATGCTCAGTCCCGAGTACTTCGCTCCGTCGTTATATCTGAGTGAGTGACAGGAGCAGACACGTTTGTTGACTCACAAGAAATCCCTTGAACGCGAGGTCCAAAGATCAATTTTTAGTAACGCTTATTTGAAGGTTTTGTGTTAACAATTATGACAGAACAAGCATTAGTTACTAATGACTCACCATGTGCATCAGGAGGACTACAGCAAATGAGTGTCCAGAAAGTGCAGAGATCAACCTTCTATGGGATGTATGTGTTATAGTGGAAGATTTGGGAAGGTAAACCTAAAATGATCAGTGAGAGCTTGCCATAAACTGAAAAAAAAAACTCATCCAGTTGTGAAGGTCACTGTACTCGGCAACGGAAAGTGTACAGTAGCTTATTACCCACTAGTGAAGGTGTACCATCGCTGCTCCCGGGTTATTAACGGTGCGTCCTACAATGCTACCACGCATCGGCATGAAAGTAATTGTCGTCAGCTCGTTATTGTTATGTTATCCAGCAGTGCAGTTATGGTTGACAGTAATGCACAGTTTACAGTAGTGCAGCTGTCGTTGACAGTTGTCCAGTTGCGGTTCACATCAGTGCAGCTATGGTTGAATCAGTGAATTTCTACGAACGTCTTAGAGTGGAGTGGGAAAATCTCAGTTATAATTCTGTCTTCGTGGACAGAAATAAGTACGAGTCACTTATCAGCAAGGCTAAACCAATAAAATCTGAACGAAACGACTACAAGTTTTTGAAGAGATATGAAATGCTGGAAGTGAATGGAGTAACCAAATTAACACAACCTGTAACTGAAGGTAAGATTAAATGCTGGTGGAAGGCTCTGTGATGGTTGGGGAGTGTGCAGTAAGAGTGATATAAAAACCCGGTACGTCTAGATACGACTCTGACAGGTGACACGTACGTAAGCATACTGTCTGATCAGCTATATCCATTCATGTCCACTGTACATTCCGACGGTCTTGGGCAATTCCAGTAGGACAATGCGACACCCCACATGTCCAGGATTACTGCAGAGTTCTGAGTTTAAACACTTCTGCTGGCCGCCAGACTCCCCAGACATGAACATAATTGAGCTTATCTGGGATGCCTTGCAACGCTCTGTACCAGTTTCTTTGGTTCTTCAGTGTAAAATGCTAGTTTAATATAGCTGATGAGTGAAGTAAGGAAAACACGATAAGGAAAGGAATATCAAATAGTAATGCGGATGAAAAGATGAAGATAAGGGGTTATTAAAGTAATAGTATTCTGATTCAGAGTGACTCAATTGGTTAAACGTAAGTAACAATAATTATTGCGTAAAATATTTCAACCAAATTTTCGTAGTTTTCATAAGAATAATCTATTCTGTCACCTACGGTAGTAAAACTGATATGGTAACAGTGGTTACGAATGCGAGTGCCAACTACAACAGCTAGGGTGCAAGTGGTTGTCAAACAAATAGTGACGGTATTTCCGTATTTCGTTTGTTCTGAAGTACTGAACACAAACGAGGCACAAACTGTTATCTGTTTCGATTTAAACGAAATATAATCAGGTTGCACTGCAGTCGTGACAGGGGGATGGTGTGGGTGCTGGCAGATCGTCAGAGTTCTTAACACTGCCGGATTTAACTGTATGCGCGTTCAACCCGCTCTGCTTCCTATCCCCCTACCCCCAGCTAAATACATTGCCATTGCCTTTAACCGAACTTGCGAGTTTTGAAGTCCATGAAATGTGGAAAGACGTGGGGCTGTACAGTGTTCAGGACTATATGGTAGTGGATGTCGTTTGCCATTGCATTTGTCCGAACCATTAAAAAGTGTCAAGCCTGAGTCGGTGCCGTGTACACTCTGTTGATCAGTGGTTGTACAGTGAAGTGGTATGTTTGTGTTGTTCTGAATGAGGGGCAGAGAGGGAGTGGAACCTTACCCGAACAGACGAGCAGTAAAGGCTACCGCCCTTCACTCCTCCTTCCGGCGGACGGATCAGCTTCAACAGTGCCACATGCCCTCCCTGTGTGAGTCACAGAAGACGTATGGAATTTAATCCAGGGCACCGGTGCGAAGCCTGATGATCAGGAACTTTCCGCTACCACCTCTCCTTCTCTTGTGGGCCACACAATGGATGCGAAAATTTATTCTAGCATCGGGATTCGAACTGGCTATCTTCGAGTGAAGTGCTACTGCGTAAACGTGAGTTGGTGATCCAAACGACACAGGTGGGTGGTTATGCCGCTACAAACCGAGAAATAAATGACAGTTGACTATTCGCTGCTTTCCCGACGAATATCTACCTATCAAGATGAACAGAAATCGCAGCGATCGTTAAGCTGTCACAAGCTAAAAGATCGCCTTTTTCTTGAAGAAGATAAGACGTCTTGTGACAATACGGGCGGCGAGTCCGGTAAGCAGTTGTACTGCAAAATAGTGTTTGGTTGAATGATATGTGGCTGAAATGTTGCCATGTAGTGGCCGGAACAGGTAAGTCAGCAGGAACTGGGCATCGTATCCGGGTTATTGCAGCTAGCTGTGAAGGGAGGTGCGAAGCCGCTTGGCCGGTGGCTACTTCCTAGTGACATGGTAAACCGCAATGTGATACGAGCAGAGGACGCGCCGTCAGGTGCTTAAGGAAGTGAAGCAATATGTTAAGGAACCGACTAAGTTACAGCTGAAACGTATAATATTCACTGAAGACACTAAAACTACTTCCACACATACTAAGAGGAATCTAAGGACAATGTCGAACTCGTTATAGTGAGAGACTGTATTAATTAATTATTAATAAAATAATTTTATATATATATATATTTCTGAGAAAAATAGGAGTAAGCTGTAGGAAACGACGAGTAACACGCATTTTGTACAAGAACCAAGAGGGAACAATAGGATTATGAGACCAAGAACGAAGTGCTCGAATTAAAAAGGCCGTAAGACATGAGTGTAGTCTTTCCCCCTACTGTTCAATCTATACATCGAAGAAGCTATGATGGAAATAAAAGAAAAGTTCAAGAGTGGAATTAAAATTCAGAGTGAAAGGATATCAATGATAAGACTTACTGATGACACTGCTGTCTTTAGTGAAAGTAAAGAAGAATTACAGGATCTGTTCAATAGAATGAACAGTCTAATGAGTATAGAATATGCAGCGAGAGTAAACCGAAGGAACACGAAAGTAATGAGAAGTAGAAGCAAGAAGAAATTTATCGGCAAAATTGGCGATCACAAACTAGACGAAGTGAAGGAATTCTGCAACCAAAATACACTATGGCGGAAGAAGCAAGGAGGGCATAAAAAACGGACTAACACAGCCAAAAAGGGCATTCCTGGGCAAAAGAAGCTTGCAAGCCTTAATTTGAGGAAGAAGTTTCTCAGAATGTACGTTTGGAGCACAGCATTGTATGACAGTGAATCATGGACAGTGAGAAAACCGGAACAGAAGAAAATGGCGCTACAGAAGAATGTTAAAAATTAGTTGGATAAATACGGTAAGAAATGAGAAGATTCTCCGCAGAATCGGCGGAGAAAGGGACACATGGAAAACACTGAAAACAAGAAGGGACAGGGTGATAGGATCTGCGTTAAGGCATCAGGGAATAATTTCTGTGATACTAGAGGGAGTTTATAGCGCAAAAACTGTAGAGGAAGAGAAAGATTGGAATATATGGAACAAATAATTGAGGATGTAGGCTGCAAGTGCTACTTTGAGATGAAGTGGCTGGTACGGGAGAGGAATTCGTGGCGACTCCCGTCAAACCAGTCAGAAGACTGATGACAAAAAAGAATTAATAATTATTTATAAAATGAATAACAATTGACACAGACGCAAAATATAGGCTCATGACATGCAGTTGGGTAGGTCTTGAAGCCATTTAGAGAATTAGAATGTTTCTAATATTCTTAAATAAATACACAAATTGTTATAAATAATTTATTGAATAATTCATAGAATAAAGCCAAACAAAGATTTCTTCATATGGAGACTAATCATTACCGCCAGCACGAGTGGTTTTCTGATTATTTCGCTACTCTAATTTTTTTTAAGAAGAATTTTGGTAACATGGTGTAAGATTGTGATTTGAATAATGTGGGACTGCTGCACCAGGCGGAGTAGAGTCATTACCTTAGATATATTTCTGCAATTCCGTTTGCGCCGCATAAAATTTAAATAAAGCCAGCTATTTAGCTGTGTGTAAAATTGGGTAATGTAATATCAGATTGGTAATCAATCAAACGTATGTGTAAAACACGAATATAAAAAAAGTTATATTATATGTAATCTTACGATTAGTGGTCAAGATGTAAGTCGCTACTGTGAGCCAAACAGTGGGTTACGTGAGCAAATTTTTAAATAGGTAAAGGCACGCAGACCGGGGTTCGTGGTCTTTAATCTTTGTCTCTTGGTCGGTGAGGTGGATTTTGGTAAGATTTGCGCGGCTAGAAAGCCGCATAGACTTATATATTTCTCGGATCTTAGAAATATGTTGACGTGCACCGGTCTGGTGCTTAAGTACCCTTGGATGTGTACCAGCTCGGGACTTAGGAATATTTGGGCCTCTGTGTGCCACTGAGCAAAGACTAATAGGAGGGATGTCAGTGATAACTTTTCAGCCGAGGCGTCTTTTGTTACTATATAAGAACCTGTGTGCATTTTGTTGTACTTTAGGATTTTGACGTAGTTGAGCTGATTTGGTACTCGGCTCCATGCCTTTACTTTATATTGGTTATTGCGTGCGAATGCATTGATTACTCTGCAAGTCAGTCTCTTTGATTTCTTGTTTCCTGTGTGAGCTCACCATTCGGAATAAATTTGTGTGCGATTTGAATAAACGAATAGTTAAGATTTATCCTTTGGTTGTAGTCCTCATAATTATGCTACGAGAGAATATTCTTCATGTTTTTCCTTTAATAATCTCAATCCACTTATCAATTTTTTTGTTTAATTCCCTGACACGACTATGCTAAGTTAAGGTGCATGGTTCTACAATGGCTTAAAGTAACTGCACGGCTGAACCGCCTTAATTCAGATCAGTCACATACAAATTTAAGATTGTGTACTCCCCTCCGGTGGATAGATACCAACGAAATCATGCTGACTGGCAATTACTTTCTCACCTTAAATTGTTACCGGGCCCCCAGTAACGTTGCACTCTGACCACCGTTGCTCTCAATGAGCAGTGGATGGTAAACACTACGTCACATACAGTGAACGCCAACCCACGGCTCCTTGAACTTCCAGGCGTCCAAAGTGAAAGAAAAGATTTCCCATTTATATCACGAGAACTCATCAGCTTATACGGCAGTGGAAGATCGAGACAGTTGGCACACTGGTTAAGGCAACGGCCACGCGTCAGGGAGAGGGTTCAGATTCCCGACCGCTCATTCAGATTGAATTTTTCTGTATTTTTCATTATGTCTCTTAAGACAAATTGTAGGATGGTACTTTCGACAAAGACATATTATGGGCATCCATGTTGGTCTTGCATGTTTCGTAATGTCATACAACTAATCTACATTCGTCTATCTATCGTCATCTCGGTCTTTTTCATCTCTTAGTACAGCAGAGAACTTACGTGGGCCGCCTACTACCCATTCGCCTCGCTAAAAGTTCCGCGAAGCTCCATTTCATTTTCATTTCAATAATCACGTCCTCTACCCAGTTTCTTTACTATCATTCACCTGTTTTCCTACAGGGTGCGGCGCTTAAACCCGGACAAATGGAACATTTTATTAAAAGCAAATTTATTAAAACGAAATACAAATGAAAATCCTGTAGCTGACGGAGCTCAAATCCGGGCTATTCGGGAGCCAGAATTCCTTTGACCAGAACATGTCAGCGTTATGCGAGAGCCAGTTTTGGACTACATGGCGCGTATGAGGTCCTCCTCTGCCATCCGACGCATTGTTAGCTCGCTGTCATTCAACGCTGACGCCAATTTCCTCAGCGATTGCCCCAGGTCCTCCGAAATCAGCGCCTGAGCCTTTTCGAGGGCTGCTGCAGTTCGTGACAAGCGTTTCCTTGAATGAGGTTTCCTCGCCGCGTTAGCGGAACCTTTCCAGACTTCTCCGAAGTATCATACTTGGCCACAACGTCGTAAGCAAATGATCTAGGGTACCGACTTCGACCATAAATATAATAGACTGGCCCTGACATCATTGTCGTGGCTCCAACATCTCTGGGCTAAAGTCAAGTGAATGTTGGCAAAATATGGTTGTTTCGTGTTGCGCTTATGGCTGTACTCAGCGTTTTGTCGGGGGAAATGGCATTACATTTCTCGTGTGTTTCTATGATAGTGCAGATGCGTTTTTTGAAATCTGCTGAAGTGACTTTTATATGTTTTTTACACTTGAAATAGAGCACCACGTAAATTAAAGTGTTGAAAGTGATGCCTGTAAAGTCAGACTCATATTACATTATGGAAAGTATCTGTGATAATTCGGTTACAGAAGTAAGTATAACTGCTTCTCGTTCCTACTCATAGGTTCCCTAAGGATGAAAACCGAAGGCAGCTCTGGATACAGGCCCTGAAACGGAAAAACTTTAAGCCATCTGCACATACGCGCCTTTTTGTATATACAAGTGAGATTATAATAAGGTAAGAGCACCTATAGTCGACACATGAAGAGAATTTTTTTCTACCTTCTAATACTATTAAATAAATGTAGGCTCCAAAATTATTTTCTGAAACTTCAAAGTCTCACCTTTCATCTAAAATATCATTTTTTAAACTGATAGTTTAAACTTTTGTAAAAATAGTAGGAACTGAACCTTTGAAGTGCACCTAAAATTGATACTCTAAAATGGACCTGCTCCTAAAGTCGACAATTGTGGCACCTATAGTTGACATAATTCCCATATCCCATTTTCTTTTATAAGTGACTAGAGCTCAAAACGCAGCGAATCCAATATTTAAAGTTTTGACACGAGCCCACTCTTACTGTTTAAAAGAATTTTAACGACATTTTACTTTAATTGATAGTTTATAGTAATTTCGTCCCGCTGCCCACCAGAGGGCGTTCGATCTATTTGTTAGATTTTATAAATGGCACTGTGAGCAAATCCAGGTCAAATGTAGTTCTGACATAATTTTTCGCAAATAAAAAAGTAATTTTTGTTGGAAGCGTTTGGCAATCAATTGAGAAATGTGGGTAAAATACGATACAAACATAGGATGGCAGACCGCTGATTTGATATCCCGCCACGTTTTGCCAACAGTCACGTGGTTTATGTTGGAGTCTATAGCTTCTGCACAGCAAGGCCAGTCTACTTGTATCTATGGTCGAAGGTACCCGAAGAATCGAACTATTTCAGTGGGCGAATGCCCAGGGCGAAGACTTCAGATAATGGCGGCCCTTCGGTTGTACTCCGCACATGTCCGTAGCATCTCGGCAATTTTCAGGTTCTGACTGTTTTACTAGATGCTTATGGCTTTCAAGAACGCCCATCGCGACCTCCGGCGGAACTACGAGATGGCGAGACATTCAAATTGAAATTTGCCCGGATTTAAACGCCGCACCACGTATTTCCCCAAGTAATTCCCAAATGCATTGATGCTCGTTTTCGCAGTAAAACTAAATGTTTCATTGCTGTAAATGATATCTGATAATAACCAGGAATTGTAAACATTCCTTTTCAGGCACAGTGGATGTATAGATTTGAAAGTCCTATTTAGTCAAACAAAAACGTTCCAGACCATATTTATTATTCTACTTATTTCCTTTCCTGTCCATCCCATCATTGTCTGATACTACCCTAATGACAAAAACTCATTAACTTGTTCTAGGACTTAACTCTTAATTTGTAGAAGTTTTTTTACCTGTTTGTTATACACTAATTCAGTCTTACTGTAACTGATCTTTAAGCCATCTTGGAAACATGTTCTACTATGCCCTTCCATTTGTTGTTAAAATTTATCTACAATATCGGCAACGAGCACAATGTATTCAGTGAAACGACATTGATTCTTTAATACATACTTCTTTCTCATATTGCCAGTTGATATGTTACATGATTACATAGACCCGGCTCGGCAGTGATCTAAAGCATTTCAAAATAAGCTGTTAATAATGACAAAAAAATATGCCATTGAAAAATAGACTAAAACACCGGGACGGCCAAAGTCCTAACGAAGAAACAACATTCGGTACAAAACTTTGGTTGAGAATACATCTCTGAAGTACAGGACGTTTCAAAAGAAATATACGTATTAAAAAGTACTATTTTGTCCAAACTATCGATCGCTGCGCCTCAGCTCGGCTATTGGAGAAAAGAATACATAATCTAGTTTATATTAATAGCCGCTAGATATCAGTTGTTTTCTGCTTTGCTCGGTAACCGTCATATGTTTCAAATGGCTACTTCGCAGCGGAAATCATTTTGTGCTCTCGAGTTTTCGGAGTGCTATTCCGTGATTACAGTGCCCCCCATATGTACCGCCACTGTGACTATGGCGCATTATTGTGCTGCGTCATCATCTGTGTCCTCACTAATTTAAAATTTAGCTGTCTTTCATGATGTGAAATCCGACTCACGTCTTATCTCATGTAAGCCTCGATTAGATGTCGACTTTTAGTTAGCAGGTTTTAAATTGACCCCACTTTTAATGTATCCTTTTAGTGCTATTGTTGCTAGCTATTAATTGGCATCATAGTTTCTGACAGTGTGGACTGTAAGGTTTCGCTACTTTCTCTTTTTCGTCAGTAGCGAGATGCTTGTAAACACGAGTGACTCATGTGTATGTTCTTCTAACTGATGACTATGGCGTTTGTTCCACGTCGCCGCATATACATTCCCACTAAATTAAAAACTTACATGCCACTCGTGTAAAGGGAAAAGTTTCATTGCGTTTTGTGGTTTATACATAAATTTTATGCTGCAGCTTCCACTCACTTCTGTACTGCACTGTTCAACGTGTTTCTTTACCATGCATAATACACTTTTAACGTTTTTCATGAAACTTTCTATATAATGTTTCTTTTTTTTTCATTCTTCGTTTTAAATGTAAATCACTAATTCAAACTGTAATCCGCCCCGCGTTCTTCTTCCCGTCAACAGATGGCAGCACTTTTGCCACTCTGGTTTACCAGTTTTCTTCCTCCTGAGTCCGCTACTCCATGCTGCGCGCTTGTTGGTAGCACACCGCGTCTTGTCCACCGCGGCGCTCGGGGTTACAGCATCAAGTGTAACTAGCCTGGTATTCTTAGCGTATTTCTTTATCCAGGCGGTCTTCCGTAGTACTGTCTGGTGTCACTTTGGCATTGACTTAGGTTTCGCAGCACCTAGCCCGACCGACGGTTTTTAAAAGTTTTTAAATTTATAGATTTTTTTGTTTTGTTTTTTATGTGTGTTGCTGCGTGTAAAAATTGTCTCCCGTCTCTTGCTATTTTCAGTACGACACCTGAAGATGGGCGTAGAAGAGCCGAAATCGGTCGTTTGTTACATAATGAACCTTGTAATTATAGCGGAATCTTCAACTTCTGGTATAATCCTCTCATTGCGGCTGTTCCTCCGACAAGATTGTTTGCTGATGGACTGAAGTTTGCAGGTTGGAAGAAATTGTTTTACGTTTTATAGTAAGGCTATCAATTCTCCGGAGACTGATGGAGTGATTGCCCACAGTATGGGAGTTTATTACGTCAGAGTAGATTTGACCATTCACATGATCATCCTCATTGACTGAATTGTAGGTCAACCAGTCTGGTGTGGTAGCTCCGTAACCAGACAGGAGCATAGAATATAGCAGAGGAGTAGACCGCAGCAAGAAGGCTGGTTTGTAGAGTATGGTTTGCTGGCCTCCAGGTAGAGCCATACTGCTTCTGTGTAATGTTATTTCTAGTCCTGAGCTTCCCAGGAATATTGGTTAGGTGCCTTCTGAGCGAATTATGTGATTTAGGGTAGCCCAGAGGTAGTTTGGAAAATGGTTATAAAGCAATGGCAGATTGTGGATGACGTTTAGATTTCATGGTAAACCGATCTATTTTGAAGATGAAAACTGGAATTTTCAGTTTTGTTGGCACTGGACAGTAAGCGCTATGTCTAACAAGCGAAGAAACGGAACACGAGGACAAGATTTTGTTCTGTTAGTAATTTTAGTGCAATAATGGAAGTTCCAACTTCATCAAAAAAAGCCACGGGAAAATCCACATGATACTGAACCACCGAAGATTACAAGAGTGTTATGACTTACACTATATATATATCGGAAGAAAGCGTTATGCAGTATGGGCGTGGCATTTTTTGAATGCCACCAAAAAGCAGATGCAAAAAAGACTTTCTCATCTTGCCGAGCGGTCTAAGGCGCTGCAGTCATGGGCTGTGCGGCTGGTCCCGGCGGAGGTTCGAGTCCTCCCTCGGGCATGGGTGTGTGTGTTTGTCCTTAGGATAATTTGGGTCAAGTAGTGTGTAAGCTTAGGGACTGATGACCTTAGGAGTTAAGTCCCATAAGATTTCACACACATTTGAACATTTTTGAACTTTCTCATCCAGAATCTGGACCAACTAAAAATACAACTGATATGTGCATTTGTTAGTTGCAATAGCTGAAATATGGGTTCACGATTTAAGGCTACAAACGAAACAACAGTCAAAAGAATGGATGGTAATAAATGGTCTTGCACCAGGCGAAATTCCCGAGTTATAGCGGGTTTTCAATGCGTAAAAAAGTCCTTTTCGTTAATTACCTTTCAATAGTTCAAAATTATTAAACAGGAACTGGTGAGTACTATCCAAGATTTCTGGATCAGCTGATTGAAAAAAAAAATGACGAGAGACCTGAACCATAGAGGCCAAAAATCATGCTCACAATGCATCTACAAAACTGCTTCGTCTTAGGAAAAAGGGAAGGATTCGAACCAAATGTTCATGAGATATGTCACTCCCTGATTCTGCATTTTCCTAAAAGAAAATGGTACTGGAAAACATTTTGAATCTTGTGAAGAAACTGAAGCAGCTGTAGACAGATGTTTTACATGACCTACAGAATCTCACATCATGGAAGAGAAGATTTGACCGTCTTTTACACCAGAAAAATGTTAGGAAAAATGGACTGACCTAAACAAGGACGACATCGAAAAATAATTTAATCTTTGATGTCAAACACATAGTTTGTTAGTGGCAAGTTGTTTTACGTGGTTCTCTAAACTGCAAAAGGGAGATATTTTTTGTGCATTGTAAATCTCAGCTTGTCAGATGGTATCCATCATGTAAGTAGTTTCACTGCTTTGTATTGCGTAGGACACAGAATCATTATAACATATACGCTCTCCATCATGCCAATTATTATGATGATTACATATTGTCTTTCAAACTTTTTAGAAAATCAACAGTGTCCTCAGGAGAGTCAGTAGTCCACAATTCAATTACATGAAAGTATTTGGGATTTCTGTTAACATTTTATTACTGTCAACCAAGAAGTGATTTGTATCTTCTTCTTGTTCTTCATCGCACGAGTAATTCGGCGTACCCATCACGCCTCTCCCAAGTAAATGATTTTTTAATATTAAATGAAAATGTATCGTTCCAGCGAACTTTTTAAGTGTCAAACATCTATTTATAACATGTGTAATTAAACATCAGTCTCCTTTGAAAAGCGCATCTTGCTCATCCTTGACCATCACTGGCTTGAGCTCTGTCTCTAACAATTTCTCCGTCGACGAGACACTAGACTCTAATCTTCCTGTCACTCGTGTTTGATGGAATAATTTATCCTCGCGCAGGGACACATCCTCGCTTTTGCCAGAATTGTTCTCGTAAGACGTTACTCAGGACGAAGCGGACCGAGATTTGAACCCGTCTACTCCAGAGCACGAGACCATCGTCTTTTATTGCTCTGTCACTCCAGTCGGCTTGTAAGTCTCAGTTTCACACAAATTACTGAGTTATCTCCTGCAATTTTCCTGCCATGGTAGCCACTCGTGTTCTCAGCAATAGCTTTCTGCTGTTTCTGTACCAATTTGTAACGAATAGGGCAAATTTACTTCTAGTAGCAGTCTAACATTAAAAGGGACAGAAAACGCAAAGTTCTCTCCATGGGTACCGAATTTAGTACTATAGATGCACAGATGATTTAACAGTATTTGTTGTCGTCGCAGCTTCACTTTTGAAATGTCGATTCCGAGAAACGCTAAGTTCAAATGTCGGAAACTGACGACACTGAGTATGTGTTGGCTGTTTTACTGTCCTCGAAGAAGCGGTCTGAAGCAGGCCAGAAGCTGTTAACGTCTGGAAATAGCACGCCGAGTGAGTTACTCGTTTCGTCACTGACGGAGACGTGCATGTGGCCTCACGTGTTAACGAGACCCCGTTAAACGCGTGTTTTTCACGTCTACTCGCTTTTCTTATAGAACGCCACACAATCGATTAGCTGAAAATTGGGTCGACAATTATTTAGCGTATTTAAAAGATTTGTTTTTTGATGATCCGTCTTCTGACTGGTTTGATGCCGTAAGCCACGTCTTCCTATCCCATGCAAACCTCTTGATCTCAGAGACGCACTTACATCCAACATCGTCAACTATTTTTTGGATATATTCCAATCATTATCTTTCCCTACAGTCTTTAGTCTCTACATCTCTCTCTAGAACCATGGAAGTTATTTCCTAATGTCTTCATATACGTGCTGGCATGCTGTTCTCCATTCCTGTCAATGCGTATCAGTAAATAAAAGTTTGCTATTATGTTCCTGTCAAATTCTCGAGATTCGATCGTCATGCGATCTAGTGACTTCTCATAGCACTGTCTCCAAGATAGAGATTGCCGCTGTAATTTATTCTAGCGGTAGAAATTAGCAGAGAGTTTACCACGATAAACCTGAGAAGATATTTTAGTTCGTGTCTCACAATTATGTTTGTTACTAAGATCCACAGGGCCATACAAACGCTAAGGCAGGTCGTGGATATATTACCGACGAAAGTCAACAGATCGTGGATCGTTCAGAAGATCAAACAGAACACGAGATTTCTCAAACTGTGACGCAAACTGTTCGAACAGTTCGAGTCGTGCTCAGTTGCAGCCTCGCTTGAAACTTTGAAAACAAGAGAATAATTGTTCAAAAACACAATGAGATATTTTTCGCAAAATGTAACAACGGATTTCGTAACTAATCATTTTTCCATACACAATATTTTTAGAGCAAAAATATTTCTTGCAGAAAATTAAGAAAATTGGAACGATAAAAGTATGTATTTTACAGTTAGATTTTTGGTACGTTATGCATTACAGATGTATTACTTAAGTTTGTAATTTAAAAAAGAATGAAAGCACAATCTATGATGTAAGCGTTTTTACTAAACTTTTGGTTTCAAATTGGTGTATATTTGTAAAAGGCAGAATCGGAAGCATATAACCTGATTTTTATGAATGCTGCAAGTGAAGGCGTATTCATTCGTCGCATTCCGCTGACACCCAGTGAATCCAATATGCCCTTCGTTTTAAAGCGATTGCAATGTCCCATGCGGCTTGCATTCGCTATGAGCATCAACGAGACGCAGTGCCAGTCACATTGTGTGGCAGATATTAAACATCGCGGGCAGCGCCGGGTACTGCAGCTAGTTAGTACATAAGGAGACACATACCTGCCTACAAATATGTTCATCATGTTAGCAGAGCACTTTAAATGCCTTGTAAGTTACGTGGGGAAATTTAAGACTAAATTAAAGATCTTTCTGGTCAGAAATACTCTATTGGAAGTATCTTCACAGAAACTTTTAAAAATTAACATTTTATGCTATTTTATAATTAACATTAAACCCACAATATCATAACTGTAATATAATAATTTTTATGATCATATTTCATTGTTTATCTTGGGGGTCATCAGTCTTCTGACTGGCTTGATGCGGTCCACCACGAATTCCTCTCCTGTGTCAGCCTTTTCTTCTCTTGCAATCTACGTCCTCAATTACTTCTTGGATGTATTCCAATCTCTGTCTTCCTCTACAGCTCCCTCTAGTATCATGGAAGTTATTCCCAGGTATTTTAACAGATGTCCTACAATCATGTCCCTTCTTCTTGTCAGTGTTTTCCATATACTCTCGGTGGTGTTGCTGAGAACCTCCTCATTTCTTATCTCATCAGTCCATCTGATTTTCAGCATCCTCCTGTAGCACCACATCTCAAATTTTTCGATACTCTTCCTTCCTGGCCGTCCCACAGTCCATGATTCACTAACATACAGGGCCGCGCTCCAAGCGTACATTCCTCAGAAATTTAGTCCTCAGATTAAGGCCGATGTTTGATACTAGCAGAATTTTCTTGGCCAGGAATGCTCTCCCTGCCTGAACCAATCTGTTATTAAGTCCTCCTAGCTTCGTTCGTCATAGCTAATTTTGCTTCCAAGGTAGCAGAATTCCTTCTCTTCTTCTACTTTGTGATCCCCAATGTTGATGTTATCTTTATCGCTAAACTCATTTCAGCTGTCCGCTCCCGGCAGCCACGTGCCTTTGGCAGGGCAACGGAGCGGACGCATCCGTGTTTACCGCGTGCGGAGCGCGAGCTCTCCTTGTTTACGTTCTGACGGCCGTTCCTTAAGTGCCGGCTTACCGTATACGATCCATGGCGAACCGTTACCGAAAATCTGAACTCCGATTTACTTTCTGCAACGATTATGCCCGACACAAAGCACTCGAGGTGGAGCGTTTTCTACGAGAGGAAGTGAAGATCCCGGCGACCAATATTATTGGCATACATTTGTCTATCGTGAGCAGCACGGTCTATGTTAAAATCATTAACGACGCGGCGTGTGAACGCATCCTACGTGAGACCAAACAGGGGCTCCGCTTCTTTCATGCTGATGGAAATGTGGGGGTGGTAACGGTAGACCACGCAGGCATATATATGCGCACGATACGCATTTTCGAATTGCCATTCGAACTTCCTGATGAGGAAGCCATCGAGGCACTCCGACCATACGGCACAGTTCATGGCCACACTGCGGAGAAGTGGACACAGTTTCGGACATATCCCGTCCTAAACGGGCTCCGTCAGGTCACCATTGATCTCCGAAGCCAAGCCCCGTCCTACTTACAGATTGGCGGATGCCGTGCAATAATTATATACGACGGCCAGCCTCGGACCTGTTTCGGGTGCGGCAAAGAAGGCCACCTTAGATCCGAATGCCTACAACGGCGTATTACGCAACTTCCAGCTGCCGAAGGACCACCCACGTCGCAAGATACACTGCTACCGGAGACCTATGCCGCTGCTCTAGCTTCTACCGCTTCGCAACGCCGCCCGGGCGCCACCAACGACGCCACCAACGAGCCCGACCAGACACCGACGGAGAGCGCCTCGGACGGCCCGCCGGCTCGGCCGGCCATAGACGCCGCTCCGACGATGCCGACGCAACCAGACGCTAACCCTACCCTCGGCAACACGATGGAGATCGACTCGCTCATCGTCCCTATGGCGGCCTTCCTGCCAGAGCCATGGAGGGTCGCATAAGGAAACAACGTTTTCCGAAACGTCGCAAGCGAAGGCGCCGCACCGGCCAAGAGGGGACGTTGCAAGTCGAGGATGACGCAACCGTCGACCAGCACGACGTCCCAGAACCCGCTACTGCTGACGAAGACGTTATGAGCGCGGAGACATCCACCGGTGTGCCTGCGCCCCTCTTCTCGACGCCCCACGTGGACACTGATCTAATTCATGGACATATCACAGGCGACACTACACCACGTACCATTACATCATCTTCTGCAGACAAAATGGACGAGATACCCCTGTGCCCGCTTCCACGGCGTGGCACGAGGAGGAGGTCGAGGAGCAGGACCCGTTACTGGACCCTGCGCCGTAGGGGCCGAACCACTAATCATACTCTCCCCAGAATCCCCTGCAGCCGAGTAGGATAACGTTGCACTGCGACGCCCACGCCCTTGCGCTGACGGCAGAGTGGACCAGCCTCCAGCAGTCTGCCACCGGGCCTACCGGATAGCAACCATCAACACCAACAACATCCGTTTTCGGGTAAACATCCGCCTTATGCAAGAGATGTTCTGGGCTTCTGATATTGATTTCGCCCTTCTGCAGGAAGTTGACTTGGCCAGTCTCCCGGATATCAATGGCTACACCGCCCACGCCTCTGCGAGTGATCCTGTGGGCCGCGGAGTGGCCATCTACTTCCGCCATGGGATTTCTGTGACCGAGTTCGCCTTCCTTCCATCAGCTCGGGGCATGGCACTCACTGGCATGAGGACACACATCATTAATGTCTACGCTCCCTCAAGCACCGACCGACATGAAACGGCCCAGTTTTATTCTGAGGAAATCGCCCCCCTCCCTCCCCCTCCCCCCCTATGTTTAGGGCGATATGACCACTGCCTACCAGGAGGTGGTTTTAACTGCGTTCTGCACCCCAAATATCAGATTCCACACTATATTAGAAGCCAGGAACTACGTATAGTGGTGCGGGACCTGCTGCTTCACGATACCTGGGAAGTTCAACACAGCGACCGTTCTGGCCATGCCTTTCTTACCAGTCATTCCGCAAGCCGACTAGACGGGATATATGCCTCAAAAACTCTAAGATCTGCGATACGTGGCGCCAAACGCTTGCCACTGGCCTTTTCCGACCATTGCGCTTACATCTGTACGGTCCTCCTTCCGCCGCAATCTGTATGGCGCAGCCGTGCGCCATGGAAACTCTATACTTCTCATCTGCATGACCTGCATGTCGCCAACAAGTCACTGACACGTGGACAGCCTCCGAACGACGCCTTCCCCGCTACCGCTCGACATTGACATGGTGGATGGACTGCGCCAATCCAGCGATCTAGAGGACACTGATGAGATGCGGGAAGGACATGGCCGACTGGCATCGCAACACTGTTGACTTGTATTATGTGATTCTCCGAGATCTGGATACTCAGCCGCCAACCCCAGACAACCTGTTGGAATGGCAAACAACTAAGGCGAGAATAATAGCGCTGGCACGCCGGAAATTGCAATGGGTGATGATACGGACGCAGCGCCACGGGTTTAGAAATTCCATCCATGCATCATATAGTGTCCGACGAACGACGGCGTCGTCGGAAGATCATCAGCACTCTGACCACGCCTCATGGCGCGCAGGTGATAAATCAGATTGCCACCGACCACGCATTCGTCGAACACTACCGTCGTACTTATATTGGCGAAGATGCTGATACTGCAGTAGACGACTCCATTTTGCATTACGTCACGCGCACCCTCCCCTACAGGAAGGCGGATGCTTTGACAGTGGCGGTCACGCGAGATGAAGTCGATAACGCTATCGACAAGGGTGCACTCAACAGATCGCCCGGCATTGACAACTTACCGACTGAGTTTTACCGTACCTTCCGGGACCTCATGGCATCGCGGTGGACGACTATGTATCAAGAACTGATGACATCTGACCAAGCAATCCCACCCGCCTTTGCTGAGGGCATCATCATTCTGGTCCACAAACCAGCCCGTGGTTCGACGGTCACGAGTTACAGACCGCTCACCCTACTCAATGCCGATCACAAGATTTTCGCTCGCTTACTGGCAATGCGGCTCCTCTCCCCAGAGCAAACGACACCTGGGGGACAGGTTAACATAAAGACTGCCACAGGGGAATGCCGCGACTCAATTGCGATGGCGGCGGTCTGCAGACTCCGTGCAGCGATCGTCGCTATAGACCTCGACGGCGCTTGCAATAAAGTGCGCCATCGTTCCTTGTTTTCGGTGGCGGCCCGAAATGGCATCCCCCCTCCGTTCCTCGACGTCCTCCGGCGTCTTTACAACAGTGCCAGTTCACGTGTTCAAGTCAATGGACATTTAGCAGTGCCGATACTCATCTGCCGTTCCACACGACAAGAGTGCCCCCACTCTACCCTCCTGTATGCCATTGCCCTTGAGCCCCTCATTGGGGGCTTGGCAATCAAACTCTCTGGCCTCACCCTACGCCAACACACGTTTCGCTGTCGGACATATGCTGATGACCTCCTCTTCCTCATTCACTCCGGCTCTGAGATTCGAGCAGTCATTGAATTGATTACCCGTATGGGGATGTCGCTGGCAGAGCCATGAATCTCTCCAAATCTTCTGCAATGGATATTGGACGAGGTCTCTAGGAAGGTGAAGTGGCACCCTGCCACTTGTGCGGACTTTCCGGTACCTGAGCATTACCTTTACCCGCACAGTCACACGCACAGTGGCAATGAATTTCCGCCGCCTGTTACAGGTCATCCGCAACGACGTCCGCCAGAACCTCTTGCGCCACAAGGACACACTTCAACACGTTGAGTTTCTTAATCTTTATGTGGCATCAAAATTGGTCCACATCGCCCAAGTATTCCCTCTGCCGACTGCGACTGGATGCAACCTTCAGGCGGCTTTTGGCTATTATCTCTCGGCTGGTACCATGTTTAAAGTTCGTTATGAGGCACTTACCCTGCCCCCACTGGATGGTGGCCTCGGGCTCGTCAATGTCCGTATGCGATCTGCAGCCTTGTATATGAGTACCATGAGAAGACAGTGGACCATCCGAGGTACGCCCTCAACACGCAACTTGCTTGAGGTTCTCCTGCCTGCTTCCACATCTCCACCGGTATCTGTCGGCCATATCGTGCCACATTTGTCTCATATGTCGACCTTTTAGTCGACTACAGTTACGTACATACCAGTCTCCCAGATATGCACCCACCCAGGACTAAGGATTTTTAAAGCCTGTTACTGCGCTATGTTCCCCGGAATGTGATGGAGACCAAACATCCCTCCATCCAGTGGTCCATAGTGTGGACTACCGTCCACCAGCCCTTCCTTCCTACGAACGTCGGGGCACTGTGGTATCACTTAGCCAACAAGAAATTTGCCACGAAACAGCGACTGCACAACATTGTCTTGCCGGCAACTGGACACTGATGACCACCGTCTGACATGCGCCCCTTCATAAGATGTCTGGCGCTTCGTGCAGCAAATCATTGCCTACTATCTCCGAATGCCACCAGACGCAATCGAACCTCGGATGTTTCTATACCCGGAGAACAAACATTTTCCCGACGCCAAATGTCGTGCTATTACGTGGGTCAAAGGGTGGGCGGTCGCTTATCTCTTTCATGAGGGACCAAAGTCCCACCCCGGCTACTGCACCTATTTACGAACAGCCCATGCAGCTCTCGAAAACACGCCACGTTACCGAACATTATTTGCTAACTATCTTCGAGGGGTCTTTGTTAGACCTCCACGAAGCTAGGGGGTGCCTGGAGCAGAGGGCACCTACCCCTCCCCACTCCTTTCCCCCCCCCCCCCCCCCCCCCGGCGGTGTCTGAGCTTAAGCCGCCTATGATCGACTCTACCACTGACCTCCGCGGATGGGAGAGCGCGTTGCACATCGCACGGATTTTATTTCTTTTTTTCTTTTTCTTTACCCAGCATATATATATATATATATATATATATATATATATATATATATATATTCTCTGTCGCCTACGTTTCCACAAAATTTCATGATACTAGTGAATATTACAAAAACACAATGCAAATAAATAAACAACAACAACGCCTTCCACTTCTGTTGATTCCTGTGTCTGCCATTTCCCTATGTCCCACAGGCTCGGTGGTGGTGAGGCGGGCCAGGCCTTGGTTTCGACCCCTGCCCACTTTGCTCCCCGAGCGCCCACCGATCCACTGACCCTTAGCGGAAGAAAAACGATAAAAAAGTGGTCAGCGCGACAGAAAGTCAATCCTAAGGGCCCGGGTTCAATTGCCGGCTGGGTCGAAGATTTTCTCCGCTCAAGGACTGGGTGTTGTGTTATCCTAATCATCATCGTTTCATCCTCATCGACACGCAAGTTGCCGACGTGGCGTCAAATCGAAAGACTTGCACCCGGCGAACGGTCTACCCGACATTTACATTTACATTGCAGCTAATCGTCATTACTTTCCTCTGTCTTCGGTTTACTTTCGATCCATATTCCGTAATCATTAAACCGTTCATTTCACACAACTGATCCTGTAGTTATTTCCCACATCCGTTGAGGACAGCAATATCAGCAGCGAACCATCGATATCCTTTCACCCTGAACTCTACTCCCACTCTTGAATCTTTCTTTTATTTCTGTCATTACTTCTTCGATGTGCAGGTTGATCAGTGTTTTATACCCTTTTTAATCCCAGCACAAATTTCTTAGTCTTCCAGTCTTGTTGTTCGCTCTAGCTATTTTTCTCAGAATTTCGAACAACGTGCACCATTTTATATTGTCAAACGCTTCTTCCTGATCGACAAAATCTATGAATGAGTTTTCTTAAGTCATGATTCCTTTATCAATCACAAAGTCATAACAGCCTTGCTAATGCCCTTACCTTTCCGAAAGGTCATCTAACAGACCCTCAGTTTTCTTTTCCATTCTTCTTCTCAGCAGTTTGGGTGCATGATTCGAGAAGTTGATTGTGCAATAGGTTTCCCACTTGTTATCATCGAGATTTTGCGGATGACCTTTATCCGAAAACCTGATGGTCTCTCTCGTGTCTCGCAGGTACCAAACAACTTGAATAGTCGTTTGGTTACCACTTCCCTCAACGATTTCAGGAATTACGAAGGAATCTTAGCTACCCCTTGTGCCTCTTTTTATCACTAGCCTTCCAAATATCTATCTATCTATCATTATATTAAAAATGTACAGCTTTGTCTCCTTTCTACATCTCATAGCCGTCTCTCCAAGGAATTTCTTATTTTTTTGTCTTTTTTATTAGTCTGAATTCTTTTAATATTTTGTCTACTTCAAATGTCTCTAATAAACTATACACGCGGGACGTTCAATATGTAATGCAACACATTTTTTTTCTCGGACAGTTACGGTTGAAAAAATGCGGAATTTACTATGGGGCATCGTGGAATATTCCCTCTTCAGCCCCTATAATCGAGCGAGGTGGCGCAGTGGTCAGCACACTGGACTCGCATTCGGGAGGAGGACGGTTCAAACCCGCGTCCGGCCATCATGATTTAGGTTTTCAGTGATTTCCCTAAATCGCTTCAGGAAAGTGGCAGGATGGTTCCTTTGAAATGGCACGGCCGACTTCCTTCCCTGTCCTTCCATAATCCTATGGGGCCGATGGCTCCGCTGTTTTGTCCTCTTCCCCAGATCAACCAACCCTTTACTTTCATGAAGTTCGGATAGGTGGCGGAGCTATACGTAGTCTTCAACATGGCGATTGAAAAGAAGGTGCGTTCGAAGCAGAGTTATCACCGTGTTTCTTTAGGCGGAAAACCAGAGCATCGTAGATATTCGTAGGCGCTTGCACAATATCTACTGAGACCTGGGACTAAACTACAGGACGGTGAGTTGGTGGACCGAACCTGTACAATTCCCCGTGTGCCGAGCGGCGCATTGTTGGAACGTGCGTGTTCGTCGCCACAAAAACGCAGACCAACTTCTCCTTCTCCATGTAAACTGAAGGCCTCATGCAAGCCTGCGTTCCCAAGGGCAGCTCGCAAAACTTCATTGGACTGTTCTTCCTCCCCCACTCTACAGCCCGGTCTCGCAACTGGCCCAAGGAAGGATGCACTCCACGGGAAGCAGTGTGTAGATGATGAGGGGAAGGGGGGGGGGATGTTGAGTCACCAGAGCGTTGGCTCCGACGTTGACCAGTAGAGTGGTTCTATGTGGACATATAGGCCATCTCAGTAAGATGGCGAAAGGTCGTGGAACTCAAAGGAGATTACGGTGAAAAATAGGGTTTTGTAGCCAAAAGAGAGGAGAGTAATATGGTGTATAGGAATTCGGAATAAAACCAACCTGCTTTCAGTAAGGAAATGTTGATATGCGATCTGAAGTTTTCCCGGCGTATTTCCAATTTGAACAGTTCTCGGGTATCCGACCGGGTAGCGTAGTAATTTCTCCACAATATTTCGTCAGACGTACACACTGCCATCTTCAGGTGGTTCCTGACGAATGCTGGGCTGTTCCTCTCGGCGCCTTATATATAATAGCCGTTACCCCCTCCACCGTTCCTCCCCGACGGAGCCGAAAGCCCACTCGTGTACCCTTCATGACTGCACAACACAAAGCTTTAAACTTCGCCTAAGTCCGTCAACACCGACATTGGACTGTTGATGACTGTAAACGTATTGCCTGGTTGGATGAGTCTCGTTACGAATTGTATCGAACGGATCGACATGTACGGGTACGGAGACGACCTCATGAATCCATGTACCCTGCACATCAGCAGGGAATTGTTCAAGCTGGTGGGAGCTCTGTTATGGTGTGGAGTGTGTGCAGTTGAAATTATGTGGCCCCCTGATACGTCGAGATACGACTCTGATAGGTGACACGTACGGAAGCATCCTGTCTGATCACCTGCATCCATTTATGTCCATTGTGCATTCCGACGGACTTGGACAATTCCAGCAGGACAATGCGACACCCCAAACGTCCATAACTCCTACAGAGTTGCTCCAGGAAGACTCTTTTGAGTTTAAACAATTCCGATGGCCACCAAACTCACCAGACATGAACATTATTGTGCATATCTGGGATGCCTTGCAACGTGCTGTTTAGAAGAGATCTCCACCCCCTCGTACTCTTACGGATTTATGGACAGCTACTGGAGGATTCATGGTGTCAATTCCCTCCAGCACTACTACAGACATTAGTCGAGTCCATGCCACGTCGTGTTGCGGCGATTCTGCGCGCTTGCGGAGGCCCTAAATGATATTGCGTGGGTCGTGCCAGTTTCTTTGGCTCTTCAGTGAATATCATCTGCTTCCCGGTACGCAAAATAGCCTACAACAGTCTAAATCGAGACTTCAGAAAAAAAACAAATTCGTAAAATAAACATACAAACGGCAGGCAGAAATTTAACAGCGTGACAATTCACTTGACGTCACTGCTCGGGAACAGGCTAACGGACCAAACACTTTCTTTGCCCGTTGCAACATACAACTAACTGTCTATTCAAAGTGTTAGAGACAAGTCCACTACGATTTTGAGCACGGAGGCGAGAGCATACGTCACTAGAAACAAAAGCAATCAGCATCGCCTAAACGTGTGACTTCGGCTCCACATGTGGCAATCTCATTGAAATCAACAGCAATACTTCAGTGACATAAGGTGCCAACCGCACAAGCTATCCTGCCGGAATCTACAAACAAGCAGCTCCCCTGTCTCTCTCTTTCATCTCTCAGCCACAGAGCGACCCGTTTCCACTCCGTGCCGACTGCTAACTCTCGTCTTCATCGCGAGGGGGCCTAAGTTTCAGCTTCCTCCAATCGCCGTCAGAGCGCGCCAAGAGCCGTCTACCATGCCCTCGTGGACAACACTTACGTGATGAATCGATAACGAGACAGCCGCAATAGCTCAAATGGTGTTGTAATTTTGTTTGGCATAATACCAGAATCTGCATACACTAAAACACCCAGAGTTAGATATAAACTTCTTTACTTACTTTTCGTGCGTATGTAAACTCAAAGAAGTTGCATTACTGTTTCGTTTCCGAATGAGAGTTGGGGTACGAACGCAGCGTAAAGAAATTCATACAGAATAATGTAAGTACGCCGGCACAAAAGAAGCTCGTCCTGTTTTGCAAATGTTGCAGGCTAGTAACAAACTGTGATTTACAAAAGCTGTCTTCGTTCGTTTCATCCAGATTTCCTTAATTAGAATAATTATATAGTTATGTCATTAGCGTGTCACGCGCTATATAGTATAGGTGTCCAGTTGGACAAGTGTGTCGTGAGATCCCACTTCAATTGCTGGGCACCTTCGTGCTTAATTCAGCGTTGCGTGACATACTGTAAACCAAAAGTGGGTCACAAATAAAAGTGAAATCGGGCCGGTTAAAATCTGACAGGTAACGACAGCAAACGGTCTGTATTGTGCGTAATGTTCCTACTGGCATAAAGTACGGATACACACAAAGTGCAATAACTGGTGTCGTATAAAAATAACCTAACTGTACAGCTACAAGAATACTGGGTGATCCACTTGGTGTAATACAGTTTTAGAGTGTTAAATTTAGGTAAAATTTTTACTTAAGATCAGAAATAAAGCTTCTTATAGGCGTTTGTTAAAGGCACAAACACTTTGGAATTATTTTTTTCCTCTATTTCCATGAAACATCTGAAGCGTATATGTTATGTAGCTTCCCAGTAAAGAAGCATTAAAGCTCATATCTGTTACGGCACATCGAACTAAGAGTAAATTTACTACTGTAATCGCAGGAGAATTTCTAAATCCGACTTCTCTTTTGTTAAATGATGTGAGATACTTCAATATTATCGACTGATTATATAATAGATGTCTTATCGGCTGTTTCCAGCAACGTACCACGCGTTTCAGATCCACTGCTTTTAATTTCTGCACATCATCATTCGGAAAACTTAAAATAACAGCGTTATCAGTGTATTTGACGTCATTTTATGTGTTTCAGTCTGTTAACCGTCGTCAAAATTTCTAAATTTCTAGTACATTCAAACAACAAGAGATCGATACGAAATAATTCAGTAACAACAGAAAATCATAAAAGAAAAATTATAAAAGTTAACGTAAATGAACACAGAAACTTATGTCGATTTGAAGGAAATAAGCTACTAAGATGTGCAGCTTGCATGAGACACATGATTAAAAACGCAAGCTTGGATTACTAACCACCACTTAAGAAAAAAAAGGTAGGGGAAAGTTTTGTGCGTTGAGGATACCTGGGAACACGTGATATTTCCTGCAGATATTTCAATTTTGTGGCCGATTTTAGTCATATGAAGGAATGCGATTTCGACACAGCCATAGACAGATTCCGGCATTTTCTGCTATTTCATTGTTGTGAGACAAGAATTGATTTTTGTGCAACATCTGTAAATATGTTAAGTTCTACACATTTAAGTGCTGCATAATAAATTAAATCTATTTGGAAGATGTTGTTAATTCTTCATTTACAGAATTTTGCAGTGAGTAAAATTCTATATATTTTTAAAACTAGTGTTATAACGTGTGGACACTGAAGGCATACTTGGTCGGTCGTGCACCATTTTGTTTCTTGAAACGGAAGAAAGTCTTCTACCATGGAACATGTGATATTTGCAGCTGAAATTGGTTTCTTTAATGTGTTAACAATTGCACCTGTCCTAAAATAGAAATTTGTGTTAGTTTTCAATAGTTTATATTTAACTTGTAATTCTCCGTTGATAATATTTCTACGTAATTTGATATCACTTACTGATCATTAGTGTGTAGTAGAGTAATAACGTGACAGATGGACTATTAAATACAGTGTTGATAAGTATTTCTCGACAGAAATACTCTTAAATTTCAGTATTGGAACCTTTTTTTTTCTCACAGATGGAAAAACCTTACTTTTCCTAAGCCTCCATGGTTCCTCTGAAATGGCACAGCCGATTTCCTTCCCCATCCCTGACACGATCCGAGCTTGTGCTCCATCTCTAACGACCTTGACGTCGGGGGGACGTTAAACCCAATCTTCCTTCTTTGCCTGGTAGTCCCACATCTGCAATTCTGTAGGGAGCACATTGTGCTCATGTGGGAGCGATCTAGATGCCTGTAAAGCAATAAACTGGTAGCCAAGATCGCAGGAATTCTTTTTATTCCGTGATTACCGGTTTCGGCGAAACTAAAACCGCCAATATGATACGGAGAAGACGCCTACCAGACTCTCTACGGTGGAAGGTCATAGGGAGGGTGGAAATAGAACAGCCGTAGATTGATGTGCCCGATGGCTTAACGTGAATCGTTCTGTTGTTTCTCGGATGTGGCGACATTTTATAATGACCGAAGCTGTATCCCGAAGACCAAGGCAGGACCGACCACGTGTAACATCAGAAAGAGAGGACAATTCTTTGCCCGTAAGGGCACGACGGTACCGCCTTAGTACTGCAAAGCAACTGGCATATGACCGCAGCATCCACTGGATGGGTTCTATCGAGGCAAATGGCGTACAGAAGGCTTCGGCAGAGCGTCCTTTATTGTGGGAGACCTGCTGTACGTGTACCTTTGACGCATCTTCGCAGAAGGGAACGTCTAGAGTGGAGTCGTCAATATGCCGCTTGGACAATCGAACAATGGGCCAATGTTCTTTTCACAGATGAGTTCCGATTTCGTCTGGAGAGTGATTCTATACGGATTCACATCTGAAGAAATACGATTTCGGGACCCAAACATTGAGGGAAGAGACCGGTACCGAGGAGGATCCCTAATGGTGTGGGCAAGGATTATGTTGACGGCTCCAACACATCTTCGTGAAATTGTAAGGGTAAATTGGCACGGTTTAACTGCCGTCAGGTATTGTGACGAGATCTTCGGACATCATGTGTGGTTGTTACGAGGTACTGTGAGCCCAGACGTCGTATTGATGGACGATAACTCTCGGCCTCATAGAGCGCGGGTGGTTGATGTTTTCTTACAAACGGCTGTTGTTGCACTCATGGCGCGGCCTGCTCGCTCCCTCAATGTAAATCTCATAGACAATGTCATAGAATACACTTGGGAGACGGGTTCCATCACGTCATTAGTCACCAACCATTCTCTAAGACTTACGAGCAGTTCTGCAGGAATAATGGGCCTTATTGCCTGTGTGAGATTGATGACATCATTCACAGTACGCTCCGTCGTTGTCAAGCCTGTACTGCTGCCAGAGCTGGTCACAACCCAGACTGAGCACATTAACCAGTTGTTAGAATCCGTGTGCAAATGCGTTAACTTGAAGAAAAACAAAGTATGTTTTTGTTTGCCGTTATGCATGTTGCAGTTGCTTACATTCTGTATTATTTACATTGTTTATGCTTTATTGTCATATGTTTATACTGTTTTATGACAAAGTAAACGCAGCCTTCCAAAATTTCCGGTTGTTTAACTTTGGACAACAGTGTACGTGGACGAGATTTTCACTTGGCGTAATGGTTAAATGTGGATAAATGCATGATAATGCCCATAAGAGACAGAATGGATCTGATAGTATCCAATTACAAGATTAGTAACGAACGTTTGGAGTACTTCATATCGCTCGAATAATTAGGCGTAACACTAAGAAAAGTTGGAAATTTGTGGTAAGGACTATGGGACTAAACTACTGAGCTCATCGGTCCCTAGGCTTATGCACTACTTAATTTAACTTAAACTAACTAATGCTAAGAACAATACACACACCCATGTCCGAGGGAGGACTCGAACCTCCGACGGGGGGAGCCGCGCGAACCGTGGCAAGACGCCCTAGACCGCACCGCTACCCCGCGCAGCTAACACTAAGATGTGATATGAAATGAGAGGAGCACGTAACATCAGTATTAGGAAAGGGTAATGGCAGAGTTAGCTGCTATATTTGTTGGAGGGCTTCTGCAAAAGTGCATGGCATATGTAAATGAAATCGCACACAAGACGATAGTGCAACCGATTCTAGAGTATTGCTGTAGCGTTTGGAGTCCTTATCACGTTGGATTGACTGCAGGCAATGAACCAATCCAGGGGCGAGCCACTAGACGTCCTGAAAAGTAATGTCTCTGAATTTTTATGCGAAAACTCTCAAAGCTTTTTAAATAAAACATATGTTAACACTCTACAGCTTTATTTTTCATGTCCTATGTATTTGCAACCCTCGGCCGCTAGAGAGCTCCGAATTGTAGCGTATAACATGGCGGTGTGTAGCGTAACTACGTGGGTGCGTGAGAAACAGCGTGCTGCAATCGAGTTTAGAATTCGAAGAGTTCATCCACACATGGAACATTCTTTCCTTCTGCATAACAATGCCAGACCACACTCGAGTGCTGTAACATCTGCCTTGGGTTCACTGCATTCGATCAATCTCGATATAATCGGAGTTGGCCCCATCCGATTTTAATTTGTTTGCAAAAATTAAGGAATACTTTCGAGGAGTTCACTTTGATAGTGACGAAGCGGTGCAAGCAAAGGTTAGGTTGTGGCTCCATCAACAAAGTCAAACATTATACAATGACGGTACCAACCAACTGGTCCATCGTTGGAAGAATTTTTTTCGTCGTCAGGATGATTAAGTTGAGAGATAAATATGTAGACATGAACAATAAAAATGTAGAATGTTAAGAAAGTCTGTTTTATTGAAAAATCATTAAGGTTCGAAAGCATTACTTTTCAGCACGCCCTCGTTCTATCATCGTAACAGTATATTCTAGCCCATGAAAAGTAACAGACAAGCTCGGGGAACTGGAATGGGAATCTTTGGAAGAAAAACTGTGTATTTCTGGAGAAAGAGTAGAGCAAATTAGAGAATCAGTATTCACCATCGCTGTGTGAAAATCTGTTATTATGAAAATAAAGAGATTAGGGCTGGGGAAAACGAAACCCAGGAGGTATTTGCATACCAGCACCACCACTCACGTATAAGACCTCAGGTCTCTTCCACTGCTGCCGCCAAGGTTGTACAAAGAGCAATCTGCGATAGTGGAACGTGATCAGCATGTCACCAGTCCCACCAGCCGTTATTGCCGATGATGAATCCTGATGATGGCGCTTCTTCTTTATTCAAGCAGTTCCTCCTTTGGCCTCACGAGACTGAGTGGACCCCGCGACAGCAGTCCTCTAGCACTCAAGGCAGCCACGCTAACCATTCGGCTACGGAGGCAGTCGCAGATTTTTGGAAAGGGAGGAAGAGATAAAAACTTTGGGGCTTGCCGACGACATTGTAAATCAGTCAGAGACGGCAAAACAGTTGCAAGAACACTTTAATAGAATAAACACTATCTTGCAAAGAAGTTGTAAGATGAAAACTGACACAGGTATTAGACTGTAGCCGACTTAAAACCGGCGATGCCGAGAGAATTGATTAGGAAATGAGACACTGTACGTAGCAGATGAATCATGCTATTTAGGCAGAAAAATAAAGGACGATGGCCGAAGCGGAGAGAAAACAAAATGCGAATTGGCATCAGCAGAAAAGAGTTCCTGAAAAAGAGAAATTTGATAGCATCGAATATAAACGTAAACGTTAAAAAGTGTTTCCTGGAAGGTATTTCTGTGTTGCCTTGTGCGGTTGTAAAATGTGGACTACAAATACTTCAGATAATTAGAGAATGGAAACTTTTGAAGTGTTGTGCTACAGAAGAATGCTGAAGATTAGATGGGTATACAGAATAACTAATGAGGAGGTACTGAATCGAACTTGGGGAAAACCGAGCGGGGTGGCGCAGTGGTTAGACACTGGACTCGCATTCGGGAGGACGACGGTTCAATCCCGCGTCCGGCCATCATGATTTAGGTTTTCCGTGATTTCCCTAAAATCACTCCAGGCAAATGCCGGGATGGTTCCTCTGAAAGGGCACGGCCGACTTCCTTTCCAATCCTTCCCTAATCCGATGATGATGATGATGATGAGCGTTTGGCGTCATTGGCCGGGAGGCCCCTCGCGGGGCAGGTCCGGCCGCCTTGGCGCAGGTCTTATTACATTCGGCGCCACATTGGGCGACCTGCACGCCGGATGGGGATGAAATGATGATGAACACAACACAACACCCAGTCCCTGAGCGGAGAAAATCTCCGACCCAGGCGGGAATCGAACCCGGGCCCGGAGGACGGCAATCCGTCACGCTGACCACTCAGCTACTGGGGCGGACTCCCTAATCCGATGAGACCGATGACCACGCTGTCTGGTCTCCTATCCCAAACCAACCAACCAACTTGGGAAAAATAAATTATGACGCAGCTTGACTAAAATAAGAGATGGGGTGATATGAATCTTCAGTTTGGTAATAGAGATCAAATCAGTCCTCGAAGTAAGGACCACAAGATCAGGAATGCGAGTAGAACAGGACAGAACTCATAAGCGGGACGAAGTATCCCATCGTCAGGCACTGTACGGCTGTTTTCGGCGTAGATGTGCGTTGGTGTAGACCTAGAAGACACAATTCTGTGATCATTCAGATTAATATGGTCCACCTGCAAGCAGCCTTACGAGTTCGCGTGACGCATCTCGATCCTGGATGACGTAACGTGCATGCGAGACGGCGCTTCACCCGACACGCTGCACGCAAGCGATACGCTCAGTTGGTGCTGGGTCTGTCCACTGTTGTGGGTCGCCGCGATTGAAACGCGAGACGCTGAAATGTGAGACGTGCGTGTCGTCGTCTCCCACGAAGTACACACACACACACACACACACACACGTACAGGACCGAAGACGAAGAGGGAGAGGAAAACCCTGCGGCTGCAACGCGATATGAGCCGAGGTGGACCACAGCGCTAGGACCGCCGCAACAGCTCTTTGCCTCGTCATCTCTCAAGGCAAAGGAGGGTAGTTAACTGCGACCAAATATTATAAAAACTACTGTACTACACTAAGAAAGGTTATTAAAAAGTCCAGAAGCATGTGCATCATGTCTGAGATTAATACCTCTGATAACAAAATCAAAACAATTTGGAATATTATTACCAGGGAGACAGGGCAACCAAGAGTACAGGATGACGGCATCACCATCAAAGCGAATGGAAACTTGATAAACAACAAGCCGGAAGCCGAAAACACTTTGAATAATCATTTTTTAAATGTTGTAGAGAAAATAGGATCTAAATGTTCATGAGAAGAAGCAAGGCAGTTAATGGAAGAGGCCTTACCCACACCATTTGACACAATTGAAATTCCACCCACCTCTCCTTCTGAAATTAGGAAGATAATAAACTCTCTCAAGAATAAAAGCTCACATGGAATTGATGGCATTTCCAGCAGGATAATAAAAGCTTGTTCCCAAGAAATAGGTGGGATTCTTAGCCAAATATGTAATATCTCTCTGAAGCAGGGTATTTTCCCAGATAGACTGAAGTATGCCATTGTTAAAAAATGGTTCAAATGGTTCTGAGCACTATGGGACTTAACTTCTAAGGTCATCAGTCCCCTAGAACTTAGAACTACTTAAACCTAACTAACCTAAGGACATCACACACATCCATGACCGAGGCAGGATTCGAACCTGCGACCGTAGCGGCCGCGCGGTTCCAGACTGTAGCGCCTTTAACCGCTTGGCCACCACGGCCGGCATGCCATTGTTAAACCACTGCATAAAAAAAGGGATACGTCTGATGTCAACAACTACCGCCCAATCTCTCTTCTGACTGCCTTATCCAAAATTCTTGAAAAAAGTAATGTATTGTAGAGTAGCTTCACACCTTTGTAAAAATAAAGTTTTAACAAAATGTCAGTTTGGTCTCCAGAAGGGTTTTTCAAAGGAAGATGCTATATATACTTTCACTAATGAAATATTAAATGCTCTGAGTAACCGGAAGTCACCGTTGGGATTTTTTGTGATCTATCAAAGGCTTTTGATTGTGTAAATCATGGAATACTTCTAGATAAACTCAAGTACTGTGGTATGAATGGGGCAGTACTCAGATGGTTTAAATCATACCTAACAAGAAGAGTGCAGAAAGTTGAAATAAGCAGTTCACATAATATGCAAAAAACTGGTGATTTCTCAAACTGGGGAACAATCAAGAATGGGGTGCCGCAAGGTTCGGTCTTGGGTCCTCTGCTGTTCTTAATATATATTAATGAGTTGCTATTCTATATTCACGAAGATGCAAAACTGGTACTTTTTGCCTATGATACAAGTATAGCTATCACACCCAACAGACAAGAATTAACTGGTGAAATTGTAAACGATGTTTTTCAGAAAGTCATTAAGTGGTTCTCTGCAAATGGGCTCTCATTAAACTTTGACAAAACACAGTACATACAGTTCCACACAGTAAATCACAGAGGATCTGCTGAAACGTTTGAGTTCAGCTACTTTTGCTATTAGGGTCATTGCAAATTTTGAAGATATACATCTCACTAAATTAACTTACCACGCCTATTTTCATTCTCTGCTTTCGAATGGCATCATATTCTGGGGTAACTCATCATTGAGTAAAAGAGTGTTCATTGCACAAAAGCGTGTAATCAGAATAATTGCTGGAGCTCATCCCAGATCATCCGGCAGACACTTATTTAAAGAGCTAGAGATCTTCACTGTAGCCTCACAATGTATATATTCACTTATGAAATTTGCTATTAACAATTCGAACGAATTCAAAAGTAATAGTAGTGTACATGGCTACAACACTAGGAGAAAGGATGATCTTCACTAATCAAGGTTAAATCTAACTTAGGCTCAGAAGGGGGTAAGTTATGCTGCCACAAAAGTCTTTGGTCACTTACCTAATAGCATCAAAAGTCTGGCAGATAGCCATATAGCATTTAAAAGGAAATTAAAAGAATTTCTTAATGGCAACTCCTTCTACTCATTAGATGAATTTTTTAATATAATAAGTGGGTAATTTCCCCAATCCCCACAAAAAAATTAAGTGTCATGTAATATTTTGTGTAATGTAATATCTTGTATAAACACCTTTTATTAACCTGACACGTTCCACATCATTACGAAGTGTCGTATTCATGATCTATGGAACAAGTACTAATCTAATCTCAAAATCTAAACCATCTAAACCGTCGTGCCTAAGATTTCTTCTCCCAGTTTTAGTACATTATTTACATTACAGTGATATGGAATACTTAGCACACGAATCTTTACATCTCCCAACTTTTTCTTTCCATTACGACTGGAACTGCTTAATCTGCTAGAATATACGCAACCGAGCGGCGTCAATCAGTGATTAAGACTGTTGATGAGCACGAACGTTAGTCATAAGATATTAATTATCACATCAACAAAAAAATTGGCTCATTGTCGGTTTTAGCCGGTCTCTAAACATTCACACTTCAAAATTACACTTTATCCCAACTATGGACGGCTTGATGGAGTGTTTGGTAGTGGAAGTCTGCATTTTGGCTCTTCCCAAAATGTTCCACATCGAAAATCACACCGAGCGAGGAGGCGCAGTGGCTAGCACACTGGGCTCGCATTGGGGAGAAAGACGATTTCAGTCCACGTCCAGCCATCCATATTTAGGATTTCCGTCATTTCCCTAAATCGCTCCAGGTCTATGTCTAATGAAATCGTTGTGGAAAGGACGTTAGACCCTACTCTTACTCCTTCCTTCGAAAATCACTTCATTTTCAACCAAGAAATGCCTGCCACGCAATGATTTCTTTATCAGAGGAAAGATGAAGAAGTCACTGGATATCATGTCGCGAGAATACTGAGGGTGAGACAACACTTGACAGCCTAAAGAAGAAGAACGTGTGACTGTGTTCTGTGCAGAATGAGCTGGGTGATTTTGTGGAACAAACTTTTTACCGTGTGACGATACGATGTACATTCACTGATGAACATACTAAGAAAAAAAAATGACGCAGCACCAAGAAATTAAACGAATGATATGTAAAAGGGTAGATGTAATGAACATGTACAGACAAGCAAATGATTACAATTTCAGAAAAATCAGATTTTTTTTTTTCAAGAGAAAGGGCTTCATAAGTTGACCAAGCCAATAACGCATTGGTCCACCTCTGGTCCTTATGCAAGCAGTTATTCGGTTTGGCACTGTCTGATAGAGATACTATATGACCTCTTGAGGGATACCGTGCCAGATTCTGTCCAATTAGAGCATTAGATCGTTAAAATCCCCAGTTGGTTGGAGGGCCTAGCCCATAATGTTCCAAACGTTCTCAATTGGGGAGAGACCCAGTGACGTTGTTGGTCGAGTTAGGATGCCATTTCACTTCATAGCAGGACCACTTTGGTTGTCATCCGAGGTACCCTTAGAGCACAGCGGTACGTGGACGACATTCTACGCCCCGTTTTGTTGCCCGTCATTTCAAGCCATCCTGGCTTACATTTCAGCAGGATAATGTCTGCCCGTACACGGCGAGAGTTCCTGCTGCTTGTCTTCGTACTTGCCAAACTTCCCATGTCCAGCAAGGTCGCCGTATCTTTTCGCAATTTAGAACTTTTGGAGCATTATGAGACGGACACTCCAACCAGCCCTGCGGCTTGACGATCTAACCTGCCAATTGGACAGAATTTGGCATGGTATCCTCAGGTTCAAATGGCTCTGAGCACTATGGGACTTAACTTCTGAGGTCATCCGTCCCCTAGAACTTAGAACTACTTAAACCTGACTAACCTAAGGACATCACACACATCCATGCCCGAAGCAGGATTCGAACCTGAGACCATAGCGGTCGCGCGGTTCCAGACTGTAGCGCCTAGAACCGCTAGGCCACTTCGGCCGGCCGTATCCTCAGGAGAGCATGCAGAAATTCTGTTTATCGACACCAAGGCGAATAACAGTACACATAAGGGACAAGGTGACGCTCAATTAGTGATCCTCTTTCTCTTGACTGAATCATCAAAATTTTCTGAAATTGTAATCATTTGTTTGTTTGTACATTTACATCACGTCTGCCGATTTCCACCCCATTCGGATAATTCACTCGAGGTGTGTCTATTTTAGAATTCATGTTCTTCAAAGAGCGTAAATGTAATTTTTTTACACATCTTGAAAATGAATTTTAGTGGATAAATCACATCTGAAGATGGCAACTTGGTGACGTAACGTACTGTGACTATTACATATTTTTCAGCGATCGTTACAAAATATATCATTATTGTAACTTTATATTGCTGAATGGGTGGACTACTGTTTCGATGATCATATGGAGTTAGCATAAACTATAATCATACCATTAACTGTGAAGTTCACTGACGTCGTAAAATGTCCCTGCCGAGTAGTGGATGATACTTTAGAAGAACTGGCCGACGTATGGCATGCGCTGTGTGGCCTGTGTCTTAAAATTGGTGCCGAAGGTTCAAGGAAGCGACACTTCGGTGTCATCCTGCTTCAAGGCAGCAACGTGTTCACTCCGGAACTGTCACATCAGAAGGTCAGCCATTGCTCGTCATATCGTGAGCGCAGCACAAATTAGGACGAGAATGTCAGCTTGCGCCATCTGGAAACGTTTGCCGGAAGCTTGGCCACAAGTAATTATGTCATTCGGCAGACTTCCTCCCGCACATCACCGTGTAGACGCGACTAGAGGGACGAAGGGCACAAAGTAATGTTTTTACATGAGGCCAGACTCTGCCTTGACGTCAACGAATTTATTTCGAGTACAGCATAGACGCGAAACTTGACACATAGGCTTGTACATCATGCAGTGATATTCGGGTATTGTGCAGCAGCCATAGCGTTCAGTGACCTCAGACATCGTGAAAGATTGGGTGTTTGTTGAGCAAATATCGAATAGTTAAAAATACATATAAAACATCATATTAATTTACATCGGTATCCTCATCAGCAAGCCACTGTCCAGTGTGTGACGGAGTATACTTCGTACCAGTTTTTAACGTCTTTTTTGCTATTCCATTCGTATATAAGAAAGGAGGAAATAACGACTGCCTGTACACCTCTGTATGCGTCCTAATCTCTCTTATCCTAATCCCAGCGTCACTAAGCCAGAAATGCGGCAGAGACATCAGAATTACTTCTCTTTCCTCCCAAATATTCCATTTACGATACCGCGGCATCCCTGTTCCACTTTCGTATGGACTGTCAAAGTTGATGCGATCGTACACTGACAGAAAAAAATCACAGCACCAAGGAGGAGTTGCGCGACGTAAACGAACGTTGGAAGGCGTGTTTGTACGTGTGTAAGAAAATGTCTCTTCAAGTTTCGCGGCAGTCTCATAAGAGCGACGCTATCAGAGCCACTATGAGGTGGCAATTCACGTTTGCTTTAAGTAAACACTATAATGATCGTGAGCGTTAGTTACTTCTGAGATTGAACGTGGTGAGTACATGTTAGTGTAGAACGTCTTTAAGGCGACAAAGACGCTATTATCAATACCTCACTGAGTTTAAATGAGGTCATGCAATAGGCCTACTACAAGCTGCAATACTGCAGAAAGACTTGGCAGGAATGAAGCCACTGTACATGGTTGCTGGCGGCGGTGGTCGCGGGAATGTTCGATTGCAAGAAGACCGGAGTCTGGACAGACAAGTGGCACTACAGAGAGGGAGACCTTCGTGTTCGGCGTATGGTTCTGGCTATCGCACTGCATCTGCAGCAGCAATCTGAGCAGCGGTTGGCACCATAGTGACACAACGCGCTGTCAAAAATCAATTACTTGAAGGATAGCTTTCTAGCGTGCATACCACTGATTCCATACCACCGCCGTCTTCAGTGATGTCAAGCGAGAGCTCATTGAAGTAAAGGATGGTGGTAGTGTTTTCCGGTGAAAGCTGGTTCTGACTCGGTACCAGTGATGGCTGTGTATTAGTTAGGAGGAGGCCAGGGCCTACAACCAGCCTGTCTGTGTGCTACACACCGCACCTACATCAGGAGCGATTTCATATGTTACCGGGAACACTTCATTGTTTTATCCCAGTCAGTCTGGTGATTCAACCTGTTGCGCTGCCATTCATGGACACCATTCCAGGGGAGCTACCAACAGGATAACGCTAGCCCACATGCCGCTATTGTAACCAATCGTGCCCTACAGAGTGTCGATATTTTGTGTTGGCCTGCTCGAAGACCAAATCTGTCTCAAATTGAGCACGTTTGGGACGTCATCAGACGACATGACATCCACAAACAGTATTAATCGTCCCTGTATTGAGAGCCGAAGTGCAACAGGCGTGGAACTTCATCCTAAAAACTGACATCCGGTAGCTGTACATCACAGTAAGTGTACGTTTGCATGATTGCATTCAACGTTCTGCCGCTTACACCGGTTACTAATGTACCAGCATTTCACATTTGCAATGGCTTGTCTCGCGCTTACATTAACGTGTGAGCTTCCAATGGGTGGCCGAGGAAAACATTTCAGACACACAGCCGCTCACAATCGACACAAAAATCCCTCAGGAGGTGGCATAAACGGCGTTGAATCCCACACAGTTCGCAGTGCGATGTGCAAGTGCAACAGGGCGACGTTGTCGGCAGCCTCTGACATTTCAGCCCTTCTCTAAGGAACCGTACGGCTCTTTTCCCATTGAATATGATCCAATGCCTTTGGCGTGTAGCACGACAACGGTTTTTACTCCGGCACACAGGTTGGTACCACTAGGATCGGATCAAAACCATTCGCCGAAATCTGAACGCAATGCGAAGTAGCAAAAGGAAACGGACCTAGATGAACGTTACAGAACAGAACATCGCCGCAGCACTATACTCGCAAAGTGAGCGCACTGCCTTTCTCGCGATGTGAATACGCCGGCGAACAGCGTTCCTCGCGTCCGTGATAAACACGGGGCCACCCAGCAAATGATAAATCAGTGCTGTACTCTCGTCTGATATTGTTGGTTACTATTATCGGGCTTGGCGCTTGGTCTTTCTCTCTGGCAGCGATTCGGATTGCATCTTTATTGCTCTTGGCGTGTAGACATCGTTTTGGCGAAGGTTCCTGCTTTGCAACTCGTTGCTGCATAGGTCTCTTTGCGCTTGTCCTCGTCTGTGTTCCATTAGCCGTCTGTCATCCGTGTTTAGCTCGACAACTGCTTGGTATCGTGCTCTGTTCTGCAGGCGGCACTTCTGCCTTGAGGTTTCACCAGTTTCTGGCCTGGTTCTGACACGTGCCTTGATAACTGGCCGTTCGTGCTTCGACACCCCTTAGATTCCGCATGCCCTCAAGAAAGGTGCTAGAGCAGAAGTGAGCGGAATTCAGATGAATAGCTGTCGAAGGCTATGTACAGGTACATTTGTAAAGCGCTCAACAGAGGTGCGCAGGTGACACAAAGGGTGATGGCCAATTGCAAGTCTTAGGCGGACCCTCTGTCGTTGTATTCATGCACGTATCGATGTTGCAGCCCTTTCGTGATTACGCTTTAGAAGAGTGCGAAACAGGAGGGCTGAAAAAGCGTTAACACCCTTTGCAGCTTCAGATCACGTTCAAATTTCGTCGAATGGATTTGAACGGTCCCTAGTGGTTCCACGCTATATACCAGAGCAATCATTGCGGTCACGCTACCCTCCAAAGAGGTCCGATCGCTTTCAATGGTATTCCAGCCTTACAGTTCCTTGGAGAAGGGTTGAGTCGCCAGGGGATGTCAGCAGTCTTAAAGGACGACGAGAACGCCGACCTGCTGTACACTGCACACCAAACTGTCGTTTTCGACCGTAAAATGGGTGAAAATGAACGCTCCAAGGGAAGGGGAGGTTTCATTGACGCCATTTGTGCCACCTTCTGAGGCCTTGACCTGTCGATTGTGAGAGGCGGTGTGTTTGAAATGTTTTCCTGGGCCACTCGTAAGAAAACAACATGATTTGAACGCTGAGTGTCGCGGTTCAGGCCTCCATCACCGAAGCATCAAGATAAGAGGTAAAATTTGGGTAATACGGGGTATGGCAACCTTCTCATCGTGTTTGAGCTGTCATCTTTTTCCGCCTATGTCGACACCGTGCTGTTTGAACCCGAGGGAGGCGTCGCAGACCGCCACGCTTTTGCATCATTACAGAGTAATGTTGTAGGCATGTTTGGGCCAAATTTCAAATGTCTGCGTCGCAACGGAAGACAATTACGTGGTTTCAAAATAGTGACCCCTTTAAATGTGTTGTGCAGTGTACATTCTGTATGTAACGTAAGATTACACAGTCGTATTCTCAGTGAGGGATCGCATTTGGATGTTTGTTTGTGAGGAGATGTTATGTTTACTGAAAGAATGGGAAATGTCTACCTGCACATATCGGAATTCGAAAGCTGTAGGACTGTGGACATTTGAGGCTGTCGTTTATCGTTTCGCGATATCGCCACTTGCGTTTTATGGGATCACACGACTGTCATTCAAATAGGGGATCGACGGGGTCAAGCGCACTGCCGTCAACGCTATGCAAGATCCTCCGCGCGTTAGGCCCTTAGTGGACATATCCACTGACGGAAAAAATCGCAACACTGAGTTGTCTGGCTTGCTTTTACCAAATTCTTTTGCTGGTAATTGTAGCTTCTTGGAAAATTCAATTGTTCTCTCGAAATACTCTCGTCAGAGGGTTTCTTGTGCAAACGAGCGCGAAGCTGTTTGGGCTCGTGCGCATTGCTGTGATGTTGTCTTCGACAGTAGCGCCGTGGGCTGTGTGGTGGACCTCCACGAGGTGGCGCGAGTGACGCGGACGGCGACGTCAGGCTCCGGAGCAGTCGCCTGTAGTTTGTCTAAGGTGGCTATTACTTGTGTAGCGGCATGGTCCGGCTTGCCATTGCTAGAGGCACGTGTGTCTCGAAGGGCTCGATTAGCATCCTGAAAAGCAGATTGCGAGATCTGTGCTACACTACTGGCCATTAAAATTGCTACACCACGAAGATGACGTGCTACAGACGCGAAATTTAACCCACAGGAAGAAGATGCTGTGATGTGCAAATGATTAACTTTCAGAGCATTCACACAAGGTTGGAGCCGGTGGCGACACCTACAACGTGCTGACATGAGGAAAGTTTCCAACCGATTTCCCATACACAAACAGCAGTTGACCGGCGTTACCTGCTGAAACGTTGTTGTGATGCCTCGTCAAAGGAGGAGAAATGCGTACCATCACGTTTCCGACTTTCATAAAGGTCGGATTGTAGCCTATCGCGATTGCGGCTTATCGTATCGCGACTTTGCTGCTCGCGTTGGTCGAGATCCAATAACTGTTAGCAGAATATGGAATCGGTGGGTTCAGGAGGGTAACACGAAACGCCGAGCTGGATCCCAACGGCCTCGCATCACTAGCAGTCGAGATGACAGGCATCTTATCCGCATAACTGTAACGGATCGTGTAGCCACGTCTCGATCCCTGACTCAACAGATGGTGACGTTTGCGAGACAACAACCATCTGCACGAACAGTTCCACGACGTTTGCAGTAGCATGGACCATCAGCTCGGAGACCATGGCTGCGGTTACCCTTGACGCAGCATCACAGACAGGAGCGCCTGAGATGGTATACTCAACGACGAACCTGGGTGCACGAATGGCAAAACGTCATTTTTTTGGACGAATCCAGGTTCTGTTTACAGCATCATGATGCTCGCATCCGTGTTTGGCGACATCGCGGTGAACGCACATTGGAAGCGTGTGTTCGTCATCGCCATACTGGCGTATCACCCGGCGTGATGGTATGGGTGGCATTGGTTACAAGTCTCGGTCACCTCTTTTTCGCATTGACGGCACTTTGAACAGTGGATGTTATATTTCAGATGTCTTACGACCCGTGGCTCTACCCTTCATTCGATCCCTGCGAAACCCTACATTTCTTCAGGATAATGCACGACTGCATGTTGCAGGCCTGTATTGGCCTTTCTGGGTACAGAAAATGTTCGACTGCTGCCCTGGCCAGCACATTCTCCAGTTCTCTCGCCAATTGAAAAGTCTGGTCAATGGTGGCCGAGCAACTGGCTCGACACAATACGCCCGTCACTACTCTTGATGAACTGTGGTATCATGTTGAAGCTGCAAGGGCAGCTGTACCTTTACACCCCATCCAAGCTCTGTTGGACTCAATGCCCAGGCGTGTCAAGGCCGTTATTACGGCCAGAGGCGGTTGTTCTGGGTACTGATTTCTCAAGATCTATGAACCCAAATTGCGTGAAAATGTAATCACATGTCAGTTGTAGTATAATATATTGTCCAATGAATACCCGTTTATCATTTGCATTTCTTCTTGGTATAGCAATTTTAATGGCCAGTAGTGCATTTTGAAATTCCGTGGAGCAAACTCCTGTGAAGTCTTCAATGAACTGGTGACACTATGGCAGACTATTGTGGGAATCTTTTCAGTTATTCTTACTCTGGTGTCCTGTCACCATTAATTCCAGCTGGTCTAGGAGGTAAGCGATGTAATGGTGGTTTCTTTCTACCAAGTTCTCCAGAAAGCCGTGTGAATTGTGGCCTATTTACATTGTTCCCTTGCCCTGGTTACATCTGGAAGAGGAGTATGTTTATTCTGACGTCAAAGTTTGAACAGTGCTGTGACCTCAAGTTGGTCGTGTTTTGCCAACATTTTAATCGCTCGTTATTGCCTGTAACAAGCGTACAGTGCCACACCTTATGTTTTAGTTACGTTGGTTGCTTGTGGTTATAATTCTATGTTACAGATATTTCTACCGAAATGTTCTTCTTTTTTAACGCATTGTAAAGGCCACATTGACGACATTATTAAAAACCCAGTAAATAGCTATTCGGTCGTGGGGCTTGTACTGCGTGTTATTACTTGAAGCCAGCCTCTTAAGTAATCTGGGCCTTAATTTGTCATGTTGTAATTTAGTGTTTTTCTTGGAACTACCTCTGTTTCTAATGGTATTCATCAGCTCCTGTAAGATACTGTTTGAAAAGGCTGTAAGCCAGAGATTTACGTTATTTAGTATTTTTGTATTTAATCTTTAAATATTAAAGTGTTCTCTAGCTGAAGTTATGTAATTATTGTCGCTCCTTCACTGCAGTGAACTTTTCTATAACGTCTTTCCCAAGTTTTACAAGTTCATTCGTCTGGAATTAAATTAAGTCAAAATTCGCGAAAGCCCCGCTAGTTTTCTAATTCAGGCTTTAACTTGTATTGTTGTTACCTATACTCTATCAAATTTATTCAGGTTTTTTTGAAACCTTTTTTTTTTTTGCTATAGGGTTTTTTGAAACCTTCTTTTCCAGAGCTATAGGGTTTCAGCTAGGTTTCGTGTGGATCACATCACAATGTTAGACTCTTATTTCTTGTATGACACTGTCATCATAAATTGTAATATGGAGTAAATAGCATGTTTCGTTCATCCTGTCAAAGTTAGAGCAAGGTTTTTGGGTTTTAATACTGAAGTTCCAATTTAATTAAGCAGAATGTGTAATGTAAATTCTGCTCAACACCTTACCACTTCCTTCTCGCTCCTACCAACAAACATCAAAAACAGCTAACGTAGTCATGGATTTTCAAGTAATTAACATTGTAAAGTCACAGGTTAATGTTGAATGCAAACATGCGAGCGTGCATGCCATGTGTTGTACAGATGCCGGAGGTCAGTTTCTGGGATGAAGTTCCGTTGCTGTTGCACTTGGCGGGTCAGTAAATGGCCAGTTTACGAGTGTTGCGGAAGACGCTGAACTTGTCGTCCGATAATGTTCCATATCTGCTCGATTGGAGGTAGATCTGGTGATCGAGCAGACCAAGGCAACATGTCGACACCCTGTAAAATATGTTAGGTTGCAACAGCGGTATGTGGACGAGCGTTTTCGTGTTCGAAAACATTTCTTGGGAAGCTGTTCATGAACGGCAGCACAACAGGTCGAATCACCAGATTCACGTACAAAATTGCAGTCATGGTGCGTGGGATGACGACGACAGCACTATGGAAATCATGGGAAATGGCGCCCCAGACCACTAGGCCAGGTGTAGGTCCAGTGTGTCTAGCACCCAGACAGGTTGGTTGTAGGCCCTCAATTGGCCTCCTTCCAGCCAGCACGGGGCCCCGAGACAGACCTACTATTCTTCATAGTAGTGTCATTTTAATGGCTAGAAGTGTATCTGAAAGACAGCTTGATTAATTCATACGTGATGTGTATCACGTGGCCGATTCTCTTGTTATTCATACGAGAAATGGGACGTTACAGTAGGACGATGGCCGTACACAGAGACCTCTGCATTACCACATTTCCCTCGACTGCACTGGCCAGCACGACTAGCAGATGCGTCCTCATTGAACATGCATTGGGCACTGTATGCAACTTTTCTTCTGGTCGGCATTGCTGCAACATCAGTTTACCAATTCAAGCACATACACATACCGGACACAGCAACCCTCATATCATTAGACGTCACATCAATGTACACTTGCATTCCAATAAATGAAGCAATCAACATCATGACCCACAGATTAAAACAACAAGGAAACATACCAAACACACAAATCAATGAAATAACAAACATACTCAAGACCATAACATCACACAATTATTTTGTATTCAACAAAGAATTTTATTCTCAACACGAAGGGCTGCCAATGGGATCACCAATCAGTGGCCTCCTAGCTAACATATTCATGAACAACCTGGAGAACATGATCTTCAGAAACATAATAAAACCAAATATCTACAAAGTTATATACTGATACCGTTATGTTGATGACATAATATGCCTGATTGATGAACCACATACACACGTAGAACAGCTACACAATGAAATAAACAACTTACACCCAAAAATTAACTTCACATTAGAAACAGAAACTAACAACACACTACACTTTCTAGATCTCACCATGCAAACAAACAAACAACACACGCAACTTCACAATATTCAGGAAACCGACAATCACAAGCACCACCTTTCACAACCTATCAAACCACCCATTGACACATAAGCATGCAAATTTCAGATTCATGCTCCACAGATTAAACAGAACACCCATGAAGAAACAGAACTACACACAAGAACTAAACACAATAAAAGAAATAGCAGTAGAAAATGGTTATACTACCCATGTGGTAGACAAGTAAAATCAAAAAAATATGCAAACAGTACAAAAATGAACACGCCACACACACACAAATCCTCACCCAACACAGAAAAACACAAAACACAAACAATGACCACACACAAGACACAACAGAGCAACAACACACACACAAAACGAAATGGCACATACTCACTTACAATAACAAGATTGTTCACAGAAAAGGCAACATGTTAAAGAAACAGGGACTCCAAATAGGATACAGGACGCAGAACACAACACAGAAAAAGATCAGAACACAAGAAACACCCATGGATAAATTTAACAGGTCAGGAACATATGAACTCACATGCAACACTTGCCAGTCAGTATACACAGCACAAACATGCAGGAATTGCAAAACAAGAGATTCGGAACATCTCGGAGCTTTAAAAAGCAACAGCTCCCCATAGCACATTTGCTGACCACCTTATACCCAACAACCACAATCCAACCACAATAGAAACAGACTTAAGAATACTAAAACCCAGCCACAGCCTATTCGGCAAACTGACCATTGAGGAAAGCTTCAATATACAGAAGGCAATAGCAGAAGGAAAACAGGTCTTAAACGAATACAGTACACTCTGCAAGGGCACACTATTTAACACATTACTTTAATGTGTTAAATAGTGCTGACCACACACAAGACACAACAGAGCAACAACACACACACAAAACGAAATGGCACAAATAAAAACAGCACAAACAGATAAAGTCTACATACAAGCACACGCACGCACGCATGTACACACACACACACACACACACACACACACATATATATATATATATATATATATATATATATATATACTAAAATCTGCAAAGACGCACTATTTGCACACAAATAGGAATACCATATAAAAGACAACACACAGAGCTAAGAAACACACAGAAAATACACACAGATAAAATGCAAATAAAATTCAAATTTGGCGCCAAACTCTCTGGTGAATAAATGAATACTGACTGGGCTGGGGCACATAACAAATCACAATCACACTACGTTCTGGAGTAGTGAAAAGCGTTTTACTACGTTATTTGTGGAAAATACTTGTTATAGCTACGTATGCATCACAACATCTCAGAATGATGCGGAGAATGGAAGTGCTTTCCACACGAAAACGTAAGTAAATACGAAAACAGGCGAGAAAACATTGCGAAAACTAAATTACACTCAAGAAGATAGGTTAACTCTCAGCAAAAAAACTTTCTCATCAACATCGTTTGGTTGCAGATGACAAGCTACCTGTAATAATTAACACAAAAGTAGTCCAGAAAATTCATGCTCACCAAATGTAGAGGTATTTAAAAAAAGAAACGATCTGTTGTTTGAACTAATAATGCACATAATTTTATAATCATGTAACAAAATGTTCACACTGCAGAATAAATAAAAACCCACTGACGATGGCACAGTGGTGCCGAAACATGTTTGGGTACTGTGAAAATCGATGTTTTATTAACTGGCGGATCTCAAACCCCAAAAATTTTAACTGCAAACACGGCCAATACAAGGAGCTGCAAATCAAAAGATGGATACCAGTTTACCAATTCCGACAGCAGGTGTAAGCAGTGTGGCATCTGGCTCTCAAGATGACGTTCGGCATATACACTCATCAGCCAGAATATTATGACCACCAACCTACCTAATAGCCGGTATGTCAACCTTTGGCACTGATAACAGCGGCGACGCGTCGAGGCATGGAAGCAGTGATGCCTTGGTAGGCCGCTGGAGGAAGTTGGCACCACATCGGCACAAAAAAATTACCTAATTCTCATAAATTCTGGCGAGGGGGGTGACAAGCTCTGACGTCACGTTCAGTCACATCCTAGATGTATTTGATTGGGTTCAAATCTGGCGAGTTGGTGCCAGCACATTATTTGTAACTCGCCACTGTGTTTCTTGAACCACTGCCACACACTCTCCGCCTTGTGACATGGCGCACGATCTTGGTGAAAAATGCTGCTGCCATCAGCAAACATGAACCTCATGAAAGGGCGTACGTGGTCTTCAACCAGTGTATGATACAGTTTGGCCGCCACGGTGCCTTGGAAGAGCTCTACTGGACCCAAGAATGCCCACGTGAATGTTCCCCAGAACATGATGAAACCGTCAGGTTGTTTTCGTCCTGGTATCAAGGGGCTATTTCCCAGTAAGACAACAGATTCACGCTCTCCCATCGGCATGGTGAAGAAGGTATCGGGATTCATCAGACCACGCAATGCTCTCCCACTGCGTCAATGCCCAGTGATAGTGGTCCCGTGCCCATTTCAGTCGTAGTTGCCAATGTCGTGATGTTAAGATAGGGTCGTCGATTGCGGAGGTCCTTCAAAAATGGTTCAAATGGCTCTGAGCACTATGGAACTTAACTTCTCAGGTCATCAGTCCCCTGGAACTTAGAACTACTTAAACCTAACTAACCTCAGAACATCACACACATCCATGCCCGAGGCAGGATTCGAACCTGCGCCAGCAGCGGTCGCTCGGTTCCAGACTGTAGCGCCTAGAACCGCACGGCCACCCCTTTTCTACACATGGACAGCATGGTCTCTGATACTACATGCAACAAGCGTGTGTCTAACAGTCATTCCTCACGAGGTGACGCTGCTATCGCCTGGACTGGTTTATGTTGATAGTAGGTCGGTGGTCATAATCTTGTGGCTGATTAATGTATAGGGCCATCGTTACACACTATTGTGACTAGAAAAGGCTGTACGAAGTAGTACAATTATTGTATTCCACGACATTCCGACGTCAAGTGTATGAAACTGTAATAATGAGCATATCTACACTATCTAACCAAAAAGTATTCAGAGATCTCCGTAAAATATACACTACATCTACATCTACATCTACATGATTACTCTGCAATTTTCATTTAAGTGCTTGGGAGAGGGTTCATCGAACCACAATCATACTATCTCTCTACCATTCCACTCCCGAACAGCGCGCGGGAAAAACGAACACCTAAACCTTTCTGTTCGAGCTCTGATTTCTCTTATTTTATTTTGATGATCATTCCTACCTACGTAGGTTGGGCTCAACAGAATATTTTCGCATTCGGAAGAGAAAGTTGGTGACTGAAACTTCGTAAATAGATCTCGCCGGGACGAAAAACGTCTTTGCTTTAATGACTTCCATCCCAACCCGCGTATCATATCTGCCCCACTCTCTCCCCTACTACGTGATAGTACAAAACGAGCTGCCCTTTTTTGCACCCTCTCGATGTCCTCCACCAATCCCACCTGGTAAGGATCCCACACCGCGCAACAGTATTCTAACAGAGGACGAACGAGTGTAGTGTAAACTGTCTCTTTAGTGGACTTGATGCATCTTCTAAGTGTTCTGGCCATTAAAATTGCTACACCAAGAAGAAATGCAGATGGTAAACGGGTATTCATTGGACAAATATATTATACTAGAACTGACATGTGATTACATTTTCACGCAATTAGGGTGCATAGATCCTGAGAAATCAGTACCCATAAAACCACCTCTGGCTGTAATAACGGCCTCGATACGCCTGGGCATTGAGTCAAACAGAGCTTGGATGCCGTGTGCAGCTTCAACATGATACCACAGTTCATCAAGAGTAGTGACTGGCGTATTGTGACGAGCCAGTTGCTCGGACACCATTGATCAGACGTTTTCCATTGGTGAGAGATCTGGAGAATGTGCTGGCCAGGGCAGCAGTCGAACATTTTCTGTATCCAGAAAGGCCCGTACAGGACCTGCAATATGCGGTCGTGTGCTCCCTGCCGCCGTTGGATAAGCAGCTGCAGCAGTAAGTCGTATACTCCTAGTTCACTCATTTGTTACATAGTTTAATTCTTAATTTCTTTGCGTGTTTTTGGTACTTGCATTGTTTAATTCATAAATTTCGGGCGTATTATAGTATTTGAGAGTTGTAGCATCGCGTTTTAGTACCTGAATTGTGTAAAATCACGTAGTCTCCTTCCGCCGCCGAGCAGTGTGTCAGCAGTGCGCAAGTAGCAGCATTACTGCATTTACTAGGCAATCTTGTATTTTAATAACCGTTTAAATTTTGTGTCGATTTGTTTGCGCTCTCTGTAGATTAGTTCAGACGTTCTTTGCACAACAGTTTTTAGCACGGATAGGGACTGCAACTGCTGTGTTCGGATGCAGGCTGAGTTGGAATCCCTTGGCAGTGTTGGCTTCGGTCACACAGCCTGAGGCTGTTGTCAATGGGCATCACTGTGGGGGTCCGGATGGGGGTTTGTCGGGGACGGCCAGCTCGTCCCACGCATCCCCCGATCGAACTACGACTCTGGTTGCCCGGGATACTGCCCGCATTGAGGCTGATCCCTCACCTGTGGTAGAGTGGGAGGTCGTCTCAAGGTGTGGCAGGGGGCGAAAGACATTCTGGAGGGCTGAACGGAAGGCCTCTCCAGTTTGTCTGACGAACCGGTTTCAGGCTCTGTCCCAAGCTGATACTGATCTTCGGCCTGACATTGCTGCTTGTCCTGTTCCAGAGGTTGCCCCTCTGTCTGCAAGATCCGGGCGGTCATAAAGGGTGGGCTTACTGGTAGTTGGGAGCTCCAACGTCAGGCGCGTAATGGGGCCTCTTAGGGATATGGCAGCAAGAGAGGGGAAGAAAACCAATGTGCACTCCGTGTGCATACCGGGGGGAGTCATTCCAGATGTGGAAAGGGTCCTTTCGGATGCCATGAAGGGTACAGGGTGCACCCATCTGCAGGTGGTCGCTCATGTCGGCACCAATGATGTGTGTCGCTATGGATCGGAGGGAATCCTCTCTGGCTTCCGGCGGCTATCTGATTTGGTGAAGACTGCCAGTCTCGCTAGCGGGATGAAAGCAGAGCTCACCATCTGCAGCATCGTCGACAGGACTGACTGTGGACCTTTGGTACAGAGCCGAGTGGAGGGTCTGAATCAGAGGCTGAGACGGTTCTGCGACCGTGTGGGCTGCAGATTCCTCGACTTGCGCCATAGGGTGGTGGGGTTTCGGGTTCCGCTGGACAGGTCAGGAGAACACTACACGCAACAAGCGGCTACACGGGTAGCAGGGGTTGTGTGGCGTGGGCTGGGCGGTTTTTTAGGTTAGATGGCCTTGGGCAAGTACAGAAAAGGCAACAGCCTAAACGGGTGCGGGGCAAAGTCAGGACATGCGGGGACCAAGCAGCAATCGGTATTGTAATTGTAAACTGTCGAAGCTGCGTTGGTAAAGTACCGGAACTTCAAGAGCTGATAGAAAGCACCGAAGCTGAAATCGTTATAGGTACAGAAAACAGGCTGAAACCAGAGATAAATTCTGCCGAAATTTTTACAAAGGTACAAACGATGTTTAGAAAGGATAGATTGCATGCAACCGGTGGTGGAGTGTTCGTCGCTGAGTAGTAGTTTATCCTGTAGTGAAGTAGAAGTGGATACTTCCTGTGAATTATTATGGGTGGAGGTTACACTCAACAACAGAGCTAGGTTAATAATTGGCTTCTTTTACCGACCTCCCGACTCAGCAGCATTAGTGGCAGAACAACTGAGAGAAAATTTGGAATACGTTTCACATAAATTTTCTCAGCGTGTTATAGTCTTAGGTGGAGATTTCAATTTACCAGATATAGACTGGGACACTCAGATGTTTAGGACGGGTGGTAGGGACAGAGCATCGAGTGACATTATACTGAGTGCAGTATCCGAAAATTACCTCGAGCAATTAAACAGAGAACCGACTCGTGGAGATAACATCTTGGACCTACTGATAACAAACAGACCCGAACTTTTCGACTCTGTATGTGCAGAACAGGGAATCAGTGATCATAAGGCCGTTGCAGCATCCCTGAATATGGAAGTTAATAGGAATATCAAAAAAGGGAGGAAGGTTTATCTGTTTAGCAAGAGTAATAGATGGCAGATTTCAGACTACCTAACAGATCAAAACGAAAATTTCTGTTCCAACACTGACAATGTTGAGTGTTTATGGAAAAAGTTCAAGGCAATCGTAAAATGCGTTTTAGACAGGTACGTGCCGAGTAAAACTGTGAGGGACGGGAAGAATCCACCGTGGTACAACAACAAAGTTAGGAAACTACTGCGGAAGCAAAGAGAGCTTCACTCCAAGTTAAACGCAGCCAAAACCTCTCAGACAAACAGGAGCTAAACGATGTCAAAGTTAGCGTAAGGAGGGCTATGCGTGAAGCGTTCAGTGAATTCGAAAGTAAAATTCTATGAACCGACTTGACAGAAAATCATAGGAAGTTCTGGTCTTACGTTAAATCAGTAAGTGGCTCGAAACAGCATATCCAGACACTCCGGGATGATGATGGCATTGAAACAGAGGATGACACGCGTAAAGCTGAAATACTAAACACCTTTTTCCAAAGCTGCTTCACAGAGGAAGATCGCACTGCAGTTCCTTCTCTAAATCCTCGCACAAACGAAAAAATGGCTGACATCGAAATAAGTGTCAAAGGAATAGAAAAGCAACTGGAATCACTCAACAGAGGAAAGTCCACTGGACCTGACGGGATACCAATTCGATTCTACACAGAGTACGCGAAAGAACGTGCCCCCCTTCTAACAGCCGTGTATCGCAAGTCTATAGAGGAACGGAAGGTTCCAGATGATTGGAAAAGAGTCCCAGTCTTCAAGAAGGGTCGTCGAGCAGATGCGCAAAACTATAGACCTATATCTCTGACGTCGATCTGTTGTAGAATTTTAGAACATGTTTTTTGCTCGAGTATCATGTCGTTTTTGGAAACCCAGAATCTACTATGTAGGAATCAACATGGATTCCGGAAACAGCGATCGTGTGAGACCCAACTCGCTTTATTTGTTCATGAGACCCAGAAAATATTAGATACAGGCTCCCAGGTAGATGCTATTTTTCTTGACTTCCGGAAGGCGTTCGATACAGTTCCGCACTGTTGCCTGATAAACAAAGTAAGAGCCTACGGAATATCAGACCAGCTGTGTGGCTGGATTGAAGAGTTTTTAGCAAACAGAACACAGCATGTTGTTATCAATGGAGAGACGTCTACAGACGTTAAAGTAACCTCTGGCGTGCCACAGGGGAGTGTTATGGGACCATTGCTTTTCACTATATACGAGGGCAGTTCAATAAGTAATGCAACACATTTTTTTTCTCGGCCAATTTTGGTTTAAAAAACCGGAAATTTCTTGTGGAATATTTTCAAACATTCCCGCTTCGTCTCGTATAGTTTCATTGACTTCCGACAGGTGGCAGCGCTGTACGGAGCTGTTAAAATGGCGTCTGTAACGGATGTGCGTTGCAAACAACGGGCAGTGATCGAGTTTCTTTTGGCGGAAAACCAGGGCATCTCAGATATTCATAGGCGCTTGCAGAATGTCTACGGTGATCTGGCAGTGGACAAAAGCACGGTGAGTCGTTGGGCAAAGCGTGTGTCATCATCGCCGCAAGGTCAAGCAAGACTGTCTGATCTCCCGCGTGCGGGCCGGCCGTGCACAGCTGTGACTCCTGCAATGGCGGAGCGTGCGAACACACTCGTTCGAGATGATCGACGGATCACCATCAAACAACTCAGTGCTCAACTTGACATCTCTGTTGGTAGTAGTCGTCCGCCGCTCGTGGTCTCGCGGTAGCGTTCTCGCTTCCCGAGCACGGGGTCCCGGGTTCGATTCCCGGCGGGGTCAGGGATTTTCACCTGCCTCGAGATGACTGGGTGTTTGTGTTGTCCTCATCATTTCATCATCATCCAGGAAAGTGGCGAAATTGGACTGAGCAAAGATTGGGTAATTGTACGGGCGCTGATAACCACGCAGTTGAGCGCCCCACAAACCAAACATCATCATCATCTGTTGGTAGTGCTGTCACAATTGTTCACCAGTTGGGATATTCAAAGGTTTGTTCCCGCTGGGTCCCTCGTTGTCTAACCGAACAACATAAAGAGCAAAGGAGAACCATCTGTGCGGAATTGCTTGCTCGTCATGTGGCTGAGGGTGACAATTTCTTGTCAAAGTTTGTTACAGGCGATGAAACATGGGTTCATCACTTCGAACCGGAAACAAAACGGCAATCAATAGAGTGGCGCCACACCCACTCCCCTACCAAGAAAAAGTTTAAAGCCATACCCTCAGCCGGTAAAGTCATGGTTACAGTCTTCTGGGACGCTGAAGGGGTTATTGTGTTCGATGTCCTTCCCCATGGTCAAACGAACAACTCTGAAGTGTATTGTGCTACTCTTCAGAAATTGAAGAAACGACTTCAGCGTGTTCGTAGGCACAAAAATCTGAACGAACTTCTCTTTCTTCATGACAACGCAAGACCTCACACAAGTCTTCGCACCCGAGAGGAGCTCACAAAACTTCAGTGGACTGTTCTTCCTCGTGCACTCTACAGCCCCGATCTCGCACCGTCGGATTTCCATTTGTTTGACCCAATGAAGGACGCAATCCGTGGGAGGCACTACGCGGATGATGAAGAAGTTATTGATGCAGTACGACGTTGGCTCCGACATCGACCAGTGGAATGGTACCGTGCAGGCATACAGGCCCCCATTTCAAGATGGTGTAAGGCCGTAGCATTGAATGGAGATTACGTTGAAAAATAGTGTTGTGTAGCTAAAAGATTGGGGAATAACCTAGTGTATTTCAATGCTGAATAAAACAACCCCTGTTTCAGAAAAAAATGTGTTGCATTACTTATTGAACTGCCCTCGTATATAAATGACCTAGTAGATAGTGTTGGAAGTTCCATGCGGCTTTTCGCGGATGATGCTGTAGTATACAGAGAAGTTGCAGCATTAGAAAATTGTAGCGAAATGCAGGAAGATCTGCAGCGGATAGGCACTTGGTGTAGGGACTGGCAACTGACCCTTAACATAGACAAATGTATTGTATTGCGAATACATAGAAAGAAGGATCCTTTGTTGTATGATTATGTGATAGCAGAACAAACACTGGTAGCAGTTACTTCTGTAAAATATCTGGGAGTATGCGTGCGGAACGATTTGAAGTGGAATGATCATATAAAATTAATTGTTGGTAAGGCGGGTACCAGGTTGAGATTCATTGGGAGAGTCCTTAGAAAATGTAGTCCATCAACAAAGGAGGTGGCTCACAAAACACTCGTTCGACCTATACTTGAGTATTGCTCATCAGTGTGGGATCCGTACCAGATCGGGTTGACGGAGGAGATAGAGAAGATCCTAAGAAGAGCGGCGCGTTTCGTCACAGGGTTATTTGGTAACCGTGACAGCGTTACGGAGATGTTTAACAAACTCAATTGGCAGACTCTGCAAGAGAGGCGCTCAGCTTGCTCGCCAGGTTTCGAGAGAGTGCGTTTCTGGATGAGGTATCGAATATATTGGTTCCCCCTACTTATACCTCCCGAGGAGATCACGAATGTAAAATTAGAGAGATTAGAGCGCGCACGGAGGCTTTCAGACAGTCGTTCTTCCCGCGAACCATACGCGACTGGAACAGGAAAGGGAGGTAATGACAGTGGCACGTAAAGTGCCCTCCGCCACACACCGTTCGGTGGCTTGCGGAGTATAAATGTAGATGTAGATGTAGATGTAGATCCTGCTGAAATGTAGGGTTTCGCAGGGATCCAATGAAGGGTAGAGCCACCGGTCGTAACACATCTGAAATGTAACGTCCACTGTTCAAAGTGTCGTTAGTGCGAACAAGAAGTGACCGAGACGTGTAACCAATGGCACCCCGTTCCATCACGCCGGGTGATACGCCAGTACGGCGATGACAAATACACGCTTCCAATGTGCGTTCATCGCGATGTCGCCAAACACGGATGCGACCACCATTATGCTGTAAACACTACCTGGATTCATCCGACAAAATGACGTTTTGCCATTCGTGCACCCAGGTTTGTGGTTGAGTACACCATCGCAGGCGCTCCTGTCTGTGATGCAGCGTCAAGGGTAACCGCAGCCATGGTCTCCGAGCTGATAGTCCATGCTGCTGCAAACGTCGTCGAACTGTTCGTGCAGATGGTTGTTGTCTTGTAAACGTCCCCATCTGTTCGCTCAGGAATCGAGACGTGGCTGCACGATCCGTTACAGCCATGCAGATAGGATGCCTGTCACCTCGACTGCTAGTGATACGAGGCCGTTGGGTTCCAGCACGGCGTTCCGTATTACCCTCTTGTCCGCAGCTCGTGGTCGTGCGGTAGCGTTCTCGCTTCCCACGCCCGGGTTCCCGGGTTCGATTCCCAGCGGGGTCAGGGATTTTCTCTGCCTCGTGATGACTGGGTGTTGTGTGCTGTCCTTAGGTTAGTTAGGTTTATGTAGTTCTAAGTTCTAGGGGACTGATGACCATAGATGTTAAGTCCCATAGTGCCCAGAGCCATTTGAACCAAGCCATTTTCGTATTACCCTCCTGAACCCACCGATTCCATATTCTGCTAACAGTCATTAGATCTCGACCAACGGGAGCACCAATGTCGCCTATACGATAAACCGCAATCGCGATAGGTTACAATCCGACCTTTATCAAAATCGGAAACGTGATGGTAAGCATTTCTCCTCCTTACACGAGGCAACACAACAACGTTTCACCAGGCAACGCCGGTCAACTGCTGCTTCTGTATGAGAAATCGGTTGGAAACTTTCCTCATGTCAGCACGTTGTAGGTGTCGCCACCGGCGCCAACCTTGTGTGAATGCTCTGAAAAGCTAATCATTTGCATATCACAGCATCTTCTTGCTGTCGGTTAAATTTCGCGTCTGTAGCACGTTATCCTCGTGGTGTAGCAATTTTAATAGCCAGTAATGTAGATTTAGCGTCTATATGTCAGAGATGGACACTCCGGTATAAAACGAGGTGGAGAACATTGTGTTGTCGCAGTAACAGCAGAATTGGTCGATCAAGAGCTCAGTGACTTCGAACGTCGACTAGTCATTGGCTGTTACTTCAATAACAAACCTATCAGGGATATTTCAACCCTTCTAAAGCTGACCAAGTCGATTTTTCGTGATTTGGTTGCGAAGCGGGAACTTGAGGGAACGACCGCACTGAACCATGGCCAGGTAGGCCTCGTGTACAGAAGTATAGAGACCGTCGAGCACTACGAAGGGTGGTTATAAAAACTCGCTTGAAATCAGCAGGAGGAATCAGTCTTGAGTTTCAAAGTGCTATCACCATGACTGGCGTAGGGAGTTAAAAAAATGGGTGCAGTGGTCGACTAGCTGTTCATAAGCCACACATTGCGATAATCAGTGCTAAGCCAAAATTGAGTTGATGTAAAGAGCGACGCCGTTGGTCAGTGGACGACTGTAAACGAGTGATTTGGAGTAATGAATAACGTTACATCTCATGGAAATCCGATGGAAGGGCTTGGGTTTAGCGAATACCTGGAGAACATTACCTGCCATCGTGTGTAGTGAAAAAGAGTGAAGTTGGAGAAGGTGGTGTTATGTTGTGAGGGACTTTTCCGTGGTTAGGACGCGATTCCCTTATTGCTCTCAAGAAAACCCTAATGCGGGAGAGTATTCTCAATTTATAATACTTCAACAGGTTGATTTACAAATTTACAGCAGATCTAAAAAATATTTTAATTAAGTAATACGTTGTATGCTTTACTTGACAAGTGTGAATAATGAAGAGACAGTCCAAGCACTTGAACCTTCCAATCAGACAACACTTACATACAGCTGCCAGCCTAGAGAAGAGGCTCTCAGTAATCACATGGCAAATATGTAGGGGGTCTGCCAACGAATTTTGGAACCAAAAACGTACGGTCTATCCGGGAAGCCAATATATCTACTAGGATTCAATGTACACTACTGGCCATTAAAATTGCTACACCACATAGATGACGTGCTACAGACGCGAAATTTAACCGACAGGAAGAAGATTCTGTGGTACGCTTTTCAGAGCATTCACACAAAGTTGGCGCTGGTGGCGACGCTTACAACGTGCTAACATGAGGAAAGTTTCCCACCGATTTCTCATACACAAGCAGCAGTTGACCGGCCTTGCCTGGTGAAACGTTGTTGTGATGCCTCGTGCAAGGAGGAGAAATGCACGTCTCGGTCACTTCTTGTTCGCACTAACGACACTTTGAACAGTGGACGTTTCCGACTTCGATAAAGATCGGATTCTAGCCTATCACGATTGCGGTTTATCGTATCGCGACATTGCTGCTCGCGTTGGTCGAGATCCAATGACTGTTAGCAGAATATGGAATCGGTGTGTTCAGGAGGTTAATACGGAACGCCGTGCTGGATCCCAATGGCCTCGTATCACTAGCAGTCGAGGTGACAGGCATCCTATCTGCATGGCTGTAACGGATCGTGCAGCCACGTCTCGATTCCTGAGTGAACAGATGGGGGCGTTTACAAGACAACAACCATCTGCACGAACAGTTCGACGACGTTTGCAGCAGCATGGACTATCAGCTCGGAGACCATGGCTGCGGTTACCCTTGACGCTGCATCACAGACAGGAGCGCCTGCGATGGTGTACTCAACCACAAACCTGGGTGCACGAATGGCAAAACGTCATTTTGTCGGATGAACCCAGGTAGTGTTTACAGCATCATGATGGTCGCATCCGTGTTTGGCGACATCGCGATGAACGCACATTGGAAGCGTGTATTTGTCATCGCCGTACTGGCGTATCACCCGGCGTGATGGAACGGGGTGCCATTGGTTACACGTCTCGGTTACTTCTTGTTCGCACTAACGACACTTTGAACAATGGACGTTACATTTCACATGTGTTACGACCCGTGGCTCTACACTTCATTGGATCCCTGCGAAACCCTACATTTCAGCAGGATAATGCACGACCGCATGTTGCAGGTCCTGTACGGGCCTTTCTGGATACAAAAAATGTTCGACTGCTGTCCTGGCCAGCACATTCTCCAGATCTCTCACCAACTGAAGACGTCTGGTTACTGGTGGCCGAGCAACTGGCTCGTCACAATACGCCAGTCACTACTCTTGAAGAACTGTGGTATCGTGTTGAAGCTGCATGGGCAGCTGTACCTGTACACGCCATCCAAGCCTGTTTGCCTCAATGCCCACGCATATCAAGGCCGTTATTACGGCCAGAGGTGGTTGTTCTGGGTACCGATTTCTCAGGATCTATCTACCCAAATTGTGTGAAAATGTAATCACATGTCAGTTTTAGTATAATATATTTGTCCAATGAATACCCGTTTATCATCAGCTTTTCTTCTTGATGTAGCAATTTTAATGGCCAATAGTGTAGCTGTGTATAAGAATTACACACAAGCCCTGAAATATTTGTGTCAGTTTGATGCACATATTATGTATACCAGGTAAGTCACCTTGTGTATCAGTTTGATAACATGCCAGCCAATGTGTTAAAGAAAGCCATGTATTCCATACTTTCATACTGGCAAGGAGAACGCGCCTACTTGCCATCACTGACTTCGTCCAGATTTGTGACATACACAAGGTTCAGCCAGAAATGAAAGTGACGGAAGGGGGAACACCTTATGGCCAACTGTGTAGGAAAAATAATTTTTTTGGCGAGGGTTTGGCGGGCATGAGCCACTTATGTTAGCATTGTTTTCAGGCAGCGATTTCCTCTGCGGAAATATTACAGAGCGATAATCCGATGGTCGTGGTGTGGCGTTCCAATTTGGAAACCTGTTATTTCAAGTTTTTTCTTTATTTATAGCGCAAATAAACCGAAATAATGCTAGTTACTCGAGTTATCAACTATTCTTCAGAATTCTCCTGTAGCTTTTGCTCTCTTCTTGTCTGTGCTGCTTATCTCCCAAGTTTCACTTCCGTACAAGGCAGACTACTTTCACAAAACACTTCCTAACTGTTAAATTTATATTAGATGTTTTCTGCCCAAATAGCAAAATTCATCTACTGATTATAGTGTTTGATTTCCTAATCTCAATAACTCAGCATAGCCTTATTAAATTCCATTACTTTCCATTATCCTTATTTTACTTTTGTTGATATTCAAACAATGGAAAGGACAGGATGGAATAACGAAAACGTTATCAAAAGCATAGACTGCTACTCACCATATAGAGGAGACGCTGAGTCGCAGAGAGGTACAACAACAAGACTGCTATACTTTTGAACTTTCGGCCAAAGGGCCTTCTTCTAAAGTAGAAAACACACAAACATTCACACAACCACAACTCACACACAGATGACGACTGTCTTTGGCCGCTGAGACCGCGCTGTGTTCATCTTCGTCTTATAAACACTTTTCATTCGAACCCAGCAGAACACCTCTGGGCTGAGATAGAATGTCAATTTTGCTCCAGACCCAAACGTCTAACTACTTTCTCTGGTTTTGGCTCTCGAGGAAGAATGTGCTGCCATTCCTCCACAGGAAATGTCCCCAGCAGAGTTCAGTATGATTAGATAGTGTACATAGACCCACATACCAGGCAAGCCACTGTATAGTTAATGCCGGAGGGTACTTTAAGCATTGCTATTCTACTTGCGAATGCGTCGAAAATTATTATTTCCTGTATGCCTTTCTGATTTGTTGAGATGTATTAGTTGTAAACATGAGGGGAAAAGTAAAGATGTCAGTGACCCTAAAAGCAGGAAAATCATAGCTTAGAGAAACGTGGCATTTCATCTCAGAAGTGACATAAGCACTAATCCTTTGAACTGCACTGTATGAGAGGTGTATCTCAGTTCGAGTGATATTGCTGCCGACAGCGTCAATCGCCGTTGTCGATAACCCTATGGGTGTCACAGTTCACTGTCGACTGACGCTGACTGTCACCGGGCTCATGAGTCACGATGGAGAGTCTCACTCAACAGCTGAGTGGGCGAGCAGCGTCATCTCCGCAGCCACACTGTGGGGAACCTGTTCGCCTCGATGTGGGGTACACAAGCTAGCTACGCGCGAAGGGAGCTACTGTGCTGCGCACCCTTCCAGCCACACGTTTCCATTTGTGCAGGAAAATCAATGATTCATCATTACCACTCGCTGCTCTCATTTACAGGGCTGCTGCACGTGTACGGTACAGCGGAGTCTCATTCGAGAGGAGAGGATTGCAAATCGCCTCTCGGTTGGCGTCAACATAGTGCCCACCCATGCTGAGTTCGGAACGACTCGCGTAGTGTTGCTCTTTCATTTTCTTATAATTTTATGACACAATCAGATGAGAATTTTACAGTGAAATATATGAGTAGGACGTCTGACAATATCGAACATACATTTGGAAAGAATAATTTAAAAATCATATCCTGAACGACAAAGAGTAATAAAACATACATTATATAGACATAAATTACCGAAGTTTATAATATTTCAAGCCACGACTGTGGTGCGCAATATACAGGGTTATTACAAATGATTGAAGCGATTTCACAGCTCTACAATAACTTTATTATTTGAGATATTTTCACAATGCTTTGCACACACATACAGAAACTCAAAAAGTTTTTTTAGGCATTCACAAATGTTCGATATGTGCCCCTTTAGTAATTCGGCAGACATCAAGCCGATAATCAAGTTCCTCGGCGCAGAATGTCCCCATCAATGAGTTCGAAAGCATCGTTGATGCGAGCTCGCAGTTCTGGCACGTTTCTTGGTAGAAGAGGTTTAGACACTGAATCTTTCACATAACCCCACAGAAAGAATTCGCATGGGGTTAAGTCGGGAGAGCGTGGAGGCCATGACATGAATTGCTGATCATGATCTCCACCACGACCGATCCATCGGTTTTCCAATCTCCTGTTTAAGAAATGCCGAACATCATGATGGAAGTGCGGTGGAGCACCATCCTGTTGAAAGATGAAGTCGGCGCTGTCGGTCTCCAGTTGTGGCATGAGCCAATTTTCCAGCGTGTCCAGATACACGTGTCCTGTAACTTTTCTTTCGCAGAAGAAAAAAGGGGCCGTAAACTTTAAACCGTGAGATTGCACAAAACACATTAACTTTTGGTGAATTGCGAATTTGCTGCACGAATGCGTGAGGATTCTCTACCGCCCAGATTCGCACATTGTGTTTGTTCACTTCACCAGTAAGAAAAAATGTTGCTTTATCACCGAAAACAAGTCTCGCGCTGAACGCATCCTCTTCCATGAGCTGTTGCACTGCGTCGAAAATTCAAAGCGTTTGACTTTGTCATCGGGTATCAGGGCTTGTAGCAATTGTAAACGGTAAGGCTTCTGCTTTAGCCTTTTCCGTAAGATTTTCCAAACCGTCGGCTGTGGTACGTTTAGCTCCCTGCTTGCTTTATTCGCCGACTTCCGCGGGCTACGCGTGAAACTTGCCCGCACGCGTTCAACCGTTTCTTCGCTCACTGCAGGCCGACCCGTTGATTTCCCCTTACAGAGGCATCCAGAAGCTTTAAACTGCGCATACCATCGTCGAATGGAGTTAGCAGTTGGTGGATCTTTGTTGAACTTCGTCCTGAAGCGTCGTTGCACTGTTATGACTGACTGATGTGAGTGCATTTCAAGCACGACATACGCTTTCTCGGCTCCTGTCGCGATTTTGTCTCACTGCGCCCTCGAGCGCTCTGGCGGCAGAAACCTGAAGTGCGGCTTCAGCCGAACAAAACTTTATGAGTTTTTCTACGTATCTGTAGTGTGTCGTGACCATATGTCAATGAATGGAGCAACAGTGAATTTATGAAATCGCTTCAATCATTTGTAATAGCCCTGTATAAGCAAGACATTATATATGTTGAACCTGGACGATAGCGTACATAGAAAACACTTGAACACTTGATGATTCCTGGTCGGTGTTTCAATCTAGTGAGTGATGTTAGAGGCCAACGGCCTTGCCGCAGTGGTAACAGCAGTTCCCGTCAGATCATCGAAGTTAAGCACTGTCGGGCTGGGCTAGCACTTGGATGGGTGACCATCCGGAGGGGGGGGGGGGGTTGTGTGGGGAAGGAGACCAGACAGCGAGGTCATCGGTCTCATCGGATTAGGGAAGGAGGGGGAAGGAAATCGGCGGTACCCTTTCAAAGGAACCATCCCGGCATTTGCCTGGAGCGATTTAGGGAACTCACGGAAAACCTAAATCAGGATGGCCGGATGCGGTACTGAACCGTCGTCCTTCCGAATGCGAGTCCAGTGTCTAACCACTGCGCCACCTCGCTCGGTCGCTGACCATCCGGGCTGCCGAGCGCTGTTGGCAAGCGTGGTGCACTCAACCCTTGTGAAGCACACTGAGGAGCAACTTGATTGATAAGTAGCGGCTCCGGTCTCGGAAACTGACATACCACCGGGAGAGCGGTGTGCTGACCTCATGCCCCTCCATATCCGCATCCAGTGACGCCTATGGGCAGAGGATGACACGGCGGCTGCTCGGTACCGTTGGATCTTCATGGCCTGTTCGGGAGAAGTTCAGTTTAGTTTAGTTAGAGTGATGTTAGAGTGACATGAAGGAACGCGCAAAAGTGAATGCCATAAGCATTTTCCGGCACTTTCTACTATTTTTGTTGTGAGACAATAGGTTGTGTTTTATGCAGTGATTCTAAATATTACGAATTCTACACATTTAAGTGTTATATAATATATTAAAACTATTTGGAGAAAATTGTTAATTCTTCAGTTACAGAGTTTTGCGGTGAGTAAAATTCCGTATACTCGTCTTTTGAAAACTAGTTACATAAGACGTGGACAGTAAAACCATAATTCGTCGGTTGTACGCCATCTTACACCTTGAGCAGAAGTCCTTCATCACGGAAAATATGATACGTGCAGATAAACTGAGTTTCTTGATGTCTAAACACCTACTCTCAAAATGGAAATATGTATTAGTTTCCAGTAGTTTCTATTTCACAATGTATTTAGCTTGTAACTGGTTTTTGATCATACCTAGGCTTAATTTGATTTTACTTGCTGAACATTGGCGTGTGGGGGACGCTTTCAAATTTGAACAAAACATTTGTTCCTATGTAATGACCACGTAGTGCCCTGGAACATGTTTTCGCATTTGGAAAAAACCTTACCTATCTGGAGGAAATTTTGTAATTCCAGAAAAAAACCGTAACACTTACAAAGTAAATGCTGTCGTTTCAAAATGGAATAAGAAAATATATGAAACTTCAACTACAGAGCTGATAGAGGCGGAAGTCTGAAAATTATTCTCCCCTACTCCATACTGCGTAAAAACACTGTTTTAAGCGCACGTTTTGCAAAGGATGGTGATGTTTTGTTTGTTGGGGCGCTCAACTGCGCGGTCATCACCGACCGTACAAAGTCCCTATTTTCACACAGTCTAATTTTTTTTACACAATACAATTTAGCGAATGTCACGAATCATGATGATGATGATGATGACAACACAAACACCCTGTCCTCCGGCAAAGAAAAATCCTCAACCCGGACGGGAATCGAACCCAGGACCCCGTGATCCCGCGGCAGCAATGCTAGCCACTAGACCAAGAGCTGCGAAAATCTGGCAAACGAGAATCATGATATTGAATGCATTCAAAAACATTCAAAAATACGTGTTTTTAACATATCGCCTACTGCAAACCATGATGTATTTCGTTTTGTTATTCTTTACTCAAACATGTTCCGACACCCATGTGTCATTTTCACCGTGACCCAATTAAGTTCTGTAAAATTTTTGTAAATAGTTCATGGTTGTTTTTCTATTTTAGATCTAAAAGTTACAGCAAGGACATTCTTATTTTGTTTTGATTGTTCACTTGAAACTACATTAATTGCGAAGATTGGTTTGTACCGGCTGGCTTGCTTTTCCGCCTTGTTGTGTTTTGACAGTATATCATTCGTAAAATAGTCGGAAGAAATTGCTAAAAGAGATATTTTTGGACACATTTTCGAAAGCAGGAGCGACGAATGTTCTTCACTTACCTTTTCCGTCGTATTGTTAAGAATATACACCACTGCTCTTCTAGAAAAAGTATTCAAAAACAACTCTTTTAGAAATTTCTTTAGACTATTGTGCAAATGGCATTTTGTGAACCCAAAAAACGGCAGACCTGTACAAATCTATTTTGCCAATTAATCTAGTTTCAGTGATGAATTAAACAAATAAAGCTGCATATTTTGTAATCTTCTGGGCATGCTGCATAATAAATGTCTTTCAAGGACAACATATGTTTATATAACCAGTTAAGCAGGTATGAATATTATTTTTATTTGAACTCCAGCCTTATTTCGGCTATACAGCCGTTCCTGACTTCCATGCAATATCATCGTTTCTGTTTCTGTCTATTTGTTACTGATTATATTTTACGTAAGCTTACCAATAAAAATCGGTTTCGTAGTATGTTCTGACTTTGGTCACAAATAAATCTAAGTCTGTAGTTGACATTTAAGTTACAGCAGTTGTGACAGATGATCAGCGATTTTGTTATTGCTGTTGCTGTCTATTTGTTTACTGATTATATTATTTCATTGTTATTCTGTTAGTAATGAGTTGTGTGTCACTTTCTGTCATTTCGTTAATAATTATCAGCAATAAACTTAATTTCATTTGAAATTTTGTGACAGCAATTATGTCAGATGACTGGCAATATTGTATGGCCACGTCTGAACAAGATCCGCTTTACCTAGGTCAGCAGCATCTAAGTGGATCCCCACTATCATAGAGGTGATGTACGCATAACCCGCCAGACTGGACGACCGCAGGTGTTTGACGAACGGACATCATGACGCCTCTACAGAGCGTTGTGGAACAAAGACGATTTGCTATTACGTCAGCTCACCGCCGATTTGAATGGGCGGCGTAAAGAGCCCATTTATACCAGCACTGTATGGAGACAAACATACCGCGCAGACTTGAGCACTGACTCGTGTCATTTTGCTGACACTTCGATACAGATCTCGAAAACTGACATGACCTTGCGAACACCGTCACTGGCCTACTGAACAGCGGTCCGGTTAATCGCAGTTTCAGTTGCGTCGAGCTTATGGGAGGGTGAGAGTGTGAAGCTGTGGGGTCCAGCGTCTCAACTAGGATGTTTCCAGACACGAGAGCGCCCAGTTACGGTCTGGGCCGAGCTATGTTGACATCGTCGCAATATGACTAAAAACAGGTGCACGTTATGTTGACATTGCTGCAAGCCATATGTGTCCTCTTCTGGCATTAGAGTACCATTCATGGTGATATATTACAACAGAATAGTCCGACGCGTCACCGCTCCTTGGTTACGCACAAATGGCTTCAAGAACATTCCATTGAATTCACGGCTATGACTTGGCGACCACGTCATTCGATCTTAACCTATCGAGAATTTGCGGGATGTTGCTAATACCCACGTACGCTCTAAGAACACAGCACACATACAAACAGTTGTAGATAGCACTGAAAGGTACTTGGGTCAACATCTCTCGATAATGATTCCAACTCCTCGTAGTAACCACGTAGAGACAGCATTTTGGATTGTAGAAGGTGGAGTAATTTTGATTTTCAGGTGTGTTGTGTGTGTTACCCCTCTCCTGAAAAATTCAATTTTTAGACCTTCCCCCCCTTACGCGTTATCCGCCATCTTGGAAAGCCGCTAAGAGCGGGTAACGCACAAAGGGGAGAAAGTCTAAAACTTGGATTTTTCACTAGAGGAGTAATACATACAACATACCTGAAAATCAGAATTACCCACCTTTTGCGTCACAGTTCCTTTTTCAGAGCTGTCTCTAGTGGGCCATAGAGCCCACGCCCCGATGTGTTACGGCAGTAACGAGGGCTCGCCCCGGAGTGACATGGTATTACGTTCACATTCAGTGCTCCTCCATGACTTTTGGCCACTAAATGAATTTCTGGATAGCTGGATATACAGGGTGATTATAATTAAAGTTAATCTTTCAAACCGCTGTAGAAATAACACCACTGGTCAGTATGAGGTCAAATTGCAACGGAATATTATCGGAGAAGAAAAATAAATAGTTACAAAATGTAGCAACAGGTGGCGCTGTAAGCATCATACTCTAATAGTGGTCGACTACAAATGGCGAATTAATCATACAACAATGCCTAAGGTGTACGTTTAGCGTTAAACAAACTCTACTACTCAGTGTGCGTGGGTATACAGGTGTGATACTGTTAGTTATGTAAGACCATCCATCACGGCAAGGTCATATCACATCGGATGGGAAAAATCGGTTTTTGTCATGAGGCCAAAAATCGCATAAAAAGCATCACTCACATCGGTTTTTAATTGTCCTGAGGCCAAAAACCGCATAAAAAGCTTCAGTCACATCGGTTTTTAATTGTTCCACAACTGATCAAAGTTTTTCTGGGTTCACGTTCACAATGTGTTGCGCAATGCGTGCCTTCAGTGCAGCTAAGTTTGCAATCGGAACACTGAACACAACACCTTTCACATATCCCCACAGCCAGAAGTCACACGGAATAAGATCAGGTGATCGGGACGGCCAGGCTGTAGGGAAATGGCGGCTGATAATTCTAGCATTACCGAAATAGCGCTTCAGCAGCTGCTTAACTGGATTTTCAATATGCGGAGGTGCGCCATCCTGCATAAAAATAATCCCTTCCACACTTCCACGCTGTTGGAGAGCTGGAATGACGTGGTTGCGCAAAAGACACTCATAGCGCTTACCAGTGACGGTACAGTTAACAGGACCGGAAGCACCTGTCTCTTCGAAAAAAAATACGGCACTATGATAAATGATGTCGTAAACCTACACCACACAGTGATATCTTCAGGATGAAGTGGTACTCGTTGATTTGGGTGTGGATTTTCCGTTGCCCATATTCGACAATTCTATATATTGACAAATCCTGTCAGATGGAAGTGGGCTTCGTCTGTCCACAAAATCGTCCACGGCCAATCATTGCCCTCTTCCATGCGAGAAAGAAATTCTAAAGCAAAGGTCTCTCTTACTGGCTGATCAACAGGAAGCAACTCGTGCACATGCGTACTTTTGAATGGATAGCAAAGAAGGATGTTTCGCAGGATTTTACGCACCGTGCTCACGGGTATGTCCAATGTTCGGGCAATTCTCCGTGCACTACACCTGTGCACACCACAATTCGTCTCCTTCTGCACTGCTGTGGCCACTGCTTCCATTGAAGTCGAATCAATTCGTTTTCTTCCTCTACCAGGTTGCACACCAAAAGAACCCGTCTTTTCGCATTTCCGAATCATTTTCTCCAGACCCACGGCAGTCATCGGACCAACGCCGTTTTTTCAAACCCTTCAGTGTCCGGAACTTCTGCAGAGCGACGTGTGCACAGTCAGCATTCTTGTAATACAGCTTTACAAGCAGAGCGCTATCCTGCATTGGGACAGTCATGGCGAACGTCGCAGACACGAAAGAATGAAAAGCCGTGTACACGGCGTGTTTATACCAACTTCAGTGGGTCGCGCACATGACAGGTGTTTTCATTTACGTATTCTGACACATACTGCGCTATCTATTGATCAATTTTCACACTACGATATTCTGCCCAGTGATGTTATTTCTACAGCGTTTCGAAAATTTAACTTGAATTATAGTCACCCTGTACATTTAAGTACCGCACCTCCGAAATGTACCGAGCGTGGTGGCGCAGTGGTTAGACACTGGACTCGCATTCGGGAGGACGACGGTTCAATCCCGCGTCCGGCCATCCTGATTTAGGTTTTCCGTGATTTCCCTAAATCACTCTAGGCAAATGCCGGGATGGTTCCTCTGAAAGGGCACGGCCGACTTCCTCCCCAATCCTTCCCTAATCCGATGAGACCGATGACCACGCTGTCTGGTCTCCTTCCCCAAACCAACCAACCAACCTCCGAAATGTACGTCCAGTATCTTAATCACTGCGTCACCTCGGGCAGTCCCTCCTCAAGTTAGCTATCTCATTCAAGATTCGCTCTGCCTAAACATGAGATGAACGATACTCTCGTTTGTGTTAGCTCAAGGGTTTATCCTATCTTGGGGGTATTCTGCAAAAAAAGACATTCGAACTCCTCTCAGGTTCAACCGATCCGTATCAGCAACGGTGACCGAAAACTTTCGACATAGGAAGTCACCCTCGTGAGGAACGGCAGTAGGAACCACTTCATCAAAGACACATAACGTGTAGTTTTTACAGTACACCCAAAAGATAGGATAAGCCCTTGGGTCAACACACAAGAGAATACCGTTGACCTCACGTTTAGGCAGAGCGAATCTTGAATGAGATAGCTAACTTGGGAAGGGACTGATTGAGGTGACGCAGTGATTAAGGCCTGTAATTAAAAAAGCGTCACGATGATCTCTCCATTGGCAAAAGATTCTGGAATAGTCCCCCATTCGGATCTCCTGGATGGGACTGCTAAGGGGGAGGTGACCATGTCAAAAAGATTGGTCAACGAAAGGACAACGTTCTACAAGTCGGGGCGTGGAATGTCAGAAATTTGAAAGTGATAGGAAGCTACAAAATCTGAAACGGGAAATGCAAAGGCTCAATCTAGATACTGTAGAGGTCAGTGGAGCGAAGTGGAAAGAAGACAAGGATTTCTGGCCAGATGAGTATAGGGTAAAATCAACAGCAGCATAAAATTGTATAACAGGAGTAGGATTCGTTAGGAATAGAAAGATAGGGCACAGAGTGTGTTACTGTGAACAGTTCAGTGACAGGGTTGCTCTTACCAGAATTGACAGCAAACCAACACCGACAACAATAGTTCAGGTATACATGTCGACGTCGCAAGCTGAAGACGAAGAGATAGAGAAAGTGTATGAGGCTATTGAACGGGTAACACAGTATGTAAAGGGGGATGAAAATCTAATAGTCATGGGGGACTAGAATGCAGTTGTAGGGGAAGGAGTAGAAGAAAAGGTTACAGGAGAATATGTGCTTGGGACAAGGAATGAGAGAGGAGGAAGAGTGAGTTCTGTAACAAGTTTCAGCTAGTAATAGCTAATAACCTGTTCAAGAATCACAAGCGGAGGAGGTATACTTGGAAAAGGCCGGGTGATCCGGGAATATTTCAGTTAGATTACGTCATGGTCAGACAGAGATTCTGAAATCAGATACTGGATTGTAAGGTGTACCCAGGAGCAGATATAGACTCAGATCACAATATAGCAGTGACGAAGAGTAGGCTGAAGTTTAAGACATTATTCAGAAAGAATCAATACGCAAAGAAGTGGGATACGGAAGTACTAAGGAATGACGAAATACGGTTGAAGTACTTTAAGGCTATAGATAGAGCAACAAGGATTAGCGCAGTAGGCAGTACAGTTGATGAGGAATGGACATCTCTAAAAAGGGCCATCACAGAAGTTGGGAAGGAAAACATAGGTACAAAGAAGATAACTGCGAAGTAACCATGGGTAACAGAAGAAATACTTCAATTGATTGATGAATGCAGGAAGTACAAAAATGTTCCGGGAAAATCAGGAATACAGAAATACAAGTCGCTGAGGAATGAAATAAATAGGAAGTGTAGGGAATCTAAGACGAAATAGCTGTAGGAAAAATGTGAAGACATCGAAAAAGAAATAATTGTCGGAAGGACAGACTCAGCATACAGGAAAGTCAAAACAACCTCCGGTGACAGTAAAAGCAAGGGTGGTAACATTAAGAGTGCAACGGGAATTCCACTTTAATGTGCCAAGGAGAGACCGGATAGGTGGAAAGAATACATTGAAAGCTTTTATCAGGGGGAAGATTTGTCTGATGTGATAGAAGAGGAAACGGGAGTCGATTTTGAAGAGATAGGGGACCCAGTATTAGAATTAGAATTTAAAAGAGTTTTGGAGGACTTAAAGGCAAATAAGGCAGAAGGGATAGATAAAATTCCATCAGAATTTTTAAAATCATTGGGGAAAGTGGCAAAAAAAACGACTATTCGCCTTGGCATGTAGTCTGTACGAGTCTGGCGACATACCATCTGACTTTCGGAAAAGCATCATCCACACAATTCCGAAGACGGCAAGAGCTGATAAGTGCGAAGATTATCGCACAATCAGCTTAACAGCTCATGCATCCAAGTAGCTTACAAGAATAATTTAAATAAGAGTTGAAAAGAAAATTGTGCTAGATGACGATCAGTTTGGGTTTAGAAAAGGTAAAGGCACGAAGAGGCAATTCTGACGTTGCGGTTGATAATGGAAGCAAAACTAAAGAAAAATCAAGACACGTTCATAGGATTTGTCGACCTGGACAAAGCCTTCGATGATGTAAAATTGTGCAAGATGTTCGAAATTCTGAGAAAAATAGGGGTAAGCTATAGGGAGAGACGGGTAATATATGTGCAAGACCCAAGAGGGAATAATAAGAGTGAACAACCAAGAACGAAGTGCTCAGATTAAAAAGGGTGTAAGACACGGATGTAGTCTTTCACCCGTACTGTTCAATCAGTACATCGAAGAAGCAATGATGCAAATAAAATAAAGGTTCAGGAGTGGAATTAAAATTCAAGGTGAAAGGATATTAATTATATGATTCGCCGATGACATTGCTATCATGAGTGAAAGTGAAGAAGAATTACATGATCTGCTGAACGGAATGAACAATCTAATGAGTACAGAATATGGATTGAGAGTCAATCGGAAAAATACGAAGGTAATAAGAAGCAGTAGAAATGAGAGCAGCGAAGAAGTTAATATGAGGATCGGTCACAAAGTAGATGAAGTTAAGGAATTGTGCTACCTAGGCAGTAAAATAACGAGTGACGGACGGAGCAAGTTGGACATCAAAAGCAGACTAGCAATGGGAAAAAGGGCATTCCTGGTCAACAGAAGTCTACTAATATCAAATATCGGCCTTCATTTGAGGAAGAAATTTCTGAGAATGTACGTCTGGAGTACAGCATTGTATGGTAGTGAAACATGGACCGTGGGAAAACCGAAACAGAAGAGAATCGAAGCATTTGAGATGTGGTGCTACAGACGAATGTTGAAAGTTTGGTGGGCTGATAAGGTAAGGAATGAGGAGGTTCTGGGCAGAATCGGAGAGGAAAGGAACATGTGTAAAACACTGATAAGGAGAAGGGACAGGATGATAGTGAAACCTCCCCTTATAAAAATTAGTGAATTACTGTGCTGGTAAACCTCTTACGTTATTTTATTTTCAAACAGCTGAGCAGAACTTAACGTACTCAGACATTTCTCTCTTTACTTATTCTGATCAACACTAAACTGACACACAATATTTTTAGCGCAATGCAATGTGACTTTCAATAATCCCTACAAAAGAATGGCACTGAGTAACAATAACCTATACCTTTCATGAATCACTTACCTAACAAAAATCTTCGTTACTCAAACTACTGCAATACAGCGTGCGCCAATACTGCCAGCTGAATAAAAAATTCTAACTACTGTTAGGCATAGTTAGCAAATGAAAGATTTTGATAGAGAACAAACAATGTATTTACCTTAATAGTGTTGGAATTTTTGTTATTGTAGTGTTGCGCAGTTGGATGTGAACAGCGCATAGCGTTGCGCAGTTGGAGGTGAGCCACTAGCAGTGGTGGATGTGGGAAGAGAGATGGCAGAATTTTGAGAGCGGACGATCTGGACGTGTGTCCATCAGAAAGAGTAAATTTGTAATACTGGATATCATGAACTGAGATATATATATATATTTCTGATGGACACACGTTGAGATCGTCCCACATCCACCACTGCTAGTGGCTCACCTCCAACTGCGCAACGCTATGCGCTGTTCACATCCAACTGCCCAACACTACAATAGCAAAAATTCCAACAATGCAAACCAGCCACAGACTGCACACAGCACAGTCAGTGATTTTCATACAGAGCGCTACGTGGCGTTACCAACATAAAAACCTACACAGCCTACTTATAATAGAACATCTTTTAAGACACGAGGGAATAACTTCCATGGTACTAGAGGGAACGGTAGAGGACAAAACCTGTAGAGGAAGACAGAGATTGGAATACATCTAGCAAATAAATGAGGACGTAGGTTGCAAGTGCTACTCTAAGATGATGAGATTGGCACAGGAAAGGAATTCGTGGTGGTCCGCATCAAACCATCCAGAAGACTAATGACTCAAAAAAAATCTGATTCCCGTCAAATTTTCGTTCTCTTTTATATTTCCTATCGTATTTTCAGTTTTCATCCTTCCCGATCATTGCTGTTGCGTTACTGATGGCAGATGCGTCTTCATTCTAGGGTCATCGCAAGCTTAGTCAGCACAGGACAGCCACACAATACATTGAGACATGAGATAGCAACATGCACATATACAGATGGCGGGACTTTCGCGTACACAAGTTATAAAAGGGCAGTGCATTGAAGGAGCTGTCATTTGCACTCAGGTGATTCATGTGAAATTGGTTCCGACGTGATTATGGCCTCATGACGGGAATTAGCAGACTTTGAACGCAGAATGGTAGGTGGAGCTAGACACATGGGACATTCCATCTCGGAAATCGTCAGGGAGTTCAATACTACGAGATCCATAGTGTCAAGAGTGTGCCGAGCAGGCGCGGCTCGTAATTAAAGGCTCTGAGGCGGAGCCGCCCCAAAATATATGTTAAAGTAAATTTCGCAAGAACGTATTACATAATTTAAATTATCAGGATGAATTTCGCATATTTCCCATTACGATTAAAACAACGGCGGTCAACGTTTTTGGAACTGTTCGTATCGATAGATGTTTTCCGAACGGTTAGTAGTGTTTAGGCTGCGCCTTGGAACGTCCGTAAGCTATATGTAGTAGCGGTTTGGGGGCGTGGCTTCTACATAGTACTGCTCTTTATGGGCGACCCGAAGGCTCAGAGCTTGCAGCCTAAGGGTGTGATACCAACCACCACACATTTTTCAGGTTCCACTATCTATGTAATAAAGGAATGTAGAGTGGCCGAAACTTCGCTATCCAATCTCTGTCTCTGCACATCTCTACTACGCTTCGATGCGTCATTAATCGACGTTTAGTATTATCGTTTTGATAATGTTTTACATAGTTGTTTTGTTTCAGCCATTGGCTATTTTATCCACATTTAGAATAAGTTTGCAAATATCCCGCCAGATTGCACTACACTACAGTAACATCATTACTGCCATCTAGCGAGAGTTTCCTAAGTGGTTAGAGGACAAAGCGCGCGAAATTTGTCCCGTTACTTTACTTTCCTTGCTTGCTGATGCTGACTGCTTTTGTTGATACCGTGTAATATTAGCAAGTTTCTTTCTCGGAGTATATTTTGCAAGATTTTAGTGAGTTTTACTTGCTGGTGAATATCTGCGACATACCGCGAGTGTGAAACAAGCGCAATTTAATAGGTAAAAACTTGGAACACGGCCATAGAATGAAAGTGAAAGAACTTTGTGCATCCAGACCCGCATTAAAGATCTCTCCGAAACGCGACTTTCTATATGATTTGCTGCAAAGTGTCAGAAAATGTAATGATGACGTATAAAAACACTTACCAAAGATTTTAACTCGAAGTTAGCTTCTAATGATATTTAATACCTGATTATAGAAGATACAGTACGTAAAATTATGGGTAGAGAGTGATCTGCCCACCCCGTCCACCTGAATTCTTAGTTGTTTATGTCAGAATAATCTGTAGCATAACCCGAGGTCTATGTTGGCTCCGATCGATAAATGCCGCAGCCTTCCCCAGTATAGAAACCACGAGCCGCGCCTGGTGCCGGGAATAACAAATTTCAGGCGTAACGTCTCACGTGGTACATCCCAGTAGCCGGCGGTCTTCACTTAAGCTGCGGCGTTTGCACAGATTTGTTAGTGCTAACAACAAGCAACAGTGCGTGAAATAACCGCAGAAATGAATGTGAAACGTGCGACGAATGTATCCATTAGGGCAGTGCGGCAAAATTTAGCATTAGTGGGCTACGGCAGCAGACGAGCTACGCGAGTGCCTTTGCTAGCAGCACGACGTCGCCGTCGGCTCCTCTCCTAGGCTCGTGAGGATATCGGTTGGACCTGGGAAACCGTGGCTTGGTCACATGAGTCCAAGTTTCAGTTGGTAAGATATGGGGGTCGGATTCGAGTGTGGCGCAAACCCACGGAGCCATGGACGCAAGTTACCAAAAGGCATAATGTTGAGCGCTATGCTTACGTGGATTGGATGTGGTCCTCTGGTTCAGCTGAACCGATCATTGACTGGACATGGTTCTGTTCGAGTACCTGGAGACCTAGATTTCATGTTCCCAAACAACGATGGAATTTTTATGGACGACAGTGCGCCATGTCGCCGGGTCGCAATTGTTTGCAGGACATTCTGGATAATTCGAGCAAATGATTCAGCCACCCACATCGCCCGACGTGAATTCCATAGAACATTTTTCGGACGTAATCGAGAGGTAAGTTCACACACAAAATCCTGCACCGGTAACACTGTCGCAATTAGGGGCGGCTGTAAAGGCTCAGTATTTCTGCAGAGGACTTAAAACTACTTGTTGAGTCCTTGCCACGTCGAGCTGGTGCACAACGCCGGGAAAAGGGAGGTCCGACATTATATTATATTAGGAGGTAACTCATGGATTTTGTAACCTCAGTGAAATACACCTGAAACAGAAGAAATTTCGTCTGTACATTTGAACTATACGAAACTGGAGATGAATGATCAGATTTATGGGAGAAGTTCATCCACAGAGCCCCGAAACAAGCTCTTTTCCTCTATGTTTTGGCAGGAGGCAGTATGGAACGAAACAAGAAGAAATTGTCAAGTAAATATGGGCTCTAATATGGATATCTTAAGAGCTATGAGCACTTGTTCTGTAGAAGAGATGTGTTACAGGGCGAAGATGGACAAGTGCTCATAGTTTGTTTTTTTTTCCGCCGTACTACTACCCCTCAAAATGTGGAATGTGGAAGGCAAAGACCTTGCTGCAGAAGAGATTTGTTTCACATTATCGAAAATAATGGAGTGGTCACAGCTCTTCAAAAATCAGATGGCTCTGAGGATTATGGGACTTAACTTCTGAGGTCATCAGTCCCCTAGAACTTAGAACTACTTAAACCTAACTAACCTAAGGACATCACACACGTCCATGCCCGAGGCTGGATTCGAACCTGCGACAGTAGCAGTCTCGCAGTTCCAGACTGTAGCGCCTAGAACCGCCCGGCCACCTCGGCCGGCTTACAGCTCTTATGGCGTGCATTTCAGACCCCACGTTTACCAGAGTTTTTCGAATTATCGTTCCTTGCCATATCCCTGAATATTGACCATTCTTCTTCTAGGACATCCTGCTTAGAAGCATGGGAAAGAAAACTGAGGATCGCTTGGGTAATGATCAATTTGGCTTTTGGAAAGCTAAAGGCAACAGAGACGCAATTCTGACGTTGCGACTATTAATGGGAACAAGACTTAAGAAAAGTCAATACGCGTTCGTAGGCTTTACCGAGCTGAAAAACAGTTCGACAATGTAAAATAGTGCAGAATGTTGGAAATTCTGAGAAAAATAGGAGTAAGGTGTAGGGAAAGACGGATAATCTATAATCTGTGCAAGAACCAAGAGCGAAAATTCTGAGAAAAACAGGGGTATGCTAAGGGAGAGACGGGTTCAGTCTGTACGTCGAAAAAGCAGTGCGGAAAATAAAAGAATGGTTCATGCGTGGAATTAAAATTCAAGGTGAAAGGATACCAATGATAAGATTTGCAAATGACATTGCTATCCTGTATGAAAGTGAAGCAGAATTACATGATCTGCTGAATGGAACGAACATTTTAATGACTACAGAATATGGATTGATAGTAAATCGATGACAAACGAAAGTAATGAGAAGTAGCAGAAACGATAACAGCGAGAAATTGAACATGAGTATTGATGGTCACGAAGTAGATGAAGTTAGGGAATTCTGCTACATAGGCAGCAAAAAAACCAATGACGGATGGAACAAGGTGGGCATTAAAAGCACTGGCAGAAAGGAATTCATGGCCAAGAGAAGTCTTCCAGTATCAAACATAGGCTCTGATCTGAGGAAGAAATTTCTGAGTATGTACGTTTGGAGGACAGCGTCGTACGGTAGTAAAGGCGGAATTTGGGAAAATCAGATAAGAGGAGAATAAAAAGTTTAGGATGTGGTGCTACAGAAGTAGTTGGAAATTAGGCTGACTAATAGGATAAGTAAAGAGGAGGTTCTTCAAAGAATCGGCAAAAAGAGGAGCATATGATACACACAGAGCAGTAGACAAGATGACAGTACATATGTTAAGACATTAGGGAACTTTAAAGAGTAAAAACTGTAGACGCAGACAAAGATTGTAATACATCTCACAGATAATTGAGATCGTAGGGTGCATGTACTATTCTGATACGACATTAAAGAAGTCAGATAACTGATTACTAAAAAAAAAATAAAGAAAAACATTAGAATTAACATAAGCCATACAACATTAGAGCAGTGGAAGAACCGTTGTCTGTAAAATTTCGAGAAGTCGTTATCAAACTAAAAATATTTGTAGCTGCCAGACAACGCAAAACTTCGAGTGCCACAGTGAGCGACTACGTCAAATGGTGCGCTTCACACGAAGTACTTCATCTGTTGATCCAAAGGGAGACGCATGCTCGTCATGAGTAGTCAGTGATACAACCAAAGAATAGAACTCTTCCTGATAACAGCACAAAGATAACCACCTTCCCCCTTCCCCGGCCTTCCACGGAGCACCGAAGAATGTGAACAAAGGAATCGTACCTGAATCACTGAAGACTCGCCATTACGAGTGCAGGATTTATCTGACGTTTAACGATCATCATAGAAGAATAAAGTAGCGGCCAGATACCAATGCAGGTATTATGCATGCAGTACCACAGGTTCATCAGGAAGGCGGAAGGTGGTTCTGTCATGTTTCAGATGGAATATAATGTAGAATGTCGTAGGCATGTTAACGCATTGGAGAGCTAATTTGAAACCCTTTGTGTTGCGATGTTAACGACAGCATGCACGTCGTATGGTAATTACGTAGTACGACTGCCGATAGTCCCCGAATAATGGTACGGGATGACAGAGTGTGTTGCAAGGAGGGCATTTCTTGTTCTCGGATGGCAAAAGAAATGTGAAGGGGCTATGATGTGCCTGGTATACAATACGGTAGTCTTCCCTTGTTGTGGTCAGACATGCTCACCTGACATCTTGACGACAGGTATGAATGCCTGTTGTTCCCATGCAGTCCAACATAAGGCGAGTAACATACGAGTAGCCTACATATCTGGATATTGCACGATTCGACCTGCCAGCCAATTGAAGGCTCAGAATCGGGCCTCTATCAAAATCTTGACAGATACTGATAACGCTGTCTCAAACGAGTACGCAGCATCACGGTGTCCTTTAGTGATCAATCAACACCTGATAATGTTCACGCTCCTTCTATGTCTTACAGGCCTGATAACAAAACTGAAAATGGACAACACTAATGCACTCTGGTGGCCATTTTACCTGACAGAGATTTACAATTCAAATCAGTTACATACTCGCCAATGGCTCTGAGCACTATGGGACTTAACATCTATGGTCATCAGTCCCCTAGAACTTAGAACTACTTAAACCTAACTAACCTAAGGACATCACACAACACCCAGTCACCACGAGGCAGAGAAAATCCCTGACCCCGCCGGGAATCGAACTCGGGAACCCGGGCGCGGGAAGTGAGAACGCTACCGCACGACCACGAGGTGCGGACAATGGTAGGTGTGTGAAGCTACATTGAGTTCCGACCATATCTTCTGGGTGATTTACTTGTTTTGTCAGACAGTGTAATTACACTACTGGCCATTAAAATTGCTATACCTCGAAGATGACGTGCTACAGACGCGAAATTTAACCCACAGGAAGAAGATGCTGTGATATGCAAATGATTAGCTTTTCAGAGCATTCACACAAGGTTGCCGCCGGTGGCGACACCTACAACGTGTTGACACGAGGAAAGTTTCCAACCGATTTCTCATACACAAACAGCAGTTGACCGGCGTTACCTGCTGAAACGTTGTTGTGATGCCTCGTGTAAGGAGGAGAAATGTGTACCATCACGTTTCCGACTTTGATAAAGGACGGATTGTAGCCTATCGCGATTGCAGTTTATCGTATCGCGACATTGCTGCTCGCGTTGGTCGAGATCCAATGACTGTTGGTAGAATATGGAATCGGTGGGTTCAGGAGGGTAATACGGAACGCTGTGCTGGATCCCAACGCCCTCGTATCACTAGCAGTCGAAATGACTAGCATCTTATCCGCAGGGCTGTAACGGATCGTGCAGCCACGTCTCGGTCCCTGAGTCAACAGATGGGGACGTTTGCAAGACAACAACCATCTGCACGAATAGTTCGACGACGTCTGCAGCAGCATAGACTATCAGCTCGGAGACCATGGCTGCGGTTACCCTTGACGCTCCATCACAGACAGGAGCGCCTGCGATGGTGTACTCAACTACGAACTTGGGTGCACGAATGGCAAAACGTCATTTTTTCGGATGAATCCAGGTTCTGTTTACAGCATCATGATGGTCGCATCCGTGTTTGGCGACATCGCGGTGAACGCAAATTGGAAGTTGTATTAGTCATCGCCATCCAGGCGTATCACCCGGCGTAATGGTATGGGGTGCCATTGGTTACACGTTTCGGTCACCTATTGTTCGCATTGACGGCAGTTTGAACAGTGGACGTTACATTTCAGATGTGTTACGACCCGTGGCTCTACCTTTCATTCGATCCCTACATTTCAGCAGGATAAAGCACGACCGCATGTTGCAGGTGCTATACGGGTCTTTCGGGATTCAGAAAATGTTAGACTGCTGCCCTGGCCAGCACATTCTCCAGATCTCTCAGCAATTGAAAACGTCTGGTCAATGGTGTCCGAGCAACTGGCTCGTCACAATACGGCAGTCACTACTGTTGATGAACTGTGGTAGCGTGTTGAAGCTGCATGGGCAGCTGTACCTGTACACGACATCCAAGCTCTGTTTGACTCAATGCTCAGGTGTATCAACGCTGTTATTACGGCCAGAGGTGGGTGTTCTGGGTACTGATTTCTCAGGATCTATGCTCCCAAATTGCGTGAAAATGTAATCACATGTCAGTTCTAGTTTAATATATCTGTCCAATGCATACCCGTTTATCATCTGCATTTCTTCTTGGTGTAGCAATTTTAATGGCCAGTAGTGTAATAATAAAGATATGTCATTCTACATCTTCATGCCACAATGAACACTCACACAGTGAATGAAAAGTGAAACGGCAGTGAAACACGATATAAGTGTCTGTTGCGATTTAAATCAGAATAGACAACAACCCGAGCCATGATACGCTCAAATGCGATGAGACAATGAGTTTGATAATCGCATGCTGTAATTTGAGTCCTCCAGTTTATGCACGACATCGGATGAAAGAAAACCACCGAAGCGAAGATATTGGTCAAAGAGTCGGCGTCTCCAGTTTCCCATTCGGCGGACGAGACAGCGAGCCGCAGGAAGAGGTGGGTGTCGGCCTGAGCAGCAGGAGCACATCTCCTTGGTCAACAGGCGGACGCGCTGCGGGTATTTCGAGCCCGGCGGCACGTGCCCGCTTACGCAATCCGACACGCAGCCCTCTTTCCCTTCCCCACACCAAACTGGCGCCTGCTCACCACTTCCTCGATCCTCTGTTTCCGCAACCGCTACGTCCGATTGCCATCCCAGACGAAACATCTAGTACCCTGCATCTACACCTACATCTGTACTCCGCAAGCCACCTTGCGGCGTGTGGCGGAGGGTGCTTTGCGTATCACTGTCACTTCCCCCAATCCTGTTCCAACCACGAATAATTCGCGAGAAGAACAATTGCTGGTACGCCTTCCGTCTTAGCTCGCATCACTGTAATCTTTTCTTCCTGGTCGTTTTGCAATATACACGTAGGAGGAAGCAATATTTGTTGACTCTTCTAGGAACGTACACTCTCGCAACTTTAACAATAAATGGTACCGCGATGCAGACTGCCTCTCTTGCAGTGTCTGCCGCTGGAGTTCGTTGGTCATCTCTATAACGCTTTCGTGCTTATTGAATAAACCTGTAACGAAACGCGCTGCTCTTCCTTGGATCTTCTCTGTTTCCTCTATCAGTCTTATTTGGTACGGATCCCAGACTGACGAGCAATATCCAAGTATTGGTCGCATGAGTGTTTTATAAAGCTACCTCCTTTGTTGATGGACTACATTTCCTGAGGGTTCTTTCAATGAATTTCAGTCTGGCTTCTGTCTTAACAACAGTTAATGTTATTTGATCATTCCACATCAAAATACTCTGTATGTGTACACCACAATACACGACGGAGAAAATCGAAACACCAAGGAGCTGTGCGACATAAGGGAAAGTTGGTAGGCGTGTTTCTCCGTGTGAAAGATAATGTCTATTGAGATTTCTAGGCAGCCGTATATGAGGATGCAAATCAAATTTGTTTTAAATAAACGCTATGACGGTCGTGAGCGTTAGGTATCTTTGCGCTTAGACGTGGTGAGTTGATCTTCTACAAGAACGCTTTTAAGGCAAAAAAGGCGCCATTATCGACATCATGCAGAGCTTGAACAAGGCTGTGTAACACGGCTACTGCAAGTTGGATTTCCTTCTGCGCTATAGCAGAAATAGTTGGCAGGAATGTAGCTGAGTGCTGGCAGCGGTGGTCACGAGAGTGCACGGTCACAAGACCGGGTTCTGGTCGGCACGTGACACTACCGAGAAGGAAGGCCATCGTGTTCGGCGTATGGCTGTGGCGCATCGTACTGCATCTGCAGTAGCAATCTGAGCAGCAATTGGCAACACAGGGACAGAACGCACTGTTACAAATCCGTCACTTCAAGGACAGCTTCTAGCCAGAAGCCATGTGGCCTGCATGTCACTGACCACAAACCACCGCCAATCGCGACTTCGGTGTTGTCGAGCGAGAGCTCATTGGAGGGTATGGTGGAGTTCGTTTGGTTTCTGATGAAAGCTGGTTCTGCCTCGGAGCCAGAGATGGCCATGTATTGTTTGGAAGGACGCCAGTTGAGGACGTGCAACCAACCTGTCTCTGGAGCTATGGCCTGGGGTGCGATTTCGTATGAGAGCAGAAGCACTCTCGTGGTTATCCCACACACCCTGACTGGAAAATTGTTCGTCAGTCTGGTGATTCGACTTGTTGTGCTACCATTCAATAATAACTTTGCAAGAAATGTTTTCCAACAGAACAACGGTCACCCACATACAGATGTTGTAAACCAACATACTCTACGGAGTGTAGACTTGTTGCCTTGACTTACTCGATTAGCAGATCTGTCTTCAGTCGAGTGCATATGGGACATGATCGGACGACAACTCCAAGGTCCAGAATGAGATTTTCACTCTGCAGCGGAGTGTGCGCTGATATGAAACTTCCTGGCAGATTAAAACTGTGTGCCAGACCGAGACTCGAACTCGGGACCTTTACCTTTCCCGGGCAAGTGCTCTACCAGCTGAGCTACCCAAGCACGACTCACGACCGTCCTCACAGCTTTACTTCCACCAGTACCTCGTCTCCTGCCTTCCAAACTTTACAGGAAGCTCTCCTGTGAACCATGCAGGACTAGCACTCCTGAAAGAAAGCCATGTCTTCCCAATGTCCTTTCTTTCAAGAGTACTAGTCCTGCATCGTTCGCAGGAGAGCTTCTGTAAAGTTTGGAAGGTAGGAGACGAGGTGCTGGTGGAAGTAAAGCTGTGAGGACGGGTCATGAGTCGTGCTTGGGTAGCTCAGTTGGTAGAGCACTTGCCCGCGAAAGGCAAAGGTCCCGAGTTCGAGTCTCAGTCTGGCACACAGTTTTAAACTGCCAGGAAGTTTCAACTCCAAGGTCATCCACAAACGGCATTAATTGTCCCAGTATTGACAGACCAAGAGCGGTAGGCATGGAACTCCATCCCTCAAATTGACATCCGGCAGCTGTACAACGTCCGCAGCTCGTGATCTTGCGGTAGCGTTCTCCCTTCCCGCACACACGGTCCCTGCCTCGAGATGGCTGGGTGTTGTTGTGTCGTCTTCATCATCATCATTCATCCCCATTACGGTCGGAGGAAGGCAATGGCAAACCACCTCCGCTAGGACCTTGCCTAGTACAGCGGTGCGAATCTCCCGCATCGTCCCCTACGCTCCTCGGAGTATGGGACCTCATCATTATTATCACCTGTACAACACAATGCATGCACGTTTATATGCTTGCATTGTACACCGGTTATTAATGAACCAGCATTTCACATTTGCAATGTCTTATCTCGCTCTTACATTATCCTGTGATCTTGCCATGTTAACCACTTAAATTTGTTATCCACACAAACGTACTCCTGAAATTTCATTATTCTACATTAATTATTTTTTGGTGTTACGATTTTTTCCCGTCAGTGTGTTGCGTGGAAGTAACAGCTTCCAGTGTTTGTTCTGCAATCGCGTTATCATACAATAATGGGTCTTTCCGTATATGTATTGGTAATACGTTACATTTGTTTATATTGAGGGTCATTTGCCATTCCCCGCAGCAAGCGTCGATTCTCTACAGGTCTTCCTGCATTTCACTACAATTTTCTAGCCTTGCGACTTCTCTGTATACAACAGAATAATCTCTGAAATGCGCATCGAACTACCGATGTTATCTTCTTAGCTATTTATATATACGAGTATTGTGAAAAGTTATGGTCCTATAACACTCCCCTGGGCCACACCCGAAGTTACGAGCGTCACTCCAAAATAGATGCACACTATTTTTTTAAAAATCCATCTTTTATTCTAAATGTTTGAAAGTTTTATAGTGTGTAGGTACATCCTTTAGGAAGAATATTTTCATTTCCCCACATAATTTTCATCCCTCTCAACTGCATTACGCCATCTTGGAACCAGCGCCTGTATACCCGCACGATAAAATTCTGGACCAACCTGTTGGAGCCACTGTTTGGCAGTGTGCACAAGGGAGTCAACAACTTCAAACCTTGTTCCACGAAGAGAGTCTTTCAGTTTCTCAAAGAGATGATAGTCACATGGACTGTAAGGCGGGTATTTCAGTGTTGTCCATCCGAGTTTTGTGATCGTTTCCATGGTTTTTTGACTGACATGTGGCCGTGCATTGTTGTGCACAAGCAAAACATCCTACTTTTGCCGATGTGGTCGAACACTACTCGAGTTTGAAGTTTCTTCAGTGTCGTCACATATGCATCAGAATTTATGGTGGTTCCACTTGGCATGATGCCCACAAGCAAGAGTCCCTCGGAATCGAAAAACACCGTAGCCATAACTTTTCCAGCAGAAGGTGTGGTTTTGATTTTTTTTTTTTTTCTTGGGTGAATTTGCATGATGCCACTCTATTGATTGCCCCTTCGTGTCTGGTGAAAAATGATGGATCCATGTTTCATCACCTGTCACAATTCTTCCAAGAAATTCATCTCCACCATTCTCGTACTGTTCCAAAAGTTCGCTGCATACTTTTTTTTCTTTTTAAGCCACTGTCAACATCCTGGGAACCCACCTGGCAAAACATGTTTTAACGCCAACACTTTCAGTATTCTGCAAACACTTCCTTCCCCTATTCCAACGTAGCGTGACAATTCGTTCACTGTGATGCGTCTGTCAGCAGTCATCTATTCGTTAACCCTCTGCACATTGTCTGTAGTGTGTGCACTACGAGGCCTGCCGTTGCGAGGACAATCCTCAATATTGCCGTGCCCGCTTTCATCACGTAACCTGCTTGCCCACTGACTAACTGTATTGCGATCGACAGCACCATCTCCATACACATTTTTCAACCTCTTGCGGATGTTTCCCACTGTCTCATTTTCGCAGCACAGGAATTCTATGACAGCACGTTGCTTCTGACGAACGTCAAATGTGGCAGCCATCTTGAAGACATTCTGTGACGGCGCCACTCACCGGAACAGGTTGAACTAAGTTTGAAAACAAGCGGGAAGGATGTATCTACACACTGTAAAACCTGGTGGTTCCACTTGGCATGATGCCCACAAGCAAGCATGCAGAATGAAAACTGTTTTTTTTTTTTTCAAAAATAGTGTGCATTTCTTTTGGAGTGACCCTCGTACATTTATGTCTGAATACATCTCTCTGTTCAAAATGACATTGTATATTCTGTTTGCTAGGAACTCTCCAATCCAGTCACACAGCAGGTCTGAAATTCCCAAGGCTCGTATTTTGTTCATCAGGCGGCAGTGTGCAACTGTATCTAATGCCTGTGGGAAGTGAAGTAACTGCTAGCCCATAAACAACTGTCGAGTCCAATCTATCCATCTTCAGCATTTGCATCTACATCTATACTTTTCAGACCCATTGTGAAGTGCATTGCAGAGGTTATATCTCATTGTACCACTTATTACGTTCCCTTCCTCTCCCGTTGGCGTACAGAGCGCGGTAAAAACTACTTAAACGCCTCTGTGCACGATGTAATTAGCATTATCTCGTCTAATACACATATCAAAATTGCCTAAGAGACAACTAAAAGATTTGAAATATTATAAAAATTAACCATGTTACAAAACTGAATGTAAGTGAGTATTAAACTTATAGTCATTCATCATTCTACCACGTTACCCTACTAACCAATGTTGATATTTTGTATTGTTACATTGCAAATAATTAAGTACGCGAGTTTTTAACAGCGGACATTAAGTAACTAATAACTGTGTAAAATCTTAATAAACAGTTAACAACAGTTATGAACAGATTTAATGATGGAAGAACATGATGACTTAAACCCTAATGAAATGTTTAAGACAACTGGAGTACTTGAAAAATTGTGAAATTGTATTTTGTATTATTTTTGTTTGTATTTGTATTGTTACATTGGAAAGAATTAAGTACGCGAGTTTTTAACAGAGGACATTTAGTGACTAATAACTGTGTAAAAATCTTAATAAACCGTTAACAACAGTTATGAACAGATTTAATGATGGAAGAACATGATGACCTAAACCGTAATGAAATGTTTAAGACGACTGGAGTAATTGAAAATGGCGGAACACAAGCTGATGTTTCAACTGCTCCGAATACTGAAAGAGATGTAATTTCAATTATGTGCACTTGTTATCAACAATTTGGCAGTCCAGAAGAAAGCAACCAAGAATAATCAAGGGCTCCAACTGCAGGACATGACAGTTTCTGAGCCTTAGAGCCCTGAGAAAAAGAACTTAAACTTCCAAAATGGTAAGAAATGACTTGCTAAATGTAAGTAACGTAACTGTTTCACCCAAGCTGTCAGGAATAGAGTCGACCTTTAAGATTTACAGCTATTTATCATGGAAATGATTCACGCCGTATTTTGTGATGTCAGCAACATCAAAACTGGACGATAAATCAATGAGTACAAGTGCCCTTTACAGATGAATCACCCTTCGGTTTGAGCCCAGATTCAAGAAGAGTGCTCATATGGAAGCGACCAAGTGACACAGAAAGACTTAGGAACTTACAGGAGACCCCTCTAATTTAGAGCAGCTTCTATCATGGTCTGAGGATGAATAATGACCAATACAAGAACGGATCTCGTTTCTCTAAGAGGAATCAATGTTCCATACTGCAACCTATAGTACTTCCGATCTCTGAAAAATATGAGTCTGAATTCCCCTACATGCATGATAATGCCACACCACATGTTGCCGGAGCGGTGTCTGAATGGTTTGAAAGACACAATACGCTATTCAAGTGCTGCAGGGACCTGTTCAGTCTTCTGATTTAAACCTCATAAAGCACCTTTGGCATAAACTTCAAAACGAAAAGTTTTGAAGGAAGTGGACAACATGCAGTGTCCGCATTAGCTGCAAGTTCGTCTTAGAAATTACTGTCAGAACATTCCCCAATATGACATATCGCATTTCATTTCCATAAAGCACCTTTGGCATAAACTTCAAAACGAAAAGTTTTGAAGGAAGTGGGCAACATGCAGTGTCCGCATTAGCTGCAAGTTCGTCTTAGAAATTACTGTCAGAACATTTCCCAATATGACATATCGCATTTCATTTCGTCAATGTCAATGGGGTGCCGAGCTGTATGTAACTCTAGAGGAGGTGCCATCGCTTGCTATTGGCAGAAAAGTGCTGACAGTTGAGAGTGATGAGGTTTTATGAACTTTACAAGTCTATGGATGTTCATTACAATTTTCATACTGCGTTATTTATTCTGGAAAGGTGGTTGAATAATGATACAAAATTATGCACTGAAATGGTTGCATATTATAACAAAATTATGTAATTGTATATACTTATGATTAGTTGGATATACACTACTGGCCATAAAATTGCTACACCAAGAAGAAATGCAGATGATAAACGGGTATTCATTGGACAAATATATTATACTAGAACTGACGTGTGATTACATTTTCACGCAATTTGGGTGCACAGATCCTGAGAAATCACTACCCAGAACAACCACCTCTGGCTGTAATAACGGCCTTGATACGCCTGGGCATTGAGTCAAACAGAGTTTGGATGGCGTGTATAGGTACAGCTGCCCATGCAGCTTCAACACGCTACCACAGTTCATCAAGAGTAGTGACTGCCGTATTGAGACGAGCCAGTTGCTCGGCCAGCATTGACCAGACGTTTTCAATTGGTGAGAGATCTGGAGAATGTGCTGGCCTGGGCAGCAGTCGAACATTTTCTGAATCCAGAAAGGCCCGTACAGGACCTGCAACGTGCCGTCGTGCATTATCCTGCTGAAATGTAGGGTTTCGCAGGGATCGAATGAAGGGTAGAGCCACGAGTCGTAAAACATCTGAAATGTAATGTCCACTGTTCAAAGTGCCGTCAATGCGGACAACAGGTGACCGAGACGTGTAACCAATGGCACACCATACCATCACGCCGGGTGATATGCCAGTATGGCGATGACGAATACACGCTTCCAATGTGCGTTCACCGCGATGTCACCAAACACGGATGCGACCATCACGATGCTGTAAACAGAACCTGGATTCATCCGAAAAATGACGTTTTACCATTCGTGCACCCAGGTTCGTCGTTGAGTACACCATCGCAGGCGCTCCTGTCTGTGATGAAGCGTCAAGGGTAACCGCAGCCATGGTCTCCGAGCTGATAGTCCATGCTGCTGCAAACGTCGTCGAACTGTTCGTGCAGATGGCTCTGTCTTGCAAACGTCCCCATCCGTTAACTCAGGGATCGAGACGTGGCTGCACGATCCGTTAGAGCCATGCGGATAAGATGCCTTTCGTCTCGACTGCTAGTGATACGTGGCCGTTGGGATCCAGCACGGCGTTCCGTATTACCCTCCTGAACCGACCGAATCCATATTCTGCTAACAGTCATTGGATCTCGACCAACGCGAGCAGCAGTGTCGCGATACGATAAACCGCAATCGCGATAGGCTACAGTCTGACCTTTATCAATGTCGGAAACGTGATGGTACGCATTTCTCCTCGTTACACGAGGCATCACAACAACGTTTCACCAGGCAACGCCGGTCAACTGCTGTTCGTGTATGAGAAATCGGTTGGAAATTTTCCTCATGTCAGCATGCTGTAGGTGTCGCTACCGGCGCCAACCTTGTGTGAATGTTCTGAAAACCTAATCATTTACATATCACAGCATCTTCTTCCTGACGGTTAAATTTCGCGTCTGTAGCACGTCATCTTCGTGGTGTAGCAATTTTAATGGCCAATAGTGCAGTTTGTTTCGTAGACAATTTTCATGTATGTATATTTCTACTTTCCTTACGTACAGCTGGGTCCTGAAACTTTGTAAGTAAGCGTCCATCTTCAAGCGTCTGGAAATTCATGTTTTCTAAAATCTCCATGAGGCTCACCTTTGAGCAAATCTCTGTGCATGTATACTGCCCTTTTTGTATACATTCAGTGTCCCCTGTTAGTCCAGTCTGGAACAGATCCCACAAACTTGAGCAGTATTCTAGAACTGAGATGAGTGTTTTATAACAAATCTCCTTCCTAGACTCTCAGCGCTTTCTCACTATCTTACCAAGGAGGCAAAGTCGGAGACCTGCTTATCTACAACTGAGCCTTCGTGATTGTTCCATTTCGTATCCCTGCGTATAGTGATACCTAGGTATTTGTGTGAGCTGACTGATTCAAGTTGTGTGTCACTGATACTGAAGTCATAGGATACCAAGTTTTTCTCGTTTTGTGAAGTCCATAATTTCACATTTCTGAACATTTAATACAATTTGGCGGTCTTGAAACATTTTGAAATTATGTCAAGCTCTGACTGATTATACCTGGACAATTATTTTCAGACAGCACAACATTATAGATAACTTACCTATCGCACACCTGAATTAATTCTATATCTGTCACTGTCTCTCCACTCAAGATTAAACGCTGCGTCCTCCCTAGCACGAAATCCTCAATCCAGTCAAAAATTACATTTGATATCCCCATACGATCATACTTTCTTTTGTAAGCGTTGGTGTCGTACACAGTTAAATGCTTAAAAAATTCAAGAAATACTTCACATACCTGGATGCTTTCAGCCTTGGTTCCCGGACAGGTGTATGTTTGAGAAAACCGCAAATTGTGTTTCACATAATCGATGTTTTCGCAATACATGCTGCGTGGTATGAAGAAGATCATTCTGTTCCAGATATCTCATTATGTTTGAGCTCAGAATATGTTCTAAGATTATACAAAAGATAGATGTTAAAGATATTTGACGGTAGTTTTCCGGGTCGCTTCTGCTACCATTCTTGTAGACAAATGTGACCTGTGCTTTATTCCAACATTTGTGCACAGTTTTTAGTCCTAGGAATCTACCGTATACTATTGTTAACAAGCGGATAACTCAGCTATAAATTCTGTATGAGATATAACAGGGACTCCAACGTGCCCTAGAGCTTTTTTAAATTTTAGTGATTTCATCTGTTTTTCAACGACACTGACATTAATATCTACAATACTCATATTTGTAAGGTGCTCGAATCCATTTGGGGAAATACATATGGATTTTCGGTAGTAAAGAAATATTTGAAAACGTTCACCATTTCTGCCCTTGCTTTGCTACCCTCAGGTTCAGTTCTCGTGTCATCCATGAGTGGAGACTAACCTTGCTGCCTCTGACAGCCATTACAAATGACCAAAATTTCTTAGGGTTTTTTGTAAGGTCCTCCTGTACTTTTTGAAGGCATCCTGAGAGCCAAACATATTTCTTACATTCACTCAATTATCGCAATATCGAAAGGAAAATTGTTTCTAGTGTTCTGATAGAAGACAACCTGAAAGATTAAGTGATTAACTCAAAAATGAAAAAATAAAAAACAACAAAAGTCAACCTATACAAGATGAAAACCCGGGAGACTTCGCTGTCTGCAAAGAGTGTTGAAAGACACCAGGTCATTTGTTAAAAATAGGGACTGTCCCGAAAAAATCGGAACGAATGGAAATTCTACAATAACGTCACCATGAAAAAAATGTAAAAATGTAAAAAATGTTTAGCACAGAAATAACAAAAGGGCTACAATATATTATGTGGTGCTAGGACATCTGCTGTTCTTGTGTTGGGCTCTTCCACTTGATCTGTCTTGGGACACAATAGGAATCACCTTAGAGGGTCACCCTACTGCCATCTGTACATTCACCCTAACTGCGTGTGGTTATCTGTTCATGAATGATACTAACTTGATACGTGAAGAGCCTCCATTTCTTCATCAATCCAAAGTCTGTAGAAATGCTGATGCAAACTAGCATGTATGTTTGTTTGTTATACAGCTTCGACAAAATCTTTTAAGCAAGATGTTAATTGTTTGCTTACCACCGACTCATCGATTTTTAATTAATTGTGTCCATAATGAAATTTACTTTTTATTAACTGGGTTATCGTGCTTGCCACTTTAAAGATGTAGGTGCAGCAAGCAGACCCGGAAAAAACTGTGATTCTGATAGTCAATGATAATCCTTAGCAAGACATAAAGGATAGGAGAATGGTTTTTTAAAGTCGAGAGCTTGGCAGGTCCATGGAGCACCACAGTCAGGCTTTCTAGCTATGACCTTACCAGTTTCTTGCAGCTGTTGTTGTAGTGTGAAGATGTGAAGAAAATTGTACGTAATGTCTTAATTACAACAGCGAATGACAATAGCTCCCTCTTCTCAATTTGTGTGCATACCGTGAAATGGGAGATTTGGAAGGTTCATCGTGGTGCAGCACAGTCTTTCTCTTTTACTGAGTACAAAATCAGTTTTACTAAGGGATTTTTTAGTGAGGGCTTGGAATTGGCTGGTTGAGTCTTTTTCTATGCGGGTAATGTTGTTTTTGTTTTAAAAAGTTCTAAGGTTTTATTTATGTAGTCTGTTTGGGACATGATCGTTTGTACTTCTCACACTCTGTATCGATATTTTCGTTTTCTTTCTTCTAGACTTTATTATTTATACTGTCATTACTGCGTCTGCTAATCACTTTGGATATTTTACCAGCAATGTGGTTTTGTTCTGCAATAGAATGCTCAGCTGCATCAGTGGCTGTTTTCATACACGTGATAACGTTTTCTGTATTAGTACCAGTTGATTTACTTACTAAATTGTATGCTAGGCCTTTCTGTAACAATTTTATTTCGTTATTATTACATTCTATTTCTGTCAAATTATTATTCTGTCAAAAATTTAAATTTTACATCACATTCTACTTCTGTTATACTGTAATTATTATTTTGGATTAATGCTGTAAGTTTTTTCTTAATAATGCCTAAGTTTAATTTTTTATCTTCATTTTCGTCATATTCATTTATCAGTTTCATAATTATGTCAAACATAGGATTTTTTAATAGACTTCCTATTCCTAGAGGTGCTAAATATATGTGTCCTTTCTATTTGTCTCGATTTTTATACTCACACGTGCGTATTTTGGTGTAACTTAATTGGAGTGACATTTGTCATTGAAATGTATACCTTCAGTGTTTCTTGTTATCTTCGACTGTTACGTTTGGTATTAGAGAACAGCTCCATTAATCCTGTCTTGGAGTAATAAAAATGTCTTGTACATTGGTGCTTTGCAGCTTGTAGAAATTGTACACATGGTATATTCACAAGTAATTGTTTGATGTAAGCTGATTGTTGGTAGTTCAGTTTATCGGACTAGCTGCTGGTATTTCCCATCATCGGAAGTATCTGTATTACAAAATACATTTATTTTAGTATTGTATTGGCAGTATACGTAGTAGAGTTTTCAGTGTATGTGGCTTTTCATATCATTATAATGTGACTTACTTTATATATGTAACAGAGATACGATGAATTACAAGTCACATTGTATAATTATATGCATGGAATAAAACAACTGCATATACGGCAATTGCCAATGATAAATGTGTACAATTTCGTCAAAAATACCTTACGCTGATTGTATATGTGTACATATAAAGCATAAAATCGAATATTGACATGATTATTGGAAAATATCATCATTGGTATATGTTAAAAAGCATTATGGATGCGGCAAGTCACATTTCATTGATGTGATAATTCACGTATATACAACATATGCTGTAAGTAAAGTATTAAAACTAATATGTGTCTTTTGTTATACAGATACCACCAATGATGGGCAACGCTAAAAACTAGTCACATACAATATACTGCTACCAACAAGCGGCTTAAGTCAAACAATTAATTAATATTTTGACACAATTACGATTTGTACAAGCTACAAAGTATGAAGCGTACAAGACGGTCTTATTACCTGCAAATAGAATAAAAGGTGCTGTTCTCTATGACCAGAAGACATGACTGAAGATAACAAGAAACATTGAAGGTATATGTTTCAATAATAAATTTCTCTCCAAACAAGTTGTGCCAAAATCCGCATGTGTGAATATAAAAACAACAATAAAGATAACCAGGCACATAAAAAAAAGTGAAGCTATGTGGGTAAAAGAAGTGATTCGAGACAAAGGAAAGCTATTACTAAATCCTATGATCCTATGTTTGATATAATTATCAAATCTAGTAACGAGTATGACAGAAATGAACGTAAAAAGTTCAACTCAGGCATAAGAAAAAACTTAATGCAGTAATGCAAAATTATAAGTACAACAAAACGGAAGTAGAATGAGATACAAAATTTAACTTTGCGATAGAGTAAAAAATCTGATAAATATATTTTAACTGTAAGAAAATCGATTTATTACAAAAAGGTGTAGCACACAATTTACCAAATAAACCGGCTCATACAAAAGTAGGAAACCAAAAATTACCACAGCTTAGAATGTTTCAGCGAAAGCAACATGCTTGCTTAGAAAAAGACCTATCCAATCGATTCCAAGCCCCAGCTAAAAAAGATCTGGGTGATATCCGATCTTCAAACTTATTTTATAACCAAGCGTTACATTTCCAGATATTGGTTGCTTAGGAAAACCTTACCTTCTAAGTCCACTCTACAATTCCTAGAAGCCTGTAATAGGATGACTTTTTCCACCGTGTACAAACTCAATGGATTGATCGGTAAGAGGATATGGAACAGAAGAGGTCTAATGAACTTATGTCTGGAAATGCTAGTTTTCCATGCTACAGACCATTTATTCAGTCATACATTGTTATAGAGACTGCGAACTAATACACGCTCTGCCGGCCGGTGTGGCCTACCGGTTCTAGGCGCTTCAGTCTGGAACCGCGCGACAGCTACGGTCGCAGGTTCGAATTCTGCCTCAGGCCTGGATGTGTGTAATGTCCTTAGGTTAGTTAGGTTTAAGTAGTTCTACGTTCTAGGGGACTGATGACCTAAGATGTTAAGTCCCACAGTGCTCAGAGCCATTTGAACCATTTTAATACACGCTGTACCACGCAGCCACAGTTACAGTCTGTGCTGAAAATGGTTTCCATGTGCCTCAACGCATGCGTGCAAGTGCCTGTCTCACACGTTCACATCGGCCAGGCTGCCTCCGAACAGTGTCAAAGGCAGCATGGATGCGCTGCTCCAATGTCTCCACATCTGGAATGGGCTCTGCATACATAATACTTTCAGGATGGCCCCTTAACCAGAAATTGCACGGGTCGAGATCCGGTGAACGAGCGGGCCATGCAACTGGACCCCCTCGTCCGATCCAGGAAAGACACGATTGAGATGTGTCTGGACGTTAACGACGAAGTGGGCTGGACCGCCATCATGTTAGCATCCAACCCCTCGAATCATCAATGGCAGTTCTTCCAGCAGGGGAGGCAAGGTCACCCGCAAGAAACGCCGATAGTTCTGGCGTGTTAGGCGACGTGGAAGGAAGACTGGTCCCAAAATACGGCCGCCAATTATTCCAGTCCACACATTCCGGTTATACCGATGCCAATGATTTGCGGTCACTATACCATGGGGGTTCTGCATACTATCCCACAGATGACTGTTATGAAAGTTGAAGACACCACTCTACGTAAAGGTGGCCTCATCTGTGTATACAATGGATGACACAAATCCCGGGATCGTGGTTGCCTGGTGGGTAGAAACCAGTGACAAAACTGCTCCCGATGTGGAAAGTCTGTCGTTAGTAAGCTTTGCACACGCTCTAAGTGATAACGGTAGTAGCAGTTCTCATGGAGAATGTTCACACGCTCGCCTGGCTTACCCCATACTGGCGGGCCAGCTACCAGGTACTGACGCGACGGTCGCCTTCCACAGTGTTAATCACGTTTTCCTCCAAGTCTGACGTCCGAACATTTCGGATAGGGCCTTCATGATGTCCTTCTTCCTGAAAAGACTCGTCTCAGACAAACGGCGAAAGACTGTTGCAAATGTTGAATGCTATGGTTGTTGCCTTTCTGTAAGTAAACATGTCGGCAAGATCTCGATTCGAATACGGAACCATTGTGTACAACGTTGTATCACATCCACTACAAGGTGAGTCACCAAGACAAATGAATCGGACGCAACATTACCAACAACTACGGCAGGAGAGGAAGCTAGGGCATGACATATGAGAAAGAGTACCACCCTTTAGGAGGAAACCATACATACTGTAACTATATCTACGTGGTACAGCCTGTATTAGACTGCAGTCTCTGTAAATGATTGAATAAATGGTCTCTAGCATGGAAACCATGCATTTGCGGACATAGTTCATTCGATTTGTATGTTCCGTATCCTCTCATCGATCAATCCCTAGAGTTTGTACACGGTGGAAAAAATCACCCTGTAAATTCTTTCTGCCTGCATTAACACTTATAGCGATTAGGTTTGAAATAATAAACAGCCTGCCTACTTTTGTCCATTTGACTGCCCCTTATATATTCAGTATGTCCTGAATTATACATATATTTCCACTAGGCCTCGTCGTTTTACCTATGTCATCTCTTGGATTTACCCCTGCATTTTATGCTGTATTCCTTTCCCCTGTTTCATTCCAGCATTGCCTGATGCTTCCTCTAAAACCCTCAACAACTTCTGGTTCCTCTGATATATCCAGGTCCTCAATTCCGTAATTTCCTACCTTTTTGCAATTTCTTGTTTTGTCGTCTGCACTTCACGACTGATAAATTACGGTCATAGCCAACTTCTGCCTCTGTAAACGTCTTAGAGTTTAAAATCTGTTTTCAAAATCTCTGTCTTACCATTATATAGTCGAGCTGAAACCTTCAACCATCCTTAGGGCTCTTCCAGATACAAAACTTCTTTCATAATTTTTAAACCAGGTGTTCGTGATGACTAAATTACCCCACCAGTGCAGAAGAGGAGACTGGATGAATAAAAGATAGAGAAACATTAAGACGATGGCTTTAATGGTTCAGGTGTTCTGCATAGCCTCCCCTCGCTTCAGAATAACGCACGGATTGTTCGTACAATCATAAGAAACTGCCATAAAAAGCCTTCTCTTGGATATTCTTCGACTCGCATGCCACACTGGCCTGAATGTCCGTTATATCGTCAAAGAGTTGAACCTTCATGTGAATTTCTGCACTTTGTAGTTTTGTGGTAGGTTTGTATTGATAATACTAAGTCTTGTCACCCATAATTTTCTCCAGAACTGAACTGTACATGTTTCGCTTTTTAAATCAAGTTGCGGCAGGTGTTTTGTTCGGGATTCAAGGTGTGCGGGACACCATTGCGCATCCTTTCTTTCAAAACATCAAAACATTCTAGAGAATGTCTTGAATACTTAATTTAGAGATTTGTGACGCAACAACGTTGGCCCCACGTCCACTACCTAACACTGCCTGCTCACAACGACTTGTCGAATGAACATCTGTTGCTCATATTTATTAGTTCAAGCCGCCACCATAGTTAATGTTGACGTCGCTTATATTCCACGAATAAAATCAGTCTCGGAATTTTTGGACGCTAGTGTACGCTCTTTGCAAAATACGATCTGGCGACTCTCTTTCATTCCTTTCCCGCAGTCAATATTCTGTTACCATTTTTGTTTTTACTTTTACCGAAATCCAGTCACCCATCACAGTTGAATGTTCTTCTCCTTTAATCATCTGAATAAACGGGAAACGAATTATTAGTGAGCTTGTATGAGAATTTGTGCTCTCCTTCCGGAAAAGGCCGCTTCCCCCCTCCACCAACGCCGCTCGCTTTTCGTTTTAGAGACAGACTGTATAACCTGTGGTGTAAATCCGTCTGCCGTCCAAGTCGGTCTCGTGCGACAGCCAACCAGTGTGCCAAGAAGTGACGTCAGTGGGCTGTTCCCGAGGGAAGCCGCTGACTCAGGCTGGGATCGGAGTCTCTGCCAATGCGTTCTCTCCTCCCGAGTCCAGCTTACGCAGTTATTTCTAGTTTCGCTTTTCCACCTGTTTATGCCTAGGTCGTCGTCATAACAACGTTTAAAAATGCTCTCGGGGTGTCTGATTGTTTGCCTCTCCCCATCACTACAGTCTTTCGTAGTATCCTGACGAAATGAAAAAAGAAAAGAAAATATTGCTAGGGAGGGGCACACGTAAACCCCAAGAGGACATCGATTTTGCGCGTCTTTCGCAAGGTAGTCTTTGCACACAGTATTGAAACTTAAGGGTGGTAGCGACTGATAAAAAGTGAATATGTCCGAAGTCAAAACAGACTTTCGACTTCTGGCGAAAAAGCTACTTCCATCAGGCACCGAGAATCTTCTCAGATCAAACAATTGACTCTTGTGTCGGACCAGGCGGTACACAACGGCGTAAAAGGTAATGTACAAATGATACTCAGCGTTATAAATCACTTTTAACTGACATGAAACACAGCATTAAACAATGACGACTATAGTGTTAGGCCTATTGAGCTCAGTATCATTTGATCGACGAAGCGAGAAGAATCAACATTAACAAATCGAATTCCAGCGACCACTGACGATTCAATACTAGGGATTCAAGGAGCCAAGAAAATGTGGGCGTGTACTGGGATTCAGAATAGGAGAGCTGCTCTCGCACAAAGACGAAAGCTCGTGCACCGTTTTCAATTATACGCAAGTGGAAACAACCATTTCAAAGGTCATTTCCTTCCGTTTATAAACACCTACGATTTAAAAGACAAATTATATTCTCACAAAAATGCAGATTACTATTTGAAATTCGTTTATTATGGTTAGAAATTCTTATAAAATGTGTATTTCTTACGATATGCTCACGCAAATTTGCGTGTCAAGATGCCGCTGTCACACACTCGTCTCGTCCAATAATGTCTATACGAATGAAAGTAGAAATTACTTGGGACGAAAATTTCTTAGGAGAATGAGCAACCTGTACAAGGGGCGTTCAATAGGTAATGCAGTACATTTTTTCTGAAAGCATGTAGGTTTTATTCAGGATCCCAAAACACCATGTTATGCCCCACACTTTTGTCTAAAAAAATGGTTCAAATGGCTCTGAGCACTATGGGACTTAACTTCTGAGGTCATCAGTCCCCAAGAACCTAGAACTACTTAAACCTAACTAACCTAAGGATATCACACACATCCATGCCCGAGGCAGGATTCGAACCTGCGACCGACCTGCGGTTCCAGACTGTAGCGCCTAGAACCGCTCGGCCACCCCGGCTTGCACTTCTGTCTAAAAGACCATATTTTTCAACATAATCTCCGATCAATGCAACGTTCTGAAGCCCCCTTACTGGGAGCACCTGTATGCTCACATAGCACCATTCTACTGGTCGACGTTAGAGCGAACGCCTTGCTGCATCAATACCCTCCTGATCACCCACGTACTGCTTCCCGCAGAGTGCATCTATCGTGGGCCCAAACGGATGGAAAAAGGAAGGTGGGAGGTCGGGGCTATAGGGTGGTTAAGGAAGGAAAAGTGGAAAATTTAGTTCAAATGGCTCTGAGCACTATGGGACTTAACATCTATGGTCATCAGTCCCCTAGAACTTAGAACTACTTAAACCTAACTAACCTAAGGACAGCACACAACACCCAGCCATCACGAGGCAGAGAAAATCCCTGACCCCGCCGGGAATCGAACCCGGGAACCCGGGCGTGGGAAGCGAGAACGCTACCGCACGACCACGAGATGCGGGCGGAAAATTTAGTAAAATCAGTCAGTCAATAGAAGTCTGTTGCTGTGTTAAAATAATTAAAGTTTGTTTTGGAAATCATTCTGATGTAAAACTAATGGTATCATTTAGTTCCTTTACCCAGGTCAAAGATCAAACTGCGTTGGGATACTAACATCAGTTAACTGAATATATAGAATGAAAGGGGTTAGATATAAGGAAGTGTTTCGAGCAAGGCTCTGACGGAACATCCGCCACGAGGAGCGTCTGTAATGGTGTGTCGAAATTTCAACTTAGTGTTTAAAGGCATAGTAAGGGCCAAGAGGCTGATCAAGAAACAGCCCTGTATTTCGAAACAGTTGAATATATATATATATATATATATATATATATATATATATATATATATATATATATATGTGTGTGTGTGTGTGTGTGTGCAGCCACGTATGCAATTAAAGGGAGGTTTGCTATCTTTTGGTTCAAAAAATCGATTTTTAATTGCATTTTTGGATCCATAAAAGTGTTTAGAATCCACGCCTAAACGGTTTTTCCGAATACGGAACGTAAATGCTTGTTATTCGCGGTTGAGCAAAAAAATGCACCTGCCTGAAGTCGGACTTTTTCACGCACCAGTTTTTTTCTTTCTTTCGGAGGACGAGTTGTTGTACCGGTGCTTGGGAGGAAACACACAAAAAGTTTGAACGCGTGTGTTTGGAAGTTAGCCCCCAAGCATTTGCATTCTGGTGCGAAGACTGTGGAGACTGCGACTTTCCTGGCAGTGAGCAGCTTCAACGAAGCATATTCAGCAATTCTGAAGACCATGACAACGATGGACGTCACCCTGGGACTCTATTCGACGCAGTTCGCCAAGCATTCGGACGACCACCGGATTCAAGAGGCCGAAAACCGCTTGTCACCGGCCGTACGAGCGGGTCTGGAGCAGCGCAGGATGGCCCAGGTCGAGCAGAACGCCCTCTATGAGACACGGAATAGCAGATTCAACATACGGTGCCTAATATTGCATTTATATGGAGTCAAAACTTCAAACGCGTTCTTCTCGAAATGACTTTTTTTTTATCGCGCGGTATGGTAACTTCAGTTCTACTGAACCGATTGGCATGATTGTTTCCGACGAAGCTAACTAAATTGTCTAGGAGTCGTACCACTTTTATTCCGATCCATCAACTATAAATATTTTTACTTGGCCGACGAAGTCGAAAAATCGATGAAAAAAACCCTGTTTCTTCAAATGGCCGCCATTTTGTTTCCTATGGTCCAAATAACTTAAGAGAGGTACAACTCCTAAAGAATCTTATATACTTCGCTAACGTCAACTCAATTTTGATTTCAGACGAGCCAGCTGACCTGTGACATACCGCGCGCGGAGGTCTACATCGAAATTTTGTTTCGTTCCATACTTCCGCCTTTTCTCTTGGACATTTCCGGTCGAAAAAATTCCAGTTTGTAGAGGAAAACATTTTGACCAAATTTGACAGTGATATCTATAACACACCCAGAGAAAAAAATTCTCAAAGAACACGCTTTTTTCGGGCCAAAGATAGTAAACCTCCCCTTAAGGCAAGGACGGACAGTGATAACCTCAGTGCGGATCCACACCTCACTCGAAAGCTTACGGGAATCGACGAAGTGCCACGATTGATGAGGATAATGGGCAAGGGGTACTACATCAGAAGTGTGTGGTGAAGTTGAGAATCTGGGTCTGACGGGAGGCGCGCTAGAGCACTCTTTGCAGTTGCGATGACGACTGTGTCCGAATGGTACTGTGGTCAGCGCATCTGTCTATTAATCAGAGACCCGGGTCTTCAACTTCCCTCAATGGTTTAAATCAACGCTCACTGGCAGTTAATGTCATTAATTCCTTTGTGTCTCGATCTACAAATTACTTGGTGACAGATTGGTCAGGATTTAAGAGCTTTTTCTGTGAGTACTAGTCGGCCGAAGTGGTCGTGCGGTTCTAGGCGCTGCAGTCTGGAACCGCGAGACCGCTACGGTCGCAGGTTCGAATCCTGCCTCGGGCATGGATGTGTGTGATGTCCTTAGGTTAGTTAGGTTTAACTATTTCTAAGTTCTAGGGGACTAATGACCTCAGAAGTTGAGTCCCATAGTGCTCAGAGCCATTTAAACCATTTTTGTGAGTACTATTTCCACGGTAGCGCGAAGGACACCGAATACAAATAGACTAATTGATTAGGACTTAAAAACTTTTTCCACGAGTACGTCGAACAGAACGCTAAAGACACCAGATCCAATGCATTAGGCTCGCAATAAGAAACTATCTAAATACGCAGAGATTAACTGACATACTTAAGACTCTGACAACCGTACTTCATAAGAATAAGTGATATAACGAACGACGTGCAGCAATACGTCTAAAAATACGTAATCTTGCCCTTTTCAGATTCAGTACAAACCACCTGAGTCCTTGTAGTCTAAGAGTATGGCCCTTGCAGCTGCATATGACTTCTTAGGCATGACGCTGTGAGGAACAAAACTGGAAGATTAGTTCTTAACGTCCCGTCGACGACGATGTCGTTAGAGTGAAAACTCGCTTTAGGGCAAGGATAGGTAAGTAAATCGGCCGAATCCATTTCAAAGGAACCATCCCGGCAAGCGACTGGGCGGGGTGCGGAGAAATCACGGAGAGCCTCAATTTGGAAGGGCGGACGGGTTTAGAATCGCCATCTCCTGTGTCCGACTCCAGTGTGCTACCGCTACGGCATATCGCCCGAGTGCTTTCAAAAATAACTATCATCAAAGGATCATGAAACGAATTACATGACGGAACTTTCAGCAATGTATAAAAGATGACTCCTTGAGTGCAAATTGCCTAACAAACGAGCTAAAGCAGCAGAGAAGCACTTCGACGAGTTTTACAAGGAAGAAAGTTTCACAGTGGGCTTAAAGTAACACATTTTTTATCCAAAGACTGACAAATTCACTCGTAACTTACATCTGGCTTTAAGGAAGGAATTATGTTATAGACGTGGGACTACACATGGCAATATAATATTTTTTTCATATCTACCGCCAGTGATGAATGTGACGCTTTTCAGTGACTTTTCTCATGGAATTTCTCTTCTGTTTCCAGCACAACTAATGCTGAGAAGAACTTTATTTAAAGCCTTCGTGATGTACCTAACAGAACCCACGGCTACTGCAAAAGCTGGGCGTTCTTTGTCCATGCCTAAAAATTTTAAAAAAGCACTTAAGTTCTCCAATGAGTGACAAATCGCTATCCGGCTTGGAAATACTATCACTAGAGGAAAGGTGGCGCGAATGGTCACAGGCTTGTCTGATCCACGAAAGAGTGTGTCATAAGTGTTGAAAAACCCTGACTGACAGAACTCGAAGCACATCTCTCAAGAACGTGCTAGGGGAACTCCCGAGACTCATCTTTCAGCAAAGAAACCGCGAATGTTCAGCAGTCGCCTTAACCACTTCAGCTATGCGTGCATGCTCCCTGGACCGAGCCAAAGTTGCATATCTCACACCGTCTACAGCTTTATACCACAGATCCCTACACTCATCACCTAATGCATGCAACATCACACGGATTCCTGCAAAAGGGAGACCGCTCACGATAAGCGGCAAATTTTGGTTCGAGTCCTGGTCTGGCACAGATTTTCATGTCTCTGTTGTGTAGTAGACTTATATCCAATACAGTTAATGTCAAGAAATTCTGTCAGCAAATCAGTATTGAAATATTTCGTACAGCTATAGATCATTATCGGTGTCTGTTGTTTCAGAGTTGCATTTATATATTGTTCAGTAAAAAATAGTAGCCTCTGCCACGAAGTCTGTAATGATGCGCAAAGTATAGACGAAGATGCTGATGTATAAGTTATATAGAAAATGGAAGACCATGAAATATTGATTTTTCTAAAATAATGGAACATAAATATATCTATAAAGCCGTGTACCTATTCATTTGTCTTTTGCGTTTCATATCAGAATTGAATATATTTTGTGATATTATGTAGTTTTTAATTAATTAGTCTTACTAATTAAATAAAAATTCTCGTAAGAAACAGTTTGGTTTTGTATTTAATTTAAATCTGTCCTGAGGAGAGTGCAGTACTTGTAAGGTGCAATGATACAGAGACGAAGAGTTGTTTTATGTAGGAAAAGATTGTTCAAAATGTTCAAATGTGTCTCAATTCCTAAGGGACCAAACTGCTGAGGTCTTCGGTCCCTAGACTTACACACTACTTAAACTAACTAACGCCAAGGACAGCATACAAACCCATCCCCGAGGGAGGACTCGAACCTCCGGCGGGAGGGGCCGTGCAATTCGTGCATGGCGCCTCAAACCGCGCGGCCATTCCGCGCGGCTAGAAGATTGTTAAGATTATAAAATTATATTACGCTTCACCAAAGTAAAGTACTGTTTTTTTTTTTTTTTAGCTTTTCTTACGTACATCACTTTCTGACTCAAGTGGAAAGAAAGCGGCCGGGGTAATAATTTAATGTAGTGTGTGTTGAGAGAGAGAGAGAGAGACGAAAGGAGAGGGAGGTGAGGAGAGCGCTGGCTGCGAAAGACGATGTGTGGACAACATTTTGCTGAGTTAGGAGTAGGCATGAATGGGGGTTGGGGGTAGGCATGCAGGAGGGGGAGGCGTGGCCACTCTACGTTCTTGCCCCGGCACCACTACGACCGTGCGTACACCGCTCATCGCTACCCCTTTCCATCTACATTCACCAGTCGTGTGCGAAAACAAGGATTGACGGTAAGCCTCCACATAGGTTCGAATCCGCCGGACTTTTCCGTCATGGTATTTCACGAGATGAACGTGACAGGAACAGGTATGTTTCCCGACTCCTCTTCCAACGCACCCTCTCGGAATTTTAACAGAAAACCTCTGCTTAATCCACAATGCCTCTTTTGTAACGTCTCCCACTGGAGTTTAATCAGTATCTCCGTAACGCTTTGGCGCCTGCTAAACGAATTTATGACGAAACTCGCTGTTCTCTTTTGGATCTTCTCCAACCGCTCTGTTAATTCTACCTAATGAGGGAGCCGGACTTACGAACAATGTTCAAGAATCTATCGAAGGAGAGTTTTATAAGCTGGCTGTTTCTAAGGGAAATTAAATCTCTTTGAAAATTTTCCAATTAATTCTACAACTAGTTTCACGTGGTCGATCGACTTTATGTTGCTTCGTAAGCATTTTTTCTCAAAGTTTTGCGGTTGTTACTGTTTGTTGCCGTTCGAGCAGTGGAACAATAATGGATCTTTCCGCCTGGTTATGCGTAATACATTACACTGTATCGCCCTTTCGAAGACGAGATCATAAGGCACGAAGTACAGTACAAGCACAGTCAGGATAATGATGGGAATAGGGTTGCCAGGTTTTCAAACAAAAACACGTGGACGATTTTGAAAATGATGACCAAAATGGTCCCGCACCGGCATTATCGGCATGTTTTTACCATTAGGAGGCCGTTATAAGGGTGGTCCATTGATAGTGACCGGGCCAGATATCTCACGAAATAAACATCAAACGAAAAAATTACAAAGAACGAAACTCGTCTAGCTTGTAGCGGGAAACCAGATGGCGCTATGGTTGGCCCGCTAGATGGCGTTGCCATAGGTCAAACGCATATCAACTGGGTTTTTTTGTTTTTATTTTAATAGGAACCCACATTTTTATTTCATATTCGCTCTATTGGGCAACGGAAAATCCACGATGGCTGCGACAAGTGGAACATCAGCGACCTTGGCGGATTAATGTATGGTGCGGCATTATGGGAGGAAGGATACTTGGCCCCCATTTTATCGATGGCAATCTAAATGGTGCAATGTATGCTGATTTCCTACGTAATATTCTACCGATGTTACTACAAGATGTTTCACTGCATGACAGAATGACGATGTACTTCCAACATGATGGATGTCCGGCACATAGCTCGCGTGCGGTTGAAGCGGTATTGAATAGCATATTTCATGACAGGTGGATTGGTCGTCGAAGCACCATACCATGGCCCGCACGTTCACAGGATGTGACGTCCCCGGATTTCTTTCTGTGGGGAAAGTTGAAGGATATTTGCTATCGTGATCCACCGACAACGCCTGACAACATGCGTCAGCGCATTGTCAGTGCATGTGCGAACATTACGAAAGGCGAACTACTCGCTGTTGAGAGGAATGTCGTTACACGTATTTCCAAATGCATTGAGGTTGACGGACATCATTTTGAGCATTTATTGCATTAATGTGGTGCTTACAGGTAATCACGCTGTAACAGCATAAGTTCACAAAGGTACGTGCATCACATTGGTACAACCGAAATAAAATGTTCAAACGTCCCTACGTTCTGTATTTTAATTTAAAAAACCTACTTGTTACCAACTGTTCATCTAAAATTGTGAGCCATATGTTTGTGACTATTACAATGCCATCTATCACAAAGTGAAAAAAGTGGTCCAACTAAAACATTCATATTTCTTTACGTACTACACGAATAAATAATAAAAAAATGGGGGTTCCTATTTTTAAAAAAACGCAGTTGATAATTGTTTGACCTCTGGCAGCGCCATCTAGCGGGCCAACCATAGCGCCATCTGGTTTCCCCCTTCAAGCTAGACAAGTTTCGTTCTTCGTTGTTTTTTCGTTTGACGCTAATTTCGTGAGATATTTGGCCCGGTCACGATCAATGGACCACCCTGTATACAACTGTACAGAAATAACGAGTATTTCCTGAAACGTTTACATATTGAAACTCCTTTTATAAAACAGATTGAAAATTAACGAGATTTCATCACTGTACATGCTACTTAAAAATATTTCATTAAAACAACTTGCATACTATTAGAGCACTATTCATATTTGCCGTAATATTTATTTGCAGCAGCTTTCATAGCATCATAGCACTATTCATACTTAACAAGATACACTCCTGGAAATGGAAAAAAGAACACATTGATACCGGTGTGTCAGACCCACCATACTTGCTCCGGACACTGCGAGAGGGCTGTACAAGCAATGATCACACGCACGGCACAGCGGACACACCAGGAACCGCGGTGTTGGCCGTCGAATGGCGCTAGCTGCGCAGCATCTGTGCACCGCCGCCGTCAGTGTCAGCCAGTTTGCCGTGGCATACGGAGCTCCATCGCAGTCTAACACTGGTAGCATGCCGCGACAGCGTGGACGTGAACCGTATGTGCAGTTGACGGACTTTGAGCGAGGGCGTATAGTGGGCATGCTGGAGGCCGGGTGGACGTACCGCCGAATTGCTCAACACGTGGGGCGTGAGGTCTCCACAGTACATCGATGTTGTCGCCAGTGGTCGGCGGAAGGTGCACGTGCCCGTCGACCTGGGACCGGACCGCAGCGACGCACGGATGCACGCCAAGACCGTAGGATCCTACGCAGTGCCGTAGGGGACCGCACCGCCACTTCCCAGCAAATTAGGGACACTGTTGCTCCTGGGGTATCGGCGAGGACCATTCGCAACCGTCTCCATGAAGCTGGGCTACGGTCCCGCACACCGTTAGGCCGTCTTCCGCTCACGCCCCCAACATCGTGCAGCCCGCCTCCAGTGGTGTCGCGACAGGCGTGAATGGAGGGACGAATGGAGACGTGTCGTCTTCAGCGATGAGAGTCGCTTCTGCCTTGGTGCCAATGATGGTCGTATGCGTGTTTGGCGCCGTGCAGGTGAGCGCCACAATCAGGACTGCATACGACCGAGGCACACAGGGCCAACACCCGGCATCATGGTGTGGGGAGCGATCTCCTACACTGGCCGTACACCACTGGTGATCGTCGAGGGGACACTGAATAGTGCACGGTACATCCAAACCGTCATCGAACCCATCGTTCTACCATTCCTAGACCGGCAAGGGAACTTGCTGTTCCAACAGGACAATGCACGTCCGCATGTATCCCGTGCCACCCAACGTGCTCTAGAAGGTGTAAGTCAACTACCCTGGCTAGCAAGATCTCCGGATCTGTCCCCCATTGAGCATGTTTGGGACTGGATGAAGCGTCGTCTCACGCGGTCTGCACGTCCAGCACCAACGCTGGTCCAACTGAGGCGCCAGGTGGAAATGGCATGGCAAGCCGTTCCACAGGACTACATCCAGCATCTCTACGATCGTCTCCATGGGAGAATAGCAGCCTGCATTGCTGCGAAAGGTGGATATACACTGTACTAGTGCCGACATTGTGCATGCTCTGTTGCCTGTGTCTATGTGCCTGTGGTTCTGTCAGTGTGATCATGTGATGTATCTGACCCCAGGAATGTGTCAATAAAGTTTCCCCTTCCTGGGACAATGAATTCACGGTGTTCTTATTTCAATTTCCAGGAGTGTATTCTCTTCTTCTTCTTCTTCTTCTTCTTCTTCTCCTTCTCCTTCGTAGCCATTGCCCCATATCTTCATAGAGCCAACAAGTTCCCTCCCCCCCCCCCCCTCCCCGCGCCTCAGTACGGAATTTGTGTACTCCATTTGGTCCCTGATCTAGGAACAGTCTATTACTGGTCGCTGGACCAATAGGTCGCTCCCCTTTATTAGAAAAAGGTAGGATAGATTGGACAGTTAGCTTGTTTTGGAATTCTTGTCTTCTCTTTTTCTTCTTCTTCTTCTTCGTAGCCACTACCCCATATCTTCACAGAGTCAGCAGGTTCCACCCCCCCTCCCCTCCCCCCATCCCATATCAAAGTGTGTGAACGTTTTCTGAATGTTCGTTAATCGTCTAACTCAGGTGGGATGTGGAAAAGTCTTTTACATGAATGAAAACGCATCGAAAGTAAAAGTTTACCATGGCGTTAGTTGTAAGTTGCCATTTCATGTGGTTACCGCTAGGGGTAAACATGGTCGATGTGGTGATGATGCAGCAACGAAGGACATTTTGTGTCCTCCGTTTCAGAAGGTGCATTTCTGTTTGATGTCCTGCCTCATGGTGCAACGATCAACTCAGAAGTGTATTGTATAACCCTCAGGAAATTGAGGAAACCACTTTAGCGTCTTCGTCGCCACAAAAATGCAAACTAATATCTCCTTCTCTAAGAAAATGCAAGGCCTCACACAAGCCTGCGCTCCAGAGAGGAATTTACAAAACATCTTTGAATAGTTCTCCCTCTTCCACCCTACAGCCCGGATCTCGCACCTTCCATCTGTTTGGCTCAATGAAAGATGCACTCTGTGGGAAGCTGTACGTGGTTGGTTGGTTGGTTTATTCGGGAGAGGGGACCAAAAAGCGAGGTCATCAGTCCCATCAGATTAGGGAAGGGTGGGGAGGAAGTCAGCCGTGCCCTTTGAAAGGAACCAACCCGGCATTTACTCGAAGCGATTTAGGGAAATCACGGAAGACCTAAATCTGGATGGCCGGACGTGGGTTTGAACAGTGGACCTCGTGAATGCGAGTACCGTGTGCTAACCATTGCGGCACATCACTCGGCAAGCAGTACGTAGATCATGGGAAGGTTACTGAAGCAGCAAGACGCTGGCTCTGACGTCGACCAGTGAAGTGGTACCATGCTGATGTACAGGCCCTCCCAGTAAGATGGCATAAGGCCATCTCACTGAACGGAGATTCTGTTGAAAAATAACAACCAAAAGAGAGGGGAATGACACGGTGGATTAGAATCCTGAATAAAATCAACCTGTTTAAAAAAAAGTGTTGCATTACGTAATAAACGCCCCTCGCATTTTTTAAACACCCTGAGCTGTCTGAGGCCCTTTACAGATGATGCAGTTACGCAGTTACGTGCTTAAGAAATTACGTTAGAAAACTGATGCAAAATTCAGAAAGAGTTTCAACTATTCGACATTTTATGCAGCTGACGTTAACAAATGTAACGTAATGTGGGGAAATACAGTAGATGATGGAAAGCTATATAGGTTCACTGTATAATCAGCGATGAGGCACTGTAAACGGATACAGCTGTCAAGTATCTACTAGTACCTAGCAGCAGCAATTTAATATGCAATGACCACACATATCTAGCGACGAGAAGGGTAGATACCTGACTGAGATTTTTTCTAAAAACCCTAAGAAAATATAGTGCATCCACGAAAAGAGATCAACTGCAGAATCTCCAATCCACCTATTCTTGTGATTTAAGAATCGAATTTCCATGTACAAAACAACTAAAAACGTCTGTTCACAAGTGAGTTAAATATTTGCTTTAAACATGTAAGGGAGAAAAACTATGGAACGGTTTGAAATTATGCTTAAACTTTGTTAGAAGTCACTAAGTGCCTTCATTATGACACACTGGACGAATATAAAGTGGGTAATTTGCGCTGCATTTTAATCAAAAGCTAGTTTATCACGTAACTCAATGTTTATGACGTCATATCTCCTGAATTATGTTTCGTACAATGATATAATTTTACGGACACATTCATTGGTATACATGGATACTGTCTGCAAACTGTGTTAGGAATAGAGTTAGTAACACAGAGGCAATAAATTATAACGTCATTCCCGATGCAGAAGTTTTACTACATGAACAGCGGAAATATAGCAAGCGATAATTTTTTTCCCTCTTATCATTTGGGGGGGGGGGGGGGGGGATTTCGGCGAGTAAAATTGAGCCGTGGCTGGCTCATGTTATGCGTTGGATTAAATCTTGGTTGCTATTCTGTGTTTAGTCTCCCGTGGTTATCGCGATTATGCTGTTATCCTCTCTCTCTGCGAGTGGCAGCAACGGTGTGTATCGATATTCGCACCTTTTACTATCTTTGACCTGGCGCTTACAGTTTTCAGCTGTGCTGAGTGCGACCAGTTGGTCAGTTGGCGTGGAGCAGCGAGGAAATCCCTGCGGCGCGTGGTTTGGCCGGGGCCGCTGGTGGCGTCTACGCGCGGTCGGAGTGTGTGGTGCTGTTCCCATTGCTATGAGGTCCGTGGCCCACCGATCCTGGACATGAAAGCTGGGTTATGACTTAATCTACCAGCAAGTCACAACTGTTCACACTGTCGTTTGGATGTCGTTGTCGGCTGTTGGGACATATCCACAAGCAACAACGTGTGTTTTCAAGTTGGCAAATTTCAGCCACCCTCCGGTGGAGTTTAACTGTACTTGGTTATTTTGAATTGAAGCGCACCAGCGGAATCTTCTGCCTTGTGGCCGTTAATGTTCAGGTTACCTGCCCTCGCCGTTGACGTAAATTCAGACAGTGTATTTTCCTCATCGTGTTGTCGCTGTCCAGCATAGTGTAAAGTCTGACAGCTCAATGTATAATTGGTTGTGGGCGCTAATACTTTCTACGTTGTTCCATTGAACTCCCTGTTGTGTGCTGGTCAGCTGGAGCGGAAGTTATCTTGTCGGTGGGTCCGTTGACTGTCTGTCGGTTGGGTTGTCGTCGGATCGAGAATGGTTGGGCCGACTGCCTGTCTCACCTAAGCGAGCATTAGTGTTTGAATTCCAGGCCGATCCTGAGAAACTTCTGAGTGACATTGGGTGTACTGCTTTTCTTATTTGTTCTTGCTGTTTGTATTTGTATGGCTTCTAGCCGATTTTTAAATTAAGGTTTTTTGTGCTTAAGGTGTAAGATTGTTTGTGCCTTCAGCCTAATTTAAAGAACGCCTAAGCGTTGGAATGACTCCAAGAAAACTGATTTTGCCTTAAGTTATTTGTAAGGGCATGCTGCTGAATGGAAACCGCTCGTTCAGAAGATTTGTCTTCTTGGGACGATTTTCAGGAGAAATTTAAGACGAAGTACTGTTCACCAAGTTGAGTTACTACACCAAAGAACTACAATAATAATTGAGGTAGTTAAAAGAAGTATACTGAGTGGCCCCTGACAACACCCAACTACTTAGATGATCTAGAAACAGAAGGACAACTTCAAACAGCCAAGACCTCTGTTGTACAGCATTTATTGTGATGACTGGTTCCAGCAAACTACGTTGCCATCATCAGATCTTCTGCAGTGCATATCACTGAATCTTGATCAAACACATATTATATCATATCACACCGCAGAACGATATTTGATGAACATGAGGACAATAGCATATCAACAAGTCAAGCATAAAATAACTGTTACATAAAACAACGCACACACTGAGCTTGTGCGAGGGTCACTCCAAAATAAATGCACTCTATTTTTTTAATCCATAATTGAAAGTTTTACAGTGTGCAGATACATCCCTTGGGAACAATATTTTCATTTCTCCACATAATTTTCATCCCTCTCAACTGCCTTACGCCATCTTGGAACCAGCGCCTGTATACCCGCACGGTAAAATTCTGGACCAACCTGTTGGAGCCACTGTTTGGCAGTCTGCACAAGGGAGTCATCATCTTCAAACCTTGTTCCACGAAGAGAGTCTTTCAGTTTCCCAAATCATTGATAGTCACATGGAGCCAGGTCAGGACTGTAAGGTGGGTGTTTCAGTGTTGTCCATCCGAGTTTTGTGATAGCTTCCATGGTTTTTTGACTGACATGTGGCCGTGCATTGTCGTGCACAAGCAAAACATCCTGCTTTTGCCGATGTGGTCAAACACGACTTCAGTGTCGTCACATATGCATCAGAATTTATGGTGGTTCCACTTGGCATGATGTCCACAAGCAAGAGTCCTTCGGAATCGAAAAACACCATAGCCACAACTTTTGCAGCAGAAGTTGTGGTTTTTAATTTTTTTTTTTTTGAGTGAATTTGCATGATGCCCCTCCATTGATTGCCTCTTCGTCTCTGGTGAAAAATGATGGAGCTTTGTTTCATCATCTGTCACATTTCTTCCAAGAAATTCATCTCCACCATTATCGTACAGTTCCAAAAGTTCGCTGCATACCGTTTTTCTTGTTTCTTTGTGAGCCACTGCCAACGTCCTGGGAACTCACCTGGCACAAACCTTTTTTAACGCCAACATTTTCACTATTCTGCAAGCACTTCCTTCCCCTATCCCAACGTAGCGTGACAATTCGTTCACTGTGATGCGTCTGTCAGCAGTCACCAATTCGTTAACTCTCTGCACATTGCCTGGAGTGTTTGCAGTACGAGGCCTGCCGCTGCGAGGACAATCCTCAATATTTGCATAGCCGCTATCATCACGCAACCTGCTTGCCCACCGACTAACTGTACTGCGATCGACAGCAGCATCTCCATACACCTTTTTCAATCTCTTGTGGATGTTTCCCACTGTCTCGCTTTCACAGCACAGGAATTCTATGACAGCACGTTGCTTCCGACGAACGTCAAGTGTAGCAGCCATCTTGAAGACATGCTGTGATAGCGCGACTCAGGGATCAGGTTGAACTAAGTTTGAAAACAAGGGGGAAGGATGTATCTACACACTGTAAAACTTTCACACATGCAGAATGAAAACTTTATTTTTACAAAAATAGTGTGCATTTCTTTTGGAGTGACCCTCGTATAATCAGTGCAAATAAATGCAGTATCATCGGTGGACGACTGTAAATAACTTATTAACGTTTATTGAGGGTCTTGGTATCTTCAACAAAAAACTGAGGGGACTACACAAGGGGGAAAACTGTCAGTCAGATAGCAATGAGGCCTGAGGGAAAACTTTAACCACCAAAGTTTCACAGGAAAAGTGGAAGCAAATATTGTAAAGTAAGAAATCAAAATAACTACAGGACAAATAATCAATGGAGTACACAAACAGACATTTAATGGAATAAAGAATGTCTATCATAATATGCTGACTGAGTGGTCGCCTTTGCACATTCTGGGGCAGGGGACAGTAGTCCTCATACGCCTAATAACTTCTCGTGATTGGTCACTCAAAGAGGAGGAAATAAAATCTGCAAAAGAACCAGAAAACCCAATTGTAGTGAGTGATTTTTTGGAAAGCAAATTGATATTCGTTTAGTCCTGGGGAATGAAATATCATTAATCTCGCAGGAATTGCTATCAGTAATGAGAAAAAAGTATGCCTGTCCAATCCTAAGAGTAGCAGCGGTTTTTGTTGATGGGAGGTTTAAGGTAAAAAATGACAAGCCTTTCTTTTGAAAGCCCTGTCCAGTACTGATGAGTCTTACGGCTGCAGTGAGAGAAGAGATACAAAAGATGATTGATAATGACATAACCGAATGTAGTCTTAATGTCTACAACAATCAGTTGTTAGTGGTTAAGAAAGCTGCAGGTGGTGTTTCATTTTGGGTGGACAAACACTTAATAAATACATAGAGATGTAATCAGATATACCCGTGAATGTAGAGGAGTTATTACCCAGTTTTGAGGAGGCTAAATTCTGCACTTCAGTGCATTAAATATCAGGATATTGGCAAGTCCCATTACATGAAGAATCAAGGTCATACACGGCTTTATTTGAAAGTAAATGATATCAGTTTGAAGTATTACTTTTTGGTTTGAATATTTCAGTGAAATTGTTTATTCCTGCCTTTGATAAATCACTAGGAGAGTAATTAGTGTAAGAACTAATAACGTATGAAGATGATTTATTGCTAGCCTGTAAGACCACTGCAAATTATTGACACATACCCTAAGGCAATAATTTGCAGTGGTCTTACAGGCTGGCAATAAATCACATACCCTAAGGCAGTAGATTAAAACTGAAGAAACTGCAAAAAGGTGGGAATTTAAGGAGATGGGACCTGGATAAACTGAAAGAACCAGAGGTTGTACAGAGTTTCAGGGGGAGCATAAGGGAACAATTGACAGGAATGGGGGAAAGAAATACAGTAGAAGAAGAATGGGTAGCTTTGAGGGATGAAGTAGTGAAGGCAGCAGAGGATCAAGTAGGTAAAAAGACGAGGGCTGGTAGAAATCCTTGGGTAACAGAAGAAATATTGAATTTAATTGATGAAAGGCGAAAATATAAAAATGCAGTAAATGAAGCAGGCAAAAAGGAATACAAACGTCTCAAAAATGAGATCGACAGGAAGTGCAAAATGGCTAAGCAGGGATGGCTAGAGGACAAATGTAAGGATGTAGAGGCTTATCTCACTAGGGGTAAGATAGATACTGCCTACAGGAAAATTAAAGAGACCTTTGGAGATAAGAGAATCACTTGTATGAATATCAAGAGCTCAAATGGAAACCCAGTTCTAAGCAAAGAAGGGAAAGCAGAAAGGTGGAAGGAGTATATAGAGGCCCTAAACAAGGGCGATGTACTTGAGGACAATATTATGGAAATGGAAGACGATGTAGATCAAGATGAAATGGGAGACACGATACTGCGTGAAGAGTTTGACAGAGCACTGAAAGACCTGAGTCGAAACAAGGCCCCCGGAGTAGACAACATTCCATTGGAACTACTGACGGCCTTGGGAGAGCCAGTCCTGACAAAACTCTACCATCTGGTGAGCAAGATGTATGAAACAGGCGAAATACCCTCAGACTTCAAGAACAATATAATAATTCCAATCCCAAAGAAAGCAGGTGCTGACAGATGTGAAAATTACCGAACAATCAGTTTAATAAGCCACAGCTGCAAAATACTAACACGAATTCTTTACAGACGAATGGAAAAACTAGTAGAAGCCGACCTCGGGGAAGATCAGTTTGGATTCCGTAGAAATACTGGAACACGTGAGGCAATATTGACCTTACGACTTATCTTAGAAGAAAGATTAAGGAAAGGCAAACCTACGTTTCTAGCATTTGTAGACTTAGAGAAAGCTTTTGACAATGTTGACTGGAATACTCTCTTTCAAATTCTAAAGGTGGCGGGGGTAAAATACAGGGAGCGAAAGGCTATTTACAATTTGTACAGAAAGCAGATGGCAGTTATAAGAGTCGAGGGACATGAAAGGGAAGCAGTGGTTGGGAAGGGAGTAAGACAGGGTTGTAGCCTCTCCCCGATGTTATTCAATCTGTATACTGAGCAAGCAGTAAAGGAAACAAAAGAAAAATTCGGAGTAGGTATTAAAATTCATGGAGAAGAAATAAAAACTTTGAGGTTCGCTGATGACATTGTACTTCTGTCAGAGACAGCAAAGGACTTGGAAGAGCAGTTGAATGGAATGGATAGTGTCTTGAAAGGAGGATATAAGATTAACGTCAACAAAAGCAAAACGAGGGTAATGGAATGTAGTCGAATTAAGTCGGGTGATGCTGAGGAAATTAGATTTGGAAATGAGACACTTAAAGTAGTAAAGGAGTTTTGCTATTTGGGAAGCAAAATAACTGATGATGGTCGAAGTAGAGAGGATATAAAATGTAGACTGGCAATGGCAAGGAAAGCGTTTCTGAAGAAGAGAAATTTGTTAACATCGAGTATATATTTAAGTGTCAGGAAGTCATTTCTGAAAGTATTTGTATGGAGTGTAGCCATGTATGGAAGTGAAACATGGACGGTAAATAGTTTGGACAAGAAGAGAATAGAAGCTTTCGAAATGTGGTGCTACAGAAGAATGCTGAAGATTAGATGGGTAGATCACATAACTAATGAGAAAGTATTGAATAGGATTGGGGAGAAGAGTAGTTTGTGGCACAACTTGACCAGAAGAAGGGATCGGTTGGTAGGACATGTTCTGAGGCATCAAGGCATCACCAATTTAGTATTGGAGGGCAGCGTGGAGGGTAAAAATCGTAGGGGGAGACCAAGAGATGAATACACTAAGCAGATTCAGAAGGATGTAGGTTGCAGTAGGTACTGGGAGATGAAGAAGCTTGCACAGGATAGGGTAGCATGGAGAGCTGCATCAAACCAGTCTCAGGACTGAAGACCACAACAACACAACCCTAAGGCAATCAGAAGAAAAAGGGTAACATCAAAACTTCCCAGGTCACACTTTGGGTGACAAGAGTTGAAATTTTTGGGTCATATTGTTGGAATAAAGTGAAATCAACCTGGCCTAGAAAGTAAACAGACTACGAAAGACGTCTGCAATCAAAGACTGTCAAACAATTGTGAATGTTCTTAGGTTTAGCCCGGTTCTATAAAAGATATGCATTGTACCAGGTAATGAATGATCTTCGATTATTAAATTCGGCCCCCGGTGGCCCCCCCCCCCCCCCCCCCCCCCCCAGGGAACGTCTCACACCAGACTAGTGTAACCCCTATGTTTGCGTGGTAGAGTAATGGTGGTGCATGCGTACGTCGAGAACTTGTTAGCACAGCAATCGCCGACATAGTGTAACTGAGGCGGAATGAGGGGAACCAGCCTGCATTCTCCGAGGCAGATGGAAAACCGCCTACAAACTATTCACAGACTGGCCGGCTCACCGGACCTCGACACAAGTCCGCCAGGCGGATTCGTGCCGGGGACCAGGCGCTCCTTCTCGTCCGGAGAGCCATGCGTTAGACCGCTCGCCTAACCGGGCAGTCTCAGGAATACATACTAACAAGGGAACCTCCCATCGCACCCACCTCAGATTTAGTTATAAGTTGGCACAGTGGACAGGCCTTGAAAAACTGAACACAGATGAATCGAGAAAACAGGAAGAAGTTGTTTGGAACTATGAAAAAAATAAGCAAAATATACGAAATGAGTAGTCCATGCGCAAGATAGGCAATTTCAAGGATAGTGTGAGCTCAGAAGCGCCGTGGTTAGCGTGAGCAGCTGCGGAAGGAGGGTTCCTTGGTTCAAGTCTTCCCTCGAGTGAAAAGTTTACTTTCTTTATTTTCGCAAATCAATGCCAAGCCGAGTAACTGCTTCTATAAGGGCCAGAGGTAGGCGAATGCCTTATTGACGTGCTCAATTTGTGAAGCTGTTTCTCTTAAAAACATCATCCAATTTTTCTCAAACTGCAATCATTTGTTTGTCGGTACATGTACGTCACACTACCGATTTCTGCCCATTCGGGTAATTATTTCCTAGTGCGCCTTTTTTTTCTTAGTGTGTATATCGTGCAAATATGGAGCAAAGCTCCAAAGAAAATTCTGATACATCTAAACCCCACAGATTTCGTATGATATGACACAGGGAGCCATACGATTTTTCGTGGTTCTTCGTAGCCACCTATCATAAATAAGTGACGTCATTTTAGACAAAGAATCAACATCCACCAAAGGTATAGTTGACATGAATTTTACTGTAAGATTTTTATAAATAAATGAGTGAATTTGACTAGTTATATTTCGGGCAGTGAGAACCGTAGGAGCTTAAAGATCAATTCACGAAAAGCTGTCTCACCGATTTTTCGGATCTTCATTTCCACATGAGCCCAAAGCATAATTTGGTTGATCTGCGTTGCGCAGTTGTTATCTAGGATTTGATAACAAAATACAGTGTCTACATCACGTACGTAGTAATAATACTTTATAATCGGAGTGTATGAACAGTTTTACCTGAACCACAAACTGGTCTTTATGAAAATGATGATAACAAGGGCCATGAACTGTTGAAATAGGTAGTGCGTTTAGTATCTGCGGCTTAATGTTATGATTCTAGATCCCTATTAACTAGAAACTTTACATCTGTCAAAATATATTACACTACCTATATGAAATTCTGTAAATTAAAATTAATAATAAATATAATCTTAAATATTAATTACTATTTCACAACATAATGTGGGCACATTATTTTTTCGTAGCCAGTATAGGATATTGAGAATGGTTAAAAAATAGTTTAAACATATTAGATTAGTGGTTTGTCTATAAATTTAATTTTCACAAACATCTATTTTTCTCAAAACTTTGATTTTGTGCTTTGGGCCTTATGGTTCTCATTACCTCATTCGTTTGCCAGAAGAAGGCATGAATATCTTGGTAGTGACCTGGAGAGTGATTTTCATGAGGACTGTAATGATGATGAACACGACAGTGATTAAAATTATTCACACTTATTCACTTTAAATATACTGCATTTTTCAAACTTTATACCATTTTCCTTTTGCGCAATTTATTTGAAAATGTCCTTCAACTTCAGTAAGATGGTTTCACGTAGGCTCTTTATTAATCATCTCAGAATTTGGCGGTGTCAACTTATCCATTAGCTTGCAACGTAAACGTTCATATGCCTCAATACGACTTTTGTCTATCGAAAAGTTGTTTGATTAATAAGGCGCTGCACTAAATTTGTCTAACAATTTTTTCTGCATCTGGGCAACTTACTTCATCATTTCCAAAGTTTTCAGATATAATGCTTTATTACCGGTTAGTAAAATGTCTTGATTTTTTTCTGAAAAAATTATTTTTTCACATTAATTGACCTACCAATAAAACAGATTCTCAGGCGTTTTGCTACTTTTTGGTATCGTTTTTACGGTTTCGAATCACAATCGGCAAAAATCGGAACCCTCTTAGGATCACTTTCTTGTCTGTCAGTATGTCCAACTGTTAAAAATCCTTTTCCTCAAAGACAGGTAGACATATCTAACTGAAATTTATGTCACATACTAAGGCCTATGGTCCCCTGGCGGCGTAAAAAATATTGAAGCCTCGAAGTCAAGGCAATCAAAAATACTACCATTTGTCACATAAATTGATACTCCCAGACTCACTTATCAAAACGTATAGGGTACTTCCTGTTGACTCAGAATTACACAGCTTGCAAGAAGCAAAGCTTCAAAGAACAAGCAAAGAAAAAAATCCGTAAGTGTTAATTTGTAATTACATACACGAAAAAATATTTTTCTGTCGTTTGTTATGTGACTGTCTGTCTGTTCGTCGGTTTGTTAAGAACCTTTTTCTCAGAAACGGGTGTACGTATCAAGCTGAAATTTATGCCACCTACAAAGGTCTATGGCCCCTTGGCGGTGTAAAAAAACCTAGGTGAGCTTCTATGTTAATACAGGGTGTTTCAAAAATGACCGGTATATTTGAAACGGCAATAAAAACTAAACGAGCAGCGATAGAAATGCACCGTTTGTTGCAATATGCTTGGGACAACAGTACATTTTCAGGCAGACAAACTTTCGAAATTACAGTAGTTACAATTTTCAACAACAGATGGCGCTGTGGTCTGGGAAACTCTATAGTACGATATTTTCCACATATCCACCATGCGTAGCAATAATATGGCGTAGTCTCTGAATGAAATTACCCGAAACCTTTGACAACGTGTCTGGCGGAATGGCTTCACATGCAGATGAGATGTACTGCTTCAGCTGTTCAATTGTTTCTGGATTCTGGCGGTACACCTGGTCTTTCAAGTGTCCCCACAGAAAGAAGTCACTGGGGTTCATGTCTGGCGAATAGGGAGGCCAATCCACGCCGCCTTCTGTATGTTTCGGATAGCCCAAAGCAATCACACGATCATCGAAATATTCATTCAGGAAATTAATGACGTCGGCCGTGCGATGTGGCCGGGCACCATCTTGCATAAACCACGAGGTGTTCGCAGTGTCGTCTAAGGCAGTTTGTACCACCACAAATTCACGAAGAATGTCCAGATAGCGTGATGCAGTAATCGTTTCGGATCTGAAAAATGGGCCAATGATTCCTTTGGAAGAAATGGCGGCTCAGACCAGTACTTTTTGAGGATGCAGGGACGATGGGACTGCAACATGGGGCTTTTCGGTTCCCCATATGCGCCAGTTCTGTTTATTGACGAAGCCTTCCAGGTAAAAATAAGCTTCGTCAGTAAACCAAATGCTGCCCACATGCATATCGCCGTCATCAATCCTGTGCACTATATCGTTAGCGAATGTCTCTCGTGCAGCAATGGTAGCAGCACTGAGGGGTTGCCGCGTTTGAATTTTGTATGGATAGAGGTGTAAACTCTGGCGCATGAGACGATACGTGGACGTTGGCGTCATTTGGACCGCAGCTGCAACACGGCGAACGGAAACCCGAGCCGCTGTTGGATCACCTGCTGCACTAGCTGCGCGTTGCCCTCTGTGGTTGCCGTACGCGGTCGCCCTACCTTTCCAGCATGTTCATCCGTCACGTTCCCAGTCCGTTGAAATTTTTCAAACAGATCCTTTATTGTATCGCTTTTCGGTCCTTTGGTTACATTAAACCTCCGTTGAAAACTTCGTCTTGTTGCAACAACACTGTGTTCTAGGCGGTGGAATTCCAACACCAGAAAAATCCTCTGTTCTAAGGAATAAACCATGTTGTCTACAGCACACTTGCACGTTGTGAACAGCACACGCTTACAGCAGAAAGACGACGTACAGAATGGCGCACCCACAGACTGCGTTGTCTTCTATATCTTTCACATCACTTGCAGCGCCATCTGTTGTTGAAAATTGTAACTACTGTAATTTCGAAAGTTTGTCCGCCTGAAAATGTACTGTTGTCCCAAGCATATTGCAACAAACGGTGTATTTCTATCGCTGCTCGTTTAGTTTTTATTGCCGTTTCAAATATACCGGTCATTTTTGAAACACCCTGTATGAGGACTGCAGCACTCCCGAACCCTGCCATCAGCTGTTGACAACTGAAATTGGGAATCATCTGATCAGGCCACGGTTTTCCATTGGTCTAGGATCCAACCGATATGGTCAGCCCAGGGAGACGCTGCAGACAATATCGCGCTGTTAGCAAAGGCACTCGTGTCAGTTGTCAGCTGCCATAGCCCATTAGTGCCAAATTTCGCCACACTGTCCTAACGGATACATTCGTTTTATGCCCCACATTGATTGCTGGGATTATTTCACGTAGCGTTGCTTGCCTGTTAGCACTGAAAACGCTATGCAAACGCTGTTGCTCTTGGTCGTTATGTGAAGGTCGTCAACCACTGCATTGTCCATGCTAAGAGGTAATGCCTGAATTTTGGTATTCGCGGCACAGTCTTGACACTGTGGATCTCGGAATATTGGATTCTCTGACGCTTTCCGAAATGGAACGCTCGATGCTTCTAGCTCCATCTACCATTCTGCATTCAAAATCTGTTAATTTTCGTCATGCGGCCATACCACGTCGGAGATGCCAGCACCATCTGTATATGTGCATATCATCATCCAATGACTTGTCACCTGAGTGTATTTTGTCACGTACAGAGACTTTATTTAGAATCACGTTATTCGGAGCCATACTTACAGTTTTCACATACAGCTGTGGTGTTAAGAGTGATGTGCGACCACAAAACGACGTCATGTACTACATTTTACAGGTGGAAATTTGTTCTTATCTCTTCCACAAATCGCACGTCTTCCTCTCTTCCTTACTGATAAAGTTTCTTGTAGTTCTTCGTTTTGTGGCTTGTACCTCCTCAAAAATGCCTTCACATCTAGTTGCAGTGACACAATTGTTGATCTAATAAATAGGTATGTTTTTACTATTCTAAAGATCCAAATTATTCAAAAATATTCATCTACTGGCTGGTTCATTTTGGTGACTGACGTTGTACATTATGAAGGCATTTATTGCTGTTATGTTGAGTAATGCATAAAACAAAGCCAATAGCCATTTTGTCACTCGGGAATGCTGTATGTGCCACATTAAGTGGTCAGCCATGTGTACTACTCCTTCTGTCATATTATACTCTAAAATTATCGTCAAGTTTCCCTGTCTCTTGATCCACAGCTCCATCATCATGCATTGTTGAAAGTTACGAAACAGATTTGTTTTTAGGAAAATACGAGACGAGAGTTATTGCTTACCAGCAACTGCACTGTCATTTTGTGGTAGAAATCGCTTAGCCACTTTACTTTTACTCTTACGCAGTGTACCAACAGTTGGGATGTTTTTCTGTAGGAAAGATAATGCTAATGAACAATGGGTGTAGCAATTATCAGTTGTCAAATTTCTGTTTGGCCCTCAAACTGGTTCCACGAATCTGTTTACATCATCAGTGGGCTTATTTGATAGGCAGAAAGGACCATCTGATTGTATCCCCGCAGTATACTTCTAAATTGGAAGTAAAGTTTTAGCACAAATGAGCATCAATTTACATGCCGTACTTGGCAGCTTTATTTGGAATGTAAGACACAACGCTGCATCTGCCTCGAAATGGTTCTAGCTTTTCATCGATTGTTGCATATTCGCTAGGATTTTAGTAACTTTGATAAATTTCTGTAAATAAATTAAGGATTTTTCTTATGGGTGCTAGCTCATCTGTTTTCTTGCAAGTAGCTTCTTGTGGTCTTATCATCGAACCTTAAGGATCACAAAATTATCTTTCATAGCTCATACATGGCCATAAAATTTGTTCCTGTCCCATCTGGCGTCCACAGTTCTGTCAAATAGATGAAAGCCATTTCCTCTTTCGTTATTTCACTATAGTTCCTGTCTCTTGAATAATTAGTGTCAGCTTTCTTCTGTGTTGTATGTAAATTAGTGCATGTACTTCACCAATTATGCATGAGAGAGCTTGTTGGTCTGACCTCACATCCTTTGCGCTCCATTTTGGACCTGGGAAGGTTTTTTTGGACTGGCGCTTGCATGGACTCCAAGGAGTCCTACCGTAATTTCATTTTCGTACTGTATAAGGGTTGTCTTTATGAAATAAAATTAATTTTTGGAGCATCTTAATACATAATTACATTATGTACAATCATCATCATCATCAGTTATCTGCTATATTAGCACGTCCTTTGCCTCTCCATTTTCTGCAATCCATCACTTCCTTCTTAAGGCTGCTGTATGTTGTACTGTCCATCATGTCATCCAGTATCTGGAATCTCTTCCTTCCTCGCTTCCTTTTCCCTTCTACATAACCTTCTAAAACTGTTTTTATCAGTCTGTCATTCTTTCTTAATGTATGCCCAATCCAATTTCTTTTTCTTCTCTTTATTACATCTAGTAACTGTCTTTTCTCTCCCACTCTTCTCAGTACCTCTTCATTTTTTACTTTGTCCATCCAACTTATTCTTTCCATGTTCCGCCATGTCCAGATCTCAAAAGCCTCCAGCCTTTCTCTGTCTTTTTTCCTCATAGTCCATGTTTCAGCGCCATATAGAAGAACACTCCATTCAAGACATTTTGTGAGTCTCTTTCTGAGTTCTCTGTCTAGACAGCTGCAGAAGATTCCCCTTTTCTTATAAAACGCCTCTTTTACCATTGCTATCCTTGTTTTAATTTCTGTGGTGCACTTCCAGTCGGTGTCTATCCTGCTTCCAAGATACTTAAAATTTAGCATTTGTTCTAGTGTTTCTCCATTCAGCAAAATTTTTATTTCCCTATTTCCTCCTAGTGCTAATACTGATGTTTTATTTGTGTTAATTTTCATTCCACATTTTTTCCGTTAGTTGAAATGGTGTCCACCAAATCCTGTAATTCTTTTTTCCCTGTGGCTAGAAGGACCATGTCATCAGCAAATCTCAACACCCTACTCTTCTTCCTCCAATTTCTACTCCTTTGTCATCTAATGAGCATTGGTCAATCATATTTTCCAAGTAGAGGTTGAAAAGAGTAGATGATAAACAGCATCCTTGTCTTACTCCTTTTCCTAGTCTGATCCAGTTTGTACTTTCTCCTCTCACTTTAACTGAAACTTTTTGATTAAGATATAATGAGTTTATAAGTCTTCTGGTTTTCCAGTCCACTATATTTTCCCTCATTATAGTCGCCAGCTTGTGAAATGCCTTTTCTAGATCGATGAAGCACATATATAGGTCTCTTCCTTTTTCAATAAACCTTTCTCCCAAGATTCGTAGGAGCCCTATTGCATCTCTGGTGCCCATATTCCATCTAAAGCCAAACTGCTTCTCGCCAAGATTCTCCTCCATTACTTTTTGAAGTCTTTTATTAATTATTCTTAACATCACTTTGGCTGCATGTGAAATGAGGCTGATTGTCCTGTGCTCGCTGCATTTCTTGGTTCCTTGTTTTTTCGGTAATGGAATCATTACTGTTGTCAGAAAGTCCTCAGGCCATTCACTACTGTCATATTTTATTACATAACCTCAATATTTCTCTTATTCCATCGTGGTTCAAGCATTTTAGTATTTCTCTCGGTATTGTATCTGTACCTACCGCTTTGCCATTTTTCATTGCAGCTATGGCAGACTTTACTTCTTCCATTATGATGGTTGGTCCTTTCACGTCATCACTTACACTGTTGTGTGATTCAAGTTCCAGAGTTTCTGGTTTGCTATTTGTGTCATATAGCTCTTTTATATATTCTTCCCATCTCTGGAGGACATCGTCACGATCTTTGTACACTACTTCTTCGTCTTTACTCAAAAATTCCATAGTAGCACTTCCTGCTCTGTTTTGTTCCCATGTCATACTCTTTACTCTGTTGTATAGCAAGTCGGATCTTCCCTTCCTGTCCAGTTCTTCAATTTCATCATATTCCTCTTTTAGCCATTTTTTCCTAGCCTGCTCTGTTTCTCTTCGCAGTTCATTATTTAACCTTCGGTATATCTTTCTTGCATCTTCAGTGTTCTTGTTTTTCAATTTTCTTCTCTCCTCCATCTTGGAAACCATTTCTTGTGTGACCCATGGGGTTTTTTTTTACCTTTTCCGTTTTACATGTCCTATATTTTGCTGTCCTGCTTTAATGATTTCTTCTTTCAGCATATTCCAGTACTCGTTGGCATTATCAGGTGCTTCTTTGTCTTGTGTTTAGAAAGTCCCGAGACAGCATTTCTGTAATTTGTTCTTTGTTGGATCTTATCTTCTCTAAATCCCACTTCTTCACCATGGTCGCCTTCTTCAGTTTTTTCATTCTTATTTCTACTTCTGCCATAAGTAAGCTGTGGTCACTATTAATATCTGCACCTGGTAATGTGTGCACCTTCTTGATTCCATTCCTGTATCTTTCTTCTACCCGTATAAAATCAATTTGGTTTCTGTATTTATCCTCTGGTGATTTCCAAGTGTAGAGCCTCCTCTTGTGGTTCTTGAACCATGTGTTTGCCGCTATCAGCTGCCTTTCCCTGCAGAAGTCAATCAACCATTCACCTCTGTCATTTCTCTTTCCAAGACCATAACTGCCTACTATGTTTCCTTCTTTCCCTTCTCCCACAACGGCGTTCCAGCCTCCCATTATTATTTTGCAGCAGTTTTTATTTTCGTCCACTATTCTCTCTATTACATTGTATGTTTCCTCTACAATTTGGTCATCATGTTCTGAAGTTGGCACATACACCTGGACAATCAGTAAATCTTTTTGTGCTCCTTTCAGCCTTACACCAATAACCCGATCATTTGCATAGTCTACATATTCCACACATTTATCCAATTCCTTTGTCATAATCATTCCTACTCTATTAATTCCTTTTACATCTCCTCCTGAGTAGTAGAATACATATTCATCTGACTGCAACTCTCCATGTCCATTCCATCTTACCTCAGCAACTCCTATGAGGTCCATATGATTCTTTTCCATCTCTCTTTTAAGGTTTTCTAGTTTTCCTGCTTGTAGCATAGTTCTGACATTCCAGGTACCAATTCTCATTTTGATTTTTTTTTGCCTCCTTTCAAGTCCGAATGGGGGTCTATTTTACCTCCACACACTGATTTAACATGAGAGGAAGCCATTTTTTGTGCGTAAATGGAGACTGCATTATGCAGGGAAGATAATCTGCGGTGGTATTCCGTTGCCTTCCGCAGTTCTGGAGGCCGCCCCCAACATGGGATACAGATGCCTTTTGCAGCCGCCCGCTCTGGGTCAGACACTGCATGAGAAGTATAGGTTGGAAAATGAAAGACCCCTAGCCCTCGAAACCTAACAGCATCAGGGTCGGAAAAGAACAAGAGCTGGCCGAGGGTGGCCAGATAGGAAAGATAAAAGTGAGGAGCCTGGCATAAGTAAGTGGAAGCAATGCCAGGACTCAGCTTGGGGCCCCGTGGTCGCTAGCCACGTATCACTAGGTGTGACTCCCTGAGGGAGTGTACAATAAATAATTACTATAAAGAGCCACAAAATCGATTTGCAAGGAAAACTAGACATAATACAAATAAATTTAAATCTACTAACGTAACAGGCAGCGTGGTGCAACCAGCACCAGTGATGCACTTTCTAATAAAACGTTATTTATACAGAGTGTACATAAAGTCTCGGAACACTTTCAATAATTTGTTGCACAAGAACACAGATGTCGTACATATTGCATTTTGAAGAGAAACTCTGAAAGCTTTTTTTACAAACATTCGATATGCAAACCATGGGTGACCCGGCAGATGTCAATACAGTAATCTAAGTCTTGCCGTACCTGTCCCTGCATGGCATCGTCGACTGTGGCAATCGCTTCCCGTATTCTCTCCCAGAGCTCTGTTACATCACGTGGTAGACACGGAACATACATGAGATCTTTAATGTGTCCCCACAGAAAAAAGTCACACGGAGTGAGGTCTGGTGACTGTGGAGACCATTTCACAAAACAGCTGTCCACTTCTGTAGCACAGCAGATCCATCGATGTGGCAGCATTGAGCTTCTGCACTAGCTCCAATTTGAATGGTTTCATAGACAGCTTCTGTCACACGACTTTCCGCACTGTCATTGGAGCCATTTCGAATTCATGGGATGCACGACACACTGATTTCTTTGGTCTCCTTATGAATGTCTCTCATACGCGCTCCACATTCTCTTCACTCACACTGGGCCATCTGCTTCTTTTGCAGGGCACAAGCAACCCATCGAAACGAATTTATTGTCCCAGTGGTAAATGGCCTTCCTTGTTGGTGGCTTCTTTCCGTACTTTGTTCTAAACATCCGTTGAACAGCTGTAGCACACTTGTTTTTGTTGAACTCCAACACAGAGAAAGCTCACTCCGCACCTGAACTCGCCATGTTGGAGACTAGTGCTGACTATCGGCAAATTACCAAACTATGCAGTGGCCGTATACATGAAAAAAAAAAAAAGAAACTTTCATGGTTTCTCTTCAAAATGACACATGTATGATATCTGTACAATGTTTGGTTCTTGTGCAATAAATAACTGAAAGTGTTCCCGAACTTTATGTACACCCTGTATAGACAGCTATGCGCTAAAAAGGCAGAAACTTCACAGGCATAATTGTTGAAGCGCAACAGAGCACCAGCTAAACTCTGAGTACGGCATTTCCATTATTGTCTTATTGTCACAACAATGAACACTTAACCCTTTCGTGGGCCATGGGGAATATACTTCCCACAAAACGTATTTCTTTACAGTTTTTTTAAGGGAATTAGTGTTACTTCTGTTCGCTCCTGACATCTAGTGGCGATCCACTGTGCCAGCTGTCGTTTGTTTGTTGCGTAACGAAGCTTTTAGGATTGTGGGAAGTATATATCCCACCAAACAACGGTGTTTTAATCGTTACTGGGAAGTATGGTTACCACCAATGTAGTTTCTGGAAAGGTTTGGGAAGTATACTTACAACAAAATTAATCCGTCATTTGTGGTTCTTGGGAAGTATACTTACCACTGACTTGGGGGTATCCCAAAGCCTTTGCGAATACGTTTTATCACTTCCGTATACGCCTGACATCTTGTGGTAGTACACTGCACCAAGTGTATGAAAACTGCTACAGCGATCAGATTGTGTGTCGTGGGATCACTATTGTTGTCGGAACACACTGCTTCGCTTCTGCAATCTACACCACTGTGAGCTGCATCAACTCATACCTTTATTCCAAGATAAAGTTTCAAGAATTGTTTTCACAATGTGGTAAGTACACTTTAATGTCAGCATCAAACAATTTTTAAAATAAAACATGAAATAAAAACAGAAAACACCGTTCATTGTTTTTTGTGTGTAATGGCAACACATAACAGCACACAAAGGGAAGTGGGAAATCCATTTATCACCAGTTTAATACCTCAAAAAAGTGCCGCTGTGATATGTACCACCATAGTTTTTGGTTCTTAATCACAAAAATACAATTATCAAAAAAAAACTAATATAGTCAGTTGATCACATTTCTAATAGGATGGCAAAAAAATTATATTTGCGGAGTTCCTAAAAAAAAAAAAGTGCCCGCAAAAGGATTAATGAAACAGGTAGCATATTTTCACCAGCACTGCCGCTCAAGCGTTAAGTTTGTACATAACCCTCAAAGAGCGAGTCCTACTCGCACCTGGACATTATTTATTTATACTACTGGCCATTAAAATTGCTACACGAAGAAGAAATGCATATGATAAATGGGTATTCATTGGACAAATATATTATACTAGAACTGACATGTGATTACATTTTCACGCAATTTGGGTGCATAGATCCTGAGAAATCAGTACCCAGAACAACCACCTCTGGCCATAATAATGGCCTTGATACATCTGGGCATTGAGTCAAACAGAGCTTGGATGGCGTGTACAGGTACAGCTGCCCATGCAGCTTCAACACGATACCACAGTTCATCAAGAGCAGTGACAGGCGTATTGTGACGAGCCAGTTGCTTGGCCACCATTGACCAGACTTTTTCAATTGGTGAGAGATCTGGAGAATGTGCTGGCCAGGGCTGCAGTCGAACAAGTTCTGTATCCAGAAAGGCCCGTACAGGATCTGCAACACACAATTGTGCATTATCCTGCTGAAATGTAGGGTTTCGCAGGGATTGAATGAAGGGTATAGCCACAGGTCGTAACACATCTGAAATGTAACGTTCACTGTTCAAAGTGCCGTCAATGCGAACAAGAGGTGACCAAGACGTGTAACCAATGGCACCCCATACCATCACGCCAGGTGATACGCCAGTATGGCGATTACGAATACACGCTTCAAATGTGCGTTCACCACGATGTCGCCAAACACGGGTGCGACCATCATGATGCTGTAAACAGAACCTGGATTCATCAGAAAAAATGACGCTTTGCCATTTGTGCACCCAGTTTCGTAGTTGAGTACACCATCACAGGCGCTCCTGTCTGTGATGCAGTGTCAAGGGTAACTTCAGCCATGGTCTCCGAGCTGATAGTCCATGCTGCTGCAAACGTCGTCGAATTGTTCGTGAAGATGGTTGTTGTCTTGCAAATGTCCTCATCCGTCGACTCAGGGATCAAACGTGGCTGCACGATCCGTTACAGCCATGCAGATAAGATGCCCGTCACCTCGACTGCTAGTGATACGTGGCCGTTGGGATCCAGCACTGCATTCCATATTACCCTCCTGAACACACCGATTCCGTATTCTGCTAACAGTCATTGGATCTCAACCAACTCTAGCAGCAATGTCACGATATGATAAACCGCAATCACAATGGGATACAATCCGACCTTTATCAAAGTCGGAAACGTGATGGTACGCATTTCTCCTCCTAACACGAAGCATCACAACAACGTTTCACCAGGTAGCGCTGGTCAACTGCTGTTTGTGTATAAGAAATCGGTTGGAAACTTTCCTCATGTCAGCACGTTGTAGGTGTCGCCACCAGCGCAAACCTTGTGTGAATGCTCTGAAAAGCTAATCATTTGCATATCACAGCAACTTCTTCCCGTCACTTAAATTTCGCGTCTGTAGCACGTCATCTTCGTGGTGTAGCAATTTTAATGGCCAGTAGTGTATTATTTCGAATGGTTTCCCACCGGGTGCTACAGGTGTCTAAAATGTGTTTTAAGAATCTCAAATTTCTCATTCAACTACATTTCAAATATTACACATATTGCTATGACATAGTTCTGTACGATTTGTTGACTTTTTGAAAATGCAGTTGGATCACACACGACGCGAAAAATTTCTGTAATGAGTATTTTTTGCTTTAGGGCAACCGAACTTATTGATTTGGTATGGTTTTTGCCGTATTGCTGTAAGTCGAAATCATTTTGGTCATGGGCTACCATAATACAAGGTAGGAGTGCCCCAGAAATGGTAGTCAGTTGAGTGGGCGGAGGTTACTATTTGTGCTGCTACTACCACCATAGGCTGTCTAGCGGTAGAATATTAGAATCAGTTTTCTGGGACACATTCTATGGGGCTGGCGTACATTCATCCTCTGGCCCACTCAGCAGAGTGCATCCCTGGAGGTATCCTTGAGGTGGGGTTTGGGTCATGAATCTGTCTTTGGCCTCATTGCCTTCATTTCTAACATTCCTGTTTTTTTTTTTTTTTTCCCACCGGGAGTACCTCATATATCCTCCTCCCTTATGCATTCTGTAGTTTACGCCACAGAAACCCTTCTCTCGCTAGTTTAATTACACCTATTATCACAGGATTGCTAGAGACATAAGATACACACCAGTAGCTTTCACAGAAAGTTCAGGCAATCCTCGTTTATAATACTAAAAGGTGGTGAACTGTTGGGGGGGTTGTACGATTTTGTCCATGTACATTGGCCTGGCTGGACACAGAACGTCTCCAAGGTGGAACGGCAATAGAAGTTTTGCTACATGTTCCGGTACCTGTTGGTTGAGCAATTATTTCGTGCTACAACATCCCAGCTCAGAGAAGTGAGGCAAGCAACGGAACAGTGCATACTGTGCCAAAGGAAGCAGTGTCACAGAGGGGGAGATGTAGCTTAGCTTTTAGAGAGTTCAAAGCTGTAATTTTTCCTTGTCATACAGATTCAATTCCACAGCAAACTGATAAACACCAACAAATTTACACAATGTTTTAACTTATTGTAATTGAAGGACCATTACAGTCATATTCAGAAAAAGGACTTTCTATTACTGGTAGAAAGTTTAAGTTATATAACAAGTTTTCAGGTTATAGCACAGGAGAAGTTGCATCTGAAAAGAAAGGTTCACCTTAAAAATAAAATACAGTATCTGAATGTAGAATCAAAAAGCAGCAGTTCACAGTAACAGCAGTCATAATCCAAATACACTGTTGTTTCACGGAAGTTAAAAACATTTCAAGCTACAGTAAAATTAACCAGGCTTCTGCTGAGGAACACTGACAAACTTTCTTCATGCCACTCACAAATGAAAAGGAAATTGGGATTAATTATTTTGGTATGCTGTGTACAATTCACTGCACATTACACCATGGCTTGTGGAACACAAAGATAGGCTTGGTTATAATCACATACGGTTATGCCTCACACTGGACATTGTCTTATGATGGTCGATTTTTTTAAACAGAAGTCATCCATGGGTCTGGCTACCCTTTAATAGCAGTACTCACCACTGATACTTCGGCATTTAATTAAAATCCTGATAACCCACTTCAGTAACCTCACTCGTTGATCTTGCTAGTGTATACACACTCTAGTACACAGTTAAGAGTCCTGAAGAGATTTTATCACCAAAATTTAATTGGTAGTGGGTGGTATAGTTTCTGGTCACCAGACTGTGCACCAGTGTTCTGGATAGCACCCCAGAACTCTTCACAGTGCACATTGGTGTGCGGGTGACACTGTTGATAATACATCAGCTGGAGAAGGATGAATGGCTCCTTGTTGCTACTACGTTGTGGGTTATGAATTGGTACATTGCTTTGTGCTTTCCTTCCATTCTCACAGTACCAGCAAACAACACTAATACATTACAAATGAAACTTATCACAGTAAACCACACGATGTTGACACACTACTGACGTTCCATGAACAGGCATTATGATGACACTTACAAACCTTCTTTGCTAAAAACTTAGTGCGTGGTTATCTCAGGGCAACTGCAGTTATGATATTACATTCTACTTAAAAGATAAGTTTTTGCTTCACTATGTTCACTTGTTTGTCTGCCAGTCTCCCTAGCACATCCGGCATTCTTGTTCAGCATCTGACAAGTATGGTAATAACTAGCAGCGATTTTTTAACTCAATGTGAAGTATAATTTAAGTGATGTGAAAAGAGAACTTCAGCGTGTCAACAAACTAATGAAGCGTATCAATTCCTATCCATCATACAGTATGGGATCCAGAACACGTTATACCTGAGTTAAAGTACACCTAAAATACAAGCTGATTTAGTATTTACGATCTGGATAAAGGAAAGAGATTTCTGTCGAACTCATTTAAATCATAATAAACTTAATATATGTATGTAGGCAACTTCATGTGTGTGTTAACATACTTTTAATTGTCTAGTATATCAACAAAAACAATCAACTTTTGAAAATATAACGTAATTGGAACATAAAAAACTTATGCTCACCAAATTACAGCAGGAGAAAAAACATATAAAGGAACTGAAATCTGCAAAAATTTGGAGCTAATGGCTCCTTCTTCTGGCAGAAGGATTGAAGGGGAAGGAAGAACGGTGAAGGAGGATGACTGGTGAACCTTACGAAATGGGGAGAGTTCAAAAGAGTCATCCAGAACCCCATGTCAGGGGAGGCATCCCATCAGTAAGTCTCTTATCAGGATACAGTTTGGTGTATCAACTCCTTTATTAATCTATTCCTTTCCACAAACGGAACATTCTGAAAACATCTCAATCAGAAGCATTTGACAATCATCACATATAATGTGACTCATGGTCCACGAGCTTTTTGAAGAATCAGAAATATGCCCCCACACTTCCTCTTACTTGTACAAGGAAAAGAAGCCTTTATTTCACTTAAGAAGTAACTTTATGCACCATCTCTATAATGATGCTCAACTTACAAAGTGAAACTGCTTTTCCAGTCTAGTTTGGAAATACAATGTGTCACAATTTGTTATACATCTTTGCTTTATTATTAAACAATGTAATAGTTAAAACTTCATTAACAATGTGAGTGTGACTGGTAAGTATTGTCGGAAAGCCGGTAATGTGAAGCAAACAACATAATAAGATGAACCATAAAAGGAGAACAAGAAAAATGTTCTCTGTAAAAATGGGTCTTGATCCTTCTACTTCAGCACCAAGTGGACCTTGATCATTTTTCACAAGTGCATCAATACTTCAGCACAGACTTTCAGGCATCTAGATCATTTTTACAAAAACCAAACACATTGAGGTACTTACATTCCTCTATAAGATGGTGGTATTAACCAAATTTCAAGTTTTGATGGACCTTTATCACTATTCCCATGTACCCTTCAAATCTATTAATTTATGAAAATATTTCACTGGTTAGGTTGTAACTAAGACTATACTATACAGCCACCAAGCTGCGCAACAGTATCATTTTGGTATGCCTGTATTTTAGGTGTGTAATGATTTATGCTTTTTATTAGATATATCAAATGAAATGTATCTTTCAAAATACATGATGTTTTTATAACATACTGTGTTTCATTTACATTTTCTGACTAAGAATTTATAACCATACCAACCTACAGAGTGAATGGCTGTTTTTTCCAATACTATTGATTACATTAAATCCAGGATTTGCCACTATCACATTTAAATTATAAAAACGTTGGTTCTTTCTTCTCATTTTATTAAATCAACAAAAACTGTTTATGTTTTCATACACCTACAAGAATAATAATAATACGAACATTGCACCAAGATTTTTTGCTATTATCTGCACATAATGTTTTTGACATATTAAAATGGTATCGAATAATTTGTATAACTGTTAAATATACACTAAAATACAATTTTCTTTTATTATTCTTCTTGTAAACTCATACTAAATTTTTTGTAAAAGGATGTGTAATATGCTGCAGTCTTCCATCGCATTGACATTATAGGACAGAAAATTTACATTTACAAAACTGTTACACAATTGTTAATGAAATTATTTGACTCAAAAATATGAAAACAAGTGCCAAAGTAGATCTGTATTCACTGAAAATAAAGTGCCAAAGTAGATCTGTATTCACTGAAAATCACTTCATTGTCACTACCGTTATTGCAACCACTTCCACATGCAGCAACACTGGTCTACAGATGCAAAGAACTTATCAATTTCATTACAAATGTAAATGCATACAAATTTCTTTTTCAGTATAGGAGACCAGTACTTTAGCAATAATAGCAAAGGCAATTAAACCCTTCTTGTTTTCCTCTCAGAAATAATATCAAAATTTTGTTAAGTATTAATTAGTACAAAATTACTTGATACAGGTGTTTTCCAAATTCAGGCATCCAACCACGATTTCAAGAAGGGTAAAATGGTGTGTAATGTTTTCAGCACATTTTGAAACCATTTGCATTTGTAATTGTATTTGCTTAACAGTCTTATAATTTCATGGATAAGAATACACTCACTGTAAAAACAAATCAGTTTGAAATGAGGGTGCATTATTTTATATTTCTAAAGTCAGATCTTTTTCCACACAGTCTCAACATCAAAGTTTGAAGGCAATATGACAATTGTGGGTTACTCAAGAAACATTTTGCAAGGTAGGTGAAGAATTATAACCCTGTAAGAAACATCAGAGGTTGCTATATAAAGACACACAGAAGTGTCAGATACTAAACAGATTTTTATACAACATGCATCATGGAATTCCCATATCAGTAACTTTTTAAGGAAAATTTTCCATCTTTCCTCTCCTTACATCACAAAATTAAAAAATTACAATTTACAAAAAGGTTTTTTGTATTTATTGTGAATAGGAAACTGACTGTTACAGCTGAGAATGTTAAAAATGATAATATCCTTATATAGAATATTTTGTACATTTTGACAAATAGGTGAAATTAGATAAATGTCCTACAGTCAATTATTTGAAGTTCCATTATGTAGCTCAGTAATAGTCTGTTGATTGTGCTCCATAAGTTAAGTTTCACAGTGAGGAATTTCATGTAAAAACAACCAGTTTACACAAAGCCTTACTCCTGATTGACTTGCCAAAATGGTCCCCTTCGACAAGTACAAGCACAAAATTCTATATGGCCCCATTTGCATTTTTCAGTAGTTTGTAAAGTCCTCAACTTGCCTAGTCAGTTGACAATATGGGAAGCGATAAGTTATGATTTATCTTTTTCATAATTCAAGTGCCATTGTGCACATAGTAAAAATTTAAATATTGTTATAGGAAAGTATTGTCAGCCACATAATTTCTGATATTTAGAAATTAATTCTGATTTAATTGTAAGTTAAGGCCTGTATCCTCTTCATATTTTTGTGGTAACGCAAATAAGCAACATAAACACAAGTGAAAAGCTACAATGCTTATTCAAGATGTACAAATTACCAAATATAAAAAGTACTGCAGCAAGCGTATCTAATCACACTGTGTGTAACGAGCAGTGTATAATTATTGTGCCACGTTCCAGTAAAATAGGGAGCACTACCGAACCATCAATGCAACTCGCATATGGTCTGTCATGCACAGCAATAATTTATCCTGAACACATGCAGCACAATTAACAAATAGAGAAAGAGAGAGGTGGGGGACCAAGTATGGTGAAGATGAGATTTGCTTACTCTGGACAATAGAGGGAGCTCTTGTTGTGAATAACAATGAATGTAACTTTGCAGCCAATGAAGGATGGCCATGTCATAGGCTGGAAGGGAGCAGTTACTGCCATTCAGTAGTCTTGACATAAGTGTCCAAAATGGGACAAGCTCACTGGGCTGCCGCTTCAAAATTGTGCCCTCTTCCAATGTGACGTGCAATACAGTCACAGTGAAATGCACACTGTCATGACATTAACTTCAGACAGGTAAGCACAGATTTTTGAAACTCAACTGAGAGCTTTCACGTGTAAAAAATGTGTATTGTAACAAGGGAAAATGTGGCAGGTACTTCAGCTAACCACAGTTAAAGCACTACTACTTTCACAAAGTAGCAATCAAACAATTAATCATCATCTTGTCATAAGGCTGTTTCCTTCTCTTCTAGCAATCTCAGCATAAGAGAAAATAATAAAAAGGTAATTAGGTTAGAGTTAACATCCCATCAACATCAAGGTCATTATAGATACTCACAATAAGGCAAAAATCAAGCATGAAACAAGTTCTGCCTAGCTGGAGGAACAATCCTGATATTTCGTTGAAGTGATTCAGGAAAACCATGGAACTCGAATCTGAAAAACTCAGCTGTGTGTTTAATCTCACTTCTGAATATAATGTTCTACATTAATCATTGCACCTTTTACCAAAGGGTAAGACAGAACATCCATCTGTACATATCTTGTCCACAGATAAATTTGCCCTACCCACTCTCCAAGTACAAAATCTTGTCATTGATGGGTGCTTCTGCGATACTGTCTGAAACAAATGTAGCATACTGGCTTTCATGGGTGGAATTAAGGTTTTTGAATTTGTAACTGCAGTAATAACTTATAAGATGGAAAAAATTAATCATTTCTTTAAAGAAGCCTGAGATCTGTACCATCACTTTTGTGTTATTGTAATTCATTTATGAATAGAATACATTGCAGTCATCAATAATTATCTGCAAAAGGCTTGCTTAGTGACTGCATTCATAGCAGTGGCTCTTAACAATTTATATTGCCACAGATGCAATAAATCCTATAAATATTCACCCAAAGTTTCTTTCTACATCACGTTCCACTTTCTTGAACCCTTTCCTCTCCTCCTTTTGATAGATGAAGGATATACATTTGTAACATCAGTGTATCTACGGGCTTCCATTCCCTTTGTACATGTCAGTTTACTGTTACCTGGTAAAACTACTCTTTCATCCTTATATACTTAAAAATTCTGACATTGTATTATACACATTAAGAGCAAAGTCAGAAAGATGTTTCCTCAGACTAATGTTTTAACAACTGCACAGAATAAAACACTTCAATAATCAAGAATTTAAATCTCTGCACTTGCCATGTAAGTCAGGAAATTTTGCGCAAACAATTAGGATTAACATGCTATCAGAGCTTAACGTAGCATCAAGCAAGCATAGGAAAAAAAGAAGCACTATACATGATAAATTTCAAAAACAGGCTACTGTTAATGAAGTGATGGACACAGTGCTGCTGATGGCTCACAAAGCTCAAAATGCACTGTTACAGATGAGGTAACTGAGAAGGGAAGGATATTCAATTGATTGGCAACAGTGAATTGAGAATTTTTTTGTAACCAGAGAGAGAACATAATTTGGTATTTTGAGGTACCACTACTGAACTGTAACATCAATTCTTGTATAAACTGCTTCTTAAGTAGTAGTTTTGACAATGCTGTAGAATTATCATTCACTCCAAGGGAACATATTAAATGATTTCCTTTTTAATGCCTAACATAGTATCTACTTCTGCCAGACTCTCAGAGCCAAACCCTGTCTGAACGTGTACCAGAATGCTATGCAATAGTACTGGATTCATTACGGCTAAATTTTCACATAATTTTTTTCATAACACAAATTTAAACTGTCAGTGATAATAGTTTATATATCACTCTCCAATATCAGAATGTTTTTCCAGAAAAAAAAAAACAATCCTTATTCTACAAGACAGATGTAACCACTTGCTAAAAGACATTGTACGGCCACTCCCCACAACCCTTTCTTAAATCACGAAACTTCTTTTCTTATGATACAGTATGTTGCCAGTCTGTGAACAGAAGGGCAGAATTTCAGATATAACATTCATAAGAAACTCATTATCGTAGATGCTATCACTGACAATCATTCATAATAAAACGAAGCTACACTATATGCATTGGTTTGAAGTCACTAGCCCTCTTGCATTACGATCTTGAATAATGCTATCATAAGCTTCTCATAAACAATCCACAAAACACACTCACAAATAAGACTGCAAGGTTTTCAATTGGAGTAGCATGACGTGTGTGTGGACACACACACACACACACACACACACACACACACACACACACACACGAGAGAGAGAGAGAGAGAGAGAGAGAGAGAGAGAGAGAGAGAGAGAGAGAAGGAAGGAAGAGGAAAAGAAGAAGAAGAAGAAGAAGAAGAAGGAGGAGGAGGAGGAGGAAAGAGACTGTGGAAGGCACATGTGGATAATGTGGAAACGTGCAACTTCTTGGTTTCACCACCTGTCTTAAGGGGTAAATCATATGCCACTGCAGCTAAATGGTGCCTTACAAAACAACGCAAGTTCCTAAAAGCCATGAATATTGTGTACTTTTTGTAATTCTATCTGGGCATTTTACGATGTAGTGTGTTGCACATGCTAGTTAAATTATGCCATTATACAATGAAACTGTTGGCTTTAATCTTAGAGATAGTAAACAGTGTTGCTTTATAGTTAAATTGAGGGTACAAATCTGACGGTGGTTAATACAATGTAAGAATGGATTAACGTAACTGATCATCTTCCTTTATGTATTATTACAAAATGATTTGTAATTTTCAGATAACAAACTACGTAAAATTTTATAAAGTAAGAACTTTTATTAAGTTAGTTTTTTATGGCCACGGTAAAGGAAGCTCACATTTAAATCCATTTTTATTGTCTTCAGCATTAAATGGATGCAGTACAATTGGAAACTTGGCATACGGTTGGAAACATTGTGAAACCAGTTTCTTTACAAAATCATTGTGTAATAGCCTGAGGTAACTCAGTTTAGAACAAATGTGGTTCTGCATTGCAAAAGAAATAAGCCAGTGAAAATGGGGTACTGACTGCAGAGCATTTGTCAAGTTGTGAAGTGATAGTGACATTTAAAATGAAATGAACACCCTTAGCTGCTTACAGGTGTTGACGTATGTAATTTCATTCTAGCGAGCTGTATGGTCACCGATGGTATCTGTTCTTTCGGACATGAACAGATACCATCTTAGTATATAGATAGTGACATTGTAACACATTAATCCTTTTACAAAATCTGTTACTATGACAAGAAATTTCCCAAAAAGAATGGTATGCACATGAAGTTACATGTTTAATTCTGGTAATGTGAAGATTTTTCTTATCACTTCTTTTGGGGAGGAAGGTTTGGAAAGAGAGACAAATCAGCCTACGAAGCCAAATGAGGAGTTGTTTGATTATGTATGCCAGTGCATTTGCATATTTAATGAAAATAATATAGAACTTCAGTGCCTTGGATTCAGTAGTGAGCTGAACTACATTTATAAGAAATACATTACAGTACATAAAAATGAATATTTCTTGGCTTGTGCAGAAATCACACATCGAATTATTAAGCTCTGTATCAAAATTAACAATTAATCATACTTAATAAAAGAGAATGTATATCATACCTAGCAGCCTTGATTTCAGATAAGGACTTTGAAGTAGCTCTAAGTGCAATGATTGTTACAGCCATTCTCGCAGTTAAATGACTCGTTTTTAATCAAGACCTTATAGTTTTCCTTATCATTTTCCCCATACAAACACAATAAGAATCACAATCACAGGCTCACAATTATGGAGAGGATTGGATTAGGTGAACAAGTACAATGAAATCACAGAAGGAGATGCCAGGAAGAGCATGCTTAATCAAAAACAAATCTGATGAACAACGTAACTGCACGGAAAAAATTTAACACATGCAAAGATATAAGTATGTCAAAATTTGCTAATGAGAAACAAACAGAAATAAAGAATTTCACACCTTCTAGAAGTGACTAGTGAGTTAGGACTTTTTTGTCATTTGTTTGAGTGTTGTGTAAGGTTAAGCAACATAGGTTTCCCATTAAAATGATATTTCCATCTCTGTACCGATTACCAGCAAACAGAGAAATAGTTTGTTTCACTAAAAAATTAACAGCATGCTTGTAGTTTAGCACTAGTTTACATATCTGTTGGCAAGCTACTCTTTATAAGCTACAGAATAACATCTGCTCTAGGTCATTATTAAGCATTATCTGAGGCCTGGGAAAGTTCCAGAATTATTTTTTGTTGTAATACTTTGTGTGTCTTACATTGTGTTGTTCTCCTAATGAAAAACAGGAGCCAAATCTTTACGAAAAATGTCAAGAACTTCAACCTGATAACATTTCCATCAATAAGGGTTTATAACAACAACTGAAGTTTATAACAATTCAAATTCTGCACATCTGATTCACCAGTGGTTGAAGAGGTGCAGAGAGGATAAGGGGTGGGAAGGATTTAAACTGCAGAATAATCAAAGGTTCACAAAAGCAAGCAAGTCATAATTCAGTGTATATCTGTTTACAAATTGAAGTTCAGCTGCATTAGGGGGCTGAATGTTCTTTACAGTATCAATCTGATAAAACTCAATTATTAACTGTAAAACAGGCTAATATTTTTAATTTCTCAGCCTGTAAATAGATGATAACTATTTGTTGTGCAAGTAACTATTCATTATAAAAAGTAAGCTAACTGAGGACCTACAGATCTATGCTAATGTTTCAGTAAGGGAAGTTGTAATAAGCAATTTTTGTCTACAGTACACACACTTCAACTCACATTGTATTTTATGAAAAATTACATTTTATCTCCATATCGTTCACACCTTTCTAAAACATGTTAACATCGCAAGAAGTTCACAGCTGTATGTTACTTTATTTTGTATGTTACACTAATACTGGTAGTTCTATGAACACATCACTCTAAGTGCAATTAATAATACTAGAAAATGTCAAGCCACACAGTTCATTATGGAATAAACTATGCGTTTAAGACATTTCAACAATGTCTTTGTCTGGACAACATGTGCAAGGCACTCCTGTACTGGTATTGTGAGATATGTTGGTGTCGCTGGTGGACGAGCACACATGAGAAATTGAAGTTCTATAACAAAGATAAAACATTCCGAACTGCTTCACACTTTGCTGCTGGCTACAGAGCAATGAAGTTACTTGTAATATTAAAGCCAAGATTATTTAGAGGCAATAATGCATCTATTTATCTGCATCAAACCATTGCTTCAGTATAGCAGATTATGAGTAAAAGGGAAATTAAAACTTCTTTATTGGTTTCTGACAACTTCATATTCTCATGTGCATCATGCAGTGACATTTACTTTTTTTTACAAAAGTGAATAAAAATTTACAAAATAACATAAATTCATATTATCACATCGTTACTCTTTAAAGAGTTAGTTGCATGTTAAAAATGTACAAAATTATTACAAAATCCTGTAAGATCAAGTAAAAACTATTTTTCACATGATCCTAAGGCCTCTGTTAGGCGGCAGTAAAGAAGCAACACCACATGTGAGAATGCAGAATTATAACTCTGACATTGTCTCACGAATATCTTTCAACGTCTTTTGGACACAATACACAATGTTATAAAATTTACATTTACAATTATTTTCTGGCAGGTAAAATGTCACTGGTATACAAAGTAATCTACAGCATCCATGACAAGGGTGTACTTGAAAAGTACAGTCATATGACACACACAATTCACAAATTTACAACATTTAATGCACACAATTAATAGATTTAAAATGGACAGGTGTTTCTCTGACCAATTCACATTCACCGCTAACGATGTACACAGATTGCAAAACTAATGTACTCTATATAATCGACACTTGGCAGTAATGCTACAGAGCTTCAGATTTAAGTCTGATGCCGGCAACACAAAAGCGATATAAAACAAATAATGGTCATTCCAGATCACACAGTTTATATCACAAATAAGTGGTAGTCATTGCCCAATATCCAGGTAATGACTATGAACTGGACGGCTGGGGGGGTTATATCCCCAATTGCTGCTGGGAATTGTTTCCTCACACCTGTACTACCAGGACGGATCCCCAGGCGCATTCAGCCTGACTGCCAAAGACATTCACGTTCTCTGCAGCCGAGAATAAAGCTAGCAGCAAACTGCTACTGGCTATACTAACTGCAGGTAACTAACTTAAATCCGTATAAATATCTCTGAGATTCAAAACTGGTAGTAAGATAGCCCTCTCTTTTCTCATGTGAATTATAACACTATTTCACTGACAGACATATCAACCCAGAAGCAATAGGGTGGCACACACTTTAGAGGCAGCTACCCTAAAGGTAGTGGCAAATTGTTACGTAACACAAAGTATAAATATTTTGTATCAAATTACGAATAGTATATCTCAATGGTACAATCTCACACCACTTCAGATTACTCTCTCTACAGTGAATATAAGTACAACATTTATCTTACTCCAAGCACCTCACCTCTGAAATTCTTCTAAAGGTTTGACAAGGCCTTCGCTATAAGCTCGATGAACACTCTCACAAACAAATCTATACTGGGCCTGCAAAGAAATGATAAACAAAAACACATTTGAGCAACTGATATTTGCTTGCAAGGAAAAAAATCTCCTTCATTTAGTAGTAGAATTTACAAATGAATGACTACAAAGAGGAAAGGAAGACTGGGAAATTAGTAGCAGCACTATAATAACTGGAAACAAAAGCAAAGCTCTGCATACTGGCCCTGATGGGCCAACCAGGACCAACGGATCCCCGTGTGTCCTCTGCCAATGGCATCACTGCATGCAGTATGGAGAGGCTTAAAGTCCGCACACCGCTTTCCTGGCCATTGTCAGTTTTCTTGACCTTTGTGCCACTACTTCTCATTCAAGTACCTCCTCAATTGTTCTCACAAGGCAGAGTGAATCCCATATCAGTCCTCCCACTAACAGAAAACCTTTGGCAGTACCAGGAATCAAACCTGGGCCCTCAGCGTAGCAGCCAGACATACAAACCACTGAGCTATGAGATGCACATAATAACTGGAAGATGAACATTAAACAACAGTTATTGCAATCATGTAATTTCCTAATCAGTTCTCTACACATGAAATGTATATAAACAGTGCAACAGGGTAATATGCCAGTTATTTAACAATAAGATTTACATGTATGTTTATATTTGAATCCAGGTAACTAAATATACTTTTAGCAGTTGGAAAACACACACACACACACACACACACACACACACACACACACACACACACACACACACACACTGAAGTGCCAAAGAAACTGATATAGTCATGTCTATTCACATACACATAGATGTAAACAGGAAGAATACGGCACTGCTGTCACCAAAGCCTATATAAGACAACAAATGTCTGCCGCAGTTGTTACATCGGTTACCGCTGCTACAATGCCAGGTTATCAAGATTTTTAAGTGAGTTTGAAGGTGATGTTATAGTCAGCGCACAAGCGATGGGACACAGCAACTCAGAGGGAGCAATGAAGTGGGGATTTTCCCATGCAAACATTTCCTGAGTGTACCATGAATATCAGGAATTCAGCAAAACATCAAATCTCCGACATCATTGTGGCCAGAAAAAAGATCCTGCAAGAACGGGACCAACAACAACTGAAGAGAATCGTTCAATATGACAAAAATGCAACCATTCCGCAGATTGCTGCAGATTTCAACACTGGGCCATCAACAAGTGTCAGCGTGTAAACCATTCAAAGAAACTTCATTGATATAAGATTTCAGAGCCAAAGACCCAGTTGTGTAACCTTGATGACTGCACGACACAAAGCTTCACACCTCACCTAGGCCTATCAACACCGACCATGGACTGTTGATGACTGGAAACATGTTGCCTGGTCCAACGGGTCTCATTTTAAATTGTATTTAGCGAATGAACATGTACGTGTATGGAGACAAACTCATGAATCCACAGACCCTGCAGGTCAGCAGGGGACTGTTCAAGCTGAGGGAGGCACTGTAATTGTATGGGGCAGGTGCAGTTGGAATGATATGGGACCCCTGATACATCTTGAAAAGACTTGACAGATCACGCGTACATAAGCATCCTGTTTGATCATCTGCATCCATTTATCTCCACTGTGCATTCCGACGGACTTAGGCAATTCCTGCAGAACACATCCAGAATTGCTACAGAGTGGCTCCAGGAACACTATTCCAAGTTTAAATACTTCCACTGGCCACCAAACTCCCTAGACGTGAACATTATTGAGCACATCTGGGGATGCCTTGCAATGTGCTGTTCGTAACAGATCTCCACCCCCTTGTACTCTTACAGATTTATGGACCGCCCTGCAGGATTCATGGTGTCAGTTCCCTCCAGCACTATTTCAGACATTAGTCAAGTCCATGCCCGTCATGTTGCAGCACTTCTGTGTGCTCGCAGAGGCCCTACACGATATTAGGCAGTGTGTGTGTGTGTGTGTGTGTGTGTGTGTGTGTGTGTGTGTGTGTGTCATGTTGCAGCACTTCTGTGTGCTCACAGAGGCCCTACACGATATTAGGCAGTGTGTGTGTGTGTGTGTGTACACTTTTAGTATAATGCAGACACGCTAATTGCACTGTGAAGTCTGAGGCCTACAAACGAAAATGATGGATCTTACAATTTATGCATTACTTTCAATTACATTTCTGCAGATTCCTTGTATTAACTGACACTATATATTTGGCAATGTTTGTACCACGAAAACCAAACATAGTTTTTGTTAATGAGATGAATTTTTGTGGAAATTGAGTAACGAGAATCTTCCTTGATTTACTTTGAACTCTGGAATGCCAGGTGACAGGCCTGCACACGGTCATTGAGCTACAGGCAGAATGCTATACAATGTCAAGCATAAGTGGAGATGGAGGGGAGGGGGGTGGGGGTGAAGAGAGAGAGAGAGAGAGAGAGAGAGAGAGAGAGAGAGAGAGAGAGACTTCAAAGGATACATATCTTCTTTGGCCAAAGAAGATAACTACAAATAGTACGATAGTATAAGGGAGGTTGGGTTGTTTTGGAGGAGGAAACCAGACAGCGAGGTCATCGGTCTCCTACGATTAGGAAAGGATGGGGAAGGAAGTCAGCCGTGCCCTTTCAAAGGAACCATCTCGGCATTTGCCTGGAGTGATTTAGGGAAATCATGGAAACCCTAAATCAATATGGCTGGACACGGGACTGAACCGTCGTCGTCCTGAATGCAACTCCAGTGTGCTAGCCACATCTTTAGTATAAGGGCTACAAGGTATGGAGTGGTATTTATCACAGGTGGAGGCAATCTTTATTCTTCTCAACAGTGATGTTATCTATTCTGTAGCAGTAATATCCCCTTCACTAAAGAGTGAATGTTTTCCTTGTAAACATCAAACACAAGGGCCATACCCAATTTAAAGTGCATCAAAAAGAATATTCACTCAAGAAAACTAAAATTATGAGATGACCAAGAGGCCAGTATTGCTGATACACACATGTAAAAGTACAAACACTATGAAGTTTCAAGAACTAACAGTTCGGGAAGGTTAAAAGGGGAGGATAGGTCACTCAGACCCTAGGATGAGACAGATCCACCTGTTGTGAGCACAAGAGACCCTTTCCTTTACTGTAACCCACTATTTTTACACTGAAGAGCCTAAGAAACTGGTACAGCTGCCTAATATCCTGTAGGGCCCCTGTGCACACACAGAAGTGCCACAACACAGCGTGGCATGGACTCTACTAGTGTCTGAAGTAGGACAGAAGGGAACTGACACCATGAATCCTCCAGGGTTGTCCATAAACCTAAAGAGTATGAGGAGGTGGAGATCTCTTCTGAACAGCACACTGCAAGGCATCTCCGATATGATCAATAATGTTCATGTCTGGGGAGTGTGGTGGCCAGCAGAAGTGTTTAAACTCAGAAGAGTGTTTCTGGAGCCACTCTGTAGCAATGCTGGATGTGTGGGATGTCGCATTGTCCTGCTGGAATTGCCCAAGTTCCTCAGAATGCAGAATGAACATGAATGGATGCAGATGACCAGACACAATGCTTTTGTACGTGTCACCTGTCAGTCATATCTAGACATATCAGGGGTCCCATATCATTCCAACTGCACACGCCCCACACCATTACATAGGCTACACCAGCTTGAACAGTCCCCAGCTGACATGCACAGTCCATGGATTCATGTGGTTATCTCCATACCTGTACACATCCATCCGCTCGATACAATCTGAAGAGACACTCATCTGATCAGGCAACATGTTTCCAGTCATCAACAGCCAAATGTCAGTGCTGATGGGCCCAGGTGCTGCATAAAGCTTTGTGTTGTGTGGCCATCAAGGGTACACAAGTGGGCCTTCAGCTCCTAAAGCCCATATTGATGATGTTTCTTTGAATGGTTCACATGCTGGCACATGTTGATGGCCCAGTATTGAAATCTGCAGCAAGCTGCAGAAGGGTTGCACTTCTGTGATGTTGAACGGTTCTCTTCAGTCGTCGTTGGCCCCGTTCTTGCAGTATCTTTTTCCGGCCGCAGTGATGTCGGAGATTTGATGTTTTACTGGATTCCTGATATTCACATTACACTCATGAAATGGTTGTACGAGAAAATCCCCACTTCATCACTACGTCGGAGAGGCTGTATCCTGTCGCTCATGTGCCTACAATAACACCACGTTCAAACTCACTTCAGTCTTGATAATCTGCTATTGTAGCAACAGTAACCAATCTAACAATTGCGCCAGACACTCATTGTCTTATGGAGGCATTGCTGACTGCAGTGCCGTATTCTGCCTGTTTACACACCTCTGTATCTGAATACGCGTGCCTATACAAGTTTCTTTGGCGTTTTAGTGTATTTCACCCAAGTAATTGGGACACATTTAACAAAATAAAGTTATTTGAAAGGGCTACATGCTGACAAAATGCATGATGGGCAACTGCAGCTCCACAGACTTAATATAACATATGGACACCTCTCAAGCAGAGATTTCTGACTTGGCAACAGTACTCACCCCACATCCAATCCCACAAGAGTAAAACAGAAATGGATACAGGGTCACATTATCTTCTATGTATGAATCAAATTCAGGTAAGTCTGAAATTTTTAATACTGCACACAGTGTTATCGTCTCTTGGGGGAGCCTTAACCCTACAGAGCATATCACTAGGTGGTAGAATGGGATGTGTCAGCAGCAGCTGCCTGTTGAAGTATAGAAGGGAAATAAAACACCTTCTCTGCTGGACCAAAAAAGCTAGGTAGAAAACTAAAACAACAAATCCAGCTACAATAGGCCTAGCAAACCAGTAGTGGATAAAATACACGGTTTCAAACAGGGAACAAGACTGGGAAACAATGCACATAAAGGATGATATAGTTATTCCCAAGGATTAATATTTAGCACAGTGAACATACAGAGGAAACAGGGGGAGTTCTGGACTTTAGGATCAGGAGGAGACTGGATATTCTAGCTTTGTCAGAAATCAGGTGGAAGGTTAAAGGCAGTAAGGAACTGAAGAGTCGGTATACTCTGTACTAGAATGGGAATGAGGAAAACTGAGGACATGCAGTGGCAGAGGAACACTGAAAGAGGAGATCACGAGAATATGTGACAGAATGATTGTCGTCACAGGTAAAGTGAAAGGAAATGGAAATTCTTCAAGTACATGCACAGACAACTGGCTGGACAGATCACGATATAGGCAGACCTAAATGCACATACTGACAAGGAAAGACAAGAGAATGAGGAAGTTTTAGAAATGGCATGATAGGGAAGGAAAAATGATGGAGAATGAAAACTGTTAGGATTTTGTAAAAGGAATGGACTAGCAGGCCGCAATACCTGGTTTAAGGATGAAAGTCATAAAGTAATGTGGTACAGCAATCAATTTGTTGAATAAATGTGTGGTAGACTACATAATATGTGAACAGAACACAAAGAGAACAGTCACTGATGTCAAGGTAACACCTTCCAAAGCCCTAGATGGCAATCAGTATCTTTTTGCAGTAAATGTTGTAAGTATTAAAGAGGAGAAAGGAGGGTGGGGTGGGCAGAAAGACAGAACAGAATGTTAAGGGTGCGGAAATTGAAAGAAGTGAAATGCAAAGAAAATTTCAGACAACAGTAAAGAGCAACTTACAATGGGATGAAAAGCAGACAGCAGAGGAGGATTGGGAAGGTTCAAAACAAAGATTATGGAAGCAGCAGAAAAAGTGTGCAGAAGAACCGGAGATTAAGAAACAAGGAAGCTGCACAGAAAAAAGCACTCTGTATATGGTTTCAACAGAGAATACAGAAAACAAGAAAGGAATACACTGAGAAGAAGGTGGAAGGGGAAAAGAAGAAACGGATGGAAGACAACATTAGTAAAGCCTGCAACAATTTGAATGATTTTTTTATTGTGATTCAAAAAGGCTGATAGGTCAGAAAAAATAGTCATTAGATGTTAATGGAACTGCTTTATTTTCATAACACTTTTTGGGCATAGCCCATCATCAGATGACCTGCTAAATATTTTATGCCATAGTTTGGATAAAAAAAATTTGATACATTCAGTCATGCAATTGTTAATGGCTTTAGATGTGGGTTCTGTGACAGTATTTACACAAGCCAAATGGGAACGGACCACGAAAGAAGGAAAAGATGTGGACTGGAGAACAGTAGGGAAATAAGGGAGGACCACAATGACTGGAAAAATGGAATCATACCGTCAATTTTTAAGAAGAGTTGCAGGAAATTATCAGAATTAAAGGGATATTACATTGACGTGTCATGCTATCAAGGAATTTGGGAAGGTCTTGGAAAAGAGAGTATGGAAGATGATAGGAAGACAGAGAGGTAGACAACAAAGGCTGTCAGTGGATCCACTTTTTACCATAAGGCAGCTGTGAGAGATACATTAAAAATATGATAAGGACTTAGTATTGTTGTTCCTGAATATTGAGAAGGCGTGTGATAGCGTGAGGAGAGGCACAATTTGGAAAACCATTCAGGAAAGGCAAATTTGAAGACTGACTATGAGAAGAATTAAGGAGATGTATAAGGAAGTGTGAGGTGCGTAAAAGTAAGAGAAGGGAAGACAGACTGGTTAGAAAAGAAAATTGGGCTGAAGCAACAGAGTGCACAACCCTCTGTACTTTTCACCATCATTAAGGATGGCATAATGGCGTGAGTGGCACAGAATGAAAATATGACAGCAATGGTGTTTGTAGATGATGGAATAGTGAGCGGAAATGGAGAGGCAGAGGTATAAGAAAGGCCAAATGTATCGGTGGTGGGACATTATGGATTGAAATTTAATGCAAAGAAGTGTGAATTGAGGGTATCAATGACAAATGAGATGATAGTAGTAATGCGTATAAATATTAGAGGCCAAGTACTAATGAAAGTGGGAAGTTTGAAGTACCTGGAGAGCACAATTGATAACAGTGGGAGCAATGATTGGAGATTAAACGAAGTGGAAAGCAAGTACACGAGTTCCTGTGGAGTATATGAAATCCAGTATGGGGTAAGGATACACTGCCAAAAATCAAGTAAATTCTATACTAAGCATGTTCTTCTCCAATATTCACATATGCAACAACAACATTGATTTTTTTAGGCTTGCAAGATGAAATTTCAAATATGCAGAATAGGACATACTAGAATGGATAGAATAATGAGTTGGACAGAGAGAGAAATAGTGAAAGAGGACCCCATGCAAGATACCATAAAATAGACAAGATTAAAATGCAAAGGGCATGTTAAAGGAGTGTGAGTCAGCATTATACTGAGACAGGCTCATGAAATGACAATAGGAGGCAAGATATCTAGATGAATACCAATAGATAGATGGATCATTTGGATGAAGGACTGTGTGAAGGAGAGAACTGGGACAGAGTGCAGAAACAATTGTGGAGGGGGGGATTATGTTCTAAACTGATCCCGCCAGAGTGTGGGAACTGTGGATGATGTACTACAATCACAAAGACTGCTTTGAATTGATCAAGAAACTCTCACCCTGTAACATCATGTGACCAGAAGACATATGGAATCCCTTCAAGAACACAGTGTGGTACTGTGGTAGAGATGAAGCCTCAGAGCAGGGCAGAATCTGCATCAGTAGCTTATCGACTGTATACATATCATATATGTTGTTTATTTTTGTGGTATTCTTACATATTTCTAAATAGAGACGAGAAGTAGCTGATTATTTAATGGATTATGTAATGGTTTATAGTTGTGCTATTTACTTTTGTTGTTAAGAGTTTGCATATTTTTTGATTGCTTGCATTCAGTGAGTTTAATTTTTTGCTTTACTGTTGCATCACTTGCAGGTCAGAAAATAACTGATCAAAGATGGGTAGAGACTGTGCCTGACGTGCGAGGATGCTGGGGTAATTGAGCACTGTTCATAAACAGCTAAAAGCTGTGTTGGCTATGGTCAACAGGATTCAGGCTGCTGCAAAGGCTGCACTGAGACATCCAAGGTGAATGTTTTGCCACCTTTGGAGCCTGTAGTGTCATTTGGGATCACTGCTGCTGCTGCTGCTACTACTGCGTCATCTTCCGACTCCCATATCCCGGCCGGTCAACACTTACTGACTGCCAAACATTGAGGGGTTGCAAATCTCTGGGCAGAACGTGAAAGTGGGTATCGGGCACACTACTGTCACTTACATCTTAAAAATTCTACTGCTGAACATACATCTGGCCCAGCACAGGACACCTTTCCTGTTGGGACTGTGGCCAATCTTCCTAAAAGGTCTGGACTAGTCCAAAGGATGGGAATGCTTGTCACTGTACGGTCCAGGAGGCTCTGTCGGCAGTGACTGAGGGCGTGTGGTACACCTGGTTGCAAATGACTGCTGCTGCCTGTGTTCAGAAGTCCTCCTTGGTTCCTGCAGGCAGCTGGCCGACTTGGTGAAGATAGTTTGCCTCACCCGTGGGGTGGAAGCAGAGCTATCATTCTGCAGTAGCATTACTAAAACCAATCGTGATCCTCTGGTTTGGAGCAGAGCGGAAGATATAAACCAAAGGCCCAAAACGATTCTGCCCTCTGCTGTCGGGTGGAGAACTGTCCTGTTCTCCTTAGTAGGTCAGACATGAACTACAAGCAGGATATGTATGTGACTGTAGGCTTTCCCGGCGTTAACTATTGATGAAGGTTTCTCGAATCTCCAGCCGGATAGTAGCGTTGATATCTTGCGGCATTTCTGGAAGTGTCATACTACCTATCTTCTGGTGAAGTGTCAAGATTCGTGGAGAGCGGGCTATTTATATGTGTGGTCAACCCTCCTCCACCAGACCTCGGGTGGCTGCGGTGGACCAGCGGCGTGCGCACGGTGGTGGGGATGGCAGGCGCCCCCGGCGGCCGCATTCGGTTCTCAGTGTAAGCATTCTGTCTGCATCCGCGGGGGAGGACGTTGACGGGTGCGCTCACGACAGATTGCCACTATCGCAGGGTTCCATGCTGCGCTGAGTTGTTATCCCTCATCTCTATTGACCAGATTGTCGTGAATCCTTATCTCTATGGATTCTTTGAAAACGCTTTCCCAAAAGCCCGATGCTTGGTACAGTACCTTCGTGTTTTCGAAGTTGAAGGTGTGTTCTTCATTGATGCTGTGTTCTGCTATGGCCCACCCGCAGCTGCTCAAACGAATCTAATGTAAACAGCTGCCACCCACATCACACTCATCGGAGGAAATTTGTTGTTGGGAAGCATTGCATAGTCTTCTTAAAGCCTTTGAGACCCTTTGCTGTTGGCAGACGCTTGTAAGAGTATTGTGTTTTGTTGTTGTATATGGCACATTTCCTTTGCGACTTAAGTTTTATTTTCGTTTTTTTTTCTCTCGTTCATTTTTTGTTGCTACAGTATTATTCTGCATAAGTGGGATACAGTAATATCCTTGGTAGAGTATTGGTTCGTACCAGTCAAAATAACAAAAATTTAACCGAAAACTAAAACAATGAAAAATTCCCGGAATTCTAAAAAATTCCCGGGTTTTTCCCGGACCTCCCAGTTGTCCTGGGTCTTATACACCCTGTATTAAACCTGGTAGTATGTCAACAGATAACTGGCCTTTCGATGTATAAACATTTCAGCCACCACACTGAGATCATTTGCAAAATAAATTGAAGTTCTGATCACTCACCATTCACTGTGAAATAATCAAAATTGTGACCTACAACTCAGTAGCCGAGTCCATTAAACCGACTACGAGAAACATTGAGCCCATGACCGCAACTGAAAATTTTCAAAGTTCATTGCACGCAACAGTTCACAATTTTTTTTTCCAATTTGCAAGAAACATTCAGCAAATCCGAAATAGTGTCCACAAGATCTACTGCATAAATATTTCTAAGCCTATGAAAACTGTTGAAGCCAAAAAACATGGTGCCATTCGAAACTTCTCCAACACTTTGAGAGAGCGACTGCTAGGTCACATTTACACTAAGTTCTAGTGACTATATGCATATACTACTTCAACAAGTGCATATGTAAGACTGCTCTTAGCAATATGGCCACTTCTAACTGTTGGTGCAAAACTTTAAAGTAGTATTCATTGTCGTTTTGCTAGTCGCAATATATTATCTGATTATATCAGACAAATCACATTTAGGTGTTGATTACTATGTAATCAGTAAATATATTGTTTTCATTAACATTATCAGTGAATTATTCTTTATGAACTTTCACACACTGCCTGATGACTTTTTAACAAATAAGAACTACACCCAGACTTATTACTACCATATGTATTATATTAGAACCTGAGAAATTCGCCGAGTTTTATGTTGTGTTCTCAGTTTTCAACTGGGCCGTTTGGTTTAGGAGTTACATATTATTGTGACTGATAAGAAAAAGGGAAAAAATTAGCAATACTCTTAATTAATGTCTAAGTTAAGGCAGTTCACATAGCTGCAGACAGTTACTGCTATTTTGATATCTTATTTCACGCTGCCATGATAACTATTGTTTTTTCAACTTACATTACTTAAATTAGTGATTGGTCATCAGAATCAACTTTCTGGTTCTTCAAATTACAATCATAAAAACAGAAAAAAGAAACAAGTGCTGTCGAAGAAGGCTGCATGAGGTAGGCAGTTCCAGCTCAAGAGCTCACTTGGGGGCAGCTGAGCAACAGCAGGTAGAGAGAGACAAGAATGAGGAAACTGCCCACATGTAGCCAGTCCACACTTTGTACACAAGAGTACCGGCTTGTGAAATGACCAAGACTTAGCAAATGCAATTGTAACAGGATGTGTTTAACTGGAAAATTCTACCAAGCAATAAATACTAACATTTTATTACATTTGTGCAACACATTTCTTTTCATTGAAAAGTGACAAAAAATTCTGCTATTGACCTCTGGTCTGGATACTCTAGTTAAATGTGGTGCACAATGATCTGTACGCAAAGAGCACCAACATATCGAATGGTCCTCTCGCCAGAGCAAGATAACCTCATCCTCTCTGTGCAGTGAAAAGGAAGTACACCGTGGGCATGTTGTGAGCTTTACCAGATGCAGCTTAATGTCTGTCACTCCAGTCATTCTTCTTCCCACCTATGTGAGACACTGTATCTCAACAGTTAAGTGATAGCTGGGGCACACTGAAATAATTGAGGGCCATGACATGCTGCCTTGGCAGCTACATCTGCCATTTCATTTCCTGTAATACCCATGTACAATTTCATCCAGCAGAAAGACACCTTCTTACCCAGCCTTTGTAGTTGGAGAAGGCTGTCCTGAAAATTCTGGACTACTTTATCTGTCGGGGACAAGTGTTGTAAAGAATGAAGGGAACTCATGGAATCTGAACAGACAAGGAATTTAGCACTCTAAAACATGTCTCATCTGCTTCAGTGCCTGCAAGGTCATGTATAATTCTGTGTTGAAGACAGTAAAGTCTTCAAATCCTGAGGACACAATTAGATAAAACAGAGCAATCAACAGCGTCCCCTGTTTAAACCTATATGTAAACACAGCCAAACGTTGGGGGTGTTCACTTCAAATGTCATAAATAAATGTACTAAAAACACATGTATGAGTTCAACCTCTCCTGTATTGCATTAAATAAAAAATTACTCTGGGTTTCAGCAGCAAGCAGCATGGCAGGTGGCTGAAACCCCAAATTTGGTGTGCCACTTGATTCACACCAAGGGACTTCAGCACACAATTTGCACAGATCCCAAAGGGCCACGTTGTCTATCGATGTATGGGAAAGGGCATTATGCAGCTGGATAAGCAATGGTATGGCATAATGGTGAATTGGGAGTAGTGAGAAACTTCCAGGCCTGACGCACCATTAGGAGCTGCCACCCGATGGTAAGTGGTGATTCATCAGCCTCAGCACAAACTGGGTTTCAGGCTGGTCCTGTAATTGCCCATGACCAGTCTAATCCCCTAATGGTGTATAGGGTCAATGATCTTCAGGTAAGACGGTCTCACTAAACCGTACACTGTGCACCCATAATCCAGTCGCGATCACATGAAGCCCCTATAAATCAGGGGCAGACATGCCATGTCCACTGCCCAAGACCTGTGGCTAAGGCACTTCAAAATATTCAGCACCTTCTGGGCCCTGGTCTTTATGTCCTTGAGGCGTGGTAACCACAACAGTTTGGGGGTCAAAAATGAGGTCCAAAAACCTCAGACAGTTTTCAAAAGGGGGAATGGTGTCCCAGGTATATCAAAAAGATGATGAGAACAATGAAAAAAAAACACACACACACACACACACACACACACACACACACACACACTTATCTGTAGAAAATGTAGAACTAGTCTTTGAAGCCCATTTCTGCAACCCTCTTCACTGCAAGTTGCTTCTGAGAACTCACTGCTAAATGCTGCAGCACTTGAAGAGCAGAAGACCACAAAATCATCCACAAATAATGAGCACCGGACACGACTCCTTACTGTGGATGTTATACTGTTAACAGCTATGGCAAAGAGTGTGACACTTAAACAGCTCTGTCGAACACCACTCTCCTGCACAAACCAATCTGGGACACCACTCTCCCCCACAAAACTCTCTCAACACATCACCGACTCTGTACCTAAAAAGGCATATTGACAGAAAGTACTGAATAAAGATGGGGTAATGTCCATGAATGCCCCATTGATGTAGCTGACTGAGAATACTGGGCCTCCAAGTAGTGTCATATGCCTTATGATGTCAAAAAGTACATCTACACAATGCTGATTATGGAGGAAAGCCTGCTTGATTTCTGCTGCCTCTAGCAGCGTCAGGTTCTTGATAGTAGACGATTGACATCTCCTGAATTCACACTGACAGTGGGTAAGAATCTTGCTGGTCTCTAATAGCCAAACTAGACAACAGTTGAAAATGCACTCTAGGGTCTTTCCAACATAGCTCATTAAGGCAATGCTAACCACTCGGACTTGTCTGGTCCTTTCCTGTTTGAGGAGTGGTATCAAAAAACTGCCTCTCACCACAAGTTGGGAAATTGGCCTTTCAGCCATATTGAATTAAAACATTGTAAGAGGAGTTTCTTTGACACAGTTTGCAAGTGCTGCAGCATGCTGCACCAGATATGGTCTGACCAGGTGCCATACCATGAGCATCAGACAGTCTACTTGGGAACAGTTGAATATGAAGGAGCAGAGCCCCCCCTCCCCAGTGTATTCAGGAAAACGGGATGAATGCTGTCCTTTGCTTCCATATCTTTGTTTACAAAATACTTAATCACTGCTCCAATCTCGATTTTTTCCATTTTCGCAAATCACTACGCAGGAACAACAGCACATCACCGCCACAGCTCTCTTCCAAGAACACTGACGTGCCACATGTTTACGGGCAACAGCCCACTGAATATCACTTTAACAACTCGTTGCACTAGTGCTGACTTCTCGTGGCGATTCCGAAAACTTTTCAAACCACCCTCGTATATTGAGCAAAACAGTGATCCTCTAACACACATGAATTTCAACAGCAACTTTTTGCAGGTCAGTAGCTAGGGAAGGTGAGCAAGGGAGTAGTGTGCATTATTGATAAATATAGTGACCCCTCCCTTGGCTCTTTCCCCAGTCAAGTCATGTTTGTGATGGAGGGTACAGCCCCATAGTAAAGGAGCATCAGATGCTTTACAATGACTTTCCAGCAAACACAAGCACAGGGGACAGGGGACATTCCTGTTGTAGGAGTTCCAATTCCTCCACATGTGTCCTGAACCCGTCAATGTTTTGCTGCTGTAGAAGTGCTCTCTGAATCCCATGCTGGGGGTTGCTTTTGTTACAGCTGTACTTCTCACCAAATGCTGGTCGCCAGTGCTTAGAGACGGTGTTCTGACTGAAATGCAATACCTATCTGATTTTGAAAAAACTATTAGGTGAAGAAATTAGATGTTTGTACATCTTACAGTCTCATATCTTCACCCAGTAAAAATGTGAATCTCTCTTTACTATCCATCATACATACTGCACTGCATCAAATTAAGTACAGCACAGCAAAAGAGTTTGCAGAGGTGAAAATGCACTATGTAAACTTTGTGTGTGGATTTTAGCTCATACATTGCAGTGTATGACGTGTGGATAAGCTATCAAAATTTTATTTATAACTGAGAGCAGAAAAATATCTCATTTCATTCTCGAGTTATCGTATTTTTTATCTGACAGGCAGTCGCAGGCAGCACACCCATTCACGTTCTTGTGAATCGCAAATCATTGCAAATGAGGCACATATGTTGCATGATAAAAACTCGAAACCGTTTCATTCTTCAAGGTATGGAATTTGAAGGTACAAAAACATGAATATAATTTGGGAGTACGTAAAACACCTGTGTCAATAACAGGTGATATTATTGAGAAATCATGGTTACTTGGTAGGCAATTATATTTAAGTTAAGTCATTAGGGTTAGTTCAAGAATACAATGCTAGGTTGTTGAGTCTGGATTTTTTGTTAGAGGTCCTCCTGGGGTGTTGTGCGGTGGAGAAATACCGTCTTACAATGAGCCCGTATGATCACAAGTAGCCACAGGGTCTCCAGCACAATGCGTTGCACCATGGAACCCCTCCGTGATGAAGTTCCACAAGATGGTCAACGCTGACCTAAGGGTGTTGAATGAAATAAAGAAGGATTCTATCAAGAGCTTTGGAACAGTTCAGTCATGCTAATAGTACTAATGAGTTGTAACTTAAGTTGTGAATTCAAGCATTTTTTAAATCTTGCAAATAAAACCAGATAATCTTCCAGAACATTTGAATTTTTGTTCTTTGTAAAAAGCAATGTTCAGAAGGAACTTCTGGAAGAAGTTGGAAGTTCTGCTAGCTGAAGTTTTACCTTCAGCTTTCAAGATTGTGAAATCCTCCCATGTGGTGAACATGGGTCTTTGATAAAAAGAGAACGGCAATATGGAAATGATGTCTTGAACCCGACACTGTAAGACAACAATATTACACAGGAACATGTGTGTGGCAGCCTTTCAAGAGGTGACTGCATTAGTAACTGAACTGATAGAATTGATAATGGCAGTGGAAATTTAGTAAAAACAGAACAAGTGTTAAAAAGTACAAGAAAGTGATACCACTCTCAAACAAGCATGATGCGGGTGCATTGATACCAATAACAGTGTTTCAGTATTAGTAACTGTGCAACATTATTAGTTAAGGTTACAACAACTGCATATTATACAGTGAATTATTTGCCTGAACACTGAGTAGGGGTTGACCAGAAGAAAAAAAAATTTGGCACTAAATACACAAAGTTTCACATGGCAACAGCAATAGAGTTCCCAGGCAAATAAACAAAAAGGCAAACCATTGATACAACATATTGAGAAGGGTTTATGCAAGATTAATTCACCGGACACAACTGAGAAATCTTCCAGAAGATTATTTTCACAACAATAAATATTATAATTGCATTATTCAATGTGACTGCTGTCACATTGAATTGGTGATTTCGAATTTGCCAAATTGGCACTATAATACACAATTACAGTGGTAATAAATGACTGGTACATTTAGCAAGGATTATACCTTGACCAAAAGGCATTACTACAGAAAAGCAACCAGACACAGTAGCAGCAGCCAACCTCCTCACCAGTGGTAGCGCAGCCAAACCCAGAGGTAGCAGCACATCGCCATAACAACAGGATGCAGCCGGATGCTGTAGCAGCAGCCCACAATGCCACCAATGAGGGGCAGTGTTACAAGACAGCAGTCACCACCATCGACACTAGTAAGTTGTCCGGTTGGTCATACAATGTTTTGTGGTGAATAATAGGAAACTTTATTGTGAGTGCTTATTAATGTCTCGCATACGAAGTGGCAGTAACAAACCATAAAATCATTAACTGTATCAGATTTATTGCACAAAGGAAGAGCACTTGCCATGTTTAAGAATAAGTAACAAAATTGTTGAATAACCTATTTCAGACTTAAGTGTGTACATCAATAATTGTTAGTAACAGGTTCTGGAGCAAAGCTGGCTCAAATGGAAAATAAGTTAGCAATTGAAGCTTATATGGATAATTTAATGTGCAAATTTACTCGAATGAGATTGATGAAGCAATGTTCCAAATCAAGAGAAGGATGGATAGGTTAGATCTTCGGCTGGACATTGGATTCAAGCATATTGCAGAAATTGACACCCAACTAGAAACAGTATAGTATAAACTAGAAAGCAAGCTAGAACATATACATGCCATTCAGTTGACGGAAAACAAACACCTTCAACATACTAATGTGTTAGCAGGAGAAGTTACTTCACAAACAAACTATTAAACCACACTTACTAAAAATAAGACTGATAGTTGAAGCTAAAGTATGCCATAACACTACGAACCACATGACAAATAAAGAAACCAGACTAGATCAAGTGGACACTGATAAATAGTTTCACCTCCTCACTAAGTGGTAAGATAAGTAGTGATAGTGGAGGAACTGATCATTATAGAGATTTGTTAACTAATATGTTAATATCTTCTGTTACTGCTATAAATTTACCTCTTTCTATTGCTACTGAGAACCTACCATCATCTGTAACTACCGATACATTACTAACATCTGTTATTACTAATAAGGTACTATCTGCTGTTACTAATGTAAGTTACCATCATACATAACTGTAGCACAAGTTGAGGTATAAACCTCATTGCATAATGACGAACATGAGAGTTCTTTTATGCATTACTCACAGCAATATTTACTTACACTTTGAATATATCAGACATGAGATAAGCAAACCATTAGAGGATTTAATATTTTGGCTCAAGGAAGTGTATGATGCAGATAAAGGAACATTATTTTAAGATTATGTTTACTATTATAAGCAAAATAATGGCAACATACAGCCCATGTCATAATAATAAGGGGCCATTACTTTAAGAATGTAAATTTCAGATAACAGTTTAGCGTCTATCGGTTTTGGGAGTTCTTAGCCTAGGGAATATGGACACAAACACTTGTCATAAGTTACCATTTTAAAATATTACTTCTTTATTATATCAGAAGCTTGTAAGATTTCATTCCAAGAGGAATACATTTATTGAGATTGTATCGACGACATGTAATTATGCTATAGTAACTACACTTAGTCCCAAATTACCACAATTATTCAATTATGGGGAGGGAAGGTAGATGTGATGGTACAAAGACACAAACTGATAATTCAAAAAGAAAAACAATTTTTGACAGAATAATTGAATTGGATAGATAAAAAAATCTACTTTCCAACTGGCGGCAGAGCATACAAATATAAAAGAAAGTTGTCATTGAGCAAGCTTTCAAAGGCAGTGGCTCCTCCTTCAGGGAGAAGGGTTGAAGGGTAAGGAAGAGGGATGAAGGAAATGAACTGGAGAGGTCTAGGAAAAGGGATAGATTTCAGGAAAGTTGCACAGAACCGGAGTCAGAGGAGACTTACCATACGCAATTACAAGGAAAGACTGACTGTTGGGGACTGCCTTGGAAGAGATTTGAAAACCTGAGAGCTTATAGGTGGAAGACAGCGTACTATGCGGGATATAGATTACTGTTTAAACATCATGTATGAGTTAATAAGAGTAAAAACCTAAGTGCATTCAATGTAACAGAGGTGGGCGGAGCAGTGAAAAATAAGACGATAAGACAATGAAGGATGCAGAAAACTAAAACAGAGTGAAGAAAATAGTTACTGTGAAGAAATATGGAGAGGGAAGAAACTAACGTAAATTAAGGCCAGAACCAAGGACAGTTCCCACTTCCTGATTTCTGAGAAACTGATGTCTGTGGGAAGAATCCAGACGGCGTGTGTGGTGAAACATGCGCCAAGGTCATGACTGTCATGTTGTTGAGCATGCTTTGCAACAGGATATTTCATGTTGCCAGTATACACCCTCTCTATGCCCATTCATTCTAACTGATGATTTAGTGGTAGTCATGCCAACTAGTGTTTACACAACAACAGCTGGTACATGATGTGTCGTTTCACAAGTGGCTCTCCTTTTGATAGTATTTGTTTTGCCAGTTACAGGGCTGCTATAGGTGGTGGTAGGAGGGCGCATAGGGCAAGTCTTGCAGCAGGGACAGTCACAGGATTAGGAGCAGTGGTGGTGGTTAGTGTTTAACGTCCCGTCGACAACGAGGTCATTAGAGACAGAGCGCAAGCTCGAGTTAGGCAAGGATTGGGAAGGAAATCTGCCGTGCCCTTTCAAATTAACCATCCCGGCATTTGCCTGAAATGATTTAGGGAAATCACGGAAAACCTAAATCAGGATGGCTGGAGACGGGATTGAACCGTCGTCCTCCCGAATGCGAGTACAGTGTGCTAACCACTGCGCCACCTCGCTCGGTCAGGATTAGGAGCCATAGAGTGGGGAGATGAGTGCAGAAGGAGCATAGGGTTGGATAAGAATATTGTGGAGATTGGGAGGGTGATGAAAAGCTATTCTAGGTGTGGTGGGCAAAATTTCAGACAGGATGTATCTCATTTCAAAGCATGATCTTAGGAAGTCATGGCCCTGTCGAAGCAGCTGATTAACACATTCCAGACAAGGAAAATACTGGGTCACCAATTGTGTGCTCCAGAGCTGTTTTTTGAGGGATGAGCAGTATCAGGACTGGATGTGATGGCCCAGGAAATTTGCTTTTTAACTAGACTGGCAGGGTTACCACGTGCAGCGAAGGCTGGGGTGAGAATGTATTGCACTGCTGTAAGGAATCTGCATCCGAACAAATACGTTTGCCTCAGGTGCCAAGGCTGTAAGGGAGGGGACATTTGACATGGAAATATGGCAACTGTCAAAATGTAAGTACTGTTGTTTGTTGATAGGTTTAATAAGGACAGAAGTGTGTAACTAGCCTTCGGAGAGGACAAGATCAACATCAAGGAAAGTAGCATGGGATTCAGACTAGGACCATGTGAAATTTAACTGGGAGAAGGTATTCAGAGATTCCATGAATTTTAACAGGTCAGTCTCAGAATGAAATTTTCACTCTGCAGCAGAGTGTGTGCTGATATGAAACTTCCTGGCAGATTAAAACTGCGTGCCCGACAGACTCCAACTCGGGACCTTTGCCTTTCGCGGGCAAGTGCTCTACCATCTGAGCTACCGAAGCACGACTCACGTCCGGTACTCACAGCTGGCAGAAGTGGAGCTGTGAGTACCGGACGTGAGTCGTGCTTCGGTATCTCAGATGGTAGAGCACTTGCCCGCGAAAGGCAAAGGTCCCGAGTTCAAGTCTCGGTCGGGCACGCAGTTTTAATCTGCCAGGAAGTTTCAGGTTAGTCTCAGCATGAGTCAATATGGTAAAAATGTCATCAATATTTCTAAACCAAAGCAGGGGCTGATGATTTATGGATCCCAGGAAAGGCCCCTCAAAGTCACCCATGAAAAGGTTGGCATAGGAAGGAGCCATCCTGGTTCCCATGGCTGTACCCTGATCTGTTTGTGTGTCTGCCGCTAAAAGGTGAAGTGGTAGTTGGTAAGTATAAAGTTGTATAAATAAGTAAGTATAAAGTTTTTACCATATTGACTCATGGTGAGGCTGGCCTGTTAAAATTCCTGGTATCTCTGAATACATTGTTACTTTCAATGCATTTAGCTTTTCACTCTTATTAACTCACACATGATATTTAAACAGTAATCTCTGTCCTGTAACTTACCCTGTCTTCCACCTTTAGGCTCTCAGATTTTCAAATCTCTTCCAATACAGTCCCCAACAATCAGTCTTTCCCTGTAATCCTGTGCGTAAGTCTCCTCTGACCCGCATTTCTGGGTGATTTTTCTGACATCTACCCCTTTTCCTAGACCTCCCCAGTCCTTTTCCTTCATTCATCCCTCTTCTTTCCCCTTCAACCCTTCTACCTGAAGGAGGAGCTGCTGGCTTCAAGAGCTTGCCTAAATACAACCTTCTTTTATGAGTGTGCTGTGCCGCCGAATGGTGAGTAGATTTTTTATCTATCCATTCAATTAAGTTATTGTCAAGAATTAATAATTCAAACAATGGATTAATAACAATAATAATAATAATAATAATAACAGCAACAACAATAATAATAATAATAATAATAATAATAACAATAACAATAACAATATAACATATACCGTACAGTTAAAAGGAAGTGACGCTTGATCAAGTTCCGCGTCACTTTCCATTTTTAACCAGACTTAACGTCTGAGAAAGTAAAGAAATAATAATAATAATATAACAGAATTAATAATTCATAAAACATCTGTCCCAGCAATAGATGATAAAATCATGGTATTTGATAGGCAATTAAGTTTAGGTTGTTATTACGGTTGGTTAGAGTATTAAACCTAGTTCTGGGTTCATTTTGTTTGGACTTTTTGTCAGAGGTGTTCCAAGGATATTGTGCGATGGAGAAAGACCATCTCATCATGAAACCAAATCATCAAAGATAGTCACAGACTCTATAGTGCCATGCGTTGCACCATGGAGCCCCTTCATGAAGAAGATCCATGACAATGGTCAATGCTGACCTAACAGTGTTTAATGATGTAAAGGAGGGTTCTGTCAATAGCGATGGAACAGTTCAGTCATACCTGTATTACTAAAGATTTCGAACTTGAGTTGTGTATCCAACTCTCTCTGTAATCTGGCAAATAAAGCCAGATAATCATCCAGAGCAGTTGAATAGTTGTTCTTTGTACAAAGCAATTTTCAGAAAGAACCTCTGGAAGGAGTGGGGAATTTTGCCAGCTGAAGGTAAATGTATGCATCAAGAAGACAGGAGCCTTGCAAGAAGTAACTCATCCACAGCAGAGGGAGGTCAGCAGCTCAGGACATGTAAAGACATCTGTAGCACTGCAGGAAAACCCAAGCAGTGCACATAATCCACAGTAGAAAAGGGGTTAATGTTTCAATACTGTGGGAGCCATTTATCACGGAGGTTGCACTTTTATCCAGTCTTTCTGACAGATGGGGGTGCCCACAAGGCTCAGTCTTGGTGCAAGATGAGTGCCCCAGGCCAACATAAAGGTCCACTGGTTCAACAGACTAATTGTGAGACACATCAGATAGGACATCAACATCATCAAACTGTTTACTTCTCTCTCCGTCAGCAGTTGACACTTTACCTTTGATTTTTTGGCCTGGGAAGGCCTCAGAGCCATAACTACGGCCGTGGTAGCGGCAGCAATGGACAGTGGACCAGAACGAACCTTTTGATGGCAACCAAGGCCTTTCCTGATGTGCTGGGGGAAGTTATGGGCTTTGAAATAACTACAGCAGCACAATTGCATTGACAAACACAAGCACTAGTGCTGACACCAGCAACCTCTGTTTGTGTAGCAGCATTGGTTTTCTGAACAGGCTCTGTAAGTGCTGAAGCGAATGAGGTAGTGAATGTGGAAGACAGCACGATCTTACAGCTCCACACCTTTTTGTCCTCACAAAATGGACTGTGCTGCCAATGGCCTTGTCACAGTAGTAACACCGCTTCCCGCCAGATCACCGATGTTAATCTGTCAGGCTGGGCTACCACTTGGATGGGTGACGATCCGGTCTGCCGAGCGCTGTTGGCAAGTAAGGTGCACTCAGACCTTGTGAGGCAAACTGAGGAGCTACTTGATTGAGAAGTAGCAGCTCCAGTCTCAGAAACTGACATGTGGTGGGGAGAGTGGTGTGCTGACCACATACCCCTCAATATCCACATCCAGTGACGCCTGTGGGCTGAGGATGACACGGCAACCAGTCGGTACCATTGGACCTTCATGGCCTGTTCGGGAGATTTTTTTTTTTTTTTTTTTTTTTTTTGGTACAGAAAATGGACTGTGCTACATAGTTTTGAGTTCTTTGTGTCTTCCGTTCTTTAAGATATATGCTGCCGTTCCTACTCCAGACAGGGTGACCCCAGAGCAATTCACACTCTTCAAAGGAGGTGAACAAATGACTCCTTGGTGAATGGCCTTACCACATTTGTCACAAGTGGCTTCTCCCTTACATCTGCAAGAAGCGTGCCCAAAGCTCTTGCATGCACTCACATTTAAAACAGCTTATTGGATTGGGGATAAAGGGGCACACATTTAAATGACGAAAACCTGCCCTCACATACTCTAGTATCTTCGTGCTAATGGAAGTGATAATGAATGAGTAATTTGATCAGACAACCATCCCACCCTTTTCATGATATTCCATACATCAACAAAGCCCATTCAACATTCAGTTCTTCTTTGGTAATGTCCACCAGATCCCTGCATGACAACACCTTTGGTTTAGTTCAAGGTAGTGCAGAGCTCACTTTCAATGGTATATTCCCAAGACTTTTCGTTTTCTCCAGTTTTGTCACTGCGTGCAGTTTTTGACCAATAATGTCCCATTGTGCAACCAGCTGACAGACTTCAATATACCTTCTATGTCCTCTACGCTATCTGGAATGTAAAAAAAAGGAGGAACTTTCTCAAAGCTTCCATCCCTTTGTTTAACTATTAAAAATACATTCTGATCTGCAGCATGCATTCTGTTACTAAATGTTGTAGTGACCCCTTATCAGTTAGTGGGCCCACACAACAGACAAGCAAGTTGCCGGCCCTTTATCAGTTAGAGGGTCTGCACAACAGAAAAGCAAGGTGGGCTGCTGACCACCTTTCAAGAGCTCAGATCGAAACATCGCCAGTGGATGTAAACAATAAGAGGCTTTCCGCATAAACATGGAAGTAAAACGCGAAAAGCCATGTGGCAGTGATTCACCAATTGGAACTCAAGTGACTGCAAGTGGCACTCCGCTGAATCGGCATTATAAGCATGCCAGGAGACTCAGACCGGCAGTGTGTACCTACAGCTAGGACAGCTCCAGCCAATACTTACACCAGCTCTAGCATGGTATACATTCGCTGTAGCATTCAGTAGAATGTATTACCTTTGTAATTGCTAGAGCAGTATTTTGGTCATTATTTTCTTCTCATTGTTTTGTACTCTTATCTTGTTTTGCAACCACAAGAATTTATGTGTTTCTTATTGTTCTTGCATTTGGGAATTAGTGCATGCCATGAAAGCTTTTTTTTTTATTATTATAAAGTGTGTTCAAACTAGATTGTTAGTTTTTTCCTGCTGACCGCAGGTCACTACACTAAAGACTAAAATACCCTGAATAAATCCAGGACTCTTCACGTGAGGCTTCTCGAGAAATAGGTGTTGATACCTAACAGCGGCACATCTATTCCATTAGGAGGTGGAGAAAAAAATTTCAACACTACAATTTGTAAAACACCATGCCCTAGACAACAGTCTGGATTTCTGGCTGCTTGGTGCACTGCCACCTCAGTGAAGAACTAAAATGAGCATGAGACAATATATCTTAAACTGTGGTATTACTTTTATTTTCATTGTAAACACTTTGGAGGTGCAGGAAGGTATTAAATTGGCAAGATCAAGTAACTCTTAATTCTCTGGTGTTAATAAGTGTCTTGCATACCACAGTACCAAATACAATAGGAAATATCTGAATGTGAAGTAAATTATTACTTTCTAAAGAAAAGCTATAATGAAAACAAAAAATTGTTAATCTCAGCAACAGAAGTTCTACACAGTTACGCAATCTATTAACTTAACAGAAAGTTATATTTTTAGTTTCTTACAGCTGTTTGTATCATCATCCCACGTTGATCTCTCATAGCTCGTACAATATCAAGAGGATAAACTGGTTCATTAGCTTCAATGAGGCACATTGCAGTTTCCATGAGAATAAGAACTCCAGTACGACCTATCCCAGCAGAGCAATGGACAATGGTGGGCTCAACCATTCCAGTCCGAGCTTTGCGCACACGCATTGTAAACTCCAGGAACTGAGTGGGATCCTCAGGAACACCATGGTCTGGCCATGCCAAGTACTGCATGTGGCTGATGTGCCGCTCCTCTTCAGTCTGTTGCCAAGTAGTATCAGTAAGCAATGATCTATTTCAAAATCATTTATATTCTAAACTAAGTGAGGAACGACATTTTATATTACTCAACATAATAATTCAGTAATGGAAAACTGTATGCGAAATATAAAAATACAATGTCTGGGTGCCTGTCTCATCACCAAATGACTGCCAAATCTTTCCTCTATCATTATTATCAGCATCTTTATTGCATGGAAAAGATTACGGAATTCATATTTGTCTGGTTCAGTTCCTTATCAAATACTTACAAGCATTCTAAATTTGTTTCTTAAGTAATCTAAATACGTTTTATTGCATGAAAGAACCTTCTAAGGATACATAACTCCCTTAATTGCAAAATTTAATATTACATAAATTATGCACTCTTAAATTACAGCTAGTAATTCCAACTGAGTAAACATTGTGCATGTGTGTGCAAATGTGTTTTACTTCTATACGTGTAAGTTTAGGTCTCTGTTATCACACCCTGCAGCCATTCACCCTGGTGAGCCCTTGTTTCCGAGTTATCAATAACATAAATTTGGAAATTTTGCACGATATTCTATGGCTGTGATTATTAAGTATGCAGTACATCAGTTGCACAGCATAATGTTTAAGGTTTTGGCCTCCTATGCAAAAGGTGGTCGGCACAAAACTCATTGGCTGCTATCTGTTTTTATTTTTAAATCCTTATCAAAATGACTTAGTTCATTATTTTTATTCAATTAACTGTGTTAGATGTAATTTTTTTATTTCTATTCCTGTATCACATCATGGTATTAACTTTTTCAATTGCTCTCATTTTTTCTTCTTTTCATTTTTTCCACTTGAAATCTTTGCCCATGTTAATGTACTTCTTTCTTATTTACCTATCATAATATTTATTTAAAGGTTTGAAACTGCCAATGTATCGGTTAAAAAACAAAAGATGTAATAATTATTCATACTGACTGTGCAATGGTGTCGAAAATGTAGGTTTTCTTACAGTATGCACATTTTTTGAATTGCACTATGGACAAAGAAACACATATGAAGATTCAGACAAAAGAAACTATTTTAAATAAAACAAAATTAGTAACACAAAGAATGAGTGATGAACGCAGAGAATGAGTGCAATTACATGGTCAAAAATATAGGGTAATAAAATGGTAGAAATGAAATCTAAAGATTTAAAAATACAAAATTTAGACAGTACCCAATAGGTTTCAAACTGACAACCTTTCGCATGGGAGGCTGACACCTTAATCATTATGCTATGCAACCAATCTGCTGAAATTAACTTTTTCACAGCTATAGAACACCAAGCATAATTCCAATTTTTTTCCTCCTCTAATTACTAACAAGGGCTCACCAGGTTGATTGGTTGCAGGGAGCAGTCCTTGCGTCCTTAACCTTTGCAACTGTAAAGACGATTTCAAAAAGTCTATCACGCCACTAGGGACCTCTCCCTGTTAATGGGGAATTCCTTCACACCAGCAACACCACCATTATCTCCAGTAGACAAGCCCTCTCACCTGATCAGTACACAAGGCAAAATAGTGCCAACTCAGCCACTTCCTCATTGACATCTCAACTTGACACTATTGTTGCTAGTGTACTGCTGACTTGGATTTTCCAATGGCAGCTATTTGGGTCAGCACTTAAACCTGATAATGACATTGTAATTCCCCACGACTTCCCTTGTTAAATGTTTGAGAGTGACAATTGTGCTGTTCGTAATGACCTGCTTGTTATTGGTTGCACTGTTACTTCTTGTACAACATATTTCTGCAATAAGTGGCAACTGAGCCAGTAAAGTTGCAACCACAGGTTATGGAATTCTGTGCATTTGCAACATTAGTTGATATGGACTCTGCTTTGCTGAAGTACTTGGAACGGCAGGCTGAACAACTTTAGCAAATCTAGGCACAACAGGAGCAGTTGCCTAGGCATTATATGAAATTACTACATCAACAGCTGCCTCAGGAACTGGTGCCATGGAGCACCATGTCCCAGCCTGCATTCCCACTCTTCCCCAAGACATGGGATGTTTTTAACTAGAAGATTCACTGGCAGCACCAGCATTTTGCTGCACTCACGGTTAACAACCCAAATCCTTAGATAGTGTTTTAACCAAGGTTAGACTGCAGTTTGCTTTAGGAACAAACTTCCTTATTGATAGACCCCAATATATCGAATCCATAGCCTGCCAGGGAAATACTTTTAGTGAAAGTGCCATGTCATGTTAGACCACCAGCATAAAAAAAATAGCCAAGAAATCTTATTTAACTCTCCAGCTGCAAGCAATGTGGATGTGTGCATTCAGCACTATTATTTTTGGACAAGTTCACAAGCCCAATGACTTTTGCATTGGATGTAATTTCTCCTGTTTTCACGTCTGAAGTCGCAGTATTCCTGTTGAATACTTTTCTTTTGCTCTGGATCATCCTAGACTACAATTTTCCTGTCAAATATTTTTCTGTTGCTCCAGAACTATGGAAAGTCACCAGAGGTTAAAGGGTTAATGTGGGCAACTGACATTTGCAGCCTCAGCCAGGAGGGTAGTTTTCACTGTAAACAATCCTATGCAGAGTGCCTTATTCATGGAATGATTACGTGATTTGCTCTGACAAGGAAATCTGCCACAAAGCATTCTTTTCTTCCAAATCTACTTTCGAGTAAGAGTTGTCAATAGCACAGGTATTTGAATTAATTATGACCAGAAGTTAGCATTTACAGCTCCCTAAAAATGTAGCAACAGTACAGGTTTCGCAACATCCGAGTTCAGTTCTTTTCCCAGATTCCTCTTCTAATTTAGCACAGTAGCTTAGCACAGTAGCATCTACACACTGCTAGCTCAGGTATTACCTTCATAACAGAACTGTTTTACACATCGTGACAGAACAGACAGCAGCAGCATTACTTGATAGCCAACAACTCAGTTTTTGGCTTAGATGACCTCTTGTTTTTTTATATTTACAATTTTGCAAATAATCCCTTTTCAGCCTACAAGTACCCTCTGCAAACAATTTTAAGACCTCTTTTCCACTGTGTCAGGGTTGAGAAAAATCCTAAATGATTCCTTTAATATCTAAGACCCTGACAAATTTTCCTTGCATAGTCTGCTCCAACTTTTTGGAAGTATGAAATCTGAGCTAGACCAGCCTGAACAAGAACATGTTATCAAACCAAGCACGCCAAGAAAGGCGGCACACTGTTGGTTATCATTGAGAAACCCAAACAAACTACCCCTCTCCCCCTGGTGACTTCGAAGCAACTATCAATACCAGCCTGTAGGTGAAAGCTCTTCAAGACCAATCTAACCAATGCACACTTACAAATACCTCTTGATAAAGGCTCACACTGTTGGAAATGATCAACACACCCTTCAGCCTTACCATTTCTAACAATTAGTATTCAATAATATTAGCACACATGGATTGTTGCAATATAACTTAAGCAACTCGGCCTATTCCTCCATGTATCAAGTTTATATTTTTAGCCCCCACTGACAACTAGCCTATACCACAGAACTTCTGTCCTCCTCGAAGAAAATAAATTATTGAGCAAAATTCCAGCCACACCTTCAAATGGATTGCTAGTCACCCTTTAACTATTTTGGGTCTATTGCAACACAGTAAATAAAACGAGATAATGTCACAGCATCTACAATTATGAGATTCACTTTTCACCAACCAGTGAAAGCACAAATGTTGACACGATGTCACATCTCTTTGTTGCTCCGTTCTCTGCATTCAAGTAGCTTGACAGAAGTTTGTTCCTATTTCAACACCAAGTAAGTTTTCTCATCACTATGGCAAAGATAGTACAGGAAATTAAATAGAATGGCATTCTACTGCAGGTCTTGTGGTTCCTGCCTCATCAAAAGCTAACGTGGGTGATATGTGTCATCTCAGGCATAGGTAGTGTTTGGTACTTTTTGTATGCTGAAGCCATATCCCTGCTTTATATAATTTTTTTTTTTTTCATTTATCTTTCAAGCATAGTAAACTATGGTGTCTGTTGGCACAGGTCCATCTGCAATGTCTGGAAAGCAATTTCTGTGCTTGGCTTGCTTGCATTTCTCCACCTGGCAAGAAATATTCTCTTTCACCCAAAACACTGTCCCTACTGACAATCAGAAGTAATTATGCCAACAGCAACTTTCCTTATCCATTCTTTGGCATCTTTTATTTAATATTCATACAAATCAAACTGGATTCTGCCTTATGGATTCCTTCTATTGATCTTGATGATACCACAGTATTTTTATCCTGCCCTCTCAAACATGGTAACTCATTTAATTCTGTTCATGAACACAGACTGAAAAATTTTCTACCAAATTTAAGTACAGATTATAGGGTAACACATTCAATGCATCTGACATGCGCTCACTTTCACATTAAGATACCCTACTATTGTGCTGCCACTGAAGCAACTGGCTAACAAGTGAATGGACAAATTTACTTTACCTCTAGATTGGTGAGTCGAAATTCTCTGAATATGAAGCTGCCTGTAGGTTCAGTCTCCTCTCGTGTACATGTGATGTGTAGATGAGATAATTCCAAAGTTTGTGTTAGGGCAGGCCAGTATTTGTGACACTTTATGCGACCCCGTTCCACAACTGGAGTTACCATTACAATTAGAGTGCTCTGAGCTTCCACAACCATCTGCCAAAAATCAGCAACTGTTCCTGGCAAAGGACCTGAAAGAAAAAGCTATATTTAGTTGGTATTTAATGAGACATGCTCACTGTGATTCTCAACTTTCCTATAGTGTGTGAACTGGAGCCAATACATTTATTCTATACTCTGAAACAAAAATTCAGAAATACAACTTAATAAGAATCAATTTTTCGCTGAGCACCTACTTACTTATATAAACAGATGCTTCTACTGATTCAAATGTGAATTTTGCTGATCATATTTTACATTTACTACAATAAACATACTTTTGGTTGACACCATAGAATATAAATTTTGTCACGATACATGCAAGGTAAAATGATCTAAGTCTGTCCACAAAGGTAATCCAAACACCACATCAAAGACTGCAAGGGTACAAGCTCAGGCAACAGTTTTGTGCTCCCAAGATCCACACAGTGGTACAGTAGTTAGTGAGGGTCAATATATTTTATGAACAAAGGGAACTTTTATTTATTTATTTTTTTCATCTTCAGTGACAGCTGTCTATTCAAAAAGAACACTATGCATAATCTAAACAGTTAGCCTGACACTCAAATACAGGAGTTCCAGTAATGGAATTTTTCAGTTACAGGCATATAATTTGACGTTGGGTCCACCAGCAAACTTCTACAGTGAACTAAATGTCCCTATCTTCTGTAAATGAAAGTGAGGTAAAAAATCATCTGTAATTTACACACTGGCTGACAGGCCAACATATTAAAAAGTGGTGTGTTTGAAAATGGTTTGGAATACCATCCATGAAGAAACACAAGACAACAATGTTTGGCAGCAGGTGAGGTTCAAAATTACATGCTTAGCAATGTTAGTGGAACTTCAAACACATTTTCATAGCTACAAATTCTTAGACCCTATCGACAAGGAAACTAGCATTCCAGAATTAATAACTATGTAAAACAATTTCAGAGAAATTTTGAACGGACTCTATTAAACTCCCAGGCTGGATCACACTTTTTATGTTATTGTATTCCGAAGTATTTCCTGTCAGAATTAAAGGGGTCCCAAAGCTCTTTTTTTTTTTTTTTTCTATCAAAAATGAGCATCGATATGACTCACATAATTTTACTTTTCTAACCTTATTTTGTCTGTCCTAGGTAGCATATGACCCAGTCAAAATGACTAAGTGGGCTTTTGTAGACAAAAACTGTATTCAACTGAAGAAAGATATCAAAATGAAGTATACCTCTTATCAAAATTTCTCATATTTCGTCTCATTGCTCAAAATGTTTCCTGTTGGAAGAAAACACCACCACATATTGGGGGGAGGGGGTTCTTTCACGTTCTCTTCAAGTGTTCTTCACATCTGTTGTTCACACTAATCACTTACGATAACAAAAATGAATGTTATGTGATACAGAATGTTTCCCTCATACACCACCAACCAACTTCAATTTCATTTAGATTCAATTTACTTAAGAAGCGCCATTACAGGTTTCTAATTTAAAAATTCATCCTCACAGAGAGAATTTGGTTTATCAAAACACATGACCATACCATGTTGTTATAAGGCAGCATGAAGGAAAACAGGTCTACTAATACTCAGGCACTGAGAGAAAGCACACACATTTCTCACCGCCAATCCTTATGAAATGTTGTGGTGCAAAACTGAATGAAATCTGGTTGAAAGTGTGTGACACTACAATACGACAGCTGGAGGCAGCCAGCACAAGCCATCTAGCGGCAAAAAGGTGACGCTAAGCGGTAGTATCAATATAAGAGAGGGCAGCAGGGAATGGAGACAACCAGAGAGAGGCATTTAGCGCCTTAAAAGAGAAATGGTACTGCTATCCTTACCCGGGGACAATACAACCCCCTTTGAAAATGTAAATAGTGTGTAAGGAAAATAGATAATAAGTAAATGAGTAAAAATAATAATTAAGATGTACTGATGGAAGAAAAATAGATAAAAGTAAATAGACTATCAGTAAATGAACTAGTAATTTTACAAGAATAACAAGACAAAGAGGGGATGGAGGCACTGTTCAGCAGTGGAGAAAAACACTAACGAAGCTAAACAAGAAGAAATACAAATCACTGATGCAAACTGGGGTATCTGCTACAGAGGTCAATTACTTTAAACAATGTTCAATGCTTCATTATTCATGGCATTCACTGTTCAAAATTATCAATTTTGCTCTCTGTTATTCTTTGCTAAAGGAAGCATAACATGGAACAGCCAAATAAACACACAGATATAACAAAAATTCATCATCTTCTAGGATATTATGATGTATATCAGTTACAATATCTGAAAATACAATGTAAATGGACAGGTAAAAAAAATCTGCTCACCATGTGGTGACAGAAAAAAGTATTAAAGTTTGGAAGCTTATGGAACCAGTGACTCCTCCTTCCAGCAGAAGGGTTTAAGAGGAAGGGAGTGGGTGGCAGAAAAGAACTGGTCAGTTTTAGAAAAAGAGGTAGAGTTTGGAAAAGTCACCCAGAACCTGTGGCCACAGGAGGCTTACCAGACAGTACGAGAAGGAAAGACCTCCCTTCTCATCCCGTCCAGTAATTTTCCCCTGACTCAGGGTTCTGGGAAAAGTCTTCTGGACTCTACCCCTTTTCCTAAACCTCACCAGTCCTTTTCCGTCACCCCTCTTAATTCCCCTTCAACCCTTCTACCAGAAGAAGGAACCACTGGCTCCAAAAACTTGCAAACTTTAATAACTTTTGTATGCGTGTGCTCCTCCCATTGCTTGGTGAGTATTTTTTATCTGTCCAATTACATTATTGTTACAATATCCAGGTTCACTTCTTTGAACACGAAGAATGAAATTCCGAAGTGGGTCAACAGTGAATAATTTAATGGCTTGACTTTAGAAAATGTATTGTATAGAAGTGTGAAAATTACACAACTCAGAACAAAAAGTTTTATATTTTCTAGCTCTCCATACTCTAGAATCATTGACCCACATGATACTGGGAACTTCACTTAATTTAATGTATGCGGCAACTTTTAACTTCATTATTGGTAGCACTACGGGGTAAACACTTGGCAGCCCTGCTTAAGCAGATAATTTTTTTTTTAGTGGTGCTGATTTCATGGTTGTTGCTATTTTAGGGAGAGTTTAATTTGTTTGGAAGATGCTCTGTGTGTGTTTTATCTTAAATTCATAATAAAATATGTGTATATTCGTATTTTGGCTGTACCACACAAAACTGCCAACACCATGTCCTGAAGCATGAAGAAGCTCGTTACCGCTTGCCGCGTATCCTCATGTGAGGGGAACTGTTGACATTTCAACACATTTTTTTTAAGGGACCAAATGTGTGATATTCAGATGGCTAGAGATCAGGCCTACAGGGCTGGTGCTCTAGTGTCCCCCACTTGAGGCTCTCCTTCCAGATTGACTGGTGTCTTTTGTCTAATCACTACCAGCATCACCATATCTATGTTTCTTCATTATTTCATTATCTTGTTTGCCAGTTTTTTAATGAGTCAGAGAAGAGACCCTTTGCGAAGAAAAGTTGTGACAATAAAGTTGTTACTGTATTCAAAAACTGTACACAGCATTTTTCAGGCAGCAAAGCAAGGCCTTAACTTCAGTCATGTACGATAAGGGAAATGTGGATGCAAGAGCAAATAGACCGCATGAAATCACTGCAAACTTATTCAGATGACTAAAGACAACAGAAGAGCTACCAGTCAAGATTTGAAGAAGTCCCCAGAGAAGTATGGAGTGGTTGTGCCTCCATGGTTTTCAGGCCTATTAGCAGGGAATTAGTTAGTTACTCAGTACTTAGGTAAAGCAATGAGAAAACTTTTCCATGGATTGGAAAAAGCTCACACATGAAACTTATGCAGAATCTCTAGGCAATTGCCAAGCAAAAGTTGAGGAATAGTAACATTTCAGCAAAGTAGCAACTCATCATGCAACTTATCCAAATTCCGGCATCATGGTGAAGGTATCATAACTTCATGCTCATGACTTATACAAAAGATGCCAAAGCATGTAGAACTGCTCATGATGATTAAAGGCCTGAACACAAATTCTACTGCATTGTTCAACTGATCAAAAATTGCTCTTAAACTATAAAAAGAGTTAATTTTAAGAAAAAAAAATTTCACATCTCTGAAACACTTCCGCATATAATATGGATCATGTACTATCCTAAAGTGTACAACTTTCACATACCTCAATTAATAAAAACGGAACCTTTTCAGGAACAAGAAGTAGTACAAAGATGAAACTGATGTCAAATACTAAGGTCTGTGGTCCTTTGGTGATGTAAAGATTGAGCCATTTATGTTGTCCGCGATGGCAAGTGTTCAAAGACAAGGGTAACATCAAGAGTGCCAAGGGAAGTGTGATAGGACCATTCTTATTCTCTGTACACATAAATTATTGACAGATGGGGTGAGCAGCACTTAACAGCTGTTTGCTGGTGATGCTATGGTGTATGGGAAGGTGTCGTTCAGTGGTTGTAGGAGTAAACAAGATTACATAGCCATAATTTCTAGTTGGTGTGATTAATTCCAGCTTGTCCTAAACGTAGAAAGATGTAAGTTAATGCAGATGAGTAGGAGAAACAATCATGTAGTGTTCGAATACAGCACTAGTAAGTTGCTGCTTGATAGAGCCCCATCAATTCAATATCTTGGTGTAACTCGGCAAAGCAATATGAAATGGAATGAACATGTCAGATTGGTAGTACATTGGACAAATGCTTGACTTGGTTTTATTGGAAGAATTCTGGAAAAATGTGGCTCATTTGTAAAGGTGACAGCATGTATAATGCTAGTGTGACCCATTCTTGAGTATTGCTCGAGTGTTTGGGATCCCCACCATGTTAGATTAAAGGAAGACATGGACACAGTTCAGCACTTTGCTGATTGGTTTGTTACTGGTAGGTTTGATCAGAATGCAGATATTATGGAGTTTCTTCGTGAACTCAATTACGAATGCCTGGAGGGAAGACGACACACTTTTCACAATATGAGACACTATTGAGGAAATTTAGATAAACCAGCATTAGAGACTAACTGCAGAGCGATTCTACTGCTGATAATGTACATTTTGCGTAAGACCCACAAAAGATAAGATGTGAGAATTTAGGGCACATACAAAGTGTTTTAGACAGTCTTTTTCCCTCTTTCTATTTGCAACTGGAACAGGAAAGGACATTACTTGTAGTATGTGGTACCCTTCACCATGTAGGGAATAGTGACTTTCAAGATATGGATGTAGATGTAAATATTTTGATATTAGCAAATTCACTCATCAAAACCTATATATCAACTATCTACACAAATAATTAAGTTTGTACAGAACCCTTGGAGCATAAATATTAAAGCCTACTTGCACTTTGAAACCTCCCTCCCCCCTTTTCTGACTGTATCTAACTAAGAGTGAAATCTCATTATCACATTTTTGAAGGGACCACAGCATTCAAATGACATAATAAGGAAAATGAACTACCAAAGAATACTTAGTGGTATCAATTTGAGTTTTTTCATCAGTGAAAATGTAGAATTAATGGTACCCTATTTGGGGAACTTGTGCTCTCTAAATGTCATGCTTCATGCCATGCTATCTCAATGAATTATAGTTCAAAATGAGCCTTTTTGGGAACACGTTCAGAACATCCACCCAGCAATTCTCAAAATTGTGTGTTAAGATACAAGTAGCAAAAATGTGTTAAATGTGGTGACATTGGCTAAATCCAATGTGTTGGATGTGTGCAATTCTGTCATTGGCCAAATGCAATCCACGAAAGTCACATGATGTCAGAGATGTAGCCTCTAGTGTCCAAAATACAAATCTGGCCCATGATGTAGGAAAAATAATAATACACTAAAACTGCAATTTCAGTTCTCAACACAAATTAATGTCTCTTTTTTTGTCACTCCATTAGTGAATCACAAATGGTAATAGAACAGAGGTTGTCATTTTAACAAACTATTGGTGTATTGTACATCTTAGCCAAACTATACCATAATGTAGTACAATACAATACATAGTTATGTCTTAATAGAGGTTTGAAGAACATAGCAACAGCTGACACTTTATTCTGTCCTAATTTTAGTACAATATTGTCTATCTCATTTAATATGTTCATCAACTTAAAAACTCAACACACATCGCTCAACTGTGTCCATTGCTTCAAAAGCTTTTGATATTGTAAGAACTGGCAAAGGTTATGGTTCATCCGCGTCTTCAATTTCTTCATGTTTTTCTCATTTATTCTAACAAGACTTCTTCAGTTGTCACAGACTGACTGACCTAAACACCTTTGTCGCATTCAACATATGCATAAAAGGTAAGGTAGCTATTATTTTCTGCTTGCCCATTATTTACTCCTATTGTTCAGCTGAAATTCCTTTGTTTTTTGGTGTGTGATCTTCTGCAAGTATCTGATGAAAGATAGCATTCTTGAAGTAGTTTTTGACTGTTTTCTTGCACTGAATCCCAGACACTTTTTACAAAATGCATACCACCCAAGATTTTCACCTTTCTCATTGTAGTATTATGACAGGCCAGCCTCATGTGTTTTGTAATACACTGGTCAAAGGTCTGAAGGTGGTTTGTGCAGTTGGGAGGAATAAACACTACACTTATATTAAGTACATTTGATATATCTTGGGGATGCACTGCTCATTGGTCAATGAACAGGATGGTTATTGTAACACCAACCTTGTATCCCAAGACCACAAGAACTGTCTGAAAAAAGTTGATGTTACCCATAATTTCACATTTGATGTATATTTACGTGAGAATATATGCAACTTTTTTAAAGCATTATCTTTTTACCTTTCCAATTATTAGTGGAACAAACCATTCTGTTTCACTTTCATTGTTTCACAGCAACATAATAAGACAGATAGCTTCTCTTTATTAAATCTTCCACTGTGGCTTTTCACTCCTCTGTAGTCAGGTAGAAGGTGAAAGAAAAAGCCCTGTTCCTCTGAGTAAAAAACATCACTGGTGCTGTACCTTCCTATGACTGTTCAGTCATGGAAAAATACTCTCATCAGTCTCAATGTTTACACTTCCAGTGTAACTCTGAAGAAATTTATACATTATGTTGGTTCTTGAAACTTTCAATCCAACTACTGGATGCTTTGAAATTTGTGGAGTCCCACATTTTGTGCCAAATATACCACTTCAGCACAAACCACAGTAACATTAATTTAAGTATTCTAAGCACAATGTTCTTCTATCAAAAGCATTAATTTAAGTATTGTAAGCACAATGTTGTTCTATCCACTTCAACAGCAGTTTTCCCCACTTCTAGAAACTGACAGTCACACATTCCTCCTTCCAAATGTGCTGCTTCAATTATTTTTCAGATTTCCACTATTACATTTATTGTTGATGGAAGAATGTTCAGTTTAAACACAATAACAACATGCTTCACGTGTGAATTTTTGCCTACTTCCTGAATAATGTTTCACTTTTCTTTTGTTAACTGTCTCACTGCATTTTTGTTCATGACATGTAAACCATTCAACACAAAACAATCACGGACTGAGAGTCAGTCAAACACTAAACACGAACAAAGAACACCAATGACTGAGCTATACACCAATAAACATTCAGTTTATCGTCTGGCCACCACAACTTCGCTCCACCCTCCAATCGATACTTGGTGGAAGTCTACTGCCACCTATATTAACTACTTCCACACATCATAACTACCATAGCAGACAATCTGTGGAATGCATAAAGCTGCCAGCACTGAAAAGCACTGTCTTCCTGCATTCCTCCACACCCCGGAGATGCAAATGTCCAGCACCCACCACTGCCAGAACTCCTGATGGCAAAAATTGCAGCCAAACAGCGCTGATAGCACAAAAATTGAAAGTGCCATTTGGGGAGGGAGAATGTACAAACAAGTCATTTTAACAAGCATTTAATGCAATTGGGACTGGGACTTCCAAAAATGGAGGTACTTTGCAGCAAAATGCTGTAATGAGTGACGTATTAATGCAATTCCACTGTATGCACATTAATGAATTGTCATTTGATTTTAAAACTTAGTTTTAAGAATTTTATCTGTACTCAGCTCTGTTTAGCCCAACATGCTCATCCTCTACTGCTCCCTGTGTTCACTGGTAGCTTACACACATTACTATTTTCCCATTCATCTTCAATCCTACTTCTGCATTACCCCTCCTTGATTTTGTATTTGTAACCCTGTATTCACCTGAACTGAAGCCATGTTTTTGCTTCCATCGCACTTCACTAATTCCTACTATATTTGAATTGCTCAAATCAACCAGTTTCTGGACCATCTGAAAAGGAGATCAATAGTACAAATGTCACTTCCATCAACGCTTTATGACCTGTCAATGATACAAAGAAGGTGATCTACTTTACCCCACTTTACCACAAATGCAGGAGTGAAACATCTGTACTGCACTCTAAAATTACTCTGGACCTCTGCAGTAGCCACAGTGGCAGGCAGTTAAAACCCTGGAGTTTGGGTTGCACATCCTCTACACCAGGTGAATCCAGCACCCATTGGACCAGACTCCAAATGGCCTAGTTGCTCACTGATGATTGGAGAAAAGGACAGACCAATGGACAAGGACAGACCAATGGACAAGCAACAGCATGGTATGCAGTGAATTCAGAACAGCGAGGAACTTACATGCCTGATCCACCAGGAGCGGCAGCTGCCGGATGGTGATAGTAGCGGTTCCCCTGCCCCAACATAGAGACTGGGTATAGGACTGGTCCTGAAATCACCCATGGCCAGCCTAATCCCCTCCACAGTAGACCGTGACAATAATCTTCAGATAAGAAGGCCTGTTGACCCACACACTGTGCACCCATAGTCTAGCCGCCATCACATGAAATTCCTATTAAACTGGACCAGATGCACCCTGTCCACTCCCCATGACCTGTGGCTAACACATTTTAAGTTGTGTGGTGCCTTCTGGGTCCTGGCATTCAGGTGTGGGAACCATGACAGATTGTACTAAAAAAATAAGGTCTAGAAACCTCACCGAGACTTTAAAACGTAGAATGGTGTCCCTCTGCAAATCAGGTCTATTAGAAATGTGATGACAATGATTAAAATGAATGAAACAACACATGACTGAAACAATATAAACACACACACACACACACACACACACACACACACACACACACACACACACACACACAAAATCAGCAGAAAGCTGATAACCCACCTTTACAGCCCACTCCTCTCACCTTTGCACTGTAAACTGCAACTGACACATCATCACTGTTGCAGCACTGGAGTAGGAACAGAAAACTGCATTGTACAGCACTCCTTACTACAGATATGATACTGTTTATGGCTATGACAAAGAAGATAACACTTAAAACACTGCCCTGAGAACACCATTGTCCTGCTCATAACAATTCGACAACAAGCATTTAAATAGGAAAGACCTTATGAAGATGGGCAGGTAGTAGGAAAGCCCCACTGGTGGAACTGCCCTGGAAAACTGTTGACTCCAAGCAGTCCAAATGGCTCTGAGCCTAAGGACATCACACACATCCACGCCCGAGGCAGGATTCGAACCTGTGACCGTAGCGGTCTCGCGGCTCCAGACTGTAGCGCCTAGAACCACTTGGCCACCCCAGCCGGCACTCCAAGCAGTGTCACATGCTTTTTTGATATCAAAAGAATATACCAAGACAGTGATGTTTATGTATGAAGGCTGGCTGATTAGTACCTCAGGCCTCAGGTAGCCATCAGAAGGTCTAAATCCCCTGAACCCACACAGAGCAATTAAGGAACTGCCCAGTCTCTAAACATCTAGACCAGATGTTTGTTAACCATTAGTTGCAGGGTCTTTCCTACACATTTCATTAAGGATACAGGGTACTTACAAAAAAAAAATTAGATTTTTCCACCATTTATGACAATTTCTATAGTCTTTTCCTGATTACAATATATACATTATAAGGTTTCAAATGAAAAATGACCTATAGATACCAAATTTTAAAGTTACAGCCATGTATGCAGCCAAGCCCCCTTTATTTCTGTTACTGAAACCAGTATTATTTCAAAAAGAACCGTGAACTTTCGGTTTCCAGCGATTATACTTATGATACATTGTATATGTCGGTAACAGTGCAGGTTTCTAGTGTCTGTAAATGATTATGTTTGCTAGAATTTACTTTTTTTCGCTGAAGCAGTTTGTTCATATGTTACTGAATGTTTGTTGCCCAAGTGCTACATATATTTGTGGGAGTACATATCCTTTAGTGTGCAATAAATATAAACTATGCTACACATCAAGAAATTCAATAAAAGGAAATTCCGTGGTAACCAGTTTACAAACAAAGCAAACAACACTTTTGAAAGTGACCTATGTATCAGACCTTCAGAGAAGAAACTCCCACATGGCAAGCCTCCTGTTGATTCAAATTTTTGTGTTAACAATTATGCTGTTTAAAGTGGATTTGTTGTTGTTGATGTGGGTATCTTATCTTCTCTGATAAAGGAAGTGGTGAAATGTAAACAACGTGATGGTGTAGGCTGTCTGGAAATAACTAAACAACGAAGTAGCAGGTAGGGTTTAGTGTCAAAATTAGTTGTTCTGTGTAGATCCTGCAAATCTACCTCAAAAATGACTTCAAACAGTGTGCATAATTCATATGATGTGAATTTGAAGTTAGTGTATGCGATGTGTGCAATTGGGGGGGGGGGGGGGGGAAGAGCTGCTCAAATATTTTGTGGCTTGATGGACCTTCCTCCTCCTCCCAGTAGGTTCAGCAAGTACATAAAAATACTTTTAGGTGCCTTGACGGTTGTGTCTAAAGCATCAATGAAATGTGCAGAAGAAACTGTAAATATTAGTGGAACCAAGGACATTGCTGTTCCACTTGATGGGATATGGCAATGTCGAGGAAATCATTCCTTGAATGGTGTTGTAAGTGCTACTTCTCTGGAGAATGGAAAAGTTGTTGATGTTGAGTGCAAGTACTGCCACACCTGCCTTGATAACACTGAAGGACATATTGAACATCAGTGTTCTAAGAATTATGATGGTTATAGTGCAGGTATGGAGTGTGATGGAGCTCTAAAAATATTTCAGAGGTCAGTGCCCATTTATAACGTTAGATATACAAAGTACCTAGGCAATGGGGACTCTAAAGCTTTCAATAAAATTAACGAGTTCAATGTTTATGGTGATACCCTGGTAATGAAACAGGAGTGTTGTGGACATGTGCAAAAGAGGATGGGTGCTGGATTGAGGAAGCTACAAAGAGAAATGAAAGGAAAGTTGCTATCTAATGGAAAATCTCTGTCTATCCTGAAATAGACCTCCTTCTGAGTTATTATGGGCTGGCCATTAGATGAACTGCACCTCTGAATAATGTTACAGCAATGAGAAAAGCTGTATGGACCACCTACTTTCATAAGTTGTCCACATATGACCACCCTCTTCATGGATTTTGCCCTAAAGCAGCAGATTCATGGTGTGGTTACCAAAAAGCAAAAGAAAGTGGTCAAATATACCGTCATAAGCATTTTCTTCCAGAGCCTGTTATGAATGAAATAAAATCAATTTTTAGAGACCTGAGTGACCCTGTTCTCCTTAGTAAACGTCTTCATGGGGGGCACTCAGAATACAAATGAAAGTTTCACCAATTGCATGTGGGAAAGATTACCCAATAATGCTTTTGTAGGTCTAAATACATTAAAAGTTGGTGTACTAGATGCAGTGCTATGTTTAAATGATGGAGTGATAGGAAGGTAGGAAATCCTAAGAAATTTAGGCATAAAATATGGCTCTAATATGGAAGATTAATTGCCTGCATGTGACAGACAATGGGTGCATGAAGCTGAAAGATTCACTCTTCTAGTTACCAAAGAAGCAATAAGTGCTAATAGGAATGCCAAGAGGAAGCTTGAAGATTATGAAATGCTGCAGGATGAAGACTATGCTTCAGGAATGTTCTGAGGCACAGTTTAATTGGACTAACATCTTCATTCGCAATTTCCCGTAAGTTGTATTTTTCAAAATTCAGATACAAATATTTCCTAAAGTTTATAAAGCACTGCTCTAATTTTGTTCTGTAACTTGCAACAGTCTATACTTATGGTAGACCTAAGTTTTAATGCAGAATCAACTGAATTATAGAAAAAAGAACATTTTTATTAGGAAAAAATTTATAAAAATTAAAATGTAAGATGTATTTTTTTATCCTTGTTATATATATATATATATATATATATATATATATATATATATATATGGTTATAATAGAAGGAAACATTCCACGAAGGAAAAATATACTTAAAAACAAAGATGATGTGACTTACCAAATGAAAGTGCTGGCAGGTCGACAGACACACAAACGAACACAAACATACACACAAAATTCAAGCTTTCGCAACAAACTGTTGCCTCATCAGGAAAGAGGGAAGGAGAGGGAAAGACGAAAGGATGTGGGTTTTAAGGGAGAGGGTAAGGAGTCATTCCAGTCCCGGGAGCGGAAAGACTTACCTTAGGGGGAAAAAAGGACGGGTATACACTCGCGCACACACACACATATCAATCCACACATATACAGACACAAGCAGACATATTTATTGGTCTTTAAATATGTCTGCTTGTGTCTGTATATGTGTGGATTGATATGTGTGTGTGTGCGCGAGTGTATACCCGTCCTTTTTTCCCCCTAAGGTAAGTCTTTCCGCTCCCGGGACTGGAATGACTCCTTACCCTCTCCCTTAAAACCCACATCCTTTCGTCTTTCCCTCTCCTTCCCTCTTTCCTGATGAGGCAACAGTTTGTTGCGAAAGCTTGAATTTTGTGTGTATGTTTGTGTTCGTTTGTGTGTCTGTCGACCTGCCAGCACTTTCATTTGGTAAGTCACATCATCTTTGTTTTTAAGTATATATATATATATATATATATATATATATATATATATATATATTTTGGGTGGAATTCAATAGGTCTAGTACCTCAGCCATCATGTCATGCATATCTGGTAACAATTTGTTCTCCTTCCAATGTATAACATTGGATTAAATGGTACCTCAATTTGAGGAAGCATTATGTAAAAAATTGCAGCAATTTCCTTGTAATTTTTTTTAATAACCTTAATCAGGTTCAAAAATACTCAAAATACTTCTAATTTGTTTAGAAAGTGCGCTGCATTACCCGACATCAACAAAAAATCTGTAAAACATATACATTATAAACACTGCCTGAAAGAAATAGGTGTTGATTTTTACATAATATTGAGCCAGAAAAGTACCCTGTATCCTTAAGCTCTTAAGCTACACTCCGATAGCTACTGGGACGTTTGGTCCTTACCTGGTTTGAGAAGAGGTGTCAAAACTGCCTCTTTCCATGGGTTGTGAAAGTGGCCTGTCTGCCATATCAAATTAAAATATCTGAGGAGAATTTCATTTGATGTTGCTGCCGAACATTGAAACAAGCTGTACTGTGTGTGGTCGTGATCGGATGCATCATCACGGGCCTCAGGCAGTGACAAATCCTGCTCCCACATGGAGGAATGGCAGTTATAAGACTCAGAATTGTTGGATATGGTCACGCAGTAGCAGCAAAATGCCAGATCCTGGCTGGCAATGACAACCGTCATTGCAAATTGCTCTGCCATCATCTGGCCCATGTCCCGAGCATTGTTTGGAGACAACTTTGTTTCAGCACTGCTGCTACAGTTAGACGACTGTTTACCGGAAATCAATCTAATGGCTTCCTATACTTCTGTAAAACAAGTGGAACAGTTGACAGACCCCAGAAACACTTGCCATGATCTTTTCTTGACCCACATTACTGAGCGGCACTCATCACACCACCAAGCTACAGACTGCCTTAGGTACAGGTTGCCTCCTAAGACAAGCTAAGTCCTAAGCTGAGGACTATGGGATGGATAAGTCAATGCCATGGTGGATCACTTGTGTGATGGGGTCCACCCATTCCTGGACACTCTGTGTTCAAACACAGCTAGCTTGCTTAACGATGGGAAGTGGTCACTGGAATGAAGGGCATCAGTTACTCCCACAGACCAGAGTCTGCAAGAGAAAGAGAGCGGAAAGAGAGGTCAATGGCTGGGGACAACACAGCAGCCAAGAAATGAGTAGGATTGCCGGTGTTGAGGATGCACAGCTCCTGAGACAAGAAACTCTCCAAAACTCAACCCCTAGAGCAAGTTGAGTTCGAGCCCCAAAATACATTATGGACATTTGAGTCACCCAGCAGGAGGAATGGGTGGAGGAATTGTCTGACAAAGCCCATGAGAGATTCAGAATCTATTGCATCCTATGGAGGCAAATACAGTGAGCAGATAGTGATCTTCTGACCCACACGAACTTTAACTGCTACTGTTTGTAGGTCAGTAACCAAGAAGAGACCTGAGGAGTGGTGTAAGTTATTGATGAACACAGTAACACTGCCCTTTGCTCTTTCCCCAGGCAGTGGAGGGTACAGCCCCTTAACTTTGGGGTGTCAGTAGCTGTAAAATGGGTTACCTGTAAACACAAGCACAGGGGATGTGCCTGCACTAGGAGTTTCAGTTCCTCTACATAAGTCCTGAATCCACTCGTGTTCCACTTTAGTATTGGAGCCATTTATCATGGGCCTTGCACTTTCACCCCGTCTCTACGTCACGATAGGGAGCCTGCAATAGACAGATGTTCGGTCTTGGGACGAGATGATTGCCCTGGTCAGACTTCACATCAACTGGATTCTGAAGCAGAAAAAGTAGAACTGTAGGGTGTAATGACATTGACCTTGTTCAACGGTTTGTTTTTGCGTCTGGTGGAAGCTTCTCATTTGCTTTTTTGGCCTAGAAAGGCTTCATAGGATCTACCGCAGCAATGGTAGAGGCAGTGCTGGATTGTTTATCACACTCTGCCTTAAGAGGTGCCATAAGCTCTGTAAAGTTGGCAACTGTGTCTTTATATGATGTTCTTGGGGCTGGGTTGGGGGGGGGGGGGGGGCTAAGGGCTCTGGAACAACTGCAGCTTTACACATGCATTGACAAGCACAGGTGGTAGTGCTGACACTAACAACCCCCTTTTGTGTAGAGGCATTGGCTGTTGGAATAGGATTTTTAAAGGCTGAAGTGAAAGATTTTGTGAATGTGGGAGATTGCATAGCCTTACAGATCTTTTTGGCTTCACAAATCGGGACATGTCTCATTGTTGTCAACTGCTGTATCTTTCATTATACAAGGAAGACACGGCAGTCCCTACTCCATACACAATGATCCTGAGAGCAATTGATGCACTTCAGGGCAGATGAAGAACCAACTCCTTCGTGAGTGGCCTTACCACATTTGCCACAAGTGGCTTTGCCATTACAACTGAGAACAGTATACCCATAGTGCAGGTATTGTAAAAGCTCACTGGGCTGGGTGGAGGAAATCTGCCTTTATGTGTAAGTTTCATGCTGTCGAAAGTAAGAATAAATGAGTCTGATTTGGCCTGATCACCGTCCACCCTTCTCATTAAATTTCACATCAACAACCCTTCCTGGATTCATTCATCTTTCAGTTCCTCTTTTGGAATACCTACCAGATCTCTGCTTCACAGCACCTTTGCTGTAGTTCAAGGTGTTAAGGCACTTTATTTCAATGTCATTCCCTGAAGCATCTTGCTTTCTAGAAGTTCTTTATTTGTTGGGAACTAACATTTAAACCAACACTGTTCCATTTCACAATTGCTTGGCTGATTTCGAAGTGCTAGCGATGTCATCTAAACCTTTTAGAATATAGAAAGTGGAAATTTTCACGAGGCTGCCCTCTTTCCCTTTTACAATAAAAAAATCCCTCTTTCCTTTTTACAATCCAAAAAATCCAGAATGAGATTTTCACTCTGCAGCAGAGTGTGCACTGATATGAAACTTCCTGGCAGATTAAAACTGTGTGCCGGACCGAGACTCGAACTCGGGACCTTTGCCTTTCGCGGGCAAGTGCTCTACCGACTGAGCTATCCAAGCGGGACTCGTGCCCCGTCCTCACAGCTTCACTTCTGCCAGTATCTTGTCTCCTACCTTCCAAACTTTACAGAAGCTCTCCTGCAAACCCTGCAGAACTAGCACTCCTGAAAGAAAGGATATTGCGGCACACAGTTTTAATCTGCCAGGTAGTTTTATATCAATGTGGTGGGGGAGCACCACTTAACAAATGGCGATGGCGGAAGAGACAGTGCCCAATATGCAACCTAGTTAAAATCACAACAAGAGGGATGCGAGGTGGTCATCCAAGCCACTGGGAGAGGCTTAATAACCCAGAGCTGGTTCCCATGAAGGGAGGACCAGTGGTGATGCCAAAGGGTCAGCACCTGCTGACAGAAGGCAACACAAGAGACCATCGGAGGCTATGTAAGAACTACCAGGCGGAGGTATGAGGACTGCAGCGTTGGCAGCAGTTTCAGCAGTCTTGTTTCCTGTCAGACTGATGTGATCAGGAATCCACATAAATATCACATTGGCTCCATCAAGTGTGAACAAGTGACAGTTATCCTGGACCCGTTGCATTAAGGGATGGACAGTGTGCAGCAAACAGAGGCTTTGTAGGGCACTGAGAGTCAGAGTAGACGACGCAATTGAAAAGCCTGTGCTGCCGGATGTACTGCATGGCCTGATACAGGGTGAAGAGCTCTGTTGTAAATACTGAGCAGTGTTCTGGAAGCCAATACCGAAAAATTGTTGGTGCTCATGATGAAGGCCCACCCAACACCACGGTCGGTCCAAGAGCATTAGTGTACACAAGTATACTAATGTGGAATCTCATGTGAATGTCATGAAACTTAAGGCGATACAGCAAGGCTGGAGTAGCGTCCTTAGGAAGCAAATGAAGGCCAAGGTGAACACAGGCCGCCACGTGGAGCCAAGGTGGTGAAGGATTCAAACCCACTGGAAAAGCTGCATGAAATTACGCTGCTGGAGCAAAAACTGAAAGCGAACTCCAGCAGGTATCAAAGAGGGATGCGCCCCATACTGGCGATCAAAGGAGTCATAAAAGAAGGAGGCATAGGATGGGTGGCCACATATGGCAGACACACAGAATGCATATCTTCCAAGGTGAAAGTCATGGAATTGGGACAGTGGTAGTTCAGGCTAGTGTAAAAGGCACCAGTGGCCAAACAGATGCCACGAAGGTGCACACTACTGAGATGGCACAAGAGGGACGGACTTGCAAATACACAAATGAAACACTCATAGTCTTGCTTCGAACAGACAAGGGACTGGTACAAATGGAGGAGCCTGGTTCGATCTGCTGCTCAGGTAGTACCACTGAGGACACGTAGGACATAGACGGACACATACAGCGGGCTGCCATGTAAGACACGTGGAAGGACCAAGGGAGTTTCCTATGGGGCATAAGCCCCAGGAATTTCATAGATTCAATGAATGGAAGAGCAACAGGCCCAAATGTAAAGACGGTGCAAGAAACCAATTGTCCCGCCAGAAATTCATAAAGGTTTTGACAGTGGAAAAATAAAAACCACTGTCGAAGCTCCATGAGTGAAGATGATCGAGACATCGCTGAAGATGCCGCTCAATGAGAAAAGCTCATGGAGAACTGCAATAGATCACAAAATTGTCAACACAAAGGGAGTTGGAGATGCCCAGCAGGAGACAGGCCATTATGGGGTTAATGACAATAGCAAAGAGAAAAATGCTCAGGACGGAACCCTGAGGCACACCATTTTACTGGATAAAGGTGACCGATGTAGGACCCACACACGCCTTGGAAACTCGGTCTTTTAAAAATTCTTGAAGGAAACGGACCATGTGGCCACAGAAGTCCCACGTCGTATTTACTCGAATCTAAGCCGCACTTTTTTTCCGGTTTTTGTAATCCAAAAAACCGCCTGCGGCTTAGAATCGAGTGCAAAGCAAGCTGAAGTTCTGAAAAATGTTGATAGGTGCCGCCACAACTAACTTCTGCCGTCGAATATATGTAGCGCTACAAAGGCATCCTTTGTAGGCACAAAGATAAATACTGGCGCCAAAACCTCTGCGTCAGTAAATAAAATTAAAAAAAAAAAAAAAAAATTGGAAGACGAGCTGTTTTTCTCCGCCCGAGTTTCGACCACTGCATTTTCATATATTATCCAATAAAGTAAATACAAATTCCGTATTGTTCATCTTCGAATTTCAATGTACTATGAAAATCCGACTGGTAATACTGGGATTTTTGTCAATATGGCCAACTCTACGTTCTGAATTTTTTCCTACCTGTGAGAAGAGATGGTTGCTAATAGGAACCTGATGAAATGTGAATCACATGCAGTATTCTCTTCACCATAAGAATAATACGAATATAAACATTTTGTCATGTATTCTTTCGTGTTTGCTTCTATCTCGTTTAAATCCTGTCTGCCAAATAAACTACGAAACTAGAGTGAGACAACAGCAAACGCGGAAGAATATACGTATCGTGTCATGTTTATATTCGTATTACTCTTATGCCTAATAGTGATACAGTCAGAAATGAAGCACAGCAACTGACTAGATTTTTAAATCTAAGATGACTAATTTCTGTGCAGAATTTGATGTACTAAAGAAGCGGCCGCAAAGATTTTCAAATGGAGAAAAATGTTCGCCGAACTCTCATTCAGAACATGTTCTATCATACGCAGTCTATTATTTGGTTCTTGTTGATCATTATCAAAGAAAGCAGCAGTGTAAGTAACAACAAATAGCAGTCTCTTGCCATTGTTTCGCTAATGAGACGATTCCTCACTTTTTTAAATCGTAGGCGGCGGTAGTGCGCACAAAAGCAAGCCATGCCGCGAGCCGCGACAGGCCGTAAACACGCACTATCAGAATGCGACAAACAATGCATGACACAGTATAGTAATGCATTTTCAGCTTGGAGTGACTGACGTAAACACCTATAACATAGAAAACGGCACTTATCAGATCAAAGCAAAATAAGCAATCGATTCAAACCAGACGAAGCACGTGAAAAAGGTAGGTATCCGTATAAATACGCATACGCGTACGCCTGACGCATAGCAATGGCTACCTGGTAAAGCTTAACTGCTAAGCTTTCGACTCAAACCAAACTACTGTAGCTGTATCGTCATTCATTTGACCTAAATTGTGTCTCATATTACAATGGACCAACTCTGTTTCGATTTGGAGGTGCGGCCTAAAACTTTTCTCTCCCCTTGAATTTCGAGTCTCAAATTTCAGGTGCGGCTTAGATTTGGGAATTTTTTTTCCTTTAATTCGAGTCTCATTTTTCAGGTGCGGCTTAGATTCGAGTGCGGCTTACATTCGAGTAAATACGGAAGACGGACACATACAGCGGGCTGCTATGTAAGACACGTGGAAGGACCAAGGGAGTTTCCTATGGGGCATAAGCCCCAGGAATTTCATAGATTCAATGAATGGAAGAGCAACAGGCCCAAATGTAAAGACGGTGCAAGAAACCAATTGTCCCGCCAGAATTTCATAAAGGTTTTGACAGTGGAAAAATAAAAACCACTGTCGAAGCTCCATGAGTGAAGATGATCGAGACATCGCTGAAGATGCCGCTCAATGAGAAAAGCTCATGGAGAACTGCAATAGATCACAAAATTGTCAACACAAAGGGAGTTGGAGATGCCCAGCAGGAGACAGGCCATTATGGGGTTAATGACAATAGCAAAGAGAAAAATGCTCAGGACGGAACCCTGAGGCACACCATTTTACTGGATAAAGGTGACCGATGTAGGACCCACACACGCCTTGGAAACTCGGTCTTTTAAAAATTCTTGAAGGAAACGGACCATGTGGCCACATAAATCCCACGTGTGTAGAGTATGAAGGATACCAGCCCTCCAGCAGGTGTCATAGGCTTTCTCCAAATCGAAAAACACGGCCACGGCCTGGGATTTCCACAGAAAACTATTCATGACATAGGTGGACAAAGTGAAGAGGTGGTCAACTGCAGAACGCCTGCTCGAAATCCACACTCTGCAACAGTTTGTAAATAGTGAGACTCGAGTCACCACACCAGCCGGGCAAGAATCATATGTTCCATCACCTTGCAAATACAGCTGGTGAGAGAAATGGGGCAGTAGCTAGAAGGAAGGTGTTTGCCCTTACCGGGCTTAGTTATGGGTACGACAGTGGCTTCATACCAACGTTTGGGAAACATACCCTCTGCCTAGATGCAGTTGTATGTATTAAGCAGAAAGTGTTTGCCTGCAACATGCTGCAACATCCGAATGTTAATGGCGTCTAGCACTGGGGTGGTAATTGGTATGAAGTGAGAGCATAATCCAGCTCCCTCATAGTAAAGGCCGCATAGTAGCACTTCTGAGATGAGAAAATTATCACCTGAGCTGCTTACACTCAAACGAGTAAGCAGGGTGATAGTGGAAGGAGTTCAAAATCTTCACAAAAGGGCAGCCCAAGATGGAGATAGCAATAGAGTCCACGATGGCATTGGCTGGTACTGTCAGGCCGGAAACTGGGGAATGGATCTTGGTCCCAGAAAGACGCCTGAGGGTGGCCCACATGACGAAAGAGGGAGTGTAGCTGTCAAAAGAACTAGAATGAAATCCATCTAGCTTCTTTGCTGTCCCAAAGAAAACGACACTCCGCATGCACCTGTTTATAATGAATGCAGCTTGCCTTCATAGGATGATGGTTAAAAACACAGAGAGTACATCTCCAAGTGTGAATTGCATAGCAGCATGCCTCAGTCCACCAAGGGACCGGGACATAGTGTGGTAAAGAGGAAGTGTGAGGAATAGAATCCCCTTGGTGTCTGGGTTTTTCTAGCAAGACAGCACATAAATCAGGAAACCACAACAGTAATGCATCAGTAGCATCTGATGAAGACAAGCAGTCATCTCGTGGAAATATTATGCAGTTTAAAGAACACTATCTGACTTAATGCCCGGGATCCATTCAAGCAGTTCTTACACAGGGAAAGCATCAACAACATAACTGGTGTTTCACTGATTTAGTCAGTCTGACGTAGACGATAAGAGGGTCTTGCCGCATATGCATTACATGGCAATGAAGCTGATTAGTTTCTTGGTAAATTTACTGGTGAATCTTTGCTACTGAAGTAATTCACCAGATAGAGGGGCTATTTCCATGCAAGGCCTGCTGCACCAAGCAAGATACCCATAAAATTCTCTCTGTGGTATGTTTAAGGTCTTTAATTGTATTCTTTGTTGACGGGAAAGTAGTCCCTCTTTTCTTTCATCTTCTACAAAGGGAAGAAACTCAGCTTCAAGTTCAAGATACGAGGGTTGTTTTTTAAGTAAGGGCCGTTTTATTTTTAAAAAAGATACAAATACTTTTATAAAAAAAATTTATTTTCTGATTCTACACACTTTTACCTATTTTTCTAAATAGTTGCCTTGTTTATTTAAGCACTTGTCATACCGTACAACTAAGTTTTTAATTCCCTCTTCAAAGAATTCGACCGCTTGCCCCAACAGCCAAGAGTTCACAGCCGCTTTCACTTCATCGTCATCATTGAAGCACTGCCCGCCAAGATGGTGTTTCAGGTACTGCAAAAGGTGAAAATCGCTAGGAGCAAGGTCGGGGCTGTATGGTGCATGGTCCAAAACTTCCCAGCCAAAAGAATCAATCAAATCCAGAGTCTTTTGAGAGGTGTGAAGCCTAGCGTTATCGTGCAGGAGCAAAACTTCTTTTATCAGCATGCCGTGCCTTTTGTTTTGAATTCCTCTGCGGAGCTTCTTTAGAGTTGCACAGTAGGCATCTGAGTTGATTGTCGTTCCTCGTGGCATAAAGTTCACTAGCAAAACACTGCGCCGGTCCCAGAACACAGTTGCCACAATCTTGCGCTTTGACAGCGTCTGTTTGGCTTTGACCTTGACGGGTGAGGTTGTGTGTCGCCATTCCATCGATTGTCGCTTGCTTTCGGGAGTGATATGGGATACTCATGTTTCATCTCCAGTGACAATTTGACTCAACATGTCATCCCCTTCTTCCTCGTAATGAATCAAAAAGTCCAATGAAGTGGCAAATCTCTTCCCTTAGTGGTCTTCTGTGAGGAGTCTGGGTACCCACCGAGAACACAGTTTCTTAAAGTTTAGGTTTTCAGACACAATTTTGCACAAAACCGATCTTGAAACTTGTGGAAATTGTGAATCTTCTGTCCTCACGAATCTATGTTTCGACTGCAGCCACCAAATCATCAGTGATCACAGAGGGCCGGCCTGAGCGTTCTTCGTCATGGACATTTTGACGGCCATTTTTAAACCCTCTAACCCATTGACGCACTTTACCTTCACTCACTGCATTCAAGCCATAAACTTCTGTTAAGTGACGATGAAGTTCTGCAGCTGACAGGCTTCTCGCGGTCAAAAAACATATCACTGACCGTATCTCACACGCGGCGAGTGATTCAATAATCGTAAACATTATAAAGTAGCACAGCAATGCGTACACGTCAGCTACAGAGCTGCAACTTGCATCAGTGTGAACAGGAAGGATGCCAGCAAGTGGTGCGGTGGCTTGTTGCGGCGTCCGCACAAACTATGGGACTATACGCGCGAACGGCCCTTACTTAAAAAACAACCCTCGTAGTTCTCAGATTTTGTTCCTCTGTAGGATACCCTTGACACAGCAGTTTGGAGCTTATTTTCCAATGCAATACAACATCACTCATTAGACTGTCCAAACCACACTTTTTGCCACAGCTTCTCTATTATGTGTACTCTTCATATAAACAACATTGGAGTTTAAAACAGGCATTTCAAGTGTTCTGGATTCCAAGATTCCTTGACATTCTTTCAATGTTACCACTCATTGGTAAAGACTTGATTTGTATGCATATGCATAACATTGTATGGACATATATCAAAAGGCTAAAGTTTCAAAATTACAATAACAAATATGTATGTTCTTACCTTGTGTTGCAATATATCTATTAATTATACCAGATCCAGGAATTTCCATATTAACATAGTTGGCATTTATGTAATCACCAGTGGTCCCACCTTGTAAAATTACCCTTGTTGCATCATCTGCAAGCAGTAAAATATTCAAGATATGTAACTTAAATTACACAATCTACATAATATTTTTTATATTCTACTGTTGCCAACAGAAAGAAAAGATGAAAGATTCAGTGATATAAAGAAAATTCACAATGCAGGTTTAACCAAATAACTCTCACTGTTAACATATTTATCACAAATTCAATTAACTGAAGATTTCCTACAACAAAGTAAATTCAATTCACATTTTACGTTTCAAATGGCTTTGTTTAAATCTTTATATAGCCACAAGTGGCGTAAGTGAAACAATGTATCACAAAATGGTTTGAAATAGATGAAATACCTGTAAAAGTTGTGCATGTATGAGTAAACCTTCACTAGTTGAACATTTTAACTTTTTGATGTCACATTCACTAAACTTACATCACTCGTCAATGATCATGGAAATACCCAATGTTACACACATTCATCCTCCATCACTCAAATTTACAGTACAAAATCATAACAAAAAGAAGGATAATACAGATGCGAGATAGTTTTCTGAAATAACGTAAAAACTGGCGTGAAAGATACCATGTAGAACAGGATAGGTAACTGCTAACCAAATGGACATGCCGGGCAGCAGGTGCTTGCAGCAGAATGTCAATAAATGAAAAGTGAGATGTAGAATGGGGAGGAATAGGACTGGTTCAGAGTCATGAAAGATCATGCTGCGCTGCAACCGGTAGCTACAAGAGGGAGAAAATTAGAGAATAGGTATAATGGGCCAATATAGGAATAAGAAGGGTATAGCAGGGAAAGGACACAAATCAGGATAAAGAGACAGGAGACAAAGAGTCAAAGGAGGGAGCAGGGAGTACTGCAGAATGGAGAAGAAACATGGGGGAGTGAGATCCTGGTGAGAAAGGTGAGAAAGACAGGGGAGAGGGGAGAGGGGAGAGGGGAGAGGGGAGAGGGGAGAGGGGAGAGGGGAGAGGGGAGAGGGGAGAGGGGAGAGGGGAGAGGGGAGAGGGGAGAGGGGAGAGGGGAGAGGGGAGAGGGGAGAGGGGAGAGGGGAGAGGGGAGAGGGGAGAGGGGAGAGGGGAGAGGGGAGAGGGGAGAGGGGAGAGGGGAGAGGGGAGAGGGGAGAGGGGAGAGGGGAGAGGGGAGAGGGGAGGGGGGAGAGGGGAGGGACAACAAGGGGGACGGAGGGAGGAGAGGAAAGGAGGACAGGAACTAATTGAGATTACAATCTGAACAAAAGGTTTGTTACAAGATGAGGTCCCACATGCACAATACGGAAAATATAATAGTGATGAGAAGAATTCTAATGGCAAGGATTGTGAACCAGCTATTGAAATCAAACTTACATGGTGAAATATCACGGTATCTATTTTTGTTTACATTTTCTTGTTTCCTGGATTCATTTGTTGTCAAACCAGGCTTTTTCCTGTACAACTGCTCAAACTGTGCTATGAGAGCTCCACTTGCAAGTCCATCGGCAAGTAGCAGCATGGATTCAGCCAATGCATCAGCCTGGTCTATTCCATTTGTATGTGGTCGATCAGGAACATACTGATATGGAGGTTCCTCGATATCCTGAGCTTCATAAACCGCTAAAAAAATAGTTCAGTTAAAAGTTGGTACTATTAGTATAAAGAAGCACAAAAATTTATTACTGAACATAAATATTTTAGTGTTAGTAATTTCTGAGAACACTTCTCACAGAGATGGACTAAAAACAGTCTTGACTACAATAAAATATTCGCAATGGTAACTGGTTTGTCAGAATTTAACTCTTCAGACCATTTACACCATGATGGTAGGAAATGGCGGCAAACAGAGCAGCTGTCGCAGCTCCACGAACATCAACTGCTATGAGCAGTTCTGACCAAAACCAATTACAAATGTAAATAAATACTGTATTGTGGCCAAGACTATTTTGAATCTATTTTTGAAGTATTTTGGAATCACACTGAATTCACCAAAGAACAGCTAAAAAAATGCTATCTTCTCCAATTGCAAATTCCGCATCCAAACTGACAGACTGTAGTTACTAAATCCAAATCATAACAGATAACCTAAATTCAAATAAAGAAGCATTATCTATGAATTTCTTCCTAAAACACTACAGGAGCATGGATGATCTGTTGAAAACTTGTACAGCACTTTGAGCCATAAGAAATATAAATTTCCCTCAATGTGAGGAAATGAGGAAGCTCATTAACAGCCTGCTAGTAACAAGTGCCCTAGAAATGGAGCACAAGCTACAATACAACTACAACATGAACAGAAATAGGCCACATCCTTTTCAAAAATCATTTTGGCCTTCCTCCTTGGAGCAATTTAGAAAAACTGCAAACAATTCAAATCTGAATGACCAGATGGATATTTGAACAGCACTTCTCAATGAATGGGAAACAAGTGTCAGAACTATGGCACCATCCCACTCAGTTCTACTTTCTAGACAAGAAGAAACGTCTTAAATAGCCTAAAACTGGTTGTCATTTCAAACCCACGTATAGCTTTTTCATCTATCCTAAGTGCCCTAATGTTCAAGTGATAGGTGTTAGCAGACTTTAATCACATACTGTACCTGTGCTCATAATTACTAACCTTAACCTCCACACAGTATTTTAATACTTTAACAGTAAGAACACAAAATCAGTATCAAACATCAGTATCTTTAATTTTAAATTTTTGTAAAAACATGTCTAGCCTCTGAGGCCTGTGTGAGCTGGGCTTGTGTGAAATATATGTGTGTGTGTGTGTGTGTTTTTCCAACTTTAGAAGAAGACTTTTGTCTGAAAACTAAAATGTATAGCAGTCTTTTTATTATGCCTGCCTACAACTCAAGATCTCCGTTATATGAGCAGTAGCAATCTATCCTTTTTATAATCATGTTTAAAATATTAGCATTACATACCACTACACACATGTTAATTTATGAAGAAAATTCAGTTCCTTCTATACAAAACACGTAGATTTGAGCAACTTGAGGTGATGAACATTATATTTCAAAAGTGCTTTGGACTATGAGCTACAACCCTTTAAAAAAAAAAAAAAAAACAGAGAGAGAGAGAGAGAGAGAGAGAGAGAGAGAAAGAAATACAACCCACAGACTCCCCAAAATGAAAATGCCAGTCACACCAAGTTGGATCCTGCTTTCACTCGAACTGTGCAGGCAATATACTTAAGTATTGTTTGGAGGGATTTCTCAGTGTGAATATGGTAGTTATTGGGCAATTACCTTTCTGTAACTATTTGTGGGAAAGACTTCCCACAGCTTTGCAACACTAGTGAAGCAGCTGATGAAGTCCATAAACTATCACCTTCATTTGCTCTTTCATATTGTTCATTGCACACTTGAATACACAACTGCAAGGCTGTGGCATTCCAGGAGGCTGCTGACATTCCCACTGTGTAGACAAACTAGCAGGGAAACAACGCAGCTCCAGCTAGCATGTCTGTCCAAGTAGCAGCTAGTTGCGCGCACACGCACACGCACGCACGCACGCACGCACGCACACACACACACACACACACACACACACAAAACTGTGCACAGGCGCAAACACGCACACACATGTGGGCAGGGGTGGACCAACAGCTTACATGTGGGCAATCTTAAAGCTGGGCCATAGCTTATGTGATTACACTCTGCTGGCCAAGTGCCCAAGGGGCAGAGGTGGCTAAGCAGCATGTGCATGCACAGAATACATGCACTATGGCTGTCTGGCAAGTAGACCAAACTACTTCTGCCTGACAGTGAGCATGACTATGGGTAAGCACCAGCCCCCTCCCCCGTGGGGCAGTGTTAGAAAAGCCTAATATAAACACATACATATGCATAGAAGTGATATTGTAAAAATGACAAATCCTCTCTGCAGCCATCATACACTTGCTGACAAATGCTCTGGAGATCAATGGTATTTGGTATGGTTTTTTTTTCCTTCTTTTTTTTCTAATCACATGAGAATATTCATGTGAGAACATTCAGAAAAGTTCCATTTTTCTTCTTCTTTTCTTATCCACAAATGACACATTTTCCTGTACCCTCCAACCTATTAAGTGATTTGCATGTTGCTGTTGTCACACCAGCACCACCACCACCACCACCACCACCACCATCACCACCACCACAGTAACAGGTATTTTCTGAGTTATGTATTATGTCTTAGTTCTCCATTCTATACTCCCACTAGATTTCTGACCAGCCAATTTCATTCAATATTGAAGTGTGCAAACTGGCACTTAAATCATCTCATGGGGGTTTGAACTGTAGTTGTGCAGAGTTCATATGTTTAATAGTTGCATAAGTTAGTGACTTGATATAATCTGTTGCAATGGTGTACTCCTAGCTGTTTTGCTTGCAGAAGATAGTCTGTTACACTGTTGTCTTTGTTAGTCCCCATTGTATTATTCATTTTCCAAACAAATCTCACAGTGATAGTCAGTCCTTCAGTATCATTTTGAATACAGAAAGATGCCACTACCTCTCAAGTATCAACTTACCTTTTAGTGCTAATGAGTACATTATGACACACAAGATGCATCCTGTTACAGACTTTAGATGCTATATTTATACTCTGCAAATCCGTGAGAAGCAAATGGCAAAGAGTATTTCTCATTGTACCATGTATCGGACTTCTTCCTGTTCCAGTCCTGCACAGAGGGCAGAAAGGACCACTAAAATGTCTTTATGTGAGGAGTAATTAACCTAATCTTGCCTTCACAGTTCCTACGGAAATCATGCGCAGAGGGCTGAAGTATACTCCACATTAGTTCTCAAAACTCAAATTAGGCTTTTACAGTATAGTTGTCTATTTGCAAGCATCTATCAATTCAGATTTTTCAGTGCTTCTCTTATGCTCTCCTGTGGGTCAAACAAACCTGTGACAATTTGTACTGTTAGTGTAACTGGGTACAGGTCCGAACACTTGAGTAATATTCTGGGTTTGGTTATGTGAATGATTCGTAAGGAGTCTCCTTTTTACAATGAATGCATTTTTCCAGAATCCTACCAATGAACCAAACTCTGCCACTTGTTACACCTATGACTGAGCCTTCGTGTTCATTCTATTTCTCATACCCACAAACTGTTATACCCAGATATTAATATGAGTTTCATAAATTCAACTGAGACTCATTCATACTGGAACCATAGCATAGATTTTTGTATTTTGTGGAGTGCACAATGTTACATTCCTGAACATTAAATGAAAGTTGCTAACCTTTGCACAACTTTTGAAATATTATCAAGATTTCACTGGATGTCTGAAATTATACATTATAAATTTTCCTTCAAAGCAGTCCCATATCAGGCTATAGCCCACCACCCACATTTGGTGCTAGATCTGGACCACATTGGCAACACGACTAATTCATAAATCCTACAATCCATTCATGACAACAGTAAAGAAACAAAGTTCCCACAATGGCCACTTTCCCTATCCGTATACACTGGTGGGAGTTACACATTACCCTAACTCTTGAAATAAGAAAGGCATTATGAACAATATTACATAATTACAAACTTACTGTTTATGTACACACAGAAACAAGTGATTGCATTTATTTAACTCACCACTAGGTTTTACGGTCAGTATCAGTTCTCCAGAAGCAGAATCTCTTGTTTCGCGGATCAAATTAACTACCTGTTCATGTAACATACCACTGATGTTTTGGCCATTAATGAAGAGTACCTATAAGGAAATAAATAGAAAATTTATATAATTTTCACACTTACATCAACTTTTAGTTACAGCTAAAAATAAATCAAAATAGCAAGTCTCCAACTCCTCTTCTCAAGAGTAATAAAGTTTCTATGCAGCATACAAGAGACGTTGAAGATTGGTGGCACACAATCTGGGAGACTTAAGTCATTGTACAGTGCCCGAAATTTGCAATTAATTTATTACTTATATTAAGAGAGAGAGAAATAAAGAAACTATTTTATAACTAATTTTTAAACACTACTGTGTAGAAAAATCCATTGACCTGTTTCTATGAACAATTCTGTTTAACACACTTTTTATAAGCAAGAAAACGTTATCACAAAATAGACTGCCCATTGATTATTTACCCTGAAAGTATTTAAACGCTTCTGTTAATGTTCAGGAATTATTTTCCTTAACTGTCTTTCATTTATAATATTTAAAAAAGGAACATGTAATACCATGACAGAGGTGGTTCAAATGTACACCCATTATGTACACATTCCAGTCACATTAATGTGATCACTGCTTATGGTTGACATCAATGTGCAATAACCATTCACAGACGACTCGGGGCAGCACTAGCAGTGAAGGGTGTATAAAGTGACAAACAGTGAAGACATTGTCATAATGCAGAAACGGAGTGATTTATATGATGTCCAAATGGACATGATCATTGGCTTTTTGCCAAGAATTGAAGTATTTCCAAAATGGCTATGTTTATGAACTGTGCGTGTGCCACCATGGTTGAAGTACATCTTGCATGGCAAAATGGCACTATGCCAAACTGGTATCAAGGCAACTGTGATGCACTACAGACCATATATGACAGGGGGCTGACGATGGCTGTGGCAATGCGTATAGGCATACAGATGGGCAACTGTGGAGCAACTGACCACCCAGATGAACCAACCATGTCTCCTCAACAACATTTCAGTGAACACTGCAGTGTGTGGGCTCCTGCAACAGGCACCTGGTCCATGCATCCATGTTGACTACTGTTTATTGGTGACCAAGAATGGAATTTTCAAGCCAGGACCACAACTGGATATCTACTGAGTGGCGACAGGTGACCTTTTCAGATGAATTATGATTTATGCTCCATCACACACATCGCCATTGGAGGGCACAAAGTGAAAATCCTGAAAACAAACACCCTGCAACAAGGGAGGAAGTGTTGTGGTCTGGGGAATGTTTCTTAGTATTCCTTCGAATGATCTCATCACTATGGAAGGTGCAGTGCATCAACCCAGCTATGTATCTATCCTTGGGGCCCATGTCCTTCCCTACAGGAAGTTTGTTTTTCCTCAACATGATTGCATCTACTAACAGGACAATGCAATGTGTCTCTCAGCTCACAGCATATATGAGTTGTTAAAGAGCACCAGGATGAGTTTACTGTACTCCCCTGCCCACTAAACTTGTCAGAGTTAAAACCAATCAAGAATCTGTGGGACCATCTGGTTTGATAGAGTCATGCCATGAATCTTCAACCAAGAAATCTAGCACAGCTGGCTACAGCACCGGGGTTGCCATGGCTCCATGTGCCTGTCGGAACCTTCCATAACCTCACTGACACACTTCCTGTACTTGTGTTTACACACGATTCTCATATTTTAAATGAATAATTAAAATTTGCTGAATATTATGAGTAACATCAGTCAAAGACTTTAAAATGTAACAGGTTACTGGTTCTATAAAGTGAAGAAATTCTGTCATTTGCAATTTGCACAGGGGCAATGCAGTCCAGTTACTGGGCTATCTACACTCCCCTCCTTCCTCCTGCCTTCCTTATCTTTATAGTACTATTAAGTATTATAAACTATTGTTGCACAGAACTTCAGATGAGAAGCTACTTTTGCCCATATGATGCTTAAGTGCCTAGTAAGAGATTAAACTTTGATTTCTTTCAAAATAAATTGCTTTAAAATAAACTACTGAGTAGTAGTATGTTCTTTCCTAGTGTGATCAACTTTTATTCTGTAGAATTTCTTCAATCTACATGCCAGAGGTTATCTCAAAGTATGAACATACTCACCAACTAAATATAACTGCTTGCAGAAGTGATCAACAGAAATCATTTAAACTTGGAAGCTACACACCACATCAAACATCCCTCTGATTAATGTTTGGCGTTTCTCTCAGTATTTTTCCAATGCATAACATGACACACAGTTGACAGTTAAAAGCTAATTACGAAGGTTGCATTATGGTGTTCTGATTTATCATTTTATAACATTGTGCACACAAATAGGGAATCTGCTGTCACAACAAGATGCTACCAGCACTGTGCAAGAAAACAGTTTGCACACTCTCACAATTACATGGCGCAAGGATGTGGACAACCACCTCAAACTACAAGGATAGGGTTTATGTATTTTCCGACATATGCAGGCAACCATAATTGCTACAACCAAGCCAGAGTAAATATTAACCAATCACAATGAGTTCCACTTTCTCTCTGTGACAAGGTAGCTATATATTTACTACTGGAAGTAATGTGGATAGCATTAATATGTAAAAATACGTGATTTACTTTTGCATAATTCATGATCACCAGTTTTCACTATGTGCAGTTTGACAATAATGGCAACATACTCTGGTACCTCGCGCCGTGCAATTTGAATCCGCACCAGATGTCATGGACGTCGAAGACCCATAGAGGTCTCTGCACCATCGCGCCGTAAGCTGTGGCGGCACGTGCCTCCTGGTCTGCATTTAGTGTGAGGGCGCCACAACGGAACACGTGGTCCCAGCGGCCAATAGCGGCGCCCCTGATAGCGTACTTAAGCACCTGCCTTGCGCTGAGCCAGCGAGTCTAATCTCGTGTACGTCGGTTTATACCTCGCTTCGTGCTAGACAGCTAACTTCCTTGTTCTGTGTACGAGTGGACGTGTTTGTTTTCTTGTGACTCCGTTGTTCGATCGTGTTGTATTCGTTCTTCCCTTCCTTGGTCATGTCTGTCCTCTCCCATTGTGTAGATGTTTGCAGGCCTCTACGCGGGTCCCACCGCACTTTCCATCATTGCTACCCCGTGACCGTCCTGGTCGCAGTTACAACATTTTGGTGACGAGGTAAATGGTGGTCGTTGTTGGTATGGAGACGAAGTTATCCTGTCTGCTGGAGCAACAGCAGCAGCTCATGCAGCAGCAGCAGCTCCAGTTAGAGATCTTACAAAAGTTGCTGCAGTTGATAACGGACAAAGTCGATGCCGGGATGTGTTACCGCACCGGCTACAGAGTTCTCGGGTGTCCAATGCTTTCCCGCGTCTGCCATCGTTTTCACCCTTTAATGATGCTAAAGAGGACTGGGAAACCTACTTACAAAGGCTGAAACAACATTTCACGGCTTTTCAAGCCACGGACAACTCCTTGCAGCGGTCTTTGTTTTTGTCTTGGGCCTCTCCCGACACGTTCTTTCCTCTCTGCAAGTTGGCACCGTTGTTCAATCCTGTGGTTCTCGCTTTCCAGGAGATCTGCCTTTGCTGACAAACTATTATTCCCAACGCTACCATGTAGTTGCCTCTCGGCTGGAGTTCCACCAGTAACAAAAACAGCCTGGTCAATTGTGTTGTTCCTGGGTCACGGACTTGCAGGGTCTCAGCCGTCGATGCCATTTTACATGCACCAATCAGCAGTGTAAGGCTGCGTATGCGGACTCCCTGAACCGGGATGTGGTGGTTCAGCTGGCTCCCGACCCTGAGGCCCATACTGCGGCGTTGAAACTCGATAACCCCTCCTTGGAACAGATTCTCCGCATTGTCCACTCCTTTGAAATTGCTCAAGCGGCTAACGAGCGTCTTATGGCGCGACCGCAGGTGGCAGCGATCACGGCGTCATGGCGCGACCGACATGGCCCGGTCGACAGGGGTCTCAAGATACCATCCCTGATCTGCAATCGGTCGTCCCAAAGGATGACCCATCAGCGAGGAAGCTTTTCCTCAAACTCCGCATTTTCACAGAGGATATCAGTTTTCAGGTTGACACTGGGGCCAGCGTCTCCCTGATTAATATGACAACGCATACACGGCTGGGCTCTCCTACATTTTCGCCTTCCTCTCGCCGTTTGGTTGCCTACGGAGACGGTTCCATTCCCCTTCGTGGGCAGTTCATCATCCAGGCGACGTACAAGCATGTTCCACAGCTTCTTGCCCTCTTTGTCGTCCACCACCCATCGGCTTCGAATATTTTTGGCCTGTATGTGTTTCAACTGCTTGGCTTTTCAATTTCCGATGAAGTTAAGGTCGTTTCCACGGCTGTTCCCTTTCAGGACTTGGACGATCTGTGCTCCGCTTTTGCGTCTTTGTTTGCATCAGATCTCGGATGTGCTTCCAGCTTTCAGGCGCACATCACCCTACAGCCGGATGCACAGCCTCGCTTTTTCCGGGCCCAGCCCCTTCTGGTGGCCTTACGGCCAGCAGTTGAGCAGGAACTTGATCGACTCCAGACCGCTGGCATGCTGGAACCTGTAACTTACAGTGCATGAGCAACACCACTGGTGGTCATACGGAAACCCAATGGGTCCCTTCGGCTGTGTGGGGACTTGGGCGCTACAGCCAATGCTCAGTCCCTCGTTGACACTTACCCCATTCCCCGACAGGAAGACCTTCTTGCCAAGCTTGCCGATGGAGAGTATTTTTCCAAGATCGACCTGGCTGAAGCGTACCACCAGTTGCCCTTGGATGCTGAATCTCAGAACATCATGGTTATCAACACGCCTTTCAGATTGTATAAGTACAAGTGCCTTCCCTTTGGTGTCTCATCGGCGCCAGCTGTTTTCCAGCAATTCCTGGAGCAGCTTACACAGCCTATCCCTGCATGTGTGAATTATCTGGATGACATCTTAGTCACCGGGCGTTCCCACCAGGAACATTTGCAAAACCTCAGCGCCTTATTTCACGCTCTGCAGTCTGCTGGTCTATGCTGTCGGCTGGACAAGTGTTGTTTTTTCCAACCAGAAGTGGAATACTTAGGCCACTGGCTTAGCAAAGATGGCATTCGCCCTTCGGGTCGTAATGTCGCAGCCATCAAGGCCCTTCCTCGTCCCAAGGACTTATCTGAACGGCAGGTGTTTTTGGGCAAGGTTACTTATTACTTAAAGTTCTTGCCTCATGCTGTCCCCATTGCTCAACCCCTCAATCACTTGCGTTGCAAAGGGGTACCTTTTATTTGAACTCCTGCCTGTGACCGGGCTTTTCTCCATTTAAAGGTGATGCTGAAGTCCGCCCCTTGCCTTACTCCCTTCTCTCCGGACCGCCCCTTGGTTGTGGCAGCTGATGCGTCAGCATACAGCACTGGGTCCGTCCTCGCGCACTGGGATGCCGATGGCTCCGAACAGCCCATCGCTTATGCCCCTAAGACGCTGACCCCAGCACAACGGAACTACTCCCAGATTGAAAAGAAGGCCCTGGTGATCATGTTCACCGTCCAGAAATTTCACACCTATCTCTTTGGGGCAAAGTTCACCCTCCTGACGGACCATAAACCCTTGGTTACACTTTTCGGACCCCACTCTCACCTTCCCGAGTAGACGGCTCAATGTCTCCAGTGCTGGGCATTGTTTCTACGTAATTACGCTTACACCATCCGGTATAAGCTCACCGCCCACCATGCTGATGCAGACACTGTCACATCTCCCAGCAGGCCCCGATCCTGCCTTTGACCAACAGGAGGTCCTCTGCTCTGATTCCGCCCACCGGGATGTGCTGGACAGTCTACCTCTTATTGCTGCCGATGTTGCTGCAGCTACCCGCTGCGGCTCTGTCTTGCGGCAGGTTCTCAACTATGTGGCCCACAGGTGGCCATCCTATGTTACTCGTCAGATGCAGTCCGATTTCAGCGCCTGGCGCCACCTGTCCCACAGGCTCTCCGTGGTCAATGATGTCCTTCTGTTGGCCACTGAATCAGATGCCCACCAGGTGGTCATCCCTCAAGAATTGCGGCTTCGAGTGCTCAGTTTGTTACACCGCGGGCACTGGGTTATGTCCCATATGAAAGTTTTGGCTCACCGGCATCGATGGCGATATTGAGCGCCTGGTCCGTGGGTGTACTGTCTGTGCGCGTCACCAGGCAAGCCCTCCTCAGTCGTTTGCACCCTGGTCTGTGCCTCGCCGGCCCTGCGATCACTTCCATATTGATTTTGCGGGCCCATTTTTGGGGTCCATGTGGTTACTCATCATTGATGCCTACTCCAAATACTCATATGTTGTCCGAATGGCATCCACGACCACGGAGGCTACACTCACAGCCCTGGCCCAGGTTCTCACCCTTGGGGGCCTGCCCCACACGTTGGTCTCTGATAATGGTCCCCAATTCACAGCATCCTCCTTCCACGACTTCTGTCGGGCCAACGGTATCAAACATATCCGTAGCCCCCCTTTTCACCCTTCATCCAACGGTGCAGCGGAGAGGCTTGACTGCACTTTTAAACACCAGTTGACTAAGGCGGTCGACACGTATCCAACCAAGTCGGCCCTCACCCTGTTTTTGAGCACCTATCGCACTACGCCAATTGAAGGACGCGGTCCGGCAGAGCTCCTTCATGGGCGACAGCTGTGGACCTTGCTCTATTTGCTGATGCCGTCATCCTCCCGCCTCCACTCCCAGCCCTCACAGCGCTATGCCCCTGGCATGGCCGTGTGGGCCCACGAGTATGGGCGCAAGGCGGGTTGGACGCCCGCCACGGTCGTCGTGGCCCATGGGCAGCGTGTGACGTCGGTGCAGACGGCCAAAGGCTTGGAGCGCCGCCATCATTATCAGCTCTGCCCTCGTGCTGCCACGGGATTCACACTGCTGCCTCCTTCCTTAACTCCTTCGGGTACGGACGTGGTCCTCGCGTCACTGTCCCAGCCCCCGGTAGCTGTCTCCCCGCAGGCCAGCCGCTGGCCCTCTCCACCTCCAGGTGTATCGGTGATTCCCTCCCCCGCCCTGCACTCTGGATTGGCTGTCATGGATACCTCGGGCATCCGTTCCTCCCCGCCACTTGTGGTTGATACGCCCAGTTCCTCTTCCCACTGCCGCCCACCTTGGCACCGTCCGGGGCGTTTCCGCCCCTACACGCAAGTTTCAGGGGGGAGCGATCTGGTACCGCGCACCGTGGAATTTGAAACCGCGCCAGACGTCATGGACGTCGAAGACCCATAGAGGTCTCTGCACCATCGCGTCATAAGCTGTGGCAGCGCGCACCTCCTGGTCCGCTTTTAGTGTGAGGGCACCACAACGGAACACGTGGTCCCAGCGGCCAATAGCGGTGCCACCGATAGCGTACTTAAGCGCCTGCCTCGCGCTCAGCCAGCGAGGCTAATCTCGCGTACATCGGTTTACACCTCGCTTCGCACTAGACAGCTTTCTTCCTTGTTCTGCGTACTAGTGGATGTGTTTGTTCCCTTGTGACTCTGTTGTTCGATTGTGTTGTATTCATTCTTCCCTTCCTTGGTTGTGACCGTCCTCTCCCGTTGTGTTGTTGTTCGCGGGCCTCTCCGCGGGGCCCGCCGCGCCTTCCGTCGTTGCTACCCCGCGACCGTCCTGGTTACAGTTACAACACATACTGCAACCAATATCTCCACCAATGGCCTTTCAAGAAGACCAAACAGTGCCTCAAACGACTACAGACTCATCAGATTGCTTGGAAGCGCCAGAGCTGTTTCAATGAGACGTGTTTACCAAATCTACTCCAACCGAAAATGTATTTTATGCTACAGAAAGCACAATTCAACATTTATTTAATAAGTTGAAATAAGTACACAAATATTTGCAACCAATCTCTCCATGTTTCCACTACATGTTTTTTGTCTGCAAAGGGTGGGGGTGGGGGGATGAAATACAGATATAGGCAAAATAATTCAGTCGTATATGGCACACAAAAACCAATGAAAATACCAATAGCCTTCAGATAAATCCTTTTTCCCAGCTGGAACACACACACACACACACACACACACACACACACACACACACACACACACGTGTGTGTGTGTGTGTGTGTGTGTGTGTGTGTGTGTGTGTGTGTGTGTGTGAACCTGCAGCAGTTATATTTTCGTGCACTTTTACACCACTCAATAGGCAGTCTCCAATTTGGGCATTGACCTATAACTGTTTTTCAACAGTACAAGTTCCGCCTCCATACACGTGTGGTCAGAGCTGCGAAAGGCCACTTGAGCAGTTCAGGTTCAATTCCTGGACAGGTTGGAGATTCTCTCTCCTCCTCATCTTTACATCCCACTGACACACAAGTCACTGAGGTGGTGTTAACTGAAAAGACTTGAACCAGGCGGTGAGGCTCCCGGCCTAGCCACACAGTCATTATGTAGCAGTACACAGAGCCTACAATTAGTCTTTACAGGGCGAGATTAAAACAACTGTTACTACAGTCCTCGCTCGATAGACACATGGCAAGCTATTGCAAACAAACTAGAACCTACAAAGTCACTAAGCGGGTTTGTAGACAGTGAATGCAAATTAAGACGAAAGTACTGAATGGACAACCAATACAAAATATGAAGGATGATAACGTATCACCAGAAAATGAATTCATATTTGAGATGAACTGAGGCCAAGCTTATGTGTTACTGTAGGCAAACACATGCGTGTTCTGATTAAATTTCATATATATATCACCTCTGTGCATAAAAGTGAGAGTTTAACTAAATGGTTTATCTCCAAAATGTTTGACTAAAAATTTGGACGTCTAAAAATTGTCATATCCTTCGCAATTTCACAAGGCAGGTTGTCAAAGGAACTCTTAATGTCCTTTTATGCCCATCCAATTTCAACTAGAGCAGTTTAAAACAGCATTACGAGATTTCTCACTCAGGAATACGAAAGTACAAGTCACTTAAGAATGGAATAAATACATAGTGCAGAGAAACTAAGGTGAAATGTTTACATAAAAAATGTGAAGAAATTTAAAAAGAAATCATTGTTGGAAGGATTTATTCAGCTTATAGAAAAGTCAACACAACCGTTGGTGAAATTAAAAGTAATGGTGGTAATATTACGAATGCAATGGTAATTCCACTGTTACATGTAGGGGATAGAGCATATAAGTGGGAACAGTACATTGATGGCCTCACAAGGGGAAAGACTCATCTCATGACATGATAGAAGAAGGAACAGGAGTCAACAGGGAAGAGATAGGGGATTCAGCATTGAAGTCAGAATTTAAAAGAGCTTTGGACAACTTAAGATAAAAAAGGCAGAAGGTATAGATAGCAATGCATCAGAATTTCTAACATCACTGAAGGAGCGTCAACGAAACGACTAATCACACTATTTACAATGTATGAGACTCGCGATATATCATCAGACTTCAGAAAATAATCACCCACACAATTCTGAAGATAGCAAGAGCCGACAAGTGCAGAATTATCACACAATCAGCTTAACAACTCACGCATCCAAGTTGCCGACAAGAATAACATACAGAACAACGGAAAAGAAAATCGAGTATCTGTTAGATGATGATCAGTTTGGCTTTAGGAAAGGTAAAGGCATCAGTGAGGCAGTTCTGACACTGCACTTGATATGGAACCAAGACTTAAGAGAAATCAACACAAGACTGAAAGAAAAATCAAAACAAGACTTAAAGAAAAATCAACACACATTCCATAGTAGCAAATACAAGCCTTAAGCTGAGCAATAAATTTCGTTTGGAGCACAGTATTGTATGGGAGTCAATTATGGACTGTGGAAAAACCAGATCACAATAGAATCCAAGTGTTTGAGATGTGGTGCTACAGAAGAATGTTGAAAATTAGGTGGATTGACAAGGTAAGAAATGAGGAGGTTCTCCACAAGATCAATGAGGAAGGGAATATATGGAATACACTGAGGGGAAGAAGGAATAGGATGATAGGGCATCTGTTAACAGATCAGGGGACAACATCCATGGTACTAGAGGGGGCTATGACAGGTAAAAACTGAAAAGGAAAACAGATTGGAATACATTCAGCAAATAATAGAGGACTTAGGTTGCAAATGCTACTCTGAGATGGAAAGGTTGGCACAGGACATGAATTCCTGGTGGGCCACATCAAACCAGTCAGAAGACTGATGACTCAAAAAATAATCTGCACAGACTTTCAAAAAGTCATAGTAAAGTGCTTGGCAGAATTTATTTCTTACCAGTGTCAGTTGTTCAATTTTTTTTGTTTCATTAACAAACAGAAAAACATGAAAAGTTAGAAGAAACACATCATGAAACTAATTCTATTTATCGTTATCTTACAGGCAAAATAAATACAGAAGATAAAACAATCTTTAATTCTAAATGAAATACTAGTTATCTGAATATATCCGGTTGTCTTGTCACTTTTCTTTTAGCAACCCTCATTTAAGTTGCTCAACCATCTATATGGCAATCTAACCTGTTGTTGGTTGTTACATCACACCTCTGAATTCACTCTACTGGCCACCTTCTCAAGAAATCATAGGACGCATATGAAACGTAACTGATAACTACATTAATAAAGTTGTAATTTCACTTACCTACAAGGTACAAACTCTACAGACATTTACCATAATTACATAACAAAATTTTTTGACATTTTGAAAGATATAGACTAGATTTCAAAGCAAACTGCAAAAAATTCTCTTATTAATCCACAAGTAAATTCATTATCTAGCAAAATAATCAATCTGTACTGCACAGTTAAAATAATTTTAGGCTTCTGCATGCCGTACAAGAATAGTGAAGAAGGTTAACATTGATGAAACTCCATATGACATACCTGATCTCCCTCATTCAGTTTTGGACAGCATCTGTCAGCTGGTGTATTAGGAACCACTCTGGATACAACAATTGGCATATTTAAATTGGCACCTCCTTTAACATTGAACCCAAATCTTCCTTGTTCATCAGGTGTAATTCTTATAACAACCAGACCTTCTTCAGAAATCTAAGAATAAAATATTGCAAACTTAATATCTTTCTTCAGGTAGTCATTTTATACTTCCAATAAATACTTAAATCCATAGTCCAGACTGAAATTACATGCAACTAAATCCACAAAGACTCACCACCCAGCAGCAGACAAAAAACAATCTCTACATTTATGAGATTAACAACAACTAATATGGAGCACGGAACAACTATTCATTTCTATTTCACCCAGTTTCATTTCATCCAAGTTGACTTATTAACATTAGTTAACTTTCTTAGTGTGGATTTCTTCTGAAGAGCTCTGAAGGTGAGTTGGCACTTGTCTCATACAACACAAATACTTCAAGAATGTGTCTAGATAACTTGATGGGTCTCTACTTCCAATTCCAGACTGTCTCGTTTAAGTTACCTAGTAATGAAATTTATGAATTTGGTAGTGCCTCAGACTCAATTTTCGTCATTATCACACAGGGGAACTGTGAGAAGTTACAGAAGAAAGCAACTGAATAAACAGCAAGTGAAAAGGATGTCACAAATAATAATAATAATAATAATAATATCAGTAAAGCTATAATTATCCAAAAGGTAATGTCAACTGCTAGAGATGAACTGCTAGAGATGAAGTATGCAACTCAATATTTTCCACTGAAATTACTTGATCTCAACAGGCTGATAGTAGCCTTCCACGCAAGTAACTTCAATAGATTGTATCTGCATATTTCATGTACTGTACTTGAAAAAGTATGGAGGTGGTTTAAAAAATGAAATACATTTTAAAATAAATTAATAATAAACTATGACATACATTTACACTTGAGTTAAGGACATGTGAGGCACTCTTTTACCACCTCTTAGCAGCTGCTCAGGGTGGGATAAATATAGTGCCGCAATCTGTACCCAGAGAAAATGTCACTATTCCCCTCAAAATGAATAAAATAAACTCTCTGGGCATGCTGACTTCAAGTAACATTCTTCACAGTCCACACTGCATGTCAAACCTTTTACTTTTCATCATTGGCACAAATTTGATGCTCACTAAAACTGCCACCACAGTTATCAATTCTTAACAACATACAAAAGCTACAATGCTGACATACCATTGACTAAGGTAAATGTAACTGTGCCCTCACTACAAATTATTTCCATCATACTCAAGTTTGTCTGGAAAATCCTAGGCTGCAATTGTGTTTTTAAAACAATGGAGCCAATAGTTTGAAGAAATCAAGAAACTAACTATAATTAGTGCATTCTGATAAGAGATCTGACATTAGGGACCAGACACAGTCGACTGCAAATTACCAGAGATATTTTTTGTTAATAAAAACATGACATATCTGAATTAGAATTTGCCCATAACTTGCTGCTGTTTCTGGCAATATATTGTGTATTGGGGATCTCGTCAGTGGTTGATGAAAATAACGTATTTCATTTTACCTCTTTTGCATGCTGTCCCATGTGTGTACATTAAATAGTTGCTTTAGTTTTTCATAAAAGCTATCTTGAGAGCCTTCAAAATCAGACAAGTACCTGTTTTGCAGTGCTATAAAGTAGATACAAAGTATCAAAAGAACAAAGCAGATATGAAGTATCAAAAGAACACAAAACTGCTGATATTTAAAAAATTAGGGAAATTAAAGAAAATAATTGAAATATTGCAAGGACATTACCCCAACAAACAGAACAATCCAATGTTGAACCATTCTGCACGAGTCACAAAAATTTAATATTATGAAATTACATATACCACAGTAAAAGTTAAATGATTGATACATAAAATATTTTAAATCAGTCAGGGTAGAGAATACTGTTCAGTTACATGAAGTAAGTCTTATTTGTCTACTTTCATTTGTTTCAGCACATCTGCATTGTTATTGCAGAACCTGAATATTTACATCAGCATCGGAGCACCACAAAACGAATAATGAGAAAGTTACCTGACTGGGAATGAGGTTTTGTGTCAGGTGGAGTGGGTGAGAGGAACATGGAGGAGGAGGAGGAGGAGGAGGAGGAACTCAAGAAAGGACAGATGGAGGCTGGAAGAGACAAACAGCAAGCGAACTGGACAACAATTTTGCACTAGATAGCTCCACCAACTCTGACAAGCCAGAGTTAAGTGTTACGTGATACATGAAGTTCAATTCAATGATATGTAGGAATGCCTAGCTCACAAATCTCTTTATTTCACAGATTTTGAAATCATCATCAGCTTCAAGTTTGTGTTATAAAATACATATATCAGACACACACAATGTACTTTGGAAATGAAACAAGAAATGATGACTTACAAAGTTATGCATAGAAATGTAACATCAGGTATACTGGGTGAATCATCTACAATTTCAAGCCTTTTATTTCATAAATGGTTAGACATCAAAACGTGGCCTTTGGCAAATGATAGTACACAGAAGGGTACGTCATTTAGTTGCATGGGTGTTATTCTTAATTCTTTTATCAAGGAAGATATTGAAGTAAGTATGAATACCTGTTAATGTTTACACTGAAACTTTATCCAGGAAATTTGCTAAAATTGAAAGGCAAGGCAGCTGAAGTAATCTACTTCAGTGTAAAGTCTGCCAAGTGGAGCACTAGTGGCAGGCTCCACAGCCACATGAAGTCTTTCGACTGTTTCTTGTTTCCATGAAATCTTTTCATTGAAACAAGAGTACTTAACACACATTTGAAATAATTTTCCCATGCCATTTCTGGTAAAGTGGAAGTCAACATTCAGTTTCATTAACAACAATAATATCTGACCCAAAACCTATTCTGCATAACATAGGAGCAAGAGAAGATTCATTTTATCCTAGTAGTGTAGACCCAACTCCGTGTGACATACAGCCTCAATGGTGAAGTTTACACCACAGTAGCTGTTTCTGACCACGTTGCCTTTCAAGTTTAGCACATTTCTTGGATAATTCTGCAAGAAGTTTTAACACTTTCCCGTCCGGAGACACCACAGTGATGTCATGCGCAAAATAGGGGTCAACAGCCGGTGACACCACAGTGGTGTCTTGCAGGAAATAGCAGACAACCGTCGGCGACACCACAGTGGTGTTGGGTGCATAGTATCACTCAGTGGCTGGCAAAACCTAAATGGTATCGTGAGCATAGTATCACGCAGTGGCCGGCGACAGCACTTTAGTATTTTTTGCATTCTGTTGGTGTTTTGTTCCAGTAACAATAAGTTACGCACATCAACAAGTTTTTTGTTTTTAAAGTAATTGTGCCCTTTCATCTTGGCAGATGAAAGAGACGATACGATTATTTACGATGAATGTGTGGATGTCTTGTCTGACGTTCTGGACGACTTGGCCGATTGGGAAGAGGACATTGGATATCAAAAAAAATGAAAGTGAAGCAGAATCGTCGGAAGATAGTGAAACACGTCCACAAAGAATTCAGCGAACACTACAGTTGCCAACTGATTCGGATGAATCACACTAGGAAGACAGTGCAATGTGGTCAGACGTTGATTTACCAAGGACCAATAATAAATTTGAAGAATCTCTGAGTCCAAACATATTTCCCAAAGATACACAGAGGTTGACGATGTCTTAGAGTCATATACTGGTAATGATATATTTGAATGCATTACTAACAAAACCAACAAGTACTACAGTCTAAATTACAATAGAAGGAAACTGGATTTTAAAAAATGCCAAATTTGTCGACATTATGGGACCCGAACTTAGAAAATAGTTTGAGCTTGCTATCCTTATGGGGAATGTAAAAAAAGCAAGGATCAATGATTATTGGTCAACGAATCCATTGATGGACACACCGATATTTCGCAAAACGATGTCCCGCAACCGATTCAGACAAATATCATCATTTGTACATTTTTCTGACAACAACAATAAACCGGATAATGCTGACTGGCTTTTGAAAGTGCAATTTGTAATTGATAATTTTTCCAAAAAGTTTAAAGAAACTTTTAATCTAAGACAAAACATCTCAACTGATGAAAGAATGATACCGTGGTGTGGACAGTTAAATTTTAAAGTTTATAATCTGTCGAAAATTACAAAATATGGTATACTCATTCAGATGCTGTGTGATTCTAGTACGGGATACATTTCCTCATTCAAGACATATTCCAGTGCTAGACAGCCTTTAGCAAAAACAGTGCTGGAACTATTGACACCTTCTTATGGATAATTATTAGAACAGTGCAGAACTTGCAGAGACGTTACTTGAAAAGAAAATACTAGTTTGTGGAATGATAAGGCAAAATAGAGGAATTCCGGAAAAATTAAAACGTGCAGAAGTCAATGTGTTTGAATTTCGTCATCAAGGGAAAGGTGAAGTACTCGCACAGGTATGGAGAGCTTCGAAAACTAAAATGATATAAATGGTCTCTACAATACATAATGCCACTTTAACTGACACTCAAAGAAAATGTAGAAAAACTAATTACACAATTAAAAAAACCATGAAAGTATATTAGACTACAACAAATACATGAAAGGGGTGGATTGGGCAGATCAATATTTGAGTTATCATCCTCTATACAGAAGAACTATAAAATGGTCAAAAAAGGTTTGCATGTACCTCTTTAATTGCACATTATTTAATGCATTCCTTACTTGTCAATATTTCATTACAGAACACAAGCGTCTCCGATTTCACAATTTTTTATTGATAGTGTCCGATTCGTAGATAAAAAACCATGTACTTGCTTCTGAGCAAAACTTGGAGGTTGCCAGTACATCGCGTATGTCTCATCTTGATCCGGTTGACGGAATTTCTGGTCACATAAAGCAACACCAACTAATACTTATTTCTGTAACGAATAAATGAAAACGAAGAAACTGCCATGTTGTTCCAAAAACAAAAAAAGAAGCACAACCAACTTAATGTGCAAGTCTTGTGGAGTTGCGTTACATCTTGGAGACTGTTTTGCTGTGTTATCATATGAAAGAGAAATACTTAGTACCGAAGACAATGCAAATAAACAAATGTATGCAACAAACGAATTTTGTATTTATTTACAATTGCATATCTTCGAAGTTTCATGAAAGAAGGGGAACAGGGTTGAGAACTTATGAGAACTAATTATGAGATTAGTAAAACGTAACAATTTATAATCTCCCGATAATGTCAAGAACTGCCGGCGACAAGCCAAATAATACGAATTAGCACTGCCGGCGCCAAGCAAGACGTGCAGACGGCAAAGTGTTAATACCAACGTTAAACAGCGTTACATCATAGTTCGATCTTTTCAAGAGCTTTTGAATGCCACTAAAAATTATATCATTCCATTTAAAAAATCTTCCTTCAATATCAAGGTTAGTAAGAGATTTAATTAGTATTAGCTACACAACCAATTAAGTGCCTCTCTGCCTACTATCATTTGCCAAATTGCTGCTTTAATGTCTTGACGCATTCACAAAATTATACAATTCAAGTTTTAGATGATTTATGTTGTATACTTTATGTTATATTTGTAAGTATAAATCTGTACATCCACATTCCTTGTTTCGAAGTATATTAATGTGTGGCTGATTTGTGTATTTTATAGCACTGACCTTAAGACGATTTTGAAATATATCAAGAATATGGCATAAAAAGATCTGCATCGAGGCATTCCCACAAATCACTGGGTGCCAATCTGCGATGGCCACTTGTCTCTGCAAAGAGTTTCTTTCTTATGTCATGAACACAAGTATGGGAAGAGGGAAGGTCAGGGATAAGTTTGAATACAGAAAGAGGGAGACACCAGAGAACAATATAGGTGCAATTTCACTTAGGTGGGAGGTACGGCAGCAGGGCTAATGTAAACTGAGGCCACAAGGAATATGGGATAGAAAGATGAGCTGTAAGAATTCACATCTACACAATTCAGACAAACTGTCAAAAGAGGATTGGGGGGGGGGGGGGGGGGGGAGCAAGAAAGAGAGGACATATTCTGCCACTGGCTGGTTATTCTTGTGTTGGATAGCTAGGGATGTGACTTGTTTCAAAGGTGGCCCTGCCTCTAACATAGCAGGTTGTACCTGTGACAGGACTATTCATTTATCTCAATACAACAACACTTCATTACTTTCTTCACAAGACTTATCTAATCCCATCCCAATAGAGAAAAAGAACAGTAGTAACTAATTGCTGTAAGACTTATTTAAAAAAAAACAGCAGTATTTTCTTCGAATGGATGCATTTAACCTGCTGGTTGGGTAGTGACCAGCAAGACAAATAGCTACTAGCCAATTCCAAATGCATTTTAAATCAGTTCCACAGCACTGTGTACATTACAATAAAAGTCTTAATATATTTTCCTTATTCCAGAGTGATGCATTACCTTCCGAATTTAAGTACTTCCTTTTTAAATAACAGAAACTCAAACTTCTGAAACTTTTTACAATTTTCATCTGTTGTTGTTGTCTTCAGTCCTGACACTGGTTTGATGCAGCTCTCCACACCACTCTATCCTGTGCAAGCTTCTTCATCTCCCAGTACCTACCGCAACCCACATCCTTCTGAATCTGCTTAGTGTATTCATCTCTTGGTCTCCCTCTATGATTTTTACCCTCCACGCTGCCCTCCAGTACTAAATTGATGATCCCTTGATGCCTCAGAACAAGTCCTACCAACCGATCCCTTCTTCTAGTCAAGTTGTGCCACAAACTTATCTTCTCCCCAATCCTATTCAATACTTCCTCATTAGTTATGTGATCTACCCATCTGATCTTCAGCACTCCTCTGTAGCACCACATTTCAAAAGCTTCTATTCTCTTCTTGTCCAAACTATTTATCGTCCCTGTTTCACTTCCATACATGGCTACACTCCATACAAATACTTTCAGAAACGACTTCCTGACACTTAAATCTATACTCAATGTTAACAAATTTCTCTTCTTCAGAAACGCTTTCCTTGCCATTGCCAGTCTACATTTTATATCCTCTCTACTTCGACTATCATCAGTTATTTTGCTCCCCAAATAGCAAAACTCCTTTACTACTTTAAGTGTCTCATTTCCTAATCTAATTCCCTCAGCATCACCCGACTTAATTCGACTACATTCCATTATCCTTGTTTTGCTTTTGTTGATGTTAATCTTATATCCTCCTTTCAAGACACTATCCATTCCATTCAACTGCTCTTCCAAGTCCTTTGCTGTCTCTGACAGAAGTACAATGTCATCAGCGAACCTCAAAGTTTTTTTTATTTCTTCTCCATGGATTTCAATACCTACTCCGAACTTTTCTTTCGTTTCCTTTACTGCTTGCTCAATATACAGATTGAATAACATCGGGGATAGGCTACAACCCTGTCTCACTCCCTTCCCAACCACTGCTTCCCTTTCATGTCCCTCTACTCTTAACTGCCATCTGGTTTCTGTACAAATTGTAAATAGCCTTTCGCTCCCTGTATTTTACCCCTGCCACCTTCATCTGTTAATGGATTATAAATCAGCGTAGGTAAGTAGATATAATATCTCACAGAGAAATCAAAATCACACATAATAAATAACACAATTCACTACAATTAAAATGCCATGTACGAGATATGATCAATATTGCAAAGGACAATGTCGTTGTCCAAAGAGGTAAGAATTAGGTTTGTTTGTAATGGATTCCAATACATTAATTAAAATCTATCTATATCATTTAGTCAGTCTACTTTGAACTATTTATCTCTGTTGCATTTATGTTAGCTAATAACAAAATTTGTTAATTTGCTAGTGCCTCAGATTCAGTTTTCATCATATCACACAGGGGAACTGTGAGAAGTTACAGAAGAAAGCAATTGATAATTCTAACAGCAAGTGAAATGGATGTCACAATAAAATTCACTACAACAACAAATATCCAAAAGGTTACTTGAAATGGGGAAGATGAAGTATGCAATTCAAAATGATCCACCAAAATCATTTGATGGTTCAACAGGCTGAAAGTAGCCCTCCATTTAAATAATTTCAGTATATCATTTTAATTGCATATTTCTACTGTGCTTGAGAGAGTATAGTGATGGTATAAAAATGAGAAATATATTTTGAAAATCAATTAATAATAAACTGTAACATACATTTACACTTGAGTTAGGGATATGTATGGCACTGTTTTTATCACCACTTAGTAGCTTCTCAGAGTGAGCTAAACATTGTGCCAAATGCTGTACCCAGAGAAAATTTCATTCTACTCTCCTCTCAGAGAATAAAATTAACTCACTGGGCATGCTGACTTCAAGCAACATTCTTCACAGCCCACACTGCATGTCAAACCTTTTACTTTTCATCACTGGCACAAGTCAGATATTCACCAAAATTGCTAACAGTAGTCCATACTCAGCTACATATAAAAGAAGCATTGATGATGTATATATATGGATCAAAAAGTAAATGAAATTGCATCTCACTAAAAATTCTTGGGTACTAAAAAAAACGGCTTCACCACTTCAGCTGTATTTAGTCCTTTATTATTGGATCACTACCAGTTTCGTGGTCTTGAGAGCCATATCTTCAAGTGAACATCTGCATAACAATAAATCCAGAAGGAATAACAATCCTGACAAATACTGGCATGGTAAATTATTTTAGCTTAAAAAAATTAAATAATATTAAAATCTTTTACATGAGAATATCAATACTCGCATAACTAAAACATTAAAGCGGAAACGCTCTGAACTTTGAACTCAACATTTATTGTCCTTCAGAACAAAACACTGCTCAAAGACAGTGTGTCCTAGAATAAAATAGCCGAATTCCATTATAGCAGATGGGTCCTACACAAATCATGCTATAGCGATCCAATGGTAAGGCAAAAATAAATGAAAAACTGCAAAGAGTTAATTTTGGGGCAGAAAGAAAAACCAAGAAGTGGTTGCCCCAAAATTGAGGCATGTTCAATTTGAACCAAACACATAAATAGCTATTTCCAGAAACGCAGAACCTAAATACTACACTTACAGCTTCTCCGATCGATACAGAATCATGAACAGGGGACGCAGCCACATGCTGTGTCATACTGACGGCAGGAAAGTAAACAACTTGCCAGTGGACGGCTCACGAATGAGCTGATGATGTGCCGGCCCGACCAAATGGTTGGGGGTCTTTTGGGTGATACAATAATGGTGAATGAGAACAAGGAATATTGGTGTAAAATGAAAAAAATTTTTTTTGGAAAGCCACCTGTGGAATAACAATATGACACTGGCAACTGTCTTTTTTTTCTTAATAACACCCATCATAAAAGAAGATTGTATACATGGAAGAAGCCTGGAGATACTGACAGGTTTCAGATACATTATATAGTGGTAAGACAGAGATTTAGGAACCAGGTTTTAAATTCTGAGACATTTCCAGGGGGCAGATGTGGACTCTGACCACAATCTACTGGTTATGAACTGTAGATTAAAACTGAAGAAACTGCAAAAAGGTGGGAATTTAAGGAGATGGGACCTGGACAAACTGATTAAACCAGAGGTTGTACAGAGTTTCAGGGAGAGCATAAGGGAACAATTGTCACAAAAGGGGGAAAGAAATACAATAGAAGAAGAATGGGTAGCTTTGAGGGATGAAGTAGTGAAGGCAGCAGAGGATCAAGTAGGTAAAAAGACGAGGGCTAGTAGAAATCCTTGGGTAACAGAAGAAATATTGAATTTAATTGATGAAAGAAGAAAATATAAAACACAGTAAATGAAGCAGGCAAGAAGGAATACAAATGTCTCAAAAATGAGATCGACAGGAAGTGCAAAATGGCTAAGCAGGGATGGCTAGAGGACAAATGTAAGGATGTAGAGGCTTGTCTCACTAGGGGTAAGATAGATACTGCCTACAGGAAAATTAAAGAGACCTTTGGAGAAAAGAGAACCACTTGTATGAATATCAAGAGCTCAGATGGAAACCCAGTTCTAAGCAAAGAAGGGAAAGCAGAAAGGTGGAAGCAGTATATAGAGTGTCTATAAAATGGCGATGTACTTCAGGGCAATATTATGGAAATGGAAGAGGATGTAGATGAAGATGAAATGGGAGATATTATACTGTGTAAAGAGTTTGACAGAGCACTGAAAGACCTAAGTCTAAACAAGGCCCCGGGATTTGACAACATTCCTTGGGAGAGCCAGTTCTCACAAAACTCTACCATCTGGTGAGGAAAGTGTATGAGACATGCGAAATACCCTCAGACTTCAAGAACAATATAATAATTCCAATCCCAAAAAAAACAGGTGTTGACAGATAATACTAACGCGAATTATTTACAGACGAATGGAAAAACTGGTAGAAGCTGACCTCGGGGAAGATCAGTTTGGATTCCGTAGAAATACTGGAACACGTGAGGCAATACTGACCTTACAACTTACCTTAGAAGAAAGATTAAGGAAAGGCAAACCTACGTTTCTAGCATTTGTAGACTTAGAGAAAGCTTTTGACAATGTTGACTGGAATACTCTCTTTCAAATTCTGAAGGTGGCAGGGGTCAAATATAGGAAGCGAAAGGCTATCTACAATTTGTACAGAAACCAGATGGCAGTTATAAGAGTAGAGGGACATCAAGGGGAGTGGTTGGGAAAGGAGTGAGACAGGGGTGTAGCCTTTCCCCAATGTTATTCAATCTGTATACTGAGCAAGCAGTAAGGGAAACAAAAGAAAAATTCAGAGTAGGTATTAAAATCCATGGAGAAGAAATAAAAACTTTGAGGTTCGCCGATGACATTGTAATTCTGTCAGAGACAGCAAAGGACTTGGAAGAGCAGTTGAACGAAATGGACAGTGTCATGAAAGGAGGGTACAAGATGAACATCAACAAAAGCAAAACACGGATAATGGAATGTAGTCGAATTAAGTCTGGTGATGCTGAGGGAATTAGATTAGGAAATGAGACACTTAAAGCAGTAAAGGAGTTTTGCTATTTGGGGAGCAAAATAACTTATGATGGTCGAAGTAGAGAGGATATAAAATGCCGACTGGCAATGCCAAGGAAAGCGTTCCTGAAGGAGAGAAATTTGTTAACATTGAGTATAGATTTAAGTGTCAGGAAATCATTGCTGAAAGTATTTGTACGGTGTGTAGCCATGTATGGAAGTGAAACATGGACAGTAAATGGTTTGGACAAGAAGAGAATAGATGATTTCGAAATGTGGTGCTACAGAAGAATGCTGAATATTAGATGGGTAGATCATGTAACTAATGAGGAGGTACTGAACAGAATTGGGGAGGAGTTTGTGGCACAACTTGACAGAAGAAGGGATCGGTTGGTAGGACATGTTCTGAGGCATCAAGGGATCACAAATTTAGTATTGGAGGGCAGCGTGGAGGGTAAAAATCGTAGAGGGAGACCTAGAGATAAATACACTAAGCAGATTCAGAAGGCTGTAGGTTGCAGTAGGTACTGGGAATGATGAAGCTTGCACAGGATAGAGTAGCATGGAGAGCTGCATCAAACCAGTCTCAGGACTGACGACCACAGCAACAACAACAACAACAACAACAACAACACCCATAAGTTACGCTAAAGCTAGAGCATGTAATGACGTAAAAGAGGATAATCTTAGGCATATATTACAATAACGAACCAGATCTGCCAGCAGGATCCACTGAATCAACCTTAAAAGTAAAAGACATCATCAAGAACTTTAAAGTTATAAAAATTGTTTCCTAAAAATGTTTTAAAAAATTCTTCACTTTGACCATGAAAAGCATCCAAGGCTGTAGTGAATTTGTTACCTATTAAGAGTACATGAAACTTCAAAAAAAAAAAAATTTCGTTTGGAGAAGCAGTAAGGGCAGTTTTCAGGTTCTGCCTTTCCATCAATGGCAATTTATTTGAGAGGTTTGATCTTACAACATCCCTCCATTTCATGGCAACCACTTCTTGGTTTTTCATTCAAGTCCAAAATTAGGTCTTAATTGTTTTTCATTTATTTTCAAGTTACCAATGGATCACTATAGTATGATTTGTTTAGGGCCCATCCACTATATTGGAATTGGCTGTTTTATTCTGTAACACACCACCTTTAGTGGTTTTCTGTTCTGACAGACATCAAATGTTGGGTACAAAGTTCCGAGCTTTTCTGATCTAATGTTAACTATGTGAGCACAAACGTTTTGATACTCTAATGTAAAATTTTTTAATATTTTTAATTTTTTTTAAATCTTAAAATAATTTACGTAACCAGTGTACCTCTTATGGTTGTTATTCCTTCTGGATTTATTGTTATGCAGATGTTTACCTGAAGGTGTGGCTCTTAAGACCATGAAACTGGCAGTTATACAATAATAAAGGACTAAATACAGCTGAAGTGGTTTATTAATACCCAAGATGACTATTCAGAGCTGTGGTTGCCCTACCTACAAGACTGTTTCACTACAAATTATTTCCATCATAGCCAAGTTCAGCTGGAAAATCTTACGCTGCTGTTGTGTGTTTAAAATAATGGTGCCAATAGTTTGAAGAAATCAGAAAAATAACAATCAGCTCATTCTGGTAAATAGAGATTATGCACTCTACAGTTCAAATTACCAGAAAGATTTGTTGTTAATAGAAGTATGACACATCTAAATTGGTATTTGACCATAACATGCTGCTGCTTCTAGCACTATATTATGTGTTGGGGATATTGAATATGATTGACTAAAATAACATACGCCACTTTACCTCTGATGTTTGCTGTTTCGTTTGTGTATATGAACAGAGTTGTTCATTTAGTTTTTTATTATAACTGTCTTGGTAGTTTCCAAAATGAGACAAGTGTCTTGAAACATTGGAAGTAGATGCAAAGTATCAACAGAACAACTTCTATATTTAAAAATTAAAGGAAATAAAAAAATCAAAGATAATCTAGAAATATCAAAAGGACTATTCCAGTGCACCTATTTTGCAAGGGTCAAAAATGGCAGTGTTATGAAATTGCATACACCATGACAGATGTCAACAGAAAACAGTATTCACACTAGAGAATTAGCTCTTTTTCAGCAATAGCACACAGACACCCAAATACATACTCAAGTGCCCACTGAATATTTGCATCAGCATTGGAATACCACAGAATGAACAAGAAGAAATTTATAGGGAAGTGGTGACCACTGAGACTACAGCAACAACAATGTACTAGGACCCTAACAAGCCACTGCTGGGTTTTTAGTATCAAGCTTAAAAATATAAATCTTGAAAAAAAAAAAAAAAACACACACACACACACACAGTGTTATAAAAAGTGCAACTGGAAAACTGGGTATATCATAACATAAATGCATTATATAAGAGGAAATACAGTGACAATCAAGGACCTAGAGAATGTAATACGCAATAGTTATTAAAATAAACTGCTAGTATACAGTAATGACAGGTTTTATTACGCCAAGAGAATACGAACAAAGAATATTACACTGCTCCCCTTGGAACTTGCACTTAATTGTAACTTCCAGCTTAATTCACATACAAACACAAAAGCACAAGTAATACTATACAGTCAGTGGAAATTAGTTTCAGAGGCCAACAACAAAATCTACAACACAAACTAAGGCAGAGTGGTGAGTCAACATCTGGTTGATAGCAAACACAAATGAGGTGAACAAATGTTAGGCAGCCCGCACAAAAGCTGAAACTGTCATGATTGACCCCTCCCACCCCAGTTTCTTCTCTTTGCACATCAGTAAGTATTGTATGTATGAAGACCAAGATTACCAGGTACAACAAGCCAATGTTCGTTAATTGTTATGGTCTTAAATCAAGCTTCAAACTGATAACTTCATCTTTTGGTTTTCATGTTAATCTTTGTTGTTATCAGCTGAAGAAGCAAGCCAACCTATACAGTTTTTTTATTTGTTTAAATTATATATAATACTTGATTAAGTCTTTTGGTTCATTGGAATAAAAAAGTAAGGAACACACAGTTCTTTCAATTTATATAGTTGGTTGGTTTAGTGATTAAAGGTGCAAACTACGAGGTCATCAGTCACTCCCACCTGCAACAGGTAAGTCGAAGAAACTACACACCAAATAAGGGCCTAGTGCATGAAACCCAAGGAATGAAAACCCCAAGGTCTACCCAAGGTCAACGAAGCCTATATAAAGGAAAAAGAAATGGGGGTAAAAGAAAAAAGTGGGCAAAGTGCCACATCCAGGGAGCAGCTGGAGGCCTCCAAAGGCAGACTGATGGGAACCATACTGCCCACCACTTACCACAGGCACCCCACCCAGTAATACTAAGGAAAGACTAGCAAAATGGACAGTGCAAGAGAAGCACAGGAAAACAGAGGAAGAACAAGTCAAACAGAATATGCAAGAGGAGGGAGAGAAGCAAACAAGCAGGTAAGGTGAGGGCTGGGGCAGATCACCAAGCCCAGACTGCTGGTGCCCATTCAGGGCAGACGACACAACACAATGTCCCACCAACCCCTCAATGCGCCAACAAGGCTGAGGTGCCATACCATAGAGAGAATGGTAAAAACCCCTTCATAAATAAAATGTAAAACCAGATCATCCACTGTAACACCGGGAGTTGTGAGTCAGAAAGGTTAAGAGTCCATTGCACTATCGCTAGGTTAGGACAGTTCAACAAAATGTGGACTGCCATCAAATGGGCATCGCAACAACAGTGTGGTGGATCCAGGCAATGGAGGAGATCACCATGGGTCAGCCGAGTATGTCCGATACAGAGCTCACAAAGGACGATGAGTTTTTGTGAGAGGCCCGCATGGAGGTCCTCCACAAATTCATTACCTACTTTATTGCCGGTAGTTTGTTCAGCAAAGTCAGAGTATGCCATTCTGTTTTCCTAATTCTTAGAACTTTCGAAGGTCCAATTCTGGGATACTGATTTAAAGAAGCTGCTCACTGGTAACAAGTTTGGCCAGCATGTCAGTGAGTTCATCCCCAGGATCCCAAAGTGACACAGGTCCCACACACAGACCACCAAGTGGGAATCCTGGATGGTCAGGACCAAGGAATGGCAAGGGTAACAACGGTGAAGAGCTTGTAAACTGCTGAAAAGGTTGTTATACATGAGGAAGGACTCACTGATGCAGGAAAGGATATGATCAAGAGCACAAGAGATGGTTAACAGTGCCAACTACGCAGTGAAAACACTGCAGCCATCCGACAAGGAGCAGAGTGCATTACATCCTGCACGGACATAAGCAAAGCCAGTGTGACCAGCAACCATTCAGCTATTAGTATAGACTACTTCTGAGCCCCGAAACATGCCAAGAATGAAGAAGAACTGGTGGCTGTGGATTTCAGGATGACCAGAGTTATTCGGACCTTGCAATGAGTCAAGACAGAGGTTGGATGGAGGGTGTCCACAAAGTTGTACACGAAAAGGCCCAGAGAAGAGGTGCAAGAGGGGAAAGCTGGAGTTTAGAAAACAGGGAATAGATGTGCATGGCAATTGTAACCTCAGACCTGGAGACCTGGGCTACCACTGCAGGCGGATCTTTGTAACTAGAAAGAAGAGACCACAGTAGCACCGGGGAGCAACATATGTGTAACGTACATAAGCGATCGACTGTTGTCAGCGCAGAACTCACAATGGTGGAACCCCTGCCTCCACAAGGAGGCTGATCATGGGGCTAGTCCAGAATGCACCAGCAGCCAGTCCTACTCCACAATGATATATCGGATCCAGCATCTGTAATGTCAAAGGTGACACTGAGCTGCATGCAAGACTCACGTCATCTAGACGGGACTGCATAAATGCTGTGTAGAGCCATATCAGAGTAGAGTGGTCCCCATCCCAGTTGGTGTTTCTGAGGTATCAGAAAGCATTGAGGTGTGACAACATGTCCGCTGTAGTTTACAACGATGGGGAAGCCTTCTCAACCACACATCACAGACCAGTCCCTAAAAGAATGATGAGAGTCCACTAGATTGAGGGACTGGCTATCGAGGTACAGATCTAGATGCACATTAATGACAAATGTGTAACGCAGGTCTTGGCAGCTGAAAAATGGAAGCAATGAATGAGAGCCCAAGAGTACACTCGGCATATAGTTCCCTGCAGTCTGTGTTAAACAACGATCATCACAGATGAACAAAAATAAATGCAAAAATCATCAGCATACAAAAAGGGGGGTACCACAGGCCCCACAGCCACCACAAGACCATTGACAGCTGCTAAAAAGAGAGGGACACTCAAAAAGAGAACCCTGTGGAACCCCACTCTCCTGCAGAATGGAAGTGCTATGGGAGGTGCCAATCTGTGACTGGAAAGTGCGCCATCAAAGAAAATTCCAGATAAAAATTGGGAGCACGCCAGAGGCACTAATCGTGTAAGGTGGCAAGGATGTGGTGGCACCATGTGGTGTCATAAGCTTTGGGCAGATCAAAGAAGGCTGCAACAAGGTGTTGAACCGAGACAAAAGCCATTTAAATAGCAGACTTCAGGCGACCTAAATTATCTACAGTAGAGTGGCCTTGGCGAAAACAACCCTGGGTTGAAGTCAAAAGGTCCTGGGATTCAAGGATTCAATACAGCCTTCCACTCACCATACATTCAAGTAACATGCAAAGGGTACTGGTTAAACTGACTGGACGATAGCTCAGCATGTGAAGATGCGGTTTACGTAATTTAAAAACTGGAATAATGACACTTTCTCGCAATTGGGAAGGGAATTAGCCCTCACTTTAGACATTGTTATAAAGGGCAAGTATATGACATTGATTAGCCACCGATAAGTACAGGAGCAGTGTCCGGGCAGAGAGCAAGGTTTCTGGCGAATTCCCAGTTGCCCAGTTGGAATTGTAAGGCTCCAGGCAGTGGGCAATGAAAAATAAAGGGAGTCATTCCACGTGGTGTTTGAGAAGACCGAACAACTGAAATGTTATAGTCTTCTGCAATCTCTCTGACAGTTAGTCTTTCAGTGGCATGCACAATTTTGTTGATGTTCATAACAAGCAATTTTACAGGTTCCACAGTGGGACAGTCTTCTGTTGGGGAAAACCTGAGGAAGAAGGAATTGCTGAAGTAGTTGCTGAAAGAATGTAATCGGTCAGACTCCATACAGGCTCGTCAATGCCGTCACAGTGGTGGAGCAGTTGGGATGGCAACCGAAGAAAAGGCATCCCACTCAGCATTAGCAAAGGCTCACATGGGAGGGCGTCCAGGCAAATAATGCTGAAGAAAAGGTAAGACAATCAGAAAATGATTGTGTTGCACAAATCACCATGAACTCCTCATTGAACAGATGAGCTAAGAAGGGAAGATCAATGGCCAAAAAAGTTCCACATGCCACACTAAAGCGTTTGTGTGCTCCAGTGTAAGTCCTGCCAGCAGGCCTTCAACAATCCTGCATCAAACAGCGGTCATAGTGGCACCAAATAGAGAGTTACGGGTGTAAAAATCCACAAGGAGAAGGGAGGAAGCTTCCAAAGGAGAGCAAGAAGAGCAGGAAACATAGGAGGGAGGAGATGACAACTGCATATTGTTACTGCTGAGTCTAAATGGGTCTGAAAGGTCACTGCTTCCAGCACAGTATGAAGAGGCACCCAGGAACCGAACCGACTGACAGACAGACAGACACCACAGGATGCTTGCAAAGGACCAACCCAGTTCTGGCAGAAGGCCTGGAAACCACAAAGAGTCAGCAAATGAGTATCCACAGAACGAGATTCCTGCAGTACAACACAAGCTACAGAATAGAGAGGAGGAAGAAGAGACTGCAATTCTGAAAGTTGATGATAGTAACTATTACAGTTCCACTGGAGAGTAGTACAAGAGGCTAGATGGTGGTCAAACAGGCCAGAATCGATCATTGTGCCGAGTCAGTGTCTGTCACCAGTAAGGATAGACGACATCCATGAGATGGCAGCACTGTACGCTGCACAGAACTTGAGTGACAGTGATGAGCCTGAGGACTGTTTTTGATACTTAAAATGGTGATGTTTCCATTACAAGAACAGCATGTAAACATTAGTTTTCTCCATTTGCACAGTGTGACATCTATTGAAATTCATTGCCAGTTGAATGAGTCACTTGTCCAATGATGAAAATTTTTGGCCAACGTATATACAATAGAAATGCCAGTCCCACACTGATAACTTTTAATACCCAGATTTTACAAGAAATACTCTGGTATATCTTTCATTCCTGACATTCTAGCATGTGATAAAAGTTAGCTATGTGCTCTATAACACACTGTAACAGTAGGAAGTATCGACACGAGAGAGAGAGAGAGAGAGAGAGAGAGAGAGAGAGATACCTGTGATTGTGTATCTACATATCCAGGTATTTCATACACTCCAGTGCTCACACTTCGATCGGTTTCAGGCTCATCATCTACATAACTCAATGTACGGCTTGCTGAGAGAGGTGAGAAGTGAGGTCTTTCTTCAGTGCGATCAATAAATCCACCCTCACTGAAAAAAATTATATTCAGTTTTTAATGTCTGAATCATATTTTCCTATTCTACTTCCATGATCAAAGGTACTTACTCATCTGAAGGGTGGGAGGCTTCACCCCACGCCCTGCGCGGTTCTCTAGCACCCAAAGAGGTTACTTTGTTATCGTATGAACGAGAAGGTCGTGTAGAAGGAATAAGTTTTGATTTCTCTTCAGCAATTACTGGCACAGGGACTGTTTGGCGAATAAGCCGCTTGCTGGGAGAAGACCTGCAACAGTACGTAATATCTCAATTTTCAAGTGACAAAAATTCTACAGTGTCTAAGGGCCACTGCAAGAGTGTGGCATTGTTCTTGTTAATACAGAGGCATATTACTGAATGGAGTACAGTTTTATCAAAAAATTTATTAAAATTTGGAAATAGTGAAGGAAAACAATGTACAAAAGTGAGAAGAGGACTCCAATCAACTGCAGACAATTGGTGGGTGTGTCACAGGCACAGAAGGCTCACATGAAGACCCTCTTTAAGCTTTTGTTTTCCTAATAACTTTAGTCACACACACCTATCTTTTTCTTTTTAAGTGACAACACTATTAAAACAAACAGCTATCATAAAACAACTGCAACAATAAAACCAGCAAAAACTCTCTCACTTTCATACAGAAATGGCTCTATGTGAACATTTAAAATCACAACAAAAAGCATAAAACATGTTATTACTGCACCTGATAAAATGTCTTTCAAGCCTGGCTCTGTGTCTTCCTTCTTCTATTGTCTGGAATTCTGTGCGGCCAGAATATGTGAATTTAGAGCCAAGAGATAGGTGAAACCTTCTGGTTCGAGTCTGTGGTGAATGCAGCCTAAAGAATGTGTGATACTCAACACACGATTTCCATAAATTTTTTGATGATCGGTACGTTGTCATATTGAAACCCAACAGGGTATCATAATCCTCAGACTGTAACAAAGATGACATTAAATAGTAAAATATGCCTTTTTCTTTACGATACTATTTCACTAATTATTAACTAATAGAAACAAATTTCCCGTGTTTATATAAAGGCACTACTTTTTTTAAAAATTACAAATGACTTACTGGCTCCCTTCGAAGTTGGATGAAGAATTGCTTCCGTTTGAAAGATATCTTAACTATCTTGGACCATGAAAAAATGTTAATTCTTATTCCATTGTGGAACACTACAAGTCCTAAAGATGTGACTCCAAGCTGTATATCTTTATTTGTTGAATCCTGTGTACACCATCAAAAAGCAGTCAGAGACAGGATATAAAAGCAGATTTATTAATACATCTAATATATTTCTTATTCGAAACACTATTACACACAAAAACAAATATGTAACTTCTTCACAGATGAACCTGAGAGTGTGCTAAATCTATATTAGAAAAGATCATTTATTGATGTATATCATTATGGTACACAATTAGTAAAATATCAAAGTTTAATCAAACGAGCAAGGACAATTAACAGTAATAGCACAAAATATTTTGAAAATACTTCACAAGAGACAGACTTGGGCATCGTAAACAAAAAATAAATAAGTACCACCACCACCAACAACAACAACCACCTCGATGTAATGCGCGATAAATTCCTGAAATTATCTGACTCCTGCCTAAACCAGATGACAATGACATCTGCAAGGTCTCTAAACTTTAACTGAAGTTTCATAGTACGTAAGTTTTCAAACAAAACATGACACAAAAACTTCTTGGAACACATGCTTTGTTTAAAAACACGTTAAAATGGAACTACACCCTAATCTCTCCGAGATACAAGAAAATCCAACATCCTCCTGGCCATCAGTCTACAACTTTCATGATATGAGCAGTCACGAGTTTAAAAAAAATCACTTTTTTCCCAAACCCCTGAGGATTAAAGAACAGACATTTATATATAATTTGTATTTAAGAAATCTACTCCACATGTGTATTAGTGAAAAATGTATGCAATCATGTGCAAATCTTAACAAGTGTTCTGAAAAATGACACACACCATCTGTCTTCAAGACTCTTGGAACATACAGGTACATTAATGACATATGAGAAATGTCAACCAACTACTCTTCATTCAATTTTAGGAAATCCAAGAGGTAAATAAGTCAGCAGCTTTAAATGTTCTTGATTATTGCAAACATTTTTACATATTCCATCTTTTACACCTGCACAACGGAACTGGCACTAAACCCAAGCTTTTTGTGAGCCACCAAATGACACTGATATGATACAAAAATAATGCCTGATTGTGCACGTTAAACATTCTCTGCTAGTACGACTGTTAGTGTGAAGGAACACCAATTTTCCATCCAGTTGCTCAGCCAATTCTCTAACAGACTTGGGAAAAAAAACTCAATTTTATATAAATGTATTTTTAAGTTTCCCCTATGAATTCATCAGTTTCAGTTGAAAACCATCCAACCATTGTCAAGGAATGTTGATGATAATTCAGGACTGAGCACACGTCTGAGATAGCAAGAATAAGGAAGGAAATAAGATCCTTTCTTTTCAGTGGAACTATCCTGACATTTCAACTGATTCAACACAAAACACCACACACAAGCTCACAGTGATGCTCAGGCAGAGTTTTTAACCCAGCTTTTCCTGAATGCTACTCCAACATGCTAACCAATGTCCTACCTCACTCAGTATCAAAAAACAAAATAATTATGTCCTAACTGCACGTTCCTTATGAAAAATATCAAGCCTGTATATTCTGGCCAGTTCAGTAGTACAGAATCCCAAAGATCTTAATGCTTTCATTACAGGAGCAATATGGTATTTCACCATTTGAGAGAATCACTACAGGGAATAAAAAACTGGCCTTAGAAAGTGGAATCAAATAGTGACAGCTTCATCAATTGCTACAGACAGCTCCCACCAACCAAAAGAAATCTGGTTTTCTTTCTTTCTTTCACTGACTGCTGTATCTGCATCACAGTAGAACATGACAGTACATTTCCTCAAGAAAATGAAAGTGAATTCGATGTCTTCAATATTATACTTACTCTAGCACGATGCAAGTCCACACCATACATATCCATCCTCTTTGCATGTTCAAGGAAGTTGAATTCAGCATCGGCTGGTGACTGGCGCCTTGTGGAGAAACACAGTAAGCATTATAAAAATTGTGATAAAAACATAGCACTAAAAACAAGACTGGCTTTAAAAAATTGTAAAACACTGAGAAATAATGACAGTAATAGTAAGTATAAGAGACTCTGATGAACTTTTAGGCGAAAGTAAACCTCTTATACAAACATCAACACTTATTTTGCGTATAATGATAATCACTTTTTTTGAGGGAAGGAAAACAAAGTACCAACCAGCAAACAACAAATCTGAGTATGAACCATCAACACTTTCACATAAAATATATCAAATTCAATTGATGCATTGTTTCTTCACGCACAGCCCTCCTCCCCCTTAAGTGTGGGGTACTTGGGAATATAAGCATACATGAACCTAACTTGACATCCGGCTCTTTTGTGGATAATTGGTTGCAGCACCAGAGAAGCCATAGTTATGGTCCCGAGCACAACCCATACTGAGCAATTGGATGTAGAGCTTGTAGTTGAGACCTGCATGGATGTGTAGAGGCATTGTGTAACCATGGTTGTCATATGCTATCCAAAGGTGGTGACAGCATAGTGGTTCACTCCCTCAATTGACACCTTGCTGCATTTAGCATTTTGCAAGGCGTGTAACACATTGTTTCCATATTGCAACACTTGGAAAGGTCCAGCGTATCAGGGGTGACAAGGGGCCCAAACTAAATCCGTGTAGAGCACGACACAGGAGCAGTCCACCAATGCTCTGCATGAAAAAACTGCATGTTCATCAAGGTGCAAAGCATGTGGCTATTGGTGCTTTGTGACATGTTTCTAAATTTGCTGTATCAATGGTGGTAGTTCCACCTGATCTGGCAATGGTGCAGGTGTGAGGTAGTCAGCCAGAATCCTCAGTGGCTTCCCACAAACCATTTCAGCCAACAATGAATCACATGTCAGATTTATAAGCCATCTGTAGTCCTGAAAGGACCAGAGGTAGTGCTTCCATCCAGTTCTCTTGATGACACTTGTGAGTGCCCTTTAAAGTTCCATACCATCTTCAACCATCCCACCGCTGACAGGATGATAACTTTTGGTGAGGTGGCACTGCAAACTGCACAGCTTATATATATTTGTTAGAAATGGTCTATTTTTCACCTCACTAGGGTGTATTGTGGAAGTAAAATATTATTTTATACAAGAACCCATTGAGATCCCATCTTGAAATTTTGCATGCATGTAGTCAGACTGGACAACACATATAATTTTTATAAAGAAATCCAAGGGTACATATTTTGGAAATTTCAGAACATGTTTTTTTTGGAATAGTTTAAAATTCTCAGATTTGGGTAGCAGTCATGTTACATATCAAATTGAAGGGAATTTTTAGAGGAAAACAATGGTGCAATTTTGAGCTCTCTAGGTTGTATAGTATTTGAGCTACAGCATTTTAAAACAATCATTGATTGATCAAAAACAGAGATTTTTTTATTTTTAAACTCAAAAGCCAAAGATTAGAAAATTTTGAAATCTCAAATTTAAACTAGTGTTAGTGGGTACATTACCTGAAAAAAAAAAAAATTCATCCAAATCTATGGGGTCATGGTTCAAATCGTGCAGTACAATTGGTTGATTTGACATGGAATGACCCATGTGTTTGCAACAAATGCCAGAGGTAGTAATGGTCGAGTTATATGACCAGGTGCTATACTGTTATAAATGGTTTATTTGCCACTGTCCTGCTGTCAGTAACCAGTTGTGGGAGTACACTCCTTTCCCTGGTGGTGCTGTTTGTAGGTGTGGCAATCTGTCACACCTAATCCAAACTGGTCTCAGTATTTGAGTAACGGCATGGCTTTGTGCACTTCGCAGCTTGGGATATAAAACATCTATGATACCAGAAGATGTTAGTCAAGTTAGCTCAGTACTTGCTGCAATCTTGAACATCGTGAATGTGACCTTTTATTAGGGCCAGTCAGCAGCTGCAACACCTGAAAATGCTTGGTCATCATCTCACCCATGACACACAGACTTCTGATTTCTTTGGATAATCTCACCGAGTGTTGGTACAAGGCGACAGTGCACTGAGCAGTCATGTCTTTGGGTGAGCACGGTGTTTGTGAGCTGTGTTTAGCTGAAACATTGGCAGCTGCCACTGAACCGCAGTCACCATAGCAGTGGAATCTAGCACTGCACACAGCCTATCGACAACTTGCAATAACTTATGCAAACATTGTCCTCCATGCACAATCGAAGCTAGCTGTATCTGTGGAGGCAGCTGCTGGTGCCAGACATGTAACAACAAGTCATCAGAAACCACACTACTGTCAACCATAGCAGGTAAATGTCTTCAAAATTCCAATGGGATTTTGCCATCACATTTTTCATGGTACAGCATGTTTTTAAGCTTTTAGTCAGGGAGTTTAGTGTAATGAGCCACTAAATACGTTCTCTGAGAGTATGGTAGACTCATTGTTGAGTGGGTGCAAAATAATGTCCAAAGCTAAAGTGGTCACTCACTGGTCCAAGTTGCTGTGTACCATATTTACTTGAATCTAAGCCGCACTCGAATCTAAGCCGCACCTGAAAAATGAGACTCAAAATCAAGGGAAAAATTTTCCCGAATCTAAGCCGCACCTGAAATTTGAGACTCGAAATTCAAGCGGAGGGATAAGTTTTAGGCCACACCTCCAAATCGAAACAAAGTTGGTCCATACAGTAGTTTGGTTCGAGTCTTAAGCTTAGCAGTTAAGCTTTACCAGGTAGCCACTGCTATGCGTCAGACGCTCCGTCCGTATTTATATGGGTACCCTTCCTTTTTCACGTGCTTCGTCTGGTTTACATTGATTGCTTATTTTTCTTTGATCTGACAAGTGCCGTTCTCTGTGTTATAGATGTTTACGTCACTCTAAGCCGAAAATGCATTTCTGTACTGTGTCATGCATTGTTTGTCGCATTCTGATAATGAGTGTTTACAGCCTGTCGCCGCTCGTGGCATGGCTTGCTTTTGTGCGCGCTACCGCCGCTTACAATTTTTTTTTTTAAAAAAAGAGAGGAATCGTCTCATTAGCGAAACAATGGCAAGAGACTTATTTGTTGTTACTTACACTGCTGCTTTCTTTGATAATGATCAACAAGTAATAGGCTGTGTATGATAGAAGATGTTCTGAACGAGAGTTAAGCGAAAATTTTTCTCCGTTGAAAATCTTTGCAGACGCCTCTTTAGTGTATTATCTTCTGCACAGAAATTAGAGTCATCTTAGATTTAAAAATCTAGTCAATTGCCGTGCTTCAATTCTGACTGTATCACTATTAGGCATAAGAATAATACGAATATAATAATATAGTTTTGTAGTTTATTAGGCAGACAGGATTTAAATGAGATAGCAGCAAACACGAAAGAATACATGGCAAAATGTTTATATTCGTATTATTCTTATGGTGAAGAGAATACTGCGTGTGATTCACAGTTCATAAAAGTTCCTATTAGCAACCATCTCTTCTCACAGGTAGGAAAAAATTCAGAATGTAGAGTTGGCCATATTGACGAACATCCCAAACAGTCTTGCCAGTCGGATTTTCGTAGTACATTGAAATGCTGCTACATTCGAAGATGAACAATACGGAATTTGTATTTACTTTGTTGGATAATGTATGAAAATGCAGTGGTCGAAGCTCGGGGCAGAGAAAAAAAGCTCGTCTTCCACCTTTTTTAAAAATTTTTTTTACTGACGCAGAGGTTTTGGCGCCAGTATTTATCTTTGTGCCTGCAAAGCATGCCTGTGTAACGCTACATATATTCGACGGCAGAAGTTAGTTGTGGCGGCACCTACCAACATTTTTCAGAACTTTTGCTTACTTTGCATTCGATTCTAAGCCGCAGGCGGTTTTTTGGATTACAAAAATTGGAAAAAAAGTGCAGCTTAGATTCGAGTAAATACAGTAAATTACTCGTGGTCTGCAGTAGCCTGTTATGTGCGAAAATGCTTTCCAGAACCACAAACCGTATTTCAGATTGTGCAGGCATAAACAACATGGCTGACAAGGAAGAACCACACAAGTCTGTGGGTGGTAAGTCTGACATGAGTGGTCACAATGTGGATGAGAACATTGGAACCAATAACCTAGTTATGTCTATATTTGATGTCGCTTTTCGGCATAGCAGGGTTACCCAACACGGATGATTGTATTTGGTTCGAGTTCGGATTTACTGATTACACTGAGTTCATTGATTGCTGTACAGTCGAAAGAAGCTTCTAAATCTCTCTCTCTTGCTGCATTTTGCTGCCAATGGTGTGAAACAGTTTATGCATGTCCTCCATGTCAAAATCTCATTTCACAGGACACAGAAAATACTTGTATACCGTGAAATTAATCTTCTATCGGTGTCACCAATTATGTAGGCATAATTAATACCTGTATACAAATATCATTGCTAATTCTGTAATATTTGTAACTTCGTGGCGTATTAACACATTTCTTCCCTTTCCTCAGTATAAGTGATCATCATAATGATGGGAATAAAGGGAAGAAATGTGTTGACACGCCACGAAGTTACAAATATCCTGATACCGATACCTTCCTTGTAAGTTTAAAATGGGGAAAAAAGAGAATCCATGACACACACACACACACACACACACACACAGAGAGAGAGAGAGAGAGAGGGGGGGGGGGGGGGGGGGGGGGGAGTGGAAAGTAAGATCAGGCTCACCAAAAAAACATTGAAGGCAATTAAAAATTTGTGAGGTTCAGCATCAATGCCATATACAAGGTGATAAAAACATACAGAGATTTGCACTAATACAAACCCCCCCCCCCCCCTCCGCAACCCCCACCTCCCTAAAAAAAAAAAAAAAAAAAAAAAAAAAGAGACGCCAAGGACATGGTGAAAGACATTAAAGTCACCTTGTAGACAAGTATTATGTTAGATGTTAGGTCAGGAATTTCTTTTACTGCACTTACATGTGTTGCCATTAATCTCAAATGACATCATAATGGCCCATTTGTCAAAACAACATTTTTAGTGAATCACAGGAAAACAATAACAGTTCCATTACTGAAATTACATCACATTTATGTGTTTACAAACTTCAGGAAGGATACAGAATTGCTTCAGCATGTCTCATAATAAACTGCTCGTACAGAGAGATTTCAAACAGGGCTGTAGACCCACATTCTTGTATGTAGTCCAATGTATTTACTGAGTAATCAAAATATTAACCCAGCAAAATGAAGTTCTCATTAGAATGATGATACCACACTGGTAGCTGTAATTCCAACGAACTATTATGCTGAAGAATTTAGACAGAAAATTTCATTAACAACCCGAAGGTTATGGTGCTTTATCTGGTTTTCACGCAAATTCTACATCCATAGTGTCATGGAAGAACTCCAATGGTGTATGGACTGAAGAACAGGAGCTAGTGGCAAAGTAAAGCTTTAAGACTGTCTTAAGCATGCAGCTCAACTGAAAAGAGCTCTACCACAACAAATATGTTTTCATAATAGTTTCCCTCCATCAAACAGTTCCACATTTTCTCATATTTTCTATGCTTCAGCTCATGATGATCACTTTTAGATGGAACAGCACATGTTGCTGCAAAGCAGGAGAATCATCATGCTGCTGCAAAACAGGAATATCATTATGAAGACACCATTTTCCGCATGATGCCATATCTTCCGTGGAGTTTTGAAAGGTTAATTGGGAACTTATAGGGGCTACTGTTTGCAAACACCTCAATAGGTAGAAACAATACATATGATTAAACATTCTTTAACACATTTATCAAAATGTAATGGTATTAATCTATGATGCAACTAAATTATGGGCAACAAAATCATACACAAAGACATCCTCGCTTTGAAGCATTTGGCTAATTCAACTACAGAATTAAAAATTTGACCAGCATTTACCAACACAGAACTGAACAAATGAATGGAATTTCTGAAATTTTCGAATCATGAAATCCTTCCTCCCTCTCTCTCTCTCTCTCTCTCTCTCTCTCTCTCTCTCTTTCTTTCTGTGTGTGTGTGTGTGTGTGTGTGTGTGTGTGTGTGTGTGTGTGTGTGTGTGTGTATGCGCGCGCATTTTATACTGGTTGTGCTTACTTTTATACAGTGTCCGAAACAACAGAAATTGAATTTTAAATTATTTCACTAGTGTTTTGAAAAAAACTGGTAATTACATAATTTCCAGATGCGGTTGACACATGTGATAAAGATTAGCAAATTCTATGATACAGAATTTCGAAGTCAATGAGAAGATTGTGAACAGAGGATACTGGAGAGGCTATTTCAGAAGGAGTAATATGAACATCAACAAAAGCAAAACGAGGATAATGGAATGTAGTCAAATTAAGTCGGGTGATGCTGAGGGAATTAGATTAGGAAATGAGACACTTAAAGTAGTAAAGGAGTTTTGCTATTTAGGGAGTAAAATAACCGATGATGGTCGAAGTAGAGAGGATATAAAATGTAGACTGGCAATGGCAAGGAAAGAATTTCTCAAGAAGAGGAATTTGTTAACATCGAGTATAGATTTAAGTGTCAGGAAGTCGTTTCTGAAAGTATTTGTATGGAGTGTAGCCATGTATGGAAGTGAAACATGGACGATAACTAGTTTGGACAAGAAGAGAATAGAAGCTTTCGAAATGTGGTGCTACAGAAGAATGCTGAAGATAAGGTGGGTAGATCACGTAACTAATGAGGTGGTATTGAATAGGATTGGGGAGAACAGAAGTTTGTGGCACAACTTGACTAGAAGAAGGGATCGGTTGGTAGGACATGTTTTGAGGCATCAAGGGATCACAAATTTAGCATTGGAGTGCAGTGTGGAGGGTAAAAATCGTAGAGGGAGACCAAGAGATGAATACACTAAGCAGATTCAGAAGGATGTAGGTTGCAGTAGATACTGGGAGATGATGAAGCTTGCACAGGATAGAGTAGCATGGAGAGCTGCATCAAACCAGTCTCAGGACTGAAGACCACAACAACAACAACAACAACAATCACAATGCATAAGATTAATTGCGTAAACTGCACTTGCAGTGTCGGCATCTCTTGCATTGTGTGCTGGTGGAAATTTGCTGATGCTGCTTGAAAGCAATCAGGTGACAGTGTATGGTAGCCAATGAGAACTGCCGAATCTAATGATTTTTGGCAGAAAATATGAATCTATTACATTTGTTCTCAGACCAAGAGTATGACTTACTGATCCGTTTATTATGACTTTTATCATACTATTTTGTACATAGTATAGTCACAAGTAAAACAAGTACACAGTTAATATTTAAGAATATTCAAAACAATTTTTTACTAAAGAAAAGCTCTTATGAATTAATGGGATTCACAGTGAAAGAAGACTCTCCAAGCTGCTTTCACAATTTTGTAGTCCTATAGTGGGAACACTACTTGTTTTGCACCATTACAGGTACACCCTCAGGTGAAGCACTGTTAATTAAAATTAATTTTCTAAATAAGGTTTTATAAAAATGAAAATAATTTAATAAAATTTCTTAAGAATATTTGTCAAACATGCATTACCTAAACAAGTTTTTAATTTTTTTAAAAAACGTTCACTCACATGATAGCCTTCAAAAAATCAGAAGATAAGATGTCTCATAATTGTTGTAAATCGAAAATTGTAATCCATTATAGGCTGTCATTAATGGTAAAATTGGCATTAACCATCAGCAGGTGAATGTCAGACTGGACACACACAGCCACAAGATCTAGCATAAAAAATAATTGCAGCCATTAAAATTTAGGGCTGAAGCACGTAAAAAAAATTTTGAACAATGTTTATGGTCTGTGAAGTTTATGATTTCTTCAAAAGTAAATAGTACCACCTACCCAAAGTACTAAATCATTGAAGGATCACTCACAATTAAGCAAATGTGAGAATGGCGACAGTTTGTCATGCCAAAGCTATGGATCGGTAACTGGCAGCGGTGTACAAGCAGCTCATATTGGCAAATAATTTATACCAAGTTTGAAAACACAAATCATGCAATTTCAAAATATGAACATCAATGAACCTATGGTAAAGAAGTAGTTGCAGTATATGTGGCCAACCAATATCATGACCTACTGGTTCCATGTCTGCAAGAACAAACACCTGTTTTAGGAATGTGTTTAATTATTTTTTGCTTTTATCAAGGTATCTCTGCAAAAGACCCTTGGTTAGTAATGTCACTTTCATTTTTTGGCACTTGCCATAGGTCTACCATAACTGTCAGCCAGATATACTGCACTGGTAGCTTGCCAAAGATTTGCTCCTTTTCATATTTTTTCATTACAGATAATCACATGATTTGTGGTGTCAGACTCTGAATAAATGTTTGCCAATGTGAGCTTCTATAACAACACCAATTACCAGTCCCTTGCAATAGCACAACAAACCACCCCATTTTCATTTCTGCTTAATGATCCTTAATTGCTTTTGTATTTTTGGTAAATGTTATTATTTACTTCTGTAAAACCCAGAAAAATTACATACCAAAAACACTGTAAAATTTTTTTTTACATACTTAAGCAATAAATTTTTATGCCTGTAATTATTTTTTATATTACGTCTTGTCATCTCATGTTGGCATTCACCAACTGGTGGTTACAGTAACCTATGATGGATTAAAACTTTTTATTTACAAATGAACTATGGGACACCGTAACTTCCCAACTGGTTAAGGACTATCATGTGAGTAAAATTAAAAAATTCAAAAAATGCATGTTTAACAAAAAAATTTTGAAAGTTTACAAAAAAATTCCTTTTATAAAATCTTATTTTAAAAACTGCATTTTAATTAACAGTGGACCACCTGAGGATGCACTTTTAACGGAGCAAAACTGGTAATGTTCCCACTAAAGGGTTACAGAGCAGCTAAAGCGGTTCGAATCCTATTAATTCACATGACCTTTTTAGTAAAAAATAGTTTTGAAGATTCTTAAATATTAAAAGGATGAATTTTAAAGTTTTTTATTGATTTTAATATTTATTTGGCAAATGGAAAAAAACTAGATGTGCTGACAGACTGAGCTGTAGCTACACTCAAAGCCATTATGTTAGAATGTGACAGTCTGCTCCAGTCAGCGAAGCTAACGAATTTGAATGGAAGGAAATTAGATGTGCTGACATACCTAGGTTAGATTGGAATGTGACGATTTTCTTGCAAGATGGTGAAGTCAACGAACTCAAAATGAAAATATGATTGTCATAATAGACTGATGTTTAGTGTAGCCCAAGATGTACATTCGTCATTGCAAAATCCTATTTGTATGTCTTACTTCTGATTTTGCCAAAATTTGCGACAGTGGGATTAAATTCTAACCTACTAGAATAAAATATCAGCTAATTTTATTTATGAACCATCGAAAATTATGAACAGGCATTTTGAACTGCTAGCAACAACTGACACAATTCTTCGTATTCTGTTCTCATTGTTCATCATATGAGTTGTTAACCTCAGCATGCAATGCACCTGCCACCAACATCACAAGCACACTTCTACTAATAAATTAAGTTCTGTAGCGCCTCAAGACTAAAACACTCCATTTTTAAAGGTTCACTTTGATGATAATATGCTGAAAACTTGCATTTACGTACTTGTGTAATTTATGTAGCTCTGTGATTTTCTTTTCCATCTCTTCTGTTTGACCAGGTATCAACTGTAGCCCAGAAAGATATCCAGGAAGGTGTTCATCAGGTTGATAGTCGCCCAGCTCAGCTGCAAAAAGCATAAAATCATTCTTGAGTGTGTCTCCAGAATAGGAAGTAGCGAAGTTAGTTAGTTAGTTTCATGTTAAATGGTTCCTTTGCACAACAAATCATTATGATGTGGAGTGAGTCATTTTATGTGCACGATGGAAATTAATTTTTTAATGCTGCTCTATACTGAGCATTTATATGCAAGTTAGTAATTCCTACCTACAGCCTTTGTTTCACAGTAAGAGGAAAAATAGCTGTGAACTATACAGACTGCCTGAATACGACATTAATTTATTACCCACAATATACCCTCACCTTCATTATAGCTGTTGATCTGTGAAGCAACCCACCTTGGTGGTCAAATTATGAATAGCAGCTTGACATTTCGTTAAAAGAACAAGATGTAGTTGTAGCAGCTAGCAACTGAAATTATCTAACTTGGCAAAAAGAAAATGTAATAAGAGAAATTTCTGATGTTCAGACAGAAAAACTGGGAAATAATAAAATATCCCGAAACTGTAATGCAGCTGTCCAACACCTCTCTTATTTCACGAGTAGTGCCCTATGCTCAGAACTACAGTCCATCCTGTATTTTCCATTGGTTTACTTTCATTAAGGAAGTACACCATTTTCCATCATCTCTATTACATTCTGGTCATTACTGTCCTACTTACCTGTATAAGACACTAAATGTCACATTAAACAAGATTCTTACTGGAATCTGAGCTTAATCACTTAAATCTCACATTATGCCAGGCCAAAGCAAAACTAATGACAGTTGCCTACAGAAAATGTAGTCCGACTGCAATCAGCAGTACACAACATTTAAATTTTGCTTTTATGTGCATAAAATTGTCATGGAATCATAAAAATGTTAGACAAATGCACACCTTAAAGACAACCATATTTTGGTAGTCCTGCAACAGTACCAGGTTTTGACTACCTCAGTGTGGTCTGGAGCCAACACAAGTAATGGTATCACAAAGACTCATCTGAACACTGCACGAGTGTATCACTGAATACACTGGTATCATTGGATACACTGGGAGTGTGTTCAACAGTTAGTCAAGCTCAGCTCACTTGTGAATGACATCTAATTCCATGTTATAGGTAGACACACTGCATAAACTAAATGAAATAGATGTATGTAGAGATTATATGACATTTTCTGTGACTTGATTGAGCACCTCTTGGTGGCTATGAAGCAGGCAGCATTATTGGGTCACTGAAAGTAAACTTGTAAGAACAATACAATAATCAGCCAGTTGGCCAACATCAACATCATAAATATATCGGGTTTGTTAGAAATGCAATTTTATCTCCTTTCGACTCCTGTTGATAAGGTTATCAACTTTAAACTATCCACCACCATGCAATAGTTTGTTATGTATAAATTTTAAGATCCTGCTAGCCCATATTTGATGTAAATTAACTGAACTGTGTAAAATTTACTTAATATCTACAGTAAAATAGTACACAGCCTCCTGTTGCCAACAGTTTCAATTAGTATTGGCCAAAAGGAAGCCACTGTGAACATCATCCTCCATACAGTTTACATCTTACCCCGTAAGACTTTTCTTTTCACCTATCTGAAATTAGAGCTCTTAGACAACTGTTTTGTATCAGTCTAATAGAGGCAGATGCATTTCTGACGACAGACTGACAAAATCCAGTCTTTACAATGGTTTGATGCAGCCTGCCACAGATTCCTTTTCTACACCAACCTCCATCTCAGAATAGCACCCAGTGTCCTCAGCAACCAGCCACAAGTACAGTTTAAAAAAGTCTGCTTTATTCAACTCCTACCGGTTTCAAATTTTTACAGACCCACCTTCAAGTGGCTTCTTACAGTTTACCTATCTTTCCAACTGGAGTCGTCTTTTGTGTTGGTTACTGGTGTGATGCACTAAGATAAAAGATTTTTCATTCACAATACAGTAAAGTTATGGTACCTTTTTTCTACCTTCATAGAATCATTTCATGAATGTTTCCATGAAGATAAAAAACCCTAACTTTATAGTATTGTGAATGAAAAATCTTTTGTTTGTCTAGTGCACCACACCAGTAACTAGTACTTATACTCTAAATTAATTTCAAAATGTCCAGTGTTTGATTTAAAATTCCCACCAGTCTTAAAAATAGCCATATATTCAATGCTGCAGGAAACCTATCTCTGTCTGGCAACACTGGATTCAACTGGTAGCAGCAGTGCACCAATACAATGAACGCGAGTTGCGGGGATTCATAAGTTTGCTAACACTGTTTGCCTCCTGCCCCAATGTCACAAACCCAAAAGTTATTCATATGATTTGGGTTTAAATTAAAAGTAATGGCATATGCAGAAGAATATGGAAACAGAGCAGCTGAGTGGCATTTCGGCCCTCCACCAACAGAAAAAACCATTTGCGATTGGTGTACTACCAAAGAAGAAGAAGAAGAAGAAGAAGAAGAAGAAGAAAATGAAGACCAAATGTGTAAACACAGGGCTGAATGCAAAATGCCAAAACTAAAAGATGACATATGCCTCTGTATATGTCTGCTTGTGTCTGTATATATATATATATATATATATATATATATATATATATATATATATATATATGTGTGTGTGTGTGTGCACGCACGCGCGCGCGCGCGCGAGCGAGAGTGTATACCTGTCTTTTTCCCCCCTAAGGTAAGTCTTTCCGCTCCCGGGATTGGAATGACTCCTTACCCTCTCCCTTAAAACCCAAATCCTTTCGTCTTTCCCTCTCCTTCCCTCTTTCCTGACGAAGCAACCGCTGGTTGCGAAAGCTAGAATTTTGTGTGTATGTTTGTGTTTGTTTGTGTGTCTATCGACGTGCCAGCACTTTCGTTTGGTAAGTCACATCATCTTTGTTTTTAAATATAGATGACATATTGAAGTGGATTAGAGGCCACTGTCAAAATGGCATTAGAATTACTATAAAAAGATTCAAATACACACTCATAACCTAGTGCTGCAGTGTCATGGACTTAACATGCAAATCAGAACTAATATATCTCACAAAATGCCACAAGGGTATGAAGAGAAAATATTATTTTTCCATTGCTTTATTATTCAGCATCGAAAGAAAACCAGTGTCTAACTAAGACAAATAGCGAATATGAACAAAATTCCTCCGACATTCGATGCACCAAGTAACAGAACTGTTGCCGTGAAAGGTGATAAAACTGTAACTATAATAAGTGAATATGAAAAACAATGCACTACACTGTTGTCCTTTCATGTTGTGCTAACTATACTACACTTAACCAATGATCATTTTCAAGTACAAAACAATGCCAAAACCTTCTGAAATACTGCCAGGTGGTGGTGTTCTTCATGTACATGACAACGGTTTGGAAGGACAAGGGTGGTATGAAATTATGGATTAACAGAGTGTTTGTGACAAGGAAAGGTGCTTTACTGGAGAAGAGTTCTCTTCTTGTGCTGGATCAGTTTAGTAGTCATCTGAAAAATTCTGTGAATGAGAAATTGAGACAGGAAAGTACAGAGCTTGCTGTTATTCTGGGAGGACTTACTCCACAGTTGCAACCTCTTGATGTCTCGATAAATAAACAATTTAAAGGTTATATGAGAGCCGAATGGAACATATGGATGAAACCCAACATGAAATCAAACTGAAGGCAGCTTTAAAACAATCTACTATCAAAAAACAAAATTAATTATTGACAGTATAATGTAAATGGTTAGACAAAAAATTCTACTCACCAAATGGTGGCACGAGAATACATACACAAGGTTTAATTTTTACAAGCTTTCGGAGCCATTGCCTCCTTCTGGTAGGAGAGCTAAAGGGAAAGACTGATTTTTGGAGACACTCTCCTCATCCTGTCCAGTAAGTCTCCCCTGACACGTGGTTCTGGGTGACTTATGAACTGTACCCCCTTTCCTCAACCTCTTCATTCCTTTTCCTTCTCCCTTCTTCCTTCTCCTTCAATTCTTCTGACAGGTGAAGCAGCCACTGGCTCTGAAAGCTTGTAAAAGTTAAACCTTCTTTTGTGTGCATTTCCTGCCGCCGCTTGGTGAGTAGATATTTTATCTTTCTATCTACTATCAGACAAATGTGTCGGTGGATAGTCAAGTCATCGCCAGGAGTGAGAGAGGCACTATTGCAAGATCTTCGAGAAGTGCGGCATATGTAATGCTCTCAATGACAGTGAAGACCATCTCACATACGAAATGGAAGAAGAAGTAGTTCAGATGAAAATTTTCAGGGACTTTAAAGAGTCAGTTTGGTTTTATAAATGAAGGTTTTTTTGGTCTGGCTTTGTAATCAAATAATGAAAATGGTAAAAATGTTAATTTTTTAAAAATTATTTAAAAGTTAAGGTGCGTCTTCTAGTCTGTAGCATCTTATAGTCCATAAAATATGGTGATCTTCTTTGGGGACACTATTTTTATTTCATTTAGTACATCATTCAGTTCACAATTAGGAAATGGTGTCTCTTTAATAGTTCCCTGTGATTTGGATTGTAAAAGATTCATGTTTGAAACCATAGATTCTGAAAGTACTCCAACCATTTAGGTAAAGAGATGGGCTTAATTTTCACATTCTCTTCTATGAATAATGGCTCAACAACTGTAGTCATTAGTAATGACTTAGTTTAGAACGTGTGTTCAATTCACTCTCTACCAACATTCATTAGTTGCCAAAGACAATAGAAATTAGTCTATTTCTTTTTATAATTGGTATATTTTTAAGACCAATTTCTTGATGACCTATCCTTTCTTCCTTATATTATTCCAATTTTCTGCTGTATACTGTAGGAGCATAACTTAGAATTAAATTTAATGCCTACCTGCAGTTATTGAATATTTAAATTCAAATGATCGCCTTTGCAATCAGATGTTTTTGACTGTTCCCTGTCCTCCCAATTCTTATTTATGAAAAGAGAAACAACACAAAGTTCTTGGAGGGAATCAATGGAAAGAAACCTTAGGATATCAATTAAGAGAAACATGACTGCCCTGACAAGGGAATAAGGAAACTGACAGTGTAAAATGCGAGTTTTTCGAGAATGCTTTTTCCATTAAATATGTAAAAGGGTAAGATAAACAGAAATAAGAACATAAGTTACAAGGAAAATATACTGAGAATCCTGAACAGTACAAATACACTGAAATTAAACCACGAATTTGGAAGTAGAAGGGAGACAATGAACATCGCCCTTGAACAACAGTACATATACTAAACAATTAACTATGGATTTGTGTGTTCGGGTGTAGGTAGTTCAGTTTCACTCCTCTTTTCTTTCTCCTCATCAACAAATTTAATAATGCTAACAACAAGCAAATATATCCTTACACGAGGACGATTTCTGCAATCACTGCACTGTAACGTAAGAGACTACTTTCAATTGAAGCATGCCTATACTTTATCAAGTAATAAACCTTTAATGTGGTAGACCCAACACTTGCATCTAGTCTACTGGCAGAAGTTGATGGGGCAAGCTGATACTAGAATGTAGTGTTTTATTTAAATTGCTATCTCACAGAAAATTATTTGTCAAAATTTAATGAAATTTCCATGAATTGTTAATAATAAATCTTTAGTATATTTAAAACAGGAAGGTAGATTTGAGTTTAAACTCCTGCCGACAGCGAGGTCATTGGAGCACAGTTAAGATTACGAAATGATCGAGAAGGAAATCATCCATGCCCTTTGCAAAGGAATCACCCAGTCATTTGCCTGGAGTAATTTTAGGAAACCACAGAAAACCTAACTCTTAATGGTCGGACAGGGATTTGAACCATCGTCCTCCCAAATGGGAGTTCGGTGTGCTAACCACTTTGCTCAGTTACACCTGAAACATATGTGATCACATAAAATGAACTAATGTGGTATGCCAGGCGATCAAAAAGTCAGTATAAATTTGAAAACTTAATAAACCACGAAATAATGTAGATAGAGAGGTAAAAAATGACACACATGCTTGGAATGACATGGGGTTTTATTGGCCTCCAAGTTCCCCAGACCTCAGTCATGCGATTATTGGCTTTGGGGTTACCTGAAGTCGCAAGTGTATTGTGATCGACCGACATCTCTAGGGATGCTGAAAGATAACATCCGACGCCAATGCCTCACCATGCTTTACAGTGCTGTTCACAACATTATTCCTTGACTACAGCTATTGTTGAGGAATGATGGTGGACATATTGAGCATTTCCTGTAAAGATCATCATATGTGCTTTGTCTTACTTTGTTATGCAAATTATTGCTATTCTGAGCAGATGAAGTGCCATCTGTCAGACATTTTTTGAACTTTTGTATTTTTTTGGTTCTAATAAAACCCCATGTCATTCCAAGCATGTGTGTCAATTTGTACCTCTCTATCTACATTATTCCATGATTTATTCAGTTTTCAAATTTATACTGACTTTTTGATCACTTGGTACTTGAAAGCAATCTTCAAAACAAAGTACTACACTGCAATCTCTTCTTGCAAGTTTCCAGCAGTTTGGGTACAACGAAAAGCTTGAAATTTATACATGCAAATTCATTCGCCTTTTCACTGGCTTGATACACAATGAAAGCATTGTGCTCTGTATTCTTTAGCAGCCTTCTAATTGTATTGATATGCCAATTTATAATTTTTTGTTTCTTTCCATGAAGAGAGTTTGCAGTTACTGATTTCTTTCAATTGGCTCACTTTACAACAAAGATCTTAACATAAATATCTCTCTGTACTGTGGTTCCAAGCCTGAAGAAAAAAGTTAGTTCCCACTGTGGCCGAGTCCTCATTTTGCTTTGTATTCCTATGGTTTGAGGTAAAGAGAGTACATTATACAAAGCCACATTAACACAAAGAAAAACAGTTTAAAATATGTTTTCAATATCTATCCATTTCCAAGTTTTAAAAAAACTCAATACATACACTATTTATCAATCAGGATGCCTACAAAAATTTATAGTACCAATGTTATAGAGATGAGGCTCTTTCCCCAACACACATTTTTTGTGGGCAGGTTTAGAGGCCTAACTAAATTTAGTCTCTTCTGTTGTTTAACACACTCATTCTCCATTCTTATTGCTACATTCTCTCTTTCTTACAATCTTTTATTCCTATGTATTGTCTGCACAATCCTAGGATCAACTTCGTAAGATGTATTGTGGATAAATTTATTTGCTCATTTATTTCTGCTCGCTAATCATCACTATTTCAACATTACATGACCATGTTGTTGTTGATATACAGCTATTCATTACTAGCTGAGAAACTAAATTAGTTTCAATTATCTATTGAACCAATCTTCATTTTCTACAACTATGGGATTTTTATTTAATTTTATGCACTGTTTGAATACTTAACCACTACTTAACTGCAATAACTTACACTGAACAATGTAACTGGCGAGAAGACATGCAGTGCTTGGTGGTAGCTGTAACCGTCCCTGAAGAATGTCCTGGCGAACTTGAAGAAAGAAATGGTAACGTGTGTACTCCTCCTGTAACTTGCTAGGATCTGATACGTAGAACTTAACACGAAAGTAGAAGTTTCCATCTGCAAGCAGTATGAAAATTCACATGAGAAAACTTGTCTAGTCAAGGGCAAACATCAAAGATTTACTACTTGTAATTATTAATATTTCTACTTGCAACAAAAGCCAATCATCTTTAGTGTCAACTAAATATGCAGCAACTAATAAAACCAATTTTTATATACATCCTCATGCCAGTCACTGTTTACCATCCTCGTAGTCACAGACAACAATAACCAAATCAGTCTAATACACTTACTAGAATGAGTACCAGTAGACCAAGGTGACATCATGTGAAACATTGACTTTGGAGCATTAGTACAAATGGTTCAAATGGCTCTGAGCACTATGGGACTCAACTGCTGTGGTCATAAGTCCCCTAGAACTTAGAACTACTTAAACCTAACTAACCTAAGGACAGCACACAACACCCAGCCATCACGAGGCAGAGAAAATCCCTGACCCCGCCGGGAATCGAACCCGGGAACCCGGGCGTGGGAAGCGAGAACGCTACCGCACGACCACGAGATGCGGGCAGCATTAGTACACATTGTCACTGTACAGCAACCAGTGTGTTACTTATGAGATGGTTTAGGAGGTGGTTTAGCACCAGATGAAACTTGACAAATAGGACCAAGACACTTTCTTACTCAAAATCTTGTCTAATTTCCTATTTTTGATGGATAATAAAATATTTCCGGTCGTAATTTCATTGATTTATTGAAGTCCAGGAACGGTATTTTTTGTGTCCTCTTAAGCCATTCACACTGGCTTGCTTCAATAAAATATTCTCAATTTACAGGCTGCACCATTTAAAAAAAAAAAAAACACCCTCGGGCTTTCGACAGCTGTCTCCACCATCAAATCAGGAATTGAAATTACTGACTGTCTAGATTAGCACAGTGTTTTGTTCACATAAATGTAAAGGCAGTGTCTGGAAGCTTCCAGAAAGGGCTGGAGTTGCGCAAGTTGGGCAGCTCTGAACATGTGCATTAAATGCTGAAACTCAGTCTCTAGACGGTCATTGTCAGAAATAATCTTTGCCCTTTGTACACAAGAAAGTGGTACTGAAAATGTTAGTACACAGGAGAAAGATTATTTCTGACGACAACCATCAAGAGTCTTAATTTCAGCATTTGAAGCACTTGTTCAGAGGAAATGGTTACAGCATGTGAGAAATTGTTAAAGCTTTTAAGTGCCAGCAATGAAAGATGCTTTGTGAGTCAACAGAAGAAGCCAAGCCAGCTGAATTTTTTCTATACTGTTGAACAAGATAGGGTGCATGCTGAAGATACAAGGACTGAGACCAGTGTTCTGACCTGCTTCCCAGATAAGAGATAAGTTACATCTCGTTAAAGACAACACAGCTCTTCAAGAGCCTGGCATGTGTGGTGTTTCTTGTGGATGTGGTAGTATTTATGGTAGTACTTACATAGGTCAAACCATTTGCACTGTTGTCTATCATTGTGCAGAGCATTCACGACATATCCGATAAAGTAACAACGCCTAGAAAATGGGCATAAAAACAATTTGGAAAAAAAAAAGGACTGAAACACTGTTATTAAAGAAGTTGCCAAAATTAGAATGAACAGCAACAATTTTAACAGAGACCAATGGTACACACTTAGTAGGGCATGGAGATGGGCTTTGGATATTGAGTGAAAGCAAAGACACAGGCTTGACACTTGCAGAGATGTAGGAGCATCAATTTCAAACATGGCACCGACTGCTCGCACCCCATGATGTCACTCAGTCCTGCAGTGGGAAAGAGCCACTAGGATGTGCCCAACTTGCCGTCCATGCATTTGCTGCTCTGGTCCTCTCTGAAAGGATTCAGACACTGCCACACAAGTAGAACACCATGCCAGCCCCGGCAGTCAGTGATTTCAACTGATGGTAATGATGATTATTATGGTGATGATGATTATGATGATGATGATTATGAAGATGGGGACAGCTGTCGAAAGCTCGAGTGTTTATTCAAAATGACCAGCTTGTAAACCGAGAAGATTTTATTGCTGTTAGTTTTTTGCCCATCAGTTTACTGACTGGTTTGATGTGGCCCACCAACTCTTCCCACCCCTTCATCACAGATTAGCACTTAAAACCCAATGTCCTCAATTATTTGTTGAATACATTGCAATCTGTCTTCTCCCACAGTTTTTACTTTCTATAGTTCCCTATAGTACTATGGAAGTTATTTCCTGCAGTCTTAACACATGTCCTATCATCCTGTCCCTTCTTGATGTCAATTTTTTCCACATTTTTTTTGTGATTATGTTTTGGATCTATTCATTCCTTACCAGTCAACCTAATTTCAACATCCTACAAATTTTCAAAATCCTTTTTTAATTTTACAGTACACATCAAACAGTCCCCCTTCTTTCCCATTTTTTCTCAAAGTCCATGATTCATTTCGATACAATGCTGTGCTCCACATACACATTCTCACGAACCAATTCCTCACATAATGTCCGATGTTTGACGAGAATACACTCCTTTCAGCCAGGAACACCACCTTCACCTGTGCTAGTCTGTCTCTTATGTCCGTCTTTCTTTGTCTGTCATGGGTTAGTTTGCTTCCAACATAGCCGAATTCCTTCACTTCATCTACTTCATGATCATCAATTTTGATATTAAACTTCTCGTTATTCTCATTTCTGCTACTTCTCATTACTTTCGTCTTTCTTCAGTTTACTCTCAATCTACATTCTGTGCTCAGGAATTGTTCATATCATTCATTACGCCCTGTAATTCGTCCTCACTTTCACTGAAAGATACTGATGTCATCAGAAAATCTTGTCATTGGTATCCTTTCACCCTGAATTTTTATCCCACTCTTGAACCTTTGTTTATTTACATCATTGCTTCTTATACGTGTAGATTGAAGAGTAGAGGTGAAAGACTACATCCTTATCGTACACCCTTTTTAAACCTAGCACTTTGGTCTTGCTCTTACACTCATATTGTTCCGTCTTGGTTCCTGTGTGTATTGCACATTATCTGTCTTTCTCTGTAGCTCACACCCATTTTTCTTAAACTTTCAGACATCATGCATCATTTTACATTGTCAAATGATTTTACTAGGTCGACAAATCCTAAGACAATGTCTTTATTTTTCTTAAGTCTTGCTTCCTTTATCAAGTGTTTGTTACACTTTCCTATAGCCAAACTGATCATCATCTAACATATCCTTAATTTTGTTTTCCATTCTTTGTATATTTTTCTCATCAGTAACATGGATTTACGAGCTGGTAATGGTAACTGTAGATGTGTAGGTGATATTTTTCCAAAGTCTGATGGTATTTCTATAGAGTCATGATTCCACACACCAACGTGAATAGTTATTTGGTTGCCATTTCCCCAATGATATTACAAATTCTGAAGGGATATCATCTGCAGCTACCATTTATTTGATCACCAGTCCTCCAAATCTCTGTCAAACTGACTTAACAGTTAACCCCTATGTCTTTGAAATTTGCTTCTATTTCTTTTTATATCACATAAACAAGGAGTTTCTGGCCCTCTCACAGATTTTCCACCTTTCTACTCTCTCCTCTGCGTTTAACAGCAGTATTTCTCCTATGCTGTTAACATTGACACCTTGCTTTTAATTTCACTGGAGACTGTTATGACTTTCCTATACGCTGAATCTGCTCTTCAGACGACTGTTTCTTTTTCAATTTCTTCACATTTTGCCTGTAGCCATTTCACCTTAGTTTCCTTGCACTTTTAACATTACAAGCAGCTGGTTTGATTGCCACAAGACAGACTAAATCTGACAGGTCGGCTGAGAGCTGGCGTGGATGTATGTTGGGGTGACCAGCTGACAAACAGACTGTGGCAGGTGAGCTGAGTACAGGTAAAGGCAGCTAGGAAGCCATGAGGCCCAGCAGGCATCTGGGTTTTCTCAGGCGGAAAGAGGGGTGTGTTCCAGTGGCATGGTTGCAGGATAACCTAAGATGGAGGGGCCTATGACTTTGTATGTCATCACTACTGTAATTTTAATAAAAATATGTAAAATACCTTATAAACACACAAGAAAGAAACCAATGACATGTTTGGAACCAAAGTAATGGGAGAAGCTCACTAAACATAAATCCATATTTGAAGCTTTAATAGTTAAAAATTATTGTTATTATTACAGTTATTGTTTATAACAACTCCTAACAACTGAACCCATCACAAAAGTCACTTACGACACACTGATGAAAGAGGTATAATCACAGCAATATAATGAATAGATCACTTTTCTAAGTAAACAAACATGCAAAAATGTTATAAACAATTTAGTTTATTTATGTTAAAAGTACCATAACTATGGAATCCTCCACAGAGAAACAAATGATCTTATCAGCACGAGTTCCCTTCTTTAATGATCTGATAACTTTCGATGTATATTTACATTACTGGCCATTAAAATTGCTACACCACAAAGATGACGTGCTACAGACGCGAAATTTAATCGACAGGAAGAAAATACTGTGATATGCAAATGATTAGCTTTTCAGAGCATTCACACAAGGTTTGTGCCGGTGGCGACACATACAACTTGCTGACATGAGGAAAGTTTCCAACCGATTTCTCATACACAAACAGCAGTTGACCGGCGTTGCCTGGTAAAACATTGTTGTGATGCCTCGTGTAAGGAGGAGCAATGCATACCATCACCTTTCGACTTTGATAAAGGTCAGATTGTAGCCTAACGCGATTGCGGTTTATCGTAGCATGACATTGCTGCTCGCCTTGGTCGAGATCCAATGACTGTTAGTAGAATACGGAATCGGTGGGTTCAGGAGGGTAATACGGAACGCCGTGCTGGATCCCAACGGCCTCGTATCACTAGCAGTCAAGATGACAGGCATCTTATCCGCACGGCTGTAACAGCTCATGCAGCCACATCTCGATCCCTGAGTCAACAGAACAGTTCGACGACGTTTGTAGCAGCATGGACTATCAGCTCTGAGACCATGGCTGCGGTTACCCTTGACACTGCATCATAGACAGGAGTGCCTGCGATGGTGTACTCAACGACGAACCTGGGTGCACGAATGGCAAAACTTCATTTTTTTTCAGATGAATACAGGTTCTGTTTACAGCATCATGATGGTCACATCCGTGTTTGGCGACATCACGGTGAACGCACATTGGAAGTGTGTATTCGTCATCGCCATACTGGCGTATCATGCGGCGTGATGGTATGGGGTGCCATTGGTTACATGTCTCACTCACCTCTTGTTCGCATTGACGGCACTTTGAACAGTGGACATTACATTTCAGATGTGTTACGACCTGTGGCTCTATGACCCGTGGCTCTACCCTTCATTCGATCCCTGCAAAACCCTACATTTCAGCAGGATAATGCACGTATGCATGTTGCAGGTCCTGTATAGGCTATTCTGGATACAGAAAATGTTCAACTGCTGCCCTGGCCAGCACATTCTCCAGATCTCTCACCAACTGAAAACATCTGGTCAATGGAGGCCGAGCAACTGGCTCGTCATAATATGCCAGTCACTACTTTTGATGAACTGTGGTATCGTGTTGAAGCTGCATGGGCAGCTGTACCTGTACACGCCATCCAAGCTCTGTTTGACTCAATGCCCAGGCGTATCAAGGCCGTTATTACGGCCAGAGATAGTTGTTCTGGGTACTGATTTCTCAGGATCTATGCACCCAAATTGCATGAAAATGTAATCACATGTCAGTTCTAGTATAATATATTTGTCCAATGAGTACCAGTTTATCATCTGCATTTCCTCTTGGTGTAGCAATTTTAATGGCCAGTAGTGTAATTATATTTGGGATTTATAAAATAGGTCAAGTCAATGTTTTGACTTGAGTGCTGGGTGCCAATTAATATCTTCACGATATATTTAAAGCTGCTGAAGTAAAGCACAAGTAACTTTATTAAGAGATTGCAAACTGACCGCAGAGACCTTCTATATGTTTTATCACTAGTATTTACATGAAATGATAATAAAAATTATGAATAGTGGTCAGGATAACAGTATCTACACTGAACTGAGGAATGGTCATGTGACAACCTCTAAAGAAGTGTGCAGGACAGAGTTCATGGTTTTTTGTCTGTTGTCTTGGGTCTGCAGTTTCTGGGGAGGTATTTCTGTCTTTGTTTCATCTGGAGTTGGTAAAGTTTTGGGCGTGAAGCGAAACTTAGCATAATCTTGGGCATGTGCAACAGTTTGTAAATCTCAAAACTCTGATTTGAATCTACAGGCAGTTTAGTTAGTGACAAGATCACAGATGAATGACTTTAGTTTTTATTGTATGTCATTGCAGTTGTGAATTTGAAAGGGCTAGTGGTTTAATGGATTTACGTTGTGATGGACTAATTGATTTAGTTGGAACAGCATAGATGACTATGAGATTTAGATTCACTGAGGATGATAAAGCTTATGCTAACAAATGTTGAGAGTGAGTTTAGGTTTTCTGGAGTTCATTGCACTGATGTACTTAATTATTTATTGCATTCTGTTGGTTGTAAAAGCTATGCTTGCACAAAATACTTCCAAATTTTGCACTGCTGACACATACGAACAACTAGTTATCCATTGAGTTGTTTTTATGTGGCCACCGCTCACATACAATGTGCATTTCTGAAAAATAAAATGGATTTACATCAAAGTTGAAATCAGTCTATTTTGAGCAACATTATCCTTTGGGATTTCAACTAACAGATTCAACTTGTTCCTCTTTTATTAAATTATGCGCTAATGTGTCTTGCTGCTTGTGTAAGGTATTGATATAAATATTTTTATGTTAAGCTGTTGGGCTAAGAATGCTGTTATTAAATTGAATATTACTTTCTTGATTAGATACAGCTGGGCATGTGGAAACATGAGGATGAATTCTGACATCATGACTGTTTGCCTTTTTAACAATGGGATTAAAGCCATTAGAACTTCACGGAAACATCCTCTGCTTATTAAGCTGTTAATCACATGACATGTAGGCACACAATCTCCACAGAAATATTCATTTTAAAAAATTTAAATACTGTCAACTCCAGATGAGAAAAATGATGTTGTGGGCTCTTACGATTTTAATTCTTATTGTTCAGTTACTGGGATCAGGAAAAACAACCTGTCTTATGTTGGGAAAAGTTCTGTATGATTCTACTGATACAATGATTCCTGATGAGAGATCATAAGCTATCTTTGACAACAGCAAGTTAAACAGTTCATTCAACTGTTTTGCATATGAAATTCTTGTTTCATTTAGCTGAAAGTATTCTGGTGAGCCTGTCTGATCGATTTCTACAGTAACTCTGGCAAGAGCTTTACACATCATTTGAGTTAATAATATACCCATAGTTTGAGATTGCTTTGCTTCTGATATGACATTGTTGAGGGAACTTATTTTTATAGTTCTTAAAGTATCTTTGGAAATTTGGATTACTGTTAGTTCCACTCTGTGTCTGACACAGGAAGTGATTATTCTGTTGGCAGTCCATCCTTTGTAGCCACCGTTTCTCACAGGTTGTTCTGTGTGTCTTGTGAAAGGAAGGCTATGTTAAAATAGTGGCAGATTCCCAACAATTATTTTTGCTTTCCTCCAAGTATCATCCTCACAAACAATTTACCAGGTCCCATTCCTTAGGTGTTTTACTATACAGCACCTAATTAACATTAAGCTGTTGATACATCTAATGTACGTGTTCTGCGGCAATGGGGTTTGTTTATCTTGTATGTGTGTTTTTAAGGATGATATCTTCACAGTCAGAAAGCCCACTGGACAAGTGTCACAAAGTGAGCTCTTGTGTAGACACAGGATTAATAAATATGGCTTCAATTAAGCTGCAGGATGTAGGTGTTACAATCATATGCAAATTGATCATGTTCCATATAGAGAATGTACTCAGTAGATTATTTCAGTCAACGGAGTCACTTAACACAGCTATAAAGTTTACATTAACATCCCCACACAATATAATTGTGTTGCAGTAGGTTCTGTAGAAGTTCACAGCTTGCTCCAATTTATCCTGAAATGCTGACAAATTACGACCTGGTGCCCTGTAGAAAGATTTGGTTTTGTTGCCTAATCTCTGGAACATAATGCTCAAAGTGTTTCCCAACATTTATGTAGGCAATTAGTTTTTTTTATTTGTGTGTGTGTGTGTGTGTGTGTGTGTGTGTGTGTGTGTGTGTGTGTGTATTTTAGCCGAACTGGGTAGCTTCCTTACCAAACATCAAGCAGCCACCAAGTCTGCTGAAAATTCTGCTATAGTATGAGCCACTATTATAATCTGTAATATGAGTTACTGTAAGCTAACCAGCTTTAAGTCAATGTTCCATACTGCACAAACATATACATTCTTAAGTTCACTTAAGCAGTACTACTGGATTTCCAGAATTAACTTTTTATAGATTGTACATTTTGATAGAAAATACAGAGAGAAGCGTCAGTTGACTAGCGCATTTAGGTTCAGGAGTTGTTACACATTTAATCCTGTTGGACTTCCTTTTGCCTGGTGTAATGCATCAACTCGATGTGGCATGGACTCAACAAGTCGTTGGTAGTTGCAGAAATACTGAGCCATGTTGCCTATACAGCCATCCGTAACAGCGAAGATGTTACCCGTGCAGGATTTTGTGCACAAACTGCCCTCTTAATTATGCCCCATAAATGTTTGGTGGGATTCATTTTGGGCAATCTGGGTGGCCAAATCAAGTCATTTTAACTGTCCAGATTTTTCTGACATGGCATATTGGCATCCATGAAAGTTTCATTGTTGTTTGGGAGCTTAAGTCCATGAATGGTTGCAAATGGTCTCCAGGTAAGTGAAACCATCAGCACACTCTTGACATTGTTGATATTGGAGTATTGAATTCCCAAATGATTTCTGAAATGGAATATCCAATGCATCTAGCTCCAACTACCAGTCTGCGTTCGAAGACTTAAGTCCCATTGTGTGACCATAACATTGTCAGAAACCTTTTCACATGAATCACCTGAGTACAAATGAAAGCTCCACCAATACACTGCCCTTTTACACCTGGTATATGTGATACTATCGCCATTTGTATATGTGCACATCACTATCCCCCAACTTGTCACCTCAGTGTAATGAATGCACAAATGATTCTTTCCAAGACCACTGAAGTGAAGCCCAAGGTGAGTGTGAAGGCCTGGTCCAATATTATTTGAATCTACAATAGTAACATTTTTGCATCAGTTGCAGGTTTTTGAGAAACAAATACTTGTAGTTTTACTTTTTGATTTGCACAAGATTCTGTCTTCGAGGTCATAATTATGTGATACAGCAAATATTAAATCTGTATGCATATATTTACTTAGACACAGTTTCAATTCAAGTGATGCCTTCCCTGTCTTTCTGTTTGTGCAATGAATGAATAAATCAATGAATATGGATGAATAATGGGTAACCAAAAATAATGGCAATATAATACAATGTGTGGAACAGAAAAACTGGAACAAGAACAACTGAAGTAACCAACAATAAAATTTTGGCAGCTTTTCAAGGAGCACAAAGCAGAAAAACAAAAAAGAAGTATATATTATTGTTGGCTGGGAAATACATCTCCAACTGGAGACAAAAAGCTTCAGGTTAATAGTCACATACAAAAACAAATTATTAAGAGCCAAAATGCTAATAACATTCCATGATACATAGCAAACTTACTTCCATTATTTTTTTTATATTCTAGCTCACTTTTCCTCTCAAAGGTACTACTTCTATAGTCTGAAAGCACATGAGTTTTACTCCTGACTACAACATCTCTCAGGCCTACCCTAGCTGTCCATGTTCCACATTTCAAACTCTGGTACATAAGGCGGCCTCCTACACCACACGTAAGTTCAACTGCTTTCTAGCCTTTGATACTTTTTAACGACAGTACATAAATTTTAATACTCACTGTTTCTTATTTGCTTCTTCACTGGCTTTGAAGGATCAAGCCAACGCTATAAAGGAAATGTTTCTATTAGTGACTTCTTATTTTTGCTTTGTGTAATTTACTGTCTAAAAACATATAAAACAGCTTTGAGTATTACAAGTGGCATTTTACTAATTCATAATTGCAGCGAACAGTCACTATTAATATAACAACTTATTTTATTATTCTTTACTGGTTTCATGCCCATCCACAGGAGGTGCACAGCTAGGTGTTATACAAACAAATCACAGATCTAAAGTACTTGTTCTCAACACTCAAATTTTCTTCATCCTTTCCACAAATGTGGCTATGAAAATATATAAATGTGTGTGTGTGTGTGTGTGTGTGTGTGTGTGTGTGTGTGTGTGTGTGTGTGTCACAGCTGTCAAAGTGGAGGTAATTTTTTTGTTACTGGATTTAGTATAGACAGAAACTTTTATGGAATGATAAGTGATGTGGACAGTATGGCGAACGGAACACCACTGAAGATTATATGGGTAGATAAAGGAATTAGTGAAGAAGAACTGAAATGAACCAGAGTGAAAATAAATTTATGGCATAACTTGACTAAAAGAATGGATTGGTTGAAAGCACATATACTGTGACACCGAAGAATAGTTAATTTGGTAATGGAGTGAAAGTTGGGGAGAGATTGTAAGTAAAGAGACTAAGGCCTAATTACAGCAAGCAAGTTCAAATGCATGTAGAGTGCTGCAGTTATGCATAACTTATGAGACTTACGCAGTATAATTAGCATGAAGAGTTGCATAAAACCAGTCTTTAGTTTAGATATAATGACAATAAGTTACGCGAGGTCAATGTCACGGTAGGTGACACTTGGAACAGGCCAAAAGAAACAAATTCATCAGAACATTCATTCTTGGCCAACTGTCTCACTTTTACTTCTACACCATAATTCAACCACACTGAAATCAAAACATCATTTTCCATCACTATATATCTACATTAGCACTATTTCTTTTGGCAATTCATTACAATGACCACCAAAATCCCAATGTCAATATCAGATTTGTCTTGTACCATTTTTTAACTCCATCAACCAACTCCTAGAAATCTTACACAATTTCCCCACCTTTAAACCTGCCTCACTTTTGATCCCTCTGTCCTCTCCAATTTTTTTTTTTTTTTTTTTTTGTCATCAGTCTACTGACTGGTTTGATGCGGCCCGCCACGAATTCCTTTCCTGTGCTAACCTCTTCATCTCAGAGTAGCACTTGCAACCTACGTCCTCAATTATTTGCTTGACGTATTCCAATCTCTGTCTTCCTCTACAGTTTTTGCCCTCTACAGCTCCCTCTAGTACCATGGAAGTCATTCCCTCATGTCTTAGCAGATGTCCTATCATCCTGTCCCTTCTCCTTATCAGTGTTTTCCACATATTCCTTTCCTCTCCGATTCTGCGTAGAACCTCCTCATTCCTTACCTTATCAGTCCACCTAATTTTCAACATTCGTCTATAGCACCACATCTCAAATGCTTCGATTCTCTTCCGTTCCGGTTTTCCCACAGCCCATGTTTCACTACCATACAATGCTGTACTCCAGACGTACATCCTCAGAAATTTCTTCCTCAAATTAAGGCCGGTATTTGATATTAGTAGACTTCTCTTGGCCAGAAATGCCTTTTTTGCCATAGTGAGTCTGATTTTGATGTCCTCCTTGCTCCGTCCGTCATTGGTTATTTTACTGCCTAGGTAGCAGAATTCTTTAACTTCATTGACTTCGTGACCATCAACCCTGATGTTAAGTTTCTCGCTGTTCTCATTTCTACTACTTCTCATTACCTTCATCTTTCTCCGATTTACTCTCAAACCATACTGTGTACTCATTAGACTGTTCATTCCGTTCAGCAGATCATTTAATTCTTCTTCACTTTCACTCAGGATAGCAATGTCATCAGCGAATCATATCATTGATATCCTTTCTCCTTGTATTTTAATTCCACTCCTGAACCTTTCTTTTATTTCCATCATTGCTTCCTCGATGTACAGATTGAAGAGTAGGGGTGAAAGGCTACAGCCTTGTCTTACACCCTTCTTAATACGAGCACTTCGTTCTTGATCGTCCACTCTTATTATTCCCTCTTGGTTGTTGTACATACTGTATATGACCCGTCTCTCCCTACAGCTTACCCCTACTTTTTCAGAATCTCGAACAACTTGCACCATTTTATATTGTCGAACGCTTTTCCAGGTCGACAAATCCTATGAAAGTGCCAGAATGAGATTTTCACTCTGCAGCGGAGTGTGCGCTGATATGAAAGTGTCTTGATTTTTCTTTAGCCTAGCTTCCATTATTAGCCGTAACGTCAGAATTGCCTCTCTCGTCCCTTTACTTTTCCTAAAGCCAAACTGATCGTCACCTAGCGCATTCTCAATTTTCTTTTCCAGTCTTCTGTATATTATTCTTGTAAGCAGCTTCGATGCATGAGCTGTTAAGCTGATTCTGCGATAATTCTCGCACTTGTCAGCTCTTGCCGTCTTCGGAATTGTGTGGATGATGCTTTTCCGAAAGTCAGATGGTATATCGCCAGACTCATTCTACACACCAACGTGAACAGTCGTTTTGTTGCCACTTCCCCCAATGATTTTAGAAATTCTGATGGAATGTTATCTATCCCTTCTGCCTTATTTGACCGTAAGTCCTCCAAAGCTCTTTTAAATTCCGATTCTAATACTGGATCCCCTATCCCTTCTAAATCGACTCCTGTTTCTTCTTCCATCACATCAGATAAATCTTTACCCTCATAGAGTCTTTCAATGTATTCTTTCCACCTATCTGCTCTCTCCTCTGCATTTAACAGTGGAATTGCCGTTGCACTCTTAATGTTACCACCATTGCTTTTAATGTCACCAAAGGTTGTTTTGACTTTTCTGTATGCTGAGTCTGTCCTTCTGACAATCATATCTTTTTCGATGCCTTCACATTTTTCCTGCAGCCATTTCGTCTTAGCTTCCCTGCACTTCCTATTTATTTCATTCCCCAGCGACTTTTATTTCTGTATTCCTGATTTTCCCGGAACATGTTTGTACTTCCTCCTTTCATCAATCAACTGAAGTATTTCTTCTGTTACCCATGGTTTCTTCGCAGCTACCTTCTTTGTACCTATGTTTTCCTTCCCAACTTCTGTGATGGCCCTTTTTAGAGATGTCCATTCGTCTTCAACTGTACTGCCTACTGCGCAATTCCTTATTGCTGTATCTATAGCATTAGAGAATTTCAAACGTATCTCGTCATTCCTTAGTACTTCCGTATCCCACTTCTTTGCGTATTGATTCTTCCTGACTAATGTCTAACTTCAGCCTACTCTTCATCACTACTATATTGTGATCTGAGTCTATATTTGCTCCTGGGTACGCCTTACAATCCAGTACCTGATTTCGGAATCTCTGTCTGACCATGATGTAATCTAATTGAAATCTTCCCGTATCTCCCGGCCTTTTCCAAGTATACCTCCTCCTCTTGTGATTCTTCAACAGGGTATTCGCTATTACTAGCTGAAACTTGTTACAGAACTGAATTAGTCTTTCTCCTCTTTCATTCCTTGTCCCAAGCCCATATTCTCCTGTAACCTTTTCTTCTACTCCTTCCCCTACAACTGCATTCCAGTCACCCATGACTATTAGATTTTCATCCCCCTTTACATACTGCATTACCCTTTCAATATCCTCATACACTTTCTCTATCTGTTCATCTTCAGCTTGCGACATCGGCATGTATACCTGAACTATCGTTGTCGGTGTTGGTCTGCTGTCGATTCTGATTAGAACAACCCGGTCACTGAACTGTTCACAGTAACACACCCTCTGCCCAACCTTCCTATTCATAACGAATCCTACACCTGTTATACCATTTTCTGCTGCTGTTGATATTACCCGATACTCATCTGATCAGAAATCCTTGTCTTCCTTCCACTTCACTTCACTGACCCCTAATATATCTAGATTGAGCCTTTGCATTTCCCTTTTCAGATTTTCTTGTTTCCATACCACATTCAAGCTTCTGACATTCCACGCCCCGACTCTTAGAACGTTATCCTTTCGTTGATTATTCAATCTTTTTCTCATGGTAACCTCCCCCTTAGCAGTCTCCAATTATGCTATTTTAATAATTGTTGAAACAGCTGTCATGCTCAGGTCCACAACCAATCCCAAACAAATCATACTTCTTGCAGGCAAATACTCCATCACAGTTGCCAGGAAGACCAGTGATACATGGTGACCCCTCTTCATTAACTGTCAAATATTTCCTCTCAACTTTTATTTGGCAGTTACTGAAGAGTAGGTTGTGCACAACATTCACTTCGCATTCATTAAAAAAATTACAACGGTGATATCAGGCATATTTTGGTGTATCTTCTTCCTCTGTCTCAACTTTTTTTAGCATTAAACACTAATATTGTAACTGTCACTTAGATATACTAAAATGAATTATGAGAGATTACAAATTCATAATATGTTTTCCCTTCTAGTAAACTTTCTTATTTTCTTTAAGAGTTATTTTTGTGACTGTTCTTACCACAAGATCAGAGTTGCTGGGTGTTGGTGCTGCTCCATTTTCAGAATACTGGAGACCAAAATAATCCTTCTCAATAAGCTCTAGATGTTGAAAAACCAGATCAAGGAGAACATGACCTTTCGATCGCTTCTGAAATGAAATTCAAAAACAGTAAAAATAAATTCTCTATTGTGAAAATATACACACTCAAAATGTTCCTGAAATTTATTACATAAACAGAAATACCAACCAGGAATATTAAAGAAAAATTAACAAAAGAATATTTTGTAAGAGTGACGATATAGGGTGGTATGCACACCACATTCAATGATATATGTTACTCCTAATGGAGAGGGCAGCGGTTGCACATAGAACTATGTTAAGGTTTGGGTTCAGTCATTATATGGAGAGAATATGCAACAGATTTTTATCACTTTTTTGAGAATAGCTATTTATGCCTTTACTTCGAAACATTTGTTACACAACAGCTACACTTTCTATTCACATTGCATAAAACTTCAACATTTGATTACTGAGAAGAATAGGAAAGAAAAGAAGAAAATATCTTTACATGAATGTTTAAAACAATACAGCATCAAATATGAATTCATTTGAAACCATTTTCCTCAGGCAACTGAAAGAGCACTCCAGTAACCACCTCTCAAGAGTTTTCTAATTTACTGGTAGTCTGCTCCCCCCTTCAAGTATCAATATTCATCAATAACCATCCCACCACCAGTGGCCGCTTCTTCCTTAGGAACTCCTCGCAGTATTCAGATCAAGCCTTGCTGACCTTTTACATTTATCACATCCTGTGAAACTCTCTCCCAAAGTTCTATCAAACCCAGAACCACAACAGACTCCGGCTGCTGCCAGACATACCTCGCAATCGACCTCAAGCTGCTTCAAGGACATGCTGCAGTCATCTCAGTGTTTCATCTGCCACACCACTAATGGCCTGAAAAAATGCAAGACAGCTCTCTCTCACCGAAGTCTGCCTGCCAGTTCCTTTTGTCACAGGCCAACCACAATTTTAAACACACTGAGAATTTTGAAACTGATAATAGGCAAATTATAATCTGTAAATTTTGTTTTAATACCTATGGTCCAAATGCACTTTTGTTTCTAAAAGTAAATAAGTAAATATTGGTGACTAATCTCCTCACATTCTTGTGGCTGGTGCTCCTAATCCTTTTACATACTAATTTCCCAAATTAGTGAGACACAATTCTCAAAAAATATTGGGGAGTGAGGGGGAGGGGGGGGGGGGGGGGGGAATCGCATTTGTACAAAGGTTGGAACTTAAATAGTGGCAACTATTTATTCACAATCTATACAAAAGCGTTACATGTTTGCACCTGTTACTGTCCTTCAAAGTAGTCACCAGTGTTGTGTAGAACCCATTGCCAGCGATGTGGAAGGCATAGTACACCGTTAGCAGAGCCTGTTCTGTTGATGGTGCGAATGGAGCGGTCTACTGCCTGTCAAATCTCTGGAACAGTTCTGAAGCAAATGCCACAGGGTGGTTCCTTCACCTTCGGGATCAAATCAAAGTCACAAGGACTGAAGTCCGGGGAGTATGGTGGATGGTACAGTATTTCCCAGTCCCATAGACCGAACAGAGCAGCCACAGCTTGCACTGTATGCACCCGTACATTGTCGCGCAAAATGATGAGCGGGTTGCGCAGAAAGTGTCACCGTTTCTTTCGCAAAGTTGGTCGCAGGTAATGCTCCAAAAATGAACAGTAATACTGTGCACTGACAGTCTGCCGTGGAGCAACGTAATGCGTTAGAATAACACCATCACAGTCGTACACGAGGATCATCATAACTTTAGGCTGCAGAGCAGCTGAGTTGCATTTTGGCCCTCCACCAACAGAAAAAACCATCCACAATTGGCTGACTAGTAAAGAAGAACTGAAAACCGAGGAAGACTAAATGAAGAAATCGGGGACTGGAGGCAAAATGGCCAAAACTAGAAGAGGACAACTATCAAGGATTTTTGTTTTTATAAACTAAGATATTTCCTTTTAGTCTGGCTTTGCAGTCTAATAATAAAAATCATAAAACAATTTTTTTTAACATAACTGCTTAAAAATTATGGTATGTCCTATAGTCTACAGCATCATAGTTCGTAAAATACAATAAGTGTCCTTTGTGTATTGGTGACCATCTGTGTTTCTACTACTCGAAAATCATAAAACAGTATAATTAGAGATTGATCTCTTAATGCGCATCTCTTGTTCCTGCTGTGGCAGTTTGTAACCCTTACCCAACACATTAACAATAACAGACATCAATGTGTGAAGCACATGTGGTATGTTATCAGTATGTATCACTACCACATAGGAGGAAAAACAAACAGAAGATACACAGGAACCAAACAAATCAAATATGATAAAACACGGGCTGAAGTGTGGCGTAAATGCCACAATGACACTATACAGAGGAAGCAAGTATTGGTAGGTCCTGCTACATTGAGCAGATTGTCAGTTAAGGAAATACATGTCACTATTCACATGGGAAAAAAAAGACTTATCTTGCGAAAATACAGTCACTGTAAGACACACAGTTAGCAATTGATGTGTTCACTCGGATGACGCTTCTTAAAGATTTGCAGAATGCTATTTGTTACATGCAGAATGATCAATGAAGTGTCTGATGGTAGTTTCTGCGATAGTTGGGAAAATAAAGCTTTAGCCCTCATATCTAGATGTGAAATTTAACTGGCTACCTCCTAACAACATTGATGTCAGCCATGGAAGTTAAAAAATAGTTCTATCATGAAAAATACCAACAGTTTCTCTCAAGTAAACTACGATCCATGTCAATTTTATGTTTAAAAAAAGCCTACCTATGTTGCACTGCATAATCACACCAGTGTCCTCTAATACTCACACCAATGATGACTGTCATTTTCATTCACACATTTAGGATAGTATACAGGGTGTCACAAAAAGGTACGGCCAAACTTTCAGGAAACATTCCTCACACACAAAGAAAGAAAATATGTTATGTGGACATGTGTCCGGAAACGCTTACTTTCCATATTAGAGCTCATTTTATTACTTCTCTTCAAATCACATTAATCATGGAATGGAAACACACAGCAACAGAACGTACCAGCGTGACTTCAAACACTTTGTTACAGGAAATGTTCAAAATGTCCTCCGTTAGCGAGGATACATGCATCCACCCTCCGTCGCATGGAATCCCTGATGTGCTGATGCAGCCCTGGAGAATGGCTTATTGTATCACAGCCATCCACAATACGAGCACAAAGAGTCTCTACATTTGGTACCGTGGTTGCGTAGACAAGAGCTTTCAAATGCCCTCATAAATGAAAGTCAAGAGGGCTGAGGTCAGGAGAGCATGGAGGCCATGGAATTGGTCCGCCTCTACCAATCCATCGGTCACCGAATCTGTTGTTGAGAAGCGTACGAACACTTTGACTGAAATGTGCAGGAGCTCCAACGTGCATGTACCACATGTTGTGTCTTATTTGTAAAGGCACATGTTCTAGCAGCACAGGTAGAGTATCCCGTATGAAATCATGATAACGTGCTCCATTGAGCATAGGTGGAAGAACATGGGGCCCAATCAAGACATCACCAACAATGCCTGCCCAAACATTCAAGGAAAAATCTGTGTTGATGATGTGATTGCACAATTGTGTGCGGATTCTCGTCAGCCCACACATGTTGGTTGTGAAAATTTACAATTTGATCTCGTTGGAATGAAGCCTCATCCGTAAAAAGAACATTTGCACTGAAATGAGGATTGACACATTGTTGGATGAGCCATTCACAGAAGTGTACCCGTGGAGGCCAATCAGCTGCTGATAGTGCCTGCACACGCTGTACATGGTACGGAAACAACTGGTTCTCCCGTAGCACTCTCCATACAGTGATGTGGTCAACGCTACCTTGTACAGTAGCAACTTCTCTGACGCTGACATTAGGGTTATCGTCAACTGCACGAAGAATTGCCTCGTCCATTGCAGGTGTCCTCGTCATTCTAGGTCTTCCCCAGTCACGAGTCATCGGCTGGAATGTTCCGTGCTCCCTAAGACGTCGATCAATTGCTTCGAACGTCTTCCTATCGGGATACCTTCGTTCTGGAAATCTATCTCGATACAAACGTACCGCGCCACGGCTATTGCCCCGTGCTAATCCATAAATCAAATTGGCATCTGCCAACTCCGCATTTGTAAACATTGCACTGACTGCAAAACCACATTCTTGATGAAGAGCTATGAGTCACATGTCAACACGAGCACCGAAGTAAACATTACCTTCCTTGAATTGGGCCAACTGGCGGTGAATCGAGGAAGTACAGTACATACTGACGAAACTAAAATGAGCTCTAACATGGAAATTAAGCGTTTCCGGACACATGTCCACCTAACATCTTTTCTTTGTGGGTGAGGAATGTTTCCTGAAAGTTTGGCCGTACCTTTTTGTAACACCCAGTATAATCTTTTATGTACTAGACCAGTACAGTGGTGCAAAGACTGAAAATTGACAAGTAATTGGCTAAACAACTCTATTTACAAGAACACCACCAAAAATAAATACCTCAATTTGGAAACAATGTTGAGTATCATCCAGAAATACCACTGTAGCACTAAGGGTCTTGAGGCGCCTATCACGAGCCAGCTCCGAAGCTCGCACATTGTATGTGCCACTTGATCCACTAAATGCACGCCGTGAAACACTTTCAATCATTGTACCAAATCAGCCAGCCTCCCGAAGTTGTTCAGCATCCTGGAACAAAAATTTTTATGAAACAAGAAATGTTCAGGATTTCTATCACTCTTATATGGAGTTAGCAACGCTCTTAAACTATTCATGAAGGAAATATGAATATCCGGCATTCCCAAGGAAATGTTATAGGTCGTCTATTGTTTCTGATCTTTATTAATGATACAGGAGACAATCTGAGTAGCCTTATTAGATTGTTTGCAGATGACTGTCATTTACCATGTTGTAAAATCATCAGATGACCAAAACGAATTGCAAAATGATTTACATACGATATCTGTATGGCACAAAAAGCGGCAATTGACCCCAAATAAAGAAAAGTGTGAAGTTATTCACATGAGTACTAAAAGAAATCCACTAAATTCCGATTACATGATAACTCGCACAAATCTGAAGGCTGTAAATTTAACTAAATACTTAGTGATTACAATTACAAATAACCTAAATTGGAACAATCACATAGATAATTTTGTGGGTAGAGCAAACCAAAGACTGCGATTCATTGGCAGAACATTTAGAAGGTGCAACAGATCTAAATCCGCCTGTCCACCCTATTCTGGAATATTGCTGTGCTGTGGGGAATCCGCATCAGGTGGGACTGACAGATGACATCGAAAAGTACAAAGAAGGGCACCTCATTTTGTATTATCGCGAAATAGGGGAGATAGTGTCACTGACATGATGCATGAATTGGAGTGACAATCATTAAAAAAAAGGCCTTTTTTTGTTGCAACGGGATCTTCTCATGAAATTTCAAACACCAGTTTTCTTCTCCGATTGTGGTAACGTCTGTTGGCACCCACCTACATAGGGAAAAATGATCATGACAATAATGTATGAGAAATCAGGGCTCGCACAGAAAAATTTAAGTGCTCGTTTTCTAGCTCAAGAGTGGAATGGTAGAGAGACAGATTGATGGTGGTTCATGAACCCTCTGCCAAGCACTTTATTGTGAATAGCAGAGTAATCATGTAGATGTAGATAAATAAAAATAAATAGCTGTTTTCTCTCCCAACTTGATTCAGCAATCAAGCAGCAATCATTACACCTACAATTGCAATAAAGGTTACATTTCTTGCTTTTAATTTACGGATTTACTAGAAAAATTTTACAGATCAGAATCTCCAAACCTCATTTGGTCTCTGTCTGGGTCTTCTGCTAAGATAGTTTCATTAGTGTGATGATAGTTTCATTAGTGTGAAGAACTGGTCTCTCCACAAAGTGCTGCCAGATCCATTCCATGAAGTTGTCATTGGTGAGATGTTTAACCAAAGATGTCTACTTGGACAGAGCTGACACTGAATTTCGATTGGTGCTCTGTTACATGCACCTGAGTATTTTCTCACAGACTTTACCTCTTAGTTGGAGAGAGAAGGAACCAGAACTGACACTGTTCACTTACTGCAATACTGGATAACCCTCATGCAATGCATTGACAACATTAACACAGAAAGCTTTTAGATAGTCTCTAATAATGAACTGGACTTGCTTGATATGATAAAAGAAAATATAAATTTAAAAAAATAACAACAGCAACTGCACCAAACTAAATGTTACAGCGAAACTAAATAAAGAAAGAAAGAGACACCACAGTTTAATACTGCACAACTCAGCTTTAATTAAAAAAAGGCAAGGAACTGGTTTATCAGTAACTAGCTAGGTCTTTTTTAAAGAGGCCCCTCCAAGAAGTCACCATAATTCATTTAGTGACAGAATACCTAGGTATTAATGGCAAAAGGTGGACCTTAACTGGACTAGTCCCAAATGAAACTGTGACACCTAACCATCATCCTATTCCTGTCAATACATTCACTTGAGTTTCGTAGATCTAGCAATAGCTAGTAATGAAAGTCGCATAGATTGTAACTATGCTGCGGAGAGACTAAAATTAAGGCTGAATGTGAGAGCTGAAGGTAGCACACAGAATAGCCCAGATAAAAAAAGCACTTTGGAAAAATCAAACCTAACCCCATGACAAGAATGCAGACATTTATATAATTGAGGAGAGTGGTGCTCAGAATGATTCATTAACCATATACACAAATGCTGAAAATTCTTACTAACAACAGAGAATGAGTAGGCAAATTTCTACTGGATCACAAACCCACCCCCCATTATTCAGTTACCAAAGACACACAAAGATCTCTCTTACAATTATTAGGGCCTTAATATTTAGGTACTGTGTCAGAGTAAAGCAAGGGTTAACTAAAGTCATTAAATTTCTGAAGGGCTTGTACATTTTAATGATGAGGGCATCCCTCTCAACTAAAATACCCCACAGCTAAAACAGGTCCCAACAATCGAATCCATGGGCGGGGATTACTCAGGAAGATTTTGTTATCAGAGAAACACAGATCTAGCTTTCTAAGGAGTGAAGTTCTAATGCTAGATCCCTTAATCGTGTAGGTGAGTTAGAAAACTTTAAAGAGAAATGGATAGTTTTAAGTCATGTACAGTGAGAATTAGTGGGTGCAGCAGCAGAAGAACAGAATTTCTGGTCAGGTGGTAATGTGTGGTAATGCAGAAGTAATTCTAACAATGAATAAAGAAATAAGTATGTAAGAGAACCACTGTGAATAACACATGGTGGATTATTTCAGCCAGGATAGAGACAAAGCCATGATCCATCATAGTACAAAATGCTTGACAAGGTAAATGAAAATTTACACTACACTGAGATCTGATCATGTAATTGTGGTGGTGCTCACAGTTCAATAATGGGAAAAGGAAAACAAGACATGTACAATAACAAGGACTACAGGAGGGGAGCACAGGACCAAAGTGGAAGCAGCATGTAGATTTTGCACAGAACATTATTTAATCACTGCAAACAGTTTGGAATCACAAAAGAATTTTGTATATGGGGAAGAGACCCGAAGACACGGAAGGTTTCAAACAGATTAAATAAAGGCAAGAGATCTTTCGAAACCTATTGCAAACCTATGTTTCCAGAGGCAAACGTGACCTAATCATAATTTATTTGTTATGAAATGCAGAGCTGAATAAATTGCAAAAGAGTAGAAAATTAAGCAGATGGGTATTGGAAAGGTTGAAATAATCAGAGTTTGCTGCAGAGAGATCATTATGCAATAACTAACCAAAATACCAGGAGAAAGGAATAAAATAGAAAATGAATTTGTTGCTTCAAGTCATAAAACAGTAAAAGCAATGGAGTAAAATCTAGCAAAAAGATGAGGTCCAGAAGAAATCCTTGAATAACATAGGAGATACCAAATGTACCTAATGAAACTAAAATAAACATAAAGGTACGACATGAAGCAGAAAAATGGAAAAATATTTATATGAAAATGAGGCCGACAGATCATATAAAATGGGGAGCAGGAATGGCTAGAGGAGAAATGCGAAGCTGCAGAAACACAAATGACTACTGAAAAAGTAGATGGCACTTAGGCCGTGTCCTATGTGAGCGACAGAAGCGAGTGCCAGCGCACGACAGCTTCAGGCGACAAAACACAACCGCAGGTGTAGTTATGGAGGTGTCCTAAATGAGCGACATCTGTGTCGCTGCCTGTCTCCCGTTGCAACTGGCGACGTTTGAATTAAAACATGTTTGAATCTTGTCGCTGCAGCACGCACGACACAGAGCGATAGCCACGTGTCTTCTTGGCAAAGCAGCGGTGCAGACGTGATGGCAGCTATGAATTACTTAACATCCGATTTTAAGAAAAATATTCAGTGAAAAAATTTGATTCTTCCGCAACCTATAGTTTGATATCCTTCAATGATAAAGGTCAGAATTTATTTTCATTATTCATCATAGTTACTATGCAGCACGAAATTGTGTATACGGCTGAACGAAACTTTTAAGAATTTGCAGAGGAAAATCACATTGTGTAGACCTCCCATATAGTTTATTTAAGGCCATACATTATTGCATATGAAATGTAACCAATATATCTAAATTGTATTTAAAGTTGAGACCGGAATGATATCCCTTTTCATTCTTGAGATATTGGTTGTTATATCCGTGGATGGGTCTCACGCGGCGCGTCCGAACCTTTCCTGTGCTTCAGGAATCAAGTGGTCATAAAAATTGCCGTATCTCATAAAAGGTTCAAGATATCGAAACAACAAATTTTGAAAATGAGAGCATGCAGAAAGGACTATTTTGTCATATGATTAACAGTCGATATGTTTTTGTAAACGCGTGAGCAGAGCGAAAACAAGACTCCCTATAGCTTAAACCATGAGGTTTTGTCCAAATTTTCATAGCCAAACAAAGGGAGAGAAACAGGTAAAATGACCAGCATGAGGTCTAGTTTTGCATGAAAATATTTAACTACTTGAAAGTAATCGGGGTAATGAACAAAAACTTAATAAGCTGAGGAAAAATTGAAATATTTCACGAAAAGATGCTGTAAATGAAGTGTAAAAAATGTCATCTGTTCAAGACCTAGCTATTTTGCATATAAAAAGATACATTGGTGTGGTATTTAAATGTCAAAAAGGCTTCCTTCGAATCAAGTATGTTAGGAAGGCAAACGAGGAATCAGTAAGATCATGCTTTCTGAATGTAACTTGAATTTCGAAAATGGAAGAAATCAGTCAAATATTTTATGAAATTATTTGTGTAAAAGAAATAAGTAGATCAGAGAAACGTTCTACGTGCCTTTGAAAGATGCTCAAAATCATGAACAGAAAATGAGGTCCACCAAACACTTCCCTAATATTTTTTATTTCATGCTTTTAGACAAATCATTACACAAAACATTTGACTTTCTTTTCAAAAATTTTGTAAGCTTCACTTTTACAGACTATTTAGAGTAAGAAAACGCTTGGCCTAACGCTGAATGTTGATGAATTACATTTGCAACGTCAAATATCTGTAAAATTTGATGGTTCATTGTAACTTATTAGTAATTGAATGTATGTGATATACTGGGTTAGGTGTGAAGATGAAGTTCTTTGGTAAGACCTTAAAAATATACTTAGCGATGCAGTGTAAACAGTATATATGAAACTTAGTATACAGAATTGTAACAGTCAGTAAAAATACATGAACGGCCCGGAATTGAACCCAGGACCTTTTCTTCACACAAAAATTATGTACCAATCACGCTACCGCTACACCACAGCTAGCTCCTGATCGTTCATATCACTCTGTGTACTTATATTTGAATTCAGCATAGTTAGTCATGCAGCTACAGTATTCTACAGGTTAAGGACGCCATATTATAGAAACAGCTGGTTGGCTCTAAGCAGCCATCTTGTAGCACGACATAGTCGCTCACACGCAGGAAACCCAAGGTTTTCACCTGATGTTTCTGCTTGTCGCTGGAGTGTCGTATATCCTGAAGTCACTCGCTGTCGCTCCCTTCTGTCACTCATGTAGGACACGGCCTTATAGTAAAATTAACGAAACCTTCGCAGGAAACAGAAACATTAGTATGGATATCAAGAGATCACACAGCACGCCAACACCAAGCAAAGAAGGGAAGGCTGAAAAGTGGAATGAATGTGCAGAATGGTTACACAAAGGAAAGAACATTTAAGGCAATATCTTTGAAAGGAAAAGGAAGTAGAGAAACACGAGATGCTGATTCAAGAAGAATTTGACATAGCTCATTAAGATCCTAGTCAAAAAAAGGCAACTAAAAAGAGTTCACAACACCCAACTACAATCTTTGAGACACAGAACCACGAGAGAAGTGTTACAGCTGCTGCGTGCAATATATGAAGCTTCTATAAGGGTGTAATAATCCCAAAACAAATGAAACCATGTACTAACAGGTGTGAGTACTACAGATCTCATCAGTTCAATAAAGATAGTAAAATACTAACACAAATTATCTACAGAAACTTGAAACTATCTGGAGAAGCTGACCACAGAGAAGATCAGATTGAGTTCTAGAGAATCATAGATATGCGCAAAGCAGCACTACCCTATGACTTGGCTAAGAAAATCAGAAGAAGAAATGAAAATCCACATAATAACATTTCCACATTTAAAAACAAACTGATAATGTTAACTGAAATAAGCTCTTTTGAATTCTAAGATGTCGTGAATAAAATACAGGGAGCAATACATGATCTTCAGTTTCAACAGAAACTCGGCTGCATTTCTAAGAGTCAAATGAAATGAAAGGGAGGATATAGTTGAGAAAGGAATAACCTAGTTTTGTAGTAACCCCTATGTTACTCGGTCAGTACACAAAGCACTAATGAACACTTAAATTTTTTTGAGAAATCAGGCCCACCCTGCATGTGTACAAGCACAATAATGCAAAAATGAAATGACACAGAGAATTCACCATTGGCTACTACAGCACTATACCATTACTTGACAGTAAAGACTGGCACTCCCATTCCAAAGTCCTCAGGATGGACTCTGAGGTCTAGAGAACCGTAGCTCACAGACAGTGTGTGGAAAATAATTTGTTTTCTTTTCATTGAAAATCACTATTTAATGGTATGTAAATATATTTCTAAAAATTTACATACACAATTTCAAATGTATTATTCCAGAGGGGGAGAAAGAACACTGCAAGTGATACGTAATAATGTATCTTATTCTTGAAGGTCAGTCTTTTTAATTAGGTGGCACTTACACTCATTATAACTCTGAAGCAGCTGCAGCAATTCCCAAAAACCTGAAACAAAAATGCAAAATTGAGATAGTCTAAGTGTGAGGTGAGAGCGGGTTGGGAGCAGTCAAAATCATTCACCAAATATTAGATCTAGAAACTGCTGCTATCAGTGGAAGAACGTACAATAATGAGAATGTGTAGGACCTATAGTTAAAACAAAATCATTCTGCATGTTATGGACTAGTTGAAAGCTCACAGAGCTCAACATAGTGAGATATGGGATCAGTCTGCTACAGTATACCAATACCAGACACTAAAGACTAGGACAAGTAACATTGTTTATTCAAAGCAAGGAGGAGGTATTACAGTAATGAAATACAGACATTGAAATTATCTCTGAACTATATTTAATGTTTCCAACATTTTTTCAAAGGTGATCACATAAAGACTCACCTTTTATATGACACAAAACAGCCTGCACTTCGAGAAAGTAGACCTGAATCTTCAAAGAAGAAGACTGTTAATCACAGATTAACTGAAATCTTCAATACTGTTTCGGCAATTTGCAACCAAACTGTCTCCTTCCCAGCTACCCTGGAGGTTGAGCTATGCTGCAGTTAAGTATATTACTACTAGGATTTTGTATTCTCCAGTGAACTGCAGACCTGGCAGGATGGCTTGCATGCCTCAGTGATACATATTGTCATATACTGTAGGTGCAACCCCAACAGAGGGATATTTGTTCAGATGACAAACAAATTTGTGGTTCTGTAACAGGGGCAGAACCCCTTTCAGTAGATGGAGGGGAAACATCTTGGATTTTTTTTTCCACCACAAAAACAACTATGGTTATATGTGGCCATGTCAGAACCGTAGAACACAAAGGAAGAAAGGAGTTAAAAATGACTAAATGTTAAGCCCCACTGAAGGAAGGGAAGACAGCTAAAAACATGAACTTGGATAAAATTCCATAAAATACGAGAGAAACAGAGGTCCTGAACTAACGATTAAATGTGCTTTTCCATATTGATACAACAGATAAAAAGTAAAACACGGTCGACAGCCTGCGCATCGTTCGCTGTAACGGTTGATAATTCAGACGGCAAACATAAATGAAAATGTTAAGTGGTGAAAAATGGGCAGTCCACCACAAAATGGCAAACTGTCAAAGATTGTGGGCAATGAGCACACAGTGATGGGGGACACCACTTAACATATGACAATGGCTAAAGAGACAGTGCCCAATATTCAACCTACGTAAAATGATCTCCTGGCAAGAAAGATGAGAGAAGGTTTTCCGAGGTTTAATTTCCCAAAGCTTGTTTCCATGAATAGAGGACCAGAGGTAATGCCGAAGTGACACCACCTGCTGACAAACAGCCCCACAAACATCATCAAAGGGAATGGAAGGACTACTGGGACAAAGTACGAGGACTGCAGCCTTGGCGGCAGCGTCAGCAGCCTCGTTTCCTGTCAGACTGCTGTGACCAGGAATCCACATAAACATCACAGTGGCTCCATCAAGTGTGAGCAAGTGGCAGCTTTCCTGAAACCGTTGCATTAAGGAATAGACAGTGTGCAATACACAGAGGCTTTGAAGGGCACAGAGAGAGTCTGAGCAGATGACGCAATTGAAAAGCCTGTGTCGCTGGACGTACTGCGTGGCCTGATACAGGGCAAAGAGCCTTGCTGTAAATACTGAGCAGTGTTCCGGAAGCCGATAGCGAAAAACGTTGATGCCAACGATGAAGGCACACCCAACACCATAGTCACTCCGAGAGCCATTAGTGTACACAAAGGTACTATTGAGAATTCCATGCAAATGTCGTTAAACAACAAAACTTGCATTGGAGCAAGGCTGGAGTAGTGTCCTTAGGAAGCAAAAGAAGGCCAAGGTGAAAATGTTCCACTGTGTGGACCCAAGGTGGTGAAGGGTTCACACCTATCGCAAAAGTGGCAGATAGTGTGAAATTAAGCTGCCGAAGCAAGAGCCGAAAACTAACTCCAGGAGGTAACAGAGAAGACGGACACGCCCCACACTGGCGATCAAAGGAGTCATCAAAGGAGGCATAGGATGGGTGGCTAGGCAGCCTGCTGAGGAGAAAGTCACAGACATATGACAGCAGCAGTTCGGGAGCATCTGCATACAGACTCTCAACCACGTTAGTGTAAAAGGCAGCAGTGGCCAACCGGATGCCACGATGGTGGATAGTATTGAGATGAGGTAACAGGGTCGGACGTAGAGATGCATAAACAGAACAGCCATAGTCTAGTTTTGAACTGATAAAGGACTGGTACAAATAGAGGAGGGTGATCTGATCCACTCCCCACAAAGTACCACTGAGGACACACAGGACTTTTGAGGGAATGCATACAGCAGGCAGCCAGGTAAGACTCGTGGGAGGACCAAGGAAGTTTCGTATCGAGCATGACTCCAGGAAATACATAGTTTCAATGAACGAAAGAGCAACAGGTCCTAGATGTAAGGACAGTTGAAGAAACAAATTGCACTGACAGAAATTTATACAAACTGTTTGTTCACTGGAAAAGCAAAACCCATTGTTGATGCTCAATGAGTAAAGATTGCTGATGAAGATGCCGTTCAAGGAGACAATCTGTGGAGAACTGCAACAGATCACAAAATGGTCAACAAAAAGGGATGGCAGGAGACAGGCAATCATAGGGTTAGTGGTAATAGCAAAGAGGACGACACTCAGGACAGAACCCTGAAGCACACTGTTTTCCTGGATAAAGGTTTCCAACAAGGCAGAACCCAAATATACTTTGAAAACTCGGTCTTTCAAAAATTTCTGAAAGAAATGTATCATGCAGCCATGGAAGCCCCACATGTAGGAAGCACTGAATACCAGTCCTCCTAGGCTTTCTCCAAATCGAAAAATTTGGCAGAAAATCATTCATGACATGGGTTGAAAAAGTGACGAGATGGTCAACTGCAGAGCGGTGCACTCTAAATCCACACTGTGCAGCGGTTAATAAATGTGGGTGCTCCCATGTTAAGGCAGATGAGGTTACGTTAATTGAGAAGGTCAGCCAAGAGGGCACCTCTCAGACAGGTTCTGGGAGAACCCCAAAGGGGCTGGTGCATATCAAAGTCGCTGAGCAGCAAAAAGGGGTGAGGCAAGCCCAATAAGATGGAGGGACTGCTGCCCTGGTGACACCAAATTATGGAAGGATGTAAACAGTACAAAGGGAGAAGGTCAAGTGAGGAAAGAAAATGCAGACTGGAACAGCTAGAAGCCGGGTAGTCAGGGAGATGGGTTGACTATGAACATCATCCTTGATGGGTAGCATGACTCTCCCATGAGATGGGATGCCGTCCTCAGGGGCAGGAGGGGGAAGGGGGGGGGGGGGGGAGGGAGGTGAAGGTCAAAGTGGTCGCGAGGATGCAATTTTGTTTCCTGGAGGCAGAGAACAAGCAGACACTGCAATTCCAAGAGCAGCCATAAGTCTACATCTACATTTATACTCTGCAAGCCACCCAACGGTGTAGCGGAGGGTACTTTACGTGCCACTGTCATTACCTCCCTTTCCTGTTCCAGTCGTGTATGGTTCGCGGGAAGAACGACTGCCGGAAAGCCTCCGCACACGCTCGAATCTCTCTAATTTTACATTCGTAAAATCCTCGGGAGGTATAAGTAGGGGGAAGCAATATATTCGATACCTCATCCAGAAACGCACCCTCTCTAAACCTGGACAGCAAGCTACACCGCGATGCAGAGTGCCTCTCTTGCAGAGTCTGCCACTTGAGTTTGCTAAACATCTCCGTAACGCTAACACGCTTACCAAATAACCCTGTGACGAAATGCGCTGCTCTTCTTTGGATCTTCTCTATCTCCTCTGTCAACCTGACCTGGTACGGATCCCACACTGATGAGCAATGCTGAAGTATAGGTCGAACGAGTGTTTCATAAGCCACCTCTTTGTTGATGGACTACATTTTCTAAGGACTCTCCCAAAGAATCTCAGCCTTGCACCCACCTTACCAACAATTAATTTTATATGATCATTCCACTTCAAATCGTTCCATATGCATATTCCCAGATATTTTACAGAAGTAACTGCTACCAGTGTTTGTTCCGCCATCATATAATCATACAATAAAGGATCCTTCTTTCTATGTATTTGCAATACATTACATTTGTCTATGTTAAGGGTCAGTTGCCACTCCCTGCACCACGTGCCTATCCGCTGCAGATCTTCCTGCATTTCGATGCAATTTTATAATGTTGCAACTTCTCTGTATACTACAGCATCATCCACGAAAAGCCACATGGAACTTCAGACACTATCTTTGTTGGATCGAGGGGTTATGAATGTTCGATTGGAGAAGAGTTATGAAGAGGAAAGGGGAAAGGGAAATAATAAAGGGGTGTCACCTCAGCAGCTCCTGAGAGCCAGGCTTCGAAGACACACTGCTACAGGGCACAGAGGCTGGAGGATCCTGCTCCATATCTACAGAAGCGTCAGCATGCTCCTTCTGTCTATTATGTGGAGTCCAGGGCAGAAAAACGGTTGGCAGTGTGCACCGGCAACATGGCGGTTGCCCAGGTGAGGGTATCATGTGGCGACATGGTCGAAGAGGATCTTTGAGTCAGCAAAGGAGAAGACCATTTGCCTTTATTTGATTTCTTGGAGCCTTCCTGGTTGGCAGAGGATGACTAACATGTTTGTCAGCTGGAGGGACATAAGAAGTCTTCGAAAGAGTATTCCTTCTGTCCTTTCCGGTCTGCCGATTGTGTAGCAGGTGACTTTGCCCCATGAGGCGAAAGTCTGTGGCTTCTTGTGCTGGTGCAAGTTGTCACCAGCACACTGGTCAGCAGAGATGTAGTACGAAGATCTATAGTTGGCGTTGGATACAGTGCGCCTATCACAAGAGAGGCCAGAGACACATCGACAAGCAACACACTGCCAACGCCCTCTAAACAGCATGTATTTAGGCCGCCACCAGTGATCGGAGGGCCTCAATGGCTCACTCATCAAGTTTGGGGTCTGTCAGTAAATTTCAGAGCGGGCGCAGTTCACATCGCAAGTTACGACAGTACATAGCAACAAGATTAGTGTTTCTAGCAAGGCTTGCAGTGAGACTAAAGCTTTTAATAACAAGATTATTGATACTGTCTGCGAGAGGACTATTACTAATGAGCTTGTACCGTAACACATGGGCTCCATTCAAGTTAAGTAAATATTCAATATAAATAAAGAACTGTGTTAATCCATGTGTGTATTTGTGTTGAAGAAAGAGGATACCAACCACCTGTAACATCCTTTCCCTTGCCTCCTTGCAGTACAAGACTCTACAGTGGCGAAGATGATGGGATTCAAACCGATGCATGCACAGCACCTCACTGCTTACAATGGACAGGAAATTCCAGTGCTTGGACTGTAGTTTGCCTGCCACTTACAAATCTCGCACTAGGACAGTGAATTTTACTGTGTTGAAATCAAGAGACAGTGATAACATATTTGGTTTAGATACCTTTGATTTCTTTGGACTTAGCATCCAAGACAATGTAGTTTCGGTGACTGCTTTTAATCCAATAGACAGTGTAGCTAGCTTTCTTAGAGAACTACCTGGGCTATTTTCAGACAGAATGGGAAAAGCTAATAACTTTGTAGCACATGTTACATTGAAAGACAATGCACAGCCTAAGTTTTTCAGGGCCCACCCTGTTCCAATTGCTTTAACCCTCCGGCGTGCACGCTGCAGCATACACATCGCAAATTTTAGTTTTCTGAGTGTCCACTGGTTGGTGCTAGTTGTCTGTTTCCATGGTATATAGTATGCAATTTTCATCATAGATGGAGTGTGTGTAACCTCATTTGAAACCAGACCTGGCCATTGTTCTGTTGTAACAGCACTGTTAACTTCAATTACACCTCTGCGGTGCAATTGCCACAACGTGCCTAGTCATGTAAGTATTTGTTCAACAAGAACTACCGACAGCCTTGGGAGAGCCAGTCCTGACAAAACTCTACCATCTGGTGAGCAAGATGTATGAAACAGGCACAATACCCTCAAACTTCAAGAACAATATAATAATTCCAATCCCAAAGAAAGCAGGTGTTGACAGATGTGAAAATTACAGAACTATCAGTTTAATAAGTCACAGCTGCAATATACTAACACGAGTTCTTTGCAGACAAATGGAAAAACTAGTAGAAGCCGACCTTGGGGAATATCAGTTTGGATTCCGTATAAATGTTGGAACACATGAGGCAATACTGACTCTACGACTTATCTTAGAAGAAAGATTAAGGAAAGGCAAACCTACATTTCTAGCATTTGTAGACTTAGAGAAAGCTTTTGACAATGTTGACTGGAATACTCTCTTTCAAATTCTAAAGGTGGCAGGGGTAAAATACAGGGAGCAAAAGGCTATTTACAATTTGTACAGAAACCAGATGGCAGTTATAAGAGTAGAGGGACATGAAAGGGAAGCAGTGGTTGGGAAGGGAGTGAGACAGGGTTGTAACCTCTCCTCGATGTTATTCAATCTGTATACTGAGCAAGCAGTAAACGAAACAAAAGAAAAATTCAGAGTAGATATTAAAATCCATGGAGAAGAAATAAAAACTTTGAGGTTCGCTGATGATATCGTAATTCTGTCAGAGACAGCAAAGGACTTGGAAGAGCAGTTGAACGGAATGGACAGTGTCTTGAAAGGAGGGTATAACATGAACATCAACAAAAGCAAAACGAGGATAATGGAATGTAGTCAAATTAAGTCGGGTGATGCTGAGGGAATTAGATTAGGAAATGAGACACTTAAAGTAGTAAAGGAGTTTTGCTATTTGGGGAGCAAAATAACTGATGATGGTCGAAGTAGAGAGGATATAAAATGTAGACTGGCAATGGCAAGGAAGGCGTTTCTGAAGAAGAGAAATTTGTTAACATCGAGTATAGATTTAAGTGTCAGGAAGTCATTTCTGAAAGTATTTGTATGGAGTGTAGCCATGTATGGAAGTGAAACATGGACAATAAATAGTTTTGACAAGAAGAGAATGAAGCTTTCGAAATGTGCTGCTACAGAAGAATGCTGAAGATTAGATGGGTAGATCACATAACTAATGAGGAAGTATTGAATAGGATTGGGGAGAAGAGAAGTTTGTGGCACAACTTGACCAGAAGAAGGGATCGGTTGGTAGGACATGTTCTGAGGCATCAAGGGATCACCAATTTAGTATTGGAGGGCAGCGTAGAGGGTAAAAATCGTAGAGGGAGGCCAAGTGATGAATACACTAAGCAGATTCAGAAGGATGTAGGTTGCAGTAGGTACTGGGAATGATGAAGCTTGCACAGGATAGAGTAGCATGGAGAGCTGCATCAAACCAGTCTCAGGACTGAAGACCACAACAACAACAACATATATGCTTATGATTTGTTACACACATTTTCATCGTTTATGCTTGTTTAGAATGTTAACTTACTGTTTTATGGGTATACTATATTTATTTCCTGGCAAAGTGATACTGTAAGGGATCCTGAAGAGATCTTACAAATTCTAGCAGAAATTTCGAAAGATGAGTTGATGTGAGATGAATCTAAAGAAAATTATGATGGGGAAGAGAAAATAACTGTTGCTGACAACCACAGTAATGAATCAGAACAGTCTCAGGAAGAAGATGACAGTCAGGATTCTTCTTTTTTTTTGTTTAGGGCGCTCAACTACTAAGGTCATTAGCACCCAGTCGCAAACGTATGCGATCGGCTGAGCGCGTGTCATCTGCTAAAATGGAAGATATATCAGGCGACAGCTGTAGACGGGCACGTAACGGAGCAAAATAGGGGCACCAAGTAAAAGGTGTCTTACTGTCCACAGCTGAGAGCAGTGGGGACAGAGTGGGGGAGGATCGCCACTTAAGAGATGTCGATGGCTAAAAGGACAGTGCCCTATCCAGAGTCAAGTTAAAATTACCTCCTCCCGACGACGCGTTCGGGAGGAAGAGGTCCAAGCACAGGGAAGAGCTTTCACGTCCCGCAATTCATTATTGGGAAGTGTCGACCAATGTGCGCGCCATAAAAGAACAACGCGACGACATAAAACACTCCGTAAATCGGTGAAGGGAATCGTGCGAATAGCTGGCTGAAGAAGAGACTGCAGCCTTGGCCGCTATATCGTCCGCCTCATTTCCACAGATACCAACGTGTCCTGGGATCCAGAGGAACGCCACAGAGACGCCCCCCAAGTGGAGCAAGTGGAGGCAGTCCTGAATCCGGTGGACCAGAGGGTGGACACGGTAGAGAGCTTGGAGACTGAGGAGAGAGCTGAGAGAATCTGAACAGATAACACACTGTATCCACTGATGGCAACGGATGTACTGGACAGCCTGAAGAACAGTGTAAAGCTCCGCAGTATAAACTGAACACTGCTCGGGGAGCCGAAATCTATTTGGGGTGTCGCCAACAATATAGGCACTCCCTACACCAAACGATGTTTTTGAGCCATCAGTGTAAATAAATGTGGCTTCATTTGTGCACGTAGAGCAGCGAACGCCCGACAATAAACAAATGAAGGGGTAACATCCTTGGGAAACTGACAAAGGTCACAGAGCAGCCAAGACGGTGCTGTACCCCAAGTTGTCAAGAAAGTTTTAGGAAAGCGGAAGGAAAGAGAATGGAGCAGTTGACGGAAGCGGCCTCCTGGTGGTAGTAGGGAGGAAGGGCGGCCTGCATACCCTAAATCTAAGGAGGCATCGAAAAAAATGTCATGGGCCGGATTAGCAGGCATGGAAGACAGATGGCTAGCATAACAACTCAGTAGGACAGCTTGCCGATTGGTCAGCGGAGGTTCAGCAGTCTCAGCATAAAGGCTTTCCACAGGGCTGGTGTAAAAAGCTCCAGACACTAAACGTAATCCACGGTGGTGGATAGAGTCAAGACGCCAAAGAATAGACGGCCGAGCAGAGGAGTAAACTATGCTTCCATTGTCCAATTTCGAGCACACTAAGGCGTGATAGAAGCGGAGAAGGACCACTCTGTCCGCTCCCCAGGAGGTACCATTCAGGACACGAAGGGTGTTGAGGTATTGCAGACAGCGAGCCGAAAGATAGGAAACGTGGGAGGACCAGGACAGTTTTCTGTCAAACATAAGACCCAAGAATTTAGCCACATCCAAAAACGGAAGGTTGACAGGTCATAGCTGAAAGGAAGGTGGAAGAAACTCCGTACGATGCCAAAAATTACACAAACAGTCTTACTGGGAGAAACGCGGAAGCTTGTTTCGATGCTCCAAGAGTGGAGGTGATCGAGACATCCTTGAAGATGTCGTTCAAGAAGGCTGGTCCGTTGAGATCGCAAAATTGTCCACAAAGAGGGAGCCCGAGACATCAGGAAGAAGACAATCCATAATTGGATTTATGGCGATGGCAAACAGTACAACACTTAGCACGGAGCCCTGGGGTACCCCGTTTTCTTGGGAGAAAGTACGGGAGAGAGTAGTGTTCACCCGCACTCTAAATGTGCGCTCTGCCATAAATTCGCGAAGAAAAAGGGGCAGCCAACCTCGAAAGCCCCAAGAGAACAGTGTGCGGAGGATGCCTGTCTTTCAACAGGCATTGTATGATCTCTCTAGATCAAAAAATATTGCTACTGTTTGGCGTTTCTGGAGAAAACTGTTCATGATATAAGTGGAGAGAGCAACAAGATGGTCAACTGCAGAACGATGCTTTCGGAAACCGCATTGTGCAGGTGTTAAAAGGGTTCGGGACTCCAGCCACCAGGCTAAACAGCAATTCACCATACGCTCCAGAACCTTACATACACATACTCGTGAGAGAAATGGGGAGATAGCTAGAGGGAAGATGTTTGTCCTTTCCAGGTTTCGGAACAGGCACGACGATAGCTTCCTGCCATCGTCGGGGAAAAGTAATGTCGGTCCAAATTCGATTATAAAGGCGAAGGAGGTAACGCAGACTATGGTATGATAAATGCAGCAACATTTGGATGTGGATACCATCCGGTCCTGGGGCGGAGGAGCGAGAAGAAGAGAGTGCGTGTTGGAGTTCCCGCATGGAGAAAACAGTATTATAGCTTTCGTGATTTTGAGAGGAGAAAGCAAGCGGTTGCACTTCCGCTGCACGTTTTTTTGGGAGGAAGGCTGATGGGTAATTTGAAGAGCTCGACATCTCAGCAAAGTGTTGACCCAATGAGTTAGAAATTGCGACGGGATCCATTAATGTATCATGCGCGACAGTGAGCCCAGAGACCGGGGAGAAACTAGGCGCGCCAGATAACTGTCAAATCCGACTCCAAACTTCCGAGGAGGGAGTGAAGGTGTTAAATGAGCTACCAAAGAAGTCCCAGCTTGCCTTCTTGCTATCACGGATGACGTGACGGCATCGCGCACGGAACTGCTTATAGCGGATACAGTTGGCCAAAGTAGGATGGTGTCTGAAAAGGCAAAGATCACGTCGCCGCTCACGTATTGACTCACGGCATGCCTCGTTCCACCAAGGAACCAGGGGGCTCCGGGGCAATTCGGAGGTGGAGGTATTGAACGTTCCACAGCTGTAAGAATAACGTCTGTAATATGAGTGACCTCATCGTCGACGCTAGGAAAGTGATGGTCATCGAATGTCGCTAGAGACGAAAAAAGTGTCCAATCAGCTTGGGCAAACTTCCAGTGTCACGGGCGCATATATGGAAGTTGTGGCTGCAATCGAAGGACACATGGAAAGTGGTCACTCGAGTGCGTATCAGCAAGGGCGAACCAATTGGAAGTGCCGAGCTAGCGGAACAGTACCGACCGAAAGGTCCAAATGAGAGAAATTTGTCGTGGAGGCAGACAAAAATGTAGGGTCCCCAGTGTTGAGGCAAACAAGATCCACTAGGTGGAAGATGTCTATCAATAGTGAGCCACGCGGACAAGGATGTGGAGATCCCCAAAGCGGGTGGTGGGCATTTTTTTTTTTTTTTTTTTTTTTTTTTTTTTTTTTTTTTTTTTTTTTTTTTTTTTTTGTGGTTTTAGGGCGCAAAACTGCTATGGTTATTAGCGCCCAGCCCGTGACTTAAGACAGTAAAAAACCGAAATTGAAAACCAGCAGCAATGGGAACAAAGTCATAAAATTGGAGAAATTAAAAGTAGAAAGAATGCTTAAAAATCCACTACAGACAGGGGGTGGTTGTCCCCCAAAAAAAAACTTCAAATGACTGACGTCATTTCACTGTCACTAATAAACTGGAGAACGCGGTCGGCTGAGCGCGTGTCATCTGCTAAAATCGACGATAGATCAGGCGATAGCTGTAGACGGGAGCGTAACGGATTAAAATAGGGGCATTCAATTAAAAGGTGTCTGACCGTCCACGGCTGAGAGCAGTGGGGACAGAGTGGAGGACGATCACCGCTTAAAAGATGTCTATGGCTAAAAAGACAGTGCCCTATCCGGAGTCTAGCTAAAATTACCTCCTCCCGACGACGCGTTCGGGAGGAAGAGGTCCAAGCGCAAGGAAGGGCTTTCACTTCCCGCAATTTATTACAGGGAAGTGTTGACCAATGCGCATGCCATAAATGAGCAACTTGGCGACATAAACCGCTCCGTAGATCGGTGAAGGGAAGCGACTGAATAGCTGGCCGAGGAAGAGAGACTGCAGCCTTGGCCGCCATATCGGCCGCCTCATTCCCACAGATACCAGCGTGTCCCGGGAGCCAGAGGAACGCCACCGAGACACCCCCCAGGTGGAGCAAGCGCAGACAGTCCTGAATCCGGTGGACCAGAGGGTGCACAGGGTAAAGAGCTTGGAGACTGAGGAGAGAGCTGAGAGAATCGGAGCAGATAACGTACTGTATCCGCTGATGGCGGCGGATTTAGTGGACAGCCTGGAGAACAGCGTAAAGCTCCGCAGTATAAACCGAACACTGGTCGGGAAGTCTAAAGCGATTTGGGGTGTCGCCAACAATATAGGCACTCCCTACACCTAACGATGTTTTCGAGCCGTCGGTGTAAATAAATGTGGCGTCCGTCATTTGTGCACATAGAGCAGCAAATGCCCGACGATAAACAAGTGTAGGGGTACCATCCTTGGGAAATTGACAAAGGTCACGGAGCAGGCAGATCTGGGGACGGAGCCAAGGCGGTGCTGTACCCCAAGTTGTCAAGAAGGTTTTCGGAAAGCGGCAGGAAAGAGAATGGAGCAATTGACGGAAGCGGACTCCCGGGGGTAGTAGAGAGGAGGAGCGGCCTGCATACCCTACATCAAAGGAGGCGTCGAAAAAAAGATCATGGGCTGGATTAGCAGGCATGGAAGACAGATGGCTAGCATAACGACTCAGGAGGACTGCTCGCCGATTGGACAGCGGAGGTTCAGCAGTCTCAGCATAAAGGCTTTCCACAGGGCTAGTGTAAAAAGCTCCAGACACTAAACGTAATCCACGGTGGTGGATAGAGTCGAGACGCCGAAGAATAGACGGCCGAGCAGAGGAGTAGACTATGCTTCCGTAATCCAATTTTGAGCGCACTAAGGCGCGATAGAGGCGGAGAAGGACCACTCGGTCCGCTCCCCAGGAGGTACCATTCAGGACACGGAGGGTGTTAAGCGATCGCAGACAGCGAGCCGAAAGATAGGAAACGTGGGAGGACCAGCACAGTTTTCTGTCAAACATAAGACCCAAGAATTTAGCGACGTCTGAAAACGGAAGGTTGACAGGACCTAGATGTAAGGAGGGCGGAAGAAACTCCTTACGTCGCCAAAAATTGACACAAACGGTCTTACTGGGTGAGAAACAGAAGCCGGTTTCGATGCTCCACGAGTGGAGGCGATCGAGACATCCTTGAAGACGTCGTTCAAGAAGGCTGGTCCGTTGAGAGCTGTAGTAGATCGCAAAATCGTCCACAAAGAGGGAGCCCAAGACATCAGGAAGGAGACAATCCATAATTGGATTTATGGCGATGGCAAACAGTACAACACTCAGCACTGATCCCTGGGGTACCCCGTTTTCTTGGGAGAAAGTACGGGAGAGAGTAGTGTTCACCCGCACCCTAAAAGTGCGCTCTGCCATAAATTCGCGAAGAAAAAGGGGCAGTCGGCCTCGAAAGCCCCAAGAGAACAGTGTGCGGAGGATGCCTGTCCTCCAACAGGTATCGTATGCTCTCTCCAGATCAAAAAATATTGCTACCGTTTGGCGTTTCCGGAGAAAATTGTTCATGATATAAGTGGAGAGAGCAACAAGATGGTCAACTGCAGAACGATGCTTCCGAAATCCGCATTGGGCTGGTGTTAAAAGACTGCGGGATTCCAGCCACCAAGCTAAACGGTAATTCACCATACGCTCCAAAACCTTACAGACACTACTCGTGAGAGAAATGGGGCGATAGCTAGAGGGGAGATGTTTGTCCTTTCCAGGTTTCGGAACGGGAACGACAATAGCTTCCCGCCACCGTTTGGGAAAGGTACTGTCGGTCCAAATTCGATTATAAAGGCGAAGGAGGTAACGCAGACTACGGGTTGATAAATGCAGCAACATTTGGACATGGATACCATCCGGTCCTGGGGCGGAGGAGCGAGAAGATGAGAGGGCATGTTGGAGTTCCCGCATGGAGAAAACACTATTGTAGCTTTCGTGATTTGGAGAGGAGAAAGCAAGAGGTCGCACTTCCGCTGCACGTTTCTTCGGGAGAAACGCTGGCGGGTATTGGAAGAGCTCGAAATCTCAGCGAAGTGCTGACCCAACGAGTTAGAAATAGCGACGGGGTCCACTAAGGTATCATGCGCGACAGTGAGCCCAGAGACCGGGGAGAAACTAGGCGCGCCTGAGAACCGTCGAAGCCGACTCCAAACTTCCGAGGAGGGAGTGAAGGTGTTAAATGAGCTAATAAAGAATTTCCAGCTTGCCTTCTTGCTATCGCGGATGACGCGACGGCATCGCGCACAGAGCTGCTTATAGCGGATACAGTTGGCCAAAGTAGGATGGTGACGGAAAATGCGAAGAGCACGTCGCCGCTCACGTATTGCGTCACGGCATGCCTCGTTCCACCAAGGAACTGGGGGGCGCTGGGGCAATTCGGAGGTGCGTGGTATTGAACGTTCCGCAGCTGTAAGGATAACGTCTGTAACGTGTGTGACCTCATCGTCGACACTGGGAAAGCGACGGTCATCGAATGTCGCGAGAGACGAAAAAAGTGTCCAATCGGCTTGGGCAAACTTCCAGCGTCGCGGGCGCATATATGGCAGTTGAGGCTGCAGTCTGACGACACATGGAAAGTGGTCACTCGAGTGTGTATCATCAAGGGCGAACCATTCGAAGCGCCGAGCTAGCGGAACAGTACCGACCGCAAGGTCCAAATGAGATAAAGTTGTCGTGGAGGCAGACAAAAATGTGGGGACCCCAGTGTTGAGGCAAACTAGATCCGCTTGGTGGAAGACGTCTAGCAATATGGAGCCACGTGGACAAGGATGTGGAGATCCCCAAAGCGGGTGGTGGGCATTGAAGTCCCCAACCAGCAAATAGGGGGGTGGAAGCTGACCAAGAAGATGAAGGAGATCAGCTCGTGCCATTGGGGTGGACGATGGAATGTATACAGTACAAAGAGAGAACGTGTATCTGGAAAGGGAAAGACGGACGGCGACAGCTTGGAAGGAAGTGTTTAAGGGGATTGGGTGATAATGTAGAGTATCATGGAGAAGAATCATGAGTCCTCCATGGGCTGGAGAGCCTTCAACAGAGGGGAGATCATATCGGACGGACTGAAAATGAGGGAGAACAAAGCGGTCATGGGGACGCAGCTTTGTTTCCTGAAGACAGAAGATGACCGGCGAGTAGGATCGTAAGAGGATCGACAATTCATCCCCATTGGCTCGAATGCCGCGGATATTCCAGTGGATAATGGACATGGGGTGAACAGAAAATGGAGGAATGTGGCCGAAGTTGCTGTCAAGTCAAAGACTGCTCGGAGCTAGCGACCGACAGCATGGAATGGCAGTCAGCTGAAGGCAGAAGATCCTGATCCATAGGTTGGTCAGGAGCAGCTCCTGCCACCAGCGATCGGCCGGTTGACTGGCCACCAGCAGTGCGCCTCGGCGACACAGAAGACGGCCGAGGGCGATTTCCGCCAGGTGGTGCTGTAGATGGGACACGCCGTGGCGGAGAAGGAGAGGAACTGGGTTTCTTCGTAGCCTTCTTGGAAGAATGATGTTTAGATGAAGGAGGAACCGATGGTTGGGAAGTTGCGGTACGTAAAAACTCTTCACGAGTATGCTCTTTTTTCGAAGACTTGGCGTCCGACTTTTGGGCTCAAGATTTAGCAGAACCCGACGAAGGGTGAGCCATAGAGTGGGCAGGCGAAAGTGGTGAGGTTGAACGAGCGATCTTTGCGCTGGCCGATCTGACGACCGTGGCACTAAAGGTGAGGTCGCAAGTCTGCGTGGCCGCCTCCTTTGTTGGCCGAGGAGAAGCAAGGACAGTGCTGTATTTTCCTGTCTGAGACACGGTGGGCTTGCGACTGGCGAATAATTTTCGAGCAGCAAAGGTCGACACCTTTTCCTTCACTCTTATTTACTGGATGAGCTTTTCGTCCTTAAAAACAGGGCAATCTCGTGAGGAAGCAGGGTGGTCACCCATACAGTTGATGCAGCGAGGGGATGGAGGTGGACAAGCACCCTCATGGGCTCCTTGCCACACGTAACACATTTGGCCGGATTGGAACAGGACTGGCTGGTGTGATTGAACCGCTGACATCGATAGCAACGCGTAGGGTTTGGGACGTAAGGGCGAACGGAAATTATCTCATAGCCTGCTTTGATTTTCGATGGGAGTTGAACTTTATCAAATGTCAAGAAGACAGTGCGGGTTGGAATGATGTTCGTGTCAACCCGTTTCATAACTCTATGAACTGCCGTGACGCCCTGGTCAGACAGATAGTGCTGAATTTCTTCGTCAGACAATCCATCGAGGGAGCGTGTATAAACGACTCCACGCGAGGAATTTAAGGTACGGTGCGGTTCCACCCGTACAGGGAAGGTGTGGAGAAGAGAAGTACGCAGCAATTTTTGTGCCTGGAGGGCACTGTGTGTTTCTAACAACAGGGTGCCATTCCGTAATCTGGAACAAGACTTTACAGGACCTGCAATTGCGTCGACACCTTTCTGAATAATGAAAGGGTTGACTGTGGAGAAGTCGTGACCTTCATCAGACCGAGAAACAACAAGGAACTGGGGCAACGATGGAAGAATCGTCTGTGGCTGAGACTAAGTATACTTACGTTTGTGAGCAGACATAGTGGAAGGTGAGGAAACCATTGCGGAAGAATCCCCCATGATTACCGGCGTCTCCGATGGCGCGCTCCTCCCTTGTGGGGGCCCTCTCTGAGGGCACTCCCGCCTTAGGTGATTGTTCACACCTCAGGTCACACCTCCCGACAAACGGACGGAGGGACCAATCGGCACTTTCGGAAGGTATCAGCTCGGGTAATCACCCCTCCCTGGGCCTGGCCGTTACCAGGGGGTACGTACGTGTCCTACCTGTCTACCCGGGGCGGGGAATTACGCGTTACCCCGTCACCGGCTACACACAAAAGGCGTGGGTCGGCCTTCAGACACGCACAGGGAGGAAGAAAGATCAAGGGAAAGGAAAGAAGAGAGGTCTCAAACGCCGCAGCGGAGAAAAGGGAAAGAGAAGAGGTAAGGAAAAAGGAAGGACAAAGGAAGGAAGAAGACATAAAAGCAAGGAAGGCGAAGAATGCAGTACATTTACGAGCGTCCGTCTCCGGACGTAGGCACAAACCATACTCCCAGATGGGGAGAAAGGGAAGGAAAGAGCCAGAGGTGAGGGGAGGAGGGGCGAAGATAGGGATGGGGAAGGATGCGGAAAGGGAAGGTATGCAGCCCGGAAAGGAAGGAAGGCCACATTAGCTCGGGGTCCCGTGCTCGCTACGCACGTATCCACAAAAGAGTTGTGGACCCCCTGGGGGGGTGGTGGGCACTGAAGTCCCCAACCAGCAAATAGGGGGGGTGGAAACTGACCAAGAAGATGAAGGAGATCAGCTCGTGCCACTGGTGTGGACGATGGAATGTACACAGTACAAAGAGAGAAGGTGTATCCAGAAAGGGAAAGACGGACAGCGTCAGCTTGCAAGGAAGTGTTTAAGGGGATTGGGTGATAATGGAGAGTATCATGGAGAACAATCATGAGTCCTCCATGTGCTGGAGTGCCTTCAACAGAGGGGAGATCAAATCAGACTGACTGAAAACGGGGGAAAACAAAGCGGTCATGCAGACGCAGCTTTGTTTCCTGAAGACAGAAGATGACCGGCGAGTAGGATCATAAGAGGATCGACAATTCATCCCGACCGGCTCGAATGCTGCATATATTCCAATGGATAATGGACATAGGGTGGACAGAAAATGGAAGAATGTGACCAAGGTTGCCCTCAACTCAACAACTGCTCAGAGCCGGCGACCGACAGCGTGGAATGGCATTCAGCCGAAGGCAGAAGATCCTGATCCATAAGTTGTTCAGGAGCAGCTCCTGCCACCAGTGATCAGCCAGTTGATCGGCCGCCAGCAGTGCGCCTCGGTGACACAGAAGACAGCCGAGGGCAGCTACCGCCAGGTAGTGCTGTAGATGAGACACGCCGTGGCAGAGAAGGAGAGGAGCTATTAGCCTTCTTAAAAACATGAAGTTTGGATGAAGGAGGGTCCGATGGTTGTGAAATTGGAGTACGTAAAAAATCTTCATGAGTAGGCTCTTTTTTGGAAGTCCGGGTGTCTGACTTTTGGGCTCGAGATTTAGCAGAACCCGATGAAGGGTGAGCCATAGAGTGAGCAGGCGAAACTGGGGGAGGTTGAACAGGCGATCTTTGCACTGGCTGATCTGACGACTGTGGCACTAAAGGTGAGATCACAAGTCTGCGTGGCTGCCTCCTTTGTTGGCTGATGAGAGGCAAGGACAGTGCTGTATTTACCTGTCTGAGGCACAGTGGGCTTTCGACTGGCGAATAATTTTCGAGCAGCATAGGTCTACACCTTTTCCTTCACTCTGATTTCCTGAATGAGCTTTTCGTCTTAAAAAATGGGGCAATCTCTAGAGGAAGCAGCGTGGTCACCCATACAGTTGATGCAACGAGGGGATGGAGGTGGACAAGCACCCTCATGGGCACCTCGCCACACGTAACACATTGGAACAGGACTGGCTGGTATGATTGAACCACTGACACCGATAGCAATGCATAGGGTTTGGGACATAAGGGCGAATGGAAATTATCTCATAGCCCACTTTTATGTTCGATGGGAATTGAACTCTGTCAAATTTCAAGAAGACAGTACGGGTTGGAACGATGAACAGCCGTTACGCCCTGGTCAGACAGGTACTGTTGAATTTCCTCGTCGGACAATCCAGCGAGGGAGTATGTATAAACGACCCCACGTGAGGAATTTAAAGTGTGGTGCGCTTCCACCCGGACAGGGAAGGTGTGTAGCAATGAAGTACGCAGCAATTTTTGTGCCTGGAGGGCACTGATTGTTTCTAACAACAAGGTGCCATTTCGTAATCTGGAACAAGACTTTACAGGACCTGCAATTGTGTCGACACCTTTCTGAATAACGAAAAGGTTGACCGTGGAGAAGTCGTGACCTTCGTCAGACCGAGAAACAACAAGGAACTGTGGCAACGATTGAGGAACTGTCTGTGGCTGAGACTCATTGAACTTACACTTGTGAGCGGACGTAGAAGATGAGGAAACCATTGCGGAAGTATCCCCCATGATGACCAGCGTCTCCAATGGCGCGCTGCTCCCTTGTGGGGGCCCTCTCTGAGGGCACTCCGGCCTTAGGTGATTGTTCACACCTCAGGTCACACCTGCCGAGAAACGGACAGAGGGACCAATCAGCACTTTCGGAAGGTATCAGCTCGGGTAATCACCCCTCCCTGGGCCTGGCCGTTACCAGGGGGTACGTACGTGTCCTACCTGTCTACCCGGGGCAAGGAATTACACATTACCTCGTCACCGGCTACGCATGGAAATGCGTGGGTCGGCCTTCAGACACACACAGAGAGGAAAAAAGAGAAAGGGAGAAACAAAGAAAGGGAAAGGAAAGAAGAGAGGTCTCAAACGCCACAGCGGAGAAAAGGGGAAAGAGAAGAGGCAAGGAAAAGAGAAGGACAAAGGAAGGATGAAGACTTGCAAGCAGAGAAAGTGAAGAATGTGTTACATTTCCGAGCGTCCGTCTCCGGACGTAGGCACAAAACATACTCCCAGAAGGGGAGAAAGGGAAGGAAAGAGGCGGGGGGGGGGGGGGGGGGGGGGGGCGAAGATGGGGGATGGGGAAGGATGCGGAAAAGGAAGGTATGCAGCCCGGAAAGGAAGGAGGGCCACATTAGCTTGAGGTCCCGTGCTCGCTACGCACGTATCCACAAAAGAGTTGGGGACCCCCTGGGGGGGGGACTCAACAGTTGAGTCTGCTACCTTCCTGAGCTGGTCAGGAGGGGCAGCTTCCTCCACCAGTGAAAGGCCAGATGATCGGCTACCAGCGGTGCAGCCGGGTGAAACAAACAGCCGGGGACGGCAACCGCTGGGTGGCGCAGGAGAAGAAATGCGCTTCAGCAGAGATGGAGAACTCTTTTTCTATGAGCCTTCTTTGAAGAATTACATTTCGTCAAAAGAACAGTTGATGGCTGTGAAGTTTGTGTACACAAGAAATCTTCGCATGTCCGTTCTTTTTTGAAGGTCCGAGCATCTGATTTAGATGTCCTCGTCTTATCAGTAGCAGATGATGATGTTTGAGCCTTAGGGTTGATGGGAGGAAGAGGAAATGTTGATCGGGCGATCTTAGCACTGGCCGATCTGACGACCGAATCGCTAATGTTAGATCACATATCTGTGTAGCTACCTCCCTGGTAGGTCGAGGAGAGGCGAGAACGGTACTGTATTTACCTGCCGGAAGCACAGTGGACTTTCTGCTATTGAATAACTTGCAAGCAGCTGAGGTCGACACTTTCTCTTTCACTCGAATTTCCTGTATACTTTTCTCATCTTTGTAGATGGGGCAGTCACGAGAGGAGTCAGCATGGTCGCCCATACAGGTGATGCAACGAGGGGACGGAGGTGGACAGTCACCCTCATGGGCGTCCCTGCCACAGGTAAAGCATTTAGCCACACTTGAACAAGAATCGTTAAACCACTGACATTGGTAACACCTTGTAGGGCTGGGTACATACAGCCGAACAGAAATGATCTCATAACCCGCTTTAATTCGTGAAGGCAATTGCACATTGTCGAATGTCAGGAATATGGTTCGGGTCGGTATGAGGTCCTTGTTGACCCTTTTCACGACCCGATGGATGGCCGTCGCTCTCTGATCAGAGAGGAAGACAGAATCTTCTCGAGTTAGTCCGTCGAGTGACCTGGTATATACCACGCAACACGACGAATTCAAGGTGCAGTGGGCCTCCACCCGTACAGGAAATGTGTGTAAGGGAGTGGCTCGAAGGAATAGTGGTCCTGGAAGGCGTGCTCTGTCTCCAACAGCAAGATACCGTTGCGCAACCGAGTACAAGATTTCACTGGTCCTGCAATCACATCTACATCCTTCTGAATGGCAAAACAGTTGACTGTTGTGAAATCTTGATCGTCAAATCTTATGACAACAAGAAACTTCGGTGCTGGTGGTAGAATTTTTGGAACAGGAGTTTCATCCAGCTTTCTTTTTTTGGGCAGAAGACAGGGAAGAAGAAGAAGAAGAAGAAGAAGAAAAAGCCATTGTGGATGAATCACCCATGTTTGCCAGCGTCTCCGATGGCGCACTCCTTCCTTGTGGGGGACCTCTCAGAGGGCACTCCTGCCTTAGGTGATTGTTCACATCTCAGGTCACACCTCCTGAGAAACGGACGGAGGGACCAATTGGCACATTCGGAAGGTAACAGCTCAGGCAATCACCCCTCCCTGGGCCTGGCCTTTACCAGGGGGTACGTGCGTGCCTTACTTGTCTACCCAGGGCGGGAAATTATGCGTTACCCCGTCACCGACTAAGCGTGCGAATGCGTGGGTCGGCCTTCAGACACGCACAGGGAGGAAAGAAGAGAGGAAAGAGATAGATAGATAGAGATATAGAGAGAGAGAGAGAGAGAGAAGAAAGAATCTCAAATGCTGAAACAGAGAATAAGACACTAGAAAGAAGACAAGGAGAATAGGGCAAGGAGGATGAGGCAGAGATAGAAGTAAGGGTATGAAAGCAAGGAGAAGAGTGAACATAGGGAAAGACCAATAGAGGAAGAAAGCGTGAGGACGGAGAAAAACAAAGGAAACAGGATCCTGGAATTTTGAAACACACATCTCCGGACGAATGCTCGATACATTACTCCCAAGAAGAGGGAGTGTGAAGGGGTAGTAAGGGGGGTGGGGGAAGGATTGGGGACGAGGAGGGAAGGGAAAGGGCAGCCCGAAAAGGAAGGAGAACTGCACCAGCGTCACATGATGTTATGGAAGGTAACTATACATTTTATATTTGAAAAGACTGTGAAATTCTTTGGATTAGTCAGCCCCTAATCTCAGGGAAAACAAGTGGTAAAAACATTATCAGAGCTTTGCCGGGCCCAAAAGAGATTGCCAGGAACGCACTTACACCTTCAGATGCATTTTATCTTTTTATCACTAAAAACAAGATAAGACATCGTAGCTCATACCAACAGATGGATTGGGAAAAGCTGTAGTGAGACCAACTACTCTAGAGCTTGCAATTGCAAAGACACTTCTGCAGAAGAAATTCATGTTCTATTTTTGGTGCACTTTTTTTGATTGGTATAAAGAAAGGACATCATGCCAACTGCAGTGAACTGTGGACATCTGATGGTACTGGCATGTATATCTTACAATCGTTTTTCAGTTATAAACACCTCTGTTTTCTTCTTAGAGCAATTAGGTTTGACAATATCAAAACAAGAATTGAACGAAGGTCTACAGATAAACTGGCTCCTCTTCGTGAGTTTCACCAAGAATTTGCAAAAAGTTGTAATGCTTACTATTATGTCAGTGAATTTGTGGCAATTGATGAAATGCTGTAGGCTTTCAGAGGCCATTGTGGGTTTGTACAACACATTCCAAATAAGCCTGCGAAGTATGGTATCAAAATATATGCCCTTAGTGACACAAAAACATTTTATATCCTCAATTTCGAAGTGTACTGTGGCAAACAGTGCACTGGGCCGTATCTAAAATCAAATAAACCTGAAGACGTTGTCGAAAGACTGGTAACTCCCACTGAGGGTATGAACAGGTCTGTTACGACTGATAACTATTACACCAGTTATATTCTAGCTCAGAATCTACTAGATAAAAAGTTGGCCACCATTGGCACTTTGGGGAAAAAAGGAAATTCCACCTGAATTTCAGGCTAATAACACAAAGGAAAGCAAATCAACACTCAATAGCTTTCAGTACAATTTCTGTTTAGTCACTAAAAAACAAAGCTGTGATCCTCCTCTATACGATGCATGATACAGTCGAAATTTACGTCAAAAGTGGGAAATCAGCAGTAAATTTGGACTATAACAGAACCAAAGGAGGAGTGGATACTGTGGAACGAATGCATGCACCATATACAACAGCCAGAACAACCAGGAGATAGCCGCTGGCACTGTTCTATCGACATCTTGATATCGCAGGAATAAATTTGACCATCATCTTTAGCCACAATAATCCAGACAAAGACAGATAGCAGGTTTCTCCAAAGAGCAAAATTAACAAACTTTCTGAAAGATATACAAATATTTCTTGAAAAGTTCAGAAAAGGAGGCCCAGTTCATGACGAACCTAAACCTGGAACACATCACATTTGTGGACGAAACAAAAATGTCAGGACGATGAAATTGTGCAACAATTGTGGAAACAATGTCTGCAAGAAGCTTTCTCATCAGAACATTGTGTGTTTCTCTTGCGATGCTAATGACAAGCAGATGGACATTAGTTCTGACTGAAGATGTTTATTTAAGTAACCTATTTTAATAGAGTTGACTGATTTTCTTCTTTTACTTTTATCCAAAATAAATAATTAATGCAACGACATGCTGTTTTATTTCACTTTTTACCCTTTGGTTTACCTAAAAATGATAATGTGAAGACGAAATTGCAGTGTAAATGCTGCGGCACGCCCACTCATGTGACAAAAGAAGGCGTGCCCAGCAGAGGGTTAAGAGAGAAAGTAGCCAGCAAATTGAAAGAATTGGAAGATAATGGTGTAATTGCTCCCGGCATAATCAGCATCACCTCAGGCAGGGGAGTTACGTTCATTGTCTTGGATGTTATTGAATTTAATGTATGTGAAAATTCAGGAGCATGTAAGAAACACACATTTTTTTGTTTTCTCCAAAAAATTCCTGCTCTGGGATACAGGCCTCTGAAGATGACACTGCGAACACCATTTCGAAGATGTGAATTTCGGAAAAAAATTTTAAATGCTGTATCTCTGTAACAGTTCTAGTTATTTTGTTTAGATTTCTTTTATTTGAAAGAATTTATTTATGATTACAATGGTATCCTCCGTTTGGACATATCTGTCAAAGTTCTTTTACTGTCGCATTTTGAATTTCCTTTAACTTTCAAGAGTATATATGCCTTCACTGAAGTTGTTTCTTACTAATTTCTTTGTTACAATGTTTATTTCTAGAGTCTTTGTTGCAGTTATTTCTTATCACTTTCTTTGTGGCAGATATTTCTTACACTTTCTTGTAATTTCTTGTCAATTTCTTTGTCGTGGCTGTTCATTGTAGGTTTCTGTATTGTTGTTGTTCAGTGCTAATTGTATAGTGAAGAGGCTTCTAAGAAATCTGAGACATCCAGTAAGTTCTGTGATTTCGTGAGGAATCTGCCAGTTGACGCAGTTGCAGTGTGTTTTTCGGGAAAAGAACTGTTTGAAATGTTTTCTGACTGGGGCCACAGGAGAGTGAAATGTGCTGACTATTTGCATATCCATAAAATAGTGATATATAAGACAAAAAAAAAAAAAAAACTTTGTTCTGGTTAGGAATAAGTGTTCTCACTTGGAGACTCTGTTTCAAAGTGAAGATGATGTTTCCAGTGACAACTTTTTGTGTTCCAAATGTTTTGACATAATAACAACAGTGACAGTATCTGAACAAGGTGAAGCCTCCCATGGTACAGATGATGCAGATTTTGCATCATAGAGGAAGAATTAAACACCCTGAATCAGTCAACTACAGAGGTAGGTGTTAGTCCTGTTAAGAAACTGTGGTCAGTGAAGTCAAGTTATAAGCTCTATGCATCAAGAAAGCGCAAAGTTATGGATGAATACACTACAGCAAAACTGACCACACTCTTCAAAGTAGAAATTCTAAAAGAAAATGAACCGAAGCACTTTGGCACCTCTTGCCCGGAATTTTTAAAAAATATCAGTTCAGCTGTTGAATACTGTGCATCCTACAGTGGAAAAAGTGCAAGTTTTAATTATTATTCTAGAGACATTTTCAAAGAAAACAATTTTGAACCACATTCCATCAGTATCAAAGTACACGGTACACAAATCAAGAAATGTGAGGTCTGTAAAAGGAGTCTTTGGAAGACCGGATCCCTATTATGGATATCCTTGGAAGTAGCTAAAGTTCAAATAGTGCAGTCATTTTATCTGTCAGATAAATGGAATTGTTCTTGCCAGAGTGCCAACAAAAAAGACACTATAACTGTAACAGTTGAAGGTCAAAAAGTTGTGAAAGTGACTCGCAGTATTAAATAAACTTTCCCAATTTGTAAGAGTAACTATACAACTTCACATATTGGAAGATCAAAATATTATGCACTACGACATAAGTGGGTGTACGTTTCTGTGTTTACTGCAAGAATTTTGAACTTCGTGTGGTAACTGAAGAACTTACTGGAGCATGTGACATATGACACCTCGTTTGGGCGTGTGAAGTCATTAGTAGTCTGTGATGTAAAGTAAGAGACTTGTTTGTTTCAAGAATATCATGACTGCCCTGGAAAGGGAGGACTGTCTTTACGGACACTTGGCGTGGAAGACTTATAGATAATTCTGCAGAAATTACATATGCGACATGGGAGGATAACATACTAATTGCCTTTGACAGTTTCATTGATGAACTTGATAAGTGGTCAGTGAAAGCAGTAATACACCAGCATCTGAAGAAATTGCAGCAACAACACATTGCAGAAGTGAAAGAGTGGGTACAGGACAAAGAACTATGTTTAATACCTTTACTGTGATTTTGCTGAAAACTGGTCTGTAATTCTCCTACAAGTACAAGGGTATCATTGGAGTAATGACCCGGTTTCAATTTTTACAGGCGTGACACATTTTCAAAACAAGACCACAAGTGTTGCAGTTATAAGTGTTGACACAGGACATGACTCAGCACATGCTTTGTTAGTAATGCGCAAAATTCTTCAACTGCAAACAGGGGCAGAGAAGATCATTACTTCTGATGATGCTCCTAGTCATCTTAAAATAGTTACCAGCTGTTTGAATTGAGTAAGTCACTTGCGCCAACTGACTGGGTATACAGTGTTACTGGTCACGAGAAGGGGCCTTGTGGTGGTTTAGGAGGCCTGCTGAAGCACCATGCTACATAACAATCTTTCCAGACCAAATACAGCTGCGATTCAGAATGCTGAAGATTTTACAAGAGTCGTGAGATCTTACACATCCACAGCCCTCATTCTTTTGTCCAAAGAGGAAATCGAAGAATTCCATGAACAGAAAAAAGAAAAATGGTCCAAACAAACTACTAGGAATTCAGTAGAAACATTTTTGGACTCAAAGTGATGGGCAAACTCATATTGGACGCACTTTAAAGAGCAAGAAAGAAGAAATTTTGTTTGTTCAGCCAACACCTCAGAAACAGCAGGATAATATTCAGATTCACAACCTGAAAAGGGAAATGTTTGTGGCATGTGTGTATGACTGACTGGTGGATTACAGAGATTACAGACACCAGTGAAATTGTAGTGAATTTTATGCTACCAAATGGACCAGCTGTTGGATGTAGGTTTCCAGCTGAAGGACAGCAACAACACCATCAGTGCTCACTTCCTCTTCACAATGTTTTGAAGATTGGAAGTGCTCCAGTTCCTATTCGTTCAACAGGAAGGCATCACTCTATATCACAGGAAGATACTGAAACAGCGGAACACATTTTTAGTTCATTGACTGGTTAATTTCAGTACAAAATAGAGTGCACAGAAGTTGTATAAATCGAAACCCTTAAGTCTTTGGACCTTTCACATACATTTTGGAACCATTTAAAATGCCTGAAAAATGAGCCTCTTACTCATCTTTTAAAACAAAAATTACGTTAAATAACGCCAGGTTTTGATTTTTATGAGCCTGCTGTGTGATAATGTGGTAATAAAACAAGGTTTTATGTATGGAAAAAATTTCAATTGTTTACAAAATCTGTTCAACCTAAAAGTGGAAGCTCTCCTTACCAGGTAACGTAGAACTATATGGTACCAATCAACTTAAAAAAAAATTCAAATCAAAATATTTTATGGATTGGCATTTTGAAAGAAAAAAAAATTCCATAAATTATATAAAAGTTCAGAACTTTGACACAAGTCCAAATGGAGGATTTCTGTGTAATGTTTCAAATAAAAAACAATTATATATATACAGGGTGTTACAAAAAGGTACGGCCAAACTTTCAAGAAACATTCCTCACACACAAACAAAGAAGATATGTTATGTGGACATGTGTCCGGAAACGCTTACTTCCCATGGTAAGAGCTCATTTTAGTTTCGTCCACCTACGCTCAATGGAGCATGTTATCATGATTTCATACGGGATACTCTACCTGTGCTGCTAGAACATGTGCCTTTACAAGTACGACACAACATGTGGTTCATGCGCGATGGAGCTCCTGCACATTTCTGTCGAAGTGTTCGTACGCTTCTCAACAACAGATTCGGTGACCGATGGATTGGTAGATGCGAACCAATTCCATGGCTTCCACGCTCTCCTGACCTCAACCCTCTTGACTTTCATTTATGGGGCATTTGAAAGCTCTTGTCTACGCAACCCCGGTACCAAATGTAGAGACTCTTCATGCTCGTATTGTGGACGGCTATGATACAATACGCCATTCTCCAGCGCTGCATCAGCGCATGAGGGATTCCATGCAACGGAGGGTGGATGCATGTATACTCTCTAACGGAGGACATTTTGAACATTTCCTGTAACAAAGTGTTTGAAGTCACGTTGGTATGTTCTGTTGCTGTGAGTCTCCATTCCATGATTAATGTGATTTGAAGATAAGTAATAAAATGAGCTCTACCATGGAAAGTAAGCGTTTCCGGACACGTGTCCACATAACCTCTTTTCTTTCTTTGTGTGTGAGGAATGTTTCCTGAAAGTTTGGCCGTACCTTTTTGTAACACCCTGTGTGTGTGTGTGTGTGTGTGTGTGTGTGTGTGTGTGTGTGTGTGTGTGTGTGTGTGTGTACACGCGCGCGCGCGCGCGCGCACACACACACACACACACACACACACACACACACACACACACACACACGTTCCAGAGATACAGCATTTTAAAATTTTTTCCAAAATTCCAATCTACAAAATGGTATGCGCAGTGTCATTTTTGGCTATTATGTCTGAGTAGAAATTTTTTTTGGAGAAAACACACAAAAAAATCATGTTCCTTACTTAAGTCCTTCATTTTAACATATGCTAAATTCAAGAACATCCGCGACTATGAACATAAGATTTTTTTCTTGCCTGCCTTAACTGATATGGACTATGCCTCCATTCAAGCTAGTCAATGGACAAGTGCTCTAGTTGTGTTGCCTATGCCTTCTGGTTGCATTTGCATGTGTGTTGACTTCAAGTCTACAGTCAAACACACAGCCAGTAGCTGACACTTATCCGTTACCTCGCCCTGTGGAGCTATACCACGACACGTAGCGCTGTCCTCCATACTTTGCATAGAAGGTTTGCCAGAAATACTTGTGTCTGACAACAGACCACAGTTCACCCCATGTGATTCTTAGGAGTTCTGAGAATGAAATGGCATTTGTCATCTAACAAGTGCTGTGTTCCACCCCCAGTCCAACGGAGAGGAAAAATGCGCTGTCTGCACTTTTAAACAACAGATGGCCAAGCTTTGCACTACCCACACACAGGAACAGGCGCTAAAACTCTTTCTCGCCTCCCATCACTCCCACCCATGGACCATCACGGCAGAACTTCTGCATGGTCACCGCCATCAGGCACTACTTCACTTACTACACCACTGCAGCATCTGGTGCCGCCTATGGCCCGCAAGTATCGCTTTGCACCATGCAATCTTATTCTTTTCAGGATTTATGGCAACTGTGGGCACTGGGAGAGAGGTGTGATCGAGAAACACACTGACTCTTAGGTACTTGATTGCAGGTCCCGACGGTTTGAAGCCAAATTCGAGCTTGCCATTTGCCCATGCATGATTCTGCTACTTTTCTTCTCCCAGATCCAGGCCTCACAGGACCAGATTCAGGCCTCACAGGACCACGCAGCCTTCACAGTCACTCACTGGTGCCACCAGGGCACCCCAGGAGGAGCAGATGGATGATGTGCCCTCGTCATCGTCCCAGGACATGCCTTCAGGCCTGGATGGGTGGGTGCCCTGGCAGCAGTTTCCCGGAGGATGCTCCTGTTGCCTCACAAGCCAGATGGCGGGGTACGGTTGGAAGTACGCCGTCCTCCAGTCTACGTCCAGCATTCGGCCTCCTTCCTCATTGTCATTCGCATCTTCCCTACACGAAAACGATGCGGAATTTTTTTAGGGGTTGGGGGCTGCGGTCGACGGATGAGGAAAGTGCTGGTATAAGCTGTCACCAGTACACCACTCAGCAAAGATGTAGTGCAAAGATCGATAGTAGGCGCTAGATAAAGCACGCATATCACGAGAGGCCAGAGAGACATCAACAAGCAACACACCGCCAATGCCCTTTCGACAGCATGTATTTGTATTTAGGCCACTGCTGCTGACTGGAGGGCCTCACTGACTGACTCACTCATCAAGTTTGGCATCTGACAGTACATTCAGTTTGTATCATGGAAAAAATGTGCTCTGAAGTACAATTGCAGTTTGGATAAATCAAATGCTCTCCACTCAAAATTCATTAAAAACCAGTTATTAAAGGTTTGAGGGAAATAAAACTTGAACATTTGTTCTTGTTAAGTGCAAGTAAAACAGCTCCACAGTGAAACTTAATGTGATTCTTGGAAATTCACTGTGCCCAAATTGTTACTCAAAAATATCATGATCCAGAACAGAATCACACATTCTTAATGGCATTTATATTCCTAATGAGGAAGCTATTAGCAAATTGGATTTTTCTTGTTCTAATTTAAAGGTATCTTCCACTTCGAAAATAAGAAAACTGAGTAGCAGAAACAAAAACACAGCTACTGGAAGCAAGGGACAACAAATTTCAGCCAAAATTAGAAAAGACAGACTCTCACTTTAATAATGCAGATACGAACAGCATTTCTAAAAAAGAAAAAAAAAAACACCTAAATAATCATTCGACACTGAATATTTGAGCTGAATCGAGAAATTACGAAGTAAGTGTTCAGTGACACCTAAAGAGAATAAAGGTAAAATTTCAAATTTGCTCCCTAACTCATGGTCAAGAGAGAAAACAGTTCACTAGTTCAAATGTTTCTGATGATTTGGTTAGACTAACCAGAAAATTAGTGAAAGAGCAAGGCATTCAACCAGCTTTAGGAAAGAAGAAAGGAATAGGTATAAGTGAAGAAACAACGCAAAACTCAATTATGTTAACTACAAAGAGTTAGGGGCTATTAGGTTTAATGGTCTGTGACACTAACGGTTAAGGCTGTATGATGAGTTTGTGTGATAAATGCAGTGGTAAAGAAACTGCTCTTTGATTGTTTAACAACTCTGAGGGGGAAATGTCCAACAATGTTACCTTCAGACAGTGGGGTCACAACCGACACAGCAGGAATGATAACAGTGGTAAAATTCCAGGAAGAGTGCTTTGAATCTTTAATTGACAACAGAAGTCACCACTATGTTTCTAACACGCAAAGCAAATTTTTGAAGCACAAAAAAGCACAACTTGACAAAACTGAATGCATAGTCCTAGCCGATTTTACAGAAAACTTTTCATCTGTGGTTCAGGATGAAATACAGCGGTACCATGGCATCAATGATCAGGCAACAGTGCACTTATTTGTTCTGTTCTTCAAAAATGAGAAAGACGAAGTTTGCAGTTCTTCAATTTGCATTCTAACTACTTGGAGCACAGCACTTCAGTTGTACATGTGTTTCACATATAAGGAACAAATTACATGAATTAAAAGTTACCCAAGGTTGAGAAGCTCATACACTTTTCAGTTGGAAATGGAAGTCAATGCAAAAACAAAAAGAATTATCCAAAACTTTGCAACCACAAAGTAGACTTCAGGTTGGAGGACGAATGACAGTTTTTTGCCCCTCACCATGGTAAAAATGCCTGTGATGATGTAGGAGGTACCACAAAATATGAAGTGAGTAAAGCCAGCCTACAAAGAATGACCAAAGACCAAATTCTTACAATAGAGAACATACATCTGTTTTGCAAGAATAATATTAAATGCATCACTTATTTTCTCACCAAGGAAGAAGAGCCAGTTGTTCATATCACAACACTTCAAAGCAGATTTGAAAACTGTACAGCAATAGAAAGAACAAAGCAATTCCACAAATTCCTTGGCACTGCAGAGAACTTAGTTCAATGCTATGCACCACCAGAAACTGAAATTTACAAGGATCATTGTGTCAGTAAAATTACATGTCTTTCTTTAACACTGTATGACATAGTGGCACGTATGTATGATAGGCAATGGTGGCTTGCACAGGCTGAAAGAATAAGTTTAGAAAATAATGACATTTTTGTGCATTTTTATCATACTGTTTACCCAAGAATGTCATTCAAGAAATCTACTAGTGACAAAGTCTGAATACCAATGAAAAACTTATTGAGGAAGCTTTCAGTGATTTAACTTAAAACAGCAACTGGGAGGTCTTATTGTATATCACAAAAGATGTCTGAAGGAATAAATGTTCTTAACAGTCACCACTAGGATTAGGAAGCATTGCATCTTGAAAGTATGCTACCTGGAAATATTTATTTTAAATATGTCAAGATAACATAAATGTTTAGTTCAGCAATTTTTAAAGTTTTTGCATTTAATTCAGTACCTTAACTGCAATAATAATTGATTACATCTAGCAAGAATGAGATTTCCACTCTGCAGCGGAGTGTGCACTGATATGAAACTTTCTGGCAGATTAAAACTGTGTGCCGGACCGAGACTCGAAATCAGGACCATCGCCTTTCGCAGGCAAGTGCTCTACCAAGAGTTTTGTCATTTCGACATTATTGTAGTTTTTTCTGTTCGTTGTGTGTGAATTTTGGTAAACTGCTTTTTTTTATGTCTTTGGCAGGTATGGATATGACTGACAAGGTCAACAGTTTTTGGTTGTCGGCAATGATGGGGGACAGTGCGTTGTCTCTAATACAATTTCTTCAACTGTTCGGATTTTTGGAAGAAGTCGTGAAGTGTTCAGTATGTCATGAAGAAATGAGGCTTACTAAAGTTCCGGCATCTCGGACCAGGGATGGCTGTATGTGGAGATGCCGTAAGGATAACAGGTCAAGGGAAGTGTTCGATTCCAATTTTGATGGTTTGCTGTGTTTTTTGAGGAAGTGATGATTGAGGACATGGTTGTAGTTTTGGGTTTTACGATTTGGTATCGGTAGTTTCTGTTGACCTACATAGGTCAAGGGAAGTGTCCGATTTCAATTTGCGGGATCAGGAGCTGCTGTTAAGCTATATAGGTCAAGAGAAGTGTTATTTGTGGGATAAGGAGCTGATGTTGAGCTACATAGGTCAAGGGATGTGTTCAATTCCCATTTTGTGGGATCAGGAGCTGCTGTCGAGCTATATAAGTCAAGGGAAGTGTCCGATTCCAGAGGATGTGTTTAGTGGAATTTGGGGAGTTGTGTGGTTTGGTATGGTGGCGTATGTGTAAATTTGTTTATATTTACTTTGTCCCCACCCAAAAAAACCCAAATTACCACACTTGTCCCATTAATTTCATTAGGTTTTTTGTGGAATGTGTGTGTGTGTTGGTTTTTCAATGTATTTTCGTGTTTGTGGTCATGTTTACGTAATGATGTCTTAGGCGCCATATTGGAGTCTTAGTGTATGGTCGTTTCCGCCATATTTGTGACGTCATGGGTCAAAGCAGACGGGTGGAATCGGACGCTTCTGTACTTCTGTTTATATAGTACTTCATAGGCATACAAAATGTGGAAAACTCAAAGTTTTATATTCAGTCCAACCAGAGATAACTAGCCCAAACTTAAAAAAATAAAATTTCAAAAATCTATAAAAAAAATTAGGGAAACATTTGTCACTGTTCTTGCTCTATGTAAGGCTAGTAGTTTATGATATGTAACTAGAGAGAGGGGGGAAAAAAAAAGAAAAGAAAAAGAAAACACCTCCGATAAATCACTCCTTGACTGTTATTTTAGAGTTTAAAAAGAGTCTTTTCTAAATTTTCTATACAAAACTTTGGAGATCTTTTGACTGTCTATTTTTGAATTTAGGGTATTTTAGGTAATAAACAATTTTGGGGTCAACAGAAACATCCGATCTCACGCGTCGGCTTTGACCCGTGACGTAAGGGTGTTGTGGTGTGTGACGTCATTACAGCGCGGAGTTTGGTTTGTGAGTGTGGCGTGTTTGTAGATGTCGTGTTGTTGTTTGTTGTGCCCTCTGGTGGTATGTTCATGGTTTTCGTTTGTTTGGTGTGTTGGGCTCAGTTTGCTGTTGGTCAGTGGTGAGTGCTGCGTGCATCTTTTTGAAGCGGAATTTGTATTAGTGAGTTAACGGTTTTGTGTGATGGTTATGTAATGATGATTGCTGTACGTCGGCTGAGTTTGTTATTAAGTGTATTCGGTTGTGGTTTTTGTTCAGGAATGGATATGAAAGACCGGATTAATAGTTCTCGGTTGAGGGCTATTTTCGTCTTTATGTACGTACGCGACGTTTTTATATCCGCCATATTTGGTATTCGTATTGGGAGATGTTTTTGAGTTACATAGGTCAAGGGTAGTGGTCGATCCTAAGTTATGGGATTGGTAGCTGCTGTTGAGCTATATAGTTGGAGGGAAGTGTTCAATCTCAATGTTTGGTGGAGTATGGTGATTTTTGTAATGGGAGATGGGATCGGGAGTTGCTGTTGAGCTATATAGGTCAAGGGAAGTGTTCGATCCCAATTTATGGGGTCGGGAGCTGCTGTAGGTATATGTAGGTGAAGGGAAGTGTTTGTTCGCAATGTTTTGCGGTGTATTTTGATTTTTGTATTGGGGGATGGGATCGGGAGATGCTGTTGAGCTATATAGGTCAAGGGAAGTGTTCGATCCTAATTTATGGGATCGGGAGCTACTGTAGATCTATATAGGTCAAGGGAAGTGTCCGATTCCGGATAAGAACGTGTTTTGTGGTATTTGGTGAGTTTTGTGATGTAGATTTTTTTCGTCGTCTTGCGTGGTTTTGTATGGCGGTGGGTGGCTAAATTTGTGTATATTTAGTTTCTCCCCACCCAAAAACCCCCAATTTCCCACGCTTGTCCCGTTAGAGTCATTAGGCTTTTTGTGAAACCTGTGTGTGTGTTGTTTTTCTATGTATTTTCGTCTTTATGATACGTATGCGACGTTTTTATATCCGCCATATTGGAATTGTCGTTTATGGTCGTTTCCGCCATATTTGTGACGTCATGGGTCAAAGCCAACAGGTAGGATCGGACGCTTCTGTATTTCCCAATTTTGTAGAGGAGACTATGCTTAAAACAATCACATCAATTGCAATGCTGTAACCTAATCCAGTGCATAAATATTCAAATTACCAATAATGTCCCCTAATTCAAAAATGTGTGCTAACAAGTAAAAATGGCCACCAAATTCAGTACTGGTGCACAGTAAAATCTTTTTAAAAACTGTTTTGAACTTCTCAATTATAGGGTAATCACATAAAAAAAACAGAATTTTTAAAAATGGTCAAGTAACTAACCTAATTTTTAATGGATCACTTCACTTGGATTGACCCACACATTTATACGCCAATTAGCTCTGCAGACAGAGAAACTGAAGAAATGTATGACTAGATAAGAGGAATTATTCAAACAGTCAAGGGAGACAAAAATTCAATTGTGATGGAGGCCTGGAATTCGATAGTAGGAGAAGGAAAAGGGAAAATAGTAGGCAAATATGGACTTGGGGTAAAGGAATGAAAGAGGAACCTGTCTGGTAGAAGAATGTAACAATTCCAGTTCCAAATAAAGCAGGTACTGACAGGTGTGAACACTGTCTAACAAAGTTTCATAAGTCATGGCTGCAAAATACTAATATGAATACTTTACAGAAGAAGAAGAAGAAGAAGAATGGAAAAACTGGTAGAAGCTGAGCTCGGGGAAATTCAGTTTGGATGCCAGGGAAATGTAGGAACACACGGGGCAATACTGATCCTATGACTTCTCTTAGAAGATAGATTAAGTAAAATCAAACGTGTGTTTAAAGCATTTGCTGAGTTAACTTTTAACAATACTGACTAGAACACAATCTTTAAAATTCTGAAGCTAGCAGAGGGAAATACAGGGAGCAGAAAGCTATTTACCACTTGTACAGAAACGAGACAGCAGATGTATGAGTCAAAGGGCATGAAATGAAAGCAGTGATTGAGAAGGAAGTGAGACAGAGTTGTAGCCTATCACCATTGCGTCAGTCTGTATGTTGAGCAAGCAGTAAAGGAAACCACAGAAAAATTTGGAGTAGGATTTAAGGCTCACAGAGAAGAAATAACTTTGAGGCTTGTCAGTGACATTGTAATTCTAGCAGACAACAAAAGACTTTGAAGACCAGTTGAACAGAAAAGGCAGTATCTTGAAAGGAGGATGTAAGATGAACATCAACAAATGCAAAACAATGATGATGGACTGTAATCGAATTAAATCTGGTGATGGTGAGGAAATGGGATTAGTAAACATGACACTTTCAAGTAGGAGATGAATTTTGCTATTTGAGCAGCAATGTAACTGATTATACACAAAATAGGGAAGATATAAAATGGCATGAGAAGTGTTTCTCAAGAAGAGAAATGTGTTTAAACTTCATATAGATTTAAGTATTAAGAAATCTTTCCTGAAGGTATTTGAGTGCAACGATGTACAGAAGTGCAGTACAGCCACAACCAGAATAGTCACTTTTGAAATGTGATGCTACAGAAGAAGGCTAAAGATTAAATGGGTGTATTGACTAACTAATGAGGAGATATTGAAAAGAATTGTGGAGACAAGAAATTTGTGGCAGAGGTTGATTAACGGAAGCAAGACACATTCTGAGATGTCAACGTCTCACAAGTTTAATACTGGAGGGAAGTGCGTGTGTGTGGTGGTGGTGGTGGGGAGGGGAGGCAAAAACTGTACAGGAAGAAATATCAACTTGTGAAATATTTAACACTAACGAATTTGAATGCAAAATGTTTTATTAGGTTGCCGATCAATACAAACACAAAACTCTTAACGAATTTCTTGACGCAGAAGTACACGACACTTTTCTATATTGTATATAAAACTGGGTGAACAAAGTGATTTTGTAGAAGGCATATGATAATGCCCCATTAAACAATCTTTGGAAGAAACAAAACAATGGTCACTTACAAGATTTTATCAACAGTATCAGATCACATTAGTGGGCCCATAGGCAATGGGGATGAATACAAAAGACGAAAACAGGTATTTCTGACCCACTTTTAGTATGCTAACAGAATCAAATGCAACCAGTAAAAACTAGATTCTAGAGTTATAAAGACAGGACTGAGTGGTTACAATTTCAAACACTCAAAACACCTGAGCTCTGAAAACAATAATTAGCACCACTAATAAACACCTGACCACTCTGTACTTGCAAACACCTGACCACTCTGTACTTGCAAACACCTGACCACTCTGTACTTGCAAACACCTGACCACTCTGTACTTGCAAACACCTGACCACTCTGTACTTGCAAACACCTGACCACTCTGTACTTGCAAACACCTGACCACTTTGTACTTGCAAACACCTGACCACTTTGTACTTGCAAACACCTGACCACTTTGTACTTGCAGAGTAGTGGGTCTCACACTTTCTCTTACACACTGTGACAGAAGGCTTTATCCAGAGGATAAAATTCTACAGCCTTGCATCTCACACTATCATGGAATCCCTCCTGTTCTCATTGCTTTTTTTAAAAAAAAACTTTAACCCTGCACGTAATATATCATTATTGTAACAATTTATGAGAGCCAAACAAAGGATCAACTTGAATGAGCTGCACACACTAGCAACAAACTTCTACATAAGAACAATCCATGAAACCATTCCTCAATCCAACGTGACAATATTTTCATAAAAATAATTGTAATAAAACTGTAGTAATAATAGGAATATGCCAGTGAAAGGAATTTAAAACAAGTTTTTGACTGATATACTTGGCTGAGAGCATTAGCCCATATAATGCCGTAAGTAGAAGATCGCTAAAAGAAAGTGACATGCAGTGACTGGCACATCTGAAAATATGAACACCACCCACAAACCTGTATTATGGAGCCTATTCTTATGCTCTACTTTGAAATGATTTAAATAACTGGTAACCAGCTTTGTCCCAACACACTTATGTCAAACCCTATAGCCTAATAATACAATTTCACAGAAAGCAGTTTTTTACTGTCTTTACTCTGAACCCCTTTGGGTATGTATGCGTATCTGTAAGTACGGCCTGTGTTACCAGAGATGGCATAGGACTTATTTATAGGTGTAAGACAGCTGACTGAGCTGATAAAGAAAAAAACTAGTAGTTACATCGGGAGTGTGTCCACATACATCATTTCTTCGTCCATCTGCTTTCTATGTCAACCACATCACGCACTAATTAACAACCCTTACGGTAATACTATAATATGTTCAAACAACCGGTTCCAGTGCAGCCTATAAATGAAAATGATTATACGAGAAACACTAATTAATAAGCTTACGTGCCATGTGTGAAACGAACACGATTCCCTCATGCGATCTGAACCATAAACACAAAATTCACATACATCAATTTAAACCGTGGCATATTTCACTCACCTTATACGCTACTTGCCTTGTATCTTCAAAGTCTTGCAAGCATCAAACGCTCAAGTCCACTCAACATTATGTGTTTCTTAAGGCTCGCCGCCGCCAGAAACGTTTCAGTTCACATTGTTCATAGGAGGGTAACGATTAATACTTTTATCTTCCAGAGACTTGTCTATGACGCCACACTTCAATCTCCCAATTTTCAAATAATAAATACAACTTCTAAAGCGCATTTTAATGTTTGCATATGTCAATGAGCGATTTACTCATTTTAAAATATGAATGCACAACTGGATGAAGGAAGAGTAGATATTTTTATCACAGCTGTCCTGTGGCATTTGTCACTCGCCTGTAAATGGGTGAAAAGTCGATGAAAGTACACGCACATTTTCTTTCGTATCACCTGCTAACAATCACGACACCTGCACGCAAACTGCAACACAATACCTTGTTATTTACTTCATATCACAGCATACAAAATCACATTCTACAAACGCTGCCTCCATCACAGATACTTGACAAACAGTTCAGTCATCTCTGCATTCGCAACGCTGCCTCGATCGATTACTTCTCGTCAACAATTTGTTCCACTTGAGCTAAATTTTCTGTATAGAGTACAAATACATTGTATTCTGTTTCCGCTATACAATCACTAAGGCTGCACTTACGGTATAATTGTCATCCTCAGTGCAATATAAAACACGTAATATAGTTGTACCGTAACTCGCCTTCTTACACAATTGCTGCACTAAATTTCCTCTACACATTTTCTTCACTAAAAAAAATGTAAGTCGAAGCAACTTTCTTGATATAGTTGCTTAAAATTTCCTTTCTTCTCATAGTGCATTCAGATAAAGATATATTATCAGTAGCTCCTATCGCTTTCCGAAGATTCGATGACTGTGTATGTAATGGACTCTTCAGTATGAATATCAAGGAATCTCGACAAAATTAAATAATTTCTCGCTAACAAAATTATTCTCTAAATTTTATAAGTTTGTTTTCTTTTTCTTCTTCCAGATTCACTTAAAGTGCCTTATACAGAAGCAAGACATCGGGGAAAGACTGAGTCTTCAGTAAAATATTTCGTAACGTTTGCCCCACTCGTTATAATTAACAACAGTGGTTATACAATTCGAATCACTCATTTATGCAAATTTAGTTTTTGTCATTAGTTTGAAATTTCTGAAGATGCGCGTTTATTTTGTAAATAAGCAAATTTCTTCTTAAATATATACTCGTAGTTACAAAACTTTTCTTTTAAGTAAGTCGTTCAGAATCATAATTCGTTCATCTCCTCGTTACCGATAATTGCTGTCCACTGAACTGCTTCAGTACAATGCACTATGAACTGAATCTTTTGACAGAAAGACGAATTCGAACATTTTCTTCTACATCACTTACAGAGTTAGTTATGAATAGAAATTATTTTATTTTTTACTTTTATAACAAAGAACAAAGGGGTCTTGACAATATTGCTGTGATCTTTCTCAGGGTCCTGGCCGCCTGTTAGTAGATCGCAGTGACCAGCACTGCGAATGTGTACCTTAAGTGAAAAGGACGGTATCCCGTTGCCTCCAATCCCGTTAATTCCAACTGAAACAAATATAGACATATGTGTATACATTTAAAGGCAGTTGTATTACACATATGAAAACATTAATTTTTACCTGTCGTCACTCATGTATCAAAGACAGCAACGTTATTTGCGGTAATATATGAAATAAAATGATCGTTTAGCAGTTTGGTGCAGAAACACCGTCTTGAGTTGTTCTTCCACCTGCTGCAAGTCCTTCTATTTAACGCCACTTCGGCTACTTGCGCGTCGACGAAGAAGAGATGAAATGATGAAAGTGACGTAAACAACCAGGCTCCAAGTGAAAAGAAATTTCCAATCCCACTAGGAATCAAACCTGAGACCTCGCGATCTAGAGGCAGCGATGCTGACCACTAGACCACGAGCTGTGGACGCAGTAATCTGTAACACTACACAAGTGATAGATCTCTACGAAAACTGTCAAAGCTCATACCATGTTCCGATGAAATTCGATCACATTGGTAATTTATAAACAGTGTCTAAGTGTGTGCTACATGCACATGTAACCTAACGATCTCAAAATGTGTCCAAGATGTCTCTTGATTATGAGAATGGTAATACACTGCTTTAGAGAATCATTAAATTTTGTTCCAAATTTTTGTCCTGCATATAATCACTTTCTTATGTGTTGATCACTTTAGATCTCAAAGTGTAACAACTGAAGATTTTAAGAGATGCAGCAAGCTTAGTTTAAAGCAAAGTATGTAATATTCAGCAAAACATTACACCAGTGACAAAAGTCCAACTGAAACTGCCATTCTTGGCCACTGAATGAGTTAATTGCTGTATTGTAAACGGCTGGAAATCACACTGACTGCTGGAAAACGACTGTAATGGCCGGGCTTAAGAGATAAAGGTACCACAGGTATTAAAAGTACCTTAGCTATTACCCCCTACTGTGGACAATAATGTCTTCTCATCCAGAGATATGGGACATATCATTATTCTTCAAGTTGGTTGTGACTTTGGTGTCAGTGGCAGGTCTAGAGGGCTTGTACTAGGGAACCAGGGCACCTCCGGGTACTTCACCTTGCTCCCTAACTAAAAGTTTTGAGGAGCAAGGCCAACATGGCAGGGGGATCTGTTAATCATCGGTTGTTCAGGCAATAATGCTACCTCTTAGGGAAGTTGCAATAAGTAATAGGAAGCCTCATCTTTGACAGTTAATGAGCATGCCAGAAGGCATCATTCACCATCGTCAGAATACTAGATGGTGGTCATGTTTGGTGTGCTTACACAAAACACCATGACATTATTAAATTATAGTGATCCTGCTTATACATAAAAGTATGCATTTTGGGCACACACTATGATGTCACACACAGATTAGTAATGTAAGGGTGATGTATATGTGGTATGTAGCAAGAGTTTATTTGTTTAAATATCATGTTGTGGTTGATTAATTGTACTCTTACTTGTCTCCTACTGCTGGTGCTTCATGATGATCCTGTCACTTTGGTGAACAGAACAAGAAAGGCACTGTCCACACATATTCTATAGTAATAAATGTGGGAGGGGGAGCTTGATTCTTATTGATCCAAAGAGAAAGGGATGAGGGGAGGATATGCTTGGGTGCTAGGGACCTGGCAGAGTTTTTCATATTTTGGCAGCCTCTTGTCACGTTTCCAAGATACAAATAAACAGTAATGGAGGGATGTGATCATTTCTCAGTGTCCTTGCAGAAGGTATAAGCAGGAGTGTGTCTGGCTTTAAATATTTTTCGTTATGCCTTTTGCTGACACAATATGATTAACAAGTTGAGCAATATGGTAGTTTCATCTCTAGAACTACATTATCTTATTTGTTTCAGTTATAAATATTTGTTATGTATTATTGTTTTTCTGGCATGTTCTACATCCTGGAGGACCTCCTCACTATGTATCAATTGGAATGAAAGTAAATATAATCTATTCTAATCTAACTGTGCCAAATCTCCCTAGGCTAACCTTACATAGGTGATGGACACTGAAAGATTAACAGATACATTCATGAAACAACCACAAAAAATCCAGAGCATTTGTTTCATCATAACACTAGTTTATTTTTTGCACAGTGTCGTAGATGGAGTAGATATTTGTGCAAAAATCAGTTAATATCTTAAATAACATTGGGATGTGGAGTGCTTACAGAAAAATGACCAATACTTTGGTGCTAATTGTGTTAATTAAGATATTTCAAAGCTGCATTTTTGGACAGTTAACTATGGTAAAATGGGCTACAATTTTAAGTAGGGTAGCACAAAAACACAATTCACCTAGAGGAGTGAATGGTGTAACACTTTCCGACATTTTGTAGAATTTGAAACGACAAAATCTAGTAACTCATAAATACCCAATATAGGAATAATGTCCTGCTTTGTAATGAGTATGTTGGATTCTTTCTCCTTACTGGACCAGTTTGTCAAAATTATTAGCCACTTTGCAAAATATCCCATTATGTCATTGATTTACTGTGTTTAACCACACACTGTAACATCAGAGTATCTTACGTTAATGTGTAAGTTGGAACTTAAATAGTGGCAACACTGTTGTGGAGACACTATACAGTGGAATATACTATTGTCGCTGATAGCACACATTGTTGACATACCTACCTTACCTCCGAGCAAATGGACTCGCCCGTTCCGCGTCACTGGCGTGCGCACAGTCGAGGGACACACAGTCACATGTGAGCGAGCGGTCTAATGTAACGGTGTCACTGTGTTTTCGAAACAGGAAAAACGGAGTTGGATCAAAATTGAATGTGCCAGAGGTCGTACAGCACGACAGTGTCATCAAGGTCTTCAAGAGGCGTTCAGGGAATCGGCATTACCATACAGAACAGTGGCACATTGGGTAAAAGCTTTCAATGGAGGTCGGCAAACTGTGGCAGACATGCATCGGGCAGGTCGTCCTAGTGTCTCTAAAGAAGAAGTTCATGCTGTTGCCATGACAGTGATCGACGCCACACGATTCGTGAGCTCGCCCATGAGAACATATTAGCGCAAACGACTGTGCTTCACATCCTGAAGGAACGCCTGGGCATGCGAAAAATTGCATCACGATGGGTTCCGTATGACTTGATGGAAATGCGGAATGGATGCGTTACGACGCTGCTCAGACGCACTTGGAGCGCTAAAAGCGCGAAGGAGAGGCTTTCTTATGTCGTATCGTAACACTGAACGAGACATGGGCCACATCGTACGAGCCACAAATGAAACGCCAATCCAACGAAAGGCGTCATTATGGGTCGCCGCGGAAGTCAAAAGTGCGTCAGAGCCCCAGTATGGTTAAAGTTATGGTGATCCTTGTGTACAACTGTCGTGGTGTTATCCTAACGCTCCTCCATGACATACCGTCAAAGCAAAGTATTACTGTTCGTTTTTGGAGCATAACTTGCGACCAGCTTTGCGAAAGAAGCGGCGACACTTTTTGTGCAATCCACCCATCATTTTGCACGACAATGCACGGGCGCATACAGAGCAAGCTGTGGCTGCTCTGTTCGGTCGATGGAACGGGGAAGTACTGTACCATCCACCATACTCCCCGGACTTAAGTTCTTGTGCCTTTGATTTGATTCCGAAGATGAAGGAACCACTCCATGGCATTCGCTGCAGAACTGTTCCAGAGATGCGACAGGCAGTAGACCGCTACATTTGCACCATCAACAGAACAGGCCCTGCTAACGGTATACTACGCCTTCCACATCGCTGGCAATGGGTTCTACACAAGGCTGGTGACTATTTTGATGGACAGTAACAGGTGCAAACATGTAACTCTTTTGTATCGGTTGTGAATAAATAGTTGCCACTATTTAAGTTCCAACCCGTGTATATAGAGCCATTCTGCAGAATATGCCATGGGGTCATTAATTTGTACACACACTGTAATGACATAGCATCTTACATTAATATTTACCGCCATTTTGCAGAATATGATATGACAGCATTAATTTATACATGCATTGTAATATCAAGGTATCTTACATTATGAACTATGGTAATATTTGCCGCCGTTTTTAAGTAGAATAACTCTTATCACTACACCGTACAGAGCTCGAATCGCAAAACTCGCAAAAATTGAATTATTGAAAAAAATTAATTCATTCTTATTTACAACAAATACCCATACCCTAACCCCAGACAAAGCAGATTTTCTCAATTATGGTGCACAAACCATTGACAAATGAAACCACATTATTGGAAAAGTAATTAATTTAATTCTTTATTATTTTTATTTATAACAATAAATTATAATCCTGACTTCAGACAAACCTGATGCTCTCATTGTGGTGCACAGAACAAAAATGATGCTGCCCACACGTTTGCTCTATTAATCAAAGGGTAAGGGATGAGATAGAGCATGTTTCCTATTGGTCCAGGAGGACCAGAGAGAGGAGGGGGATGGAGTTCCGAAGGCGTTGGGGGAGGGGGGGGATTTCGGGTTGTGACCTTAAATAAAATTCGCCAAGTTGCCTCAGGTGTAACATGATACTTCCTTATTCTACCACTGAAGTCCATATCTTACATTATTAATAATGTGTTACTGGATGGTATCTCAGCCATAACTGGTAATACAACACTGCTTGTTCATTACCCCATATGAACATCGTCGACAAGTATGGCTGCAACCTGGCGATAGATCCCATTCATTCAATGTTTTGGAGTGCCACAGCAATGTTACTCCTGGTGCCAAAAAGTGAGGAGCAATCAGATCACGGCTTGTAGTAACTGAGGGAACTCTGACAATACAGGGGTACATCATGTACATCCTGCATTCTCATGTGTTGCCTCTCATATGACATTATTGTTTTGCCATTTTTCACCAGGACAATGTTCATCCACACATGGCACGTGTTTCTGTGAACTGTCTATATGATGTTGAGGTGCTCTTACATGCAAAAACAGCCCCAAAACTGTTCCCAGTAGAATAAGCGTGGGACCAGGTGAGATGTCAACTCTGTCCCTATTCCAGTATCCAAGGAATCAATGACTAGCTGCAAGGATTGTGGACCAGCTTGTCTCAGAAAAAGGTGCAGTGACTTTCTGAGACCTGTTCCAGTTGAATTAGTGCCTGAATCCTGGCCAGAGAGGGTGCAATGCCATACTGGTAGAAGGTCATATTGCCAAGTTCTTCAAAAGATTTTCTCGATGTTGTAACAATTGAAATAACATCACATGCGCTCCCAGACATGAAGTTTCATTTCGTTTCCTCCTCCCCTTCTGGGTCCTTCAGTCTTTTTTTGTCAAACAGTGAATTTCCAACTCTGAGTTGACTGCTGAATTATCCGTTAGAACTGCTTAGAAGCAGTTTGCAGAGAAAGTATTTAGCCACATTTGATAGGATACTTTGTAAGAAGGAAATAAGTTTAATTTTTGATGGGAAAGAAAATCACCCACGCCGTTGTCTAATGAAATAAGCCGGTATCTTGCATTTGACAATTTGTGCTATGTGGTGCCTTCTACGTATACGTCACTGTCACTGAAAACGAAGCAAAAATCAGCTAAAATCTGAGTCATAGATTCTCCCTCAACATTCCAAAAACACAAACATAAATACAGGACTAAACAATTATCACACTGCGACAAAGATTAGCACACTGTGACAAATACATACTAAGTCTTGTCCCAAGATTATTAGTATATGTCTTCATTTTAAGGATGCCTTAGACACGTTTGACACTATAGGATTATGTTATAGTCGTACATATTTTACTCAGGCTTATTACCAGTAGTGTAGCACAGTGAAATTGCAACAGATACTGTTTTGTGTTTATATCACACAGGCAACTAGTAACAATGGGCGAACTGTCTTGATTTGTAACTAATCTTGTCTTATTTTGAGTGTGCTTACATTTAGCATCATAGGTCCTCTTGCTAGCAAGACAGTCAGGTCTCTCCTTCGTTACCAGAGATGTATAGTTGTTCTTTGCATTCTCAGGTTTGCTGTCATGAGACAATGACTTATAGTTCTCACAAAACTTTGCTGGGTAATTTTTGGGGAATGTACATTTCACGTGGATTGCACAATAATTATAGACCACACCATGGTATACCCCTCATGTATTAATTCTACTTGGTATTGATCGCAGGCTGACAGGTGATTACCATAACTTGGTGTATTTTTGGGTAATACACCACAAGAAACACACTTTATAAACCGAATCATTAGCCTGAAATGTGTTAAGCAAGTAATAAATAATTATAGATTAGATCGATCAAGAGAGATAATTTACAACAGCATACTGACATTAGCACAGCTTTGTGGAACTGTAACACATTTTCACTTCTACTATTATTTGTTGTAGCATTAGAGAAGTAGGACAGGAGGACTTAACACACGACAAAAATATCACTAGTAACCAATCACATAATGCGATATTTATCAGCAGTGTTAACACGTATTCTAATATTAGCGCCAATAACTAGAAGTGACTTCATAATCACGTGACCAATTTATAAGTCCTTATTTCTTCTCAGAAGACAAAATTGTAGACTGAGCGCTATGTTCCATACTGTATAACACTCGAACTCTTTCATATGGAATGGCTTAAGTCTGCTCGACACATTGGTCCCTTTAGGTACTAACCAACCTGATACAGAATTTTTCAATGTGTGGTATATCACTTTAACAGGTGCATTTTTCTCAACACCTATAGAATAACAAGACAAATATTTAGATTCAATGGAACTATCCTCTTTATTCAGATTGAAGTAAGTGCTTCATAATATTGTCGAAAGCAATATCTATACCATGTAGACTTCGCCCTCTTCACCAACTGCCAAATTGTAAGGTAAAATTTATAGAAACAGAACTGCTGATGATAATATGCAAAGTAAGTAAGTTCAGCTAGTTAAGTCTACAAGTTTCTTCTGAAATGCTAATCCCTCATCATAAACCAACTGTTAACAAATAGTGCAGAAATGCATGCAGTATTAACATTCAAACACCATGACTGTCATTACACAAAAGATGTTGGGCAGCTCTACGTTACATCTTCTTTGCAGTTATACAGACTGAACTGACACATGACTGTTAACTGATACCAGTCACACCAGTACAAACAACTATGATAGCTATGGACCAGAAGGTGTTGATTTCGATCCCTCATCCGTTAGTCTTCGTATTTGCATCTTTCACTTCTGTAAACTCTATTAATGTTTTCTTTTTGTGCAGGGTTAAATACTATCATTATAAATTGAAGCTTAATACTTTCCTCTCTCTACCATTTGTCCACTCATACTCTCGAACTTGGCAATATGATCAGAATGCCTACCCCTAGCAAATGCTATTTGTTCTATTGAAAATCTAGTCTTCTGTAGCTAATTGGACTCTCTCCTGATTTTGAAATATAATTTGCTTTTGAATAATATAGAGGACTGTATAATTCTGTGTGTTGTACTCCCTCCTGCCATTAACAAATATGTGTTAAAACTATAAGCTTCTACAGAATATACTCATACATGCTTATACATCCCATACTGAGTTTGAAATGTAATTTGCTTCTGACATTCCCACCCCCCATCCCCCATTATCAAATATTCTGTTAAAAGTACAGTCTTATATGGTATATACAGTCTCTCCAGATTTTGAAATGCGATTTACTTATGAAGAATACCCAGTATTCGAGCAGAGAAATGGAACTGTATGTATAACTTAGATTACTGCATACTTTACATACAAATAACTAAAAACTGTACATAGACAGAATACAATTTATGTCCTAGGTCTTGATTGTCTGGAATGTGTGTGCTTCTACACAGCTAACTTTTGTGTGTTCATATTACTGAATAGCAATAGCGCTACATATATGTTTCAACTAGGAAGGATAACTATATCACCTTTGTTAACAATATCCTCCTCCTAGTTTATAGGTATAACATTAAAAAAAGCCATAGCCAGACAGAGAGTTCCCCCAGGAGACAAAAACTGCAGAATGACAGAAGTGTCACATATGCACCATATGGACTAAAGACGTGGCAGCACTTCTGGTCACGTGATCTTCCAGTCATACCTTCTAAATTTGCTTGTACTTGCAATCCAGTTGTAAACTCACAGTCCAGTTACACCGCTTTCTGTGTGCTGTGATATGGATACCTGAGGGTCAGGGCTAAGGTTCAAGAGTGGATCCATCAGCAATGACAAGCAGCTTGCATGTGTGTTTTTTGTATGTGTAGTGTTACTCACCACATCAGAAATGAATACAAAAGAAGGGAATTTAATGGCATATATTTATTTAAGTATCAGCTCACATGTCTTATAAATGTTAGGTGTCACTCCCAAGAGAATATTACACACAAATCTAGCAAGTCTATGGAAGAATGTATGGATGACTTTGATATCGTTTTAAGTGGAACTAATAAGAGTATATTGACAAAATAATATTGACAATCTAGGCTTTGGTACAAACAAACACAAAATAGTGTATTAAGATGAGCTATATTCTGCAAGAAATGATACCACCACCACTGACACTGCAGCATCTCGGTTTCCACATTAAATAATTAAAACAATACAGAGCCAGATAATAGTTTGCAGTAGATCTCCGCCAGTCAAACGCAACTTAGTCATAAGCAGTAATTGCTTTACAAACTGTGGTGCGGTATAGACAGAGCTAACATATGTTTCTCGTGCTCATTAACAATAATTTGGGGCTTATGAACAACATACATAACATCTGCTCTAAGCTGTTAAAATATTCCAATAGGACACTAATTTTAACATCGATCGAGTCCACTTTGTAGCAAGAGTGTATTCATTTACTTGAAAAATTAATAATTCATTGTGTAAGCGCTAAACATTGAACCATAAAACACAGACAATCACTCACTGGCTGTCAGAAAGATATCACTGCTGGGTGAAGGTATCTCATGTCTAGCATACCATGATTCAATATGGGTGGTATCGGTGTGAAGGACAGGTTTAGATATCTCCAGCCAAGTGCAAATGTGCATCTCTACATAGAATATCAAAGGAAAAAAAACTCATCTTCTATGGCCTCAACATCCAAAGCAACATGTAAATTATTGTACATGCAGTAAAACCGAAAAATGGCTAAAATTATATTAACAGGCCTAAAAATAGACTAAACACTGAACAACAGAGATAGCCACACATCTATATCAAGTCGCTACTAAGCACTAACATCTGATTTGCTACACACACACACACACACACACACACACACACACACACACACACACATGAAGTACTTCTTATTAGAACCTGTTTCCAGTACTTCAACGGAAATTTTTTCCAGTTTGCCTATTCCTGATGCAGTACAATTCACTTGTAGGAGAATATAGCAGTTTGTCTTGACTACATGTATCTCTAGAATGTATCGTCTTTTCACTATTAAACCCCATACACAGAATGTCCCACAATGGTGTTTACACTTTTTTAACTTTCCACTATTGAAACACATATCCAATGAGTGCCACAAAGGGATTTACACTGTTTTAACATTCACAAGTCGAACAAAAAAAACAAACAAAGGCTATGAATTTTTGGGTCACATTGATGATCATGACGTTATTGATGATGTTTTACTGTTGAAGCTGTTCTAAATGTCCTCCATCAGCGATGACACAGTATTTGCTATGCCTTGGAACAGATCAACACAAATGTGTTATAATTGCCACTGGAATGGACTCACAGGCAGTTACAGCTGCCTTTCGCATGTCATTCAGTATAAGTAGCTTTGTGACATACATGGTGTCCTGCAGAGTTCCCCACAGAAATACGTCTAATGGTGCTAGATTGGAAGATGTGGCTGGAAACTCAACACTTCTTTGTCGGTATATCTGCCTCTCAACAAATGTTTCATCCACAAATTACTAAATGACACTATGGTAATGTGACAGTACACTGTCTTGTTGGAAAGAAACAATATTCATCTCTGTAGTTGGTGAACAGCTGGTACAAGTCGTCCCTACAACATGGTAAGATACTTTACACCTGTTACTGCCCTTCAAAAAAGAATGACCCTATATGTCCTCTGACTGAGACACCATATAGCACCACACTAATTACCCACGAATATTAACAGCTCATTTCTCGATAACATGGGAATTATTTCTCGTCCAGTACACACAATTATGACGACTGGTGGTTCAACTCAATTTAAATATCACCTCATGAGAACAAACAATGACATCATAATGATGTTACTTGTAAAGCAAAATAGTTAATAACAATGTAATCCTAAAAATGACAATGAAGTGATATGCATTTGGAACAAAGCGCTGAACTAAATTATTCACAACTGTTGCCATTAAGTTGACAGAAAAATTTAAAATCCATTTAGCAAAAAATGAGTTGTCTTTTTTAGTTGAGTTATAAAATACCTGTGGAACAATGTCATGTAATGGGAGGCGAAAATGTTTGACTACAGGCAAAGTCAAATGCAGCACACTTTGTTTTTATAAGAACACAGTATTTGCTTCACAAATTCACAGTCACAGAAGAGGATGAGTAGTTACAGACCAAAGGGCAGACTCAGGGAGTAAATAAAGTGATTACTTTCTCTACCGACAACCCAAACATATGACAAAAATCAGTAGTGCACAAGAGGGCAGACTCAGAGAGTTGAATTGGTTCCTCCACTGACAAACCAGTAATTGTCAGAATAACAGTAATAGGGGCTCTTCCATCATTTTCTGTCAGCTGTGTCGCATGTAGTCCATATTTGATAAAAAGCCAGGCAGTAAGACAAAGCAGTGAATTTACATTGTTGTTGTATTTCCATAGTGGTAGACTTGTCTTGGCGCCTAGGCAAACATCTGTTCATCCAGTGAATCAAAAGGGAACTTCCAATCTTAATTCCACCCATGTAAGAGTGCCTTTCGATGTAATCTGTGCATGCATTTCATACTTTTAGTACTAATTGCCTCCCATACTTGTTCATGATACATGTAACATAAGTGAACAATAGTTAGATTTTATGTTAAGTGAATTTACATTCCATACTGGAATAGATGATTAACTGGATATATATGCATATTTAGTTAAGTATACTGAGAATCAGTTGTCTCATAAAACAGAGTTTGCTTATAATACCTTGTGTTTCGTGCATAAGCCATAAGTATGGAAATAGTTTATATGTGTAATGAAATACAGAAAAATCTGCAACTTGTGTTAAAGTTATTTCATAGCTATACAAAGCAATATGAACCCTGTGTACCTACAAGCTGGTATATATATATATATATATATATATATATATATATATATATATATATATATATATATAATATAGAGACTTCAGTTGGTACACAATCATACAAGAGGAAAGGTACCCTTTAATGCATCTACTTACAAACTGACTCTAAACTATGCCTTCAAACTACAACAAGTATTAAACACAGTTTTGGAAAAGAAAGGGTGATCACTATGACTTTGGTAACTACTACGTACACAGTTGCAAAAAAGTCAGTCAGTTGTCAGTCATTATTCTTATTTCTGAATTGATACTATCTTACTGCCCAAGCATAGTATCATTTTATCATATCATAAGAAAACCTGTAAACTGTAAGTGTTCTATTTGTATGATAGTGGAATGGCCGTTTGCACTATGCCAATTTGTCTCTTACATTTGAAAATTTACTATGAAATTCAGATCTCTTTGATTTATTTAGTTATACACGCTGAATCTCTCTCTCTGACTTTTGACATACCTAGTGCTCTTTATTCTTTCTTGTCTCATATAGAAATTAGCAGTACTGCTACCTTATTCTTCGTAACATATAGACTCTAAGACAAAAAACAACTCTCTATGAGGGAATTGTCCAAATACCACTGTAATTGGTAGATCTGATGTACAAGTACAGACAAACGAAAGATTACAATTGAAAAAAAAATGGTTCAATTTGCTCTGAGCACTATGGGACTTAACATCTGTGGTCATCAGTCCCCTAGAACTTAGAACTAATTAAACCTAACTAACCTAAGGACATCACACAACACCCAGCCATCACGAGGCAGAGAAAATCCCTGACCCCGCCGGGAACCGAACCCGGGAACCCGGGCGTGGGAAGCGAGAACGCTACCACACGACCACGAGATGTGGGCTACAATTGAAAATTATATGATTTATTCAAGAGAAAAACTTCAAAACTGAGCAAGTTAATATGTGCTGGTCTACCTCTGGCCATTACGCAAGCAGTTATTCATCTTGCATTGACAGAGTTGTTGGATGTCGTCCTGAGGGATATCACGTCAAACTGGCGAGTTAGATAGACAAAATCCCAAGATGTTTGGAGAACCCTACCTATAATGCTCCTGCTACGGTCACAGGTTCAAATCCTGCCTCGGGCTTGGATGTGTGTGATGTCCTTAGGTTAGTTAGGTTTAAGTAGTTCTAAGTTCTAGGGGACTGATGACCTTAGCAGTTAAGTCCCATAGTGCACAGAGCCATATAATGCTCCAAATGTTCTTGACTGAGGACAGATCCAGCGACCTTGCAGGCCCAGATGGTGTTTGGGAGGATATTATCTTGTCGAAATGTAAGCCCAGGATACTTGCTATGAAGGGTAATAAAATGGGTCACAGAATATCATCGATGTACCATTGTGCTGTAAGGGTGCCATGGATGACAACCAAAGACATCCTACAATGAAAAGCCATGGCACCCCAGACTATAACTCCCATTTGTCAGTTTGTATGGCAGGCTACAGTCACACTGATATCCCACCACTGTCCATGGTATATCCAGACACGTATTTAGTGGTCATCGGGACTCTTCGAAACAGGGCTCATCAATGAAGACAATTCTATTGCAGTCAATGTGATTCTTATTCTTTTTCACACCTTTCACCAAGCTGTATTGCCTTTCTCTCCTCTTAATCGGTTTTAATTTCATAATCATCTGAATATAACAAAAACTTATGTTCTAGTATCTTTAACATTATGACAATAAATTCTCCTATCGAACAAATATGTAGCTAATTGCAATGCATGTAATGTGTAGACTCTTTCATTTTTCTAAAACAGCAACCATAATTAGCAAATACTCCAAACACAAATATCATCCATTACAAATCAAGAAATTTTATGTCATCTACTATCACACAAGAAAAGTGCTGGAGGATAAACATATGAAACTAACATTAGCAGAAGAAAATACAAATGTCGTTAAGAATTTCATATTACTCACTGATTCTAATCCCATTTTTAAATTTATTTACACTTATTTATAATTACTATTTAAGTTATTTGGTAAACAGCTTTATGTTAGACACTTGGTGTAGACTCGCATTTTCTTTAGAGTTCCCACCTCTTCTGCATTCATATGTGCAATCATCAAATGTATACTGGACCATTATACACTAAGAGAATTTTGTATCTAGCAGTTTCCCTATATGGAATAATTGGTCAGATTTACCTCATTCGTAAATCGTTCACATTTATTGTACTGCTTTACAATCTGTTTCTATTCTCTTAATATGGTTAAGCTCAAAGTGAATTATATCACACTGGAATAGTCGTTGCTGTGGTGGCAAAGGCAATGTTTCCTTTGTATGATCTGATGGCTGCTCATTTTTCAGTACTAGAAGTGTGTGGTAAAGAGTAGAGTCATTCGGTAGTTCGTTTATTACGATCTGGAATAAACTTAAATATACGTCCCAAGTTCCGTGTTGGCTATAGCAGTACACTCTGCTCCACTTTCCTAGTTCTTTCTTAACAAATTCGGAGGGATCTGGACTGGGATGATAGTATGAGATACGAACTGGTTTAATCTTTCTCTGATGAAATGTATGTAATCAGTAACGTGACGAAAATTGAGATCCATTGTCTGAGTTTACTTCGTCAACATGACGAACTTTCTTTAAAAAATGTTAACCGAATGCTTCCGACTCTGACTTTGCAGTTGCTTTCTGCAGAGGAGTAAATGAAACGAATTTTAAGGTAAGTTCTACTGCTACAAACATGAAAGAAAAATCTTTGTTTGTTGTGGGCAGAGGCCCGAGAGTAACAGTGGCGGCTAGTTCTTTTAATTTGCCTGGAATAATCGAAAATAATAGAGCACAGTGTGAAACAATAGGTGGTTTCGCTTTCTGGCAAAGTTTGCACTTCGTTAGAACACTACGAATACTTTCCTCCATGTTACTGAAATATCATATATCACGTAATTTTTTAAGCCTTTTTGGGTACATAATAAGAGCAGCTACGGCGTACACACCAAATACGTTTGTTCATTATCTCATAAGGTATGCACACTGTCCAAATAGAACTGGCAGGATTTCTACAACAGAAAAGAATATTATTTCATGTCGTATTTATCTTGTCATGCACTTCCCTTTCACTTCTTTCCAAATGAGTTCCTTATCTCGTTCATTTTCAATGTCCCGGTGTGATAACAACATGTAATTTTCAAATGATACTTTCTAAATGTACCTTAAGCTAAAGTTGTTTTCTTAGCAATCCACTTCACTATCTCTAACGAACCCAATAGGAGCAATTGACAGAGTGTCAGCAACTTTGGTTTGAGACCCACGAACCTACACTACAGTAAAACTGAATTCATGTAAATGCAAAGCACATTTTGACAATCGTTATGAGTTAGCTTGATCATCATTAAAAATACCATTCCTCAGTGGCCTGCGTATACTCGAATATGTTTTCCTCAGAATAGTAACTGAATTTAGTGAAAGCCTAGACAGTGGCCAGTGCTTCTAGCTTCGTAACAGAATACTATCTTTGAGGCTTGGATAGTTTACAGATAGCAAATGCTGTGCTTATTTGGGTAATAGTGTCTTCTTCCTCAGTTTCTTGGAATTGGTCTGTGCAAAGACTCAGTTTTGAGCTGTCAGTAATTGACCTAATTGATATAAAATGTGTACAGCAAGAGGTGCATCCTTCAAACTCTGAAATTCAGCCTGAGTTGTATCATCCTGGCACCAAGCTGTGTTTTTTCCTGTACATTCACACGATGTAGGTGTGGTTAAGGCCTTCAGATTCATTGAACAACGATAAAAGTTTGGTTGGATACCTCCCGCTGAAACAATATGATCAAGGAGCCTAATTTTGAATCTACCAAATTTCGGTTTCTCAATTACAATGCTAAAATCTGAAAAAAATCTCTAACAATAAATTTAATACACGACTGTGCTCTTCTGCAATTGGTATGTAATCAACATAAAGTGTAATGTGCTCATTCAAACTATTTGGTAGAAAAGTGTTTAGCCATCGGATAAAAGCAGCAGACGAAATATTGAGTCCAAAAGTTAATACTGGAAACACATTCCAGAACACAGAAAAGCAATCAGGATGAAAGTTAATTTGGCAATAACTAGATCGTAAATGTGTAATAACTGTTCTAATGTTTGTGGTCGACCTGTTTCTCACAAAATGATAGTACCGATTTGTCTCGAATAAAGTTCCAATCTTATAGCTCCATCTTTCCTGTTCACAAGATGGAATGGATTATTGTATGAGCTTACTCCTGGTTCAATAATTCATTGATCTAGCATCAACTGCATTTTTCTTGTGTTATCTTTTTCGTATGCACAAGAGGAATAACATACTGCAGTATGAAAAACTTTGTGTGTTCCTTCACTTTGAATTCGTACAGGAAATTTTTTATCATTCCTGTTCTATTAGTGAAAACATCAGAGCAAGAATGTAGAAATTCAATAAGATCTCGTTGGTCTGCCTCAGAAGAACCCTGAAATGTATTTACTTTATTTCGTGTCATTTATTGAGAGTCTAGTGATGGTTCACATAACGTAACATTGCATCGCATGTTAGTACGAACGGATTTAGCCGAACTTTTCGACTTGCTGAGCAATTCATATCCTCCTCTTCCCTTGTAATCCAATCTTCAAACTTCAGATCCAGTATAGTCTGATCCACAAACGATGGCGGTTCACGCATGTCGAGGGACAGGCGGGGATTGCATTGTTCACTATCACAAACGATAGTTGCGGTACGAGCATGTGTGTGCCTTCTGCTTGAAGAAAGCTTGCTTCTGCAGAATCACTTTACGACCACCGTCACTGATGACAACTTGCAACAAGTGGAATAGAAATTCATTAAACATTTTGTTACGATCATGTTTAATGTTCACATTAGCTACGGCATCAACAGCAAAGCCCTCACAATGCTACTGAACGTTCATTAGCTTTTGGAGAACGCGTGACGTAGTTGTGCAGAACAAGCCTAAACTCGACTGCGATTGATTATCACTACAACTATAATACACCATTAACGTTTACTTATGTCTAAGCGCCTTTAAAATTTAAAATTGGTTTGCGCTCACTCAGGAAATCAACACCCAAAATTATCTCTGTAGTATGTAGAGATATTGTTTAAAAAATTGGCCAAAAATTCATGGCCTTGACATATGAAATCTAAACGAGTTTGGTATCTCATGTCACGCTCTTGCCAATGATAGCTCCTTTTCTCTTTGCCTGTTATGTCAGACAAACTGCTTCTTTCTCACTTTTACTAAATTCTGTGTCGCTAATAACCGTAATCGGACTCCCGGAATCAAAATGGCCGATAACGAGATGTTTGCAACAGATATGGTGAAGATTGAGTGAGCTAATGTATTTTTTGTATTGTCGTTCTATTCTAACAGAGTATCTCTAATGTCTTCCATGACCCTATATTTATTCTGAAGTTGAAATGTTGTATGTGTCTGCAAACGTATTTTTTATGGGCTCCGGCACCAGCCATTGTCCTGATGTCTCACAATGTTCTTGACATCTTGATTGTAATAATTATAATAAAATCTCTCTCTCGAATGCCATTGTTGCGGCTGGTCTCGCTGTGGTCGGTAATTTGTTCTGCAATTATCATTATAGCGACTGTTACTCGGTGGCATTTCCTCATTATGCTGTAATTGTTGTAATGGTTACTATTCGGCTGTTGTTCCTTGTTATCAAATTCAGTTTCAGTTCTGGACAACGACTAATACCGTGTGTCTTAGTACGAATAGATAGCTTTGTCAAAAAAATCATGTTAGTTCTGAGCGACTGTAGGATTTATCAACCGCGATTTCGAACAAGCGTGCAGGACTTCCAAAATCAGAATAGTCATTGTTTTCGAGTATAGTAGCGCTGTGCTTAATATGGTCCAGTGTGGTCTCTGGTCAATACGAAGACAAGAATGTTTGATAGAATTCGTCGTTTGACATCATGTCTTTGTAAAAGCATTCTTCTAGATAGTTTATTCTCTAGGAAACCACAACAAATTGTTTAGAATTGGCAAAGTGGGTAGGCTGAGTGTCATCAGACTGTTTATCTGCATTTGTCGACAAACATGCCATACTTATATTGAGTTTCTCAAATTGCTTTGTGACGATACTCAAATGCAGGTTAATACACACATCAAAAAAACTTTTGCATCACCCCAGATCCGAGAACTCCTGAAGACAGACGTTGACTGTGGATACTGTATCACAGACACAGTCCCTTCACCTCTGAAGGTCTCACTGTGTAGTGGTACAACATGCAATGTGTGGTTTCCATGAGCAATAAAAAAGGGTGAAGATGATGTTTAGGTTGATCTCTACTCCAATTTTCTGTACAGGTTCCGGAAGTATCGGAACCAAGGTGATGCAAAACGCTGTTTCTAATTTTTGTGTGCACATGCGATGCTGGCTCTCTCGTTCTTACAGTTATGCAGTTTTGACAGTATCGAACCATTCAAGTCTGGACTCTATTTCATTTATCACAGACATGTCATCTTCAGTCACTTCTTTCCTAATCTGCTTTGATAATTCATTAAAGTGAACTACCAGTTCCTCTCTGAATTGTTTGTTATTCTCTTCTAGGCTTTTACCAATGTTAATGTCTTGCTTTTTGATACACTCTTTTAACATCTAACCAATATTCTCTTCCTGTGCTTTGATGTTCCCTTTGTGCTTTCTGATTCTCTTCCTATACTGCCATTTTCTGCCACTTGTTTCCCAAGCTCTTTATTACTTTCCTCCTGTGCTTTACTGCTTTCTGTGATCTGCCTAAGCATATCACGTGTACTTTGCAAAATATTCCCATGAGCAAGTGTAGAATTCCTGTTTACTGAGAAGAGATTAGATCCACCTGTGTAAATTGCAGGGGTTCATTCCTACCAAATTCCATGTTATTACTGGAAGACAGTAAATCTACATCAGTGTGCATTTGTGTTACAGTGTCAAAAGCTAGGTCTCTGATGATGAGGTAACAAGGGATACTGTAATAGTATAACTAATTTGCTGGATGTGGTGATGTTTACTGTGGAAGAACAGTTGGGGTGTAGCAAGCACAAGTCAATATATTTATGGAGTCACCTACTTGATAAAGAGAGGAGGCAGCATATAACAGTTTCACATTGAATTACTTAGTTACATAACTGCCTATATCTCAGTGCATAACTTGGTACATATGTTAATAATGTAAGGTGTGCTTGTCTTGCTAATCGTTGGATTTGCTGGGTATCTGATCACTGAAATAGGAGTACTCCATAAACATAAGAGCTCTTCAAAATAGTTTAAAACTCAAATTTAAAGCATAGTAGCAAGGATATTTTGGACGTTAAACAACATGTTTTATATAAAAATGAAGTTGTAAGGATGTTTGAGAACTTCTGCATAATAAGTTATTGTCTTTTAGGACGTGGTCTCTGATCGTGGTCCATTGGTGTGGTAAGGTCGTTGTGGCTAAGGTCCACCGACATAATATCACGTGGCCATCAGTTTTTTTTATGGATGTGATTTAGTAAAATAAAAACGTTTTCATTCTGAACTGTTGTCGGTGTAAATCGTTTGTGAACGATCGTGATTTAAACAAATACTTGAATTCATTCACTGCTGTACTTAGGCTGGCTGTGCAGAATTACTATTTACCGAGAAGAGATTAGATCCAACTGCGTAAATTGCAGGGGTTCATTCCTACCAAGCTCCATGTTATTACTGGAATACAGTAAATCTGCATCAGTGTGTATTTGTGTTACCGTGGCAAAAGCTAGGTCTCCAATCTCTGAATTTGTATACTGTCACAAATCACGCACTAGAAACATATTTTTGAGTATGAATTCTCTGATCATATTCTCATGATCATCAATAATTACTGATGTATTACTACTCCAATCCTGTATGCCTGACATTATCGCGGCTACCTCATTTGCACTGATAATCTGAGCAGGCCTCTGTCTCATCAGAAGCAGCTTCTTCCAGACCTTTAGCTTTTTATTTGGATCTAGTAGTCATCAATATAGTAACACAATTGTAGACAACAACACATAAAAATCTCAAAATATTCCAACACAACCAATGGGTAATTACAAGGCACAGATAATTATTTGACTGCAGAAATGCTTTGTAGTACACAGGCATGTTATTAGTGATGCATGAAATCGATCCAAACAGGTCAGTTAACTTAAATTGTGAATAAAGTTGCAGAGTAGAGTGTCTTAATCTAACCACAAAGCCAAAAAAGTGCAAAGGAATGTATCCTGAGCAGAAAGGCTGAAGGTGAAAGTTGTCTGTAGTTTGTGAGTTGTATACTGAAACTGTGTGTACTGAATTTCTCGTTAACTATCTGAAAACTATTTGACTTCTTAAATTCTGATTACAGATTCACATCTATAACCGGCAAAGCTTCCACACATTTGAACATGAACTGATTTAAGCGAACTACTTTTTTAGGAATGTGATTTTAATTAATCTGAAATGTACCTAACTCTCTGTAAATTAAATTGCATAAAGGAATGATTTACAAGAATACTCACAGCGACAAACTGTCATTGAATTTAAATGTGCCCTACTACAAAAACGTATATGTTGAATTTACTGAAATTTCATTAATTGGAAACTGTTACTAATATTCTGTCAAAGATGTTCGCTAAGGCCCTACAACAAATTTTTATCTTCCAGCAGATAATTTGACTCTCCTCTGGCTACACTGCAATTGATGATCTCAAATCAATCATTGCACAGGAGTTTGCCTCCTTATTCTTATTTTATTTAAATTCCTGTTTTAGCAAATAAGTTTCTGTTGTTTTTCCAGAATTATCAATTATTGTCACTCAAAAGTGCTAGGCATGGCAACACAAATTTTACGAAGCATGTTTCTTTGAACAATGGGGATACACTTTGTGTGAAATTTGTAAATGACAAAGAAAGTGGTTTGAAATTCAATCCTTTGCATGACACAAAAGTGAATTCCAACTAATACGAATAACCAGAATTCTCTGCCTCTATATTGTCATGCTGGATAATGTTCCGTCTACAAAATATTTCTGTTACAAACATTTCCTTTCTTGGCTTTTTAATACAACATTATTTATCTAATGTTACCTGGGGAGGGCTAATTAGAATACTGAAACATGATTGACAGTTCTTCTAGGTTGCCACCACTTTGATGTTACTGGACACAATGAAATCCTTGCAGAGCAATAATGATTGAACTTGCACTTGCAGCTAGCTGTGAGTCTCTTAATACAATGACCTTAAAAATCATTCCTCTTCCTCAGATTACACATCATGGAGTATCTCAAATAGAAATCTCTGTGTGCCACCTCCACTGTTCAAACTGCTTATTCCCAACTGATTCAGCACCCTCTCTCCAAGACTCCACAACTGCTACTGTGAAGGTCTGCGACTCGATTTGCCTATTACCCACTAGCTTGCTCTCACTTTTCTCAATAATGCAACCTTTGTAAACCATAGGCTGTGTACCGCTCATGTATTCAGCATGCAACAGTATTTAAAGTATCAATATTTTGAAAAAAAAAACAGATGATTTTCTTTATATTTGCATTAAAAGATGCACCAAGTGGTAATACACCATACCAACTGTTATTTACTTCTATTTCATTTAGTGAATAAGCCTTACAACATGGAGGAAGATGTACCTCCATATTTCGATGTGTGATGCACCTTAACACAAGAGTGTGAAGCAAACTAATGCCTCAGAACGTTTTATGTGAACTCTCTTAAAGTTTTTAAAGAAAACAAACGCTATTAACATTACATATTCGCAGCCCTCTACCACTAGACTGCTCTAAACTTTAGTATATAAGAATAAAAGTAGAGGTGAGATTGTGCCTCTATCAACAAAGTCAATAATTCTACAGTAATTATATCAACAAAGTGGTCGCTCATTGGGAGAAATATGTTGATTACCATTTGACTGTGTTGAGAAATAAATATGTAGATATGAAGAATAAAGATATGGAATGTTAATAGTGTTTGTTTTTTAAAAGCTTTGGAGTGTTCACATGACAAATTTGGAGGCATTACTTTTCAGTAGACCCTCATTTGCATGAGTTTATAAGATTCAGGCATAGAACTGCTATTTAATTGAGTATGTATATATACCCAGCTATTTGTAGAAATAAATGAAGCATGTGTATGATACCAGTGTTCTTTTTTTCCTTACAAATCCTCCTGTATGCTAGTGTAGTCTTATAGTATTCATGATGACTGGATTAACAAAACAGCCTCTTCACTAGGACTTGGTAGTAACTGAATGGTCTGAGGATACTTTGGAAAAGCAGAATAACAGGAATGGGTCACTACTACGAAGCAGTTACAGTTTGATTGCCGTTGGTTCACGACTGCAGGAAGAATAACATTGTCACACCCCTGCTAGTGCTTTCAGATCGTCTTCAATTCCAGAATGTATACATATATTTTCAAAAACAACGTTCCAAACCAAGTACCACCCACTCAATGAAATACTTTCAAGTGCTGATGGTATTACTTATAAGACTTTCATCCAAAGTCATGGTGTCCCAGTTCAAAAAATGGCTCTGAGCACTATGGGACTCAACTTCTGAGGTCATCAGTCCCCTAGAACTTAGAACTACTTAAAGCTAATTAACCTAAGGACATCACACACATCCATGCACGAGACAGGATTCGAACCTGCGACCGTTTTTAACGGTCACGTGGTTCCAGACTGAAGCACCAAGAACTGCTCGGCCACTCTGGCCGGCATGGTGTCCCAGTACTTCAAGGATTGAAACCTAATACAGTGTTCATATTCGACGATGCTATAGTGAAAAACGACCACCATATACATAAATATTTCTGCTCCAGCCATCAAAGAGATCTTTTTTTGTAATCTATGCCAGAATATTCAAGAATCCCAAAGTAAGCCGGTAGAAGCTTATCTGAACCTCAATATTGTCTTAAACAATTTAATACGAATATAAAACATATTTACCGTCCACATATAAGATCTGACATTATATCTGATGAATTTACAACTTTATGTAGAAATCTGTAGGATCGCTCATAGTGTAGCTTTTTAGTTATTGATAAAGTGATGCAGTTTAATGTAAGTCTACAGCGCTGGAGCCTTCATGATGTTTTTAAAAGATAATTGTGTGTTTGTGTTTGCATGGATACACTAAAGCGCCAAAGAAATTGTATAGTCATGCATACTCAAGAACAGAGATATGTAAACAGACAGAATATGGCGCTGAGGTCGGCAACGCCAATATAAGACAACACGTGCCTGGCGCAATTGTTAGATCAGTTACTGCTGCTACAATGGCAGGTTATCAAGATTTAAGTGAGTTTGGGTGTGGTGTTATAGCCGGTGCATGAGCGATGGGACACAGCATCTCCGAGGTAGCGATGTAGTGGGGATTTTCCTGTACGATCATTTCATGAGTGAACCGTGAATATCAGGAATCTCGCAAAACATCAAATCTCTGACATCGCTGCGGCCAGAAAAAGGTCCTGCAAGAAAGGGACCAGCAACGACTGAAGAGAATTGTTCAACGTGACAGAAGTGGAACCCCTCCGCAAATTGCTGCAGATTTCAATGCTGTGTCATCAACAAGTGTCAGCGTGTGAACCATTCAGCAAAACATCATTGATATGGGCTTTCGGAGCAGAAGGCCCACTCATGTACCCTTCATGACTACATGACATGGACATGTATGGGTATGGAGACACCATCATAAATCCATGGACCCTGCATATCACAAACGTCCAGAATTGCTACAGAGTGACTCCAAAAACACACTTCTGAGGTTTTAAACAGTTCTGCTGACCACCAAACTCCCTAGACATGAACATTATTGAGTATATCTGGAATGCCTTGCAACATGCTGTTCAGAAGAGATCCCTGCCCCCTCGTACTCTTATGGATTTGTGGACAGCCCTCAGTATTTATGGTGTCAGTTCCCTCCAGCACTACTTCAGACATTAGTCGAGTCCATGTCACATCGTGTTGTGGCACTTCTGCATGCTCATCCTGGACAGAATTAGGCAGGTGTACCAGTTTCATTGTGTCTTCAGTGTATGTATACAGAAATGACAGACTAATTATCATTATACTTTATGTTATGAAGAATTTTGTAAGATCGTCCTCCTACAATCAGTCTAAGAGGGAAATTCAGAATATTCATCTATACCATCACATGAAAATAAGGACACTCGGTGACAGTATTAAACGTCATACTCTTAGACCTGAAGCGCTAAAAAAAAGTATCATGCGGCTAAATACCTATTCCCAGGCCATTGTGAAACTAATCAACGAATTAACTGCAAGGTTTGATGCAACTGAAAAGAAGACAAGCAAGTTAACTGCACAGATTAAAGTAATTGAAAAGAAGTTGTATACTGTTCCAAAGTCTTCTTAGTATAAAACAACTTGTCAATAAAACATAAAGTCAATGAACCACATATGGCTACCCGAGAGAAACTGTGAATGTTGAAATTAGGTATTTCGGAAAGAGACCAATCGCTCAGAAACATATTTAGTTTTGAAACTTCCTGGCAGATTAAAACTGTGTGCCAGACCGACAATCGAACTCGGTCCCGAGTTTTAATCTGCCAGGAAGTTTCATATCAGTGCACACTCCGCTGCAAAGTGAAAATCTCATTCTGCAAACATTTAGTTTTGTCACAAAACCTGTTGAATGACTATTGGCGGCTAAAGAAGAGGTGGAAGAAGATGCCAATGTTGATTTCATTAAACATTACAGTGATAGTCAGAAAGGTAGAACTTACAAAATAAGGAAAATCCATATATGCTGGACACTCATAGTTCAACTGAGAGTGCAATACAGATTGGTGACTGAGAATTCATAAGAATGCCTGGGCTACTGAATCTAATATTCTTAAAAACTAGAAACTAGACAGCTATTCTCCAAAATTTATTCAAAATTATGGTCAGAAATTACGTATGATGGAGGGATTTAAGGAGGCCAAAGGAGTACCAGCAAAATTCATGAAGAGTTGAAAATAGAAAAACGTTACTAAAAGTATGTAGGTAGACGTACTTGGCAGTGATATTAACGACTTTCACAATAAGAAAATTAACCACAGATCCCAACAAATACACTTATTATGACGAGCCCAACAAAATAGTTGAAAGATTGCAGCTGCTCAAACATCGTCTGCAACTGAGAATATACCACATCTGAATGAAATCATTTCTGCATTTCAGAGCACAGAGAAAGACATATCGTCAAATAATTATGAAGACAATTGTTCAAGAACTCTATAAACCAGCATGCAAGGAGTTCTCACTTAGGCGGGATATAATTTGAGTTTAGGATGACTTATGGCAAGGGGATATTGTAGATCATGGGGAATGAAGATTTCAAATATATTTTGGTGGTCATTGATATGTATTCGAATTTTGCCTAGGCTCTACGCATCAAAACAAAGACAGATAAGCCATTTGCACAGGTGTCTGAGAAATTGCTGCACGCAGGAAGCCGCCACATCCCTTATAATCTATGCACAGATCATGGTGGCGAGGTCTATAATAGATATTTCAAGACAGAAATGGAATAGTATGGAATACATCACTACTCTACATTCTCTTAGTTGGAAGTATGTATTATGGAGAATTTGAACCAAATCATAAAAGGGCAAAAACTTGGATGTGTTTTAAGTAGTAGGGCAACTGGGTTTCTGAGACAGTTTGTTATTGCAGGTCACATACATTCAGCAGCAAGAATGCATTCAGGATTAAGCACAAATTCAGGGGCAAATTTTATTGTTTTATTAAGTTGAGCAATTACTCAGCTACATGGTTTATGATCCCCTGGTGGTTGATTTATGGCCTCCTAGGGATAACCTGTCCTTCTGGGAACCCATTGCCCCCACCTTTCTGCCTCCCACTTCTTCTCTCCTACTCCTCTCCCACCCCCCTCGCCAATACAAACACACCTTTGATATAAAATTAACTGACTAATTAATTAATTTATCAATTAAATAATTAGTCACTTAATTTGATACCAAAAGTGTGGTTGTATCGGTCAGGGGGTGGGGAAAGTGTTGGTAGAGAGGGAGAGGAAGGGGTGTGGGTTCTCAGAAAGACAGCTTATCCCCAGGGGCCATGAATCAATCCCCAGGGGGTCACAAACTACTTTGCCGAACAATAGCTTAAGGTCATAAATCTATAAGTTTGCTTCTGCATGTGTGCTTCCCCCTGAATTTATGGAACCTACACTAACCAATTGTCTCAGAAACTCTGTTGCCCTACTACTATCATGACCTGGTGGTGGCAGCAGGGCAACTTGCTACATGGGATTGGGTGGTCTCCACCACATTCCAGCCAACAGTTTACAATACTTTATCCGATGAGTTCAATTCATGTTGGCAATGAAATAACTATATGGTGCAGTGTAAAACGATAGTGTGAAGTGTTATGTGTGCTTAACAAACAGTTGTGGGTATTTTATATTACATTATAAAGAATTTGAACTACAACTACCTATTGTGTCTGATGAAATTTTTGAAAGGAGGATGCGTCTTTATGTGAATGTTTTTGTTATAAAAATAGACAGTTTGAACTCATAGTTAAATAGTTCATACGTTGCGAATACAAAACCGGAATTGAATCTACAGATTGATAATCTCAGTGCAATGGTATATAGTGTTCATGCTAGAACTGAGTATATGCATTCGCAATTAGAAATTCATATTCGCTTAACATCAGGATATATATACATATATACATATATATATATATTGATGTTAAGTGAACACGTAGAGTTTTAAAATACAAATGAAAGACAAAACTGACAAAAAACAATAAAATAGTAAGAACAGAGGTTTTTGACCAAACTGACATAGTTCATGAAGGGTATTTGGAGCCTATCAATGAAGTATTATCAGATGCTCAAGAGGAATAGCAAAAACAGAAAATGGGATTTAAAACTATATTTAATGATACTGAAGAATGACACAAAAAATTTAAAATCCAAGGTACAAAAAAATTCTAGAATTAGTAGATCTAAGCCCTTTTGCTGAAATATGTGGAGCGTTTAGGAAATATATAGAGTGACACTTGAACTGAAGAGAGTATGTTGACGAACATATTAGCGAAAGTCACCTCATCATTGTACTTATTAGTAGAATACCCTTGTATGGTAGGTAAAAATGATGGAAAGAGAATGATCAAGGGCTAGTGCTATACCTGCAGCAATTAAATATATTTGATAACACTAGGGAAGATGACAGGTTAGGAGTAACAAGAAGGGTACCGTAAGGAAAGTAACTCAGAACAAAGAAGGAGAAATAATTGTCAGATGAATAGACAAAACCCTGATGCCTGCGCAAAAGGAGATAATGCACATGGTTCACAAATGCTTAGGGCACAGGAGAATCAGTTTGTAAGGAAAAACCCACATCCCACACGGGAAGTGATTATTGAAAATTCGGGAAACTAATGTTGAGGTAAGGGCCGATATGTGGGACATGAAACAATGAATAATAGTTAGCCTGTAGTTATAAACTTAATTTAATATGATGAAATAAGGAGTTCACAGCATAATTTGGTTTGGAAAACATTAAGGTTGGAAATACTATCCATAGGGAAGCCATGACCAAGGGCCATCAGTGAACGTTATTCTAGATTCTAGGAGTGAGCAAATTAATGATTCACAGTTAGAAAAAATAATTCAGGCAATGATGGAAGGGAAAGACATGAACAATCCACTTAAACTATGGGCGATTTAAAAAGATGTGGTTTATTGGAAAGTTTCCCATCTAGAATTATCTTATAAAATCTCTATATCTTATTCAGCAGTTCAAGAATTAATTATATAAAAAATACATGAATGCAGGCTATGACCATTTTGGAGTGAGGAAATATCTTAAACATTTGATGAAATATTATTTTTTTAACAACATAACAAGAATTGTGAAATTAGTATTAAACATGTCAGAACGTGCAGTGTAAGCTATAATCTATCATTCCAAAATTATTGTGAGATTTAGTAGCAGTGGATTATTTTGGACCACTTCCTGGATGTCTGAGAGGTGTTACATACATACTTTTTACTATAGAATCATGGTCTAAGCATGTGGAGTTGTATAAATTAAAAAAGACCATTGTGTAGGGAGCTGTTTGAAGTTTAACTCATGAATACTTCATACAATGGCAAGTTCTTAAAAGATTACTATGTGGTAACAGCAGAGTATTTTTAAGTAACCAGTTCAAAGAGATGTTATGTCATATGACATTAAACATGTACTAATATCCAAATATCATCCACAAGCAAATGCTGTAGTACATACAACAAAAGACTTAGGTCATCTCTGTAGAATATACTGTTGCTCAAAATATTCTAGGTGGGCCAGCTGATTGTCAAATTTTGGAAAACTTTGAATGAGCAGCCTCACTTGAATGTAGGATTGCCCCTCTTTTAGATAGTAGGTGAAAAGGTAATAGGAGAATCATTACTTTTATTAATAGCCTGGTTGCCTAATGAAGGTAATCAGATATCATTACTTTTATTAATAGCCTGGTTGCCTAATGAAGGTAATCAGATGATCATACAAAGTAATCTAGTGCATGTCTTTGGTTCAAATAGCTGTACAAAGACTGTCTAAACACAACCAGCACGCTACAGAACCAACATTTCAGACTCTGGACGTTCAACATATAGTAAAGAACAAAGCCTAGTATTACAAGCTATTTATTCTGTGTTAGAAATAACACTCACTTAGATTGTGGAAATCTGTTAAGAATTTAATTAATATAATGTGTTTGAGTTCTGTACTATGGCTAAACGAATTTATGTATTAATACTACGAAAGGTGGTTACTTAAATTTAACTCAAAATGCCGTCATTTCAAAAGAAAGTATATAGTGACAGTTTTGTGACCTGTAACGCTAGGATTGCCAGTCGGAAATGTGATGCAACAGACTATCCAAAGCCGCCACACTGCTGTTCTTACTGCCTCAGAAAATACAGGTGAGAAGACAGTAAAATTAAATTGAAAGCATATAAAGGTAATTCAAACGAAGTAAAGGAATTCAAAGCCATGAGCAAGTATCTGTCATACATTACAGTCAAGCAGAAGAGATATGACAACACCATCATCAATATTCATCTCCTACTGAAGACAACACAGATGACAAAAAAGATGAGTTTTAGGAAATGCTAAATAGCATTATGAAGAAGTCCAAATAAGAAACATACAGGAACCTCTAACTGATTTTTGTCACCGAAGCAGGAAAATAAAATATTTACCCTCTGACCACAGTAATATACAGCTCGTACAAATTAACCAACAATAACAGCTTCAGGATGATTACATTTTCTACTACAACGAATATGGTTATCAGCTCAACAGCATTCCCACACAGAAAATTCATCTAAGAAATGGTGCTCACTGTATGGTAAAATCGTATGTCAGATATATCATGTAATGATAGACATGGAGAGCAACCAAATAGTGAGAGATATTACAGTGCCAAGAGGGTGGAGTGTAGAACTGACGATTTCTCGATGCAAGCAAGACTAGGTTAGAAATAAGATGCTGCTCTGCCTGTGTTGTTCAGAAGTACGATACAATGTGCCTTTGGACATGCATGGATGTCCGAAGAAGCATTGTATCATTCTCCATACCAACACAGGGATTGCAATATCGTATTTATCCGCCAATGTAATGTGTCATGCATGCATGTTCAAAGGATCATTTGCAACATGCTTCTTAACAAAATAGGCACTGCAATATCGTATTTATCAGCAGCCAATATCAGCGGCGACTCTCACCTAAAATGTTCTCCCCTATACTAAGTCGTGCACAGATATCGAAAGTTGTTCAGAGGACTGCTCACGTAAAGCGGGATATCTGGGCTCGAGTCCTTGTCTGGCACAAATTTAATTGTCGTCATTCCCTTATATAGCCGATGGTTTTCATATTAGTAACTATGAGTGCATTTCACATAGACTTAGAAAAGTTCTGTTTTGCCAAAAACAAAGAATGGAAACCCAGAGTTTCATGTAGCAAAACTAAAAAGTGAGAAAAATGTAAAGAATTTTAATTAGAAGTAAACAACTGTTTAGATGTGCTACAAGATGCAGATAATGAAGAAGATATGGAGAAAGTGTGGCACAATGTGAAGACAGCAATGACAGAAAATGTGAATTAAGTGCTGGTTAGGAAGAAAAAAACAGGGGAAAAGATGATGGTTTAATGAGCAAAGTGGAGATGCAGTTGAGAGGAGCAAGAAAGCGTGTGAGCTATGGCTAGAGGATGCAGGCAATGGGACACTGATTGTAACGTATCTAGGTGTGAGCAGAGTGCTGTGAAGAATACCAAGAATTGAAAAGAGAAAATACCTAAAACAAGTTCTTGAAAATGTGTAACTGCATAACCGAAAAACAAATTGTAGAACATTTATTCTACATGTAAAAACAGCAAGAAAAAGGTTCGACGTAAGAAATCAGTACATCAGTCACAAAAATGGAAATGTGATCATGGATACTGAATCGGTCTTATAGCGATGGAAAGAATATTTTTACGAACTATTCAACTATACTAACTGAGAGTTACAATTTAGTGAAGATAAAAAGAATCTAATTAGACAGAGATTGACATTAGATGTATGACATAGTGAAAGCTATACAGAAGATGAAAAGCAAAATAAAGCACCTGATGAGGATAAGGTCTATGCAGAAACGTTGAAGTACAATATGAAGGAAGAAGACTAGAGGCTGAGCTGTGCAAACTCATTCACTTCATTTGGAAGATTGAAACGCTGTCCAACAGTTGATAGATAGCTGTCATTTGTCCAATACACAAGAAAGGAAGCAAGACGAATTACTCTAACTACCATGGAATGAGGTTTCTTAATGTCGCATTAAAGATCGTTTCTGCAATTATTTTAGAATACTATAACAATTCGCAGAAAATGTCATGGCAGAATAACAGACTAGATTCCACCTAAACCGTGTTTTTGTTCTTAGGTAAGTTCTTGTGACATACTGGGAAAAGAAAAACCCAGGTACTGCTCATAGATTCTGAAAGACCTTATGGCAGTTTTCATTGAGATTGCCTCTATAAAAATTTGGAGGGGTCCAATACCAAATAAACAATTGAAATGATTAGAGCAGAGTGAATCGAGAGAGACATTAAGAACTGAAAGACCAGGCTCAGAACATTTTCACATTTGAACGGGATTAAGACAGGGAGATGTACTGTCATACATGATGTTTAATCTCATCCTGGAGAAATTCGTAGTGGGAGCAAAGTTAAAGGGTATAATGGGTTGTGAATGGAAGGTGGCACGTTTCAGTAGCTTACGTGGGCGACATAGCGTCAGAAGGGTGTCCAAAAACTTCCAGTCAAAGAAGTCACACCCCATCTGCCAATAGCCTTGTCAAAGAGGTAGCAGGAGTGAATAGTGGCTCAGAACGTTCTCTTACCCTTGGCATGGGACAATCCTCCTAAAAGAAAGAAAAATCAGAAGTGATCAATGGCATCAATATCCAGAAGACAATGAAACCACAGCATTACATACATGTAACTTGTATTTGAAAAAGTGTCATGATGCCCTCTTCATTCCTAATACATTCTGGATTTGTCCCCCATTCATAAGTCCAAGGGGAATGTGACAAAAAAAGATTAAATAATCAACGAAATTGTAACACTGTACGAGTTGTAGTGTGGTATGTCAGAAGTCTGAATGTGGTAAGGAAGCTAGAAAACTGAAAAGGAAAATCCAAGGGTCAGTGAAGTGAAAAGGAAAAAAGATTATGATTTCTGGTCAGAAAAATATGGGGTAATATCAACAGTAGCAGAAAATGGTGTGATGGAAGTAGGACTTGTGATGAATATAAAGGTAGGGCAAAAAGTGAGGATAGGATTATTGTCATCATAATCGACAGCAAAGCGACACCAACAACAATAGTTCAGGCATACAAGTTGATGTCACAAGCAGAAAACTGACTGATAAAAACTGAGTGCTTTAACAAATTTCAGCAAGTAATAACAAACATATTGTTCAAAAACCACAAAAGGAGGAGATACACTTTAAGAAGGTCAGTAGATACAGGAAGATTTTAGCTAAATTTAATGATGGTCAGACAGAGATTCCAACGCAGGTATTGGATTGAAAGGTGTACCCAGGAGAGATATACGCTCTGGTCACAATTTAGTGATGGTTAAGAGTAATCTGAAGATTAAGAAACTCGTCTGTAATAATCAGTGTATAAAGAAGTGGGATAGAGAAGTATGGAGCAATGAAGAGATGCAGCTGAAGTTCTCCAAGTCTGTAGATACTGTGATACTGAATACCACAGCAAGTAGTTCAGTTGAAGACGAATGAACACCTCTATATGGGGCAGTTGCATAAGTTGGACAGACAGAGATAGGTACAAGGAAGATAACTGCAAAGAAACTTTGGGTAGCAGGAGAAACATTTCAACTGATAGACAAAAGAAGGAAATATAGAAATGTTCTGGAAAACACATAAATATAGCAATATGTTTCTTAGGAATGAAATCAACAGGGAGTGTACGAAAGACAAGGCGAAATGGCTACAGGAAAAGTGCAAAGAAATCGAGAAAGAAATGGTCAACAAAAGGACTGATTCATTATATAGAAAATTCAAAACAACCATAGGTAAAATTAAAAGCAAACGCCTCTAATTTAAGTGTGCAAGAGGGATTCGACTGTTAAGCACGCAGAAGAGAGCAGATAGGAGGACGGAGAATGCAGAAAGCTTCTATAAGAGGGAAGAACTGTGTGATGTCATGATTGATGGAGAAATAGAAGTCGATACGTAAGACATAAGGGATCCAATGTTAGAAAGAGCTTTGAAACATTTACATCCAAATAAGGAGAAATTTACAGGTAACATAACTTCAGAATTTCTGTAATGATTTGGAGAAGTGGAAACCAAATGATTATTCAAACTGATTTGGAGGCTTTGTGTGTCTGCAAAAAGAACATATATACATCAGATTTTCAGAAAAAATATCATCCACACATTTTCGATAAGGGGAGAGAATTGCGAGAATTATCGCACCTAACAGCTCATCCATCCAAGCTGCCGACGAGCCCAGTATACAGAAGAATGTAAAAGAAAATTAAGAAACAATAAAGCACGTTGATAGGATCTGTCACTCTAGAAAACACGTTCGTGATTATAAGATGATACAAGTTGTTCGAAATTCTATGGAATATGGGTGTAAGCTGAAGGGAAAGGCAGGTACAACACCATATGTACAGCAACGTATCTGGCAAAATATGAATGGAAGACCAGAAGAAAACAAGTGTGTTTTGTCCACAACTGAGAAGAACTGATTTGGTAGAAATTCAGCTGCGAGTAGGATCGTGTGACTAGACAGCATGAACATTTTCATGGGTGGAGGTACATCAGTATTAGAAATGTGACTCATTTGTAGAGTTTCGAATGACATAGATATATTAAATCATCCAGCCCCTTCCGAAGTAATATGGGTCCAATCCTCAAAGAAAGAATGACAGAAATAAAATGAAAGATCGTTAGTGAGAAAAAATTCAGAATGAAAGGATGTCAGTGGTAAGATTTGCTGATGACATTCTATCCTTACAACAAAATGAGGAAGAACTGCAAGATCTGCTTAGTGGGATACATCACCGCAGACTGTGGAATTAAAGTAAACTGAAAAAAAAAGGCGAAAGTAATGATAAGAAGCAGATATGAGGTTAAAGACAAATTTAATATCAAACCGGAGATTCACATAGTATATGAAATGCAGGAATTCTGTTGCAGTCTAAGAAAAATAACGCAAGATGAACAAAGCAAAGAGAACATGAAAGAAAAAAATTGCACAGGCAAAGAAAGACTTCCTGGTCACTAGAAGTCTACTAGTAGCAAACATCGGCATTGAATTGAGGAAGAAATTTCTGAGAATGTCCATTCGGTGTACAGCTTGCATGGGAATGAATCATGGGTTGTGAGAAAACCAGAAAAGAAGAGAATCGAAGCGGTGGAGATGATGCTGTAGCAGGATGGTGAAATCAGATGGAATGAAAAGATAAGAAGTGAAGAGGTTCTCCTCAGAGTCGATGACGAGAGAAGCATCTGAAAAAATTGACAAGAAGAGGGGACAGAATGATAGGCATTTGTTAGCCATTACGTGACCAATGGGACATATATTTTCTATATTGTGATTTCCTGTGTTCACAGGGATGTGAAAGTCCCACCTCTGTGTGGTGTTGCAAACTAGTGTTGAATTATCAACCGCGTGGAGTTAACAGGCTCGTTGTTCGGCTCCTAATGCGCGAGGTATCGCTTGATTTGTTGTGCATTTTCAACTTTTCGCTGCATAATGATTGTCTCGTCTTGCGACTCACTCTGAGGGTAGCCGGACGATACTTGGCCGAAATTTTATTTGCGTGGCTGCAAGCCCGAAAGTTAATGGAATATGGCTTAATTGTTTCAGTTGTATATTGTGTGCCCTGGGTTTTGACTGTTTGATGTAATATTTTTCCTGTCTGTAATGGATAAGCTCGGTAATGTATTTATTGTGTTTTTTACATTGTTTATCAGGAATATTTAAATTTGTGTATATATTTAATGATGAAATACTTTTAAATTGGCTTCACCTTATGGCCAGTCTGTGTAGCGAATGTCTACCTGTGGCTTTTGTTCTAATTTGAGTTTAAATTTTTACATTTATGTAGTTTATTCCGTGCTGCAATCTTATTTTATTTTTCTTCGTTTGATGTGAAATGGAAAACTCCACGAACTTGTAGTTAGTTTTTTGTTTGATGAATGCTTATGTTCCTATGTACGTCGAGGACCAAGCACACCTTGCCATCTGGCTTACTCGTAGCCAAGATAGGACTACAATAAGGGGAAAATGATAGTTGTATTATCTCCCATTCAAGCGTCCTGTTAATCTCTTTTCTTACTGCTTCCCTCTTTGTTATTGGTATAGGATATGAGGTAGAACAAAAAGTTTCGTGAGGAGACACTTCCATTTTGTACACGAAATCCTTAATAATACCTGGTCTTTTTTCAATTACATGTACATAAGAAAGTATGAGTTTCCTAAGTTCTGCTTGCTGTTCTTTAGACAAGAACTTTGATTCACTTACCTTTGTGCTTATTGTGTAGAAAGCTTATTTCTTCTGCTGACGATTGTGCCGTTATTTTATGTGTTGACAAACGTAACTATGGGATTTACCAATTGAAGTTCAAAGTCGTGAGAAACTTCAGTTTTACATCTGTTAGTACTTCCCCAGATTAGGTCTATTACAAATAATTGGTTATTAACAGTGAAATGACATTGGCCTTTTCCTATATCAGTTTGTACTTGGTATGTCCTAAATGTATCCATACCAATGAAGCAAACAACTATTAATTTATCTTCTGCCAAAAAATTGCATCATACAGAAAAGCGTCCTAATTGTATGGGAATTAATGCTTTATATTTCTGACCAGAGGCAGTTTGTACTTTTTGAAATTTTGCACTGGCAGTGTGACGTTTCTTCAGTTCTTGAAAGAATCCCTGTGACATCAAATTAGTCGTAGCACCTGTGTCAAACACAATGAGTACATCAAGGTCAAATACTTTTGCTTTAATAGTAGCTTGTACCTTGGTCTCTCCCAAGTTTTTCTGCGTACCTCATTACCTTGATACAGTTCATCTCTCACACCATTAGCATGATCGTATCTGATAAAGAAAGTCTCGATCAAGCTCGTTCCCCCACTCCCCTCCAAGGTCACATAACGGGGGCCTACCGTGATAGATTCAAGTTTTACGGCGTCGCAGTGGCATCGATCTCTAGGTTAGGCGTAACTTCCACTATGTTGACCACTGGTGTTTGATTATGCCAATTAGTGTTCTGAGAGGCTCCCGACTGAAAAATTCTCTGGCCTCTGCGTGTTATTCGGCATATATGTGTTACTTTGCTGGCCGAATTCCGCTGTCTGTGAGTTATTCGGTTGTCTGTTATTGTTTCGCGTTTGCCAAGCGATCGATCGGCAGATTATTGCCGGTAGCTTTTATCTGCACATGTTATACAGGCTGGCCATACTGCTACTCGCCCATCGTAATTCTTTTTGCTAAATTTTTGCCCATTTCTTTTATATCCACTTTTATACTTACGGCTCTCTCCACTGCAGTTGTGATTACCGTTACCATTACCATAGGTCTGTATGGGGTAAGTTTTCCATCCGTGTTGTACAACGAATCCGTTGTTTACTTGTTGGTCCGTAAATCTCTGTGTAGCTATCGACATATTAACAGGCTTCTGTTGTACTGGTCTCTCTTCGTATATTAAATCTTTTGAGTCCAGTACAGATAGAAAGTATTCGGTGTCGTGTTCCGAGATGATAATGAGTTTTTCGCTAAAGTGGGCAGGAAGACGGCTCTTTAAAATTTCCGGCACGGCTGCTTGAGATACCGGGTTCGTCCAGTGTCTGGTTTTATTCAAATATTTTTCGAAGTAGCCCCTTAAGCTTCCATACTTGCTATTGAACGGAGCTGGGCTGAATACTTCACGTCTGAGCCTCTCTTGTACGGCCACAGAAAAATACCTATCCAGAAATGCTCTCTCAAACTGTTCACAATAGTGGCAACGCTCCGCCATGTCCGTTGCCCATAGCAGGACATCACCCTGTGGCAAGGTACAAGGTAAAACATTTCGAAATGCTCTGATGAAGACCACAGGATGTGTTATTTTCCCTTCAGACGTAAATATCGGAAATTGTCGATGCCTGAGTAATCCCTCATCTGCAAGTAACGTTGACAAACACACCGCGCTGTCAGTGACAGGCGTGTTTATGTGCGCTTGTGGGGTAGCGCATGGCAATTGCACTTGCTCGACAACAGGTGCAACAACAAGTGTTGTTGCATTGTGCAACCTTTGCTATTTTCCTTCAACGGGCTAAGCCCGTATTGTGGGAAACCAGCTAAGGTATCTAACTTCTCTAAAAGCATAGCTTTGCTTTCTGTCATATGTTGTTTTGGAATGTCAGTAGTTTTAGCAACACTGCCTCGTAATCTTTCCTCTGCTTCCTTTAAACCCGAGTCTATTTTAGCTAGCAGTTGACTTTCTTTCTCTTTTAGAGCTTCTTCTACTGTATCTACATAAATTTTGCATTATGAAACTACCTTTGCTGCAAGGGTGCTCACCTTATCCAGCATCCCGACTTCGGCTCTTTCAGTTATTTCCTTTACATCTGCACATAACTTATCTCTCTGTTTTTTGGCAAATTCTGACTCTAAACTTAACTGATCTACTCTTAGACTCAACTTGTGTACTTATGTAGGTAGGTTTCAGCATACGTCTTGTAGCTCGCTGACTGCGGTCCTCACATTTCTTACCGACGCATCCACTTGGGATTGTGTCTCCTGAATATGAGAATATGCTGCACTAAGGTTTTGCAACTGACCTGCAAGTTGTTCCTGTTTACAATATACGAATGTTACCTTTTCCGTTAACGTATTTATATTGCGGGACATGTCAGTAATTATTTCTTGTTTTAGTTGTTTACCCAGCTTTGTCAACTTCCCAGACACTTCGTCAGATAACTCAGTGCGTATAGATTTGCTCACCTCACTGAACTGTTGACTGCCGGCCGGTTTGGCCATGCGGTTCTAGGCGCTTCAGTCTGGAACCGCGTGACCGCTACGGTCGCAGGTTCGAATCCTGCCTGGGGCATGGATGTGTGTGATGTCGTTAGGTTTAAGTAGTTCTAAGTTCTAGGGGACTGATGACCTCAGATGTTAAGTCCCTTAGTGCTCAGAGCCATTTGAACTGTTGACTAATACTATTCTTGAAATAGTTGAAAGCCTGATTTTGCTGTGTATGCGGTTGCCCTATATTTACCTTATTTTTGTGAACTGCTGTGTAAACTGTTGTCCTATATTTTTCTGATGTCTTGTGAACTAGTGTGTTACACTCTTAAGCTGTTGTGTTACACTTTCTTGAAATTCCTGTTGTCTTGTAAGCTGTTGTGTTATTAGTTGCATGAGTTGTGTCAAATTGTGGGTGTCACTAGTATTTACATTGCTTTTTCGAACTGTTTCCTGCTCTTGCATTCGCGACGTAGTGAGCAAATAGAGAAAGTTTCGCAGCCGCGCGCTTCAGTTTCACTATTTGGAAAAATGGTGAGAACTGAGAAACTGCCTTATCGATGTGTGTGTATCTTATACGTATAAAAAAAAGAAAAAAAGAATAATAATATGTTACATTACAAGGATTATTAGCGCCAAAACTGGGACATCGTTAACTCGCAGAAAATTGTTGAAATTCCCAAGAAAATAAAAATAGACCAAAACGATCTAATGGCTAGACTGGACGCAGTGTCACTTTTTATGAGGATGCCAGAACAAGACACACTGGTTTTTAGGCATAAAAGTTCCCACCTGGAATTGTCAAGTTATTTCGTCGTGTTCTAGCAACAATGTACTTCTTGTACCACAACGAATATTATGAAACTGTGGGTGGTACAGCAATGGGCACACCACTGTCTCCTACAGTCGCAAATTTCTTCATGGAGCACTTTGAGGAGCAAGCTCTGAACTATGACGTGTTACGTCCATCTTGCTTCCTAAGGTGTGTCGATGACACCTTCTCGATATGGCCTCACAGTGAAAATACACTACAGTGGTTCGTAGATCACAGGACCATTAAATTTACCATCGAGATGGAGAAGGATGGCAAGCTACCGTTCTTGGATTTTTTAGTCGAGCGGAAGGCAGGAGGCCGCCTTGGTCATTCAGTGTACAGGAAATCGTGTCCCACACTGGTCGATATTTGAACGCCAATAGTTATCACCACCCTGTACACAAGAAAACGTTCCTGAATACGTTAATACACAGAGCCAAAGTTATTTCTGATGACAACCACCTACGTTTTTAATTGCAGCACTTGAGACAAGTGTTCAGAGAGAATGGTTATAGCAAAAGAGACACTGCAGACGCTTTCAGGAGTCACGGAAGAAGGACGCCTCGTGAATCAACAGAAGAAGCCGAGCCGGAGGCTTTCCTGCCATACTGTGGGACAACGAGCAGCATGTTAGGACGTGTACTGCAGAGACGTGGATTGACACCAGTGTTTCGGCCCGCCACCAAGATAAGAGAAATGTTGCACTCTATTAAAGACGATATAGCTCTCCGTGTCCCTGGTGTGTATGGTGTCCCTTGCGAGTGCGGCAGCACCTATATAGACCAGGCGATTCGCACAGTTGCATAGCGCCATAATGTGCACAAGAGACATATTAAATAAAGGGAGCCCAACAAGTCGGTCATAGCTGAGCATTGCTTGGAAAACGGACACAAAATACAGTTTGAGAACACGAAACTGTTGTCTCTTGTGTCAACATACTGGGATTCCGTTATAAAAGAGGCGGCTGAGATTAGAATGAACAGCAACAATTTTAACAGAGACCAGGGGTTCACTCTGAGTACGGCCTGATGGCGGACTTTCGGTGTCGAAAGGAAGCGACGACGGATGCTTAACGCTTGTAGTCAGGGGGGAGCGGCAGTTTCAAACGTGGCTCCGGTTCCTTGCGCCACCTAACGTCACTCGGTCCTGTGGCGGGGTGGAGATGCTAACGAGCTGCCCAGCTGACCTTAACGCACACGCATCGTTTTGGCCCTCGCCGATTGGTGCCAGCGGCCGTAATCCTGGGTACGTAAGGGGAAAATCGTGCCAACCCAGGCAGTCAATAGTTCTACTACTGTGATGTTTAAAGCTTTCCAGCGTACTGATTGTTCCATAAAAAAAAAATGGTTCAAATGGCTCTGAGCACTATGGGACTCAACATCTTAGGTCATAAGTCCCCTAGAACTTAGAACTACTTAAACCTAACTAACCTAAGGACATCACACACACCCATGCCCGAGGCAGGATTCGAACCTGCGACCGCAGCAGTCCCTCGGTTCCGGACTGCAGCGCCAGAACCGCTAGACCACCGCGGCCGGCGTTCCATAAAAACACGGGAGAACTGCCGGATATCAGTAACGTCCTGCCACGATATTTCGGCGCAGAGTCTTCTGGCCATCTTCAAGTGTGTGCCACTGTAGTAGTACTGGCGAGTACGGGCTGAGTTTTTTTTTTTTTTTCCTTTATTGTAATTTTAAACACCTATACAGGTGGGCTGGCAGCAGCATGGTTCGCCGCTCTTCAGCCTTAAGTGGAACAAACAACATGATAAAGAGGTGAGATATACAATACAAAAAAAACGGTGGCAAAAAAATGGAGATACAAAAAATACAAGAAAACAAGAAGCCGTTCACGTTGGACGAAAAAAAAAACACGAACACTTGGAAACATGGCACACAAAGCACGGAGAACGGCAATGGCACATGTGAACAGTTGAGTCGGAACTGCACGAAACACAAAACGATGCACACACACTGAACACTGGTGGCGATGGTCTCCGGCGCGCGAATGTTCACTGAGCGTGTACGAGTCCGGGGACCTGCCAAGAGGGGGGTGGAGGAGGAGGAAGGGGAGATGGGAGAGGGGAGAGCAGAGATGCCACGGGCAAAGGAGAGAGGGGGAGGGAGGAAGGGGGAGGGGAAGCCCGGAGGAGAGGGTAGGAGGGAGGGGGAAAGGAAAGAGAAGGGAAGGGAAAGGGGGGGAGGGAGGGTGCCGAAAGGAAAGGACACAGGAGGTGGGGGGGAAGGATCAAAGTTGATAGGAGGGGTAGATGCAGGGGAGGAGGACATCATCAGGGAGGGGGAGCTGGCGGAAGCCACCTTGGGAGAGGGTAAGGAGGGTGGAGAGATGGAGACCAGGTGGGATGTGGGAATACAGGCGCGGCAGCGGGCGGGGGTGGGAGAGGATCGGGGAGACGAGCGGGTGAGGAGGATCGAGTTTACGGGAGGTGTATAGGATTCGTATCCTTTCGAGGAAGAGGAGGAGGTGGGGGAAGGGGATAAGGTCATACAGGATCCGCGTGGGGGAAGGGAGACGGATGCGATAGGCAAGGCAGAGAGCATGGCGTTCAAGGATTTGGAGGGATTTATAAAAGGAAGGGGGGGCGGAGATCCAGGCGGGATGGGCGTAACAGAGGATAGGGCGGATGAGGGACTTATAGGTGTGGAGGATGGTGGAGGGGTCCAGACCCCACGTTCGGCCGGAAAGGAGCTTGCGGAGACGGAGTCGGGAACGTGCCTTGGCTTGGATTGTCTGGAGATGGGGAGTCCAGGAGAGGCGACGGTCGAGGGTGACGCCAAGGTACTTAAGGGTGGGGGTGAGAGCGATGGGACGGCCATAAACGGTGAGATAGAAATCAAGGAGGCGGAAGGAGGGAGTGGTTTTGCCTACAATGATCGCCTGGGTTTTGGAAGGATTGACCTTGAGCAACCACTGGTTGCACCAAGCGGTGAACCGGTCAAGATGGGATTGGAGAAGGTGTTGGGAGCGTCGCAGGGTGGGGGCAAGGGCAAGGAAGGCGGTGTCATCGGCAAACTGGAGAAGGTGGACGGGGGGTGACGGCGGCGGCATGTCCGCCGTGTACAACAAGTACAGAAGGGGGGAGAGGACGGAGCCTTGGGGCACACCGGCGGAGGGGAAAAAGGTGTAGGAATCGGTGTTATGGATGGTGACATGGGAAGGACGGCGGGAGAGAAAGGAACCGATCAGACGAACGTAGTTAATGGGAAGGGCGAAGGTTTGGAGCTTGAAGAGGAGACCGGAATGCCATACGTGGTCATATGCGCGTTCGAGGTCAAGAGAGAGGAAGATCGCGGAGCGACGGGAATTGAGCTGTTCGGAAAGGAGATGAGTGAGGTGAAGGAGAAGATCGTCGGAAGAGAAGGACGGCCGAAAGCCACACTGGGTAACGGGGAGGAGGCGGTGCTGGCGGAGATGCTGGTGGATGCGGCGGGTGAGGATAGATTCCAGGACCTTGCTGAAGACCGAGGTAAGGCTGATGGGACGGTAGGAGGAGACGGCGGACGGCGGTTTGCCAGGTTTGAGGAACATGAGGATACGGGAGGTTTTCCACAGGTCGGGGTAGTAACCAGTGGACAGGACTACATTGTAGAGCCTGGCCAGGGTGGAGAGAAAAGAGACAGGAGCTTCACGAAGGTGACGGTAGGTGACACGATCGTGACCAGGAGCGGTGTTGCGTTTGGTGCGGAGTGTAGTGATGAGATCCTGTGTGGTGATGGGGGCATTGAGGTCCGTGTGTGGAATGTTGTCCAAGTACTGGAAACCAGGAGCGAGGGGAGGGACAGAGGTGTCAGTTCGATCGCGGATATCTGGGAAGACGGAGTAATCGAACTGGGGATCATCAGGGATGGAAAACACATCGGACAGGTAGGAGGCAAAGTGATTGGCCTTACTAAGGGCGTCAGGGAAGGGGTGATCATCGTGGAGAAGAGGATAGTAGGGGGAGGGTTTAGTTCCGGTAAGGCGACGGAAGGCGGTCCAGAACTTGGACGAGTTTATAGGGAGGGTAGCATTTAAACGGGTGCATGTCTGTCGCCAGTCCCGGCGTTACGGGCTGAGCTAAGCTCCGCTATTTAAAGCCATACTGAGATGACATTGCGCATGCGCTGCTCAGCGTGCGTGTTCGTAACAGCTCCGTGCGCTGCGACTCGCGCCCTCCACGGTGAAAACTTCGCGTATCGATATCAGGTCGATTTTCTTCTTTATGCAGATAACTACGTTGACTACGAAGTTTCTCTATAACAGGATTCCAAGCAGAGTTTAGCTGATAACCGCTATCTCGATTGATGAGAGTCTCGTTGTCAGACAATCTTATTTCCACAGATTCATTGACAATCGAGCTCCAAAAAGTTTGATGTATGGGCCAAAATTTTTGTGTCGTTGTCATTCATGGAATGGTCTGTGGAAATACAATGTTCGGCGATTGCGGACTTGGTGGGTTGGAGAAGGCGTGTATGCCGCTGGTGTTCCACAGTGCGTTCCTGCACGGTTCGTGTTGTTTGCCCTATATATGATTTGCCGCATTCACACGGAATTTTGTAAACACATTTACGCAGGCCCAGGTCGTCTTTAACGGATCCCACCAGTGATGAAATTTTGGAAGGAGGGCGAAAGATGACTCTCACTTGATACTTTCTCAATATTCTGCCCATCTGTGAAGAAATATTCCCAATAAATAGTAGATAAGCAGTCGACCTGAAGGCCTCTTCCTCTTCCTTGTTCCGTCGTTTGTAGGTCTTCATCACTCTGTTCACTTGCCTAGGTGAAAAGCCATTCTTCAGAAATACTTTTTGCGGGTGTTCCAGTTCCGCTTGAAGACTGTCGGCGTCAGAGATGTTATGGGCACGGTGGATCAAGGTTTTGAGAACGCCCATTGTTTGTGCTGGATGGTGGCAACTAGTAGCTTGTAGATACAGGTCTGTATGAGTGGGCTTTCTGTACACAGAGTGACCAAGTGTGCCATCACTCTTCCGTCGCACAAAGACGTCTAAAAATGGCAGACAACCAACTTTCTCTATCTCCATGGCATGTTAAAGAAATACTTTTGCTCTTTGGTGTATTAATAACACAAATATATTACTTTTTCAGTGAAAATGTAATGTGCTATTGAACCTATGTAAATATTACAAATTTTTATGGAATTTAAATGCTAATATATAAAGTTTGCAGCTTTCATATTGACTTCACATTTCCCTAATTAGACTTTAACAGTTCAATTATATTATTGAAAGCAAAACATCTCTCTTTGGTTTCAGTTAGTATAGAATAAGAGAATAGTTTACCAAACTTCCAGGTCGAAACTGACTACAATAATAAATGTCTTATTCAATTTAAGATTGACTGATTAATGGAAATACTTTTTTAATGTGGTCCAAATGTTATAGTTAAGTTTTTTTGGATCATCAGTCTTCTGAATTATTTCCTGCAACCCGCCACGGATTCGTCTCTTGTGTCAATCTTTTCATCTCAGAGTTGGATTTGCAACCTAAGTCATCAATTATTTGCTGGACGTATTCCAATCTCTGCATTCTCCTACAGCTTTCGCCCCCTAAATCTCTCTCCACTACCATGGAAGTTATTCCCTGAGGTCTTAACAGAGGCCCTCTCATCCTGTGCCTTCTTCTTATCAGTGTTTTCCATATATTCCTTTTCTTCCTGATTATTTGGAGGACCTACTCACTCCTTACCTTATCCATCCACCTAAATTTCAACATTTTCTGTAACACCACGTTTTAAATGCTCCAATTTTGTTCTGTTCTGATTTCCCAAAGTCCATATCTCACTACCACACAATGCTATGCGCCACACCATACATTCTCAGAAATTTCTTCCTCAAATTAAGGCCCATGTTTCATAATGAAAACTTTCCTTCACCAGGAATGCCCTTTTTGCTAGTGCCAGTCTGCTTCTGCTTTTTACGAGCTTCTTGCTCTGTTGCTCTGTCTACCACAGTTTATTTTGCTATCTAGGTAGAAAAACTCCTTAACTTCAATTACTCTGTCACCGCCAATTATGATATTACGTTTCTCACTTCTCTCGTTTCTGCTACTACTCATTGCCTTCGTCTTTTTCCGATTTATTCTCAAATCCTTAGATATTCGTTAGATTGTCATTTCAGCCAGAAGATTCTTTAATTCTTCTTCACTGGCACTGAGGATAGCAATTTCATCAGCTAATCTTATCACTAATATCCTTGCACATTCAGTTTTAATTCCTCTATTGAACCTTTCTTTTATTTCCGTCATTGCTTCTTTGATGTATAGATTGAACTGTAGGGGTGAAAGGCTACATCACTGTCATACACCCTTTGTAATCAGAGCATTTCGTTCTTGGTCTTCCATGCTTATTGTACCCCTTGGTTCTTTTACATATTCTATATTACCTATCTTTCCCAATAACTTACCCCTATTTTTCTCAGAATTTCGAACATCTTGCACCATTTTACATTGTCGAATAGTTTTTCCAAGTTGACAACTCCTATGAATGTGTCTTTATTTTTCTTATGTCTTGCTTCCAGTATCAAGTGCCATGTCAGAACTGCCTCTCTGGTGCCTTAACATCCTCTAAAAGCAAACTGATTAACATTTAACAGATCATCAGTTTTCTTTTTCATTCTTCTGTATGTTATTCTTGTTAGCAATTTGGATCCTTGAGCTAATAAACTGATTGTGAAATGAATCGTACACTTTTCGGATCTTACATTCTTCAGAATTGTGTGAGTGATATTTTTCTGAAAATCTAATGGTATATCACCAGTCTCATTCATTCTACGCACCAACATGAATAGTCATTTGGTTGCCACTTCCCCCAATGATTTTAGAAATTCCAATGGAATTTTACCTATCCCTTCTACCTTATTTTGTAGTACGCCATCAACAGCTCTGTCATGTACATTCTGATTCTAATACTGGATCCCCTACCCCTTCTTGTCGACTTCTGTTGCTTCTTTTTGCCACATCATCAGACAAGCCCATTCATACAGGCCCTCAATGTACTCCTTCCACCTATCAGCTCTCTTTTCTACATTTGACATTGAATTTCCATTGAATCTTAAAGTTACCGTTCTTAATTTTAGTTTCACTGAAAGTTGTTTTGACGTTTCTATATGCTGAGTCACTCGTTTTGACATTCATTCCTTTTTCGATTTCCTCATATTTTTCATGCTGCCATTTCACCTTAGCTTCCTTGCCCTTCCAAATTATTTCATTCCTAAATGAACTGGATTTCTGCGTTCCTGAATTTACCTGAGCATTTATGAACTTACTTCTTCCATCATCAAGAAAGTATTCCTTCTGTTACCTATGTCTTCTTCACAGTTACCTTCCTTGTACTTAGGTTTTTCTTCCCAACTTTTATGAATGCCCTTTTTATAGACGTCCATTCCACTTTAACTGAACTGCCTACTAGCATGTTCAGTATAGTAGTATCTACAGCATCAGAAAACTTAAAGAATATCTCTTCATTTCTTAGTATTTTCGTGTCCCACTGCTTTGGGTTTTGATTCTTTCTGACTAGTCTCTTAAGCTTTAGCCTACTCTTCATCATTACTAAATTGTGATCTGAGTCTGTATCTGCTTCTGGTTATGCCTTAGAATCCAATATCTGATTTCGTAATCTCTGCCTGACCATGATGTAATCTACATGAAATATTCCCCAATCTCCTGGCCTTTTCCAAGTAAACTAGAACACATTGTTCTGTTTATTGAGGAGCTGATCGTAGATTGTGTTCCAAAAATAAACAGCATAGAGACACTTTCTGCAGGACCTGACCATCATTTTTCAGGACAATGCTCAAGCACGTACAGTGCAAGCTGTTACTGATTTGTTTCACTGATGGGGCTCCTAAGTGCTATATTACCTACTGCACACCCCTGACTTAAGCCTACATGAGTTTAATTCGATTTCTAAACTGTGAGCTCTGTCTGCAACAGCATTGAAGCACTATGCCTCGCCGACGTGTTTATCGTCGTCGTCGCCACCGTATGCCAGTTTATAAACACACAATCAGCCTGGAAATTAAACTTGGAGCAATTGACACTGCACAATCTGGTATTCTTAATGGACCTATATTTTTCCGTGGATGTCGAGTTAATTTTTCACTCGATGTCGCAACTGTAGCAGTTAGCAGTGGGTGGTTTACACTCGCAATTGTCCGCTGTGAGAACGCCTCGCTACCTGGACTAGAATCTTTTTCCAACCGAGATGTCATCGCCTACAAGACTTGGCATTGTGGAATCGACCCGAAGACGCAAAGTATACCTAGTTTTGTTTATAGTAATATGCCTTTTACGTTGTATACCTGTTCATGTCGTAAAGTTTCCAAGCATTCACTTCAGAACTGCTACAAATTCGTCAGGCAATAGACCGCGCTACTCAAACTGCCAACACAAGTGGCATTGCTAAGAGTATCCTATGACCTCCACATCGCTGGCAACGGGTTATACACAATGCTGGTGACTGCTTTGAAGGTCAGTAAAACTTTGAAACACGTATCTATTTTGTACGAGCTGTAAATAAATAGTGGCCACTATTAAAGTTCCAACCTTCGTATCTACTTCCTTGGTAAATTGAAATATGTAGTAATAATAACTACACATTTACAAAGTGTTAGTGTCATACAAAGATTCAAATCTAAAGTGATATCTTTGTAAGAATTGATTTACTGAATTCTGAAATAAATATGTTCATAGGAAGATTGTTCCAACAGTAAGGTGAAGACCCTGAAACTCCACTGAAAAACGATGTCGTTCCATCAGCTGCACCAGCGATGGTGGACGCTTCTCAATAGTTATATGCCTGAAGTATAGTGAAAGATAGTCCTGGTAATACTTTGAAGAATAGACCTTGCAATGCTTGTGTATTTTTAGATTCGATAATTGTATGATGTGCTTCTGTTACAGTTACTCTTGATGCAAGAAGTATAGCTTTATTATGTAATTGTTGTGATTTTGAATTTCTGTTGGTGGTCATGGTATTTCTAATTCAGTAGTTGGTGCTAATATACTTCCGAAGAAAGATCAAAAGTATGATACAAAGAATTAAATTTCAGATGCAATAAACAGAATTATTCCTCATCATAATTCAGGTGAAGCAAATCTTGTACATAAATCCTTGATGTGTACCTTTATCAGCTGCAGTTCTTCATGAAAGTATTGTTATAAATAATGCAGTTCCAAATCCAGTTATAAAAATATTAATATTGAATGAATGAAATCATTTAGCTGGTCACAATACTAAAACTATTGCGACATTTGCTCCTGTCAATGGCCAGTGTCTATAATCTACTAGGTTATAGGGGTGATGTGAGTGAGCTGTTAACATATGTTTAATATACTTCTTTTGAATACAGAGCACATAAAACAGAGAATATGTAAGCTTAAATTATTGCAACTGCTGATTCTAGGATTAACAATAATATTTTATCAATATTTAATAGTAGCATTAAATTTATTGCTGTAGATTGCTGGATGGATAAAATTTCTATTTGTTACAATTAGAACTGTAAATTATGTTAATGCAGGAGGTATACCTTGAATACTAAGTATGCAAGTATATGACTGGTGGGATTAATTCACGAAAAATGATATAAATCTTAGTCGTGTAGGTAAAGCAATTGCGAATGTTTGTGCTAGGTGACAAGTTCTTGCAAAAATATAAGGGAATAATCCTATGAAACAGTCATATAACATTATAATAAAAACTGAAACGAAGGTAAATGGTGCACCATTAAAAGATTTTTATCCTAACAGGGTTTTTG